>NC_090928.1:800586165-803086165 GCF_040938575.1 Ambystoma mexicanum
ACTGGAATCCGAAAAAGTAAACTATCCAAGAATTCCTGAGCAAATTAACAATTATTTTGGCTGAATGCAATGCTAGTACTTCATGTGGTCACATTCTAAATGGGGGGGGGCGCTATGTTAACATGTTTTCAATTGGCATCAAGTTCAGTGTAGCTCTTTGTCTTTTTGGTTGTGGTGAACAGAGACCCTTGAGATACGCTTATGGAACCCATGGGTGGGGGTACCACCCTGTAACTCTAGTCTATGTTTTTAGGCACCTGTGTGTTGTCCACAGAGCAGGGTATGGGCTGGTGGCAGCTTCATGCTGATATGACAGGAGCTCTGAGTATACTCCATGTTGGGATAGACAGGCCCTGCCATAGGAATCAGTGGATTCCTGATAGAAGTCAAGATGGCTCCTGGGGCCTCTTGGTTTCTATCACCTGTTACCTTGTTTTCCCAAGGTCCTGGAAAGCCTTCAGTCTGTCCCTTCCCCTGACTGGCTGTTGATCAGGGGAAGGAACCATATATGGTACTGTGGGGAAGTCCAGGTCAGGCTGGCTGGAGCCTTCCCAGTGTCTGTATGGTGTGGGTACACCCTTGGGGTGAGATTTGTGTGATTAGAGTGTGTGACCAATATGCATTTTATGTTCTGGGTGTCTGGTTTCTGTGTGTGTGACACAATGAATGAGACAGTCCTGCCTGAAACTCACATGGATGCAGTGTGGTTTGCTGAAAGGCTGGATGGTTGCACCAATCCACATTCCTTGTTATGAGTGTCGGGGTGGAAGTGAATGACCTGAATGCCTGTGAGCCTGACTGGCTTCCTGCCTGCATGAATGCCCTTCTGTCTGATTGTCTGACTGAGCCGGGCTCAGCCAGAGGGAACGAGGGACAGATGTGTATATCTGGGGACCTCTCACCTACCAATTAGTTCAAAAGGTGGAGTCAAAACTTGAAACTCATCCTTGAAGCCCAGCTGGAAGAAGAAGATTGCAGCTGCATTTCCCTTGAAGTAATCTAAAAGCTGTCCAGTCTGTCAAGGATTGATACAAGAGAGGACCTGGCTAGGAGGTCTCTCCCCAAGCTACAAGGTACCATTATGCAAAAACTGCTGTTCTTTATCGAGGCACCCTGGAAGCCAGTTCTGTGAGTCTGTTGTCTGGAGAAGGGGTCCACCGAGAATCCTGAAGAAAGCGCCTGGACATCAAGGTCCCTTAACGTCAACCAGGGTTTGAAAGAGTTCCATGACCGATGAAAGGCAGTCAAATTGTATTGCTCAGAAGCGGGGACACCTTAAGGCTGTGCTGCTTTATGCACAGAACTGGAAAAGCTCCACCTTTGCCTAAGAACATTTGACAGAGGGCTCCCTTGCCATCACCATCGACCACTTTGTCCCGCCAGAGAAAGTGGAGGTGGTTGGCTACCAAGTAATAGCCTGCTGGTAGGTTTCCCGCCACCAGAAGCTGACAGAACTTGAGGACACCGACGGAGTGAAGATCTGAGGTCCAGACCACGGTTGAGTCAAACTTGCTGAAGCTATCCCAAGGTAAGTGCTGCGGCTGCAGCACCGACAGGCCGGAGGACCGCGGAACATGACTCCTGACAGCCAACACCCGCTGCCGGGCCTGCATCCATCACTGAGTATTATTTGCTGCACCAAACACTTTGCATCAAGCTTTCCCGCAAGCATCATCTTCCCAGGACTTCCACGATCGATCATTGAAGAGCACCACAAAGATTGGAGCTCCAGCATCACTGAAAGTGTTCAATTTTTCCTTGAGGTTCTCAATGCAGGTGGCACCTGCTTTAAAGGGAGTCCATCCTCGAAAGATACCATCAATGAACCTTCTAATAAACTCTTCCACTCTAGGTACATTGGGGTGGTTGAACTTTTTAACCAAGAAGCAAGGCTTATTAAGCATTTATGGACTGGGCTTCTTAATTCTCTCATTACAAGTTGCCAAGGTGAGGAATCTTCATTCAGAATTGTGCATCTATATCCAAAAGAAACCATTCTGCCACTGTTTAACTTGAACTTCCCTTCCTTCATCATTGTCTATGTTGATACACCTTACTGAAAGATATGTATTTTTATCATAACTGCCAGCAGTTGATCCATTTTAAAGGAATCTAAAGTCTAAGGGCCTCATTACGAGTTTGGAGGCAGCCATGGTGCTATTAGCACCATGGCTGCCTCCAAACCGGGCTCCATTACCGGGTTCCTTCAATGAGGAATAACCGGGTCATTCCAACATTGGAGGACCCGGTTATTCCTCCTTGAAGGAACCATTCCCCATTCCCATTTTAGCCCCCATCGGGCTCAATGGGAATAGGGAGGGAGGTAACAATGGGCACATGACGAATGGCCCGTTATTACCTCCCTCTTCCCTCACGGGACCCGGAAAAGAAATCTGGTTATTCCAGACGTCTGGTCCGGGTCCCGCAAAGGGAACCTCGTAATTGGCGCTCACGTAATGAAGGGTGCTGGTCCTGTACCGGCACCCTTCATTATGTGAGCGCCAGGGTCGTAATGAGGCCCTAAGTGCTGTACCACATAGCATTGTATAGATTTGCCACTATAGAATTACTAGAGTACAAAGTGTGTTATTGAATTGTGCAAATATCTTTGAACCGTATTTTTATATAAAGAACTGTGTCAGCACATAACATAGTGTGAGGACATTCCTTTGTGGGGGTTTGGGGACTCAATGTGCTCACGAGCCAGCCTGCATCACCTCCTGAGAGCTTAAGCCTTGGTTGCTCGTCCATAGCTACTGTAGAGTGAACCTTGGCTGGGGTGCTCTGTGCTTCTGTTCTGCCATATAGAGGCCAGAAGTTCAGATACCCCTCTCCAGTCTTTACAGTGGTGACACGCCTCTACTTCATCATGAGTATGATGAGTCTAACCATTTGAAGAAAAGGGAACTTTGGCAAATGAGAAAAACTGTGCAGAGAGTTGAGGACACTCTAATCATTAAAAGAAAGAAAATAAAGCTCTTTGAACAAAACAACAAAAAAGTTCTTACACCTTCGGCAGGTCATGTTAGGTATTTTAACGGCTAAATCTGCTACACACTTTATGTCAATCAATAAACTATAGCATTCCCAGCTGGAACTTCAGATCAATCCCACCTCGAATACAGGCTGGACATCCCATTTTTCTACTGTTTATGTGATGGAAAATTCTGCTAAACGGGAGCTTATACTTTCTACAGAGAGTAAATGGACACTCTCTTTTGATGCTCAGTATGTTTAACTTTTAACTAAGCAATCCTCTGACTCTGGAACATCAGAACCAAACGGCTTGTCTACTATGGTCATGAAAAGTGCACCGGAATTATGCTCGATGATACTATACACACTCTTTTCTAATATTATTTATTTTTGAAAACACCAATGTCATGTAAGTCTTCCATTGTTGTCCCTATTTTTAAATGCAGAGAGCATTTAAATCCATGCAACTATAGGCCCATTATTCTACTTGATGGGTATCCGTTAGTATGTACTTGATGTAGATAGCAAGATTTTCACTGCATCATTGTTAAAAGAAATTGAGTCGTGGGCGCCTAAAGCAGGATATTTGAGCAAATATCAGACAGGTTCTCAGCAGAGTATCTGCACTTCTTTGAACATGTACATTATTATTTTACTGACATTGAAAACTATTAAAACATTCAATTTACCCATTAGCATGGTTTTCATAGATTTCACCTGCACGTTTGAATATGGTTAACCTTACCACCCTATGGCGGAAACTCTCTGATTGGGGCTTTCCGGTTGGACTATTAAGCATTCTTGTCTATCTACATATGGACATGCAAATTAGAGTCAGACTTAACCTAAATGGCGATACAACTGGCAGGATTCCATAACATCATTGCCTTTCGGCAGGGGTGGGTATTAGCAGCAAGCCTATTTAATATATATATCTCAGATATCGGTAATGCTATGGAATTTGCATCATTTGCAATAGATTGATTTGGCAATCTTTGCCTGCATGGTTGGTGAATGCATGTGATGTAGTCCTAATGTCCTAATGGATCACTCCTCAATTGGACTGCAGATGCTTTCAGCTGCCTTGAGCAGTTATGCAAACGAGAACGATTTGATAACCAATAAAGCGAAAATAAAATATAGAGATTTGCAACATCACGATAGAGGCACAGCTTTAAGTGGTTTTAAGCGGGTGTTCCCGTGGAAAAAGTGTCACACTTCATGCATTTGGGTGTACACCTGTTCTCTAGTAAGAACAAGCGGCACTGATGGATGTGTTATATTCCAAAGCTGAACAATTAATACCTAAAACGTAAAAAATTAACAACAAATTCGGTAACTTCTCAATTCTACCGATTATCAATTTCTTTAACTGTAAGGCAATACTGAAAATGATCTATGGCATAGAAACTAGCCTTATTTTGTACTGTAATAGTTTGAGTTTGATAGAGACAAACATTTGCAGACGTGTGTTAAACCTTCCCACGCGTGTTCCTGTGGAGGTGATTCATTGTGAGCTGGGCCTACTTTCACTAGAAGCAAGAGTTCAGTGGAATCTGCTTATTGCATATAATACAATATTATACCCTCCTGAGAACTCACTGTATACATATATTGACAACTGCTATAGGATACACAACAGCAACATCAATGGCGGATAAGTCTATCCAAATTCTACAAGAACAAGAGAGCACTAATGAAATGCTAGTGCTCACTCCACACATTGTTAAAATACGTCTATGGGAATTAGATTGGATACGCACTAGGAATAATAAAGGCAGATATAAGTTGTACTCTGACGTTGCTTTAGAACACAACAAAAGAGGCAATCTGCCATCCTACCTCAATAAGTTCCCAGATGTCAGGTGGAGAAAGCAGTTTTTGAGATTTCATCACAATCTATTACCAACCAAAGAAATACTTGATTTTAGGGATAAAATAGTGCATCACTCTCATTACTGTCACTTCTGTGTTACTGAAGCAGTCGAAACCTTGAAACATCTTCATGTAGTGTGTCCTGCTATTCTGGCAATAGAATTCATTATTTTGGCAAATTTGTTCACAGCTTTGCTTTTGCTGAAAACTGATTGGTTATGGTGAAGGTTGTTTTCAGGGTCCTATACATCTTTAACCTTCGCAATATTACGCGTTTTAAAGTATTTAAAAATAATAGAATAATGGATAATAGTGGCCCATTAGGAGTGTAAGATGCTATTATTTTAGAAATACAGGATGTATTTTATTCATGTGGAATGTATTTATAAGACTTCCTAAAATAACTTATTTACATGTGCTTCTTTTAGCTTACTTTTAAACCAACCATTTTCCTTGGCCTTTTTTTTTTCTTTTTTTCTTTGTTTTCAGTTTTGTTGTTATTATTTCCACTTGAATGTTATGTATTTTTTAAAGGTTTAAATAAACCAGTGGATTTCAAAGTAATCCAAATTATTCGCAAGCGAAAACCTGCTCTTGTGGCCAATGGCTGATAAGAACGAAGGGGCAGAGAGGGAGATAGAATGTCATTATAGATCCATTAATTTAGGTCTCATCCCATACAAAAGATTGCTTGGGCTTTTGTGTTATTAGTAGAGTGGTTCTCACACTTTTGGCAAATGGTAATAATAGTAATGTAGTGTAATGTAAGTGGTTCCTACACTTCTGCCACTAGTGGTCACCTTGCTGAGTGTGCCTCTGTAAGAAAATAGGAGGGGTGGAGCCATTATCTCTACAGTGGGAGAGACTGATGCACATCCTGTGGTGTTGATAGGGGCAGGTCAGAAGTACCTGGTTCCTGTGGGCCAATCTGCTTTCTATGGGTTTAGCAGACGAACATAAGAGTATGATATCCATAGGGAAGTACCACGATTTTATGGACGTTAGTGCATTGGGTCTGGTTGGCCACTGATGTGAGAAGAGTGTGATAAGGCTAAAGTGGAGAGCTTAGTATTGGTTTGGCTAGTGTTGCCTTGCCAAAGGATAGGCATGTGGAAGATGTCTGTTGGGGGGTTCTGTGTGTAATGTAAGGTGCTAGGAGCTCTTAGTTGTGTGTTGGATAGTCAGGGAGAAATGGGAGTTAGCCTTAAAGGCAAAAGCAACCTGCAACCTTGCACCCCCCCCCCAGGCCATTTGCAGTCAGGTTCCATGTCTCTACTCAGCAAATGCCGCCTGTCGATCCTCCATCTCTCTATTGCTCTCTCTGTCTCAAATGGACCCTTTGTATCCTATGAGAAACACAAAAAAGCCATCTTCAAGTTGGCAGATGAGGGAAAGGGGAAAACTCACTCTACATGTTCAAGTGCTGTGCTCAGTGGCCTGCTGGGACCTTTGCTCATCAATGGCAGTTCCAGTTGAGGCAAGGCAGGGCAGCTCTCATGTGTCCGTTCGGCATGGGTCAGAACAGGGATCAAAATCCCTCCTTGTCTCTCCCAGAAGTCTACATGGATCTCTCCCACAACCCACAAACTCTGCTCACAGAGTCCAATATGAAACTCCACACCTGCCCTCAGCGGATACATTTCACCAGGTGATGACACATTACTAGGACTTCAGTATCAGAGTGAAGCTGCAACCCTGCAGAGAGTTCTTCAAGACAAAACGAGGATCTGAAAAGATAGAAGTTGAACAGTGACTCCTCAAAAGGTGCAGTACTTTGTCCTAAAAGGGGCAGCGGGTGTGATTCTGCAGTGACTGCAGGATGGTGTAGAGCAGCATGTTAATAGTCACAGAAAGAGGTTTTTGATGGGAGGAATAGGTTGGCCTTTCTAATAACAAAGAGATATTGAGCTTGCAGTCTCTTTGGATCCTTGCCAGGTAAAGGTGTCAGGGGAATTTCTTTACATCACTGTGTGCCACACCTAAATGATGCAACCAGGTCAAACGATCATAATATTAGTCTCTTGAAATGTGTATCAATCAGGATAATATTTGAACATAAAGCATCAGAAGCGCAATAGAAACAGCCAATTAGAAAACCAGTGTCAATCAGATGTAAGGATCGAAGCAGGCATGAGTTCACCTCACAGCATGAGTCAAGCTCATCAGAAGTGATTGCAAGTAAAACATTCCATCAGGGACCATTGTTAGTCAGTGGGAATTACGTTTGACTGCACATAGTTTTCATAAGCAGATAGATTACATTTATTTGTAATAGACATTACTCTGGAACACTTTTTGAGATTGATTTACAGATAGGAACTGCTAAGAAACACTTTGACCCTTAGAATGTTTGTGAATTATAGGTTGGTCGATGTAAACATTGCCCTGCTGTGGGATGTTCTGAGGAGACATTCTGTATAATTATATATATAATGCAGTAAAGTGAAAGGGTATTGAAGGAGGTTGCTGGACTAGGAGGGCTTGAGCCCAAAGAGATGACAAAGAAGAGCGTGGGGTTTATGCCAGAAAAGGTTGTAACTAAGTCAAAGACTAGAGCCTGCTAATTTGATGAGACCGCTTGCAACTAGTAGTAATGTCGGAATTGGAAAACAAACTGAAATGATACATGTGGATGTGGCAGGGGGGTCTAGGGTAATTGTGCATTTAGAAATCACAGGGAAGGAGGCATGATTGTGACCAGAACAAATGGCCATTGTGCTTGTAGACAAAATGTGATTAGGTGAGAGTTGGAACAAGCAAGTCATTATGAAGTAGGTTAACTAATTCCATGGTAAACACTACAAATGTAGCAACTGATAAGTGAACAAAATCGAGAGGGGCATTATTTAAATTAAACATAGTGCTACGACGGAGCACAAAGGCATGCCTGAAATCTGAGGTGACGCTTGGTATATTGACCACCCTGTTTTGACAAACCCAAGTCTTGCAGGGCCACATGTAAAATGAAGGCCATCGCTCATTGGGTAGAGCCCACCCGACAGAGCTCAGTTATCCTGTATCATTGTCCGGTTTCCAATAGACCTCTAGTGATATCATGGAATAAAGACATAGATTTTACGTTATTTTGCCACTGACCAGCAACTACCTTTTGGCCCAATGACACTAGGCTGTAGGTTATCATATTCCTTTTTTGAACAGCTTTTACTGTATTTTATGTGGATCAAGATGGTGGGGGGTACTTTCTGACACATTTTGGGAGAAAAGTTACATCAGGAGCATTGGAATAAAGTGAGTGTATAATGGTCAGGGATAAACATGGTGTTTACAGATCATACCTTATTAGGTGTTGATCCCACAAATGAAACTGGTGTTACAGCAGACATGGGGGCATAGGAAAAGGAAAGTGAGGGCAAGACAAAGACAATCTGGGGTAGGCTTGTGCACAAGGCAACCGAGTTCCTCAATGTTCTAGTGGTGTGGAAAAGCAACATTTTAGTGTACATAATGACTGAATGGAGAAGATTAAAAGTTAGCTGGCCCTATGTTGGTGGAATAACTTGGTGTTGCATGATTTGGATTGACTTAAAGTGCTTCTGACCTGTGGAGGCAGCAGGTAAGTAAGATTGCGAAGGAGGACGGATATGGCATGAAAAGAGTCCAGACAATGTACTCTGCGCGCTTCCAAGGCATGGTGTCCTAACCTCTATGAAAAAGGTGCAGTGGAAAACGTAATGCAAAAAAGCTTACAAATTCCGACCCCTAGAGCCAACACATCAAGATCCTTCCCATGGAACCCTCGAAAGTCAGATCATGTCCAAGCGCACAATCAGTGACGAATGCTTATATAGGATGGTGGCCGCTACCCCCTCAGATGAAGCACAGAGTGTGCAGAGATGCAGATTACAGATGTTCATGTTCTGTCCTCTCTACTTCTTCAATCTGCATCCTTTTTGAGCAGCACTGCGTGCCGTGAAATAAATCCAAGCAATAAATAAATAAACAATCTGCTGCTCCCAGGCTCTTTGCCGTCTTCATGGATGGCTGGGCCTGCTGCAGAGGGGCACGTCCCCTTTTACAAATCTTTTTCCACTGTAGAGTGAGTGGAGCTTGTAGCTCCACGCACTCTACGTAACACCATGTCAATGAAGATGCTGTCGGGATGCTAAAGGGGTGGCCCCGCCAGTATTATTCTGTGCGCAAACAGCACACGAATGTGTGGAGCGGACGAGTGTGTGGAGCGGACGAGTGTGTGAAGTGGATGAATGTGTGGCGCGGATGAAAGTTGTGAAACAGATGAATGTGTAGAGCGAACAAATACACAGTGCGGATGAGTGTCTGGAACGGATAGTCACGCAGAACAGACAAGTAATATTATCAGGCCAACGAGTAGTATGCTTGGCCGATGTGTGGGTGGTCTGGGTAATCGAGTATCAAGACTGTACGAGTGTCTAGACGGGACGAGTGTGTGCACGGGATGACTGTGTAAACGGGAGGAATGTATAGACAGGACGAGTATGTAGACGGGACGAATGTGCGGACCGGACAAATGTGCGGAGCGGACGACGTTTAACCAGACGAAAGTGTAAGAGTGAACGAGCATGTTGAAAATACGAGCGAGGAGGGCGGATGAACGCCGAGAACGGATGAGCATGGAGAGTGGATGAGCGTGGAAATCGGATGAGTATGGAGAACGGATGGGTGGGAAACGTGGAAAGCAGATAAGCGTGGAGAGGGGATGAGTGTGGAGAGGGGATGAGTGTGGAGAGGGGATGAGTGTGGAGAGGGGATGAGTGTGGAGAGGGGATGAGTGTGGAGAGCGGATGAGGGTGGAGTGCGGATGAGTGTGGAGAGCGGAGGAGCATGGAGAATGGAGGAGCGTGGAGAGCGACTGAATGTGGAAAGCACAGAGCAAGTGTGGAGAGCAGATGAGTGTTGGAGAGCGGATGAGTGTTGGGGAGCGGATGAGTGTGGGGAGCGGATGAGTGTGAGAGCGGAGAAATGTGGAGTACCGATGAGTGCGGGGAGCGGATGAGTGTGGGGTGCGGATGAATGTGCAGGGCGGATGAGTGTATAGAAAGCGTTTGAGTATACAAAGCGGATGAGTGCGTAGGCAGACAGGAGTTCATGCGCTGGGTAGACTGGAATGCATGCACAAGGAAGACAGGAGTGCACACTTATGGAACACATGAGAGCATGCGTGAGGCACACTGGAGAAGAATAGGTCAAGCAAGCATGAATGTGTAGTACAATCCCGAACGCCTGAAATGAACAAAATGAATAGAACGGACCTGCCCGCTCGGAACTGCGTGACATACATAATATGTTTTGGAATGCAGTGAACATTTGAAAGAGTACTTATCATAACACACCTCACGCCTACTCTCTCCATTACATCACCACTCAACTAGAACACAGAGATACTATGACACCATTCGGTATAACTGTTCTCATATCTACATCTCCCGCTCACTCCACAACACTCTAAGTAAACACTGCTGGTTTCACACCCCCCAGCCAGGCGTTTCTCCTCAGGCCTAACGCAGCCACATTCGTCCTGGATAAAGCCAGCCAGAGCGAACACATACTCCTGATCTCTCAACCACCACACCTACCGCTAAGAAGCAGCTACCACCTGAACTCCGCATCAGCTGCACACATACCTGGTGCACACACGCACTTTTGACTCTCTCTTCTCTCTCTACTGACCCGAACTTCGGTTCCCGAGGGCGTTCAACCTACCAGCGCCTTCAGACCATACCAATGGTATATAAGGCGCTATATAAATGCAAAATAACATAACATAACATAACATTAAGCTGAAGGTGCCCATGACTGTGTATGCATCTGCCCAGCTTTTGTGGCATGGATTCATGCTCGGCTGCTCCCATTGGTGGCACTAGCTGACGAATTTGCATATAGCGGAACTCCTTTTGCAATGGCGCAGATAGGCTAAAGCACCGTGGAATGGAAAGTTGCCCAGAGCAGTTCAAAACCTTTCACCCATCACATTTTGGGTTATATATCCTTTCAGAGTCAGATTACTGATACCTTCAAAAAAAGATCCTGCAGCACTGCATTCCCTTCATGACTGGTGTCCCAAGGACACTGGAGAACATGAGGTGGAAAAACTGGAAACACACTATTTAATTGTTGCAGAATTCACTTTAAGTACATGCTCTTTCTAGTTCGAATGTCACTGATCATTTCTCAAATTCGTTTTCATTTACAGTGGTATGTTCACATTAATTACCTAAAACACTAACACATGTGGTGCACATCTAGCATGCCTACCCCCCAATGTTGTGAGCATATTTTTGTTTTTTGTTTGATATGAAATGGATCTCACAGTACCACATTTTGTGCTGCAAGGCAGAGCCAAACATAAACATGCATGAGCTTCAAGATGCAATGCTCAAGTACATCCAAGAGTGCACACATGTATTTTGTGTCAAAGTGTTAACGCTTGATAATGTTCCAAAGGACCCCTTTAATGCCTTTGCAGGTCACACCGATAGGTGATGGCACGACTTGCACACATATGTGCCTTGTCAAGGCTTCTGTACAGAGTAAACAAAAGAACAATGAGAATGGTTTCCATGACTTGCCTTAATCAATCCGAAACCTGGGTGCAGTCCCATAGTGTGCTCAAAAACCTTCTATATTGTCTTTCCATGTGATTCATAACAACAGTGAAGTTGATGTATCACTCACTAAGTGATTAGAAATTATAAGAAGAAAGTTCACCATATTCCATAGAAAGAAACAAAATACTCAAGGTTCATGGACTTGGGGATATGTGCAAACTTATACCACAGACACAAGCAAAATAGTCTTCTACGTGGGGTCTTTTCTGGTGAAGTGTTAACAGGATAATGTACATTTCAATGAAGAATCGATCAAACTTTCACATTCACATCCACATTGGTTGAGCATGTTGTAAAATCCTGAATTTGCTGACTGCAAAACGCTTTTTAACTGGGGATTATTTCACACATTTCAAACAGTTGTGGATCTATAGAGTCTTAAGTATACCAGTATACCATGTGTCTAAATTAACAACAGACACTCCTATTGAATGTCCCTTATTAAGAGCACGTTTAATGCATGAGGATGGCTCCACAAATGATTGCAAGTTATCTTTCTCCCAGCTTCTAATGACATCCCTCCCCTCCGCTCTACTTTCTCCTTCACGCCTGACCTCCTTGCTCCCTCACCCAAGGCTTGTAATCTTGGGGTCCACTTTAATAGTTACTTATGAATACATCAAGGAAAATACAGATGGGTGTTGTCCCATGGGATTTCCCTCAGAAAGGAGATGGTGAGCTGTAAATGCCAGTCTATAAGCAGTCAGCCTGTAAGTGAGTGACTTGGCCAATTCACCCAAAATGTTTACCACCTCAACCACAGCTGAAAAGGGATCTAGGTGTCTAATGTACCTATGCCTGCCAGACTGACAAATAAAGTCAGCTCGTACCTGGGGCCCAGGTTTATTTGAGAAAGTCCTCAGCCACTGCCATATCCCCTGGGAAAACTGGAATGGCCCAACATTTTCTGAGCTATGCAGCTCGGAGTCCCCTTTAGTTTGAAAAGGTGAGGGAACCTTTTCGGATCCAGCAACCAGTGGCCCAGTGTTAGGAGAATCACAGGTATATCTGAGCACATCCTCAAAAGGATCATGAGTCCAGCCTGGGCAGGACAGAAAGGAGTTTACAAGATGTTTTCGGCTCCTTGTTGTTGGACCTGAAGAAGAACTCTTGGGTTGAGGGACAATGGAGGAAAAGCGTAATGCTGTCCTTTCCCCCAAGACTGAAAGAAGGCATCTTTGGCCAGCGCATCTGGGACTAGCCTCCAGGTGAAAAAACAAGGGAGCTGTGAATTGAGGTAGGAGGAACATTGATACATATGAAAGGGTCCCCAGATCCATTGAGGAGCTTGAAAAACAGGAGAAACAGCCTCCAGTTTCTGGACACCCTCAGGTGTTGAGAGCACCAAATTGCTACTGAGTTGAGAGAGAGTGGGAGGAATTCTTCCCAAATCCTGAATTGCAGAGAAAAACAAAATTCCCCAAAGCATTTTGTGAGCTAGATCCTTGGATCATGCCCCCCAATTGGTTGATATACCTGACTGCCGAGATGTTGTCAATCCTGAGAACACATGCTGAAGAGTATGCTTGAGAAAGCAATGAATTGCAAAGGACCCCAAAAGAATCTCTAGATAATTGATGTGGATTATAGACTGCTCTACGGACCATGGTTCTATCAGACCAAATGTCTCCACATTGTGCTCCCCAGCCAGAGTCAGTTTCCTCTTTCCATGGCAGCCTTTGGGAGAGGATGCGCTGGGAACAGAAGTGTTGCCAGCACGTTCGCTCCTGAAAAAGGAGAAATCAGAAGGTAAGTGGGGTTTGGAGGGCGGAGAGGACGGGGAGGGTGGGGAGGTGGGAGGAAAGGGACAAAAAAAATTAACATCAATGTGGTAAGAGAAAGCTCAAGGGCTAACAGCTGGCAGTCACTCTCTACTTGACACAGATATGTAAATGAGATGTTTTTACAGTGTTTAAAAATCCAGTCAAGGGAGCCATTTTCAAGTGAAATAAACCTCTAAAGTTAAAAAATCACAGTATATTTCTTCAAGCGTGTTCCACAGTAAGAACATTTAAGCAAAATTGAAATCATCCCGCGTGATACAATATCACAATTACCCTGGCCATCACCAAGCCAACAATTGGTCTAATTCCAATTTCCCTCCCAAGCTTGTTTCATCATGCTAGTATGCTAATAGTCTGCTATGATGTAATGATGTAATTTTTCCAAAACTGGAATCCTAAACCTCAGCAGCATATAATCTGAAGTAATTAACTCACCAGAAGTTTTCAGTGGCGATGCAGCTTCCAGCCTACTGCCGCCCGCCGAACACCAAACACAGAACAATTAGCACCCGCACTTTACGCGGGCTGCTGGTTAAATAGTTTTAACACTGCATCCTCTGTTTGTTGAAGAGCCGGTAGCTGCAGGCAACCAAGTAAAGATACCCCACACAAAGTGAGGTGAAACTTTTTCAATTCTTCCTTTAGCGCTTCAGCCCTTGCATATGTTATTGTTATGGTCAGTTCAGAGATGACATTCAATTGATATGGAAATGGAGATAAATAATCCCTGCTCAAATATGTCAAATATTTGAATATGAATGACTACAATTTTAAATTGACAATAAATCAAAGTACAGAAAAGATTCGTTTTTTTATCTTGATTTATATGTCAAAAACAATTATATGATATGATGTGGCCTTTATAACGTGCCTGTACACAAGTGTTTCTACACTTTACAATACAATGTACACAATGTTTTACCAAAAACCCTCTGCGGGCAAATGTAACCCTATGCGGGCAAATGTATCCCCCATGATAAAAGTAACCATTCACAACACATCATTCATAATATACCATACTAGCTGAGGCACCTGCCATTGCCCATGTCCTGATCAAGTGGTTTCTCATGTGCCCTGTAGGACGTTTCTCTTGTCCTCATGTCAGCAAGTCTTGCTTCAATTTGCTCTGGCATATCATTTGCCCTGGTGAAAGTTGCTCTTGTTCTCTGGTCGGCAAGTCGTGCTGCTGTTTGTTGTGTTTCAGTAGCTCTTGATATTGATTTTCGATTTGCATCAAATGGAGCTTTTCCAAGTGATCTTCGTTTTTTGTGCGGCATGTTTCAGTCACTCAATGGTTTCAGCACATTTGAGCAAATGTTCAAGAAAGATTCATTGATTGTGCTCTCTACTATTGAATGAACTTAAGTAAACTGTAACCTTGCCATTTCCCATATGTGGAATGGCGTGATAAAAAAAGTATGTTTTTAATGCCCATTAAAAATGCACTAATAAACACTTTTGAAATGTATACAGTAGTAATACATTTCAAAGCGATAACCAACACATCAAACATTTTGCTTCAGACACTTTTCCAAATTTTGCCTCCTTCTAGTACCTACTGTATTGAATCATGGTGAGCATCAGTAAATGAGGCTGTCTATGGAGTGAATTTTTTGCATCCAACCATACAATCTTGTCCCAGACAAATGAGGAATCCATGCAAAATTTGGTAGCAGTGAGTTCAACGGTGTGGATTTGTATAGCCGGACAAACATCCAAACATACATACAAGTTGCTTTATATATTAGATGAGAAATCCTGAGGAACATAAGAAACTGCAGTGAAAATATTGATTATCGCAAGGATGTCAACAAAAATGTTGACAAATTCAAAGAAAGAGGTTACCAACATAACGTTCTGCAAAAAAGAATGTGACAAATAGCGCTAATAAAATAAGATTTGTCAAAACATATATCTCTAACGCTCACATTGTTTATGATATATTGAAAAAACACTGGAATATGTCACATCTGGACAAATATCTAACCAACTTTCTTAATCCACAATCATCTATGACATATTGCAAAGCAAAAACAATCAAGAATCGTATTAGTCCCAGTTTTTTGAAACTTAGAAAATTTAAAATAAAAATACAAAAAAATCAATGTGGAATGTGCCAGCAATCAAGAAACCACAAATGAGGAAATTGTAAATCTGCCCTCAAATAATGGCTGGGAAAAGCACAATTGATTCACAGAATTTCACACAAAAACAAAGCTGCAACGCAAAATGTGTCATTCATGCCATTCATTGCCAATGTGATAAATGGTACATCAGGAGTACTGTGCAACACCTTAACATTAGAATAATGGAGCATTTAAGAGCCATTAAGTACAAGGACATAATATATCCCATGGCAGTCCATTATAATTTGAAACATCTGAATACACCAGCTGACACTTAAATATGTGTGGAATTGTAAACAGTGGAAATACCACCCAGAGGTGATACTAGAGAACACCTCTTATGTCAAAAGGAGGCCAGATGGATATGTATTATGGAAACTTGCCAGTCTGGTTTAAATCAGGATAATGTGCTTTACACTTACTGTTGATACAATTTAATCATTGAGTTATTGTAATTTGCACTTCTATTTTTATTTTTAATTGTTTTGTTAACTGGAACATTACTTGAGATTGAATAGTAGATTGAGCTGTACAAAAATTGATATAATATGAGCTACAAGCATTTAGTGAAGTTGTGATAAGTTTGGATAATATGAAATACTAAGGTGTACCACACATAATTTGATCTAAAGAATAGAACTAATTATAAAGTACAATTCTAAATATAATCATTTTCATTAACCAATAGCAAAACATGTGATCAAATTACAACTACCAAGCACTATACATAGAGCTAGAAGAACATTGAATTTCTCTGTTCAAACATGGCAGATGCCAATGAGCAACATTGCAAGTCTTGAAATAATACAATTGTATCTGGAAACACGTTCGCTGCAACTGGCTGGCATAGTTACGTCATTGTGGCACAATGTAAATAAATAATGTTGCCATTTTAGAATGCGTAATCCATGCAGTTCGGCGTTCTTGATTTCCAGTTTGAATTGGACTATCATATCCATGTGCAATGTAAGGTGAAATCTGTTCTCAGTTTACATCCCTAACAGTGTAAAAATATCTAGTGGGAAGTAGATAACTGATAAGAGTTTAAAACTAGATCTTGGTTATTTTTTCAGAAAGTTTCAATCCGTACTATAAGAAGATATAGACAATCTTGGAAATGCTATGAATATAATTTGGTGAGAAGACTGTAAACACAAGTGCATAGAGTTGCAAATAGTACATTATGTATTGAATGAAAGACAAGAATGTTTCTAGATGAAATGACAGCCATAAGAAACAATGTTATCATAACCTCCTGATGATCCACAATATTAATGTGGTGAAACACGTCTATGGGAATTGAGGCATTTATGAAACACTAACAGAACTACCCATTCTCCCAACGGGTTCTGTAGACAGACATGTTAACTCTGATCGTCTAGGTATGTGTTCTGATACGCTTATCGTGTGATGTGCTTTTCACCCTGAAGCAAACTGCACTGCGAATGGGCGCCTATGGCTAGCTGACATACCTCGGAGCAGACGTTGGGGGGAGGCGAGAGTTGTTGTGCTGCTGCATACTGGGACCTTCTGTGCTCTCTCCCCACCTGTCACCTCACCATAGCATGGTGGTGTTCATTGCGATGCAAATATCTTGGAAACCGTGCATCCTAGGGCCTGGACCTTGAGTTCTGTTTCTTGTGTTAGGACCGAACCTTCTCGAACACATTGATGTTTAGAGATTTTAGGCAACCGTCTAATGTGTAAAGGTGTTAAAATCCAGGGAAAGCGGTAGGGTGTACAAATGTCATGTAGCCAGTAATGTCCAGAGGGTCCAAACAGGTGACTATGCAGAATTTGGTGCTGATTGGTAAATTGGTGTGGAATTGCATATGGGATTCTATCCGGGGCTACAAACAAAACACCAGGGGCTATAGCCCCCGTAGCCCCCCCCTAGCAACGCCCCTGCTGCCAGTGAACAAAACCACCTAGCCTATAGATGTCAATGAACAAAAACAAGTGGCCCAGATATGTGATGTCATCAGTGATGTCGTCAATGACATTTGTGATGTCATCTTTGATGTCCTGGGTGTTAGTCTTAGCAATGCACGGTGGTGGCGTGAGTTATGGTTGCTTAGCTTACCATAACTGGCGAATTTCAGGGGTTTTTCAGTTTTACTTGGAACCATAACGTCCATTTAACAAAGTTTTGTCTTTGAATTTCATAGGTTTTTATGAGTCCAACTTAACGATAACGTCCCTTTAACAAAGTGTTTTCAGTGAATTTCAAAGGTTTTTATTACTTAACCATAACGTCCCTTTAACAAAGATTTTTCATGGAACCAGTTCATGCTATTTTCCTAAAGCTTACTACTATCATACTTACCCAATATAGCAATATTTGTTTCCAATTTCCAAATTTCACACCATCTGGAATAATTTTTAACACTTCTATACACATCTTGCAACTATTTCAACTAGTTTTGCATCCGTAGACATCTATAAACATCTGATTTCATAGCAGACCTTCCGGACAGTGCCACATGAACATACGCTGGCGTGCGGCATGATGACTTGTCTGAGAACCCGTCCGCACTTTATGATGAGATCTCTGCTTGGCGAACCATTCGGAACTGCATTTTCTACTGATCTAGGAACTTCCAACTTCAAAATGTCCCTTGCACAGTTCCAACACCTATTCCTACTCGTTATCCATTAACAATCTAGTTCATAGTACATACTTTTAGCAAAACTGCTATTTATCTTAAAATGGCATCAGATAATGCCATCCCTCCTCCCCAAGAGCCACCACCACTGCTGTAATCAAGGAGCATGAGAAACAGTGCCCCCTAACTTAGAAATAACACATGCGCAACATTTTCCCTTGTCCACCTACCTCTCCATATCACTGTTTGGTTGCTCTTCCCTCATTTCCCTCCCCACCTTTTGTTCTCAGCTATCCTGCCAAAAAAATACATCCAAAAACAACAAACAACATATTCCTTTAGGAACCACCTTTCACAGTTGAAAAATAGAACTAAAAAAAATATATATAGACTCCATCTACTTTATATTTCTCAGTAAAGTACATAGACTAAATAAGATTTTCCAACATTTCCATTTGCATTTTGTGTTATGCTATTGGAAATATTGGGGCGTTCATCCTCCGTTCCAGGGACTGGAACATTGGGTACCGGCCCAGCAGCCCAAGTTATCAGCCCAAGTGAAGGGTGTATAACGAGGTCTCTGGACCATTATCCCCCCATTCCAGCCCCTGAAATGGGGGATGAAGGCCACTATCAATCTTGGTTCCCAAAGCGGGAACCCTGGGTACAAAAAACGAGGATTTTTCGTCCTACACCGGCACGCATGTGGCATCCCGGTTTAGGAAGAAAAATCCCTTTCCAAGACGGCCACCATGGAAAGGGAAGGCGGGGGTTCCATACAAGGCCCCTCTTTGCTTTCCATGGCAGCCTGCAGAAGGCAAAAAGAGAACCCTATGACCATATTACCACAAGCACATTTTTCTTCCCTTTCAAATCTATCCTAATTTCGAATAACTTTACCACAAGGCCAGTCCCAGGTGGACATGGCCACTTTAATCCTATGTTTTGTCCCTTCTGGGCATGCCAGTACCCAGATTGTCCGGATCATGACCTGATTCCATGACACGGACAATCTGGCCACTGCCCATGGCAACAGGCTACCCCTCTGTCACTAAAGCTATACTGCTATTTATTTTACTACATTATGACACTTGTCAAATAAGAAAACACTGCCACATTTGCAAAACCATGCTTTTAGATCCTTGCCAATGCGCCTTATGCAAGTTTGCTGGAAATACACCCACGTTTTATTGTTTCAAAACTGTCAAATTAATGCACATACAATCGTCATATAAGCTCTGCACAAAATCCCACCAAACTTTGTAAACTCATTCGAAATCAGGTCAGAAATATCCCACCCATCATCATCACCCCTCACCTCCCCAGACATTGTTTCATAAGTTTCACAAGTGCAATGCTCACAAAATATTATTGTCCCAAGAGTTCGACCATGCATTTTTATACATACGTTGATCTATTCCAAACATTTCCAATTCACCTTACCTCACTTTTTCTCTTTTAAAAACATACAAAATCTGGCAGCAAGGCGCATCCTTCATGTGCTATTCTTATCCATTGCTGCATCTGCCTAAGGTAAACTGCCCTGACGTCACTAAATCATATGCCCCGCCCCTGACCCTCACATCACCAACCCTAGTGTTATTCTACACCTTTCTCGGAGACGTTCCTCTTCAGCGTAGCCAAACGCGCCCATAATCACCTACGTCACGTGACGCAGAACCCGAAAATGAACACACATCCACTAACAACACAGCACGTCATAATTCGGAATATTAAACCGTACTTTAAAAGAAAAGAATAACACTGTACAATTTGTAAAGTACTTTTATTTCACAATAAACGCTCCGAGAACATCCGACTATTGCCATATTCAATCAAATTGCAAATTTATTTCTTCGCTCGCGATCCAAAATGTTTATCGTGAAGCACACGTTGTTCTTTTTGCATACACAAAGTGTTCATTTTCGGTAAAATAACTGCTTGGGTTTCACAGTGAATTCCAGTGCTTTTGCATCAACTTGGGCTTAGACCACTGTAAAGGATGTTATGTTGCTCCTAATCGCTAGTACAGCATACGGGCACATGGGCCCTGGGTGATCATCCCAAAAAACAGTCACTGTGATCCAGGCGTTGACAACTATGTGCTGCTGCCGATTGCAGAAGCAATCAGTTGGCATCTGGAATCTATGACAATCGCAGGAAGGCAAGATGTAGCTTGTTCGAAAACATAACAGAAAATGTGTCTCAATACCCGAACTTTATTACAATGTATCTATTGACTTTTTATTTCGCATACAGTTTAAACTAATGATTAGCACACACATCAAACAATCACAACAAAGAGAAAACAACATGGAAACTGATACACAATTCGATATGGTCATACATGACATTTTAATGAAATATTAGTGTTGAACCTGGGTGAACCTAGTGCCTTACATTGCAATAAGCAACACAGAACAAACAAATAGAATATAATCCAACATTAATCTTCAGATAATAATAAGTTAATGCTCGTTCCGGTATACAATCGTCAAAATCAAACTTACATTATATTCACCATTTCCATTCTCTTGGAGTAAGTTACACCGTAACGCTCACTGCGTTCGCACCAACGATTCTTCATGAACTGAATGTACATGTTCCTTACACACTTTTGGAATGCATAACCTTATCAAATGTTCATTATTACAAACCCCCTCTCATTGCATTCCTTACAGAATGATCCCTTTCTCTCAAGGTCAAAAAACAATTGAACCTTATACTGTATGTTCCATGCGTGGGCTTCCTTAGCTCGCAACCAAAAATTCAAAGTTGGTGACCTTCACTCAGAATCTAAATACATTCTCACTTTGAAAAATCTTTCCTCACCAACGCTATGAACACTGTTATTCTCATACACATTCAGGGCCGTCTTTGCATCAGACACTGCCAGTGGCTGCCTCAGATGCCAGACTCTAAGGTCCGTAGTCTGACTCCATTATTATTTTAAATACATTTTAAAACAGAAACATTAGTCCTTCGCGTGTACTTTGCGCAGATTATATTGTGTAACACCCCCAAATATACTGTATGACTTTCATGACAAAAAACACCAGTTTTTCTGCTTCTTGCTGCCATATCCCATCCCATCCTCATCAACCCTCACATCCCCAGACAGTATTTGATAAGTTTAACAAGTGCAATGTTGTATTTTTTAATATGTTTTTGTGGCAATGTCCGCGGACACCAAAACACGGATCCAAGATGGCGGGCGCATAGGAACAATCTGACGCATTTCACGCTCCTCACCATCCAATCAGTGAACGTGTCACATGTCCGCGGACATGATGTGAGCCGATTAGCCAATCGTTGTCCTACCCGCGGAGTGATCACGGAAGTGTCTCCATGGAACGGACATAGATATCACTAATTTTTTTAGACCTACTTTTTGATCATCTTAAAAAAAAACAACTGGACATATTTTTTCCAAATTTTACAAAAGCATGCTTTTGGGACCAAGCTGCTGCCCCTGCCGCAAATTTGGTGAAAATCCGTCCAGCGGTTTGGGCTGTAGGCGTGCGCAAAGTTTTCCCCCATTCAGTCTATGGGAAAAAAAGAAATTTTCGAACCACCCTATAACTTTTCCCCCCCTGGACCAAACCTCACCACACTTTGCAAAAAAATTCAAAGTGGGACATATACTTGTTTTACAAAGTTTGGTGTGGATTCGTCCAGGGGGAGCGAAGTTATAAGCCGTAGAAAAAGTGCTCTTCCTATGGGATTAGCAACTTAACCATAACTACACGGCCACTATCGTGGCCGTGTAATAATATATATATATATATATATATATATATATATATATATATATATATATATATATATATATATATATATATATATATATTACATGGCTACAGTAGTGGCCATGTAGTTATGGTTAAGTTGCTGTTTCCATAGGAAGAGCACTTTTTGGGTGGCTTATAACTTCGCTCTCCCTGGACGGATCCTCACCAAACTTTGCAAAAAAGTATTTGGGTCACTCTGAATTTCTCTGCAAAGTTTAGTGAGGATTCGTCCAGGGGGGGCAAAGTTATAGGGGGGGTCCCAAAACTTTATTTTTTCCCATAGACTGAATGGGAACATTTTTTTGCTTGCGCCTACAGCCCAAACCGTTGGACGGATTTCCACCAAATTTGGACCAGGAGCAGCGGCTTGGTCCCGAAAGCGTGCTTTTGCAAATTTGGTGAAAATCCGTCCAGTAGTTTTTTTTTAAATGACCAAAAAGTAGGTAAAAAAAAATGAGTGATA
The DNA here is from genome assembly GCF_040938575.1 of Ambystoma mexicanum. Lineage (NCBI taxonomy): Eukaryota > Metazoa > Chordata > Amphibia > Caudata > Ambystomatidae > Ambystoma > Ambystoma mexicanum. The sequence goes on from NC_090928.1 coordinate 800,608,392, forward strand.
TCTGTGTTCGGTTCACGGACACACTTCCCTGTTCGCTCCGCGGACAGTGTCCTGATTGGCCAATCGTCTTGCGTGATGTTCGCGGACATGCAACGTGTTCGCTGATTGGACGGTGTGGAGCGTGAAGCGCGTCAGATTTTTCGGTAGCGCCCGCCATCTTGGATTCGCGGACGTCCGCGGACAGCGCGGTGAAACTTTGTTCAAAATGTGTATTTTGTAGAGTGTGTTGGTGTGTAGGAGTGTTTGGGGAAGGTGGGAGTGTATGAGATAGGATGAAAGTTGTGTTTTTTATGTGTTAGACGTTCTTTTTGTGTTCGATTTGTTTGCGGACATCACGGGTGTTCTGAAATGTTCTAAATAAACTGACTAGGGGGTGTTCTAAGGACTCAATATGTGTCCGTTTTGTTCGCAAGCAAAGTGAAACTGTTCTAAGAACACTCGCGGTGTCCGGGGAGTGTTTGTAGGGGGTGTCCTGAGGACGCTGTCCGTATTGTTCTCTGTCAAGTTGAATGTGTTCTAAGAACACCCGCGGTGTCCTGAAATGTTCGCAAATAAACAAAATGGGGGTGTTCTGAAGACGTTTTTGAGAACACTCCCGGTGTCCTGAAATGTTCGTAGGGGGTGTCCTAAGGACGCTGTCCGTATTGTTCTCTGTCAAGTTGAATGTGTTCTAAGAACACCAGCGGTGTCCTGAAATGTTCGCAAATAAACAAAATGGGGGTGTTCTGAAGACGCTTCTAAGAACACTCGCGGTGTCCGGGGAGTGTTTGTAGGGGGTGTCCTGAGGACGCTGTCCGTATTGTTCTCTGTCAAGTTGAATGTGTCCTAAGAAAACTCGCGGTGTCCTGAAATGTTCGCAAATAAACAAAATGGGTGTGTTCTGAAGACGCTTCTAAGAACACTCGCGGTGTCCGGGGAGTGTTCGTAGGGGGTGTCCTGAGGACGCTGTCCGTATTGTTCTATGTCAAGTTGAATGTGTCCTAAGAACACTCGCGGTGTCCTGAAATGTTCAAAAATAAACAAGATGGTGGTGTTCTGAAGATGCTTCTAAGAACACTCACGGTGTCTGGGGAGTGTTCGTAGGGGATGTCCTGAGGACACCGTCCGTATTGTTCTCTGTCAAGTTGAATGTGTCCTAAGAACCCTCGCGGTGTCCTGAAATGTTCGCAAATAAACAAAATGGGGGTCTTCTGAAGACGCTTCTAAGAACACTCGCGGTGTCCGGGGAGTGTTCGTAGGGGGTGTCCTGAGGACGCTGTCCGTATTGTTCTCTGTCAAGTTGAATGTGTCCTAAGAACACTTGCGGCGTCCTGAAATGTTCGCAAATAAACAAGATGGTGGTGTTCTGAAAACGCTTCTAAGAACACTCCCGGTGTCCTGGAATGTTCGTAGGGGGTGTCCTGAGGACGCTGTCCGTATTGTTCTCTGTCAAGTTGAATGTGTTCTAAGAACACCCGTGGTGTCCTGAAATGTTCGCAAATAAACAAAATGGGGGTGTTCTGAAGATGCTTCTAAGAACACTTGCGGTGTCCGGGGAGTGTTCGTAGGGGGTGTCCTGAGGACGCTGTCCGTATTGTTCTCTGTCAAGTTGCTTGTGTCCTAAGAACACTCGCGGTGTCCTGAAATGTTCACAAATAAACAAGATGGTGGTGTTCTGAAGACGCTTCTTAGAACACTCGCGGTGTCCGGGGAGTGTTCGTAGGGGGTGTCCTGAGGACGCTGTCCGTATTGTTCTCTGTCAAGTTGAATGTGTCCTAAGAACACTTGCGGTGTCCTGAAATGTTCGCAAATAAACAAGATGGTGGTGTTCTGAAGAAGCTTCTAAGAACACTCCCGGTGTCCTGGAATGTTCGTAGGGGGTGTCCTGAGGACGCTGTCAGTATTGTTCTCTGTCAAGTTGAATGTGTTCTAAGAACACCCGCGGTGTCCTGAAATGTTAGCAAATAAACGAAATGGGGGTGTTCTGAAGACGTTTTTGAGAACACTCGCGTTGTTCTGAAATGTTCGTTGGGGGTGTCCTGAAAACGGTGTCCGTATTGTTCGCTGGCAAGTTCAAAGTGTTCTAAGAACACTCACATTGTTCACGGACATTAAAAGTTTCCCATAGATCATAGTTTAAATGTTTGACTCTATGGATGTGATATGCTGCGGTGGTTGTTGCCAGGGCATAGAGTCTTGGGTGCATGGCCATTTGGCCATGCACCCAAGACTCTATGCCCTGGCAACAACCACCGCAGCATATCACATTCATATTTGCTTATAACTTTGGGTGAAAAACAAATGTATAAGGAACAAAGGTATTATATACTATGGATGTGATATGCTGCTATGGTTGTCCTTATTATTGTATACTTACTGTTTGGTCTAGTAATGAGAGTCCATGTTTTTCTTCTTCATTTCTGTGATAAAAGAAAATAGCATGTTAGTATTAGTATTTTGTAATGACTTATTACATTGTATAAGCAATATACTTTTATTTTTTTTCGACCCTCATATTTAGTAGAGTACAAATCAGAGTACTGTGCAATTTACTCAGTTTCTGGATTTGTTGCTAAAATCATTGGGTCTGTGGGAGAAAAAAAAATCCATGTTGGATTAAAAAAAAAAACCTTTTCTGTTATGCTACAGTTTATTTGTTTGTTTGTTTTCAGTGTTCACTTGTTGTTTCTGGCTAATGCTTTATACTTTGCTTTGTTGTATTTTTTTTGGAGCAGTAACAGATTCTTCATTTGTTTTGATATTATAAAATTTTGGAGCAGTTAGATACCAATTAGCGTATTCTAACTGTCTATTTTTTAATATATTTTAGTGGTTTGAATTATCTATTTGGATATTGTTAAATTTTGGGACAGTTAGATACCAATTGGCGTATTCTAACTGTGTATTTTTTGGCCTAATTTAGTGGTATTCATTTATCTGATTAGTTGTTGTAGAATCTTTGAGCTGTTAGATAGCTTTTGGAGTATTCTAACAGTTTATATTATTTTAACACAAATTTATAATTTTGGGACAGTTAGATACCAATTGGCGTATTCTAACTGTGTATTTTTTGGTCTAATGTAGTGGTATTCATTTATCTGATTAGTTGTTGTAGAATCTTTGAGCAGTTAGATAGCTTGTGGATTAATCTAACAGTTTATATTTTTTTAACACAAATTTACTTAAAGGTTTAAATACAGTTTATTTATCAAATTTTGGTTTTAAGAACATCAAATAAGCGTTTGTAAGATTTGCTGGTAATCTCTGCTTTAGAGTAATGGTACTATCATTACATTCAAACCATCCACATTTCTTTTTTATATATTCAGTGCAGTGCCCTGAATTGGTTGTGGCTCCTGCGTGGTAGATTATACCTATTGTTGTGAAGGTTTTCTTACCAAGTGATATTTGACCATGTGTGAATCCAGTCAGCTTGCAGTTGTTTTTGGTACCATCTGCATTGTAACGTAGAAGCATTAGCATTACGTATTTACTATGTGTTTGTATTACTAACGTGGAGCGATTATCTGAATTGCAGGTAGAGCATAATCTACCATGGTTTGCATTTTGTACAAAGTGCTGAAATGGAATGGATTCACAATTTGGTATTGATATATATATATTAAGCGTTCATTGGGGATTTCTTCTTGTGTCACATTGTTGCAGAGAGTGCATGTATGTTTCCACATGTATGAAATCTGAAAGATTTCATTTATAGGTATGTTTTTGTTTTCCAGTACTTGTAGTAAGTACATTAGAAATTCTTGTGGATCTTCCTGTGAGTTTATAGTGAATTTCACCATTCCAGCACAGTAGTCCAATTGTCGTCTTATTCCAAAAACACCATATGTGTTGTCAGGATTGTTTGCTGCATTTCTGTGAAGTACTAACATTTGCAAACACAATGGGTCTGTACTGTGTAAGTAAATGTTGTCAACAATTGGTGGTAATTGAAATAGAATATTCATTGCTACATTTGCATAGCAACTTACACCAACTATATTTGAGAATTTAAATGGTCCAGGTAGTTCTGTATCTAACTGCTTTTTTTGGAGTTTGTCTTCCTTCTTTAAAGAAGTACCTGGTTTACTTTCTCTAATTGATTCTTTTTTGTTTGTGGTGCTTGATGAAGTATTAGTTTCTTTTACTCTCTTTGGAGGATTTGCAGTGACGTCCTGTTGCATTTCTGTTTGATTTAGTTTTCTTTTACAACGTTTTAGTTTTTGTGGAACAGAATATGTGTTTAGATGGGGAGTGTATAGAGAGCGAAGTCTATTATATTCTAAAATGCAAGGAATATCAGTGTTTACTTTACTTGCATCAATTTTGTTGTCACGTGGGTATGTTTGAAAGCCAACAACTGTACCCAGTGCTCCATTAACTAGTCCTTGGTCCACGTCAAGGTTACGTTTAAGCATTACTCTGCAATTTAAGGATAATTTTAACATCTTTTCTAAGCCTGCTGTGTTTGAGATTGATTTTTCTAAATTATTTATTCTTGTTGTGGCTTGGTCACACATGGGTAGTGTCATACCATGTACATCTAGTTTGTCTGTGGTGCTAATTTCCATTATTGGTTGCATTTCTTTACTTAACATTATTTCATTGAATTTGAGACAGCTTGCAAGAGTTGGCATTAAGGCCATACAATTGACATTTTTGTGGGCTAATTGTTCCATAACATCTGTAGCACATGCATTATCGCCATGAAGTGCATTAATGTGCCGGGTTTTCAATGTTGCTTCTGCTTCTTTAGAAAGTATACAAACTCTCAAACTTTTTAAAATGTTGGCATAAGTTAGATCTGCATATTGGCACATGTTTTCTTTTAATTCTCTGTATTGGAAATGTTGCCAAAGGTTGACATTTCCAATGCTGCCAACTGTTTTACGGCAGAGTTTGTGCCCTAATGTTTTAAAAATAGGTTCACCTTCTACTGGTGTTAATTGAAGCAGATCTCCAAAAAGAATAATGTGTTTTCCTGCAAAGAGCTCTTCATAGTCTGTTTTGAGTACTTCTTGTAATCTGAGGTGAATCAAAGCTAACATCAGGTTGGAGACCATGCTCACTTCATCTATTAGTAGCATTTTCATTTGTTTCAATACTCTGCATAATTCCATTGCAGCTTCTGCAGAAAGATTGTAATAGTCTAATTTGTTCTGGTGTTCTACTGGTAATAGTAGTAATCGGTGTAATGTAACACCACCTATGTTGTAGGCAGCTAAACCTGTGGGGGCAGTGACAACAGCTGACAGTTTGTTGTTTGTCAATTGTTGAAGGAACTTACTAATGATTTTGATTAGGAATGTTTTGCCAGAACCAGCTTCACCACTGACGTACGGTAGTATAGGTTTATAATTATGGCAGGAACATTCTTTATTTTCATGTTTTACACCATGCGCAATTTGTTTTGTTACTGTTTGAAAAATGCTACTTTGCTCATTGTTTAGTTTTGATTGTAGTATAGTTAAGTCTTCCTTATCTTCATACTGACACATGGTGTTTTCTACTTCTATCATAGCTAATTCTGCCTCATTTGTTATTAGTGGTTCTCCCAGTGGTTCTTGGCTTCCTGTTACAGAAGGTTGACTACTGTCAGGAGTATCCTTATCTAGTTGGGCTTGGAGTTCTTCTTCATGTTGCTGTTCATTGTGCAACATTGTTTTGTACTGTGTAAAGTTTACATCAGTTATAGTGCTTTCATTTGCTTTGAAAGCATACTCATATGAGTCATAGTTATCTAGTAATTGTTCTTCTTTTCTCCATGGTTTGAAGAGTTGTAGCAGGGACATGTAATATACTTCTTTATGTTGAGGAGTCTTCAATGACAATTTGATATGATTAATTAAATGTGGTTTAGTGAGTTTAACGAAGCTGCCTTCACAGTCTGTCACTCTATATTTACCTTTTTTTTCATCAGGTTTCATATTATTTTTGTATGTGTAGTTTTGGGCTATTTCATATAGACACATGTTTTCCAAAGTATTACTTCTGTTTGGGTAGTATGTGTCCAATAAATTGTTTTTTAAAATGTCTTGGCTGTTGGGATCATGTTTGGCTATGGTTTCTATATCTTCATATGATTTTAGAACTCTTTTTCTAGATTTAGCTGGACCAAGACTTAGCCATACTATATTTTCAGATTTACCATACAATGAAGTACCAGTTAAACGATCAGCTGCTTCATAAGATCCACATTCTCTATGGGTGAGCATTTTTATGCCCAAGCTGTATAATTTCTGAGATACTGTTTTATCTGATGACAGGTCATTCCAGAGGTTTTGGAGCTCTGTCTTTTCTGCTTTAGTTAAGTATGCTGTGACATATCGTGCAACTGCAGCAGAATTGTCTGCAATGTACTGCACATCTATGTTTGCATTCCATAAGTGGCAATGATTGCATTATAATCATTGATATATTTTTCTTCTTCTTTTCTTTTTATGTAATATGTATTTTTAGGTGACTTACCTTTAACACTATGTATAACTGAAGACATGAGGTTGTTTACTTGACCTGTATTTGTAACTGGTCTAGGGAAACCAAATCGGCATTTGGTGTAGTATTTGCCTTTGTTTTTGTATTTGCGACGACAATATTTTCCACATTTGTGTCTTTGAAATTGTAAAATGTGTGCACGAAGATCACTATTTGTGGCTTCTGATGGAATTTCACAAGTGACATATTTTTCAATAAACTGTAAAACAGTGGCATCACTGTCTTGACCAAATTTAGGAGCATCTTTAATCCATAAAAGCATGTGGATATGTGGTGCTCCTCTGGCTTGGTATTCTTTTCTCCAAAAGAAGTTTTGCACTTCTCCAAGGGGAGGAACAGTTTTATTACAAATAAAATGTAGCATAGCAATGAAGCGATGGTGAAAATATCTTGAAACATTAACAGGATCCAAAGAACAAAGTTCTCCAGGTGTTAGAATATCTATGTTTGTTTTGTTTTTATTTGATATGCGTAGGAAATCATGTAAATCTTCCCATGCATATTCTGCACAACTTAATGTAACAAACCAAGTGGGTGGGCCAAGGTTTCTGATCATACAACATATATCTCCATGACGTCGAAACCAGTACTCTTTAGTACCACACATATTTGCTAATAGATTTGTAATATTTGATTGTAAAACCTCATCCTTTTGTTGCACTTTCTCTAATAATTTTGTAGCTGTCATATTTTGAAAGTGTGATCCTGATTTTAATATGTGTGCAACTCCATAACATAAAGTTGCTAGTTCACTTTCAAAGAGTAGGTGGAATATGTATTCCACATTTTGTCTAAATCTGGGATCTTCAGAATACATCCGTAATGAGCGGTATTCTGAAGCTGATATTTGAATAGGTCTATCATCATACCTTCCTCCTTTGCCTGTAGGAAAGAGTAGAGGAAAAGCACGTGCTTCTATACTTTTTTCCCATATACTGATTGGTGATCCTTTTGTTTGACGCATTTGGTAAGTTTCCAGTACATCTTGTACAGTGTCATTACAGTGCAAAGGATGAATTGTATAATGGTCTAAAGTATTTGATATTGTAGCTGGATCTAGTAGCTCAAATTGACCAGCTTCTTGTGTTTCTTTAATTATTTCAGTTATATCTTTCAAGTTTTCTTCAATATTAATTTCTTTGTAATATTCATTATTCTCTTTAAGATATTGGAAGGCTTATCTAACTTTATATAAATCTACCAGCTGTTGCTATTTTTTTTTGTCTTTTGTAGGTACTTAATTTACTAATATAATTAAAGATTGCTCCATTGGACGTTGCACTCCTAGAGTATGCACATTTTCTTTTAGATTTAATGGTAAATAAACTACTTTTCCACGAATGCCTTTTACCAATTCAGAGGGAGGTAATTTTGCTGTTTTTGGTTGAAGGCGTATTATTGCTTCAAATGGGTGTACTGTTTGAATTATGATGCTCTCATATAAATTAAGTTGTTGTAGAGGTTTTGGTACTGGGTATAATTCCAAATTATTTGTGATAGAACGTGAAGGAGTTTGGTTGTTGTCAAGTTTTGTAGTGCAATAACTGCAAAGTATTAAGGGCTCAGTTATTTCATATTTGTTTTCTGCTACAAGGTAGAGAGCTAATTCAAACCATTTAGAATCTTCATTGTCTTCTATTTTGTATGATAGGTCCACAGTTTTTGTGTTACTTTTATAAAAAATTCTACGGCAACATACACATACATGGTTTGGTACTTCAGCTGATGTACTTTTAAATGTTAGTATTTCTTTTTTGTATGTGTTTAGCAAAAGGTTGCCATGTGTAGAATTGTTGCTTAATTGGTTTAAAGATATTTCATTCTGTAAATGGCTTTCACTTCCAAAATATTTTTTCTGGATATAGTGAATTTCTTCAAGTAGGTCTTTTGCTGTACCATGTAGAAGGATGCTATTTAACATTTCTAGTGCTAAAGCAGGACTTTTAGCATAGTACAGTTTATAGACTAGATTTCTTATAGTTGAATGATGTGTTGATATCCTTTTGATGTCATGGAAAGTGGTTTTACAAGTAGGTCCTGTAATGCAGGCCAATGAATGTCCTTGTAGTCCTGTGTACTTGCACACTGGACAGGTATCTATATTTTGCAGTAATTTAATTTTGATTTTGTCTTTGCTTTTTACATATGTATTGAGGAATTGGCGTAAAGATTTGAAACATTGTTTGGGAATGTTACACATTGACGTGCATGGCCATTTGTATACTAGAGGTTCTGATTCAGTTGAATGGAGGGGTAATTCTAAGTTTTTAGGGCATATTTTTGTAAGGAGTACTTCTTGTTCCATTATGGTATTATTCACTTTTTCATAACCTTGACCACTGCTATTTATGGCAATTGTATTTGTTTGCTTTTGTTTGTACACTTCTTCATTAAAATATGGTTCTGTGCTCGTAGTGTGATTCCATTCACCTTCGCAGATACTTAAGAAGTTCTTTCTGTTGACATTTCGCTTATTGAGAAGTCTTTTTTGTAATTTAGTTATTAGTTTTGTTAGTGGTTTCATTTTGTTTAACAGTAAAATAAATACATTTCTTTTGAGAAGAATTGCACTGTCCATCAATGCTTCTAAGATTAATTTCCTACGATAGGTTTTAAGCTTTGAACCTGATTTCTCTCCTGTTTTTATAAGATTTTGAAGGACTTTGTGACGGTATATTTTGGCTAAAATACTTTTCTTGGTATGCTTACTTTGCACTATATTAAAATTTGAAGAAGTAGTCTTATCTGTACTGATAGCTGATTTTCTATTAATTGTTTTTTGGTTTGTTTTACATTTCGATAGGGGAAGCGAAGTTGTTGTACTTGAAACTTCTTGTGTTTCACTAAATGATTGTATTAGCTATTTTGTTTCAACTTTTTTTACAAATTCTGCTAGAGATGGATGCTTATGTTGGACACCTTTATTTTCATTTGCTCTACTTTTGCGTTGCTTTCTACGGACTTGACTTTTGGTAGGCATTCTTTAGGTTCTGTTGAAAAAAATAAAGAATATATGGGTTGGGGTGTTCTGGAATGTATGTGTGCTGTGTGCATGAGTGTTTGAGTAAGATGATAAAGATGTATGTAATGGTATGTGATTGTGCATTGGGAACTAAAACTAGTAGGGATAGGTATTCTTGAATTTATGTGTTACTAAACTGGGGTTCAGATGACAAAAAAAAGTAAGCTAGTGGTGTGGAAAAGTACAAATAGTAAATCTAATGTATACTATTAAAACAGTTGTTTGTTCTATAATATGAAAATTGTAGTGGTTCAGTTGGGTAATTTGTGTGTCCAAAAATAGAAATTTGTGGGCCATTCTGGCTGTAAATCGCTGTTTAAGACATGGACATTTTTGGACAAAATGGTACAAAATCTCTATTTTTAGAAACCAAAATAGCTCATATTAATGTTATAGTATATTTCATTAATAATACAAATATTATGGTGAAATTTTACTTACTTTTTTTTTTAAATTAACAGGTAACTTCTTAGTTTTTCTTTCTTCTTCGAATTCGGCTGCTTCTTTTCAGGAAACTGGTCTTCACTGCAATTGTAAAAGCTTAAAATTAGTAACTTTGTTTGTATATAGCACTGTTTTTAATTTAGATATAGTGCCTTCTGTAAAACCATTAAACTAATTTATTTACATAAGATACATTGCGTCAGTTCAGTACATATGATATGTTCTTAATGAACAAATTGTATTGAATGACTAACTGTAGCCAAAAAAAATATATCTTTACTATGTCTTGTGAAATTTATAATATATTAGTGAATACCACTATTTCTGTAAGTAAACTGTTCTAGGTAATAGCTCCTCAATGTCATGTCTAATTTAAAGTAATTAAGTAAATAAATAAATAAAAACACAAAATATGTAATTGTATAAGTATTTTTATAAAGCTTTAAACATAGATTGTGTTTGCATGCAATTTTGTTTGAATATATGTAGTCTATATATTTCATTTAAAAAATGTTAGTTTAACATGATTTGAGTGTGTGTGTATAAAGAAAGTAAAAAGTATAAAGGTTTATAAGTGATAGTTGATTTTAGGAAATTGAAAAAAGTACAGTAAATTCATTTTACAGATTTTACATGGTAAAAGTCTGTTTGAAAATGTGTTCATCTACTATACAGAAAATATGCATACCTGAAGTTTGTGTTCATGCATATGGATATGCATGGAGCTGCAAGTAGAAATCTTGAAGACTTGTAAAGTATTTCTGGTAGATGCTGCTTGCCAATGATATGATACTTGTACTCAGAGAGATTCAGAGTACATTTGCAGTGCTGATCTATGATGATGCAGTTAGATGTAGAGGTCTTGAAAGTGATTGGTGCATGGTCATGAGATTTTTGAGGTACATCCAATGAGGGAATGGCAGAGAGAGTGTAGTGGAAATGGTAGAAGGGCTGTTCATGTTACGATATGTCCGCGGACATGGCGGTAGTTCGCGGACATCGGGAGTTACATCTGGGGATTTTTGGGTTCAGAAGTCAGGCAAATGAGAATAAGCACTGAAAGGGATTGGTCAGGAAAGTTTGGTGGGTGTGTTGTGCCAGGAGAGATTTTCTCAGATACTCTTTTTGCTGAGAGAAGAAAAGATAGCTATGGCTGTGTGTTTCAGAAAACAGATTGTTTAGATTTTAGAAGATTCGTGGATACATTGGTTGAAGGTGCATGCAGAAAGCTGTGGAGTAGCTGTAGATCTTGGATTCCCACGTGTGGAAGTACACTGGCATGGAGTACATGGAATGAAGTGGTTGGACTTGCTACCTCTCTGTGCTACTTTGGAGACAGAGCAACATCCAGACATAATTGTAATTCATTGTGGAGGGAACAGTTTAGGACATGTGACTGGAATTTCTTTGCAATTTGCTATGAAAGAAGGACTTAGGAAGGTTATGGACATGTTTCCTAATTCTCAAGTGATATTTTCACGGATTGCGCAGAGACAAATGTGGCTTTGTTCTTCTTCATTTGGTCCACAAATGGAAAAAGCAAGGCGCAATGTTAATAAGGCTGTTTGTGGCTTTCTAAGAGATTTTGGCATTTCTTCTTTTCACAATGAAAATATTATGTTTTGTAGTACATACATTTTTCGCAGAGATGGAGTCCATCTTACTTATGCTGGCAATCAGATTTTTCTGAGAAATGTACAAAATGCATTGCGACCTTTTTTGGAATTACAACAACAATTTTGAAGTAGATGTTAAGCATTTACAATTTTTGACTTACAAACACCACCCAAAGGCTCTTTTCAGAGCCACCACTTCTTTCCAGAGAAAATTATAATGTTTGTGATGGAGTAGCAACCCAATTATTTTAATGTTCGCTAACTGTCCGCAGACTTCTAAAAAATACAAAGAGCCCTGCTTCATTTATTTTCACTTCTATTTTTTAACTGGGAAAGGCGACTCTGAAAAGAGCCTTATTTTTTTTTTATTTTTGTAATTTTGTATTTTTTTTGGTTTTTCAGACACGACACACTAGGAGAGGAGGGTAAAGGAGGCTAAAGGGGGGGCACCAACCACAGGGATAAGAAAGGGCAAGCTGAGAGTGGAAGATGTAGAGTGGGTTTTATTTGGGTAGTGAGCAGGTCTTCTCGTGCTCTGAGACGATAGTCTCAAAAGCACTCCGAAGTCGCTCCCCCCTGCAGAGTACTGTGTCACAGTACATACATACAACTGTGACCCTCAAAAGGTAAGGGTCATCAGCATTCTGTATGGCCTGTGAGGCAGCTTGAGAAAGACGCTGTCCCACAGAGGTGGTCCTTGTGGTGACAGGATCAGAAACAGAGGATGAAGTAGAGGAAATCAACCTGCTACGTTCTTCGCAAGGTACAACCCTGCGAATAGCCCCAGAGTGAAATGACCTCAGGTGTCGCTTCATAGTAGTGGTCCCAAGGCGGTACTTACCGTGCTTCCCGCGACTGAGTATCATTTTGCACTCATTGCAGGTAACACAGTTTGCACGAGCCTTAGGACCATTCCCATGAATGGTAAATAACCGCCACACCCAAGACTCACGCCTAGTGCGGGTAGTAGGGATTTCCTCTAACTCATTCTCTTCATCCTCTTCTTCCTCCTCCGCATCCTCACTCCTGTTCCCCTCTTCAGGCCCTTGGGGAGGTGGTGGTGGTGGAGGGGGTGGGGATGGTGCTGAAGCAGGTGCAGCACCAAGTGGCAGTTCAGCAGCCAAGGATGCCATCTCGATGATGGTGTAGTCTGCAGGTGGCAGCAAAAACCACTGTGTTCTGAAGAATAGCCAGAAACACAATGGGAATAAGCTCTTGGGCGTGGTCTTTTATAGGGGTGCTTGTGCGCGGTCCGTGGACATGCGTACTGTCCGCGGACAGATCGAACACAAAAAAAAGGATCGGAAACTTTCAAAAGGTATATAGAAACTCAAGATTGCTATGTGGGACTTGTGCCATGGTGAGATTTTATTGAAAAATATTATGGATTAACTGAAAATTTAAATTGTTCGGGGACACGAACAGTGTCCGCATTTCAGAACACACGATGAGCGTGGGTGCGGTCATATGATCCGTTTGCGAACTAGTCCGCGAAAGAAGCGCCTGTCCGCAGGACACCAAGTGCACGGAGATTGGTTAGCGCATGCGCATTGATGTCCTACGGACACTGTTCGGGTTCTGAAGTAATTAAAAGTGCGTCACACGTGAAACAAACATTTCAGGACCCCGCGTGTGTTCTTAGAACAGTTTAAACTTGGTAGCGAACAGTAAGGACAGATATAGTGTTCTTCAGGACACGTGTAATTTAGTTTATGTACGAACATTTCAGGACACCAATTGTGTTCTCAGAACAGTTTCAATTGGGTAGCGAACAGTACCGGACAGGTATAGTGTTCTTTAGGACACTTTAATTTTTGTTTGTTTACGAACAATTCAGGACACCTAGTGTGTTCTTAGTACAGTTTCATGTTGCTAGCGAACACTACGAACAGTTGTACTGTTGTTCAGGACACATCATTTTCGTTCATTTACAAACATTTCAGGACACCAATTGTGTTCTTAGGACAGTTTTAAGTTGATAGCAAACATTACGGACAGATATAGTGTTCTTTAGAACACTTTAATTTTTGTTTATTTACAAACATTTCAGGACACCTAGTGTGTTCTTAGTTCAGTTTCATGTTGCTAGCGAACACTACGAACAGTTGTACTGTTGTTCAGGACACATCATTTTCGTTCATTTACAAACATTTCAGGACACCACGTGTGTTCTTAGAACAGTTTCAACTTGCTAGCGAACAGTACGAACAGGTGTGGTGTTCTTCAGGACACCTCGATTTTCGCTTATGTACGAACATTTCTGAACACTCGCACTGTCCGCGGACACTTTTATTGTTTTAAAAAAAAAACTGAAACTATTCAAATTAAACTTTATTTAACATATATTAATAATTTATGACAGAGAAGGTGAGGCAGAAACAGAAACAAAAACAGGAGAATTTGGGTTTTCAACATGATTGGTATTAGGTGAAGAAGGGATGGAAATCTCATCAAAACGTTTTGGATTATGGAGAGGGTTTGGGGATAATTGACTGGGATATGGTGAGGAGGGACAAGTACATGTGGGGCAATGGTACGAGGTTTTTGGTGTGAAATGATTTTCTACAAAAGTTTTTAAATTATTAAAATAAGCCAACAATACATCAATTTTTTCTTCTATATTGTGAAGACTGTTATCCATAACAGGGTTTTCTGAAGATGTTTTCTATTCTGGTATGCTCTGTACAAAAAAATAATATATATGTTAAATGTATATAAAAACAATAATAAATAAATGGTTTATATTATAAAGTGTTTACCATTAGTTTCACTATCTTGTGACATTTCTTCATGTGGGGAATTGTCCTCTAGCCACTCCAGAGTACTAGACATTTCTGTGAGAAAAAAAAAAGATAATATATTTTTTAATCTAATACAGAAAGTTCATAAATATATGAGTAAAATGAAGTACACTTAATATTTCTGGTAAAATAAGTGCTATGTATTCAGTGGGTCTGGTCTTGTTCTCAGTTCTGTTGTGTCTGTGAGGTAATTATGTTGGAAGCCAATTTATCTTCTTGTGGTATATTCCATTTCAGAACATATTGTATTTAAATGAATGGTTAGTGTGTTACATATATGGGTTACATTTCGTATGCATTACTATATATAATGTGTTTGTGTGCTGCTTTTTGAATTTGTTAAATGTTCCTATATTATGATATAACAATCAAACATACCCCACCACCCCCCCCCACAGTTTTTAGGTAGTGGTACTGTTCTCCGAACATGTCCGCGAACATTAAATAAGTTCGCGGACATCTAGTTCATAAGAAGAGATCTAGTCAGTTCCATATGACATGTATATAAAGTCAAAGTCATTATTGTTAAGTTCTGCTACTAAAAAACTATGAAATTCAGTGAAAACACTTTCTTAAAGGGACGTTATGGTTAAGTTGCACTACTAAAAACCTATGAAATTCAGTGAAAAAACGTTGTCAGTGATGTCATCTTCGATGTCATGGGTGTTAGTCTTAGCAGTGCACGGTGGTGGCGCGAGTTATGGTTGCTTAGCTTTCCATAACTGGTGAATTTCAAGGGGTTTTTGGTTTTACTTGGAACCACAACGTCCCTTTAACAAAGTTTTTTCACTGAATTTCATAGGTTTTTAGTAGCGTAACTTAACCATAACGTCCCTTTAACAACATTTTTTCACTGAATTTCATAGGTTTTTAGTAGCACAATTTAACAATAATAACTCTGATTTTATGTACATGTAAAATGGAACATACTGAATCCCCTCTACTGAGTTTGATGTCCACAAACTCTTTTAATGTCCGCGGACATTTTCAGACAACAGCACCACTACTCCAAAAACTCTGTGGGGGTATGTTTAATTGTTATATGATAACATATGAACATTTAACAAATTCACAAACCAGCACACATACACATTATGGGGCCGATTCATGGAACAAACGTGCGCCGAAAATCGTTGTGCAAGCAGGCGATTCATGAAAGTCCCTGCGCGTGTTTTCCTCGGGATGTGCGCCAAACCCGTGCATGGCGCACACGTCACTGCAACATCCTGAAAGACGTGCGCGACGCGCACAGTGAAAGCGCACAACCTCGGCGCATACACTAGAAAGTGGGCAGAACACGGGGCGTAACGCGCGGAATGGGGAACAACTCGCGAAAATAAGGGTGTAACTGGGGATGTACTGCAGGGAAGCAGACGGAACGCCCACACGCACCGGAACCACACGTATTCATGGAATCTAATAGGGCAAAGCCACGCACAGCGAAAGACACGCACAAGCTGAAACACGTCCGCCACACGAAGGCAGGTGGTAGCGTCCCTGCGCATTACAAAAGTGGCAACATACAGCAATTGTGCCTGTGCGAGCGGGGCACGTGTATTTCGGGGTTGCGCGGGAAGTTACACACGCGATTGAGCGGGGTACGTGTATTCCGGGGGTGCGCGGGAAGTCACACACGCGATCTGGCCTGGGGGAGCGGGCTACGTGTATTTCAGGGGTTCGCGTGAACTTTTTCACGCGATCGGGCCTGGGGGAGCGGGTGTATCTCAGGGATACCCCACTCACCGTCTGCCTTGCGTGTAGAAGAACGCGTAGCCAACACTCGCTGTGAAGTAATAGCGTGTGAACCCCAACGGATGGAAAACACACGCACCGCACGAAAAGCACGTACATAACAGTGTAAAGGCACGCGGGATCTCCAAGCCCTGCCAGGGCAACGCCCGTGCGCAAAACGTCACAGACGCGCTTACGCGCTAAGGGCCTTTCCTCGATTTTCACGCTGACGTGCAGGATTTTTACGTGCCAAATCACTCCGTATCAAGCTGGCCACACGAAAACACACGGAAGACCACGCTCCTGCCCAGAAGGCCGAATTACTGCCCCCCAGTGCCCCGAGCAGCCTCCCATGTGCCATCTGCTGCTGCCTGCCTGCCTGCCTGCTGCCATCGTGCCCTGCCATTTGGTGCCTGCACATCAGCCATCTGCAGGGGTCCAGTTGCTGTGTCCACCCCTGCTGGAACAGAAGACTCCCGACTCAGATAACATCGCTCCACAGCCCAGCCCCAGGACCCAGTTGCCCACCCACTCCTGCCCCTGGGGTTGCCATGTCGGGCACATCCACATCTGGCACCAGTGGCAACCCCCGGCCAGAGGGGCAGAGGGGCACCAGCTTCACTGCCACCGAAGTTGGTGTCCTGGTGGAGCAAGTCCTGGGGCAGTATGATGCTCTCTTCGGATCGTCCCGCGCCAACAAGGAATGACGGGAGAGGATCTGGGCCGACTGTGTGGTTGCCATCAACGCGGATGGGGTGGCAACCCGCACCATCCAGAAGGTCAAGAAGCGCTGGGAAGACTTGAGGTCCAGGACCCTCATAAAGGCCCGGCGCCTCGTGGAGGGGGGCCGGGGCCGCATAAGTTCCATCCAGATGAGGGTCCTGGAACGCGTACACCCAGCGCTCCACGCCCAGGTCCTTGAGAGGGAGACCCGTCTGGAGTTGAGCGGTAAGTGGCCAAGCATTGCTGTGTGAGACAGGGCATGTTGCAGTGTGCTGGTTGTCTGATACTTGCCTGTATGTGTGACATAGGCCATGTACGGATGTATGTGTGCAGGGACATCATGGTAATGCATGTGCGACCAGTAATGTGTGAACCGCACGGTTGTTGCATGTGTTTAAATGCGACATGGGGAGATCTATGCAGATTGTACACAAGAGAGCATGGCAGTCTCTGTTCCTGGACATGGGCGGGGGTGAGGGATGGGTGCTGATGCCAGGTACATATATGGTATCCATGTCTGTGTGCCTGACCAGCGTGTCTGTGACTTGTGAATGCCATGGATGAATGACACATGTCTGTGACAATGTACAGATTCACTGATGCAGCCTAGTCATCCTTGTATCCACTGTGATTGGGGTGTACGGGGCCAGATGGATGTGACTGAGGTGAAGTGTGTGCATGTGATAGGCATGACCCATGATGCATGTGAGTTCCATTACATTGTATGTTTCGAGAGTCCATTGGACATGTATGGAAATGTCCATGGCATGCACCATGACTGTCACTGTGTGTGTTTTGCCTGGACTGACACATGTGTTGTGGAGGGACATGATGGAGGTGTACTTTGACAGTGGCACTCATCTGCTATTGCTTCCTGTCTAGGGGACCATTGTACAGTACCCTGATGCTTGTGTTCTATGCCTCCCTCTACGCAGCGGCTAGTGAAGAAGAGGGCGGAGACGGCGCTGTGGAGCAAGGCGGCGGGGATGCCCCCACGGCTGCAGCGGAAGGGGTGGGTGAGCCCCCACAGGGGCCTGTTACGGCGGAAGACGGTGAGGAGCCATCCAGGTTGGTGGTTTCCACAGAGGAGGAGGAGGCCGCCACTGAGGCGCACATGGGGCCTGGTGGGGGCATCCCTGCTGGTGCAAGTGGTGCAGTCCAGGGGCAGGGGCAGGAGGCAGCACAGGTCACCGTGGAGGGGCCTGTGCATGTCGCTGTCCCTGACCCTGTGGGTGCACCACCATGCACCAGCAGGGATGCCCCGTCCCAGGCCCGTCCGCAGGTAGAGGGGATGTCCATGTCATCTGACTCCCCTCCACCTGCGGACGAGGGGACCCCTGGCCGTATGGAGAAGGTCCTGATTGGGGTTGCGATGCGCACGGCTGTGATTCGTGATGCCGTGCGTGCTTCCCAGGAGGAGCACGCACGTCATCACAAAGAGCACCGTGACGACGTGGCCCAATTGGGATCGTCCATGTTCTGGGGTTTCCTGCATGTGTCGGCCAATCTGGCGGCCCTCTCCTCCTCTGTGGAGACAATACGCCAGTCCTTCTCCTTGCCGTCTTCCGGCCCAGATGCCACCAGGGCCCCCTGTGGACCTTCCCTGACCAATGCAGCCAGCTCGGTGGGGATCCCATCCCTGCCACAGTCGGGAGTCAGAGGTCCAGCAGGGGTGGACACCACAGGAACTGTACCCCAGCAGATAGAGGATGTGCCGGCATCATCAGGCAGGGCACGTGCACGACAGCGTTGGTGGATTCCATCAGCCTGGATGCCGTCGAGCTGGCAGAGGCAGTGGCGTCGGAGGCAGCAGCGGAATCAACGTGGGAGGCATCATGGCTCGGGGCCATCAACATCGGAGGGGTAGGCATCGGCCGGAGGGCAGGAGGACCCAGGACGGGAAGTGTCTTCCGTGTGGCAGCGGTTGGGCCAGCAGATAGGTGCGGAGCGGCGGCAGGCGGAAGAGGCACGGCTCACAATGGTCAGGGCGGAGAATTCCATGCAGAGGGCCCTGAGGCGGGCCGAGTGCCTCGAGGCAATCCGCAGGGGGTTGGAGGAGGAGACGGCGTCGTCCCTGCGGACCCTCAGGGCCATGGAACAGGACCGCCTCTGGGACATCGAACAGGAGTTCGATGATGCCCTGGCCCGGAACACCACGGAGTGAGCCGCTGGACTTGCCCGCCGCCTTTGTATATAGTTATATAGTTAGTGTTAGGTTTCCTTTATTTATTTTTTTTATTTGGTTGCGATTGGACAATGCGCCACATTTTTGTATGTAGTTCAGTTTTTAGTTAGTTGTCATAGTTAGGTTTCATTTGGTTGGGCTCATGGACCCGGGATTATCTTGTAAATAGTTCTTCAATGGATTTTTCTATTTTTTGGATTTCTTTCATCGCCATGGAGCAATGGTTTTTGTTTATCATTTACACTTGGATTACTTTTCTGACTGTGACTTTGGACACCATTTTTTTGGATTGGATTTGATTTTTTTCATGGACATTCTTCTTCTTTTGGTTGTTTTGCTTTGTGGTTTTTCTCTTTTCATTTCCATTCAAGTTGATTTCAAATACATTTTTATTTTCATCCTTCAATGTGTCGTATCATCTCATTGCTTTCATGCATGTCATGTTGGGTGTTTTAACATTCACTTGCAGCCATTGTGTGTGACAGACATGTGTTCATTTGCATTATTTACATTGGGTGTGTAACATGTCATTGCCTTAGATATGTGGGTGCATGTGATAGTTGGTTGGGCCTTTTGGCAGGGGAGGATGGCCATTACGGACATGATTGGGGATTGGTGGGACCCAGGTGCAGGGGGGCATGGATGGGACATGGGTGGGGGCCTGGTGGTGGGTGCCCCACAGTGCTGGGGGTGGGGGTGGTGGGAGACATGAGTTGGACATGGGTTGGGGCCTGCTGGCAGGTGCCGCACAGTGCTGGGGGGTGGGGGTGGTGGGAGACATGAGTTGGACATGGGTGGGGGCCTGCTGGCAGGTGCCCCACAGTGCTGGGGGGTGGGGGTGGTGGGAGACATGAGTTGGACATGGATGGGGGCCTGCTGGCAGGTGCCCCACAGTGCTGGGGGTGGGGGGGGGTGGGGAACATGAGTTGGACATGGGTGGGGGCCTGCTGGCAGGTGCCCCACAGTGCTGGGGGGTGGAGGGGTGGGGAACATGAGTTGGACATGGTGGGGGCCTGCTGGCAGGTGCCCCACAGTGCTGGGGGGTGGGGGTGGTGGGAGACATGAGTTGGACATGGGTGGGGGCCTGCTGGCAGGTGCCCCACAGTGCTCGGTGGTGGGGGGGGTGGAGAACATGAGTTGGACATGGGTGGGGGCCTGCTGGCAGGTGCCCCACAGTGCTGGGGGGTGGGGGTGCTGGGAGACATGGGTGGGGGCCTGGTGGAGGCTGCCCCTGGTGGCTGGGGGGTGGGGGTGGTGGGAGACATGGGTGGGGGCCTGGTGGTGGGTGCCCCTGCACTGCTGGGGGTGGGGGTGCTGGGAGACATGGGTGGGGGCCTGGTGGAGGCTGAACCTGGTGGCTGGGGGTGGGGGTGGTGGGAGACATGGGTGGGGGCCTGGTGGTGGGTGCCCCTGCACTGCTGGGGATTGGGGGTGCTGGGGGACATGGGTGGGGGCCTGGTGGAGGCTGCCCCTGGTGGCTGGGGGGTGGGGGTGGTGGGAGACATGGGTGGGGGCCTGGTGGTGGGTGCCCCTGCACTGCTGGGGGGTGGGTGTGCTGGTAGACATGGGTGGGGGCCTGGTGGAGGCTGCCCCTGGTGGCTGGGGGGTGGGGGTGATGGGAGACATGGGTGGGGGCCTGGTGGTGGGTGCCCCTGCACTGCTGGGGTGTGGGGGTGCTGGGAGACATGGGTGGGGGCCTGGTGGAGGCTGCCCCTGGTGGCTGGGGGTGGTGGGAGACATGGTTGGGGGCCTGGTGGTGGGTGCCCCTGCACTGCTGGGGGGTGGGGGTGCTGGGAGACATGGGTGGGGGCCTGGTGGAGGCTTCCCCTGGTGGCTGGGGGGTGGGGGTGATGGGAGACATGGGTTGGGGCCTGGTGGTGGGTGCCCCTGCACTGCTGGGGGGTGGGGGTGCTGGGAGACATGGGTGGGGGCCTGGTGGAGGCTACCCCTGGTGGCTGGGCGGTGGGGGTGGTGGGAGACATGGGTGGGGGCCTGTGGAGGGTGCCCCTGGTGGCTGGGGGTGCAGGGGGACATGCGTTGGTGGGCAGTAGTGCAAGTTGACATGTGGGTTGGCTGGGGGGCATGGCCATGGTGGATGGGGTGCCTGCAGGACATGTGCAGGGTAGGCCCCTGTGGTGTGAGCCACCTGCAGGGGCAGTGCAGGGTGTAGAGGGAACACCTGGGAGGACCCACACGTGCAATTCACGTGTGGTGCTCCCCGTGCACCCCTGTAATACACGTACCCTGATGGAATCGCATGTGGAACTTCCCGCGCACCCCTGAGATACACGTACCCTGCTCGCACGGGCCCAATCGTGTGTGGAAATTCCCGCGCACCCCTGGAATACACGTACCCTGCTGAAATCGCGTGTGTAACTTCCCCTGCACCCTGAAATACACGTACCCTGATGGAATCGCCTGTCGAACTTCCCGTGCACCCCTGGAATACACGTACCCTGCTGATTTCGCGTGTGAAACTTCCCCCGCACCCCAAAATACACGTACCCTGATGGAATCACGTGTGGAACTTCCCGCGCACCCCTGAGATACGCGTACTCTGCTCGCACGGGCACAATCGCGTGTGGAAATTCCCGCGCACCCCTGAAATACACGTACCCTGCTGAAATCGCGTGTGTAACTTCCCCTGCACCCTGAAATACACGTACCCTGCTGATATCGCGTGTGGAACTTCCCGCGCACCCCTGAAATACACGTACCCTGCAGAAGTCACGTGTGTAACTTCCCCTGCACCCTGAAATACACGTACCCTGCTGATATCGCGTGTGGAACTTCACGCGCACCCTGAAATACACGTACCCTGATGGAATCGCGTGTGGAACTTCCCGCGCACCCCTGAGATACGCATACCCTGCTCGCACGGGCCCAATCGCGTGTGGAATTTCCCGCGCACCCCTGTAATGCTCGTACCCTGATGGAATCGCGTTTGGAACTTCCCGCGCACCCCTGGAATACACGTACCCTGCTGATTTCGCGTGTGAAACTTCCCCCGCACCCTGAAATACACGTACCCTGATGGAATCGCGTGTGGAACTTCCCGCGCACCCCTGAGATACGCGTACCCTGCTCGCACGGGCCAAATCGCGTGTGGAAATTCCCGCGCACCCCTGAAATACACGTACCCTGCTGAAATCGCGTGTGTAACTTCCCCTGCACCCTGAAATACACGTACCCTGCTGATATCGCGTGTGGAACTTCACGCGCACCCCTGAAATACACGTACCCTGCGGAAATCGCGTGTGTAACTTCCCCTGCACCCTGAAATACACGTACCCTGCTGATATCGAGTGTGGAACTTCACGCGCACCCCGAAATACACGTACCTTGATGGAATCACGTGTGGAACTTCCCGCGCACCCCTGAGATACGCGTACCGTGCTCGCACGGGCCCAATCGCGTGTGGAAATTCCTGCGCACCCCTTAAATACACGTACCATGATGAAATCGCGTGTGGAACTTCCCGCACACCCCTGAAATACGCGTACCCTGCTCGCACGGGGCCAATCGCGTGAGGTACTTCCCGCGCACCCCAGTGATACATGTAGCCCGCTTGCTGTGCTGGTACAGGGTTAGCGCAGCCCTTTGCGCTGGATTGGTTATATTGATGGCTTTTCCCTGCACGAGAGGCGTTCTTGGGGGCGTAACTGGCGCTGCTGCAGGGTCGCTGCGCCACTGTGCACCACGGCTGGTTTTGGTGGCTGGAATCCATGAATACGCTGTGCGCAGAAATGGATTTTAGCGCACGCGGCTGGCGCAGGGATTCGCACGCGCAAACTGTGCGCCAGCCGCGTGCTCCACTTGTGCGCTGAATTCTATGAATTACCCCCTATATGTAGTAATACATAAGAAGTGTAACCCATATATATAACACACTAACCAATCATTTAAATACAATATGTTCTAAAATAGAATATACAAAAAGAAGAAAGATAGGCTACCAATATGATTACCTCACAGAAACTCCACAACCAAGAACAACAGCAGATCTACAGACCACTCAGAGCATACCTTACCTGAAATAGTAAGTGTACTGCATTTTACTCATATATTTGTAAACTTTCTGTATTAGATTAAAAAAAAATTGTATTATGTTTTTTTTCTCAAAGAAATGTCTAGTACTCTGGAGTGGCTAGAGGAGCCTTTCCCACATGAGGAAATGTCAGAAGATAGTGAATCTAATGGTAGACACTTTACAATATAAACCATTTAATTATTATTATTTTATATACATTTAACATATATATATATATATTTTTGTACAGAGCATACCAAAATAGAAAGTACAACAGAAAAAGCTGTTATGGATAAGACTCTTCACAGCATAGAAGAAAAAATGGATTTACTGTTGGCAAATTTTAATAATTTAAAAAACTTTGTGGAAGATCATTTTAAACATAAAACCATGTACCATTGTCCCACATGTACCTGTCCCCCCTCACCATATCCCAGTCAATTATCCCCAAACCCTCTCCATGAACCAAAACGTTTTGATGAGACTTCCATCCCTTCTTCACCTCATACAAATCCTGAAACAAAAATGGAGGTGTCCTGAAGGACACTATACCTGTCCGTATTGTTCGCTAGCAAGTTGAAACTGTTCTAAGAACACACGCGGTGTACTGAAATGTTCATAAATAAACACAATGGGGGTGTCCTGAGGACGCTATGCCTGTCCGTATTGTCCACAGGCAAGTTGAAACTGTTCTAAGAACACAAGCTGTCTCCTGAAATGTTCGTCAATGGACGAAATTGGAGTGTCCTAACGACGCTGTCCGTATTGTTCGTTGGCAAAATGAAAGTGTTCTTAGAACATATTATGTGTCCTGGGATGTTCGTAAATAAACAAAATGTGAGTGTCCTGAGGACGATATGCCTGTCCGTATTATTCGCAAACAAGTTCAAACTGTTCTAAGAACACATGAGGTGTCCTGAAATGTTCTTAAATAAACAAAATAGGGGTGTTCTTAGAACACTATACCTCTCCGTAATGTCTGTATGCAAGTTGAAACTGTTCTAGGAACACATGCTGTGTCCTGAAATGTTCGTAAATAAACAAAATAGGGGTGTCCTGAGAACGGTATGCCTGTCCGTTTTGTTCGTAGGCAGGTTGAAACTGTCCTAAGAACACATCATGTGTCCTATAATGTTTGTAAATAAACGAAATAGGGGTGTCCTTAGAACACTATACCTCTCCGTAATGTTTGCATGCAAGTTGAAACTGTTCTAAGAACACACGCGGTGTCCTGAAATGTTCGTAAATAAACAAAATAGGGGTGTCCTGAGGACGCTATGCCTGTCTGTATTGTTTGCAACCAAGTTGAAACTGTTCTAAGAACACATGTGGTGTCCTGAAATGTGCATAAATAAACAAAATGGGGGTGTCCTGAGGACGCTATGTCTGTCCGTATTGTTCACAAGCAAGTTGAAACTGTTCTAAGAACAAACGCCTGTCCGTAACTGTTTGTTTGACGTGTGACGCACTTTTAATTACTTCAGGACCCAAACAGTGTCCGTAGAACATCAACGCGCATGCGCAAACCACTGTCGGTGCATTTGGTGTTCTGCGGATAGCCGCTCCCTTCGCGGACATGTTCGCAAACCTATCATGTGACCGCACCCACGCTGATTGCGTGTTCTGAATGCGGACACTGTTTGTGTCCCCGAACAATTTAAAAGTACATTTTCAAGTAATCCACAATATTTTTCAATAAAAACTCTCCATAGCACAAGTCCAACATACTAATCCTGAGTTTCTACATACTTTTTGAACCTTTTTTTGTGTTCGATCTGTCCGCGGACAGCGTGCATGTCTACGAACCGCATACAAGCACCCCTATAAAAGACCACGCCCTAGAGCTTATTCTCATTGTGTTTCTGGCTATCCTACAGAGCACAGCGAAATTTTACTGCCAACTGCAGATTTCCATCGTGAACCTGATGGCATCCATGGCTGCACTGCGTGAGTCTTGGGTGTGGCAGTTATTTACCATTCGTGGGAATGGTCCTAAGGCTTGTGCGAACCAAGTCACCTGCAAAGAGTGCAAAATGGTACTCAGTCATGGGAGACTTGGTTCGTACAGCTTTGGGACCACTATCATGAAGCGACACCTAAAGTCATTCCACACTGGGGCCATTCGCAAGGTTGTACCTTGCGAGGAGCGTAGCAGGTTGACTTCCTCTACTTCATCCTGCGTTTCTGATCCTATCACCACAAGGAACACTCCTGTGCGACAGCGTATTCCTCAAGCTGCCTCACAGGCCATACACAATGCTGATGACCCTTACCTTTTGAGGGTCACAGTTGTGTGTTTGTACTGCGACACAGTACTCTGCAGGGGGGAGCGACTTTGAAGTGCTTTTGAGACTATCGTCTCAGAGCACGAGAAGATCTGCTCACTACCCAAATAAAACCCACTCTACATCTTCCTCTCTCAGCTCACCCTTTCTTATCCCTGTGGTTGGTGACCCCCTCCTCTCCTAGTGTGTCGTGTATAAAAAAAAAAAAATATATAAAACAACAAAAATAAAAAAAAGGCTCTTTTCAGAGCCACCTTTCACAGTTAAAAAATATAACTCAAAATAAATGAAGCAGGGCCCTGTGTGTATAACATCTAAAATTCTGGAGTGCTGCCCTTTCATAACCATTGCAGTTTTATCTGGGAGCCTTTTGGTGGTGTTTGTTTGTGTTTGAAAAATTTGAAATGCTCACCACCTACTACAAAATGGATGCTGTAATTCCAAAAAAGGTTACAATGCATTTTGTACATTCTCAAAAAAATCTGATTGCCAGCATAAGTAAGATGGACTCCATCTCTGCAAAGAAATGTATGTAATACAAAACATAATATTTTCGTTGTGAAAAGAGGACATGCCAAAATCTCTTAGAAAGGCACAAACAGCCTTATTGACATTGCACCTTGCATTCTCCGTTTGTGGACCAAATGAAGAAGAACGAAAACAAATTTGTCTCTGCGCAATCTGCGAAAAAATTACTTGAGAATTTGGAACACATGGAAACATGTCCATGACCTTCCCAAGTCCTTCTTTCATTGCAAATTGCAAAGAAATTCCAGACACATGTCCTAAACTGTTCCCTCCACAATGAATTATAATTATATCTGGATGTTGCTCTGTCTCCAAAGTAGCACAGAGAGGTAGCAAGTCCAACCACTTCATTCCACGTACTCCATGCCAGTGTACTTCCACCTGTGGGAATACAAGATCTACAGCTACTGCACAGCTTTCTGCATGCACCTTCAACCAATGTATCCATGAGTCTCCCAAAATCCAAACAATCTGTTTTCTGAAACACACAGCCATAGCTATCTGTTTTTCTCTCAGCAAAAAGAGTATCTGCGAAACTCTCTCCTGGCACAACACACCCACCAAACTTTCCTGACCAATCCGTTTCTCTGCTCATTCTCATTTGCATGGCTCCCCAACCCAAAATCCCCGGATGTAACACCCGATGTCCACGGAATACCGCCATGTCCGCGGACATATCGTAACATGGACAGCCCTTCTACTATTTCCACTTCACTCTCTGTGCCATTCCCTCGTTGGATGTAGCTAAGAAGTCACATGACCATCCACCAATCACATAGAAGACCTCTACATCTAACTGCATCATCATAGATCTGCACTGCAAATGTACTGTTAATCTCTCTGAGTACAAGTGTCATTTCATTGGAAAGCACCTTCTACAAGAAATACTGTACAAGTCTCCAAGATTTCTACTTGCAGCTACATGCATATCCATATGCATGAAAACAAACTACAGGTATGCATATTTTCTGTAAAGAACATGTACAATTCTTCTAGTTTCATATAAACAGATTAACTGACTTTTAGCTTCTATAATCTGTAAAATGAACTTACTGTCTTTTTGGCCATCTCCTAAAATCAACTGTCACTTACAAACCTTTATACTATTTAATTTCTTTTTACACACACATATTCAAAGCATGTTGAACTAACATATTTTAAATAAAATATATAGAGTGCATATAGTCAAACACAATTGCATGCACACACTATGTTCAAATTTCAAACAACAATACTTGTACAATAACATAAACATGAATTTATTTATTTACTTACTTATATTTATATAGCGCAAGCAGCCCATGACTTTGAGGCACTGTTACTTGCAAGAGCTTAGTTACAGGAATAGTGCTATTCAGTGGTACATTATGAAGTCCACAAGGCATAGTAAAGATATTTTGTTTGCTACAGTTAGTCATTGCAATACAGTTTATTCATTAAGAACATATGATATATATTCAACTGGTGCGACATATCTTATGTGAATGAGATAGTTTTCATGGTTTTGAGGAAAGCGCTAAGGATGTCAATTAAAAAAATCAATGTCTAAATTAAAAACAGTGCTATATACAAACAAAATTACTAATTTGTTTCCTTTACAATTGCAGTGAAGACCATTCTCCTGAAAAGAAGCAGCCGAATTTAAGTACAAAGAACAACTAAGAAGAAACCTGCTCATTTTAGAAAAAAGTAAGTGGAATACCACCATAATATTTACATTATTACTCAAACACACTGTAAGGTTAATTCATGCTATTTCTGTGCCTAAAAATATAGATAGTGCACCATTCTGTCCAAAAATCCCCATTTTTTAAACAGCGATTTACATCTAGAATGGCCCACAAATTCCTATTTTTCGACACACAAATGTCCCAACTCAGCCGCTAGAATTTTGATATTATAGAACAAACAACTGTTTTAATTGTATAGCATTAGATTTACTATGTGTACCCCTAGCTTAGATTTTTCTGTCATCTGAACCCCAGCTTAGTAGCACATAAATTCAAGAATACCCATCCCTACTAGTTGTAGTTGCCCAATGCACAATCACACACCATTACGTACATCTTTATTATCTTACTCAAACACTCAATCACACAGCACACATACATTGCAGAACACCCCAACCCATACCTTCTTTATTTTTTTCAACAGACCCTAAAGATTGCTTACCAAAAATCAAGTCCGTAGAAAGCAACGCAGAAGTAGAGCAAATAAAAATAAGTTTCCAACATAAGCATCCATCTCTAGAAGAATTTGTAAAAAAGGTTCAAACAAAACATCTAATACAGTCATTTAGTGAAACAAAAGAAGTTTCAAGTACAGAAACTTTGCCTCCTATATCAAAATGTAAAACAAACCATAAAACAATTAACAAAAAATCAGCTATCACTACAGATAAAACTGCTTCTATAAATCTTGATATAGTGCAAAGTAAGCATACCAAAAAAAGTATTTTAGCCAAAATGTTCTGTTACAGAGTCCTTCAAAATCTTATAAAAACAGGAGAGAAATCAGGTTCAACCCTTAAAACCTATCGTAGGAAAATAATCTTCAAAGCGTTGATAGACAGTGCAATTCTTCTCAAAAGAAAGTTATTTATTTTAGTGTTAAACAAAATGAAACCACTAACAAAACTAATGACTAAATTACAAAAAAGACTTCTCAATAAATTAAATGTCAAAAGAAAGAGCTACTTAAATATCTGCGGCGGTGAATGGAGTCACACTACAAGCACAGAACCATACTTTCATGAAGAAGCATACAAACAAAAGCAAACAAATACAATTGCCATACATAGCAGTGGTCGAGGTTATGAAAAAGTTAATAATACCATAAAGGAACAAGAAATACTGCTTACAAAAATATGCCCTGAAAACTTAGAATTACCTCTCCATTTAACTGAATCAGAACGTCTAGTATGCAAATGGCCATGCACGTCAATGTGGAACATTCCCAAAAATGTTTAAAGTCTTTACGCCAATTTGTCAATCAATATGTGAAAGGCAAAGACAAAATCAAAATTAAACTACTGCAAAATATGGATACCTGTCCAGTGCACAAGTACACAGGACTACAAGGACATTCATTGGCTTGCATTACAGGACCTACTTGCAAAACCACCTTCCATTATATCAAAAGGATATTAATACATCATGCTAAAAGTCCTAATTTAGCACTAGCCAATTTAAATAACATTCTTCTACATGGTACAGCAAAAGACCTACTGGAAGAAAACGACTATATCCAGAAAAAATATTTTGGAAGTGAAAGCCACTTACAGAATGAAATAGCTTCAAAGCAAATTAGCAACAATTCTATGCATGGCAACCTTTTACTACACGCATACAAAAAAGAAATACTAAAATTTAAAAGTACATCAGCTGAAGTACCAAACCATGTGTGTGTATGTTGCCGCAGATATTTTTATAAAAGTAACACAAAAACTGTAGACCTAACATACAAAATAGAAGACAATGAAGATTCTAAATGGTTTACATTAGCTCTCTATCTTATAGCAGAAAACAAATACGAAATAACTGACCCCTTAATACTTTGCAGTTACTGCACTACAACACTTGACAACAACCAAACTCCTCCACGTGCTATCACAAATAATTTGGAATGATATACACTACCAAAACCCCTACAACAACTTCATTTATATGAGAGCATCATAATTCAAACAGTGCACCCATTTCAAGCAATAATATGCCTTCAACCAAAAACAGCAAAATTACCTCCCTCTGAATTAGTGAAAGGTATTCTGGGAAAAGTAGTGTATTTACCATTAGATCTAAAACAAAATGTGCACACTCTAGGAGTGCAACGTCCCGTGGAGCAATCTTTAATTATCTTAGTAAATGGAGTACCTACAAAAGACAAAACAAATGGCAACAGCTGGTAGACTTACATAAAGTTAGACAAGCCTTGCAATATATAAAAGAGAATAATGAATACTACAAAGAATTTAATATTGAAGAAAACTTGAAGGATACAACTGAAATAATTCAAGAGACACAAAAAGCTGGTCAATTTGAGCACCTAGATCCTGCTACAATATCAAATACTTTAGACCATTATACAATTCATCCATTGCACTCTAATGACACCGTAGAAGATGCACTAGAAACGTACGAAATGCGTGAAACAAAAGGATCACCAATCAGCATATGGGAAAAAAGTATAGAAGCACGTGCGTTTCCTCTACTCTTTCCTACTGGAAAAGGAGGAAGGTACGATGATAGACCTATTCAAATATCAGCATCAGAATACCGCTCATTATGGATGTATTCTGAAGATCCCAGATTTAGACAAAATTTGGAATACATATTCCACCTACTCTTTGAAAGTGAACAACTTTATGTTACGGAGTTGCACACACATTAAAATCAGGATCTTTAGGGTCTGTTGAAAAAAATAAAGAAGGTATCGGTTGGGGTGTTTTAATGTATGTGTGATGTGTGCACGAGTGTCTGAGTATGATGATAAAGATATATGTAATGGTGTGTGATTGTGTATTGGGCAACTACAACTAGTTGGGATGGATATTCTTGAATTAATGTGCTACTAAACTGGGGTTTAGATGACAGTAGAAAGTAAGCTAGTGGTGTGGAGAAGTACAAATAGTAAATCTAATGGTATGCAATTAAAACAGTTGTTTGTTCTATAATATCAAAATTCTAGGGGCTGAGTTGGGTCATTTGTGTGTTGAAAAATAGGAAATTGAGTGCCATTCGGCCTGTAAATCTCTGTTTAAGAAATGGGGATTTGTAGACAGAATGGTGCCCAATCTCTATTTTTAGGCACAGAAATAGCATGAATTAACCTTACAGTGTGTTTGAAAAATAGTACAAATAATATGGTGGTATTCAACTTACTTTTTTTCTGAAATGAGCAGGTTTCTTCTTAGTTGTTCTTTCTACTTCAAATGCGGCTGCTCCTTTTCAGGAGAATGGTCTTCACTGCAAATGTAAAGGAAACAAATTAGTAAGTTTGTTTGTATATAGCACTGTTTTTAATTTAGACATTGATTTTTTTAATTGACATAGACCCTCAGCGCCTTCCTCAAAACCATGAAAACTATCTTATTCACAAAAGATGTGTCGCACCAGTTGAATACCTATCATATGTTCTTAATGCATAAACTGTATTGTAATGACTAACTGTGTCAACCAAAATATCATTTCTATGCCTTGTGGAATTCATAATGTACCACTGAATACCACTATTTCTGTAACTAAGCTCATGTAAGTAACAGCGCCTCAATGCCATGGGCTGCTTGCATGCTATTAAATATAACTAAATAAATAAATAAATTAATACATTTTTATGTTTTTGTACAAGTATTGTTGTTTGATATTTGAACATACTGTGTGCATGCAATTTTGTTTGAGTATGTTAACTCTTCATATTGTACTTTAAATATGTTAGTTCAACATGCTTTGAACATCTGTGTGTAAAAAGAAATTGCAGATAGGTGTGGAAGTGACAGTTGATTTTAGGAGATGGAAAAAATGACAGTAAATTAATTTCATAGATTATACAAGCTAAAAGTCATTTAATCTGGCTATCTATGTGAATTGTACATATACTATACAGAAAATATGCTTACCTGTAGTTTGTGTTCATGCATATGGATATGCATGCAGCAGTAGAAATCTTGGAGACTTGTACAGTATTTCTTGTAGAAGGTGCTTTCCAATGATATGACACTTGATGATGCATTTAATGTTATTGGTGGATGGTCATGTGACTTCCTAGCTATATCCAATGAGGGAATGGCACAGAAAGTGAAATGGAAATGGTAGAAGGACTGTCCATGTTACAATGTGTCCGCGGACATGGCGGTCGTCTGCGGACATCGGGTGTTACATCCGGGGATTTTGGGTTTGGGAACCATGCAAATGAGAATGAGCAGAGAAAGGGATTGCTCAGGAAAGTTTAGTGTGTGTGTTTTGTACCAGGAGAGAGTTTCTCAGATACTCTTTTTGCTGAGAAAAGAACAAATAGCTATGGCTGTGTGTTTCAGAAAACAGATTGTTTTGATTTTGCGAGACTCATGGATACATTGGTTGAAGGTGCATGCGCAGAAAGCTGTGGAGTAGCTGTAGATCTTGGATTCCAACATGTGGAAGTGCACTGGCATGTAGTACGTGGAATGAAGTGGTTGGACTTGCTACCTCTCTGTACTACTTTGGAGACAGAGCAACATCCAGACATAATTGTAATTAATTGTGGAGGGAACAGTTTAGGACATGTGTCTGGAATTTCTTTGCAATTTGCAATGAAAGAAGGACTTGGGAAGGTCATGGACATGTTTCCAAATTCTCAAGTTATTTTTTTACGGATTGCGCAGAGACAAATGTGGCTTCGGTCTTCTTCGTTTGGTCCACAAATGGAGAAAGCAAGGCGCAATGTTAATAAGGCTGTTTGTGCC
Organism: Ambystoma mexicanum; assembly: GCF_040938575.1. Classification (NCBI taxonomy): domain Eukaryota; kingdom Metazoa; phylum Chordata; class Amphibia; order Caudata; family Ambystomatidae; genus Ambystoma; species Ambystoma mexicanum. The sequence continues at coordinate 800,640,670 of NC_090928.1, forward strand.
TTTCTAAGAGATTTTGGCATATCCTCTTTTCACAATGAAAATATTATGTTTCGTAGTACATACATTTTTCGCAGAGATGGAGTCCATCTTACTTATGCTGGCAATCAGATTTTTCTGAAAAATGTACAAAATGCATTGCGACCTTTTTTGGAATTACAGCATCCATTTTGTAGTAAGTGTTGAGCATTTCAATTTTTTCAAACACAAACAAACACCACCAAAAGACTCTTTTCAGAGCCACCACTTCCTCCCAGATAAAACTGCAGTGGTTATGATAGGGCAGCACTCCAATATTTTAGATGTTATACACACAGGCCCCTGCTTCATTTATTTTCACTTCTATTTTTTAACTGTGAAAGGCAGCTCTGAAAAGAGCCTTTTTTTATATTTTTTTGTTTTTTTTATACACGACACACTAGGAGAGGAGGGGAAAGTAGGTTAAGGGGGGACACCAGCCATGGGGATAAGAAAGGGCAAGTGGAGAGAGGAAGATGTAGAGTGTTTTTTACTTGGGTAGTGAGCAGATCTTCTTGTGCTCTGAGACGAGAGCCTCAAAAGCACTACAAAGTCTCTCCCCCTGCACAGTACTGCGTCACGGTACATACACACAACTGTGACCCTCAAAAGGTAAGGGTCATCAGTATTTTGTATGGCATGTGAGGCAGCTCGAGGAATACGCTGTCCCATAGGAGTGCTCCTTGTGGTGACAGGATCGGAAACGGAGGATGAAGTAGAGGAAGTCAACCTACTACACTCCTCGCAAGGTGCAACCTTACGAATGGCCGCAGTGTGGAATTACTTTAGTTGTCCCTTCATGGTAGTTGTCCCAAAGCTGTATGAACCAAGCCTCCCGCGACTGAGTACCATTTTGCACTCGTTGCAGGTGACTTGGTTCGCATGCGCCTTAGGACCGTTACCACGAATGGTAAATAATCGCCACACCCAAGACTCACGCCGAGTGCTGGTAGTAGGGACTTCCACTACCTCATTCTCGTCATCCTCTTCATCCTCCTCTGCATCCTCACTTCTGTTCCCCTCTTCAGGCCCTTGGGGAGGTGGTGGTGGTGGAGGGGGTGGGGGTGGTGCTGAATGCAATATCAATGCATTGCTTAATGCAATACTTAGCTCATGATATTTATTCCAATGACCCTTGACACTTTTTTTGTCAACATTATAATAACAATCCCTTATATACACTTTTCATGAAAAGTAAATGCACATGTGATGTCATCAGTGATGTCATCAATGACATTTGTGATGTCACTTTGATGTCCTGGGTGTTAGTCTTAGCAGTGCACGGTGGTGGCACGAGTTATGGTTGCTTAGCTTACCATAACTACCGAATTTCAGGGGTTTTTCAGTTTTACTTGGACCCATAACGTCCCTTTAACAAAGATTTTTTACTGAATTTCAAAGGTTTTTAGTAGCACAACTTAACCATAACGTCCCTTTAACAACGTTTTTTTTACTGAATTTCATAGGATTTTAGTAGCGCGACTTAAACATAACGTCCCTTTAAAAAGTTTTTTATTAATTTCATAGGTTTTTAGTAGTGCAACTTAACCATAGCATCCCTTTAGCAAAGTTTTTTTACTGAATATACATTTTCATAGTGTGAATTTGATAGATGTTTACTACGATTCCCTTACTTTATACACAAGTAACATAGAACATACCGAACACCCCGCTAATGATTTTGATGTCCGCGAATGGTCACAGACGACCTCAACACTACTCAAACACTCAGGGGTATCTACAATTGTTCTATCATACCATATAAACACTACACAAGTTAAAAAATCAGCACATAAATACATTATAGCCAGACCCATCCTATCACGCCAGAACTGCCTCACCATTGCTAGGGCTATAATCGGGTCAAGGCTTGATTATTGCAATGCTCTCCTCATTGGAACGTCCCAAAAAAACATCAACAAACTTCAGCTGGTACAAAATAACGCACTCAGGGCAGCCACAGGAACTTCCAGAAGAGACTACATCTCTGAAGTGAGAAGACAGGTTCACTGGCTCCCGGTCAAAGAAAGAATTGTCCTTAAAACCCTTGCCATCACCCACAAATGCCTCCATGAGCTCGCACCCCCATACCTCTCCCACAGAATCACCAGGCGTACTGCCACGAGGCCGCTCAGAGAAGGCTACTCTAACACGATCCTCACGCCAAGAATCCGTAGAGCCTGTGCAGGCGGCTCCAGCTTTCCTAAATTGGCCGCCACTCACTGGAACGCACTCCCTTCTCACCTAAAACAGATCGAATCCCACCAAGTATTCTGCAAAGCCATCAAAACTAAGCTATTCAACTAAAAGCTAAAACCTAGTACCACTCCTCTGAGGTACCACCACCACACTGTTACTCTTTTTTTGCCCATCACGTTGATCACTCTGTATTTCATGAAATGTGTTTCCTGTAATGTGTAACTAACGAAAAAGCCTTGTGCACATGAACCTGTATGACTAAGAAGCCTTGTGCGCATGAACCTGTATGACAAACCTCTTTCATATTCTTGTAAAAGCGCCTCGATGCCTCCGGGCTGCAAGCTGCGCGATACAAATGCAAATAAATCAAATTATATATAACAATAAATACGCAGTAGAAACTACATATTTAACACAACAACCATCCATTTAAATACCATATGTAATAAAATGGATTATACCATAACAAAAAAGATATGCCTCCAACATAATTACCTCACAGAAACTGCAGAGCTAGAAGCAACAGTAGACCTACACAACACTACGAATACAACTTACCAGAAACTAGTAAGTAAACTTCATTTTTCCTATATATTTCTGAACTGTTTGTATGAGGTACACTACAATTAATATATTTTTGTTTTTCACAACAAAACTGTTCCCTCCACAATGAATTATAAGTATGTCTGGATGATGCTGTGTCTCTAAAGTAGCAGAGAGAGTTACCAAGTCCAGCCACTTCATTCCAAGCACTCCATGCCAGTGCACTTCTACATGAAGGAATCCAAGATCTGCAGCTACTCCACAACGTTCTGCATGCACCTCCAACCAATGTATCCATGAGTCTCCCAAAATCCAGATAATCTGTTTTCGAAAACACACAGCCATAGCTATCTCTTCTTCTCTCAGGAAAAAGACATTCTCACAAAATCTATCCTTATACAACAAACCCACAAAACTTTACTGACCAGTCCCTAGTTCCGCTCATTCTCATTTGCATGCCTCTCCACCCCAGAATCCTTGTATGTAATACGCGCTCTCCGCAGACTACCGCCATGTCCGTGAACATATCGAAGATCTGAGCGTGGTGAATGTACATTTAAATAGTGTGGCCCATTTCCCCTTTGAGGTGGGCTTTGAAAAGAGCCGTTTTATTTGTTTTTTTTGCAGATGCCTCACAGACACCTGTTATTTTATATATTATTTTTTTTTCTTCTTACTTTACAACTGAAATCTTCACATAACCTTCTCCAAAGCAACCCTTACATTCCAAAACAGCATGGCATTTCCCAAAAAAGATAAAGAAAAACCATCTTCTTCAAAATAAACAGCATTACTCAAATCAATATTCTCATTGTTACAGAAAAAACATACCAGCTCTAATCATGAAAGCATGCATGCCTCGATTGATTGCACACCTAGCAATGTTTTGCTGAGGATAAAAAACAGAACTATTGTCCCATATTGTCCTAGGTAGTAATCCAGAAAAAAATACTTTCGAATTTGGAAGGATGTTCATTATTCCTTGAACCAACTGTTCCAAATCTGCCAACAAAGTAGGGGCACTCACGTAGCCCAAATGGAAAGCACCATAGTGCAAAATTACCAGGTGAGGACTGTTCATCCTACGCATATCTTCACAATTTTGGATAATTGCCTCTACAATACAATCAGGCACAGCGCTTCACACCACCTCCACTCCTTTAACATCGAAATTGTTTGCCACATGCCTGCATTGAGAATACTGCTGTGAACCACGGACAAACATATCTCCGAGCACCAACACCCTGACTTTCTCCACCTCTGCCATCTTCACTACACACACTCTCTTTCTACACAAATCCACAATGTCAACATCTGATTGGCTGATTCCTACAGTCCCCTTTCCATACTCGATTTGCTGAAAACCACGGATGTGGCACACACTACCTGTGGACAGCCGCGGTGTCCACGCGGCACGTAACTCTTGGCCAGTCCTTCTAACCTTTCCACATCACTCTCGATGCCATTCCCTCATTGGATACAGCTAAGCAGTCACACAACCATCCACTAATCACACCCAAGACCTCTACATCTAACTCCATCATCAGAGTTCCGCACTTCAAATGTACTGTTGATCACTCTGACTATAAGTCTCATATCAGTCGAAAGCACCTACTACAAAAACTACTGCACAAGTCTTGAAGATTTCTACTTACAGCTCCATGCATATCCACATGCATGATTACAAACTACAGATATGCATATTTTATTCAGAGTACATGTACAACTCTTATGAATCCATATAAACAGAGTAATGCCACTAAACCTGCATAGTCTATACATACATGCCAAAGCTCCCGATTTAAGCGTGAGACTCCCGATTTTTCATGTAAAAATCACACTATTTTTTACTGTCTCCCACATAACCTATACATACATGCCAACCCTCCCGATTTAGGTGCAAGACTCTCGATTTTTCATTGAAAAATCAAACAATTTTTTACTGTCTCCCGCCTAAATTAATGCTAATCCCGATGCAATCCTATGAGAAAAATAAATGCTCTTGATTTCTGTGCTGAAATCTCCATCTCGGGGACTCCCGATTGTTGACATGTCTACCTATAAAATGAACTTTCCCATAAAATGAATTTTTCCCATCTACTATAATCAACTATCACTTCCAAACCTGTCTGCTATCTACAACACAGCTTTAAAAAACCAAGTGACTTTCATGCACTTAAAATTTTACTCATTTGCAAAGCATGTTGAACTACCATATTGTAAATAAAACATAAATGCTGCACATAGTCAAATGAAACGCATGCATACACTATGTTCAGATATCAAACAGGAATACTACCACATAAACATAAAAATCAATGTCTACATTAACATCAGTGCTATAAACACACAAAATTACTAACTTCTTTCTTTTACAATTGCAGTGAAGACCACACTCCTGAAAATCAGCAGCATCTAAACTACAAACAATATATCCAAAGACACCTGCTCATTCCACAAAAAAAGAGTAAGTACAATACTACCTTAATATTCTTACTGTTCCTCAAAGACATTGTGTGGTTCTTTCATGTAATTTGCACACCTAAAAAACCAGCGAATTCTGGACCATTCTGCCTACAAATCCCCATTTGTTAAATAGGGATTTGCAGGCAGAATGGCACACAAATCCCCATTTTATTGGCGCACAAATGACATACCTCAGCCCTTAGAATGTTAGTATTGCAGAACAAAGAACTGTTTTAATTCTACAACGTTAGATTTAGTATTAGTGCTTCTCATTACCACTAGCTTACTTTCTACTGTCATCTGAACCCCAGTATAGTAACACACACATGCTAGAATAGCCTTTCACACACCACCACATACATCTTTCAGATCATACTCACATACTCATGCACAGAGCACACATACATTGCAAAACGGCCCAACCCATACCTTCTTTTTTTTTCAACAGACCCCAAAGAATGCCTACCAAAAAGCTAGTCCGTAGAAAGCAGCACAGAAATAGAACAAATACAATTAAAAGTATCTAAAATAAGCATCCATCTCTACCAGAGTTTGTACAAAATGTTCAAACAAAACAGCTAATACAGTCATATAGCAAAACAAAACAAGCTTCTAGTACAGAAACTTTGCCTCCTATATCAAAATGTAAAACGAAACAAAAAATGCTTAACAAGAATTCGACTACCACTACTGCTAAAACTACTCCTATAAATCTTGATATACTAGCAAGTAAACATACCAAAAAAGGTATTTTAGCAAAAATGTTCCGCCACAGAGTCCTTCAGAATCTTATAAAAACAGGAGAGAAATCATGCACAACCCTTAAAACCTACCGTAGAAAATTAATCCTAGAAGCTCTCGTAGACAGTGCAATCCTTCTCAAAAGGAAGTTATTTATTTTAGTTTTAAACAGGATGAAACCACTGACAAAACTAACTACTAAACTACAAAAAACTTCTCAATAAACGGAATGTCAACAAAAATAACTTCTTAAATATCTGGGGAGGTGAATGGAGTCACACAACGACCACAGAACCATATTTTAATGAAGAAGCATACAAACAAAACCAAACAAACAGAATTGCCATCCATAGCAATGGACTAGGTTATGAAAAAATTCATAACACCATAATGGAACAAGAAATGCTGCTTACAAAAATATCCCCAGAAAACTCATGCATGTCAATGTGTAACATTCCCAAAAAAATCTTTCAAATCTTTACACCATTTCCTCAATCAGTATGTGAAAGGTAAAGACAAAATCAAAATGAAAGTGCTGCAAAATATGGATGCCTGTGCAGTGCGCAAATACACAGGTCTACAAGGACATTCATTAGCCTGCATTTCAGGACCTATTTGCAAAAGCAACTTCCATGATATCAAAATGATATCAACACATCATTCAACTATAAGAAATCTAGTCTATAAACTGTACAATGCTAAATGTCCTGCTTTAGAACTAGCCAATTTAAATAACACTCTTCTACATGGTAGACCCAAAGACCTACAAGAAGAAATCAACCGTATCCAGAGAAAATATTTTGGAAGTGAAAGCCACTTACAAAATGCAATAGCTTTACAACAGACTAGCAACAATTCTGCACATGGAAACCTGCTACTACACACATACAAAAAAGAAATACTAAATTTAGAAGTACATCCGCTGAAGTACCAAACCATGTGTGAGTGTGTTGCTGCAGAACTTTTTACAAAAGTAACACACAAACTATAGACATAACATACAAAATAGAAGACAATGAAGATTCCAAATGGTTTGAATTAGCTCTCTATCTTGTAGCAGAAAACAAATACGAAATAAATGACCCCTTAATACTTTGCAGTTACTGCACTACAAAACTTGACAACAACCAAACTCCTTCACATGCTATCACAAATAACTTGGAATCATTCCCACTACCAAAACCCCGCCAACAACTCAATTTATATGAGAGCATCATAATTCTAACAGTGCACCCATTTCAAGAAATAATACGCCTTCAACCAAAAACAATAAAATTACCTCCCTCTGAATTAGTGAAAGACATTTGTGGCAAAGTAGTTTATTTGCCATTAGATCTGAAAGAAAATGTGCAACGTCCAATAGAGCAATCTTTAATTGTCTTAGTGAATGGTGTGCCAACAAAAGACAAAAAAAATTGGCAACAACTCGTGGACTTAAATAACGTTAGACAAGCCTTGCAATATCTAAAAGACAATAATGAAACTTAAGGGAAACAACTGAAATAATTCAAGAGTCCCCAGAAACTGGTCAATTTGAACGTCTAGATCCTGCTACAGTATCCAATATTTTAGACCATTATACAATTCATCCATTACACTCTAATGACACAATAAATTATGCACTAGAAACGTACCAAATGCGACAAACCAAGGGATCACCAATGAGCAAATGGGAAAAAAGTATAGAAGCACATGCCTTTCCTCTACTATTTCCTACTGGCAAAGGAGGAAGGTACGATGATAGACCCACTCAGATAACAGCATCAGAATACCGCTCATCACGAATGTATTCTGAAGATCCCAGATTTAGACAACATGTGGAATACATATTCCACCTACTCTTTGAAAGTGAACAAGCAACTCTATGTTACGGAGTTGCACACATACTGAAATCAGGAACCCACTTTCAAAATATGTCAGCTTCGCAATTAATATAAAAAGTGCAAGAAAAAGATGAGGTTTTACAATCAAGCATTACAAATCTGTTTGCAAACATGCGTGGTACAAAAGAGTACTGGTTCTGATGTCAAGGAGATGTACATTGTATGATAAGAAACCTAGGCCCACCCACTTGGTTTGTTACATTAAGTTGTGCAGAATATGCATGGGAAGATTTACATGATATCACATGATATTTACATGAAAACAAAACAAACATAGATATACTAACACCTGGAGAACTTTACTCACTAGATTCTGTTAATGTTTCAAGAGATTTCCACCATCGTTTGATTGCTATGCTACACTTTATTTGTAATAAAACTGTTCCTCTCCTCGGGGAAGTGCAACACTTCTTTTGGAGAAAAGAATACCAAGCCACAGAAGCACCACATATCCACATGCTTTTATGGATTAAAGATGCTCCTAAATTTGGTCAGGACAGTGATGCCACTGTTTTGCAGTTCATCCAAACATATGTCACTTGTGAAATCCCCTCGCAAACGAGACCTAGAGACCTTCTTGCACATATTGTACTTTTTCAAAGACACAAATGTGGCAAATATTGTTGTCACAAAAACAAAGGGAAATACTACACCAAATGCCGCTTTGGGGTCCCTAGACCAGTTACAAAAACAGGTCAAGTGAACAACTTCATGTCTTCAGTTGGACATAGTGTTAAAGGTAAATCACCTAAGAACACATATTACATAAAAAGAACAGAAGAATCAAAATATATCAATGAATACAATGCAATAATCGCCCTCTTATGAAATGCAAACATAGATGTCCAGTGCATTGCAGACAATTCCACTGAAGTTGCACGATATGTTACAGCCTACTTAACAAAAGCAGAAAAAAACAAAGCTTCAAGACCTCTGGAATGACCTATCATCAGACAAAACACTATCTCAGAAATTATACAGCTTAGGTATAAAAATGCTCTCTCATAGAGAATGTGGCTCCTATGAAGCTGCAGATCGTTTATCCGGTACTGCTTCATCTGGAAAATCTGAAAAATATAGTATGGCTAAGTCTTGGTCCTGCTAAATCTAGAAAAAGAGTTCTCAAATCATATGAGGACATAGAAACAATAGCCAAAAAGGATCCCAACAGCCAATACATTTTGAAAAACAATTTACTAGACACATACTACCCGAACAGGAGTACCACTTTGGAAACCATGTGTCTATACCACATAGCCCAAAACGTTGTATACAAAAATAATATAAAACCCGATGAACAAAAAGGTAGATATAGAATGACAGATTGTGAAGTCAGCTTAGTGAAACTTACCAAACAAAGCTTAATTAATCATATCAAATTGTCATTAAAAACTCCTCAACAGAAAGAACTATATTACATGTCCCTGCTACACCTTTTTAAACCATGGAGAAAAGAAGAAGAAATACTAGATAACTATGACTCCTATGAAGATGCTTTCAAAGCAAATGAAAGCACTATCACTGATGTAAACTTTATGCAGTACAAAACAATGTTGCACAATGAACAGCAACACGAAGAAGAACTCCAGGCCCAACTAGATAAGGACACTCCTGACAGTAGTCAACCTTCTGGAACAGGAAGCCAAGAACCACTGGGACAGCCACTAATAGCAAATGAGGCAGAATTAGCTATGACAGAAGTAGAAAACACCATTTGTCACTATGAAGAAGATAAAGAAGACATAACTGTACTACAATCAAAACTAAACAAAGAGCAGCGCACCATTTTTGGTATACAACATGAAAATAAAGAATGTACCTGCCAAAATTATAAACCTATACTACTATACGTCAGTGGTGAAGCTGGTTCAGGCAAAACATTCTTAATCAAAATCATCAGCAAGTTCCTTCAACAATTGACAAACAACAAACTGTCAGCTGTTGTAACTGCCCTCACAGTTTTAGCAGCCTACAACATAGGCGGTGTCACTTTACACCGATTACTACTCCTTCCAGTAGAACACCAAAACAAATTAGACTATTACAAACTTTCTACAGAAGCTGCAATGGAACTACGCAGAGTGTTAAAACAAATGAAAATGCTACTAATAGATGAAGTGAGCATGGTCTCCAACCTAATGTTCACTTTGAGTCACCTCAGATTGCAAGAAGTACTTAAAACAAACTACAAAGAGCTCTTTGGAGGAAAACACATTATTGTTTTCAGAGATCTTCTTCAATTGACACCAGTGAAAGGTGAACCTATTTTTAAAACCTTAGGACACACACTCTGCCGTAAAACTGTTGGCAGCATAGGAAATGTCAACCTTTGGCAACATTACTAATACAAAGAATTAACAGAAAACGAGTTGGTGTACTATCTCAAGAAGCACAAACAATATTAAAAACCTGGCACATCCATGCATTTTATGGCGTTAACTCATGTGCTACTGATGTTATGAAACAATTAGCATACACAAATGTCAATTGTATGTCCTTAATGCCAACTCTTGCAAGCTGTTCCAAATTCAATGAAACAATGTTGAAAAAAGAAATGCAACCAATAATTGAAATTTGCTCCACAGACAAACTGGACGTTCATGGTATGACACTACCCATGTGTCAACAAGCCACAACAAGACTAAATACTTTAGAAAATTCTATCTCCAACACAGCTGGTTTGGAGAAAACATTAAAATTATCCTTAAACTGTACAGTAATGCGTAAACATAACCTTGACGTGGAGCAAGGACTAGTTAATGGAACACTGGGTACAGTTGTTGGCTTTCAAACATACCCACGTGACAACAACATTCAGTTTCTCAATATTCTCTTTGACAAACTTTCAGAAGTAAAAAGGATAGGGCGCTCAATAGCTCGATTCCTTCTCTTCAAAGACATGTATGTACGCAGAGAACAATTTTCTCGCACTCTAGCATATGCAGTCACCATGCATAAATCACAAGGTCTTACCCTGGACAAAACATTGATAGATATTGGTAACACAGTCTTTAAAGAAGGCATGAGCTACGTAGCACTATCACACTTACGTACACTTGACAGTCTATTTCTAACTAACTTTGATGCAAGTAAAGTAAACGCTGATATTTCTTGTATTTTATAATACAATAGACTACGTTCAATATACACTCCCCATCTAAAAACATATCCTGTTCCACAAAAAAGAAAAAGTTGTAAAAGAAAACTAATTCAAACAGAAATACAACAGGATCTGACTGCAAATCCTCCAAAGAGAGTAAACGAAGCTAATACTTCATCAATTAGCACAACCAAAGAAGAACCTATTACTGAAAGTAACTCAGGTACTTCTTCAAAAAAGCAACACACACTCCGAAAAAATGACTTGGACACAGAAGTATCTGGTCCATTCAAATTTTGAAAGATAACTGGTGTTGCTATGCAAATGTAGCAATGAATATTCTATTTCAATTGCCACCAATTGCTGACAACATTTACTTACACAGTACAGACCAATTGTGTTTGCAATTGTTAGTCCTTCATAGAAACGCAACAAACAATCCTGACAACATGTATAGTGTTCATGGAATAAGACAAGAATTGGACTACTGTGCTGGAATGGTGGAATTCACTATAAACTCACAAGAAGATCCAAAAGAATTTCTAATGTACTTACTACAAGTACTAGAAAACAAAAACATACCTATAAATGAAATCTTCCAGATTTCATACATGTGGGATAATACATGCACTCTCTGCAACAATGTGACACAGGAACACATCCCTAATGAGCGTTTCGTGTATGTATCCATACCTAATTGTGAATCAGTTCTATTTCAGCAACTTGTACAAAATGCAAACCATGGTAGATTATGTACTACCTGCAATTCAGATAATCGCTTCACCTTACTAATACAAACACATAGTAACTACGTAATACTAATGCTTCTACGTTACAATGCAGATGGTACCAAAAACAACTGCAAGCTGACTGGATTCACACACGGTCAAGTATCACTTGGTAAGAAAACCATCAAAACATAGGTATAATCTACCACGCAGGAGCCACAACCAATGTAGGTCACTACTCTGCATATATAAAAAAGAAATATGGATGGTTCGAATGTAATGATAGTACCATTACTCTAAAGCAGAGATTACCAGCAAATCTTACAAACGCTTATTTAATCTTCTTAAAACCAAAATTTAATAACTAACCTGTACTTAAACATTAACAAACAAACATAAATTCAATTAAAAAACTATAAACTGTTAGAATACGCCAACAAGTATCTAACTGGCCCAAGATTCTTTAACAACCAAACAGATAAATGAATACCACTAAATAAAAAAAAATAGACAGTTAGAATACGCCAACAGGTATCCAACTGCTCCAAAAATCTGCAACAAGCCAACAGATAGAACATTAGCCAGAAACAACAAGTGAACACTGAAAACAAACAAACAAATAGACTGTAGCATAACAATTTTTTTTTTTTTATCTGACATGGAATTTTTTTCCCACAGACCCAATGATTTGAAAAACAAACACAGAAACTGAGCAAATCGCACAGTACACTGGTTTGTAAACTAAATATGAGGGTAACAAAAAAAAGCTGAAATGTCTATTATGCAATGTAATAAGGCTTTATAAAATACATATACTAACATGCTCTTTTTTTAATCACAGAAATTAAAAAAGAATATGTACTTCAGTTACCAAACTCATGAAAAAAATATATGTAATCTCAACAAATCAAACAGTAAGTATATTCTAATAGAACACATAAATACTGCTGCATAACAGAACCATTGAACAAACATCTAACCATACACCACAATACAAAATGTTCACTTCCATGGATATGTTATTCTATCCCTCACCAACAAAATCACGGGGCTCCAAACCAAATTAAACGACAACAGCTTACTTCTGGCTCAACAACCAGCCCAACCCTACCATCGCTCACTGTTATCAACTCAGGGTTTACTTTCAAAAAGGTAACTATACCCGAAGTACAAACAATTATAGCCTCCTTGAAACCTCCAAACTGTAAAGGGGACAGCTGCCCCGCTCAGATCATAAAAGACACAGCCAGGGATTTATCCCCGTTTATCACCAAACTAATAAACTTATCATTCACCAGCAACTCAATCCCAAGCAACTTGAAACAATCATGGGTTCTATTATTGTTAAAAAAAAAATACACTCAAACCGTCTATACCAACCAACTATAGACCTATCACCACCGTCCCTTTCTTACTTAAAATTCTAGATAGAGTGGCCTATATACAAGTTCAAGATTACCTAGAATCCAATCAACTATTAGGAATCTGTCAATCAGGTTTTCGTCCTTAACATGGTACAGAAACAGCCCTTGTTGATCTCAAAAGTCAGATCGACAAACTCAAAGATAAAGGTAGGGCTGCCTTCCTCCTTTTTTAGACTTCTCTGCTGCTTTTGACCTGGTTGACCACAAAATCCTTTGTAACCACCTGTCAATGGCAGCACACTTCTCCCACTCTGCGGTCACATGGATCCAATCTTTCCTCGATAACAGGACCATGCGTGTCTTCTCTTCAGTAGCAGCGGCCGAAGGCCATGTATCCAAGACCGAAGTTATAAGCTCTCAAGTTATAAGCCACCATGGGTGTGATATGGTGCAGTGGTTGTGGTTGTGATATGCTGCAATGGTTGTGGCCAGGACCTAGAGTCTGGGGTGCATGGCCGCAGGCCTTAGGCCGTATATTATAGCCACTGATCATGTAGCAGCGTTTGAGTCCTTGGACAGTGCAATAGTCAGCAGACAAAAGGCAGCATTCACAAATCTCAAAAGCACAGGGGAGAACACACACTGTTCTCCCCATCAACCAAAACACAGATATACTCAAAACAACAGTACTTACATTTACTACACCCAAATATACCTTTTTGTAGAAATTAGTACTTCAAAATGTAGAAATAATTTTTTCATTTAGCACACAAAATAAGGGAATGCACCAAGCATAAACCAATACTGTACACCTTAAATTATCACTTCAGTACAACTATTCATAGAGGATCACATACACCAAGCTCTTATTCCAAAACAATCATTAAGTACACTGTATTTATTTCTTTATTATTACCATTAATTAGGTAAACATTTCTTACAAGCAAATATTACTATGTTACTTTTTAACAGAATGGCAAACACTCTTCAGAGGTTGGAAGAAAACTTTCCAGAAAAAGAAATGAGTGATGATAACATCTCTAATGATAAAGAATACATCTTTTAATATAAACAAATAATACAATTTATACAGACGTCAGTGAAATAATAATGTCTTCTTTTCTTATATTACATAGTTTACACGAAGAAACAACACCCCAATTTAATAATGGAGAATCCCAAGAATCACAAAGACAATCTCTATGCCCAACTGTACATAATGAAATCATGATGTTGTCTGCAAAATTGGATAAACTTAATAATTACTTTAAGCGACTTTTATATTATGTTAAAAATCATGTTATTAAAAATGTTGATTATCGCTGTCCTTCTTGAGCCTGACTTCCTTGTTCCCCGCAATCATCCCCATTAAATTGCCAAAATATAAATGAAAGACGCGTTTATGAAACTTCACTCCCTTCCTCCCCTGATCATTATTGTACAGAAATTCCAAATTATCCCATGTATGTTTCCCATCCCTTTCATCAATAAATTATTTTTTTACTATATATATCTTGTATATTGTTCTGTCTTTTTTTTTTTTTAATTCCAATTAATAGTCTTCAGACTATACGACTGTCTGGGGTGTCTGTTCTCAAAATGACGGTTTTCACAGACAGTTGTGTCCGTACATGTCTGTTTTCGTATGACGCACATTTTATTAGTCCGTGGATAGCTCCTAGATGGAATTGTGAATATTGGCCTGCGCCGCATCTAGATGGAATTGTGAATGTTAGCATGTGAAAGTTGCATTTAGAAAGTGTGCCCTATAGCCTCTCCTTGAATTTTAGAAATGTGCCCAGTAGCCTCTCTTGGAAAGTTGCATTTAGAAGTTTGCACATTGAAAAAGCATATAACCCATCATATCACACCACCACGCTTACTCTCTCCTTTACATCACCACTCAACTAGAACACAGAGATACTATGACACCATTCGGTATAACTGTTCTCATACGAACATCCGCCGCTTACTCCACATCATTCTATGTAAACACTGCTGGTCTCACACCCCCAGCCAGGCGTTTTCCTCAGGCCTAACGCAGCCACATCCGTTCCGGATAAATCCTGCCAGAAAGAACACATTCTCCTGATCTCTCAACCACCACACCTACCGATAAGAAGCAGCTATTACACAAGTACCGCACGAGCTGCACACATATCCGGTGCTCACACGCACCTTTTTGACTCTCCCTACTCTCTCTACTGATCTGAACTGCGGTTCCCAAGGGCGTTCAACCTACCAGCGCCTTCAGACCATACCAATGGTATATAAGGCGCTATATAAGTGCAAAATAACATAACATAACATAACATAGCGCACTAGTGCTACGGATAGTCACATGCATGTGCCCTGAGTCTCCCATCTGATGGGTGTCCAACGACGGCCGTCAGACCCACGGACATCCCCAGACAATATCATGTGACCGCACCCATCCAACATGACGGCCTGTCCGTGGACAGTGGCTGTCACTGCAGACAGTTTGAAACTGCATTTTCAACCAATCTAGGATGTTTCAAGTTGGATGTTTACCCTTCCAGAGCTCGTACAACCAATTTTAGTTGATCTGGCTACTTTTTACAACTTTCCAAGGGCAGTTATTGAATCCGTAGTTCGCAGAAAGTTGTGATGTCTGTGGACGAATCCTCTGAAGGGACCCACCAATTACTTTTAGTCATTCTCAATCTGGCAGTCCAGGAGAGAGTACCTGCTTTGGAGAGCTATTTAGGGGACATTCTGGGAGGCCTTATCTGGCATCAATGTATCTGTTATGGCTATCCCTCCTCCCCAGCCACTACCACCACCACCCCCAACAACTTGGATGGCTTTAAGAGGGGAGCAGGTGCACAGATACAGATGAGGATCAAGAGGAATATGAAGATTAAGTAGGGGAAGTCCCTATCGCCAGCACCCAGAGTGAGTCCTGGGTGTGCCAGTTTTTCACCACATTTGGTGGTGTACCAAACACTTAGGCAGCCAAGATGATGGAAGAACTGGGCTGTAATCCTACGGGACCACCTCCATGTGCCACCGTATCAAATTAAAACCACTGTGGTGCTCTGAGAAAGGTCAGACCTTTCTCAGGGAAAAGTAGGTTGACAGCCTCTACCCCATCTTCCTTGACCCCTGCTGTCACCACAAAGAATACTCCTTTGGGGCAGAGGATCCCAGCGGCTGCCTCACAGACCATACAGAATGCTGTTGACCCTTACCTTTTGAGGGTCACAGTGCTATGTTTGTACTGCGAAGCACTGATCTGTAGGGGGATCAGTTTCATTGTGCTTTTGAGGCTGCATTCAAGGAGCATGAGAAACAATGCCCCCTACCTTAAATATATGGCTCGCCCTACATCTTCCCCTGTCCATGTGCCCCTCCATCTCTGTGGTTGGTGCCCCTTCCATCCGCCACCTTAACTTGCCGAACTTAAAAAAACGTAAAAAGGCCAAAAATTCAAAATGAAAAATGAATCAAAGATTCCTTTCGGAGCCACTTTCACAGTAAAAAAATAGAACTGGAAGAAAATATATTCTGGGGACCCTTTGCAGCCTGAATAATCTGCAGAGTGTGTGGTAATCCACGGACACCTAGAAGATTCCAGGAGTGGGGTGGGAGGATTGCAATCTTTTAACTTGTTTTCTGTTCAGAAATGGTGGCTCTTAAATGAACCTTTTTTCTCTCTTTTTGGATTTTTTTTAATGCTTTGATTTTATGTACTCAAGTAACAATCATTTTACTGAAATTAATTATTTTGTTGAACTTTCACAAAAAGTGCTTCTAATTGTTTTTCAATAATTTATCCTTTGTATTTACTTCAAGTACTAAGGAATACTTCAATCCATATTCTGTATGTCCACAGAAACTGCTTCAATCCATTTTTAACATTTTCAAGAAACATCAGATTGCCCACAACAGTGATATTCACTCCATCTCTTCAAAAAATATTGACAATATCAAATGTAATATTTTCATTATAGAAAGATTCCTTCCCAACATCCCGCAAAAAAGCACATACATCTTTATTTACATTGTGCCTTGCTTTCTCAACTGGTGGACAAAATAAATTCAAACGCATCCACACTTGTCTATGAGCTATCCGTAAAAAAATAATTACAAATGTGGGAACAGTTCCATGAACTTTCCAAATGTTTCCTTCATTGCAAATTGTAATGGAATTCTGGTAACATAACCCACACTGTTGCCTCTACAGTGCACTACAATGATGTCTGCATACTTTAAGTTAACCATATTCTCACAAATAATGAGAAATTCTGCCTACTTCATTTCTCGAACACCATACCATGAAACTTGATATTCATCAAATCCAAGATTGTCAGACAATCCACAGTGCTCAGAATGCACATTCAGCCAATAGATCTAGGAGTCTTCCACAATACAGACAGTCTGCTTGCCCAAAGCCATAGCCATCTTCATTGTACACAACACAGATATTTCTTGCTACCCAGTCTTCCTGCACACCACACACCACTCCCAGGAAACCTGATTGGCTAATCCCATGATATCTGTGGACATCAATGACTGTACGTGGTCTTTGCAGTCCCCTTTCTAGCCTAGGCATCCACAAAAGACCCAGATGTGGCATGTGCCATCTACGGACTACCACAGTGTCCATGGATGCCGTTGCACAGAGCAGCCCTTTTACCCTTTTTACTTTTATGTTTGTAACACTCCCCCTCATTGGCTGCTTTCAAACAGTCACACATCCATCCACCAATTATATCTGCATCTAACAAGACATATTACAGCTATGCTTATATTTTTAAAATATTGTGTCAACTCTTTTACCAATGTATATTTGCAGAGTTCCTGACACTTATCCTGTGTTAAGCTTCTGAATAAGAATATTCTCTTTGTTAACCACTTCATTAAATTCCATTATTGCAGCATTTAGCACATGCTTTCATCAAGTGACAGTTATCTACAATGCTGTAAGTTTAAAAATGTTTACTTCTCGAAGCATTTTCAAAAAAAGAAAAGCAGATAAAAAGAGCTGTACAAAAGAGCTGTATGTCAACATAGCCCATTCCAAATTATAGCTGCTTGTCATGTTTTGGTTTCTTTCTTTGCATTCTCTGACTTTTAATACCACTACTCCCATTACACAATTCATACTACTACCAGTCCTACACTGCAACATTAAAAAGTATCACATTTAAAATAAATTAAAAATACAAAACACTGAGCATTTAAAAAATATTTTAGGAGTACATCACATACATGTACAGCAGCACTGTGTGTAACTTCTTTCTAAAACAAAACAAAATGCAGATGCAACACATTTCTCCAAAACATTTGTAAGTGCCACTTAGTGTGGAAGTTCTATCTTCACAGTACATGCATAATTTCTACCATCACCCATTATAATCTGTAGGTGCTTATCCAGTCAGAGTTCCTCCTATGCATTCTGGGGCTTGCACTCTAATGGGAAATGTGCAAGTTCAACTTCCAAAAGGCAAAGAAAAACACCAAGACCTTATAAGCACCTACATATTGAAATGGGGGCATGTTGGCAAGTATGCATGTACTGCCTACATATTAAACTTCCACACACCAGCGGCTATTTAAAAATGTGCTACAAATCTTCTCTATCTGCTTTTCTTTTACAACAAAGTTACACAGAGTGCTGCTACAAATGCACAAAGACATTTTTTTTACTTTCAGCAAAATGTTGCTTAAAAGAAACATTTTTAAACATCCAGCATTTTCCATTTTCCATTCCATATAAATGTCACACTTTTCCAGTCTCACTCATTACATCCCGTACACTGCCACCATACTCCACCTACTCACACATATGTGTATATAGCATCAAAGTATCTATATACAACACTTCACCTTACATATGAAGTATTCTTCTTTCCCATCCGCTACTATAAGACACCAAACACTACTACAACAACCATTAAATATTGCATTGCCACGCGGTCAAAGTTTTCCTATTCTTTAAAAAGACTGCAACACATTACAAATAAATTACATCACAAACACAGCACTGCTTGTATTAACATTAGCAGCACAAAATAACGTAGATATACAGCGTTTTCACACACCCATTTTTGCTGTTACTTCTAGTGTACTGCAATTGTTCTAACAACATAGTTAACACACTTTAGTACACCATACATAACACAACTTCATTAACTTTTTCCCCCAACAATTCCTCCTACCTTAATAAATAACAACCTTGCTTACTAAAAGTACTTCACCATTACCACATATATCCAATAACCTTCTTTTACATTTGCAGGAAATAAGAAGATTGCCAAAGACAGCTTCTGAAAAAAGAACATTCTTCATATCCTACAAAGTAAGTACATTAATATACAATGTATACATTTTTAAATGTTACAATGTACTTGTACTATATACTAGTCTAACTTATATTTTTTTTCAAATCAACCCCATTTATTCCACTCCTACTCATTATATTGCATCATTCACACTCTTTCTATTCCCATCTAAATACCACCATTACAACACCCACTGTTTTCCTCAAAACATCATAATGTCCCTACTGCTTCACTCACACCACTACTCCTTACTCACTAACCCAAGCCTATCACACCTGCACCCTTACAACCTTCCCAAATACACAATCAAACAGCGCATCTCTACATTCACACCCACACCCACACACCCATCCCCAATACATACATGTACATTCCACAACTTTCAAACTCAAACTTTCATTTTTCTGAACCGACAGTACAGAATGCCTACTAAAAAGCAACTCAGTAGAAAACAAAGGAAAAATAGAAACGATAAGAATAAAAGCAAGCCATATCCACCTTTCAAACTATTTATAGAAAACATTAAAACAAACTAAAATAAATCAGTGACCACTAAAACAAAGTAAGGCCCCTCTTCCAAAAACTGAAAATAAGAAAATGGTGTAAACAAAAGCAAACCTACTACTTAACCTAACACTATATCTACCAATGTTAACATAGCCACAGTAAAGCATTCCAAAGAAATCGTTTTACAAAAAAATTATCCAACGTACAGTTCTTCACAATCTTATAAACACAGCTGAAAAGTCACAATCTACCTTTAAACACTAGTGCAGAAAACAAATCCTCAAAGATCTAATTGACAGCACATTGCTACTAAAGAGAATGTTGTTTAAATTGATTTTACACAAAATTAAACCACTAACTAAAATAATCAATAAACTACAAAAAATACTTGTAAACACATGCAATGTCAATATAGATACCTTTTCAAACTTCTGTGAAGGTGAATGGATATACACAAGCAGCACTGAACCATATTTCAATGAAGAGGTTTATAAATAAGAACAACAAAAACCAATTGCCATAGACAGTAATGGTTGAGGGTATGAAATGGTAGGAGAAACCATTATGGCAAAAGAAACTCTTATAGAAAAAACTTCCCAAACAAACTTAAATGTTCCTTTCGCCCAAACAAACCATCCAGTGTACAAATAGAGATGCAGCTCAATGTGTAACGTACGCCAACAATCCTTCAAATCTTTAAAACAATTGCTCAATCACTATGAAACTAAAAGACGCGAATAGAATACACATTTTAAAAACCATGGTCTCATGTCCAGTGTGCATCCACACTGGACTGCCAGTACATTCATTAGCTTGCATTTCAGGAACTGCTTGCAAAAACACCTTCCACCACATCAATATGTTAGCAACACACCAGTCCACTATACAGAATCTTGTGCATAGACTATATATTGCAAAACATTTTGCTCTAGAACTACAACATTTGAATATAATGTAGTACATGGAACAGCCAAACAACCCCTTTGAAAAATATAGCACATCCAAAGTAAACATTTTGGAACTGAAGTTGAAAATTTAGTAACTTCAGAAAACATTATTGTAAGCCTCACAAACACCAACCTCCTTACAAGCACATACAAAAAAGAAGTAGCTACGTTTGAAAACACATCTGCTGAAATACGAGACCAAGTATATGTCTGTTGTCTCAGAACTTCTAACAGCAGAAAATAAATACAAAATAAATGACCCCTCAATAGTTTGCACATACTGCAATACAAAGCTTGACAATAACCCAATGTCATCACGTGCTGTCACTAATAACTTAGAAGAAATATTCCCACTTACAAAGGCTATCCACCAACGTAGCTTGTATGACAGCATTACAATCCAAACAGTACACCCATTTCAAGCTATATACACCTTCAACCAAAAACGGCCAAATTGTCTCCATCTGAAATACTAAAAGGCACCTGTGCCAAAGTAGTATATCTGTCATTAGATCTGAAAGAAAATATAGAAACTCCTGGAGTACAACAGCCAATAGACCAATCTTTGATTGCACTAGTTAAAGGTGTACATCCACAAAAGTGATGGGTGGATGGTTTTGATTGAATCTGAACCACTGGCACTGCTCTGGACAACCTTCCACACCACTGTTTTTTTAGCCTGTTTGCACCATTGAAAAAGGGATCCATCCATATGTAGCAGCCCAGCCTAAACTGTTAGGCCAGGTCCCCTATGGTCTTTCCCCTTCTGTAATGGCTTGGCAGGTGAAGAATGATGATGTGGAGGGTTGCCCAGAGCAATGCCAGAGGCTGAGGTTAACTCATAACCTTCCAGCCATCACCCCTTTTGTTTGCTTTGTCACCCCGATTGGAACGGTATGTACATATGTGGGTTCTGTGCCTGCTGGGCCTAGGGGCCCAATCTACTCCTCACCGATGAGGCCCAACAAGGCTGAAACTTCTCTGGGGATGCTTGTGGTCTCATTCAGAAGGGATGTGACCTAGCAGTTTGGGCTGGGTTACCCTTTGCAGTAGCACAAAGCCTTAATTGCATATGGTCTTTCCCCTTCTGTAATGGCTTGGCAGGTGAACAACAATGATCTGGAGGGTTGCCCAGAGCAATTCCAGAGGTTAAGATTAATTCTAAACCTTCCAGCCATCACCTCTATGTTTTTGCTTTGTCACACCGAGTGGGACGAATATGCCTAGACGTGGGTACTGTGACTGCTGGGCCTACTAGAGACCCAAGCTACTCCTCACTGATGAGGCCCAACAAGGCTGAAACATGTCTGGGGATGTTTATGGTCACTTGCAGAAGGGATGTGACCTAGCAGTTTGGGCTGGACTTTCCCTTTTGGAGTGGGACCAAGACTGATTTGCATATGGTCTCGCTTGACAGGCGAAGAACGATGGTCTGGAAGGTTGCCCAGAGCAATGCCAGAAGTTAAGATTCATTCTAAACCTTCCATCCATCACCTCTTTGTTTTTGCTAGTTGAAGGTGTACCAACAAAAGGCAAAAGAATTTAGCAACATCTAGTCGACTTAAACAAAGTTAAACAAGCCCTGCAATATCTGAAAGGTGTAAACATAGGTGAACAATTAATAGAAACCACCCAAATAATTCAAGATTCACCACAAACTGGCCAATTTGAACATTTACATCTTGTTCTTGCAGACAACATTTGAGACAAGTATATAATTCATCCACTACACTCCAAAGACACAATTGAAAATACATGGATCCCCAATGATCACATGGGAGAAAAGTGTAGAAGCACATTCTTTTCCTCTATCCATTCCTACTGGAAAAGGAGGAAGATACGATGAAAAGTCCACACAAATTAGTGCATCAGAATATGCTCTTTAAGAAAGTATTCTGAAGACCTCAGGTTCAGACATAATGTAGAATACATTTTCCACCACCTGTTAGAAAGTGAACTTGCCACACTATGTTATTGAATTGCACACACATTAAAAACAGGCTCTCATTTTTTAGACAAGCCCTCTACCCAACTGCTTGAAAAAATAAAAGACAAAGATGAAGTTTTGCAGTCAAGTGTCACAAATCTCTTGACAAA
Organism: Ambystoma mexicanum; assembly: GCF_040938575.1. Classification (NCBI taxonomy): domain Eukaryota; kingdom Metazoa; phylum Chordata; class Amphibia; order Caudata; family Ambystomatidae; genus Ambystoma; species Ambystoma mexicanum. The sequence continues at coordinate 800,663,568 of NC_090928.1, forward strand.
CATGCATTGTACAAAATAGTACTTGTTCCAATGTAACACTGATATACATTGTTACATTGTATGCTAAGGAACCTAGGTCCACCCACATGGTTTGTTACTTTAAGTGTTGCAGAGTATGTAGGGATGATTTGCACAACTTCTTACACACAGCAAACCAAAATAAAGATGGAATAGATATAAAAACACCAGGAGAGCTCTGTTGTCTTGACCCTGTCATTGTTTCAAGGTACTTTCAACAATTCTTCATTGCCATGCTGCACTTCATCTGCAATGAAACTGCCCCTCGGCTCGAAAAAAATGGGCAACACTTCTTTTGGAGAAAAGAATAACAAGCCAGAGGAGCACCACACATCCACATGCTTTTGTGGATAAAAGATGCTCCCATATTTGGCCATGACAGTGATGCCCCTGTTTTACAGTTTATTCAAAAATACATTACCTGCGACATCCCTTCAGAAACCGCACATAGTGACCTACGTACACTAATCTTACGCTTTTAAAAACATAAGTGTGGCAAATACTGCCGATGTAGATATAAAAACAAAGGTAAATACTATACAAAATGTTGATTTGGCTTCCATAGACCAGTTTACAAAAAAGGACAAGCAAATAGCTTGATGTCTTCTGTTAGACACAGTATAAAAGGCAAATCCCCTAAAAACACATAATACAACCTTCAAATGGACGAAGCATCAATGATTAGAATGATTAGACTGCAATCATTGCCCCCTTGTAGTATGCAAACATAGACATACAATGCATTGCATTGCAAACAATTCCACTGCAGTTGCAAGATACGTCACCAAAGCTTAGAATACAGAGCTAAAAGACCTCTGGGATGACATATCATCTGACAAAACATTGTCACAAAAATTGTACAGCTTCGGTATAAGAATGCTCTCCCATAGAGAACGCGGATGCTGCAACACTGCAGACCGTTTAACAGGTACAGCCTTATATGGCAAACCTGAACACATAGGGCCTCATTACAAATTCGGCAGTAGCCTTGCTGGTAAAACTGGCAGGCTGCCGTCAAACTTGCAAATTTTACCGGGTCATTACGGCCCAGCCGGACCCAGTATTTGCCCATTCCCGGCGCCAGTAAAAAATGCTCCCCCTTCCCATTTGAGCCCCATGGGGTTCAATGGGAATGGAGAGGCCGGATGAACCGGCACCATTTAGAATGGTTCTGGTGCATCCGACATGCTCTGCTCATGGATGCTGGCGGGCGAAAAAAGGCACCTGTGAGCAGAACTCATAGTTTGCCGGTTCGGTAACTACAGTAATGGCAAGCTTACCGCTACTGTAGTTACCGGACCGTCAAACTTGGGGGCACAGAAGCACCAGCACCATTGCTAACAGAGTCGTGCTTCCTTGGCCAGTCTGCCTACCGCGGCAGCTGAACCCAGCAGGGTCAGACCTGTTGGGCACAACAGCAACGGCAGGCAGACTGGGGTGCCTGTGTGCTTACCGGCACCCTTGTTTTTCTGACCGACAAACTCATAATGAGGCCCTATGACTCATTTAAAGCTGCATTCAAAGCAAATGAAATTAGTATAAAAATGTCAATTTCAAACAATACAAAGAAATGTTGGAAAATCGACGCCAACAAGAGGAAGAAATTGAAGCTCAACTAGCTAAAGACACTCTTGAGGGCAGTCAACCATCCCTTACAGGAAGCCAAGAACCACTTGGAGAACCACTCATTCTAAATGAAGCAGAAATAACCATGACTGAGGTAGAAAATACAATGCATCAATCTAAACAGTCTGAAGAAGACTTGTCAGTGCTAAAATCACAGCTAAATGATGAACAACTCATTTATCTAGAAGTCACTGAAGAAATTGAACATGAAAGTAAAACTTGTAGATGTACACATTATAAACCTCACCTCCTGTATGTAAGTGGTGAAGATGGTTTTGGTAAAATGTTATTAATTAAAATAATCAACATATATCTACAAAACTTAACAAACAGAAACCTTTCAGATGTTGTAAAAGCCCCCACAGGCTTAGCTGCCTACAAGATGAGAAGTGTAACTTTACACCGACTACTGCTCCTTCCAGTAGAGCACAAAAGCAAATTAGAATACAACACATTATCAGCAGAAGCTGCTATTGAAGAACGCATAGTACTGAAACAAATGGAAGTGCTCCTAGTAGATGAAGTAAGCATGGTTTCCAACCTCATGTTGGCTTTAATTCCCCTCAGAATGCAAGAAGTCCTGAAAACTGACTATAAAGAACGGTTTGGAGGAAAACACGTTATTGTTTTTGGAGTCCCCCTACAATAAACACCAGTAAAAGGTCAGCCTATTTTGGAAACATTAGGACACAGAGAATGCCACAAAACACTCTGCAGCACTGGAAATGTACATCTCTGGCAACATTTTCACTACAGAGAACTAACCCAAAACATGCGGCAGTCTGCAGACCTCACCTATGCTAACATTTAAAAAAACATCAGAAGACTAAGCCATGAGCTATATGGGCGAAACACATCTTCTCCCGATGTCATGGAACAATTAACTCAAGTCAAGATATAGTGAATGTTCTTTATGCCAACCCTTGCAAGCTGTAGTGAATTCAACATGACAATATTAAAATAAGAAATGCAAACCACATGCATATCATCTACACAGACACACTAGAAGTGCACATCATGGCACTCCGTATGTGTCAACAAGCAACAGGATTACTAAATAGCTTAGGAAAAATGTATCTCCAACACAGCTGGATTTTCAAAGACATGTCCGTGAGCAGAGAACAATTCTCTATATCTCCTGCATATGCTGTCACTATTCAGAAATCACATGGATTAACCATAGATTATGTATGGATTGACATTGGCAGCACAGTCTTTAAAGGAGGTACGAGTTACGTAGCACTTTCACGTCTCCATACACTCACAACTAAATCAATGCTGATATTTCTTACAACAAATAATCCAACAGGCTATGTGCACCGTGTAGCCCCATCTTGATATGTACCCTGCACCTCAAAAAAGGCAACCTTTAAAACAAGAACTAATACAAACAGAAGGTACAACAAATCTTGCTACAAAACAGCTAAAGGAACAATGACCAACTGCTTCTCAATCAAATAATACAACCACAAAACTGTATGCTACAAGCTAAACTGCACATCCATCAGAAGACAAGGAGACAAATATCTCTTCTCAAAAAATATCTGCAGGCCCATCGAACAATGCAAAGGCCCAACTCTCTGGTCCATTGAAATTCAGCAACACAACTGGATTAAATTGCTATGCAAATGTAACAATCAATCTACTCTTTCAATTGCCACCAATTGTTCACAACATTTACTTAAACGGCTTGGACCAGTTGTGTTTGCAAATGCCATTCCTTCATTGAAATGCCACAAATAATCCTGACAAAATGTACAGCACCTCAGATATAAGGCAAGGATTGGACTACTGTGCAGGAATGGTAAAATGTACCATAAACACATTGAAAGATCCACAGAAATTCGGAATTCCTAATGTACTTACTACAACTACTGGAAACAAAAAAACATCCATATGATGACATCTTCCAGATTTCATCCATGTGGAAACATACATGCACTCCCTGCAACCATGTTTCACAAGTGCACATTCTGAATGAATGATTTGTGTATGTATCCATACCAAATTGAGAAGCTATTGCAGTTCACCATCTTCTGTGGAATATAAATCATGGCATATTATGTTGTCCATTTTGCAATTCAAGCAATCGTTCCTGTATACAAATAAACTCACATAGCCGATATGTCATACTAATGCTGCTAAGGTACAATGCAGATGGTACCAAAAATAATTGTACGCTCACTAGATTTACACATGGCCAAGTATCACTTTGCAAGAAAACCTTCACAAGAGAAGGCATAATACCACACTTGTGCCACACCCACTTCAGGACACTATACTGGATACATAAAAAAATAAGTAGTTTGTTAGAATACACTAACAGGTATCTAAATACATACATAATACTACAATACTATGTTCAAAAGTCAAGATAGGCTTCAAAAATACCCTCCATTGCTTAAGTAAAATGTTAATAAAAACAAGTTGCAAAAAAAAATACCCTTCATTGAAATAGACTTCAAATACATCATAGCAGTTCTTGTTAGTACAACACTTCTAACGTCCAATATAGTTATAATATGCAAACAGGTATCTAACTACTTTAAACATTCCCCTAATTAAAACACGCTTCAAACAAACATACTATCATACCTTCACTCACATAATTATAATAGCTTTTTTTATCCTCTATAGATTATTTTTCCCAATGGCCTACCGATTATTTGATGTCAGTACAACAACAGTAACTAATGTTGCCCCAAACATAGTAAATAGAATGCACTGTTTATGAGGGTTAAAAAAGTCAATATATGTGTAAAAAGTATATGTGATTAAAGATTTTACACTATCCTGCATATTAAATTATACCATTTTGTTTACAGAACAAGAGATTCCAGCTTTATTACTGTATGCAAGTAAATAACCATACCAAGTACAAACAAATACATATTCCATAAGCACTATCCTCAATTGTACTACAGTCATAAATACAATATCACTTCACTATATCATTCCACCACATTACAAATACGGTCTACTCCTCCTACAGAACCTATAAGTACTATACACCTATTACTATAGTGTGTCTGCCCATGCCCCCAAGAATATGGCCACTGGCCACAACCACCACAATATAATTAAACCATATAACAAGTACATACAATACACCTTCATATAACAAAACTTGCCCTGAACCCCCTGCAATTGAAATAATTTCTGCAGACACTAAAATTGACTGCAGACTCGGTGGCATTTGCAAACCCTTTTTTCACCTTTAAAAACAACTTCATATCATCACTATTTTACTCCCATACCCTTTGCATGACCTGTTTCCGTCATCAAATAACCCCAAATGTGTTTTCAAAACTTAACTATAACATCCCTTTGACAACGTTTTTTCAGTGAATTTCATGTGTTTTACCAGTCCACGTTAATTTCCTACAACTTACTAATATCATACTTACCCCAATATAGCACATTTATGTCCAATTTACAAAGTGTCACCTTAAAACTCTGCCATTCCCCACCTTCTAGGATAATTTATAACACTTCTATACACTTTTTGAAACTTTTCCACTGTTTTTGTGTTTGACCATCATCCGTAAACAGCTGACATCATCTTGGACTATTCGTATAGTGTCACGTAGCCACAGACCCGCAGCATGATGACGTGTCCGCCAACAAGTCTGCACTTCACAAATGGGTCCATGCTTCGCAAACAGTTTAGAACTCCATTTTCAGCTCGTCTAGGAACTTTGAAGCAAAATGTACCCTTACACAGCTCCTGCACCTATTTTTACTCATTATCCATTAACAATGCGGCATGGGCTTTGGGCATGGCGCATTCCCCAATAACCAAATCAGAGAATGCATTTGCATTTGCCAAAGGGCCAGGTCAACTACCCAGACACCAAATGTATAACACTAGTTTTTTCTACTTACATTCTTAAACTTTGGAAAAATAAAACACAATACATATTTCCTAAAACATGCTTTCAGGTCCTTGCTAATGATTTCACGGAAGTCTGTTGGAATCTAGTCCACCACTGCAGGCTTTAACTGCAAACAGAATATTTTCTCATTCAACCCTACTGCTTCAGCCATGCTGCATGCCCCAATAGGCAAATATAGTACGCATTTCTTCTTGCTGATGGCCAAGCCCATTGCCCAGACACCAATGTTAGATCACTGTGTTGTACTTAGATTTTCATACTTTCAAAAAAATGAAATACAGGACATATTTGCAAAACCATGCTTTGAAGTTCTTGCTGACCCTCCTTGTGCATATTTGCTGCAATCCTATTCAGCATTTCAACCTGTACCCACAATCAGAATTTTCTTTCCCATTCAAACCTACCCCATTTCGAAAAACATTACCACATAGCCGGCCCCTGGTGGCCATACCCACTTTAATCCCATTGCTGGTCCCTTTGGCCATGACCCAGACAATCTGGCCACTGCCCATGACCACAGGCTATATCTCACTCACCAAATGTATATCACTATTTTTTGTACCTACATCTTGACACTTTCCAAAGAATAAAACATGGACACATTTGCAAAGCCATGCTTTCAGGCCCTTGACAAATCTTCTTGCACACGTATTGCTGCAAATCTGCCCATGTTTTATTTTTTTAAAAGTGTCAAAATGTACGTACATAAAATAGTCATATAACTTAGCCCCTTCTACACAAAATCCTTTGCACAAACATTCACGGTTGGGTCTATAATCTTTCTGAAACCATTTTTCCACATTTGTCAAATGGCAACAAAGTTATGAGCCATATAAAAATGTTGAGACCCCCTCTAATTTTGCCCCCTCTTGACAAAATCCCACCAGACTTTGCATAAATGTTCATATTTACGGCTAAAATTGTTTTGCAAACTTTTGTGCAGATTCATCAAATGGCACCACATTTATAAGCCTTTAAAATATTTTGGGACCACCTTCTTATTTTTTTCCCTCTTGGCCGAACAGCACTACACTTTGCATAACCATTCAGAGTCAGGCCCAGAATTAAATTCCAAAATGTCATGCCGTTTTATTGAGTGGCGTTAAAGTTATAGGCCATCCAAAAACTGCTTTTCACCAACCCTGGAATGCAGAAACAGACATAGATGTTCCCGAACGTCGAAGTTGAAAGAATACACATTTCTGGGGCTTTTTAAGGCCACAACCCATCTCATCTTCATCACCCCTTGCCTCGTCAGAGATTGCTTTATAAGTTTGAAAACTGGAATGTTGTGTTTTGAAATATGTTTTCACCTCAGTGTCCATGTACAATGGCGGCTGTCCATGAATCCAACGGGCGTTTCTAAAAATCTGATGCACTTTGCACTTTTCACCATCCAATCACCAGGCGCGCCTGATGTCCGCGGACATCACGCCAACCTCTATGCCAATCAGAGGCCGTCCACTGACCAAACAGGGAAATTAGTCTGCGGACCGAACCAATATAACTCATTTTTTTGTACCTACTATTTGTCAATTTTTACAAATATCTACTGGACGGATTTATACCAAATTTACAAAAGCACACATTTGTGACCAAGCTGCCGCTCCTGCTGCAAATATGGTGAAAATCCATCCATCGGTTTAGGTTGTAGGTGTGAGCACATTTTCTTTTCCATTGTGTTTGTGGGAAACACCACAAATGTTGGGACCCTCCTATAACTTTGCCCCCCCTCCACAAAGCCTCACCAATCTTCACAGAATCAATCTAATGCGTCCATATACTTGCTTTGCAAAGTTTCATGAGTATTCGTCCAGGGGGGCAAAGTTATAACCATCCCAGAATTTTAAAGCACAATGCCTGCTTGTGTTTCTTTTAAAAGTTGTAATTTTATATGACAAAATGTATGCAAAATAAGCATTTTATAATGGGCTATCACTATTTGCCACATTCGAGGGCCTTTTTGGTGGTGAGCCATAACAAAGGCAAACCCTTTTCTATGTAACATATGGCAATGCATACTAGAACTGCTAACAAGTCTCTGGATTTATTCCCTAAATTGTCCTATAAGTAGAGAGTTTTGAATATCAAAGTAAACCTTCTATACGTCACTACTGTATAATAAGGGACTACCCAAAATATATGGGGAAGTGTGATTGGCATCACATATTTGATGTAACAGAGGGGGAATTTCAGGGAAGAACGCTTTTTCCATATTATGCGGGTCTCTTTTGAAGGCCTGAATCAGTGTGGCAAAAGATGGAAATGTGTATTGCTGGTTTAATTTAGAGGACGGTCAGGGAAATCTAGACTTATGTGTAAGAATAAGGTTATTTTAGATTCCAACAAGCTAGAGGACCTACTTTGGATGATGGTGGAAGTCTTGCTGTTAAGTGATTTTCAAGAATGTTTTGATGAAGAATTGATGGATACCCATTGTAATCGCACTGATTAGACAGTTAGAAGCCCTCTCTAAAGTTCCGACTTAGCTTACAATTCCATGAAAAGTGATCCTCCAACTAAATAAACTAGAGTCTGTGTCTTCCCACTCACAGATGCTTGCCCAGCGAGCACACAAACACAGCTCACATTCATGAAGAAGTTGGAGAAAATGACATCTGTTGTCATCACAGAATCAAAAACATTTGTAACATTGGATCTTGGCCTTTGCAAGCCTGTTTTAAAATTAGCTATCGCTAAAAACAACTTGTGAAAGAACTGCAAGCTTAGACCAGGTGAGCTACATGTAACATTGGTGATGCTTCAAGCTATTTGTTCTTTTTTGGATTGTACAGGAATTGAGGACACCTTAACTGTACTTTATGATGTGAATTTTGTGTCAAAAATTCTATCAGGGAAGTGCCTAAGGAGAGCAGTTGAACTAAACACATCACTAAAGCTTGCACTTTTCAAATGCATCATTGATGAAGTGTACAAAGAGCATGCTGAAATCAAGGAACGAATGGAACCTGATCTTAAGAAGCTACATACAAGATTACAAGTGGATTATTCCCAAGAAACAAAATCTGTCCATAATTACATTGTGACAGTTCTAACAAATGTGTATGTGATGGGCAAATTGGAATCATTTGAGACTAAAGAATAATAAGAAACAACAACACTGCTCTTCAGTGCATTCATATGGAGGACACAATGTTTTTATTTATCAGATCCATCAGAACTGCAAACTGAGATTTACACCTTTTATCACTCGAAGAATTTGTTAAGTACTTTTTCACCCTCGATTTGATAAACTATGCAAGTGAAGTGGAGAGTTTGGCTCGAGGGAAATCCCCTCATTACCAAAACGGATGACTCCAGAATGATGACAAATTGCTGCTATATTAATCCAAGCAGGGATACGCACACATATTCCACAGCTCCAAATGCACTCTCAGCTCATTACAGGCGAGCATGAGTTTTTAAAGTGAAGTGACCTCACAACCAAAAGTTACATTTTCGGTCTTGGGCAAAATGGGATTGGGTAAACAGTATAGGCATAATTACAGTCTATAGGGGACAGATTATTTGATTGGTCTGGCTAGATCTGGGGATCTGCCTGGCACCAGCCCCAGGAGGTCAGTGCAAGCCTTGTCCGTTTAGGAGATTTACCAGCAAGTGGGCCAAACATTATGGATGGAGAAGAGTGATCTCAGAGCACCGGCTGTCTTCCCCTAATGTTGCCACTTCCAACTTCCCAAGCCAAGGACACATTCTTCATCTTCTGTCTTGAGTTTGATGGAAACAACCTTATCTGTCCGAATGGGCCTTGTTCCCCAGCTCCAGGTCACGTGTTCAGGGACCGTAAAAAGTGATTTTCTGTGCCTGCATTTATGAGGGATTTCAGTCTTCTATGTAGATGTTGTGTCTTTTCTGTTGACTCAAACTCACTCCCAGGGTCCTTCCTTGGGCAAGGCTGGACATGCTGCTTGCTGTGCCTGATCTGCTTTGCGTTTCAGTTTTAAGCTTTCCCAATTCGTTTCAATGAAGCTGTGGCTTCCATTTTGCTTTTATGGCTGTTTATGGTAATTGCTTTTTCTGTGTCAGCAAGCAGGTCATGTGATTTGTTTTGCCCCTGACTAATATGTCTGCGGGTGTGTTCATCCCTGTCGACTTTTCATAATTACTTTGGTGATGTCAGTCAGGTATGGTCTGTGGGGCGACTTCAGTGGGTGTCATCCGTCATCTTGCGGGGTATGCTGGTTGGGGTTTGAGACCCCTCAACACAAGCATGATAGCATGGTATTTAGCAGAAATAAAACATCTCAAAAGCAAGCACCCAGACTTGTGGAGTGAGTTTCATAAAGAAATTGGGCAGTAAGCAGGACAAAAGTACCTGTTTGTGCTTTAGGTGCAGATGAAGCACTGGATCATCAAAACAGGGCAATGAAAATTCTTGGTGGTGTGGTTAATATTACGGAAAAGAAACAGGCACTCGCACAATTCTTTTAAGCCTCTACTGAACTGTCAAAGCTTTTTCAGAAGATAAATAAATTATAGGAATCACAGATTATGAACAATCAAAACATCACGACCTAACAGCTTCCAAAGCAACACACCAAAAAAAAGATGTTCAACAGACCTACAACTCGATCATTGCATTAACTAATCCTGTGAATTATGATGGAAAATAACTCATCAACATCTTGAGACAGTTTATCATGAAAACATTCAAAAGGACACATCAAGAATGACAGAACAAGCTTTCCAAATGTACACAAGACCAATTGAATCAGACAGTTGTAGCCTTTGGGCACCAATAAAGAAAAAGAATCTTCAGCTGTGTAAAGGTTCATGCAAAGTTGTTAAGACAAAAGTATTGGGCACCATAGGGCAGTTGAAGACAGATCATTCGTTGTTTTCACATTTGCTGATTGCTTTACAAAGTCAAACTGACATTTATCTACAGGAAGGCTTGAGTAATTTCAAATTCTCTGCAGTACCTCTTTCAATGTTCAACTTAGATGGCACAATGATTTTACATGCAAACAAAAGCAAGCTGATGAAGATACTGGAAGAGGAACAACATACAGAGGTTTCTAATAACATGACAGAGGTCTAGCCATTTGTTTTTGAGGGCAGATTATCTGTAGCAGAGCAAACATATTCAGCAGCTGTTCTTGATTGAATGGCAGAATTTTCAAACACATCAGAAGTTGCAGACAACCCAGAAGAGTAGTGCAAGTAGTGTGGTCGACAGGTCGACCAGAGAGGGAATTGTAGAATGTGGCCCAACATGACCCTTATGCTCCCTACTCGCCTCTCAACATGAAAGCATGCAGCTCACTTTTAGGCCTGCCACTACGACCCTCGATGTATCGTAGCTTTGAGAAGCGTTGTTCGCTCAGACAGCTGCTCGGACCACTCCCAATCGATGACTTGGATAATTTGGAAAATGCATTGATTGAGCAAGTCAACTGACTGCAGAGCCAGAAATCAATTATCGTCACTGACTTCACAACGTAGCCACATTATACATGAAGTACATATTCATCCATTCATGAAGTTAGAGGAACATGCGCTCTTTTATTGCTTATAGGCATGAAGCACATGCTTATTAATCAGGTAGGTAGAGGATGGACACACATACATATTTCTATATATTCATATTCTTCACCAAAGCTGAAACTGCATGATGCAAAGAGATCATATATTTAGCTTGCACATTCTTGACTCCTACTAACATGGAGAAGCCATGAGGAATGATATGGAAGTTATAGGTATCTGAAATGGATAGCAAAAGGAGAGACAGGCTTCGAGTACTTGGACAAGATGACATGATTGCCGCAACTAGAGGTGTGCAGAAACAAGGCACCCAGCTACGGACAAGTGGAGACGAGAACATTCCAGTTACCAAGTCAATAAGCCACCTGTAGAAATTCAGACTAAAATCCTCATAAAAGTAGGGTGGCTTCATTTCGTGGTCTCCAAAAATTTGACTCAGCCAAACAGGACTGTTCCCATCGAACCAGAGGGAAGAAAAGCTACAAGTCTTGCACATAAGTTGCTGACTGAATGCACTCTCCCAGGCTTACGTGATCAGAGATGGCAACCTCCATGTTCCTTACCATTGCCTTGAAAAGGGACACTCAGTCTGGTAACCGTGCAGGGTCGCAGGGATGGAAGGACACATTCTTCCCAATCCAGATTCACCTTTCACATGGGAATATAATTTGTTGCAAAGGCCAATGATCTTTCTGCGGCCCTGCAACATTGTAGATTGACGCTAGTAGAGGTGGAGATTGAAGCTAGTAGAGGGGGTCTCAGCAGGGGCCTCTAGACATGACTATTCAATTGTAGAATTAAGTTGTAGATTCTCTATATGTATTCTTCGCAAACTGACCAATGTAAATGTGTGATAGGTTTCAGGGATGGAACCTGGATTTGTGATGTCACATTGGGATAAAACTGGGTGACATATGCTTAGAAGACGAGAGCTCTGGAGGATACTTGTTTTTTGGTGCAATCCTTGTAATTTTGTTTGCTAATAAAAGACAGTAACTTGCTCCATGGTCTTTTGTCTTATGTCCTTGTGGCGGGGAGTAACTCTTCTCTGCTGATAATTGGGGTGACTGCTAGGGGACCCGGCCACACCTATACAATATCATAAATGCAAGGCAACCAGCTGCTTGCTTCCACCCCCCATCATATGTGTCACCTTAATCAATCATATTTTTTGATGTTTGTTTGATTCAATGTTGTTCTTTCCAAACATCTTTACTATACATCGTATTTGCATATATTGCATTCATCTTTTTACCTATACAGATTTAAATGTGTACAGAGTAAGTTACAGACACATTCAATTTACTGTTTGCATTAAGTCTATCATCAACAGCTCTCCAGTAAAAGAAATATTAGTTTCTATATGCCCATTTGTTTTCCCTGATATCTTTTTCTATTGGATTTGTGTTTTTTTTTTAGATCTGATGAAATACAAATGTTCTCTTGTTCCGGGCATGGTGCTGCATCTGTAGAACTTTTACCATATACAGACTATGCTGTAAATAACAAATGTACTTGAACACTTGTTTTGAGTTAGTATGACTCGTCTTCAGGTCAATTTAATGGGCTTTGATATTCTCACAGTTACAGACCCCTCTATGTATGCGTGTAAACTTTATATTTGATCTTGTTTGTTTGTTTGTTTGTTTGTTTGTTTGTTTATTTATTTATATTGCGCACCAGACCCAGGGTTATTCGGGGGCAAAGGCAGAAAGAGGGTTGTTCAACTTAGGTTACATGTTACAAATAAACAAGGAGTATAGCTATGGTTACAGTGCTGTAAACATTTAGTGTCAAAGAATCATAAAGGTATGTACAGTGGGTTTACAAGAATGCAGATGTGACAAAGTAATAGAACAGAGCACATATACAATATATACATGAGATCCCAGATGACAGTAGCGTGGGGTTAAGCATCATGCTCTTTTAGCCATTGGATCAGATTGGATCTGAATTGCTGGTAAGGGAGATCTTCCATTAAATCAGTTGGAAGGGAGTTCCACAGTTGTGCCGCTTTAACAGCAAAGCTACTCCCGACAGATTTAGTAAGTTTAAATCTGGGTACTAACAAAAGGTTAGAGTTGGCTTTTTGTAAGGGACGTGAGGCTGTTTGTCTGGTGAATCTGTCTTTAAGGTATTGCGGGGCAGCATGGTTGAGGCATTTATGAGTGAGGGAGGCTGTTTTGAGGAGGATTTTGTCTTTAGTGGAAAGCCAGTTGGTGGATCTCCTAAGGTCGGATATGTGGGCATTTTTATGGACGTTTAGGGTGGCTCTCAGGGCATTATTTTGCAATGTTTTAATTTTGGAGGTGATGTATTTATTGCTGCCTATGTAGAGGGCGTTGCAGTAATCTAGTTTCGACAGGATTAATGCTCTTGCTAGAATGATGCTGTTATTAGGTGAAAGGAAGGGCATGGCTGCTCTAATTAGCTTGCAGGTATAGGAGGTGGCTGAGGCCATGGAATTTTCTTGTTTACCAAATGTAAGCGTGGAGTCTATATAAAAACCGAGGGTTTTAACTATTTTGGCTACAGTAATGGTGTTGTTATCAATTATGAAGGAGTCATAGTTGGTGCCCAGTTTGTTGATGTTGGAAGAGGTGCCCAGAATGAGGAGTTCAGTTTTGTCATCATTCAGGCATAGATCGTGAGCGGCCATCCTTGCCTGGATGATGAGGTAGACTCTATTCACAAAGGCCAAATCCTTGTCATAATCTCCCGTCAGCGGGATGAGGACCTGTGTATCGTCTGCATAGTTGGTGTAGGTGATACCAATACCGTCTAGATCATCGAAAAGGGGCTTTGTGAAGATATTATAAAGGGTAGGCGATACGCAAGATCCTTGGGGTACGCCGCAAGTAATGGGTGCGGGGTCAGCAGCTGCTAGGGGAGAGAAGACTCGCATTGTTCTATTGTCTAGGAAAGACTGGATCCATGTGACTGTTTCCTGGGAGAAGCAGGCTGCCGTGACCAGATGATTGAATAGTATTGCATGTCTACCAGATCGAAGGCGGCAGAAAGGTTAAGGAGTAGTAGGAGTGAGGTCGTGCCATTGTCTCTTAGTATGTCTATTTGTGCCTTAAGGTCTAGGAGTGCCGTCTCTGTGCCGTGCTGTGGTCTAAAGCCGGACTGTCGGACTCCTAGGAGGTGGTTTAGTTCCAGGTGGTGTTGAATTTGTTGGTAGGTAACTTTGTCTAGGATTTTCAATAGGAACGGCACAGTGGTTATAGGGCGGTAATTGGTTGGGATGGAAGGGTCCAAGGTTTGCTTTTTGAGGAGGGGGAGGACCCAGGAATGTTTCAGGTTGCTGGGTATGGTGCCTGATGTGAAAGAGGCGTTTATAAGTTTAGTAATGAAAGGTGAGAGTTTGCGGGCGGCATCTTTTATGATTTGGGCTGGACATGAGTCGCCCTGCAATTAGAGGGTTTAAGGGTGAGGATGACTTTCTCGACTTCTTTGGTGGAGACTTTGCAAAAGTCGAAGGAGGGGGTGTCCAGCGGTTTCAGAGTCAGTGATGGGTTTATGGTAGGGTCTATGTTAACAGCATTTGGGGCAGTTATGGACACTTGTTTATTATTGATCCTCGCCTGAAGCATGGTTATCTTGTTGGCAAGGGCATTTTGGATGCCTGTGCACCAGTTTTTGTCCTTAAGGCAGGAATCGGGAGCTTGGGTGGGGGATTCTACTTCCTTCAGGATGGCGAACAGTTCTTTAGTGTTAGATTTAGCTTGAGTGATATAGGTGTTGTAGGAGGTTTGTTTTGCTTAGATAATTTCTTTTTTGTAGAGGGTGGCTAATTTCTTCAAGTTGTTTTTGTTGGTGTCTGAGGGGTCTGATCTTCAAGTTTTTTCACTTAGACGTTTCTTTTGTCTGATGTGTTTCAGTAGGGGTGTGAACCAGGTATTTAGGTGTTGGCGGGGTTTGCTCTTCCTAATTTTCAGTGGTGCAATAGTGTCCAGGGAGGCAAGCATCACTTTGTTGTATATTTCTACCATGGAGGCTGGGTCAGACTGATCTGGAATGCAATTTAAGGTGGGGAGAATGAGGGGAATGAGATTTTCAAGGGTGATATTTTTTTTGTTTCTAGTAGGTGCAGTGGGGCTAGGGTGCTGTTGTTGGTAGGAGTGGTGGCTTCTAAGATAAAGGATACCATCTGGTGGTCGGACCATAGCTGAGGCATTATAGATGTGATAGTAAGTGGGCAGTTATGTTTGGCAATCCAATCGAGGGTCCTTCCTTTGATGTGTGTTGGATCTGTGATCTTTTGGGAGAATCCTAATTCCTCCAGGGTGTTATTAATTTGTATGGGGTCATGTGGGTCAGTAAATCCAAGGTTGAAGTTGCCTAGGATGAGGCTTTGAGTGGAGTTCTTTAGATTGTCAGATAGTAGGTTTGTGAGGTCTTCATCAAAGGAGCCTATAGGGCCTGGTGGGCGATATATCAGGTGGATGATGATGGTTTGATTATTGGCAATAGTTAGTTTAGCTGTGAGGGATTCACAGGAATTGGCACAGTCTGAGGGTTAAGTTCTTTTTTGACAATTATATCCAGGCCACCACCTCTAGACTTGGTGCGATCAATGCGTATAAGAGTGTAGTTGTCTGGGTTGGCTAACATAATGGCTGGTCCTGCTGCAGATGGAGCCAGGATTCTGTGATGGCCAGGAAGTCTAGGTTCTCATTTTGGATTGTGTCCACTATTTCGGTAGCATGGGCTACCATAGAGCGGGCATTTAATAGGGTGTCTTTTATTCCAAGTGGGGTGGGTGGGTCAGAGGGCGTTTGGGCTTTATGTTGGCATTTAGGGGAAGGGGCGTCTCTAAAGATTCGACTGTTGAGTTGTAGTCGGTGTTGGCCGGTGTTGACTGTATGTAGTGGAGTGTTAGTGGTAAACAGGGTTGCTTGTTATGATTAGTGGCAGGTTGGATATTGGCTAAAGGGTCATAAATTCTTGGGAGTCTGGCGCGGAGTCTAAAGTTCCGCTGTTGGAGGCTGCATGGTTTAATGGCCATGTTGGCTAGCTATGGGGGTACATTACCATGAAGTAGCTGGTTTTGTGGTTGAGCTAGGTTCATGTTATGAGAGGTGATCAAGTGGAGGATGGTTCTGAGTAGAACTGTGTAGAGTATTGGCAGATACATAATGATGGGCTAGTGTAGGTCGGGCAACCTAAACGCACATTACTAAAGCAGGCACGCTAGATACAGGTTAGAATCTGAGCTGAAATGCATGTGCAAACAGGGTTCACCTAGATACAAAATTCAATTTAGGACTAAAATGCATGTACAAACAGGGTTCACCTAGATTCAAAATTCCAAAATAGGGCTAAAATACATCTAGATTCAGAGTTCAAAAATAGGGCTACAATGCATGTGCAAGCAGTGTTCACTTAGATTCAAAATTCAAAAGTAAGGCTAAAATGCATGTGCAAACAGGGTTCACCTAAAATTAAAATCCAAAAATAGGGCTAAAGTGCATGTGCAAAACAGTATTCACTTAGATTCAGAATTCAAAAATAGGGCTGAAATGCATGTGCAAAACAGTATTCACTTAGATTCAGGATTCAAGATAGGGCTAAAGTGCATGTGCGAACAGGGTTCACTTAGATTTAGAGTTAGCACTGAGTATGGAGGTGCCTGTGTATATAGGTTCAATAGAGTGGAAAGGTTCACCTATGTTTAAAGGTTCACACTGAGCTGGAAACTAGACGTGGTCTATGCAATCAGATACCGTTAAGCGAGGGGTCAGCTAAATTTGTAAAAACGCAGTTCAAGCAAAATGGCATGGGCGCAGATTAAGGTATATAAAGTCCCATAAATTCATGAATGTAGGCGGCTGAAGAGTGATTGTGGGCGGAAGCGAAGGTTCCTAGTTCCAGAGTTCACAATGGGGCGAGTAAGAGGTATGTGCTGGCATCGAATATTTGATGCTGTCGGTAGATTTTAGAGCTTATTGATTGGGCATTCGTAGCCATGTGGGAAAGGATTTCCTGTGGATGGCGGTTAACGCACGTTAATAGGAGGGGCGGAAATGGCAGCGCTTCACGTGTGGGAGAGAGCGTGATCACTTACCATATGTGGCGCCGAGTGTTATCACAATGGAAGTCCTCACGATGGCGAGGGGGCAGAGATGCAGGGGTTCTGGCCTTGGACTCTGGCCATTCTCGGACAGGCTCAGGACAGGAGCCTTTTGCAGGGCCTTCTGCGCTGGACGGCTGCGCCTGTCAGTTGCCTGTGATTGGAGGAAAAGGCGCCGGGGGCAGCCGGGCCAATCAGCTGTGGATGCCGGACTCTTCAGGAAGTCGCATACAGGTGAGAATCGGCGGCGGCCATCTTAGAGAAGATATTTTTTAATTTGCCTCGTGGATAGTGCAATTTGCTTCCACAATACTGGTGAATACAGGGGGTCAAAGCACGGCGGGAGCAGCGCTCATATGCAGAATGCTGCTGGTGGTATATATCGAATCCAGTAGCGGTCAATCAAGCACTTGGGAGGCATGCATAGCCCACAGGCTTACCTCAGGTGGGAAATGCTTTGCCATCATGGGGAACGCGTCGCTCCTGCGAACGCTTGGCCACAGAGCTCCTGCTTCATGCAGAATCGGCTAGAATGGGATGAGGCAGACTCAGGACAGGAGCCTTTTGCGGGGCCTTCTGCGCTGGACGGCTGTGCCTGTCAGTTGCCTGTGATTGGAGAAAAAGGCGCCAGGGGCAGGCAGGCCAATCAGCTATGGATGCCGGACTCTTCAGGAAGTCGCATCCAGGTGAGAATCGGAATCTATAGAATCTTAACTGCGTCCACTGCACAGCAACTACAGCATGGGTGTCCTTTAGGTTTACAGCACATTTAGATAACCCCAATATTTGAGTGTCTAAGAATGTTTTTTGGTTTTAAAAGTGCAATAATGTTCTGATTCCCCTATTAGGACTGTAGAGAAGGAGCCAAGTACCCCCACCTCAACCACTTCGCCCATGTTGCCGATATGTTGGGAACCAGAGTGTGAGACCAAAACCATTGAACATACAGATACCAAGGAGAATCCTGGAAGCAAGGTTCTCATTGAGAAAACCATACTTGCATACGAGACAGTATGATGGACATTTGAATGAAATCCCAGAAGAAACAGGACAGTTGAATGAGAGAGAAGAATTGTGACATCACCCCACACAAAGCAAGTTGATGTACATAGAAGAGATGCAGAGACAAGAGAATTAAGATATTCTATAAGGCATCAAGAAAGTATCAAAGATAAGTGACATCTTGGGATCAAGAAGAAGAAGCTTATGCTACAGCAACAATGAAGATATCAGGTCATTTTACATGTGTAAATATGGAAAGAAACGCAAGCAGATGAAGTATTCTTGAGGCTAGCTTTACAGTGAATAGATTGCAGGATGCGCCAATGTATACATATAAAGGAGCAAGTAAAGAATGTATATTTCCACTACGTATTATAGCAGAGCAGGACTAAAAAAGGAAGGCCTCTTTTCCAGTGTGTCACAGTTAAAAACAATTGAAAAAATTAACAGGTGTGAAACTCAGAAAGGCGAGGCTGGATGAGCTCAAAGAAGCCAAGGTCTTATCAGGCTGGGGTAGGCAGACATTGAATACAAATCTTGTGAAAGAACGAAACTCCTGTTCAGAAGACATCTACAAAAACAAGGAAGACGTCACAGGTCTATTAGAAAATATTATTTTAAATACACTAGAGCTCGATTTTGTGGTCTTCTGTCACATGGAAGGATGAAGTTGGACGAACATGATGACCACACCTACGCATGAGGGCAGAGCGTGTCTTCACTCCGCTGAATTCTCCAGAGCAAAAGAACACTTCCAAGGACAAGTTTAAAGCCTTAATTGTCAGCAGACCATTGAGGTGATGATAGATGATATGATAATTGGTGGGAAGCTATGGTTAAGACTAGCTCACCAGAACCTGGAAGCCCAGCCTGCGTGCTGCTAACATTAGTGGAAAGTACTGACAGAGGTTAGAGTGCCAACCAACAGTAGGGGGCTGCATGATTAAGGGTCCTATAGTTTGTGTAACCAATGGGATGTCATGTATTTAGTGACATTCATAGTGACCTGTTTAGGGGGAGGGCTTAGTTGCCCCACCTGATGTTAAGAAACCTATCACCTTCTTTCACTTTGTTAGACTAGTATGGATCGTATACTTAGATGTTTCTTTAGAACCAATCACAATAGCCACTAGGTTTTGGAAGTTTGCCACGTAGGATGACGTTAGTAAATACGTAGGTTGACGTCATCAATGGCAATTTTGTGTTATAAAAGAAAGCTTTTTTCAAGATGCATTGAGAAACTATGCACTGAGACGTCTGTTGATGGATTGTACTCCCTGTTTTAGAAAATTGATATTAAAACAGTTACCTTTTTGCCAAATAACAGGGTCGTTTTGATTATTGATGTTTGAGTAACTTCTGCATCCCCAGTCATCTCAAGGGTATTGCTACCTTGTCTTTAAGGAGTCTTCCAGTTCAGGACCAAACTTGTATTGGATCATTGCCAGGCTGTCTCTGTGTTCAGAGAGACTTGCATTTCCATCATCTGGCACCATCAACTGCCACAAAGTTTATTCCACACACATTGAACCGCGCATTGCTGATGTGGTGTAATTACACCACATTTCTGTTCACAGAGATCCACCATGCTACCTGACTTGGTGGAATTTCTACCATGAGTTCTGTCACTCAACACTCGTAATTCTTACAGTGAATCTGCCATAAACCTCTTCATAAATGAATGTAACTTCAGCCTGTTATTCACCTGGCTGAAGTTACACCTTTTGCCAGGCATATGGTATATTTACAATTGGAAAAAACGTTGTCAATCGACACATGTTGCCAGTGTTCTCAAAATCAGGGATGTAAAGATTTGTTTTTCTTTTTTTTTTAAACGAAAACAAAAATACAATACTACAAGGACACTTTTAGTCAAATGCATACTTATGGTGCAAGATTAAGTGAAATCCTAAGGCTTTCATATGGTAACTGAAACATATTTTTCTTTAAAGCCGAAAGCAGTTTAGTTAGAGTTAACATTCTTTGATGAGAAAAACAAGTTTGGAAAAAATAGGAATGGAGAAAATCCATCCGTTCCCGTTGTTGTTTTCAGCTGTCATCCTGTACTATTACAGTAAGGGAGAGTGTTTACGTTTTAAAGGGCTTTAGGGCTGATAGTTTATGTTTCTAACCGGTGACAGATGAATCATATGGCAAACATATTTTCCATTCGGCACAGAACGCAAGGCTGAACTGCCTTTATGGTCTCTGAAAATCCCGTTGTAACTGTTCCAATCAACAGATATTCTCCACCTTATATCATTCATTTGTCAACATTGTCACATTTAGAGATTGTTCTGAAATGGTGGTATTGCTTCAAAAAGGGGACTGTTTTACACAGCTTCTTTCAATGGATTGCGCCACTGTAAAACACTTCTGTAAATCAAGCCCAAAGTGCAAACGATTGCAGACGGATATGTTTTCCTTGGATATTAAGTTCTAAATTGTATTTTGTCCAGGCTCAGTCTGTCCAATAGTACAATAGGGCAATGCTTGAACCCAAAACACAAAATGCTAGTACGGGCCTGTTTTGTTGGTGAAAGTGGGTCACTTTTTGGCTCATGTGGGCCACTTTGATAAGTTACTTCACCATGCAGCTAGTAGTTTTAACCAGTGTTACTGAATGCATATTCTTTAAAGTGCACAATTTGCATCACATTTGATCAACAACCTCCCCCTTGGGCACTACTCAACAGTCTGTCACAAAAGGAATGAATTATCATGTTCAACTGTGGGCCACTTTTTCATTGGCACCCGAGACAATTGTATACCCCAATCCGAACCTTGTTTTGTCCTACTTAAATTACCCACATCCCTGAAGGGTTTGTTTCCAACATTCCTGTTTGCATCCTTAGCAATCATTCAGTTTACACCATGCAATCCTTGATTTATCACAAACAATATTATTAACTATACAGAATTTTTAGTGTGGAGCAAAATGACTTTGTAATGGTGCAAAGTGACTTTGCACTGCCAACAAACACCGAAAATCTACTCTTTGCACTGAGCTAAATGGGCCCAATTTACGGTGCAAAGAGTACTTTTTCAGTGCAAAGTGTGTTTGTTGTCAATGCAGTCACTTTGCCCTGCGCTACAAATTCAGTAAATCAGGCCCTCTATCTTTCATTACACCAGTGTTTCTTAGGTAGTTTGCACTGCACTTGATGACTTGGGGAGCAACTCTAGCATCATTCTATAATGCTTCCAAGGGCAAGATCCATGTAGGCCGTATCTTTGGTGTTGTCTACCATAAATGCGTTCATTACTGTGGTGAGCTGGCCTCGCCAAAGACACAATGCATCATAACACCGGATCGTGTATGCGAATCATAAAAAGTCACTAAAAAAGCTTTTAGTTGAAATGAAAAATGCAAAAAGCAAAGGCAAATCCAATAGTGTTGGATTTCTTTTCATAAGTGAATTTGATGAGTGGACACATGCAGTTAGATCGATGGATGGCTGGATGGATGAGTGTGTAAATATGGTTCAATTAATGCATGAATATTGTTGCTTATATGTATGAGTAATAAGGGACTTTTGGGGGGATTTAGGCACAGAAGATGGCAATTTCATCTGAGTGTTGCAAAGTTTGGGTCTAGCATAACAGACTTTTAGAGCCAGAAACTGCCTTTGGACCTACATAGATATCTCGTCAGCAAGCACACGAACCCACTGAGCTGTTTTATCAGGATTGAAGCCTGTACCCTCCATGTTACAAATATCTCTGTGGCATGTTAATGCACCTACTGATAAGTTTTAGCCGAATGAACAAGACTGTCTGATTGGATAATGCACTGTGTGCAGGGGAGTTGCTAGGTCTGGAAAAGACCCGGGGCTAAGCTGATGTCGGAACTGTTGGGACTGGGGGCTAGCTAGTCTTTTGGCTGTAGCTCCTGAGATTCTATCCGGGGCTACAACCAAAAGATCAGGGGCTATAGCCCCCTTAGCCCCCCCCTAGCAACGCCCCTGACTGTGTGTGAGCACTTGGGTTAATAATTACATTTTACATAGCACACACCAGAATGTAAATTGCCTCTTGGAGCATGAGCAGATCGAATTTGGTGGAGAACACTACACACTGGCACTCCAAAAACACAATTTTGCTCCCTTTCTTTTTTTTTTTTAAAAACGTTATGCATTTCATTGTTTAATATTAAAAAACAAACATCCTCAACTAGATTATATAACTTAAAGAAACAGAAAAAGGCACACATTTCTTTCAGCAACATTGCGTAATGTTTTTAAAATGTTTTTACATTTTCTTTTATTATAATTAATGTTATAGTTCGCATACATACTTTTACATTCAATGTCTTATCATCATGGGTAGCATTCATCTGATTCCATTCGATTTTAAAATAAAGTTCTCTTGTATCGTGATAAAAATCCAAAATTGGATTATCATGATGATCATCCTTTTGTTTTTACCTGAGGTAATCTGAAGCCACATTTCTTCTTCTCCATAGCTTGTTCTTAGGTGGTTCATCGTGTTATGGAATTGGATCCTGCGCTCTGACAAAGTGGGACATTTCATCAAGATGTGGTGTCATTTTTCGTTTTGGTTTCTTTGTTCACAAAATCTGCAGACATTTTCTTCATCGGATATCTGTTTAGTTGCTGCTATGTATTCTCTCATAGGCAGAATGTTGAGTCAAAGATTTAGGTACAGGTCTCTGATTGTCCTAGATGGACATTTTGTCAAGTATAGTGGTAATTCGTTAAGAGCTCTGGTGTCTAGCTCTGGAATTATGTTCATTTTCTATGATGCTTTTTATTGGATTGTTTTTATCCAATCAATCTCTTGTATTCTTTTCTTTACTTCCAAAAGTCTATTTATCAAGGTCTCGATGCAGATGTCGTTTTTGTAAATGCAGGCAGGCTATCCAAATGTTCAATTTGAAAGTGTTTGATGTTTTCTTTGCTTGTTTCAAGATTTTGATTGCTGGAATATCGTTGTTGTTAATGATCTTTCGGTAGACGTATGTTTCCAGTTTCTGATGGAATCAACCGATTGGAGCCCTAATTCATATCGTATTCTAGGCATCGCGAAATACAGGGCTAAGACAAGGACCTTACGCCAAAATAGACCTTCTACCAAGGTCCAGACGGCTCGAGAAATGTTAAGCAGTGTTTCACTCCCATACAGTAGTATTGTGGCAACTTTCTGCCTATAGAAGGCTCTGCCTTCGCTCCCCCTTTCCCCTGCTGATCTGTTCTATCTTGGCACCGTGCACCTGGCCACCCTCTGGCCCTCATTCCAACCCAGGCGTTAAGGGTTTAACGGCGCCGTCGGCGCCGTTAACCCTTAACGTCTGATTTCCACCTTAACGCCTGCTTTTAGCAGCTTTTAGCAGGCGTTAAGTACCAGGGCGCTAAGCATCCTTGGCGCTAATGCCGTAATTAGCGCCTTCCCCACTCCCATTATGCCCTATGGGGCAAAAATGGGAATGGGGAAGGGTAAATGGGGATTGGGGATTTACCGCCCCACTCACCTTGGAATGGGGCAATAAATCCGCCATCCTCCGCATAAAGTAGGGAACTTACCACCTGGGTTGGAATGAGGGCCTCTGTCTTTTGGGCCCAAGTACCTGCTCATCCTGCCACCCTCCCGCACTGCCTCCGGGCCACCTCTTGCACTGGGGTCTGTATCTGTACCCATACAGCCCCCCCTTTTTCTTCCTGCACTTATCAGACCTACCCTGTCTGCTGCCTTAAACCTAGCACTTGCAAATTGCTGGCTGCATTACCACTGTTTGTTGCCTTTATTATTTATTTATTATTATTTATCTGTTTCTCCTCTGCTTCACACTTTCCACTTCTCCCCCCTTCCATCCACTTTTCCCCTCCCCCCCTCTCCCATGCACTTGTGCGTTCTCAATGTCACTGGGCCCAGTAAGATCGCTGTTGTGTTCTCCCCTGCTCCCCTCCATTGCCTTGTTGCGCTCTGAAACACTTGTGTATGAGCGCGATAGAAATAAAATATCAATCAATCAATCAATCAATCAATGACTGGTTTAATTGTGTTTTACAAAGGTAGCGGGCGCCCCTCTCTCGCAAGAACAGACATGATAACCTGTTCAGTGGTTATTAACCACTTGAGAGTTCGCAGCCACTGCTTTTACTCACTGTGCCTTTCACAGATGGGAAATATCCATTTGCATATCAGTCTTTGTCCTGCCCAGGGGCAGTCCAGCACCGAAATACAATGGCAAATCCAATCTGAACGAGAGTACCACCAGCAACCCCATACACGTGTTTCACCCTTGTTGGGGATCATCAGTGAGGTGAAGCTGATGCCTCTCTAAGCACAGTGAGAGGGAGACCACGTCTGGTTGCCCCCAGGAGACCTAGGGTTACCAATCCCAGGTTCCTTAAAAAATAGTTTTACAAAGGTAGCGGGCGCCCCTCTCTCGCAAGAACAGACATGATAACCTGTTCAGTGGTTATTAACCACTTGAGAGTTCGCAGCCACTGCTTTTACTCACTGTGCCTTTCACAGATGGGAAATATCCATTTGCATATCAGTCTTTGTCCTGCCCAGGGGCAGTCCAGCACCGAAATACAATGGCAAATCCAATCTGAACGAGAGTACCACCAGCAACCCCATACACGTGTTTCACCCTTGTTGGGGATCATCAGTGAGGTGAAGCTGATGCCTCTCTAAGCACAGTGAGAGGGAGACCACGTCTGGTTGCCCCCAGGAGACCTAGGGTTACCAATCCCAGGTTCCTTAAAAAATAGTTTTACAAAGGTAGCGGGCGCCCCTCTCTCGCAAGAACAGACATGATAACCTGTTCAGTGGTTATTAACCACTTGAGAGTTCGCAGCCACTGCTTTTACTCACTGTGCCTTTCACAGATGGGAAATATCCATTTGCATATCAGTCTTTGTAATGCCCAGGGGCAGTCCAGCACCGAAATACAATGGCAAATCCAATCTGAACGAGAGTACCACCAGCAACCCCATACACGTGTTTCACCCTTGTTGGGGATCATCAGTGAGGTGAAGCTTGCTCAGCTTCACCTTACTGATGATCCCCAACAAGGGTGAAACACGTGTATGGGGTTGCTGGTGGTACTCTCGTTCAGATTGGAGTTGCCATTGTATTTCGGTGCTGGACTGCCCCTGGGCAGGACAAAGACTGATATGCAAATGGATATTTCCCATCTGTGAAAGGCACAGTGAGTAAAAGCAGTGGCTGCGAACTCTCAAGTGGTTAATAACCACTGAACAGGTTATCATGTCTGTTCTTGCGAGAGAGGGGCGCCCGCTACCTTTGTAAAACTATTTTTTAAGGAACCTGGGATTGGTAACCCTAGGTCTCCTGGGGGCAACCAGACGTGGTCTCCCTCTCACTGTGCTTAGAGAGGCATCAGCTTCACCTCACTGATGATCCCCAACAAGGGTGAAACACGTGTATGGGGTTGCTGGTGGTACTCTCGTTCAGATTGGAGTTGCCATTGTATTTCGGTGCTGGACTGCCCCTGGGCAGGACAAAGACTGATATGCAAATGGATATTTCCCATCTGTGAAAGGCACAGTGAGTAAAAGCAGTGGCTGCGAACTCTCAAGTGGTTAATAACCACTGAACAGGTTATCATGTCTGTTCTTGCGAGAGAGGGGCGCCCGCTACCTTTGTAAAACTATTTTTTAAGGAACCTGGGATTGGTAACCCTAGGTCTCCTGGGGGCAACCAGACGTGGTCTCCCTCTCACTGTGCTTAGAGAGGCATCAGCTTCACCTCACTGATGATCCCCAACAAGGGTGAAACACGTGTATGGGGTTGCTGGTGGTACTCTCGTTCAGATTGGAGTTGCCATTGTATTTCGGTGCTGGACTGCCCCTGGGCAGGACAAAGACTGATATGCAAATGGATATTTCCCATCTGTGAAAGGCACAGTGAGTAAAAGCAGTGGCTGCGAACTCTCAAGTGGTTAATAACCACTGAACAGGTTATCATGTCTGTTCTTGCGAGAGAGGGGCGCCCGCTACCTTTGTAAAACTATTTTTTAAGGAACCTGGGATTGGTAACCCTAGGTCTCCTGGGGCAACCAGACGTGGTCTCCCTCTCACTGTGCTTAGAGAGGCATCAGCTTCACCTCACTGATGATCCCCAACAAGGGTGAAACACGTGTATGGGGTTGCTGGTGGTACTCTCGTTCAGATTGGAGTTGCCATTGTATTTCGGTGCTGGACTGCCCCTGGGCAGGACAAAGACTGATATGCAAATGGATATTTCCCATCTGTGAAAGGCACAGTGAGTAAAAGCAGTGGCTGCGAACTCTCAAGTGGTTAATAACCACTGAACAGGTTATCATGTCTGTTCTTGCGAGAGAGGGGCGCCCGCTACCTTTGTAAAACTATTTTTTAAGGAACCTGGGATTGGTAACCCTAGGTCTTCTGGGGGCAACCAGACGTGGTCTCCCTCTCACTGTGCTTAGAGAGGCATCAGCTTCACCTCACTGATGATCCCCAACAAGGGTGAAACACGTGTATGGGGTTGCTGGTGGTACTCTCGTTCAGATTGGAGTTGCCATTGTATTTCGGTGCTGGACTGCCCCTGGGCAGGACAAAGACTGATATGCAAATGGATATTTCCCATCTGTGAAAGGCACAGTGAGTAAAAGCAGTGGCTGCGAACTCTCAAGTGGTTAATAACCACTGAACAGGTTATCATGTCTGTTCTTGCGAGAGAGGGGCGCCCGCTACCTTTGTAAAACTGGTTTAATTGTGTATTAGCCATATTTCCTGTGAATAAACCCTGTCTAGCTAAGGTGCAGACTTTGATCTTCAAGTAGATGGACCAGTTCATTTCAACGTGGGATCGGTTGAGCCACATATCAAGATATTTGAATTCCTTGACCACTTCAAGTTTTTTGCCCTCTAAATATAAGCATTAGGAGGCATTTTGTTGCTGGTACAAAGGCCCAGGGACATTACTTGGGTTTCGCTGGAATTTATTTTCATGGCATTTTTCTCAATGTAATTTTCAAGGGTATTCTGTCTTTTTTGAAGGCCGATTCATGTCTTGTCCATTATCACAATGTCATCCGCATTTAGCAGGTAGGAGACAAGTGTTGCATTCAGTCTGGGAGGATTAGTGGCAGGAATGTTTTGATTGTTGCCAATGTCAAGGAGATAGAAATTAAATAAGGTGGCTGCCAGGAGTCACCCTTACTTGAAACCATTAGTTTTTCGGATAACAGAAGAGAGAACTCCATTATGGGTTAGTCGAACTCGGATGGTAGTGTCACTGTAAAGGGCTTCAATGGGTTCCAGCAGATCATTAGGGCAGTTATGTTGCTCGAGTTTCTTCCAAAGCTTATTTCTGTTGATACTATCAAACGCCATTTCGAGATTGACAGAAATGGCATGTGTAGATGTTTGTGTTCTTAGGGATTCTTGTTTCAGTAAATTGAGAATCAGTAGGTTGATATTAGTGCCTACATTGCTACCAAACCCGGTCTGGCGGGAATCCTGCTTTTTGTTTTTCTTTGCCCATTCTTTGAATCTCTTAACAAGAATGGAGGTAAAGATCTTCCCTATCGGATCTAGTATTGCCAGTGGATGATAATTTTTAGGTTGGTTCCTTGCACCTTTCTTGAAGACGGAAATAAGTAGATTAGTACGAAGCGTTGGATGCATAATTTGGCCCAGGCTACTGGCTGGCTTTTGATGATGTTATCATCATGGATTCTGCATCATTTTGAGCAATCGTGGCTCTGATACATTTGTTGACTGTTCTTAAGGACTTCTTTAGCTGTTTCTTCGCTCAAGCAATTTCTACATGCGTGTGTACGTTCCATTTTGTATGTTGGGCCCTGTTTGGTTGTACGCTGGAATGGTATCAGAAGCCACGCATAGTTGATTTTCTCTTTGTCGTCTTTATGGGATGCTTTGAACACTTCTTCCAGTTCTTTCATCTGGTAGACTGGTCTGCGTAGTCATTTAAGACCAGTGCTGATGGCTACTTTCAGAGGCTTCATTTTATCCATGCACTGATGTGGAGCAGTCCAGGTCATTAAGATTTGAGAGTGATCACTGTGCATATCAGTCCTGACTTCTATCTCTAAGATGTTATGGTGCATGTTAGGGGAGATATAATTATCATCAAGGTATCCTTTGGTATTGCCTCTGTGCCATTTGGCCTGGCTGGTTTTGTCCCCTTTAGTATTCCCATAATACTAAAGGAGCCCTAATTCATATGGTATTCTAGGCATCGCAAAATACAGGGCTAAAACAAGGACCCATACAGCCCCCCCTTTTTCTTCCTGCACTTATCAGACCTACCCTGTCTGCTGCCTTAAACCTAGCACTTGCAAATTGCTGGCTGCATTACCACTGTTTGTTGCCTTTATTATTTATTTATTATTATTTATCTGTTTCTCCTTTGCTTCACACTTTCCACTTCTCCCCCCTTCCATGCACTTTTCCCCTCCACCCTCTCCCATGCACTTGCGTATTCTCAATGTCACTGGGCCCAGTAAGATCGCTGTTTTGTTCTCCCCTGTTCCCCTCCATTGCCTTGTTGCGCTCTGAAACACTTGTGTACGAGCGCGATAGAAATAAAATATCAATCAATCAATCAATCAATCAATGACTGGTTAAATTGTGTATTGGCCATATTTCCTGTGAATAAGAGATATAATTATAATCAAGGTATCCTTTGGTATTGCCTCTCTGCCATTTGGCCTGGCTGGTTTTGTCCCCTTTAGTATTCCCATCAAGGAGTATGAGATTATGGGCCTCATTACACGGTAGGCGGTGAGCCATGGCGCTATTAGCGCCATGGCTCATGCCGGTAAAATACCGGCACCGCCTTGGCGGAAAGGGGATTTACCGCCCCATTCCAAGGTTGGAGGGGCGGTAAATCCCCTTTCCGCCATTGCCCTTCCCCATTCCCATTTCTGCCCCATAGGGCTCTATGGAAATGGGGAAGGCGCTAATTACGGCACCGCAATTTTGCGGTGCCGTAATTAGCTCTGAGGTCCCTTAGCGGGTTGGATTTTAACGCCTGCAAAAAGCAGGCGTTAAATCCTCCAACCCGCAAAGGGACCTCGTAGTACGGCGGTAAGGGTTAACGGTCACCGTTGCCATTAACGGTGACCGTTAACCCTTACCGCCGTCCGTGTAATGAGGCCCTATGTCTACGTATAGCAGATGACCACCGTTTCGCTTTAAGGGTCAAATTGGTGTCAAGTATTTCAATGCCACCTTCCTGGAACAAATGGAGATTTAGGCCGCCACAAATGATCAGTTGCAGTTGTTTATATTTCATGTAAAGAATGTCGATACTAGTCAATATCTCATCTAGAAATCCTTCGTTCGATGGTAGAGACAGGCTCCAATAGATGTTTAAAATAGCGATCAAAGTTCTTTTGTTTTAAAGTTTCCTGTCTTCTCGGATTGTTGCTGTTTGAGAACGTTTATTTGGAACCAAGAATTCAGAGACAGCGCTTCAATTAAGTGGAAGTTGGCTTTGACTTTCCAGAACGTCAAAAGGCCGGAAAAGGGACGCCTTTTTTTTTTTGTTATGGCTGGGGTCATATGAATCATGTAACCATTGCATAATGGTTGTTTGGAGAGCTAAATCACCTGAAGACACATTATTTCATAATCAGCAAGGTCATTATTTCTGTTTTTCAGTGTTCCAAGTGCACAGTCGAGAAGTATGGGTGTTCGCTTTCTGCTGGCATTATAAATAGGTGGTTGTTTCCTTTCTTCTGGGACCCTCTGGTGTTATGTTCTTAGATGAAGCTGGTGAATAAACTCTCTGTATTATGCTTTTATTGAGGTTAGTACCCTGCATTCTTTTATGTTCCCATTTAGTCTTCTGCAGGGCTTCACGATAATCAGAAGTTGGGAAGTGGTCCTGTCCTCTGGTTTGGTTAGCTGGTATAGGAAAACATTCCTCTTTTCCATTTCTGACAGGTAGGGAATTCGAGGTGTCTAAAGTAGCAGAGAATTTGAAACCAAGAATTGTTGTATGGAAATTCTATCACTTTTATATCTTCTGATCAATTTTTGGGAGTGGCGTAATTACATGGAGCAGTCTAAGAAGGTTTGTCCTGTTCAGGATGAGACCCTTGTGTATAGTTTTGGATCTTCGGATCTCGATTGTGTTTTTACTATTTTGTGCTTGCGGGTTGACAAAAACTGAGAGTTTCGAGTTGTTTGGATTGTCTGTATTATGAGGTGGAACAGCAAGGTTTTGTTACCGCCTTTATGCTTGTAAATCGTTGTTTGGCTTCAGAGAATTATCATCTGTGTATGTTCGTATATATTCATTGTCCGTAGTGTCGTTGCAGCCATCATGCTCAGAAGCGGGTCCTGACCAGTCACCTTCAGTGTTGGAGACATCTTCGCAAGTAAGTATTCCGTTGTTGCTGATTCCTGAGTTACCTTCCATATATTCGTCAATAATGTATAGTGATGATGTGTCATTAGAAACATCCAACAGATGAATAACTGTCCTTTCCACAGTGAGACTTGGATTATTTGCTGTTTTGGATTCAGAAGATGTTTCTTTGTATGTTGATAAGTTCATCAGCAATTCCAAATTTCTCTTTTCCTCTATATCTTGCTCTTTTAAGTTGGTGGGTTTTTCTGTGGACTTGTGTTAGGTCGAAGAAAGTTTGTTTTTCTTTTGTGCAGATGGTTTAGTTTCCTTTGATGCTGCTGCTTTAGTCTTCGTTTGAGGCAGTGTCAAGTTTCTTAAGAAAGTTCAAGAGCCTTTTCTAGATGGTTTAGCAGGGTTTTTGTTTTTCCCGTTTGCAAGAGTAGTTATCTTTTCAATATTGTTTGTATTTTTTTTGGTCTGGTCAAACATCGGAAAAGTGTCCACAGCAGGACCTGCTGTCAGAGGCTTTTCATGTTCTGTGCGTCCCAGGGGGGATTGGCTATTTTATTAGTGTTGTTGTCAATGAGCGCAGGAGGCATCAAAGGGGTGGACACTACTGGATGATGCAAAGTTTTTTCCTTTGTCTAGTGCATGGTGTTGGCATTCGCCATAGTGTCTTCAGGCTTTTCCTTTGATGGTGATTCGCTGGAAATTGTCTTTTCTGTAGTCTGATCTTTATTATTGGGTTTTTCTTGTTGTTTGGCAGCCAGTAGTCTGATCAGGGTATTGATAATTTACTCTTTTTCCACGCGATCATGTCCCGCAATGTCAAGGAGACGATTTTGTCATGTATTAATAGTTTCCGCTTTCGTGTCTAGTCGGATTTGAATTTTGTCGGCCAGAGTTTCCATGTATATTTGTTTCATGTGTATCATCGCGATCAGGGTAGCTTGGTCGTGCATAGCCTCATTGATAGATTTGTATAATTTGATGAATGGAATTAAAGTGCAGTTTGAGGCAGCTATGATGGTACTATGTAGTTTGGCCATCATTGTTGGTAATAGATTGGTGAATTCTTCCTTCAGCATGTCGCAATGGCATTTGGAAGTCATCTCTTTGTTGTGTTCATTTCCATTGAATTTTGCAATTCTTGTACTTTTTGTGTTTGTTTGATATGTTTGTTAGATTTTTTATTTGGCGTGGTCAGTACAGTACTGTCTTGTGGAATGGGACTGACTAGAACTTTGTCATATCTAGGGGTGGAGGTCTTCTTTTCCGGTTCTCTTAGACTGAGTTTGGTGGGTAAGAGACTTCCGAAGACTTTGTTTCATTTTCCTTATCATTCATGATCAGCACAATCTCAGTAATATCTAGGGAGAGCCTGGTAAAACATTGTTTTTTGGGATTGGTCGGCAAGAGGTGGGTTGGAATTTATCTTAGTTTTGTTGGCATGTTTTCTTTGCCTGGAGTGCTTTTTTTTGTATTGTGAGTTGTTCTGGCATTGGATCATTTGTGTTGTGAACTGTATCTTTATTGCGTTCTGTCTTCACATTTTTGACCGGTATCTCAATTGGCTCTTCGTGGTTTTCCTTGGTGTTTCGGTTGTGATGTGCGAAATGAGTCTGTTCATCAAGATCTTTTCGTTGTTTATCCTCCATTGGGGTTTTGTACTGTTGAGATAACTCCTGCATTTCGTCACTTTTTCCCTGTTTTCTTTTGTTTACTTTTTTGTTCTTGTTTCGGGGGGGGCATTGTATCCAGGTTTCAATATCTGTCTGGTGGAGCACATCTAAGGAGGAGGAGCTAAATTGGATTGAAGTATCCTGCCTTTGATCGCTTTTAGAGGTCATCAAGTGTTTGCCGTATTTGCCGCTCGGCAGAGGGGTTGTCTGTATTTTCTCAATGTCTTCTGTGGGATGTATTGACCCACTAGGCTCTGCCCTGCAACATCACTGTTCGCTGCTTTCACCAGAACCAACAGAATGGCCGCAAAAAGCAATATGCGTGCTAAACCGCTGAGAATTGCACAGTGAAACCGGATAAATTGGATGGATCTACTTTGCCTGTGTCAGTGGTAGAACAGGAGACCACACTGCCTAATCCTGTCATTGGGCTACCCACAGAGGAAAATGGAACTACCTGAAAAGGCAGTGCTTCATTGCAAGGAAACCCAGAAGTGCTCTAAAAATCTGTTTTTTCTTGGCTGTTGAAATTGCAAAATAATGATTCCCAAACATCAGAAAAGATCCAACATCCTTGCTGGCTGTTAACTATCACCTTATTTAAAGAACCCCCATAAGCACACAATGTCAGGAGAAGCAGATTTCCTCACAAGAATATCAACATTAAAAAAAAAAGGCTTGCCTGGGAAAATCTGACAGATATGTGCACAGTACCACTGCCTGCCTGCATGACAGCTGTCAGTTAAGTGCATTAGGAGTTTAAACTTGTGTATTAAAATCAAATTTTTGAAAAGAAGTGACTTGCCTTCAAAAGCAATATAGGTTGCCACTATTTAATTTCTATGTTGAAAAAGACTGGAATTGGAGATGCGTTTGCCTGTTTTTAAAAATGTACCTTTAATTTCAACAAAGAACAATGTAACAATTTACTTTAAAGTAACCTGATTCAGAAAAACTTCAAAGAAGCTTCCCCCACTGGGAAAAACCCACCCTTCTCCTTCCCACCAAAAGGGCAGGAACTCTCAGTCAGATGTTAATTGAGGGGGGAGGAGATTTTGCTCTGCTGTTCTGGGGAGAGACAAAAGGCTTCCTGGATTGAAGGGGTATGCAAATTCAAGTGTCAACAGAACTCCTGCCAGCAGGAAGATAGGCCTGGATTGCTCCTGGCCCAGCAAAACTTTGGGGCGGGACAGACAGATAAGTGTATCCTTAAACCACAAGAAAGTGGCCCTCATTACGACCCTGGCGGATTTCGCGGTGCAAAATGCACCGCGGAGCATGGCGGAAAGCCGCCGATAGCGCCATGGGGGTTGGCGGATTTACCACCCCATGCCGACCTTGGCGGAGCGGTAAATCCCCAATCCCCATTTTACCCTTCCCCATTCCCATTCTTGCCCCATAGGGTATAATGGGAGTGGGGAAGGAGTTAATTACGCCGCCGTAAAGTACGGCGGCGTAATTAACAACGAGGTCCCTTAGCGCCATGGTTTTCTCCGCCCGGTAAAACCAGGCGGAGAAAACCTCCATGGCGCTAAGGGAACTCGTAGTACGGCGGACGGGTCCGCCGCGATTACCGCTGGCGGTATCCCACTCCGCCAGGGTCGTAATGAGGGCCAATATCTTTTTGAAAAAGACTGCCAGAGAACTGTGCAAAATTGTAAAAATCTGTAAAATGTAGTGTTGTTAACATGAAAATCCTGGTCACATTTTGAAACTACTCAAAACTCTGTGCTATGTTCAGGGGCAATTGTGATGATGCTAGAAATATGAAACTTCACAGGATTATGCCCAGATGTCATGCGCACATGTGGACAAATCTGACATTTGGTTTCCGACCAAAAGCGCGAAAAACTGTCAAATCTGAACCGAAGCTCTCACCGAGATGGGACTTGGATGAATACTTGCTCCACTAAATCTGTGATGTAAATATGTTATTGCTAGCAAGTTGGTAAAATTGTAAATATGCTTTATATGAAAAATTGATTTACTGTGCAGAAACAAAGGGGAGGTTCTCCCTGCATTGTAAAATACAGCATCATCATGACACCAGATTTCCATCTCAAATCAGGAGAGAGGACAGACCCTAACCAATAGAATTCCTAGAAGGTGTGCCTAGTATAATTCAGCCTACCCACCCCTTTGGGAAATACATAAATAGAGACAGCTTAGGACATAGGAACAGATACACATTCACCCATCAACTGATTGCTGGCGGAGCACTTTGCAAGAGAAATCCATATCCAAGACTCCAGAACTTTTGAAAGCAGAAAGGCCCATTTCCAAAGCTGAACCCTTCTCAGCTTGGCCTTTTAGAATCCTGAAACCAGATTTTACCCCAGACCTCCACGGGGCAACAAAAAGAACAGCCTGGCTGTGCTGTTTCTGCTTTCTTGCTAGGAATTCTTGAGCCTAACCCTATGGGGGCTCAAATGGGAATGGGGATGTACTGGGTCCGGGTCCTGCGAAAGGGATTTACCAGGCCCTCCAAGGTCAGAATGGCCTAGTAAATCCCCTTTTGCGGAACCCGAACCTGGTACCTGGTATGGGGGTAGCCATGCCGCTTTTAGCGGCATGCCTTCCTCCATACTCGTAATAAGGCCCATAGTCAGCACTTCACTCCAGTGCTCCAAAGTTCCCAAAGACTCAGCACCGACTATGCGCTGCTCCGCAGAATTCGGGTGCTTAAGTGTTTTGCTCCTCCTCTCACCAGTAGAGGTGAAAAAAGCACTCCAAAGCAATAGCAGTAGCAGAAAAAACAGACAGTCAGCGCTTCACTCCAGTGCTCCAAAGTTCCCAAAGACTCAGCACCGACATTGCGTAATTGGTTGCATGTGCCTGACAAAAAAACAAATTCTTGATCCAAAGCTCTGAGGTTGGATTACCCTTTTCCCACCCCACTATCATGCTAAGCTATGGGTGTTATGTTATGTTGATGTATACCGCACAATGCTACCACCCAGGGTCAGTCTCCAGGCGCTCACATGGCTCTGCAAGAAGGAAGGAGGAGGTTGACTGAAGAACCTTGAGTCAATGGGCCTCATTAGGACCCTGGCGGTCCCGTAATGAACGGTGCCGGTACGGGACCAGCACCATTCATTACGGGCTGCCCTATTACGAGGACTGCTGCAGGACCCACTAAGGAATGCCTGGTCAGACCATGAGTCCTTAGCGGGACCCGCTAGCAGTCCAGGATGCTAACAACGGACCTGTCATTAACAGACCAGTTGTTAACCTCCTCCCCATTCCCATTGAGCCCTATGGGTCTCAAATGGGAATGGGGATTCATTTTTACCGGCGCCCAGAAAAGGGTAATGACCGGTTCCGCCAAGGTTGTTTGCATGTGTGGTGTGCAATATAGCTGATGTAAATACTTGCATTGTATCATCCTGCGTAACTGATTGAGAGAGATGTAATGTGTCTATTTGCATGTGTGGTGTGCAATATAGCTGATGTAAATGCTTACATTGTATCACCCTGTGGCCCTGACTGAGAGAGATTCAATGTGTCTATTTGCATGTGTGCAATATAGCTGATGTAAATACTTGCATTGTATCGTCTTGTGGACATGATTGAGAGAGATTTAATGTGTCTGTTTGCATGTCCACATCCACTAGGAGACCAGCTGTTTTCTTATCTCATTATCAACTATTGCCTGTGTTATAGCAACCCTTCAGGGTTCAGCGGAGAACCACACTAGTTTTTCACAGCCAACTTCCCCCCAAAGCACAAGAACACAGTTAAGCCATTGACCAGCCCATTAGTGTGCAGTAGTTCTCGAATTATAAAGACCCATTCTGGGAAAAAGTAATCCACAGACTACTGTAATGTAATTGAACCTGCATATCAAATGTCATCAGCAATCCTGGTGTGTTCATGGTACCCTAGGTGAGTAGGGTTTTGTTCCGACACCTCACT
Source organism: Ambystoma mexicanum (assembly GCF_040938575.1). Taxonomy (NCBI): domain Eukaryota; kingdom Metazoa; phylum Chordata; class Amphibia; order Caudata; family Ambystomatidae; genus Ambystoma; species Ambystoma mexicanum. The sequence continues at coordinate 800,699,627 of NC_090928.1, forward strand.
GACTGCACACTGAAGAGGTCTTAGTGTAACACCCCAGGGCAGTATTCTTCCTCTAGTGAGGCTAGGTTTGCCTCACATTGCAAAACACAGCGTCGCCGGGATGTCTGTGTCCCACTATGTTGCAGGATGGGGATGCTCACAGATATCAGCCAACCACCATACCACAAACTGGGCCTGAGCTGTCCAATAGTACTGCTCCATGTCCACGATTGCAAGTCCCCTCTTCACATAGAGCATGGTCAGACTTTTATAGGATATACGGGTAACTTTTGTTGCCCATACAAACCTTAAAACTATACACTTGCTGGATCAGTGAAGCTATTGCGGCGATCATTCAATGGATTGCCAAGACAACTCATCTGTTTGCAGAGGCCCCCCAGGCCCAACAGGTTGTTACACAACACAAGCTATCAATCCAGAGCTCAACATTCACATAGATGTTTATTTTCACGCAACACACACCTTGAAATAGACCTAGGCGTGTCACAACGCATGTCGGCTGAACTGTGTAATAAAATCACCACAATACCAAGCGTCAAGACACCACTGAAATTCTTTCATAAACGGAGAACACTATCCATCAAATATCTTCACAGAGCTAGCGCCTGTGTGACCTAGGTTCGTACCCAATTCTGTATCTTAAGTGTGTACTAGACCCTGTATGTGTGCCCTCCATACCCTCTCTGCGGGCTGCTTTCCCAGCTGCCTTCAGTAAGCATTTGGTGAATTCCTCCCACAGTCACCCTTAGCTAAGCACGGTAGTACATGGCATAGTGGAGGTTTGCTTTGGATAGCAATTAATTGGCTCTCTGAAAACACTATCTGGAATCCTGCACTGATGTGCTAAAGTCCCGATATAAAGAGAGCTTGGAAGGTCCATACTGCAGCACTTTTTTGGACCAGGCTGTTGACAACATGACAATCCTTGTCGATGTAGTTCAGGATCCTGATGATTATCGGCTGTGATGGGGATCTTCGTGGCAGTTTGTTCATGAGGGAGCTATGAGCTTTCTGTAAAATGAAGTGTTATGAGACCAGAGGGTTTCCCAGAGTTTTTTGCAAAAGTTGTTTCACAAATTGTCCATTTTGCTTTCATTGTTAATGGATTCCGTAAATTCAAGTATGCTGTTAGTATAGCAGTTATTATTCCTTCTTGATCTCCCATCCAGATCTTCACACTTAGCTCTAATCTTTTTCATATCTTGTGCTAATTTGTTTGTTTCATTCCGCAGTTGTGTGATGTTGTCCTTATCTCTACCATTCTGGTCTCTGCTTCTGTTATTTTTCCACATATTTTTTCAAGCTGGGACAATGATGCATCCACCTTCTGTGCGCCTCCATAAGGACATGATCAACCTGGCTCTGCAGAACAAGAGAGCGGCCCCACTACCATAGCCAGACCAATCTGTATGCCTCATCGGAGTGAAGGAAGGGCAGTTGCAAGTACAGTAATCTAAATGTCCCAATGCCTTCCCCATACTCTGGGTTTGGTCATGGCCTCTGCATAGACTGGGTTTCTCTCTGCCTCACAGTTACCCTGTATTCTGTTCACTGTGGCAGCCCAGTCCAGGCAGCCGTGCTGGCTTCTTCACCCTGTCTCCCATCTCTACATCCCTTTCTCCCTCAGGTGTGTCAAGGCCAAATTCTCTCTAGTAAGATTGTTTTTGTTTCTCCCCTGTTCCCCTCCCTTGCCTTGGTGCGGTCTAAAACACTTGTGTACGAGCACGATATAAATAATTTATCATAGCATATCATATCTCTCTTTTACATGGCTGACTCAAAGAGGGCCTGCCAGGTTCTCTTGCACAGAGCATAGCTTTGTTCTTACATGACCATCCACCTCTATCTGGCACCCCTCTCCAGTGGTGTCGCCAGTGCTGTGGGTCACCTCTTGTCACAGCTCATCACCGGCTTCGCGAGCTTGCAGCCACCAAGTCTCCATGAGTTCGCTTTCTGCCCACCACAAACGAAGGACAAACTGTGCCTCTGCTCTCCACTCCCTCACTGGGCCTTCATAGGAGAAGCAGAGTCAAAGCTTCTGTGTTTCTTCACCTTGGCACACTCCTTTTTTAAAGGATATGTGGGCTTGTTCGGAAGCCACACATGTGCATTGGGGTTGAGAAGGAGGGTGGCATGGTTTGTTTATGAGTGTATGTGCAAGAATTAGAATAGGTGGCATGATCTGTCAGAGGGATGGGAAGTGAGGAATGCAAAGATTATCTTTAGAGGAAGCTATAAGCACATTGCTTATAATAGTACAAAGCTTGAGATACCAATGAAAAAGACAGACATAAAAAACATGGAGAACTGTCTTGCTTTTTGAAGTCTGCTGCCCCCCAACTTTCCTATGCTATTCTTGGAACATTGACCAAGAAGTACTTTTAATGACACCCATTCAGTACCATCCAATGGATTTGGATTTGGCATACTAGAGTCTCACTCTACTTGAACATTCCTAGGTAAGCATCTCATATCACCAGAATAGCAAGACATTTCTATCATTTATCATATTATAACTGAACTATTCAAGGACTCATTCAAGGCTCAGACAACCTTTCATCACACATCACCTCCCCTAGGTCGCAGGTTAACATAGAGTACCCATCAATCATTGCATGCTCTCTGAACCACACTAAGATACCTACCCAACTTGAAGTAATTGCAGGATGTCATTTCACCAAAATCCCAGGGGAAGCGGAAGTAACATCCCATGACCCTTGACCTCTCATGACATCACAGGAAGTGATGTAATTTTACCCCAACCTGAAGTTATATTGCGGGTAGCAATGGAACACGACCTTTCACCACTTGACAAAATTGCAAGTGTCATCACATAGCATTGTTCCTAAGTACACTACTAAATAAATGGTTATGATATCACTATAATGTGATAGAAATTTCATACAAGAATGGATTATCATATGTATTATTAAGATCAGTGTGTATAGGACCATATTACCACATTACTGTGAATGCAAACAAACTTCCATGGCAAATGTTAATGATGTTTCATTATATAGCACTTAAGTTGAAGAGCTTTATATAGAAAAACATACATACTGTATCACCCAACCTGGGTTGGTACTCATTTATTGACCTCAGAAGGATGAAAGGATGAAGTGTGCAAAGAAATAGTGTATTTGTTTAGGGGTAGCAAGGGAGACCACAGGGGTCACAGCTGCGACCCCTGGTTACCCCTAAATGACGTCCCTGAGTAATTGTAAATCCGTCCCTATGAGCGCCATCCCAAGATAGCAAAGGAGAACTTTCCACCCTAAGCTGAATGGACCATCCTCGGACAGAAACATATTGCATTCTCTTTAAATCATTCTGGCACCACAAATTACAGTGGAGGACGTATCACAGACTGATAGGACAGTACAGAGCACAATTACTGCAATACACCCTTTCAAAGCACCTGCAGAGTGTACTTCACACAAGACCCTACCTAACCCATCCTAGGACAACAACAGTGTATGAAAAAGGATTTAATTAGCGGGAGAATATAGTGACTCCCAGATGTCAAGAATCATCTTGCAAGTATGATGTACCTCAGGGGAGAAGCTGGTGCATAGCATGCTGAACATTTAACATCCACATGAGATGTTAAATGATATGCTTTAAATATATGCTTTATGTTTATGTTCCTTTATATGCTGTCCCAAACACGCACACAGGTAATGATGCAAGGGTATGTTTTCATGGTCTCTGATTTTGTGCACTGCTCTTTTGGCTCTCTGCCCTCTCAATCTAGCTGCGTCTCCCTTTTCATTAAACTTTTGCTTAACGTACCTAAGCTGTGTCGGTTATAGGTCAAAGGATCGATTCAAAAGGACCTAAAACAAAAGGATCAGCATTTTTTTTTTTTTTGGGGGGGTCCCCCAACCCCTATTTTTGTGGTAAAAAACACTTTTTTTGCCTATACGAAAACCCAAAAAAATATATATAATGAAAAAAAAAATGTGATCCTTTTGTTTTCGGCCCTATTGTGTCGATCCTATTGCATTCGATCCTTTTGAAGTCGACCCTTTGACCAGACACCAGCTGTGTCAATACTTTCCCACTCCATAATTCTTTAAGCTCTTGCCTGAGCTCCCTTATTTCTGCCAGTGCACATGTTAGATTTCCTACCCCATTTGACATGGTCGCCTCTTTATGTCTTATTTCTTGCTGAAGGGATGTTTCTGAAGGATTTGAACCCTGTGTTTCTTTTGGTTGTAGAGTCTGAAAAACTCGATAGGCATCATCTTTTACATTGTGTCACACAGCACCTTCAGTGCAGTGACCCGGGGAAGTCTTTCAGATTTCCCAAAGGTTTAAATACCTTCTCTTGGATAAACTACTTTTTCCAAGAGCAGTGAGGTGAAATTGACTTTACTTACTTTTGGAACTTTCTAGACCCAGCACGCACTATCTTACAATAGGGTGCTGGGGGGGTTACTTAGTATCTATCCCCTTTGTCTAGCTTCTCATGTAACATTTTTGTTACCCTTTCCTCAATGAATAGCTGGTGGCAGTGGTTTACTTTTAACTATCGTGGTGTGCTTTTACTGCGGGCTGTGTTCGTAGCTGCAGTAAAGCACCGGAGGGTGCCATTTTGTCAAAATGGCCCTGGTCTTCTTTTTTCGCCATTTCTTTGTGGAAAGGTCCTTTTTGAGATTTACTCTGTGCGCCAAACCAGGTTTGGTCTCTTTGTTCATTTTGTCTTCGGTGGGATTCATGAGTGAAGCCCGCCTCTTGCTCCAGGGTGTCTGGCGGGGGCAGGACGCGAGGGAGGTGCTCGTAAATCCCTGTGTTTAGTCTCCTAGGAGACAGAAATGCAGTCTTAGGTGATTGGCTGGCTGTCCGCCAAGGACAGCCACCCTGCTGGGTGACCGACAGCTGGGCTGGAATGAATGGGAGAAACATGCATAAAAGGCAAGACCTTTTGGCTTGGAAGGCAGAGTCGACCACTGGATGAAGGAATCTGAAAAAGAATTTGCAAGAGACACCTGCTGCAATTCAAACAGTTGGTTTGCCCGGTGAAGCCCTGCTGCTGTGCTGAAGCGCTGAATTTGCCTCGACTAGTGAAGGACAACTTCTCCCCTTGAGCTGGTGGGACCAATCAACTCCAAAGTAAGCCACATGGACTTCCTCTTGAAGCTGGTCGAATTTCCACTGCAGTCGCTGCTGGAAACCGTAGAGCCATGGAGAGGAACACCAATTAGTGTGTGTTTCTTTTAAGTTGGCAAAGAGCTCAAGGAACATCCTTTTGAGTTGCTGGAAGCAGGACTGAACAAGCCTGAGCCACCTCAACCTCAACAGAGAGCTGGACCCCAGATGCAAGAAAAGCCAATCTCAACAGCCAAAAGTCTGTGGTGGTGCTATTTGCTGAGACACGAGTAGCTGATCGCGCGAAGTGCCACTGAATAGAAGTTGGTCCTTTTCTGTCGCTGACCATCTTATTGCTGTGCAGGAGTCCTCCAGATGTCCTCCCTCTTGTACCCACGACTGAGGCCCAGGAACACAGGATCTGCAGAGCTGTACAGGAGCAGAAGCCAGCCAAAACCATGTTCTTCTAACTAAAGGTACTGTAAAGTGTAAGAGAACTTACCTCTTGTTGTGTAACCTCACTTGTTCTCAGTGGAGACTTGTCTTGTTTGCATCTGTAGAGTTGCCAACAACTTCTTTACCTCACAAGCCCAATCAGATTGAAGCCCTATTTTGATTTCTTCTTTTCTACAACATTGTGCAAGACTTACCTGCCTGCAATAATTGTTTCAGATCACCTTGACATTTATCATTTATCTTCCCCTCTTCCCATTGCTGGGCAGTGCCAGGGTGGATTCTGTTACCATTGCACTGGAGTCACGGCCAAGCGAGATAGATGAGCCTGCATACTCATCCTGAGTTGTCTGTAAACCTGTTGGGTGGATAATTTCATGTTGTTAGTCAATCTGCATACTTGTGTGTGGGCTTGCTAGTCACCCATGCAACAGAGTGGAAGGACATCATAGACACATATGGTCTGATGGGTATGGTTGATTGCAAGACAATGCAAGAAAATGCATATGGCCAATGCAAGGTCGGACTAGTGTCTGCTTAAGGTTGTAGACCCTATTGGCATGTGCTTTTTGCCTGTTGGGCTGATAATGTAAATGTTGTTGTACTTACGATTCATTTTGGCACGTGACCTTTCCCAGCACACTTGGGTGCTGCTTATAGATGCATATGCTCACATGGACATTCATACTACTGTGCATAGGTATATACACAGTTGGCCACCTACCCTTGCATACACATTAGGTGGTATTGCCTTTGGGTGCATTGACAAGGAATGGAGCTTTCCATTGTCAATTGGGCCCATCTATGCTGAGGGACAGATGCTTGGGATAGTAATTTGGCCAGTGCATTGTCAAGGGAGGTGGGCCATTCATACTCACCAGCTTCGCCGCCTTGGCTGCTGTTTCCAACCACAGCACCCCAAACACCCTCAATCCCCTCCATGATGCTGCTGGTCTTCATCTGCCATGGGCTCAGGACAAAAGGTTCCACTGTGCCACCTCCTATAGCAGATTTCACCCGCCAGTGTTTGGACAGGAGGATACAGACCCTGGCCTTAAGGTCATTCCAACATTTTCTGCAGTCCTTGCTGTCCCGTTGAACTGTGCCCACTGCCGTTACCTTGTCATGGATGGTGGCCCAGATTGCTGCCTTCCTCCAGCCAGATGTTTTTCTATGCATAGAGTCATAGAGCTCTTCAGCATGGGCCACTACCTCATCAGTGAGGACATGCAGCTCGGCCTCACAGAAATTTTGTTTCCTAAGGGCACCATCGTTTTCCCTTTCTCCTGCGATATGTTTGCACTCCCTTCTGGGTCCGGATGGCAACTGGAAGTGGGGGATTTGGAGATGATTGGGTTTTTGAAAATGGCCACTGCCATGCTTCCTGTTGCGTCGATGATGATATTTCCTCCTGCCGCCATTCCGCGGTAACGGTAATTCTGCTGATTCTGGGCAGAATTGCAGTCAGGGACTCCTTTTCGGTGACAATTACACCAGACAGAATTAGAGTTACCGGTGTGTTGCGGACTCCCACCAAGTTGTAATAGGGCAGTAATTCGGCTAAACATTACAGCAGTAATGATCACCTTATTACTGCCAAACTCATAATGAGGCTGATTACGAGTTTGGCTGTAGTTCACTGGTACATCTGCCAAAATACTTCCAAAGTGCCAAAGGAAATTACTGCTATTTCCGTGGGTTTACAAGTGGTGGTAGGCATTGTAAATCCCCATTTTGTGGAGTACATAGGACTCGATTGAGGATGTTTGGTGGAATTACCACTGACAGAATTACCAAGCTGTTTTGTGGAGGCAAGGTGGAGAGTAAATCCTGCATTGGTAATTCAGCCAAACGTGTAATTTAGCTGAACAAAACTACCACCACTTTTTTCCCCACACCACCAACTTTGTAATGAGGCCCTCTATGTGGTACTTGTAATATCCTATATCATTTTCAATTCCCCTACACTCACATATATTTTTTTCCTGGTTTTCATTTCCATAGTATGTACACCATGCAGAGGCCACTGAATTAAGGCCATCACAAAGTTGTCCCATGAAATGCTTTTGTTTCTGTCATCCACTTGACTGCATTCCCTTCTCTGGACAAATCGAACTGAAGCACTTGTTGATCAATAGGGAAAGTAAGACGTCACTTGGCCATTTAAATTTGGCAATATAAAAGGCACAATGTCTTAACAAACTGTTCCTCATCACAGTGTGGGTAAGAAGATGGAGTGGGACATTACTTGTGTAGGGGCGAAAGATCCATTGAACGGTCACTAGAGGCCCATCTTAGACATTATCATCCATGTGTCATGGCAAGAAAATTCAGGAGTTCCAACCCAGCTGTGTCCATGGAGACAGGCTTGGAAGTGGTCAGGAAAAAGTGTTTTCATTCAGCAGGTCTGAGCCTGTCCTATGTCCCCAAAATATAAACTAACAACTGGAATCTGGGAAGGATGTATCTGCGGCTGGATTGTCCATCGAGCCATCTGGGAAGTGCAAGTTCAAGAAATAGAAAATCGTTATGTACTGAGCATGCCAGTACTGATCTGGGCCTATGGATTTGTCTGGGCGAGATTGGTCTGAGCGAGAGAACCCTGTATATCAAGTGTACGGAGAAGACTGGCTATAATGACTGTTGCCAGATTAATGTTAACCTATATGTTTTAGCTTAGTGACAGTTGCATGCCCCCTAAAAAGGTGGCTGACTATGATTTAAGATTCTTACTCATCTAAACCTCATGCTATAAATTGTCCTGCCGTAATAGGATATAATATCCATTTGAATTATATGATGAATGACGATTGGACTAATAGGATCTCTTACTATTTTAAGAATTTAAAACAGTTGTTGCCAGAGATACATGTATTACTCAAAGTAAAGAAATAGCAATATGTTGTGGAAGAGGAGTACAATCAAGAAGGGCAGGCTTTCAACTAGCTAGGCAAACGCTCACATTATGCACTACCTTGGATGTCATCTGTCATGGGACTGATTGGGTTAGGTAGGCAGGCGTTAATCATGAAGGCTGGTTTGCCACCTGAGAATCGGAACATCAGTAACATGAATGCTGAGAAGGCCAACGAAATGACTACAATTTCTGAAATTACTGCCCAGAATGCCCCCCCGACACGCTCCCACTGAAAGCTTAAACAGCCAGAACAGCTACCTTTGCGTGCTCCCCTGGACACAAATGCATGCATCCGTCAAACAGCATGTGGGGACCGCGCAAGCAGGCCTGCATCTCTGGGACCCGTCACATTGTTCCCCATAACTGTTGCTAGCACCCTGACAACATACGTTTGATACTTCGTAACTCAAGTTAAACTCAGAAAATCTGCATGCGAACCCCGGTAAACCATTCCTGCACCCCACTGCACTGCGTATATGCACCCCTAAGTTAGATCGGAACCCTGGTTGGGTACAGGCACCCCTAAAAGATGCACACCCATCTCCATGCTGCGATTCCTATGCACAAGTGGCTTTACGCCTGCCTTAGGGTGGCGTAGTGATCAAATGATTTGGGTAGCCATTTCTATGCTGAAAGGCTGCGTGGGTGGTTCCATGAACACGTGTTGTTTGGTGCAATTGTGAGTGTGTGAGGGACTGCCTGCAGGCCGAACCTCACAACGCCCACTTTTTTGCATGTTCTCCCACATTTTCTGTTTTCCACCTCCTTCCCAGCCCTCTGCACAAGCCATGCCCACGCTCTGCATGATGACTCGTGCAAGGGGCTCCATGGCTCGCAGAGGCGTGCCGAGCCAGCGCAAGCTTCACACAAGTCCTGGAAAAGTCCTGCACATTCAATTCCATGAATCAATGGACGAGATCTCACACGCAGTTTAAGGCGCAAGTTCCCTAATTCCCGCACAAATGCTTCCATGAATCGGACCACATGTTTACAAAACTGCTCAGCAGGTGTGTAACAATTCCCTCCCTTATCTCTTAGAATGATTTTAGGCTTTTCCAGTATTGAACCTGGCATTCAGAAATTGTAACACATGGCTGAAGTGATTTGGAATGTTTTAGGTTTACCTGTAATGAGTTTCCTACGAGCTGGATTAGTTTCAGTATTGTATGAGCTAGTATGTTTTTATCCTGAAATCTTTGTTTCCCAGAATATATTAGACAATACAAATTATTCCTACTACCCTAAATGGTATGGCCATAATAACGTTGCTTGTTGCAAGGAATGTTCCCACCGAATCCTCTAATGGGTGCATATACCCCTGTGGTGTTCCGTTGCTTTCAAAGTAAGGTTGGTGCTTAAATACTTAAAAGGAAATGGAAAACAATTAGCAAAAACTACGTCATCGGTGGAGTATGCATGGGAATAATTGAAGTGTAGAAGTCTTTTGATCATCTCAGAAGAAGTGGAATCATTTACTCCGTTATATCGTTCAATTATTTGAGGCCTTTCTAGTATTGAACTTTGGCTCCAGAACTTATCGCACATAACTGCTGGATCAACTTCATTATTGTGTCAGCGACAGCCAGTATGATAGTATCATGAATATTTCGTATTTCAGAATGTCTTGCATTCAACAGCTTCAACTCCACATTTGCAGGACAAAGACGAGTAGAGGAATCTATCATGTGCTAGCCTAGATCAAACCTTTGGCAGGTAATTATTAGTCAGCTTCAAAATCTTTAGTTCGTTTCAGTCCAGCGGTGGCCCTTAAATTAGTGTGGCTGCAGAGTCTGACCATCATGCTCCAGATGCTGGGCTCCTGGCTTATGATACACCTGAGATCCAGGCATTATTTATTATTCAAATTGATGTATTTTTCAATGTGTCTTTCTTCCTGGGCTCACACTGTTAAGCATCCCTCCTGCCGTTGTGTTGTCAGTTGCCAAAAAGCCATTTTTAGGTTTGAGGTTAACTGGTGTGGGTGGAAGTTGAATCAGAAGCTGTTTATGGCAGCTATATTTTCGAAGTGATGTTTGGGGATGGTGATGTGTGTTGTTGTAAGAGTTGCGATTGCAAATGGCACCCATGACTTATGTGTGTGGAGGGGCGTATTTGTTCACCAGTTGCCCTGTGTGGAACAGAGAAGCAACATTCTATGCTGCAAGTGGGGACTCAATATCGGGGAGTGCATCGATAATAAAGGTTTTTATACTATTCCATGTCTACTCATTCAAAAAAATGCATACACTAATTTTTAAACATCAATCATACATATACATACAAACCTTATACAATATCGGGACGCTGCATCCCTTACCCTCTTCTACAACTCTGATAAGTACCTGCTGTTATCCTATTCTGGAATACCATCAAAAGAGGATGTCACACTCCTTTGATCTTGAGCATGCCCTTACTTTCTGTATAAGTTTTTGAGACGACTAAAAAGGAAGACACACATTTTGTATGTGCTTCGTTACAAAAGTTTAGAAAGTTGATTCAGATTGATGAATGCATGTGCAGGACTTTGAAAAATGTATAGGGCAGGCCAGAAACTCCTTACTGAATAGGGGTATACTGTGGTGGTGATATACCAGGAATTAGTATATTAAAACCAAAAAGTCACCTGCACAAGTATCACATTCAAATATAAAATATAAAATAAGAAAAACTTACATTATTTCGAAAACACATTTTTATGCAAAGAAAACGTTTATTTTCTAGACTCTTAAAAACTATTAAAAACAGTTTGAATATATTATCGTATATTCGGTGAACAAAACATATATATTTATATACATGTTATGTTATGTTACTTTGCATTTATATAGCGCCTATGTACCATTGGTATGGTCTCAAGGCGCTGGTAGGTTGAACGCCCTCGGGAACCGAAGTTCAAGTCAGTAGAGAGAGTAGAGAGGGTCAAAGGTGCGTGTGAGCACCGGATATGTGTGCAGCTGGTGTGGCATTGTGTAATAGCTGCTTCTTAGCGTTAGGTGTGGTGGTTGAGAGATCAAGAGTATGTGTTCTTTCTGGCAGGTTTTATCCAGACTGATTCTGGCTGTGTTAGGCCTGAGGAGAACGCCTGGCTGGAGGGTGTGAAACCAGCAGTGTTTAGTTAGAGTGATGGGGTGTGGTAGAAGAACAGCTATAGCGAATGGTGTCATAATATCTCTGTGTTCTAGTTGAATGGTGGTGTAAAGAAGAGAGTAACCATGGTGATGTGATATGATGGTTTACATGCTCTTTCAAACGTTCCATGCACTCCAAACCAAACCATTCCATGTATGTCACGCAATTCTGCGCTCTAATCTGTTCCATGCACTCCAATCCGTTCCATGCATTCCAGTCCGCTCCATGCACTCCAATCCGCTCCATGCACTTCAATCCGTTCTACACACTCCAATTCGTTCCACGCACTCCAATCTGTTCCACGCACTCCAATCCGTTCCATGCACTCCAATCCATTCCATGCTCTCGAATTCGTTCCATGCACTCTAATCTGTTCCATGTACTCCGATCCGTTCAATTTATTCTAAGTTGATTTATGCACTCCATCCACATATTTCACCCATACCTTCCACATATTTCACCCGTACCTTTCACATATTATACCAGTACCTTCCACATACCTCATCCATTCCATCCACATACGTCACCCATTCCATCCACATAGGTCACCCATTCCATCCACATACTTCTCCCGTTCCATCCGCTCTATGCACTCATCCGCTCTACGCACTCATCTGCTCTACACACTCATCCGCTCCATGTTTACTGCTCTCTAGCTCCGAAAGCTGAATGAGAACATTGGGCCTCATTACACGGTAAGCGGTAAGGGTTTACCGGTACAGGTATTTTACTGGTACCAGTAAATCCTCACCGCCTTACTACGAGGTCCCTTTACGGGTTGGGGAATTTAACACCTGCTTTTTGCAGGCATTAAAAACCATCCCGCACAGGGACCAGTGGAGCTAATTACGGTACCGCAATTTGTGGTACCGTAATTAGCGCCTTCCCCATTCCCATAGAGCCCTATGGGGCAAAAATGGGAATGGGGAAGGGCAATGGTGGAAGGGGGAATTACCGCCCCGCCAACCTTGGAATGGGGTGGTAATTCCCCTTTCCTCCAAGGTGGTACCGGTAAATTACCGGAATGAACCATGGCGCTAATAGCGCCATGGTTTACCACCTACCGTGTAATGAGGCCCATTATGCCTTTAAGGCAATCCCTGTTGAAATCCCACGTGATCGCGGAGCGAAGTGAGGAAGTGCTCAATGTGTTCAGCCGTGGACAGGTTGGCAGGGCTCACTCCCCCCACAGAGATTGCTGCTTAGCGCCTGTGTTTGGTGTGCCCCCCGCTCCTGCTTCCTTGCGTACGATTTCAACGGTGCTTGCTTGCTGCACAACATAAAAAAGGGCATCGTGGTCACCTTTCCATCAGCACAGAGATTCATGCGAGGAGTGGTTAACAATGGTTGACCGGGGCCTACTGGGCTTGACTTGTACTTTTCCCTAATTGTCTAATTTTCGATTGTTGAATCATACCCTGCCATGAAGCAGACCCAGTGCAGCTCCGTTGCACGCACGGGAAACGTGGACACCGCCCTCCACTGGTAACACCTCTTCAGACCAAAGCAGCAGGTGCAGTGAAACCAACTTTAAATGCCCCCCCACAAAATAATATCACGGCCTATTACGGGATTCTAGCACCCATTGTGTCCAAGGAGTTTGCCCATACCCCACGCTAAAACCAAGTGACATAGCAACGTGTTCTACGTTTACAGAGGACGACCAGGCATTGTCTCCAAGTATCAACAACAATCATTCCCTCCTTAACTTCTGCCTGGATTTCAGAGGAAACTCATTGGGACAAGCAAAGTGAATGCTCAACAGCTCTGAAAACTTGAATAACACTACATGCTCCCATCTGTCGGATTTGGATCAATTGCAATCATATTCCAGCTTGGGTGGTTCCTTGTTCAGTTATGACGATTCTGATGAAGAAACCACTGTGTCTGATAGTTCAACCCCAAAGACTCCTCCCCGGGAGGTAAACACTCTGCACCCCACACTAAATGTGTTATTGACCACTATTGAGGTACTTTTTGTACTTTGCTCCACTATGGCAGCGGAATAACGGGACTTTAAACATGTTTTGGGGAGAGAAGTGGATGCCATCATACATACCCATCACTGTTAGGGCTGATTTTCTATACTCTGGCCTGGTGGACAGATGTATAGAAGGGCAAGTTATACTGGGACAGGGACAACTCCTGGGAGCTCTAGCCAAACCAGTTCAGGTAGCAGTGACAGGCAGTCTTGGCAACGTTGTTCAGAGGTGGTGAACTTATTAGGGGTCCACAATGAGGTCACACAATGGGAATCACAGATTACACTTAGACAGGAGATGGAAACACACATGTATTTATTTATGGCCAAAACACACTATGAAAAATGACTACTAGCAAGTAGAGTTATCACACAACTCTAATATACATAGACATATGTAGATATATAGACATTCACTTTGTTATAGAGCATAATACATACAAGAAACTCCTGCAAAGGAGGCCTTTTGCCCAATAGTTCAGGTAAAAGTTATGCAGTGATGCATCCTGAAGCAGGAAAAAATGCAAGCGTGGTCTCTGGGGAACAGTGAAGAGTTCTTAGGGTTAGGGTACAAGACAAAATAACTACCAAAAGTAGCGCCAACTTTCAGAGGTCTTGCACAAGCAAGCAAGGGCAAAGCCAATATTGTTAGAATTAATATTTATTTTAAGCCCATTTACTTATAACGGGACTATAGGAGTGGGTTAGAAGACATGTAACTTACTCCTGTACTCCGATTCTTCCCCAGACTTCACAGAACAAAGGAAGATGGTCTGATATTGCTTTTCTCGTTGAAAGTCGCAGTCCTCAATTCCCAGGGGTTGCAGGTTCGAGCTGATCTCTTGTTGGTGTCTTTCACTGTGGCAAGGACTCTGGATGGAAGTATGCAGCAAAACGTGTTGTAAGACCCCTCTCAGGACTGGACTCGGTCAGCTTAGCAATTTCATATAGTGGTCACCGTAGCACGGCGATACAAAGATACTCAGCAGCCGTGGTCCGACTTTCCTTCCTATCTCTGGTCCCCTCAATGCTATAATGCCAAAATCTCACAGAGGTTAGCCTCGTAGGGCAAGCGGAAAATCCCCCAAGTTTCGGCCGAAACTTGGAATGGTGACATCGAATGCACGGTAGCCTAAAGTTGAAGCTGGTCAGCCACAAGACGGTTCTAAGGCACTTCCGAAGCTTCCTTTGGCAGGACACGGAGCAGACGTCAGGAATGGATGTTCCATCCACTCCAAAGGGTGCATTCCTTCGCTGGACTGCTAAAGGTCAGAAGCAAGACAGGGCTCTTCCTGGACAGCAGCAGAAGTTGCTCGCCATGCCTCCTTCAGTTGGGTCTCAGGTTTCTTTGCAGGTCTCACAGCTGGACAGGATACTTGGCACCTTCAGGTTTCTCCAGGATCTCTGAAGAATGGGTGCAGGGGTCCTCTCTTTGCTCTCTTTGTCCTAAAAGCCAGGTAAGAACTGAAACTTCCCCTAGCCAATAGCAGGACTTGCCCACACACAGACCAACTGAAAGCATTTTTGTATATTGAGAACAGACATCACAAGCCCACATCCTGACTGCAAAGACACACAGCCCTCCAGTAGACCACCAAAAAATTCAGCTTTTCCGGGCACTGGAAGTCCTTATAAGTATTTTCTTAAGAAGGCTAAAGAACAAGATAGCAAAAGGACAAGTGAAAAATCTCGTAGCACGCCCATGTTTGACCAGTAGCCACAGTTAGAAGCCAAACGGAGCAAAGGCAGTAAGCCTAATATGAAAATTCACAAAAAGTGGGAAAAGGTCACTGCTGAAACCAGCTTATCCTTTTAGCATACCTAGAGTATCCAAAAATCCTCTGAGTGTTAGTCTAGGGAAAAACAAAAATGCACCCCATTGTACTGCAGTGTAAGCTGCTGAGCACAATTATAAAATGTTACCACAAGTGATATGATATGATAGTTTATTTATATTGCGCCTATACACAATGTGTTTCAAAGCGCTTCAAGGCAAGGGAGGGAATAAGGGAAAATACAATGACATTCTTACAGGCCATGAACAGTAAGGATGTGATATTAACTATCGTACTCGGCCTGACGACATTTCAGACAGTATAATAAATAGTGCAAGAGCTAAGACATAGATAGGGAAGGGAGGGGGAGAGTGGGAAGGAAATGGAAACAGACAGGTGATTACTGTACTAGGCCTGACAATATTTATGGTAGAGCCGAAGAAAAACAAAAGGTGGAGAGGGGTGCAGAAAGGGAGGGGAGGAACAAAACAAGCGACTATCGTACTAGGCCTGACGACATTTCAGATAGTGCTGGGGGATGGGAATATGCGAGAGGAGGGGTGAGGAGACAAAAGTAACCAAAAGTAGTAACAGTAAAACGACTAAGGGAAACGTTTCCCAGTACTGACATCCTGAAGGACATGTCAGTTTCCTCATGACATATGAGCAAAAGCCAGTGCAATGAAGCTTAAGGCATCACTGCACTGCAAAAAGTACAGATCAGATTGAAAAATAAAAGCAAAATGTTTGGGGGTTCCATAAAGATAGAAGCAAAGGTGCAATAAAGAGAAAGCTTTCCTAACACCCACTCATTCCAACAATGAAATAAATATTGGACCTCTTGATGCTTTGCCGAGCTTCGATCTTTTTAACGCAACCATTGTCTATGGACCAGATCGACGGAGAACCCATTGCTGCCATCATTGTTAGCCCGACTGCCTCCCATAACATGTCACTTGCTATTGCTAACAACATGGAAATAATGTTAGCACACTGCCAACACACAAACACAATGATTACAGACCACAAAACACATAAGAGGCGAAAGGGTGGAATCAGACAGACACTGCATGTCATGCAGAAAATGCAACCATCTAACAAGAAACCAATGGAAGTCTTGACCCCTGTAGGAGTTTTTGTCTTATTGGGGTAAATTCGGGATTTGGCTGTATTTTCTTACTGTAAAAATATTGGCGGTAATTTGGCGGTATATTAGTCTTACATTTAGAGTGGGCCCAGTATCATACTATTTTAGTGACCCTACCTTGTTAGCTTGTATTGGTGGTAATTTTAGTGGTATCTTGCTTTGCGGTATTTTCAGAATTATCTTATTCCTGTGGTATGGTGGTGAGCATGGTTCTCTTTTTTTTATACTATAACCCCATTATAAAAACACACCTTTCCTTTACATTAGAATATTTTCTATTTGCCTGTAGATAAGCCCCAGACTTACCACATCTGATAGAACCCAATTAATGTATTCATAGCGCCACCTACAGTTTGTGGCTGGTGTGGCTGGTGTTAGTAACCTATGTGTCGAATTAGACATCCCCTTCCCATCAGCATGCAGGGAAGGACTCACTCATCACAAAGCAAACAACCCTCTACTTTGTAGCTGTTTATTACTAACTTTCTCTTGTTTGTTATTTTAGTTACAGTGGACAATTGGTAAATGCACCACTGCACTGATATGAACCTCCCCTTTGAACTTCACTTATGTAAATAATTCACAGATGCATGAATGACACAACAGTCTCAATTGTTTTTACATATGCTTTGTATTACATATCATTTGCAAGTGACCCGATCTTACAATGTGTTATTTACAGCATCACCTGCAGTACAAAAGAAAAAACAGAACAAGCAGGTATTTTGAAAACATGAATTAATGTTCCCACACTATGAATGTAGAGAGAAGTAAACATGCAATGATTTCTAACTTCTCTGCACTGCAAAAATCTTAGCCACACACACACACACGGCATACAAATTATTCCTCACTTGGCACAAATCTCTTACCATTTCCAGTAATCTGATTTCCGCACAACTTCGCTGACTTTTGCAGTCCCAGTGTCACAGTGAAACTCCTCCGTAAACTTGTATGGGGGAACACCCACTGATTAGATTCAGTCAGCGCTGGACACCCTTGAAACTCTGTCTGTCTGTCTCCTCAGCCCAGTATGAACTAACTGCTCTCTTCATTTCTTTTTTTTAGGAAAACTTTTACCCATCCCTTTATTGACATGGCTTGTCTGCCTACATTTTCTACCAATCAGGGTAAAAAGAATGTGCCCTGTGCCAGCCTTCATTTTCAAAACAATGAAAGTGTCATGATGCCTACCTCCAAGTAGCCAGGTCCGACCCAGCAACCCCAGAGGCAGGCATCATTCCCCCCAGGGAAGTGCCAGCGGGCCCAAGCTGGGGCCCTTTGGACACAGTCCTGGTGCCTTAGGCGCCAGGCTCATGTTGGACCCCTGTCCTGGCACCTTAGGCGCCAGGCTCATAAAGCTAGACATGTGTTCAAGTGTTTTAATGTGCACTTACCTGATGCAGACCATGCTGCTACATCCAGGCCCTCTTGAGGCCTGAATGGAACTACTTTACCTATGGGACTACTTTCCACCTGGGTGTGGTCGGGGAAGGATACGTACCTGATTGGTGGAAGGATACATGCCTGGAACTTCTTACAAAGCTATTTAAACCACGCCCGATCAGCAACTCACGCTTCGCGTTGTTCTGCTCCTCGCAGCTGGGCGCTCACCGTGTCAGCTCCTGCATCTGGACTTCAGCCACGCCTGTCAGCATCCTGGGTTGCCTGCAAAGGGAGATAAGAGAGAATTGGGGAGAGAAAGAAGACCTTACCTGCTAAAGCTGCATCACAGGGACATCACACCGACGATCCTGAAAGGGAAGACATCATTTTAAAAGCATTTCGCTTTGATCGCTGCAGCGCTGCATTTCACTCACCTTTCCTGGGAGCTTCCATCTTCAGCAGCGATCATCCGGATCCGCACCCACTTCCCAGAGCCTAGAGAGAAAAGACAAGAAAACAAGGTGAGAGATGGAAGGGAAATAGGAAAAGCTCAGTTTCCTTCTAAGACTTACCTGTTGGGTCATTCCCATTTCATTTCTGGTCCTGCCGCTTCCTGGCATTCCGGACCCCAGCCCCAATGGGGAAAAAAGACAAAGACATTGAATGAGCGAATGCAAAGACATTACCTGAACGCTCATCCAGAACTTACACTACGGGTCGGCGCCATATCTCCGGCATTCCGAACCCCGGCCCCTAAGGAGAAAAAGACATAAGCATTAGCGCTTGCTGCAATAAGACAATGAACATTATTATTAAGCTTGAACTTTTGAACTTGCAACAGAACTCTTACAGCGCCTCACCTGAATAGTCAAGCTTATTTTGAACTCCCATCAAACCTCAATCCAGTGAAGTAACTGGGTTTCAACGCGCCCCTGCATCAGAAGCAGGATGGAGAACTCATCCTTCCAGACCCTAAGGTGAGACTTCACGGGGAATCGTGGAAGGGTATCGAGGAGGGTTGGAAGGGAGTGGGAGGCTTGAGCATTATTCCGTCAGTAGGTAATACTCCCTTTTCACGCACAGGGGAATATTCCTGCGAGCCAGAAAAGCCAGAGTAGAGGGGCCCTTCCTGTCCTTCATCAGAGTCCTGCGCTTCACCATTGAAGAAGCATCAGCACTCGAAGCCAGACCTGCGCCTCCGTGGGAATCAGGTGAGCGTGACAGAAAGCTTCAGGTCCAGAGTAACTGTTTCATTTTCCTTCCTGCATCTTGCATATTTTCTGTTTTCCATAAACTGAATAAAACACTAGTATGCATTTAAAAATGAATTTTAAATAGTGCAACCAAAACATGGATTTCACCTCATTTTGCATAGACGACTACATTCTCATGTTAAATGTTAGCACTTAGTACTTGAGTTAGGTTAGTAATGTTAGTCGGTTATGTTTTCTAATGTAGTCTTCATACAGGAGGCATCCAACATACGTTGTGCACCTCATTAATGTAACCTGGAAGCACACTAAATTTTTTTTATATGTGTGCCCTGAATA
This sequence comes from Ambystoma mexicanum, assembly GCF_040938575.1. Lineage (NCBI taxonomy): Eukaryota > Metazoa > Chordata > Amphibia > Caudata > Ambystomatidae > Ambystoma > Ambystoma mexicanum. The sequence goes on from NC_090928.1 coordinate 800,719,056, forward strand.
TCTGCAGTTTCAAACTGGGCCTGGTTGTGTACTTTGTATGCTAGCAATAACACTATATATTATACTGGCAAAAAAAGCTATATTACATACTGGCAAAATGCTATTATATGCTGGCAAAATGCTATTTTATGCTGGCAAAAATGCTATACATGTCCTTACAACCCCCCACCACCCCAACCAGTTGTGGCTACCAACCTGCCTGAACAATCACAAACACTTGATGCCAATGTGTCCATTGGGCAACACGGCCATATAACCTGGCTGGAAAATTCACGTGTGTCAAACACTACTGTAAAAGCATGCAAGACCCCATCGATGAATATTATGAACAATATGAATACCCACATAGACTTCACAAACGATAGCAGGTTAGAAAGGATTTAACACAATGATGAGAATCCAGTAATTGATTCCGATACACATCAATCATCAGAATGAAGAACCACCTAGGAGGCTCCGAAGGAACTCAAATGACTATGCTGACTTACCTTTGGGCAAATTGATAAAAATAGAAGAAATACATTGTAGAACATCCATCCCATTTATGTACTGTGACTTTGTAATGAAATTATTCCAGAACATCCCCACCCTCAGAAACATCCAAAGTGAAGACATTGCACCTGAAACTTCCAAAAGTACACAGCCGCATGAAATGGGCTGTAATGGACCTTGCCTCACCGGCTGTATTGTATTGTATTATTTATTTTTGAAGCACTTTTACACAAAACGAGTGCTTCAAAGCGCCCCAAGATGGGAAGGGAACATGGGATACAATCATTCATCATTCAAGCGCATTACCAGGCAGTTGGGGGTAAGGGCAGGGAGGATGGGCAGGAGAGGGGGGACAAGCATAACAACTGACCCTCCCCACAACTACTTGGTAATGTGCTTGAATAAGCAGAAATGGCATCAGGCCTAGTGTGCTTAGTATTATTGTATATAATTTCTGAAATTTCCAAGGCCTTATGAATGATTGTATCCCATGTTCCCTTCCCATCTTGGAGCGCTTTGGCAAGTGTGTGACCAGCGGTTAGGATAGGAGGGGATATGAGTAGGGAATTGTACCTTTATGATGTGCCACTAACACAAGTGTTTAAGATACACCATGCAGGGATGGGGGAGACAAGGAACAGACAGACAGACACAAAACTTACTGGGTAAGGAGGTGGTAGAAGGTAGAAAACGGAGGTTAGCAGTGGAGAGGTAGAGAGAAGGCAGAGGAGAAGAGTAAGGCCTTGAGAAGTTTCCGGAATTTAAGGACATCCGGCTTGAGATGCAGAGAGGCAGGGAGACTGTTCCAGAGGGTGGCCCCTGCAGAGGATAAGGATCTACCCCCACGTCTCTGTTTGGAAAAACGTCTCACTCTCAGAGAGTTGGAGGAGGATGAACAGAGTGCTCCAGAGGGAGTGTATTTGGGAAGAGTGTTTTGTAAGTAGTGCATGCCCAGGCCCCAGGAAGCTTTGTGAACACTGCAGAAGGTCTTCTACTTACTGTGACAACCTTGCTGAGCACATACCACCCAGCTCTGAAAAAAGGGGCTTCCAGATAACGGTATGCCAAAAGCAATGGAAGTATGCAAAGAGAAAGTGGTGCCGGAATCTCTTACTGGCACCGCATCAACAAATCCCCAGGGTCCTCATACTAACAAAAGGTCTAGTTTATTGGCTACCTTGTCTGCTGTAACACCCAACGCCACCCCACATAGGGTGGTTGATAAATGGATCCCTGATATGCTGCTGTGACCTGCCAGAGATATGTGTGGCAATTGGATATCATGGAATGCTCGTAGATTCAATTCCTTCCTGTCCAACTCAGCTGGTTTACCACTGTTGCTGACTAGCAACGTTTTTCTGTTGCAGGAGATTAGTTGTTAGACAATTCTGTAATTGATGGATATAGTATCTCATGTAAACCTGCTGTAGGTGGCCTTAGGGGGCTCCCGAAGGGAGGTCTGGCCATTGGCGCTAGATCTATCTATACAATAACCTCTATTATTACAGGCATTGAATGTCCCTATCTATTAGCGACCATCATTCATGCTCCAGACTGTGACACTTTTAAAATACTCATCATAAATGTTTATGATCCATTCTGTATCATTGGTTTGAACTGTATCCCACTGGACATGTTACGGTTACAGGGGATTTTAATGAGATCATTGAGTATGACTTACACAATGAGGCACACATACACAGATAGATAATGAAACCTGTATGGTTATATAGAATAAACCCTTTCCCATTACCATACATAAAACATCAGGTTGGGGCAACTGTTTGAAAGCCCATGACCCAACACTAAGGGGGAGGTGTTGCACCATTACAAACAACCTGGTCAAATTGTAAATCACAATCTTGTTTAGATTCCGTATTTATAAACCATGGACTTTGGGATCTCTGTAGTGAAATCCCATATGTTTCCAATACACCCAGTGATCACAAGCTCTTGAGTTGGATATGCAGCTCGGCTACAACATGCCAGCCCAGAGAGATGCGTTAATGCTAGGGAATCTGAGTAAATAGTCAAGGCAACAGACTCACATGGTCCAATGCAAATATGATAACATTAGATGCATATGTGCTGCCGTGGCATGAATGGATGGTTAATTTACTGGTATATTACAACTGGGTCATGCGTAAAGCCATTGCATTGCTGCTGGCTTCACAAAAATTACGATGTAGGCACACCCCCAGTTAGCACTCAGCATGGGGCCCATTTGACGTGGCTATCCATGATAGGAAAAAACAAGATCATAGAGATCGGGTGGCTATAAAAAGAACCATTGATATGACTCACACAGAGCGGAAAGCCACAACCACAACCACTCTGCTCACCGCCAAATACAAAAATTGGGTACGCCGCCACAAGAACTCCCTGCTGAGCACCAACTGGAATGTTATGCTGAAGCTCCTACACACAAATGATGGCAGGAAATTCTGGGCACAGTAGTGAGAACGTATGGCTGGACAAACAGCGAAAGAACTAAACCCAATTGCGGAGTCGGAATGGCTGACCTATATTCCAATCCTCTACTATGATGACAAAGTGCAGCGTGAGCAGCTGGTTAAGCCTGTGGATGGAAAACTTAAATTGTATTTCGATACATTGGACATTAAGGGAATTATCATGCAACTGCATTCTTCCAGGCCAGGCCTTCGGGCCCTGTTGCAGTCCCCAACATTGTATATAAATCAAGTCCAGATTATTGGTCTCAGGCTTTGGAGTACTGATTCAGAGATATTATACATACTGGCTCACTACCAAGCAGCTATATTGATCCCTGTCCATAAAAAGGGTGATCCTCAAGACCCAACCAACTTTAGGCTACTGGCCATGCTGGATTTTTGCTCTAAGATTGTTGCCTCTTTGCTTCTGAGGAGGCTGAATAACTGGGCTGAATCAAGCAGCTGACTAAATAAATTCCAAACTGGCTTTAGAAAGTCCCATAGCACAGTGCTCAGTATTTGTGTTCTACAATACTTTGCTGCAGAAACATCCATTAGCGAAAGGAAACTGTACATGTGCTATGTGAATTTCTCTAAGGCATTCGATTCAATCTCTGGACAAAACTGCATGGTTTATACCAGGACACTAGGTTGACCATTCGCCTAAATCAGGATGGGGGCATCTCATCTGAGCGTGAAGCAATTGCTGGGCTCAAGCAGGAGTGCACATTGGTGCCCCTGCTATATAATCTATATGGCTCTGATTTCAATGAAACTCTGACAGACTTCTGCAATTTTCCACTGCAGATCGGAACTGTGCCCTCCCCATGGCTGATGTATGCAGATGATACAGTCCTTATGGACTCCAGCATTCAATTGAAGCCGTCCAGAGCTATGCCATTGCCAATAAACTCATCATTAATGCCACTAAAACTAAGAAACTGACATTCGGGCGAAGAAACAACAGAAAAAGCTTTTTTCTCTGGAAGCTTGGAGACTCTAAATTGGAAGTAGATGAGAAATATATATACTTGGACTTCCCTGTGTATACAGTCACAACACAAATGGCCTGCAATGGCCATACAGGGGAAAATCATGAGGAAATGGTTAACTATTAGACACTAGGCAGTCATATATGGCTGGAACAACATTGAAGGATTGCTGACTGTATATACCTGCAGCATAATTCCAGGACTGACTTATGATTTGGAATTGCTCCCAGAACAGTAGAAGGGATGGCTGGATAAACTAGAAGAGAAGATCCTTCGAACACTCTTAGGGGGCCCCAGCTCAGACGGGGCCCTTTTTTTTAGAATTGGGATTGCAGTCATGAAGAGCTAACTGGTGTGTGAAACGCTGCATACAGTATATTGCCCTAACTACTGCACTTAACAACGGACATGACTTGCAAGACATTTTTTCTGAAAGGTTTCAAATATCCTGTTCCCACTCATTCATGTTGGCACTAAAGACAACGTCACACGAGCATTTTAGTAACATCAATTTAGAGGTGGACACCAGCTCTGCCCTGACTGTCAGCGTGATCTGCCCTGATATGTCTAACAAGCTGAGAACGAAAACACAAGTTTAGGATAGAGCATGTACCATCAGTCATCTTAGTGGAAAAAAAAAGATATGCAGAATATAGTGGACAGGGCATTCTGCATAATAAACCCTGCACTTATGTTACTAAGATTTGTAGTCGAGACCTGCAAAGATTCATGAGTTATCTGCGTTTTAGCATACTCTCAACTTATGAATATACAGGGGCATGGAGCAAGATCCCCTACGATAAGAGGTACTGCAGATTATGTAAGACGGCGGCCGAGACAACCAGACATTTACTGACACAATGCCCCAATCTAACTGAGCAATACCATAAGGGCAGCCGTGCCTTAGTACTGTGTGGTAAAGAAGACACACGGTAGATTGAGGAGCTTCTTTATTGGCAACCAGCCTCAGCCCAGCAGTAACAAACCTACATTACAGCTGTCCAGATAACTCTCAACCGTCTTCCTGGAATGTAGAACATTAACAAGAGTACCATAAGAAAACATGACATCATAGGATGTGTGGAATTCCACGTTGTAGAATTCCACCCAAGAGCCATTATAACACTTCTCTCCCCCTTATTCAACTAAAGAACAATCACCCCACCCCAAGAACATACACGCACACACACACACACGCACACACACACACACACACACACACACACCACACACACACACCACACACACACACCACACACACACACCACACCAGGAGTTACACACCAGCAGCTAAAGCATAGTGTGCTGAAGGGAAATAAGAAAATACAAGGCTAGAAGTGTGCTGAAGGGAAATAAGAAAATACAAGGCTAGGAGGTGCTACTGAACAACAGCACCCAAAACAAACTCTTTGTACTTGGAAGGAACCTTCCTCTCCCTGCCAGACCGAGTATGAGTAGGAACAGAGTCATCCGCCCCAGATGAGGACACCTCACTCTCATCCACCGGAAGACTCCTAACAGCAGAATCAGACATAGAGATAGGAAAGGAATGTTCTTCAACCCCCGGGGGACCAAGAGCCGCTCCAACGACCACGGGCTGCAAGTTAACTGGTCCCTCCCAAGCTACTGAGCCCTCTAAGGGGCCATCACAACCCACCCCAACATCTCCTGAACTATTACCAGGCACAACGCTGGACTCACCACTCGCAGAGACCACTTTCTCCTTACCCACCACCACTACACGCCTAAGACTCCATGTGGATCCGTCATCAAGTTTCACATAGCCACGGCCACGCTTAACCACCCTGCATGGATTTAAGTACCTGCTGAGACCCTTGGCCACAAACCTGGGATTCCTGACCTGAATCCAATCCCCAACCTTCACAGGAAGGGGCTTCCTACGGGTCAGTTGTTCACTCAAAAAACATTCTTGCTTACTACGAACTCGATCCAAAACTCCCTGCATGTCCACCTGAGTCTGAACACCGCCACCCAGGGCTGGCACTCTAAACTTGGAGCCAGGTTTCCTCCCCCGCATCAACTCAAAAGGAGAATGACCAGTGACAACAGAAGGAGTTAGTCTGTAGGCTTTAAGAGATTCCGACACCACCTTTCCCCACGGAAGACCATTGGCAAGGGCCAACTGGATGGCTCCCCTGATAAAACGGTTCATACGCTCCACCAGACCGTTGGCTTGTGGGTTGTATAGTGCAACTCTGTGATGACGAATCCCCAGATCACTCAAATAATTCTGCATGTGCTCCGACACAATCTGAGAGCCAATGTCAGTCACCAAACCTGCAGGAACACCTTCCCTGTCAAACACCGCAGAGAGGAAATCAACCAATTTCTCGGCAGTAATGGTAGACAAGGCTATGGCCTCCACCCATCTCGAAGCATAATCCACCATAACAACAATAAACCTTAGATTTCCTCCCAATGAATCAATGGGGCCCATTATATCAAGTGCCACCTTGGACCACACTTCGCTGGGTAGTTCCACCGGATAAATGGGTTGAGCAGTAGGAGCTTTGCTCTTGTCACTGGTGGTACAGGCTGCACAATCTTTCACCACGTCCTCCACATCCGCGTCCATTCCGGGCCACCAATAATCTTCCCTGAGCCTTCTTTTGGTCATGGATCTCCCTATGTGCCCCTCATGGGCTCAATCAACAAGCTTCCCTCTAAGTGAACGAGGAGGGACCAACCTTAGGCCTCTAGCCACACCCCATGGACCCACAGATAATTCCTCCCACACATGTCCATAGGATTTTGACAACTCAGGGCCAACAACTCCACTGCTGAGCGCCATCTTTATTTCTATCAACTCAGGATCAGTTGCACATTGTGCACTCCACTCCACCTCTGACACTGCGGGCACTACACTGGCCATCAGGGTACAATCCTCCCCCTCCACCTCTTGTGGCTCAACATCATCAAGCGATCCCGGAAAGCGCGACAGACAATCCGCCACCGCATTTCTGGTTCCCGGAACATATTCAACTCTGAAATTATACTCAGCCATGTCAGCCATCCACCTCATGATCCGCGTAGACACGTGAGACAAACCCCTAGTCGTCAACACATGCACCAAAGGCTTGTGGTCCGTACGTAGAGTGTACTCAATTCCCCACAGAAAGGTTTTAAAATATTTGGATGCCCACATAGCAACAAGGGCCTCCCTCTCAATGACAGCATACCTGCCTTCAGCCTCTCTCAGCACTCTGGATGCAATGGCAATAGGTCGCAGTTCACCCTCCACCTTTTGCTCCAGAACGGCGCCTATACCATACTCACTCGCATCCACTGTGAGAATTGTTTTCCTGGCTGGGGAGAAGGACCCTAAAGACGGGGCCTGTTCAATCTCCTCCTTCAATTTGATAAATTCTGCCTGACACTGATCCGACCATGCGAAATGCACACCTTTCTTCAGTAATGACCTCATCTTGACAGTCTTGTCGGCATATGAAGGCACAAATCTCAACTGGTCCTTATTTACCGGGGCTGCTGCATCACTCAATGTCCTCACCAATTCTGCCTTGGGATGAATACCATCAGCATCCAAGGAATGTCCCAGATAAGTCACGCAGGGGATGCCTACCTTGCATTTACTAAGCTTTACAATGAGGCCACAATCTTTCAAAACACCCATCACCTCCAGAACCCTGCAATCATGCTCTGCCTGTGACCTACCCCACACAAGATGTCATCCTGGAAACATTCCACACCCTTAATGGCCCCAAAGAGTTTCTGCATAATCCTCTGAAACACAGCAGCAGCGGAGGCTAAACCGAAGGGCATTCTACAAAAATGGAATGCACCAAAAGGGGTTACAAAAGAGGTAAGTGGCCGAGATTCTCTGTGCAGGTCTATCTGATGATATGTAGACGAGAGGTCAAAGGTAGAAAAACATGAAGCCCCGGACACCAATGAAAGCATCTCATTGGTATTAGGTAGGGGGTGTCTGTCAACCCAAATGCATGAATTGAGATCTCTGAGATCTACACACATTCTCAATCCTCCATCACCCTTCCGTGCCAACACCACCGGGGCCAACCATTCTGAACACTTCACTTCTTCTATGACCCCTGAATCCTTGGGTTTGTGCAGTTCTTCCTTTAAAGCATCACAAGCCATGATGGGGACCCTTCTAACTTTGTGAACAACAGGTACTGAACCTCTCTTGAGAACTATTTTGTGTGCAAAACCCTTCAATTTGCCCAACTCAGAAGTGAAAACAGAAGGAAATCTACTCTCCAGGATTTCTGCCGTTATCCCCCTAGACCACACATTGCAACTGTTCCCTTCAGTTACGCTCATCACCGGGATATATTTTCCCAGTCTAATAAGTAGCTCCAGGGCAGCTTGTTCCTCCCACCCGACAACAGGGTCACCCTTGTGGGCCACATACAACTTACCCCTAGCCATCCTACCTTGAAACTCTATATCAGCCCATTCAAATCCCAGAACTTTAATGGGTAGTCGTCCATAGGCATATGGGTTTATGTCAGGAGAGGACAAATCAGAAACTCTTTTGTGGAATTTGGGCTCATATAGCTCAGGGGATATCATGGTGTATGGAGACCCTGTGTCCACCATCATCTCCAACGGGACACCATTGACTATAAGGGTCGCCCAAGCTCTTTTCTTGCAATTTCCTACACTCAGCATTGACCCCTCCAACACGCTTCTTTCACTCCCATCAGAACAATCCATGTAGCCCACTATCGTCACATCATCATCATCATCATGAGTGTCCACCATGTTCACCGACTCCTTAGTGGAGACAACACTCCTGCACATACGGGCATAATGTCCCTTAGTTTTGCATTTCCTACAGTCCACATTGGCAGCAGGACATCCCTTTACACCCGTCGCATGGCCACACCACCCACAATTCTTTCACAGGTCCTTCGAGGAAAACCCTGTTCTGGTGTCTTTGTTCCTCCCTTTGGCTTCCCTGGACCTGCGGGGAATGACAGCATGCACAGTTTCTCCTTTGTCAGCCATGACTCTCACACTTTTCCTGGATTCTTCAATGGCGCGGGCTATCTCAATGACCTTATCTAGAGGTGGATCTTTCTCTATCCATAGTCTCTCTGTGACACGCACATCACACGTCCACATCATCACTTGATCACGGATGTATTCGTCGATGGTGCCTGTGAATTTGCAGGTTGCTATCAAAGTACGTAGAGCAGTCACATAGGCATCAATGTCTTCACTGGAACCTTGAGCCCCCGAGAAGAAGTGATATCTCTCAAGTACCACATTGGCTCTCTTGCCAAATCTCGCCTCCAACTTGCCTAAGGCCGTTTCATAGGCTAGTACTACCCCTGGTAGGGCATCACCCCCTTCAGCTCCTTCCACGGGGGCAGGGGGGCAGCATGCACATTGGGGCCAGGAAGGTGCCTGAACAGTCTGAGTCCTTCGGTCACCAAACAGTTAAGTAATGCGGCCTCCTTCTCATCATCCGTGAATTTAGCGCTGCCTGCTCCCCTTAGGTAAACTTTTAACGTGTCAACCCATAAGTCCCATACAATTGCTGGCTCACCAGGACTGGCCAGAAAGGCTGGAGGCGGACGCGCGTCGTTGTGCTGCATATTGGGGTGGATATGGAAATTCTTGGGACGAGCACTGGGTCACAGGCAAAACAGGAGCTAAAAGCGATTTGTGCCCCTCTCTGATTACTGCACAGCAATCCCTTGGCGCTTAGGAGACACTGGAAATTGTTCACTGGCAAGTACTGGGTTAACACTTCCAGCTGACTGAAATGTCCACAGGGCTTCTCTCCTCTCTTGTGGCAGCCGTGTTTTTCAAGGAAAATGTTCCAGTCGTTCATGGGTGGTATGGGGTTAACTTCCAGCTAATCACTCAATGTCTACAGCCCCTCCCTCTCCTGCCACGCAGCAGACAGGATTAGTGGGTGGGGCCTCGAATCGGCAGGAGGGTTCACACAGGGCTCTCCCTCCCTCGCGTAGGCTTCCTCAGAGGATGTCTGCAGACTGGGACGCTGGTGCCAACGAGAGGACTGCGTGCAGCTCCTGGATCCTCACCGACTTATCTCTCTCCTGGGACACAGCTGGAGAGGAACTCCCGCTCGCTAGCGAACAACGCTAAACAGGTACACGTCCGCGCAGCAGCCAACGTGGGGGAAACATACCCGCAACTCTCTCACCTGATTGTGTTGCGGAGATCCGTGCTCGACCCGGCTTGGGGAGCGCGGACCGGAGGCGGCGGCCTTCGTTGTCCACGTCAGAGGTCCTCTCTCTCCTCTCCGGGGCACTCGCTGGAGCAGAGGGCCGCACTCGACCCCGGCTGGGGAACGCGGACTGGACGCTGCGACCTCCTTTGGCAGCATCCGTTGGCCTCTTCTCCCTCACTCGCACTGCGCTCGACCCCGGCTGGGGAGCACAGGCCGGGCACGCCGGCCCGTGATGTGGCGGAGGGACTGACTTTCCTTGGCCTCACAAAGTCACTTGACGCGGACGGCATCGGTTGTGAGCCCTTTCCTTGAAGAGCTGGGTACAGGCTTCCGAGGAAACGGCCCTTCAGGGAGACGGCGTAGGCACTGCTGGGCCGAAATAGGCTGCGTGGGTTGGGAGGCTGTTTGCCCTCGTCGCCAGTGTGGTAAAGAAGACACACGGTAGATTGAGGAGCTTCTTTATTGGCAACCAGCCTCAGCCCAGCAGTAACAAACCTACATTACAGCTGTCCAGATAACTCTCAACCGTCTTCCTACCATAAGTAAACATGACATCATAGGATGTGTGGAAGTCCACGTTGTAGAATTCCACCCAAGAGCCATTATAACACACTGCAATTAGACAATGTGTAAGAGGGCAATTATGGAGAGCATTGATAGGGGCCCCGTCACTGGTGACCACCAGGGCTGCATGCTATGTGTGGAAGGAAGCATTACAGAAGATGGGAGAGGCATTGATTATCTTTCCCATGGAAATTAGGAAGCAGGAAAGTATTATCTTCTTTTTGCTCTTCACCACTTCCTTTTCTCCTTCTTCTCCAAGATATTATATGGATCAATACGTTAACTGTTTTTATTGCATGTTCATTTCTTTTATCCAGTGTATTGTATTTGTGCTTGAAATTGTAATTCTTTTGAACCAAATGCACAATAAAATAAAGAGCATTAGAATACAGACACAGACATTTTCCTGCCTGTATAGTCTTCGTCTGTGACACCACAATTCATAGCGGTGAACTATTCCAATGTTAAAGTACTTCCGTTTGAACTCCTGACATGAGCTGTATGAAGACACAATCCTCTGAAACAAGGGTATATTACTTACACATAATATGCCTATTTCATATGAGTGTCCCAGAAATGCACACACAACCTACTACACGAGAAAAAGACTGATCTCATAAGTCACCCTGTTGAATGTATAGTATTGCCTTAGCAGGTCATGCGAGGGGTCCAGCATGCTAACAGCGGGCCCGTCATTAACGGGCCCGTTGTTAGCATGCTCCCCATTCCCATTGCGGCCTATGGGGGCTCAAATGGGAATGGGGATGGACCGGGTCCTGGTTCTTTGAATGGGGAAATACCGTGCCATCCAAGGTCGGAATGGCCCGGTATTTACCCATTCAGGAAACCTGGACCCAGTCCCCGGAATGGAGGTAGCCATGCCGGAAAAAGCGGCATGGTTACCTCCTTCCTCATAATGAGGCCCAATGTCCTAATCAGGGTCTGCCTGTTTAACAACTTTTAGATGAGTGCGATGCAGTCGCATAGGGATATACAATGTCATTTTGATCCCATATTATCAATACATGCGAACAGACAGATGTAGAATAATACCACAAGGTTATACAATATCGATGAGATCCTATAGTGCATCTGTGTTCAAATATTGTGAGGATAGCATATTGGCATTATCACAAGAGACACTGGAAGAATCATGTTTTGTCACATATGGTTCAATTCTGTCGTTTAACCCTGGGATATGACTCCGTGTACAATCCTCTTCACAAGTGTCCATATCAAATCATCTTGTGTACTGATTTTTCAATAATCTCACCACATCAACGTCTTAATGATTATAAGGCAAAATCAACTTAGGCAACAGTCATCATTACTGTAGATACTATGGCAGGGAATCAGCTTTGCTCAAATCGGTTTTAAAGTTAATGGTTTACATCTTGGCATTTTAAATGAACTCCTAGTTGATGTGGTTTCGGGCTTCAGATGCGGCATATGGGAAACCTTCTAAGGTGGTGGTGCTTACGAACTTATACTACACTTACGGCTAAACCACATTCTTTCTGATATGATATGATTGTTTATTTATAACGTGCTCAATACCCAGAGGTTTCTAAGCGTGGACCCGGGATCGAACCTGTGTTGCTCCAAGTCGTCTTGCTTACAAGGTGAGCACGTTGCCCCTGGGCTATCCTCCTGTCCGGTTTGGTGAGATGGGGACTTACCGGTCCAGTCCGACCATGGCGGGACCGGTAAGTCCCGTCCCCATTCACCAAACCATTCCCCATTCCCATTTGAGCCCCTATAGGGCTCAATGGGAAGGGGGAAGTAGCTAATAACGGTACCACAATTTGTGATACCATTATTGGCTCTGATTTCCCTTAGCGGGTCCTGTCCTTAACGCCTGGTAAAACCAAGCGTTAAGGAAGGGACCCGCTAAGGGAACTCGTAGTAGGGCGCAAAGGGATTACCGGCACCAATGTCCTTAACGGTACCCGGTATCCCTTTGCGCCCCACTCGGAATGAGGCCCAATGACTTGCAATGCATTGTCAGTAAAGATCCTGCAGAGTAGTAGCAAGAATGCAAAATGCTCTCTATTGACGTAGTGTCTGAGTGCTGAGTACACCCAGGAACACCTTCAACCCAATGGGGAAATATGACTAGGGAAACCTTGATTGGATAGAGAGTTTTTAGGAAGACGGGAAAGCGGGCTAGGCGAAGCAGCATCAACATCATTTGGGGGTCAACACGGGTTACAGCCGTGATCCCTGTGGTCTCCTTAGCTACACCTGTATTTAAAAAATAATAATACTTCTCTTGGGAACTGGCGTAGCAGGGGCCCTGCCGCAACAGGTCTGGGGGGCCTTGGTCCAGGCTTCACCCATCAGGGCTTGCAGCATGAGAAGGAAGAGCTCAAAAGAAGGAGCTGACCATGACATGTGACACATGCCACGTTCACCTCTAACCCTTTCTTCTGCTTCCTTGCGGCTCATGTACAGGAACCAGGAAGCTCTCCTGCAATGACAGACTGAAGCTGGAAAAACAGGTGAGAAGGCTTTTAAAAAATAAATTTGATATATATTTTGCACGTGTGAAGTGAGTATCAGATGTATGCATGTGCTATGGGTCAGTGAGTGGTGGGTGAATGAGAATACATGTGGTATTGTGTGTGTTTGAATATTGTGGGTGTGTGTGTGCCTGTGTGGATAATGCATTAAGAGTGTATGTAAGGGAAGGTTTATGAGTGAGTGACTGGTGGGTGAATGGGTTGGAATGTGATAGTGTGTGTTTGAATGTTCGAGGTGGAAACACAGGAGTTAGACACATTTGAAGGTTGTTTGTCATCAATTCCTATGATGCCACGTGGGGGGCGGGGTCAAATGACATAAATTACTGTGATGTCATCAGCGGTCAATGGTCGTGTGATGTCACTTCCGCTATTTCTGTCATTTTGGTGAAATTACGTCCCTGCCAAGCAGTTGGATGTGTAGGGAGATGTAGGGAAATGCATGCTTATGGATTGGTTTTCTTTTAGCTAATTGTTTGAATACACATCCCTCAATTGTTGTTAGCCAATAAACTAATTCAGTTGCAGTGTTAATTCCTTTCATTCCATACTTCTCTGGACATTTATCAACATAATGAAAGAAACATCAACATTCTTTCAACTACATTACAGCAAGGATAAGTGCCCAACTGTTTGCATTACTGAGCAACAGTGCTTAGTTTGTAAAAAAAATAAGTGCCAGGGCCCAAACATTTTCTAGCACTCCTGTGACACAGCCCATAAATGCTCCCCACAGTGTGGACATATTTGGGTTTACACCACAGCTCGTGGCTGCTCATTGTGGTTGATGAATGCACTGACTATCACCACTGCATAATTAAAGCGAGTCTGAGACAATAAGTGCTGGGGCTCAAAAATAAATGCCAAGGCTCAGCCCTTGCAAACACCAACACCTATTAATGACTGCGGAGCAAGCTTAGCACATTCTCAAGCTTGAATTTAAATGTTTGTATTGTTGTTTTTTCACTATAAGAAAAAAAACAGTCCAATTTGTGTCTATAAAGTTACAATTTACAACATGAAGCTGCACATCAAGATGCCTCCATTTCGCATGCACGTAATAAAAGTATTAGAGAATACTCTATAAAGAACATCTGGTCAACTCACTGGACCAGTAATCATTTCCCCCAACTCCTCTCCTGATGCCTCCTGTTATATATTTGCCACTATATATTCTTTTATACAAATTATGTGGAGATTACAATAGCACTTTTTGTCTTTCATTTATGGTTGAATTTTCATTTTTGGACCTTTACCTACAAGACACTCATAGGAAACAATGCAGAAGACAGAATCCGTCCCATGATATGTTCCTATCCTAATAGATTGAGGGTAGATTTGAAAGCGTAGCCAGCCAGTTGTTAATGAAGACAGGTAATTGCTTGCAGAAACCTGGGGCATCCACATAGGAACACACATAGCTAGTACACATAATATAGGCTTATTGCCACACTATATAAATGTGCATGTTTACAACTGAACATAATAATTGGGAAATGTGTCCAGGGTGGGCTGGAGTCAGATGCTGATGATGAGGGTTTGCAGGACAGAAGATGAAGCATGAGTTTGGTCTTGAAGCATTCATGAGATGTGATCATTTGTGGGGAGTGCATACCATTTCAGAAGGGCAAGTCAAGAAAAGGAACGGAAGGGGGAGATGGGCATGGAAACAAGAGATTAAGGAGGGAGGAGGAATAGGGTGTCAATGAGGGAGAGTACAGTTAACAAGGTAGGGAGACAAGACCATGTATGGAGCAGTTTTGCATTGAGAGCCAGATGATATAGTGGTGATGTCCAGAGGTCAAAGAGGATGATTGTAGAGGGTGTTTCTTGCAAAGTTCCGGAATTTGGTTAGGGAACAAAAAGGGTAGACAGATATCCTGAGGAGTAGGATGGAGCAAAAATTTAGTTTTCTGAGCACACGGTAGAGATTAGCATTTTGGCTGGAGTTGTTGGTAAAATAGGGACACATTTTTTCTAATGTTGAGTAGATTGACTCTAGCATTTGCGCTGTGCCCGTAATGAACTGTTCAAGTTTCACTATCAAAGAGAACCCAAAGGTTGTGAGCCTTGGTTGAAGAAGTCAGGGTGCCTGGTGGCAAAGAGATAGGAGATAGGAAAAAGTTATTGGAGGCCGGGATAATTATAATTTCTGTTCTGCAAGAGCTCATGACCAGACAGTGTATTGACATCCAGTGGTGGATCGATGTTTGTGAGAGAGTTGATGATGTTTTAAGAGGTGGCAGAGGTGATGGAGAACAATGAGACTACGATCTAGTGCTATCAGCAAAGAGATGGTAAGACAAATTATGAGATGAGCTCACACAGGGAGCTGGTGCAGAATGTGAAGAGAAGTCGGCCACGGACAGATCCAAGAAGAAGTTTGGTGAAGGAGGTATTTGAGTTTCAGTAGATAGAGAATGCATGTTGGGAGAAGAAGGAGGAACACATGAGTATGACACCCTTTAATAAAACGGAGGAGAGGGTTTCTAGGGTGGCAGAATGGTTCACAGATGCAGGACTACATAGAGATCAAACAGGATTAGGCTAGAGGTGTGGTGGGAGCTAAGGGCTTTGATTAGAATGTTGAAGACGTGGGTGAATGCTGATTTGGTGGAGGTTTTATTCCTGAATCCAGATTACAAGGGGTTACAAAGAGATGAATCTCCAAGGTAGGCAAAAACGTGGTTAACAGTAATGTTCACTAGGATTTTGGAGTGGTGCGAGAGACAGATCTGCAGAAAGGTGAGGTTGATCGGGCCATCACTTGCTTTTCTCAAAATTGTGATAACAATGTCTGTTTTATTGCAGGCAGAGAAAGTACCAGTACAGATAGAGTTTAAAGGGGGAAGAGAAATACAAAGAGGAGATAAGGGCAAGTTCTTTAATTGATTGAGGTCGAAACTGGTCAAAAGAGGCACAGGAAGGATTGGCCAAGCAGAGGATTGGCAAGAGCCAGTAGGGAAGTGGGGGGAAGTGAGACAGAAAATGAAGAGAAGGGGTATAAGAGGGTAAATAGACAGACAGGAAATGTGAGGGAAAACACATTTTGATAAGATATAACATATCTTTATGATTTATGAGGATAGGAGATATCAGTTGTGAAAGAGTAGAATAGGGAGTCATTTTAGGAGAATAGAGCATAGCCTGTCAGGTCATAGAGAGCTTCTGAGGCTGGGAGCAATGCATTATATGAAGTTAGTGTAGGTGGATAATTTGACAGTGTTAAGGGTGGTAGAAAGGGTAATGACAGAGTCAGATTAGGCAGCGAGGATAGTGGGGTAGTGATTCGTATGCTAGCAGCAGATGGCACATCAATCTCCTTTGTTCATGGTTTGCTGGATGTATACATGGTTGAGGACAAGAGGGAGTAAATGAGCCAGCAGGATAGAGTTAGACAAGGGAGATGGCAAGTGTGTCATTAATCTTGGTGAATGCCAGTTCATTGGAGTGGGAAATTGGGGGAAAGAGGGCTTCAAAGAAGGATTTAACATGGTCATGATAAGGAGACATGAAGTAAGGTATGAGCTTCCTCTCTAAGTTATAGGCAAGGGAGAGGTAGGGCGATTGGGGTGGGTATTGAGATGAATAAGTGAATTTACATTGTGAGGCAGATCAATGGACAGGGCAGGGGAGCTGTGAGTGGATGATAGGAAGATAAGATCAATTGAGTTCCCACCTGTGTGAGATGGTCGGTTACGGAGGCTTCCAAGGAAGTAGTCAAAGAGAGTGGAACCACATTTTCATTGATTACTCTTAGATATGATGAGGCTGTTGAAGTCTCTCATCATGACCATGGGGCTGTTGGCTGGAAAAGGCCCATGCCGTAGGTCTAAGTCTGAGAAGAAGAGATGTGGGGTGCTGGGTGGGTGAAAAACGGTAAGTATGTGTCAAGATATATACAACCAATAAGGTAAGAGCGGTCGACACTCTCCCCCGAACCACAGAAGCCGAATGAAGTCGACTCTCCCACCGTGGTTGGCACAGGTGCCTGATATAGAGTAAACAGGACACCACGTGGCAGCCAGTGGGGGGAAGAGGGTTAGGAAGAGGTTGTGGACAGGGTGGGGGATTACAGGGAAACCGGAAAGAGGTTGAAGGTAATCCTAGAGTGAATAGGTCGAGGGAAGCAACAGGAAAAAACCCTACACTACTAACCTGCCTCGTTTCCTGAACCTGACATGCCTCCAACACACTTGTGAACAGCTTAGCACATCTTAATCCATGTACCACAGTGGACATTGACATAAACAATACATAAAGCAAGTAGTATGGCACATACAATGGAGAAACTCTCCCTTATGAAGGACATAATACATGGCCCACTCGGGCTAGCAGAATGCAAACATGGATCACAATAACATAGAATACACTTCTACGCGTGGAACCTGTTTTTCCTGCTGCCAGATATAAACCTCTAGCGCAGTAATTTCTCGTGTCAGCAGATAACCTTATATGCTGTTTGAAGGAGGACGGATGTCTAAAAGTCCTCAAGAAAACATTGTATACCAGGGCGTAGTTTTTTCCTAAATAGTGTTCATTTGAAAAAGCCCTCGTGATTCAACATTGCGGAGTATATGGCCACCTCTCCGCACCCTAGCCTTTCAAGAATCAATGTTCGTAATACGTAGACCAAAGAACTCATGCAAGTGGGTAACCATAATTTGCAATAAACACTTATCTGAAGTCCGGGAGGCTCGGAAGCCGTCCCGGACGCTGGAGAACACAGCACTTCACAGCGGTCATTGACGGGACCTTGGAACGCCTGGAAAACCGCTCGCCGCCGTCTCTGCCGTTGAGAATCGCTCCGGCATGGAGCTCCGCGTACACCCACAATAAGCCACACCTGCTGTGCGCCGCGTGGCCTTAATAAACCGTTCTTAATTCACATCAGCTGGTCACACGCGCGCACGGCAGTGAACTACCAATCTCTCCCAAGTGTTCATGGGAATTGTAGTTTCTTGTTCATATTTGCATTTTTTTACGTCTCTTTCGCCCTTGCCAGCCCCTAATCCTGCCAGTATGACGAGAGGGTAAGGGAAGCTGCTGGACATCTGTCTATTCATAGGAGGGGTGGTAACATCAGAGGGTGAAATGGGGCTCATTGTGTGATCCTGCTCTTCCTGAGACCAACACAACCACATTTTATTGAGAATTGAAGGTAGTGTGAAAAAACAGCATATACTGCAAGTTTATGATGGAGTAGTTGAAGTCATCAGTGATGAAAGATGTTGTATTTCAAGTGTATTGGGTTCTACCGATTGTCAGGGCGGTTTCAGTAGGGGCAACATTGGGGTGGGTGGAGAGTGTAGGAGTGACTGTGGGATTATGGACAGGATTGATCAGGTTACAGTGGGTAGTTATCGGAGAGGTTTAGAGGTAGAATTGAGGATAGCAATGAGAAGTGCAGGCCAGGGATTTTGGGAAAGCAGTGTGACAGAGTTGGGTGTTAGTAGTGACCTAAGCAAGAGGCACAGAGAGAGAGAAAGGGAACAGTGTGAATAAGGAGAAGGGTGGGTAGTTGTTGGTTTTAGCCAATAGAGTAGTATACTAGGAGCAACAGGTACATAAGAGGAATGCTTTATGATTTTGGTAAGATGGTATCTAGTAAAACAGAGATGTAAAAGACATTCACAGGCAAACCCTCTCACTCAGCCAGTCTCTCTCCAACTCTCACACCTAGAACACTCAGCAACATTATGTACTAGCTTCTCATTACCCAGTGGTATCTTCTGGTGACTGTGTAATGCTGGTTACTGTGAAGAGCCAGAAATGAGACGCGGACACAGAGAGCTCATGTTTGTGGCTATAGACTTTTATTAAAAATAAAAAGGGGTTGCAAAATGCCTTGCTGTCCCTACTATAAGAGGTATTTCCCAACCTCAACCAAAAACTAAGGTGTGTCAAATGTAAAGATGTCCACAATATCAGAAATGTCCTGTTTTCGAAATACTAGTCTGGCCCTCACATTCTAAAATTAACTCTAAGATGAAAAGCGCAATTTCTTTGGCATTGAAAGTGCACAAATGTTCAACTTCAAAAGGAAAGGCGTAACCCCAACCCCAACACAAAAGATGATATGATATGATTGTTTATTTATAACGTGCTCAATACCCAGAGGTTTCTAAGCGTGGACCCGGGATCGAACCTGTGTTGCTCCAAGTCGGCTTGCTTACAAGGTGAGCACGTTGCCCCTGGGCTATCCTCCCAAGACTTTTAGTATGCATTTTAGTATACCTGGATTTCAGCTTCTTTTACCCCCCAAGACAATGGGCCTCATTCCGAGTATGGAGGTAGTCATGGCGCTATTTGCGCCATGACTACTTCCCATACCGGTACCGTGTCCGGTTTGGTGAGATGGGGACTTACCGGTCCAGTCCGACCATGGCAGGACCGGTAAATCCCCATTCGCCAAACCATTCCCCATTCCCATTTGAGCCCCTATAGGGCTGTGATGACATCATCAGATTCAGCACATACCCTTCCCCTAATGCTGCTGGTTCTCTCAATATCTATTGGGAAATGGCAAAGAAAGTCTACATTTCCTTGATCTCTTCCTTTTCAGTGTTCTACCATAAAACAATAGGCTGAATATATAGGAACAACCACATGTCCCATGCATTGATGTCCTTGTGCAGGCTCATCCATGTCAATAGAGAATGATCAGTGAAAAGTGTAATCTTTCTGCCAGTGCTATAGTATTTTAAGTATGAATATGCTCACTTTATAACTAGGGCCTCAAGCTCAATTGTGGCATAGTTTTTTTTCCCCTGGGATATAACTTCTGACTGATATAATGTGTCAGGTGTTCAATGCCATCGTAATCTTGTGAAAGGACAGCCCCCAACCCAACATGTGAGGCATCCGTTTGTAAAAGGAACTCTTTGTTAAATACAGTCACTTTTAACATTGGCTCACTACACAGAATATCCTTGAGTTTATCAAGCCAGTTTTGGTCTTCAATAATCCACTTCACTTTTGAGGCTCAGTTTTCTTAAACTTATCAGTGAGGCAATAGGTAATAGAGGAATAATGGGGCATAAAATGTCTGTAATACGCCACTAGTCCTAAAAAGGCTCTCAGATCTTTCATGGTTTTGGGGACTGGAGTTTCCTGAACATCTTTTACTTTTCACTTTGAGGTTCAAGAAGCCCATTTCCCACACAAAATCTGAGATACTTGACTGCTAACTGCGCCAAGTGACTTTTTTGGGTTTGCTGTGAGGCCAGCCCTCCTCAAGGCTTTGATGACTAAGTATAAATGGTGAAGGTGTTCTTTACATGTCCTGTTATGAATGATTATATTATCAATATAATCTCTAAAGAAAGAGGAGTGTGGTTGAAGGAATGGATCCATTAACCTTTCAAAGGTACCTTGGCCTTATGAATTCCAAAAGGTAATACCCTGAATTGAAATAGTCCAATAGGGGTGCACAATGCTGTTTTCTCCTTGTCCTCTATAATAACTGACACTTGCTAGTATTCTTTTGTCAGATCAATCATGGAGAAGAGAACGCAGGCTCCGGTTCGATCAATCCGATAATCTATCCTTTGCATAATTGGGATGCTACATTCATCTTTCTGACGTCAATACAGAACCTCCACGATTCATCTGGCTTGGCAACCGGTACTATCAGAGAGGACAAAGGACTCTGGGATGCTTGAATAATACCAGAGACCAATATATTCTCCACTGTATCTATTACTATTCCATGTCTTTCTTCAAGGATCCCATATGCTTTTAAATTGACCACCATCAATGGGGTTGTGTGGATGTGGTGAAAACCCCCTTTTACCCTTCCTGGATCATTTGTAAAGACATCTGAAAACTGTTCCAATAAGTCTAGTAGATCTTGTTTCTGAGTCTTTGGTAGGTGGTAAGGAATCAAGGAATTTTGTTCTGATTCTTCTGTTAAGAGACTAGTTAGTACCACTGTGGTGGCTTCAACAGGATCCTCTCTCCACTCCTTAAGAAGGTTTATTTGATAGATATGGGTCTTAATTTGCTCATCGGGTTGGCATACTCGATAGTTGTGTAGCCCTGTTTGTTCTATTTTCCTCATAGGGACCATGTCATTTGGACAACATCTTGTTCTCAGATGTTGACAGGAGAACAGTAACCTTCTGCCGAATAGAAAAAGATCTAAGTAAAGCGTTATTGTCTTGAGAGGTCTTTGATTTTCTTGTGCTTTAATCATGTGGGCCTGAACCATCGCTTCAACAGTAACAATGTGTTCTTTTAAGCATTTGGCTGTTTGTGAGAGTGGCTTCTTCCCTTTCCTCTCACGTTTCCCTTTACATGTCACAGACATCCCGTGGCTCTATACCATACAGTACCACAATGATGAAAACCCTGTTGAGGATTGTGGTGTTTTTGGGATGGAAAAATAGGCCCAGGGTATCATAATATCCTAATTTTTGCCGTCAGCGTCATCCAGTTTTTGAATGACATTTTTAAGTGTTTTAATTAAACAGTTCACTAATCCATCGGTTTGAGGGTGATAAACAGAGGTCCTGAGAGTTTTTATATGTAAGATCTCCTTTACCTCTACCATTAACCGACTCATGAAGGTAGTCCCTTTATCCATTAGGATCTCCTTTGGGAAACCAACTCCCAAAAGAGATTGGATCAAATGCTTCAAAACGTGTTGGGACTTATTATAAAAGGGCACATCAATAATAGGTAAAGGCTGTAGTGAAGCTGGAGAGGTATTTGGGAGCTAGTCTTTTGACAGAGGGAACATGTAAGCACAATGTTTTTCACATCGGCATAATGTTTTTCACATCGGCATAGATGCTGGGCCAATATAAATGACGTATTACTTATTAGTGTGTCTTGGATGTTCCCAAGTGACCACCTGTTAAATGGGAGTGAGCAATCTCTAGTGCCATCCTCTTGTGACTATTAGGCACCATAATATGAGATCTAGGAGTACCATCGGGGCTAAGATCACCTCTATAAATTATCCCATGCCCTAAAAAAACAGATTGGCCCTCCTTTTAGCTTGCCTTCTTCTTCGGATACCACATGTAGAAAAGCAAGGGGTAATTCCTTTGGGGGAAATGCAAAGTCAAGAATGATTTCGGTTTCCTCGCCCATGGCTTTTGGTGGTACTGACTCAGACGTTTTTGGGGAATTTTCATCTGCCTCTCCAAAGCCTTTTCCCCCTATTTTGTTTTTATCAGCTTTCCTGATTTCTTCCATTTTTGAAAACAAAGCCCTCTCCAGGATTCCCTGAGCTGTTTTCTCTCCCGCCTTCATCTGGTATGCCTCTAGTCAACTGTTTTGAATCAAGATATTATAGTCCATGTCGCCAGGCTTGGCCGATTTAGAGGTAAGCCTAAAAAAAGTACCTGAGGGGGGTATCAAGAACAAGTAGTCAGTGGATATTAACATTTTGTCTCTGTGTTGTACCAACTCTCTACTGCTACTACATAAGTCAAATCCAATAGAATTTTCTGTAACTACAAATGGATCAGAGGCTCTGTTACTAGGTTTTTAGAATCTGAGGGTACCCCAGTTTAAATCAACTGAGCCAGGTCACACTCCTGACACCATTTGTGAAGAGCCACGAATGAGATGCTGACAGAGAGAGCTCATGTTTGTGGCTATAGACTTTTATTCAAAATATAAATGTGTTGGAAAATGCCTTGATGTCCCTATTCTAAGAGGCATTTTTCTATGTTAACCAAAAACTACGGGTCTGTCAAATGCCAAGATGTCCAAAGCAAAAATGCCTTGTGTTCAAAATAGTTTTCTAGCCCTCAGATTTTAAAATTAACTCTACAGTAAAAAGTGTAATATCTTTGGCCTTGAAAGTGCACACACGTCCAACTTCAAAAGGAAAGGCATAACTCCAACACAAATGTTACCAATGGATAAAGTTCACAGTTCCAGAGGATTGCTCCCTAACAAGGTTTTCTCTTCAAGATACTTTAAACTCCTATGGGTATGATTCTTCCTTGTAATTCTCTGATCAACAACAACAAAAACAACTTGTATATAAAACAAATTTGCTGTTAGTCCCAACTGCATAGGACAACTGGTTTACTCCCCTGTCAGGTTTCTTCTGAACTTTAATGTAACTCTGTACTCACAGTCTTGGCTTTGCCTGGTGTATTCTCCTAACAGGACTACCTCATGTGATTCACTTTACACACTTTCCAACTTGAGTTTGCCTGGTATACTCTCCTGCCAGGAATGTCCCATGAGCTTCACTTGTTCACTTGACACACTTGCAAACTTGACTTTGCCTGGTCTCCTGCCAGGGCGTGTTTCATGTGTTCACTTGACACACTTGCAAACTTGTATATATATGGCTTTCAGTCTCTTTTTCCCCCTTTGAAAATGTTGAATTTCACAATCCCTTTTATGAGCTACGTTTACCCTTTATTTGTCCTAGGTAAGGCTTTCGAAGCGCCCCAGTGTCCCGGTTTCCCTCCTGACAATTCTCCGGCTTTCTGTGGCATTCTTCTGTTCTTCCGCTGTTAAGGCAAATCAGTGCTACAGCATTCCGTTCCCACTTTCGGGGCACACCAACTTCGCTTGACAGCTTCTGCATCCCCTGCAGCTCCTGCTTGTTGGCTGTTTGCTTCTCTGTGTTTGTGCGGTGTGGAAACTACTCTCCGGTTCCTGCGATTAAAGTCCTCCTTCTTCCTCTCACCCCCACTACATGTTGGACCAGCTCTGGCAGTCTTCTTCCTCTGGCCTTTCCATGAGCTGGCTGGCTCCCCAGTCGATACTGGGAAGGCGAGGCTTTGCCAGGAAGCATATCTCTCCTGCCAGCTGGTTAAAGTTTTTAAATATCCAGGTACCTATCATGTGCTCACAACCACTAGAGTCCATTTTATACTTCTTACCTTTAATGATCCTCATTGCTCCATTCATCTTTCTCATCACAGTGCTTTCCACAGCATGGAAAGGGTAGTCAGTTTTTGGTAACCTATGTACAGAATATTGGAAGGTATTATCAGTAGGTCCCAAAGATAGTTTAAAGGAGCTATTACAATGGGCCAATGAGGCATGGGAAATGGAAGGTGTATCCCTAAGGAAAAGGGGAATACCATGTCACATCCTATGATGTTGTGTCATCCCTCTGAGGGTCACCTCCCTCCATGTGGTCCTCCCTCATATAGCTGCCCCCAGAGTCAGGTCGTGGCTGATGTACCCTGGCCATATGCGGATAGTTTTCCGCTAGGAAATTAATAATGACATTGTCAGATTCATGACAATACCCAGGAGCTGCTTTTAGCTCCTGCTTATCCAATCTTAATTTCGATCCCTGATAAACATGTCAACAACCTAGCAAGCAAAGTACTCATAACAATTCACAATAATGATACTCCCACTATGGGTCCACGGTTTTCTAGGCCATTTGCGCAGTGAAGTCCAGATGTTATGTTATGTTATGTTACTTTGCCTTTATATAGCGCCTTATGTACCATTGGTATGGTCTGAAGGCGCTGGTAGGTTGAACGCCCTTGGGAACCGAAGTTAAAGTCAGTAGAGAGAGTAGAGAGAGTCAAAGGTGCGTGTGAGCACTGCATATGTGTGCAGCTGGTGGGGCATTCGTGTAATAGCTGCTTCTTAGCAGTAGGTGTGGTGGTTGAGAGGTCAAGAGTATGTGTTCGTTCTGGCAGGATTTATTCAGACGGATTATGGCTGCGTTAGGCCTGAGGAGAATGCCTGGCTGGGGAGTGTGTACCCAGCAGTGTTTAGTTAGAGTGATGGGGAGTATAAGGCAGATGTTGGTATGAGAACAGCTATATCGAATGGTGTCATAGTATCGCTGTGTTCTATTTGAGTGGTGGTGTAAAGAAGAGAGTAGGCATGGAAATGTGAATATGGTGGTTTACTTTAGGTGCTTGAGATCGCGCCCACTCCAATAGTTCCATGAACTTCATCTGTTCCATGTACTCTGACTGTTCCGTGCATTATGACTGTTTCAAGCACCAAGACCGTTCCTTTCAATGCTCTTTCAGACGTTCCATGCCCTCCAAACAATTAAAGTATATTAATATATATATCTCATCTTCCCATCCCATCTTCTGTACTCGCTCTAACCTCTTCTTTAAAAAATGTTTTTGGGAAAGAAAATGTTTGCCCTGTCCTTTTACCATGACTGGGACATTAGGTTAATTATTAATAATGCTCGGGTCATCTCTAGGATCTGGTCATCTCTAAGACATCCCATCTGGGGGTGCCACTTGACTTGATTGCTCATGATCTAGCTTGATTCCTGCCCCTCCCTCCCGCCCCAGGTCAGGCTGTGGAAAGTAGACAGTGAATCAGAAGTCATTTTTATGATAATGGGTGCCACAGGAGTTTGGCCTAGCGCTTGGGACCATATTCCTGGGTGTTCGCACTTTTTAGCATAATTAACAAAAATACAGCCAGGAAGGACATTTTGTGAAGTTCTTTTGGAATCAGACAAACACCATTCTGAAGCACTACTCAGAAATATGAAGCCGACACTGAGGGTAGCTGGTCAATATATTTTTAATATAGCAGCTATCTCCTACAAACTCTAATTTTCATTTCACACGCTATAAGAAAAGCAGCTATGACATAGCACATTACCATACATATGAGAAGAACTGTGGTGTAAGTTAAGAGCATGGTTTACATTAATAGAGGAAAGAACAAGTAATCATTTTAGTTTAGCAACTGTGAATGCCATGGAATTTATGTTATGTTGATCTATGCTATGCTGCAATATACCAACATGAAACATGCCAAACGCCTTTAGTCTCAAAATTTACACAGCAGGACTTCCACATTTAAACTCACGCTTCAGGACAAGCTGTGCTGCATCTCAATCGACCATGGCTTCCTGTCGGTTGGGCATGCGTCTTCCTCTGCTCTGGGAGCGGTAATGCTCAATCTCTTCCCAGCCCCCAGTGCTCGAATTCTGCTAATTGCATTTTTTTCCTCTGCCCATTTAGCTTGCCTTTTATATGTAAAAAGGGATCAGACTGGAGCATCATATCCTGCCATACGGGAGCATAACACCTATCGCTTAAGACCATTCCTTTGCTTGCACATACTACATTCCTATGTGCAAACTTAAAGAGACAGCTGCTGTCTGTGACCACTGGTTGCCTCCCTTAGAGTGACTGGGCTTCTGCTCCGGGAACAAGCAAAGCATGTTATTTGCTCCTACACAAATTCAAACTCCATTATAGTAACTGAGCTTCTGAAGAGGTAAAGAGTGACACTGCTTTCACACACTTAACTGTGTGCATGTATTAGGTGTCTATTGGTGCTTCCTGTCTTATCAGATCTAACTGGTGTAAAAAAAAAAGAAAGGCAACTCTTGAACTCGCTATGTGCTCTTTAAGACAGGAAACTGCCACTTGTGGTTAGGTTTCTTCTGCTGGAAAGATGAAGCTACCACTTCCTGTTCCTCGCCTTTCACTACAGCCCTGCAGCAGGTTATGCGTGTGTTCTTCGCTGGCCACACGTCCGATTTTTATTAAAGGAATCTATATTATCTGAAGCATGTGTCTATGCTTGTCCCTTGAAAGCAGCTCCTGTATTATGTATAAGCGCGTGCTTTCTGCTCAACAAACATTTGTAGTCTCTTACTGTTGCATTGCTAAAAGTCGCCTGATCTGATCCAAATTGTCTTCTCAGACTCATTATCCTTAATCCTCCAGTAGTAACAGAGGAGAGTGTGGCACATATACGCAGAACTAGCACAAATAGAGATTTGATTTCAAGGACGTTTAATAATTATGCTATAGGTCTCCTAACATCAGTTATGCTTGCACGAGACAATATTTCCAAATTTTAGTTGCAGCCGAGGAGTTATCCCGGAGAATTGCAGGGACACTCACTTAAATGAAAAGTGGCGCATCTTGCATAGCGGCTTAAATGAGAGCTGGTGCGCCCTGGTTCCGACTGTATAGCTGCAAAACAGAAGCTGTACGAGGAAGCCAAGACAGTGTGCCTCATTCAGAGTATGCCAGTATCCTGGCAGTAGAGCCACCAGGATACCAGCATTTGGTATTTACCTTTACCAGCACTTGGTCCAGGGGCATTGTCCCCGGATTACGAGTGCCGGCGGGACGGTGTTCATCCCCATTCATGGAGTAGGACTCCATGATTGGATTTGCTGTCATTACTGGCACTGGCAATGCCAGTGGCCATAATGACAGCTTTCATTGCCAGTAGGGTGCCTGGCTTACCTCCAGCATTTAGCTGGAGGCAACCCTGGTGCCCCACCAGCAAACTAATAGTCAGGCGGTTCGGTAAAGTGCCGGTATCCATGATTCAGCATGAGGCTCAATGTCTCTGAATGCTGGCGAATTAAATGCATTAAAGCTTGCCTACAAAAACCAGCTGAAAAAGAAAAAAAGCTGCCCATACAGATAAACAGTGGGACAAATTAGACAATGTGAAAATAATATGGAAGAGTTCTGGAAATTAGAAGCAAAAGGATAGACCACGGTGACACAAGTATTATTAAGCACAGAGTGTGGCGATCGAGTGGGGTTTGCCGTTGTACTGACAGTCTTTCCTTGCTGGCTACCAAAATTGGAGGTGGACCTTCAACATTTGCAAACTTGCCTATACCTAAAAAACTGCTCCTTGCCTGATAGCGAGGCACACGAGTGTGGTTTGTCGTGGTTCGCCGAAGGAGTGAAGGAGTCATGTGTGGCTGCTATTGGTATTGTTATTTAATTTTACTTATTCTACTGATTACTCAGTGCCAGAAGAACTGAACCGTGACTTTGGTCGGGCGGGCGTTTGAGCAGCTAAGCTGGTGCTTAAACGGCCTCTTGTCTGTTTTGGTAATAAGCAGCGAATGTCTTAGCCTTTGAGCTGCTAGAATAGGAATACTTAGTTGGACAACAGCTGCTGCTTGCTGTAATTGATAGAAGCATTGTCTGCTGGCTTGGTTAAGCCTTTGAGCTGCTTAACTGGATATAATCAGCTATCCGATTTGTGGGCGAGTTCTCAAGTCATTTGTTTGTTTTCTCAACTGTGGTACACTGTGGATTTCCGTTAAGTTACTCCTACGATGACCCGCTTATAATCAAGGGCATCAGTATTGGAAGAAATAATGTGGCCAGGAAAAAAACCTCAATAAATAAATAGATTCATCTTTAAACCTCAGCCTACGGACTGCTGCAGATTCAATACATCTGAGAGTAATTTGGTTGTTGATAACCAAGTTCCTGCAGTATCAGGAATGAAGGAAACAACGGTGAATGGGATCTCAGTAATAACCGATTCCCACCAAATCACTTATCCCTGATTGAGGCTTTGGCAACAAACATCAAATATACCTTGACAGTTACGACTTTAAAAAAAAATACCATTTCCGAGTTCTTTTCTGCAAGAAGGACTCGCAGTTTGAATGATGTTACCCAGGTGGAAACGTAGAGTATCCACGTTACTGGATTTAGGGAAATAATTCAAATACGACACACCTATTAAACTCTAAGTCAAAGGTTGAGGAGAGGGAAGGTAGCATGGACCCCCACACCTCTCTGGACTCCTAGTTTGAACATAATGCCGTTACAGGTATTAGACAGGTCACAAAAGAGGGGAATCAAAACTCAAAAAACAACACGGGAAAGGGAACATTGCCAAAGTAATCAAATTAAGACTATCCAGAGGAGCAACATACCTGCAGAATCAATCCCTGCGCCGAACTTTGAATTGACCTCTTTGGTTAAGGTTTTTGAATCACTAAGAAGCAAAGTTCAGCAACACACAGGAATCCTGTTGGAACTAACCAAAGACATGGATGAGAGCGAAACTACTCTGGTGGGCTTAAAGTCTTCAATAAACTCTACCATCGGGATGCCCTGACAGTTCAGAATAGATACTAAACAACATTCGGATAAACTTATTCTTGCAGGGACATTGGGAGGCAGTGAATGCTGATTTAATTTCACTGAGCGAGATACTCAAAGATGCAAACCTAGGAGGTCACAAAGTGCCCACGGAAGCCTCTGCCAACCTTTTTGATGACACATCTTTGTCAGCCTCCCAATGGAGGAATTTGTGCGCTTGGCACAGATTTCAGAAGAAGTTTACCAAATAAATAAAAAATCAAATTCCATGGCACTTAAAGAACAAGATTTGGCTAAGAAAACAATTGGAGGTAATGCTGAAGCCAAATGGAAAAACCAAAAAGAAGCAGAAAAGACAGCAGAGGGAATTATTGGGGCACCCAGTGATCTCAGAGACACTAGAAGAAGAAGAAAAAAAAACATAAAATTAAAACGACTACGAAGTCTGAAGCCACACAGTTTATTTGAAAGATCAAATTAACTCAATCCGTAGAAAAATGATCAAACATTAAGGGTATTGGCAGTAAAGGGGTTGGAGTTGCTGAAAATCTTGACAAAAGTGGGGAAAAAAGTAAAAAAAGCAATCAAGTTCCAAACCTTCGGCATTGGAACCAGAGATCACTGTGATAACTGTGGGAATTCAAACAGAATCACAGTGTGAACCAAGAAAGATTGCACCCATTTTCTTAAGAGGGAAACCCAGAATTAAAACCTCCAAGGATCAATCTTTAAATCCTGGAAACCTGGCCTTGTCCTCAAAGGACCCGATTCAAAATATTACCATTGGTATAAATCCTCAGAACAGAAAAGATAAATATTTTGGAATCGAATAACAGGAGGACTGTTCGATTATTTCAACTTCACTCGAGAAAAACAAGATCAAGTTTGCTGAGGTTTCAGAGTGTGCAGTGCGATCACTAAAGCAAGGCCCTGTTCATTGCAATTTCTCCTCTAATCAGACTGGCCAACATCTTACAGGCCAAGAAAGAAGATTTCGGGGCATCCAACAGAAATCTCTGCCCAAGTTAAATATGCAACGTGTTGTAGAGACAACCTCGAACGGAAGCCACTAAATCAGAGACAATCTTATCTGTATTCAAAGGTGTACCAGACTTGTACTATTTTGCCTCGGTCGATATTGAGTACATTCGATTTCCACATATGCAAGGTACAGACATTGTGGAAATTGGAGTCAAATCAAGGTTGGGTGCAATTTTGGCAGCAAGTACCAATGTAACTTAAGCTTAACAACCCTCTTTATGCCTTTGCGCCCTGATACCCTCGGGTCTGGTGCGCAATATAAATAATAAAACAAACAAACAAGAAGCTGTTGGATCTAGGTTACAAAGTCTCCTTGCTTCCTAACAGTAAAACCACCAATAAAATGAATAGGCAAGTGGAAACTACAGTGGAAACCACAGAGGTTTAACAGAGCAGGGATTTGACGAGGAGAGGCACAAACAAAAGGGAACTGAGCAATCAAAATTTGAAGCAAATACAAATGTTTGGGCATTAGTGCCAAAAAGGTTATCCTAAATCTTTCAAAAACTGGGGCTCTCAGAGAAACCTCTCTAGCCAAGCAAAATGTCTAATTACTAGGGTGGAATACAAGGGGCTCCAGTTCTTTTAGAAACAAATTAAGGCGGGATTACATTTCTGACCAGTTTGACATGATCATTTTTCAAGAAACATGGTTGAAATCGGGTTTCAATGCAGATGGTTTCTCAGCTTATCATCAGTGTCAATCAGCGAGGGGGTGGGGAGACCATCAGGAGGGCTATGGATAGCCTTTAGAAACGTAATCTTTGGTTTCTCAGAGATGTTATGTTATATATATTATGTTATGATAGGTCCCATTTCACAATACATATTGCATGCCCACCAAGTCAATAAGTAAGAACACATAAGGCATAGGTTACAGCCATTGCTAATAAAAGGTAGCTAACCACATCTATAGTCCTGCACCACACATTTGTGAGAAGAGAATTATCAGTAGGAAAATGCATGTTAGACAAATTGTTAGCACAGAATACCCTAACACAGAGGCCACATCTGGCATACTCTCATCATAAAAGCAAAGAGGCCTCACACCATAACTAAATGACTGGCTTACTTTAATGCTTATTTGGAAATCATGCAATCTGCATGAGGGGGATCCCAACGTGTGCTCAACCAACCCAGGGCAGCAAAGGGTAGGATCAAACCACTGTAAATCACATTGTGGAAAGAGTTCCTTGTTTTGCCCTCTAGTTGAACACAAAATGATGCAGGAACATGCACCAAAAGTGAGGCCCAATCACCTGTGTACATATCATACCTAAAAAATAAAAGAAGGCACACATTCAGGCCCACCCTGTTTGATCTCAAAGCAGAAAAGAGGGTGGTGATGTAGACGAACAATGCTGATCCCAGCCATGAATCCCAGCAGGATAGAACTAACAAGAGGAGTAACAGGTAGTCCCATGGGCTCTCTGAGACAAAATTCAATGGAAGCAGCAAAGACTGAACATCCAGGTTTTGTGCGAAATTCAAGCACTGACATGTTTTCCCACATCATCAAAATGACACCTGGACTTTGAGAGAAGCACTGTGCAGACTTGAAATCTGCCGCTGCAAAAGGGAAAGGAACTGAAAGCAAGCCTTGTCTGCCTCTGCCGCAAGACTATGGAACCTCCTCCCCATCAGTCCTTGCAAGCCCGTTATTAGCGCCCTGGTCCCTTAACGGGTCCCGTCCAGAACGGCTGGTCAGACAAGCCATTCCTGGTGGGACCCGCTAAGGGACCTTGTAGTAAGGCTGTAAGGTATTACCGGCTCTGGTCTCCTTACGGGTGCCCGTATCCCTTACCGCCCTCCTTGGAATGACCCCTATCGTTTCAACTTTCATTACATGGCAACCTAGAAACATTTGACTTTCTGTTTTGGGGAAAAGCGGGGTGGAATTTTCCCAAACATGGGATTTAAATGGCTGGGTTAAAGCATGGGGGTTTGTGAAGTGTGATTTGCGGAGCAGAGAATAAGTGGGCTTTGGAGAGACCTTTTTGTGTTGAAGATTTAAACATACTTTTCTGCAGTGCTATTTTGCCCGCTTAATGATGAAAATTAGTTTTGTTTGTATCTGTAGAGGAACGTAAGAAATGTAGAGGCAACGTCACAAGGGTAAGGACATGTTATGGAAAATATGGATATTAATGTAGGCCTTTAATTGCCCCAAATGAATTGTAATGCTATGCTGGAGTAAGGACTTATTTGGTTGGTTACTTATATTAACAAGTGTCTAAAATATATAGGTAAGAATGTTGTTTTGGCAATAGGAATGGATTAGCAGAAAAATGGAGGACGGATATTTTATTAGAAGGAATTAAACATGAGGATTTTTTGTAATGAGGAAGTTAAAGTGAAAGGAGAATGTGTTAAGGGTGTTGGGGTAAATGCGTGTGCCTGGTTTAGGTTAACAAACCATTTATTTTGCCTGTTTTAAGTTTGGCACTGTGTCAGAGGGAGAATTCATGTTCAGATTTCCCGTTCATGGCTGCACCTGTTACACGATCTGAAGCTCTATGTGACCCGCATTCTCTATGTGAGGGCATTTTAACATTGAATCTGTACAATTTTTGTGAAATATTCTTTTCAGATGATATGTCATTACATAGGTATTTTAGCTCAGTTTTCTCAGGCTGTGACACATCTTTCAGCTGAAGTTAAATTGTCTGCAATGTATTGAATGTCTATACTAGTATTTCACATGGATGCAATGATAGAATAGTAATCATTGATGTACGTCGAGGCTTCATCTATTTTAATATTGAAAGTGTTTTTTTTAGATTTGCCTTTCATGCTATGTCTGACATCAGACCTGCAACTATTTGCTTGGCCTTTGGTACAAACCTGTCTAGGAAATTAAAAATGGCATTTGGTTATGTTTTCCCTTTATTTGTATATCAATGTGTGCAATATTTGCCACACTTGTGCGGTTGGAATGGCAAGACTTTAGTTTATATATCAATATGTATGTATTTTGTACGGATGTCACATGTACGTGTCAATACATTGTAATCTCATCACTATGAAGACAACATTTCGTAGCATTTCCTATGCACAAAAGTATGTGAATATGTGGTGCTCATTAGACTGGTATTACTTTCTCCATAAGGAGTGTTCTACTTCTCCAGATGGACAGCATCTTTGTTGCAGATGAAGTGTAACATGGAAATAAAACAGTGATGGAAATATCATTTGTATCATCATTGCATTGTGTAGAGTCATGTAAGTCATCACATGCATGTTCTGCAGAACTCATTGTAACAAACCAGGTGGGGGGGGACCTAGGTTCTTTATCATGCAAAAAATGCCACCATGATGTTGGAACGAGTATTTCTTTGTGCCATACATATTTATCAAGATTTTTGTAGCACTTGATGCCAACACTTTGCGCCTCATTACGACTTTGGCGGTAGCCATGCCCTTAATAAGGGCATGGCTGCCACCAAAACCGGGTCCCCTGAATGGGGAATTACCGGGCCATTCCAAGTTTGGAGGGCCCGGTAATTCCTCCTTCAGGGAACCCGGGCCCAGACCTTCCCCATTCCCATTTGAGCCCCCATAGGCCTCAAGGGGAATGGTTGCAGGGAGCTAACAACGGCCGATTACGACCAGCCTGTTGTTAGCTCCCTGGTCCCCTCGCGGAACCCAGTAAGGAGACCTGGTTTTACCAGGTGTCCTTACAGGGTCCCGCGAGGGAACCTCGTCATGAGGCAGAATGGGTTTAACGGGTCCGCCTCCATTAGCGGCACCCATTAACCCATTCCGCCAAGGTTATAATGAGGCCCTTTATCTGTTTCTTTTATCTTTGAAAGTAGTTCACTAGCTGGCATGTTTGCAAAGTGAGTTCAAGTTTTTAGTGTGTGAACAGAGTTGCTACTTCAACTAAAAGATAGAAAATGTATTCAATATTTTGTAGGAGTCTTGTGTCATCAGAATACCATCTGAGACAATATTCTCTGGTGCACTGATTTGTGTTGGTCAATCATCATAACTTCTTCCTTTGCCTGTAGGGAAGAGGAGTGGAATAAAGCATGCATCTAAATTATTTTCCCATAAACTCATTGAAGATGCTTTGCGTTGATGCATTTGGCATGTTTCTGATGCATATTCCGTAGAGTATCTGTAATGTAGAGATTGGATTGTGTAGATGTCAAGAATGCTGTCCATATTTCTAGGATAAATGTGTGTTAATTGACCTACTTGTGGAGTGCCCTCATATGTTTCACTTTTTTCTTGCATATTGTTTTCTATGATTTTATCTTTGTAATATACATAGTTGTATTTTATATACTTTCTGGCTTCTTTAACTTTGTTTAAATCAATTAGATATTGCCAAATTGTTTTATCTTTGGTTTGCACACCAATCACTAGTACAATTAAGATTGATGTATCAGTAGTCCTACACCTAGTGTTTCAAAATATTCTTTGGCATTGAATGGTAAATATACTACTTCACTACAAATGCTTTCGAGTAATTCTGATGGAGGAAATGTGGCACTCTTGGGCTGTAATTGTATTATAGCTTGGAATGTATGTACGGTTTGAATTATAATACTGTTATGTAGATTGAGTAGCTGGAGAGCATTTGGAAGTGGGAACATTCCGTTATTATTGATTTCTAAAGGTGACATTTGGTTTTCATCAAGCTGATGCGACATGTGCATCATAATAAGGGATCTGTTATACTGCGTTCATTTTCTGCTGTTAGACACACAGCCACATGAAACCGTTGTGAGTCCTCATTGTCTTCAATGTTGTCAGAGTGCACTGTTTTTGTACTTTGCTAGTAGAAAGTTCTATGGCAACAGACATATAGGGCCTCATTACGAGGTTGGCAGAAACCCACTGGTGCTACCAGTGGGTTGCCGCCAACCTTTAAACACCCTTACCACTGGCAGATATCCCAGTGCCACCGGCGGCAGTAAGGGTTAATTCCCATTTCCATGAAGTCCCACAAGGTTCCATGGAAATGGGTACATGGAAGCACCGTTGCTAACAGTGTTTCTGTGACAACCATGGCAGTAGGGTCCTGAAACATGGCACGTCAGGCCTGCCAGGGGATCTGTGGCACCGACCAGCATTGTGTAGTATAGTGGTCCAGAAATGGTGCTGGTACATTGCTTACCCTTAATTCCGGACCGCCATACTTGGAATGAGACCCACAATGTGCCTAAAATTTCAGCAGAAGTAGTTTGAATCTTTGTTTTTTCTTTTTTGCATGTGTTTGAAAGAAGGGTATTAGTTAAGAATAGTTGGTTGCTATTTTACTTTGTATGTCTTCTATTTGTTGTAGGACTTCTTGTGCTGTTGTAGTGTGTAGAGTGTCATTGAGTTTTCTTAATTCTAGAGTTTGACTTTTATCATTGTACAATTTATGCACAAAAATACAAATTGTAAAATGGTGTATTGTTATCATTTGAATGTGATAAAAGGCGCCTTTACAGGATACTCCAGAAATTCAGCCTAAAGAATGTCCTCATAGTCTGGTGGGGACAGGAGTCAATGTTTTGTAGAGCGTTCCTTCTACTTTCACCTGAATGTATTGCTTTAGAAATTGTCATAAACATTTGGATGACTGCTGGTGCACTTGCATATTGAGCTGAATGACCATTTGTAAACTGCATGAACTGTCTGGACATGAGAATGATTTGGTTGAAAATTTTTTTGGGGACATTTATAATTAATGTTTCTTTTTTCATAACAGTTTCTGCTACTATTTCATAGCCTCTTTCATATGTATCCATGACAATTGGATGTATCTGTTGTTGGCTGTGTTCTTCTTAAATAATAGTTCTCTGCTAATGGTTGACACCATTCACAGGCACAGAAGTTATCAATATTGACAATGCAATTTATACGTTTTGTTTGCAGTTTTTTAATTCATTTTGTAAATAGTGTAATTCTGTTTAACACTAGTATACATTGTTTTCTTTCCCACTAAATGTACTGCTAATTATTGCTTTTAAGTCCGGTTTTCTTGATTATCCGTAAGTGAGGAATGTGGTTTTTTCATTGAGACTAAGTTGACATCGGAAGATATGCTTTTTGTCTGTTGTGCATGTTCGGGTTCATTTTCTGTTGAAATTGTTTCAGTGGGTCATTGTTTATCTTTCTTTTTGATGTAGGTGGAAGAATAACAGTTTTGTTAGTGGTTGGTGAGAATGTACTTTGCTAGAGGAACATTTTTTCTTGTCTTGCTTGTACCTTTCCTATTCATTGTTTTATGGAGGGTGTGTGTATGACTTTCTTTTTATTGCATGTCCATTGCTTTCTTAGTTTTCTACAGAGTTGAGTTTTAGTTGCCATTTTTTGTATCTGTTTGAGAAAAGAAAGAATACTTAAATTAATTTCAATATAAAGTCTGTGTGTATTCAAATGTTGTTATTGTTTGTTAGAATGTGGAAAAGATGTTTTGAGAACTAACATTTTTAATGATTGAGTTTGAAAGGAGTAGAATAGGTTTGTTATGTGTTAGTTTTGTCAACACATTTCGAATATTGATAATATCATAGAGATTGGTTTAGGACTTATTAGAAGGTATGGTAGCTGAATTACTAATGGGGTAGCGGTATCAAGACAATAGAGTTTGAGTCTTGGAGTACTTGGATGAGGAAGAGGGATGTGGTGGTAATGACATGGATTACTATTGGGAATTTGGACAAGGAAGAGGGATGTGGGGGTAGTGCACTGCATTAACAAGGGGTACTGGGACGAGGAGTAGGAATGTGGGGTAATGGCATGGATATGTCCTTCTCTTCCTTTTCTAGTAGTAGGTGCCTCCCACAATAAAAGGAAAATTGAGAAAACAAAATGAAATAAAAAATATTCAAATGGAACCAACCATTTTAGTGAAAAAACAGAATGATAAATTTATTTTAACCTGCTGTGTTCTCCTCCATGGTGTCTGCAGAGAGGTGGAAATACCTGTGAACCAAACTAACACAAACGGAGTAAGGTATCTGTATGAACACAAGTCCTATTTGATGGTGGCTTGTATAAGAGACTTTTGGTTATTGTAACAATCTGCTGCCAATTTCTATACATGCAATTCCCAAGGTTAGAGCTTGCCACTATCGGTGTTTTGAAAATTTGACATTTTCACAAAAATGTATGGACCGCATTCTGAATGTTTAGAGACATCCTTCATCTCAAAGATTTGTAGGATGTACTCCATCTTTTCTAAAACAATCTTATGTGCATCATGTTGAATGTTTGCCATTTTCAAATGATAACAAAACCTCAGAAAAATGCACAGACAGCTTTAATTACTTCACACCTGGCTTTTTCAATTTGTGTAATAAACATGTTTCCATACTTATCTTTGCATAATTCATTAAAAATATTCATGGTTTATGAAAGCAAAAGGTTATTAGAGTTATCTAATCTATCTTTCATGGCAAACTACAAAAATATTAGAGTAAAATACCCAAAAAGATTACCTCTAAAATCCAAAAATATTATTTAAGGGTGCTTGCAATTCACCATGTCCTGACATGTAGATAACACTTGATTCCACTTCATACTGTAAATTCTATACAATAGCACCCCCCGCATTTTCAAAGCCAAGATTATGTATGGCAACAAGGAGCTCTGCATATATCTCGAACCAATAGATTCAGGAATCTCCATCGAGCTAAGCAGTGCTTTTTTTGAGCTGCATGCATACATCAATGTAAAAAAACAAATGAAGCACTTGCTGTCCTTTCATACCCAGTCCAAATCCTCCTCTACAAAACAAACTCCTGATTGGATAATCCTCCCAATGCCTACAGATGTTTGCAGTCTCCATGAGCACTTAAGTTGTCTTTCCCTGCAGGGAATGAAACAATGCCTTAATGGCACATATGATCGGCCCACAATCAACTGCATGGTTCCACAGACATCGAGTGGTTGGCCATATGGCATCCTTTGCTCTTTTTACCTTTATCTCTGTTAAACACTGTGTTTCAAGTAGTCACAGACTCATCTGCCAATCACATACCGCAACCCCCATATAACCTTTGCACCTCAGCTCAACAGTTGAGATGCAACTTTCAAATCTGAGCCTGCATATCTAATGTGATTCAGTTCTTGCTCTATCACAAACTTCTTTGGCAACACCTACAGATTGCTCCAAACAGTATCTACAGCCATCAGTATCTAAGAAAACATCCACAAGTATGTTTTCATTTTCAAAGAAAAGTATGCTGAAACAATATAGTAGATACATGCAACATACGTAATATAGTACAACTGTATATTTTTACTGTATGCACTGTGAGAAATTCATGGTGACCAAAAGTAAGACAGAAACAAGTGATCACAGTTCAAGGGTGTTTATTGAACAATGAAAAATAAAATGTGGATTGGAAAAAAACCTAATCTAAAACTAAATCTAAGATGGGGACAGGAGTTGACCATCAAATGAAAAATATGGAAGTCCTAGTGGTGTCGTATCAAAATAAGAAGGCCTATACTAAGAAACCTATTGCCAAATCTTACAGCTATTACAGAAAGGGAGTTTGCGGTAGTTTTCAAGAAAAGAAAGAAATATTCTCAAAAAGTAAGTCAGAATTTGATGGCTTGCACTTCCCTTCCCAGCATTTTTAGCATGGGGTTGGATGGGAGTTTGTAGCACAGTACTATCTCTGACTTCTCCAGCACGAGACGACAGTTCCAATGGCAATTCTCAGGACCATCAATGGCCAAGTCTTGTTTCCTCAGAAAGTCTCTTGCCTTTGGGCCTAATGCGTTTCAATAACAACACAAAAGTTCCTTTAAAAAAAAGAAAGTTTGCTAGGGTGATAACGAGTCACTCCTAGGTCCCCCTCTCCTTGGCTGACCCTTCTCAATCGTTCTCTTCAGTTCAAATAGGGTGATGGCTTCACCCCTGGTTCCCCCTCTTCTGGGCTGAGCCTTCTCAATTGTAATCCACAAATCATTATTTCTCTTAAAAAGTTCTGAAACACACTGGACCTCATTATAACTGTGGCGGTACAGTGATAACGGCGCCGGTAGTGATGTTGGTGCCGTTATCAATGTACTGCCACATTACGAGTTCTGCTCATGGGGGCTGCTCTGCAGGCCTGGTCAGACCAGCCGTGCAGAACGCCACCCGTGAGCAGAACACGATGGTAGCAACGGTATCATTATAAACGGTACCGCTGCTACCATCCTCCCCATTCCCATTGAGCCCTATGGGGGCTCAAATGGGAATGGGGATGCACCGGCTTCGGGTCCGCCTACCTCCTAACTTGTAATGAGGCCCACTGTTTCTTGAGACTCTATGCTCGGCCCATCATTGGGATTCGCTTCCCAGATTTTCTCTGACTGCAGGATTTACTTCCCTTTCTTTCAACCAACTTTCAGATCAAAGTCTTTAGATTGTACAGGGTTTTTGCACGACCCGCATGTATGACCACTTTGCTTCCGTTGGCGGCCCTCCTTTGGCCTTCTGGTTTCTGTAGTTTCTCAATGTGGTGCTCGACAGAGTCACTTTCTTCTTGCAGCTGGTCTCCCCTTCACAATTTTCACAGTTGAACAAAGTTCATCTGCTCTGTTTCAAAATTACTCGCTCTACAATTCTCACTAAACACAGCCCGGTGCTTATCTATTCTCCCCTTGACTCACCAGATGTGATGAACCAGCTTCTTCGGAGTCAAGGCCGGAACAATGGATGCGAGTGTCTCCTCTGCTCCGCCTTATCAACATATGCTTGTCCCGTGTACCGCTGATATCTGCAGAAGGACACTTGTGCTATTGTTCACGGTTTTGAATTCTCCCCCAGGAAGGATCCGCTGGTCTAGGACAAAAAGGGCAAGGTCTCTTCTCTCCTCGCCACCCTCTCCCTTCTCGCTGCCTTTATCCTTCTTTGGAACTGCTGCATTGTTGCTGTCTTGATGTGCTTTCTGCCATGTTCAACTCTCTTGTACTGTGCTCTCTGGCTACACCTTGTATACCTGTGGGGAAGGGAAAGGGCCATCAGGTGTGTGTAATTCTTATTAATTGCCTGACTTTGCCTAACCCTTGTATTGGGACATGTCAAGTAAACGGCTCTTGTGTTAGCACGCTGTCCACGGTGTTGTGCAAAAGTGTTCATGATGGAAAAGGGGTCTGGGGCAGTGGTTTGGAATGTCCTGCATGAGAGGATGGGGAAAAGTTGTTCAAGTAAGGGGGATACATCGTCTCCCCATCAGTGTCCCACGCCCACTCCC
This sequence comes from Ambystoma mexicanum, assembly GCF_040938575.1. NCBI lineage: Eukaryota > Metazoa > Chordata > Amphibia > Caudata > Ambystomatidae > Ambystoma > Ambystoma mexicanum. The sequence continues at coordinate 800,759,324 of NC_090928.1, forward strand.
TGAGGAACCCCTATCCAAGTGATCCACCCTCACTGGTCCACCCCCAGGAACTGGATCCAATAGTGATGGCTGTGTCCTGTCCACCTGGATGACAGATCCCTGGGGTCTAGCAAGGGAGACACCTTCAGGTTTCTCAGAGTACATTCATCTTTTACAAACTCTAAAATAAGATTACAAAACAGCACTTTCTTGAAAGTATAGATAAAGGCCAATTATTGAAAGATTAATTTCTAATACAGAATTTGAAAACACTTTGGCTTACATTGTGACTGCTACATGCACTACTCCATATGATACTCCACAATCCCTAATTGCCAAATGGCTCAATTTGCAAGTTATCCAACGATAAAATGATGCTACATTTTCAAATAAACACTGCCCTGTGGGATATTTCACCCATGCTGATGCTCCCCACTGCACCCCTTTGCCAATGGGGAAAGAAACAGACAAAAATGGATGTGCTAACTCCTGTGCACACCAAATCTGCAAAACTGTGCATGGTTCATAAATCACAAAAGGTTGCATACCCCTGCCACACACAGTCAAAGTAGGTGTCAAACAGAAATCACTGCAGGAGAATGCTAATGGTTGCTGTAGATGAAACAAGGCCACAGAAGTGGGCTAAAAGCCGAAAATGCCTTTAAAATGCAGCTTTCCCAATCAATTGCAACCTTAAAAGTGCTGTTTTGGGGTTATAGGTCAAAGGTTCGAATCAAAAGGATTGAAATACAATAGGGTTGAATCAAAAGGACCGAAAACAAAAGGGTCCACCCACAAACCCTCTTTTTTGTTGTAAAAACCACTTTTTTTTCCTATATGGAAACCCAAAAAAAAAGATATTTAAAAAAAAAAAATGTGACCCTTTTGTTTTAGGTCATATTGACTCGACTGTATGGCATTCGATCCTTTTGGATTCAAACCTTTGACCGGACACCTTGTTTTGTCACTAAATTCAGTCATTTTCCAAGTGAATTATTGAAATGAAAAGTGTGCTGAAACTAGAGATCATCTAGTGCAGTCAGAAGAAACCGGGCCTCACTGACTGACAGCAGCTAAGAAATGTATTTATGAAACACCAGTCCAGCAACAGTTGTTTTCAGTTACAGGGGAAAAATGTAGATAAAAGTGGCAACATATCAATTTCAGCTGTGCAGAGAAGACTCCAAGCATAAGCTAAATACTTATTTCCAGGATGCAGACAATTTCCAGCACTCAAGGACAGACATGGTGCTGAATAGATGTGTGCTGCATAAGAAAATTAGATGTAAAAACCCAGTTTAAAAGTGTTTCTTTTCCCTGAAGAAATTGAAAATGTGCCTATTTAACAGCATGTTTGTGAAGGGCTTAATTATTTTAAATGTCCAAATCTCTAATAAACTGTGCTTATTTTTATATGTTTTAAATGAAAGACCTTAAAGTGAATTTTAAAATAACCCAGTTTAGAGTTAAATAAATACTTAATTCTGACATGAGAGTGCCCAGCCTGGGAAAGATGACACTTCTGTTGACACTCCCGTGCCACAGGAAGCCTTAATGGATGCTGCAGGTTCCTGCATATTGACAACAAAGAGCTCACAGACTTTCGTCTCTGGCCTAGCCAAGGACAATAGAAGGCTGCCTACTGATCTCTACAGGGGAGCTTCCCTCTCCAGGAAGAGGACACACCTCCCAGATCAAAGGAATGTGACAGCTGTTGAAGAAAAAAAAAACAGCCCAGAACTTTTGGTGTTTAAATACTATGTATAAATACTATTTGTGATTAAGTTTGAAACTCTTTAACTTTGCAACCTGAAGGAGGACAAATCTAAAAATCGGTAGATGTTAAGCTAATTTTAGGCCCTTGCTTTGAAGACATTAATGAACCCTGTGCTACCTAAGAAACCAAAGTTACAGGAAAACCCTAATTGTAGCAAAACTATTAATGCTGCAAGTCTAATATTGTATATTCATGCTCTAGTGATAATCGTCCAGATATATTCCGAGTTAGAAAGTATTAGTCCAAACTGTTATGATTAAAATTGATAAAATTCCATAGAACGACAAAGACAGCTCTCACAGAGATGGGGATTGAATGTGAAAAAATATCCATTAAAGATGTAATGTATGTGTCCGATTTTATTAGGGGACATAATTTTAGAAATGCATATTTGTCCAAAAGTTTAGTTTTGGTCAAAATCAATGTGGGAGTTCCTAAATCCCATAATAAAGATGACAGCGCTTTTCTGACTGCCAACCAGAACAAGGTAAGTGCCTTTGGCCAGTCACAGCCGTGGGAGTGTGGTTTGAAATTCTGCCCATACCATAAACTTTGTGATGCCATTTGGTAGGATAAATATAGGAACTTCACCACACATTCACACACACTGCTTCCTTACCACATCCTGATTTCCATGCAGCGCTTTGTTCCAGAACTCTTCATGTTGCAGTTGATTCCAGAATTCTTTGCAGAATCCAGGCCTCAGCATTGCTGAACTCATTTTAGCTAGGCTCAAATTCCACCATCCCAAATTTAAGGGAATTTAATTCTGATCCAGTCTGGCTTGCTACCATTCATGCTTGCCTGCTGAAACTCGCCATCACGCTAATTTGCAGTGTCCAGTGACCAGAAGGGCCAATCCATTCCAAATCTAGTTGAGGTGCCAGTCCAATGGACCAGAACTGCCTGCAGATCATCCCTCTAGATTTGCCCTGCAGCCGGTAGACATGATCCGATGACCAGAACCCTGACGGTACAGTCTTAATTACAATGGACTCTAAGTATCAACAGGAATAATAGTAACTCATAGTATATTGCCTTTTCTTATCCCAATCTCAACCTATCCCATCTTTAACTCCAGAACCTCTAATATGGTCAGAACCATTTTTGCGCTGATTTTTCCCATTTTGTGTCATTAAACCATAACCCATTAGTGATTTGAATTTCAATTTCCATACAGAACTTACAAGTGGCCGTGAGTAACTGTGGAGATTCACGGGTGGCATTCTCTTTTTAATAGTCATTAATATAGTATAATAAAACCAATCTGTCATTTTTTAAACCGAATTTCTGATTTTCTCTGTTCTATTTTTCAAAAAACGCCTCTCGCTAATACTTCCATAACTTCTTCAATTTTGATAGATAGAAACGTAACTCTCACTGAAACCTAAGATCTGTAACTACATCCATAACCATAACCCACATCGCAGAACAGTGTATTTGACCTGTTTTTATCAAAAATCGCATAGTGAAATTTTGCTGCGAATTTACATTTTCAAAAGGTTTCCCACGTGTCTTTTTCTCATTCCAAGTATTTCCACACTCCCATTCCGATCTAAAGTGTGTACTGTTGCTTATCTTGTAGCTCATGTTTGTTAGGACCTGTTATGTGTTGCTCTCATGAGAATTTTGATCAATTTCAGCATTTTTGCCCACTTTGCATTGTTTCACAAAGCCATTTTCTCAAAAAAGTGTCAGTTTCCAAAAATGGTTTTCTCTCTTGTTTGGGGAGGGAAGATTGCATTCAAACTGTAGACATTGTCTGTCATTTTTGAATACCTGCTACTCACTTACAACTGTGTAGGATTGCTCATTTGTGCCTAAGGAAATATTAACCTAAACACTATCTGTTCACAAACCAAACTGTTCTTTTTTCTGTGTTTTCTATTCTGCATTACTATAAGTGAATTCAATTGCTTTCCATATTTTCAAAATTGTATTGTCACCACTGGTGATTGCTGCCCCATATATATGTATTAAAACTTATGTGTGATTTGAATTTTAAATAAATGCATACATATTTACCTCTACAAACTAGCCTGATTCCTGTTCCAGTGTGACCTGTGGGCTATTTGGAGACAGGTGTTATGAGTGGTATATCATTCAGAATATTGAACCTATAGACATAATAAATAAGTATTTCATTGTGCACTACATGCTAGGCGAGACCCGGGTGTGTGCCAGATTGAAATCCTTAACAGCCCATCACAAAACTACAAAATATCATCATACCACAATGTAATCTATCAGTTTGCTTACAACATGATTTAAACTATATCATCAGTTTATCTGCTGCAGAAAAGGATTGCCTGCATCACCCATCCCAACAATAGAACAGCATGCATCTGTTATCACTTCCTCAAATTTTGCAAATTTTGCAACATTCTATCTTTACTTTTCCAGAAAATAACAGAATATACATGTCAACAAGGCAAGTCCATTCATTTCTGAAAAGTATATATATATATCTAATACATATTCCATTACAATAGTCTTAAAATAATACATGTACTCTCTTAGTAATCTATTACATTATCATTACCTCTCTTTTCCTAGTCCCAGTACCCAAATAGAAATTCATGCCATTGCCCCCACATCCCTCCATCTCTTTCAAGTACACAATAGTAATCGCTGTCATTACCCATCTTTCTTATCCCAGAACCCCAACAGCAATTCATGTCATTACACCCAGACCCCACTTCCTCATCCCAGTAGTAATCTATGTCAATACATACACATCACATCATTGTTCCTCGTCACAATACCCACTACTTATCCATGCCATTACCACCATATCCCTATTCCTCTTTCCAGTACACCAAAACTCAAACTCTATCTTCTTGATACTACCCCATTAGTAATTCAGCTACGATAACTTCAAATACGTTCTAAAACAATCACTATGACACAGTCAATATTCAAAAAATGTGTTGACAAAACTAACCAATAACAGAAATATACTCCTCCATCCAAACTCAATCATTAAACATTTTATTTCATAAAACATCTTTTCCCAGATATCAACAAACATTAAAAACATTAAAATACAGCCAGACTTTATTGAACTTAATGTAAGTATTCTTTCTTTTCTCAAACAGAAACAAACAATGGCAACTAAACTCAACTCTGTAGAAAGCAAAGAAAACAATGGACAGGCAAATACAAGAGAGTCATACACTCACCCTCCATTAAACAATCTATAGGAAAGGTACAAGCAAAACAAGAAAAAAACATTCCTTGTGCTAAGTACATCACAAACAAGATTATTGACTTATGAATAGAATCGGTGAATACATTACAATTTGGTGTGAAGAATCACAGAATCGTCCAATTTTTCAAGAAACTTAAAGCCACATTAGAGGATATTGGAAGAGCACCCACACTGCTGGCTTCATAGCCAAGGTCCTTTTTTCATAACCCTTAGCAGAGAACCATACTTTATTTAAGAAGAATACAGCCAACAACAGACACATCTAATTATTATAGATACGTATGAAAGAGGCTATGAAATAGTAGAAGAAACTGTTATGAAAAAAAGAAACATTCATTATAAATGTTCCCAACAAATGTTCAACCTGATCATTCTCATGTCCAGACAGTGCATCCAGTGTACAAATGGTCATTCAGCTCAATATGCAATGTGCACTATCAGTGGTGCAAATATTTACAACAATTTCTAAAGCAATACATTAAAGTAAAGCAAGAAGACAAGCTCTACAAAACATGTACTCATGTCCCCACCGGAATTCTTTAGGCTGAATTTTAGAAGCATCCTGTAAAAGAAATGTTCATCATTGTGGTCAGAGTTTGTGCAACTGTGTGCACAAAGTTAGGGTGGATTTAGCTTGATTTCATGGGTTTTGTTGTGTTAAGTTTTTACCTTAATGTGCCTGAAAATATTTTTCCCTGAATTTTAAGGGTTTTGTTATACGCTAGCTTAAACATTTTCTTTGTTAATATCACTAATAGCATTCACAAACAAATATAAAAATGTAGTTACTTTAGAGAAAAAATGTTTGATAGGTTAAGATGTGTTCTTCAAAATTGCTTACCTGATTCATTTCATGGATGCCTAATTATGTCTGCTGATTTTCTCTGCTCTGCCACCATAACATCTGTGAAAGACAGTGCAATATATTTTATGATGCAAATATATACAGAAGAGTAGTGACTTTTTTCATAATAGTTCTGTATGAATACTAAATGTATTCTGAGTACTCAACCAATTAAGGTTCTGTACATTAATCATTTTGTAGAGGGAAAAACCTTTACATTGGAGAGAACAACTCTATTCACTGAACTAAAATGTGTGCTTGAAGCTTACTTTTACGTGTAAATTATTTTCTATTTATACAATCTTTATAAAACATCTGAACTATATGCAATAAGTATTGCTAATACATTCACTTATTATGCATGATTCGCCTTAATAAACAACATATTTACACACAAATTACATTATATCTGACTTTGTAAAAACTTTGCTTTATGGCAGACTCACTGAGGGTGTTAACTTTCCAATAAATCCACATTATATGTCTACATTGGCTATTAATAACGTGGGTCAAAAATTAGAAGCCTAAGGAAAACGAGGTCCCTAACTTCATTTCTTCCGGCTATTTCTACATGAATGTAGCAGATAGAATGTATAATTATTGATCATAGAATCTTAAAGCAGATTCTAATAAGGCTAACACTCTTCTGCAATGCTGCTATGTTTAGAACAGCAACTTGAGACAGGTTATCTATTGAAATGGAAACCAGGCATTTGATAATACCTCCACTTCCATATTTTAAGCAATGTACAAGGAAACTATGCTCCCTACTTTTAGTAATAGTGGAGTTTTGGAGAATTACATTTGGAAAGGGGAGTGGTGTTGAGAGACTGCCTTAGGGAAGAGAATCAGTAACAGATGGAAAATAACACTGCATGGGCAGGGCAGCTAAACTAAGCACTCAGGTAACTGCGTGCCTGGTTTTTGTATCAGAAAATTCCAAATAGATTTGCAGCAATTTCATTGGTTAAAGCACCTGCCAAAGGTACTACTATACATTATATTTACCGAAAATATGCACAATAGGCATATCATGAGAATAAGTAACTATATACAAAGAGCCAAAGTATCCTTTCTGCACACACTTTCTTTTATTTTAAAACATATCAAATTTGCAGAGTAGCTTATGCAACCATAATTAAGAAAACCTAATTATGTTATCAGTTTTACAAAAAATAAATATACAGACATGCCAAATTGTACAATTATTTTGAGTGTATTTTTTTTTAGTGTAACCTTTTTTAATGTCTGGTCATACCCTTATTTGAAATAATAGGTAGACAGTAATAAAATCCCTGCATGTAAATACATGAATATTTATTTACCACATGCTACACTTTCTTAGAAATGTAATTTCAATACTTCTGGTAAAATCTGTCCGTGCCCTTGTTTAGTCCAACTACACACATAATAAGTTAACAATGACATTTCTTAATATGCACTTAAACTTTCAAAGTTTTTCTTTTAAATTCTATTGTTCTTTAATACTTCTATTTGCAGAAGCTTGATTATTTCTGCAGAATACCATCTTAAAGTTGTCAACCGAATTGTAAACTACTACAGGAACACCTCAAACTGATGTTTAAACTGTGCATCATTGCACAGGTGCAGTAGCCCAAAGGACCATCTAAAATGGACATCTTTGCAATCAATCGGAACTACCACTTTGCTTGATTTTTCAGGTCAAAAAAAGACCTTGAATCAAAATTCATATACATGTCTCTTCAACAGTAGTGGCCCAACATGGAGCGTGGAATCCCATTTTCTATTAGCCAGAAGTTTAATAACCCATATTCTAATTATCTCTAAATTGTCAATAACATATTTTGTTTCAACTCTGTGTGTGTCCTTTTTGAGGCTACCTACAAACATAAGAAGTAATGACAATTCTATTTAATCTATCCTGCAAAAAAGAATTGTTATTTTTTTTAAATACCTTCTTTTTCATATTTATTTTGTAAAAAGTGCTGTGTTTAACCACAGAACACATTCCTGGACTTTTGCTGAAAGTATCCTAGTACTAGTACTTAAACTAGGCAGATTTGATGCCAGACATGCTGCTCAGAGAACTGCAATATAGTGATATTTCCATGCACTGCAACATGATGTTCACATGTACTTTTCACATAGAAGCATGCCCACGGGTTATACCTACACACATGTTTAATAAATGTGGAGGTGTTTATAGAAAGTATGTATAAATGGTTTAAAGATCACACATATTTCATAAAAACTAATTTTGTTTTAATTTTCATAAAAATACTTGTGAATGTTGTGTGTGTCTTTATTTCAGCCACCTCCATACATAAGGAGTAAATGGCAATATACCTAAATATTTCTTTAAAATTCCAATTTGTGCTCAGAATTAATTTATTTTTTAATACTTTACTTTTCATTGTTTGCTCTATTTCCTATGTTTTACTTGTTTCAGATGTAAACAGTTATCAACATCTAAACTCCCTAGCACTTAAAATAATGAACATGGAACCAGTTAAATAATCCAGTACTTATAGGGTACACCTGTACATGTTAACATATATAGTGTTTCACATAATAAAAGATCCATTCTTAGCCCAGGCCTAACTAGTCAGGAGTGGGCGGAGTGGCCTTGATCTCCTCCAATGGGTCCCTGCTACTTTCATACCCACTCAGGCCTTCTCCTTCAAATTCCTCATCTGCTGGCTTGGTGTTTCTCCTATCCTCTCTCTGACTCTGACCACCATCTTCCAGCGTTATGCAGACAACATGCAGCTCTCCTTCAAGCTTACCTCCTCTGCCTCCTCCTCTTCCTCTCTCATTCCTTGGTGTCTGCTATTCAGGCATGGTGTACTACTAGTGGTCTCTGCCTTAATGCCAGTAAGACTGGGATCCTTCTCATCGGGACCCCAGCTCCCCCCTTCCCTCCTACACTCTGACCATCCTTCATGGGCCCCCTCACCCTTCTCCCTTTGCTCACCTTCCCCCTGAAAGTCAATGTCTCCAGACAGGACTACTGCAACAGCCTCGTCCTCATACCTGCCTAACTCCTCACTTTGCCCCCTTCAACTAATCCAGAATAGGACTGACCTTAAGACCGGGGGCCGCATCTATCCAGCCCTAAAATCTCTCCACTGGCTCCCGGTTGCTGCGAGGTTCAAGTTCAAGATACAAGTTCATCATCCACAAAGTTTTTCTGGGTCCTGGGACCATGCTAGCTCCAACTCTATGCAGATCAGCTGCTTTTCCAAGTAGGGAATGGGGGTTAGATCTCGCTCCTCCACAGATGCCTCCCTCTTGAATGGCCTCCCTGCCCCTCTCAGACTTGTAGCGCATCTCCTTACATTCTGGATGCTTCTCAAGACCTTTTTCACTGCCTCCTTCTCCCTCCCCCTCCCCAGCTAATTTCCTCCTCTGCCTGCTGGCTGGCTGCCTGGTTCCTTCAGATTCTTACAGGGCACCAGGCCCTCCTCCACCAGTCTACCTCTGCACTTGGTCTCTCCTGACTCCCCTCCCAAGCCAATCTACTTCTGTACGCACCCATGTTGTGAAATATTCACAGCGAATGGATGCCCCCTCAAGAAAAATGACTGCATGTGTTTTAAAGGTTTTCTTGCAAATAGAAACCTGTTTACAAAATTGAAAACCGTAGTACTGATTTTCCTACCATTTAAACTATAGCTCTAAAACCTTATTAAAGGTACTTTTTAAAAGTTAATTTTGAAGTGTTGACTGTAAATTACAAACACATTCACTACATTGCATATCATGGTACGCTTTTGTTACAAGATCAGAAAAAAATCACACTTTATATATAAAAACCTTCCTGTAAGATCTTGAGAAATGTCCTGTTTATAACATTGTGGATACTCGTGATTGCACTCATAAAACATTCCTATATATCTATCTACACTGTTTTGTGCGCTAGCACCTCAAAAAGAGTAATTACAAATTCCTGACCATCTTCATATGTATTATGAGAGAAATGTTCTCTTCTACTCACAACAGCTACTGCATTTTGAATTGACATTGCATAATCTGTGGTATTTCATCTACAGATACTTTAAGAATTGAAATTTCCACACATAGCGGTTTCTCTATTGTTGTAGCTATTTCTTGTATCAGTGGTGTCATTTGAAACACATGCAGAAAGCTGAATTTGAATTGTATTCAACTACGGTTTGATTACTAAATCTGCAGTGGGAGTATGTCACATTTGTTTGACTTTCCAACACTGCTATATTCTCTTCTTTTGTACAGTTAAGAGGAACCAATTTATGTGAATGTAGCTTTACCAGTTGCTTTTTTTTCTTGCTATAAATTTAGCAGGAAGAGGTATAGGTTCAAGGTGAGGAGCATACAGTGCACATACTTTAATATATTCTTCAATGTATGACATATCAGCCGCCACTTTCGATTCAACAAAGTTTATTAAAATTAAACCTTCAATATTTTTAACACGTGACAGGCTACATATGAATTTCCTTCTTTGGACACTGTATGACCAATGTCAATCAGTGCTGCTTCTGAAGTCTATGAATACTAAGTGCATATGCAAAGCACAATGGAAATTGGCCTCTATTCACATTGGTATCCTTAAAAAACATGAAGTGTGCAGAGGTCTGAGAAATCAAATGAGGTTCCTTTACACAATCAAACTTTACAAAAATATGTTCAATATTCGTACTGAGGAAAAGTGAGAAATACAACCACTCTTCACATTGCCCCATTGACTAGACCAATTTCTACATTCAAGTGCCTCTTTAACACTTCTCATGCATTGATGAACATTTTTAAACTTGATTCTAGACCTGCTGTTTTAGAAATTGAATTGTCTGTTGAATTGATCGTGCTTTTACTTTTTTATCTGACTCTAATGGCATAAGATGACCATCTAAAACATTGCACAATTTTATCTCTACAATGGCCCTCATTACGACCCTTGCGGTAAGTATGCTACATTACTGCCATGGCGTAATCATCGTTTACGCCATGGACCGATGGCGTAAAGAGCGCCATATTCCGACCCATCGTGCACGAGCATTACGCCATGGCGGTAATGTAAACTACGCCATGGCGTAAACAGCCCTTACCGGCATCGAACGCCGCGCTGGGTGACCTACCGCCACCCATCATTGCGCCGACCGTAATCAGCGGGCCCCATAATCAGCGGGCCCCGTAATCAGTGGGCACCGTAATTAGCGGGCGGCGCAAATTAGCGGAACCGGAAGTAGCGTCATCGCGGCGGAACGGGAAAGAGCACAGCGGCCATCTTTAAAAACACAATCCATTGCCATCCTACCCAACCACACTACATTCGACCCTGAAACCCTGTGAATCCCATTACCCACCCATTTCCTCACCTAACCATGCCAAAAGTTGTAAAAAAAGCCTGCGACAGGCAGCGGCAGGACCACTTCAGCCGCGAAGAACTAACTATGCTGGCAGACAGGCTGCAGGAGAAGGCAGACATCGTCTTCTCATCAGAGATGACGAGACCAGCCATAGCCCGGAAAAAAGCAGTATGGGAACTCGTGGCACAACGCGTCAGTGCCGTAGGTACCACCCCACGCACCGCCAGACAGTGCCGCAAAAGGTGGGATGACCTCCGGCTCCGAGTAAGGGGCATACTGTCAGCAAACCACAACCTGGGACTGGCAACTGGTGGTGGAGCAGACTCCCCACTGAAGATGCAGCCATGGGAGGAGACATGTGCCTCATTGATCGGCATAGAGTGCATTGAGGGCGTCGGCGGAATGGAGAGAGGAGCCCCGACATCAGGAGACACAGGTAGGTGCCCCCAATTCAGCCTTGCAAAACACCCTGAATCACACTTACATGGGAATCACAATGTCGCCCCATATGGCAAACGCAACACATCAGCAGAAGACCCACACCCTGCACACATGCAGCATGTACACTCTACAGCAGGCACACACATTCCTGCATGCTCAACCCACCCAAAAAGGGAGACAACCTGTATGTCACGGCCTACAAAGTCCACCATCTATCCATCTAAACCATGGCACTCATCACAATGCCTGCTCAATGTCCGCTGAACCATCAATAACACTTTCCCTCCTCTGCTCCACCACAGGCTCACACTCGGACACCGGCAGGGACGAGAGTGGCACCACCCCAGCCAAGAAGACCAGGACAGAGGGAAGAGGCCACCAACCATCCACCTCTGCTGGACCCATGGCCAACCCACAGCAGGCCAAAATTCCTGTTGCCGAACAGCCCAGGGCAGCAATTCCCCCCGAGGAAAGGGACATGATGGCACCCACGGCAGACCCACAACCACTGCTGCACACTGAGGGGATCGTGTCTGCGGGGAGCAGTACAGTCGGGGAGACTGCAGCCATCGCAGCCTGTTCTGACAGTGATGTGGCGAATGGGGATGATGACATGGAAGGTCCCCCCAACACCCAACTTACCTCTCCACACCTGTCCCCATGTAGCCTGCATGGACAGGACACACAGGGGCAATCCCCTGGAGGTTCATGGCCAGCCACTCCAAGCCCAGTGGGAGTAGGGGAAGAGGGGAGGAGTCCTATTGGGCCTGCAATTGCAACCTCCATTGTGCCTGATTTCAGCCAGGTGCTGGACCAAATATCAGCGAGGCAAGAACAACTGGCGTCAATCCTAACGCAGCATGTTGCTGATTGTGGAGGTGCCAGTTCAGGCATGGAGAGGTGTGCTGACAGCATCAAGGCAGCCATCCAATCAGCAAGCACGAATATATGCACAGAACTAGCCGCAGTGCGGAATATGATTAGTGAACTGATACGGACAATCATGGACACGCGGCGTACCGAGCAGGCCGGTACCTCCTCAGCAGCAAGTTCGGCCCCATCCAGCCCCGTCCGCAGGTCATCCAGGACCCGGAGGAGTACAGGCAGGGGGGCCCCAGGTTCCGGGACAGGGGGCTGGCAATAGTGCCTGCCCAGTGGACCACTGAAACATTACCCACTTCACCACGGGCACTGGCACTCCTTTGCAGGGATTTCTGGGGGGAGGTGGAGGGGGGATTGGGTGTGTTGGGATGTTCAGGGGGGAGGGGGGATTGGGTGTGTTGGGGTGTTCAGGGGGGAGGGGGGATTGGGTGTGTTGGGGTGTTCAGGGGGAAGGGGGATTGGGTGTGTTGGGGTGTTCAGGGGGCAGCACAATACACTTTTTCGTTTATCACAAACCAAATGTGTGGACATTGCTCATTGTGTATGTGTGCTTTATTGTTGTACAGTCTACAGTGTGCATATACCAGACACACACAGTGCCCCAAGTGCCGTCCACATGTTACACGCACACGCTGTGTGTGCTAGAAGTATTGGTCAATGAGATTCTGACGCATTTCACGCCCCTCCTGTGCATCGCTGCCTCCTTGAGGTGCTGCCCCATCCCCACCCCCACCCTCATCATCCTCATCATCAGGTGGTTGCAGTTCTGCATCAGGGGGCAGAGGCACGTTACGTCTGACGCACATATTGTGTAGCATGACACATGCCATGACGATCTTCGCAACCTTCTCATGGCGGTACAGGAATGCCCCGCCAGACCTGCAGAGGCAGCGGAAACGTGCCTGCAGTAGGCCAAAGGCCTGCTCTATCACCACACGGGTACGCGCATGGGCACGCTTGAAGTCCTCCTCATGCTGGTTCTGTGGGTTCCGGACTGGTGTAAGGAGCCACCTCTTCTGGGGATAGCCTGCATCACCTGTAAATGGGCAACAATGTATTTGTCAGGAATGAGATTGCTTTCTGAACATGACGCGCCACCATGCCTTGCATTCAACTGTTACTTTGCACCAAATTTAGTTGTGCTAATGGATTCACACTATGCAACCGGTATATGTTCATGGCTCTCATGTACTGTTTTGCATGCCAAGACACAATGCAGGGGTGACAATTGCCTTGTGAGTGCCCATCCACTGTGTCCGTTCAGGCCGTTACTTTATGTGACCTGGCATGTGTCCTGTGAGGTCAAAGCTCACATGATTGCAACATTGCTGTCTGGCTCATTATGACCCCAGGGAACAATACTGGTGTCAATGGGGGGAGTTTGTGGGTCTTGCTGTATGTGTAGTGGTGCATTGATGTTCCTGTCCGACATGTGCCTCCTTTGTGCGCAGTTATGGGGGACAGGCCTTTCAGTTGATGGTGTTTGGTGACGTGCATGTAGGTGCGTTACTTTGGAGTCAATGTGGTCACATTTCGTACAATGCACTTGCAGATGGTTGTGTCATGGTTGGGGTACACTTTCATTCACATGTTCGGGCTGATTAGATCAGGCATCATGTATACAGTTGTCAGATGACGTGAGTGCTGCCTCAGGGTATGATCTGGCTACTGCTAGTCGCAGCCATGTGACGTATGCATCATTCCACCCCCCCCTTTCTGCCAGGTGAAATATGCATTGGTACGTCGATCACCTACACACTTTGCATTTCCATGCTCATGACATTTGACTCACCGAGTAGGCAGAAACTTGGGCCTGCATGTCGCTCCATGTAGCGTGGTATTGTGGATTTCCGAAGGACCATTGAATCATGGGTTGATCCAGGGAATCGGGCACAACAATGTGTGAAGATCCTGTTGGAGTCGCAGACCATTTGCACGTTGATTGAGTGAAATAGTTTACGGTTGCGGTATGGTACCTCCATGGCATGTAGGACCACCAATTCAACATGGGTGCAGTCGATGGCACCAATGCAACCAGGTATGCCAGCTAGTGCATGGAAACCCACTTTGGTGTTGGCAATTTCCTGGGCAGACCGTGGCAATGAGATGTGGTCGTCTGTGTGCTTGAGGAGGGCATCGAGCACTTGGATCAGTGTACGTGAGAATAATGGTTGGGATATGCCATGCAAGTGGCCCACTGTGTGCTGGTAGGTGCCTGTGGCCAGGAAGTGGAGCACGGCCATGACCTTCAGTAGGGGCGGGATGGCAGTGGGTGTTTCTATCATGCTGACAATGTCGTTGTGTATCATGTGCACAATGTTGGTGATGGTGTCCCGGTCCAGTCGGTACAGGGTGTGGATCTGCTCTGCGGTGAGGTTGAATGGACTGGCTCTGATGCGTGGGATTGGGGGCTGCCTGCGTGGTGCCACTGGCTGTGCTGGTGGGGCTTGCTGGCCCTGCCTTGCCCTCCTTCTCCTCCTGCGTCTCCTCCGTGCAGCCTGTTGTTGTTGTTGTTGTTGTTGTTGTTGCAGTTGTAGCACTCGCATTGCTATCAGGTCCTCCAGCCCCAACATTGCTAGTCCTATTGGTATCATTGTGGAGTGTGACTGGGGCTGGTAGGGGTGGGGTGTGCTCTTTTTGCACTGGGTGAGTCTGTATTGCCTCCACCTGTGCTGATTCTGTGCACCTGTGGCAGCTTGGAACACTGCACATGGCCATTTACGGTTGGTTCGCGATGGCGGAATTAGCGCCATGGCGGTAAGGTACTTAACGGCCTTGGCGATGGCGTTGGGGGCATGTCCGCTTGGTTTGTGATCTGCGTAGCTTTGCACCATGCCGGTATTTACAGCATGGTGTGTTGCACGTGCGCGACCTTGGTGCTGTTAGCGGCACTGTAAACTACGATGTCGCTAATTGCACTTTCGCGGGTCATAATCGGACCTAGCGGAAAACGATGCCGGTATTCATTTACCGGCATCGTTTTCCACTTACCGCCTGGGTCGTAATGAGGGCTAATGTCTTGCTTCTCAGAGAGCAGCAGTGTAGAGATGAAGTTGTCACACTCTCTGAGTGTACACGTAAAAGCAACACAAGAAACATTATTTTCTTGAGGCGTGCAACCTGAGAAATCTGTCTCCCTGTTATGACTGTTTTCATATTCTCCTACAGGATACCTATACACATCCTAAATCTGTAGATTGTGTCCTATTAGTGGTAAATTCCTGGAATTCAAAATAATCCCAAACGTTGAAATTATCAATGCTACATATATTTTTCTGACTATCCTTAGATTGCAGGATCTTGAAGACTGGTTGAACATTCACAGCTAATTGTAACAAATCTGTAAAAATAAGGACATTTTTACCTCCCACAAAATATTATAGTCAGTCTTCAAGACCTCTTGCATTTGCAAATGAATGAAAGCTATCATCAAGTTAGGTACCATGCTCAGTTCATCTACAATCAACACGTTTCATTTTCTTAAGACTTTCCCTGCTTCTTGCGGTGCATGTGATACAGGTTTGCGATACTCAAGTTTATTGTAATGCTCTACTGGTAGCCTCAATAATTGATGTAAAAGTAACAACCCTTTGCTGAATGCTGTGAAACCAGTTGGAGCAGTTGCAATACATGAAAGAGAGCAATCATTTAAATGTTGTATCGTGATCTCAATGCACAAATAAAAAAAAAAGATTTTCCTGTTCCAGCTTGTCCACTAACATACAACAATAGAGGTCTGTTGCATTGCACTTTCTACTTCCTCCATGGCAGGCTTAGCATCAGTTTGAATAATTGACTCACCTATGATTTATTGACTTCTTTCTGCAGAACATTGACTGCCCTCAGGAATCTCTTATTCCAATTCAGCTGCCAAAGGTGTGTCTTGATGTTGATCATTTTCCACTAAGTCTAGGTACTGGTTGAATGTTGTGTTAGGGAGAATTCTCCAGAATGGCTAATTTTCCTTACCTACTGAGTCCCTCAGCAGCTGGATTTCTAGGATTTATTCTTTTCACCTTGTAAGAGTATGAGCCTTTGTTCCAACTCTTACCTGTGTCTTGCTGTGTGTTTTACATTTTTTGTGTTCATAGACTGTGGAGCCTCACCTAAACCATAGGCATCATCATTTTACTGTGTGTCACACAGCACCTTTAGTGCGTAACACAGGGTTGTCTTTTTCAGACTTCCCACTTTAAACTTCATATTCTGGGACTGACTACTGTCTCGCAGAACATGTAAAGTTGCCATTGACTTTATTAGTCTTTTTAAAATTCACAAACCCAGTACAAATTATCTTACATAGAGTACTGGAAAGGGTTTGTCTCACATGGAACATTATTACGTTCCCCGTTCTTTAAGATTTGGCTGGTGGCAGTGGTATATGCCATATTTTTCCTACCGCGGTCTATTGAAATAGCCTTGGTACTGTTTTAGGCTATCTTGGTAGCCTCGAACTTAAATCCGCTGGACCCCATTTACTTTTATTTCGTCCCTGCTGGGTTTATTCGCCATTTCTTTTTGTAAAAGTCGTTCTCGTTTTTTACTCTGCACGCCAAACAAGGTTTGGTTAATTTGTTCACCGTCCTTTGGCAGGCTTCTGCACAGAAGCCCTCCATAGGCACCTGAGAATGTGGGGGGGACAGGATGTGAGGGAGGGGTTTTAGGCCCCCTGCACAGGGTTCCCTTTGAAACCCAAGCCACATTCTGGTTTGATTGGCTAGGTGGCAGTCCTGCCAGGACAGCCACCCTGCTGTGGGATTGACAGCCAGGCTGTGTGAATGGGGGAAAACTGCCAAAAAAAGCAGGTCTCTGGGAGTTCAGGCAGAGTCGCCACTGAATCGAGAGAACCATAGAGAAGCTGAAAGAAGAGTACCACTACCACGACTGAAACTCCCGGTAAAGCCCTGCTGCGGGTCCGAATCTCCAAACTTCGATGATAGGGAAGATCTGCAAGGAATCTTCTTCCCTTGAGCTGGTGGGACCAACCAGTTTGCCAAACACCAAGCAAGGCCTCCCTCCCCTGGTTGAATTTGCTGTGCATCGCTGCAGTTCACCGGATAGCCAGGAGGCTCGGACCGTGTTTGGGTTTTAACATACGCACCTTTTATTCATTGCTTTGCTCTGCTGCTGGTTTCTTCCCTGGGCAGTGCAGGACCCTCCAGTCTTCCTACTTCATGTCAGTCTGACAGTCGCTTCAGGAACCGTGACCCTGCAGGACCTGCCAGGAACTTCTGCCTCAGCTACAGCCTTCTTCTTCATTTAAGGTACTGTTCTACCCGGTTGTTCATTCCACCCGACTACGGTGAAAGTGTTTTAAACCTTTCGCCAATCCGAGGGCTTGTCCTTCTCTACTCTTTTAAATAACTTTTCCTTCGATCAATTTCATTTCAAACTCTTGGCAAAGACTTAACCGTGAACTACTCTGAACTGTGTGATCCTCTGCAGAGACTCTGAACCAATAACATTGGCCCAGGCCTATTGATTTGAATTTTCATTGTAGTGAGCCTTTTCTAGATTGCCCTGCCTACTTACTTGTTGGTGCTGTTTGATTTTGTATAACCGTGTCTGCCCCTCCCTTTTTAAATTGCTGGAGTGACATTTTGCTCACTTCATTTTGAGCTTAACTTGCCCAGAATCCATTGGGTGTTGAGTAGTATATTAAGATTGTGATTGTTCTGCTGCTTTACTTAGTAAATTGTTTTACAAATGAATGTGTAAATAAAGGTATATTCTTTTACTCAGAATCCTTGAGACAGTTTCTGTTTGCACCATAGCAATTGCTGTCCTTTGTGTAACTTCTGATACTGCTCACTTTACTCTTGAGATAAGTCTGGCTGCTCAGCCATCGCTACCACTTTACTGTGTAGTACAGGCTTGTACCAAAGATGAATTTTTACTTACAGTTGTAGTCTTAATTGTGTGTGGTGTTCCAAAAGGGTACTGCATATGATTCTGCCTAACACTTTGAAAATGTAATGAGTTATTTTTTTGCAAAATATGATTGTTCAAAAGATTGAACATTTCCAAGAAAAACACATTCTGTCCACCATGAACCTGTAAAATGGAAACATATATTAATTCTGTTTCTTTTCTATGCAGTTTAGGAAGTCAGTTTCAAGTGGTTGATGAGACTTGGCGTTTCTTGTCTCAGTAGGCATCCAGTACATCCATGTACTTTAAATCATCCACGGTCAATGTTTGCTTCAATATGTTGATATGAGTAGCATTCTGTGACTTCTTTCAAAGATCTTCCAACTCTGACAACCTATTTGGATAATAGGTATCAATCAAGTTGTTTTTCAAAATCTCTGTACTATCAGGTACTCTTTCAGTTAACTGCTGAATTCCCTGCAAAGTCTTCAATATCCGATGTCTTGTAGTAGCTGGGGCAAGACTTAACCATACTAATGTAATGCTATGTCCATACAGAGGTAAACTAGCTAGCCAATCTGAAGCGTTGTAACTACCACACTCCCTATGAGAGAGCATCTTCAGACCAAAGCTTTGAAATTTCGAAGACTTTTGTCCACTGATTAGTTTGCACATACTTCAGCTAAATTGCTCTTTTCAACTTTTGTCATGTATGCTGTAACATGACGAGCAACAGCTGTTGTATCATCTGAATACACTATACATCAGTATTTGCATTCCAAAGCTGAGCAATGACAAGATTGTAACCAATAATGAATTGGCATTCCTTATCTCTTTTTAAATGATACATATTGCTGGGTTATTTACCAGTAACATGGTGTCAAAGAGATGACATTAAACTGTTTGCTCTACCAACTGGTATCACATGCCTTGGAAAGCCAAATCTCCACAGAGTGTACTACTTGTCTTTACTTTTATATTTTCTCTGACTGTAATTCCCATACGAGTACCACTGAAACCTTTCCACCTTGTTCCGTAGATCAGCATTTAAATGCTGAACAGGGATGGAAGAAGTAATATCTTTTTCTATGAACTCCATCACTTAGCTATCACTTTCTTTACAAAACTGAGGAGCATATTTAATCCACAACAACATATGTATATGTGGAGCCCCATGTGCCTGGTACTCTTTTCTCAAAAGGAAATTTTCCATAGTACATAGTGGACCATTTTCTTTATTACATATACATTGTGACATGGCTATAAATCGGTGATGGGCGAATCACAATACACTTACAGTGTCCATGGCACACAATTCTGCCGGTGTCAAGTTTACTATCCCTTATTTCTGTGGGTTGCTTTCAAAAATCTACTCTTGCAAGATCATCCCAACCATACACAGTGCGACTTAAAGTCATAAACCACATTAGAGGGTGCAGGTTTCTGATCATGCATCTAACCTCTGAGTGTCATCTATACCAACATTCCTTAGCTGCTCTCGTTGTGGCAAGGATATTGGTAATTTTACCTTCTAAAATGTTGTTTTTTTCTTTCAATTGTTGCAGCACCTCACATGCAGAAACATGTTGAAATGTTGTTCCTATTTGAAGTGTATGAGCAACAGCATAACAAAAGGTTGAAAATTCTCTTTCATATAGTAATTAAAAAATAAATTCAATATTGGTGCGGAATTGGGAATCTTCGGAATACATTTGTGTAAAACAATATTCTGAAGAAGAAATGGAAACCTTCTGATCAGCCAATCTGCCTCCTTTTCCAGTAGGAAAAAAGCATAGGGAACAAATGAGCTTCTAAGGTTTTTTCCCAGACACTGATTTGTGCACAATTTGTTGATTTCATTTGGTATAATTCTAGACTGTCACCCATTACTTCACGCGAGTGTAAAGGATGAATAGTGTAATGTTCATACAAACTATTTCATTCTGCAACAGTTAGATATTCAAACTGACATTCAGTGCTCTTGCTTTTTGACTCAACTTAAAGCATATAAAGGTCTGGTCCAGTCAGACTGTGCCGTTACAAATCAATGGGGGTCATTATGACTCTGGCGGTAGCCGTGCCGATAAATACCGACATGGGTGCCACCAGAGTCATGAATTTTCCAGCGCCCAGGAATGACCAATTGCTGGGGAATTACAGCCTCGGTGGACCCGGTAATTGGCCATTCCCGTGTGCCAGAAAATATTACTCCCCATTCCTGGTGCAACGTCTGCGAGCAGGTGCCGTTCCACCCACCAGGTCATACCTGGCGGGTGAAAAAGCACCCGCTTGCAGAACTCGCAGTGTGCCGGTCCGGAACAACAGTAGGCGGCAACAGTACCGGCAAGCTTACTGGTACCGTTGTTTCCAGACCGGCAAACTCGTAATGAATCCCATCATGTTTCATTAAAAACTCTAAATCTTCTTTGACCGTGTTGATGTCTATAAGATGTTACCGAACTTGCTTATCATTTGTGGCAACACCATTTACTAACACAATCAAAGATTCTGCACATTTCACAAATAGAGTGTTGAAATTATTCTTACAAATTGAGAGGCAAATACACATAGTTGCCTCTCACACCTTGCACTAATGATTTATTTGGCAGTTTTGTCATCTGTGTTTGTAATCTAACAATAACTTGGAAAGAATGAACAGTTTGCAATGCAATCACTTCAAACATGTTCAATTTTTGAAGCGCAACAGGAATTATAGTCCATGCTTCAAGACGCTTCTAGGAGGAATGCATTTTCTTGGGTAAATTTAGCACAGTGTCTACAAACATATAGTGTCTCATTGTGTCAAATTGCTCTCTTCTAGAGGTAAAGGTATTTCCAAACATCTTCTACGTTATCTGTAACTTTCAATGTACATTAGTTGTACTTGTTATTTATAGAAAGTGAGTCGAGAAGACACACAAATGATGTCAGGTCATTCGCTTGAAGACAACTGAAACATTGCGAAACCGCTTTTGCACTCTTGAAAAATGAGATCCTTTGAAAACATAGGATCATCATTTCCACTTACTGTAAGTGTTTCATCTGTATATACATAATCTTTTAAATGAGTCATGCTTATCATCGGAATTGTAGAATATATAGTCATCATTGTGTTATGTAAAAGTGTAACGTTCATAGATGGTGTTTTGCAATGATACAATTGAACTAGAAGATATCTCATTTTCATATGATGTGCAGCCAACATATGTATATGATGAAACTGACTCTTACATCTGCTTTTATTAAAACAAGCTAGAGAGTGCCTTGGAAGCCCAGCTTTTTCACAAACAGCACATTCATCTATTCTCTGACACATCTTTATTTGTCTTTGAACATACTCATTTTTGTGCAACACTTGCAAAAATCTCTTTAAGACTTTACAAGAAAACTGGTTAATATTGCAAAAAACACTACACATCCATACCTTAGTTTCTTTTGTTGCGTATATTACACCCTGTCCTAAAGTTTCTCTTCACTAGTGACTGTCTTTCGTAGTTCTTCTTTTCCAGAAAATGCACCAATGTGTACTTTATAACTACATCCACTCTCATCAATAGCATATGTTACATCCCATTGAAAATATTTCTGGATGAGAAGTGTGTTTCCATTCTCCAACAAAGACTTCACAAATGTTGTGTTGTGTAAGTACACAAACTGTTCATACCTTTGTGCAGAATGGCATTGTGACCTTAATCAACATCTTATGTTTGTTCAACACGAAAATAAACAATTTTCTTTTCATATTGAAAGCTTTTCTGATTATTCCTTTTATATCTTTTCTTTTGCAGAAAACACTTCACCACATGCCTAGATGTTAATTTCACACTTCTCAAAAGATTTGTAAAGACTTGAGTGGAACATTTAAAATGAAAATATGTATTCTGTTATCTAAAACCTAAAGAACATCTGGTTTCCTTTTCTTCAAGAGCTGTTATTTTTTTAATACATACTATCGATATTGCTTCATTTGTCAAATTATCAGTGTGTTTTTTTTTATAAATGTGCTTAGTTCCATTCAAGTCATTAGTTGACATGTCTGCTATCTGAATTTGGACGTTTTCAATAACGTTATCACTAGCAGGCATTTATATATTGCCATCAGAAAACGTTTGTACAAAACATGAAACATCAGTATCAACTTTCTAGATTTAAATACTTTACTTCCCTGCAGACAATCCTTCCTACTGGATTGTTCCTGTTGATTCTTAGATGGCATTGGGCACCAATGTTGTAAAGACAGGAACATAATTAATACATACAAGTCACCTATGGACCTCTAAAAATAAGAACCACTCAAGATGTATAACTAGCCGCAGATGAGTATTGTGTGAATATGTATAGATATAGGTAGGGTGGTGGTACACTGGGTGGGTGTTAAAGAGAGTGGGTTTGGGGTGGGTAGGTGGAGGTAGAGTGGATGGGGTAAGGTGGGTGGGTGGGGAAAGAGAGGGTGGCAGTAGGTTGGTTGGGTGGGGATTGAGAGGCTATGGGTAGGGTGGGTGGTTGAGGGTAGAGAGAGTAGGGGTAGGATGTGTGCGGTTAAGGGGCGTGAGAGTAGAGAGGGTGATGGTGGGGTCAGTGGGAGTAGACTGAATGTGACATATTCTTTAATGCTTATTTAGGTTTGCTCCTGATCTGATGTGCCTATGGAATACACATTAATGTTACATGTTTGTATGTGTCACTTCTTTTAGCATATTTATAATGTGTAACAAATGGTACATTTTGAGAATGAAATCACATGTATTTTGAAGAGATATGTTTGCCGTATTCATAAACATTGTTTGTGGTAGTTGAATAAGTAATATAATGTTTATTTAATCCCAATGTAACAGCAACAAATCCCCATGTTGGGCATTGATTTGACAATGTGTGTCTAAAAGAAGCATTGCAGATGATGAGCTTGTGGGTCTGACACACACATCCACTGATGTGCATTCTTGAACATGGGCTTGGCAAATGATTACATGATGGTTGTGTTGCATGTGCATGGGTGACCAGTGTGAGGGCAAGGGGTGGTTGTGATGTGCAACGTGGATGTGCATTGTACCTTCTTACTTGCATTGAAATGTTGATACTTGCCTACATCATCCCCTACCCATCCTGCCTGGGTGTCATGTGAGGGGTGTCATGGCTTCACTGACTCATGTTGTTGTGGCCTGCTGCCTCACATGGATTGCGTATGCTTGCTGTGTATGATGTTGCATGCATGGCAGTCTGTGTTTTTGCTAATGCCTGTATGGTTGACCATGTATGGGATCATATTTCACTCAGGTACACATCAGGTTCTCTCTGACTGCTGGCTCCAATCTCAGCCATGCCCATACGCCATCAATTGCAGCCATGTGGAGGATACCAGTAACCATGTCCTCCCAGGGGGCGAGTTGCAGTGGCACGAGTTGCATCTGTCTCTTGGCGGTGATGGGATATTAGGTTCCAGACCCTGGCCTTCAGGTAATTCCATCACTTCTTCGTATCGTTCATGTCATTTGGGATGTGGCCTTCGACCACCACCTTGTCCCTGATCTCTGCCCATATTGATTTTTTCTGCTGTTGGATGGTCTTGTGGTTTTGGGCCCCATATAGTTCCTTTGAGTGGGCCACCAAAAGCTCTGCAAGTAGTCTCCTCCTGCTCAGAGAATTGTGGATTCCATAGCCTTGTATCTGACATCCTGGCTTTGGCCTTTCCTCCTCACATCTTTGCAATTGTCTGGGGGTTCGGATGGCACTCCTGTGTCCTGAAAATTGACAGAATTTGATTTCCAAAATTGCTGCCGCTGTGCATCCTTTTGCTGCAATGGCAAATTCATTCCGCCGGTGGAAATCCTGCTGTCCGACATGGCGGTAACGGTAATTCTGCTGATTACTGTCAGAAATTCTGCCATGTACTCGATTTTCAGTGGTAATTCTGCTGAATGGAATTACCGTTTACCGTTGTTGTTCAGTGTGTGTACCTGCCATATTGTAATGCAGCAGTGATTCCGCTATTCCACATGGTGCTAACACTAATTCTGCTGAAGCAGAGTTACTGCCAATTTTGGCCTGGACTGATAAGGAGCCACTTTATTTTTTGAACTGCTCAGTTTTGTGCTCTTGCACCATTTGTATTATGTTAAATGAAAAAGTTAAGACACATCAGATGCACCCAATTCAATCAAAAGAAATCCTAGCTCTTAGATTTAGAGTAAACGAGATTCCCTTGAACTTTGGTAACTCCAATTAGAAAAATGGAAATGGGGACATTACATTTGGAAATAAAAGGAGGTGAGATGGGTGAAATCGTAGAGAGAAAGGTGGAATGAAAGAGGACAGTAGATTAGAATAAGAGAGAAAGGTAAAAGTGAAAGGATAAAGGTACATGTGAAGAGTGAGAAGGAACGAAGGACATTCAAAAATTGGATAGGGATGAACAGGAAGAAGAATAAATGGGGACAATGTGAGGAGAAGGCGAATGCTTCTAAAAGTCTGAGCACACAGACTCAATCACGTGTGAGACTACTATCATGTTCATGTGTCGGCTGACAAACAAGGCGCACCTTGCCTTTGAGTGTACTTAACGCTTATCTGATGTAATATTAAGAAACAATTCGATACTATCATTAATAAAAGCGAATCTTGCATCGCATTAACCAGAGTTTTAGTACGATCATTTCAACTACTGGAGCAAGATAGCCAGGAGACACACTTTCCTTTTTACTACTCAACAAATTGGGGTACCGGCTTAACCCCACCAACTCCTGTGATCTTGCAACGCCAAAATAATACACCAATCTAGGACAACAGAGGAGCCTAGCACAGGCCGTTTCCATACCTAGAGCCAACCCAGATTTACTATCATGTTCTAACTGACGCGTGACTGTCTATGCTCCAGCCATACAAGCTTTGCTGTACATTTCATTGATTTCCATATGGTTAGTGTTAGGCAGAATTATATGCAGTACCCTTTGAGAACACCACACACAATTAAGACTAGTAGAAATTCACCTTCGGTACAAGCCTGTACTACACAGTAAAGTGGCAGCAATGGCTGAGCAGCCAGACTTATCTAAAGAGCAAGTGAGCAGCATCAGTTAGTTACACAAAGGACAGTAATTGCTATGATTCAAACAAACACTGGCTCAAGGTTTCGGAGTAAAATAATGTACATTTATTTACACATCAGTAAAGTAAATCAGTTTAAAAATCACACTCTTAATACACCACACCACTCCCAATAGGTTCCAGATAAGTTAAGCTGACAAATGAAGTGGGAACAAAATGGCACTCTAGAAATGTAAAAGGGAGGGAAAGACAAAGTTAGGCAGAAATTAAACAGCACCAACAGGTAAGTAAGCAGGGCAATCTAGAAAGAGGAACTACAGTGATGGAATCAAATCAAAAAGGCTTAGGGTCAAAGTCAATAGGACAAAAGTCTTTTGCTCAAGATCACACAGCTCAGGGTAGTTTGTGGTTAAGTCTTTACCAAGAGTTCCGGACGTAGTTGGTCGGCAGAAAAGTTAGTTTAAAGAGTAGAGAAGGACAAGCCCTCGGATTGGAGAAAGATTTCACACACTTTCACTGCGGCTGAATGAAACAAACAACCGGATTTGCACAGTACCTTTAAATGGAGAGGAAGCTGTAGCTGAGGTGGGCGTTCCTTGTAGTTCCCGCATGCTTACAGTTCCTGAAGCGACTGTCGGACTGACACGAAGTAGGAAGACTGAAGGGTCCTGCACTACCCAGGGAAGAAACCAGCAGCAGAGCAAAACAACAAATAAAAGGTAGGCTCCTTAAAACCCAAGCAGGGTCCGACCTTCCTGGCTATCCGGCCCACTGTAGCTCTGTACAGCGAATTCGACAAGAGGAGGGAGTCCTGGCTTGCAGTTTGGGCAAACTGGTTGGTCCCACCAGTTCAGGGGAAGAAGATCCCTTGAGGATATTCTCTGTTGTTGGAGTTCGAAGATTCGGACCTGCAGCAGGGCTTCACCGGGTGGTTCAGTCGTGGTAGGGGTCCTCTTCTGTGAGCTCCTCTTCGGTTCTTTCGTTCCAGTGGCGACTCTGTCTTTCCAGTCCTAGAGACCTGCTTTTTATGCAGTTTTCCCCCTTTCACACAGCCTGGTTGTCAATCACACAGCAGGGTGGCTCTTCCCGCTGGGACAGTCACCTAGCCAATCAAACAGGAGTGTGACTTGGGTCACCAAGGGAACCCATGGCAGGGGTCCTCAAACCCCTCCCTCACATCCTGCCTACCCAGACTTTGAGGCACCTAAGAAGGGCTTCTGTGCAGAAGCATGCGAAGGACGGTGAACAAAGGAACCAAACCTGGTTTGGCGCGCAGAGAAAAACATGAAAAAGACATTTTCAAAAGGAAATGGTGAATATACCCAAACCAGACCCAAATTAAAACAAATATGGTCCAGCGGATTTAAGTTTGAGGCTACCAAGATATGGTTTTAAGATAACCGCAGTAGTAAAAATAGGGTAGTTACCACTGCCACCAGCCAAGTCTTGATAAAAAGGGAGAGAAACAATGCACCATGAGAAACAGATAAAAAGGGATAAGTATTAACCCTTTCCAGTACTCTCTGTAAGATAGTTTGTACTGGGTTTGTGGTTTTAAAGAGACTATTAAAGTTCATGGTAACTGTTCCCAGAAAATTGAGTCTGTATTGGGAAGTCTAAAAGACAACCCTGTGTCACTGCAGTAAAAAGATGATGCCTGTGGAGTAGTTGAGGCTCCACAGTCTCTGAACACAAGAAAAAGTTAAACACACACAGCAAAACACATGTAAGAATGGGAAAAAAGGTTCACACTCTTACCAGATGAAACAAAAAGAATCCTAGAAATCCAGGAAAGCTGCTGAGGGACTCAGTAGGAAAGGGAAATTAGCCATTTTGGAGAATTCTACCTAACAGTTAGGCATGCATCTGCTTAACTGGCCTAGGAATGGGTGCCTGGGGTGAAGTAGGTACTGGAGCAGCTGATGTTATTTTAATAGGATGAACTGAATCTATGCAGACTATTCCTGTATTACCTTAACCAACTACTTCTCATGCTCTTCCCTTCATCATGAAACACGGATGCTACAGTTTTTAAGGGTGGGTGGTGATACTGGTTTCATCTGGACACTGACCAATAACCACAGGGAGCGTTTCTCTTGAACATGCATCTGCTTAACTGGCCTAGGAATGGGTGCCTGGGGTGAAGTAGGTACTGGAGCAGCTGATGTTATTTTAATAGGATGAACTGAATCTATGCAGACTATTCCTGTATTACCTTAACCAACTACTTCTCATGCTCTTCCCTTCATCATGAAACACGGATGCTACAGTTTTTAAGGGTGGGTGGTGATACTGGTTTCATCTGGACACTGACCAATAACCACAGGGAGCGTTTCTCTTGAACCTTGACGTCTTCAAAGGGTAAAAAGAAGTAGACGAGAAATGCAAGAAAGGAGGGAAAATGTGAGGGAATACAGAGGGTATGCACACATGAAAAGGAGGGGCAGATGAAAGTGAAAGGGACACTACAAAATGCAACATGTTCGCTACAGACAGCACCCATTTACAGAACTCTCAATCCAGACTCCTTTAGCACCCTGAAATAGAATTGCCAGATAAATTGTATATTTTGGATAGTTGACCTAGTCTTGATAAAAGCTGCACTGGCAAGCTAATAGTGGGACTCCATCTTTTGAGTATATAAAGATAAGGATTGCACAATCAACTTTGAAGAATGCAACTGCTGGGAGTTTAAGACAAGTCAAGAGCCTGCTAGAATCTGGGTCCATCTTTTCACCTTCATGTCATCAAATACCGGTAACAATACGACTGAGTGCCCTGTGTGGGACAAAAACCTGCCTACTTGAAATGTATGATGGAGGATATTTGTTGTACACATGACGGCAATATGTTAGAGTCCTTCATAATCCACATTGTACATTGGGAAGCAGTTTTAATTTACATTAACAAAGTGTGTCTCATCATTATCGAAAATGCTGCTGAGGCTGACGAGAAATTGAGGCTGTATTCTGTTGCACTGGAGAGCAATTGTATTGTAGTGCATGTTGAAAGCACTGACACCTCTCTATTTCCCTTATTGCATCTCTTTTCTCTCTTTCTTCATTTTGATCATCTTCTTTCACTCCCCTCTCTTATTTGTCCCCTTTGTTTTGAGCATGTTTGGAATAGATGTGTCTCATCTAAAAATATAGCTGTTCTTGTGATCATCGTCATTCCATGCTGGCTCAGTCTCCAAAGAGGAAATTGGTTGCAAATTGTAGGCTACAGCAAAATGTGTAGCAATTTGAAATATGATAACATAATATGTGTTTTACCAAGTATTTCGATGTACCCGGATGCACAGTTCTTCTTTTCAGAGACAGCCTAGGTTTATTTCTTGTTAGCTTCCCAAACTTTGTGGAGAATATATTTATGTCACTGCATGCGATTTTTAACTTGATGTGTAGTAATTTGCTGGTATCTCTCTTTCAGTAATGTATCTGTGTTTGTGTGATCACCCGGTCACCCTGGGAATGCTTTATTGATTTCCTAACAGTTCAAGCATTTTGGCAAAATGGATACTGGTCCGTTGCAGTGCAAGGCAGAACAAGGGCTTTCAAGGGCTGTGCCCAAACATGGACTGCAACTGGGAGAGGTAGTGCCTCAACATACACATACTGTTTAAACAGAAAGAAAGTGCATTGTGTACCTCCTATGGCTCTACATCGGTAGCATGGCTAAAGGGCCGGCAATCATTTTGAAGAGGTGAGTCAGCAGTGGAAGTATCCACACAATAGTTTGGTGAGTAGCAAATAAAAGAATGGTTCAATATAAAAATATAAAATATGCTTTATTCAAACAAATACAGTTTATTAAAAAACAATGCAAACCCACCCGTCTAAAGCAAGTATGCAGATAATGTAGACTAGATATTGATAGGATGCATACAGGCCGGTAGGCAACATTATAGCAGTATGCATACATAATGGGAAACATAAACAAGAATGTGTTACTTTTAATAAAGCTATTAAATTTAAGTCTAAGGTATGACAGTGTCACCTGACCAGTTTCTACAGCCCACGGCAAAGGCCAGGATGGAACCTTCCGCTTCTCTGATTCTCTTGTCTCCTCTCTACACAAAATGTTGCACCCTCTCCTGCCTCCATAAAACCGAAGAGTTTCAAGTAAGTATTGCTTCTAAGCTGATTCCCCCTTTTTCTTGCAGTCTTCCTTTGAAGTAGACAGTTCTGGATGTTGTGGTATGGGATGGTCTGGTTTCTGCATCAGGGCAATTCCTGTCAGGCTCCATTGGGATCTCATACATCTCAGGAAAGAGGTAATGGCTGGAAGGATTAGAATGTATCTGAACTGCTGGCATTGCTCTGAGCAACACTCCACAGCATCGCTCTTCGCCTGCCAAGCCATTAAAAAATGGGAAAGTCCATGTGCAAATCAGGCTTGGACGCATCCCAAAAGGAGCAGTCTAGCCAGAACTGCTTTGGTTACATCCCTTCTGCATGAGACCACACACATCACCAGACATGTTTTGGCTTGCCGGGCCTCATCAGTGAGGATTAGCTAAGGTTTCTAGGCCCAGCAGGCACGGGACCCATGTCTGGGCATACCCATCCCAGTTGCGGTGACAATAGCAAGACAAAAGAGGTGATGGCTCAAAGGTTTTTGAAGAGTGGGTCCCAGTTGTCCCGAGACCACCCCTCCGCCCTCCTAAATTCATGACGAGGTGAAAGGCCACAAATTTGTGCAGCCACCCATCTTTTTTCGGACGGATCCCAAGTGCACCCAACGTTGATAATTACGCTGAAAAGTATCCTCTCAGCCAGCCATGTGGACTGAATACAATGCAAATCTTTCCATGTGTAGGTGAAGAGCCTGTGATCGTGGACAGAGATTCTATATGGACAGCCTCGACTTAGCACCAAGAAGCTAAGATCCTGACGTCATTAGTGACACCATAACATAGGAGCGTTAGACATGAAGCACATGTGCAGTCCTCACTGCACCACACAAACACACACTCGAATACATGAAGAACATGAACATTCACTTCTAAAGCTAGAGGATAGATACATATACATACTATCATTGCTTTTATTATTTTTGTTATTTTATATTTTTCGCCAAATGCTGTAAAGCAGAACCGCAAAGCACAAGAGATCCCGAGCAAGCTTGCTGATGTTTAAAGCCAATAGTCATCTGGACATACAGGAGCGCATACGGAACCTGATCGAACCAAATATAGCTAACCCATAGGGAACGTAGCATCACATGGACAATGTAGAAACCGCATTATAAGGTTTTCGAAAATTACAGCAGGCCTCAAGCCACTGGACTAGAGACAGACTGAGCAGTCTTGTCTAGTGTGTATTACTAGTGTGCATAATTTAAATGTGTTCAATTGTTTGCAAAGCTGGGACACATATTTGTTCTAAAAAAAAAAAACATGGAGCCTCTGTGTTTCCAGTATACTGGAGTGTTACCCTTCCTTTTTTCTTATAAACCTGTTAAGAAATGTAACCAGTAGGTTGGTTTATGGAAAATATGCTAGGAAGTTAGAGATGTGTGTCATGTTGTGCATGTAATTACCTCTATCTTTTCCTCCAAGGGGAACACAAAGAGTATTTATTCATGACATCTCTGTTTTGAATTCTCATCATTGAAAGTACTATTGATTTACATTGCACTTGTGTCCACATATGTCTTATGAAATGACCTTGACTCCTTGATCGTATCTATCATCAGGTGAGCAATGAAAAGCGTGCAGGAAATCGAATTTGTCTAGAATAGTATGGGGCTCATGTTCAATAAGGCTTTACCGCCTTGCATTCATGCCATGGCTCATTTTCCAGGATTTGTATGGTGGAAAAGAACGGTGGAACACAACTTGCGTTTCTTCCACTGCTGCCAAACCAATGCCCCAGCATCTGCACCGGCATGGATTTACATGCCAGAGCAAACAATGGAGATCCATCTGGCAGGGAGTGTGTACAATGGAAAGTAAATGCTGCAGAGTGAACTGCAGTGTTGACGTGGAGTGTGGAGCCAGCAATCTACCAGTCTGTTTACTGTTTTCATTGTCAGATAAAACCTCATCCGCTTCATGGAGTGAATTGCAGAGTGTTGACATGTTTACGGGTTTCTGGGTGAGGAGGTTGAGGACTGAAGCAATGAGGTCTCGTTTTGTTCATGTGGAGGAAAACGCTGGCTGTGGGAGATAGAACAAGACAGCAGGTAAGACTGCCAATGGCTCCAGAGACTAACTGTACTGATGTGGCATTGGAGGCTGTAAATGAAAATGTAAGGCACACTGGCTCCCAAGCCTGTGCAAGCAATAAAACTTGCATTAAACTGCTGTGGCAGTCAGTAACCCAAGAAGGGGTAATTGGACAGACATTTGGAGGGCAATCCAGAGGGAATATTGTGGGCGATACCCTGTCTAATAAGGAACTTACTATTGGATCAAACAGCTTACCCCCATCGCTTCAGTGGGACCGGCGATCCCGATGGAGGACCAGGTTCTGGTGAAACACCCCAACCAGACTATGGTTTGTTCGACAGATGGACTCCGGAAATACTATCACAGGTGACATTCTGATGGATAATTATAGTGTCAATAGAGGGGGAAGGAAGGAGACCATATTGCTTCGCAAGACATGCTTGAAGTGGTGGGCATGCGTGAATCTAGCTGGCATGAAAATGACTGCCGGGCTTTGTAAAGTCTAATATCGCCTGCTTGTGCATGGCAACGAGCATGTACAATGGATCCCTATGGGGTCTACCTTCTTTATGCTGGTGCACAAAGCAGGCGTATCCCTGGGAGATCTCCAGCATTCATGCTGGCATGAATATCCATGCCGGTGCAGATGCTGGAGCATTTGAATGGTGGGGAGGAAGGGAGTTTAAGAAACACAATTTTGCTCCGATCCTCCTCTTCACCATAGAAATCCTGGAAATTGAGCCCTGGCGTGAATGCAAGGCATTAAAGCATTACGCAAGGCCTGTACGCCTTGCCTTCACGTTATGGCTA
The DNA here is from genome assembly GCF_040938575.1 of Ambystoma mexicanum. Taxonomy (NCBI): domain Eukaryota; kingdom Metazoa; phylum Chordata; class Amphibia; order Caudata; family Ambystomatidae; genus Ambystoma; species Ambystoma mexicanum. The sequence goes on from NC_090928.1 coordinate 800,791,685, forward strand.
CATTGAACATGAGCCTGTGAGTGTGGACTGAAATTTCCGCACACATTCCCTCTTTCCAAGCAGGCATAGTAGGCATGCCATGTTAACCCACAAAAGGTGACAGTATCTTCTCCCTGAGGGGGGAGGTATGAATCTACTGGTACTATATAAAAAGCTATTTTGGGGAGCCCAGCAGTAGTGCAGTAAAGTGCATATCCCAACACAACATCCAATTGTGCACTTTGTTGGCATCCTGAAGTCCTGTTTTCACTGCTCCGACCATTTAAGGGACATTATGAGTATGGTGGTAGGGGCTTAACGGCACCGTTAAGGATGGCGGTGCCGTTAAGCCCCTACTGCCATATTCCGAGGTCCCTTAGCGGATCCCAGCAGGAAGGGCTGGTCTGACCAGCCGTTCTTTGCGGGACCCGTTAAGGGACCTTGGAGCTAATTGCGGGCCCGTTATTAGCGCCTTCCCCATTCCCATTGAGTCCTATGGGGGCTCAAATGGGAATGAGAATGGTTTACTGAATGGGGACTTACCGGGCCGCATAGGTCAGAATGTCCCGGTAAGTCCCCATTCAGTGACACCAGACCCGGGTTTGGAAGCAGCCATGGCACTAATAGCGCCATGGTTACCTCCAAACTCGGAATGACCCCCAATACTCTGTAGATTCCTGTCACTTTGTTTGATTAAAGGATGAAGGAGGAAGGCACTTCCTGAAAGAGCCATGAGTGGCCCCTAGATCACACAGGTCTTTACAGCTTCTATGGTTTGAATGAGGGGTGCTGATTAGTATAAGGAATGAGCTGTATCAAGTTACCTCACATAAAGTGCTGTGCCTATAACACTTGTAATGACATATTGCACCTTCTGTGAACATGAACGGTGTGAGTGCTTACTTCCAGAAGGGGCGGTGGCATCTTTTGACATACCGTTGTTGTGTCAGATGTACTGCAATAACATCATCGCAACACATGTACATATGTATTTGGCATTCATCTGTATTCATAAGCTTGACAAACAAACCAGTTATGTTCAGAAGCATAACAGAAAGTGCAACCCCTTGTGCATCATTTAAAACAAAGTGATACAAATCAACATAGTGAAGCATAAAACCAATGACTGGTGAATAATGCATAGAATGTTTTGCTTATTGACGTGTGCCTTTACGGCTGTGCTGTAATCCCGTAACCTTTAGTTGTGTGTCTGGTACCGCCCTTGCAGCAAAATACTGACACAGGGGGTTGAATGGGGATACCAACAAGAACATTGGCCACCTCAGTAATAAGCCATCAGTCTTTATACATATTCATACAAATTGTAACATATGCCTCAGTCCAGCTGCAATATGATTTCCTACCAGCATGGCCATCTGCAGGCATACATGCCACCTAGCAAACAGGACCATTGCCTTTCAGGTTTTGACAAATTTGCCTCGTAAACCCTTCTCTTGTACAGCATGCATTGTGGGTTACGGCATTGAGCCCAATTCGTAACCCATTTGACCTGCATGTCATTCCCCCACTTAAAATTCTGTTTGTTGACATCCTTTACCCATCATCTATATGTTAATGGTAAGGTGGAAGGTGCGAGGCCTTGAGGGGAGAACGGGGAAAGCTGATATGTGTCATTGGATGAGTCAAGGATCCTGGATATATGGATCTACAACTTCGTCCGTGAATGGTGTTGCATGATGCCCATCAACCTCTTTAACCCGCCTCTCTGTGCAATTTAGGTATGTGTCCTTGGGCACGTGTTGGGAGTCCACTGAACATCTACCCCACTTCCCTCATTTCCGACGTTTCTCTCTGCCTTGCACTCCTACTCCACCTGAGCATTTAGTTGATTCTATGTGCATTTAGCCCTTTAACCTGACAGGAACAGGCCTGCTTAGCTGCTCCTCGGATGGGCACAGGCATCTACCTACTGCAACTGCATGGTGTTATTTGGAAGCCATTGCCTGTTAAGTGGGTGTCATTTTCAGCCTTCTGCTTTGCCCTCCTCCTCTTTCAAGCATGACTTACTGCCACCCCAATATTTATTTACATCGCTCACTGCTGTGAGCAAATGCCAATGGCATTCATGTTCTCAGTGATCTCTTGCTAGAAGACATTGGGTTCAGCCATGAAGGTGTGTTGTTCATGTTGGTTGTATCATCCTCTTAGACCTCTTCTTCTGGGTCAATTCACATGTTTCTTTCATTGCTCCTTCTCATCGTCGTTTTCTGTTGTTTCACCTTTCGTGGCCATTGCTGCTGTGTCTTGCTTAAAGGTGCACTCTTAAGTCAGAAGCCAGTATGCGTATTATTCTTATGAATACTGTGACAATATAAGATGTATGAAAAAAATATTGTGGCAAACAATGTTGTGACCAATTTTACGTCTGCAAGGAAACCCCATTTGCTTATAAGCGTATGTTCTATAGATTTTTTTAACACAGCATATTGATCCTCAGACAAAGGGATATATTGTTTTCATGCATTGCCATGGGTGTCACACATCTCCATGAAATGTATGTAAAGTAAACACATCCTGAGACGATGTAAATCGTTGTCTTCACAATGAAATATGCGTATCCCATTGCTCAGTTAGGGATTATCTGCATTTCATTGGCACATTTCTCTTAGCAAGGGGCAGTATTCGATTAGGTGGCTCTGTAACCTCCGAGATTTCCACTGTAAATCAGTTAAGGCGGTAAAATAAAGTAGGCAAATGACCGCGTTTTATAAACTGTCATCCTGAGTCCCACAGTGTGGATGGTAACTGCATCCATAAGGGATCAATTGTTTCTGTTAAGGGGTACTCTAAATGCCGCAGCTGAAGTGATTTTCATTTCAAACGCCTCTTTGGTCTCCATCCACCTTCGAAAGAAAGCAGCCACCAATTCAAAATTCAGTTTCTATTGTGCTGTCAGTTATGACCTTCAAGAGGCAGAATGCATGGAACGTAAATCCTCCATGATCATCTCGAACATGTTGGGCATTTGTCAGCTGATAGGAAGACTCAATCGACTGACTGTATAGGTGACTTAAAATAGAGATATGGGGCCTGATTACACGGATGGCGGTAAGGGAAAAACGATACCGGTAAGGGATTACCGGTATCACTAAACTCCCCTGCCAATTACAACCAGTGTAACCGCTATTAGCGGCACCGCAAAGAATGGTGCCACTAATAGCGGCTGGTCCGCGGGCACGTGACCCCTCATTTCGGCAATAGTGGCATGGCGCTAATAGCAGACCATCACAAGCCATGCGGACATGCTAATAGCGGCATGGATTTGGCCAAAAAAGCCGATACCGACATGGAGGAAATACCGGCATCGCGAACCACCCGTGACATGAGCAGTGTTCCCACCTGCCACAAGTGGCCACAATCAGCACAGGTGGAGGCAATGGAGACTGGGGCAGCAGAAAAGGAGCACACCACACCCCTTCCCACAACCCTTCCCACACCAAGATGGTTCCAATACTAGCAGCATTTCATAGGCTCGAGGATATGATTGCATTGCAGCACCAACAAAAACAGGCAGCATAGAGGAGACGCAGGAGGAGGTGGAGGGCGAGACAGGCCCAGCAAGCCCCACCAGTGCACCTAGTCATACCACAGAGGCAGCCATCAATCCCCAGGATTCGAGCCAGTCCATTCAACCTAACCCCTGAGCAGATACACACCCTGTACCGTCTGGACCGGGATGCCATCACCACCATTGTGGACATGATACACAATGACATTGTGAGCCTCATAGACATCCGTACTGCCATCCCCCTCTACTGAAGGCGGTAACTGTGCTCCACTTCCTGGCCACAGGCACCTACCAGCATACGGTAGGGCAGATGTATGGAATATCACAACCAGTATTCTCACACACGCTGAACCAGGTGCTCGATGCCCTCCTGAAGCACACAAGTGAACACATATCCCTGCCACGGACTGCCCAGGAGATCTCCAACACCAAAGTTGGCTTCTATTCACTGGCAGGCATTCCAAGTTGCATCAGGAACATCGACTGTACCCATGTGGAATTGGTGGTCCCACATGACAATGAAGCAGTCTACCGAAACAGAAAGCAATACCACTCCATCAACGTCCAAATGGTATGTGACTCAAACAAGATAATCACATATTGTTGTGTCCAATATCCCGGATCAACCCATGATTCAATGGCCCTGCAGAACTCAACGATACCATGCTACATGGAGCGACATGCTGGACAACATACGTGGCTACTGGGTGAGTAGCAGGGCAAGCACATGGCAGTGTGATGTGGATAGTGATTGGGTGGGGGGAAGAGATGCATACTCCTACTGGGTGTGATTGGGGGGAGAGATGCATACTCCAACTGGGTGTGATTGGGGGGGAGAGATGCATACTCCAACTGGGTGTGATTGGGGGGGAGATGCATACTCCAACTGGGTGTGATTGGGAAGGGGGAGATGCATACTCCAACTGGGTGTGATTGGGGGGGAGAGATGCATACTCCAACTGGGTGTGACTGGGGGGGATGCATACTCCAACTGGGTGTGATTGGGGGGAGATGCATACTCCAACTGGGTGTGATTGGAGGGGGATGCATACTCCAACTGGGTGTGATTGGGGGGGAGAGATGCATACTCCAACTGGGTGTGATGGGGGGGAGAGATGCATACTCCAACTGGGTGTGGACTGTCGTCTAGAGAATAAATGGACATACAGATGTACACCAATTTCCACCAAGGCATCCCACAATGGACCGGACACAAAACCACATGCAAGTTGGAAGCTGCACTACAGATAAATGAATCCAATACGCCAAACATGACTTATCTATCCACATGCATATTGCACATCATACCATACCCTATATGACACAAAACAGCAACATGCAGCCATTATGCAAAATGCAAATGTGCGCTGAACAACATCACAACAGATATGCGCCCTTGAGTGCATACAAAGGGATCACCTGTAGCCATTGTACTGAACCACACACGTACAACACTACTGAAGTGCCGCTTCACAGCATGGTGACATCGATTTCAGAATGGCAGTACACTAGTGTGGTTCAAACGTTGCGCGGGCCCAGAAACACTAATGATCTGTCCTCACCCAGAACATGGCAATAACTGCCGTATGCATGCATGGTGCATGTCCACTTGCTAGAACTACCTCACCTTCTCACATTGCAGTTGCTCTGATTGCCTCTATGCATGCTGGGATTTGTGGATGCAAATCGCAATGCAAAGTTGATTTGTGTGATATGTACAGGTTCCACTTGATGTAAACAGTAACACATCCCCATTCTTGCACCCATGCATGTGATGGTGGCTATCCCCTGAAGAGGTGGCTCCTTACCCCTGTACGGAACCCACAGAACAGACACGAAGAGGAATACAATCGTGCACATACCCGTACCCGCGTCGTAATTGAGCAGACATTTGGCCTTTTGATGACATGGTTCCGATGCCTCAGCAGGTCGGGTGGGGCACTCCTGTACGGCCATGAGAAGGTGGTCAAGATCACCATGGCATGTGTCATGCTGCACAATATGTGTATCAGACGGAATGTGCCAATGCACCCTGACATTGGAATGCAACCACCTGATGTGGATGATGATGGGGATGAGGAGGGAGGAGACCGGGCTGCAGGTCATGCAGGAGGCGATGCCCAGGAGGGACGCGCTGTGTGTCAGCATCTGATCCACCAAATATTCTGAATCACATAGTTCAAATCTGTTGAATGGATGTGGGTATTTGGCCACTGGGTTTTGTGGTGAAGCGCACACTGGGCCCTGTCCCCCAATAAAGCACACATACACAACGATAAGGTCCAATCCTGTGATTCAACTTTTCACCAGTGTGTTTAATATATTATGAGGTAAAGAAGTGCATTGGCTCCCCCCACCCCGCACAACACTCCCAAAACATCCTTTCCCCACCCCCCCAAAACAACCCCATGTATGGCTGGTACGACAGTGCTGGCTTGCTGTACATGTGTCGGCTACATCCGGCTGGCCCTAGTTCCCATCCCCACTCCCACCGTTAGGGGGTTGGAAAGGTGTGCGCCGCATAGCTCGCAAGGACCGGTGCCGGGGGCTGGTCTGCCTTGAGCTGGCAGAGGAGGAGGTGCATGGATGTTCCGGTGCTGGTGGGGGGTTCTGTCTGTCCATAGCATCAGCTATGCGTGTGAGGACCTGCCTCACTAGTGCCGTTTCTTCACAGAGCCTGTTGGTGCTGGCTTCCATGGCCTGTCTGATGTCCCTTGCATGCTCCCAGCACTCCTCCCTCAATCGTGCTGCCTCATCCACATGCTGGCCAACCAGCGCAGTTATGTCCTCCTGCCTCTGTCTGATGATGGCCATGTCATGGCCACTGTGTCTTGCTCGTGGGGTGGGTGCCGCACCTTGTTCTATGGGTCCAGCATCAGGTGAGGACACCGGTGGACTCCAGCACCCTGCCACAATTTCATCGCCAAACTGGGCATGGCTGCTGGATTGTGATGTGGGGAGTGGGCTTGGTTCTTTTGATTGCTGGGGGCTGGGTGTGTGCTCTTGCATGGCCAAGTCACAAGTGTCCTCTGCATCGGACATCGGTGCTGTTGCTGCTGCCTAGCCAATGGAACTATTGGCAGCAGACAGTGGCCCTTCCGTGGGTGGTCTGTGCGTTGGGGGGTTACTGGAGTGGGTGCTGCAATTGTTTCTGCCGTAGGTTCACGTCTTGGTGACGTGGGTGGCTTGGTGCATTTGGCCCTCTGTGGGAGTGCACTCTTCCCTGTGCCCCTCGACGTGCTGGCGATGTTGCCTGACTCCTTTCCCCTGGGTTGTTTCTTGGCGGGGTGAGCCTATGACGCAGTGTACTGCTCATCGCTGAGTGGGACAAAGAGGGGGATGGCATTGGTGATTGGTCAACGTGCTTCATGCAGATGTTGTTCATCATGCTGTTCTATGCATTCGGACTTCATTTGTTGGCCTACAGGTCATAGGACTGTTGGGTGGGTCATTCATGCATGGGTCTAGGTGACACGTGTCTGTGGTGATGCATGCATGTGTGTGTGTTGGGATGTGACCCTCACATGGGCAAGGTTCTGTGCATGTATGTTTGTGGCCACATCCATGAGCTGATTTAGGGCTCACATTTGGGGAGGTACCTCATCTTTCACAGTGCAGTGTTTTGTGTGGACACTCACCTCCATCTGACAATGTGGGCACACCACGCTCCATTTCGCCACTCCCTCGATAGATTCCACACCATCCATTTAATAGGGGATCCTCCACCGCCTCCTGTGCCCATGGTCAGGTTCCGGTTGGCAGCCAGGATGCTGCGTACACGGAGGCGGAGATCGTCCCACCGCTTCCTGCAATCTTTCACAGTGCGGAGGGTGGTGCCCACCGCACTGGCTTTCTGGGCCACCTCTGCCCAGATCGCCTTTTTTTTAATTAGGGTGACACGCTGCATGTCATTTGCGAACACCACCTCTGCGTTGGCAGCAAGCGTGTCAGTGAGCATGATGAGCTCTTCATTGGTAAATCGCTCCTTACGCTGCCGCTCTGCTCCTGTTTTGATTGCCTTGGGCATTGTCAGGGGGTCTTGGATGATTCTGTGTGGCACTGGTGTGGATGCAGGTCCTGGGGGCAGAGGATGGCAATGGATTGTGTTTTTAAAGATGGCCGCCATGCTATTTCCCGTTCCTGTGCGATGACGCTACTTCCGTTTCTGCTTATTTACGGTGACCGCTAATAGCGGTCACCGCTAATGCCGTGTTGCAGGAGGTCGGAAGTGCTATCAGCGCTTTCATCGGTGCCGCTAAGGGTCTTTACGGGGTCTTTAATGGCATGGCGGTAGGGTCCTTACCGGCATGGCGCTAAGCTTGTGCCCGCATACTCGTGATGCCACGCAATTAGCGGCCTCTTGCCTACATGGACACGTTATTAGCGCCATGGTGGTATTTTACCGCCTACCGTGTAATGAGGCCCGTGTTGTTAAAGGGGTTAGTGGTTTAGAAGATTTGTAGATACCCCGAGGTAGTAAGTAGTAAAATAAAAAAAAAGGTTGTTTTGCTTGTTGAAGACTTTCCAAAAGCAGTCCCCAATTTTGTGATTCAAGATGTTGAGGGTGTACAAAAGGTGAGTCTCTAATAGCTAGGATGGTGTCTTTGCCCACACCTTAGAGGTTAGATTGAGACACCCCTCAATGTGCCACAGATACATTAAATATGTGTCGGTTCCTTCGGTTATACCGGGCAGCTACATGAATCACTGATTTGTAATGTCACAGCTGTAGTCCACCAGTCCTTTCCTCTCTCCTTTAGGATGAGTCAACTGGCAGTCAAACAGTCACTGGCAGTCTGCTAGGATTAAGTGCCTTGGGATTTCTCTTCTTAAAAAGTGAGCAACCAATCAATCAATTCATCTTTATTTGACAAACGTTGTCACATTCAAACATTAAAAACAAGAATCAATCAATCAATTATTATCATCATTAAATGTGCAAATACATTTGTAATATTAGAAAGCTAACTCCAAAAACGCTCTCAAAAATGGTTACATTGGCCTTGTGATAATCCTACTGTGCAAGTGCATGAAATGGTGGTAAGTGCAGGGGGAAGGATTAGCGGGAGAAGTGCAGGAATGGGATGCCGCAAGGGTGGGCGAGAAAGTGCTAAGCAGGTGAAGGTGGGAAATGCAAGAGGAAGAGGGAGAAAGGGAGGATCAGTGCAGTGGACAGGGAGAACTAGGATTTTCTAGTGCGGATAAGGGAGCCCAAGGGCATGTGCTGGGAGACTGGTACGGGGTGGTCTGGCCCCTGTTTGACTCGGAAGAGACCATGCCCAGGTTGCAGCAGAAGAGGAAGAGTTAGCACAGAGGGGTGAGAGGGAAGGAAGAAAACATCTTGAGAATTTTCCAGAACTTAAGAAGATCCGGCTCAAGTCTGAGGGGAGCAGGGAGGCTGTTCCAGAGGGAGGTGCCAGCTGAGGAAAGGGATCTATCTCCCACTCTCTGCTTGGAGAAACGTTTGGCATGCAGAGAGTTGGGGCCAGAGGACCAAAGGACTCTGGCGAGAGGTGTTTAGGGCGGGAAAGCTGGATGTAAAGAGGTCCCAGGCCCCAGACAGCCTTGTTGATTTGATCCTTGGTGTACCCAGGAGCCGGTGGAGAGATTTTAGGGCTGGAGAAATGTGGTCCTTGGGCTTGAGGCCAAGGATAAGTCTTGAAGCCCTATTCTGGATTAGGTGAAGGGGGCGAGGAGGATTGGGAAAGAGGCTGCTGCACTAGTCCAGTCTACAGAAAACTAGAGCTCTGGAGACGTTGAGATTCTGGGGGAAGGTGAGGAAAGATAGAATGCCCTTGAAGAGGTGCAGCTGAAAGTTGGACTTCTTGGCAAGGTCTGTGATGTGTGGAGAGAAAGAGAGAGAGAAAAAGAGAGAGAAGAGTCAAAGATGATACTACAGTTCATCCTACAAGTGGAGAGGAGCAAAGGAGTCAGGTCAGCGAGTGGCGGATTAAAGGAGCATGTGTCTCTCTGAGAAGGATCTCTGTCTTACTGGCATTAAGGCAGGGATCATAGGCATAGCACCAAGCCTGAATAGCAGTCAGGCAGTCAGGTATGAGGGAGGAGGCAGAGGGGGTAGAGGATGGCAGCTTGAAAGTGTGTCATCTGCATAACAATGGAAATAAGAGGAGAACTTCGAGATTAGATGGGCCAGAGGGGCCAAGTGGATGTTGAAGAGCCATGGCAATAGGATAGAGCCCTGAGAGACACAACAGGTAGAGAAACAGACACATTTATATTTGGGATGGTCTATTTTAAAGGAAGGAGGTGAGCCATGCTGATGCCCTGTCAGTGATGCCAAGTGTATCATGGAGAGTTTATGAGGATGGAGTGGTTGACTGTGTTGAAGGCAGAAGAAAGATCAAGGAGGATCAGAACAGAGGGAGTGTTAGAGTCCAGATTAGAGAGTAGATCTTCCCGGGTGTTCAGGAGAGCAGTTGCCATGCCTCTGGATGACCTGAAACTGGACTTGTGATCATGGAGGCAGCCAGCCACTTCAGTGTGGAGGGTCAGTTGGGGGATGACCAGCTTCTCTGTGAGTTTGCCCAAAAAGGGGGTGATGGAGATCGGGTGATAGTTAGCTGGGAAAGAAGGGTCTGAAGATGTCTTTTTTAGGAGAGGGTGCACTAGAGAGTGCTTAAGGGGTCGTGGGAAGGAGCCAGTGGAAAATGAGTGGCTGCAAAGGTCAGCCAAGCCAAGGCTGGGGCGAGAGAGAAGATGTTGTCCTTGATGGTTCCGGAGGAGCAGGGGAGCACCTGTTTCGGCAAGACTGTCAGAGTGGACAACTCTAGAGATCTCATCTGGTGCAATGGGAGAGAGAGAGAAGGAGGATAGCATGAGTATGGGGCTGTCCAAGGAATACAAGAGAAAGGGTGGTGGGGAGAGCAGCTGAGAGGACAGGATGTCCAGAGTTTTGCAGGAGAAGTGGGCGACAGGGGAGGTCAAGGTGGGAAGAGAGGAGAGAGTGGTCAGACCAGGTTAGAGGGATAGTAAGAGGGTTGGAGAGAGGGATGTATGATGAGATGAGAGCATACAAGGTGTGTCCGGCAGCGTGGGTTGGCCAGAGGGAAGGATACTGAGGGAAAGAGTGTTGCAGAGGTTACAAAAGAGAACAGTAGCCTCATCTAGAGAGTCAAGATGGATGTTAAAGTCCCCAAGAAGTATACGTTTTTGGGAGGAGGCAAGAAGAGAGGAGGACATGTCAGCCCATTCTGAAAGGAGGAGGGGGGTCGGCCTAGGGGGGCTGTAGATGGTATCAAGTGTAAGAGAGGAGGTAGGTGATACAGAGAGTCTGCAGACTAGACTTTCAAAGGATTAGTAGGTTTGAGTGTTGATGAAGGAGGCAGGAATCCATTCAGGGAAGATCAGAGCCACCCCACCACCAGGCCAGATATCAGAGGAGTGTTTGAAAGTTGCGCGAGAATTGAGGGTAGCTAAATAAGCTTGTTGCTCCCTTGAAAGATTTGAGAGGGGGGACGCAGGGATGTGGGGCCACCACAGGGAGAGAGGGTGAGGGAGGATGAGGGCTGGAGGGATGGTATGAGAGGGCGAGGACGTTGAAGAGAGGTGGAAGTTGCCTGTCAAGAAGGAGGAGGTTGGGCTGAGACTGCTGGACCATAATAGTGCCTTTGTGATAGACATCAATGGTGCATTTGGAAGATGCGAAGTGAACCATGAGCACTTCCCATCACTTCCCATCTGGTGCCACCAGTAATGGGAGAGGGCAGAAACCTTATGGGGAATCCATAGGTCAGAAGAAGGAACAACAAAGAGAATGTCAGTGAAAGTTTTATGGAGGAATGATTTATGTGGGTATCTGCGATGGGCAGTCCAGGGTTGGAACGCCTCTTTAAGATCTTCCTTCCAGACTTCATGAGAGATGGAGAGTTTGCGATGGAGAAGCAATATTGTTATTGTTATTTTCCATTTATATAGCACCTTATATACCATTGGTATGTTCTGAAGGCGCTATATAAATATATAGGAGGGACAGAGAGCACCATGAGGGCAGAGACAAAAGTGGAAGGGGGAGTCAGAGGAAAGCAGGGGACATGGTCAATAGCACTATGCAACAATATAATCTCTCCAGGTCGCCAAGCAGACAAAATCAAGGAGCACACAAGAAATACTCAAATGTGCAATGTCACGGTTTATTGGATGCTCACTGTCAACTCAGGGAGTTCCTTTCCCCCCAATCAAGGTGTTACACACAAAGCGAGTAGCAGATTCAAATTTGATTAGGCCTCCAACCTATAAAACACCATTCAGCAGATATCTCTGTATAAGTAATAAGCTAGGAACCAGGCCGGTGTATAGAAAAAATCGTGTATATTTATTTACATTTCTACAATGAACAATAAAAAAAATCACAATAACACCAGCCACCAACTCTGTGGCACAACACAATAATCACACATGCAAATTGCTGTCATCAATAGACTAACATGTATTTCTTAATAGACTCTCAGTTACCACAACAAACACAGGTTGAATTTTAAGTCCCGTAGTTTTAAGTCCCGTAATTGTATGTACCGTAGTCAGAGGGTTGTGTCTGTGCTGGTCAGGTTCTAAGTTCATGTTAAGATTGATTGAATAACCAGGTTTTTAGAGGTTTAGCAGTTTTCTTAGAATCTTGCTGCATAAAAATATATATTTTTGAATTCTACAATTTATGATCAATTGGGGAACACTAATATTATCGCTGCACAACCTTCTTGGGGGGAGCTATGATTATTCATAGTTTACTCATGAGCTGAAATATGTTTTGACGTCAAACCTCACAAAACACACTTTCTGTTAGCTCACCGAGTTTTTTTGTTTTTTTCTGATTACTAGGAGTATCACAAACCCATTTTCATCTATAAATTAAATTACACACATGACATATGGTAAATATATATATAGACTGGCAGGCTTTTTGGGATCCTTAATATGAGTCCTGGGTGAGATCATTGCGGTACACGGTTCTCCTGTTATTAAGGAAAAAGGAGTGCAATGTTAATTAAATGGCAAGACATAATATGGACCATCCTAGAGTTTCCATTTCTCAAAACCCAGGCAGTTTAATTTTTATCAAAGTCACATGACTTGGACATATAGTGGCTCCATGTTATTCCAGCTTGACAATTAAGGGCCCTTAAAGGTCTGTCGCCTGAAGCTTAATGCATAGTTTATTGGGGGAGAAGTCAGGTCTGTGTTTCCTTATTTTACCCCTCCATGAGTTTGATCTCTAAAAAAAATGATTCTTAGCATTTGCTGAAACAGATCTGCTTTCCTGGTATGCGGTCAGAGATCCAGATACACTGTCCAGGAGTGCAATTGGAATACTGAAAACACAAACTACAATCACATTTGCAAGCTGAAAGAATTGTCTTTTTAAATCAAAGGATGTGTTTTACATGTCATACATTTTATTTCCATACATTGCATTTGGGTATTCTTTCCATGGGTAAATATATTTCTTTGATCTGTTGGTGGAAAAGACATGAGTGTTCCTTCTCGACTGTCCACACAAAGGCCATTATTTAACATGGGAAACCAGTGCCCATTTTTAAAACAAAGTAGGCCTTTCCATTTTCACAATGTCATTTTGAATGTTGAAAAGTATGTTTCTTTTATTTGTGACAAATGCAAAGTGCTTGGCTTCACTTTATATTTCTGGATGACAGTCTTGTGTTGCATTGAAGTCAATGGGCCTCATTACACGGTACGCGGAGAACCATGGCGCTATTAGCGCCATGGTTCACGCCGGTAAAATACCGGCACCGCCTTGGTGGAAAGGGGAATTACCGCCCCATTCCAAGGTTGGCGGGGCGGTAATTCCCCCTTCCAACATTGCCCTTCCCCATTCCATTTTTGCCCCATAGGGCATAATGGGAATGGGGAAGGCGCTAATTACGGTACCGCAAATTGCGGTACCGTAATTAGCTCCCTGAGTCCCTTTGCGGGTTGGTTTTTAACACCTGCAAAAAGCAGGCATTAAATACCCCAACCCGCAAAGGGACCGCGTAGTACGGCGGTAAGGATTTACAGGTACCGGTAAAATATCGGTACCGGTAAACCCTTACCGCCTACCGTGTAATGAGGCCCAATGTAACATGCTGTTATTTGTCTCTTCAAATGAAATTGTGGCATTTCATATTTTATGAAAACAGCATTTTCAGCCACAGATGTCTTTTGCCATGCATTGGGCACATCCAGCAGTTTTACGTTCTCACGCACATGTCCCTTCACTTTGGTAAAGATGAATGAGTCTCAATTATGTTCGTTCACTAGGCCTTATGTTGGAAAACAATGTTGTGAACTGGCTTGCATATTCCAATGGGTCTCAACATCAGCCAGCTTCATTCTCACAACAGGTCCTCCTAGATTCTGTCACTCTGGGGCTGGATTTTCACCCCACAACAAATTATAACAAATAGTGAAGCACACCTACATTCGTTTGTGTACGAAAACACTAGAAACAGTACAACATTGGGGATGCAAGGATATTACAGAACACCCACATTCAATTTTGTAAGAAAACAACAGTACAAAATGGAGGATACAGCACACCCAAATTTGATTTAGACAAAGATGTAAAGGTGCACTTAGAGGAATTTTAGTTAAGCATTAAAAGCAGGAAAGTGAGCAAGATGACATTGTAAGTCAGGTATCCATATCAAGGGGTAGGAAGTTATAAGTTGCAGTTAGGCTAGAGGGGAAGGGAAACAAAATTGAGCAGGCAGACAGGTGGGTGGATGAGTCCAGGGTAGGATGATCCATGGTGCTTACCGGTGAAGTGTAGATGAGAGGATCTCATGGTTCTGAGATGCAGGGGTAATAGTGAGACTGTTCATAGTGCTGCGTGGACAGGGGAAAGAGTTGCAGTAACAGCAGCATGAAGGAAGGCTCTTACCAGTTCTGGACAGGTCCAGATAGGGGCCATGATGGTGTGCCCATGTGAAGGGGGCCAGCTCTCTCGCCTGCTGGCTCCCGATAGGCTCAGATAACACAAGGCAGACCAATCAAGAGCCTTGTTTATCAGGCTCCATGTTAACCCTCTAAGCACTCTGGTGCTGAGGATGAGGGTGGCCATTTTCAAATGATAAAACGAGCACTCAGGAAATATGGCCCAAATGTGGGTCTGCTGAGGAAAATAAATGAGCGCACTGTTGTAGCACAATGATATTACAACGGGTGTCCTGCAAGCCTGCAAAATAGAAAGTCTCAAAGGACACTGCTGTGCTTCCATCACTCAGGGGATTACCTAACAGGTATGCGCTCCACAGTCCTGGAGGCATATAGAGCTCTACTGGGTGAGGAGTGGTGAAGGCAGCGGAGATGCGACCACAATGAAAGGAGAGGACAGAGGAATAGGTAGGCTCTGGTTGAGACAGGGACCTTGGTGATGGGCCTTTGGGCAGCGGGCCGGCTGTTATGCCTGCCGTCTCCCAATAGGCCCAGATAACACAAGACAGACCAATCAAGATCCTTGTTTATCAGGCTCCATGGTAACCCTCTGAGGCACTGCAGTACCGAGGATCAGGGTGGCCATTTTAGAACGAGCACTATGAAAATATGGCCAACACGTGGATTTGCTGATGATAAAGAAAAATGAGCTCACTGTTGTAGCGCAATGCTATTGATATGATAGTTTATTTATATAGCACCTATATTACAATGGATCTCCTGCAAACCTGCAATATAGAAAGTCTCAAAGCTGTAGGGTATTTTGTATAGATCTGGGTCCTAGCGATATTTTCTTACCGCCAAAATGAAAATAATTCAGTAATAATCACTCTTTGCATTCAAATTAGATTTGGTATATAGTACTATAGTATACATACATTATTTCAGCACACTGATACATTTAGTGGTATACATTATGTTGGTATGCGTTATTGGTGGTATTTATGGGTGAGCATAAATCCTTTGTTTTATATATGTGGCCACAACATTCAGAACCCGTTATTTTTGTTTAGTGTGTTCGTGTGCTCACTAGAGAGACCTCAGGCTTGCATTTCAGAAACACCACATTTCCAATTGGAGTGCCACCATGGGCTGTTCTCACTGTCTTATCTACGACAGCAAGCTATATGTGATATTTATCACCAACTTATTTACGTTTGGTGAGCTATGTCCAGGGCCTCTCTTCCTGCCGACTCATAGACCTTCGGCAGCCGGCTATTTTATCTTGTTATTATTATGTTCCATTCAGAAAACACACACACACTCATATACTGAATGGATTCATGTGTACACAGCTACTGCCATGTCTTATCTTTTAGCAACTTTTAAAAATTACAATTGCACTGTGCAAAGATATTCCCATATTCCCAGTGTTATAATGATAGATGCGAAAAGGACAAGATAAAATGAAACACACTTCTCGCCTACTTTCAGATATTTCTTTTGTATTATAAAACTTGCATTTCAACACGGGCTTACTTTTTTTTTACAGAAATAAATGGAAAGCTCACAGTAACAACATTATCTGTAACACAATGAAAGGAGAGTGGCGAGGAACAAGTATTCAATTTGCAACATTAACATGTGGTTAAAACACAGGAATCTCCTCTCCTACTCTGACTGAATATTTTCGCACACATACGCACAGCTTCCACACGTCAGCGAGATAATTACCAGGCTTGTTCAGCATGTAACTTCTTTGGCTGTTCGCCTTCTGGAGGGGTTCACCCAGCAAGGACAAGCATTTGCTGTCACTCAAACTGGGACTTGTTGACTGGAAATCCCAGCCTCTGTAGCAGTATTGAATCTGCTTTAGGAATCAGGCATCCCCAGCTATCAACCCAGTCCTTCTCCGAGCTGTGTCAAGATGTCGTCTCCCCAGCTTCTTCCCCGAGATTATACAAGAAAACTCTGGTTACCTCCTACAAAAGGATCCTAACCAATGAAATTCTATCATGCCCTATCCACCCTCTGCGCACAATATAAATCTTTTACAGTAAGCAAATGTAACAAAACTGATTTCCTGCTATTCGAATCCTTGCTTCCTGCAAAATACTGTGGACAAAGCAGCACAGAAAAAACAAGAAGAAAGAAAAAAAAATGTGCACACAGTCTGAAATGAGTTTCAGCCTGCCTCCTTTTGCAGTGTAGAACACATTATATTATTAAGAAGTTAGAATCATGTTAGTACGGTTAATTATATTAGTTCATTAATCTTCAAATGTGTCTCTTGCAACATAGGCATTTCAGATGAAAAGAAAAAAAATGGTGTGCATTTTTAATATGAAAAATAAAATGTGCTTTTAAATGAGAAAATGGTTTGTTTTTAACCTGTGTAGCCTGTCTTCATTTACATATCCATATGTTGCACTGGCAACACATAGCTTGAAGCAATTGCATTAAACCCATGCAGTGGGGCTGCATAAAAAAAAAATGCTCAATAACACATGTCTTGCTGTACCACATTATATCAATGCATCAAACCCATGCAGTGGCGCTGCACTTCAAAAAACATGCTATACATTGATCCAGTGCAGTGGTGCTGCGCTCTGTGCTCCCAAAACACGCTAAACAATCCTACATATACCCTCCTTTTTTTTTAGAACTTGGCTACGATCCAAGCGAATTTTAAAAAAAACAACCTGCTTCTTTTCTTATTTTCAAAATGTAACAATCCAATACAATTAACATTCTTGTTGTGAAGATGAAAATTGAAAAATCACTGTTCAATCAACATAATATTAAAATTCATCTGAATTCATCAATTCTTATAAAATGTTCTACATTTGCCTTCCCAATGGAAGTGTCCATAGTCCAGTGTTTCAATTTTATACTTGAAGTCAATTGAAAATAATAAAATAAAATAAAACAATAATAAATAATAATAAATAATAATAAATAATAATAAATAATAATAAATAAATAATAATAAATAATAAATAATAAAATAAAACAACTAACTAAAACAAATAATTAACATAACACATTAAAACAATTAATTAAAATAATAAATACGTGGAACTCCATATGCCAGGACACTTGTGTGCCTCTTTTGGTTCATTCGGGTACTCTTTCATCTTGGTACTCTTGGATCCTTTTCTATAGAAGTCATCTTTTCTTTGGCATTCCGGTTATTTTGTCTTCACCTCCACCCGGAGGCAGGCATCTTTTGGTCTTCATCCAGGGGACTCCAGGACTCCATCATCTCCCGTGACCTCCGGTACAAATATGTTAATAATTCTAAATAAACCGATTAAGTATATAGCACAATACCAATTTCACCCTTTTGCCAAAAAAAAACACGCCTTCTAAAATATTTGCCCTTTTTCTTTCGCCTTCTGAAATTAAACACAGGTTATAGAGAACAAGCATACATAAAACAACATACAATATTTAATGTATTTTCATTCTGCACACTGACCATGAGCTTCCATTATATATTTTTTTAATTTATTTACTTTTTATATTATTTATACTTTATATACATTTACATATATTACAGTGTTTATGTACCATTTCAACCATCTTTTTTTTTTACTTCTCTGTCACTGCCTTCTGTCTGAACCCACTTATTTCACTTTTATTTTTTATTCAAGGGATATTATCTGTTTCTACACGCTCAAGGCGTTTAATTTCATGTCTGGGATGGCATGGCTTGATCTGATTCACATGCACAAACTGTTCAGTTACTGTTTCACCTTCAGTCTTTAAAATGTTATAAACTACAGGAGAAATCTTATCTATAATTCGAAATGGCCCCTGCCAGGCTGCTAGAAATTTAGAATTTTTCTGTTTACTTTTTCCAAAATGAAACTTATACACCTGATCCCCTACACTGTATTCTCTCACTGATGTTCTTTTATCGTAGTATGACTTTGCACTGTCAGCAGCTCTTTCTAGATTTCTCTGCACAAAAGCAAATGCATGTTACAAATGCTTCCTCAATTCATCATTGTACTCATGAACTGTGGATGCACTCACAAGTGTTTGCTCATGTGTTCTGTATAGTAGGTGTTGTGGTAACACCATTTTCCTACCTGTTAAGACTTCATGTGGACTAATACCTGTTGCTTTACAGGAGTTGATCTGATTGGCATCAAAACCAACGGTAAACGTAAATCCTAGCTGGAACCTGCTTCTGCCACAAATTTCTTTAATATGTCCACAACAGACCTATTGATCCGTTCAACTCCACCTGAAGAGGCTGCCCGATATGCGATATGTAGTTTCCTTTTCACACCCAGTATTTGCCATACCTTACTCATTAGAGTACTTGTGAAATGACTTCCTTTGTCTGACTCAATGCTTTGTGGCAACCCAAACCTTGAGAACACATGGTTCACCAGCAATGTGGCTGCTGTTTGCGCACTACAATCCGGTGCAGGAATACATTCAATCCACTTCGACATCAAACATATCACACTTAAAATGTAACGGTTTCCTCTGCTCAACCTTTTTAAAGGGCCTACATAGTCTATTTGCAAATCTGACCATGGAAGAGTTAGGCCCCTTTTCATCAATGGGGTTCTATGCAGTGGTGAAGCAGGTTTAAATTGGGCGCATAATAGACATCCTCTAGTATATAATTCCACATCTTGGGACATATGTGGCCAGTAAGCATAATCTTTTAGTATTTGCAATGTTTTTTGTGAACCTCTGTGGCCTGTAGTTATTGCATGATGTGCATGTTGTAGCATTAGCCCTCTGAATGAAAGGGGTACCACCCACTGTATTTTTCCTGTTATGGACTCTCTAATCATGAGTCCATCCTGCAGTCTAACTCGTTTTTTATTCTTTAATAGCACCCTCAACTCTTCTTTTCCCATACAATAATTTTCTGTTAAAGGGTTTTGTTCAGGATCTATCAAATGATTATAATAGATTCCCAAAATTCGATCATTCTTTTGTGCCTCAATCAAATCTTGGTCTGGCATATCATGACCCCACTGTACCACTGGTTGATCTACCTCCTTTGGTGCTTTAGAACATGTTATTGCATCAATTTGTATTTCACCCAGTAAATCATCTATAGGTAGCAATTCTCCCATCACAGCCCCAATTTTAGCCAGGTGGTCTACCTTATCATTTCCCTCCTTATCCTCTTCGGGTGTTTTTAAATGCCCACACATTTTTTTCCAGTATATTTTCAAATCATTTTCTGACACCAATTTGTCTATGGCTTGTATCATTTTTCCATGTTTAAGTCGCTTTTTGTTGTATGTAACCATGTCTCTCGCTTTCCAGCCAGGTAAATACTCCACAAAGCTATTTCGTGCATAGTCAGAATCAGTCACCAGGACAATTTCACTGAATTTATTATCAACTGCAGTAGCAATTGCTTTATAAATGGACGCCAATTCCGCCACTTGACTGCTTCTAGCTCCAATCCTCATCCCTACACTGGGAACGCCTTCACATTTCAACCAGACATTCTCTATTCCTGACACTAATTGTTTATTCCTGTCATTTTCAATGTGAAAAGCACAACCATCCACATATACAGTTGGCAGATCCTTGCATGTTTTTTCATCAAAAGCTTTGTGTGGTGATTGTTCAAATTTCTGCAAACTAGGTTCCACTTCCATTTCGTTTGATACTTGTTCAACTGCACAGTCATGTAAGTCAGCTAACCCTTGAGCAATTGGGCTCTTTTTATTTTGTCCATATCTCACTGCTACAGGAAAACCTTGTAATGCCAGCGTCCATAAAGTGATCTGGACTGCGCTAGATTACCTGACCTAATTCTTTTACTCTCTAAAAACTGCAAAGGTTGATGATTTGTTTCAATAATCTCCTTTTCTCCCTGAACAATAGGGCGGAAATGTTGTAGCGCCCACACAGTGGTTAATAGGGCCTTTTCACATTCATTGAATTTCATTTCAACTTGGGAAAATGCTTTACTTGCATATGCAATGGTTTTGTGATTCACATCATGTTTTTGTGATAACACTGCTGACATAAAATGTTCAGAGAAACCTATTTCTATAAAGAAATCCCTATCCTTTATGGGGTATGCTAAACATGGTGCCTTTATAAGACATTCATTCAATTTAGCCACTGCCTCACACTGCTCTTTTTCCCATATCCAGGGTGTATTCAGTTTAAGCAGTTTAGTCAATGGTTGAGTGATTTCAGCATAATGTTCAATGAACTTTCTGTTATAGCCTTCCATCCCTAATAAACTTTTTATCCCTTTCACAATTTTAGGGTCCTTTAGTTTTTGTATGGCCTCTATTTTCTTCTTTTGTGGATTTAGCCCATGTTCAGTCACTTCATGGCCTAGAAAGTTCACTTTTTTCTTGCACCATTGTGCTTTTTGTAAAGACACTTTGGCGCCTGCTTTCTGCAATTGGCCAAGCACATGTCTTATTTCATCAAAATGGCTTTTCAGGCTTTCATTTTTTATCAGGACATCATCCACATAAACTATGGTTCCTCTTTCCGCAGCATCTGGCTTGGCCTTTCTCAAAAATATGCCAAATTCACTCCCACTATTGATGTACCCGAAGGGAGCTCTAAGCCAGGCGTATTGAGTCCTGTCAAATGTAAAGGAAAATAAATTCTGTATCTCCTCCGCCAATGGCACGCACCAATATCCAGAGTTGAGATCTAATGTGGTAAACACTTTTGAACCATGTACCTGAGCTAGGCCCTGATCAATGAATGGCAGTGGCCATCTGGATACTGGCACTCTTTTATTCAACTCCCTCAAGTCTGCACATAGCCACCATTGACCATTTGGCTTTAACACACCTAAAATCGTTGTATTGGATGTGCTATTGTAAGAGGATTCAATTCAGCACTACAGCCAAGTCAACGCCTAGTCTAGAATACTGAATGAAAACCCTTATTGATATATCTTAATGTCCAGTTCATGCGTTCTGGATGACTACCCCTATATAACACCCCTCTCTTGGAATCCTCCTGACCCCACTGAGCCAAGAAGTAGTTCTGTTTTGCAAGTTAAATGGTTGAATTTATAATTTAAACAATATATATATATATATATATATATATATCACGCTTTATAATAAATTAATAATTGAATATCACACTTAATCTGATATGATAAAGATTAACAACGGAGAATCTGGCACTAGCACACTTCTTTATAATCACTAAGGAGTTGACATGAAATGGATAAGATAGCAACAATACTTTTATGGTTTCCAATGGATGCAATGTGGAATGAAATGCAGTACAGAAAATAACTTGATAGGATTTCAGCAAAAGACAATGGGCCTCATTAGGACCCTGGCGGAGAGGGTATTACGCCAGCGTAGTGCATGGCGTACCTCTCCGCCATACTACGAGTTCCCGTAGCGCCATGGAGGTTTTCTCCGCCTGGTTTTACCAGCCGGAGAAAACCATGGCGCTACGGGACCTCGTTGTTAATTACGCCACCGTATTTTACGGTGGCGTAATTAACTCCTTCCCCACTCCCATTATACCCTATGGGGCAAAAATGGGAATGGGGAAGGGCAGAATGGGGATTGGGGATTTACCGCTCCGCCGAGGTCGGAATGGGGCGGTAAATCCGCCAACCCCCATGGCGCTATCGGCGGCTTTCCGCCATGCTTCGCGGTGCATTTAGCACCGCGAAGTCCGCCTGGGTCGTAATGAGGCCCAATGTAATCACTTTCTTGGACAATTCACCCCCCCCCCTTTTATGCTATGCAAGGAAATGGAAGGAAGGCACACAGTTCTCAGAAATGCAATCAAATGTAATTCAGTTCACCCCAGCAAGCTTAGACTACAGATCGGAGTTTTAAACACAGGCCCAAAATGCTTTTACATGTGCTGGCAATGATGTGAAAAATATGCTGAAAATCCTTTTAATTCCCTCTAGAGGTTCAGGGTGAGTGAAATATACTTGGGATGAGTTCAGGCTCACTTTATCAAGGATCTAGGGTGGTTCTTAAGAGACAAACGAATTTTTAGCAAGGAAAGCAAACAGCAGCAGATTTTTACACGTGAAGAAATTTGCAAATCGCGGCAAAATGTCAAATCGCGGCTAAATTCGCGAGTGCTTTTTTCACGATTACGGCAAAACTATAAAGAAGAGGAATGCGGTTCTGGATTTGTTTAAAAGCCACGATTCCCAGCTTTCAGAGGAAAGTTACTGCAAGTCTCTAGGACAAACGGTTACGGAGATATGAGCGATTAAATAAAGGTCGTTTTTCAGATTTGAAATTTTAAAGTTCAAAAAGACAAGTGCAGCTTGCAACTAGAAAATGACAAGTGACAGCTTTACAAATGACAGGTGACAGTTAGGAGACAGTTCTACTTAGATTAAAATAGGATTGAATTATATTATTTTAACTAAGGGATTGGTTCTGCACAGTTTTCTAGGTACTCACACTATATTCTTGAGTGAAATGGGCCTCGCCACGGATCTGGTCAGGGTTTAGACTGGACTCTGGTCTCTGCACTTCACAGTGATCTGGGTCAGCTCTCTCTGGTTCTGCTAACAGGTCAGCTCTACTCTGCTGGTCTGGTCTGGGTCTCTGAAGGTTGATGGAGGTAAAGTATGGATTTTCCCGGCAGAGCTTCCAGCTGCAAATGGATTTGAAGGTCCCTATCTGTCCTGTCTCTCTGCTTTTATGTGTTTTTATGGGTGTGTGTGAGCAGCATCACTAGCCAGCCCCTCTCCACTTATCATTGGCCAAGCTTTCATTTCTCCCCTGATTGGGGGAGCTAAGTTGTGTCAGAGTGATGTCAATTTACAGCCTGCAGAGAGTCCACTCCTCCTGTCAACTTACACACAAATCTAGATTTGAACCAAATACATATTTGCAGAGGTACATATTGTTTTAAAATCATATGCACCCCTCACATATCATAGGAGGTATCCCCTGTTCAAACTCTGCTCTTCCTGGGAGCTTGCATTCAGAAATGGCAATATTTGCACTTTTTAACTGATTTTGCAATTTCTGACATTAACCCAAATTTATACACATGTGCGCAAGGAGTATGGACATTAGTTGATGAAGTGTCAGATTCTTCACATGCACACATTTTGAGTAATATCCTCTTTTCCGCTAAAACCCCCTTGAACATGCCACCGGTTCTAAAAACCTCTTAAAATGTGGGCAGAAAAATCACAAGAATTATGGTGTCATTTAAATAATTTTCACAAGTCCGTACTATGAGTTATTCATCTTTTTAGAGTTATGTTCTGGCCCCAAAGGGGTGTGGTTTCCCCCAGCACAAGGTTGAATTTCTGGTTTTTCCAGTTCTGCCAAGCCAGCTTGCTCTCACAGGCAGTGACCCTCCTTTGTCCTTCCAAGAGGAAGCTACATTTACGACATCTGCAATAAACCATCTGCCTGGGTCAGGACAGGGCTTTGTTCAGAGCTCCTGGATTCTGTGGGGGCTCCCCTTAATTCAATTATCAGAGAGATGACATATCCTTAGTGTGGCCAGCAAAAGGCAGATAGGCCTGGGAACACAGCTGTGACTCAAGTTTCACTCCTGATGGGGGGTAGTTGGTGGGCAGAATTCAGTTCCTTAAGCCAGGTTTCAGATAAAATGTCACTTTTTGTTACCCAGTTTAAGTCAAGACATGTTTTTACATATGCAGCTATGATGCTGATTCTAAGTTTAAAACTATGACATTTAAACAAGTGAAACCTATGTGACACACAAAAGTAGGTCACTCATTTCTTTTAAACATTTAGATTTGTAGTGTCTTTCAGTCCAAATTTACTTAAACTGCTGAAATCCACAGCTCAGCCAGTCTTGTTATAAACCTTCAAGTCACTTCAGAAATAACTTTACATTGTATCCACCTCTTAAAATGTCTTTCTTTGGCATGTTTTGGGTTCATTTATTCAGTTTTCTACAAAAAGTAAAATCTGGTGTTGTTTTAAAACGCCGGCTTTTGGATAGTGGTGAGTACTGGTACTGCACCCCTTTTTGGGATTCAAGAAAATGAATTCCCAACAGTTATGGGTTTGCTTTTGGCAATCAGCATTGCCATTCCCAATGGTTTCAGACTACTGTGTGGGTAGTCCACTGGTGGTTTTAGGCAGTGCCCTTCTGTGCCCATAACATCGGCAAAAATGAGTGGCAGCCTATTCTTCATGCATTTCCCTGTGCATTTTCTGGGAAGCTCTGGCCATCATGATGTTTTCCATGTCAGTACTGCACAGTTTTGAGGTAGGGCTCGGATGCATGGGTAAATACATCCCACAAGCCCCCCTCTTGCGATGGCCATTCTGTTTCACTGATGGGACTCGCAAGACCTGGGATGTTTCCTCATCTTCTTCCAATAGATGGCACAGTTCAGCATCTTTTTCTCCATCCGGTCGGATCGATCGGTTCTCCTCGCCGGTCCTGATGGGAATATTGGGCGGTACTCTGGGCCCATTGGATCTTCGTTCCCGGTCCCTGGGTCATCCTCCTTGGTCATTCTCCATGGTTTCATCTCTCCTAGGATGATAAAGCAAAAGCGGCAATACCTACTCATAGACGTTTTTCCACCACTGTTGAGATAGTGGGGCAGCATGTGCATTTCATCATAACGAAACATTACATTCTTATTTTGAAAAAAAAAACAGTATAACTAAGAGACAGTTTCATGCAAATAACAATATTTTAGAGACTAGATGTGGTATGTTTTATGGTTGGAACTGAATTAGTCTGAGACAGTACCCGCTAGGATTCCAGAGGATTCCTCCAGTTGTTGCAGAGTGTGCCTGGGATGGCAACATTTCAACTGGTTTATGTGGACCCACTTGTCTTCCCCCTCTGCCAAACCGCCTTTGGGGATGCGGATCTTGTAGGCCACAGGGGAGATTTTGTCTATAATCTCAAAGGGTCCCTTCCACGTAGGCAAACATTTCCGCTGTTTTGCCTGGTTTCTTTGGAAGTTGTATAGATAGACCCGGTCCCCCACCTGATATTCCTTCCTGGAAGTCTTCAGGTCATAGTGGGTCTTCATGCTATCAGCCGATCTTTCTAGATTCCGCTGAGCGTAAGCAAAAGCATGTTGGAGGTGTTTCCTTAAATTCTCCACATACTTATGAGTAGTGGAGGCATTTATCAGTGTCTGCTCTTGGGTCCTGTAGAGCAAATGCTGAGGAAGCACCATCTTGCGCCCAGTCATCAACTCGAATGGTGACATTTTGGTTGCAGATGAAGGGGTAGATCTGATGGCCATTAGGACCAGAGGTAATCGGATATCCCAGCTTGGCCCAGAATCTGCCACAAACTTTTTTAAGATGCTCACAATTGTCCGGTTGTAGCGTTCCACTGCTCCAGAAGAAACTGGCCTGTAAGCAATATGCAACTTCCTTTTGACCCCCAGTATCTCCCACATCTTTGTCATTACTTCACTGGTGAAGTGGCTACCCCTGTCTGACTCAATCCTTTGAGGTAGACCAAAACGGGAAAAGATATGGTTAATCATCAGGGCAGCTGCAGTTTCTGCCTTGCAATTTGGGGCTGGGAGACATTCCACCCACTTGGTAAACAAGCATGTCACAGTCAACATGTACTTATTCCCCCTAGAAGAGCGAATCACGGGGCCTACAAAGTCGATTTTTAAATCTGACCATGGCAGTGTCATCCCCCTCTTTTGGAGAGGCGCACGGTGCGTGAGGGATGATGGCTGAAATTGTGCACACACAAGACACCCCTTCAAGTATTGGTCGAGGTCCTGCCCATGTGTGGCCAGTATGCAACCTCTCTTAAGATTTCCAATGTTGTGTGAAACCCCCTATGACCGGCGGTGGCCGCATCATGGGCGTGACTTAACATCAGGCTTCGGAATGAGGTAGGAACCACCCACTGATCGTGGCCAGCTTTGGATTTCCTTACCAGCAAACCGTCTTGGATTCGGAACATTTTTGGACATTTCATCAACACTCTTAGGTCCTCTTTCCCAATGTAATCGGTATCCGTCAGGGGAAAGTTCTCATGGTCCTCAACGTGTTGGTAAAACTTACCAATAATTGGATCCCCCTTCTGAGCTGTAATCAAATCAGCATCAGGGGTCTCCTTGCTCCATTGGGCAATTGAAAGGTCGTTGTGAGCATTTGTCTGGGACCTAGTGATAGCAGTGACCTGGATTTCCCCCAACAGGGACTCAATCTCAATTAGATCCCCTTGGATGGCCCCGGTTTTGGCCAGCTGATCAGCTAAGTCATTTCCAGTTTTGTCTGGTCCCTCTACTTTGGAATGACCCTTGATCTTTTTCCAATAGATGATCATCTCATTCGAGGTGACCAGATCATCAATGTTTTGGATCAACTTCCCATGTTTCAAGGGTTTGTTGTTAGCACATAACATGCCTCTGGTTTTCCAATTAACCAGGTGCTCCACGAACCCGTTCCGTACATAATCCGAATCTGTGATTATGACCAGTTCGTGGAGTTGATGCTGGACAGCAGTGAGGATGGCCTGATGCACAGCCATCAATTCTGCCACCTGACTACTTCGGGGACCAATTTTGTATCCAGCGGAGGGTTCTGGGGACTCATTCACCCATGCATTCCCTACGCCGGCCACCAGTTCTTTCTCCCCGTTGTTGTCAACATGGTAAGAGCATCCATCCACATACACAGTGGGCATTCCCTCACACGTGTCCTCTTCAAAGACTTTGTGGGGGGAATTAAGGTATGCCTCCGTGTTGTCCTTGATTTTTAGACTTTCGTCCTCGAGACAGTTTTCTCTGGCACAATCATGCAAGTCAGCCAGACCTTGCGCGAGGGGACTCTTCTTGTTTTGGCCATATCTGACCTCCACAGGAAAGCCTTGCATTGACAAAATCCAGGAAGTAATTCGGGAATTACTCACATTTCCGGCCCGGATTCTGTCACTTTGGAGATATTGCAGAGGCTGGTGTGGAGTCTCCACTATGATGTGTTCCCCCTGGATAAACGGGCGGTAATTCTTCAATGCCCACACCGTTGCCAGGAGTGCCTTCTCACAATCGTTGAATTTTTCCTCCACAGAGGATAAAGTTTTGCTCGCATAGGAGATTACTTTATTGACCTTGTCATGCTTTTGGTATAATACCGCCGTCAAGCATGTATTAGAGAACCCTGTCTCCAGGAAGAACTCCTTGTTTCTGACAGGGTAAGCTAGGCAAGGCGCTTGTGAGAGGCTTCTTTTGAGTTGTCTTACTGCCTCGGCTTGTTCTGGACCCCATTCCCACTTGACCCCCCCCTTCAGGAGATGAATCAGGGGTCTGGTGATCTCTGCGTAGCCCTCAATGAACTTTCTGCTGTAATTCGTCAGTCCAAGGAGGCTCCTTAGTTCCCGCAGAGTGTGGGGTCTTTCAGTTTCTGAAGTGCTTCCACTTTCTTTTCCTGGGGACAGAGGCCCTGAGCAGTAATCGCATGCCCCAAGAAATTAACACGGGTTCTACACCACTGTGCTTTCTGAAAGGAAAGTTTTGCTCCGGCGGCCCTCAACTGTGTCAGAACATAACGGATCTCCGCTATGTGTTCCTCCACAGTTGAGCTTTTGACATCATCTACATAAGCCAGGTTACCCCTTGCACCCAGGTCGGGCATGGCCTTATGTAGGAAAATGTTGAACTCATTACCGGAGTTAAGGTATCCGAAGGGAGTCCGGGTCCATGTATACTACTGGCCCCCAAAGGTAAAAGCCAGTTTGTATTGGTCCTCCCTGCTGACAGGCACGGTCCAGTATCCATTGGTCAGGTCTATTGCAGTGAATACCTGTGACCCCTGGATCTGGGCCAGCCCTTGGTCAATGTAGGGCAGAGGCCATCGAGAAGTATGGACCCGTTTGTTGAGCTCCCTAAGGTCAGCGCAGAGTCTCCACTGGCCGTTTGGCTTTAATATTCCCAGCACCGGATTATTGAAGGTGCTGTGGACTGGACGGATTATTCCCCGGGACTCAAGGTTCTTAATTATTTCAGTAAGGGACTCCATTGATGCGAGAGGCAAGCGATATTGCTTCACAAACACAGGAGTCATGCCAGGGTCCGTGGGGATTGTTGTTGTGTGGATGTCAGTGCGACCACAGTCATATGAGTCTACCGCAAAGAGATCTTGGAAATCCAAGAAAACTTGTTTCAACTTTTGCTTTTGTTCCAGAGTCACACAGGCATCAGCTAGGTTGAGTCTCTCTCCCACCATCTTCCTGAAGCCTGGAAAGACTTCTGGTTTGGCTATCTCCGCGGCCTCCTCCAGCTGGGTGGAGAAGTCCCTGGTCAGAGTGCTGATTTGGACCGGAGGCTTCAGGTGGGACAGGCAGCCCTCATGGACCTGGAAAATCACCTCATCCCTCCTGAAGTCACAAGTCACATCTTCCTTACCATAAGGGCAAGAAGTGTACACCAGGAAGTTCCCCCCATGCCGGGTAAAAATCCTGTCTGGTGTTGTATTGTCATCACTGTCACTGTCAAAGCAGTCCTTGGGGATTGGTCCTAACAGTTCATTTACTAAGTCTATGGAAAAATGTCGGTCATCAACCGCCATTCCAATAATGGTGCCTGCGGCTAGAGTAATACTCTTTAAGTCGCTGTTATCCACCTCTATTGGAATGGTGTCATGTTCTATGTTGACTAATGGAGTTGGGTTTACCCCCAACCCTTGCTGTTGGAGAGAAGCATTTAGATGTATGTAAGCATCAGGGTTTTTCAAATGTTGTCCTCTTTTAACTTTCACTTCCAGGGAGAATTGTCGGGTCCTTTCTGGGATGGTGACTTCCTCTTTAATCTGAATTTCAACTGCATAAGGTAGCAATTGAGCTGACCTAAATGCTTTTTCTGGATCATCAAAGCCCATGGGATTATCCGCTAATCGGGACCAAGCTTTGAAGTTTATTAGGTCCAAACTAATGGCAAAGCGATTGAGAATGTCACTGCCTAAGTAAAAGGCGGCAGGGACGTCTCGCACGACCCAACAATTGTGGACTATGCTCTTGTTGCCAATGGAGATTTTGAGCATACACCTGCTTGGCAGGAGATGTTTGGAATTAGGTGCTTCCAGGTCCATTTCCCATTTGTCTATCAGTTTGAAGGTGGGAATGGCTGGATCTTTTGGGAGTTGGCGGAACATGGCTTCGCTGATTAAGCTCTTACCGTTGTTCACACACACTCGAGCAAGAACAGAGTCCTTCCCATCATTTAATTGGACAGGGATGAACAACTGCTCTCCAATTTGCTGAATATCAGCCAGGCTCTGAGCTGATTTCACATCTTTCTGGACTATAGGAGTGTGAGTTTCTGATTGTGGATTAGTATAGAATTTCAGGGTGTTTCCTTCCAGTGTGGAATACCACTTTAGACTGGAAGGAAGGTTGATTTTAAGAAATAGAGAGGACCCCCCATCACCAGTCTGTTGTCCTACTGCTATTACTGTCACGTCTGGAATTTGGCTATTCTGGAAGTGAAATTCTACTTGGTCAGGTTTTTGTTCAACCATGTGGCAGGTGCCGTTTAAACTAACATGGTTGACACTCTGTTTTAATTTTATTGGTCGGCTAGTCTGGGTCCAGAGGACCTTGTTTACACAATCTATTAGGGGTGACAACCTTCTCAGGAGGTCATTCCCCAGTAAACAAGGGGTGCCCTCTGGAGTCACAACTATGACCGGGTGTTTCAACTTGTGTCGCCCAATTTTAATGTCCAAGTCTGCAGTCCCCTCAACGGGAATTTCCTTCCCGTCAAAGTTCTGCAGTTGTCCAGGAAGAGAGGTGAGATGAATTTGGTAATTCTCTCCCCTTCCTGCATTCAGTTCGTCAAAGGCCCTTCTGGACAGAAGGGTAGCTTGAGATCCCGTGTCCACCAGCGCTGAAATTGTACCCTGCCCCTGTACTTGTACCGGGGCATAGTATCTTCCCTCCTTCTCCTCAAGGGGGCACAGATAATGCACATTTTTTGGACAACTGGTGGGCTAACTTTCTGGTTTTGGACATTGCAAGAGAAGAAATTTGGGCAGAATTCTGTGGAGAGCCTTGGGAATCTGAAAGAAAAAGTTGGCAACTGGAGATCAGAGCCATTGTGGGTTCCCCTGGCTCCGGTTCCGGGCCGCCCCCCCCCTTTTTGGAGGCAGTCACCAGGATGGGTCTGAACCAGGGGATTTTCTTGCTGTTGGTTCTGGGATGAGACGGTGGGCGGCGGTAGCTCAGTCTCCACCTCTCCCCAGTCTGGATTTGCATCCCTAGGGACCCATTTTTCTTTGGGAGGAGTTCCCCCCTCTCTGAAGGAGAAGATCCTTTTCCCAGGATCCTCTGAGGATCCCTCTCCCTCAAATTGGAATATCTGTACCTCCTCCTCAAACTGAGTCTGTTTGGGTCTTTTGTTTTTCCTACCACCCCTCTGCTCCTTAGGAGGCAGACTTTCAGGGGCAAGAGATTGTGTTTCCGGTTCCTGGGTTTCCAGGGGCTGTTTACAAGTGAGGAAGGAAGCTTCCTCCAAGGCTTTACACCCCCCTTCCCCTTGTGCCTCCTCCCTGGGAACCGGTGTGTTAATGGGGTGCTGCCCCCGTCATTGTTCTGGAGCACCAGGTCCAGAGTTGGGTGCGTTCTGCGCCGGCACGCCCATCTGAGGGTTCTGCTGAGCCCTCAGTATGAGACCCAGATCCCGCGCCATGTTTTGAACCTGGCGCTCTAACTGGGAAACCCGCTCAGGCTGATACGGGGCCCTGTTTTCTCCCCTGGGCTGATCCCGGGAAGGGTAGCTATCCCTTCTTTGGTAGTACCCCTGGTTGGGAAGATTTGGGGACCCCTCCACCCTTGGCCTCCCCTCTCCCGGATTAGGTTGTCTGGGCTCAGGGAATTGGGGAAAGAAGGATGGATGGTTTTGGGGCTGAAAGTCGGGTGGATATCTGGGGAAAAAGTTCTGCCCAGGGTTTGGTAAATTTCTGCCCTCCTGTGGAAAGTTTGGAGGGAAGTTCCCTGGGTTCGGTGCTCGGTTGGGGGAGTCCACACATAACCCAGGATGGGTCGATTTCCCTTGTAGCTGGGACTTACATAATCAGGAGAGCGAGGGACCCCATTTGTGGGGCTGCCTCCTTGGCTCCCTGTCTGTGACTGACCCGAGGACCTCCTGGGCCTAGCATTATTAGGTGCAGGTAGGTTTTTAGGCCCCCCCTTCTCCAACTCTAAAACGGGGGTGACCTTTACCTCTGCCACCTTGGCAGCAGCAGGGGTGCTGTTGGCTTTGGGGTTTTTCTGGGCATTACTTTTGCTATCTACCGGTTTCTGCACCTCATAGATCCGGGTAGCCTGTTCAATGACCCAGTCTAAAGATCTTTTCTCGTGAAAATCCCTCACAAGCTGGGTCATTATGTATTTGGGCAAGGCATGAAAAAATGTATTAATGAATTCTCTACTGTCTGTGCGCACCCTTCTGGTGGTGTGCGCAAAAGCACGTTTCAGTACTTGCACAAATTCTTGTGGGGCCTGATCCTCCCCACATTGCAAATTGTAGGCTGCCTTGCGAGCCTCTTGAGGATTTCTATGACTGGAAAAATGTTTCAAGATGGCCGCCTTATAGGTGGACCATCTTAAATGATTTTGGTCCTCCAGCCCCGCAAAGAAACTGGAGTATTCCGGGGAGAAGGTCCACTTTACATATTGAATACAGCTTTGGCTGTCCTTCAAATGGAAAGTCTCCATCATTTGCTCAAACAACTCTAAGTGCTCCCAAACAGAATACTTAGCGTTCTTATGGTAAGGCGTGATGACGCTCCTGATCGCCTTAATCTGCTTTAAGGGGTCCTTAAGCAAGACCCTTTTTGCCTTATTGGCCTTTTTGGTTCGGGTAACCCTTGTCCATTCATCCTCTGACTCAGAGGCACTGCTCCCAGAGGTTCCTGTCTGTTCTTCCAGGTTTTCCCGGATTCTGCGAGCCTGGGAATGGCTGGCAGAATGTGGGGACCTGGTCTCCTGTTTCCTGTGGTGCTCAGAGGAGTCCTCAGATCCCTCCTTGCTGCCAGGATTTGCTGGGTACCCCCCCCACTGACCTAACTGGGCAGAGGTTTTCAGGATGCCCTTAAGGGGCCTACTCTCCTGGGGTTCCCCACTGAACTGTACTGTACTTGGGTGCCCATACCCGGATGCCCACCCCTCCATTCCTGAGTGGTCCTGGCCTATGAGCCCCATACTTTTAGCTGGATAGTAATCTGCCATCCCTGTGGCCCTGTGCTCATGTGCGCCAGGGGACATGGGGGTGGTAGAGTCCAGGGACTGGGAGAGATGAAGGCCCCTGGTGTTAGGGCTCCTGAGGTTATGGTCAGGAGTCTCTCTTTCCCAGCGGACCTCATCTCTATCCGCCCCTGCTCCCTGTTGCAATGCAAGAGCCTGCATTTGTGCTTTCAGTTCCTCAGTCAAGGCCTTACTAGACTCTATCAGTCTCTCCTGCATCGCTACCTGTTGTTGGAGCCTATCATTGTGTTGACAGAGGGCCTCATTTTCCCTCTGTGCTTCCTGGTTGGTCCTGGAGAACTGGGCCAGTCTTTGCTGCAGGAGGTTTACCTCCTGAGTCCCATCCCTACTGGCCTGCTCCTTTCCTGCCAGAGCATCTTCCACCCTTCTGGTGTGCTCTACCAAGTTCCGGTTTTCTTTTTGGAGGTCACCCAGCCCCTAGAGGGCCAGGTGATTTTCTTCAATTTCCTTTTTTAAGTGGCAGACTTTCTGGCCTAAAGTGTCTCTTTCCTGACTGAGAGCCTGCATCTGTGCTGCCAGGTCGTCCTTCTGTCGTTGAAAGGCACCAGCTTTTTGGCGCTCCTCATCAAACTCTGCCTGGGTATCCAGGTCTTTCAGAATCAGTTTATTGCTCTCCTCTTTCTCTCTATCTAGCTGGCTTTGCAGGGTGACTACCTGCTCCGCGCATGTCCTGTTGAAATTGATCTGTTGCTCCAACTTTTTCTGGTTCTGCAGTAAGGAGTCCAAACTGTCTTGGTGCTCCTTCTGCAGGGCCAGAAATCTGGTATCCTGGTCTGTCTTTTCTTGTTGTAGGATGCCCATATCCTCTTTTATTTTAATGATATATTGCCTACTATCATTTTCTGACTCCTGGCTCCTCTGCAGCCTCTGCTCAGAAGAGGCCAGATCAGATCGGGCCTTCTCTAATGCCATCTGTTGCCTATTTGCCAGATCTTGGCTTTCAGTGCATTTATCCTGCATGTCTCCCATATATAGGTACAGGTATGCTGCTATCCTGGCAATCTTATTGTGTTCATCTTTGGCTTTAGAAGCCATATATAGTTCACTCAGGGCCACATGTAATGGACCCTGATCTCTCCATAGGTCTGACCCTGTTTCAGTGACCTGTCGCGTGATGGCCATTCACCTCTCACAAATAGTTTATGTAAGAGGTGCTCTCTGGCTATTTTCATGTCTACTAAGGTCGTCATTCTAGAGATTGGTCTCTGTCCTGACTTACAGAAATTTGTATTTTATTTTTTGCAAAACAGACCTTTTTCTTAGAGCGTTCCTTTGAGAAGTGCTTTACAGCGTAACACAGCGTGGTGATCCGACCGGATATGTGTATCTGGTCAGCTGGCACGCTGTATTAATCTGCACAAATGGTAGATCTAACCCAAACGTCCGGCACGAGCCCCCAATTTGTAAGAGGATTCAATTCAGCACTACAGCCAAGTCAACGCCTAGTCTAGAATACTGAATGAAAACCCTTATTGATATATCTTAATGTCCAGTTCATGCGTTCTGGATGACTACCCCTATATAACACCCCTCTCTTGGAATCCTCCTGACCCCACTGAGCCAAGAAGTAGTTCTGTTTTGCAAGTTAAAAGGTTGAATTGATAATTTAAACAATATATATATATATATATATATATATCACGCTTTATAATAAATTAATAATTGAATATCACACTTAATCTGATATGATAAAGATTAACAACGGAGAATCTGGCACTAGCACACTTCTTTATAATCACTAAGGAGTTGACATGAAATGGATAAGATAGCAACAATACTTTTATGGTTTCCAATGGATGCAATGTGGAATGAAATGCAGTACAGAAAATAACTTGATAGGATTTCAGCAAAAGACAATGTAATCACTTTCTTGGACAATTCACCCCCCCCCTTTTATGCTATGCAAGGAAATGGAAGGAAGGCACACAGTTCTCAGAAATGCAATCAAATGTAATTCAGTTCACCCCAGCAAGCTTAGACTACAGATCGGAGTTTTAAACACAGGCCCAAAATGCTTTTACATGTGCTGGCAATGATGTGAAAAATATGCTGAAAATGCTTTTAATTCCCTCTAGAGGTTCAGGGTGAGTGAAATATGCTTGGGATGAGTTCAGGCTCACTTTATCAAGGATCTAGGTCGGTTCTTAAGAGACAAACGAATTTTTAGCAAGGAAAGCAAACAGCAGCAGATTTTTACACGTGAAGAAATTTGCAAATCGCGGCAAAATGTCAAATCGCGGCTAAATTCGCGAGTGCGTTTTTCACGATTACGGCAAAACTATAAAGAAGAGGAATGCGGTTCTGGATTCGTTTAAAAGCCACGATTCCCAGCTTTCAGAGGAAAGTTACTGCAAGTCTCTAGGACAAACGGTTATGGAGATATGAGC
The DNA here is from genome assembly GCF_040938575.1 of Ambystoma mexicanum. Classification (NCBI taxonomy): domain Eukaryota; kingdom Metazoa; phylum Chordata; class Amphibia; order Caudata; family Ambystomatidae; genus Ambystoma; species Ambystoma mexicanum. The sequence continues at coordinate 800,826,680 of NC_090928.1, forward strand.
GATTAAATAAAGGTCGTTTTTCAGATTTGAAATTTTAAAGTTCAAAAAGACAAGTGCAGCTTGCAACTAGAAAATGACAAGTGACAGCTTTACAAATGACAGGTGACAGTTAGGAGACAGTTCTACTTAGATTAAAATAGGATTGAATTATATTATTTGAACTAAGGGATTGGTTCTGCACAGTTTTCTAGGTACTCACACTATATTCTTGAGTGAAATGGGCCTCGCCACGGATCTGGTCAGGTTTTAGACTGGACTCTGGTCTCTGCACTTCACAGTGATCTGGGTCAGCTCTCTCTGGTTCTGCTAACAGGTCAGCTCTACTCTGCTGGTCTGGTCTGGGTCTCTGAAGGTTGATGGAGGTAAAGTATGGATTTTCCCGGCAGAGCTTCCAGCTGCAAATGGATTTGAAGGTCCCTATCTGTCCTGTCTCTCTGCTTTTATGTGTTTTAAAATGGGTGTGTGTGAGCAGCATCACTAGCCAGCCCCTCTCCACTTATCATTGGCCAAGCTTTCATTTCTCCCCTGATTGGGGGAGCTAAGTTGTGTCAGAGTGATGTCAATTTACAGCCTGCAGAGAGTCCACTCCTCCTGTCAACTTACACACAAATCTAGATTTGAACCAAATACATATTTGCAGCCGTACATATTGTTTTAAAATCATATGCACCCCTCACATATCACAGGAGGTATCCCCTGTTCAAACTCTGCTCTTCCTGGGAGCTTGCATTCAGAAATGGCAATATTTGCACTTTTTAACTGATTTTGCAATTTCTGACATTAACCCAAATTTATACACATGTGCCCAAGGAGTATGGACATTAGTTGATGAAGTGTCAGATTCTTCACATGCACACATTTTGAGTAATATCCTCTTTTCCGCTAAAACCCCCCTGAACATGCCACTGGTTCTAAAAACCTCTTAAAATGTGGGCAGAAAAATCACAAGAATTATGGTGTCATTTAAATAATTTTCACAAGTCCGTACTATGAGTTATTCATCTTTTTAGAGTTATGTTCTGGCCCCAAAGGGGTGTGGTTTCCCCCAGCACAAGGTTGAATTTCTGGTTTTCCATTTCTGCCAAGCCAGCTTGCTCTCACAGGCAGTGCCCCTGCTTTGTCCTTCCAGGAGGAAGCTACATTTACGACATCTGCAATAAACCATCTTCCTGGGTCAGGACAGGGCTTTGTTCAGAGCTCCTGGATTCTGTGGGGGCTCCCCTTAATTCAATTATCAGAGAGATGGCATATCCTTAGTGTGGCCAGCAAAAGGCAGATAGGCCTGGGAACACAGCTGTGACTCAAGTTTCACTCCTGATGGGGGTAGTTGGTGGGCAGAATTCAGTTCCTTAAGCCAGATTTCAGATAAAATGTCACTTTTTGTTACCCAGTTTAAGTCAAGACATTTTTTTACATATGCAGCTATGATGCTGATTCTAAGTTTAAAACTATGACATTTAAACAATTGAAACCTATGTGACACACAAAAGTAGGTCACTCATTTCTTTTAAACATTTAGATTTGTAGTGTCTTTCAGTCCAAATTTACTTAAACTGCTGAAATCCACAGCTCAGCCAGTCTTGTTATAAACCTTCAAGTCACTTCAGAAATAACTTTACATTGTATCCACCTCTTAAAATGTCTTTCTTTGGCATGTTTTGGGCTCATTTATTCAGTTTTCTACAAAAAGTAAAATCTGGTGTTGTTTTAAAACGCCGGCTTTTGGATAGTGGTGAGTACTGGTACTGCACTCCTTTTTGGGATTTAAGAAAATGAATTCCCAACAGTTATGGTTTTGCTTTTGGCAATCAGCATTGCCATTCCCAATGGTTTCAGACTACTGTGTGGGTAGTCCACTGGTGGTTTTAGGCAGTGCCCTTCTGTGCCCATAACATCGGCAAAAATGAGTGGCAGCCTATTCTTCATGCATTTCCCTGTGCATTTTCTGGGAAGCTCTGGCCATCATGATGTTTTCCATGTCAGTACTGCACAGTTTTGAGGTAGGGCTCGGATGCATGGGTAAATACATCCCACACTATGAATGGGCCTGATGATTCCCCAAGCTTCCAAATTCTTTATAATCTCTGCTAATGATTCTAAACATGCCAGCGGTAGTCTATACTGGCATAAAAATACTGGACTTCTGCTACACCCTTCCGGAAGTGTGGCCACATGTAAATCAGTTAAACCGCAATCATAAGCATCTTTTGCAAATACATCTTTAAATTCCATGAATATCTTTCTCAGTTTGTTCCTATCCTCATCGTTGTCACACGCATCCGCTAAGGAGATCTGCTCTGTTACCATTTTGGAACATTCTGGAAAATCTTTGGGTAAGGGAATCTCAGCCCTTTCCTCTAACTGTGTGGCTGTGTCTTTTTGTAAAGCTGCCACTTTTAAATATTTTGGCATATCAGCTTGGGCTGATTTTCTGTTTTATTTTAATTTAAATTAAATGTTATGCAATCCTCTTGATGGCCGCACACTGTCTCATTTGAATCATAAGGATACACAGAATGAATTTTAAATATTCCTTTGGGCTGAGAGTCCAGGTGTTCTGGCAACTCATCCTTGAATTCTACATACTTTTCAGATATATTTCCAATCACCATGTTTTTTAAATCTGCCGTATAATATGATTTTTGTATGGCCATTCCTAATGGGGAGTTTTCCTCTAAATTAATATCCTGACAACCTTTATTATTTACCATCATTTTTACAGATCCTTCACCAATATCTACCAATGGAATGTATTCATAATCCAGGCGTTGCTGCTTTATGGATTCATTCAGGCATACAAATGCGGTTGCCAGACATTTGGTCGAAAACATTTGGTCGAATTACAATATGGTCGAATCAATTTGGTCGAAAAAATGGTCGAATTTTTTTTTTTTTTTTTTTTTGGGGGGGAGTCCCCCCACCCCCGTTTTTGGTGTTAAAACAACTTTTTTTTTACCTATTTTTACCTATACTAGAGCAAAAAAAAAAATATGCATTTAAAAAAAATTCGACTTTTTTTTTTTCGACCAAATTGATTCGACCAATTTGTCATTCGACCAAATGTTTTCGACCATTTGACTGGACACCTACAAATGCACCAGAGTCTTTCATCTGCTGTCCATTTTTGCATTTCAGTATTATTGCAAACTGTTTTGTAAATGCAGAAATAATAGTATCTTTCCTCATTTGTAATTCGATTGCATAAGGAACCAGTTGTGCACAATGATAAGCCCTTCTTTTGTCTTCAAATTCAGGTGCCGGCCCACCTAGGCGGGACCATATTTTTTGATTAAGGAAATCTAACACCATACACATTCTGTGCATGATGTCATTGCCCATGTAAAAGTCATTTTGTGCTCCACTCACTATCCATACATTATGGTAAATTGTTTTCTGCCCAATGCAAATTTTAAGCATGCATCTGCCTGCAATTCAGTTTTCAAAGTATGGACTGTCCAACCCAGAAACATATTGGTTTTTAATCCTAAATTTCGGGATCTCTTCCCTCTCCATTATCTTTTGCAACAATTTCTCATTAATGAAGCTCCTCTCCTGTTCAAGCGCTTAATTGGCTTTTATTGTTTTAAAACAGTCATTTATACCAACATGAAACCATGGTTGCTCATCTTCCATGTGTATTTCAGCAAGAGTGGTAATGTGTTTTTCTGAATCTGTTTTAGGAGCAATATTCTGTTTGATTATTTTCTCTTTTAAATAAAAACGTAATGTGTGCTCATCTATGGCAGTCTGCCAATTTTTCCTTGGGTCCAAGTATATTTGTACAGGTAATTTTTCATTGTCGCTCTGCATTTTGTCTTGACACATTAATATAACCGTGACACTAGGTATGCAACTATTCTGGAGATATACCTCCACAGCATCATTTGTTTTGGCAACGGTGTGACATTCATTTATGCTGCTGTTTTGTGATTTTAGTTTCTTAGGTCTCAATGGTTTTTTGGTTAAGGACCACAGCACTCCATTCACCCCATCTATGAGAGGAGACAATCTTTTCAGGCAATCTGTCCCCATCAGAAATGGAATTTCACAAATAGATGTGATCAATACCTCTTGTTTCATTCTGTGCTTTCCTATTTTTATGTCAACCTCAGTTACACTTATGATGGGCACCTCCTCCCCATTAAAGTTATGCACTGGACCTTGATTTTCCTTCACTGTGATCTGATTCTGTGGGGGTCTCCCTTCATTGATACTCTTTACCAGCTCCTTGGACATAATTGTGGCCTGTGCGCCAGTGTCAATCATAGCAAATGTTTGGCATTTTTCTTCTACAGTGATGGGTGCATAATATCTGTCCTCAACTTCCTCTAATACACATAAGAAGTGTGAATTCTTACTGATTTCAGGGCTCACCTTTCTTAGGCCTTTTTCACTTTTGGCTAAGCACATTGGTAAATGGAAAAAAACATTTTCCTTCCTTTTTTACCCATTTCTGCGCGAGATACTTTATTCATTTCTCCATGTTCAGAGGTTTTTTGGAGTGTGGCCACTGTTCGCCCATCCATCTGGGTATCATCAGGGACCACATTACAACCTTCCAACTGAACATGTGTAACAACATCATTTAGTAATTTGTCATTGTTTAATTCTGTGCATTTGTGATCATTTAGTGTTTTACCAGCCCTTTCAGTTTCTTCAAAAATATGTGGCTCAAAGAATTCTTCAGGTGATTGATTTGTACCCTCCTTTTGAGTATTTCCTTTTTCTGTCTGTGTTTGTTCACCGTTTTGACTGTCCAGGGAAGGAGCTATAGCATCCCCACTTACTCCCTGGTCACTGGTATTCCCCATGCATGAGTCATTTTTCTTAAATCTGTCTCTTTGTCCTCTTGATGTTTCAGGTTTTCTTATTTCATTTGTACAAATCTCCAATGTTTGATTTAGCTCTAGGTTAAACCGTACCTCTCTTTTAGAATTATTTGCACTTTCTATTACATGTTCATTCATTGGTGCTTTCACTTTTACATCATTAGGCATCTCAGAGTCATTATGCAAAATTACTTTAGGGCAATCTGTCTTTTCGGCGTTGTAGGTATCATGAGTACTTAGTCACTTTTCGGAAGAAGCCCCACGGTGATTGCTATGGCCATAAGGCCCCTCTTTGGATGGTTGTTTTTGCGCTGTATAGAGCTTCCCTATTTGCTCAGCTAACATTTTCACGTGGGCCTCGAGGCACTGGAACCTTTCCATCTCTCTAGAATCCTCTTTCTGTGGCCTAGGTCGATATTGGTTGTTTTCCTCCTGATTGGATCTATTCTGATACCTCTCAGGTGAGTGATTTCTATTGGGATGGTTCCTGAACTCTTGATTCATTTGTGGAGAGGAGCGGGGTGCACTCATCCTTTGGTTGTAGTCCCCTGGTGGGGAATCATTGTACTGACGTGGAGTATAATTCATGTTCTGTCTCATGTCCTGTCTCTCATGTTGTGGGTACTGACCCCTATGTTGATTGCCATTATCAGCAAATCGATCCACATATCGGGGTCTATCCTGATTACCATATATCATGGTGTTGGGATCAAATCTGTTCTGTGTCCGCAATGTCTGGTAGGGACCCTCATTTCTTTGATCTTGATTTTGTCTTTGGTAATTATTCATACCTGACATATCAGGCCGATATCCTGCCTGGGGTCTATCCCCTAAATACTTAGGGCTGATGTAGCTCTCCCTATTACTAGGATCTTGTGATTGGAACATTGGTGCAGAGTGTAATGACCTTTGTTGATTAACCCTTTGTTCAGGTGCCAAATTATTTTTGCCTGGACTTTGAGCAGACTCAAGGGACATTTTGGCTGACCTGATTTCCATCACTGTGGCTGAGGGTTCTCTAGATTTAGGTCTAATATCTTTCCTTTTATCACTTTCTCTACCTTGTCAATAGACAATAGAGTACCTCATATAGTTTTGTGCTTTGATGTACAATCCATTCAAGGGACTTGTCACGGTCAAATTCACGGACCAATTGTGATATCATGTCTTTCTTTAGCCCATAGAAGTATGCAGTTTTAAACTCATTGGAATTGGGGTCAAAAGATACATCAAAGCGAGAAAATGCCCTTTTTAAGTCCTGTAAAAATTGGCGAGGGGATGTGTTAGGCCCAGCAGTGATTGTGTAAGCGACTTTCTTTGCCTCCTGCAATGACTGAAAAAGCGAAAAATGACGCCTAATTTCCTTTTCAAACTCCACCTAGGTCATATTCTGCTGTTCATTCAATCCCCTTATGATGCTGGCCGTCAGGGCATCTAAGGTTAAATGAAAATATTGTCTGTACTGTTCCTTAGGTATCTGGAGTGCTTTAAAAATGTCATGAACCGTTTCTAAGTGATCCTCAATGCAGCATTCCCCTCCTTTTTTAAATGGTTTGATCAGGGCTTTAATGGATTTCATTATCTTTATGGGGCTACTTTTTGCAATACATGGAATTGCACCATTTTGTGATTCAATCCTGGTTTCAGGTGTATGGGATTGGTGGCCGCCCCCAATGGGAGTATCAAATCCCCCAAGAGCGCTGCAACCAAGTTCGGTCCCCGGCCCAGTCACTGAAGCACTAGCTCTTTGGGCAGAACTAGAATTCACCTCCACTCCATTTAATGTGGTACCCTGCCGCCTCTCCTGGGACCTGGGAATGCACATTTGTTGTTCTAAGTCTTTGCACTTTTTAAGGAGCCTGCGTGCTTCATTTTGCAGATAGTTGTTTTCATCACTCATTTTATTACCTCCTTCATGTTGCATATTTGCATTTGGCATTCATTGAATTCTTTGTTTCTCTTGTCTTTTTCTTGAATCATTTTAACCATTTCTTGCTCTGCACCTTGGAGATCACTTTCTTTTTCAAAATGTTCTTTTTGTAAAATCTGCATTTCTGAAACAATCTCATCTTTATCCTGTCTAATGTGGTCCACTAAGGCTTTTAAGTGTACCAATTCTTGCTCACTGTCCTCAAATTGTTTCTTGCTTTTGGACAACTGAGCATCAAAATCTCTGCATTTTAATTGCATGTCTTTTTGGCATACATCCAATTCTGCTCTTAACATCTCCTCTTTTTTGCTTGCCCCATCTAAATCAGTCTTTAACCTGTTAATTAGCTGGTTATCATTTTCTTGCATTCGCAGGGACCTATTCAAAATAAACCAGATCTTGGCGCATAGCCGTATTAAACAGTCTTTCTCTGCAATTTTATCGGCTGCATTCAATAACCTTGTAAGGCAGACCTGAATTATGCTGCCTTCTGCAAAAATATTGTCTAGGTTTTCTTTCTGCACTTCACCCTGAATGCGGTCATGCCATTCTAAAGTAGTGTTTGATGACCACGTCCCATGTGCAAACAACTTTGCCTCTAAATATTGCACTAGGTCTGAGAATGTGGTTTCCCTTTGTGACATTCTGAAATTCGTTTTTAGTATCACACTGTTATTATAAAATAGGTTTCCTTAATGTACAGATGGCAGTGTGAGACACACTTGCCACGCCCAGTAGGTGCTCTGTGATCACTTTCCCGGACTGCAACGCACGATAAATATGTAGGGTATTTTGTATAGATCTGGGTCCTAGCGGTATTTTCTTACCGCCAAAATGAAAATAATTCAGTAATAATCACTCTTTGCATTCAGATTAGATTTGGTGTATAGTACTATAGTATACATACATTATTTCAGGACACTGATACATTTAGTGGTATACCTTATGTTGGTATGCGTTATTGGTGGTATTTATGGGTGAGCATAAATCCTTTGTTTCATATATGTGGCCACAATATTCAGAACCCCTTATTTTTGTTTAGTTTGTTTGTGTGATCACTAGAGAGACCTCAGGCTTGCATTTCAGAAACACCACATTTCCAATTGGAGTGCCACCATGGGCTGTTCTCACTGACTTATCTCCGACAGCAAGCTATATGTGGTATTTATCACCAACTTATTTACGTTTGGTGAGCTATGTCCAGGGCCTCTCTTCCTGCCGACTCATAGACCTTCGGCAGCCGGCTATTTCATCTTGTTATTATTATGTTCCATTCAGAAAACACACACACACTCATATACTGAATGGATTCATGTGTACACAGCTACTGCCATGTCTTATCTTTTAGCAACTTTTAAAAATGACAATTGCACTGTGCAAAGATCTTCCCATATTCCCAGTGTTACAATGATAGATGCACAAAGGACAAGATAAAATGAAACACACTTCCCGCCTACTTTCAGATAATTTTTTTGTATTATAAAACTTGCATTTCAACACGGGCTTACTTTTTTTTTACAGAAATAAATGGAAAGCTCACAGTAACAACATTATCTGTAACACAATGAAAGGAGAGTGGCGAGGAACAAGAATTCAATTTGCAACATTAACATGTGGTTAAAACACAGGAATCTCCTCTCCTACTCTGACTGAATATTTTCGCACACATACGCACAGCTCCCACACTTCAGCGAGATAATTACCAGGCTTGTTCAGCATGTAACTTCTTTGGCTGTTCGCCTTCTGGAGGGGTTCACCCAGCAAGGACAAGCATTTACTGTCACTCAAACTGGGTCTTGTTGACTGGAAATCCCAGCCTCTGTAGCAGTATTGAATCTGCTTTAGGAATCAGGCATCCCCCGCTATCAACCCAGTCCTTCTTCGAGCTGTGTCAAGATGTCGTCTCCCCAGCTTCTTTCCGGAGATTATACAAGAAAACTCTGGTTACCTCTTACCAAAGGATCCTAACCAATGAAATTCTATCATGCCCTTTCCACCCTCTGTGCACAATAGAAATCTTTTACAGTAAGCAACTGTAACAAAACTGATTTCCTGCTATTCGAATCCTTGCTTCCTGCAAAATACTGTGGACAAAGCAGCACAGAAAAATCAAGAAGAAAGAAATAAAAATGTGCACACAGTCTGAAATGAGTTTCAGCCTGCCTCCCTAGTAAGAAGTTAGAATCATGTTAGTACGGTTAATTATATTAGTCATTAATCTTCACATGTGTCTCTTGCAACATAGGCATTTCAGATGAAAAGAAAAAAAATTGTGTGCATTTTGAATATGAAAAATAAAATGCGCTTTTAAATGAGAAAATGGTTTGTTTTTAACCTGTGTAGCCTGTCTTCATTTACATATCCATATGTTGCACTGGCAACACATAACTTGAAGCAATTGCATTAAACCCATGCAGTGGCGCTGCATAAAAAAAAAAAATGCTCAATAACACATGTCTTGCTGTACCACATTATATCAAAGCATCAAACCCATGCAGTGGCGCTGCACTTCAAAAAACATGCTATACATTGATCCTGTGCAGTGGTGCTGCGCTCTGTGCTCCCAAAACACGCTAAACAATCCTACAAAGCACACCAATGTGCTTCCGGCACTCAGGGGATTTCCTAACAGGTATGCACTACGTAGTCCTGGAGACACATAAAGCTCTCTGTGGTGAAGGTGGGGTGGAGGGAGTGGAGCTGTGACTACCACAAAAAGGAGAGGAAAGAGGAAAAATATTGTTTTATATTTCTTGTACGTATAGCTTAATATAGAGGACACAGAACTAAACCACATTTGTACTGTTCCTATCTCGTAATACCAATAACAATATTTACCAGACAAATACATTACCATGTGTACAAAAATGACGTTAAGGGTATAGTTCAAAACCAACATTTTATAAAAAAGGTATAGCCATTTCTAGTTATAATTCAAAATCCACCCAGGTTATAAAAATTAGATCATCCTAGAGCCTAGGTAGTACAATTATGTTTGACAGTATTTTATTATGGGTTGTGCAAGCTAAATGTTTACCCCTTGGGTAATTAATCACATCTTGTAGTTGTGGTCCTTCATCAAGCTTGCCAGGATGCTGTTCCGCATAACTGTTGCCACAACCTCTGATTCAAAGAGTTGTCAGGATGAGTACAATCCCTCAAACTTCTTGCATTGAATATGAATCTGTTTGCAATATGTCAATGACATAGACACCTGTTTAAGGAATTAACACACTTTTTTGCATTTAACGTGGGTGAACGCAATGGTATGCATTTTTTTGGATTGAGCTGCTTTGACAGAGTAAATGTTGTCTTTTCCCTTCTGTAATGGCTTGGCAGGCTGAAGAACAATGGTTTGCAGGGTTGGCCAGAGCAATACCAGAGGTTAGGATTCATTACAAACCTTCCAGCCATCACCTCTGTTTGTTTTGTAGTGTTCCCTGACAGTGCTTTTACCAGTAGTGCATGTCTCACTTACCTGGTATGCCGTCTGCCCAATGGCCAGACTTGGTGTGTCCCAGAAGGGGGATACCATGCATCTTCTGGAAGCAAACCCCTCTATGTGCAGGTATTATACATACATAATGACTTCTGCCTGCCTTCATTCAACAGATCAAGGCAAGAGAAGTGTTACAACATCTAGACTACCTATATTCCCCAAGGATGGTGACCATTTAAAAAATTGCGCTCAGAGTCTCACTATGTACTATGACTCTTTTCACCTATGAAATACCCCACACTCTAGCTACATAGGCTTCAGATTGTGACTATGAGGCTGTTGAAAGCCCTAGCCAGATGTTGATTCGAAGGCACTTCATGGTCCTGAATTTAAGCTATAGTGTCAGCTATGCCATTCCCCGTCCAGACATATGGAGCCCCTGATATGGTTTCGGCTCTTTCTCCTATCTCTTCCTCTCCCTTTAATGGTGGTACTTGGTGGGAGGTCAACTTGGCCTCCTTCCACTCCTCCAAGACCATCATTAATGTCTATCTGAATAGCACTGTCTTGGTCCAGGGCCCTCAGCCCAATATCCTCCTTTTTGATAGGTGTCTCCTGCATCTTATCAACTTCCCTCCTTCTCCTGCTACTAGCACCTCCTTATCTCCTCTGCCGCCTTCTTCCTCTGCTGCCTCGCTGGCACATTCCCCCTCCTCTCTGGCTACTATACCACCTCCTGCCTCCACCTCTGCCCACTCAGGGGCCCCTCTGCTGCTTCTGGTGGGTATACCTCACTCCTGCACGCCACCATGAAAGTCTTTCAAATGTGGCAATCTCATCCATGTCGCTTCTCTCAACACTTGCTCTGCTGTCAAACACTCCCCTGACATCTGCCACCTCCTCGAAGAACTTGACCTGGTTGTGTTCGATCTTACTGAGACATGTCTCATGGCCATCACTGTCACAAGCTTTGACACTTTCCTCTCAGATGGCTACAACGTCCACTCCTAGCCCATAACCAACCGACCTGGAGGTAGAGTAGCTCTGATGTTTCCAGAGTGGGTCCCTGCTTCTGTCATTCCTACACCAGCCTACTCCTCCTTTGAATGACTGGTCTGCAGGCTCTCTAGCTCTCCTGGCCTCTCTCTGTGGCCACCATCTACAGGCCACCTAGCCGGGTTGACCTCTTCCTCTCAGAGTGGGATGGCCACTCCTCCTTTCTGCTTGTGTCTACCTCTCAACAGCTCCTCCTTGGAGACCTCAAAATCCACCTGGATGCTTTTAATCTCTCCTCTTGCCTCTTACAGAAACTCTGTACACTCTTTCTCTCTCTCCATTCTACACTCTGGCCCGACACACTCTGCCGGACACACCTTGGATGTTCTTATCTCCTGAGACATCCCCCTCTCTAACCCTCTCACCAATGCTCTCTCTTGGAATGACCACTTTCTGCTTTCCTCTCACCGGATGCTCTCTGTCCTCCAGGCAAAGCCCAACCCCAGCACTGCCACCTACCTTCTCATCATTCTGCCCATGAAGCGTATGACAATGGATGCCTTTGTCTGTACCATCTCTCTGCTCCTCCTACCCCTGTGGCTGACTCACACTCTGACACAGCCCTCTCCAACCTGCATCCTTCTATCTCTCACACTCTGGACATCCTTGCCCCTGTCATGAGAATGTGCCTGAAGCCTACCTCCAAGTGCAACTCTTGGTATGGCTCCAAGTGCAGGGTGGCTGAGAGGAAGTGGAGGGCTTCGAGCACATCCTCTGACAAACTGGCCTGCTACCTGCTCCAAAGGTAGAACAGACTCTCTGTCCTGTCCAAGAAGAGAGTCCACATCTAAACCCATGGCTCTGTGGCTTCTAACAACATGGCCACAATCTTTAAAATCTGCAAGGAGCTGGCCAATCCTTGTGCTGTATCCACCTCTCCTGTTCCCTCTGTATGGCTCTGGCTTCTCACTTCACCACTGAAACTTAGGACATCCTGACTTTGCACTCCTCTTCCTCTACCTCTTCCCCTCCCTCTACCTCTCTGGCCACCTCTCCCTGTCCTTCTCCTTTCTTCTTTTTCTCTCCAACAACACCTGACAATGTTTCTAGACAAGTCCTATCTATGAAAGTGTTGCCCAAACAGGTGCTCTCCTGCTCCTCCAGAGCCATCAAGGACCACATTGACACCCTTGCTCCAGCCTTGGCCGATTTCTGAAATCACTGTTCCGCCACTGCTTCTTTCCCCTCTCTCCTGAAAAACTCCCCTGTGCACCCCCTTTTAAACAAAACATCTTCTGATTCTACCTGTCAGGCAAACTATCACCCAATCTCTATAACTCCTTTCCTGGGCAAATTCCTGGCCATCTCCCAACTTTCTCTCCGCACTGAATCTGTTGGTTGCCTCCATGACCAGCAGTCTGGCTTCAAAGAAGCCAGAGGCATGGAGTCTGTTCTCCTGAACACCCATGAAGATGCACTCTTTAATCTTGAATCAAGCCTTCCCTCTGTCCTCATCCTCCTTGACCTTTCCTCTGCTTTTGACATGGTTAATGAGGTTATCCTGATCAATTTACTCAGTGAGAACCTGGCCATCATAGATTAGTCCCTGGAGTGGTTGACCTCCTTCCTCCTGGACCGACCCTCCCAGGTCCAACTTGGGTCCTTTCTCTCCACCACCTCTCTGTCCACATGTGGTGTTCCCCATGCCTCTATCCTCTCATCCTGGCTTTTCAATGTCTACTAGGTCCCTCTGGCCCACCTGATCTCTACCTTCTCCTCTAACTTTCAGTGTTATGCGGATCACAATCAGCTCTCTTTCATGCTCCCCTCAGCCTCCTTTCCTCTCTCGCTCATTCCTGACTCTCTATCCGTGATTCAGGATTGGTGCGCCTCCAACAATCTCTGCTTTTTTTTAAAAAAACAATTTTTATTATTTTAATTAACAACACTACAAACATTACCAACATTTTAGGACATTCGCAGATAAGCTTCACATCACTATATTCACATGTAGTACGTCATTGTCCCCCAGCTCCCACCCCCTTAACTCGGGCCCCTACTTTAATACCACCAGTTTACGTGTCTCCGGGATTGTCTTCCTCATTAGTTCTCCTCATATCGTCTTCACTAAGTTCGGCCTGGGAGGGTCCCACCATCACAGCCACCAATTGTCTCCATGCTATCAGGGGTCCCGTTTCTTCCTCCCCTCCCCTACTGATTGCTTCATACCACGCTGTCGTTTCTGCATCTGCCCACTTCAGGAGGTCAGCCCACCACGTCTCTATCCTGGGTCGTTGGGTTGTTTCCAGCCCATTGCAATTCTCATTTTCGCCAGAATGTAGGCCAGGTCTTTTATCTTACTGATGTGCTTCAGGTTGTGTGGCCTGGCAAAACCCCCCAACATGCATGCCCAAACTGACTCCACCTCCAGTGTGATCCCTTTCTCGACCAGGCGTAGCTTAAACTCTATCCAGAATCTACCCACCTCCGGACAAGCCCAGAACATGTGTATCATCCCGGCTTCCACCTCCCCGCACCTTGGGCATTTCTGTGTCACTGAGCTTCCAAACCTGGCAATTTTGCTAGGGGTCATATATGCCCTATGGGTAACATATAACTGATCTGCTGTAGCCTTGCGTTTCGGGACACCTTCTTGTGGTACCTTTGGGCCCTATCCAATTGTCCATCCAGCATAGGTTCTCCCACCTCCTCCTCCCAGTCCCGCCTCAGTCAGAATAACTCCTTGCCCACCCTAGTCATCAATAGTTCATATATGCGGGATATTTCGTGCCCACCCTCCTAGATATCTGATATATCATACATAGTCTCAATGACCGTGTCAGGTTGCTCCACTAGCACTGCCTCAGGCCACCTTTCTTGCACCTGTGTGATAATTCTAGGTAATATATTGGCCTTTGTGCACCCCGGTGTCCTCATTATCCCCGGTGTCCTCCATTAATCTCTGGAAATCTTGTACCTCCCCCTCTTGCCATACGTCTCCGAGGGTCGCAAGGCCCAACGGTTCCCAAATATGCGGATCCCTTTTATCATTTGCGAGTCCTCCTCACATAGCGCCACTAGCGGCACCTGCAGGGAGCATGGGGTCGGGATTCCCGCTGTTTCCCATACTTTGCTCCATATCTTCTAGCCCAGTTCCAGCAGTCCCGACCTTCCTTGCAACTTTTATTTGGGCAGCCACACCACCTCTCTTAAAAATAAGGGGGCAATATCCTTACACAACAGCCTCGCTTCAGCTGTCTCTTCTTCAGACAACCACCTGGCCAAATACTGGAGCTGTCCCGCCAGGTAGTATACCTCGAAGTTCGGTAGGTTTATGCCCCCCCATCACACAAGTTTTGCAGCTTCCATAGGGCCACCCTGTTCCTACAATTATGCCCAATGAAGCTCCTTCATAAGCTTTGAAGTTTCACGAAAAAACATTTGGGGGGCATGTGCGGGATGTTCGTAAAGAAGTGTAGCAATCTCGGCAGGACCACCATTTTAAATAAAGCCGCCCTACCCACCATGGCCGGGGGTAACTTGGACCAGAACCCCATACTATTCTTAATGCCTTCTACTGCCCTTTCCGTGTTATATTTGTGTTCCTCCGCAGCCGTGTGGTATATATCAATTCCCAAATATTGGAAAGTTCTAGTCTGCCAGGGTATCAGCAAGACCAGTAGACTCTCCAGCGGGGCCCCCCTATATCTACCCAAAGGAAGCATGCTTGATTTCTTGGGGTTTACTGCTATGCCCGAGAGGGTGGCGTAGCGTTCCATCACCTCCAGGACATATTGTAGATGTTCTTCTGGAAGCGCAGGTATAGCAGTATGTCATCGGCGTACAATGATATCAGGTGTGATCCTCCCTTCGTGGGGATCCCTATCTCCTCATACTGTTGTCTGAGGCAGATTGCCAGTTGCTCCAGAGCGAGGATATACAGCATGGGCAGCCAGGGGCAGCCCTGTCTAGTGCCCCTACTAAGTTGCCATTTGTCTGAAATTATTGCGCCGGTTTTGACCCTGGCGATTGGGGAGCTATATACCATTTTGACCCACCTCAGGAACCCGGGCCCCATCCCATATTCTTTCAAAGCCGCAAGCAGCCACGGCCACCTCACAGAGTCGAAGGCCTTATTGGCATCCATTGAAACTATTGCCATTTCGCCGGGGTCCTTCTCTGTCTGTTCAATAATGTGGTGGAGTCTTCTGTGATTGTCTGTTATATGCCTGCCTGGAACGTAGCTTGTTTGATCAGGGTGTATACGTTTGCTGATAACTCGTTTGAGCCTATTTGCCAGCGTTGCTGTGAGGATCTTGCTATCCTGGTTGAGCATAGATAGGGGTCTGTATGACCCACAATCCGTGCTGGGCTTGCCCGGTTTTAGGAGTGGAATGATCACCGCCTCCCTCAGGGACTCTGGCAGCCCCCCTCTTTCAAGTGCTTCCTTTAGCATGGCAAGAAGCGGGAGGGGCACCTCCTGCTTGTATGTTTTGTAAAATTCACTTGGGTACCCGTCCGACCCCGGGGCCTTACACGTGGGTAGGTGCTGGATCACTAGCTCTAATTCTTCTAAAGTGATTGGGGCGCCCAGGTCCTCCCATTCCTCATCGCTTAATTTGGGTATTCCTATATCTTCCAGAGTTTCCTGAATCTCCCGTCCCACCTCCTCCCCCGTGTACTTATAAAGGCATTTATAGAATCTAAGAAACCCCTCTTTAACTCCTCCTTGGGTGTCCAAGGTCTGGTCTTCTTCCCCTTTTATCTCCATGACCACTGGTCGTGTTGTCTCGTTTTGGTATAACCAAGATAGCAGCCTTCCTGGTTTGTCTCCCCCCGCATGTTGCCTTTTGATATATTTTTTATAGTTTAATTTACATAGTCTATCCCAGTGCTCTCTGCTAGTTTGTTGTAACAGGTTCACCCGTGTTGCGTCCTCCTGTGAGGTGCTCCCCCTCTGCATCATTTCCTCCAGCTCCTTCTCTGTCTCTTGTAGCTCTTGCTCTATGCCCCCTTGGAGCCCTCTAGCTTTAGATATGGCTACACCCCGCACTACCACCTTGAACGCCTCCCATAAGATTCCTTCTGACTGCACGCTCCCTGTGTTAATGTCAAAGTACTCAGTAATTGCCTCCCTAAGGTCCTCACGGAATCCCGAGTCCTGCAGGGCTTTGGCTCTGAACTTCCAAGTCGGGATTCTCGCTCTAGAGGGCTGGTGTCTCCACTCCAAAACCAGGGGGGAGTGGTCTGATAGTATTCTGACCTTGTATTCTGAGCCTGTCATTTCCCCTAACAACTCTGAGGCCACAAACAGATAATCCAGTCTAGTGTGCAGATTGTGTGGGGCCGCGTAGTGCGAGTACTGCCTGTCTTCTGGGTGCAGCCGTCTCCAAATATCCTCTAGTCCAAGATCTCTCAGCAGGGCCTGTAATGCTTTTGCCGCCGGGGTGGGTCTATCTAGTTTACTATCCAGCCTATCCATTTTGGGGTGTAACGTACAGTTAGAATCCCCTGCCCATAGAATCGCACTGCCCGGTGGGGGGCTAATTTTACTGTATAGGGCCCTAAAGTAGACCGCCGTATCTCGGATAGAGGCGTATGAGTTTATAATGCTCAGTTCTCTATTTTCTAGCATCCCAGGCACCACTATCATTCTACCATCTGGGTCCGCTGTGGACTGAAGCAACTGAAATGGTACATGGGACGCCACCCACGTGACCACCCCCCTTGCATAAGCAGAGTATGTCGCTCCCGTGGTGGTCCCCCTCCACTTCTTCTTCACCACTTCTAGTTTCTCCTTAGTGAGGTGGGTTTCTTGCAATAATGCTATGTCCACTTTTAGCCTTCTCAGGTACATCATTTCTTTATTCCTCTTCAGATAACTATTGAGGCCTCTCACGTTCCAGGTTACAATTCTAAGGCTTCCCACTGCCATGCGTGGTTTATCCCTCCTCCCTCCCTCCCGGGTTTCCTCTCCGATCTAGTTTGGCATGAATTTTGGCTCGTATACCTCCCTCCCTCTTTCAACATGAACTCCCCAACTAACCCCCTCCCCTCCTTTCCCAACTATTATACACAACACACAACCCCTTCCCTCCCCCCTCCCTGCCCGTCCCCAACTGGTGCCCAGCTCCATCCCTGGATCTCAGGCTCCCCCGCCTTTGGTCCTGCCTTGGCATGCCGAGATCAGAAACCGGGCAGGGTGTCACCGATCTACCGGTAACCTAACTGATTTATGGGGGTGTGAGAGCAGGTTCCCTTAGGCTCCTGCACTTAGCACTATGTTTCTGTGCCCTGAGGATCATATTCATATGGTCATTATTGCGCCTGCCTCAGCGACCATTGCCCTATCTTATATTCAAGTCCCAATGTCTGAGTCTGCTGCACCATCAGTGCCACAGACTTCCATCTACTTATCTGCGCCGTCTTCCTTCTGGATTCCTGATTCCGGTGGACAGCTCCGTGTATCTAGCCTCTCTGACGCCTCCTCCGGCGTGTCGAAGAACAGTGCCCTGTTTTTGTGGTACACCTTCAATTTTGCCGGGTATATCAACATGTATTTATAGCCTACTTCCTGCAGTCTTCTTTTCACCGAGCCATAGTTCATGCGTCTTCTCTGTACCAGCAGTGTATAATCCGGGTATGCCGTTATGTTTGTCGATGCCCTCTGGATCATTCTTCCCTTCCGGAAGTGCTCTAGGATTTTCTCCCTGTCTCGATAGTTCAGGATCTTAGCTATTATCGGTCTCGGGGGGAGCTCCTGGTAGTGGCCTCCTTGTCAGGGCCCTATGCGCCCGTTCCACAGCGAATCCTTGGGTCGGCACCCCTCCGGTTAAGTCCTGCATTAGCATTGTTTCGATGTATTCCGTAGGGTTTGGTCCCTCTGCTCCTTCCGGAAGGCCCACGATGTGGACATTGGTCCTCCGGTCCCGTCCCTCTGCTTCCTCCGCTCTGTTTTCCAGGTTGCTCACGCGCTGTTCAAGGTTGTGTATCTCAGCTTTGTGGGACGCACTTTCGGCTGTGTTCGGGGCAACCTCCTTTTCCAGTTCACCTGTATGTTCTGCTAGCGTCCTGACATCGCACCTATTCCAGTTTGGTCTCCCACGCCAGTTTCAGGTCCGCTGTTGCTGCCAAGATTTGCTGATCTTTGCTCGTGGCGTCAGGACCTGTGGTGGGGGACTTCTCCTTACTCCTGGCACCCTCCGCTGTGACCGGCTTTCTGGCATACTCGTCCAGCGTGGGTTGTTTTCCCTTTGTTTTAACCTGTTTGGCGGCCATCTTGATGGTGTTGTGCGTTTCTCCGCGGGCACTCTGGTTTATGGCCGTCAGCTCCTCAGGGTCACCTTGTACTCAGCAGTGACCCCCGGAGGAGGCCACAATGGGGGCCCCCGCGTCCCTTTAGTCCGCGTCTGGAGTGGGTTACATCCTCCCATGTGTTCATGCACTATCGCTTCTCATTGTGCTTGTGCCTCAGCTGCCAATATTTCAGGACACTGTCTGCGCCCCCGGGCCCAGGGTCCTATTTGGACGTTGATGCAACCATGGCTGCCCTCAGCAGAAGGCGTCACCTGCAAGGATAGTCCCCAGCCTGTCCCCCGCTCCGAGTTGTGAACCGGGGTTTGCCCTCCTCACCTCTTATATGCACGGGGTGACTCTGCTGGTGTGCCAGCTTCCTGTGGTGCGGTGTATAGGTGTTCCAGCTCCGTGTGATGGGCTTCCACGTGTCCCCCTGCTAGATGTTGGACAGTGGCTTGGGTCTGGTAGCAGGCGCCCGGTGTTATTGCCCCCGGAGCTACTTCCAACAATCTCTGCCTTAATGCTAGTAAGACGGTGATCCTTCTAAATGGGACCCCTGCTCCTGCATTCCTTCTGTTACACTGGCCACCCGCTTTGTGTCATCTTCCTTCACCTTCCAGTGAAGCAAAACACCTTGGTGTTATCTTTGACTCCACTCTCTCCTTCTCTTCTCACATCACAGACCTTACCAAGAAGGCCAACTACCAGATGCACCTCCTCAGAAGTATTCTTCCTTTTCTCACTTTCCCCCAGAAGCTCACTGTCTCCAGGGCACTGGTACTCTCTAGGCTGGACTACTGCAAGCCCCTCTTTTTCAATCGGCCTTCCTCCACCCTCCGCCCTCTGCAACTAATCCAGAACAGGACTGCAAGAATTATCCTTGGCCTCAAGCCCAGGGACCGTACAACTCCAGCCATTAAATCTCTCCACTTGCTCCCGATGGGTACAGGGATCAAGTTCAAGACCCTCTGCATCATCTACAAGGCTTTCTGTGGCCGGGGGCCCACACTACATCCAACTCTCTCTTCCGAATTACCTTCCTTCTAAAGCCCTTCTCTGAGTCACTTCCAACTCTGTGAGGGTCAGATGCTTCTCAAGGCAGAGAATGGGGTGCAGATCTCTCTCCTCTGCAGGTGCCTCCCCCTGGAATGGCCTCCCCGTCCGTCTCAAACTTGAGCCGAACACCTGAAGTTCTAGAAGCAGCTCCAGACCTTCATTTTCTCCTCCACTTTCTCTCCCTCCCCTGCTGACCTACCTGTCTGCTACACCGACTGGTTGCTTGGCTACTCTCAGAATCTCAATGGGTTCCAGCCTCCTCCAGGATCACTCTCCCTTGCACTTCCTCCAGGCCTACCACGCACTTAGGTGTCGTAACTATTACCTTTATAGTCCCCTGACTTCTTTGCACTTACCCAGAGTTGCGCTGCCCTGACTGTACCTACTCAGAGTTTATCTGTCCTGACTGCAATTCCCACTTCCCTCTCTCTGGCACTTCCACCTCTCCCTTCCCCCTGCACTGGCATGGTTGCACTTGCACAGTTTGAATGACACAAGTTGATTTGTCTTATCTTCCCTCTGTCTTCCCTCCCTTGTATTGTCGCACCAAGACTTGTGTACTGTCGCATTATAAATGACATATCGTATCATCAACTCTTATCATCACTAAGTAAGTACAAATAAAGTGGACTGAACGATTTCCAGCCCATTCAGGGAACCTCATGATCATTCCTGTGGGGCAGCACTCAAGTCTGCAGGAAATATTCATGCATTTTCAATAATACCTTCTTCAAGAACAGTCACATAACAAAACAGATTCACAGAGAAGGAAACTATCCCAAGCCCTCTGGACTCTTTGATTGACATCCCCAAGTCATCACATGGGGCAAGTGCCCTAACTCAGTCCCACCTTCTTCAACAAAGCCTGCAACACCAATAGGCCAGCATCCAATAGCAAGTATTGTGGTCCAGACACACAAACCTACTTCTTCCTGTTTTTTATCTTTGCAGCTTCCTACGGTTTCTTTTTGATTTTTAAAATGTTGTGAATTCTCAATTGTGTGTTTGTATTCTGGTAGTCTGCAGCTACCATATAGAGGGAATTGATTAAAAACCTGTGGCATTGCTGTTAAATGTGACATTTTGGAGACGCTGCTCCACACAGGACAGAAAATCAAGAGATATAGGAAAGGACATTAAGTAAAAGAGCTTTGTGACATAAGATAGTGGCATACGAGGCATTTAATCACTGATCTTGAAATAACTTTACTTAGGTTATAATTGACTGTTTGCTTGATTAACTTTATTCCAGGAATATCTGTGTTGCTTATTTATTGTTAGGTCCTACTTTAGAACTGCGCCTTATTTAAGTTGTGCTTCTTGTTTATTACGTGTATATTTCACCGAAGTAGCAGCTATTATGTAATACTTTTATATATATTAATGTTCACCCTTCGAGGGTTTGTAACAATATTTTTTGTATGGAACTGCTTTATTGGAGTCCATTCGTCGCCATTTGTATAAATAACTGCAGTTATTTACATGGTTGATAAATATTTCCATTGCAGCTGGGGAAAGTGTGATGCCCATCTCATGTTGTCATGCCTACAGGTTGCTTTAGTCCCATTTATGCTCCCGGGAATACATGTTATACCAACTATACCACGCAAAGGGTTCCATGAGATCACGGGGGCCGAGGGATTGGTGTGCTTTGGTGATGATCTTAGACTCTACCACAGTCCCCTCCAGCACTTGCGTCTTAACCTTGCTAGCAAACCTTTGCCCTTTTTCTTGGGTACTTCCTCCTCCACCGTTTTAATTGTACACCTTTTCCCCTTCACAATTCTCTTCTTGTTTTCTTTTCTTCATTTATTTCCCATTTTAATGTTCTCCTTTACTAATCATCACAACTTTTTCTCCTCTTCTCCTTTCGAACCTCTCTCTCTCTAACGTGTCCTGCTATCTCTCTTCCCTGCTCCCCTGCTCTTCTGGATGGCTTCTTTCTCTTTCCAATATCTCTTCTCTACTCCTGTTTACTCATCCGCCTCTTCCTCCTTAAATGTTTCTTTCCTGCACCTCTGCTTGATTGATGCTCTTCTCCCCCCCCCCCCCCCGCCTTCTTTCCCATCTCCTCTTGATTAGACGTTGCCTCCTTGACGTCTCTGTTGTGGAATCTATCCTCTGTCACCTCCTTTATCCTCTGTTTTTTGTGTCATCTCCTTTTACAGGTGTTATTTCCTCCCCCTCACTGTCATAATTGTTCACCTCCTTATCCATTACTCCTCACCTCCTGCTCCACTTCCTTATATTCCTTGTTCTCCTCAACCTCCGTAGCACCTCCATTCTCTGCATTGGACTACCAGACAAGCTCCAACTCCTCATCTCCAAATCCCGACTCCTACATCTTTCCCTGTGATCTGGGGCCTTCGTATACACAGGTTAGTTAACTGCCATGATTAATAACTGTGGGATTGACATGAGCTGTTCACCAGTACTAAATGTGCATTGGGATTGGATTGCGGTCCAGGTCCTCAGTCCTGCAAGTGCTTCACATTGGCACAGAAGGTGTCTAAACGATTCTAATGTTCCCTCCCCACAGAGGCAGCATTGTCAATCTACTCTGGGGACCTGCTGCCAAGCTCCCATGCTTTCCCAAGTTTTGGCTATGTTATATTTCAACCTTAGTTATTCCCAAACCAAGTGATTGCCCAAGCATTGTTGGATGTATGGGGGGGGTGGAGGGGGGCCTCGACCGTTCCTATATGTATTGCACAAACTCTGCAGCCTGTCTTTTTTTTTCTCCCAGATTGACCAGTGCCTGTTCTAGGCCATGCTTCAGTAACATGGGCTTAACAATTGATTTGAAGAGCTGCATAGCACATCCCATTGTATTTAATGGTGCATATTTTACCCATTGCTTGGCCATCTCACATACTCGGTTGAGATTACTTCCCACCATGAGGTAGGTTTGTGAGTTACATACCTCCAAGATTAGATTTGGTAGGTAACCAACTGGGGCATGAGTCAATTTCCAAAATAGATGTAGGCTGCCTAGGTCCATACGATATTGAATGACCATGAGGTCAAACTCTAACATACCTGCATTCTTTACTTCCCATCCAGTTTAAATAATTAATCAGGACAAGTAAGTCCTCAAGTAAGGAGGATTCAGAATTCCAGTATACATTAATGAGCAGTACTGGATTTAGGGTAATGTCACTTTTAAAGGCAAGTTTCACTGCTAATAGCCCGTAATGTATATTAAAAAGAACGTAATTTCTTAATGAGATGTCATTTGTGATGAAACAAGCAAACCACCCGATAGACGACCACCATTTGGCAACATTGCAAATAGTTTCATTACCACCTATCCATCTATAGCTAATTATGACTGCAAGCATACCTATTTGAATAATACACTACTATGTGCATTAAGGACATGTTTCGCCCCCACCGGGTTTGACATAAGATCACTAAAATCTTTTCCACATTCCATAAGGACACTCTCACATAGATCTTTAAACGATGACAGTATAGTCCCTGTGGTGGGAGCCAATAAACCAGCAATGTCTTTATAAATAGAGTTAAGATCACACTTCGATATTAAGTTAAAAGACACCATTTTGCTCATGCTTGCAAAGACCTGAGTCCCAATTCACATCGGATTGTGGCTACGGGAACCACAGATGGGACGCTTTGGGCGTTGCGCCAAATCATTTCTTTCAATCTGACCAATAAATTCAGAGCCAAAGGTCTGAGTAGTTCCACCCCATACAGAATGTTTGGAACTGCTTTCCCTTCAAAGAAATCTCAATAGAGGGTTCAGTGAAAACCAACCACATTTTATATTTACTCTAATCATTTCATTAGCTGATGCTTTTGCTGTGAAAGACAGAATGCCATCGATCTTAGTTTTCTGTGGTTGAGAGAAAATGGGATAGCTGAGATATGTTAGACCATCAATAGATGCAAAAGGTACATTATTTAAAAAAAATTTCACGCAGACCTTCCTACGACTGTACCTGAAGGAGGTTGGTCTTTGCAGGGTCCATTTAAAGAACAAATCATATTAGCATATCCCTTAAAAGCAAAAAGAATCTCTGCAAACCAATACAGTCATAAAGTAAAAAATCATCAGCATACGCTAACCAAATAAACCATATATTGTGGATCTTGCGTGGAACAAAGGAGGCTGGACTAACATATTCACCCAAGTCTGAGATATGCAGGTTAAAAAGGCAGGTATCCCAGCCTCAAACTTGATTTTATTTCAGTTCGGCGAGACGACGAGCCTTCACCGTTTAGAGGAACTTGAACAACAAAGTTATTACACAGGCCGACCAAAGGTCCCAGAGATCCATCTGGAATGCCCCACCTAGCCAGTTTAGTCCATAGGTGGGAGTATTTTACTTTGTCAAAGGCTCCTGCCAGTCAATTGAGGCCACATACACTGATGAATAACTACCAGACCAAGGCTACTCTTGAAACTGTTTCACAATTAGACCATTAATAGAAGTACTATGACCCTTTCTAAGCCGGAACTAAACCAAATAGTAACGGCCCATTCCTTAACGTGGAACAATAAGAGGGATGTAAAAACCTTTCTGTCAGCATCCATGATGGAAATTCTTTGGGTCGATCTTTACAACCCTCTTATGTATAGGAATAACAGAGGAAGTATGCCAACTTTCAAAAAACTGTTCAAATGCCACACTTTTGTTAAAAGGTATACTCAAAATGATTGCCCATGAGGCAGAGTCTCCTTCGTGTACAACATGCAAGAATGGGACACACACCTTACTTCTGAAACAACTAAGGTAATGTGTAAGGAGTCTTAGTAAAGATTAACAAGTAAATGGCAGAAAAGTGAGATTCTGGCACAAAACGTCACTAAAATGAAATCACGAAAAATAAAATGTCCTTAATTGGTGAACACTCCTGTCCCTTGCACACCTCATATACTAACAGCAAAGTCAGTCAAATGTTCATGAGAGTGTTGAGTATTAGGTAATCATAGTATCATATAGACCATGAGTCGCCTGTAAACAATGTTTACATGCATCAGTTTAGCAAATAGAGTAAATACTTAGTTTATTGTCCAATAACAAATGAATGAGTCCAAGAATTGAAAATCAAAACACAATAATAGAGCTTGACCAATTTTGGGAAGAAAATCCCTTTATCAGGAGGAATAATTCACAAGAATCAGCTACTTTAAGCTTCAACATTCACAATTCATCTACAAAGTAAGTAGAACACTAAGGTCAGTTTTGTGATAAATCATAAACTATATATTGTTCAAAACACTTGTTCAGTAGCACCTGGAGTGTTCCAAGAGCCAGATGCAATTACCAATAAACGATCTCAGACCCAAATAACCGGACAGACTCAAAGAGTATGGCTACGTCTTTACTATCAGCTCAAATTTAGTAGGGAAACCTTGTGAAAAAAACAGATTGCAGCTCACACCTTCTCATCCACATTTCGATTTTTGCAAATGCTTTACATCTCGATGTACATCAACTATGACGTCATCCTACATGGCATATAGTAAAATCTATTGAAAGGAGGTTTTGGTTAAGCAAACATATATATTGATACTGTATTTACATATTAGTAACATAGTTGTCTGCTCCCCATCAGGTAGGCATGCCTTAAACTACCTCTTACTATGTATAATACAGATTGATAGCAGACAGAATAACAACAACTGATTGGTCCCTGCAATAATGTATAGCACACTGCTGTATTGGCCCTCATGATTGGTTGACATTCTGTCCCAAACTTGGACATTCACCTTGTTAGCAGCATATAAGCAAAACTTGCTTCTTGATGTGGCATCCTTGACCCCAAGCCAAAGAAATGTTTTTTGCTCCTTGCACAAAGCTGTTTTCCAGCTCCTGTCAGCTGTGCAGTTTCTAGTCTCTCCCTTCAAGGCTTCTTAGCTCACTATTATACAAAATCGATGTCCATCTTTCCATCATGGCCGCTTTACCCGCGTTATATTTTCTCCTGTAGAAAGCTTCTATGTGTCTCATCTACCTCGTGTTTCTGCATAAATACATTTGTTAATTCCCTTCTCACTTATCGTCTTAGTGTATATGATTTCTTCATCTATGCATACATTTTTCTCTCTACTTCAGTTACATCATCATTCTGTAGGTTTTTCCATATCTTTTCAGTGCGTCCTAGAGTCTTCCAAGCATGACGTCACTTTACTTTGGTTTCACTTTTAGCTTTCCTTAAATTCCTGAAACTCCTCAAGACCTAGCTTTTCTCCTCTTCTTTGTTGCTCGCTCTCCCCTGTTAAAGTTCTCTTGGTTCTGCTCCATCTGCTAACTGGCTGCTTGATGTCATCTGAGTCTGACAGGACACCAGCCCCTCCCCCGACCAGTCCCTCTGCACTTGCCACCTGGCTCAACTTGCACTGCTGCCTGGCTAATCTTGTGTTACTGGGCTGGGATTTCCCCCTGTAGTCCCAGCCTTCCTCGCAATTTACTCAGGGCCCTGCTGCTCTGGATGCACTTCTCGCTGTACCCTCGCCCTGTACTTTTTGTTGCACACTTGCAAAATCTCAATGACACGAGACCTAGTAAGATTGTTGTCTTGTCCTCCCTTTGCTCCCCCTCCCTTGCCTTGTTGCGCCTTGAAACACTTGTGTATAAGCGCATAATAAATAACAAATCAATCAATCAATCTATATTCAGTGATGTATGCAGACATCCTTCCAGTGTGTCAGTGCAAGGGTACATTTGATACGGTTGTCTGAGCGCATAATATCTTTCATATCTTCTATGCAGTATTGGGACAATACATGATGTCACACACAGTACTCTCTTACTGTTCTTCCAGTAAGACAGAGGTGGGTGTGTGTGCTCTAGAGATGACGTGCACATCTGCCTCTCTCCAAACTCATGTGTATTTATATACGTCAATTTCACCTTAATGGATACCAGGATATATCTGACATTTGAGGACCATCTAATCTTCTTAATATGATGTCCCTATGTATTTCATAATGGGTAGGCAATTCTTTATCACCGGATGGAAATATACCAGGAAATAAATGTAAACTAATGTTAGTAATGCCGGTTTCCATTATTAAGATACTATCAACTAGAGGATATAAGTGTAATGGTGCCTAGGTTCATCAATCTCTAACGAACAAGAAGACAATGAAGAAGTTGTTTAGGATGACTTGTACATCGCTTAGAGTGACATCCCACTGTTGTTTCTTCTGGATAGCAGAATCCTGAAAGAGTATTAGTGACAGGGGAAATAGCTAACTGATGTGAATGTTATTTCGCTAGTGTGGATAATATACATAAATATACTCACCTCATACTTCATCAGGTTCATCTCAGTTAAAGTTGTGAATATTATTAGTGTAATAACAAGGAGTCCTATTCCTCATATCTGGAAAAGGATAAGTAGAGAGTATGAATCTACACTTGTCCTCTTAGTGTTATGTTTACACTGTTTGGCAAAATGTGTTAAGTAACAGGCATAGAGGTAGTGCCCCTTACCGTAGGTCCATCTCCTTTGAACAGTGTATTAAACAGATTGCTAGGCTTGGGTGCCCTTGAGTCACTACTTCATACAATCGCTTCTTGGATCCTTTCTATAGAGACCTCCATTTTCCAATTTGTTTTGATCCCTACAGCTGGACCAAGATCAGAGACATCAGCCCCATAATCGAATGAATAATGAGCCTTCAAATGGGGAAACCACACTGCCTCAGCCACACAGTACGCCTGGCAGTAGGATGGCCAGTCTCCAAAGCGTTAACAATTTCCCAGAACTAATTAATCTTCCAATTGTTTTAAAATTGAAAGCACAAGCTCCCGGTCATGTTGAGACAAGACAGAGCAATGGTGCTTCACCCAGTTTTTGTAACTCTTCTTAATTTAATTAATCGTGCAAGCACCATAAACTAAGCCTAATCCGATCCCCTTCATTTCTCTAATTTTAAACCTCATGTCCCACTTGGCTGCGGCTACTGCCTCATTATAACATGAGTGTGTACCTTCCTCCTAGCGGGCCCATTATTAACTTGCTTTGTAACATGGGCAAAATTCCACACCAATGCTGCTAGAGACCCCTCAAAGTTACACAGGTTAAAAGTGGAGCGTTTCCATTTGTATGTGCACCTATGCATCAACTCTGCCATTCATGGGTTAAAACATCCAACAAACCTTTCTCTCCACTTGGGTCTGAGTATGCCAGGGTTAATCACCTAGTTCACAGGCCCAATACTTACTGAGGATCTCATGTTTATTGTAAACTCAACACATAGCATATCCTGGACACTCAAAGACGATCGACCATAGAATGGTCAAAATGGTCAAACAAAAATACATCAGTAAATATATAGTCCAAAACGCAATTACTGCAACTACGATTCTAAGTGGTGCATGATGTAATGTCACCCGGGATGACACCATTCAACATTCTCAACCCCAATGATGATAAACACGAGAACCATTTGCCACAATTCACCAGCTTGGGGTGATGCATCTCATGACATATTGAGAATCAAAATTCATCATCTTTAGTACACGCTAAGATACACTGAGAGTTAAGGTCACCGGCAACCAAAACTGATCTCTCTGCATGATTAGAACCCCAGAAGGCAATATAACCTCAGAGCTCCTCCAAGAAGCAATCTAAAGAGTGAAGTCCTTTGTGGCAGTAAATATTTACAACCTCTAACGTAGAATTTTTTTTTCATTTTCCAGATTCCACTGAACGCACTATTCTTTTGGTATGTATCCCTTTATTTAAGTCGTGAGCCCTATTATATGATGTAGATGTTACATCTGGATTGATCTGAGATATATCCACTGATGGATGCTCATACAATTCTGTATTTGAAGAGTTGTCATAGTTTTGCGTGGTTGCTCCTAACTTGAAATTAACCTTGCAAGACAGATTAAAATGGGCTTGGGAATTGCATGCTGAATCTTTTGCAATGGGCATTTGATCAGCACCTAGGGCCCTGCAAGTCACTTTTACCATGTTATGGAGGTTCCGTAAGAATTTTCTGGAGCTTTGCTTAGTTCTCCTTGGTGGCCTTGCATTTTGTCATTTCTATGTGGCCTTTTTGGGTTGCACTGACGAAATGTCAGTGGAATTAGCAAATGATACAATTCCGTTTACTGTGATTGCATCAAGGTTTTTAGGAACTTGCTCTAATGATTTAGTCCCTTTTAAAGCCTGAGGGCCATTAATAGGTCTCTGACCTGAATTATTCTTAGAGATTCTCAAGAAATTCTCGATCAATTAGAGCTTACATTTTATTTCACTTAGTGACAGGGTATGAGATTTTACATCAGCCTTGATATTATCGAATACTGAGACAAATTAACTCAACACCATATTTAGAGCAGAGATAGACGGGGAAGACAGGGTGTGCTGCAAACTGGAAGTACATACTGGGCTCACTGGAGATAAGGTATCTTCCTCCAAACCAGAGTGATGTTCAGTTAGAAAGAAGGGCATATCCTGCATGGACACTAGACTATGACTCTGAAAGCTGTCCTTCTAATCTGAGCCAACCTTACTTGGACTAAGCGCATCCTGCTGTTCCATTGCAAGAGCCAGATCCAGAAGACTAGCATCATTAATAAAGTTGCTCTCTTAGCAGTCTTTCAGTTGATGACTGTCACACTTCCATGCTGGTCACACTGGTAGGATAGAAGTCTGCAATTACTTATGACTAAAACAATTTAAGGTGTTTTAATGTTGGGGCCGCTAACTTGTGTATTTAAACAATATTAGCTGTGGGAGTATTGTGCGCCAATATTTCTTCTTGCCCCCATTTAGTTCGAAGGAGGGAATCAGGGGCCGATAGAGAAACCGACTGAGATACCAGCTTCTGAATAATGTCCTCTGTTAGACCATGAGTCATGGCAACTGGGTCCAGTTATGGGGCCAAGTCAGCCAATGGATTTAATGATATTGCCTCCTCTACCATTTTAAGGGCTAAGGGGAAAGACACGGGGGAAGGTAGAAGACACTCATTAGGGACCCAGTTTACTTCTTAGTTCATGCTTTGCGAGGCATGTGTCTTACCGTGCAGTGTTTCCTTAGTGATGCTCCAACCCCCCAACTGCCTCTAGCTGCAGAACTCTGCTGCACCTTGTGGTGCTCCATGTAGGTAGGGAGCTTTGACCATGGAAGTGACACAGTAAATTAGGCACTCCTGCCAACTGACTCCTGAGATAGGATTGGAAATAATCGGCCAGAAGGAATACTGCTACAGCTGCCTTTGATTGCAGCACTCTGCTGTGCCGTAATAGATTATTCGGTGAGAGATATGCTGATACTCTAGCAGAGCCCCAGACGCCTTTTGTCCCCCCACCGGTTTCTTGGTGTGGTCTTATATCCCGGTGTGCCAGTTGAGGGGTGTTCAGTACCTCTCTCCCATTCAGGGTGTGCGGCACCTCAAGTCCTTCACACTCACCTATCTGCAAGCTATATACCTCAGCCTTATGCCTTTTCCAGACTTCTAACCTGATGTCATTTAAACACCTTCCTTCCCCCAGCTTGGACTTTTGCACATGGGCCTTGTGTTTGCTACTCTGTAGCTGGCCACGGCTCAGGGCTGGGGACTCAAAGCTCCCTCAAGCTGCAGTCTGCGGATCGGTCGACACCATCAGGCTTCGAGGAAAGGACCTAGAATCATTCATCCACACCTCTATGATACAGGTATTGAAAGTCCACTTCTGACGTGAGCAAGTTTCAGACAGCAGCACTTTCTTCATTGTCCGTTCATTGTCTCTACAGTGGATGCCCACAAAGCAAGCATATGAAACATTGATGTTTGTTCATGGGTGCTACTGAGAGTTTCATGCAGCAGAAGGTTTAGTTCAGTCTGCCACTTTATTTTATAAACATTTTTTTACCTCATATACTAGTGTAGAATGGTCAGCAGCATTAGCAAACATAACCTAAGGGGAATTTTGTTTTATTTTTAAATGTGGTAGTTATTCATTTTGGGGGCACTGGCGAGCTGTTATGAATATTGATGGGTACACATTCCTATGTGATATGCATACTGATACACACGGTCACGCAGCATGATTGATTCATGAATCTTCATAATCTCATGTAACTATTGCCATGCCCCTCTCCAGGACACCTACATGTGGCATTTTTATAGTATTCACACCCTGATGGTACTTTCTATTGAAGGGGATACAATCGATGTGTGCACATGACATTATGGGCCTCATTACACGGAATGCGGTAAACCATGGTGCTATTAGCACCATGGTTGCCGCCGGTACCATACCGGTACCACCATGGAGAAAAGGGGAATTACCACCCCATTACAAGGTTGGCGGGGCAGTAATTCCCCCTTTGTCCATGGCCCTTCCCCATTCCCATTTTTGCCCATAGGGCTCAATGGGAATGGGGAAGGAGCTAATTACGGTACCGCAAATTGTGGTACCGTAATTAGCACCAAGGTCCCTTTGCGGGTCCCAACTTTAATGGCTGGTCTCCACAAGCTGTTAAGGTCGGGTCCCGCAAAGGGACCTCGTAGTAAGGTGGTAAGGGTTTACCGGTACCGGTGCCCTTACCGGTACCGGTAAACCCTTACCACCTACCGTGTAATGAGGCCCTATGTGTGAATTTTCTTTTCTGCCCCCAATTAATGAGTAGTCATGCAACAATGCATGACATGCATCATCTTCTCCCCCACTTTGCACATTTTTTCAGTTAATGACATTGGGCCTCATTACAACGAGGGCAGCCGCGGATGGGTGCTCAAATGGGAATGGGGATGTACCACGTCCTGGTCCTGAGAATGGGAATTACCGGGCCCGCTAAAGTCGACATGACTCGGTAATTCCCTATTTTTGGGACCCGGTACCCGGTTTGGGGGTAGCCATGCCGCTAAAAATGGCATGGCTACCTCCATACTCCTAATGAAGCTCATTATCTTGTAAGTGCATTATTGTGTGATTGTGCACCTAAGTGTGAAATGTCAGTCTTTGTGATTCTGGCCCTAATACTGCCACTGACATTTGGGGTATGGAAGCAAGGCTACATATTTTTCTTGTTTTTAAGTGTATTTAGAAGTTATAGACTGTACAGGCTGGATGGATGTAAATGTTGAATTACATTTTGCACAACCAATTGTGAAGCAGCCGTGAGCCTGCAAACAGAATACATAATGGGTGTCTTGTGAGCTTGTACAGAGAAGAAAGTTCAGAATACATTTCCAATTTCTTGTCAGCATTCAAACTTGAGCTTTTTCCTCAAGAGAACCGTCGCTCTCTAGGTTGTTGAGACATATACAAACGTTATTTTTCAGAAATAAACAATCTACCTGGTTAAAAAAAGTGCCTTGGCCTACATAAAAATTCGTACATTATTTTGCTAAATTGTGATTTCAATAATTAATGCCCTTTCCGACTTTTGAATATCATCATTTCCCATTCGAGGGTACAGACATTGTGAAAATATAATAATAATAATAATAATAATAATAATAATAATAATAATAATAATAATAATTTAATAGCAATATGTATTATTATTATTATTATTATTATTATGTTTATTATAATTATTACTAAAGCACTTTACATAGGAAATATTTACATACATTACTATTAATAACCTCATGAAATATGTTTAAAAACAGACTCAGTGATGTGATGCATTACCTGCTTATGAATGTGAATGGAATGATTCAATATTCTTCAATGAAATTGCTCAGAACTGTGTACGGTAATATTATTTCTCATTTCCTCGTCCTCATCACAACCCTAACCATATGATACATCTTGCCTCACTAAAGACACCCCCTGCAAGGCTAACATAAAAACTAATATTTTGGGCTGGATCCCAAGTTTCATCCACCATGGGCAGGGTGTAAAGATATAAAGATGACCCAAGGACCCAGGAACACATGCGTTTGCTCCTGTTTGTAGGTCAGGCAGGTATTCAATTATATATATATATTATAGGGGAATGGTCGCCACCCTGTAGGTAAAGTGAGTCAGACTCCCATAGGAAACCCGGAAAAAATAAATTGGTAATAACATTTGACTTGTGCAATGGATTTGGCTCAAATTCTGAAGACAATTAGGGACAAATGCCCTCCCCCATTGCCCCAGACAACACAATTTGCAAAAGTTCAGTTAAAAAATAAAAAGGTTATTAAGAAAAAAAGAAGAAAAAAAACAGTTGCGGCCCAGTCCTCATTCATTTTCTCCAAAGACAAAAATTGGCAATTTTTGCTCCAACCACAGCCCAAACCACTGAATGGATTCGGACCATGTCTGAACCAACTGGGGCACAAAGCATTGACTCACGATCCAGACCTGGTTTGGGATTGTTGCATCCAGTCATTTATTTAATATTTGATGGAAAATGAGGTGCCCCCGTCTCCAAAATATATATATTTTGGGTAAGTTGCAGAGAAACTGGGAGTTTACAAATGAACCAGCTGCCATCTTTTTGTTACTTGATGCGAGATAGTCGTGGCTATAGCCGATTATATAGGAACATGAAACACAGGAAATCATGGTTTCCGCTGGCCAAAAAACATGCAAATTCCATCAGTCTACAGGTGGGGGTAGGTAAGAGCACAACAAGTGAAATTTGAGTTTGCAACACAAAGCTTTTCTGCAACCTCAGCTTTTGGACAGAATAGCCGTGAATAGCCGACATCTCAAAGCTAACTGCATCATGGAAACATTGTGTGTTGTGGGGGGAATGGGAGAGGGCAGGGGAGATTAGGAGTCCATCATGGGTGTTTCGGGAGCAGGAATAGAGGAGGAGGAGGACACTTGATGAGGGGCTGGGGGAGCAGGGAGTCATTTTTCTTTATAGCCATTTTCACTATATCCGCGGCTATAACGAACACAGAAAGCCAAGTGTATCTGTAGTTCTTTACCTGCAGCTACGGACATTTTAAAAACAATATACATATATTTTTACAGCTACAGTGATGTAGGTGGTGAATAATCACTGGCCATTGCACGGTCTCCCATCCCTGCAGTAGCCAGGCCCTACTTAGCTATAAACTGAGGAAGTGGCCTACCCACTCAGACCATGTTGTCTAATAAATGAGAGCAAGTTACACAACCACTTAGAGCAACATGGCCTGAGTGGGCTGGCCCCTTCCTTGCTTTGAAGCAAAGCAGGCACTGTGCAGGTTACTGCACAAATGGGAGATAGTCCACAGTCCCGGATGCCAAGTGTCGGTCAATCCTTATTTCACTTTTAAAGTCAAACTGCCATGAGGCCCACATGAAAAGCACAGATATATCTGGGTATGGAAATTGAAATGGAGAATTGCAAATCCAGCTTGCAGGCTTGATGCAAACTAGAATAACTTGTTATATATATTGATAGCACTTTGCACTTTGGTAATTAAAAATCCTCCGATGTTTACAATAGCACACAAGCACTTTACTATTTATGATATATTTATGATTTTGGTGTTAATGTTTATAATGTGTACTCTGTAAACTCTTGATAGTAAATTTCGGTTCAAGTTAAGATGTTGTGTTGGCTCACTTGAGCTGTTAAAACATATTTGGTGAAATAGAAAATTATGAACAACTGTTTCCCTTTAACCATGTTGGTAATGGTGATAACCATCATGCCAAACACATTATTTTAAATTACCATTTTAAAATAACATTTCCATGTAAAATCGTCCACCCTTAACCCACTTGGGCTAACAGGTATTTGGGACGAGAGCGAGGACCAAAATCATTTAAATAGTATCAAAATAATATTATTGTAATTAACAGCATACACTTTACCAAGTGCTTTAAAGTGAGAGGTCATACAGTTCCAATATGGCCACCTCCTTGACTAACAACCATAACTGCATTTAAGTAGTAAACATCAACAATGGAGGCACACACTATTCTCTATAAAATCACAGTCCTCTCACTCCGTCACATACCAGACGAAGCCCGAGTAGGGTGAAATGCGTCGTTTTTTCTGTGCATTCAAGACTGCTTTGTCCTCCTTGTCTATGCAGTTTTAATTAATAAAGGACACTTTAATTGCACAATACACTAAGACAGTTTGTGGATCAATTGGAGAAATAAAACGTTTTGCTGGAAACACAGCCAGAGTGCAGATGCGACTCGGATTGGCTTCCAATCCACTTCTTTTTATACATATGACATGGACGCGGTAGCGTCCATGTAGTTATGGTTAAGGTGGTGTTTCCATAGGAAGAGCACTTTTTGGGTGGCTTATAACTTTGCTCCCTCTTGACAAATCCTCACCAAACTTTGCAGAAAAAGTAAATGGCCCACTCTGAATTTTTTCGCAAAGTTTGGAGAGGTTTGGTCCAGGGGGGGCAAAGTTATAGGGGGGGTCCCAAAACTTTTGTTTTTTCATATAGACATAATGGGAAAAAACTTTGCACACGGCTAGAGCCCGAACCGCTGGACGGATTTACACCAAATCTGTGCCAGGAGCGGTGGCTTGGTCCAGAAAGCGTGCTTTTGCAAATTTGGTGAAAATCCGTCCAGTAGTTTTTTTAAAAACGACCAAAATGTAAGGCAAAAAAATTAGTGATATCTGTGTTCGCTGCGCGGATGGACTTCCCTGTTCGCTCTGCGGACAGCACCCCTATTGGCCGAGCGGCTTGCGTCATGTCCACGGACATCCAATGTGCTTGCTGATTGGACGGCGTGGGGCATGGGGCGTGGAGCGCGTCAGATTTTCGGTGGCACCCGCCATCTTGCATTCACGGACGACCACGGACAGCGAGGTGAAACTTGAATTAAAAATTGTATTTAGTGGCATGTGTTGGTGTGTAAGATTGTTTGGGGAGGCTTGGGGAGTATGAGATAGGTTCAATGTTGTATTTTTTTATGTGCTAGACACTTTTGTTGTGTTCGATTTGTCTGTGGACAACACGGCTGTTCTGGAATGTTCGTAAATAAACAGAATGGATTTGGTGTGAAGTTGAAAGTGTTCTAAGAACACTTGTGGGGTCTTGGAATGTTAGCAGGTGGTGTCCTGCAGACGTTGTGTGTATTGTTCGTTGGCAAGCTGAAAGTGTTCTAAGAACACTCGCGGTGTCCTGAAATGTTTGTACACAAAGAAAATGGGGGTGTCTTGAGGACGCTGTCCGTATTGTCCTCTGGCAAGTTGAATGTGTTCGAGTACCTTCCTTGTGTCCGAGGACATTAAAATGGTTGCAATGCTTGAATCTATGGGTGTGATATGCTGCGGTGGTTGTGACCAGGGTATAGAATGTTGGGTGCATGGCCATTTGGCCATGTACTCAACACTCTATGGCCTGGCCACAACCACCGCTGCATATCACAGTCATATGCCATGCACCCAAGAGTCTATGCCCTGGCTAGAATTATCGTACCATATCACAGTCATATGTCATGCACCCAAGAGTCTATGCCCTGGCCACAAGTATAGCAGCATATCACACTCATAGTGCCTAAGAACACTCGTGGGGTGTTGGAATGTTCGCAGGGGGTGTCCTGGAGACGTTGTCTGTATTGTTCTTTGGCAAGCTGAAAGTGTTCTAAGAACAGTCGCGTTGTCCTGAAATGTTCGTACACAAAGAAAATGGGGGTGTCCTGAGGACGCTGTCCATATTGTCCTCTGGCAAGTTGAATGTGTTCTAGGACCTTCCTTGTGTCCGCGGACATTAAAATGGTTGCAATGCTTGAATCTATGGGTGTGACATAGTCATATGCCATGCACCCAAGAGTCTATGCCCTGGCCAGAAGCTCTGCAGCATATCACAGTCATATGCCATGCACCCAAGAGTGTATGCCCTGGCCAGAAGCACCGCAGCGTATCACACTCAGAGTGGCTTATAAATTTGGGTCAAAAACAAATTTATAAGGAACAATGTTATAAGCCAGTATGGGTGTGATATGCTGCGATGGTTGTATTTATGATGTTATACTTACTATTTGGTATAGTAACGGGAGTCCATGTTTTTCTTGTTCATTTCTGTGATAAAAGAAAATAGCATGTTAGTATTAGTATTTTATACAGAGTTATTACATTGTACAATCAACATTTTTTCTTTTTTTTTTTACCCTGATATTTAGTCGATGACAAACGAGAGTACTGTGCAATTTGCTCAGTTTCTGTGTTTGTTGCTAAAAACATTGGGTCTGTGGGAGAAAAAAAATCCATGTTGGATTAAAAAAAAAAACTTTTTCTGTTATGCTACAGTTTAATTCGTTTGTTTGTTTTAAGTGTTTACTTGTTGTTTCTGGCTAATGCTTTATACATTGGATTTTTCCAGTTTTTGGGAGCAGTAAGATATTAGGTATTTGTTTGGATATTGTACAGTTTTGGAGCAGTTAGATACCAGTAGGCGTATTCTAACTGTTTATGTTTTGATATAATTTCGTGGTATTGATTTATCTGTTTGAATATTTCTAAATTTTGGGACAGTTAGATACCAATTGGCATATTCTAACTGTCTATTTTTTGATTTATTTGAGTAGTCCTAATTTATCTGTTTAGTTGTTGTAGCATCTTTGGGCAGTTAAATATCTTTTGGAATGTTGTGACAGTTTATTTTTTTTTTACTACAAGTGTACTTAAGGTTTAAGTACAGTTTAGTTATCACATTTTGGTTTTAAGAACATTAAATAAGCGTTTGTAAGATTTGCTGGTAATCTCTGCTTTAGAGTAACGGTACTATCATTACATTCAAACCATCCACATTTCTTTTTTATATATGCAGTGTAGTGTCCTGAGTTGGTTGTGGATCCTGCATGGTAGATGATACCTATTGTTGTGAAGGTTTTCCTACCAAGTGATATTTGACCATGTGTGAATCCAGTCAGCTTGCAGTTGTTTTTGGTACCATCTGCATTGTAACGTAGAAGCATTAGTATTACGTATTTACTATGTGTTTGTATTACTAACGTGGAGCGATTATCTGAATTGCAGGTCGAACATAATCTACCGTGGTTTGCATTTTGTACAAGTTGCTGAAATGGAACGGATTCACAATTAGGTATTGATATATACACAAAGCGCTCATTGGGGATTTGTTCTTGTGTCACATTGTTGCAGAG
Source organism: Ambystoma mexicanum (assembly GCF_040938575.1). NCBI lineage: Eukaryota > Metazoa > Chordata > Amphibia > Caudata > Ambystomatidae > Ambystoma > Ambystoma mexicanum. The sequence goes on from NC_090928.1 coordinate 800,864,222, forward strand.
AGTGCATGTATGTTTCCACATGTATGAAATCTGGAAGATTTCATTTATAGGTATGTTCTTGTTTTCCAGTACTTGTACTAAGTACATTACAAATTCTTGTGGATCTTCCTGTGAGTTTATAGTGAATTTGACCATTCCAGCACAGTAGTCCAATTGTTGTCTTATCCCATAAACACTATACGTGTTGTCAGGATTGTTTGCTGCATTTCTGTGAAGTACTAACATTTGCAAACACAATGGGTCTGCACTGTGTAAGTAAATGTTCTCAACAATTGGTGGTAATTGAAATAGAATATTCATTGCTACATTTGCCTAGCAATTTACACCAACTATATTTGAGAGTTTAAATGGACTATGTAGTTCTGTATCTGACTGCTTTTTTTGGAGTTTGTCTTCCTTCTTTGAAGAAGTACCTGGTTTACTTTCCCTAATAGATTGTTTTTTGATTGTGGTACTTGATAAAGTTTTAGTTTCTTTTACTCTTTTTGGAGGATTTGCAGTGACATCCTGTTGCATTTCTGTTTGATTTAGTTTTCTTTTGAAACATTTTCCTTTTTGTGTAACAGGATATGTTTGTAGATGGGGGGTGTATAGTGAACAAAGTCTATTGTATTCTAAAATGCAAGGAATATCAGCATTTATTTTACTTGCATCAAAGTTGATCAGAAATAGGCTGTCAAGTGTACGTAAGCATGATAGTGCTATGTAGCTCATGCCTTCTTTAAAGACTGTGTTACCAATGTCTATCATTGCTTTGTGATTTATGAATGGTGACTGCGTATGCAAGAGTTAGAGAAAATTGTTCTCTGCGTACATACATGTCTTTGAAGAGAAGGAATCGAGCTGTTGAGTGTCCTATTCTTTTAACTTCTGAAAGTTTGTCAAAGAGAATATTGACAAACTGAATTTTGTTGTCACGTGGGTATGTTTGAAAGCCAACAGCTGTACCCAGTGCTCCATTAACTAGTCCTTGGTCTACGTCAAGGTTACGTTTCAGCATTACTCTTCAATTTAAGGATAATTTTGATATCTTTTCCAAGCCTGCTGTGTTTGAGATTGATTTTTCCAAACTGTTTAGTCTTGCTGTGGCTTGGTCACCCATGGGTAGTGTCATTCCATGTACATCTAGTTTGTCTGTGGCGCTAATTTCCATTATTGGTTGCATTTCTTTACTTAACATGATTTAATTGAATTTGAAACAGCTTGCAAGAGTTGGCATTAAGGCCATACAATTGACATTGTTGTGGGCTAATTGTTCCATAACATCTGTAGCACATGTATTATCACCATAAAGTGCATGAATGTGCCGGGTTTTCAATATTGCTTCTGCTTCTCTAGAAAGTATACCAACTCTGATACTTTTTAAAGATGTTGAAATAAGTGAGATCTGCAGATTGGCGCATGTTTTGTGTTAATTCTCTGTATTGGAAATGTTGCCAAAGGGTGACATTTCCAATGCTGCCAACAGTTTTACGACAGAGTTTGTGTCCTAATGTTTTAAAAATAGGCTCACCTTTTACAGGTTTCAATTGAAGAAGATCTCCGAAAACAATAATGTGTGTTCCTGCAAAGAGCTCTTCATAGTTTGTTTTGAGTACTTCCTGTAATCTGAGGTGAATCAAAGCCAACATTAGGTTGGACACCATGCTCACTTCATCTATTAGTAGCATTTTCATTTGTTTAAGTACTCTGCGTAGTTCCATTGCAGCTTCTGCAGAAAGTTTGTATTAATCTAATTTGTTTTGGTGTTCTACTGGCAGGAGTAGTAATCGGTGTAAAGTGACACCACCTATGTTGTAGGCAGCTAAACCTGTGGGGGCAGTGACAATAGCTGACAGTTTGTTGTTTGTGAATTGTTGAAGGAACTTACTGATGATTTTGATTAGGAATGTTTTGCCAGAACCAGCTTCACCACTGACATACAATAGTATAGGTTTGTAATTTTGACAGGTGCATTCTTTGTTTTCATGTTGTACACCATGTGCAATTTCTTTTGTTACTTCTTGAAAAATGCTACGTTGCTCATTGTTTAGCTTTGATTCTAGTATAGTTAAGTCTTCTTTATCTTCATACTGACACATGTGTTTTGTACTTCTATCATAGCTAATTCTGCCTCATGTGTTATTAGTGGGTCTCCCAGTGGTTCTTGGCTTCCTGTGACAGATGGTTGACTACTGTCAGGAGTGTCCTTATCTAGTTGGGCCTGGAGTTCTTCTTCGTGTTGCTGTTCATTGTGCAACATTGTTTTGTACTGTGCAAAGTTTACATCAGTTATACTGCTTTCATTTGCTTTGAAAGCGTCTTCATATGAGTCATAGTTATCTAGTATTTCTTCTTCTTTTCTCCATGGTTTAAAGAGTTGTAGCAGGGACATGTAATATACTTCTTTATGTTGAGGAGTCTTTAATGACAATTTGATATGATTAATTAAATTTGGTTTGGTGAGTTTTACTAAGCTGCCTTCACAGTTTGTCACTTTGTATTTACGGTTTTGTTCATCAGGTTTTATATTATTTTTGTATGTGTAGTTTTGGGCTATGTGGTATAGACTCATGGTTTCCAAAGTGGTACTCCTGTTTGGGTAGTATGTGTCCAATAAATTGTTTTTAAAAATGTCTTGGCTGTTGGGATCATGTTTGGCTATTGTTTCTATATCTTCGTATGATTTTAGAACTCTTTTTCTAGATTTAGCTGGACCAAGACTTAGCCATACTATATTTGCAGATTAACCATACAATGCAATACCAGTTAATCGATCAGCTTCTTCATAGGATCCACATTCTCTATGGGACAACATTTTTATGCCCAAGCTGTATAATTTCTGAGACACTGTTTTATCTGATGACAGGTCATTCCAGAGGTCTTGGAGCTCTGTCTTTTCTGATTTGGTTAAGTATGCTGTGACATATCGTGCAACTGCAGTAGAATTGTCTGGAATGTACTGCACATCTATGTTTGCATTCCATAAGTGGGCAACGATTGCATTGTAATCATTGATATATTTTTCTTCTTCTTTTCTTTTTATGCAATATGTATTTTTAGGTGACTTACCTTTAACACTATGTCTAACTGAAGAGATGAGGTTGTTAACTTGACCTGTATTTGTGACTGGTCTAGGGAAACCAAATCGGCATTTGGTGTAGTATTTCCCTTTGTTTTTGTATTTGCGACAACAATATTTGCCACATTTGTGTCTTTGGAATTGTAAAATTTTTGCATGAAGATCACTATTTGTGGATTCTGAGAGAATTTGTCAAGTGACATATTTTTCAATAAACTGTAAAACAGTGGCATCACTGTCTTGACCAAATTTAGGAGCATCTTTAATCCATAAAAGCATGTGGATATGTGGTGCTCCTCTGGCTTGGTATTCTTTTCTCCAAAAGAAGTGTTGCACTTCTCCAAGGGGAGGAACAGTTTTGTTACAAATAAAATGTAGCATAGCAATGAAGCGATGGTGAAAATATTGTGAAACATTAACAGGATCCTGTGAACAAAGTTCTCCAGGTGTTAGTATATCTATGTTTCTTTTGTTTTTGTTTGATATGCGTAGGTAAGCATGTAAATCTTCCCATGCATATTCTGCGCAACTTAATGTAACAAACCAAGTGGGTGGGCCAAGGTTTCTGATCATACAACGTACATCTCCATGACATCGAAACCAGTACTCTTTAGTACCACGCATATTTGCTAATAGATTTGTAAGATTTGCTTGTAAAACCTAATCTTTTTGTTGAACTTTTTGTAATAATTGTGTAGCTGTCATATTTTGAAAGTGTGATCCTGATTTTAATATGTGTGCAACTCCGTAACATAAAGTTGCTAGTTCACTTTCAAAGAGTAGGTGGAATATGTATTCCACATTTTGTCGAAATCTGGGATCTTTAGAATACATTTGTAATGAGTGATATTCTGATTCTGATATTTGAATATGTCTATCATCCTATCTTCCTCCTTTGCCAGTAGGAAAGAGTAGAGGAAAAGCACATGCTTCTATACTTTTTTCCCACATGCTGATTGGTGATCCTTTTGTTTGACGCATTTGGTACGTTTCCAGTGCATCTTCTAAGGTGTCATTAGAGTGCAATGGATGAATTGGATAATGGTCTCAAGTGTTGGATATTGTAGCAGGATCTAGGAGCTCAAATTGACCAGCTTCTTGTGTCTGTTCAATTATTCCAATTGTATCTTGCAAGTTTTCTTCAATATTAACTTCTTTGTAATATTCATTGTTCTCTTTAAGATATTGTAGGGCTTCTCTAACTTTATGTAAATCTACCAGTTGTTGCCACATATTTTTGTCTTTTGTAGGTACTCCATTTACCAAGATAATTAAAAGATTGCTGCATTGGACGTTGCACTCCGAGCGTGTCCACATTTTCTATTAGATCTAATGGTAAAACACTACTTTTCCACGAATACCTTTCACTAATTCAGAGGGAGGTAATTTTGCAGTTTTTGGTTGAAGGCGTATTATTGCTTGAAATGGGTGTACTGTTTGAATTATGATGCTCTCATATAAATTAAGTTGTTGAAGGGGTTTTGGTAGTGGATACAATTTATTTATTTGTGATAGCACGTGAAGGAGTTTGGTTGTTGTCAAGTTTTTTAGTGCAGTAACTGCAAAGTATTATGGGGTCAGTTATTTCGTATTTGTTTTCTGCTATAAGGTAGAGAGCTAATTCAAACCATTTAGAATCTTCATTGTCTTCTATTTTGTATGCTAGGTCTATAGTTTTTGTGCTACTTTTATATAAAGTTCTGCAGCAACATACACACACGTAGTTTGGTACTTCAGCTGAAGTACTGTCAAATTTTAGTATTTCTTTTTTGTATGTCTGTAGTGAAAGGTTGCCATGTGCAGAATTGTTACGAAGTTGGTTGACAGCTAATTCATCTTGTAAGTGGGTTTCACTTCCAAAATATTTTGTCTGGATATAGTCGATTTCTTCTAGGAGGTCTTTTGCTGTACCATGTAGAAGAATGTTATTTAAATTGGCTAGTACTAAAGCAGGACTTTTAGCATAGTACAATTTATAAACTAGATTTCTTATACTTGCATGATGTGTTGATATCCTTTTGATATCATGGAAGGGTGTTTTGCAAGTAGGTCCTGTAATGCAGGCCAAGGAATGTCCTTGTAGTCCTGTGTACTTGTGTATTGGACAAGCATCCATATTTTGCAGTAGTTTAATTTTGATTTTGTCTTTGCTTTTCACATATTGATTGAGGAATTGGCGTAAAGACTTGAATTTTTTTTTGTGAATGTTACATATTGACGTGCATGGCCATTTGTACACTAGATGTTCTGATTCAGTTGAATGGAGGGGTAAATCTACGTTTTCAGGGCATATTTTTGTAAGGAGTTCTTCTTGTTCCATTATGGTATTATTAACTTTTTCATAACCTTGACCACTGCTATGTATGGCAATTGTATTTGTTTGCTTTTGTTTGTAGGCTTCTTCATTAAAGTATGGTTTTGTGGTTGTAGTGTGACTCCATTCACCTCCACAGATATTTAAGAAGTTATTTCTGTTGACATTTCATTTATTGAGAAGTATTTTTTGTAATTTAGTTATTAGTTTTGTTAGTGGTTTCATTCTGTCTAACACTAAAATAAATAACTTTGTTTTGAGAAGAAGTGCACTGTCTATCAACACTTCTAAGATTACTTTCCTACGATAGGTTTGAAGTCTTGAACCTGGTTTCTCTCCTGTTTTCATAAGATTTTGAAGGACTTTGTGACGGAACATTTTGGCTAAAATACTTTTCTTGGTATGCTTACTTTGTACTATATCAAGATTTATAGAAGACGTTTTATTTGTAGTGATAGTTGATTTTCCGTTAATTGTTTTTTGGGTTGTTTTACTTTTTGATAGAGGAGGGAAAGTGTTTGTACTAGAAACTTCTTCTGTTTCACTACATGACTGTATTAGCTGTTGTGTTTCAACTTTTTTTTACAAATTCTGCTATAGATGGATGTTTATGTTGGAGACTTTTCTTTTCATTTGCTCTACTTCTACTTCCCTTTCTACAGAGTTGCTTTTTGGTAGGCATTCTTTAGGGTCTGTTGAAAAAAATACAGAAGGTATGGGTTGGGATGTTCTGCAATGCATGTGTGGTGTGTGCATGAGTGTTTGAGTAAGGTGATAAAGATGTATGTAATAGTGTGAGATTGTGCATTGGGAAGTATAACTAGTAGGGATGGCTATTCTTGAATTAATTTGTTACTAAACTGGGGTTCAGATGCCAGAAAAAAGTAAGCAAGTGGTGCGGAGAAGTATAAATAGTATATCTAAAGCTATACAATTAAAACAGTTGTTTTTTCTACAACATCTAAATTCTAGCGGCTGAGTGGGATAATTTGTGTGTCGAAAAATAGGAATTTGTGGGCCATTCTGCCAGTAAATCACTGTTTAAGACGGGGGGATTTTTGGTCAGAATGGTGCAGAATCTCTATTTGTAGGCACAGAAATAGAATGAATTAAGCTTACAGTGTGAGCAATAATTCAAATATTATGGTAACATTCTACTTACTTTTTTTCTGAAATGAGCAGTTGCTTCTTAGTTGTTCTTTGTAGTTCCAATTCGGCTGGCTGCTTCTTTTCAGGAGAACGGTCCTTACTGCAATTGTAAAAGAAAGAAATTAGTAATTTGGTTTGTATATAGCACTCTTTTTAATTTAGACATAGATTTTTTTAATTGAAATGCTCAGCGCCTTCCTTAAAACCAGTAAAACTATTTTATGACTAACTGTAGGAAAGAACATATCTTCACTATGGCTTGTTAAATTCATTATGAACCACTGTATACCACTATTCCTGCAACTAAGCTTTTCCACGTAATAGTGAGTCCATGTCATAGCCTGCTTTTCCACGTAATAGTGAGTTAATGTCATAGCCTGCTTGTCCTATATAAATGTAAGTAATTATATAAACTAAAAAAAGTTAAACCAAATATGTGTTTGTACAAATATTATTCTTTGAGATTTGATCATAGAGTGTGCATGTAATTTTGTTTGATTATATGTATTCTATATATTTTATTTGGAAAAGATTAGTTTAACATTATTTGCGTGTGTGTGTGTGTACGAAGAAATTAAACGGTATAAAGGTTTGTAAGTCACAGTTCATTTTAGGATAATGAAAACATTATTGTAGATTCATTTTACAGATTATACAAGGTAAAAGTCAGTTAGAAAATGTGTTCATGTACAGTATAGAAAATATGCATACCTGTAGTTTGTGTTCATGCATATGGATATGGACGAAGCTGCAAGTAGAAATCTTGGAGATTTGTCTCGTATTTCTCGTAGATCGTGCTTGCCAATGGTATTAGACTTGTAGTCTGAGAGATTCACCAACATTTGCAGTGCTGATATATGATGATGCAGTTACATGTAGAGGTCGTGGATTTGATTGGTGGATGGTCATGTGATTTCTTAGCTACATACAATGAGGGAATGGCACAGAGAGTGAAGTGGAAATGGTAGAAGGGCTGTCCCTGTTACGATACATTCGCGGACATGGCGGTAGTTCCAGGACACCGTGTATTACATCCGGGGAATTTGGGGTGGGGAGGCATGCAAATGAGATTGAATGTAGCAAGGGATTGGTCAGTAAAGGTTAGTGAGTGTGTTGTGCTAGGAGAGGTTTTTTCTGATATTCTTTTTGGTGAGAGAAGAACAGATAGCTATGGCTGAGTGTTTCAAAAAACAGATTGGGCCTCATTACGACCCTTGCGGAAATGGAAAAATGATGGCGGAAATGCAATACCGCCATCGAACACCGCTCGTTGCGATCATGACCCGTCACCGTAAAGTACGATGCCATTAGCGACACCGCAGTGAACGGCAACGCTAACTGCACCAAGTACGCGCACGCGCGCCTTGCAAAACCGGAATCACCGCCATGGCGCAACGGTACGCGAATTCTGACCCTAGCGGACATGTACTGAACGCCATCAAGCACGTCGTAAAGTACCATTCCGCCATGGCGAGAAATACGGCAACGCGAACCAACCGTAAATGGCCCACTGAGTGCCTGTACTCCACTCCCTGGCCTCATTGCACAACTCCTGGCAGGCGCAATGTACACACACTATGCAACCAGTGAAATCCACTATTCACCCATGCATGCCAACGTAGAAAAGCATGCAGGGGCTCAAAGCGCCCCGTGAGTGGGCATCCATGTACGGCATGTCACCATAGCCGTACTGACGCAGCACAGGCATGTGAATGTACAACACATCAAAATGAAAATCAAGAACACATGACACAAAACAACAGTAGTCCCCCATCGCTTGCCACCAGCGCAAGGCAACATCCACAACAGCATCCTGAGGGGGATTGCACCAGCCCTGTACTCATGCCAGTAAACAAACCAACCATCAGCAGAAGCATGTACCACACAAGTCAACTCAGAAGGCGGAACACAAAGCAGATCATCATGCAATACATACCGCCACAAAGCGAAAATCGCCACATCACCTGCAAAGAACAACGCAACACGACAAATATCGGAATACAATTTAAATGCACATCCAAATGACAAAGGCCCCACATCAATTTGCAAAATCCCACCAAAACAACCATCATCACCGAGGGCTGCATCTGCAATAATTGACCGGCTTCCACTTGTGTGACGCCCTGTACCATCATGGCACACAGGGCTTACATCAACGTTCCAAAAGGCAACATGGAAGCGGCAAGAACCGCAGGTCCGTCCCATGAGGCAGGCACTAGTCGAGCTGAAAGGCCGAAATGTTGCACCTAGCCACCAGTACAGCGTAAGGGCATGTGGCCCATTGGCGATCGTCCCATATGATCGAAATGGTGCTCCACTGATTCACCCGAAGCTGCAGGAGTCGAGAGTAAAAACCATCTGGAGGAGTGGCGTAGAGATGGCATCTGCAATAGGGCAGGAGATACCTGTCACCCAAAAGAAACACAAATCAACCGATTGCATTACGGGACTCATGATGCATTACAATCTTCATTCAACACACCAAATCCACACCCATATGCATGCTAGCCCACTCCAAAGGAATATACACACCCCTAATCCAGTATCGAATCACAACGAAACCAATCGAGCTAAATACACCATTGGCAACGTCGGTTACTGTGCATGCGTCCGTCAAGATAGAACCCATGACATGGGATTAGTAACGTGCCTAGACACAAGTGTATGAAGGCGCGTCGAGACAGGGAGGATCCGACAAGGGCAGAGAGACGTATGTCCCACTATGGCAGCCTTGCATCACATAACGCAGGGGAAGGGGAGTGAACCAAGAAACCCATGTACATGGCAGACCCTAAACGGATTCATCAGTCCATGCATCCACACATCATTCCCTCATCCCGCAATGAAAACGCATGAATATTCACTCACATAATATGTGAAACTTCCATCGCGTCTGTGCGTAATGCAGTCCGCAAAAACCACTGTGCCCCCGGCCGGATCTGTAGTGTTGTGAAGCAAGATGGATTTGGGAACGTCCTGCCTTATCGTCCACTACGCTATTGCGCATCCCATTCAATTCATATCATTCATTGCCTGCTCGTTATGGGCCATGTCCCAAGGACATTCTACAATAGAACGTTACATTTCCAGCCAGACCTGTGGGCGTATCCTCGCCGCTACTTCAAAACCAAAAATGCTGGCCTTCGAATTCCTCACTTGCAACATTACGTCGAAAAGGCTTCTGTGAACGCTTGCATTCACAATTACATCAATGTAGTGCGGCTGTGTGTCATGATGCTAACTGGCTGCAATCACAAATGACACGCCACGCCCGTCGGTGAAGTACGTTACTGTGCTGCATGAGGGTCGGCCATCGATCGAGCCCTACATACCACTGACTCTTCACAGGTATGTAAGCGGCTGCAATCATAGCATGTGTAACAATGGGAGCATAGCATGAAAATCAGTCAAAGTACATCACACTGCCATCGGGATTTGATACATGATTCCAATCCCAAGATGCCATGCGGCCAAATGCAGCCTTACGTGCGGGCCGTGCTCGACCAGAAGGGATTGCATCTGCCACAGATTCATTCAATCAGCACAGGTGGAGGCCATACAGGCCGACAGCACATATATTGCAGACCCAAACCCCTCCCACAACCACTCCCACTCCAAAATGCTACCGGCAGGACTAGCGATGTTGGGCCTGGGGTACCAGATAGCACTGCAAGTGCTACAACTACAAGAAGACGACGAACAACAACAGGTACAACAACCGGGCGCACAGGGGAGACGGAGGAGAAGGAGGAGGAGGAGGGCAAGGCAGGGTCAGCAAGGCCCACAAGCACTGCCACCACCACCACGCAGGCGGCCCGCAATCCCACGCCTCCGAGCCGATCCGTTCAACCTCACTGCTGAGCAGATCCACACCCTCTACCGTTTGGACCGGGACACCATAATCGCCATTGTGGACATGACACATGCTGACCTCGTGAGCATGATAGATAGCCCAACCGCCATCCCACCCCTACTGAAGGTGGTGTCTGCACTCCACTTCCTGGCCACAGGCACCTACCAGCACACAGTGGGACAGTTGCATGGCATTTCACAGCCACTGTTCTCACGGACACTCTTCCAAGTGCACGATGCCCTCCTGAAGCACGCCGACGACCACATCACACTACCACGCACGTACCAGGAGATTACCAACGCTAAAGTGGGATTCCATGCACTTGGCGGCATCCCGGGTTGCATTGGTGCCATCGACTGCACCCATGTTGAATTGGTTGTCCCACATGCCATGGAGGTCCAGTACCGCAACCGGAAACAATTTCATTCAATCAATGTGCAAATGGTGTGTGACTCCAACAAGATCTTTACGCATTGTTGTGCCAGATTTCCAGGATCTACCCATGATTCAATGGTCCTGAGGAACACAAGAATACCACGCTACATGGAGCGACACGCAGGGCACAGATCCTGGCTACTCGGTGAGTCTCATTTCATGCATGACATCGTGGCCCATTTGATGCGTCAATGACCTTGCAGGGGGGGGGGGGGGCTACTTAGCACTATCATTCCACTGACACCCTTTATTCGTCTCATACAGGTGATGCCGGGTATCCACTGAAGAGATGGCTCCTTACACCAATCCGGAACCCACAGAACGAGCATGAGGAGGACTACAACCATGCCCACTCACGTACCCGTGTGGTCATTGAACAGGCATTCGGCCTACTGAAGGCTCGTTTCCGCAGCCTCAGCAGGTCTGGCGGGGCACTCATATACAGCCATGAGAAGGTTTCTAAGATGGTCATGGCATGTGTCATGCTGCACAACATGTGCATACGTAGGAATGTGCCCATGCCCCCTGACGCTGTACTGCATGCACCTGAAGATGATGATGATGATGAGGGTGGGGATGTGGAGGCACCTCAAGGAGTCCATGAGGCACAGGATGCACGTGCAATCCGACAGAGCATCATAGATGCATGCTTCTAGCAACCACGCATGGTGCCTATTACACGGAAAGGGGACCTGTGGCACTGTGTGTGTGTAGTACAGGCACATTGTGGACTGTACGCCTATGAAGGCCTCGTACGCAAATATCAATGTCCACACATGTCATTGGATGATAATGAGGTGCTGTATTGTTGATGTGATTTGATTTATACACCCTATGGACCCGCCACCCAGTGAAGCCCAACACACCCCCTCCACCCTACTACCTCCCCCCCCAACACCAGTGTCCAAATATGCATGCTGTCCGTGGGTAGACGCTATTGCAAGCCCCCTCTACGGGTATCAGGGGCACCCCTGCCCGTGGAGCGCAGGTTCCTGCCAGATCTGCGTTGGGGGCTGCCCTGGACGGAACTTGCCACGGATGAGGTCTCTGCCTGCTCGCGTCCATGCATGTCTCTGAGGGTTTGTGAGAGCTCCGAGAGCACACGGCGCACAGCAGCAAGTTCAGCACAAACGTCTTTGGACGTCGCATGCAGTTCCCCCCTCAGGCTCTCGGTGCTTTTCTCCATTTGTGCTCTCAGGCTCTCGGTGCTTCTCTCCATTTCTCCCCTGAGGCTCTCACTACTTTTCTCTATTTGTGCCCTGAGTGTCTCGGTGGATGTTTCCATGGCTGCCCTGGAACCCCCGCATTCATTTGCATGGTCCTTGAGTAGCGTGGACGCTTCCTGCTGTTGCTCGATCAGCAGGTCGAGGGACTGTTGCCTCTGCTGGGCCATGGACATTTGCGGTGGTGTGACAGGGGGGCTGCTCAACACATGTTGCCTTTGCACAGGACTTGTGGGGGTTGGCCAGTCGTCGTCTTCAGGGTGCCCCTGCGTGGTTTCGTCATGGTGTAGGGGATGGGACATGCAGGGGGATTGGGAAAGGTCATGGATGGTACCTACGTCGCCAGCACTGTTTTCCGTGTCGGAGCATGCTGGCATGACAGCTGTGTCACCTATGGTGCTGCTACCACCAGAGGCAGTGCCATCAGATACGTTCTTTGGGGGGACCTGTGGTGCTGGGGTTGTGGACTTGCTGGCTGCTGGGGTGCCTGTTGCAGTCCCCTCCAGTGTGCTGCCACTTGATTCCTGCTGCTGCCGTGTCTTGATCCTTGCACCTGAGGTGGAGGCTCTTGGGACGTTGGTCCTGGCCCTCTTTGCAGGCGTGCTGGTAGGGGTGTCCTGCAGCTCGTCGTTGGTATCGGACCCTGTGGTGGAGTAAAGAGGGGCGAGCGTTAGTTATGGGTCTGTCGGATTTGGAATGGCAACGTATCAAATGCATTGGGGTGGTACATGAGGCTGGTTTGGGACTGGGCCTTGGAGGTGGTCTCATTTCCGTGTGGATTGAGGATGCATTCATTTGGCTGCCTGCAGTTAGGGGGTGCATGCTGCACATGTAGGGGTTGTTTATGGCTTCTTGATTGATTTGTTTGTTCATTCTGACTTTTAGAGGGCGCTGTCAGGGCTAAGTATGTATTGCACTATGGGGTCACATGGTACTGCACATGTTCGTGGTTTGTGGATTTCGCATTGTTTCTCTTGGCCAACCTACCTGATTCTCCGGATGTCGGCACTCCTTTCTCCATCCCTCCGACTCCCTCTATGCTCTCCATTCCTATGGTGGAGGCGCAGATTTCCTCCCAGGGGGTCAACTTGATGGGCGACTCTGAACCCCCCCCGGTAGCTGTGGCGATGTTCCTGTTCGCAGAAAGTATGCTGCGTACGCGGATCCGCAGGTCGTCCCACCGCTTGCGACATTGCTGTGGCGTGCGGGGTGTTGTCCCCACCGCACTTACGCGCTGTGCCACCAGGACCCATATGGCCTTCTTGTTGGCAAGGGCCGTCCTGGTCATTTGACTGGAGAAGACGACGGCGGAATTTTCCTGTAGGGTCTCGGTGAGCACGGTCAGTTCCTCTCGGGAGAAGTGTACCTGCCGCTTGCGGTCACACGCTTTCTTGGCTACCTTTCCCATATTTATTTTTTTAACTGGGGTTGCTAACGGGTTGGGATGTGTCAGGGTCGGATTTTTTATGGTTGTGTTGGGATTCGGATTTTATAGTTGTGCGGCGTGCTGTTTCCCGTTCCGGCCACATGCTTTTACTTCCGTTTCCGTATATTTACGGTGGCCGTAATTTGCGGTGCACGCTCGTTACGGTGACCGCTCATTACGGTGACCGCTAAGATGGGTGGCGGTATTGCACCTGGTGCAGCGTACGGCGGCGGTAAGGGCCGTTTTGGGGTCATTTCCGCCATCGCAGCCTTTCGGATTCCGCCATGGCGTAATGCTCGTGCCCGATGGGTCGTGATTGGCCGCACTTTGCTCCTTCGTGCAATGGCGGAAACGCTATTTACGCTGTTGCGGTCCGGTCAGTCGATTTCCGCAAGGGTCGTAATGAGGGCCATTGTGTGGATTTTGGGAGACTCGCGGATACATTGGTTGAAGGTGCATGCAGAAAGCTGTGGTGTATCTATAGATCTTGGATTCCCACATGTGGAAGTGCACTGGCATGGAGTACGTGGAATGAAGTGGCTGGACTTGCTACCTCTCTGTGCAACTTTGAAGATAGAGGAACATCCAGACATAATTGTAATTCATTGTGGAGGGAACAGTTTAGGACATGTGTCTGGAATTTTTTTGCAATTTGCAATGAAAGAAGGACTTCAGAAGATCATGGATATGTTTCCAAACTCCAAAGTAATTTTTTCACTGATTGCGCAGAGACAAATGTGGCTTTGTTCTTTCTCATGTGGTCCACAAATGGAGAAAGCAAGGCGTAATGTCAATAAGGCTGTTTGTGCTTTCCTAAGAGATTTTGGCATGTTCTCTTTTCACAATGAAAATATTATGTTTCGTAGTACATACATTTTTCGCAGAGATGGAGTCCATCTTACTTATGCTGGCGATCAGATTTTTCTGAGAAATGTACAAAATGCATTGCGACCTTTTTAAGAAATGCAGCATCTATTTTGAAGTAGGTGTTAAGTATTTATAATTTTTGACATACAAACACCTCCCAAAGGCTCTTTTCCGAGACAGCACTTCTCCCAGAGAAAAAAGCAATGGTTACAATAGGGCAGCACCCCAATGCTTTTTATTTTCACGAACTGTCCGTGGACTTTCAAGAAATAGAAAGGGCCCTGCATTCTTTATCGTTACTTCTATTTTTTAAGTGTGAAAGGCGGCTCTGAAAAGAGCCTTATTTATTTTTTGATTTTTGTTATTTTGTATTTTTTTGGTTTTTTACACACGAGACACTAGGAGAGGAGGGGAAAGGAGGGTAAAGGGGGTGACACCAACCACAGGGATAAGAAAGGGCGAGCTGAGAAAGGAAGATATATAGTGGGTTTTATTTGGGTAGTGAGCAGGTCTTCTCGTGATCTGAGACGATAGTCTCAAAAGCACTCCGAAGTCGCTCCACCCTACAGAGTACTGTGTCACAGTACATACATACAACTGTGACCCTCGAAAGGTAAGGGTCATCATAATTATGTATGGCCTGTGAGGCAGCTTGAGGAAGACGCTGTCCCACAGAGGTGTTCCTTGTGGTGACAGGATCAGAAACAGAGGATGATGAAGAGGCAATCAACCTACTGCGCTCTTCACAAGGTACAACCTTGCGAATGGCCCCAGTGTGGAATGAGTTCAGGTGTCGCTTCATGGTCATAGTCCCAAAACTATACAAACCATGCCTCCTGCGACTGAGTACCATTTTACACTTGTTGCAAGTGACACGGTTCGCACAAGCCTTAGGAGCATTCCCATGAACGGTAAACAACCGCCACACCCAAGAATCACGCCGAGGGCGGGTAGTAGAGATTTCCTCTACCTCATTCTCGTCATCCTCTTCTTCCTCCTCTGTATCCTCACTCCTGTTCCCCTCTTCAGGCCCTTGGGGAAATGGTGGTGGTGGAGGGGGTGGGGGTGGTGCTGAGGCAGATGCAGCACCATGTGGTAATAGTCGAGCCATGGATGTCATAGGCTTGGAGATGGAAATCTCAAAATCTGCAAAGTATGCAGCAATATGCAGTGTGCTCTGTGGAATAGTCAGATACACAATGAGAATGCGCTCTAGGGCGTGGTCTTATATAGGGGTGCTTGTGCGCGGGTCGCGGACATGCGAGCCATCCGCAAGACAGATCGAACATCAAAAAAGGTTCAAAAAGTCACAAAAACTATGTGGAAAGTTAGGATTAGTATGTGGGATTTGTGGTATGGTGATTTTTTAAAGAGAAATATTGTGGATTACTTGGAAATGTACTTTTAAACTGTTTGGGGACACAAACAGTGCCCGCATTAAGAGCACGAGATGAGCGTGGGCGCGGTCACATGATTGTTTTGTGAGCATGTTTGCTAAGGTAGCGGCCGTCCGCAGGACACCCAATGTACGGACATTGTTTTGCGCATGCGTGTTGATGTTCTACGGAAAGTGTTCGGGTCCTGAACTAATTAAAAGTGCTTCACCTGTAAAACGAACAGTTATGGACAGCCGTTTGTTCTTAGCACAGTTTAATTTATTTGCTAACAATACGGACAGACAGCGTTTCAAGCACACCTCCATTTTCGTTTATTTACGAACAATTCAGGACACCACGAGTGTTCTTAGAACAGTTTCTGCTTGCTAGCAAACACTACGAACAGGCATAGCATTCTTAAGGACACCTCCATTTTCGTTTATTTACGAACATTTCAGGACACTACGAGTGTTCTTAGAACATTTTCAACTTGCATGAGAACATTACGGACAGATGTAGTGTCCTCAGGACAGTTACATTTTTGTTTCTTTACGAACATTTCCGAACAACCGCGCTGTCCGTGGACACCTAAATTGGTTTCATCACAAACAACTGAAAGTAATTACAACAGAATATAAGAAAATTAACTTTATTTCATATATATATACAATTATGACTGGGAAGGTGGGGCAGAAACGGAAACAAAAACAGGAGAATTAGGGATTTCTGGATAACTGGGATCAGGTGAAGAAGGGAAGGAAAGCTCTTCGGAACGCTTTGGTCCATAGACAGGGTTTGGGGTTAACTGAGTGGGATAGGGTGAGGGGAGACAAGTGCAGGTTGGACAATGGTGTACTGTTGATGGTTTCACATGATTTTCCACAGTTTTTCAAATCCATAACATTTTGCATAAGGTCGTCCATTGTTTGATTAATCTGTTGTAGAGTGATATCCTCTGATTGTAGTGTGAGATGCTTGGAATTTTTGTATGGTCTGTAATAAAAAAAATGTATATGTTAAATGTATACAAAATAATATTTATTAATTGGTTTATATAGTAAAGTGTGTACCATTAGGTGGACTATCTTCTAACATTTCCTCTCGTGGGAAATGCTCCTCTAGCCAGTCGAGAGTACTACACATTTCTGTGAGAAAACAAAAAAGTAATATGTTTTTTTTTCTAATATAGAAAGTTTATAAATATATGAGTAAAAAGAAGTGCAGTTACTATGTCTGGTGAGATGTGTAATCAGTAGTCTATATGTCTGGTCTTGCTGTTGGTTGTGGAGCGTCTGTGAGGTAATTATGGTGGAAGCCACTTTATCTTCTTTTGCTATATTCCATTTTAAAACATATTGTATTTAAATGAATGGTTAGTGTGTTACATATATGGGTTACATTTTTTAAGTATTACTACATATACTTTGTATGTGTGCTGTTTTGTGAATTTGTTAAATGTTCCTATGTTATGATATAACTATTACACATACCCACCGAGAGGTTTTAGGTAGTGGTACTGTTGTCCGAACATGTCTGCGGACCGTCAAATTCAGTAGAAAGGGTTCAGTATGTTCCATATTATATGTACATAAAGTCAAAGTTATTATTGTTAAGTTGTGCTACTAAAAAACTATGAAATTCAGTAAAAAACTTTGTTAAAGGGACGTTATGGTTAAGTTGCGCTACTAAAAACCTATGAAATTCAGTGAAAAAACTTTGTTAAAGGGACGTTATGGTTAAGTTGCACTACGAAAAACCTATGAAATTCAGTAAAAAACTTTGTTAAAGGGACATTATGGTTAAGTTGCGCTACTAAAAACCTATGAAATTCAGTGAAAAAACTTTGTTAAAGGGACGTTATGGTTAAGTTGCACTACGAAAAACCTATGAAATTCAGTAAAAAACTTTGTTAAAGGGACGTTATGGTTAAGTTGCGCTACTAAAAACCTATGAAATTCAGTGAAAAAACTTTGTTAAAGGGACGTTATGGTTAAGTTGCACTTCGAAAAACCTATGAAATTCAGTAAAAAAACGTTGTTAAAGGGACGTTATGGTTCAAAGTAAAACCGAAAACCCCCTGAAATTCGGCAGTTATGGTAAGATAAGCAACCATAACTCGCGCCACCGTGCACTGCTAACACTAACACCCAGGACATCAAAGATGACATCACAAATGTCATTGATGACATCACTGATGACATCGCATGTGCATTTACTTTTCATGAAAACTCTGTACAAGGGATTCTTATAATGCTGACCAAAAACTGTCAAGGATCATTGGGATAAATATCATGAGCTAATTAGTGCATTAAGCAATGCATTGATATAAATAGCATTATGTTATGAAGTTCTATACAGTATAATAAGCTACTCATGCAGAAACATGTGCAGTGTGTGCAGCATACATGATGAAGGTGAAATATTCATAATCTTGTCATGTTGAATAGTGAAATGATAACTGCTTTCTTATTAGAGTTTTGCGTACTGTGAAACATGTAATAAGTAGATAATAAAACCCACTTAATACATAATTATTACAGACGTTATAGGGGGGGTCCCAAAACTTTTTTTTCCCCCACAGACTGAATGGGAAATACATTTTGCTCACGCCTACAGCCCAAACCGCTGAACGGATTTTCAGCAAATTTGGACCAGGAGCAGCGGCTTGGTCCCGAAAGCGTGCTTTTGCAAATTTGGTGAAAATCCGTCCAGTATTTTTTTTTAAATGACCAAAAAGTAGGTCAGAAAAAATGTGTGATATCTGTGTTGCTTCGCAGACAGGACGGTGATTGGGCAAGCAGCTTGCGTGATGTCCACGGACATCTGACATGCTTTTCTATTGGCTGCCGTGAAGCGTGCAGTGCATGTATTTTCAGAGACGCCCGCCATCTTTGTTTATCGGAGAGGGATCTGCTGCCTGCACAGTGTAGATGTGGGCTGCATCGGCCAGGAAAAGGCAGTGAGGCACAGGCCCTCGTGTCTCTCTCTTGTTCCCCCCACCCCCCGATCATGGCCCATGTCTCCCATGTTCCCCCCCTCGCTAATTCTCTGTGTGTTCCTCCCACCCCCCGCATATGCTCTGTTTCTCTTTCCTGTTCCCCCCACGCTCATGCCCCGTGTCTCTCTCCCCTTCCCCTCAGCCCCCGCTCATGCCCCGTTTGTCTCACCCCTTCCCCCCCACACCCCGTTCATGCCCCGTGTCTCTCTCCCCCTCCCCCCACCGCCCGCTCATGCCCTGTGTCTCTCTCCCCTTCCACCGACCCCCGGCTCATACCCCGTGTCTCCCTACTGTTCCCCCCTGCCCCCCGCTCATGCCCCGTGTCTCTCTCCCCTTCCACCCCACCCCCCGCTCATGCCCTGTGTGTCTCTCCCCCTCCCCTCACCCCCGCTCATGCCCCGTGTGTCTCACCCCTACCCCCCACCCCCAACCCGTGTGTCTCACCCCTTCCCCCCACCCCCCGCTCATGCCCCGTGTGTCTCTCCCCTCCCCCACCCCCGTCCATGCCCCATGTCTCTCTCCCCTCCCCCCCACCCCTGCTCCTGCCCTGTGTGTCTCTCCCCTCCCCCACCCCCGCTCATGCCCCATGTGTCTCTCCCCTCCCCCCACCCCCGCCCCGTGTGTCTCACCCCTTCCCCCCTACCACCACTCATGCCCTGTGTGTCTCTCCCTTCCCCCCACCCCTCGCTCATACCCCGTGTATCCCTACTGTTCCCCCCACCCCCTGCTCATGCCCCGTGTGTCTCTCCCCTTCCCCCCACCCCCCGCTCATGCCCCATGTGTCTCACCCCTTCCCCCACCCCCCGCTCATACCCCGTGTCTCCCTACTGTTCCCCCGCTCATGCCCCATGTCTCTCTCCCCTTCCCCCCACCCCCCACTCATGCCCCGTGTGTCTCTCCCCTTCCCCCCCACCCCCCGCTCATGCCCCGTGTGTCTCCCTCCTTTCCCCCCACTTCCCCGCTCATGCCCCGTGTGTCTCTCCCCTCCCCCACCCCCCGTTAATGCCCCGTGTCTATCCCCTTCCCCCACCCCCCGCTCATGCCCTGTGTCTGTCCTCTTTCCCCCCACCCCCCGCTCATGCCCTGTGTCTCTCCCCTTCCCCCCACCCCCTGCTCATGCCCTGTGTGTCTATCCCCTTCCCCCCACCCCCCTCTCATGCCCGCCCATGTCTCTCTCCCCTTCCCCCCACCCCCTGCTCATGCCCTGTGTCTCTCCCCTTCCCCCCCCACCCCCCGCTCATGCCCCGTGTGTCTCTCCCCTTCCCCCCACCCCCTGCTCATTCCCTGTGTGTCTATCCCCTTCCCCCACCCCCTCTCATTCCCGCCCATGTCTCTCTCCCCTTCCCCCCACCCCCCGCTCAAGCCCCGTGTGTCTCTCCCCTCCCCCCACCCCCCGCTCATGCCCCGTGTGTCTCACCCCTTCCCCCCCACCGCCCCGCTCATGGCCTGTGTGTCTCTCCCCTTCCCCCACCCCTCGCTCATACCCAGTGTCTCCCTACTGTTCCCCCCACCCCCCGCTCATGCCCTGTGTGTCTCTCCCCTTCCCCCCACCCCCGCTCATGCCCCGTGTGTCTCTCCCCTTCCCCCACCCCCGCTCATGCCCCGTGCGTCTCCCTCCTTTCCCCCCACTCCCCCGCTCATGCCCTGTGTGTCTCTCCCCCTCCCCCACCCCCCGCTAATGCCCCGTGTCTCTCCCCTTCCCCCCAGCCCAACCCCGCTCATGCCCCATGTCTCGAACCCTTCCCCCCCACCCCCGCTCATGCTCCGTGTGTCTCTCCCCTTCCCCCACCCCCCGCTCATGCCCTGTGTGTCTATCCCCTTCCCCCTACCTCCGGCTCATGCCCGCCCGTGTCTCTCTCGCCTTCCCCCCCACCCCCTGCTCATGCCCCGTGTGTCTCTCCCCTTCCCCCACCCCCCGCTCATGCCCCGTGCGTCTCTCCCCTTCCCCCACCCCCGCTTATGCCCCGTGTGTCTATCCCCTTCCCCCCCACCCCCGCTCATGCCCCGTGTGTCTCTCCCCCCCACCCCCGCTCATGCCCCGTGTGTCTCACCCCTTCCCCCCACCCCCCGCTCATGCCCTTTGTGTCTCTCCCCTTCCCCCACCCCTCGCTCATACCCCGTGTCTCCCTACTGTTCCCCCCACCCCCCTCTCATGCCTCGATGTCTCTTTCTCATTTCCCCACCCCCCTCTAATGCCCTGTGTGTCTCTCCCCTTCCCCCCACCCCCCGCTCATGCCCCGTGTGTCTCCCTCCTTTCCCCCACCCCCCATGCTAATGCCCCGTGTGACTCTCCCCTTCCCCACCCCCCGCTAATGGCCCATGTCTCTCCCCTTCCCCCACCCCCCGCTCATGCCCCATGTCTCGAACCCCTCCCCCCCTGCTCATGCCCCATGTGTCTCTCCCCTTCCCCCCACCCCCCGCTCATGCCCTGTGTGTCTATCCCCTTCCCCCCACCCCTGGCTCATGCCCCGCCCGTGTCTCTCCCGCCTTCCACCCCGCCCCCTGCTCATGCCCCGTGTGTCTCTCCCCTTCCCCTCACCCCCCGCTCATGCCCCGTGTCTCCCTACTGTTCCCCCCACCCCCTGCTCATGCCCCGTGTGTCTCTCCCCTTCCCCCCGCTCATGCCTTGTGTGTTTCTCCCCTCCCTCCCACCCCATGCTCATGCCCCGTGTGTCTATCTTCTTCCCCCCACCCCCCGCTCATGCCCAGTGTCTCTCCCCTTCCCCCCATCCCCACTCTTGCCCCGTGTTTCTCCCCTTCCCCCTCACCCCCTGCTCATGCCCCGTGTGTCTCTCCCCTTCCCCCCCACCCCCCTCTCATGCCCAGTGTCTCTCCCCTTCCCCCCCACCCCCGCTCATGCCCCGTGTCTCTCCCCTACTAAAAACCTATGAAATTCAGTGAAAAAACGTTGTCAAAGGGACGTTATGGTTCCAAGTAAAAGCGAAAAACCCTTGAAATTCGCCAGTTTTGGTAAGCTAAGCAACCATAACTCGCGCCACCACCGTGCACTGCTAAGATTAACACCCAGGACATCAAAGATGACATCACAAATTTCATTGATGACATCACTGATGACATCACATGTGTATGTACTTTTCATGAAATATGTGTACAAGGGATTCTTATTATAATGTTGCGAAACAAGTGTCAAGGATCATTGCAATAAATATCATACCCTAATTAGTGCATTGAACGATGCATTGATATAAATAGCATTCTATTATGGGGTTCTTTATAATATACTAAGCTACTCATACAGAAACATAACATTGTGTGCAGTGTACAAGATGAAGGTAATATATTCGTAATGTTAATATGTTGAGTAATGAAATGATAATTGTTTTCTTAATAGATTTTTGTGTACTGTGAAATATGTAATAAGTAGCTAATAAAACACATGTATTACATAATTGCATTACTATAGACAAAACACAAAGATACAAGAACACATACCAATATGGGTATATACAGGGAAAGTGAAGTTAGCAAAAAAGCACAAGTAGTAGCAGAAACAATTCATAATTTAACTGATTATTTTCATGCAAATAAATGATTGCTCTGTTTCAAAGCTGCTATTTACCCTAGGTATATGTATCACTTGATGTGATTGGACCCTAAGGAAAGTAGTGTGAGTACAATGTATACAAATATGACCATATACAGGGAAATTACAGCCATAAAAAAAAAAAAAAAACAGAACTATCAGAAAGTGCTCAGAAGTCTACTGATTATTTTTATGCACAAAAAGGATTGCTGTCTTTCAAGCTTGTGTCTTCCTGTATGTATATGTTTCAAATGATGTGACTGGACTCTAAGGGAATTACTGTAAGAACCTACTTGAAGGATACGTCTACAAATAAAATAAAATGTTTAGTTTCTGACTGTTACTGAAGAAAACCATGTGGCCTAGATATGTCAGCAAAAGAAAAAAGAGTGAGCCCGATATGTGATGTCATCAATGACATTTGTGATGTCATCTTTGATGTCCTGGGTGTTAGTCTTAGCAGTGCACAGTGGTGGCGCGAGTTATGGTTGCTTAGCTTACCATAACTGGCGAATTTCAAGGGTTTTTCGGTTTTACTTGGAACCATAACGTCCCTTTGACAAAGTTTTTTCTCTGAATTTCATAGGTTTTTAGTAGCACAACTTAACCATAACGTCCCTTTAACAAAGTTTTTCACAGAATTTCATAGGTTTTTAGTAGCGAAACTTAATCATAACGTCCCTTTAACAAAGTTTTTTCATTGAATTTCATAGGTTTTTTTTAGTGCAACTTAACCATAACGTCCCTGTAAGATTTTTTTTTAACTAAATTTTAAAGGTTTTTATTAGTGCAACGTCACCATAACATCCTTTTCAATAGATGAAGACCACTAACCTCTTATGTCCTCAAAGTGGGAACGCTGGGTGGTAAAAAAAACAAAAAGATGGCCACTATGAAAACGGAAGGCGGGGTGTATAAAGAACACAACAGGGCATGAGCGGGGGGTGGGGGGGAACAGGGTACAAAGGGGGCATGAGCCGGGGGTGGGGGGGAAAAGGAAGGAAACACGGGGCACGAGCGCTGGTGGGGGAACACGAGAGAGACACGGGGCATGAGCAGCGGGTGGGGAGGAACACGAGGGAGACACGGGACATGAGCGGGGGGTACAGGGCACACGCAGGACATGAGCGGGAGTGGGGGGGAAAGGAGAGAGACAAGGGGCATGAGCGGGGGGTGGGGGGAACACGAGGGAGACACGGGGCATGAGCGGGGGGGTAGGTGGTAACATGAGGGAAACACGGGGCATGAGCGGGGAGTGGGGGGAGCACGGGGGAGACACGGGGCATGAGCGGGGGGTGGGGCACAACAGGAGACAGACACGGGGCATGAGCGGGGGGTGACGCCAACAGGATAGAGACACGGGGCATGTGAGCGGGGGTGGACAGAACAGGAGACAGACACGGGGCATGAGCGGGCGGTGGGGAGAACAGGAGACAGACACGGGGCATGAGCAGGGGATGGGGGAACAGGAGACAGATACGGGGCATGAGCGGGGGTGGGGAGAACAGGAGACAGACACGGGGCATGAGCGGGGGGCAACAGGAGACAGACATCAGGCATGAGCGGGGGGTGGGGGGCAACAGGAGAGAGACACGGGGCATGAGCACGGAGTGGGGGGTACAGGAGACAGACACGGGGCATGGGTGGGGGCAACAGGAGACAGACACGGGGCATGAGCGGGGGTGGGGGGAACAGGAGACTGACACGGGGCATGAGCAGGGGGTGGGGGGAACAGAGGACAGACACGGGGCATGAGGTGGGGTGGGGGGCAACAGGAGAGAGACACGGGGCATGAGCGGGGGGTGGGGGGGTGCAGGAGACAGACACGGGGCATGAGCGGGGGTCAACAAGAGAGAGACACGGGGCATGAGTGGGTGGGGGGAACAGGAGACAGACACGTGGCATCAGCGGGGGGTGGGGCGTACAGGAGACAGACACGGGGCATGAACGGGGATGGGGGCAACAGGAGAGAGACATGGGGCATGAGCGGGGGGTGGGGGGAACAGGAGACAGACACGGGGCATGAGCAGGGGGTGGGGGGAACAACAGAGACAGACACGGGGCATGTGCAGGGGGTGGGGGGCAACAGGAGATGACACGGGGCATGAGTGGGGGCTGGGGGGCAACAGGAGACAGACACGGGGCATGAACTGGGGGTGGGGGGCAACAGGAGACAGACACGGGGCATGAGCGGGGGTGGGGGGCAACAGACATGGGCCATGAGCGGGGAGTGGGGAGAACAGACATGGGGCATGAGCGGGGGGTGGGGGGCAACAGGAGACAGACACGGGGCTTGAGCGGGGGGTGGGAGGAACAGGAGGCAGACACGGGGCATGAGCGGGGGTGGGGAGAACAGGAGACAGGCGCGGGGCATGAGCGGGGGGCAACAAGAGAGAGACACGGGGCATGAATGGGTGGGGGGAACAGGAGACAGACACGGGGCATGAGCGGGGGGTGAGGGGCAACAGGAGACAGACACAGGGCATGAGCGGGGGCTGGGGGGCAACAGGAGACAGACACGGGGCATGAGCTGGGCGTGGGGGGCAACAGGAGACAGACAGGGGGCATGAGCGGGGGTGGGAGCAACAGGAGACAGACACGGGGCATGAGCGGGGGGTGGGAGGAACAGGAGACAGACACGGGGCATGAGCGGGGGGTGGGGAGAACAGGAGACAGACACGGGGCATGAGCGGGGGGCAACAAGAGAGAGACACGGGGCATGAGTGGGTGGGGGGAACAGGAGACAGACACGGGGCATGAGCGGGTGGAGGGAACAGGAGACAGACACGGGGCATGAGCAAGGGGGTGGGGGGCAACAGGAGATAGACACGGGGCATGAGCAGGGGGTGGGGGGAACAGGACACAGACACGGGGCATGAGCAGGGGGTGGGGGGAACAGGACACAGACACGGGGCATGAGCAGGGGGTGGGGAGAACAGGAGACAGACACGGGGCATGAGCGGGAGGTGTGGGGGGCAACAGGAGACGACAGACACGGCACATGAGGGGAACAGATACGGGGCATGAGCGGGAGGTGGGGAGAACAGGAGACAGACACGGGGCATGAGCGGGGGAACAGAAGACGACACTGGGCATGAGCGGGGGGTGGGGGGAGGGAGAGAGACACATGGGGCATGAGCGGAGGTGGGAGGAGTGAGAGAGACACACGGGGCATGAGCGGGGGGTGGGCAGGAGGGAGAGAGACACACGGGGCATGAGCGGGGGGTGGGCGGGAGGGGGAGAGACACACGGGGCATGAGCGGGGGGGTGGGCAGGTGGGGGAGAGACAGACAGGGCATGAGCAGGGGGTGGGAGGGAGGGGGGAGACACACGGGGCATGAGCGGGGGTGGGCGGGAGGGGGAGAGACACATGGGGCATGAGTGGGGTGGGGTGCGGTAGAGAGACACACACGGCATGAGTGGGGGGTGGGGAGAAGGGGAGAGAGACAAACAGGGCATGAGCAGGGGGTGGGGCGAGGGAGAGAGACACACGGGGTATGAGCGGGGGGAGGGAGAGAGACACACGGGGCATGAGCGGGGGTCGGGGGGAGGGGGAGAGACACACGGGGCATGAGCAGGGGT
This sequence comes from Ambystoma mexicanum, assembly GCF_040938575.1. Lineage (NCBI taxonomy): Eukaryota > Metazoa > Chordata > Amphibia > Caudata > Ambystomatidae > Ambystoma > Ambystoma mexicanum. The sequence goes on from NC_090928.1 coordinate 800,890,050, forward strand.
GGGGGGAGGGAGAGCGACACACGGGGCATAAGCGGGGGGTGGGAGGGAGAGCGACACACGGGGCATGAGCGGGGGTGGGGGGAGGGATAGTGACACACGGGGCATGAACGGGGTGTGGGAGTGAGAGCGACACACGGGGCATGAGTGGGGGTGGGGGGAGGGAAAGTGACACACGGGGCATGAGTGGGGGGAAGGGGAGAGAAACACGGGGCATGAGCGGGTGGTGGGCGGGAGGGGGAGAGACACACGGGGCATGAGCAGGGGTGGAGGGGAGGGTGAGAGACACACGAGGCATGAGCAGGGGGTGGGGGAAGGGGAGAGAGACACACGGGGCATGAGCGGGGGTGGAGGGGAGGGAGAGACACACGGGGCATGAGCAGGGGTGGGGGGAAGGGGAGAGAGACACACGGGGCATGAGCGGGGGGTGGGCGGGAGGGGGAGAGACACACGGGGCATGAGCGGGGGTGGGGAGGGAGGGAGAGAGACACACGGGGCATGTGCGGGGGGTGGGCAGAAGGGGGAGAGACACACGGGTCATGAGCGGGGGTGGGAGGAGGGAGAGAGACACACGGGGCATGAGCGGGGGTGGGGGAACGGGAGAGAGACACACGGGGCGCGAGCGTGCGGTGGGCGGGAGGGGGAGAGACACACGGGGCATGAGCGGGGATGGGGGAGAGAGACACAAGGGGCATGAACAGGGGTGGGGGAGGGAGAGAGACACACGGGGCCATGAGCGGGGGGTGGGGAGAACAGACATGGGGCATGAGCGGGGGGTGGGGGCAACAGGAGACAGACACGGGGCATGAGCGGGGGGTGGGAGGAACAAGAGACAGACACGGGGCATGAGCGGGGGTGGGGAGAACAGGAGACAGACACGGGGCATGAGCGGGGGGGCAACAAGAGAGAGACACGGGGCATGAGTGGGTGGGGGAACACAGGGGAGACATGGGGCATGAGCGGGGGGTGGGGGACAACAGGAGACAGACACGGGGCATGAGCGGGGGGTGGCGCCAACAGGATAGAGACACGGGGCATGTGAGCGGGGGTGGACAGAACAGGAGGCAAACACGGGGCATGAGCGGGCGGTGGGGAGAACAGGAGACAGACACGGGGCATGAGCAGGGGATGGGGGAACAGGAGACACATACGGGGCATGAGCGGGGTGGGGAGAACAGGAGACAGACACGGGGCATGAGCGGGGGGGCAACAGGAGACAGACATCGGGCATGAGCGGGGGGTGGGGGGCAACAGGAGAGAGACACGGAGCATGAGCATGGAGTGGGGGGGTACAGGAGACAGACACGGGGCATGGGTGAGGGCAACAGGAGACAGACACGGGGAATGAGGGGGGGTGGGGGGAACAGAAGACAGACACGGGGCATGAGGGGGGGTGGGGGGCAACAGTAGAGAGACACGGGGCATGAGCGGGGGGTGGGGGGGTACAGGAGACAGATACGGGGCATGAGCGGGGGGGCAACAAGAGAGAGACACGGGGCATGAGCGGGTGGGGGGAACAGGAGACAGACACGTGGCATCAGCGGGGGGTGGGGCATACAGGAGACAGACACGGGGCATGAACGGGGGATGGGGGGCAACAGGAGAGAGACATGGGGCATGAGCGGGGGTGGGGGGAACAGGAGACAGACACGGGGCATGAGCAGGGGGTGGGGGAACAACAGAGACAGACACGGGGCATGAGCGGGGGGTGGGGGGCAACAGGAGACAGACACGGGGCATGAGTGGGGGCTGGGGGGGCAACAGGAGACAGACACGGGGCATGAGCTGGGGGTGGGGGGCAACAGGAGACAGACACGGGGCATGAGCGGGGGTGGGGGGCAACAGACATGGGCCATGAGCGGGGAGTGGGGAGAACAGACATGGGGCATGAGCGGGGGGCAACAGGAGACAGACACAGGGCATGAGTGGGGGTGGGAGGAACAGGAGGCAGACACGGGGCATAAGCGGGGGTGGGGGCAACAGGAGACAGACACGGGGCATGAGCGGGGGGTGGGAGGAACAAGAGACAGACACGGGGCATGAGCGGGGGGTGGGGAGAACAGGAGACAGACACGGGGCATGAGCGGGGGGGCAACAAGAGAGAGACACGGGGCATGAGTGGGTGGGGGAACACAGGGGAGACATGGGGCATGAGCGGGGGGTGGGGGACAACAGGAGACAGACACAGGGCATGAGCGGGGGGTGGCGCCAACAGGATAGAGACACGGGGTATGTGAGCGGGGGGTGGACAGAACAGGAGGCAGACACGGGGCATGAGCGGGCGGTGGGGAGAACAGGAGACAGACACGGGGCATGAGCAGGGGATGGGGGAACAGGAGACAGATACGGGGCATGAGCGGGGTGGGGAGAACAGGAGACAGACACGGGGCATGAGCGGGGGGGCAACAGGAGACAGACATCGGGCATGAGCGGGGGGTGGGGGGCAACAGGAGAGAGACACGGAGCATGAGCATGGAGTGGGGGGGTACAGGAGACAGACACGTGGCATGGGTGAGGGCAACAGGAGACAGACACGGGGAATGAGGGGGGGTGGGGGGAACAGAAGACAGACACGGGGCATGAGCGGGGGGGCAACAAGAGAGAGACACGGGGCATGAGCGGGTGGGGGGAACAGGAGACAGACACGTGGCATCAGCGGGGGGTGGGGCATACAGGAGACAGACACGGGGCATGAACGGGGGATGGGGGGCAACAGGAGAGAGACATGGGGCATGAGCGGTGGTGGGGGGAACAGGAGACAGACACGGGGCATGAGCAGGGGGTGGGGGAACAACAGAGACAGACACAGGGCATGAGCGGGGGCTGGGGGGCAACAGGAGACAGACACGGGGCATGAGCGGGGGCTGGGGGGCAACAGGAGACAGACACGGGGCATGAGCTGGGGGTGGGGGGCAACAGGAGACAGACACGGGGCATGAGCGGGGGTGGGGGGCAACAGACATGGGCCATGAGCGGGGAGTGGGGAGAACAGACATGGGGCATGAGCGGGGGGTGGGGGGCAACAGGAGACAGACACAGGGCATGAGTGGGGGTGGGAGGAACAGGAGGCAGACACGGGGCATAAGCGGGGGTGGGGAGAACAGGAGACAGAGACGGGGCATGAGTGGGGGGCAACAAGAGAGAGACACGGGGCATGAGTGGGTGGGGGAACAGGAGACAGACACGGGGCATGAGCAGGGGGTGGGGGGCAACAGGAGACAGACACGGGGCATGAGCTGGGGCTGGGGCGCAACAGGAGACAGACACGGGGCATGAGCTGGGGGTGGGGGGCAACAGGAGACAGACACAGGGCATGAGCGGGGGTGGGGGGCAACAGACATGGGCCATGAGCGGGGGGTGGGGAGAACAGACATGGGGCATGAGCGGGCGGTGGGGGCAACAGCAGACAGACACGGGGCATGAGCGGGGGGTGGGAGGAACAGGAGACAGACACGGGGCATGAGCGGGGGGTGGGGAGAACAGGAGACATACACGGGGCATGAGCGGGGGGCAACAAGAGAGAGACACGGGGCATGAGTGGGTGGGGGGAACAGGAGACAGACACGGGGCATGAGCGGGTGGAGGGAACAGGAGACAGACACAGGGCATGAGCAAGGGGGTGGGGGGCAACAGGAGATAGACACGGGGCATGAGCAGGGGGTGGGGGAACAGGACACAGACATGGGGCATGAGCAGGGGGTGGGGGCAACAGGAGACAGACACGGGGCATGAGCGGGGGGTGGGAGGAACAGGAGACAGACACGGGGCATGAGCGGGGGGTGGGGAGAACAGGAGACAGACACGGGGCATGAGCGGGGGGGCAACAAGAGAGAGACACGGGGCATGAGTGGGTGGGGGGAACAGGAGACAGACACGGGCATGAGCGGGTGGAGGGAACAGGAGATAGACACGGGGCATGAGCAAGGGGGTGGGGAGCAACAGGAGATAGACACGGGGCATGAGCAGGGGGTCGGGGGAACAGGACACAGACACGGGGCATGAGCAGGGGGTGGGGAGAACAGGAGACAGACACGGGGCATGAGCGGGAGGTGTGGGGGGCAACAGGAGACGACAGACACGGTACATGAGGGGAACAGATACGGGGCATAAGCGGGAGGTGGGGAGAACAGGAGACAGACACGGGGCATGAGCGGGGGGAACAGAAGATAGACACTGGGCATGAGCGGGGGGTGGGGGGAGGGAGAGAGACACATGGGGCATGAGCGGAGGTGTGGGGAGTGAGAGAGACACACGGGGCATGAGCGGGGGTGGGCAGGAGGGAGAGAGACACACGGGGCATGAGCGGGGGTGGGCGGGAGTTGGAGAGACACACGGGGCATGAGTGGGGGGTGGGCAGGAGGGGGAGAGACAGACAGGGCATGAGCAGGGGGTGGGAGGGAGGGGGGGAGACACACGGGGCATGAGCGGGGGTGGGCGGGAGGGGTGGAGACACATGGTGCATGAGCGGGGTGGGGTGCGGGAGAGAGACACACAGGGCATGAGCGGGCGATGGGGAGAAGGGGAGAGAGACAAACAGGGCATGAGCAGGGGGTGGGGCGAGGGAGAGAGACACACTGGGTATGAGCAGGGGGGTGGGGGGAGGGAGAGAGACACACGGGGCATGATTGGGGGTCGGGGGGAGGGGGAGAGACACACGGGGCATGAGCAGGGTTGGGGGGAGGGAGAGCGACACACGGGGCATAAGCGGGGGGTGGGGGGAGGGAGAGCGACACACGGGGCATGAGGGGGAGGGAAGGGGAGAGAAACACAGGGCATGAGCGGGTGGTGGGCGGTAGGGGGAGAGACACACGGGGCATGAGCAGGGGTGGAGGGGAGGGTGAGAGACACACGAGGCATGAGCAGGGGGTGGGGGAAGGGGAGAGAGACACACAGGGCATAAGCGGGGGTGGAGGGGAGGGAGAGACACACGGGGCATGAGCGGGGGGTGGGGGGAAGGGGAGCAAGACACACGGGGCATGAGCAGGGGGTGGGCGGGAGGGGGAGAGACACACGGGGCATGAGCGGGGGTGGGGAGGGAGGGAGAGAGACACACAGGGCATGAGCGGGGGGAAGGGGAGAGGGACACGCGGGGGGTGGGCAGGAGGGGGAGAGACACACGGGTCATGAGCGGGGGTGGGGGGAGGGAGAGAGACAAATGGGGCATGAGCGGGGGTGGGGGGAACGGATGAGAGACACACGGGGCGTGAGCGGGCGGTGGGCGGGAGGGGGAGAGACACACGGGGCATGAGCGGGGATGGGGGAGAGAGACACAAAGGGCATGAACGGGGTGGGGGGAGGGAGAGAGACACACGGGGCATGAGCGGGGGTGGGGGGGAGGAAGAGAGACACACGGGGCATGAGCGGGGGTGGGAGGAAGGGGAGAGAGACACAGGGCATGAGCGGGGGGTGGGTGGTCGCGGGAGAGACACACGGGGCATGAGGTGGGGGGGTGGGTGGGAGGGGGAGAGACACACGGGGCATGAGCGGGGGGTGGGGGGAAGGGAGAGAGAGAGAGACACACGGGGCAGGAGCGGGGTTGGGCGGGAGGGGTTGAGACACACGGGGCATGAGCAGGGGTGGGCGGGAGGGGGAGAGACACACGGGGTATGGTCGGGGGGTGGGGGGAAGGAGAGAGACACACGGGGCATGAGCGGGGGTGGGGGGAGGGAGAGAGACACATGAGGCATGATCGGGGGGTGGGGGAAGCGGAGAGAGACACGGGACATGAGCGGGGGTGGGGGGAGGGAGAGAGACACATGGGGCATGAGCGGGGGGTGGGCAGGAGGGGGAGAGACACATGGGGCATGAGCGGGGGGTGGAGGGAAGGGGAGAGAGACACACGGGGCATGAGCGGGGGGTGGGGGGAGGGAGAGAGACACACGGGGCATGAGCGGGGGTGGGGGGAGGGAGAGAGACACACGGGGCATGAGAGGGGGTGGGGGAGGGAGAGAGACACACAGGGCATGATTGAAAGGGTGGGGGAAGGGGGGAGAGACACACGGGGGATGAGCGGGGGGTGGGGGAGGGAGAGAGACACACGGGGCATGAGCGTGGGGTGGGGGGAGGGAGAGAGACACACGGCGTTCGTGTGCAGGTGGCAGATCCCACTCCTCGGCCCTCCGCTGGCCACCGTGTGCCGATGGCGTGAGCGGGGGGCTGGAGAAACAGGGGAGACACGGAGCATGAGTGGGGGTGGGGGGGACAAGAAGGACACACGGGGCATGAGCGGGGGTGGGAGGGACAGGAGACAGACACAAGACTTACTGTGCAGGCGGTGACGAACAAAGATGGCGGGCGTCTCTGAAGCCAGATGCAGTGCACGCTTTCACCGCATCCAATGAGACATCATGCAAGCTGCTTGCCCAATCACTGTCCTGTCCGCGGAGCGGACACAGGAAAGTGTGTCCACGAAGCGAACACAGATATCACTAATTTTTTTCACTTACATTTTTGTCATTTTTTTAAAAACTACTGGACGGATTTACACCAAATAAAGCAAAGCACACTTTTGGGACCAAGCCGCCGCTCCTGCCGCAAATATGGTGGAAATCCATCCAGCGGTTTGGGCTGTAGGCATGAGCATTATGTCTATGGGAAAAAAAAAGTTTTGGGACCACCCCCTATAACTTTGCCCCCCCTGGACAAATCCTCACCAAACCTTGCAGAGTGACCCAAATACTTTTTTTGCAAAGTTTGGTGAGGATTCGTCCAGGGAGAGCAAAGTTATAAACCGCCCAAAAAGTGCTCTTCCTATGGAAACACCAACTTAACCATAACTACATGGCGACTACCGTGGCCATGTAATATATATATATATATATATATATATATATATATATATATATATATATATATATATATATATATATATATATTACATGGCCTGTGGAAGAACACTTTTTGGGCGGCTTATAACTTTGTTCCCTGTGGACGAATCCTCATCAAACTTTGGAGTATATGGCTCGCTCTGAATTTTCTTGCCAAGTTTGGTGAGATTTCATCCAGAGGGGACAAAGTTATAGGGGGTCCCAAATTTTCTTTTTTTTCCATAGACATAACTGTCCAAACCACTGGATGGATTTTCATCAAATTTGTGGCAGGAGCGGCAGGATCGGCGGCTTGGTCCCAAAAGCGTGCTTTTGTTAATTTGGTGTAAATCCGTCCATTAGTTATTTTAAAAACAACAAAATAGCAAGTGAAAAAAAATGTGTGATATCTGTGTACGGTCCATGGACACATTTCCTTGTTTGGTCCCCAGACAGTACACCAATTGGCCCAGCGTTTTACGTCATGTCCGCAGACACGCGAGGCAGTCGTTTATTGGCTGGAGGGAAGCGTCATCATTTCGAGAAACGCCTTGTGTTTGTGGATATCCACGGACAGCGCAGCAGTGAAAGGGACTTAAAAACATGTTTTGGGTCATTTTGTGTTGGGAAGGAGGGCTGGAAAGGGTGTGGGAGTGAAATGTGGATCATAAGGATCATAAGGTGCATTTGTTTAAGTGCGAGATGACACTGTTATGTTCGCGGTGTTCGTGGACATGGCGGCTGTTCACGGACAGATCCTCAGGCAAACTGTTTCTTTGGTGATTGTAATGGGAGTGCAGTATATGGTGTATGTGTTTGCACTGTGATAGGTGGGTAGATATTTGTGTGTATGGTTGTATTATGCTGCAGTGGTTGAGGTCAGGGCGAGAGGCCACATGCCCAAGACTCCAGGCTCTGACCACAACCACTGCAGCATAATACAGCAATGTACGCAACATTTTCATGCTGGTATAAGGGTTGGAGAATTATATGTAGAACATGCATATTTTGAAATTATAAAGAAGTGTGACATCATTAATTGTATACTTACTGTTTGTTTTGTTGAGGGTCTCTGCAGTCTTTTTTTATTGTTGTACACATTTTACTTTCATTGTCTATTATAAAAGAAAATATAGCATGTTAGTGTAGGTGCTTTGTAAGGTTGTATTGCATTACATTGCAGACATTTGAATAGTTTGTTTACCCTCATAGTTAGTACTTAACTAGTACTATGCTTTAAACAAGTGTACTGTGCAATCTGCTCAGTTCCTGTATTTTTTAGCATAATCATTGGGTCGGGGGGGGGGAATCCATGCAGGATAAAATAAAAACCTTCTATGTTTAATTTTTGTTACATTAATTAGTTTGGTTTAGTGACATTTAGCACTATTTATAGCAATAGGTGAGGTTATTTCCATTTTGGAATTGTTATTACTATGGTTGTAGTTAGATACCATTTGGCGTATTCTAACTGTTTATCTTTTTGTTCTATTTACCAGTATGTGTTTATATGTTTGGTTGTTGTTGAAGATTTTTAAGTAATATTGAAAATTGTGGGGGTAGTTAGATACCCGTTAGCATATTCTAACTGTTGATAGATTGGGAGTTGTTGAGGGTTTGTTTGGAGCAGTGTTGTTCCCGAAGGTTGCTTTTGGTAGATTGATTGCTGGAAGTAATGTTGAAGTACTATGGTTGCAGGTCTTTTGGCAGATTGATTGCTGGAAGAAAAAGTGAAGTACTATTGCTGCAGTTAGATACCTGTTGGCGTAATCTAACTGTTTACAGTTTTGTAGTTTTGCAGGATATATTTTCAAGCACGTTCATTTTTGATGGTACATTTACACTATTTAGTACTGTATACTCTTGTTGCGATAATCTATCTGTGATTGGTTTTAGGACACTTGGTTGTTGCTCATAGAATGGATTTTTGTAAGGTATTCTTCTTTTGTGGATTAGTTAGTACATTTTGGTTTACAGAAATATTAAGTAGGCATTTGCAAGATTTGCTGGTAGTCTTTGCCTTAGAGTAATGGATGTATCATTGTATTCAAACCATCCACATTTCTGTTTAATGTATGCAGTATAGTGACCTGCATTGTTGTGGTGCCTGTGTGGTAGATTATACCTACTGTTGTGAAGGTTTTCTTGCCAAGTGATACTTGCCCATGTGTGAAGCTAGTAAGTTTCCAGTTGTTTTTAGTACCATCGACATTGTAACGTAAATGCATTATCATTACGTATTTGCTATGCGATTGTATGTGTAAAGTGGAACGATTATCGGAATTGCAAGTAGTACATAACATGCCATGGTTTGCTTTTTCTACTAGCTGTTGAAATGGAATGGGTTCACAGTTAGGTAAGAATACATACACTAAGCGCTTGTAAGGGACTTGTTTCCTGCACTACTTGGTTGCAGAGAGTGCATGTATGTTTCCACTTGTATGAAATTTGGAAGATTTCATTTATAGGTACTTTTTTTGTTTTCTAGTACTTGCAGTAAGTACATTAGAAATTCTTGTGGATACTCTTGGGTGTTTATTGTGAATTTCACCATTCCTGCAAAGTAGTCTAATTCCTGTCTTATTCCAGAAACACTGTAAGTGTTGTTAGGATTGTGTGTCTCATTTCTGTGAAGGACTAACATTTGCAAATGCAACTGGTCTGCACCATTAAGTAAATGTTTTCAAGAATTGGTGGCAATTGGAACAGAATATTGATTGCTACATTTGCATAGCAATTTATACCAGTTGTATTGGAAAACTTGAATGGACCAGGCAGTTCTGTGTCTGTGTCATTTGATGGAAGTCCATGAGATTTATTTGCAGAGGTCATTTTTGTTTGAGGAGTTGGGTATGCATTTGATTTTTCAGTATATCCTTTTGTGCTTGTAGTAAGAGGTGTATTAGCTGATTTCAATTTCTTTGGTGGTACTATTGGGAGATCCTGTGTAAGTTCTGATTGCTTGAGTTTTCTTTTACAAAGTTTGTGTTTTTGAGGAACAGGGTACATTTTCAAATGGGGTGTGTAGATGTGCAGAGTGCATGTAATCTATTGTACTCTATGATACAAGGAATGTCTGCATTGACTTTATTTGCATAATAGTTGACTAGAAATAGTCCTTCAAGTGTACATAGGTGTGATAGTGCTACGTAACTCATGCCTTCTTGAAAAACTGTGCTGCCAATATCAATCAATGCTTGATCTAGAGTTATGCCTTGCGATTTATGAATGGTGACTGCATATGCTAGAGACAGAGCAAACTTTTCTCTGTGTACATACATGTCTTTGAAAAGAAGGAATCAGGCTGTTGAGCATCCTATTTTTTTACTTCTGAAAGGTTGTTGAAGTGAACATTGACAAACTAAATGTGGTTGTCATGTGCGTATGTTTAGAAGCCTACAACGATACCCAGTGCTCCATGAACTAAACATTGTTCCACATCAAGGATACGCTTGAGCATCACTCTACAATTTAACCATAGTATTAATATTTTGTCTAAGCCAGCTGTGTTAAAGATAGAGTTTTCTAAGGAATTTAGTCGTGCTGTGGCTTGTTGACACATAAGTAGTGTCATACCATCCACGTCCAGTTTGTCTATGGAGTTAATTTGTTCAAGTGGTTGCATTTCTTTTTTCAGAATTGTTTCATTGAATTTTGCACAGCTTGCAAGAGTTGGTATTGAGGACATATATTTTAGATGTTTGTGTGCTGTGTTTAAAACATTGGAGTAAGGACATTTAGTATAGTACTTTATGTTGAGAAGATAGCTTCATATGATTAATGAGGTTGACTTTGGTAAGTTTAACTAGACTGCCTTCACAACCTTTCACTATGTATTTACCTTTTCTCTCATCTGGTTTAACATTATTTTTGTATGAGAAGTTTTGGGCTATATGGTGTAGGCACTTTGTTTCCAAAGCAGTACCTCTGTTTAGGTAGTATGTGTCTAATAAGTAGTGTTTCAGAATGTCCTGGCTGTAGGGATCGTTTTTGGCTATTGTTTCTATATCTTGGCATGATTTAAGAACTCTTTTTCTGGATGCAGTAGGACTTAGGCTTGGCCAGATTATGTTTTCAGATGTTCCATATAAGGCAGTGCTGGTTAAATGGTCTGCAGCTTCGTAGCAGCCACATTCTCCATGGTATAGCATTTTTATGCCGAAGCTGTACAATTTTTGCTGTCAGTGTTTTCTCAGATGATATGTCAGAGGTATTTTAGCTCTGTTTTCGCTGCTTTAGTTAAGTAGGCTGTGACATATCATGCAACTGCAGTGGAAATGTCTGCAATGTACTGCACATCTATATTTGCATTCTATAGGAGGCTAATGATTGTATTGTAGTCATTGATATACTTTGCTGCTTCAGTTCTTTTTATGTTGTATGTGTTCTTAGGTGATTTACCTTTCACACTTTGTCTAACTGAAGACATGAAGTTGTTCACTTGGCCAGTTGCTGATAATGGTCTAGGGAAATCAAAGCAGCATTTGGTGTAATATTTCCCTTTGTTTTATATTTGAGCCGACAATGTTGCCACATTTGTGTTTTTGAAATTGCAAAATGTGGACATGTACGTCACTCTGTGAAGTTTCTGAAGGAATTTCACATGTGACATATTTGTGAATGAAGTCCAAAACAGTGGCATCACTGTCTTGACCAAATATTGGGACATTTTTAATCCGCAAAAGCATGTGGATGCTCCTCTGGCTTGATATTCTTTTCTCCAAAAGAAGTATTCTACTTCTAGCGGGGGAACTGTTTTATTACAAATGAAATGCAGAATGGTAATAAAACGATGATGGAAGTACCTTGATATGTTTACTGGATCCAGAGAATAGAGTTTTCCTGGTGTTTTTATTTTAATACTTGCTTTGTTTTTGTTAGCTATGCGCAGGAAGATGTGCAAGTCTTCCCATGCGTAATCTGCACAACTTAAAATGACAAACCATGTGGGTGGGCCAAGGTTGCGAAGCATACATCGTACATCTGCGTGACCTTAAAACCAGTACTCTTTTGTTCCACGCATGTTTGCCAAGATATTTGTAATACTGGACTGTAAAACTTCATCTTTCTCTTGCACCTTTTGAAGTAGCTGCGTAGCAGAAATGTTTTGAAAATTGGCACCTGCTTTTAATGTGTGTGCAACTCTGTAACATAGAGTTGCTAGTTCATTTTCAAACAGGAGGTGGAATATATATTCAACATTTTGTCTGAACATGGGTTCTTCAAAATACCTTCGTAAGGAGCGGTATTCAGATGCACATATCTGTTTGGACCTTTCATTGTACCTTCCACGTTTTCCAGTAGGAAAAAGTAGAGGAAAGGCTTGTGCTTCTACGCGTTTTTCCCATTTGCTTATTGGAGATCCTCTAGCTTGTTGCATGTGATATGTTTCCAGTGCATCGTCTATGCTGTCATTGCAGTGCAATGAGTGAATTGTATAGTTGTCTAAAATATTGGATGCTGCATTGTGATCTAAACCTTGAAATTGTCCAGTTTCTGAGGAATCCTGAATTATTTCGGTGGTTTCCCTCAGGTTTTCTTCAATGTGTATTTCTTTGTAGTATTCATTGTTGCCTTTAAGATATTTTATGGCTTCTCTAACTTTGTTTACGTCTACTAGTTGTTGCCAAATTCTGTTGTCTTTTGTACGTACACCATTCACTAAAATACCTAAAGATTGATCTATTGAACGTTGTACCCCTAAAGTATCTACATTTTACATTTTATTTTAGATCTAATGGCAAATAGACTACTTTGCCTCTAATTTCTTTTAGTAATTCAGAGGGAGGCAATGTTGCTGTTTTTGGTTGAAGGTGTATTATCGCTTGAAATGGGTGTACTTTTGGATTATAATGCTCTCATATAAGTGAAGCTGTTGGGGTGGTTTTTGCAGTGGGTATATTTCTAAGTTATTACTGATTGCTCGTGAAGGCAGTTTGTTATTGTCTAGTTTTGTTGTGCAGCATTTTCACAGTACTGAGGGGTTGCTATTTTCATATTTGCTTTCTGCTGCAATGTGGAGAGCTAATTGGAATGATTGGGATTCCTCATTGTCTTCTATTTAGATTTTATATCTATAGTTTTGCAGCTTTTTTTAATAAAAAGATATGCGGCAACATACACATACTTTGTTTGGTACTTCAGCAGATGTTCGCTTAAACTTTGTTATTTCTTTTTTGTATGTCTGTAATAGAAGGTTGACATTGGATTAGTTTTGGTATTGTTTTCTAAAGTCACTGGATTTTCAGATAGCTCTTCATTTCCAAAATATTTGTTTTTGATGTGCTCTATTACTTTGAGGAGTGGTTTGGCTGTACCATGTAGGCGAATGTTATTAAAATGGTCCAGTGCCAAAGCAGGACTTTTTGCAAAGTATGAATGAGATGTCTTACAACAAAATGGTGTGTTGCTAACATTTTGATGGAAGGTGCTTTTACAAGCAGGTGCAGAAATGCAGGCTAATGAATGTACTTGTAGTCCTGTGTATTTGTGCACGGGACAAGAATGCATACTTTGCAGTATTTAAAGTTTTGCTTTGTCTTTGGCTTTTACATGTTGATTGAGGAACTTTCGCAAAGATTTGAAAGTTTGTTTCTGCACTTTACACATTGATGTGCATGGCCATTTGTAGACAGGGTGTATTGGTTCAGTGGTTTGGAGAGTCGATGCTAAGTTTGTTGGGGTATTGTTGAAATAAGTGTTTCTTCTTTCATAATTATATTGTCTACTTTTTCATACCCTCAACCACTGCTATGTATGGCAATTTGGTTTGTTTGCTTTTGTTTGTATGCCTCTTCATTGAAATATGGTTCGGTGCTGGTGGTGTGACACCACTCACCTGTGCAGATGTATCCAAAGTTATCTCTGCTGATATTGCATATGTTTTGAAGTAGTTGTTCTAGTTTACCAATTCACTTTGTTAGTGGTTTCATTCTGTTTAAAATTAATATGAAGAAGTTCCTTTTGAGCAACATTGCACTGTCCAGGATCAGTTTTCTGCAGTAAGTTTTAAGGGTTGAGCATTGCTTTTTGTCTGTTTTTAAAAGGTTCTGAAGGATTCTGTTGTGGAACATTTTTTGTCAAATTATTTTTTGGGAATGTTTTCTTGAAGCTATATTAACATTGGTAAGTGCAGTATTACTTACTAGTGCTTGTTGAAATCTTCTTAGAGAATTTCTTTTTATTCTTAAATTTTGAAAGGGGGTCATAGTTTCTTTCTTACAAGGTGTTTTAGTTTGGCTTAGAGAATGTAATATTGGTTTTGTTTGAACCTTTTGGATAAATTCTGCTAGAGGAGGATGCCTATTTTGTACAATTTTAATTTGATCTGCTCTACTTCTGCGTTGCTGTCTACGGAGTTGCTTTTTGGTAGGCATTCTTTGGTGTCTGTTGGAGACAATAAAAGACTTTGGGTTTGGAGGTTGTGTATTGTATGTGTGTGCACTGTGCATGAGTGTCTGAGTATAATAGTAGGCATACATGTAGAGGTGTATGCTTGTGCAATTGCCTGTTTAGTTTGGGAGGGCTGTACTTGTTTCTGCATGTTACTATGCTGATGTTCACATGATAATACAAAGTGTGCACCTGTTGAGGTGCAATTAGTAATACTGCATTAAATAAGGTTGAGTTTATACAATTGTATGTATTGGTGTGTCTTGCAATAAAAAAACACTGCACTATTTTAGTAATAGGCAGAACAGTACACTAGTATTGTACTTACTTTGTTGACTGTTAAAAGGAGGTTTCTTCTGGGATCTGTTTTGCACTTGATACTCCACTGGCCTAGAGGCGTGTGGTCTTCGCTGTAATTGCAAAAGAAGGAATTAGTACATATATGTGCTAATTGTGACGTAATTGCTTTTGAAAAACTAGATGAGTTAAATTTGCAGAAAGATTTATTGTCAAGTTGAGGTACTGTATGTGTTAAATTATGGAGGTGTGTATATGAATGGGTAATTTGGAGTTGTAGTATCATTGTAAGGTAGTTAGTGGAGTATTTGTAATTATTTTGTATTTTTTAAAATTTTATTTGTATATTTATCAAATAGATTTTTACAAAAGTAGCAAGTAAGTCTTTAAAGTCTATATAAAAGAAGAAACTAAGATACTAAGACACATTGGCCCTCATTCCGAGGTGGGCGGTAAGGGATACTGGGCACCGGTAAGGAGACCGGTGCCGGGTAATCCCTTACCGCCCTACTACGAGGTCCCTTAGCGGGTCCCTTCTTTAACGCATGGTCTGACCAGATGTTAAGGATGGGACATGTTAAGGGACCTGGGCGCAAATATCGGGCCTGGCATACGCTGGCCCGTTAGTTACGCCCTCCCCATTCCCATTGAGCCACATGGGGGCTCAAATTTGAATGGGGAATGGTTTGGTGAAAGGGGATTTACCGGTCCTTCCAAGGTCGGAATGGACCAGTAAGTCCCCATTGAGCCAAACCGGAGTCGGTACCGGTATGGGAGGCAGTCATGGCGCAAATAGCGCCATGACTACCACCATACTCAGAATGAGGGCCATTGTCTATTGCAGTCGAGCGTACGCTGGCCGTTTTGATGAGAGTGAGAATTGTCTATTTGTTGCAGGATTTTGTGTGTGGCCAATAACCACAAAGTTTGTCTCCAATCATCATTTTTGACCAGCATAAGTCTTCATCTCTCAATGCGAAATTGGAGAATGTGTGTCTCAAGTAGTGTGCTCTTATACTTGATGTGCCCGCGCAGGAGAGAAGTAGATGGCGAATAGAATCTACCACTTCTGGCAGGCCACAAAAATGACATTCGTTAGTGGCTGCCAGCCCTCGGATGGTTAAGATGTCATTGGTATGTAGTAGGTTGAATCTTGCTCTCATTAGGAGATTTCGAGCCTATTTTGAGGGAAACTGTTTTATGAACGGTTGTAATTCGTTCAGTTTCCTAGGGTTATGAGGTAGATGTCGCGTCAGTTTATTGGTGGCTGCTGCTTCTCCTGTCACAATTCAAACAAGCTATTTTACTTTGCTCAGGACTTTCACCAGGTTGGTGTTCAGTTCCTCTTCCTCCATAGCAACATCGTGTAAAGGTTCCAAGTTCTGTTTTGTCCACTGATTTAAGATCTTGCAGCTTGAACCCAAACTTTCTTGAAGATAAGATTGTAGATTGATGGTTTTTCTGACAACCGGCATTTTCGAAAAAGCATCAAAGTGTTGCATTTTACTGTGGCCTCAAGGGATAGCATTTCCTAATGCAGACTATCGAGGTGCAGTTTGGAAGACCAAGACCCTTTCTCCAGAACACAGCCTCCAGTTTAGGCCACAGTGACGTTGAAATATTGGGCATTGCGTCTGCTCCATAGGTCAACGCTGGTACTACTTTCATTTTATAAAAATTCAGCACAGGAATCAGTGAGAAGCAGCCAAATTTCTTCTCGATTGCGCATCCCTGGGCCGCTAGTTTTTGGGGTTTTTCTTTAAAAAATGTTTGCATAACTATTTCGTTCATAGAGTTGTCAAGAATCACTCCTAAGTATCTGAACTCGCATACATTGTCTATCTGTCTTCCATCCAGTCCCAGTTTTATTTTTTCTCTTCTTTTTGTACCTGCGGACACAATAATAAATTTAGTTTTGTTTTCATTGACCTCAAAGTTGTTGTTTGTCATGTATTTCTGTAGGTTGCTGAGTTGGTGTTGCAAACCTATCGGTGTATAATCGAGTAGGATCAAATCGTCTGCGTACAAAAGCCTGTTTATGGGAGTTTTGCCCATATTTGGAGGGAAACATCGTATCTCTTTGTCTGAGTCTTTAATGTCTCCTGTAAAAGCCAAAAATGAGGCCGGTGCCACCTGGAATCCCTGGTTTATTTCTCTTAGGGTTGGAATTTCTACTGAGAGTAGGCCTTGTTGGTCCAGTTGCACTCTCATGTTTGTGTCCGTGTGCAAGGCTTTAATTGGTGCCAGTAGTGAGGCGGGGCAGTTTCAAGTCGCTAATTTCTCCCAATGGAGTGGCCTGTCCACACGGTCGAATGCCTGAGTGAGCTCCACTAAGTCAATAAATATCCGCGGGCCCCCTTCTAAGACCTTGTTCTTCAGGATGTTTATCGTCAGAATGTTAACTGCTGTTCCTAGGTCTTTCTTAAACCCTGTTTGCAGGTAGTCCTCACATGGAGCCGCTTTTTCCATGCCTTGAATTTGTTTAGGAGCATAGACCCAAACACCTTTCCGATGCAGTCCAGTAGTGCAATCGGTCGGTAGTTGGTCGAATCGCTCTTTTTTCCTTTTTTGTAGATTGGCACCACCGTTGCCGATTTCCACGAAGGAGGGACCGATTTTAACTCAGCACATCTACGAAATTTTTGCTCAGGAGGTCTGCCCATTCTGCCGGATGTGCCTTTAAGTTCATGTTCGTGATTCCATTGGGCCCTGGTGCTCTTAATTGTTGAGGTTCTTAACCAGCCGGATTATCTCTTCTTTGTTGTCTAGGTAGGCCCATTCTGGCGACTCTGAGCTATGGTTTGAGTTTGGGCTGTTCTTTGGGTCTTGAAACAGAGTCCTAAAGAAGTTAACCCATGTGTTGGTCGAGTACAAAAGAGACCAAAATTCTCTACTTTTATTACTGCTTATGGCTCTTTGGATGTTTTCTGCGTCTTGCTGATACAGCGCAATACGATGGTTTTTAAGCCATGTTTTATATCTTCGCATGGCCTCTGTCACTACCAGGTTAGCCCTCACTGGGCCTAAGAGTCTAGCTTCTCGTTTTACTTTTCTTAATTCTTTTCTTTTGTCTACCAAGATGTTGTCATACACATGTCTTTTCGGTCCAGCGCGATTTTGTTTGTGCTGTGTCTTTTTGTAGATCGAAAGTAAAGGTAAGTAATCAATCGGCTTGAAGCTTCCGAATAATCTTGAGCTAAATATTTGATCTTCAAATCACTTATAGCTGTGACTGACATTTTTTGTCTTGAACCTTGGTTGTTTATCTCCAAGTGCGGGATGGATTTCTTAGTTGTAGTGAGCTTTGCTGACCAAGTGGTGCTGAGCAAATTATGGTCACTTCCAGCAGATCGTATCACCTCGAACAAAGTTATGATTTGTGCTAGCTGGCCAGTTGCGAATATGTAATCAAGCGTTGCTTTTGATGATTCTCGTTCCCACGTCATCAGAATGTTTTTGTATTTTGTATTTGGTGCACTATTGAAATTATTTGTGTTGTTGTAGTATTTATTGTGTAAATTGATTATTGAAAGTTGTAGGAGGGTGAGAAAAAAAGATTTAGAAAGATTTATAAATTGTAGAGGAGAATATTTCTGTATGTAAAAATGAATGAATCTTTCTCTATATGTGTGATTGCAAGAATTGTGCCTTTTGTTAGTTGTGCAAAGGATGCACTTGGTATGGTTTGCTAATATATATGCAGTTTACTTTGTTTGGTAAGATACAAACTGGTTCCCAGTTGCATGTCCATTGTAGCAATTTCATAACACGTGTGTAAAGGGGTAAGTGGTTGAGAAAATGAGCAATGTAAAGAAGTAAAATATAGTTTACATATTACATTGAGTGATTTTGGTAAATGCAAATTAGTAAAGCAGATAGATTTGCAAGTGAAACTTGATGATAGGATGTGAGAGAAAATACTGTATGTTTTTTTGTTGGTTTTGCAGGGTAAGTGCAGATATTTTGTTTATTTGCATTTATAATAGAGTTGCAATTCAAATATACAGAAAGTGTTCATACCTGTATTTTGTGTTGATGTATGCAGATGTAGATCAATCTGGAAGAAGAAATCTTGGAGAGTATTACAGTAGTTTTTGCTGTTGGTGTTTTCCAGTGACAGAAGACTTGCAGTGAAAGTGTTCAACAGTAGATCTAATTTGCTGAACTGTGATGACAGAGTTAGATATAGAGGTATTGGATGTGGTTGGTGGATATTTGAGTGACTGTTTAACAGTAGCCAATCATAGAGTGCTGTAGAGAGGGAAGTGTAAAGGGAAGAAGGGCTGTCTCTGTGTTACCATGTCCACGGACACCACAGGATTTCGCGGACTGGGCGTGCCACATCCGGGGCTTCTGTGTGTGCCTTGCATGAAAATGGGAGTATACTTGAGGATTAGCCAATCAAACTTTAACACTGTGTTGTATAGGAAGGGAGGGTTATAGTTTTTTTTCCATTCCTTTGTTGGCTGTGTAGTGAAGATGGCTAGTGTTAAAGAGAGACAGAGTATTACTGTGTGGATAGTGGGAGATATTGTTGTGCTTTATCTGAAGAGCTATGCTGAGGGAAGAGACATTTCTGGAAGTCTTGGTTTTCCAGGTGTGCAGGCTTTTTGGAACTTTGTGCCAGGCTGTAATTTGCAGGGTTTGTTTAATTTGTTCAGAGATATGACTACTGTTGGCAGTCCTGATGTTTTGATACTGCGGAGAGAATTTGGGATGTATTAGTGCTGGAAGTTTGCTTGTAGACTTAAAGCAGTTGGCAGAGCAACTGATGTTGCTGTTTCCTAGTGTGAAGTTGTTTTTTCTTATATAACACCTAGAGCACTATGGAAAAATCCAAATGTACTATGTCCCCAGCAAAATATTGGAAGGGTTGTTGTTAACAGGGTAATGTCGGCATTTCTTTTCAGTTGTGGAATGTTCTCCTGTGACAATGACAACATTAATCCTCACATTTTTAGCTTTTCAATGCAGACAGCATTTCTCTATCCACTATTGGAAATGCTGTTTGGTTTTTCAATCTAAGGGATGCTTTGAAAATGTTCCTATACGTCTGTGAGAATGTGACGAATAGGAAAATATGACTAAATAAAAAAAGTAAAGGTGTTTGTTTACAAGCACCTTTACAAAAAAAAGGTTTCTTTTAAGAGACAACTTTACATTTAAATCTCCTACCCTGGTTGAAATATGTGTCTCTATTGCCACAAATTGCATGATATGTCCGTGGACACTGCGGTAGTCTGCGGACTGCGCATGTTATATCCGGGGATTTTGTGGTTGGTAGGCATGGAAATGGGACTCTGCATGTAAGGGGTTTGGTGAATAAGGTTTACTGTGTGTGGTTTCTAAGGAGTGATTGTGTTAGAATATCTGTTTGCTTAAAGGAGAGCAGATGCCTATGAATATGGCTGTGTCTTTTAAGAAGCAGAGTGTTTGGATTTTGGGAGACTTGTGGATATATTGGTTGGAGGTGCATGCACAGAAATATGGAGTAGCTGCAGATCTTGGATTCCATCATGTGGTTGTGCTGTGGTGGGGAGTGCGCAGAATGAAGTGGCTGGATTTGGTCCCTCTTTGTGCCACTTTGGTGACATACCGTCATCCAGACATTATTATTATTCATTGTGGAGGGAATAGTTTAGGACATGTTACTGGAATCTCATTGCAGTTTGCAATGAAAGAAGGACTTGGGAAAGTGGTGGACATGTTTCCAAATTTCAAGTTATTTTTTCTCGTATTGCACAGAGACAAATGTGGCTTATTCATTTGGTCCACAAATGGAGAAAGCGCAGGGATGGAGTCCATCTGACTGATGCTGGCAATCAGGGTTTCCTGCATAATATTAAAAATGCATTACAGCACTTTTTGGAAGTATAGCAACCATTGTTGCAGTAAGAGTTGACTAATTCAACTTTTCTGAAAACAAAAACCACCTCTTTAACCTTGAAAAACAGTACAATGTTTTTGATACCTTTGCGGCAACATTTTTTAAAAGTCTGCGGACTGTCCATGGACTTCTAAAAATGCAGAGGGCCCTGCAGCATTTAATTGGCACTTCTATTTTTAAACTGAGAAAGGTGGCTCTGTTTTGTTTTTGTTTTGTGATTTTGTATTTTTCTTTGGTGTTTTTTTAGATGACACACAAGGAAAGGAAAGGTAAGGAGGGTCGGGACACCAACCACGGGGATAAGAAAAGGCAGGTGGAGATAGTAAGATGTAGGATGGGCCTTATTTAGGTAGTTGGCAGTCTTTCTCATGCTCCCGGACCACAGCCTCGAAAGCATTCCAAAATGACTCCCCCCTGCAGATTACCGCATTGCAGTACATACATAATACAGTGACCCTTGAATGGTAAGTGTCTACTGCATCTTGTATGGCCTTCTAGGCTGGTTCAGGGATGCGCTGCCCCACAGGAGTGTCTCTTGTGATGACAGGAGCGGATCTAGAGGATGCTATAGAGGAAATCAACCTACTAGTTCTATCGTAAGGGACTGTAAGGATATTTGGCGTGTTACAGTACACAGTACAGCAATACTGCACAAGTAGCACAATTTTTTTGCAGCACCACCACCACAAGGGTGCGGTGCATTGCTATATGGGTTAGCAGATTAACAAGGAAAGACAGACTATTCAGTAAAAAACGATTTTAACATATAAGATGCAAATCTATTTTTACAGTTAAAAGCACACGTGTTCATTTAAAAATGCACACTATTTTTCACCTGAAATGCCTATATTGCTAGAGACACATTTGGAAATTAACAGCTAACCTATTAACCATTAACCTGACTAATAAAACCTTATTTTAATATAACCCACTAATAAAATGTGTTCTCTACTGCAGAATTAGGCATACTCTGAAAACCATTTAAATGAGTGTGCAGATTTTTTTTTCTTCTCTTCTCTGCCTGATTATCCGTGTTGTTGTGCACAGTAACGGCAGGAAGGAGGAAGTCAGATTTGCAACAATTGCAAATGTATAAGCGAAGCTATTGTTGAAGAGTAGGAGGATGAGAGATGATGGATTTCATTGGGACACGTCATAAAGAGGGCTGAGAGGAAAGTTTTAGTGGGCAGTAGCAGGGAAAAAGACAGGCAGACATTTTTCTGCACTACTGGGGAGAAGACCTGGCTGTGGGGTCCTGACTGAATGCAAATTCCGGTGTCCTGCTGCAGTCGAGACTGGGGAAAGCTGAAAGAAAAACCTTTCCACTGGCAGAGGCATTCCTATCTGAAAAAGCTGAGAATTCCAGGCAATGACCCCGGCTTGAGAAGGCAAGCGTTCCTTTTTGCTGGAGTTAATCCAAGAGAGCCACATTCACAAAGAGAACAACTAAAGAGATAAGGTAATGAGAAGTGTGGGAGCTGAGTGTGTACGGTGATATGCAGTCAGTGTAGGATTCCTGTGCGTGTCTTAATCAAATACCAATGTTGCAAGTTGAATTCTGTTCTCCGCCACGCTCTTTGCAGTGTGTCATAGAAAATGCTTTTACTGTACCATTTTATTTATTTCTGTAAAGAATGAGATCATGTCTAAATGCAACTTTTATAATACAGAAAATATTTGAAAACAGACGGGTGGTTTATTTTCTATTTACCATTACAATGCCAATGATGTGGGGAGATTTTTAAACAGTGCAATGGTCATTTTAAGACAGATGTGTGCATGTCAGAATCAGTATGAATAATTGTGAGTGACTGTAGTATAACTTGTTGGAGGTACATGAGCCAACGGGAAGAGAGACTCTCTGAACATAGCTCCCTACCGTATATAAGGTAGTGGAAATTACCACAAAACTACCACATATAGCTCTCTGTCGTAAATAAGTCAGTGAGTTTGCCCATGGTGGCGCACCAACACTATCACTGGAAAATGTGGTATCCCTAGAATGCAGGTCTGAGGTCTCTCTAGTGATCACACGAAAAATCTAAGCGAAGATAAGGGATTCTGGACATTGGGGCCACAAATAAAACAAGGGAATTATGCTCACCAAAATACCACCAACCACGTATACCAAATATGCAAGTCTGGGTGCTGAAATAATGCATGTCCATTGTATTATTGTTGCACATGGCCAAATCTGAATACAAAGAGTGATTATTGCTAAGTTATTTTTCGGCGGTAATAAAATACCGTCAGGCCCCAAATCTCCACAAAATACCCTACAGGACAAACCTCCGAAGTGCCACCTTGTGGAACAAGTTTAGGTGTCGTCGCATGGTAGTGGTCCCATAGCTATACAAACCTGGTTTGCCATGACAGAGCTCCATCTGGCACTCAGGGCAGCGCACCTTGTTTGCACGTGTCTTGGGTACCCCTCCAACAGTGGTAAACAACCTCCACACCCAAGCTTCACACTGGCTGGCCCTAGTAGGGATTTCCTCTACCTCATCATCGTCTTCCTCTTCATCCCTCTCTGCATCTCCACGCCTGTTCCCCTCTCCAGGCCTTTGGCAAGGTGGTGGAGGGGCTGGGGGTGGTGCTGAGGCAGAAACAACAGCAGCAGGAGCCGCCACAGATGCCATCTCCAAAGTTCTCAGGGACCACCAAGAAGTCCGCAATCAGCAGACAGGAAAGAGCAATCCTGCAATGTGGAGTAATGTCTGTCCTGTAAATCCAAAAACAGGATGAGGAGCAGTTCTGGGGTGTGGCCTTATATAGGGGTGTTGGGTAGAGCTTTGCAGACAGCGGCGCTGTCCACAGACACTTCAAACACTAAATAGGGCTCAAAAAGTTCCCAAAAATATCCAGATCGTCAAGGGCATGGTCTGGGACATGTACAAGGTGAAGTTTCACAGTAAAACATGTTGGATTGCCCCAAAAATCATTTTTTGGATGTCCGAGGGCCCGGAGATGTTCGGCAACAAGGCCTGCACTCACCGTGGGTGCGGTCACATGATGACGTTGCGGCTACGTTTGCGAATGGAACGGCTGTCAGTAGGACACGTATTGTGTTGCATCGGTTGTACGCAGGCGTGCCGTTGTTCTACGGACAGGATATGGGCCCCAAACTAATTAAAAGTGTGACACCCTTGTGGCAGACTTTTATGGACAGGCACGATGTTTGTAGGACAGGGTTGGGTACGAAGAACTAATTAAAGGTGTGTTACAATTTTGCAGACATTAGGACAGGCTCGGAGTTCTACGGACACCTCCATTTTGATTTTGATCCGGGACAGCCCGGACAGGTAAAGTGTTCTTAGCACACACCCATTTTGGTTATTTACGGACAGGTTATGTGTCCCACAGATACCCCCATTTTGATTGCAGACATTACGGACAGATATAGTGTCCTTAGAACACCCCGTTTTGGTTAATTGCGGACAGGCAAACAGTTTCTGTGTCCTATGGACACCCCCATTTCGATTGCGAACAGTATGAACAGGTATATAGTCCATAGGACAACCCCATTTTGGTTTATTACGGACATTATGGAGAGTCGTGCTGTCCGCGGACACCCAAATGAGCTTTTTTAAAAAAACACAGACACATACAGAAACAGTATACTTGTGACTTTATTTACACACACTAATATTTAATTTGAATTATAAAAGAGGGAGGAAGCAGAAATTAAGACATATATAGGGGAATTTGGGGTTCCTAGAGGTTGGGTGTTAGGGGAGGAAGGGATTGAGGTCCATTCATACCGTTTCTGGTGATGGGAAATGTTTGGGGATGGTTGACTGGGGCATGGAGAAGGGGTATAAGTGAACGTAGGACAGTGAAGTTCTTCAAAATAATGAAATTGGTCATAAATAGATACATTTTTGGTCCAAATGCTGTTGATGATTTTATTAGGGGTGATCGGGAGACCTATCATGAACTATTTCATCTATTAAAGAATGTGCTCATCTAAAATCATTGTATTGGAGTGTTGTTGTTAATACAGAAACCTAATAATATATAAAAATAGGCAATGACTGCAGCATGCACCATAGAAGTACACTATTTATAATCTAGTAATTGTGGATAGTACAATAATGAATGCCACCTTATCAGAGGTTTGAGTAATGTTAAACATGTAATAACTAGCTAACAATTCAAGACTTACAACACATGGGCTAGTACAAACAATACATCAGAAGAACCGCAATGCATACTAATCAGAGGCACATGCAGGGAAACTAAAGTAAGGAAGAAAGAAACATCATCATCAGAAAATGTTAATAACATTAAACTTTATCTTCATGTATACAAATGAATTGTGTGTTTCAGGCATGCTCATGTCCCATGTATGTGCACCATGAGCTGAGACTAAACTCTAAGGTAAGTACTTTAAGAACATATGACAAGGTTAACATCTAGAAATATACCACCATTTCAATTTTAATATTCTGACTGTCAGTGAACAAAACCACCTGGCCTATATATGTCAGTGAACAAAAACACGTGGCCCAGATATGTGATGTCATCAGTGATGTCATCAATGACATTTGTGATGTCATCTTTGATGTCCTGGGTGTTAGTCTTAGTAGTGCACGGTGGTGGTGCGAGATATGGTTGCTTAGCTTACCATAACTGACAAATTTCTGGGGTTTCCGGTTTTAATTTTAACCATAACATCCCCTTAACAATGTTTTTTCACAGAATTTCATAGGTTTTTAGTAGCACAACTTAACCATAACATCCTTTTAACAAAGTTTTTTCACTGAATATATATACATATACATTGCATTATGGTATTTGTAGTCTCCTAATCAGGATGGGGGAGCAATAATACAATTGTTCACTTTTTTGCCTAAGATAGTTCTATAAGGATTTATATATTTGTGTGACACTATGTTATGTGTACCTTTTAAGTTATCTTTATAAAGCAGAGTATTGCTAAAAGCCAAACATGGGTTGAGGAGGGGAAATGATGAGAGGGCAAGTAAGTTATCAGTATTTGGCCAGGATGTGGCACGAGAGTTTGTAATCCTGGTGCTGTTATTTTCCTGTGATTGTGGCTGCTTTTCATGGCACAAGTAAAGGACACCTGTGGTTGGACAAGGTAACTTTCTTTCAGAAGCCGGAAGCAACCCCTTCTTTTTTTGTTTGTTGGCAAGCTTGATTAAGTATTTGGCTACCAGGATTTCACTCAGGTTGTCATGTTCCCAGTGCAGATACCCACAAGGCCACAAACACTTGTTTTGTATTGGGATTTTGTTTACCAGGGAATATATCCACCCTCTAGTTAAGGTAAAACCTATCCTGTATAGGGAAAGCACAGATTCTATGGTTAATAACTTCAGAGCCACAGCATGTATCAGCAAGACATTTGAAATTCCTATATTAGGGCCCGGGCCCCCCAGGAATTGAAGGTTGTGTGCAAATCTATGTTATGGTTCAAAAGGTATAAAGGGTTAAAAAGAGGGTGTGTTTTTCATTGTTCCACTCATTTTCCCATAGGGGAAATGTCAAATCAAATCTTTGCTCACGCCTGAATTCTGCAGAATAGGCAGCAAAATAATATTAAATGGACAACAGTATCACATGTTGCATTGAAATCAAAATGAATGAGCACTTTTAGGTTCTCGTGATTCCCATCATCAACAAGTCTTTCCAATTATGTACCAACGTGGTATCTAGTCCTAGAGGACGAAGAGAGCCAAACTGCTAGTGACAAAGTAGGACATTAGCAGCCAGATGTTTATTTTAGATGGTATTGACATTTCTGCTTCTACAAGGTTGAACTGAAGGGAGTAAGGGACAGCATATTAAAACTCATTCAGACTTTAGACTTGATGTAAACTAGTTTATCAAATTCTGAGAAGCTCAGGAAACAGACAGTGTCAGTATTAAGGCTTACCACAAGTAGAATGTATTTTTGGCTGGCGGCCTATGCAAGAGCAAACTTAATCTATTCATGTCAAAATTGTGAAGTTTTGCTACAGATAAAATAAAAGGTTTTCAAAAACTGTAAAAGAAAAGTTATTGTTTGTAAATGATTAGACCAAATACCAATAAGAACAACTGCTTGCCATTAGACATATAACACTTTTCCAGAGTACAATACAAATAGAAATAATGGTAGGACCCTAAAAATCATAGGAAGCTCGTAAAGGAACATTAGGAACAAAAACTGCAGCCCAATTATAAAGACTTTATGGATGTCCTGGCTCTAGCTCATTCAGTAAAGAGACTTTGTGCTGCACACACGAGGCCCACCAATTCTGTAATCCAGCCATTAAAATAGCAACATATTACCATTGTAGTTATGATCTTAAAAATGTAAGTTCAGAAACTCACTTGCTGTTTTAGGCTATACATGAAGAATGTTTAGATTTAGAGTTTTCAGGTTTTACTTTTGTGTGTCACATTTGTGCTATATCGATATAACCTTTGTTTGTATTACTGTTTGGTAACACAGCACAGTTAGTTAGCATTCCTGCTGCAGGCATCTATGTGTTAACTATTTATCATGTTCAAATGTCTCAGGAAAACCTCAGCTTCCTACCCACCCTGCTGAAGTTGATCAAATGAGTGACATTGAGTTGGAACAAAAATCCTGATTTTCCACAAAAAAAACAATACCATTTGTGAAATTTATGAACCTTCAGCGTCTCATCAGCCAATATTTAGACAAGATTTTGGCGAGGACGTCCGGTGCTTCTGTGTATTGATCAATAATAGGGATTCAAATTAGGCTATCCCTTTATCTGAAACCTGTTTAAAATTATCTGAGTTGAAGTGGTTCAGTTCTTTACATGGAATATGAAGATGTCTCTGGTGCCATGTTTTTATTCCATGTGTAGTTTGATGGTCGTATTGAATGGGGCCACGGTATAATGGTCTAGTTGAGAGGCCACTACAGTGACTACCACAGAGATTGTGTTTTCATCAGTTGGGGTGGAAGTGCTTCAGATAGTGGAAGACCACTTCAGCAATAATGAAGGAGAGGTTGCTGTCACCCACAATTGCTAAAGTTTCCAATTTGACTGTGGGTTTCAGGAGCACCTACAATTTCAAGGGCAGTGAGATGAGAGGGACACTGGGCCTGTTACTCCAAAGAGGATGATTGCTGCCTTGAACAGTTTCAAACAGAGTTTGTTTTGTTTTATCCAACCATTTAATTGTTTCATTGGCTACTACTTGCTAGTGTTGTCATCAAAAACCCTCGCATTACAAGCCCGCAGTGTTGTGCGACCCAAGTATGCAGGAGATGCTGCCCGATGGCACGTAGCACACAACGCAGCTTTCCATGCTCCCGAGCCTTTAAGAACCGAGAATCAGACCCTCTGCTGCAAAGCACTTGCAGGATAATTCTGCAGTGTTTTGCAACGCAGGTACCTAGGAAACGCTAGCCGAAGGCACATAGCACACAGCGCAATTTTTTCACATTCTTAAGCATTTAAGAACCGAGGATTGGACCCTGTGCGGTAAAGCCTTCACAGGACAAGGCCACTGTGTTGTGCAACGGAGGAACGCAGGAGACGCTGCCCGATGACACGCAGCATGCAATGCAACTTTCCATGCACCTCAAACTTTAAGAAATGAGGATCGGACCCTGTGCGTCAAAGCCCTCACAGGACAAGACCACAGTGTTGTGCTATGCTAGCAACACTAGTGTCGGGGGGAAATTCTGCCGGGGTCGGCCGGGCCGTCCGCAGACCTCCGGGCAGGGAGGCCCCAACTCCTCCCGTATATCCCAGATGAGATAGAGTATGAGACACACACAAGGAGCAAGGTGACTCTGCTGTTTATTTAGACAAAACGGCAGGGATGGGTCAAGGAGCGTACGCGTTCGTCCTGACACACACACAATCGTGGGGCTCGCAGGCCCTTTTTACTGCATTATGACGCGCTACTTGCGTCACTTCAGAAAGTTAACAAAAAACCTATCGCCACTCTTAATTGGTTGCTCGAGTGGTAGGGTTAGTATAGTACACATATAGAGAATGATATTAGTGGACAAGGTGTAGTCAGGTGGTATATCTGGGTTGTCCCTACAATTAGATACATAAGAATTGTTACATGAAGACTCCTGAGGATTGGCTAATATTACTGACGTCTGAGATAAGAGCCCCATGTTCTGATTGGTGCACTCGTGAGCTTCCCAGCCTGGGACCACCGTTGTTCCCAGCTCTCGGTGTACCTGTGATTGCAACAATGTTTCAATATGGGTACGTGCAGACAATGTGAGGATTTATTCATAGGTGGAAGGCTGACCGCTCCCACTGTAGCAGATGTCCATTGATCCTTTCAAGTGTATCGGCCTGTGTCTCGTAGCGAGGGACCCAGACGCCTTTTCTCTCCTGGGTTTTGGCATCTCGTTAGGTTCGGCTTGGTCACGTGGGGAGGGACCGTGAAAGAGGCAGAATTCTGCACAATTAATATTGTTTTTTATACTGCGCGTCTGGTTTAATTTGCCGGCGTGCCTTTATCGTTGAGGCGCGGAGTGCGAGGTTGCAACATCGTGCCTTTGATGATTTGTTCTTGGATGTGGGTTTGCAACATTGCGACCTTGGCTGGTTGCTCCACCGGGTTCTTTCTGCAGGATCAGCAACCTGACTCTTGCTTTGTTAATGTCCATGGGAGCTCTTGGTTGAGGCCTACTTGGGCCTGGTGCATAAGTAGTCTGTTTGGTACATAGGTGCTTTTAGGGTATAATAGCATATATTTCCATGACCAGTATCGTGTTTCCATTATACCTCTCATGGTGGTAACGGGTTTCAAGAGAAGCGTGAGCAAGCGTTATAGATGAGTTCATGATGCGTCTTGCGTTTCTGCATTCTGAAAGCCTATGTAAAAATAATAAAGATGCACGTCCGTGAATATGCCTGTCGCCTACGTCAGAGCACTGAGTATGTTCTTCGTGTAGATTGGTGTGGAGATGTTCAGTGTGTATATTTGTACAGATGTGCTTCCCGTTGTCTAGGTCGTCATGGCATCTCTAACGACGTGTGGATTTTAGTCTAGCTGATCCGAGCCGCAGGTGTCGGCATGGCCAGTGCGGGCTGCTGGGCAGGCAGATGGACACATCCGTATGTTCCTGTACCAGGGTACCTGGTCGTCTGGTAAATGGACAAACTCTTCTCGCGGCGGGTGTCTGGGCCGTGACCCTCTAGGCCAAGCGCGAGAGGTGAAGGACGGGAGCCTGGTCTTTCATTCTCCCACTTCAGTCCCCCCTCTGGTCGACTTGTCGACCACAAACATATCCTTCTCGTTATCTCCTCTTACCCTCCATATCTTAGTTATCCCTCCGAGATGTCCATAATGGTTTACATGATCTTCAAATGACCAATACATATATTCACATGTTCCTCCAGGAGTACAGTATACCCATCTTCCTATGTAGCTCCTGGGGTTCCTTGGGTTCTCGATCTTCACTGATGGTGGGTCTAGATGGTTGGTGATGATTTGGGTGCGCAACTTCTCCCTCTCTTGTATTATCACACCTGTATGCTGGCCGTCATCTGCTGGCATTAAGGGGTGCATTCCCACCATTTCCAGCAACTCGTCAGTCGTGCGTGCCTTCCGGGCCTTCCAAAACCTAATTATGATCAGAGTAGCTCCAGCCAAAATAGTACACCCCACTATTATTTTCAGTCCATCTGACAGCCAAGATGGCATCCATGACCATAATAGTGAGAACCAGCTCTTATCCTTGTCTACACCGTTACTTTCATCCATCATTTTGGAGTGCATCTGGGCCAATTGTGACACTGCTTCTGTCAGTGTACCATTGTCAGCATCGTTGGCAGGTATGAACGTGCAGCAAGATTGTCCTATCTTTGCACAAACTCCTCCTTCCATTGCTGTGAGAAGGTCCAATACATATCTGTTCTGGAGTGCTACCATCCTTACAGCTCGCAGCTCCTCTTTAATTGCGTTGAACCCATTTACTGTTGAATTGATGGTCATCATTAGTTCCCATCTGGTTATTTGGAGCCATTTTGCGTTTGCGTATGCCTGCAGTCCCGGATGTATTATTGAGGAGAAGAACATCGCTGCTCTGCTGAATAGTCTGTGTTCTGGCGGTATTGATGTTAGTTCCGTTTCCGACCTTCCCCACAGGTAATTTCCTGTCAGTGGCTCTCCTTGTCTTTTTCTCCTATTTAGGACAGTATCATTGCTGTTGGTCCTGTTCTCTTGCTCCTTCTGAAGTGGTGCAGATCTCTTTCTTCTCCTATCCCCTTCATCCATTTTAGGAAATTTCGCCACATCGACATTCTTCTTAGGTACCACTAGTGATGGTACATTGACGTGTACCATTGTGCACACACCATTCCACAGGGGAGGCAGTGTATGATATGCCTTTTCTCCGCAGGCCCAATAATGGTCCATTATTACTGCTGTTCCCGCTCCCCCCTCAGGTAACTCCACCACGCTTGCACAATTGGTGTTATATCCTACGTCCACCTCTCCTTTATGCTGGTAGCATACTTTGGGCGCAGTCAATGGTAGTATAGTTATTGGGTCTTCATCTTCTTCTACCCACGTGAGCATTGGTACATACTTGATCCACGTCGTCCAACATCGATGATTGTGTGTCTCGATGGTTGAGATAGTTTCTTTTGTTACCATGTTGCTGCCAATCACTCCTATCTCCCAGCTGCTGCCCAGATACACCTTTCCTGTTATCGTCAGTAGCGGCCTCTCCCAGCATCCTTGTTTACCTGGAACTTCAGTGGCGTACCAATCACATGGTAGATACTGCAGTGTTACCTTCTTTGTTTCTCCTTTTGCAGGGCCACTTGTTATGTATCTGAATGCTTCAGCATGTAAACTGGTCTTGTGATAACTCAGATAGGTCTTGAGGAAGTTGTTTTCATATGGGTATGAGTCTCGTGTTTTCCATGTCATGTGCACTACTGTTCCTTGAAATCTTCCTTTCGTTTGGAACAGGGCCAAATATATTATGCACTGTGCTGTCTTTTCATCTATTTCTGTGGCAACAAATGTTTGTGAAGCGCTCATGGCGTATGGTATTAATGAGCAAACGTAACAGCTATCCTCAGTTGTCTGCTTACCAATGCGGGTCATGTGCTGGTACCACATGTTGTTTGCGACGTGTGCTGAATCTTGTACATAATTATCAATACCTTTATTGTCTGAGTATGTGCTGCGTTTAACTCTATTTTTCTTGGGTGCAAAGTTACTATTACCACCTGACGTAACACCTGTTGCAGCAGGGAACGGGGGTATATTAGGTTTGGGTGCAGCAATAAAATCGATAGCATAGCTGTACTGCCAAACAGAGGCAGCCAAGAACCCGGTGATCATAAAAATCCCTATTATTTTTATTACATATGCTAATCTCACCTGCATTTTGCTCTTACCTTGCTGCAGTCCTGGCAGCGTATTCTTGTGACGTTAAAGTTGCCCGCCTAAAAATTCTCAAAAGTGCTCGTTATTAAATGTTAGTTTTGTTTCCTTTAAGCTCTCCCTATCAAGTAGTCATTCAGTGCCCAGGCGAAGAGCTGCTCCCACGCTACTCTAAGTGATCGGTCTCTTAGGACCGGCAAGTATGGGCGGAGGTGGGGCATGTAATATTCTATGGCCAGGAGGAAGGCTGTGTAGTAGACACGTACCCTTCTCCTTTTTAGGTATGTTGGCCTTTTTATTTCGTATACAAATTGATGTGACAATTCTTCTGGGTAGTTATCGTCTGGCAGCACCATCTACGCCTGTACACTGAACTTGTTAATTAGCTTTTTCTTAACAATACAATATTACGCAGTTCCTGTATGTGCGAGAGAAAAAAGAGAACATTCACGTGTTTACATGTGTATTGGTGCAAGCAATGTCCTCCAGTTTTAATTACAACTGTACTTAGCAGTCAATGGGGGGGGGGGGATTTGCGCTCAGATGGCGGAAGTATTTTTACTCTTTGAGCGTGTGACCATGGGGTGGGCAGTATGGGGATCACCCCTTTCTTCGTCAGTTATCGTCTCCGAGGGGACAATTGGGTCGTTGTCTGTGGTGGAACTTTCTTCCGCTGTCGGGGATGTTGTTGCTGTTCTTCCAATGGACCTGTCGTTGGCGCTGGGGCGGGTCTGCAGTTTGTAGATCTTTATGTCATGTAGGTGGTTCCAGGCACGCTTGTCCTTTAGTTTTACTGCTCTTGTTGATACGTCCTCTACCAGATAGGGGCCAGTGAACCTCTTCTCGTTCCACTTTCTATTGAAATTGCGAAGTAGCACGTGGTCACCTTTGGCAAGTTTGCACAAGTTCTCCTTTCCCAATTCTGTACTTGCGCCTTTTTCTTGATTGCTGGTAGACCCGCCCCGTGTGCGCTCGAGCTGTTGAGACACAAACACGACACTAGTAATCAAAGAAGACACATATTGATACATTTCATCACCTAACACACTCGCTGAACTTTCGTGGTCGGTGAATGCCCTTGACGTTGGGGTTAGGGGAAGGCGCATTTGACGTCCAGTAACCACTTCGTGAGGGGTGAGGTGGTGGTCGGACCCTGGCCTATTTCTAAGTTCAAATAAAGCTAACGGAAGGCAATACAACCAACTTTTCTTTGTTGTTTGTTGTATTTTAGCAATTGCCTCCTTCAATAAGCCATTCAGGCGTTCACATACACCATTAGCCTGTGGGTGGTATGCACATGCAAATTTGTGTTTAATGTTCAGCAGGGATGTGATATGCTGGAACATTTCGTTTGCGAAATGTGGGCCGTTGTCTGATCTTAACACCTCGCACACTCCCCACCTGGGGAAAACCTCCCTTACTATGAATTTGGCTGCTCTAAACGCATCAGGGTGTGAACAGGGCCCTGCTTCAATCCACCTGGAAAATGGGCATACTACTACAATCATATACCTATTACCTTGACATATGTTGATCATATCAACATAGTCAATGTGAAGGTGCCGAAAAGGTCCTTCTGGCCGGGGTATGGTACCTCTTATCACCTTTAGAGTATGACCGGCCGTAAACTGTTGACATGTGAGGCAATTGCTGATAAAATTTGACACATGAGAGTTTAACTCAGGACAAAACCAATCTTCTCTAATTCGTGCTGCTATTATTTCCTTGCCTGTATGGGCAGGGTGATGTAATTGGCTCAGGGCGGTGTTTAACAGTGCCAACGGTATTACAACTTTCCCAGTGCCACCCTGGCGCCATAGTGCGTCGGTTGGGGACATTGTACATCCTCTTTTTACCCATACTTCTTTTTCGGCCATTGGTGCAGCCGCTTGTAGCTCCATAATCTGTGTGGCTGGGAGATGGGTGTACCCTTCTCTTATTAACATCTCCCTAGCTATTCCCCTCCCTCTCCCTCTCTGTGAGTCTGTGGGGTTCCATATCTCACCAAAGTATGCAGCATATTTCGCATGTGCGTCTGCTGCTGCATTCCCTTTTGAGACGTAGTCTTCACCATTGGTGTGTGCGGTGCATTTGACTAGGGCTAGTTCTTGGGGGTCGTTTATTACTTCAATTAGTTCAGCCAACAAGAGGGCATGTTGTACTGGAGTGCCATCAGCTCTCCTAAACCCTCTTCTTCTCCATTTTGATAACCCTGAGTGGACAGTGGATGTAACATATGCACTGTCGTAATATATGGTTACTCTTTTATTAAAACTTTCCTTTAATGCCAATATTAGTGCAACCAGTTCCGCGGCTTGAGCAGAGTAATGCTGTGGTAATTGTACACACTTCATAGCCACACACACCGGCGCCTCCATCATTTTTACTACTGCTGCCCCAGTCCTTCGTATCCCATCTCCTTGATCAATAGTCGATGACCCATCAATAAACAAAAGCTCACCTCCCTCTAGTGCGTTTTCTTCAACTTTTCTAGTACATGAGTACATTTTAGTTATTTGGGTGCAGTCGTGGGCGTAATCTCCCTCTTCAATTACTTCTGCTAGGAACCTTGCAGGGTTAACCGTGCTACATCTAACAATTGCTAGTTCAGCTTTAGACAAAATAATCTCATAACCTGATGCCCTCTGTGTCGTTAGTGTGGACTTAGGTTTATTCAATATCGCAAATAGTGCATGTTCCACAAACAGTGTAGTTGGACACCCCATAGTTATTGCTGATGCTTTTTCTACTGCAAAAGCAGCTGCAGCAAGACCTTGTTCACAAGGGAAGTGGCCTAACATCACAGGGTCTAAGTGCCCGCTGTAAAATGCTACTGGTTTATAGCCCATGCTCGTTTTTTGTGCCAATACTGCTTTCATCACTGCTGAGTCGCAATGTGAAAATATAAAAAAGCGTCGCTCATAGTCTGGGGATGCCAGTACTGGAGCAGTTGATATCGCGTCTTTCAATTCGTCAAATGCCTCCCTCATTTCCATAGTCCATCCCAACTTTTTCTCCCCTTTATTTGCTTCCTTCAAACCCTCAAGCAGGGGTCCTATGTATGAGCTGTAATCAAATACCCATGCTCTACAGTAGTTGCACAGCCCCAGAAATTGCTGCAGTTCTCTCACAGTCTGTGGCACGGGAGTGCTTGAGATGGCCTGTGCTCTTTGTGGTGCAATCCTTCTTCCATGTTGGGATATCAGTTGGCCAATGTAAAGTACCTGTTCCTGAGTCCGCAGCTCCAACACACGGGTGGTTCCCTGCTTTGCCATGGGAAGCTCCCTGTGTTGTCCTGGTATACGGGTTGCCCTGTGGGGTAGCAATTTCTAAGTCCCCCAGCCTGTTGTTGGGTATTATATCCGTATCCTCTCCCCCTCATAAACCCTCCTCTCCCTCTGTTATAACTATGATACCCAGTTCCTTGCATTGGGTACCCTCCTCCCATGTTTGGTGCGTGTAATTGCAGATGCGGCACTTGCTGTATTACACCTTGTGGAGGCGCTATTTGAGCGGGATCTTGTGCAGCCACTACTTGCGTTGGGCTTTGGGCCACTGGTGTGGGCGTAGTTATTAGTGCCCCTTCCATTGTATATTTAGTAAGTTTTTTCTGTACCAGTTTGGCCTCTTCTGTTTTCCTGTCCTCTTCCTTTTGTTTCATTTTTCCTTGCCATGTCCTGCAGTGATGTACTATAGTCAGTTGTATTTCTGGCCATGGTTTTGCTTCCATCCCCACTACTTTCTTTAGTTGTTTCTGAACTCCTTCTGGGAGCCCTTGTACTAGTATATGATAAAATATGGCTGGTGTTTTGTCCCATTGTTCTCTAGTTTCCATGCGCCACTTCTCTTGAATATCCTGGATATAATCAACAGGATCCTCATTTTCACCCATCTTACGGGAAGTAATGGCTCCTATGTCTGATGTGTCTGGGTACTGCACTCTCAGTGCCTGCCATAGCGCATGTCTGCAGTTTGCAAATGGTGCCCCATCATGCGATGTGTTCGTTATTGTTACCCCATGGAATCCCGCTCTTTTCCAAATGTCATCCGCTCTATCCCCTAATATTGATATTAACAGGCCCTTCACATCTCCTACTGCTAGTTTCTGTCCTGCAGTGTGTTTTTCCATTTCATATATCCACTTACCCGCACCTCCACTTAGTGATGGGAGCCTACATTTTATATTTTCTTTATCCGTATGTTTCCAAGGTACATACTGTGGTCTAACCCCTCCTCTCTCCAACAGTGGCATTAAATTCTGTCTTGTGTCACCCTTTACGCTCCATAATATTGAGTCTTCACACCCCTCCTCTTCCCCCGTTTCCTTTAATACTTCAAATTCTTCCTTACTACCTCTGCTCCTACCTCCCTCTTCTTCCTTTCCCCTTTTTTCGTCAATTCCTGTGTTCAATATGGGTATGTTTATTTGTCTGTCTTGCCTGCGACTAGGGAGGTCCCTAAGCCGACATGCATAAGGTGTAAGTTCGTTCATGAAGGGCGCGAGCTTTATTCTGTGCAGTGAGCGTGCGGTGGTTGAACATGTAGGGTGTGACGTGGGAGGGCGTGATGGGGATGTGGGTGGCGTGGTTTCATGGGTTTGTGTTTCCCCTATTCTTTTCACTCCCTCCTTACTTCTCTCCAGCTCCTCCCATCTTCTACTCATCCAGGGCGAATCTATGTTTATTCTAGTGAGGTATAGCTTATCTAAGCTTTCCCTTTCACTCTTTCTTCCATCCTTCTCCACTCCTTCTTCCTCCTCACTGCAAAAGTCATTCATAAATGGCACCCCCCACTCTGCCTTTTTTCCTTTTATTGTTACTGTTTTTAAGTCTATTAGGTCTCTTTCTCCCCTTTCGTTGTTACCAACTGTTCCCCCTAGTGCTGATGTTGTTACTACCTCTCTACTTTTATATACATCTCCCCACCTTTCACTCTCCCTACTCCTCCCTTCTCTTCCCCCTTCACTTCTCTCCTCCATTTCCCTACTATTTTCCTCCCTTTTCCTTTTCAATTCCTCCATTACTTCGTTGCTCATCTGTTCCAATATTCTTTCATCCTCTTTCTTCCTTTCCCATTTCACCCTTTCTCTTTCTACTATACTCTCTATTACCTTCCCCTCTTCATATTTCTTAGCTGTCTCTGATAGTACTCTCATCCTCCATATTTCCATTTCCTTTTCCTTTTCTTCTTCTTCCTTCTTCTTCTCTCTCAGCACTACTCTTGATACCCTATCTGCTGCTGCTTTTACCCTTTCAGCTTCTCTCTTTTGCTCCTCATTTCGTTCCATTAATTTTTCCAATTCGTTCTTACCTTCTTTCCTTTTCCTCACTCTCTCTCTTTCCTCCTTCTCAAGTTGTTTGATCAATTCATTCTGCTCATCCCTTAGTTTTGCTAATCTTTCCTCCAAAATCTCTTCCTTCTGCCGTAATAGCTCCTCTCCCCTCATTTCACTCTCTCTGGCACTATCCTCGTTTGTTCTCTTTACCGCCTCCCTTTCTTCTCCAGTTAGTGAGCCTCGTAATTTCAATAATATCTGTGCAGCTACCCACTCATCGTTTCCTATCTCTACAGTCTGCTCTTCTCCAATCCTCCCTTCCCCCATTGGTATCTTCCTATGAGCCACATATGGTGGAGGGCTGTATGCCGGGTTCGAGTATCCTTCAGCCGCCCTGAACTGTCCTTCTATTTCTCCTAATTCTCTTAAAGGGTACAACCCTCCTCCCTCTGTTTTCACTCCCGGTGTTATGGGTATCTCATTGTTCGGTTCCTTTTTTATGTCGTTTGATTTATCAATCTTTTCTCCTCCCTGTCCTTCATTCCCCGTATTCTTTGTCCTTTCACACCCCTTTTCCCCATCCGTTCCTTCTTTCTTAATCTCCTTTTCTTCCGGTGTTTCCCCCATAGTGAACATTCCATTTGGTCCTGGTCGGGACCCCTGGAACATCCTCCATAAGTTAAACACTTCCACATGGTTTGCCAACTTCTTCCCCTTGTACGTATTGTGCAGATGGTTTAGTAGTGAATGTTGGGCATATGGATCGAAACTACCATTAGGCGGCCATGGTGTTAACATTTTGTTGTCCGTCCCCTGGGTCCACTCTATGCTGTACTTAATTAAGTTCTCCCTATGTGGTGGCAGTGTGGTGCATATGTGTTGTAGTGGGGTAGTGAGGGTATTCCCCCACCCTCCCGACCCTCTCCCGTATGACATAATGGCACTCCCCTTGTTACCCTTCCCTTTACTAGCAGTTTACAATATACAACCTTATATTGCTTACCTTGCCCCGCAAGTGTGGGGACTTACGACAATCCTTTGACAAATTATGCAATACTAATAATAAAAAAATAAAAATAAAAATAAAAAATAATAATAATAAAAACAAATATATATGTATATATGTATGATGTTAGATTATATTCCTTCCCCTACGGCCCCCTGCGGCCGAAGCGCACGCAGCCCCCCGCGGCTGCGTACCCCTTACGACGATCTTATACAGTCGTCCTGTTTCTCCGTTCTCCTCCCCCTTTTACACTTGCCGTGGCCGGCGTTCTCCGTGCGCAGCCACGCCCTTTTCCCCTTCTCCTCTTTCGATCCACTCGTTTATCGTTTATCTCCGTATCCGCTCCTTTATCATGTTTCTCTTCCCCACCACTCTCAAACCCAAAGTTTCTTGTGCTCGCGATATCTTATTAAATCCCTACTGGTGACGTCACCGATTTCTTCGAGCTACTGGTACATTCTCGTTATGTTCTTTAAGTTCAAAATACACTTGCAATCTACCCCGCTAACCCTACAGCTGTCTTCCTGTCTCTCCTGGAACAAGGTAATCTCATCAATAATATAACCGGACTGCGCACGCTGCGTCGCCTCGCGTGTGATACGCCCCTCAACAGGAGGGCTTAACCAGCCAATTATCTTCCGTTTTGGGCAACTATGTAACTAGCTACCGTCCACAGGGAAACGTCATCTACCTATCGAGTTTCTTGCTCGAACAATAGGGAACCTCATCTACTCATTGATCAATAAATGTCAAATCGTAGGAAACCACACACACCCACCCTCACACGTAGTCGCAATCTAGGCCATCAGTGTCTTACGAGCGGCTGCACGTGATGTTTTCGTGCCCCGCCCCCCTCTTTCGCGTAACTTAGCCGACTGCTCTCGCACTCGTCCGCTACCATTCATTCCATTGGCAACCCTCAGTTAAACCTTCGCCGCACATCTGTACAATACCTCCCTCCTCCCTTATTTACTTCCTCCCCCTCCCTCACAATTTCGCATTGCTTGTTGTGCGTGTCATGCTCACCAAGTTCTCTCGATGCAGGGCCGCTCGACTGCGTGCACCCCTCCAAGCGGCTCGCCACCTCCCCTCTTCTGGACCACGTCTGGACACTCGCCGACCGCGGGCGGGATACTTCTCAACCGGCTCCCGAGGGCCAATATCCGGATTGCGCTGTCCGGTCTTCTCGCAGCTCCGCGATGGTCCTGTAGTCCTCAGAAGGGGGCAACGGCAGAGGGGGCCGCGCCGCCGGGCCTCCTCGCAACGGGAGTGCCTGGAAAAATTAAAAATAAAAGTCAATCTTAAACAGATCTCAGCAGTGCCTCCAACTTGTCGGGGGGAAATTCTGCCGGGGTCGGCCGGGCCGTCCGCAGACCTCCGGGCAGGGAGGCCCCAACTCCTCCCGTATATCCCAGATGAGATAGAGTATGAGACACACACAAGGAGCAAGGTGACTCTGCTGTTTATTTAGACAAAACGGCAGGGATGGGTCAAGGAGCGTACGCGTTCGTCCTGACACACACACAATCGTGGGGCTCGCAGGCCCTTTTTACTGCATTATGACGCGCTACTTGCGTCACTTCAGAAAGTTAACAAAAAACCTATCGCCACTCTTAATTGGTTGCTCGAGTGGTAGGGTTAGTATAGTACACATATAGAGAATGATATTAGTGGACAAGGTGTAGTCAGGTGGTATATCTGGGTTGTCCCTACAATTAGATACATAAGAATTGTTACATGAAGACTCCTGAGGATTGGCTAATATTACTGACGTCTGAGATAAGAGCCCCATGTTCTGATTGGTGCACTCGTGAGCTTCCCAGCCTGGGACCACCAATGTTCCCAGCTCTCGGTGTACCTGTGATTGCAACAATGTTTCAATATGGGTACGTGCAGACAATGTGAGGATTTATTCATAGGTGGAAGGCTGACCGCTCCCACTGTAGCAGATGTCCATTGATCCTTTCAAGTGTATCGGCCTGTGTCTCGTAGCGAGGGACCCAGACGCCTTTTCTCTCCTGGGTTTTGGCATCTCGTTAGGTTCGGCTTGGTCACGTGGGGAGGGACCGTGAAAGAGGCAGAATTCTGCACAATTAATATTGTTTTTTATACTGCGCGTCTGGTTTAATTTGCCGGCGTGCCTTTATCGTTGAGGCGCGGAGTGCGAGGTTGCAACATCGTGCCTTTGATGATTTGTTCTTGGATGTGGGTTTGCAACATTGCGACCTTGGCTGGTTGCTCCACCGGGTTCTTTCTGCAGGATCAGCAACCTGACTCTTGCTTTGTTAATGTCCATGGGAGCTCTTGGTTGAGGCCTACTTGGGCCTGGTGCATAAGTAGTCTGTTTGGTACATAGGTGCTTTTAGGGTATAATAGCATATATTTCCATGACCAGTATCGTGTTTCCATTATACCTCTCATGGTGGTAACGGGTTTCAAGAGAAGCGTGAGCAAGCGTTATAGATGAGTTCATGATGCGTCTTGCGTTTCTGCATTCTGAAAGCCTATGTAAAAATAATAAAGATGCACGTCCGTGAATATGCCTGTCGCCTACGTCAGAGCACTGAGTATGTTCTTCGTGTAGATTGGTGTGGAGATGTTCAGTGTGTATATTTGTACAGATGTGCTTCCCGTTGTCTAGGTCGTCATGGCATCTCTAACGACGTGTGGATTTTAGTCTAGCTGATCCGAGCCGCAGGTGTCGGCATGGCCAGTGCGGGCTGCTGGGCAGGCAGATGGACACATCCGTATGTTCCTGTACCAGGGTACCTGGTCGTCTGGTAAATGGACAAACTCTTCTCGCGGCGGGTGTCTGGGCCGTGACCCTCTAGGCCAAGCGCGAGAGGTGAAGGACGGGAGCCTGGTCTTCCATTCTCCCACTTCACTAGTATGGAGGAGACGCTGCCTGATGACACATAGCACACAATGCAACTTTCCATGCTCCGGAGCCTTTAAGAACCAAGGATCAAATCCTCTGCAGCAAAGCCCTGGTGGGACAAGGCTGCGGTGTTGTGCGATTGAGCTACACAGGAGACACTGCCCGATGTTAAGCGGCTTCACTTCAACACTACAGCTAAGTCAATGCCTACTCTGGGATGCTGAGGGAAACCCTTATTGATATATTTTTAGGTCCAGTTCATGTACTCTGGGTGACAGCCCTTATATAACACCCCTCTCTTAGAATCCCCCTGACCCCACTGAGCCAAGAAGTAGGTCTGTTTTGCAAATTTAAAAGGTATATTTGAGAAATATAACAATATATATATATATATATATATATATATATATATATATATATATATCACACTTTTATAATAAATTAATATTGGATATCACACTTAAAATATGACAGTGATCAACAATGGATAATGTTCTACTGGTAAACTGATTTGGTTACTTAGAAGTAGTATAGAGGATGAGGTAGCTAAAATGCTTTATGGTTTCAAGGAAATGCAAGGTGGAAAAAATGCAGTACAGAAAATAGACTGATATGGTTTCACAAGAGATAATATGTTCACTTTTCCCCTGGTGGCAATTCACCCTCCCCTATATGCAATGCAAGGAGATGGAAGTAACACACACAGTCTTCAGGAATACAATCAAATAAAATACGGAATTCATTTCCCCCCCCAGCAAGCTTAGACAACAGGTATGCTTTTTAAAACACAGCAAGAGTGCTTTGTAATGTGGTGGCAATGAAGTGAAAAATGCTAAAATTGCTTTTAATTCCCTATAGGAGGTTCAGGGTGAGTGGTAGACACTTTAAATCAGTTCAGGTCAGCCCTAACCATGGTTCAGGGATGGTTCTTAGGTTGCAAACGAATTTCAGGCAAAAGCAACTATCTTTTTACAGATGACGAAATCAGGCCAAATCGCAAATCGCGGTAAATTCTGCGAGTGCCTAAATTGCAATTGCGGTAAAAGTATAAGGAGAATGAAGTCGGTTCTAGGCGTGTTGGAAAGCGTAGATTCTAAGCTTTCAGAGGAAAGTTAAATCTCGTTCCTAGCACAAACGGTTCCAGAGATAGGGACGATTTTGTGAAGGTATTTTTTCGGATTTAAAGTTTTAAAGCTCAGAATGACAGATGACAGTTCTCAGTTTTAAAGATGACAGAATGACACGATTCTAGGAGGCAGCTCTAATAGGCTAAAATAGTTTGAATTAGATTATTTTAACTAAGAGTTCTGCACAGGTCTGCTAGGTACTCACAATATAAATTTGAAATAGGCCTCCTCACGGATCTGGTCAACACGTCCAGCGGCGGTTCTCTCTGCTCGGCGGGTCAATCAGACACCGGTTCTGATCACAGCGGTCTGGGTCTGGTCTGCGGTTCCGGCAAAAGTTCTTGGCAAAGAATTTAAACAGCTCGCCCGGCTGTTGAATAGTTTGGTTAGGTTTGCTGGATTCTGAAGGCCTGCTGAGAATACTTTTGCTTGCAGTGGGCCTTCTAGTTCAAAGTTCTGTAGTCTATGGGTCTCTGGTTCTGGTCTCTATCTGGATGTGATGTCGACCGTCAAAATGCTCCGCAGAAATGGAAAATGAATGTCTCTACCTGTCCCAGCAGTCTCTTTTTATGTGTTTTGGAAGTGGGTGTTTGTGTGGCATAACTGAGCCTGCCCCTCTCTTGATTTGATAGGTCAATAGATTCTTTGGTCCCTGATTTGGGAACGGATAGTGTGTCAGAGTGATGTCATTTTTATGACCTACAGAAATGACACTCCCCTGGTCAATGTGCACACAAATCTATTTATGATCCAAATACATATTTCCCAGGTACACAAGTGGTTGACATTACATGTACATATTACACCTTGTTTAAGGTAGTCTCTGTTCCAACTCTGGCGTTCCTAGGAGCTTGCATTCAAAAATGGCAACTTATTTTCGATTTTAGTGGGTTTTGCAATATGGGATTTTCATCAAAAATTATACAAAGGTACATTTCCCTTCGACATATATCCCAGTAACTTTCCATGTCTCTAGCTTAAATACAGTGTCTACAATATTCATAATTAGTGGGGTTTTGCCCCAGAACATGGTATAAAATGGAGTTTGGACTCAAATCGTGAGGGCATTTTTCATACTAAGACTCTCAAAGTTGTACATTCCTGTCATTTGGTTACAATAAGTTATCACGGTTTCTATAAAATATATATTTGTTGCAATTCAACTCCCCAAAGTGTTTGGGTCCTCTCCAGAAGTCTGGGTGGGTCAGTGATCACATGTCTCTCCTTGCTGGCAGAGGGCTGTTGACAGGAAACACTCAAAATTAACATAACCCATTCAACTGAAAGGGGCTATTGTCTCTCTCCTCCAGGCTGAAGGGGAGACCCCCTCCCTCTCACTCAGAAGGGCCATGTGATATCCTGCCTCCTGTTGTGAGTCTCTGGGGTGTTAAGAGTTCTCAGCCTCTTGGCCTCTTGGGACAGCAGGTGGCTAAGATTGTTTAATTAACCCACAGGCTTTGAAGTCCAGTTGACTCAGGTCCCTTTGTCAGCCAGTTCTCCTGTCAGAGTTTAGACCGCTAACTCCGCCTTGTGGAATTTGTCGGTACTGCATCCATTTTTGAGTTGTCTTGAATTTGACAGGAGATTTTTGCTATTATTTTGATAGGCATCCTTACATTAGAGTGGTTATGTGGAACCCCCCCCACAAGAAGGTTGAATCTTTAGAGTGGTCTTGTGCCCATGATTTCAGCAACTTTTTGACATCAGTAAAACAGATTTTTGAACAAAGGTCTCCGGTATTAGCTATCTTGCAATATTTGGACTTGACATTTGGAGCTTACCCTCAAAGAAACAGAGGCGATTTAAAAGCGCTTTTGCTCTGACAGGTGCTGCTATTTTTCCCTGGCACCAACTTTCACCCCTGGCGCTTTTGGTATGCGCACAACTGCGCGGTTCTCCTGGACTCTGGGATGGAATGATGGGCGGCGACAGCTCATCCCCACATCTACCCAGTCTATTGATTCCGAATGGGTCAAAACTCTTCACACCGACAACACGTAGCACGCAATGCAACTTTCCACAATCCTGAGCCTTTAAGAACTAAGGATTGGACCCTCTGCAGCAAAGCCCTCAGAGGACAAGGCCACATTGTTGTGCAACTCAGGTGCATGGGAGATGCTGCCTGACAACACGTAGATGCAATGCAACTTTCTACACTTCCGAGCCTTTAAGATCCAAGGATCAAGCCCTCTGCAGCCAAGCCCTCACAGGACAGGCCACAGTGTTGTGCGATGCAAGT
Organism: Ambystoma mexicanum; assembly: GCF_040938575.1. Taxonomy (NCBI): domain Eukaryota; kingdom Metazoa; phylum Chordata; class Amphibia; order Caudata; family Ambystomatidae; genus Ambystoma; species Ambystoma mexicanum. The sequence goes on from NC_090928.1 coordinate 800,934,315, forward strand.
GTTTTGCGGCGATGGGGTAGCAGTGCATATTGTGAGCATGAATTCACTGTCCATCTGCATCTGCAAGGTTAGAGGGTGCGGGGAGGGAGATCAGCATTGCTGTACTCCACGCAACTTCCTGACCTTGAGCGTCTGTCCGAATCTCTGTCTTTCCACACGGGCATCCCCCTTGCAACTGTTCCCCGCTTCCCCAGCCTGCACGTCCACCCTTCTCCCTTCCCCTCGTTTGCTCCCTTCCCAACTTAGACTCTGCTACCCCTCTATTGCATGCAACGTGTGTTCTTTCACCACTTAGCCCAGCTTCCCCTGTACTTTGTGCCATGTGCATCCCCACACAATCTGTCCCCACTCCCCCGGCCTTGTGCATCCCTCTCAGTGTTGCACCACACGTAACTTGTCCTGGCTCCCCCGGCCTTGTGCAGCCCTCTCAGCATTGCCCCCACATAACTTGTCGCTGTTTGCCCAGCCTTCCCCATCCTTCTCAACGCTGCTCCCGATGCAACTGCCTCCACACCCTGGCTTAGCACATCCCTCTCTGCCTTGATCCCCATAACTTGTCCCTGCTCCCCTGGCCTTGCGCAGCCCTCTTAGCATTGCTCCCCATGTAACTTATCCCTGCTCCCTTGGCCTTGTGCATCCCTCTCAGCGCTGCTCCCCATGTAACTTGTCCCCTCTCCCCCGGCCTTGCTCATCCTTCTCAGCGCTAATCCCCACGCAACCTGTCCCCATTCCCCCATCCTAACACATCCCTCTCAATGTTGCTCCCCACATAACTTCTTCCCGCTTCCCTCGGTCTTGCACATCCTTCTCACTGCTGCTCCCCACACAACTGCCTCCTCTCCCCTGGGCTAGCGCATCCCAATCTGCATTGCTCCCCAGGTAACTTTTCCCTGCTCCCCCGACCTTGCGCATCCTTCTTAGTGTTGCTCCCCATGCAACCCAGACCCGCTTCCCTCTTAAGGCTCCTCTGAGCCACGTCCAGTTTATTATTTCCTGCCTGTGTCTCGCATCACTATCCCCTTTCGTACTATGACCATTGTCATTCCACTGCATTGTATTCACTATTGTATTGTCATCGCATTGCATTGCTTGTATTTCCTCTTACTTCCAGATTTCCTTGGACTACCAGTGTTTGTGTAATTTGTTCGGTGGGGTTACTATTGTATTGTATATGTTCTGCATTGCTTGCATTTCTCTTCTTCCCCGCTCAGGCCCCTATGATTACCTGCAGTGTATTCTGGACTGTACTTGCATTCTCACGCCCTTGAGTTCCATTGCAGTGTACATGTGTTCTCCACTCACGCTTGGACCCCGCAAGGTTCCAGTGTTATTGCTCTGTGGTGTACTTACTTGTTTCCCCCTCTTCTGTATGTAACCTCCCATGTGCCTCCCTCCTGTTTGCCCCTAGCCTGTGACCCCCCCTTACTCTCCACCCAGCACCCTCTATGGTGCTCTCTGTCGCCCCTATCTTCTCTAACTGCTATTCTGTCAACTATCCTATCCCTCTCACTAAGTCTGGTAGGAAGAAGCTCAAAAGGGACATCCTAGTCTTCAACCCAGGCCTCCATATTGCTCATACCTAACCCAGTGCTTCCTCCAGACAGACCCTCACTGACATCCTCTTTGTCGTTCCCTCTCCAGTCAATGGACCCCACATATGCACTCTGTTCGCTCTCCTTTTTCCTCCTCTCCCAATAATGGTGGCACCCGTTGGGAGGCCTTCATGCCCCCTTCCATTTCTCTAAAACCATCATTAAAGTCTACTTAAACTGTATCATCTTGGCCCAGGGCCCTCAGGCCAGTCTTCTCCTTTTTGATAGATGTTTCCAGCATCTTATCAACTTCCTTCCTTCTCCTGCTATTCCTACCTACCCCTATCTGGCAACTCTACTGCCTCTTTCCTCCGCCACCTCTCTGGCACCCTCCACTGTTTCTCTGGCTGCTCTTCCGCCTCCATCCTCTGCCACCTCTCTGTCATCGTCCGCTGTTTCTCTGGCCACTATGCCTTCTCCGTCCTCTGCCACCTTTCTGGCACCCTCTTCTTCCTCTATGACTACCCTGCCATCTCCTCCTTCCTCCTCTGCCCATTCTAGGGCACCCCCTAATACTTCCTCAGGGCTCATCACATGCCTGTAGCCCTCCATGGAAGTCTTGCAAAGGTGGCAATCTGCTCCACATCGCTACTCTTAACTCTCGCTCTGCTGTCAAACACTCCAAAGACATCTGCTGTCTCCTAGAAGAGATTTATTTGGATTCACTCGGTCTCACTGAGACTTGGTTCACTGCCAGCTCTGTCACAAGTTTTGACACTCTTCTCCCTGATGGCTACAAGATAGTCTCCGAAGCCAGAACCAACCGTCCTGGAGGGGGAGTAGCCCTGATCTTACTGGAGTGGATCTCTGCTCCTGTCATTCCTACACAGGCCTATGTCTCCTTTGAATGCCTGGTCTACAGGCTCTCAATCTCTCCTGGCCTCTGTCTCACTGTGGCCACCATCTACAGGCCGCCTGGCTGGGTCTACTTCTTCCTCTCCGAGTGGGATGACCTTCCCTCGTCCCTCCTTGCCTCTTGCTCTCAACTTCTCCTCATTGGAGACCTTGACATTCACTTGGATGCTGCTAACCCCTCCTCAGGGCTCTTTCGCAACCTCTTTGACTCTCTCACTCTATTCTACCTTCTGGCCTGAATCACACTGCAGGACACACCCTGGATGTTATAATCTCGTCAGACCTCTCCAAACTTCTCACCACTCCTTTCTCTTGGACTAACCACTTTCTTCTCTCCTCTCACCTGTCGCTCTCTGCCCCTCAGGTTAATATGACCCCAGTACTGCCACCCACCTTCTCTGCCATCCGGCCCATGAAACGTGTGTCATGAGGATCTGTTTGAAGCATGCATCCAAGTGCAACTCTTCTGACCTAATCACCTATAAGTGCAAGTGTGGGACGGCTGACTGGAAGCGCATCCTCTGACAAACTGGCCTGCAGCCTGATCCAAAGGCAATACAGACTCTCTTTCCGCTCTAAGAAGAGAGCCCACATCCAAGCCTGCATCTTAGTGGGATCTAACAACTCGGCTGAATATTCCAAATCTGCAAGGAGCTAGCCAATCCTGCTGCATTCTCTACCTCTTCTGTTCCCTCCAAGTCCCTTTGCACTGCTTTGGCATCTCATTTTACCACTAAAACTCAGGACATCCTGTCCACTCTCTCTTCCTTTAACTCCTCTTCCTCTCTCTCTACCATTCCAGGCCCCTCTCCACCCTTTCTCCTCCTTCCCCCTGTTCACTCCCAACGATGTTTCTAGACAAGTTCGATCTATGAAATTCTTGTCAAAGCATTTGCTCCCCTGCTCCTCCAGAACCATTCAGGACCACATCGACACCCTTGCAAATGATTGCCTGATCTCCATCACTCCTTTCCCAGGCAAACTCCTGGAAAAGCTGCCCATCTCCCAGCTTAATCTACCATACTGAGACTGTTGATTGTCTCCATGACCACCAGTCTGGCTTCAGAACAGCCAGAAGCATGGAAACTGCTCTTCTGAACTCCAATGAAGACTTGCTCTCCAATCTTGAGCCTAAACTTCCTTCTGTCCTCATTCTCCTGGATCTATCTGCTGCTTTCAACATGGTCAACCATGCCATCCTTCCCAATCGTCTCCTTGACAACCTGGGTATCTCTAGTCAGGCCCTAGCCTGGTTGAACTCCTTTCATACTGATTGACCCTCCCAGGTCCAATTTGGGTCTTTCCACTCTTCTATCTCTCTCTGTACTTGTGGTGTCCCCAAGGGTTCTAACCTCTCTCCCTGGCTCTTTAACCACTACCTGGCATCTCTGGCCCACTGCATCTCTACATTATGCTCTAACTTTCAGCGTTATGCAGATGACACCCAGCTCTACTTCAGGCTACACTCAGGCTCTTCTGCTCCTTCTCTCATACCTGACTCCCTGTCCACAATTCAGGAATGGTGTGTCTCCAACGATCTCTGCTTTAATGCCAATAACACTGAGATCCTCCTCATTGGGACAACTGATCCTGACTCCCCTCTCTCACTCTAGCTGCCCACCCTGGGCCCTCTACCTGCGCCTTACTATGAGACTAGGAACCTTGGTGTCATCTTCGACTCCACCCTCTCCTTCTCTCCTCACATCTCTGACATCTCTAAGAGGTCACATGATCAGCTGCACCTCCTCACAGGTATTCTTCCTTTTGTCACTTTCCCCCAGAAGCCCACTTTCTCCAGAGCCCTGGTCCTCTCTAGGCTGAACTACTGCTATAGCCTCTTTCTAAATGTGCCTGCCACTACTCTTCGCCCTTTACAACTAATCCAGAACAGGACTGTGAGACTTGTCCATGGCCTCCATCCCAGGTTCATATATATCCTGCCCTGAAATCTCTCCACTGGCTCTCTGTGGTTGTAAAGATCAAGTTTAAGACCATCTGCATCGTCCACAAGGCTTTATGGGACCAGGGACCACACTAGATCCAACTTTATCTTCCTAAGCATCTTCCTTCTTGAGCCCTCCACTCATCCACCTCCAACTCTCTGAGGGTCAGATTCTTCTCCAGGCAGAGAGTAGAGGGTAGATATCGATCCTCAGCTGGGGCCTCCATTAAGAAACTGCCATCTCCCTTGCTGATGTCCATGTCTGCTACGTATACTGGTTACTGGCCACCCACTGAACTTACAGAACCAGAAGCCTGCATGTCCAGTTGCCCTTGCATTGCCTCCAGGCCTCCCAACCACTTAAGAGAGTGTATCTGCAACCCTAGAGTCCCCTGACTCTCTGCACTTATGAGCCACCTCCCGACAGCACATAATCAACCTTGCACAGCCCCGGCCATCCCCTGGCAATTCTCCGCCTCCCCCCACAATTGCACAATCTGAATGACACAAGGCCTACAAAGATTGTTGTTTCTCCTCCTTCTGTCCTCCCTTTCTTGTCTTGTTGCGCCTAGAAACACTTGTGTACATGACTTATATCATATCCATATTTAGGTGTAGCTGAGCATAATTGACATATATATATATGGGATTTTTAGGATTTAATTATGTTGGTGAGAGAGGACATTTAAACATTGAATATAATCAGTAATAGAACCAATACATGTATTTGTATTTGTTTTTGTATTTTATTATTTGTATTGCGCTCCAGACCCATGGATATCAGGGTGCATTGCAAAGGGGGACTCACAGGTTAGTTACACAGCGTCATCATATTATACAATTTACACTACACATCAATATTTAGAGTGACATGCTATCATACAATGTACCTCTCATCTACACAGTAGACAAGACAGTGTGCTTATATACAGGAAAGTTACACAGCAATAATACAAAATAATAGAGTCATATAAAAAATAGCTTAGTTACACAGTAGGTGATAATGTGCAAGAAGAGCAGAGTGGTTCATGAGTCAGAATAGTTTGTCCGTCAAGAAAGTAACATCTGGCATTGCTAGACAGAATCTTTGAGCCATGTTATGAAATTCTGCCGGAATTTCGGGTATGTTTGATCCACTCGCAAAGGCGGGGGTAGAGAATTCCAGAGTAACACCGCTTTAACCTGGAAACATCGTCCCCCTACTCTGAACAGTTTGAATCTGGGGACTAGGAGACTGTTTGAGCTGGATGATCTGGTGTGCCTAATAGGGCTGGTTTTGATGAATCTGTTTACGATGTAACAAGGTGCTACCTTGTTCAGGCATTTGAATGTGAGTGAGGCAACTTTTAACTGGATTATCTCATAAGTAGAGAGCCACTTATTTAGTTTACTGACTTCATATATGTGCTCTCTCCTGGAAATACAAAGAGCTGCTCTCAAGGCATTGTTCTGGAGGATCTGGATTCTTTTAATGGTTGCCTTGTCGGCTCCGATTTAAAGAGCATTGCAGTAATCCAGCTTCGACAGAACAAGCGCTCTTGCCAAGGTGATACAGCTGTTGTTGGAGAGGAAAGGTTTACCAGCTCTAATTAATTTGCATGTATATACAGTGGAGAATGCTAACGTATTTACCTGCTTATTGAAAGTGAGGGTTGCAACACAAGTAGACGCCTAATGTTTTAGTTTAGTTTAGTTTATTTTATTATTTGATAATGCGCTCCAAGCCCAGGGGTAGCCGGGCACAGCAGCATAAGAATACTTAGGGTTAGGTTACATACATCGGATACATACAGAAGATTACAAGTGATATTAACGAATTGCAATACATATATACAATAGATACCAGATGTGGGTGCCTCACATCACAAAGGGCAATGAGATAGTCTATAGTCTAGTTTCAGCAGTATTTATGAAGGTAGTTATGTGCAATGGTCCGGGCCTAGAGCAGGGGATCATTTTTTTGGTCGTCTTTGGTCCAGAGCCAGCTTTTCACATTGTGTCTAAATCTAGAGTAGGGTAGATTCGCTCTCAATGCAGTAGGGAGTGCATTCCAGGCTCGGGCAGCTCTAACAGGGAAGCTTTCTCCGCCCTCTTTTGTTAGTCTGAATCTGGGAGTTTCAAGTAGGAAGTGGTTAGAAGCTCTAGTGTGGTGACTAGAAGATTTTCTGGTCAGTCTAGCCGAGATGTATGGGGGTGCAGTATTGTTTAGTCCTTTATGGGTGCGAGATAGCGTCTTGAGGAGAACTCGCTAATTTTTAACCAATGATGGTCTTTCCTGATGTTGGAAATGTGCGCTCTGCGGGGTGTGCCCAAGGCTGCTCTAAGAGCATTATTCTGCAGTATTTGCATTTTGTTTATGGCAGTTTTACTAGCTCCCTTATATAGGGCGTTGCAATAGTCTAATTTAGACATTACTAGGGCGTTGGCTAGTGTGATACAATTGGTTTTGGAAAGGTAGGGTCTGCAGGCCCTGATTAATTTGCAGGTGTAAGCAGTGGAGGAGTTTTTTTAGGTTAGAGTTGGAACCAAGGATCAGTATCTCTGTTTTGTCGTCATTCACGCAGAGGCCGTGGGAGGCCATCCATGCCTGAATGAGGATGTAAATCTTGTTTACTAGAGCTGTGTCTTTGACAAAGTTGCCAGATAGTGGTATGAGGATCTGCCTATCATCGGCATAATTGGTATAGGTTACCTCCAGTCTATCAAGCTTGTCGAAGAGTGGCTTAGTGAAGATGTTGTATATTGTGGGGGAGACACATGAACCTTGTGGGACGCCACAGATGATTTGTATTGGGTCCGCTGAGGCTAAGGGGGAGAACACTCTCATCGTACGGTTGGCTAGGAAGGATTGTACCCAGGCTATAGCTTCGCTTGAGAAATAGGCGGCGGACGCTAGGTGGTTGCATAACACTGCACTGCATGGTCCACCAGGTCAAAGGCCGCCGATAAGTCAAGGAGGAGGAGCATAGCTGTTTTACCTTTATCCTTCAACTCGTCCATTTGTGTCTTAAGGTCACTTAAGGCCGTTTCAGTACCGTGTAGTGGTCTGAATCCAGATTGGCGTGATCCTAATAGTTGGTTTGTCTCCAGGTAGTTTTGGATCTGGAGGTAGGCTACTCTGTCAATGATTTTAAGGAGAAATGGGACCGTGGTAATGGGACTATAATTGGTAGGGATAGCATGGTCAAGGGTCTGTTTTTAAGGAGAGGCAATACCCAAGATTCTTTGAGGTTTGTGGGTACAGTACTGGATCTAAAGGAGGCATTGATTAATTTAGAGATGAAGGGTACTAGGTCTCTAGCTGGGTCCTTAATAACTTGTGCTGGGCAGCTGTCCCCTTGACCTTTAGATGGTTTCAGGGATGATATCACCTTTTCAGTTTCCAATATGGATATGTTGGTAAATCTGAATGGTTTGCAGTTACTTTGTGTAGCGGTTCTAGGTGTATCTGTCAGGTGGGTGGTATGAGTTCCAGTGGAACTCAGGGATGCTTTTTTCTTTGCAATTTTAGATTGTAGAGTTGTGATTTTATTAGCTAAGGCATTTTGGATGCTGATGCACCATTGTTTGTCCTTGGGGACATTGTCTGTGGGAGCAATCAGGTTTTCCATTTCCCGGAGGATGGAAAAGAGTTCTTTGGAATTAGAGTTAGCTTTACTAATTCTCTCATTAAATGTGACTTTTTTGGTTTGAATTATTTCCTTCTTATATTTTTTAGCAAGGTTGTCAAGTCGAGTTTTATTCTGAACTGAGGGTGTATGTCTCCAGATAGTTTGGAGTTTACGTTTTTGGATTCGGAGTTCTTTGAGGCGAGGGTTGAACCATGAGTTGAGGTGAGATTCTCGTTTACTTTTACGTAGTTTGATAGGGGCAATTATGTCCAAGGCTTTGGACATAGTGTTATTGAATGTCTTAACTAGCGTATTAGGGTCAGAGTTAGTAGTGCAAGCCGTGAGAGCTGGTAGGAGGAGTGTGAGTAGTTTTACAGCTGTAATTTCTTTTTTACTTCTAGTTGGCATAGGTGGTGCTATTTCCGGATTATCTAATTTAGGGGGCTCTATAGTGGATGAGAAGCAGATGAGGTGGTGGTCGGTCCAGGTTTGTGGTAAGATATTAGAGATGGTAGTAGCACAGTTAGGGTTGGCTATCCAATCTAATGTACGTCCTTTTATATGTGTAGGGGCTAAAACTTTTTGGGTGAGGCCATGATCGACTAAGATTGATTGGATGGATTCGGCCTGTTTGTCCTTATCATTATTGAAATCCAGGTTAAAGTCACCTAGTAGTAGGAGCTGGGTAGAATCTTTGATGTTATTAGTGAGGAGGCTGGATAAGTCTTCCTCAAAGTTACCTAGTGGGCCTGGTGGTCTGTACACCAGAAGGATAGTTAGTGTACTATTATTGGAGATAGGTATTTTAGCAGAGAGAAGTTCGCAGGATGTAATTTCTGGGTGTGGGGTAAGTCTTACAGCTAACTTAGTTTTGGCAATGATGGCCAGGCCACCTCCCCTAGAGTTGGGCCGATCGACTCTTAGTATATTGCAGTTGTCTGGTATGGTAATCATGAGTGTGGGACCTTGGGCATCATGGAGCCAGGTCTCGGTGATAGCGAGAAGATCTAGGTTATCCAAAGCAAGTATGTCGCAATTTCCGTGTTATGTGCCCTGAGGGACCTCGCATTGATAAGGGCTCCTGAAAAGGTAGGGGTTTTGATTTGTTCTTTGATGAGTCTAAGATTGGGAGGGTTGGGTCTCTTCTGGTTATGGAGAGAGACAGTTTGTATTTTAGGGCACCTTTGTGGACCTTGGGAAAAAGGGTTAGGGTTAGAGGCAGTTAGAGTTGATATAGAACCTGATGGTCTAGTTCTTTTGTTTTTAAGGTCATAAAGACGTGGCAGTCTCACTCTAAGTCGCGTGTTTCTCTCTTGCACGTTGCAAGGTGTGGAGTTAGTGTGGGCCATTATTGTGGTGATAGTTAGAATAGTCCAGAGTAGGGAGCAAAGAGTGTATATAAGACAAGTCTTGGTAGTGCACATGTTGGGAGACAGATAGCAAAGGGGCACCTCTATTTGACAATCCCAGCAGTGACTAAAATGCATGCAGCAAAAGGCACCTAAATTTAGCATTACCAGAAGTGACTAAGAATATATTCCGCAGAGTGCGCCTAAATTTGACAATCCCAACAGTGACTAAGATACATACCCCAAGAGGCATCTAAACTTAACAATCACAACAGTGACCAAAATGCATTCAGCAGAGTGCACCTAAATCTGACAATCCCAACAGTAACTAAGATAAATACCGCAAGAGGCACCTAAATTTGACAATCCCAACAGAGTCTAAAAATGCATTCAGCAGAGTGCACCTAAATTTGACAATCCCAACAGTGACTAAAAACTCATTCAGCAGAGTGCACTTAAATTTGACAATCCCAACAGTGACTAAGATACATACCGAAAGAGGCACTTAAATTTGACAATCCCAACAGTGACTTAAAATGCATTCAGCAAAGTTTTCACCTCGTTGGCTGTAGTGATGAGGTTATTGTCTATGTTGAAGGATGAGTAACTGGGTACTAGTTTTTTAAGAGTGGTGGAGGTGCCCATGATGATCTCCCTCTTGTCATCATTCAGGCATAGTCCATGTGTGGCCATCCATGCCTGGATGATGAGATACACACTATTCACCAAGGCCAAATTATTTTCATAATCACCAGTAAGAGGCAGGAGAATCTGGGTATCATCTGCATAGTTAGTGTAGGTGATACCGAGATGGTCTAGATCATCGAAAAGAGGCTTTCGTGAAGATGATGTATAGTGTGGGAGAGACACATGAGGCTTGGGGCACTACACAGGTGATGGGGATGGGATCTGCAGAGGCTGTGGGGGAAAAGACTCTCATATTCCCGTTGTTAAGGAAAGATTCGATCCATATCACAGCTTTGTCTGAGAAATGGGCAGCCGTGACTAGGTGGTTGCAAAGGACTTTGTGATCTACCAGGTCGAATGCCACTGAAAGGTCCAATAGGAGGAGTAGGGCTGATTTACCCGTGTCCATGAGCTCGTCGATTTGGGCCTCTAAGTCGATAAGGGCTGTTTCAGTTCCGTGCTGAGGGTGAAAGCCAGACTGACGTGAACCTAACAAATGGTGAGATTCCAAATAATTCAGTATTTGTGAATACGCCATTTTGTCTATAATTTTTTGCAGACATGGCACTGTAGTGATTGGCCGGTAGTTGGTAGCTACGGCAGGGTCAAGCGTCTGTTTTTTAAGTAGAGGTAGCACCCACGACTCTTTGAGGTTGCCTGGTCTCGTACCCGTGGAGAATGACGCATTAATACTTTTGGTGATAAAGGGAGCCAAATATCTGGCTGCATCCTTTATTAGTTGGAGAGGGCATTGATCTCCCTTACAATTAGAGGGTTTCAGCAAAAGGATAGTTTTTTCCGTTTCCTTGATAGAAACGTTAACAAATTTAAATTGCGTATGGCTTGGAGAAGTATTACTGGGGATGATAGCAGGGAACTGTTATAGGAGGGGCTGGTAGTAAGTGACACTTTTTTGGCAATTTTGACTTGAAGGGTTGAAACTTTGTTGGCCAGCGCTTGCTGTATGTTGGAGCACCAGGATTTATCTTTTACACAGTTGTCAGGTACTGGGGAAGGCGTTTCTAGTTCCTTCAAGATAATGAAGAGTTCTTTAGAGCTAGAGTTAGCTTGAGAGATTCTGGTATTGTAAGTGTCACGTTTGGCCAGTATTATTTCCTTTTTGTAAAGAGAGCTTATATTACTTCGATTAGTTTTGTTTTCGTCCGAAGGAAGTAATCTCCATGATGCTTCGCATTGTCCTTTGTTTTTGTACGCAAGGTTTTTAATTGTGGAGTGTACCACGAGGTAAGATGGGCTTTGGGTTTACCTTGCCTTAATTTGAATGCTGCAATTAAGTCAAGGGAGGTGGTCATAATTCTGTTATACTCATTCACCAGGGCTTCTGGGTCCAGGGTATCTGGTAGAGAGTTAAGTTTTGGGAGGATGAGGGGGAGTAGGTTATCAGTGATGATGTTCTTTTTATTTCTTGTGGGGATGGACAGGGCCATTTGGAGAGGGGTGGGCGTCAGTCTTTTGGTCATTAATGAAAAAAACACCAAGTAGTGGTCAGTCCAAATTTGGGGGGAGATCAACACAATGGAGGCACTGCAGTTATAGTCTGCCACCCAATCCAGTATTCTACCTTTGTTATGTGTGGGGTGGAGTACTTTTTGGGTGAGGCCGAGTTCGAAACACCACATGGGATCAGGGATATTTGCAAGTGTGTTTATCTTGATGTGATGGGGTTGCTAATTTTCAGGAAAGCAGGTAAGCAACTGGATTGTGCTTGAACTGATACAAGCTACCTAAGACGTGTGGTTAAGGAGAACATTGTGATCAACTGTATACAAGGCAGCAGAGGGCTATATACATAGGGCCTGATTCATGGATTTTTTTGCATGGTGCAAAGTGACTCTTCACTGGTGAAAAGTGACTTTGCACTGCGACACAAACTCTAATTCATGGAACAAAGTTTATTTTTGCAGGGCAAAGTCAGTGAAAAGTTCAATTTATACTGCAAAAATGACTTTGCACTGACTTTGCTCTGCAAAAATACACTTTGGACAGTTCCATGAATCATGTGTTGGCAGTGCAAAGTCACTTTCCACCGTGCAAAAAATTCCATGAATGGGGCCCTATGTATTAGGCAGTTTAGTGCTGTATGTCATGTTGATCCTGTCATGCCATTGAGCCAAAGAAAGAAGTTTACATAACTGGGAATTGGACAGCCATCGTCTATTTGCACTTGTATTTGAGATTATGTAGCACAAACATGGCTTGTAAACCATCAGAGCACTTATAAATGAAGTGGGTTTATCAGCGGTGGGTGCAAGGGGAAGTTACTCATTCTTTAGTGGCTTAGATAACACATACACCAGGAGGTCTATATATGTAGCAGTAGCAGCTCCTAAGTGACCCCAAGGAATTTCCTAAAGAGGGGCGTCTTGAGCTCCTTCCTGAACTACTGGAGCATTTGAAGCAGTCCTGATTGTGACAACAATGGTGTTCCAGAGGCTGCTGCCTAGAAAGTGAAGGTCTATTTCCTTAGGTGCATGTTTGCAGAAACCAGATCATCCCCCATGTGATCACCTCTCAGATTTCATGGGCTAGGGAGACCAATTTTTTATTTTGCTTGGAATCCAAAATGTACAGAGAAGGTATTTTTCTAAGGCTGAGCATGTGATGCTATTACGTTTCTGGGTTTAATGTGTTTCTTTGATGGCTGGATATGAAGTTTGCTTTTCCAGATGGCTTAACTTGTAACTACCCTGAACATCCCAATTTCTTGCTTTTGAGTACAAAATGTAGAACTGTTACCTCTTGTCATGGGATTTGCTTGAAGAACAGACAATCTCAATTATATGCAAAGACAAATTTAGGGCCATAGCATTTTCATTAAGCTACTTCCCATGCATGATTTTTAATAAACTAAGTATGTGTATTTATTTCCCATGCAGTTAAAGTGTACAATCCTTCATTTAGTTTCATTACAGTGATTTCTTGCTCACGTTTTCTGAGAAACAACAATTCATATGATAGATCTTTTGCTGTTTAGTGAAAGAGAAACACACTTTATATTCAACATTACATGGAAACAGTTTCCAGGTGATTAAATAAACAGTACAAACAAGCACTAGTTCCTAGTTGGATTTCTACTTGCATTTTTAACATATGCAAACTGAATAACCTGTACTTGGAAAACATCATGTGCGGGTTCGACAACATACGTTTTTTGTGAGCTCCACACATTTGTATGAAGCAGCCTATGATATAACCACATGTCTGTCTGCATTTCACAGGCTCCATATTTCGTTTTTGCAGAGTTCGGTAAAGTGCATTATATCGGAGGCCAGCAAAGCACCACCCTTTTTGTTCATGGTTGGGGAAAGGTACACCATCTGTGAATGAAGCAAGGCACCCATGTCAGCATTTTGCACTATAATTCTGTCAATCTCTATTTCCATTAATGTTCCCCTACAACACCCCTCTAGTACAATGCACTCATTAAAACTGTGTCTGTTTAACTCACTTATCAAAGGACCAAGTTGGGAGTCAAATCAATAATGCACTCAACTGAGGTTGATGAAAAAGCAGACAGTAGAAATGCACACATAACTGTCCTGGAGAGTTGTCACATCGGCTGTCACATGATGAATGCGAGACAGGATGTCTCTTATCGAGTGACTTGGCTTGATTTTTTTTTCTGTCACCGATATGCATCAAGAGAAAATATCTGCATATCTCCAGTCTCTTCATGTTGTGTTGTTTTTTTCTGGACACTTTACAGCCCATCTGTAAGGCATTGCCTGAGCTGACCCCAAGGTGAAGTATCGCTCATTTTCACTTCCAAGGGCCTTACTGACATATCGCTGAAAGACTAAGTGGGTAACACATGGCCCTTTAATTGCGAGCTGAGTTTGAATACTACATCTGCCAATTCCTCCTTGGAATTCTCATTGTATTATTTATGCTACGTCTTACTGGACTGTAGCATTAAAATAAAGAGACTTATGTTCTATCTTGTGCAACTGATCTAGCAGCTTAGATAGCTGAGGGAAAAAAGTCAAAAGAGGGTTAAAAGTGCTTGCACCATGTTATTCACACCATATTGGATCCTATTACTATCCAAAGCTGATTATATTTCATCAATTTGTTTATTTATATGCTGACAACATGTAGTGAGTTTTATTTTGTTGCTGATAAAGACTTACAGCTGCTACGGCCTAGCTGCGCTTTTATGGCCTGTGTTTTTATTATTAATGTATTTCAGGGTAGCACCAAGGCTGGTATTTCTTGTCAAACTTTTTCATTAAGTGCTCTATCATTTCTGCTTCAGATGTCGTGCAATACTTGTTCCCCATTGATATGTAGATGTTAACCTCCTGCAGAATTCCCAGACTGGCGTTGGTCCCTTAAAAGGTGTTCACACCTTTTCATATGGGAAATTTCTCTCTGACTGCAGTGAAAATGTCTAGGCCATATTGCGAGTTTGGCGCATGAAAAAAGTGGAGGTAATTCCGTTACCTCCAAGAATTACCGCTGGTGGAAATACTGAGTGGTAATTCCTCCGATCTTTGGAAGTAAAGAGCAGGAGCTACGTCCCCCTCAACTTTACCTCCAAAAATCGGTACAAATTACCACTCAGTCTTTCTGCTGGTGGTTATTTGGTCAAAAATCCCCAATGGAGTCAGGACTCCATAAATTGAGGATTTATACTGCCGACCACCATTTGTAATCCTGTGGTCAACCGACAGGACGAATTGGCAGTAATGGTAATTCCGTTTGGCAGTATTCTAGCAGATTTACTGGCCGAACACCCCCCAACTCGTAATAAAGTCTGTTTTGATATCTATACTTAACATAGTACAGTACCCTATCACTTACTGCAGTTCTATCCAATTTAAACTACCCCATTCTAGAGAAAAAACGTAGTTATTAATTGGACATTGCAATTCTTGAGCTAATGCACCATCTATATCTGTGACTTATACATCTGCTTTCCCTGTGGTGCCCGAATGCATTATCCCGGTGATGCACATAAAACCCATCTGTCCGGAGACGAGCGCCAAGCTCACAGAGCGTTACGATGATAGATAGCCAGCAAAATTGAGTCTCCTTCACTTGGTATGGAAAGTATGAACAAACAAGTAGGATTACCACACAAGTGGGAACACACACTAACACCTAAAAGGCTAATCAAGATAATCAAGACAACCAAGTACTGGACAGCTTCATTGTGTTAAAGTCAGAGGTTAAAGTGTAATATAATGCATGTTTACCTTGCATTGCATTGTTCTGGATAAATTAACACTGGCACATGCACACTCTGTGCTTTAAAGTACAGATTAAAGTAAGCATCATTCTCTCCTGTACATTGTTTTATTTTAATTTTATATGTAGCCACCAATGCCAGGGTTTGAGCCTACACCTCTACATAATCAAACATCACAAACATAAGGCACACACAACAGCAAATCGTTCAATGAGTTTATTTATTGTTTATTTATTCTGCATTTGTAAGGCGCTTATACATCAAGTAAATTGTGTTTTCAATCGCCCACAGGGTAACAGGGAGGGAATGAAAATCAAATATAACAATGAAAGATAGAGGCAGACCTACTAGGCCTTGTGAGCATTCAAAATGTGCAAGTGCAGAGATAGAGAAAAGAGATGAGGAAGTGGGGGCGGGCAAGTGCTAGGTGTACCAAGAGGGACGTGCTAGGGAGTGAGCAGCTGCTCAGGCGAAAGTGATAAACTGCCAATAAATATGTGGTGCAGGCATGTGGTGGCATAGGCCAGAGGATGCCAAGGCCAATGCTGGGACTGGCCAGAGACTGAAGGCTGAAGGCAAATGTGGGAGGAGGGCCAGGATCCAATAGGAAACATAAGGGCCCTAGTCCCCAATCACAGCAACTGTGGGTTTAGCAGAGGAGAGAGGAAGGGAAGGAGGAGGTGAAAAAGAAAGTCTTGAGGAGTTTCTGGAATTTGAGGAGATCTGGCTCAAGGTGAAGAGGAAGGGGGAGGCTGCTCCATAGGAGGTAGCCTGCCAAGGAAAATGATTGGCCACTAGCTTGCTGTTTAGCCAAGCGCTTGTGACGCAGGGAGTTGGTGCCAGAGGAGCGTAAAGATCTGGAGGGAGAGTATTAGGTGAGAGCAAGTTGTAGATAGCATGGTCCCTGGCCCCAGATAGCCTTATGGACGATGCAGAGGGATTTGAATTTGATTCTTGCAGCAACCAGGAACCAAAGGAGAGCTTTTAGGACTGTATTGGTGAGGTCCTTGGGCTTGAGGCCAATGATAAGTCTTTCAGGCCTATTCTGGATTAGCTGGAGGGGTTGTAGACAAGAAGAGGGTAGATTAAGGATATACCTCATCCAATGCAAGAGGTGCCCACAAGAGAAGCATGGCGGTGAGACATGCAAGGGACTAAGTGAAAGACTGAACTTGCATAGATACACCATTTTGAACCACGAAACTGAAACCACAGTTTGTCACCACTTCACACAAGCAGGTCAGGCACTGCAGGACCTATCAGTGATGGTAGTAAAAAGTGACCTCTCAAATACCACACAGAGAAAGATGTGGGTGCTCAGTACTTGCATATTCACAACATGAAAAATGCTGTTCTGAACACGCATACAGGATTTATGACATATGCTGGACTACTTTGAGCCTGGGACCTTCAAGTCAACAACATTGACTGTGCCAGAAGATGACTGGCTGTTACAACCTCTCACATATTACTGTTGGACACACTCTTTAAAACCCTGAATGAGTAAGGACCCAGGCACCATGCTTAGTGTTTGGATGTTTGAGCCCATATTATCGATACCCATTATCGAGCATGCTCAGCCAACAGTGGAAATGTCAACATTATAATAGTGGTAACATTTTCTTGATTTTGGCACATTTGCTGTAGCGAATCAACGCCAGTAGGCCAAAAGCATTACTACAGGTAAAAGAGAAAGGAAGTAGAGTGTTTCTCAACAGTGAATGTGGTTGCCATGGCAACTGGGAATAGTGTTAAGCATTCACCGAAAAACTATTTGTTGATTTCAGATGTCTTCCGCCATATCCATCAATGATGGGTTTGTTCACAATACGTGTGTCAATCATCATTGTTCTAACATGTTGCATGTCTGCAACTTTCATTGAAGGAGTGGCACAGTGATCTGAATACCTTCCTTGTCATAGGCCCTGGCAATAATCTCAGGGACCACGCCAATGCCATGAGCCCATCCCCTATGGCCACCAAGATCACGCTGTGTAGGTAGGTTTAGAAAAGAAGTGTGTATGCCTGCGTATATATGGAAGAGGTGTGTGTCTGTGTGAATGTTTATGAATTAGTTATTGTGTGAGAATGGTGCTTCCCAGCTCTGGCCAGCACATGAGGTCTGTGGTTGCGTCATGCCCCACCTTCTCTCCCTCCCACTGCATGAATGTGTGCGTTTAATTATTTATATATGTATCACACGCTGCAGCCCAGATGCATCAGGGCGCACATCAAAAACCAACAACAATGAGACAAACAATTCCGCTGATGTTACATCACAGGGAGAAGGTAAATAATTGAACAGATGTATTTTAAGTTGCTTGTGAAAAGTAATAAAACATGTATCTTTACACAAATCAACCGGTAATCCATTCCAGCCATGTATAGCCTGAACAGGGAAGGAACATCCTTTCCCTCTTGTTCTCTTCACCTTTGGGCATATTCCCCAAAAGGTGTGAGTGGATCTGGTGGTCCTTCTCTGCTGTTGCAGTTTGAGACTTGCCTTAAGACCTACAGGGGCCGAACCATGCAAAGATTTATGTGTTAGAGTGATGATCTTGAAAAGGATCTGTGGCACAACTGGCAGCCAGTGAAGTTCCCTTCTGGCAAGAGTAATATGCTCCCTTTTAGGGATATTCATAATAAGACGCACTGTGATGAGTGATTTAGAAGTCTTTGCAATGTCTTAATATTATTATCACCTCCACTTAGTAGTGCATTACAGAAGTCTAGCCTGGGCATTATGATGGCACACACAATTTTTTCTTGTGATATATTGTTTCAAAAATCTGCACAGTTAAAGGTGATACAGGGATGTTTTAGTCACGCTGTCCCCCTGGGCATTTGCACCTAATGTTTTGACTTTATCTTGTGTATCAATACAATGACCATCAATTAGGAAATTGGCAAAACATGGGACCAGTTTCACTTTAGTCTGAGGGGATCCAACTATGAGCACCTCAGTTTTCTCACTATTAAGACAAAGGAAGTTGGCCGTCATCCAGTCTTTAACCAACTTGTAGGTGTCTTGGATTTTCCTGCAGTCCTTAGTATAGTAGCCACTTAACTGAAACAGCAGCTGCATGTCATCAGCATAATTTGTGAATCGTACCCCCATGTTGTCCAGGATGCTACATAAAGCGCATGCTGGTGACGGACAACCACTCTGGGGGACTCCACTAGCAGATGTTTCATAGATGGAGGAGGCCTGTCCCCAGCAAACTCTGGACATGCTGTTGGAGAGAAAAGCTTCAATCCATGCAATGGCCACAGTTGAACATTGCCCCACAGAAGATAGCGTAGTTAGGAGCTTTCTATGGTCAAGAAGATCAAAAGCTGCCGAAGGAGCCAGCAGCATCAACAGCCCTGTTTTACTCTCATCTACAATATCCAGCATCTGTGTCTGGAGGTCTAATAACACACTTTCTGTTTCATGATTACATCTGAATCCAGAATGCCTGGGGTGCAATATATCAGCCTGATCCAGGTGGTCTTGTAGTTGTAACTAAAGAGAGAATTGTTATCCATTGGGATTTTTCAGACATGCTCAGGTAACACATCTGAGACAAATTCCAAGGCAATCTTAGCATGTGCCTTAGTAATTTCACCAGCAAACTCTTTCTGTATATTTATGCAGTCACCTGTTTCGCCATTGAGGTGGTCTTTCTTTGCTTCACATATCCCCTTGTTATATTCTTTCTCGATATTTTGTCCAAATGGTTTTTATTAACTTCAGTTTTATCTTTGCTCCAACGTGCTCAGCTGCCTCCAACATCGGCAAGGTGCATGCCTGGACATACAGTTTAAGTGGAACTACTGAATGCACTTGCACAGTCTCCACTGTCCGACACACCTATTAATGTAGGTTAAAGCTTATCATGCACTACTCAATCCGGCATTATTTCAAGACATTTAGTGCAGCTGACTGTACAAAGAGTGATAAGTGTGCAGGAAGGGTGATCATGTTAGTTTGCGCATTTGGGAATGCTTTTATAACGACACCGTTGAAATCCGTGTGAGCTGAGGTGTGTTCTCCATGAGTCACTTTGAAAACCCTCTAGGTTGCTTGGTTGTGTGGTAATACAATGTTGCTGAAGTATTTTGGGAAGACAAATATTTGCTGTAAAATGGCTGCACCAGAGAGCCTTTGTGGGATGGCGAAGAAAGTCCCACCCACTTAGACTGTACTCTTGCAGTGCTTAATTCTAAAGTTATTGCTTTATGCAAAGGCTAACGAAATTGGTAAAGGTGCTCTGAATTTAAATTGTCATATCTTCTGGGCGATTTTGCTTTTGGTCTGTCTATTTTCCATTGTTTGTAGGGGGATACATATTTTGTTCCATCAAGTAAGTGCATGTCGACTTTTTGGGGAAATTAAAATGGAATTCGTTATCTATGCCAGAGTGATGGGAATGGAGCGGGCTGGTTATGTGTGCAGTCCCACTGCAGCTGTGATTCTGATTCTGTGATCGGATACTATATACTATATATATACAATATATGTCTGTATAGAATATGTGATGTGGGGTAAGTGATGTTTTGGCGCACCGAAAAGCGGTGTCTGTATAGGAACCCATGTAATAGCGTGGCACCAGAGTGGCTGCCTGTTTTAGCTAGAACCAGGACATAGGACACTGGGAAGAGTGTCGGGAGGGTTAGAAACAGGTACCTTAAAGCAAAGGGGGAAAATGTCTAGAAGTGTGATACAAGATAACATATCAAATGGCCATGGGTAGAGAGAAGCTGGTACCTCTATGTGCACAGAGCTAGCTGACACACCCTGTGAGCAAGGAGCATGAAACAGGGAGTGTGAAATACCGGGAAACACCATGAGAATGTAGTGTCCTTGCCTGGTGCTGCCTACCCCCTTTTGCACCTTTTATCGGTTTTGCCTCGAGGCCTAGAGGCTCCTGGATTCTCACTTGCATGGAACTTTGTTGCTTGTTTGCTGTTGCTTACTGCTCTGGCCTCGCCTCAATAGAGAGTGGCTGCAACGAGGTGACTTGGAGCTGATAGGACCTCACTTCTCTTTCCCCAGCATTGTTGTGGGGTATTAACCCCTGCCCACGCAGCTCACGGATGCATTTAGTGCTGCAATTCTGCCATCCTGCTACATAGCGATACTGTCAAGGCCCCCGAAACCTTACAAACTGAAAAGGTGTATCTATAGGGGTCAAGCTGCAGTTATTTTTAATTGACTTAGACTTTAATGTCTACCCTTTTTATTTTAACTTAAACCCCAGGCCTCTAACCATCTATTAGCTGATCCACAGCTAAGGATGGGTCAAAGGAGAAAGGCAACGTCAACCCCAAAACTAAAAACAAACAATAGGTTGCCAGCAGGGCAGAGGAGACAGTGGAATGCGCACAAGCAGTGCAGATACTAGGCAACCATCTATTAAATGGGCCCACCATTGCCAGAAAGCGGGCACCATGGCTGGTACAGATATAGGCATTACTATACCTGAAAAAAGCCTTTTAGCTAGCAAGAATCACTTACATCACGCAGAGCAATTCCTTGGAAGGAGGGAGGAGACCATCCCTGTGGATATGACTGCTTATTCTCGTGGTCGGATCTCTAATTTCCATCTGCTGGAATCCTTACACTGCATACATGATGCCCCACATGATGGGCGACTTGTACCCCTAGAAGATCATGGGGCAACAGCCAAGGGGCAGTTTAACACCCCAAACCTTGTGATGACTGACCTCCCTGATCTAACTGACAAACCGCCTATTTATCCAGACTATAAAAAGGTCCAGAATCAGAATAGAAGTGGGTCGACTTGGCAGAGTAATCAGGCTCAGCCCAATATCCCCTATACTCCTAAACACAGCAGTCAACATATATCATATAAATCAATCTTCTAAGCTATCGAGAGGTCAATCGATCGAATGTATGGAGAGAACTGCCCTTACATGGAAGAGTACACAAATCAAAGTAGCAAGGATGGAGCCGCCGGGTCAGGCACTCCAATTTCAGAATATCTCCATATATTGTTCTGGGATGGTATAATTACATACCTAATGAGTATTAAGGACCCCAACAGTCTAATGGGAGTGATGGATTGCAGAACCCACACACCTTGCAAGATGGATCCAGCAAGTGAGGAAATAAAAAAATGTGAAATATACATGGCACACGCTGGAGGCAGAGTTGGAAGCTGAGTTAGAAGCAGAGATTGAGCCTTCCATTCAATCTGGGGGAGGCAGAGGTCCTAATATCAATAAAGAAAACACATCATCATGTCTTTTTCGCAACATGGAACAGATGGCCCAAGCTGACATGTAGCAGGCTATGCTGTGTTTAGAGGACACCATGTTTGAGTTAAATCAGACCATGGCAGGTCTACAGGAGAAGTCCAGACTAGACAGGCAGTGCCTTCTTAAGGCACTCCAGTTGTTGACATTCCCCCCACCCTCAACCGCGCAAGACAGATGAGAACACAAGCGAGGGCACAAAGTGCATGCCAGTTTGCACTCATCTATGGTTCCAAATACTTTAAAGAGGGGAACTGTCCCATAGCACCTGGAAGGTCCAAAAAGTGTAGCTGAACAATTAGAATGTACTGATGCCCAAATTAACATTAATGGGGAAGGCGTATGGCAAATCCATAAGATTGAAAAGGGAAGATTGGTCCCTATATAGCACACGGAAGAGGTAATGGAGGGTCAGAGAAGGAAGGTCTATTCCACACATCGGCAAAGGTTCTGCAACCACTGGTCCAACAACTGACAAAGGACCTCCAGCTAAGCATCAGTGGGGTTCATAGTACCAACTATCTTGTGAATTATACAGCTGGTGGGGAAACAAACTATTCAATGAAAGAAACACCAAAAACTACAGAGAAAGATGACCCTCTATTGACCCTTTATTGTCGATAAATAGAGAAGTGTGAAGTTGAAAAAGAAATCAAATTGTTTTTTTTAATCGTATTTGATGGTTGTTTTTAATAAGATTAAAGTAAAATTGTGATTGACAGTATTGGAACTTGTGACGGCTGATGCTCGCTCATACTGTGTTGTTTTCTTGAAACACATTTTTAAACCTGTGACTAAAAATCAAGCGAGCGCTAACAAGTTAAGATTGAAGGGTTAAAGATGGAGGATGTTACCCCACTTGTGCATCTCTGCAAGCAATTGACAAAACATGCACCTAAACTTAGACAATACAGTGCAGAATGGGTTAAAGGAACTGCAGACACCATGTTTATGCCATTGCCACAAGGCGGATCACTATCAAAGGCAGTCTTGCAGCATATGACGACATATTTCCATGCAGCATATACTGGGAAGAAGCTAGACAAGCGACTAGCGAGCTTAGAGCTTTGGAAAATGTACCAACAAGAGAAAGAGGAGGAGCCTCCTTTAGATTGGATACTGAATGTATGCAAGAAGGGGGGTAAAGAGCCCTCTGCTCCACCCACCCTGTCTGAAATAGAAGAAGAGAGTAAGAAAGACGATGGGTTATACCCATTAAGGGAACTTAAAGCAGCGGCAGGGTATAGCACCCCGGCATACGAGTCACCTGCGCAAAATAGTGACGAGGGCCCAGAGAAAAATACTAAGAAAGATGTAATCTCTAAAGTCCCAAGGGACAAGGAGAGACTAGATAAGGAAAGAAGTGATCGACCAAGTACATCTCTAGATATAGGAAGAAAAATAAAGAGATGGAAGGGAGAAAGAGATAAAACTGATGAGATATCACTCTTACAGAACGCATGGATGGGAGTTCTGATTTTGCTTAAACTCGATGGTAAAGGCATTGAGGACGTAAGACAAAGGGAAGATCAAGATGAGCAAGATAAAGACAAAGAAAGGGAAGAACAATTGAAAGACAAAGGAGCGAAAAGTAAAGATAGACATAGACGAGAACAGTTCTATCAAGACGAGTAAGCTAAAAAACAAGAAAGAGCAGAAGAGCATAAAAAGCATGACAATAAACAAAGAACAGCTGATGAGCAAGAGAGGATAGAAAGAAAAAGAATGGAAGAAGAGGAACAAAGGTTAATGGATAAAAGAATACAGAGATGAACGGATGAGGAGATACGAAGGGCAAACAAAAGAATGCATATGAAAAAGAAAGAGGAAGACAGGGTGAGAGCAGAAGCTAGGAAGCAAAGAGAATTTGACGCTGATATGGAATGTAAAACACAGCAGAGAGCATGCAATCTCGATTACTTGGAAAAGGAAATTAGATATCCTGATTCAAAAGTAGCGTGGGAGGATATAGAGGATTTTTTTTCTCCAGAATACGAGTCATTAACAGGCCTGTCTAGAGCAAATCTAGAAGACGAGTTTGACTCTAGGAGCATTGGGGAAATGATCGATAAACTATACCATGAAATGAGAGCTCAGAAAGAGCCAAACGGGAAGGGATAAAATGATCATCTCGAGAGCATCCAGTTGTATGACACGGAGGAAGCCTCATGTAGTGCGAGACATAAGGAGCTGTCTTTAGACCGATTGACTCTAAATAGAGATGACAAAGAGAGAAGGTGCACGAGTTGGGCACAAGAAATGTTAAACGAAGAAAGGGAAGCCCTCCATGGGGAAGAGAAAGATAATGCATTCAGTTCTGAGGGATGCTTTCCTATGTATAAGGAAGTAAGATGGTCAGGTTTAAATGTGCCTGTATATAAGGTGTCGGAGCCATTGACACAGTTAGAGCGACCTAGGGGGCAACTCCATGGTCAGAGGGGGAGTCACCGCCTTATGCAAATAGGTTAAGATCATTGCCAGGTAGACCGCAATGTGGCAATATTGTCCCTGCAGTGGACAGACAAATGATGAGAGATGAGAATGAGTTTGGGGCATCACAGTTTCCTTTTTTTTAAAAAGGAGGGGCCCGACCACAGTATATACCGTGGCTCCAGATGGAAAAAGATAATTACAGGTGTAAACTCCCGATTTTATCTTCTGGTGCTGGGAAATGGATACACGAATTGGAGAAAATAACGAGAAGAAACACGTTGGCCATAGTGGACATTAAGGGTCTTCTAATCGCCATACTTGGTGAGAGAGTTGAAGACGTGTGGGCAAGGGAAGGATATGCTAGTGTGACCACAGTCAACACTGCTCACAATGGAGCTCTATTTAATAACTGTAGAGTGGCAGACTGGAAAGCGCTTCCAGTACTGTATCCGGATATGTCCGATATGGGAGCTATAGTGATGAAAAAGATGACGGGAGGAGATGATCCGTTGGTTTATATTCAACATTTTCAGGAATCTTGGGCTTTGGAAACACGCACATCTTTGGGAAAATCTATACCAGTATTCTATCATATATTATGCCAAGGGCTGCCAGAGCCAGTGCAGAAGCAGCTCAAGAAGTTAGTAGGGACAGAAGCTAAACCGTGGCCGGAAATTCATTACTGCAGACTCTTGCAAGAAAAGAATTGCAAAAAGGACGATGCTCGTAGAGGCGAGGAGGCAAAGTTAGTGCAGAAGAAACTATCCAAGTATGCCACTGAAAGGGAAATGTTGACCAGCATAGACAGATCGAACTCACAGCAGACAGTGAACATGTTTTTAGTAGACACGGGTGCGATGTGCTCATGTATACGAGAGGGAACATTTTCAATGTCCGGCAATGCCATGAATACTCAGGGGTTCACAGGAGCTAAAATCAGAGTTCCTTTTTACTGAAGAATTACCAGTTTCCATAGGAGAATGTGACATGAAAGTGCCACTGCTATATTCAAGGCAAACATTTGTCAATATATTGGGACGAGATTTAATGACTAAGTATGACAATCTCGTTCACTAATGAAAGTATTGTGTGTTCAACACCAGGAATGCATTATGTAAACTTTAAATGATTATGGCATATGCCTGACAACTAGCTATGAGAGCAATTCCATTAGAACCAGAGGTTTTTCAGCATGGAGTACATATTCTGATGTCATAGTTACCAGGCCTAACAGGCAGACCAATGAGAAGTCCAGATGAATTTTTGTTCAGAACAAGCATACCTATGCTCGAAGAGAAGGGACGAGTTTTACCCTTAGAAATACAAGCAGCCATAGTGCAAGGGGAAATGGCTTTGCTCTATGGACATGATGATGAAGGAAAACAATGGCGCAATTTAATCGCCATCGTGCAGGGTTACAGACTAACTGACGTCACTGATGAAGATCTGTTTGGAGATCATCCATCTGATGACGAAGAAATATTTGAGATGTGCATTACTTATTGGTTAAGAGTATTTAAAAGAGAAGTTCCTCAGAAAATGATGATAGCACAAAACAAATGTCCCGAAAAATTTGATGAAGACATGGCGAAAGTACTAGTTTCATTATGGACTACCAGCCCATATTACGTAGGCCTACTAAAGGGTGTTGGAGAATTGAAGATTACATTGAAACCAAGAGCAGTTTTACCTCGAGCATGACAATATCCTATGTCCAGAGAGGCGGATGAAGGTATTTTTAAGACGATTTCCGCCATGATGGATCAGGGCATCTTAGTGACATCAGAGTCACTGTGTAATACATCAGTGTTCCCTGTGAAAAAAGTAAGGGTGTGTTGTGGTGTTTAGTGCAGTACCTTCACCCAATAAACCAAATTGTAGAGGCCGAGTTCCCTTTAATTCCTAAATCGTCTACGATCCTATGTAATATACCTGTTGAAGCACAATATTTCACTGTGATTAACTTGAAAAATGTGTTTTTCTCAATCCCATTGCATAAAGACTCGCAGGATCTGATGTTTTTTTAAGTTCAGACAAACACAACAGAAAAGTACCCATTTGCCTCAGAGGTATTGTGAGTCTCCATCGATTTTCAAAAGAGTCCTTCAGATGGACTTAAGCAACATTGGGCCTCATTACGAGGTTAGCGGTAAGTGAAAAACAATGCCGGTAAAGGATTACCGGCATCGCTTACCGTTCCGGGCGATTATGACCTGCCAACCCGCTATTAGCGGCACGTAAATAACGGTGCCTCTAATAGCGGCATGGGCGCGGGCACGCGACCCTTCATGCCGGCAATACCGACATGGCGTAAACAGGA
The DNA here is from genome assembly GCF_040938575.1 of Ambystoma mexicanum. Lineage (NCBI taxonomy): Eukaryota > Metazoa > Chordata > Amphibia > Caudata > Ambystomatidae > Ambystoma > Ambystoma mexicanum. The sequence goes on from NC_090928.1 coordinate 800,960,577, forward strand.
GGACATCACAAGTCAGGCGGACATACAAACAACGGCCTGCTGAAGCCCGAAAAGTACCTTACCGGCATGGAGTAAATACCGGCATCGCAGACCATCCGTAAACGACCATGTGCAGTGTTCCCAACTGCCACAGGTGCACATAATCAGCACAGGTGGAGGCAATATAGACTGGGCCAGCACAAAAGGAGCACACCCTACCCCTTCCCACACCCATTCACACACCAAAAGGATTCCCATACTACTAGCAATGCTGGGGCTGTTGGACATGATTGCAGTGTAACTCCAGCAACAACAACAACAACAACAGGCAGCACAGAGGAGACGCAGGAGGAGAATGAGGGTGAGGCATGCCCAGCATGCCCCACCAGTGCAGCCAGTGGTACCACGCAGGCAGCCCCCAATCCCTCGCATCAGAGCCAGTCCATTCAACCTAACCCCTGAGCAGATCAACACCCTGTACTGTCTGGACCGGGACACCATCACCACCAGTGTGGACATGATACATGACGACATTGTCAGCCTGATTGAAATACGCACCGCCATCCCACCTCTACTGAAGGTAGTGTCTGTGCTCCACTTCCTGGCCACAGGCACCTACCAGCACACAGTGGGGCACATGCATGGCATATCACAACCATTATTCTCATGTACGCTGAACCAAGTGCTCGATGCACTCCTGAAGCACACAGGCGAGCACATTTTCCTACCACGGACACCCCAGGAGATCTCCAACACCAAAGTTGGTTTCCATTCACTGGCCGGCATCCCTGGTTGCATTTGCGCCATCGACTGCACCCATGTCGAATTGGTGGCCCCACATGCCACGGTGGAGTGTACTGCAACCGTAAGTCATACCACTCCATCAACGTGCAAATGGTATGTGACTCAAACAAGATCATCACACATTGTTGTGCCCGATTCCCCAGATCAACCCATGATTCAATGGTCATGCGGAACTCCACAATACGATGCTACATGGAGCGACATGCAGGGCAGAGATCCTGGCTTCTCGGTGAGTTCCATGTTAGGCTCATGGAAATGCGATGTGGGTAGGTGATTGGGGGGAGAGATGCATATTTCACTTGGCTGACAGCACCTGAGAGGATGTACCATGCTCATACCCCAAAGCTGGCCAGACTTGAACCGAAACCTGACCACTAATACAAGACGTAAGCTGCACTACCACGAAAATGATGCAGTGCAACAACCATCACATAGCCATCAACATGTACACTGCACGCAAGCAGACTGTAGACCCCACAGCACAATGCAGCAACAAGCAATGAGGATGGCCAATGCACAGCACCAAATACCATCAACTAAAAGTACAGGTCTCCATTACTGCGTACAGAGGAGCCCCATGAGGGAAAGATACAAGAACGCACTGTCAAGGGTTTTGACCCATTTTGAATCCTTAGACTGGGTAGATGTGGGGATGAGCTGGCGCCGCCCATTATTCTATCCCAGAACAAACTAAATCAATAGACTGGGTGGATGTGGGGATGAGCTGTCGCAGCCCACATTCAGGCCAGAATCCAGGAGAACTGCGCAGTTGGCACAAGACCACTCCAAAGATACAACCTTCTTGTGGGGGGTTCCACATCACCACTCTAATGTAAGGATGCCTATCAAAATAATAGCAAAAATCTCCTGTCAAATTCAAGACAACTCAAAAATGGATGCAGTACCGACAAATTCCCCAGGGCGGCACTAGCGGTCTAAACTCTAACAGGGAAACTGTATTTAGGAGTTGCAAGAGGGGCAGGGACTTCAAAGCTTGTTGGTTAATTGAAAATCTTAGCCACCTGCTGTTCCCAGAGGCCAAGAGGCTGAGAACTCTTAACACCCCAGAGACTCACAACAGGAGAAAGGATATCACATGGCCCTTCTGAGTGAGAGGGAGGGGGTTTCCCCTCCAGCCTGGAGGAGAGAGACAATAGCCCCTTTCAGTTGAATGGGGTATGTTAATTTTGAGTGTTTCCTGTCAACAGCCCTCTGCCAGCAAGGAGAGACATGTGATCACTGACCCACCCAGAATTCTGGAGGCGGACCCAAACACTTTGGGGAGTTGAATTGCAACATATATATATTTTATAGAAACAGTGATAACTTATTGTAACCAAATGACAGGAATGTACAACTTTGAGAGTTTTAGTATGGAAAATGCCCTCACGATTTGAGTCCAAACTCCGATTTGTAACATGTTCTGGGGCAAAACCCAGCTAATTATGAATATTGTAGACACTATTTAAGCTAGAGACATGGAAAATTACTGGGATATATGTGGAAGGGAAATGTACCTTTGTATAATTTTTGATGAAAAACCAATGTTGCAAAACACACTAAAATCGAAAATAAGTTGCCATTTTTGAATGCAAGCTCCTAGAAACGCCAGAGTCGGGACAGGGACTATCTTTAGTAATATGTGATGTGTGTATGTGATGTAAAAACAACTGTGTACCTGGGAAATATGTATTTGGATCAGGAATAGATTTGTGTGCACATTGACCAGGGGAGTGTCATTTCTGCAGGTCATAAAAATGACATCACTCTGACACACTATCCCTTCCCAAATCAGGGACCAAAGAATCTATTGATCTATCAAATCAAGAGATGGATAAGCTTAGTGATGCTAGCCTCTCCACCCACTTTTTAAAACACATAAAAAGAGACTGCTGGGACAGGTAGAGACATTCAATTCCATTTTCTACGGGACGCTCTGCTGGGAGACTCCAGACTTCACATCCATCAATCTCCAAAGACCAGAACTTTACTTCAGAACTTAAAGCAAGGGCCTAAACCCACAAACTGAGAACTCTTCTCAGCAGGATTCAGCATCCTTAAAATCATCTGCAAACTATTCCACAGCCGGGTGGGTGAGCTGTTTGAATTCTGTGCCAAGAACTTTTGCCGGAACCGCAGACCAGACCCAGACCGCTGTGAGCAGAACCAGAGATCTGGATTGCTGTGAGCAGAACCGGTACCTGATTGACCCTCAGAGCAGAGTGATCCGCCACTGGATGTGTTGACCAGATCCGTGACGAGGCCTATTTCAAATTTATATTGTGAGTACCTAGCAGAACTGTGCAGAACCAATCTCTTAGTTAAAATCATCTAATCCAAACTATTGCAACCTAAGTAGAACTGCCTCCTAGTAATCCTGTCATCTGTCATTCTAAAGCTGCAAACTGTCACCTGTCATTTTGAGTTTTACTTTAAATCTGAAAATCTACCTTTATTAAATCGTCCGCAACTCTTGAACCGTTTGGGCTACTCAGTATATTTTTCCACAATCGCGATTTACGCACTCGCGAAATTTACCACGATTTGCGATTTGGCTCAAATTCTCCACTTGTCAAAATAGCAGCTCCATTCTTTCCTTGTTAAAATCCGCTTGCGACCTGGTAATAACTCATAGAGCATTGCTAAAGTGAGCCTGCACTAATACCAACAAGCATCTCTCACTCACCCTGAATCTCTAGAGGGAATTAAAATCAGTTAGCACATTTTCCCATCCATTGCCATCACATTTAAAAGCATTTTGGGCCTGTGTTTCAAACTTCTATCTGTTTCCTCTAAACTTGCAGGGGGGGAACTGAGTTCCGTATTGTATTTGATTGTATTCCTGAAGACTGTGTGTGTTACTTCCATCTCCTTGCATTGCATATAGGGGGGGGTGAATTGCCACCAGGGGAAAAGTGAACATATTATCTCTTGTGAAACCATATCAGTTTATTTGCTGTACTGCATTTTATTCCACCTTGCATTTCCTTGAAACCATAAAGCATTTTCAGCTACCTCATCCTCTATACTACTCCTAAGTTATCAAGTGTACCACTGTAACATTACCCATTTTGGATCCACATCATATGTCTCAGTGTACTGTCAGATATTAATTTATTATAAAAGTGTGATATATATATATTGTTTAATTTTTCAAATAAACCTTTTAATTTGCAAAACAAACCTACTTCTTGGCTCAGTGGGGACAGGGGGATTCTAAAAGAGGGGTCTTATATAAGGGTTGTCATCCAGAGTACATGAACTGGACCTAAAAATATATCAATAAGGGTTTCCCTCAGCATCCCAGACTAGTCATTGACCTAGCTGTAGTGTTGATTGAATATTGCTTACAGCACCCCTACACCAACACAGAGGTCCACCAAAACATCATGTCTCCATTGTTCGTGCAAATTGAGATCCTCATGAGGCTGCCATCAACGTTGGCATGATGGTAGCATATACATCACTGCACATCACCCAGATCATGGGAATAACCATTGTGGACTACCACAGTGCATGAGCAACCACAAGGAATTTGCCCCCCCCGCGCCGAATTAACGATGGCACGCACATCTGCCTATAAGTGGAATGCACACATAGCAGTCACTTCATGTGTCTCTACTCATGCATGGATCTGTGGGTGCATACATGAAATGAATGATTGCAATGGTGTCATTGATACAGCTCACATGTGATGTGAGGACTTACACATAATCATTGTTGTCCACATGCAGGTGATGCAGGCTATCCCTTGCAGAGGTGACAGGCACGAGGAGGACTATAATCGTGCCTATACACGTACCCGTGTGTTGATTGAGCAGACCTTTGGCCTCTGGAAGGCATGGTTTCGCTACCTCAGCAGGTCTGGTGGTGCACTCCTGTACGGCCATGAGAAGGTGGGCAAGATCGTCATGGCATGTGTCATGCTACACAATATGTGCATCAGCCGGAATGTGCCCCTGCCCCCTGACGCTGAACTGCAACCACCTGATGATGAGGATGAGGAGGGTGTAGATGGGGCTGCAGTTCAGGGAGGCAGTGATGCACAGGAGGGAGGTGCCATGCATCAGACTCTGATTGACCAATGTTTCTAGCACACATGGATGGGGAGTGTGACATGGAGGTGGAACTCAGGGCACTGGGTGTGTCTGGGACATGGACACTGTACACTGTTCACCAATAAAGCACACAATAAGCAATGTCCTCACATGTGAAATCAGATTGCATAAAAAGTGGATCCAAAATATGTAACTAACAAGTGCACAAGCCCTCCAACCAACACACCCTCTCCCCACTCCCCCTCCCCCCTCAACTTCCCCACACACCCACTCCCCACTCCTCCTCCCCCCTCAACTTCCCCACACACCCACTGCCCCCTCCGCCTCCCCCCCTCAACTCCCCCACACATGTTGTGCACTGGCGCGCACCATAAGTCCACATGGGACCAGTATGCCTGGCTGAACCTACAGCACTCCCCCTATTCCAGCAACAGGTGCACCCTTGTCCAATCTGTGCAGGTTCCGGCCAGACCTACGCACAGGTCTAGACTTAGTTGGGCTTGCATTGGAAAATGTCCCAGGTTGTTCTGCAACCTGTGCCGGACGCATGGCCTCCATTGCTGCCACAATTTGGGAGAGGACCTGCCGCACTGCTGCCAATTCGCCGCAAATGTCCTTTGAGGTGGTCTCAATTGCTGTTTTGAGGGATGCATCACATTCCTTAATGTCATCCCTTGACCGGCCACATTCCAAAATGTGCTGTGTCAACAGCCCTGTCAGCTCCTCCTGCCGCTTCTGAATTGCCCTGATCCCCTCTTGGCTGGTCGGGACAGTGGTGGATGTGTGAGTGGTTTCCAACATGGTTTGTTCCTCATGCACACTTGGCGTGGGGGTGAAACTGCTGGGCCATGAATCCCCAGGAGACAGCCTATGCATGCTGCTGTTGTGCAAGCTGCATGGGGAGAGTTGTGGTGATTGCAGGGGGCCTGTGGTGGTAGTTGCGCCATGTAGCAGAACATCTACCTCATCGTCCGTCACGGCTGCTGTGGCAGCTGTCTCCCCAACTGTGCTGCTGGCTGCCGATGCATTGCCTTCTGCCACTGGCTCCTGGCTCAACTAAAAGTACAGGTCTACATTACTGCGTACAGAGGAGCCACATGAGGGCAAGATACAAGAACGCACCCCTACACCAACACTGAGGTCCACCAAAACAGCATGTCTGCATTGTTCATACAAATTGAGATCATCATGACGCTGCCATCACCGTTGGCAGGATGGTAGCATACATATCACTGCACATCACCCAGATCATGGGAACAGCCATCGTGGATTACCACAGTGCATGAGCAACCACAAGGAATTTGCCCCCCTGCACCTAATTGACAATGGCACGCACACCTGCCTATAAGTGGAATACACACATAGCAGTCACTTCATGTGTCTCTACGCATGCATGGATCTGTGGGTGCATACAGGAAATGAATGCTTGCTATGGTGTCATTGATACAGCTCCCATGTGATGTGAGGACTTACACATAATCATTGTTGCCCACCTGCAGGTGATGCAGGCTATCCCTTGAAGAGGTGGCTACTTACCCCAGTCCGGAACCCGCAGAACAGGCACGAGGAGGACTATAATCGTGCCCATACACATACCCATGTGTTGATTGAGCAGACCTTTGGCCTCTTGAAGGCACGGTTTTGCTTCCTCAGCAGGTCTGGTGGTGCACTCCTGTACGGCCAGGAGAAGGTGGGCAAGATTGTCATGACATGTGTCATGCTACACAATATGTGCATCAGCCGGAATGTGCCCCTGCCCCCTGACACTGAACTGCAACCACCTGACGATGATGATGAGGAGGTTGGAGATGGGGCTGCACTTCAGGGAGGCAGTGATGCACAGGAGGGAGGTGCCATGTGTCAGACTCTGATTGACCAATGTTTCTAGCACACATGGATGGGGAGTGTGACATGGAGGTGGAACTCAGGGCACTGGGTGTGTCTGGGACATGGACACTGTAGACTGGTCACCAATAAAGCACACGTACACAATAAGCAATATCCTCACATGTGAAATCAGATTGCATAACAAGTGTATTCAAAATATGTAACTAACAAGTGTACAAGCCCTCCACACAACACACCCACTCCCCTCTCCCCCTCCCCCCTCAAGTTCCCCACACACCCACTTCCCCTGCTCCGTCCCCCCTCAACTCCCCCACACATGGTGTGCACTGGCGTGCACCATAAGTCCACATGGGACCAGTGTGCCTGGCTGAACCTACAGCACTACCCCTCTTCCAGCACCAGGTGCACCCCTGTCCGATCTACGCAGGTTCCGGCCAGACCTACTCATGGGGCTGGACTTAGTTGAGCTTGCATTGGAAGATGACCCACGTTGCTCTGCAACCTGCACCGGACGCATGGCCTCAATTGCTGCCACCATTTGGGAGAGGACCTGTCGCACTGCTGCCAATTCACTGCAAATGTCCTTTGAGGTGGTCTCAATTGCTGTTTTCAGGGATACAGCATATTCCTTAATGTCATCCCTTGCCCCGCCACATTCCGTAATGTGCTGTGTCAACAGCCCTGTCAGCTCCTCCTGCCGCTTCTGAATTGCCCTGATCCCCTCTTGGCTGGTCGGGACAGTGGTAGATGTGTGAGGGGTTTCCAACATGGTTTGTTCCTCATGCACACTTGGCGTGGGGGTGAAACTGCTGGGCCATGAATCCCCAGGAGACAGCCTCTGCATGCTGCTGTTGTGCAAGCTGCATGGGGAGAGTTGTGGTGATTGCAGGGGGCCTGTGGTGGTAGTTGCGCCATGCAGCAGAACATCTGCCTCATCGTCCGACACGGCTGCTGTGGCAGCTGTCTCCCCCACTGTGCTGCTGGCAGCCGATGCATTGCCTTCTGCCACTGGCTCCTGTGTGCTGGTGGCTGGTGTGGGTGCTATGGAGGGGCCGTAGTGCACATTGGTGGTGTGGCCTCTGGGGTTTTCTTGCCCTTCCGCAGTAGTGCAGGTTGGCCTCTTCCCCTTGATATTGATGGGCGGTGTTCTCCCACCATTCCCCTGGCCTTCTTTTGTGGTCTCGCATCATCCTCTCTAGTGTCCTGGTCATCGCTGTCTGAATGTGTGCCTGTTGGGGACCAATAGAGGGAGAGGGTTAGTGATGGGTCTATAGGCATCAGGCATGCATTGGGGTTGCTGCATTCATGTGGAATAGCAATTGATTGACATTCGGGTAGTGACATATGTGTTGCTTGGCTTTTGGGTGGGTGATGCATGGAAGCGTCTGGGTTGAAACATACATGGGGTGCATCATGCATGTGGACAAGATAGTGCTGTGCACTGCCTGTAGGCAGTCTTGTATATATGTGTCTGGTGGACCCTGCTCTACATCATTGCACTGTCAGTTCAGGTGGACATCATCGTTTTGCTATTTGCATTGTTTCGTTTGGGACACCTACCTTCATCAGCCGATGACGGGCCTCCACGCTCCATGCCCCCTACTCCCTCAATGGCCTCCATCCCTATGCTGCTTGCGTAGATCTCCTCCCAGGGTTGCAACTTGATGGGGGAGTCCACACCTCCGCCTGTCGCCATCCCCAGCTGGCGGTTGGCGGCGAGGATGCTCCGCACGCATAAATGCAGATCGTCCCAGCCCTTCCGGACATCTTTAGGAGTGTGGGGTATGGTGCCAACTGCACTTACTTTCGGCGCAACCTCCGCCCATATCTGCTTCTTCTGCTGCACTGCAGGGCGGGACATGTCGGAGGAGAAGACGAAATCATCATGTTCTTGCAGCGTCTCTGCCAGCATGGTCAACTCCTCTTGGGAGAAGCGCTCCTTGCGCAGGCGCTCTGCGCTTTTTTTGAGTGCTTTCAGCATGGTAAGATGCAGCAGGTAGTGGTGGAGGTGTGGTAGAGGTGTGGTGGTCAGTTGGCTCCTGGTTGTGGAGGATGGCAATGGATTGTGTTTTTAAAGATGGCCGCTGTGCTCTTTCGCGTTCCTGTGCGATGACGCTACTTCTGGTTCCACATATTAGCGGTCACCACTAATGCTGATGGCTTGGATGGCGATGGAGCTATTTGCGCTTTGTGCTATGCCGGTAAGGGTGATTTTTTTTCACCCTTTTACGGCATGGCGGTGGGGTCATTACCGGCATGGCGCAAAGCTTGTGCCCGCAATGTCGTAATAGGCTTCTTTTAGCGGTCTATTGCCAGCACGGACATGGTAGTTGCTCCATGCCGGTAATGACCTGTACTTACCGCCAACCTCGTAATGAGGCCCATTGATTTGGAAAGTGTTGTTCTGCAATACGTGGATGACATTTTAGTTTGCAGTACCTCAGAGGAAGTGTGCAGATGCGATATTGACCAGCCGATGATTATACTCGCTGACAAAGGATATAAGGTTGACAAAGAAAAGTTACAATATTGTCAACAAGAAGTGTTGTACATAGCCAGTGCTCTGATAGCCAGCCTGATAGCACAGCGAGTAGAGCACTCACTTTGACATCTGTGCAGAGCATGCTGACGCAGGTGCGAATCGCAGCAGGGCCAAACTCTGCCTATCATCCTTCCATGGTCAGTAAATGAGCACCACACACTTTGGGTAATATTAAGCAGCGCTCAGATACCAGAGGGTTCGTAGCGCCATATAAATTATTATAGGCCAATTAATTTTGCACGAAGGGAAAAAGGTTAATCCTGAAAGAGCTGAGACTATTTTAAAGACAGCCAAACCACACACACGATAAAACACATGCAGATATTTTTGGGATTATGTAACTACGCCAGAGCATGGGTCTTTGACCAAAGCTCTTTTATAAGGCCTGGCTTGCAGGGTCTAAAGAAAGCACAGACAAGGCAGGAAAAAATTGTGTGGACTGAGGAAATGGAAGAAGGGTTTGATGAATTGAAAAAAGCAATTTGCACAGCTCGAGTTTTAGGGATTTCCAATAATGCTGAGGAATTCTTTTCGTTTTTACATACAGATGACACTGTCATGACAGCAGTCCTTACATAAAGAACCACTTGGGATACAAGCCTCTTGCATATTACAGTGGACTCTTAGACCCAGTGATGAGAGGTCATTTTCTAGCAGCTGCCGCGTTTGCCATAGAGAAGGCTGCAAGCATAGTAATGGGATGTGCCATGATGTTATTTGTTGAGCATGCACTATTTGCCATTCTAGAAAAACCGAAAGGCACGTTGACTTCTCAAAGGGCTTCTACCTATGTGGTAGTCGTATCAAATCCAGTGATCAAAACAGTTTGATGTAAAATAGTGAATCATATCATGTTTATAGCTGAGCAAATGACAGAGGGAGAGCCTGTACACGATTGTGCGAACTATGAAGAGTTATGTGATGAGCTCCCCAGAATAAAGGAGAATGCATTAGCAGGAGGAGAGATTGTTTTTATTGACAGTTCTTCAAGGATTGATCAAAGCGGCTGACAGAGATATATAGATGCCGCTGTGGTAAAGCACCTGGCTAATGGGGAATTTGCAGCACAGGCTGCAGAATTATTGGCTTTGATACTCGCGATCGAGAATCACGCAGACCAGTAAGTAACAGTGTACAGCGACTCCCCTATGGGACATCAATGGTGCACGCAGGGCGAGCACGTTGGAAAAGGAGGGGCTACCTCCGAGCGAACGCCACCTCAATGCAGCACACTGCCTTTTTGGATAGGCTCATTAACACACTAAAACTCCCAGTAGGCATCACAGTTGTTAAATGTGCAGCCCATACTAAAGGGGCAGACTTTATCTCATGTGGAAATCAAGCAGCAGCCGACGCTGAGGCCAAGCATGTAGCGATCACAGATAAAGAGATGATGAATGTTGAAACTCCTAATGTGAATTAAAACATTATTATGATGACTATCTGAAGGATATAACCACTTGTCAAAACCGCCAGTAAATCGAGGTCCAGGGGGAAGCACCTCAAGAGGAAAAGAATTTGTGGACGAGAAGAGGGTGTTCTTTAAATCCCTCTGAAGCATTGTGGTGACAGGACAGCACTGGTAAACCGGTGATGCCTATAGCCTTATTAAGGGTGGCGCTGGAACAGCTACACTAACCCACGCATACAGCTAGGGAGAATCTCGCTGCAACTATTGCTGAGGAATGGTTTGTGCCATATTTAATGGAGCAGGTTGCTTTTTTATGGTGCACTGTATTGTGTGTCAACAATTCACGGCTGGGCATACACTGCGTACAGTTAGGGGAGTAATTCCAAGACCTAATGGCCCTTTTCAGCACTTGCATATCGACTATGTGGACATGATAAAAGTATGTAATGGATATAGATACCTAATCGTTGTGGTGTGTCCTTTCTCAAGATGGATAGAAGCAGGTCCACGTACACACCCAGACTCTACATGTGCAGAAAAATTCTTAGTGTGGTAAGTATTTCCTATATGGGGTGTATGGAAAGTTATGAGGTCAGATAATGGCCCGCATTTTGTAAATCAGATATTTGAGCAGATCAGCTTGTTGCTTGGTATAAAGCACACATTTTCTTCAGTTTATCATCCACAAGGAAATGGGATTTTGTGAGAGGCTCAATGGCTTGCTTAAAGAAAGAATAGCCACGTTGAAGCTGACCTTGAAGAAGGGGTGGTTACATTACCTACCACTGGCATTATATGCTTTAAGGAACCATCCGGGTTCTGACCACCATCTCCCACCCCACGAAAAAGTGACAGGGAGACGAATGAGAACCCCCTCTAATGCATCCATCCAGAGTTAGAAGTGATGCTCAGCCAACTACAGAATTGTAAGGGTTGGAATTACATGATTATTAGATCTGTATGACATCCAGTATTTCTGTCATTTCAGGACAACTGCAGAGACAAGTGTGTAGAGCAGTACAGAACACAGAAGGAGTTGCTGCAACAAACCAATCTCAAGAATTTCATCTTCCCCAGCTATTCCTCCTGGATGCAGTCTTGATCCGCAACCACGTAAGAAAAAGGTGGGATGAACCCCGATTTAACGGTTTGTTCATTGTGGAAGACATCACGCCGTCTGCTGTCAAAGTGCTGGGCAGACGTGCTTGAATCTTCTAGGGAGACGTTAAAATCTTTGCTGGAGAAACTCCTCTTCCTGCACCAGTACACGACGAGGCAAGTACAAGCAACGGGCAAGAACCACATAATGTGCGCGCATTCAAGGAAGTGCATTTAGTAAGTGCTGATCGCCTGGAGCCACGACTGGAGCCGTGTTTGCCTGCCTTTGCCTGGCCCTTTAATGCTACTGGCCCCTCCTTTGCCTTCCCAGCAGCACTGATATATACACCGGACGTGTGCATTCATGCGCGCGCATTCAAGGAAGTGCATTTAGTAAGTGCTGATCGCCTGGAGCCGTGTTTGCCTGCCTTTGCCTGGTACGGATTTGCTACAAGTAAAGGAACTGTGGATTAGAGGGACATTGGTGGAGAGTCACGCTGTGGGTTCTTACACTAGTGGGTCCTAACACGTGTTATTCTTCTTGTTCTTGCAGCTCCTTTAAAGCTACTGGCCCCTCCTTTGCCTTCCCAGCAGCACCGATATATACACCGGACGTGCGCATTCATGCGCGCGCATTCAAGGAAGTGCATTTAGTAAGTGCTGATTGCGTGGCGCATTCAGCATTCGGCGCTATACTACCATATTATTAATTCATAATTATTCATAATTATTCATTTTTTATTAAATTAACTTAAAAAGCCATTAAGCCATTGAGCGAGCTGAGCCGAACCGAGCCGAAAGATTTACGGTTTGACATAAGGATTTGCTGCTCGGCAATTCTGTTGCTGTTTGTTGCTTCGTAGCTACATCCCATCTACAGCATATTATTTCACTGTGAATACGAGCTTCTTTCTATTACAAGCTTTTTTACTATGAGCCTTTTAACCATGTTAAGGTAGTGCCTTGTTTTTATTTTTGACTTTGACTTCGATTCAATGTTTAATCGTAGTCTATCTAATTATGCAATGCTGACATAGCGCGCACTAAGCAGCCCAACATAATGTGTATGCACTTATTCTTGAAATTGAAAAGTTAGTGGTTGTGGTTGTGCGCGATACTACTAATTACCACTAAATTCATGTAGAATATAGCATATAGTTTTACTAAAAGGCTTAAAAATTTTAATGAAACGTCTTTTACGATCACATATAATCACATATAGTTAACATAGGTGTTTAAGTTGTTTAAGTTGTTTGGTACAAACAGGGTTTTCAGTATATAGGCGTTTTGCTGGTCCTGGAGCAAGAAGCTTACCTATCTGTGCCCCCATTGAGGTTAAACGTAGAGGACATTTTTTTAAGAGAGTTGTTCGCTTATTACCACCCTTTATTATTCTAAGCCTAGTCTGTATTATGATTGTATTCTTAACATCCACATCTATCTAAGATAGTCTTGACCCACACATAATACTATGGCTATGGCTAGTAAACTAGCTATCAGTAATAATGAAGAGTATGCGAGTGAACTCGCAATACACAAAAATCTTCAGAACAGACGGATATGTATCCCAAAGGTCATTTCTAACCCGAAAATAGGGTTACCTAAGTGTAAGCAAATAACAGAATACTATAGTAAAACATCACTAAGTGTGCCGTCTAACTCTGAACTAGAGTCTGTTAAAGTTGATCTAGTGAATGATCTTACAACAAATCTGGGATGTGTAAGCTCCAAATTGTTAAGTGATGTGTTAGGCGCTCACACTTATATTGCACCACCTCCTAATAATAATGTGACCCATACAGTAGATACTTTTCACCTAAAAGTGGAATTAGCAACAACGATGAGCTAGTGCACAATAATGGCTATATAGCCTTAGTTCACGCACTACCAGTCTCAGTCACTGGGGTATGTCCATCTATTGATCTCCCTGAGTCCTCACTGTATGATCTTGAGGTGGAATACATGGGCCTTGACCCTGAGCAATCTGTCTTGGAGGCTGTTAATACACCCATGTATTTCAGTCCTCCCAGTAAACTCTGTGACCAACAAAGTGTAGTCACCACTAGGCACCCCCCTACACCTATCGCACCACCAGTAATGGATGAATGTCCCCCTCCTGTCTTCTCCTTTTACCCTTCTCATTCTACCAATACTAGGACACAGAGTGTTTTTCATTTCCCCGTTTCCAAGGAATTGCCTAATTTAAGTGAGAATCCCACAGATACAAGTATGAATTCTGATGATATGTTTTATGCGCTTGAAAATCTGTTGACACTATTAATTAGTAAGTGTGAAACACTAGAAAAGAAGATCAACATTCAATCCCTGATAATTCACAAGAATATGCGTGGTTGTTGTCATACTAGTAATAGGGTGATGTCTCGGCCATCCCCTCGCAAAGCCTCCTCTTCCGCAGATATTATACTAAAGGAAAAAAGACTGAAGAAATCTAGAACCAATGTTCCACGATTGGCTCCTGTACACCATGCCTTTATGTATGGTTGCAGACGCCCTCGCAGACAACATAGAGGTAGGAAAGTATCGTCCGCCCAAAAAGCTGTATGTAGGGTCGAGGAATGTTCCTCTGAGGTAGCTCAGGTTGACAACGTGGTAGCGGTAAATACTGTACCACTAGTTTCAGTATCCCTTGCTGAATAGGTGGAAGTTATCACAGTTGAAAGTAGCCCAACCAACAATGTAAGTCTGAAACCCAGTAAAGCTCAGCAGAGTAAAATATCAAAACCGAAATTGCCAAAGACTAAAGCTGCAAAATCAAAGAATTCTGATAAACAATCTACTTTACCTGCATTATGAGCTAATCCACAGAGTACTCATGCATCTAATACTGATACACATGCAGGCACTGATCCTAAAGTAATGGATACTTCTGTAAGTAATACGAAGATTCCTGCTCTTCAATTAGTGCAACTATACCAAGACTCCGCTATGACACCACTAAATAGGTCAGCAGTGTTATGCATATTCAAGTCTATTGTACCGCTGAGAGTCATTACTTCTAATGACATACGAATAGTAGATCAGGCGGTACTGAAGAACCAATTTATAACAAACATCTCTTACTCAGCAGATGCATCCTTGAATTATGTAATGGGCTTTGAGGCTGACTTCCTGCAATTGGGCTACAATATCTCAAGGGTTGAAATTCCCTTAAATAAGAATGAAATTGTAATACCTGCCAACGTATCGAATAGTCCTCCTTGTAATCTACCTCTAAGAATGGACTTGCATAATTCCAATATGCTACGAGAAACCGTTGTTAAGGATAGCGCAGATCTTCCCAATACTCCTGACGGTTATTGGCAGTGGTTGCCTATGGCATTTAAAACTCACTTCCTCGCCGTGCCTCAGTGATGCGACAGGGTGGATATGCTCTTATCTTGGAATAGAAGAGGGCATACCCACCTGTTTGACAATGATGGCCTGATGAGTAAAATGAGTATGTCTAGTGTGGTGGCATTGCAGGACACATGGTTACTGGCTGAAATACAAATTGATGGTCGGAGCACAGTCCATCAGATCGCCACCCAAGGCATTAAGGGACGCCCAAAAGGAGGCCTCCTTGTAACCGTGTACCCTCCATGGCGGATAGTGAAACTTAATCAGTCAACTGAGCACATCTTGGCCACAATGCTCTCAATGGCAACCCTCAACATTCTGTTAATAAATGTATATGACCCTCCGAATATGGCTATGACTGCAGCAAACGTCAAAACTGTTGATGCACTGCTACGGAATTATAGTTATGAAATCCCGGTGTGGTTGGTTGGTGATTTTAATGGGAAAATTGGTCATCTCCCTCTTTCCACGGCAGGTATCTCTGAATTTATTTCGATAGAGCCGTCTATGGTGAAAACTAATAACCAAGGGGCCAAGTGGCACTCCATGTTAGCAGCACAGGGGATAGTGAAATTGAACGGATTGACACCCGGCGATCACAACATGGCCTTTACTAGAATTGAGGGTCGGTCAGCCTCCACAATTGACTGTGCACTATCAAACCGGAAAGGTATACCCTACATATTGGACATGCGCACGGTCACTCGATATGAAAGTGATCATGTGCCATTGTGTTGGTTATTAAAGATGCCACGAAAAAACAACAACTGCTGTTGAATATGACGGAAATGGCCAATTGTCCCTAAATGAAGGTGGGAATCGAATTAGATGGCATGAACTCAATATTACACGCACGGATGTCGCTGTGTCAGAATTGTTACCAAATTTCATACTAACTGGTTCTGGTGGTGTGAATGAAGCAGAGGCTTTGCTATTGAATTTTTCAGAAATGATGCTGAAAATAAGTGAAAAGGTTGCCCAAAGACAAACAAACGGCGTGAGAGATTTGACGCTGCCATCAGTGACGCCAAAAGAAAGATGCGTAAAGATATACATATGATATTAGCTGAGCATGGTCATTGTACATCCGCATTGACTGTCCCATCTCTAATTAAAACTTTTAAAAAGAAACTACAGGAAATGGTTGTCACACCATAAGTTGAAGTGCAGTGTTAAATTATGGAAACAAATTGCTGAAAAAGCAAGCACTAGTAATACCGTAGGTATATGGCAACTACTTCAACATTCTCACCCACGCCCCCTTACTATCAACTGTATAACAGAAGAACAATGGTGTAATCATTTAAGCAGTACCCTGGGTCGATCAGTTACCAACGATAACAAACTCTCTTGATAAATACTGCTCTGATAATGGTTTACTTATCAATATTGACAAGAGTAAAGTGATGGTATTCATTAAAAAAAGAAATCCAAAAAACTATGTGTGGCAATTGAATAACAAAAAGGTGGAACAAGTAAGATCCTATAAGTATCTGGGTGTTATCGTGGATGACCGTCTGAATTGGAATGCCCAGTGGACACCTATTCAAAGTCATTGCACCATTGCTACCAACGCCTTCAGCATTTTCATTGGCAGAAACTGTGGTTACTCCGTATCCGCAGTATTGACCATATATATACCCAAAATTAGAGCCATATTAATGTATGCAATAATCATTTGGGGACACAATATCATTAAGTTGGTGGAACGGTTTGAAGCATTATTTTGTTTACCAACCTCTATAAATTTGGAGTATATCTATCTAGAATTTGATTTCCTAGGAATGTCATATGTCTTCATCAGTCATTGTGTGTTAAACTTCGAAAAGTTAAATCGTCTGAATGTTGACACCATATTTTTACCATATATCACCGCTATAATGAGTTTGGACAGGCCTGCTTCATTTGGAATAATGGGCAAATTGAAAAAACTACATTCCAATTGGATTGGTTTAGTGGCCACACATAGCAATCTCGGCATTTTCAGTATAAAATTAAAGCTGAAAAGAGTATTGAAAGAAATTTGTTATGAACAACAGCTAACCAACCTTGCCACTAAATCACATAGCGGTCTTGTACACCAGGCTATATTAATGCGTATCCAAGTCCGCAAACTGTTCAATTATATCTCCTACTCCAATTTAATAAAACAGTGGCTCTTGAAACTCAAGGAGCACAAATGGGACTATCTTGCTCGAAGCGTATGTGCCGCCTATGTGGAAACAATATAACAGAGACACTATATCACTTATTAATTTTATGTGATAGTTTGCATGCTGTCCGATATAAACATATGAAGGCCTATAACAATTGCTATGATCCTAGTGAAATATAAGATCTATGGCTCCAATTTTTGCGTGGTGATGACCTAAATTTGATATATTTTATGACTGCTTTTTATAAACAGATAGTACTGATTTTACGCTGTATTGAGTGATTCTGTGATGAACTGTATTGTACATATATGAATTGTGAGTCATGTGCTGGTACATTTTTATACTGGGGTCTATATGTGATGATGAATTGTCAATTGTTATACAAAGCATTTGTTTTGCTATATGTGTAAATAAACAAACTTGAAACTTGACACTATAATGTGTATACGAGAGCTATGACGAGGGAGAAGGACGCAGAAACTGACAAATAGAAAGACAAGGAATTCCTTGGACTTTGACTTGGTTCGGAACACTCCTTTTAAGCCATTTATAAAAGGGATTAGGAAAACTAGTTCAAACACTCTGTGCTATCATTTCAGGGTGAAAGAAGATCCTTTTGTTCATAAGGCCACAGTAGCTTACTGACTTTGGACTGAGGCATGCTTAAGCCTTGATAAGAAGAAAGTGATAAGAGGTTATAAACTTTGGACTGAGGCATGCTTAAGGATTGATAAGAAGCGGATTATGCCAGATTTTGATCACGGACAAAGCAATTGGAAAAGGGTATAGCACCCGTTTGACACTGAGTTCTTGTTTGGATTTACCCATGGTGTCACCCAGTGATGACCTTTCTAGGCACATTCTTACTTATTTCGAGTTGGTGTTGCACACTTTCTCTTCGTTGATGGGGATAACCACTCGCATTCCAGCTTTCATAAGAAAATTGCCTATATTCATCACTGAACAATTCTTGCAGCTACCTGAGTACAGCGAGGAGAATACAAATGCCCCTATCAAACGAAGCAGCTCATAGACTAGTCAGAGTGGTGTTCTTTCGTCAGATTGAAGAGTGTCCACACCTTGTTAGGCGGCACACTGATGTGCACACCTTTCAAAGGGATCCTAGAAACACTGCAAATCTGAATGTGATCTTGGAAGGTATTATTATTCAAGTGAGCATCTATTCTGAGCGAAATCACAGGTCATTGTAGAAACGTCGAGGGACAGATCTAAGGGTTGAAGATTATGGAAGGTCACATGAAAAAAATGAGACCTAAAAGAAGCACACAGGAAGATAATTATGAATTGAATGATTACCTGGCCAGCACAGCACACTTGGGAAATAACATATGGTACCAACACATGAAGAAAGTTGGGAGAGCAACTTCCAAGGAGGAATGCTTTGTGTGTGCACTCCTGCAATACAGCACGGGGAAGTCGAAGATGTTCATAGCTGTTGAAATAGCACATTGTCTTTCACACTTAGCACTTTGCAAGACCAGAGGCCAGTTCATGGGTAGTGATGCTTCTCTCAAATGGGCAACTGAACGGACAGATCCAGATGAAGATGACTATATTCAAGATATAAAGACAGGAAACAATGCAAAGATTTTGTATTTGTATTTTATTTAATTTATATAGCCCTTTACTCCAAAGTGCTTTACATAAGAACAAGTAAACATACACCAAGCATAAGATGACAATTGAACCACAACCTGAAAACAGCATAAAGAACAACTTACAGTATTGTAGAGGTGAGGAGGATGTGGGAGGGGGGAGTTTAGCAAGGGAGTGGTAGGTGTTAGAGGAGGTAAGGATGGGGGAACAAGCAGGAATGTGAGGGAAGAATAGCGGAGAAGGGGAGACAAGAATCAAGCGGGGGAAGGGAGGAAGGGGTCAGAGCGATGGAGAGGGTAAGGAAGAGGAGGAGTAGGAGGTAAGGGTAAAAGGGGAAGGGAGGAGGTAGGGAAGGTGGGGTGTTAGGGAGGTGAGTGGAAAAGGTAAGATTTTAGAGAAGAGCGAAAGGAAGGGTAGGAGGGAGAAGAGCGGATGTGAAGGGGGAGGCAGTTCCAGTAGAAAGGAGCAAGGAGTTGGAAGGAGCAGAAGCGGGAGGGGGCACATGGTGGAGGAGGAGGAGAGAGTAGGAAAAGATTAGCAGAGTGGAGAGGACGAGAAGGGGTGTAGAAGGAAAGAAGGGAGGAGAGGTAAGGGGGAGCAAGATCATAGAGGGATTTTAAGACAAGACAGCGGAACTTGAACTTGAGTTGGGAGTGGAAAGAGAGCCAACTTAGAGAGGTGAGGGAGGAGGAGATGGAATCAAGAGGTCAGAGAAGGCATAGGGAGCGGATGGCAGAGTGGTAGATGGATTTAAGAGGGGAGAGATGAGAGGAGGGGAGTCCCAAGAAAAGGGAGGAACAGTAGAAGAGTCTGGAGAAGAGGAGGGAAGTAATTAAAAGTTTAGTGGTGTGAAAGGTAAGTAGGGGTCGAATTTTACAAATGTTATAGAGGTGAAAGCGACAGGATTTAGCAGTGAGAGAAATGTGGTGAGATAGATAGAGGTGAGGGTCAAGATGGATACCAAGGTTCAGGGAATGGGGAGAGAAGGAGAAGAAGAAGAAGAGAAGGAAGAAGAAAGAAAAGAAGAGAGAAGAAGAGCTGTGAAAGATGAGAAGTCTTGTGATCAGATATGAGAACCCTGGAGTAAAAGGAGCTGAAATCAGAAGGAAAGTGAACAAGAAACTTGAGGTCGCAGGAATATCTGCAAACAATGTTCAAATTTGGAAGAACAGAGGTCAGATGCAGATCTGGGGATCAGTGTTATCACCAGATGGATGGGAAACACGAATGGTGATCTGCAGAGCCTGGATGATAACTAATCATCCTGAATCAACTATTTTGAATGCACAAGAGGTGTTCAAACCGTTGTGGCCAAGACTTTCTAAACTATTGACATGGGTCAAAGACAGAGGAGGACCTGCAAATAGTGCCTTTGGAGGGCTCAAATTTGTGCTTCAGGAATAATGGCACGAGAAAAGTTGGAGAGAATCAGAAATTCGATTGTATCTTTGATACATTAGGAATGGTGCATGGAACAGAAGTGATCATGGATCATTATTGGACTTGTGGATCCAAGGGCTACATAAGGCTACCTAAAGATTGGGGGGGTATGCACATTGGTGAATGTCCATGTTCCATCATTAGTGATTCCAAAGAGTGATCTGAATCTCAACTGTTTCCCAAAAGCAGATGCTCACCTGATGAAGAAGAGATCTGTGGAGCTGATGAAGATAGATAACTAATTTTCAGCCAAGCCAATAGAAGCATTTAATTCTATCCCATATGGACACAGACTATTCAGCCAGACTTCTTCAGTGCTCACATTGATCTTCATGCCAAGAATCCAGGTTGGAGCAAATACCAAGTGGCTGCAGATAACCAGATGGGAATTACTGCAGACAATTAACACTCTATAAAAGGATTCAGTGCAATAAGAGAAGAGTTGAGAGCCATAAGACTGATGACTCTTCAGAACAGATATGATCACATGGACATGATCACAGCTATGGATGAAGGTGTTTGTGCAAAAATCGGAGAATCATGTTGCCCATTGTTACCTTCTCACGATGACGAGAATGGAACCTTGACAGAGGCCATAGACATGCTGATGAAACTCCATGGCCAGATGATAGACGAAGTAGAAGACGTTGCTGTTGATAGCTGGTTTGGATCATTCTTCTCTTGGGTTCCTCAATGGATGGCAGACATGTTCAAGTTTCTTGGAGCCCTGATCGTGATGGTATTACTTGGATTTTGCGTGATAAAAATAATAATCTCACAGTGCAAGAAGACAGCAACGAAAGCCATAGGGATGAAGATTATGATTGATGTTGAACCAGGATGGAAGACCAGAGATCTGATGGATGAAGAGATCAGATAGTTTGTGAAGGCCAGTATCCATGCACCTGAAGGAACAAAGTTCCTGTACCCTAAGAACCATAAGAAATATGTGGGAAGATTGATCTATTGCAGTCCAAGTGGACAATGCATGCTCATGACATGGAACAAGGATGAGCATGTGAAATCAGCAGGATGCCTGAAGGGAATCATAAAGTTATGGATCCCTAAAAAGCTCTTTTTCAGAAGAGAGTGTCTAGAGATGAAGGATGATGAGAGACTGGTCGATAAATCATCCAGAGGGGGGAATATAGAGGAGAAGCCAAGTACCACCCCTCCAACTGCCCCACATATATTACCTATAGAGTGGGAACCAAAGTATGTGACAAATGAAGAACAATTGAACCAGCAAAGAGCAGAGTGCCAATAAGAGTACCTATACCTAAGACGATCTGGGAGGCAAGGTACCCATTGAGAAAACCATACCTGCATACAAGACAATATGATGGCCATTTAAATGAGATTCCTGAAGAAGCAGAGCAGATGAAGGGCAAAGATGAATGGTGACATCACAAATGAGATGAACTGACGCACATAGAAGAGAGGCAGAGACCAGAGAATGCCGATATTCTATAAGGCATGAAGAAAGTTTCAAGGATAAGTGACATCTTGGGATCAAGGTGAAGAAGCTTATGCCGCAGAAACAGATGAAGATATTAGGCTAGTTTAAATGTGTACAGATGCAACAGAAATGCAAGCAGCAAAGTAATCTTAAAAGCTAGCCTCAAGCTTTACATTAAATGAATTGCAGCAAACGCCAATGTATATAAATAGATGCATATGGACAAGTAAAAGATGGATGTTTCCACTAACGCACTATAAGCAGTGCTGAAAGTTAACAAGAAGGCCTCATTTCAGGGTGTCACAGGTGAAAGAAGTTAATTGAATAACAAGTGAATCTCAGCAGAAGGAGTTGGATGAGCCAAGAAGTCAAGGTCTTATCAGAACTGGAAGTGGCTGACATTGGATACAAATTGTGCGCAAGAACAGAGACTGCTGTTCAGAAGGCTTGAGCAAAACAAAAGATGTAAGAGGAATATTAGAAAATAATATTAAATACTCGAAAATGCTTGATATCATGGTGTCCAGTCACGTGAAAGAAGGAAGTTGGCCGATTGAGGGAATCACACCTACGCATGAGGGTAGGCTGTGCCTGCACTCCTTAAAAATTCTCAGAGCACAGTACAAACTCAAGGCCAAACTTCAAAGGACTAATGGACACTGGACCATTGAGTTGATGATGGATTGATATGTTAATTGGTGTGAAGCCAGTGTTAAAACGAGCCCACCAGCACCTTGACGTTCAGTCTGCATGCTGCTAGACGTAGGTGGAAAAGTACTGACAGGTGTTAGAAGCCAACCAATTGTAGAGGACTGCATAATTAAGGGTCCTATAGTTTGTGTAGCCAATGGAATGTCGTGTATTTAATGACGTTCATAATGACTATTTTTAGGGGAGGGCTTAGTTGCCCCACCTGATGTTTAGTACCCTATCACTCTCCTTCACAGTTCTATACTGATATGGGACTTATACTTAGATATTCATTTAGAGCCAATCACTCCCTCCGATAGATTTGGAAGTTTTCCACGTAGGTAGTGACGCAGGTCAACACTTCACTGGTGATGATTTTATATTATATAACTTCAGTTTCTACTAAAATGAGTCGAGTAAGAGGATCGAGCGAATGCTGATGTTCGTTGTACTCCCTGTTTTAGACCTTTTGATATTAAAATGGACTCCCTTTTGCCAAACTACCTGAGACATCTTGATTATTGATGTATGAATAAAATCTGCACCCCCATCCGTCTCTAGGGTATTATCTCTAGGGTATTGCAACTCATCTTAGAGGGCTGGCAACCCAGTTCAGAAGGATTGTCAACAAGTGGAAAATATAGATAAAGATAAATGGGTACAATATTATGTCCACTGAATCAGAGATTTCAGTGGCTGTCGACCACTTAGGAGGAATGCTGTCAGCCCAGATGGGTTACGCAATGATGCGGAAAGCCAACTGGTGGGAGCTAATATTGGAACAGTATTTACGGCAATTGGTGAAACCTCGAAGTTGCGTGGGATTATTGTACCTTTTTTTAAGAAAGGCAAGTTGGATGATTTCCTCTGTTAAAGGTCTATATCTCATCTGGATATTTCTTTCAAAATGTACGCTAAGTGTATTCTTGACAGATTGGAATATCGGGTGCCAGAGAATAATATTTTTCAGCCATTACAGGAAGGTTTTCAGCGCAGTTTTTCAATGATTGAATGTTGATTCATTTTATCTGCAATTATAGATAGATACTGTAGACTTCTGGTGGAAGTGAGTTTGTTCCCTTTTTAGAGCTGGAAAATGCTTTAGACACAATTGACAGGGGCACTTTGTGGAGGAAATCAAATGCATTGGGAATCCCTCACAACCTACTAAGACTGGTGCAAATATGTCATGACCAGGCAATGGCAACAGTGAGGTATGGAGGAGTGGGTGTTAATACGCCCTACTAAAGATCAATGGGGTGGGGGGTGAAACAGAGTTCTCTGCTTGCCCCCCTGCTATTTATCCTTTTTATATCAGATTTGGGGCTGGGGAATAAGGAATATAGAGCACTACTTTATACCGATGACACTGTCCTTTTGTTGACAAACCTAGCTGGCCTAAATGAAGGGGTCTACTATGCCATGGACTTCCTTGAAACCCACAAATTGAAGTTAAATAAAAGTAAAACTAACATCTTGATTTTTCGGGAAAAAGCGGAAACACTTTAGGTGGGAAATCGGGGGGGAACAGATTGGAGTAGTAGACTCTTAGGTTTATCTAGGCCTAAAGTTTAGAAGGAACGGCCTCCGGATGGAACATAATAAACAACAGGCTGACAGGTCAAAGGTCAGACTTAAAATGCTACAGAGATTTTATTTTAAAGATGGGTCTATTAGGCTGGATAAGTCCATGGATGTTTCTAAACCTAAGGTAACATCATAGATTCTGTACAGGAGCGAGATCTGGGAATGCAGAAACTGTAAGCCTCTGGAAATAGTCCTGACACAATTCTGGTGCCAAGTTTTAGGCCAATGCCTAGGTTGTCTGAACAGTGCATTAATAATTGAATTAGGGCTACAGAGCATTTCATCCATGGCACAGTCCAGACACCTGACATATTTCTCCTAACTAAAACTGGCGTATTCAACCAACCCAAATGCCCTATCTGGCTTCACAGTGATGATGGAAGTTCTGGGCATGAACACAAATGCAGGGTTAAAAAAAGGAAGTAGTCTTTGGGACGGACAGTTATATGAAAAGGGGGATGGACATTTGCAAGACCAATCTGGCTCAATTGAAATCAGCAATTAAGAGCTAGACAAAGGGCGTTGTTGGTGGTTGTAGACAGTGTTAAACCGTTGTGCTCACTCGCAATGTATGTTGAGGCCAAAGGGAGTCTTGCGGCTCCCGGACGGACCCATCAGCAGACTCAGCTCACCGGTGGGGTGGAGGTTACTGATTATGACAAGGCTAAAACTGTTTCCGCTCGCCAAAAGAGCAAGCTGGCTCAAGGCATCGACAACATGCCTGTGCGGTATGGGGTTGGATGAAGACCTGGCACATTTTCTTTTGATTTGCCCATTTATTTATGAAGCCGGGAGGATGGCATGGTTAGACCTTACTTCCTGGTTCATAATATCAGATCTTGTAAGGAGGCTATGGCTTTAATGTTTAACTGTGTGCAGCCCCAGTCTCTCTCTGACTTGATAAAGTTCCTGGATATGACTTTAAACATAAGATTATTTAAAATGCAAATTGCGGCAAAGGGTTGAATGTCTAATACTCGGCAAGCTAGCAGTTATTAGTGGGTGAAATACACTGGAATATTTGCCTATAGGGTTTAAACTGTCTGATTTGAAATAAGTTGTTGATTAATGCACGTGGCAATAACTGAGTTTGATGTGGATTAATGTTTGTACGTGTGTATTGTTAAGGGAGCAATCCGAATACACCTTTAAAATGAAAATCAGGATTATGTTGTGATGGAATGACAAGCTCCTTATGATGGAGTGCTCTGGGTACGGATTTCAACACCAGGCTGTTCATAGCAGGGTGCTGCATCTCATAGAATGCAGCAACACTGGCCATTAAAAGCGGATTTTATGGAATACAAATTGGAATACTTTTATTATGCCTTACTTTTAATAATGTTATCACGAAGAAAACATGTTCTGGCCTCCAAGGTGAGTATGCCGCATTTTGAATCTCAGCCTGGTGTTTAATGTCCCATTTACTTAAAAGTAATCTTCATTACTCTCAGTGCAGGTCTACCTCCTCACAGTCCTTGACATCCTAGAATATGGACTGCGGTGAGGAAGACAGACGAGGATGTAATGCTTTATAACAGATAGGGAAGGGATGTTTATACATTTCCTTGTGTGTTCTGTCGCTGTCAGAAGGCTGTGCAGTGTGTGTATGGCGAAGTCGACCTGGTGCAGCTTATGAGCCATGCCCTTAGTAGCAGCAATTGAATTTGTAGAAAGAAAACATAGTCTGATTGGATTTTCTTTAGCCTTAACGGTCCAGTCTGGTCTTAGTGTAGGAAATCTTTATGGGTGCATGTTGAGGTAGTGTTTGGGTGGGAGGGCCAGGTAACTGGGCACCGTCCTGGCCAATGTTCCCTCTAATTATTTTTCCCTAAGTGCAGAAATGGTAAGCTTTCGTGGACACATTATTTTACCATGTGCGCACTTTAATAACGAGGTTACCCACTTTGTGAGCGTGCGTAGTTAGTGAGCTATAATCTCCAAAGAGCTTGGAAGGAAATGTCCCCTTCCCAACCACTGCAATTTGTTACAAATCAGTGTAAAAGGGGCATTTTACAACATGTTTTCCAAACATATAGGCTAAAACAACAAAATATTTCATATGTGATTATAAGGGGAGCTCATCATCCAGTCCAGGACTTCATGATATGCCATAATACCTACCAAGAGTATTCCTTTACAGTGAAAAAAGTGTATGTGCAAAAAAAGCTTTGTATGCTCAGGATAAACAATAGGTTTAGTTCTGGTAATTCATTTGTCAACACTGCTCAGAGACATTGCAGAAAGTGTCTAATGCCACTGGAAAGGAACACTCATCTTTATTAAAAAAAACGCATAGCTTATCACTGATGTGACTGTCAAAAGATGTAGACAAGGTACAATTTTTGCAAATGAAATAATGGCTACTAAAAGGAATGTGTCAGACAACCATAGTTCATGTGCCACTTGAATTAAGTAGTTCAGGGGCCAAGAGAACATGCCTCTCATAATTTGTGAAGTGACAATTGCATCAGAATAACTGCACCACAGAATATGATTATCGGAATTCCTGGGGCTCTGCTTACTATCCACATTACGCTGTCATGTGAGTCGTGACAACATTTGGTCAAAACCGGGCTTAGAGCTAGGAGGCATATACACCATCAATTTTTTACAGGAAAAGGTGACCAACAAAAATGGGAAACCATGAACATCTAGGAGCCTACTCTCTGCTTTGATCCACTGATATGTTTTTGAATCTGTGAACAGTAGAGCAGTGCCAAACTCAAATAATATTACTGTATAATCTCAAGAGGCGTTTTAAGGGAAATAACATTTTAATAAGCATGAAATATCCCTAGCTAATAACTTTTTTATTCCCTGAAAAATCATTTGATTCCAAGTAGGGAGCACAATCATACCAGAACCATGCTTGTAATGCTGACATATGAAGTGCAATGACAAGGCACATAACAAAGCTTATAGTTTTGCCCACCCTTCCTCACCACAGCCTAAGCAACATTTAACAAGAGCCTTTTTGAGGTTTCTTCAGGAGCCCCGTTAAAGAAAATCACACATATTTGCCTTTTAAGTCAATAGCGGCAATGCTCAGAGATACAACAGATTCAGAGCCTTCTTCTTTAACTAGTGACCACTCTTCTGCATTTCACTGCTATTAGTTGAACAAGATGCATTAGGGTTGCTAGAGGCATTAAATGCAAACACATGATTACATTGAAAAGCCATCTGCAACAGACCATAGAAAGAAACAGAAGGTGCAGTTTCCTAGACTGTTACTAGAGTTTCCAATCCTTTAGCAATTTCTTCATTGTACTGTACAGCCAAAACCTTTGATTTAGTTTTCAAAAAGTTGATGTGTACTTCACCCCGACGGACTGCTCTACTGTGATCTTCCAACCATACCCCTACACTGCTCCTGTGCTAGCCTCCAATACTAGTGTACAGTGCTCTACACACTAACTGGGATATTTGCATACCCACACTACTTTGTGAGCAAAATATATGTAAAGCCTCACCATGATATCATGTGCAGTTTAAGAAAATGTCATCAATCTGTATGTGCATAATTAATATGAAGTGGAGACAAGATTGTTTGCAACATAGTCCATCTTTACATTGATGGTTAGGATTATACAAGTGCTAAGTGCAACCATTTTTGTATAGAAGTGAACTGCCATAGAATTTGTTAAGGTCTATGCTCCATGGAACTCTGAAAACTTGGGAGGGCTGCAGATTGTGTGAAAAGCATTCTAGTTCTGAACTTCTGTTGCCATAATATTATATGCAAAAAATGCCAGGCATAGTCCAAACCAATTATCAATTGCAGGTCAAGTCAATGATGTTGCAATGTTGCTCTCCACTTATACAGTAATGTTAGCAATGCTAAAGTAGGAGACGTTGAGCATGACATTTGCCTACTCAAACTCCTTATAGGGGAAATGAATATTTGAGTTTTAGAATGTGTTAAGGGGCCTCTTCAAAGTGCTTGTGTGATGCATGTCCAATACACATCAAAGTAGCCTGCTTACTTACAATCAGTATCTGATATTTGAGCTGACAGTTTGGTTACATAGTCTAGGTGATGCTTTTGCCAAGGCACCATGAGTAAGGAGATAATTCATGTGCTTGAATGTCATTCATATTATACCAAACATAAAACAAGTGGATTTTCGTCAAAGTCTGGTAACGTTTTACAAAGCCATGGTAGACAGCCAAGGTTGTCTGATAACATCTGAATGTTTCGTAGGGCAGATATTCTAGTCATAAGGTATACATGGGGTACAGTCAAGTATAGGAAGCATCGGTGGGGAGGGAAGATAATTTTGTTAATGTTTGCAGGCATATCTTAGGTATACCTTCTGTTCATGGAGCCACTTTTTCATATCCATTTTTAACCTTTTGTGGGTGTATTTTTTTCATTGGGTGTTTAAGGTCAAGCTTGCATAGTAGGGCAAAGTAAGAAGGCTGGACCAGAAAATCAAGACAAGTTATTATAATTTAGCTACATATTGAGAGAAGCAAATATTAGGTACCTGCTGTGGTTTGTGCCTTATTACATCTTTTTGATTAGATGAGAATTGTCTGTGTGTGCTGTAAAAATTCTTCTGAGCAGCCCCCTGAAGAAATCTGGGCAAGCGCACATGCGCACAGCTTAGAGGGAACATTGGCCCTGGCTTCCCTCCGGGTCTTGGCATGTTTCCTCTGCAGTCGTAGAGCAGAGTTTATGGTGTTCATTCATGTGTCTGCGCTTGGGGTTTATTTATATTTATTTATTTATTTATACATTTATAAAGCACTCAAAGCCCAGAGGCAACTAGGCACTATTACATACTTAAGGAGGTGGTTACAAATTATTAAGCACAGAACTTCATGGTTGCAGAATTACAATTTTTACACAGAGTACAATATGAACTTATATACATTTATGTACAATTTATTTGCATGCGTCCTGCTGGTATTGAGCTAATGTCTAAACAGCTAATGTCTAAACAGCTAATGCAGGAGGTCGTCCATGAATAGTAAGGTTTTTAGGCTTTTTCTGAAGGACCAGAGATAAGTAGGGAGGGCATTACACAGTTTGTGAGCTATAATCGGCAAACTTGCTCCTCCTGCTTTCTGTCTTTTGTAATTGGGGGTGATGGGGAGATTGGTGTACTGGGGATGGGTTGGTCTGTTGGAATGGGCTTTGCGGATGGGATTGCTGAGGTATAGGGATGCCTTGTTTGCAATACATTTTTGGGTGAGCGTCAGTATTTTGAAATTAATTCTGTCTTGGACAGGGAGCCAGTGGATTTTCCTCCTGATGGTAGAAATGTGATCATGTCTAGGAATGTTTAAGGCATCTCTAATGGTGTTGTTTTGGACAACCTGTAATCTTTTGATGTTTCTTGAGCTGGTTCCTGCAAATAGTGAATTGCAGTAGTCTATCCTGGATAATATCAGGGCTCTGGCCAAGGTGATGAGATTGTCAGCAGAGAGGAACAGTCTGCTAGCTATTATCACTTTGGTGGTGTGAGCTGCTGAAGAGACGACAGCGCTAACCTGTCTGTTTAAGGTAAAAGAGGAGTTGATATACACGCCCAGTGTTTTTATTTCGTTGGCGACTTTAATATTATTACTGTCAATAATGAAGGATTTGTATGTCTGAAGGAGGTTGCTGAGTTTAGTTTTATTGCCAATGAGAATTAGCTTGGTCGTATCATTGTTAAGACACAATTAATTAAGTGCCATCCATACCTGGATGGCCAGATATATCTTGTTTAGGTTTTTAGAGTTGGTGTTATGGCATCCAGTAATAGGTATTAGTATTTGCATATCATCCGCTTAGATTGTATACGTGATACCCTTGTTATCTAATTTATCAAACAGGAACTTAATGAAGGCATTATAAAGTGTGGGTTACACGCAAGAGCCTTGTGGTACGCCACTGGTCACAGGGACTGGCGGGGCTGCCGAGTTGTCCGAAAAAACCCTTATGGTGTGTTTGGTGAGGAACAACTTGATCCACTTGATGGAGTCTACTGAGAATTGGGAGGCGTACTCTAGGTGGTGGCAGAGAATATCATGATTAACTGGATCGAATGCTGCAGGGAGATCTAAGAGAAGAAGGATGCAGAGTTCACCTTGTATTTGTATTGATCCATTTGCATTTTCAAATGTAGTACAGCAGTCTCTGTGCCGTGACCTTGCCTGAAGCCTGATTGTCTCTTCTAGATATTTTTGTATCTGCAAATAGGCTGCACAATCAAGTATTTTTAATAAGAACGGTACAGTAGTGATGGGACAGATGTCTGTGGGGGTATTGGGGTCTAGTGTTGGTTTCTTGAGTAGGGGTAGAACCCAGGCTGTTTTTAGGTCACTCGGAACCGTGTTAGTGGCAAAAGAGCTGTTAATAAGGCTGGTGATGAAAGGTGCAAATTCGGAAGCGCATTCTTTTATCAGAGTTGCAGGGCCGATGTCACATTTGCATCTAGAACACCATTGTTCTTCTTTCACCATATTATCAGCGGCAGGTGCTGGAGATTCTAATTCACGGAGGATGGTGAAAAGTTCTCTAGTATTGGATTGAGCACTGGTTATTCTCTGATTATATACTTCACTTTTGGCTAGAAGAATTTACTTTTTGTAATTATTAGCTGATGCCTGGAAAAGGCTTTTGTTTGCTGTATTTGGCGATTTGCGCAAATTATTTTCTGCAGATCTTTTAAAAGCATGCATTGTTCTGAGTTCTGGGGTGAACTAGCTGTTGATGTGTGCTGAGTGTTATTTTTTTATTTTTTAGGTTTTTAGGGGAGCAACTTTATCAATAACTTCTAACATGATTTCATTATATTGACATACTAAGGGTTATGGGTCACTGTCTAGATGCCTAGAAAAGCATTAGGTGAGGTAACATATTGTCTTCATTCATATTTTTAAAGATTCTAGACGGGGCTGTGGATGCTAAAACGGAAAGGTTCTGATTTTTAGTGCTGATGGTAGTTGTAAAGATTATGGTGTTGTGGTCCACCAAGGTGTAGGGGTGTTCGATAGCATGTTGGTGATACAGTTAGTGTCTGCTAACCAATCAAGAGTCCATCCTTTTTCGTGGGTGGGGGCAAGAATCCTATGGGTGAATCCATAGACTTGGCTTGATGGTCTGCATGGATGTCGGAAGGGTCGTTCAGACCTAGATTAAAGTCATCCATAATGATTACCTTAGATTGAGGTTTCATATTGTGAATCAGGAGTGTTGAGATGTTGTCTTTCAAGCTGGAGATGGCTCACGGGGGCCTATAGATGATGTGAAGGTTGAGTATGCAGGTGGGTGCAAGAGATATTTTTAAGGTGATGTCCAAACCCTCATATATTCGACCTCCTTTATCTGGTCCCTTGCCCATGAGATCCTGAGGGCAGAGGTCTGCCTTCCCAATTAGCTACACAGTGTTAAAAAAAAGTATCGATATATATTCGGTCATTGTGATTTCTGCAAGACATGCGTTCATAGGACATGTTTCATGGTTTGTACTATCAGATAAGCAGAGCATTTATCGGGGATTGTTTTTCTTGTTTTTCTTTTTATTTCTGTGCATGCCCTTTGAATGATTTCACCCATGGCTCGACCTCGGGCGCATGAGCTGAGATGTTGTCCTATGGGATGAAGTATGTTTCTTGTAGGTAACACTGTGATGTGTGTGATGCTTCTGTATTTTCACTACTGCACTGTGATTTATTGGCAACTTGAATGCTTAGGAGCTTCACCCCTCTGTAAAGATTTACGGGAACTTCACAATTTATTTTCTGTGCAATTAAGAAAGTCACACTTCCTCCGTGCGCTGCCTTACACATATCATTAAGTGTTACAGTTCCATTGACATATCTAGTAATAATCAGTAACATGTAGCGTACTCACGGGAGGACTGTTAACATTTGGCCTATGGGCAAGTTTACTTTTCTGGCCAATAGTGCAATGACCCAAGCACACAGTGCAGCGGCCCCAACTTCCAGAACAATTAAACTCAATACCAACCTCTCCCCCATGCGTATTGTCAAGTATGTATTATAGACATTATTGAAATTATTTTCCTCTTATGCAACATATTTTTCAGTTGTGTTTGGGGTTTCTTAGTGACTCCGACCCTGGAAAATCTCCCACTTACCAAACTGTACATTTATTTAATCTGGAAAATATTATTGTTGAAATGGGTAATCTGGGATTAGAGCAATGTTTTCATTGGTTTGCAATTTGTAATTGGACAGCAGGCTACATCTCCTCTCATCCCACCCCATCTTTATTTTAGAACAATTTAAAGAGGTGGCGGAGCTAGAAAATTAATTGGTAGATATTGATATTGATATTTTATGTGTATAGCGCTCGTACACAAGTGTTTCAGAGCACGATCAGGCAGGGAGGAGAACAAGGAAGAACAAAACAATGATCTTACTAGGCCCAGTGACATTGAGAATGCGCAAGTGCATTGGAGAGGGAAAGGGGAATGTGCATGGGAGGGAGGGAGAGATGGAAAATGCTGAGCAAAAGGAATAAACATAAATAATAATTTGGCATTTACATAGCACTACGAACCCTCAGGTATCTGAGCGCTGCTTATTATTACCCACGGTGTGTGGTGCTCATTTATCAACCTCGGAAGGATGAAAGGCTAAGTTTGGCCCTGGCGGTATTTGAACCTGCGTTAGCAGGCACTGCACAGATGTCAAGGCGAGCGCTCTACTCGCTGTGCCACTTGACCGACTTAAATAAATAAATAATAAAAGCAACAAAGATTGGCAGTGTAGCCAGCAAGTGGCAAGTGCTAGATTTAAGGCAACAGACAGGGAGTGTCTGATAAGTGCAGAACAAAAAGAAAAAAAAAGAGGGGCCAGGGGAGTCTGGGGGGAGTGTAGGGTTAATGATACAGACCCCAGCGCAAGGGATTGCCAGGAGGCAGTGCAGGTGGGTGGCTGGGTGAGCAGGTTTCTGGGCCCGAAGGTCAGAGGGTGATACGGTGCACAATGCTGAGACAGAACAGATCAGCAGGGGAGATAAGGAGATAAGGCAGAAGCAAAGAGAAAGGTCTTGAGGTGCTTCTGGAACTAGAGATGGTTCTCCTCAAGTTTCAGAGTGGCAGGGAGACTGTTCCAGAGGGAGGCCCCAGCCGAAGACAGAGATCTAGCCCCAGCTAATTTCTTTGAAAAACGACTGACCCTGAGGGAGTTAGAGGTTGAGGAGAAAAGTGCTCGGGAGGGAAAGTATTTACGGGGGGGCAGCTGAAGGAATTTTGGACCCAGGCCCCAGAAAGCCTTGTGGACAATGCACAGTGTCTTGAATTTAATCCTTGCAGCCACTGGGATCCAGTAGCGGGATTTCAGGGATGGAGAGATACGATCTTAGGGCTTGAGACCAAGGACAAGTCTCGCAGTCCTGTTCTGGATAAGTTGTAAAGGGCGGAGAGTAGAAGCAAATACATTTAGAAAGAGGCTGTTACAATAATCCAACCTAGAGAGAACTAGGGCTCGAGAGACAGTGAGCTTCTGGGGGAAGGAGAGAAAAAGCAGGAATACCTCTGAGGAGGTGCAGTAGGAAGTTTGACTTTTAGAGACATCAGAGATGTGGGCAGAGAAGGAATGCTTGTAGTAAAAGATGACCCCGAGGTTTTTAGCCTCGCAGGTGGGGGTGGGAGGAGGGCCAAGGGAGGCCTGCCAAAGCATGACAGGAAAGGAGGGTTAAGGTGTGCTGATGAGGAAGATCTCCGTCTTCCTGGCATTCAGGCAGCGATCATGGCGGCACACCAATCCTGAATGGCAGATAGGCAATCCGAGATGAGAGAAGGAGAAGAGGTGGCCGAGGGAAGCCTGAAAATTAGTTGAGTGTCATCAACATTGCACTGAAAACTGGAGTAGAAAATGACAATGCAGTGTGCGAGAGTTGCCGGGTATTGGTTGAAAAGCCAGGGTGAAAGGTTAGACCCCTGGGAAACACTGCAAGTAGGAAGAGCAAAGCCATTGCTGAACCAAAGCTCTAGGTTTGCTCTCAGTAACAAATATGAACTGGCATGGCAACATATCTATGCCTGGATTCCTGCCTCCCAAACTTACAATAGAGCCATACCTGTGCCCTGTGTACCCATACACTCACTTATCATCCTGCTTCCTCACCAGTTTTCTTAACATCAATTGTTAAAATGATAATTATTTAGAGAGTAACATTATCATACAATATAATAAAAGGCTAGATGTTTATTTGTCAGATGCAGTCATGTGCAGTAGAGACTGCCCGCTTCAATTGTTGCCACTGCTAGAGGGAGCTGTTGCCTTAGGATATGTACTTTATCTTCTGCATCGCACTGATAACATATGCTTGTCCAATACAGTCATGCACAGTAGAGATTGCATGCTTCGACAGTTGTCACTGATTGAGGGAGGTTCTTGCCTTACGATATATTGTGTTCCTACTGTGTTAATGAAAACCTAGAAATATTTTTTCTATTAATTACAATCAATTACAACCAAATATACCATAAAGTGTATTACCACTCTGAAAATGTCTCTCGTCACGCACTTGGGCCTGTGTAGACAGGTTTTCACACTAGTAGAGTATAAACCCATTTGAGTGAGGCTTTCCCCACAGATATTTAAAGAATATAAGGCACAGTGACGAAGAGATTTGCTCAGGGTCACATCATGTATGAAGTGTGGAAGGTGGGGATTTGATGCCTGTGTTCCTTTTTCCACAGCTTCCAATTCAGAAAGCAGGGGAGGCTTCATCTTCTTCTAGTCCATCACCAATATTACTTCATCAGTGGATTTGCCCATCAGACCTACTAGCAATGCCATAATGACACCTTTTTATGTGGGTGGGGCAGTTCTTATCACCATATTCCTGGTTGAAACTGAAAGCGGTATGGCCCCCATGTGTCCTGGTGCATCTACGTGAATTGCCTCCTTCATAGCATGCTCTCTGACCTTTTAAAGTGTACCACTGCTTTTCCTCACTAGGCCAGGATGTGGGAATAGGATACTTGCGGTTACATGCATAGGCCGCCATGTGCAACAAAGACACCTGTGAAGCCTGCCCATCATCCTCAGGGGCCAACGCTGCCCTTAAGACCTCCTTTATACTGGTGTCAGTTGACAAAGGCAGGTAGCGCGGTGAGTCTGTCGCGTCCACCAACAGCTCTGCTGCGCCCCATCAAGCAATCTCATCATCCATGTCAGTAAAGGTTCCCCTGACTTTTGCCTCAAACAAGTAATGATTTCCCCAACCTCCTGCTGAGTGTAATCTTCCAGCGTGGTTAAATCCACAAACCCGCCTGCAGGATTCTGCGGGTGGGGTCCGGCACGCCATCTTCTAACCATCTTAGCCATCACTGTCTTTTGATTGAGTTATGCTTTAGAATCTGACTCACCGTCCGAGCTGCTCTCTGGGTCTCTTGAGTCAAAAATGTTTCCATCCCCTCCTCGTCGCCAAATTGTCTTGCTCGCTAAGAGTGCACAGACAGTTATTAATCACCAGTACATTGCATAGCAAAGCAAATACTTTGAACGCAGGTAGGCAGAAGCAATGATTCATACCCACACGCACAGTTAGAAGATAAGTAGCACTTATATGGCTATTTATTCATAGTTAAGCATATATAAAGCAATAAGTTGTAAAAGAGAATAAATCACAGAAAAGATAACTAACAAAAATACACCACATGGGCGTAACTGAATTCCTCATCTCGCCAGAAGCTGCTGGAAGACCCCGGTACCAGCCAGGCTGAGAGCACAAAAGCCCATAGGTATGTCGGAACAAGGCGTCCCCACGCCGACTGAGGTCTTTGTGCTTTTTCCCACCTGACCTTTGCAGAACTTTGCATTATATGCCCTCCTTAAAAGGGGTGGCAATTTCTCGAACCTTCTGGCATTAGCGCTTGCGTGTTGATGAGTGACCGTTGGTTGCCGGCTGTGTCGACCGATGGTAACCCCAATTAGCAAAGTGCTTCCCTCTCCTAAAGCACCACGGAAAACACTTCCATAACTCATCTTCAACCTTCGCACGGGGCATAACAAACCTTCTTATCTGGTACCAGCCGGCACCTGCGGATGCTAGCCTCTCCGAGCTCTGTGTCCTTGGATGAGCCAGGCAAATCAACACAAGCAACAACTAACATTGAAAACATGTTTTTCAGTGAAATACTGCTAACCAAGCTGAAAATCTGTGTACAAATGCAGCTTCCACTGAGGCATGGAATAAATATCCATTATGGCTCTGAGTGCCCCCAGAATGCACTGCGCACCAGCGCAGTGCCATATTTTAGCCCAAGCATCATACTGGTGATGAAGAGGGAACAAGAGCTGACTAGTAAATGTATTTGTGTCTTCAAATAAGGTGGGGTTTGTTTGTGCTTGAGTGTTTTTGTGACAGTGTAAATGTGAAATGATGTGTCTGTGTTCATGTGCATTTGCATATAAAAATATGAATCAGGTGTCAATTTGAATGCATTTCTTTTGTTGGTAACATAGGAGAAGAGTGTTCTGGACAAGACAGTGGAAAATGATAACAGACTTAGGGCCCGATTCATGGAATCTTTTGCATGGTTCAAAGTGACTTTGCACTGCTCACACAAACCCCGATTTATGGAACTGTGCAAAGTGTATTTTTGCAGTGCAAAGTCAGTAGAAAGTCATTTTTGCGGTACAAAATGACTTTGCGCTCACTTTGCACTGCAAAAATAAAATTTTCACAGTTCAATGAATCAGCATTTGTGTCAGCAGGGCAAAGTCACTTTGAATTGTAATTCCATGAATCTGGCGCTTAGGGGTCATTCAGAGCTTGGTGGTAACATTAAAATCATCCGTATTTGGCAAATACAGTTGATGTTACTATCCACCCAATTTAGGTTTTGATCAAATACCGTAGGTGGTATTCCATGGGTTCACCAACCATTCACCGATGTTGCAGAATATCCACCTATGCTTACCTCCACCCTAAAGGTGGAGGTAAAAAATCCAAACTGGCACCAATTTTTTGTAATCTTTATTTTTGCTGTTGTGGGGTAAAATATACCCCCTGAATTCCAGAAATAAAGAGCCCAGAGCGATTTATAAAGACCTATTGAAGTCTAAAGCCAGCACAGAAATAGTGAATGCCAGAAATAAAGAGGCCTATTGAACCAAAAACATGCCTAAATCTCAAAAGTGCGAAGATATGCGCAATGCATTTCAGCAAGGAAAAGACAGACGTGTGGCTGACAATGTTGCTTTACTAAATCCATGGAAAGCTACACTTTCTACTGAAAGAGACTGATAACAGTGTGTACATTATCTTCAATGTAATACCAGAGTGTGGTCCTGAAATCTCAAGCTAAACCAAGCTTATTACAATTATAAGAAATAAAAGAACTTCCTTTTTCCTCATCACAAAATGACATTACACAGCGAGAGGTGCCTAATTGGTTTCAATTTGAACATGGTTTTCTCAGATAACTGCTCGATACATATGGACAATGCAGAAGTGATACTCATGTCATTTGCAACTGTGGGATTAAAGAAGAACATTACACATGGATATAAGGCCCAGATGTGTTGTAAAATGCCTTGTGTGTGAGTTAAAAGCCATTTCTTGCAGGATGATACCTGCAGCCGGGCATTTCTCCTGAAATGAAACTTTAACCTTTTAATTTCCTGGATCCACCCCCCCAGTGCCAAGGCCTTTTTTGGTGATTTTGGTATTTGGCCATACAATACCTTCTAACGTTTTCTATTTCATTACCCCCTTAAGTGCCAAGGACGAGGTATCTCATCCTTGGCAACAGGGAGGTAATCCTCTTAAGTGCCATGGGTGAGATACCTCACCCATGGCACTTAAGAGGTTAACCTCAAAGACCTTTCTTCTGATTGTCCCAGAGAGAGAGGTCTGGTTGTCAACAATCAATCAGGCCCATTGCTTAAAAATTACAAAGAAATACACTGCCTAGATTTAATCCACGGTGGGAATAGATAAAGCCATGCCTGTTCTTTCAGCAGAAGTGACCTTGAGGTCACATCTCCCATACAATATGCATTAAAGCTTCAGCCAGACCATTACAAGGCCAAGAAGGGATAGGCTAAGATAAACATGAGCCAGCGTCTGGCTGGTCACATGCTCAAAGGGAAATACAATTTAAGAGAAAAAAGTAAGGGCCAGAGTGAATGAGGCCTGTGAGGCTGGAGCTTAATTAATAGAAAGATACATGTTATTGCATACAAAGGGCAGTGTATATTCCACAACGCTCCTTCCTGGCATTTATTGCAGGTGACAGTAATCCCCTTTGAACCATGCCAAAACGATGTTTGTGTGGTAAATATAACAAAAGTTATTATGGAAAATTTGAATTGGGCCTATGATTCCGAGAGTTTTTAAAGTTTGTGTGAGGGTGAAGGATAAAATTAACATGGGAAATATGAAGTATCATAGTTTTCACTGATGCGGTACATGAGTAACTGAAGGAAAACTGTATTTCCGCACTGCAAGGGTGGGCTGACTTCAGATTAGCATCATCTGATTTGCCTTAAAATGTAGTTCTTAAAACTATATCCATACATATAAAGGTTTGAAAAATGAGGGTACTTGCCATGTTGGTAGATGTTCAGAGTTTAAACATGCCAAACCCACATGTCAGTTTGGGATAACAAAGCTTTCTCCACCCTAAACTATCATAACTCACACCCTTCATCTCCTTGTCCTATTAGCACACCGGTGGGAGGCCGGTAGAGAACACCAACCAATCCCTTCCCTGGGAATCATTGCAAGTTGTGATGTCATTTGCCCTAGAAGTAAACCAGTTTGCATCAGAACTGGGCCTTTTCACTTATTCCGGGAGGTAACCTGCTGCTGAACTCTTGCGAGAAACACCCAAGCAGAGAGGCCAGAGGGGACTATCCTTGACTATCCTTGACTGACACCTTTGCTGTCCCAGAGGTGCCCTGCTGTACCTTGATGCCCACAACAAGGCCTCTCCTTTAAGTAAAACTATCCCAAAGCCATAGATTGTGTAGGCATTGCATTTCTCAAGCATTGTTTGAAGTATTTCCCCATAGCAAAATACCCTGATTGTCTGTGTAGATCCATAGCATATTTAATTAAAGTAAATCAATGAATTCCCCTACAGAAATCACGAGATGTGTTTTGTTAGCATTCAAAACTAACAAACTCCTCCCAGTGTGTTTTGAACCACTATAGACATAAAGATTTGATTGAGTATTGGCAAGAAAACCCCTGGCTTTGTTACAGAAGGGGCAGGGGTCCTGAATCCAACAGAATGAATTCCAAAACTTTGTTTCCAAGTGAGTGTGGAGGGTGCAAAATACAATTTAACATTGATCCCCTTCATTTTAAATCAGAAGTATGAAGCCTTGTATGTCCTTTGCATGTGTGGTGGAAAAAAAAATTCCCCTTTTTTCCCATTGTGCTCTGACCCAAACCACAAAGCCCTGCCTGTTCTTTTTAGGTGTGGCAAGGTGAATGTTCCCATTGTTTATCTTTCCCTCATACTGCATCTGTGGTAATAAGTGAAAAACAATGTTTCCCCTTGAATCCCTTTTCCATAGAATGCATTTCTATCAGAACTCAAAACGATTTCCCCATTGTGGTCCCACTCTCTGCCACTGGCCTTCAAATCAGAGGGGTCAAGTCTAATTTATGTTTGGATAGTGGGGGTTGCTGGGAGTAAAACGTATTATAACCAAATCAGCAATAAATGTGTGTTTTGAATTGTTATATTTCTGTATTGGTGGGTGATTAGAAAAGAAAGCTGTGGTAACTGGTGACTGCATATTTTAATATTATCTCTGTGTTGGTGCCATTATGGAAGTCATTTGTGTTCTTGTGTTGCCACAGCATTAGTGGCTGATGTTTGTTTGTCAAATTTGTTTTAAATAAATTAATAAATATACATTCTTACTACATACCGGCCTGGTTCCTAGTCCATTGTGCCACCAGGTATTTGTTGGGGTTGGGTGCAAGAAGGGTTGGGGGACTTACCATACTGAATTTGAATAATAGTGCTTTGTTCTGTGCCACCTTGATTGGGGGGGAAATGAACTCTCTCAGTTGAGTGTGACCACATATTAAACCTTGTCACGGTACAGAACGGAAGCACAGCTACTTCCCTTCACTAGAGTGACATTTCTTTTTTACTAAGGGCCTTGCTGAGTGTTTAAAAAGGTGAGCACCTCTGATTGACTCCTCACACATACAATGCATGAAAGGGCCGGAATTTACCCTTTTGTGCATAAAGAAAATCTACAGTACTGATATGAGCCACTACTGTACATAATCTATTTCTCTCTTCACATTGATGCAGAGAATGGCTGAAAGAAAATGTTAAAAAACCTTTTTATATTACCGCCATCGGAGATGGTAATTCTGAAATAGCACTGCAGGTACTCTGCTGGTGGTTAACTTTAATTAGGATGGATTTTTAGAAATACAACAGGCAGAGCTGCTAACATTCTTCAGCAGTATGTAAAAATCTGCCCAACTCTGAATGCCCCCCTTAGTTTGTAGTTTTCTAATTATTACTACCTGAATATTACATATTTATATGTGTGGTTTTAGCTATGTCCAAAAGAAAATACTACTATTAGGGAAGATTTTAATTTCAGTGCTTAATCTACCTCACTTGTGAACTTTTTGCTGGACTGGTAGCTTATTTTTCCCTATATCTCAGTGAGTGGGACCCTTTTTCCACACTCACAGATCATTTTACTCTTTTTATGAGTGTCATTTTGAAGACTTTCCACAGTGTCCTTTTAATTTGATCCTCTTTGACAACTTTTGGTATATACCTTTTTATTGTTACAAGGTTGACCTTTAGGCTCCTTTTTTATTTTCTCTGGCTAACCCTGTGAGAACTACAGTTCCCAAGGGTAGATAGGATAGTTCTATTCCTCCTATATTGTGTTAGGTGAAAACCAGCACATCCCACATTATGTGGAGTCAGGGGTGTTTCTAAGTCTGGAAAGGATTCAGGGCTACACTAAAGTCGGGACTATCAAGACTCGGGGCTAGCTAGTCTTTTGCTTGTAGCGCCAGAGCTTCTATCCGGGCCACAACCAAAAGAACTGGGGCTATAACCCCCTCAGCCCCCCCAGCAATGCCTCTGTGTGGAGTGCTGGGGGATACAATGTATCCTCTTTCGCTCTAGCACTGTAACAATTCTGTTACAGGGACAAGCGTACCTTAAATGACTGGGGGCTGTTTTCACCACTGCAGTAAAGGTACCTGTGGGTTCTCATTTCACCAAAATGGCCCCTGTCTTTTTTTTGCCATTTTCACACTTCTTGTCCCTTTCTGTTCTTTCCCCTTTGCTGCAGGGTGGGAAAGTCCATTCTGTGATTGGTGTCTTTGGCAGGAGACCTTGATCAGGCCTGCCCAGGCGCCATAGTGTCTGTGAAGGCAGGAGGCGAGGGAGGACTACAACACTCTGCAGCCCTTTGTCTTCCAGCCTGCCTCTGAGAATCCAGTTCAAACTGGGAGGCTGGCTGTCCTGAAAGGACTGGCAATCCCCCATGTTTCAATGTTGCACATCTGTTTGATTGGCTGGGTTCCCGCATAAAAGTCTGATCCTGGAAGCTGGAGAAGTAGTCAACCACTGGACCTGAATCTAAAGAGGAAGATGAAGAAACCATTGCTGAGATGATTTCGAGCAACCAGAGACCCTGCTGAGTAACTGGAGCCTGCTGTTACCCTTCCTTCCAAGCAACCCGGGTACTCCTAAAATGACAACCCGACCCAGTGAGATCCACTAAACTCAAGAAGACCTGAATTTTGGCTGTCCAATGTTGTGCTGCAACCTTACGGGCTACAATACCCCAAAACCCTGGGACCTTGAGCCATTGTGCAGTGCATGGTCTTTAGAATTCTGAATCAAGTTAAAATGTTGGTGGCATTCTGCTGGACCTCCAGAGACATGATTTCAGTCCTTGAAGTCCCCTCACAAGAGGGCTGGACCAGATTAGCGGCGCAAATCCAATAAGCGATATTCTGTCTTCTTCTGGCTCCTGAAAAGGGTGACAAAACCACAGAGCCGCATCCAGCCACAAAGAAACTGTTGCCCGGAGCCGTACCCATTTCTCCCTGCTGCAAAATCCATTCGAGAAACCTGTCTTCAGTCTTGACAAGGAATTAATCAACCAGGTTTTTGGCTGAAGATCCTGAAGTCTCCCCGCTGCAAACTCTTCTTCTGTGCTGAGGTACTGTGTTGGTTGGGGTATTTACTTACCTTAAGCCTGTGTGATTGCTGTATAGCTTTGGGTGTTTCTCATGATTGAGAGTCCTCTCATCCAGTTCACCAAGGCCCACTACTGGAATACTCCTAGGGTGTCCTCTTAGAGGTCCCTGGGTCCTAACTAACTTTAAAGTGAAATACTTACTGGTTTGAACAGTCTTCCACAGGAGCTCAGACTTTTTCTGCAACTTCCACCTATCTCACCCTGCCTATAGCTGTCTCCTAGACCACCAGGGTCCCTCTTCTACCTTTGAGAGAACTCATGTAATGGACTAGGGATGGACTGGACAAGAAAATGATTTGTCTTTGAAATGTATAGCAAGTGTTTAAAAGTTACTTTTTTTCAAAAGAGTTGGTTGGTAACTGTAACTCTGAGAGTTAACAGTCACAATTGTCCTTACTTACCTTGAATGTGTTTTGCCAGTCTAAAAAGTATATGTAAGGTTATTTTACTCACCAGTGAATTAGTTGCACCTTTTCCCAAAAGTAATGATGTTGGCTTCACTTAACTATTTCTTTCAGAATATTAGTGTGTAAGTTCATCAACTGGGTTTTGCTTCCCCTGGTCTGTTTTCTACAGATTCTAAAACAGTCTTAGTTTATACCTACCTTTAAGGTGCTGTTAGCTCCTTTAAAAAGTATAAGGGTTTTACTTACCTTCAATAGCTGTGTGCCATCCTAAAATAAGTTAAATAGTTAATGCTTACCTTAGTCTGTGTTCCACTGACCTAAAGAGCAATTGTAATAGAATATTACAACATTAGGTTTTACCTTCCAAGAATAGCTGTGTGCCATCCTTAAATTGTTTTCTGTAGGTGTAGCTGACCTTGGTCTGCCTCATGCAATCCTAAATCATTGTAAAGCGTTCTAGCTTACCTTGGACTGTGTTAAACAGAGCTGAAAAGCAACTGTAATTTTATATTACACCAAAATGACTTACTCACCTAGTATAACTGTATGGTATCCTGATTGTGGTTATAGGTTTCTACTGCTGCTTAAATTGGTGTTCCCCTATTCAGAATAGTATACTTGCAGGTTGGTTTATTATGTGATTTCTCAACTGAGTATCACTGCACAACTGCCAGGGTCTACTACCCTTGTATTACTGAAAGTAATCAGAAAGTAACGTATGGTTTTACTCCCCATGAATAGGTGTGTTCTATTCTAAATGTGTGAATGATAAGATCTGCCTTGCCTAGAAATACAATTATTTTTCTAAACAAGGTTAATGCTTTGGTCAGTGTACCTTAAAAGCATTGTGTGGAGTTGGTATAATGTGTTTATGACTCTATGACAAAGTACTTACCCCAAGACTTAACTTGGCCTAACTGTATTTATAATAAACCTTTATTTTGTATAACGCCTCTGGTTTAAAGTGTTTCTTTTGAACCCTTGGTATACTACGTGTTCTTTGTACCTTCCTGCAGCCCTCTCTCCCTCCTAAGATATGCCTGGCTTCTCTGTCTATGCTCAGGTGGTGCAGCCTTATTCTAAGAGCAGAGCTTTGTACTATCTCAGTTGTATGGTTTTACTAAGCCCTTAGTTGGACTTCAGAAAAACTGCCCTAACAACTACAAACAGTCCAACAGCCATTTCTATAACCACTGTATACGTAACATGTCTGTGTGCTATTCAGGGCGCTATAAAACTATTTTTATATGAACACACTGGTGATCAAGAAATTCACCAGAACGTAGGGAAAGCATTCGTACAGAATCAAACAGAGGACACACTCTAATGAGATATGGACCATTACTTCCTTGGCAAGCAGGCGTTGTGACATTACCATCCAACCACCCAAGGTCGCAGAATCAGTCATTTGAATACATACATTGCCATTGGGCAGTATGAACATGCCCCTGCAGCTTAGACTCCTCGCCCTCTTACTAACTGTGGAGGCACATGTGTGCGGGTCACCCAGATACATCTACAACATTGCTGAAATGAAGACGAATGGCTTGCCCCAAGTACACGGAATACAAGCAGGCCTTGAAGCACCCAGTTCCTTTGTGGCAAGATTCTGAAGGAGT
The DNA here is from genome assembly GCF_040938575.1 of Ambystoma mexicanum. Taxonomy (NCBI): domain Eukaryota; kingdom Metazoa; phylum Chordata; class Amphibia; order Caudata; family Ambystomatidae; genus Ambystoma; species Ambystoma mexicanum. Next base: position 801,004,844 of record NC_090928.1, read on the forward strand.
TCATCTTTTTTCATTTTTTTCATTTTTTTTCTTTTACATTTAAGAGCTATGTCCCATGAGGCGGCCGCCCAGGCAGCCTGGGGGGCAATTGCCCTTTTTCCCCACTTACCAATCTACCTCTGAGCGTGCTATACCAAAAGCCTACTTTCCAGATGACATAATCATTATTGTAGACCATTAATCCTCATACAGAGGCCCTGTGAAGCCGAGGCAAAGCAGACCCCTTAACTTCTTCATCCTGATTGGTAATGATGTAGCAGCCTATAAAGTTACATGAACCTAAGCACATCCCACCTGGATCCACAAGGTAATAAAAAAAGCAATATGAAATATGTGTGAGTGGTTGCAATTAGCACACGCTGTTATTCTGCTACCCCCATTTATTACCACCGAACCATAATCTCCAGGCTCCCCTGTACACCCTTTGCCAACTTTTCAACGCATTTCATCTTGCTTTCAACTTCATCATCCGGTGCCAACTCACACAAACCCACGTTGCAAAAATGGCAGTCGCTTCCTGCACAATCCAAGGTTATCATCGTCTACTTCATCGGAGGTCAGGACATTATTATTGCCATTTAACCGATGACTCATTTAGTGGAGTCACTCCTTACATAGAAGAGCACTTTGTTCTTCATAAACGAGTAGGGAAGCTTCGGCTCGGATCCATTTTCAACATCCCTCTGGGTTGTAGGAGTTTCTCATCGAAATGTTGCTGTTTTCCTGGAAATTGCTGGTTGTCTGCAAATTGTTTCCAGCACAAAAGAAAAACAGAAATAAGCGGAATTCGCTGACAATTGGACAATAATTCGAAATTCCACTGCGCAAAAATGAAATTTGGAGCACATTTTGCCAATTTCATGTAACGGTCAGCAATTTTGCCCTCCACTAGATAGAGGTACACGAACTACAAGCACTGGCAAAGCTAATGAAATGTATTGAAATGAGGAAACTTCACCCACATATGGTGAATCAGTACCACCGTGCCAGAAAAATGCAATTGTGTCGATTTTCACCAATTTCGTATCACTGGCAGAAATGTTGCCCACCCCTAAATTGAGGTACATGATCATAAGCACGGGTGCCATACTCACTCTCAACCACTCTCGGAACACTCAGGAACCTCACATGCACCCGCAGCAATTCGTACTTAAAGAATGCACTGCATCAAACTCACAGGCAAGCATCCAGTGCAGCAGTCAAAAGGTATTGAACTAAGCTCACAACAAAGAAGAGAAAACAATGTAGTAACACATTGGGCCTCATTCCGAGGTTGGTGCTAGTCATGGCGCTATTAGCAATTAGCGCCATGACTACCACCATTACCGGTACCGTGTCCGCCCTGGTTCAATGGGGACTTACCGGTCTAGTCCGACCTTTCCGGGACCTGTAAGTCCCCATTGAAAAGGGCAATCCCCATTCCCATTTAAGCCCTCATAGGGCTCAATGGGAATGGGGAGGTTGCTAATAACGGCACCGTAAATTACTGTACCGTTATTAGCTCTGAAGTCCCTTTGCGGGTCCCGTCCTTAACGCCTGCTAAAACCAGGTGTTAAGGAAGGACCCTCATAGGGACCTCGGAAGGGGGCGCAAAGGGATTACCGGCACCGGTGTCATTACCGGTGTCCGGTATCCCTTTGCGCCCGGGTCGTAATGACCCCCATTTTAAAGCAACTTACAGGTTAGAGCACTCTAAGAGAATTATTTGGATTTGTTTTCTAAAAAGAAGTCAGGAAAAGGGGACTGGTATTGTACAATAAGAAACTAATAAACATATGTGTTTAAAAAGAAGTCATACCAGCAGACCCGAATGCAGCTCCTGCCCCTTAGAATCAATCAGAAGTAAGAAGATTTCAAGGAATGATAAACTACTGTGCTAGATTCATCTGCAACCCTGCCATAATCACTTAAATCTGCCTCACCCAAACAATGGAATCATGGGAATGAGGGAGGGACTCCAAACCCCTGCATCTGAACATTCAAAAATAAAGCATTAGTTGAAGAAACAAAGATGGTGTACTTCCGCCCCAACCTCGCCACAGAACTGATGGTGGACGTGAGCCCCATGGACTAGGAACTCACCTCAGCCAGAGAACTTCCACTAGAGAAGTAAGACACACCTTGACCACCGCCGAGAAGTGTTACTCTAAAATCAAGAATGAGTCAGTTGCTGTTGTCTCATGACATAGACAATTCAACTGACCACAAGTCACTCCTCCACTCTTTCAAAGTATTATTGTTTCACCTTCCAGAGTGCGTAGAGAAGTGGGCATTCCAAGTTCAAGAATTGAACTTTGATCTTGAATACCACCCTGCAGAGGTAACCTTGTGGACTTCCTCTCACATCACCCGTGTGAGGAACGACCAACGCAGCCCATCTATATCAAGATGCATGCCCTGTCAGGTAACAGGGCCACTGCTCCACCAGCTCCCCGCAGGTCAGTACCCTGAGGGGAGTTACCCTTTAAAATGTCTCTGCAGACTTTGGCTCCTTGCAAGATGGGAGACACACATACGTATTAATGGTTGTATTTACACTTTATCCATAGGTGGAAAGAGTTTTTTCCACAGCAGCAAGCACAGTAACCAGAAAAGTTGAGAAGATCTCCCCCACACATGCCCTACCCATGCCCCTCACGTGTGACACTGGGTTACTATTTCGTGGATGCAAAATCAAGAAATGGCGAACTGACTTTTGTGTCCAGCACTGGAGAATTATGCCCTGTTGGCCCAAGTCTAGCATTGATGCAGAATGCTTTATGCACACCTAAACAAAACACTCAGGATTGCAGTGGAGCTCCAAGAAGACAAAGAAATAGCAATATTCCAAATCCTGAAGGCATGTAGGTCCACACTCCACAGAGCAACAGGAATGGCACATGCCAGCATTTTTTTAGCGAGGGAACCAAGGGCGACCCTTGTAACGAATACAGGGTGGTCGCCCACCAGTTTAGATGCGTAGAAACCATAGCACAAAAAATCAAGTGCAACATAGTGGATAGCACCCGGAGAGAAGCTAAGGAACCGGAACTGAGCACACATGCTAGTGAATAAAAGCAAATTAAATCTTTTGTTGGACCCCAGGCCCATTCACAGTGGCTGCAAAGGAGTGCAGTATGGTAACTGCCTGCTGCAGAAAGTTGTCCATGACAAGGAACGCTTCAGACTTCAACGTGGTGCCCTTGAATGATCCAATGCACAAAACCACTGACCAGTCACACAATGAATGAAAACCTCTGCAGAAATGACAATAGTAGAGAAACATTCAATGGACTGCATACTGCGAGAGGAGAATTAGAATGCTAACCATTCCAATGAAGAACCACTTCAGAAACAGTGCAGAGAAAGGAGATGTACCAGACTACCAAGTGAAAATACTTTATAATGGGGTGATAATATTAACCAGTGAACACTTGCACAACATTATTAAAGGTGAGGAGGAATGTGGTGGTGTATACACTTATCACGGTAGCGGAAACGCAGGCCCACCACTGCGCCTACTAGCACACACCCATGGCATCAGGAGGTCATGCGTGTTAGAACTGCCACAATGTATGAAAGAGGCATGGCTGAGTGCGCAAGCCCAGAGCCCGTGACACTGTGAGCACCGTGTGTGCTGATTTATTGGTGCTGCAATTAGCACCACAAGGGCATTAACTCTGTGGGGCCAGCCTACTGAGAAGCCTTCCTGCCTTATTGTCCCATCAGACTACAGCATCTCCAGACCCACTTGGGGCAAGAATAACTTAATTGGCTCTTGGAATGTCCTCACTTGCAGTCAAAGGTGAGGACACAAAACAGCTGGGCTCAAGTCGAGGGTACACGCAGGGGGACGGAGTACCCCCACTTTATTCAAAGAGTGGACTCAGGCCCCCCCAAAATGAGAAAATTGAATTTATGAATTAAAGATGACCTCAGGGATCAAAACGCAGTAGTCAGGTTTAGGTTTGCAGGCCAGACCCTTCAGCACTGCACTATTTAACCTGATGAAAAATAACAAGCAACTAAAGGTGAAATATCGCATTTCGGTACTGCAACTTGTCGCATTTCAGTACTTCAAGTCCCAGGGAAAACATTTGTGTTGGTTCTTGGAGTTTGAAACATGCACTCCTTTTAATGTTTTCAAAAACACTATTAGAGGAAAATATCCTCCCTTGGTTTTGTGTGTGTGTTGATTTTATGACAGGCAAATGCCATTCGTCCTGTGTAATTTGGATGGTTATGCAAAGCCAATTTGATGAAATGTGCATTTTTCAACTTGATATGCACATTTCTGGCGACGTCACATCTCATTGCGTTTGTTGATGACTCCCCCGACTTGAATTTTTAGGATTTGACCCCTCCAACACATTGCACCTGTATGACACTCAGAAGGGGAAACAACAAGCCAAGCCATTTATGGGAAGCATGCGTCAAACAGAGCACCCGACAAGGTGGCATACAATCATCCAATCCTCACATAGTAGTAACCATGCCGCCACAACACCCTGGAACTACCCCAACACCGTGCAATCCTCAAAAGCACACACACAAAATCAGCAGTGCTCACAATTGTTGCACAACTCCACTGACAGGGAGGTGAAAATAAGAACACGATATCAGTCCATTCAAAGAAGCAACCAAATTGCAAACAAAGCAATGCAGGATAGTTCAGGGGCAAGGCGTTTATCTTGAAAGCAAGGGGAATGAGTCACACAGGGATTTCCTCAAAAATGCCAAAAGCGAGCAAAACAGTAAAAAACAGCACACAACGAACCATTAAAAGGGAGACAAACTGAGCAATACAAGTGCCCTGAAACACCTCAATTTAGTATAACTGCACAACTTCATCTGTCCCTGACATAAAATAGTCGAAAATGTCTTCCCTACAATGGATCCCTTAGGTTGCAATTTCAAGAAGATTCAGAAAAAGCTAGAGTATTTAAAACATTAGAGGTCCCAAACATAAATGTAAACAATCTCCTAAGGTGCACAACGTGGTAAAGATGCTGCAACTTACTCCACATCATTGAAGATTAGCAGTCTGAACAATGTCCTGACATCTAGTGCTCCAAGTCCAGCGGGGAGTCCTCAACCCATAAGAGAAAACATTTAGGCAAAGCAAAACAGAAACACACTGTTGGGACAACAGTAGCTAACAGGGACTATGGCAAACAAAGACATACATCACTGGGCTAAAACACAACCCATCTTAGATTCAAGCGTGGCAGCTCGCCCCTAAGGAGCATGAGAGGCTGTCCTTTTCCTGAGTTGAAGGCAGCATGGTCCATTGTGTGCTTTATTTGCATGGGGGATAGTCCTACCTGTCTATGAGTAGGGAAACCTCCTCCTGGTCCGCATGTTGTGTTTGTATTCAGAGCCTTTGGGATCTGAAACAAACATGGTGCTTAGTAATGAGAGGCAGCAGAGTGGCATAAGTCTGGGCAATGCTGTATGGCCTCCCAAAGTGAGGCAGGGTAGCTGTTGGTACCATCCAGTAAGCCTGGGAGAGGGCGAGCTCCCCCCACTATCCAGATCTGGCCCCTCTCCACTCCACCACTTAGTCAGGTGACAGCAGTCTCCCTCCAGGATAAAGCAAAGGAAGGGGGAGGTGAGAAAAGCACCTCACCCTTCCAATAAGCAGCAGGGTGCTAAGCACCTTAAGGATCTAACATAGGCAGGCATAGAGAGAAGGAACACCCCCCCCCCTACCTGGGGGAACAGACATTCGGCTCTGCCGGCCTGGGAGCTGGGTCGGCCTCCAACAAATACACTTCAAAGACCTTCCAGGTCAACAGAAAAACACAATCTGTTTGAAGACCCTGAATGGGGACTCAAACAGGCTGGAGGTACACTGTGAACTCACTGTCCTCCATCTCTTCCTCCTTTTGAAGTTTGTTTTTAACTGGGCATCTTCTTAAGGTTTGGCTTTCTAGCTAAACAAAAGTTCACCATACTCGCTGTGTCTTTTTCGCCCCCTTTTACTCTATTGAACATCGTCCTGTTCAAAGACGTGCAGAATGTGGAGTTGCAGAAGCCCGTGAGCTCCGGCAGTGTCTGCGGCACAATCCAGGAAGGAGAAGAAAACAAAGTAGCAGCCCTGCACTGGGAGGCACGGTTTTTCTACAAATTTCAAGTAAGTCGAGCCCCCAGCCCGGGTTGCACAGCAACAGGCAACACGCTGGCTGTGTATGCAATCTCAACATACACCGAACAGCATGCCCGATCAGCACACGCACATACAAACCCCTCCTCCTGACCTCGACGCAGAGAACAGCGTGACTGACAAGGCGTGTACTATGTAAAGGTAACAATAGTTGAAAGCAATGGCTTGGAAACTGTACGCTAACAAACATATTAATGGATAGTATAAATAACAAGCAACGGGGCAAACTGCATAGAGAACGGACCACACACATTAAATCAAGTACGGCGCCACGTGTCACAACTCAACAGGGATTTTTTCTTGTAGAAAAACAATAGTTTGTTTTACTTGATCCTAAATCAACTGCAACACTTTTGCTTTGGAAGCAAGACGACCCAAAGCAACGCAGGGCTGCAGCCCGTGAGCCATGTAGCACAATACAAAGCGCAGTTCACAAGCAAGGGAGGTTGGCAAAAACCTTTTATAAAACACCAGTCCTTCTTTAAAAATCACACCCCCCACCCTGTTTTTACAAGAAAATCAGTTTAAATGCGCAGAAACAAGCCATACAGTTACGAGTGACCAAATATTGTACACAGAATAAAAATCGTTTTTCCTCGAATTGACAGGCAGATGGCTCCCAAACGAAAAAATGCAGGGGACTGCAAGCACACCACCAAAAGAAAAATCACCCCACCTGCTTACGCAGCAATCGAGGCAGCTGAACACTATGGTTGGGCCTGGGTCAGCGAAAACCTATACGGCCTACCTAAAGAAGGGATGCCCATGGCAACTGATTTAGGTGATACCTCACTACCCCCAAAGAAGAAGAAGTCAAGCGAATGATCAGGCAAAGGTAACAAAAGTAATATTTTGTCTAAATTGTGTGTGAACATGAGGGACATACAGCAAATGATGCTGGACTTTAGACACGAACTGCAGTCCCCCGCAAACCCAAATGACACAAGAAACCACAACACCCCCCTTGAGCCATCAGTTATCATAATACCGCCTCCACCCCCCCGTGCCCACACATGCAACAGAAATGGTGGATCAGGCAGTAGCAACAACACCTCTGTCACTTAACCAGCACAACTGATCCAAACCCAAATAGGCTTACAACAACAACAGCCACAGCCAACCAAGATAACAGCATGTTGGGCTTCCACAAACAGGAGAGTGACAGTTTTCCTCTTACCATTACAGGCAGCATGCTGGCAATGTGAAGAATAAACGAGCATGCCTCCTATATTCAAAGACATGTGATTCATGTTTGTTTCTGTTGCATGCTGTTTGGCAAGCACTAATTCCAATAATTCATCTTTGTGTACAAGTGGACTACGGCAATGGTCAAGACCTTCTCAAGCTTTAGAAGAGCATGGAAAGTCATTGGGCCACAGGATTGCATTTGTATCCTGGATGGACCTATCCACTGCTCTACAAAGTATCCTGCACAATCGTTAAATAATCTGAAGAACACATGTGACTTGAACAGAACACGGCACAGGGTTCTAAGCTACGTGCTGCATCTGGCAAGTCAAAATCTGGCTTTTCGAGTTAGTTTGGGGTAGTTCCTACGAAGAGAACAATGCCAATGGCTTGCAAAGTATGACCCTGTCATGACAACTGTCCACTACTTCAAACATGACAGTCAAAATGAATTTCTTCAGGTTATTGCTGGAGAGTTGGAACAATTCATTGTCTGTAATGTACGGAAAGCAAACTATTTTGGTGCTCTTATGGCCTGCACACCTGATGTTTCATATAGGAATAACTATAAATCGTTGCCAGATATGTTAAGCTTCACTAAGGTGTTTATGTAATGAAGGAGTCAGGCTTGGGATTTGCATTTGTAAAAAACACAACTGTTGATGCATTGCAAGAATTACATCCAGAGACTGAAACACGCTGGACTGAGCATTGGAGGGCAGTGCTATGTCAATGCTTAGTGCAGGACTGGCCTGCCGGGAACTCTGGAGATTCCCTGCTGAGCCTCTGCCCCATGGGCCTCTTTTGTGTGGTTACCTATTTTATTTTCAAATGTCCTCCTAGGTTGGGCTTGCTCAAAATGTTTAATATTGGAGCACTTTGAAAATGATTTCCAGGGCCTCGAGTTGTTTGGTTTTCAGTCCACCCATGATAATGCTGCTCAATTAAGAGCAGCAAAGGGTTGTTCGAAGAAGAATAAATAACTGTAACAAAGGCACATTCTACGTGCTCTGCTGTCCTCACAATTTGAACTTAACTGTTGCTCATGCAGCAGAGACACCAACAGAATCAGTTGACCTTTTTTGATTCTTCAAAAATGATCTCATGTTTTCTGTGCATCAATTAAAATATGGGACGCTTTGCAGGGTTTTCTGCATTCACACGCTACGAAATGGCTGTCCGAGACAAGATGATGTGCTCGTTGTGATGCAGTTCATGCTGTTTGTAATATTCCAGAAGATCTTGTTAAACTCTGTGGCACAGATACACTTCACTCAAGTGGTTCACCCAGAGGTGGCACACCTCCGTGGAACAAATACACTTCACTCAAGTGGTTCACAAAGAGGTGGCACACCTCCATGGCAAAGATACACTTCACTCAAGTGGTGCACACAGAGGTGGCACACCTCGGTGACACAGATACACTTCACCCAAGTTGTTCAAACAAAAGTGAACTGCTGTTTGATCTAAATATTCTGCCCAATTGCATTTACACATTTGAATTAGTGCTCAAGCTAAGTATATGTCATGACATTCTTGAGAAGATAATCAGAATCTATGACGCCCTATTAAATGAAAAACTTGACTCACAAGGGCACTTGATTTAGTGCACAGCACCAAAGCTAACCTTCAAAATTATTGGGCAAAAAGATATGTACAAGCTCTACAGGATGCACACAATATTGTCTAAGTATCAGACAGTGAGTCATCATTTATCATGACAAGAAACAGAAAAAAGTAGAGAGTGGCCGGTTGAGTTTTGTGACAATGGGCCTCATTATGAGGTTGGAGGCAGCCTTGCTGGTTTTACCGGCAGTGGATCGAGGCACGCCTGGTGTTCCACGTTTAAGTCTCTGTTTTTGGTCTTTCAAATGTCGTTTAAACAAAAAGATCACCCCGGTGCCCCTATGTTGGCCTCAGACATCTTCAAAACAAAGTTCACGTGGGTTCCCCACTGTCGGGCTCAGATCTTTCACAACAAAGTTCAGCCATAATTGCAGGGGCTCCCTTCCCCAAACTTATTATACTTCGGGTCACCCTCAATTGGGCTTAGACTGTTTCGGATGTCAAAGACTTTCAAATGTGTGTGGCTTTCTTTACAAACCTCTGCAGGACCACTTTGACTCAAAGTTCAATGTTCAGCTTTTTACTCTCACCTTCTCTCAAAGTTATTTTTCCTTGCTTTGCTTTTGCAGTTAATTTACTTCATCGTTACAAACAAGGCACAACTCTACAGATCAATTTTGATAATATGTATCAATCAAGTTAGTTTTCAGAATGTCTGTATAAGGTACTGTTTTTGCTAACTGCTAAATTTCAATCAAAGGCTTCAGTACACTATTTCTAGTACTAGTACTAGCTTGGCCAAGACTTAACCAAAGTACATTAATGCTACCTCCATAAAGATGCAAACTAGTTAGCCGATCTGCAGCTTCATAGCTAACACACTCTCTATGTGAGAGCATTTTAAGACCAAAGCTTAGAAGTTTCGGAATAAGACTTTTAACTGCTGCTAAATCTGCCCATACCTCAGCTGCATTGGTCTTTTCAGCTTTTGTCATGTATGCTGAACATAACAAGCAACAGCTGTTGTATCATCAGCAATATACTATACATCATTATTTGCATTCCAAAGCTGAGCAATGACAGGATTGTAATTATTAATTAATTGGAATTCCTTATCTCTTTTTAGATTATATGTATTTCTTGGTGACTTACCAGTAACATGGTGTCGAACAGATGACATCAAACTGTTCACTTGACTAAATGGTGTCACATGCCTTGGAAAGCTAAATCTGCAGTACTTGTCTTTACTGTTGTATTTTCTCTGGCAGTACTTTCCACATGAGTGCCTTTGTAATCTTTCCACCTTGTTCCATAGATCAGAATATAACAGAACAAGTAACATATTTTTCTATGAACTCCGTCACACAGCCATCACTTTCTTTCCCAAATTGAGAAGCATATTTAATCCACAACAGCATATGTATATGTGAAGACCCACGTGCATGGTACTCTTTTCTCCAAAAGAAATGTTCCACAGAGCCTAGAGGACCATTTTCTTTATTACATATGAAGTGAAACATGTATAAAAATCTGTGGGGAAAGAACTGCCATACACCAACAGGGTCCATGCAACACAATTCTCCTGGTGTCATGTGTTCTATACCTTCTTCTGGTGGATAACTTTCATGGAATCCACTCTGCAAGATCATTCCAACAATACTTAGTGCAACTTAAAGTCACATATCAAGTTGTAGGGCCAAGTTTCTGATGAGGCATCTAACCTTGGAGTGTCTCCTATACCAATATTCCTTATTTTCTCTCATTGTAGCAAGAATATTGGTAAGTTTACCCTCTAAAACCTCATTTTTCTCTTTCACCTGTTGCAGCATCTCAGAAAGATTTTGAAATCTAGTTCTGGTCTGAAGTGTATGAGCACAGCATAACGTAATGTTGAAAATTCACTTTCATTCAATAAGTGAAAAATATATTCAACATTGGTGTGGAATCGGGAATGCTCAGAATACATTCTTGTACTATGATACTCTGAAGAAGAGATTGAAACATCCTGATCATCCAATCTGCCTCCTTTACCGGTAGAAAAAAGCATAGGGAAACAACAAGCTTCTAACGTCTTTTCCCAGATGCTGACTAGTGCACCTTTCATTGCTTTCATTTGATACAATTCTAAACTGTCGCCCATGACTTCACATGAGTGTAGAAGATGAATAGTGTAATATTCATACAAATTACTCCCTTCTGCAACAGATAGAAGTTGGCTCTGACATTCGCTGCTTTTTTTTGTGGGACTCAAGAAAGTCTGGTACAGTCAGACTGCCTTTGTATAAATCATTGTGCTCTAATAATATTAATAATTATTTAGAATTTATATAATGCTACAAACCCTCAGGTATAGGTGCTGGTATAGGTGCTGGTATAGGTGCTGCTTATTATTACCCACAGTGTGTGGTGCTCGTTTATCAACCTCGGAAGGATCAATGGCTGAGTTTGGCCGTGCAAGGATTCAAAACTGCATCAGCAGGCTCTGCCCATATGTCAAAGCAAGCGCTCTACTCTCTGTGCTATCGGACCGGCAATAGTAATGCCAATGCATTTTTCACCTTTTCAATATCTATAAACTGTTGCCAAATGTTCCTCCAAGAAGTGTCTTGCCAAATGTTCTTATCATTAGTGGAAACACCACTTACCAAAATAAACAAAGAATCTGCAATGTCATGCTTCACTCCTAGAGTGTTGAAATTTTCTTACAAATCGAGAGGTAAATACACAACTTTGCCTCTCACACCTTGTACTAATGATTTTTTAGGCAGGCTTGACATCATTGTTTGCAATCTAAGAGTAACTTGGAAAGGATGAACAGTTTGCAATGTAATGTTGTAAGCACAACAGGGATATCAAGCACTGCCATGTCATTCAAGTCACTTCTTGGAGGAATACTTGTTTGATTATAAAACCCAACACAATGTCTACAAACATAAAGTGCCTCACTTGTGTCAAATCGTTGTTCTACAAACAAATACAGATACAGTTCTTTCCAAACATCTTGTAGACTGTGTTTAATGTTCTTCTCAATGTGCACTAGTTGCACTTGAGACTTATAAAGAATACACCAACAAGATATGCAAACAATGTCAGGTCTTTCAGTAAAAGACAAACTAAACATTGCAATATGTTTTTATACTTTTGAAAAATGAGATCATTTTAAACCATAGGATCATCATTTCCACTTCCTGTGCGTGTTTCATCTAAGTACACATACTATTTTATCATTTGCACTGTAGAAACAAAATGTTCTTCAGTTCCCGTCAGAAGTGTTTGAGACATACTTGGTGTTTTACACACATACAGTTTAACTAGAAGGTATCTTATTTTAATATGATGTGCACTCAGCATCCATACATGATGAAACTGACTCTTTAAAAAAATTCTTTAATGTAATGTGGCTATTGGGCAAGCCTTAAACACATAATAAATATCACATTCTTATACACTACATATTTGTACATATATTTCATAGAAAATACAGATTTAAAAATTGTAAATTACAACCAGACATGTTACTATTAATTCCTTCGTCCTTTTATACACATTCTGCTAATTACCTAAAATGTCAGTCAACTAGAATTTCATAATTGAAACCGGCATATTATCATTGTTTCTTTTTGCCTTTCAAGCACCTCCTACTAATTTTTAAAATTATTTCCATACATGAAAGGCAGCTGCTGATATAACCACTGAGTCTGCTCTAAACAAGGTATACCAAAATTGAGAGATTACATGCTTACATAAACAGTCGAAAAACATGTGCTACAAGCCAACAAGTAGCTAGGGCATCAAAGTTAACTGACTCCTCGCCTTTGAGACAATCTCCCCAGAATAACTACGCTGCAACCAATTTACCTACAAAAAGAGCATGATATCCAACTTCAAAGCACAAACACAGCCGCACTATTTTTCATGGGTATAGGTATGCTGCTTGTTTAATTATAGAAATTACTCTGCACCCTTATTCATTTTACATCTCCTTGCATCTGTGCATTGTGTAACAACATAAGTGATTACATAGCATGAAACCCAAATAGGTTCCTGCCCTTACAAAACACATCATTTTCAAGCAAATTGTGAAAATACCAAGTATGGTTGCTAATTATTATTTATAAATTACTACCAACATTTTCTATTGTCTACCACACAGGTTAGACTTGTTCATGCATTGGTGCAGAACATTATAGTCCTACACTGTTCTATATACAATACAGTGATGGAATCTACTTTCAAATCTGTGACCGAAATTATATGCTCAATTTCACACATATTCTTAGTGAAGAAACTGAACATAGCTGAGCTACATAATGCAACAATTGGATGAGATTGGAAATACTACAGTATAAATAAATGCCCCATGTAGACCGCTAATCTAAGTGCTTGAGTAATGTGGGATGGTATTGAGCAGCTCATATAGCGTAGATAAGATGAGCAAAGTAGAGTTTCACTAGGCGGGCACTGAGTTTGTCGGGTTGTGATATATCTGTGGTTGGCACAGTACATTTTTGGGATGATAGGCCTACATGAAAAGTGAGATAATCTTATATGGCTCAGTAACTATTTCTTTCATAACCAAACAATTCATGATAACGCATGTATATATTAGAGAAAGATATGCATAAACCATGTGATTTGCAAGGTCATACCTATATAAAAAAAGGCAAACACATTTGATGGATTACTGCCGAAAAGCTGGAATGAAAACTATGAGGCTTTAGCCACTTAACAACTATGAATTTACCTTCTTCACTTTGCTTCATAATTTCTCAGTAACCATTAACTTGGTATATTTTGCCCGAAACTCCAAAGGACTTTAATAATACTTGGCTTACTCTAGCCATAACTTCAAAGTACAATTCCCAAAGCACTTCTTAAGAGAAGAAATGTTTACTGCAAACTTACCTTTTGAAATTAAATTTCCCTGTAAGCTGTATAGGGAAGGCATGGTATCACACATATTGACAGTGACACAATGGATACAATTTGTAAAGCCTTTATTGAAAATGTTGGGGTTGGAGAAAACTCCTATTCTGTCCTATAACTAAGATGGGAGTACTCTTGACTATCAAACGATAAACAAAACAGGAATAAGTGATAATGGGGTATACCAGGTTTTGTGGGTGCTGTGGCTCTAGACGGAAACTGTACTAGAAGTGTGGTAGTCAGCTGCAGACTATGGAACAGATAGGCTAACCCCTGCCTAGCGTACTATTGAAAAGTAAAAACGATGTGCCAAGATTAATGCACTGATACAGGAATAAATGGTTAGGGACAAATTAGTTTTAGACAATAAAGGTTTCAGTTGTGTAAAGCAAGTGGTGATTTATTTTCAGTCTTTCTGCTCTTTGTGCCAACACATGTTTCGACATGTGTGGTCTTTGCCAAGGCAGATTAGTTAATTCTGTGTCTTAAATCGGGACAAAACAAATATCAGCGACACATTAAATTATCTCATTATCATTTCATCATGGTGGAAGAAAGCAAGCCCATGACAAGCCCGCATTCAAGAGCATCATGTATGGGACACGGTACTTGAATATTTAATTTTGTGACAGTTACCTGTTCATGATTCTCTTGAATATGGGGGCTTGTCAAATTGGCCCAAAGCATTTATTTCTGTATCAGCGCATTGATCGTAGCACACTGTTGTTACTTTCGATAAACAATACAATCCTATTAGAGTCTGTCAAATCAAAATGGCCTATACTAGCAAAAACCTAATGACTGCCCTATCTCTTGTACAAAAAGTGTAAAAAGGAGAACATGTATCCAAAAATGAAAAGTCTGTGTTCAAATGATAATGTGACTGAACCAGCTCTCCTCCTGACTTTAGGCCTCACGAGGTATAGCGAACCTTGTAGGCAGGATGACACCTCGTAATGGAACGCTATCCCTGCCGATTGATGTTAACAATGGCTTGAAGCAAGGCTGCCCTTTGGCAGCAACGTTATTCAATCTATATACCTCAGACATTCCGGAGGAACATCACTTTCGTAAAGCCAACCCACTGAAACTTAAAGCCATACCTGTGCCACATTTATTGTACGCAGATGACATTGTGATCCAAGACCTTACCACAGTAGGCTTACAAAGAAGCATCTCCCAGATGGAGAATTACGTGAAGCAGAACAATCTAGAGATCAATACAACCAAAACCAAGATCATGTCTCCGACCAATAACAGGCAAACCAAACAGAAAATTACATCATTCTTCATGGATAACAAAAAGCTCCAATGGAAAAACTCAATCAAGTACTTGGGAATTCTATTGAATCACTCTGAGATAGAGAAAGACTGGATCTCACAGCTTCAAATTAAGACAGCCTCCGTGGCCCGGCAAGGTTCCACAATCCACTTCAAATATGGGAAGTTCTCGATGAAACCAGTCATAACGTTTTACCGGCAAAAGGTGAGTGCTATTATCACGTATGGGAGTGAAACCCTGATTAACATCGATCGAGCTATTTGGGATACGCTAGAAGGAACATTCTGGCGGAAAATCCTAAAACTGTCTAACTCATTCCCTGCGGTAAGGATCTGGCATGTGATGGCCACTCCCCATTGTCCCTCAGCTCCATTGTCATGTGGAAAAAACTTGACAGAAAAATCATAAACAATGACAATATTCAGGCTCTCGACATCCTCCGCACCAGAGAGAACTCGACAGCTGATACTGTTCTTAAGGCATGGAAAACTGCCATAGTGGAGCTAATGAGGGAAAACTACATAACCTTGGAGTCTCTTGTGAATCGTCCATAATCAGCAAAAAACGACTGGTACAGAACGACTGGATAAAGACTATCGCCTCCAAAAACAAATTCAAAATGAACATCAACTGCGATATAGACATTAGACCCATCAACCAGCTCACTGCATATCTAGCCATATTCCCAGATCGAAATATCAGAGATCGATTTCTCAGATTTCGTCTGAATCTCTTACCTACACATGAAGCTCTCATCATTTCCAGACAACTGCCGAAATCAATGGCATTTTGCCGCTTTTGCGAACAAGAGGGCACTGTTGAAACCCTATTCCACATCATTAGGGAGTGTCCCAAATTTATGGAAATTAAGAAACCTATTTAGAGAAAGACTCCCAAAGCATGTGCCCCTCAGAACACTACACAAGCATTGGGCCCAGATATTGGCAGGCACCAATAAAAACTTGATAATAACCATTATTCATTTTTGGAACAATATAACTGGAAACCAGTAGTCTTAGCCATTCATTGAATGAAAGTTAATTTCTGCTGCTTTAGTCCCTCAACTTTAACTTGAGGAAGGGCCTGAAATGCAAATTCCTTTGTGTGTTTTCTTGTAGTTTTTGTTTGTTTTTCCTTTTTTATAGTGATTGTAAACCATGTTGATAAAGCATGAATGAAAAGTTTTGTAATGAAACAATATCATTCAAAAACATTCAAATAAAAAAAAGTAGGCAGGAGGACACACTCTGACTCAGCTTCCAACCAAGTACACATGTCAAAACCATGGATCGAGGCCTACCTGGCCTTTGACATTTAAAGTTCCTTTCTCTGACTTTCAAAATAATGTTTTAACCAAAATGTTTACAAGGGTCCCCCTCTGCTGGGCTCAGACCTTTCACCACACAGTTCTTGCAGGTCCCCCTCTACCGGCCTTAAACCTCTCACGATACAATTCACATGAAGTTGCACGGGGGCTCCCTTGATATGATATGATATGGCATTTATAACGTGCCTATGCACAAGTGTTTCAAGGCGCGACGAGGCAAGGGGGGGAACAGAGGGAAGACATAGACAACAATCCTACTAGGCCAGGTGTCATTCAGATTTCACAAGTGCAGGGGAGGGGCGAAGGGTAAAAGTGTGAGGGGGTGGTGAGGGGACAGTGCAGTACATGGGATGAATAAAATAAATAAAAGCAATAAGTAAAAAGTATGGCCACTAGTGGCAACTGCAAGGGGAATAAACTTAATATACCTTGGGTCTCCCGCAATCGGGCTCAGACCACTTTCGGATGTCGAAGTCTTTCGAAAGTTCATGGCTTTCTTTACAGACCACTGCAGGACCACTTTGACTCAATGTTCACTATTTACTTTCACTCTGGCCGTTTGTTCACCCTTTAGCTTCAAACAATGCACCTTTCACAGAGACCTTCAAATGGGCTACTTACTTTCACTGGACCACTCCGTTACTTAGAGTCTCTGACCTTTCACTTGAATTTCACTTTAAAGTTCATTCACGGGTCTGCCTTTCTTCGCATCTCATTCACACACATGCAACCTTCACTTGTGATATGACGTTGCTACTTCATTCACTTTAACACACCGGACTCTCAGGTCACTTGCCAACTCACTGGCAGTATGCGCTTCTTTCTTGTTTTATGTTTTCTGATTTTTGACTCAAGGTTAGTACCCCAGGCTTGACCTTGCCTCGTCAAGTCTGCCATTCACCCGGAAGGGTCACTGGCATTCTTGAAACACAATGCAATTTTCACTTGTGGGATATGGCCTTCTCCTCGCATCTTTCGCAGCCTTTTGAAGGCAACAATCACCAGTAGGGAAGCCTTGGGGTTTTCGGCCTGCAGCTCTCATCCCTTGGTCTGTTGCTCTGCTCCAGAAGGTGTTCCTTCAAGCCGGTAGTTCTGCTTGTTCTCATGTTCTGCCTTACTCTTTGTGTGTCTTTAGGTATTGCCTTTTATTCATGTGAGGAGAACTACTAGGTATCGGCTGTATGCGCTTAGGTTCCATGTGTTAATATCCTTGCAAAAATATTGCGTTACAAAAATATCACCATATTTTTCCAGCGATATTGAGCCATGGACCCTGCGGGGGACCCCCACCCCCCCGAAACCTCTGCATTCTTTTTAAATGTGCAGGTGACACCCCCGCAACCCATGCTCCCACAAATTATCCCCCCCAAAAATATCGCCTATGGCGAGATAAACGACGATATTTTTGGTAGGGATAATATGTAGGGATACCAAAGTGCCTCACTTTGCCTGACCCAATTAAAGGGACATGTCCAGTACGATGTGAGAGAGTTAGTCTGGATACTCACAGGCACCCTCTTCCTCTGCCCAGTGTTTGTGTAAAAAATGGGGGGCGTTGGGACTTTGGAAAAAAACCTAAAAAATAGGATGGGGTAGATGAACAAAAAAGGGGGTATACTGCGTCTCACCATTGGCTATCTCACCCCCACTCCCTGAAGACCCCTCACCCAGGTGATTCCCCGCTCTGGTCCACCCCCAGTGTCTGGATCCATAGGCCCTGGCCACCAGAGAGAGAGATCCCTGGGGACTAGCGGGTGAGATACCATCTGGTTTCTCACAGCTGGTAGATTCCAGACATCTCCATAAAAAAGCAAAAAAACATTGATATGATATGATAAAATAGGCCATTTATAACATGCCTGTACACACGTGTTTCTAGGTGCAATAAGACAAGGAAGGGGAGACAAAGTGAGGACAAACAAACAATCTTACCAGGCCTTGTGTCATTCAGATTGTGCAAGTGCATGTGGAATGGAGAGAAGAAATTCCAGGGGGAGGGAAAGGGAGAGTGCATTAAGCAAAGCTCAAATAAATGCTGCTGGGTTGGCCAGTTCTAAGTAAGTGCAAGGAGGCAATGGACTGTAGGATTTCAGATACAGTCCCAAGTGCACGGTAGGCCTGGAGGCAGTGCATTTGGCTACTGGTCATGAATGAACCTGGGCCCCATAAGGTTCAGAGGGATGCCAGGTAACCAGTTAGTGCAGCAGACATGAACATCAGCTGGGGAGAGAGAGAAAGCAGAAGTGAAAAGGAAGGTCTTGAGTTGCTTCCAGAACCTGAGGTTGTCCTGCTGAAGTTTGAGAGAGACAGGGAGGCTTTTCCAGAGGGAGGCACCCGTTGAGGAGAGATGTCTACCCCCCACTCTCAGCCTGGAGAAGCATCTTAACCCCAGAGCATTGGAAGTGGATTCGAGAAGCAAAGTGCTTAGGAAGCGAGAGTTGGATGAAGTGTGGTGCCCAGCCCTAGAAAGTCTTGTAGACAATGCAGAGGGTCTTGAACATGTTCCTTGCAGCCACCGAGAGACAGTGAAGAGATTTCAGGGCTGGCGAGATACGATCCCTGGGCTTGAGGCCAAGGACAATTCTCACAGTCTTGTGCTGGATTAGTGGCAGAGGTTGAAGAGTAGAGGCAGACAGATTGTTGCAGTAATCCATCCCAGAGAGAACCAGGGTGCCGGAGACAGTGAGCTTCTGGGGGAAAGTGAGAAAAGGAAGAATACCTCTGAGTAGTTGCAGCTGGTAGTGGGACTTCTTAGTGACATCTGAGATGTGAGGAGAGAAGGAGACGGTGGAGTCGAAGATGACACCAAGGTTTTTGCCTTGCAGAAAGGCACAGGCAGAGGGTCCAGGAATGGCAGCCAGAGTGAAAGAGCAAAAGCAGGAACATGGGTCCCAATGAGAAGGATCTCAGTTTTACTGGCATTCAGGCAGAGGTTTTTAGAGGCCCACCATTCCTGGATCATGGATAGACAATCAGGAATAAGCGAGAGAGGAGAGGAGGTTGAGGGGAGCATGAAGGAGAGCTGAGTGTCATCCGCATACCACTGAAAGTTAGGAGAGAAGGTAGAGATGACATCAGCCAATGGTGCCAAGTAAAGTTCGAAGAGCCAGGGTGAGAAGTTAGAGCCCTGCGGAACACCACATGTAGAGAGAGAGGTGGTGGAGAGAAATAACCCCAGTTTGACCTGGGAGGGTGTATCAGAGAGGAAGGAGGTCAACCAGGCTACGCCCTGATCCATGATGCCCAGGTTCTCACAGAGAAGATTGATCAGGATGGCGTGATTGACCATGTCAAAAGCAGAGGAAAGATCAAGGGGGATGTTGCCAAAAGGAAGGCTAGAGTCGAGATTTGAGAGTAGGTATTCACATGTGTTCAAGGGAACAGTATCTGTGCTTCTGGCTGCTCTAAAGCCAGGCTGATGGTCATGGAGACAACAAACAGTTTTGGTATGCAGAGTAAACTGGGAGATGGCCATCTTTTCTAGATGTTTGCCCAGATAAGGAGTGATAGAGATCCGGCGGTAGTTTGCCAGAGAGGAAGGATCAGCAGAAGGCTTCTTCAGGAGGAGGTTCACAAGGGAGTGCTTTAGAGGGGAGGTGAAAGTTCCCATTGGCCAACATGTGTTTCACATATTACAATGTCAGTGAGAAACAACCTTTAATTGGAAATATATTTTTTCTCAGACATAATCATAGCATAACATGTGCTACTGCTTGATCACTCTCCTGAAAACACTGAAGTAAAATATGGAAAACCCTACTTTCCAAATAATACTTATAAACTTGACTAAATCGGAAACCTAAACCTACCTAATTTATTGTGTATAAACAACAAATGAACTATAGACAAACACACAATCACTCATCTTCAGCTGCTCCAAATAATGAACAGATCTTCCCAATACCAAACACAGAACATGTGCACGATCTTAGTTCTGGAATCAGAAAGTCAAAAGTTCACAAAAAGGTCACTTCCATAGCTTTTAGAAATCAATAGCACAAAACGAGGATTGTACAAAGCAAACAAGTAAAATACCCAACACATTTTGATTATAACCTATAACAGTCAATAAAACCCAAAACAATCCTTCTAAAGAATACTTTGTAGAACATGTAGAAACACATTTAAATAAAACTATTTTTTTTATTTGACAAATGACATAAACGCGGCTATAACCCTGGTTGCACTGAAAGTACCTTCCCGTACCCGCAGGTACATGTACATTTTTAAATTGCAGTGAAAAAAACATATATTGTAAAGGTTTTAAATGTAAATCACACATGCCTTGAGGTGAGAACATCCAACAGAAAAACATGTACAAATCTGTGCTAAAACCTCCATAAAATAATATGATCACTGCACCAAAATACAAACAGCTATAACTGTGGATACTTTAGTGGGTTCATACCCACGGATACCAAAGCCTGCCACAAAATAACAATGTCCAATTGGAGTGTGGATAGCCACAGTTCCAGTCAACCAACAGTAGCTGCGTCTACACGTAACATTTTCCAAATTCAAAAATACATATTTACAAGGTGTGAAAATGGAAACAACACAAAGATACACATGAGGGCATGCATAGAATCAAAAACACATGCAGCATTGTGTACTGTAAAATCCATTAAAGATCATGATCAATGCAGAAGAATTGGTACCATTGTACACGCGGTTAAGGTGATAGTTACAGTTGCGGTTGCAACTACCCAAAAATACATGATGTCCAATTGATCGCTGGTACTCCCAGCTATAACCCCGCTGACAAGACCCAATGTGTCATTGGCTGCTGTTTTTTGGCATATACAAAACATCACTAAAAAAAGGACATTCTCTGATAGGTTCAACAGTTGAACAGCATCTGAGGTACTTGACATACTACTGGCAGCCATCCACCACACAAACAATGAACAACCAAACAGAAATTAAATGCAAGAAATGCCACCTTCCCTCCTCATGTACTCTTCTTCCATATCTGAATTGACAAGCAGTATATATTTCTACCACACTAAAATGGAAAACTACATGGAATCTGGAGGACAATTATCCTACAGAGGAAGACATTAAAAAGAAGATGCTAAAAAAAGGAACCAGAAGAAAATAAATCACATTCAGGATTTTGTGAGTCCATTCTTTATATTTATGTAAAATGTGACAAACAATAATATTGTAAGGAACAAATATGTCACCAAACAGATATAGATTATCTAACTACTATTAAATGCCTGTACGAGCAACACACATATTTGTTAAGTGTACTATATCTTCAAGGTTTGAAAAGATTTAAAATATTTTCAAACAGATGAAGAAGTCATTCAAGTATCACAAATAATTAAACAAGAAGCACCACAAGAACTACCCAAGACACTAATCATGGATTCATTAACAGAATTAAAACAACTATTAACTAATGTTCAAAAAGAAGTACACTTAATTAAAAAGGACATTAAACATGTAAGGCAAATCATGGACAGTAAGAATCCAGATAATTGGGCTAACAAAGAAGATGTATCATGGGTTCAAACTAAAAGAAAAAGAAAACCCACAACAACATCCACCCCCAAATAAACTTGTTTCCAACAAACTTTGTTTGCATATTTATTTACCTTTTTCAAGTGCATACACTTATATGTGTTATTAATCAATTAATTATTAATTAATAAAAAAATTACAAATGTTACAATAACTGTTTATAAATATCACACTCAATACATCTTAAATACACTTTCCAAGACAACTAACCACACACATATAAAAATGTCAATAAATGTGTATAGCCGCGGCTACCCAACGCACAACGAATCAGTGGCTGTTTCCTTCCCATGCCTGCACAATATATAGCTGCGGGTAACAAAGCAGCACATGGGGTGGGTTTGGGATAGTCATGGAAAAACACCCCCAGTCATTGCTACTCCTAGATGTGATCATGAATAAACCAATGATGCCCCATTTTGTGTAGCCGCGACGACAGGATTGTTTTTTTTTTTTAGAAACAGAGTATGGAAAATTAATGACAAAAGAGACAGTGGTAGTTAAAAAGAGTTATGTAAAGTACATGATAATAAAGAGAACATGCCAAATGTGGTAGAATACTACACTCAGTGTACTCCAAATCAATCCTTTTAATGATTACTTATCACCTATAAACATACAAATACAATAAAACAACATCTATCCCATATAAATACATAAATACAATGAAATAACAGACAAAAACCGTTTCTAAAATAATTTTTCACTCATAACCATGGCTAGAGTTCATTGACATTTTTTCTAGCCACGGTTACAATATGAACGTTTTGCATATAAATTGCATAGATTGTTATACATACATACATTATAGATTAATCTTAGAAAGGACTGTTTCAAAGTTGTTCAGTCTGAAAAGTACAGGGCACCCAAACATCATGCTAATTCATTGTGGTGGCAATGATTTTGGGTATTTACAAGGTGTGTCCCTTACTTTAATAATTTAATGATGAAACAAGAAAAACAAATGGAATATTTTCCTCACACCTTCTTTATCTTTTCCAATCTGACTCAGAGGCAGAAATTGAGTAGTTTCAACATTCACGAGAGACCACAGCCATTTATGGATTTCAAACAACAACATACAGTTCTACATAGCCAATTTCTCTAGACATGGAGTGCACCTAATCGATGAAGGAAATAAAGTGTACCTTCATAACATCAAAACAGCAGTCCAAATGTGGTAAAATACTACACTCAGTGTACCCCATACCACTCATTTAAGGACTACCTTTCTCATTTAAATATAAAAATACAATAAAATAATACCAATAATGTTTTTTTTAAATATAAGCCCAGTTAGAGTTCATTGACTTTTTTATAACTGCGATTACAACTTGTTAGTTAAAGTGGGGGGACTCACTTCAGGTAGAATAATACAATAGAAGTTAAAAGATCCATACAGTAAAACACTGCACATTTACTTATGTAAGGTAGATGAAGGTAAAGAAAGCACAGTATATTATAATACATGACAGTAAACTAGGTGGGTATACATTTAATTGGTACAATTATACAAGATAAAATAAAATGGGTGACAACACACAGGCTAAAATACAGTGCATCAGCATCTAAAACTAGAGTAGGGTGGCTCCTTTTTGTATTGACTTTTTCAAACAATGTTCTTCTGTTTTTCTCCACAGTGTCACATGTAAGAAAGTCCAAAAAACAGACAGCCAAAATATATGAGACTACCAAATACCTACCGCATCACAGGCAGGAATATACCTATAAAAATACCAATTAAAAAGAATGAAAGCGCAGACACCCCAAATGTATAGCCACGGGCGTGAGACTACACTTACCCATGGTTATCTGTAGTCGTGTCTAGCCTCGAATATAGCTGTGAATATCGGAAAAATGGCCAGAAAAAGAAAATGTGTTCCTGCCAGCCCAGGCCCTCACCAAGTGCCCCCCTCATCTGTGCCAGCTCCCGCCACTCCCCTGATGCCTCCTCATTTCTCTTGCCATCTCCCTTCTCCCCACAACAGACACTGTTTCTGTGAAGCAGTTTGCTTTTAGATGTCGGCTATTCGAGGCTATACCCCGCAAACCCAGTCCCTGGACCTCCTATAACTCCCAAATTTTACTTGGTGTCCTCCAGAAACCTCCCCAACTCCAGACTAAACTAATTTACAATTATTTTATCCTGAAAATAGCTTTTTAACTACTTTTCGTTTCCCTTTATCTTTGGCTATAACCGCTATTATCTTGTGCATCAAGAGAAAAGCAAGATGGCGGCTGTTTCATTTCTAAAAACACCTGGATTTGTGTACATCACAGAGATATAGCTATCTATTTTTGAGAAGGGGGTTCCCCCCTTCTCTGTCAAATATTTAAATAACTACTTCATGGAATAACTCAAAACCATGCATGGATCGCAAGTCAATGCTTCATGCCCAAGTTGTTTTGGACCTAGTTAAAATCCGTCAGGTGGTTTGGGCTGTGCGTTTTCACAAAAAATTACCTTGTTTGTCTATGTGAAAATGAATAGAAAGTAGGCCACACTTTCGGATAAAAAAAAATGGTCTTCTTAATAACATTTCTATTTTTCAATGAATCTCTACGGAACTTTGCAGTCTGGGGAAGCCTGCAAGTCCTTAATCACTTTTGTAATTTCGGTCAAATCCGTTACTCGAATCAAAAGTTATTAATAATTGAATTTTGAGGGGTTCCTATGGGAGTCCGAAACACCTTAACTATAGGGTGGCTACTATTGCTGCACCATAGTATATATATATATATATATATATATATATATATATATATATATATATATATATATATATAGATATATATATATATATATATATAGATATATATATATATAGCAATAGCAAAAGTCAATCGTTACCCAGTCACATTAATTCTTTAGAAGAAATTCGGCTATTAGGAATGGATGGCAGAAACAGCAACAACAATAATCCGAGGCAAAGGTAGAGGTTGAGGCAGACCGGCAGGAAAAGGAAAACAAGGCAGGGACAACGGCGCAAACATACACGATCCGGTAAAGACTGCCAGGCTTACTCGCTCTGTAAAGAAGATGGCAAAAAGAATATGGATAATGAAAATAAATGTACTGTGAATCTTTCCAACCACATACTCACTGAAGAAGGAAAAGAACATTCTTGAGTATGGCTTCAATTTCTGCCCAACAGCCTTTTCAATTATGCAGAAACCAGATTTGATTTTTACCAATATATGTGCAAGATTAGGTGAAAAAAATATCTTCGGCATAAATCCCCCTAAACAAAAAGCTACCATTCATCTGGAAGGGAAAACACACGTAGCAACAGAAGATATTAATACTATATTAGATCTGGCGCATCTGGAGCTTCCACTGATGATTCTGCCCCTGCTGCTGACCTGAACTCGCTATGTTTAACTACCAACTGGCCCAAAAAAAGCAAACTAAACAACAAATCCAAGTTCAATCCCCTTTTTCAACTGGGTGGGCATATCAAAGCCTTTCAAGATCTAGTCGTACACAACATGAAAAAGGCCAGACGACAGCAAGGCCGTCTCAAGAATAACTTCACTAAAAAAGAAAGGGATACCCTTAAAGAACTTGCCGACCTCCCCGAATGTATCATAAAACCTTTCGACAAAGGAACCAACATAGCCCTTCAAAATAAAGTTGACTACACAAAGGAAGCAAAGAGACAACTGTCTGACATCAGCTGCTACCGTAAACTAGAACAAGACCCTACTCCAGGAATTGCTCTTTATGTTACGATTATCCTCCACAATTGAGTACAGAAAGGCTTTCTTGATCAGGATTATTAGGATTGAATTTTAATCAAATTTTTAAAAAAGCCAACGGTTTATTTCTTGCCCAAACTACATAAAAATGCCAAGAGACCACCCAGAAGACTGATAGTAACGCTTAATGGAGAATTATTAGAAAATATATCCAAGTACGTTGATGAAACACTACTTCATTTAGTACATACCCTTTCATCATATCTCCGTGATACAAAGGATTTCCTCATCAAAATCAATGACATGGCATGGGAACCAGACTGGATGTTGTATCACTGTACACATCAATCCAACATGCAGATGGCAAATGTCTCTTAATTATTTAATACATAGTGAAATGATCATAGATATGGTTGATATCTGCCTGAAAAATAATATGTTTCTATTCAACAATGACTACTACATCCAACTGTAGGGAACAGCTATGGGTACGACCGTTGCTGCACCTATGCTCGTCTTTTGATGGGTTGGTGGAAATATTCATAGTCGTGACTGAAATCAACAGCAAATATACCGACAACATCCTACTTTGACTTCGCTATATAGATGATCTTTGCATTTTATGGAAAGGCACCGAAAAAGACTCTAAAAAATGTGTTATGATTCTAAACAAAAATATGTTCACAGAAAAATACAGTACAGAATCAATTTCGGGATGTAGTAGTGAGACATGACCAAGGGGAAATGATAACAGCTGTATCATAAAATAGCTCTGGTGCAACACACTCACCTTCAAAGCAAGATGACGTGGAGTAACAATTACAAATACAACCAACCAGCTTCAACATGCCGTTTTTTGCCAGCAGTAATCACCTTTCCACCCTCAAATGGAGCATATCATATACCAAATGTATTAGAATATGCCATAACTGTACCAAACTAGAAACATACAACAGGTAATACCGTACTACCGGGCAAAACTTTTTGAAACAATGATACACTAAGGCAATTCTGGAAAGAGCGTACACCAAAGCTCGAAATCTAGATTGTGATCTCTTTTTGACTACAAATGAAAAACAAGATAACAAACAAGAAGTCAATCAGAGTCTTCTCATTCTTGCTTTTTGGGCTCATTCCAGCCATATTCTGTGGGATGTATTGACCCACTCCGCTATGCTATGTGGCATCACCCTGCCAGTTATGGTGAAAGAAACAGCAACAATGGCAGCAAAATGGCAGCAAAACCCTTGCGCGTGCCAAAAACCTACAAAAACCCTGTGCTTCAGCACACAAGAAGAGGGATGCACAACCTGCCACCCATGGTGCATGTACGGTGGGATAGAGCACATCCTGCAAATTGTGCCAGTGGGCTCCATGACCAGCAAACAGAGTGCAGAGAGAGAAGCAGCACTTTGCAAGTGAAACCCAAAAATGTGCCTACAAATGGCATCTGCTTTGTTGCTAAAAACTCTCAAATGCCTTTACACAACACTTCTCAACATTCAAAATCTTATATGGTGCTAAATTTCATGTATCCAATGAAACATTGTGAACATACAAAGTCCCAATGTGAAGAGCAGAACATTCTTCAGACAAACTGGATTGTCTGAAAACCAACAGCAAAGGCCAAAATCTGGGTGCAGTACCCGGGGCTACCTGAATGACAGCTGTCAGAGGAGTACTGAGGAAACTTTAAAAGGACCTAGAACTAAAAGGTTTTCTGGATTAACAAACATAAAAAGGATCGTTGCCAAAAAGGAATACAGATTTTAGTTGTGTTTTTCCTACAGATATTAAGGCCAAGAAAGAAATGTATTTATGTTTGTTGTAATGAATCTGGTTTTTGCTGGGTTTAAGACGTTAATTAGCCTGGCTGAAGCTGCAAGAACTGGAAAAGTAGGTTTTCCTCCCAGAAGGAGGGCCTTCCTCTCAGCAGAAACACACTGGGAGGTGTTAATTGCGGGTTAGAACAGAATCTTGTCTACAGAAAGCGAAGGAACAATGACAAAGCTGCAACCCAGGAAAGTGGAAGTGAGAAGGGGGTCGTAAATGGCCTCTGAAAGGAACAAGCAAGGAGGGGGATGCCCTGGACTGCAAGGAGACAAAAAGAGGTGGACCATCTGTTGATAAACATGAACAAAGAACAAATATATAAAAGACTCATAACTTGCTATTCAAAATGGTGAAAAAGGACAGAGTTGTTAATTCAATTTCTGGCTGTACGTGTGAAGAGGCAGTAGAACTGTGTGACATGTTATGGACAGGAATGGCAATATAAGTGGTTTTATACAAAATGTATTACTGTTAGAATTTGGAAATTCTGTTCATAGCGAAAAGGGCAAACTTCTGTAGAAAGTTTAAGCAAGATCCCATCGCTGCAGGGTTTTGAGGAATAGCTGCTACATAAGATATGGCATCTTTGTGTGTGATTTGTATAAAGGTGACCAAGGTATAAATGTACATTTAGTATAAAATCCAATTTTGAGACCAGTGGCTAAAGGGAGGTCTCTGAGGACTGTAAAGCAAATCATAAAATTTGACATCATCCGGCCTTGATCCAATCACTCAAATTGCAAGGCGGAGATGAAGTGTTGTCCAATCCCAGCTCACAGGGGCAAGCTTAGCTAAGTCGGCCCACACACCCCCTTTGCGTTGTCATCCTATAGCATAAATATAGACAGCTGACAACACATAGGAACTCACTGATCCAGCTACTTTCCTGATCCCGGCGAAGCACTCTGATCCAGCATTCTACATCCAGCTTTAATATTCTTCCAGATCCAGATGCCAAAACTCTTGC
Organism: Ambystoma mexicanum; assembly: GCF_040938575.1. Classification (NCBI taxonomy): domain Eukaryota; kingdom Metazoa; phylum Chordata; class Amphibia; order Caudata; family Ambystomatidae; genus Ambystoma; species Ambystoma mexicanum. The sequence continues at coordinate 801,033,306 of NC_090928.1, forward strand.
CAGCAATAGAGAGCCATTGATTTCCAGCAAGGCCCAAATCCTCAAATGTATTCTCTCTGCTCAGTAAAGCGCAGTGTGGTGTGAGAAGGCCTTTTGAACCAGTATCCTGAAATCCTCTGGCTTGCCACCACTAGGCTGGCCTGAGGAACTAGCAATCCAGCTGATTCAAAAACCCACAGACTAGGAGGGCAGATCCTGTGCAATTCCGGTGACCGGCCTAGCTGTTCCAGTACCGTGCCTGATGTGCTGTTGTTCCTAGACCAGACCCAATCCTATGACCAGAGCTGACGGTCCCATTTAGAAACTTATCCATAGTATCTTGGCATTGCCTTATCCCTATCTCAAACCCCTCCTATTTTTCATTCAGAACCAGTATTGTTAGGAGTATCTTTGCGCTGACCCTTTTCTCATCTGAAGAAGTCGAGTTTCCTTAGCAGGCGGGTCACTCTGATCAAGTGAATGTAAGATCCCTGTGTGGTATTCACTTTTTCAGAGTCATCCTCTAGTGTAAGCAAACCCATTTGTCATTTTCAAAAGTGCATTTCTGTTTTCCATTCTCATGCCTATTTCACAAAAATGACCTTTACTAAAACCTCAATAACTCCCTCAATAAAAGACCTTTAAAATGCTTCCGACTTGGACCTTAAGATTTCAATTGTTTTCTGCTGACCAAATCATTGTTTGTGCTTGTGTGCAACTGTTCAAAGCGGCTCTCATAAGAATGTATGACAATTTAAGTATTTTTGACCACATTTGGTGTTTTTGCCCAGTCAATTCTAAAGACAATTGTAAAAGCCAATCTGACAGCTGAAAAGTCAATTCTGTTTTTCTCTTGTGTTTGAAGGGGGAAGTGGGACTGATATTCTTTTTGATTTGTGCTATTGCTGAATACCTACTCTCTCCTCCCATCACTTTGCATTGACTATTGGGGGTGGAGGGGTTTTGCAGGGGGAACCTCTAACCATAGTGCTATCTGATCTGAACCAACACAAAAGTATTATTTACTGTGCTGCATTTGTTTTGCTCATTACTTATTCCTAGTGTATTAAAGATATTCTTCAGTGTGCTGTCACCACATTGGTGATTGTTGTTTATCTATTAAAACATATTGTGATTCAATTTTAAATACATAAATAAGGGTGTGATATGAGTGGTATATTGTTCAGAATATTGAACTTATAGACAAAAATAAATAAGGGTTTCAGTTGTGCACTACATGCTGGGCTTTGACTTGGGTGTGTGCCGGATTGAAATCATTTACAATTCGACAAATAATACACTGCCATTGGCATGTGTTAAAACTGAATACAAACCCATCACACATCTTAGAAGAAAAAGTGAACATTACATTTAGAAAATCTGCCTCCTTAAAAGATGTGCTAGTTCAAAGCTTCATACCTCTGGTAGCTCTAGAACCTGGCTAAATAGAAGACTGCCTGGGTTCCATAAATGTACCCACTGCAAGTTTGCTGAAAACAAGTCCAGCTATTTGTATCCGGTGTTGGGACACAAAGTCAAACTAAATTGTATTATCACTTGCAGCAATGAATATGTAGTTTATGTTCTGACGTGTCCCTGTGCACTGGGGTACGTTGGTTCTACCAATGGCAAACAATGCTATGGAATCTCCAGGAAATGAGAACCATCAAGAACTTCGACCCTTCTTATCCTATGGCTGTACATTTTCTTGAAAAACACAATGGCAGATTAGAAGGCCTCACGTTTTTTGCCATACACACCATAGAGACAAATTGTAGAGGGGGAAACAGAGATCTTGAGCTGCATCAAATGGAGACTAAATACATCCTAGATCTGGAAACGAAGAAACCAAGAGGATATAACCTAGATGAAGACCTTTATACCTGTTTGGGCACATGAAATTAGGATGGGGTAATCAGAAATGACAGGATAAATGTGTGAGTGTTGCTCCATGTGATGGTTTTAATGATGAAAAAACGTTGTTAAAGGGACGTGATGGTTAAATTGCACTAATAAAAACCTATGAAATTCAGTGAAAAAACGTTGTTAAAGGGACTTTAGGGTTGTAAGTAAAACTGACAAAACCTGAAATTCACCAGTTTTGGTAAGATAAGCAACCATATCTCACAACACCACTGTGCACTGCTAAGATTAACACCCAGGAAAATGATGACATCACAAATGTCATTGATGGCATCACTGAGGACAACACATATCTGGCCCATTTCTTTCTGTTCACTGACATATCTAGGCCATGTGGTGTTGTTCACTGAACATTTCAAAATTCAAAAGGTGCTAATAACAATAACAATAAACTTGTTGAATGTTGTTAAGGTGCTTTCCTTAGGATTTGGCCACAGCTCATGGTGCACATACATGGGGAAATAACCAATCTTGAAACACGCAATTCATTTCTGTACATGATGATGAAGTCTAATGTTGTCATTTTTTGGTGGTTTTGTTTCTTTCCTCCTTACTGAAGTTTCCCTGTATGTGCCTCCGATTTGTTTATATTGTGGGTCTTCATATGTATTGTTTTACTAACACAAGTATGTAGTAAGTCTTCAATTATTAGCTATTTATTCCATAATTAACATTAGGCAACATTCTGATAGGATTGAAGTTATTATTTTACTAGCCAATATTACCAGATGAAAAATGCTGTACTTCTATGGTGTATGGTGGAGCCATTTCCTTTGTGTATGCATGTTAGTTCCTGTATTAACAACAACACTCCAAAATAATGTTTTGTTGAGATAAGTACATTTTTTAATACATTAAATAGTTCATGATAGATCTCCCGATCACATTTTTCCGAGGCGTTGGGAAACTCAAGGGTGAGCCCATCAAATTGCATATTGACAAGACAGTGCACCCAACATCGCTTAAACATAGGCGCATACCCTTCCACCTGAGAGCGCAAGTAGAAAGAGAGCTACAGAACCTCGTGGACGTTGATATAATTGAGAAAGATAGACGGCTCAACCCTGTGGTTGTCCCCCATTGTAGTCTGCGATCTGGATATTACCAGTTAGAATTACACCCAGACTTGCGATATATAACGACATTCACAACTCATCACGGGTTATATCAATACAAGCACCTGAGCTTCAGTGTCTCCTTGGTGGCCAAAGGTTTCCAGAATGTCATCAGAGGTGCCCCTGCGAGCCTGGAAGGTGTAATAACTTGAGTGATGACATATTGGTATATGCCGCATCAGAGACCAAGCAAATGAGCCGGTTAGAAAAGACACTTGAAAGGATCAGAAATCTAGGCCTAACATTACACCGTGAGAAATGCAAATTTCTCAAAGACAGCATAGAATATTTTGGGTTAATCTTCCATTCCAACGGAATCTCTCCAGACCTGCAGAAGGTGAACGACTATTAAGAGGCGAAACCCCCAGAAAATATATCAGAGGTTAGGAGTTTCCTTGGCATGGTGACCTAGTGCGGGAGATTTATCCCGAACTCGACAACCCTCCCAGAGCCTCTCAAGACCCTGACCAGGGAAGACACTGCATGGACATGGTCAGATACCGAACAGAAAGCTTTTGGCATCATAAAGGAAGCTCTTACAGGTGGAGAGACCATGGAGTTCTTCAGTCCAGGGAAGGGGTCTGAATTAATTGGAGTAATTATTCAGCTCGACATCCATGGACAAATGAGACCCATAGTCTATATCAGCAAGGCACTCACGGTGACAGAACAAAGATATTCTCAAATTGAGAGGGAGGCACTTTCTGTTCTGTGGGGCTGTTGGCACTTCTGTATCTATGTTCTAGGAAAACCGTTGTCTGTGATTACTGACCACACGCCACTAATTCCAAACTTAGCGGGTTCATCCTCCAAACCACTACCCAGATAGAAATATGGATGCTAGCTCTCATGGAATATGGGGTAAAACTACAATACCGACTGGGAACCCACAACACGACAAACATCCCCGGTGCGGCAGTGATCAGGCAGCGACAACGACTTTGGACAGTGAGGAACATGTCAGCCAAGTGGTGGACTCAGCGAAACCAGTAGCCCTGATGCTGGAAGGAGTGGCAAGGGTCTCAAGCGAATATGAATGTTTCCGGCTCACTTTTGTTAGCAGTGAATGGAGGTCAACTCTAGCTGGCACAACTTGCAAAGACACAGACATTCAACGCGAACTACAACAGCTGTGGCGAGTCCGACACAAACTCTCTAGAACGGCAGAAGGATTGATGCTACGAGGCCGGCAGATGGTAATCCCGAATATGCTGGTCAAGAGAGTGATAGAGCTGGCCCACTGCGGCCACCAGGGCACGGCAAAGACCAAGGCAAGGCTGCGCCCCAAGGTGTGCAAAGTACTGCCCAGGTTGTCCGCGACTAAGTACAATTTTGCCCTCAGTGCATTTAACCTGTGTAGCCTTAGCCTTCTGTACATCCCAAACGGTGGTAAAAAACTGCCAAACCATGATTTTCTCTGGGTGCTGGAGGCAAGGATTTCTTCTATCTCATCTTCCTGGTGGTCTTGATTGTTTTGTGTATGATTGCATTGTGTCCGTTGTGGAGACCTTCCAGGTGGTGGTGGTGGCTCCTGGGCATTAGGGATGGCCATGGCTGATGCCATTTCTGAAGTTAAATAGCAGTTGTGCTAATATTGTTCCAAGTATGTGCTTTCTCCTGGACTGCAGATGAAAAATCAGTAATAATAGGTCTAGGAGCTGTGCAAGGGTACATTTTCAACTTGAAACTTGCTAGAACTTGCTAGCCGAAAATGCAGTTTTTAACTGTTTTGCGAAGCCCAGACCCATTCGTGAAACACAGACATGTTCTCGAACACAACATCACACTGTGTGACACTGTCCGAAAAGTGTGCAGTGATGTCAGAAGTCTGCGGACGTTGGTGAACAGGAAACAGTGCTAAAAAAATGAAGAAACTTAATTTAAAAGTTACAAATGTTGCTAGGATGGGGGGAATTGCACTGTTTTTACTTAAAACATTTTGGACTGGTGAAAATGCTGATATATTGGGGGTAAATATGATATTAGGAAGTTGTACCATTCAGTGAAAAAACTTTGTTAAAGGGCTGTTATGGTTAAGTTGCAGTAATAAAAACTTATGAAATTCACAGAAAAAAACGTTTAAGGGACCTTATGGTTAAGTTGCACTAATAAAAGCATATGAAATTCAATGGAAACGTTTTGTTAAAGGGTCATTATTGTGACATTCGATGGTTAGCCCCCAGGAACCCCTTTGTCAGGCCTTGCCGCCAATACCTGGAAGGAGTCGCAGGACACAGGTCTTGACAGTTCGGGTTCCCAGGCGCACACTGGAGAGCCTGGGAACGCCCACTTTATTTTCTGCACATGCGCGACGGCCAACATTGCCATCGCGCTCACATGACATCATCACATAACTCCTTTGTCATAATGAAATGCAATATGACCATTAGGCGTAACTTTAGCTTTATATTATGCTAAAGGTAACAATGGACAATTGTATACTAAAGAAAAGCATAACAAGTCAGAACCAATTTTCTGTCCCAAATACTTTTCTCTAGCATACAATAAGGCCCATAGTTCATACACCTTTATAAGTATCTGAGGTATCTGCAGTTCCCTTTCCACGCCATGCATCATTAAAAGACCTGGGTGGCACATGGCCACCATCGCACAGGACAGCCCTTCTACACTTTTTACTTTTATATTTGTAAAACTCCCTCAATGCCTGCTTTCACACAGTTACACATCCATCCAACAATCACTTCCAAAATCTCTGCATATAACCATATCAACATATTATACTTCCCCAAACCAGATACCACTTAATAATGTTGTACAAACATTTTGCATCTGAATTTCTCTTACTTGCATACAATAATTGTACACAGTGCTCCTATAAATGCACATATGCAATGTGCAGTGAGAGAAGTGCATAAATAGAAAGGGCAATACAGATGGGCAAGTGCTCATGGGAGCCCATGAGGGAAGGGACTAGGGATGCCAAGGTGGGAGACCACTAGTTGACTGCTGGGGCGGAGGAGTCCCAAGGATGGGGTGCATCTTACCCAAAACATCCCTTTAACAACGTTTATTCTGTCAATTTAATACGTCAAAATGTTCCATGATGTTACATCACTGTATATAAGCCATTAATAGTTCCACTTTTAACATATATAGGAGAACTATAAACCTCCTTTAACAAACATATTTTTTACAATGCAAAACTGTGTTTTGTTATCAGCAGCGCATGCTGGGGATGCAAATCATCCTTGAATTGCCTATGGCATGAGGTTCGACCATCACCCCAGCCCCACCAAACCACCCCTTTATTCAGTTCACCTTCCCTACATCCTAGCTCAGTGTCCAATATATCCTAATAATGTGACCAATGGCCAGTGCTCATGGCTTTCAGCCATACCAGTCTCCAAAATCCATGGGGAATGGGCTTTGGCCATGCAGCATTCCACAATAAGTAAATCAGAGTATACATTTGAATTTGCCAAGGGCCAGGCCCACTACCTAGACACCAATCTATATGACTAGTTGTTCTACTTACTTTCTGACACAAGATACATTTGCAAAAACATGCTTACTGATCCTTGCTGATGCTCGTCCTGCAACTTTGTTGAAATCCAGTCCAGAACTTCAGGCTGTAACCTCAAGCAGAATATTTGTTTTCCCATTCAAACCTACAGCTTCGGCCTTTCTGCATGCCCCAATAAGCAAATTACAGTGCACATTTTTCCTTGCTGAGGGTTAGGCCCATTGCCCAGACATCAAAGGTATATCACTGTGTTGTGTATTTACATTTTCACAATTGACAAAAAATAAAACAAAGGACATATTTGCAAAAGCAGGCTTTGATGTTCTTGCTGATGCTTCTGATGCATATTTGCTGCAATCCCATTTTCCCGTTGAAACCTATCCCGATTTCAAAACACTTTAGCCCATAGCCAGTACCTCAGGGTCATGGCCATAATCTGGCCACTGCCCATGGCCACAGGCAATACCTCAGTCACCAAATGTATATCACAATGTTTCTACCTAATGGCATAACACTTTTCCAGAAATAAAACACAGACATATTTCCAAAGCCACGCTTTCGAGTCCTTACCAATGCTACTTGCACAGGTTTGCTGCAAATGTGTCCATGTTTTAGTTTTTCAAAGGTGTCAAAATGTACGTACAAAAAACAGTCATATAACTTACCTTATCTTGACACAATCCATCGTATCTACGTTATGAAACTTTAAAAAAATAAAATGCAAACAAATTTGTGAAACCATGCTTTCGGATCCTTGCAAATTCTTCTTGCACAGGTTTGCTGCAAATCCATCCATGTTTTATTTTTTGAATAGTGTCAAAATGTACATACAAAAAAAGTCATATAACTTTGCCATATCTACACAAAATCCATTCAGAATTTCCACAAAAATTCAAGGTTGAGTCTATAATCATTCTGCTATCTATTCTGCAAATTTGTGAAATGTCAACAAAGATATAAGCTATCTGAAAATGTTGAGACCCCCCTCCAATTTTGCCCCCTGTTCACAAAATCCCACCAAACCTTACAAAACCATTAACATTTGTGTCTAAAATCTTTTTCCACAATTTTGTGCAGATTCGTCAAATGGCACCAAATTTATAAGCCTTTCAACTATTTAGGGACCCAACCTCTAATTTTGTTCCCTCTTGGCAAAACAGAACCAAACTTTGTAGAACCATTCAAGGCCTGGTCTAGAATGATATCACACAATTACTGCAGTTCATTGAGTAGTGCTTAAGTTATAAGCCACACAAAAACTGCTTTTCACCAACCCTGTAATTCAGAAATAGGCATGGATGCCCCCGAACATCTCAAATGTCCACGAACATCACACAAAGGAACCCGGACATCTAAGACGTTTGCGGATATCAGAGGGAACAAATACATCACATTCATCACTTTTTATGGCCATATCCCATACAATCCTCATCACCCCTCACCTCCCCAGACATAGTTTCATAGGTTTGGCAAGTGCAATGTTGTGTTTTCAAATATGTTTTTACCGCGATGTTCACAGACAACGGCAGCAGTTTGGGGATCCAACATGGCGTCTGTTTCAAAATAACTGACACATCTTCGTTTTTTGAATATGCAATCAGCAGGCACGCCCGCTGTCCACAAAGATCATGCCAGCCCCTGATTGGCCCAGAGGGGTGTCTGCGGTCCGAATAGGAAAGTGAGTCAGAGGACCGGACCTAAATATCACTATTTTTGTACCTACCTTTTGGCTGTTTTTTAAAAAAAAAGAATACTGGATGGATTTACACCAGATTTACAAAAGCACACTTTCAGTACCAAGCCACCGCTCCTGGCGCCAATTTGGTGAAAACCTGTTCCATGGTTTGGGCTGCAGGCATGAGCAAACTTTGTTTTACATTGCATCTATGAGGAAAACCGCACATTTTAGCCCCGCCCCCCCATAACTTTGCCCTCTCTGAACAAAACCTCACCAATCCAAGCTAGGCATACGCGCTAGCTTGGATTGGTTTGGTAATGTTTCGTCTAGGGGGGGCAATGTTATAAGCCTCCCAAAATGTGCTCTTTCTATGAGTTGAGCAACTTAAACAGAACTACAGGGCTGCTTCCCCAGGCCCTGTAGTATATATCAAACCCCACAGCTATTGGCTGGCTGGAATGCACATGGTTGAGGGGAGGACGATAGAGCTGAAGGTGCAAGCTGAATTGTGCTGCTGAAGGGGGTATCCTAGGGGGAGGTTGAAGTCCCAAGTACGCCTGCTCAGCTGAGTTGGTAAGAAGTGGAGAAAGGGCATGTGCACAAGACGTGACTTGGCAAAAATATGGATTCATGGAGTTAGGTTAGAAATTATATTTAGTGAAGAAGGGGGGGAGAAAATGGGAGAGGGGTAAAGAAGGGAAATAGGGAGTTGTCAGCGGGAGAAGGGTTAATAGTGATGAACAGTTGAGGGATAGTTGAGGGAGGAGTAAAGGAAGCTGATGTTAAGTGAGTCTGCATGATTGTGGGCAGGCTGGTTACAATGGATGGTTAGTGAGGGTTGAAGTTAGTGAGCCTTTGTCATGTTCAGGCCTTTGGATAGAGTCTGGAACACTGCTGCGATTCACGCTTTGCCACCGCCACAAGAGATCAGAATGTGGGGATGGAGAGGAATCATACATGCATGTTTTTAGCATGTTTCCTCTGTGTCTATGCCCATCATATTAAGGGCAAACATTATGTGCACGCCCAAAGGGTATTTGAATGAAGTCTCGACCAAATTATTTGCATTTTTCTTGTACAGAAACGTTACTCAATTGGGCTTCCTTAACGGTAACCTGTATATTACAAACACCAAACACAGAATGCAGCCCTATCACACATGCAGTGTGCAACATTATGTTGTTAAAAAGAAATCCTATTTGGAATGTTATATTTGGAAGGATATAACTAGTTTCTTTCAGTAAACATGAATAAAATGCGGATTCAAACTCAGATGGAAACTGTGGGTAATTTAGCAAGGGGCAGGGAAAGTCGTGGACAGATTATCTAATTTAATGTTGGCTTGCAAAAAAGACTCAGACCTTCAGTTTACCGAGAGGTTTCAAGCTGCTGTGTACTTGCTTTGCTAATATCTCAAACTAATGTCTATTACTGTTCCTCCATTTTTGGACTACATAGTCACTTCATTATTCCAGTGCATTTCATCATTCGACTTCCTTACAGATGTCCAACGCTAACTGATATAAATTGCCGAGGCAGGTTTGCACAGGTACACGTTATACTTCATCGTGGGTATTCAAGCATCTTCATGAGCTTTGTGACCTTCACTCGTGCTTCTCTATATGTCTCAATACAATATCCTCTCAAGTGTTACATTACAATACATGGCATCTTCTGTTTGGTAAGTTTAATAACTGCAATGAAAGCCATTTTCGTCTGAGTAAGATCATTCTTTGCTAAAGACGAAGGCAAGGTTGCGATTCGGCGCAGAGACTTAAGAAATACAAGTGAGGTTAGTTATGAATGCAATACATCGGCCAATTTGCAGCTGATAAAATACAGGTATCCTTGTGGGTTCACACGGTCTTTTAAGTATTCTGGTAACATATTTAATGAAAGGTTATTTTGTTATGCAGTTAAAAGTATAGCAACATTCAAACACATTATTTATAGCTTTAATGAAAAGAATTAACTTATATTTTCCAGCAAAATAATCCAAACTTTTGTTTATAATGCAAAGAGCAAAGCTGCTTTTTGTTTGATGTTTTAAAACAAAATGCAGTGAATTGCAAATTAACAATGTTCTTGAAAAGTTCATCGATGTTTTGCCAGAATGGTGGTCATCGTGTTTGGAACTGTAGAGCTGGGTATCAAAACCAATTTCAGTTAAGATTAGCACACAGTATTCTATGATCTCGTTCTTAATAATTCAGTTGGATTTCAATTTACTATATAATTACTTTCCTCTTCTTGCATAAACCTTTGGAAATTTCTGTTTTTTGTATCTTCATTATTTATTTCCTTAAGTACATGTTTGCGTATTGATATTTTGTATAGAAGACAAATAATGATAAATGTGTTGGTAAGTAGTAAAACAAAAAAAATAATATGTATATCTAGTTCAGGCACGACTTGTTACACGCATTTTCAATACATTAACAGAATTCTCTGCATGTGCATGTATCCAGAGAAATCGTCATTAACCACTGATAGCAATGACTCTGACATAGTACTTCCATTTACTTGCTCGACAAACTCTCTTGCACCATAACCTTTGCCGAAAAGTTCACTCTTATAGCTCTGTGAAAAAACATGGGTGAGCTGCATCGTGGAACATGATGGCCCACTATCTCCATCAACTGACAAACGTTTCCCATTCCTAAAATAGCGCTGAAAAACGGGCGCTTGCGTGCAAAACGCACGCAAGCGCTCGTTTGTTGATTCATGGAACGCATTGCGTGTGGTTTACCGGAGACTTGCGCTGAATCCGCGCGGATCCAAAACATCACTGCGACACCACAAATGCCTTGCATGAGATGCCCCGCGAAGGCGGATACCGTCAAGCGCAGTCACCTAAAAAAGGTGCGGAACACGTGGAATGGGGAACAACAAGCGTAAATGTGGGCATTCTGTGGGAAGTACCACAGTAAAATACTTGCAACGCTCACACGCCCGCTAACAACACGTATTCATCGAATTGAACAGGGCTCTCCGGTGTGAGGAAAAAGACGTGCTAATCTGGAAACATGTCCGCCAAGCGAAAGCAGGCGTAAGCATCACTACGCACTAAAAACAATGCATAAAAAGGGCACATGAAAAACCAATACGCTAAACAGCTACGATGAATGTCCCATTTTTCGCAGCAGTGACCGCGGGACACCGCAAGAGGAGGAGGATAGACAGAGCATGCATTTTGTTACCCAGGACCAGCCTTTTTGGGATGCCTGATGACCAAGTCTATGGCAGGTATAGGTTTCCACCTCAGATCATATTAGACTTGGTCACAGAGGGGGAAGATGACCTCACATCACCCACCCTGTGCTCCCAAGCACTGAGCCCCTTAGAAAAAGGTGCTCAATGTACTGCATTTTGTGGCCACTGGGTAATTTCAGCGGAAAACTGTCATTGTCGGGGGCATTTCACAGGCCACGCAGTCATGCTGCCTAGACCAGGTGTTGGCAATCATGACTGCATGCCCCTCAGTCTGCAGGCACATATACATGCCCAGAACACGCGCAGATAGGCAGGGTGTGGTCCAAGGCTTTTATGGGGTGGTGCACTTCACTAAAGTCCCCCTAGGGCCACAGAGCACATCTAGCACAATCGCAAGCACTGGCATTCCATCAACGTGCAGGTTGTATGTGATCCCAAGGGAATCACTACCTCTGTATATGCCAACTATCCGGGTTCCACCCATGGTAGTTTCATATTCAGAATGACACCCCTACACCGGGCCATGGAAGATGGGAGGCATGGCAACACATGGCTCATTGGTGAGTACAAATGGCCCTGCTAATGCATGCATGTCTCACACAGACAAAACCACACCACTGACAACCCATCTCACCTCTACAGGGGACAGTGGGTACCCTCTGAGCACCTACATGATGATGCCAATACGGAACACCACCACCCCACCACACCACACCAGGTAAGATACAACGCACCCATATTGCAACTTGGGGCATAGTGGAGCACACATTCAGAGTGATAAAGTCCCGCTTCCGCTCCCTTGACCACTCTGGTAGTGAGCTACTGTATGTGCCACCAGTAGTGTGAAGGATCATTGTGGCAGCATGTGTCCTGCACAATGTTGCAACATAGCGTTGTGTACCGATGGACATGGTGGTGCGCATGGGAGGAGAAAGGGCACATGGCGAGGCTACCCGTACCCAGCTTGTGGCACAATTTTTCACCTAAAATCCAACCCCTGCGGAGTGCACACAACCCTGGCACATTCCAGGTGACAATCGATGATGACAAAGGGACAATCATCTGTCCCAACCTTAACACCCTGAGAATGTATCCTTGGAAGTGCTACATTGTGTTCATCCCTTAGTACTAAAGGTATCTCAACCTGGTTTGCACAAAAGGAGCACATGGAAGATGGAGTATGCAACTAACACCATGACAAAGTACACATCTAAATGCCGGTATGCCACCTAAGCCCTCCCACACTTCATGTCACCTACTTGACACACCATACCATGGCATGCAATGTTCAAACTGAGAAATAAATGGCCAACACATAACACTACTGTCGCAAAGTGTGCAACAATCAACCTAATAAGTCCAGAAATAACTCAGTCATCAATATAATCATGTACACAGGAACATCAATTCACCAGTACAACAAACCAGAAACACAGTCCCAAGATTTAATCTGTCTGACCGTGACCATACCCAAATGCACATGTGCCTCAATGTGTTGTGAATTGCACATTTCCCCATTCTAAATTCCACCCTTCTAAATTTGTGTGGCAATGCTAACCAAAGGGGGCCAGATAAGCACATAAAGCATGAAGGCTAACAATAATGGAGATAGTCAAGGCAATACATGAAGATGGAACATGAACAAAGGATGCATCTCAATGTACAAACAAAAAGGGATGCCAACCATGCAAAAGACACACAATCATGAATCCAACTAGGGGTGTATACACAGGTCAGACTTGAGACTGCCCACAGCTAGAATGGAAGCCCAATGTCACTGTGTTAGTTACTTTAACACACTGCACTCCTAACAAGCCCATGGAAAGGGAAGCAGGAGTGGCATATGTGTCTGGACCCAAGGCAAAAACACCAACACGAGAGAAGCCTCTAAGGGTCCAGCTTGGCTGCCACACAAAGCAACACACTGTCACATAAATGCACAATAGACAAAAAACGAATACAAAAATCAAAAATGCCCACAGGAATGGGAGACCTGTCGCTGCTGTCGCCACCCTCTGGTAATGCATAAGAATGTGTTAGTGGAAAGGGAGGATAACCACATATAGTGCTGGTCTTGTCCTCAATGGCAGTGGCCATGTGGGAATGAGATGCTTGCGTCTGCAACATGATGGCCCGGAGGTCTCCATGCATCACCTCACGGTATGCACGCAGTTCCTCCGTGATGGTTTGAGTCATCATTTGCATCTGCTGTTCAGACCGTCTACTGCTGGCTGCCTCGAATGCAGTCAGTGAAATCCTGAAGGATTTATACTCTGACCTCAGGGCTTCCCTGTTGCCTGACCCTTTGCAGCCAAGGATGCACGCAGAGCCTTCAGTTCTGCTGGTCGGCTCCTGTTGTTGGCCACCATGTTTAGCCTGTGTGAGCAACATGTGGACCGCAATGCCTGCTGCTGGGGGGATCATGGAATTGGCCACCCTATCCATGCCCTGAGCCAACATAACATGTGAAGCAGCCTGTTGTTGTGCAACAGCATACATGGCCTGCTCCCACACAGTATCACCAGCTAACAAACGGCCACCACGTTGGGGGATCCCACACCTGTCTAGGCCAAGGGTACCTGGCCCTTGATGTGATGAGGCTATCTGTGGCTGCAGGACTGCATCCCTCCCTTGATAATAATAATAATAATAATAATAATAATAATAATAATAATAATAATAATAATAATAATAATAATAATAATAATAATAAAATTCAGCATTTATATAGCGCTACGAACCCTCAGGTATCTGAGCGCTGCTTATTATTACCCACGGTGTGTGGTGCTCATTTATCGACCTCGGAAGGATGAAACGCTGAGTTTGGCGCTGCCGGGATTCGAACTTGCGTTAGCAGGCTCTGCACTGATGTCAAAGCGAGCGCTCTACTCGCTGTGCCACTTGACCGGGCGATCTTCTGCCCTAGCACCAGGGGTCAATACTGAGCATGACCCTGCAACCATAAACACCGCAGACGGAAGTACTGACACTGACTGGCCCTGTGAGGGGCCTTCCCCCCACCAGATGTTTGGGATGCAACAGCACCCACAGTCAATGCACTCACCTGCAACAGCACAGAGGTGTCCATATTTGATTCACCACCAGAGCCTAAGGCTTCCTCGGAGGTGGACTCGGACTGAGTCAGGGCCAGGATGGCCTGTAGCACCAGTGGATCTTCATGGGCCTCCTCCACCTCCTCCTCTGCATCCAGTGCCTCATCACCTGCACATGGACAGAAAAATAAATGAAGAGGCATGTAAATACCATAGCCCACACACATAGGCATAACAATATCGTCATGCAACACACCAAACTGCCATGTCACAAACTCCTGCACCTACACAGTGTCAATGCAAGTTAAGGGTAGCATGAAAGAAGCCATGGACCTGTGTGGAAGGTCTAAATACAACATGTAGTGCATGGTGCATAGCACCTGCTACAGACATGAGCACCTGACTGGCATATTTCATCCACCAACATCACAGATGTAGAAACACATATGCCACATACAATAGCCGTGCCTGATCTGTAATACTGCATGAGATGGGACTTGATGACTACTGTCCCAGAGCCATGTACAATGAATGTGATGCAAGGGTGGTGGAATAGAGTGAAGCCAGACACACACATCCCATGAGACCAGGTCACTTTGACATCACACGAGTGAATAGGCATGGTGAAGGTGAGACCTGGGGTTGGAAGTGGGAGTGGGCAGTGCAGTACATGGGAATGGAATAGCAATTAAATACAACTACACTATCATCAAAGACAATGTGGCAGGCTGTTGGAAGTGTATGTGCAGACATCAGATGTCAGTAGCTGCTAGACTGTTGTAGGGATACAGTAAACAGTCACTGAGTGTGGAGAATGGCAGGGAGGCAGTGCATGGGTACAACTGGTGCCTCAGAGGCCTGTGTCAGAGTGTGGCCAGGTGACTAGTGCATTCTCTCAGTCACGCAGGACTCCATCAGGAGAGAGGAGATAGAGAAAGCAGAACACATGAGGAAAGATCATAAGTGCCCCCAGACCCAGAGAAGGTTCACCTCCAGTTCCATTGAGGCAGGGAGACTATAGCAGAGGGAGGCCACAGCCGAACACAGACATTAACTACCAACTAATTGCTCTGAGAAGTAACTGACCTTGAGGGTGTAGGAAAGGGATGATCAAATACCATGAGAAGGAAGCAAATTGGGAAGATGGAGTTGAAGGAACTGCGGCACCAGGACCCATGAGGCCCTGTGGACAATGCAGAGTGATTGGAAATTAACAGTCATAGCCACTGGGAGCCAGTCCGATCATCACAGTCCTAGGGAGACACAATACCTGGCACTGAGACAAAAGGACACTCTCCACTGTCCAGGTCAGGATGAGTTGCAGAGGCAAGAGAGTAGAGGCACAGAAATCTGGGTAAAGGCTGCTGCAGTACCCCACCATAGGTACGACCAGTCTTCTGGAGACAGTGAGCTACTGGGGGAATGAGAGGAAAGGGGGAATCCCCCTGAGGAGGTGCAGCTGGCAGGGCGACCTCTCCGAGACGTCAGTGATGTGCAGAGTGAAGGGGAGTGTGGAGTGCAAGAATGTCACAGGCTATCCGCCATCACAGGTTGGAGCAGGAAGAGGACCAAGAGAACCTAGTCAGAGTGACATGGAAGGAGTGAGCAGGTGTGGTGATGGGGTTTGTCACAGTGTGCAGCACATTGTGAGTATGCAGTTCACAGGTCAACAAGCATGTGTCAGTCCACCATGACATGGTTCACCCAGTGCAGTCATGCAAATGCAGACAGAACTGCCAAACAATCAACACACTTCATCCAAGCAACATACACATGACCTGGACACACACGCATCACCACTTACCAGACATTCCCTCATAAATTGGCAGGTCTCCCACACCTTGGATCTGCTCCACATCAATCATAGCACCTATGAACTCCTTCTGTAGAGTTATTTCTTCATCCTCCCATGGTGGCCCACCTCAAGTCACCAGAGTAGAGGCGTGGTTGGCACCCATTTTACCTTTGGCTCAGCGCCGGAGGTCATGCCAACATTTCATTGCGTCAGTAGCTGAGCGCCTCTCATGGCCCAAGGCATAAATGAGATCACCGACACACTGCCGGCAGGCGTATGTGTGCTTCCTGTCTGCACAAGCATGACCTGTTCGTGTTCCCGCATGTAGTCCACGAGGAGCTGGAGCTCTTCATCACTAAAGCGCCTCTTCCTAGATGTGCAGGTCTCCTGTGCCGTGCCTTGGGACTGAGCCTGTTTGCCTACTGAACGCTTTGCCTTCTTGCGAGGCTGTGCAGACCCCGGGTGGCTGGGACCACTTGGGACAGTAGAGGCTGGAGCACTGGTGGCCTGGGCTCTGGCATCACACACTGATGGTGTGAATGTAGGTAGCTCTACCTGGGTACCGGTGCCATGATGTTGCACAGCATTTCCCTTCTCATTCGATACACGGATAACATCTGCCTCTGCGTCTCCGTGGACCAGGGCTGGGAGCACCACAGGCATGGCTGGCTGACACGGAGGATGCGTGGTGGTTGCTAGAGCTGCCCCTGCAGCTACCTGACCCTGGCGGGTGCGTACAGCAGGTGACACTGCTGCATCTGGACCCTGGGTGCCGGTGCCATGACGCTGCATGTAAAGCTCTGGGTTCCCAGTGATCACTCTGGCATCTCTTGATGTTCGAGTTGTTCCTTTAATGAGGTTGCAGCACATCTTTTATGTTTCATGTGTCAAGTTCATCAGAGCTCCAGGCAAACATGCATCGGCAACCTCCCAAGTAGGCTACATCTCACCAACTCTCTCACTCAGAACTCTCAACCATACAACAACATTATCACCAGCAAGATTCCATGTCACTCACGCAGCATTCTACTCATTCTGCAAAGACAACATGGAAACCTAAATCACTACATATCTCCCTTCCTTACACAACAACAACAACAACGCCTACCAAAACCGGTCACACTCACAACACACAGAATACACACACACACTCAACACATGCGCGTTCATCTCAACCACATGAACTATCACCACACCCGTACAATCTGAATGCATCACCAGTTCAAATGGTACCATCACACAATACCAACAATGCCCCACCACTTTTCTACACAGTAAAGCAAGGATACCTACCACTGAAAATTGTACCACTAGCAATCTATCGTCAACAGCTCAGGTATCTCTCTAACCTCTCTCCTCCTCTACCACACAAAAACTATAGCCAATACTAACCTCATAGCCACACCACACACACAACTCAGGGCTGTGCACCACACACGTCAAAGAACAAGGCTGGGCATTCCCAACACCTGAGTGAAACGACACAATAACACATTGCACCCTAGGGTACCTATGCTGCCACCCCCACTTCATTGCCTGTGTCCTAAAGATCCACCTAAAGACCAAACATAACTATGAGAAAGCATCGTCACACACAACATATAAATAAATGCATCACTTTCATCAGAACAACAGCACTATTATTACACTCAGCCATCCATAACTTCACAGCCAAATAAATACACACCGCTATGATGTGCACCTAACACTCAAACAAGCAGGGTGGACGTTCCAAACGTCCGAGTGAAACAACATCCAAACAGCACAAACAGTGCGATATTGCCACCCCTTGTCTGTCACCTGTGTTCCTTAAAACAAACAAAACCAACACCACTGCTGCGAAGAACCACTTAGAACACTCCATGCACTAGGCCACCAAGCACACAACTAGGTAAATCACCAAAATGCTAAAACTCTAGCACACCACAAAGACTCCCACATGCAGGTCACCACAATGCAACAAGCTAATGCTGCTCAAAATTAATAACTTTTCTGCAAAACTCTAACACATCTTAAAGCTATAACTAAGCTTCATAGCTCTCATCAAACGTATAGTCCCACCTGCAGAGGAAAGAATTAGTAAGCATGTTCCATTTATCACATTTTCCGTGCCATGTACTATATATCAGTCCACTTTGCCTATTGCATCGAAAAGTCCATTGCCCTCATTCCAACCCAGGTGGTAAGTTCCCTACTTTACCACCATGGTGTAAACTCTGTTTACACCATGGTGGATGGCGGATTTACCGCCCCATTCCAAGGTGAGTGGGGCGGTAAATCCCCAATCCCCATTTACCCTTCCCTATTCCCATTTTTGCCCCATAGGGCATGATGGGAGTGGGGAAGGCGCTAATTACGGCACCGTAAATTACGGTGCCGTAATTAGCGCCAAGGACGCTTAGCACCTTGGTACTTAACGCCTGCTAAAAGCAGGCGTTAAGATGGAAATCAGGCGTTAAGGGTTAACGGCACCGATGGCGCCTTTAAACCCTTAACGCCTGGGTTGGAATGAGGGCCCATCTGTGGAAAGAACATGCGTTAAACACAACTGCTTCAAAAAACTAACGTTCTTCACATCTAATATATGTCTCTCAACAAAGGCCACGACACCACACTCTCCCATCCAGTGTACATTCTCTCATAAATGCTCATGTTGCAATTATAGTGTCAAAATATCACCACTATCACAGGCCTCACTTGACAATTAAAACACAACATTTTAACTTAAACTCTGCTGCATGCCATCTAATGCACCCATATAACAAAAAGTAATTCTGTAGCCATGTTCCTTCTCCTGCAAAGTAATTCTGTAGCCATGGCCCTTCTCCTGCCATCTCCATCCATAGGAAAAGGTGCCGTAGGGGACCCGGCTCCGATTTGCAATGGGCTCTAAACTCCACTTTTGACTCTCATAGAAACACAATTCTCATTGTGGGCACCTATCCCCTCTGCTAGAGAACAATGGTCCCCTAGTCACTCCTAGGTGCAGCTCAGGCTCAAAGCCTCTCCCAATGTTGCTGTCTTGGGCTCCAAACCCCTCCGTTGCACAGCATGACATGACCTCCGGATTCTTCAATCCCCAGGTGCAGCTTAGGCTCCAAGCCTCTCCTATTCCTGCTGCCCTGGGCTCCACGCCCCTCAGCTACACAACATGACTTCCGGATTCTTCAATCCCCAGGGGCCGCTTAGGCTCCAAGCCTCTCCTATTGCTTTTGCCATGGGCCCAAAGTCCCTCAACTGCCCAACATGGCTTCCCAGTTTTCCAGGCATAGATCAGACTCCAAGCCTCTTCACTTGCTATTGCCATGGGCTTCCAGCCCTCCATGTTGCAGCTTTGGGTTGCCAAACCCCTTCAAGACAGTCAATGATCCCTCAGCCCTACCACTGTTGCTCTGCCAGTCTCTTGGCCCTCTGAGTTTAACCTGTCCAACTTCTGGTTAGACAGGCCAACCCAGATGGCTCCAGCATGGCTCAGATCATTACATCCTGCACCAACGGCCCCAGCGCTGGGCCCTACAGCGCCTAAAGCCAATAAGCACTTGTCCTACATGGGAGGGTCTTCTTCTTGGGTTGGGGAGTGGTGCATGTGCCATTCTCAGTGCTGTCCCCCCAGCAAAGCCAGCATCCTCGTCACCAATGTAAAGCTCTGGGTTCCCAGTGATGACTCTGACATCTCTTGATGTTCTAGTTGTTCTTTTAATGAGGTTCCAGTACATCTTTTATGTTCCCATGATGCGTGTGAGCTGAATGCACAATTTTGAGTTGCTGGCAGTGCCTTGTCCAAGGATGTGAATGTCTGTTGTAAATGACAGACATGATTGTGCATGTGTGTGAATAGCACTTCCCTGTGTGTAGTGGACGGTGATGATGGCTGTGACCTTCAACAGTGCCAATGATGTACATTTGCATTGTGACAAACACACATATGTTCAGTGGGCTGATGTTTGTGTTCTATGTTTCCCTATCAACAGCGTCAATGGAAGAAGAGGGTGGAGAAGGCGCTATGGAGCACGGCAGCAGGGATGCCTCCACCAGGCACAGACGCAGGGCCCAGTCATCCTCGCAGGTACTGTCATCTTCCAGTAGTGAGGAGACTGATGCCGCGTCCGCGAAAACGGCTGCAGCTGCTGAGGGGGGGCCCAAGAGGGTGAAGTTGGTCATGGTCTCCTCAGCAGTGGGAGGGCAGGGTAGCCCACACAGGGGCAATCCGATGTGGAAGACGGTGGGGAGGCATCCAGGTTTGGCGGAGGTGGAGGACGAGGAGGAGGCCGCATCAGCCCAGAACATGGGGCCTGGCAGGGGTGATGACGTAGGTGTGACTGGTGCAGTCCAGGGCCAGGGGCCAGAAGCAGTGCAGGTCACCGTGGTGGGGCCTGTGCCTAATCTTGTCTCTGGACCTGCAACTGCACCAGTATGCACCTGCGGGCATGTCTCAGGCCGGACCAATCCGCAGGTGGTGGATGTATCCATGCAAACGGATGCACCATTACCTGCGGATGAAGCAATCCGTAACAGAGTGGAACCATTGCTAGCCGGTATCACATGGCGTACAATCACCATTCATGATGATGTGTAGGCTTCCAATCTGGGGCTTGCATGTCATCACTATTAGGTCTGTCACATCATTAACTGGCTAGCTCAGTTCCTGGTCATGAATTGGGTACGTGTGCTGGCCACTGCTGTGACCCCCTTCTCATCTTCCTCCTCTGTGTGCCGGTCGTCCTTCCTGCCGTCTTCCAGCCCAGATACCACCAGGGCCCCCTGTGTACCTCTCCTAACCCCAGCGGCCAGTCTGGTGGAGATCACATCCCTGCCAGAGTCGGAAGTCAAAGGAGGATCACCAGAGGTGTTCACCAAGGAGATCCTTCCGGTGACAGGACATGTGGCAATTGAGGAAGAGCAGGCACCAAGTAGCAGGGCACATGCAGGGGACAAGCCACAGGGGTTGTCATCATCTCGGAGGCTATCCTTGAGGTGCAGGCACCGGGCTAATTGGCAGCAGCAGGCTCAGAGTAGAAGGTGACAGGACTCAGGGATTCCAATGGAAGCAAGGCAGGTATTGGCCATCGGGCAGGAGGCAAACGTGGACCTTACAACAAGGATGTCTTCTGTGTTGGAGCGTTTTGGCCAGCAGATCAGAGCAGAGTGGCAGCGGGCACTGGAGGCTAGACTCACTCATGGCCAGGGTGGAGAATACACTGCGTCGGGCAGAGAGGCAGGCTGAGGTCCTCGAGGAGACTTGCAGGGAGTATCGGAGTAGCATGTTGGAATCCCTGCAAGCCCTTGAGTGGAAAGCTGAGGCCTGCCTAAGGCAAGTAGATGCAGTGATCGATGGTGCCCTGGCCGAGACTTTGAGGGGACATGGTGAGTCGAAGGACTAGCCGCTGCCATTGTATATAGTTCTTTAGGTGTAGGTTTCATTTATGATTATCTTTAATTTGAATTTATTGGACTTTGCTTCACTTTTTGTACACAGTTCTTTGTTAATTTTATTCTTCAGGATTTTGGGACAATGGACCCTGGTTATTATAGTTCTCTTTTTCACAGATAATTTTCTGTTCACCATGAAGGAATGGTTTTCTTTTCATTT
Organism: Ambystoma mexicanum; assembly: GCF_040938575.1. NCBI lineage: Eukaryota > Metazoa > Chordata > Amphibia > Caudata > Ambystomatidae > Ambystoma > Ambystoma mexicanum. The sequence goes on from NC_090928.1 coordinate 801,055,136, forward strand.
GTGTTTTCATTTGGAACTACATTTCTGGACATGGCCTACATCTTTGGGTCAGTTTTATTTTGTTGACATCCAATGTTTTTTTCTTTTTGACCATCTTTTATTTATTGATTCATTTCATGCTGATTGAATTTTTTCATTTCACTGAGTATGACTTTGATTCTGTTTTTAATATATATTTTTTAATTGAAAATCAAAGTGGTGTCTGGTCTTGATGGTTTAGCACAAGTTTCACTCTTGCTTATTCTGTTCTATGTCCTTGATGCAGGCCTATGTTTTTCATGTATGTACACACATGCATGCATGTGTCATGTTTGACTTCCAATGGCATGTGGGATGTTGTGGTGTGCATGACCAATGGATGGGTGTTTAGGTGCACTTGGAGTGTGCAGCGTATGGTGGCATTTCATATAACATCTGCAGCATTTATGTCTATCAGTCCACAGTGTGTTGCGGGTGGGAGGGACATGAGGCAGGGCCTGTTGTTTATGGTGTGGGCTGCCTGCGGGGTGTGGTCACAGGTGATGGGGGTCCCATGATATGTGGGCTGCCTGTGGAACATGGTCACGGCAATGGGGGGTCCCTTGTGGTGTGGGCTGCCTGTGGGGTGTGGTCACGGGTGATGGGGGCTCCCATGTGGTGTGGGCTGCCTGCAGAGTGTGGTCGCAGGTGATGGGGGTCCCATGTGGTGTGGGCTGCCCGCGGGGAGTGGTCATGGGTGATGGGGGGTCCCATGTGGTGTGGGCTGCCTGTGTGGTGTGGTCACGGGTGATGGGGTCCCACGGTTGTGGGCTGCCTGTGGGGGGTGGTCATGGGTGATGGGGGGTCCCATGTGTGTGGGCTGCCTGCCGGGTGTGGTCACGGGTAAAGGGGCGTCCCATGTGATGTGGGCTGCCTGCGGGGTGTGGCCCCAGGTTATGGCGGTCCCACATCTGGGGTGTGGCTGTGCCATCAGGAGATGTCTGCTTCGCGGGAATTTGTGCATGTATTGCAGTGTCCGTGCAGGGCTTAAAACGTGATTTGGCTGGTGCGACTGAGGTATGCAATTAAGCTCGGGTGCGGACGGGGTACACGCAGACCTTTCCACACGATTTGGCTGGTACGACTCAGGTATGTGATTATGCTGGGGTGCGGATGGGGTACACACGGGCCTTTCAACGCGGTTTGGCTGGTGCAACCGGGGTATGCAATTATGCTGGAGTGCGGACAGGGTACATGCAGGCCTTTCCACACAATTTGGCCGGTGCAATTGGGGTACACGATTACGCTGGGGTGGCGATGGGGTACGCGCAGACCTTTCCACGTGATTTGGCTGCTGCGACCCAGGTACGTGATTACGCTGGGGTGCGGATGGGGTACACACAGGCATTTCAACGTGGTTTGGCTTGTGCGACTGGGTTATGCGATTATGCTGGAGTGCAGACAGGGTACGCGCAGGCCTTTTCACGCAATTTGGCTGGTGCGACCGGGGTACGCGATTACGCTGGGGTGCGGACTGGGTACACGCAGCCATTTCACTGTGATTTGGCTGGTGTGCCTGGAGTATGCACAGATTTTTCAGATGATTACAATGTGGGGGCTGTGTGCTGGGCCACGGATGGCGCAGGGCCTTGCCCCTTATTTGGCTTTTCACTGTTTTTTCAGTGCACAGGGGCATGTTGAGGGCGTTACTGCCCATGCTTGATGTTCATTGCGCCACGGCTACTGATAACTCAGACAATCCATGAATAAGCATGCCGCACAATTGCTGCTTTGTGCCATGGCTGGCTCACGCGTGGCGTACACTCCTTCTCAGCGCGCAGCGCTAGCATTACTTCTGCGCTTGATTCCATGAATTGGGCCCTATGATGTTGCAACTCTTATCACGTGCCCCTTGAATCGCTGTACAAAACATTAGTATGAAGAGGTCAGAATCTTCTTTGTCCTCAAAGCTATGGAATCATACATCCACTTTATGGATAATTCCCTATCAAATACCAGAGCCCAGCAGCATAGAATGTAATATTGCCATGCATAAACAGGACCCACAATATCTGAAATCAGCACACATGCTCGACATCGATAACTAACCTCTGAGAAATCCATTAAAGTCAGGCTATGTAAGCCCAAACTGCAACACTTAAGCGTTAAAGCATATGCGATTCGGCAGACTCTCCAATAGAATATTCTATCATCTGGAATCTAGAAGAATCTTGAAAGCAGCTTTAGTCAAGATGGTTGCGTTAATATCTTCTGTGGTTTCTTTTAGAATGCTCTTTTTTAGTTTTGAGTATCCAATACTTTTAAGAGGCAAATGTACCTTTAGGGGTCGTGTTGCAGACAGCGATGCAGGTGCAATTGACACTAGAGCAGAAATGGTCATAGTCCAAAGAAAACGTGTTTTTCAAATCATTTTGTATAGGAGCAATGGACTAGGACTAGGTCAGAAATTGCCCTGGTGCAAAAGTGCATCGAAAGAATATTATTAAGGCACATTAACCCTGGTGCAACATGTCTGCACTAAAGGCTTATGTATTTAAAACATGACATATTTCGCCAATTCTCATATCCTTCAGGGATGTCATTTAGGGATTGCCAGGGGTTGCAACTGGGACCATTTAAGTCTCCCTTGCTACCCCTGTGGTCTCCATTGCTACCCCATTTTTAAATGGCACTGGGCTGGGGATCTTTGTTTCTTGAGGGGCTGGCTTTCTTGTTCAGCCTTCTTACAAAAAAAACAGGGGTTTCAGAAGTGTAGAACTTTGAGTTGTGACCCTAAATAAGTAGGAACAGGAATAACAAATCATTTGTCTTTCTGGAATTCTATACAACAATTGCTAGACTCATTAAAGGTTTGTTTCAGGCACACTTCAGGGGTTGAGTCACTGATTTAGCCTGTTCTTAAACACCTCAAATTCACAATGCAGACAAAAACTTTGGAAAAGCATTTAGAGTACAATAAGCATCCATTTCGGACTATGTGTTTTGCTTTTTGCAAGTTGAAGTTATAGCATGTTCTTTTCTGATGTTGTCTCTGTTATGATCATTCCACATTTTGTCGATGTGTGTGTGATCGGCGGTTGCACGTTCGAATCCCGGCAAGGCCAACTCAGCCTTTCATCCTTCAGAGGTTGAAAAAGGAGTAACAACACAGGATGGGTGATATTGTATCTATATAAAGTGTGTAAGTGCTATATAATAACACATCATTATCATTTGGCCATGGATGTCTGCTTGCATTCACAGTAATTTGGTAATATGGGCCTGTACACACTGATATTAACAATACATATGGTGATCCATTCTTGTATGAAATGTATATCACATTACAGTGATATCATAACCATATGTTTGGTAGTGTACTTGGGGACAATGCTATGTGATGCCACTTCCTGTTTTGTCAAGGGATGAAATGTTGTGTTCCATCACTTCCTGTGATGTCACTTCAGGGTGGGGTCAAATGATATCACGTCCTGTGATGTAATCAGAGGTCAAGGGTTGTGTGACATCACTTCCGCTACCCCTGTCATTTCGGTGAATGACGTCCCTAAGATCCTTGTAGCACATAGGGTAGGGTACAAGGTAAAATAAAAATATTTGAGAAAGAGAAAGAGAGCGAGAGATAGAGAGAGTCTGACAGTGGAAATGTGAAATAGTGACCCAACCAGCAACACCAAGGGAAAACAAAGCAAACCAGGAGAGAGGACACAATTTTTGCTTCCTGCAGCCTCTCCAGCTAGACCCCAGAATCATGAGCTGCAGGGAAATGCAGACTTTCAGGCCTGTGCCTCCCTCACATAAAACCCTTCCTTTAAGGTTAGCTTTATCCCAACCCTGCCCTTAATTTTAATCAAATTATCCTGACCCGATCCCTTCATTTTAATTAGTTAATTCCAACCCCTCTGTCCATAATTTAATTAATTAAATCCAACCCCAGCCCTTATTTTTAATTATTTAATGCAGCCCCTCTGCCCTTAATTTTAATTAACTGTGACCTTTGTACCATAGTTTGAATATTTAATTTTGACACCCGCCTTTAATTTTAATTAATTAAATCCAACACCATCCTTTAATTTAATTATGTGATTCTGACCCCGCTGTGCTCAATTATAATCAATTCAATCCAACCCATTCCTTAATTTAAATATTTAATTCCGACCCCCCCTGCGCTTAATTATAATTAGATATATCTGACCCATATCCCATAATTTAATTATTTAATTCTGACGCCACTGCCCTTAATTTTATTAATTCTGAACTCACCCCTTAATAAAATTATTTAATACTGACGATCCCCTTAATTTTAACAAACTAACCATTCTCCCATAACTTTATTGACGTCTACCCTTTTGTAAAAAAATGCAAAAAATTAAGAAAAAATAACTCCACTCCCTTTCTGATCCAGAGACACTTACCAAAATCTCCCCTAGATCCCTGAATGGTGCTGCTGGGGGTCATGTGACCCCATCATCAACACCAAGGGGAAAAAGCAAACCATGAAAGAAGAAGCCATTTTTAGTTCCCGCCACCTCGGCAGCTGGACCCCAGGATCATTAGCTGCAGGTGACCTCATCACTTAATTTAATTAATTCTGACTCTCTGCTTAATTTTAACCAACTAACCCCTATCCCATAACCTTACTGACTTCAATCTTTTATTAAAAAAATTACAAAAAAGGAAATAAAAAGCCCAACTCCCACTTCCTGTCCCACCCAGAGACGCTTCCACAAATCTCCCTTGCAAACCCTGATTGGTGCTGCTGGAGTTCACATGACCCAGCAAGCACTCTTACTGAACCCTCCCAGGGCACCCAAGCAGCCAGGGAAGGGCAGTGTATAAGGGTGATTCCTGTTAGCCTGTTCGCCTCTGCCCAGTACTTAAGCCCCCACACCCCCATCAAGAGGACTACAGAAAGGGGCATCACAATTATTCAGCCCAATTTGGTCCCACTGGTTTTAAATTTAGCCATACTAGAATTGCTTTGATTTGGTTCCTGCTGCTTTGAATTTAGACGTACTAAAATTGTAATTATTTAGCTAACACTGTTTTGAATTTAGCCACACTAGAATTGCACTTGGTTAGTTAACCATGCTTTTGAAACTAGCCACAAAAGAACTGTACTGATTTGTCATCAACTGCTTTTAAATTTAGCCACACTAGAATTGGAAAGATTTAGGGAACACTGCTTTTGAATTCAGCCGCGCTAGAATTGTACTAACTTGGTTCCTGCTGCTTTTGAATTTAACCACGTTAGAATTGCACTCACTCACTTAACAATGCTTTGGAACTTAGCCACATCAGAACTGTACTCTTTTGCCGTCTGCTACTTTGAATTTAAAAACACCATAACTGTAATCCTGCAGCTTTTGAATTTAGACACAATAGAACTGTACTAGTTTGACATCCACTGGTTTACACTAGAATTGTAATGATTTCATTTATGCTGCTTTTGAATTTAGCCACACTAGAACTGTACTGACTTAGTTAACTCTGGTCTTGATCTTAGCCACACTAGAACTGTACTGTTTGAAAGAGTCAAAGACATGGCCCAATTTACAAAATAAATGTAAACAAATGTATGTGGTTGAAACTTTAAGGCATGGCTCAAACTGTTATTCCCTATTATATGTACCTTTAATAGTCTGGGGGCCTCATCAGGAGTTGGGTGTTATCCCTGCAGAATACCACCAGAATCCACCAGAATACTACCAGAATACTGCCAGAATACCGCCCAACGCAATTACCGTTACCACCACTTGGTCCAGCGGTATGACCGCCGGACCACAATTGGTGATGGCAGTGTAAATCCCCATTTTACTGCAGCAGTAGTTGCGTCATTGTAATTGCGCCTAAAATGGGTGGGAAGTTGGCGCATTCACCCACAGCTCGGAGCTCATACATGTATCCATATTATTGTAGCCTATTACTGTATCTCACATTGTAGAGCACTGTGTTGCTTCAAAGCTAGAAAATCTAGCATATCTAAACATGCATACACAATACAACCATTCTCTCCCCACCTTTGTGATTTCAGGTTAGTCCAGAATGTCAAGAAGTGTGGCCAAAAGCAATAAAAATGTGCATGCACCTCTAACCCATCGCAAATAGTGGTAACGTATATGTTGGTGGAAGACATAATCAGTGGATGTCAAGGCGTCTTTCCATTGGCTGTGCCACACCAGTAGAGGTTTGGTTCACAGTTCACTTTGTGTTTTAACCAATGGACGCCTTACTGAATCTTGGATAAATGCTTTCTGAACATGTTCATATTTCCTACCATCTGAATAATAGGCAATGAATTGAATTATTAATGCATTGATTGAAAACATGTCTTAACACAAGGCACCTTTTAACCTGCTAAAATAGCAGAGATAATGCAAGTTGTAGAATTGTCAAGAAACTGAAAACCATGCAAAACATTTTATTTATTTATGTATGTATTTATTGTTTATTTGTATAGTGCCTATGCACAGAGAAGTGTTTCAAAGTGCTAAAGTGGGGAGCGGGCAGTGGGGAAAAAAACAACAGTCATTCAGAGCCCTTGACTTTGTGAATGATACAGTGCCTGCACAGAGCAGGGTAGTGCCGGAATAAGTGAAAATAATACATATAACAGTGAAGATAACTTTTTCATGTCTGACGACAATCCTTAGTTTTTCAAAGTTCCTTACACAAAGAGGGTAAAGGTGGGTGGGGGAGGGTAGAACAGCCATGCTACTATACAATGCTAAGTTGAAGTGGGTCATACAACTATATAGCAGCATGATATAAATACGGTGGAGGGGGTAGGATGGGTAGAGGGGAAGGGAAGAGGAATGTAGGAAAGGTACACTACTGGCCATTACTACGCTCCGAGTAGTTTGCAGTTTTAAGGTATAAGGGAATGGGCAAGTAGGGTGGAGGGGAGATGAGGATCGGGTTGGGGGGATTGAAAACAGAAGGGGGACAAAACACCACAATACAAGGAGGATAGAAAAGGAGGCGAGTGCCTGCAGAGAGGGTGGGGTAGTGTGGGAAGGAAAGGAGTATAAACATGGGGCAGGAAGTAGAGGCTGCAGATGGCACAACTAAATCGATTTTTGGCAGGTCAGGGTGAAAACACATGCAGCAGCTGGGCACAACTAAATTCGATTTTTGGCAGGACAAGGTGAAACACATGCACCCAATAGGCACAGCTAAATTCGACTTTAGGCAGGGCAAGGTGCAAATACATGCTGCTGCTTGGCAAAGCTAAACAAAATTTTTGGCAGGACAAGGTGAAACACATGCAGTTACTAGGCACAGCTAAATTCGACTTTAGGCAGGACAAGGTGAAAACACATGAAGCGGCTGGGAGTGAAGGTGGGACAGTCACAGGTGTGTAGGAAAAGGGTCAATGAGGTTGGTTGAGGGAACTAACCTTCAGAGAAAAAATGTTAGTTGCTCCATTAACATTAATTTCAGGTGTCCAGACGTATGGAGTTCTCCTCAGCCTCCATGTGCACATGGGGCGCGGGGGGGTGTAGGAGAGGACCTAGACTCATCCAGGCAATGGACAGGGAGCAAAGAGGGGCCTTAGTTTGTGGGCCTTGGAGGCAGGCCGGCATTAGCCTGCCGGCTCACCTGATTGGTCATTAAGAATGACTGAAGGACCAATCCCAAGCAAGCAGACACAGGGCCAGGCATAGCAGCATTGCAGTAAACCGTATCAGCCATGATGTAGGAGGCTTGGTATGTGAATAAAGATAGTCTTCTGAACACCAATCCTGCAGTAGAGCAATGCACAGCACAATCGTAGATACTGGATGAAGTAATCTTTCGTTTCAAGTGAAGCGCAGCAATGATCAGCACAACAAAGAGATTACAGGTTGGCGTCCAGAGCGTATCAAGATCAGTCTCCAAATTTGTCCAAAGGGTTAACCTTCAATCAGTGGTGGGCATAGGGGGATCCATAGGCCTCCAGGCCACGAGGTGGGAGGGAGCCCATCCTGCATCAGGGAAACCGGGAAGTGAGGGGAAAAGACAGACACAGAAGGGCCGGTTTGTGGTCTTGAGGCAGGCCGGCATTCTCCTGCCAGTTCGCCTGATTGATCATTACGAATGACTGAGGGATCAATCCCAGGCAAGCAGGCACCGGGCCAGGCACCGCAGCATTGCAGTAAATGGCATCGGCCATGATGTACGACACCCAGTATGTGAATGAACATGGTGTCCTGAACACCATTCCTGCAGTACAGCAGTGTGCAGCACAATAGTAGACACCAGATGAAAGAAAAGTTACTATAGCCAACCTACCTTAAAATATAGACCCATCATCATTGAAACATGTTCACCTGTCTCTCTCCTTTATGCTGAACCACCATTTCTTTTGCCCTTTTTAGATATTTTCTCTTTTCTCCCAAATTATTCAGTGTTGCGTCCATCGCATTCCTTCATCTCTATTCTTTGTTAATCTATCTCTTCTACTGCCATCGTTTTCATGTTATCATTGATGTTAAGGGAGCTCTGTTTATCCCTTGCGCTCGTTCTTTATCCATTGCAAGCTGCTTTTTCAATGTGACATAAATTACGTTAATGCAGGCGTCGCATATTCAAATTAAATCAAGAATATAAACCTTGAATTCGAAATATTCAGGAGATTTAGTACCAAGCCCTAGATGTGTTATGTAGTAACTGTGTTCGCAATTGGAGCCTTATAAAACACCAACAAAAAATACTTAAGACCAGCCAAAATATTTACATATAAATACAAGAAATAAGTCTGCAGTACCCTTTGAATGACAATGTTTGATATCCGCTGAGGCTAATGTTAACTCGAAAAATACATGTTAGTACTGTGGTCATTTTTTTATGAAAGCTGTAAAGTTCAAAATAATAAGATAACAATATGTTCTTTTATTTGCCGTGGCATTTCAATGTTGTTATGTGTACACCGTTCTTGCATAAACCATTTATGTTATATAGTGACATCTATACGTAGGCAGTGTTTTTTAGCATCATTTGCTTGTCCCATTAGTACAGAATTATAGACAACAATGAGGGTATAACTATCTAATCTCAGCACTATTCAATTTTACTATTTTTATTTCTCCCATATATTTAGGTAATTTAAAATAATACATTTCAGTATAAGAGAGAAATAAAGGTAAGGAAACTAGATCCTATCAGAGGTTCTAGAAAAATATAGTAGGATGCAGCACGCATTGGCGCTTTAATCTAGAACTATAGATGCAATGCTTTTGTAATTCTCCAGCGCCACATATAATACGAGAATATATGAATATAAAGTAGGGATCACACGGGGTAACAGCCAGCGGCATAGGAGACGCATACTATCTGGGGGGGGGGGACACCTTGGGGACTTTGCTTTTTTTAAAATTGTGTTTTAGTCAAAGAACTCTACTTTTCACAAAATAAAAATAGAAATACGTATTAAATTACATATATCATCACTGTATAAAACAAGAGAAAAGAAGAAAAGAAACAGAAGAAAATTAAGAAAAAGCAGTCCAGAGTATAAAATCCTTCAATTTGGCATCTCACTTCAGAAGGCTCAGTTCACGTAAAAATGTTACCACTTCCCAGGTATCTTGGGATACTGTATAAAACACATGAGGACAGCGCTGTACCTCCCCAAAGTAATGAGGTGTTGGAAAGTGTTAATAGCTGCCTGATGGATGTGGTGTTAATGGCGAGTCCAAGTGCACAAGAAGCAGGCGATCCATGAAAGAGTTGATTGCACCAATCTCCACACAAGGTCATGGGAATCTGGGATTGATGGTTGCTGGGAGATAAGGCTGAGGCACACAGTGGGACACAGTGGGGGCACACAGTTGGACACGGGGACCAGTGGGGGCACACACTGTGTCCCCGTGTCCCACTGTGTGCCCTCACTGTATATCTATAGCACCAATAAGGGATGATTGACTCCTTTCCCTAGAGACATTAAGAGACTCCCAGATTCCCTGGCTGTTGGAGCCTGGCGACACAGTCACGACTTGTGGGGAAGACATCCTTTGTTCAGGGCTAATATTTATCTGTCATATTGACACATGCTACCATCTTCTGTTCTCTGAGGGGAGCACCATCGTTGCTGTTCTAATCCCCAGTGTATCCTTTGCTCCTGTGAGAGGGTGAAGGCACGGGTAAGAGCTACACTTCTAAATCACACACTGAGACAACCAAAAGAGGGATGGAAACACAAAGACAAAATGAGGGTGGCAGCTGGAGAGACAGAGATGGATGAATCATGAAATAAATAGAACTGTGAAAGACAAAAGCAGAAGCACCTAATCTGTGCCAGTTACATTTGCACATGTGCATGATGCTAAGCATAGAAAGTTGGGTTTGTCTCAATTGTACTTTATTATTATTAAACCATTTTTAAAGCGCACAACTACGGCCCAAGGGCATCTAGGCGCTAAACGATTGAGGGGGGGCAGGTTCATACAGGCTCAAGGAGGCCAAAAAATTCTAACATAGAGGAAGGAAGAGAGTAAATAAATGTGTCTTCAGGGCTTTCCTGAAGGGAAGATAATCCTCAAGAGTTCTCAGGCTCACCGGCAGGGTATTCCACAAAGTAGGTGCCAGAATGGAAAAGGAGCGACCCCACCCGAGCTTCTTCCGTTGAAATTTGCGGATCCTGTGAAGTTGGTGGGAGTCTGTCCTCAGGTTTCTCACTGGACAGTATTTCTCAAGTTTCTGTTTCAGAAACGGAGGGCCTACATTATGCACGGCCCGGTGGACAATACACATAACCTTGAACTCAATGCGAGCCGCCACCGGTAGCCAGTGCAAACAATGTAGCAAAGCGTGGGTGGGAGACACCCGAGGTACCTTACACGCCAGGTGAGCTGCACGGTTTTGGAAGCCCTGCAGTCGCTGAATCTGATATTTAGGTTGCCTTTAATTTTCCAAAACCAGCGCTACATATAGCAGAAATGTGCTTACATTTGAGGTTCCAACCGAACCTGACATGCGGTCCCCCCCTCGAGACATTACACACTCAGTCAAGCTGTCCTTAAGTTTAGAAGATTTGCAAGGTGTGCCAGCTTAAATGCTTATTCTCTGATGCATTCCTGAAATGTAATTCATCCGTAGGTGTTTCAATTATTGTTGAGAGATTTCTGATGCGGATACTTTTTATCATGTTTTGTAATTATTAAATATTTTATCAAGTAACAACAATTTTTTTTCTATGACTTTAGAATTAATGCATCTGCTATTTATCCAATAGTTTTACCAAGTCTGTCTCCAATTTGTGATCAATGCTTGTCAAGTAATGGACACCCGATGCATACGCTTCTTAACACATTTTGTCATTATATGTATCTGAATCAACGAAAGCGTGGCATTTCTTTATTGTACATTGATTTCATTTGGACTTCTGATGACCACAGTATGTTGTTGACATGTTTTTCACAACTTGAAGCTTTTGTCACGGCCTAAACCTATGTTGTAATTAGGGCATTGACTTAGAGGTAGTGTATAGTCGAAGAAGAAAAAAATAGCACGGTGGTGTAACCCCATGTTGTAAAGTCATATTAATAGGCAGCTTGCAGTGTTAGAGTGGTGACAGTAAACAGGAACTAGGCAGTGCGTCCCAAAAGCGGATGTAATGGTTGTGGGAGAAGCACGATTGTTACAAGATCATTTGTTCGGTCCTATTCAAACAATGAGAGTTGCTGCGAGTGGTCAGGTTCGGTGTTAAAATGGCAGTGGGCATTTTTGTGTATGTGTATATGGTTCAAAGGTTAAGTCGTGACTCAGCCTGTTAATTCCAGCGATATGGTCCTACATGACGGCTTAAAGTGAATATTTGTGATGGTCAGCCTGGGAAGATGCATATAGGCGAAGGCCAACAGAAAGACAAACACAAAATGGGGTGGCAGGTCGAAATAAATACCTGAAGTTAACTAAAACTTTGCCTTCTAATTGGAGCAATAAATGACTTGAGAAAGACATTGGAGCTCATTGGGCTCTGCACTGCAACATAAATTGCCTGCAGGGGACCGCTTACGTTTGCATTTATGTGCAAACAGATCCCCTCGGGCAATTTTCTTCATTTGCAGCGCAGAGTGCAAGAGTAAAGAGACGCACGCGGCAGACAGACTTCTACACTACTCTATTTGCACTCCAGAGTGCCAATAGAATATATGCTGCTTGCTATGTATGCATGGCAGGCATCGTTTGCAATGATTTCCAATGGGAACCGTCTTGTGAGAAACCAAACGAGGACAAGAATATCTTGGCAGAACCCTGCTTGCTTTACCTAGATGTGGCATTTGACTTGGTCGACGACAGTATACTGAGATCACGTCTGTTTAATTTAAGCATAAGTGAACAAGCACTGGCATAGATCATGGGTTTCCCTACATAAACTGCTTACAACAGATCACCATTCAACCATTTTTCGCAGAACGAAACAAGCGTTTTCTGGATGCGTGACGGATACTCACTTTCCCCACACCTTTAAACCCTTTCCACCTACTTTGTTTCCTGAGATCCCTCCACCACTCCTGTCACACCTATGCACATGACATGTAACTAATTCTGTGGCTTCAGATAGAGCGTTGGTCTGCTGCTACGCTTCCACTCCTACATAGTGAACAAAAATGAAATCTTGACTACAGGCCACCCATTTTATGCATCTCCGTTCTATCGTACCTCCACAACTCAACACTTTCCCTTATACCTTTCAAGAAAATGGGAAATGTTATGGACTCTTAATTATCTTTGGGCATACAGGGTTGTGCACCAGGGCTTACGTGAACACACTAGACATGGGTATGGATGCCACTCTGGCCACATCTTTATTAATACTAATAATTATAACAATAACAATAATAATAATTGTTCTTCTATTACACGCTTAATACCGGAGACCAGTTTCTACGCGGGAGACCAGGATTTTAACCTGTGTTGCTATGCATTGTCTTGCTTCCAAGACAAACGCGTTGCCCCCGAGCTATCCGCCCGGTCTAATTAAACATTAAATCATAAGAAACCAAAAAACATTTTACGGAACAAACCCAAAATGGGACTCCTCCACAGAAAGCAAACACCACACAACAAAAAAACTGATCATATCCAACTGACACTTGGTCCAGGCGGACTATGACTCCCCGTCCCACAGGGTGGCGTATGGTGGTGAGGCCACTGTCCCCTACCCACAATGCCCTCTCAGGGGGCAAAGCCAGGAGGCAGACCCGTCACCATCCCTAACCGCCTCCTGCTACCGCCCACCCCCAGCCCCTCCCCTACCAGGACACCCCGCTGGCCGTTCAAACATTATAATGTGGGAGTCCTTTGTCCTCTCCTTAACACCATTCCAGCTCCGGAGTCCCCTTGAAGGGGCAGCTCAGTGTTCACATGGTCCTCCCCAGCCTGCCTTACTTCCCTCCTTCCTTAACTCCTAATGTCAGGGTGGGTGGTATGGAAAACTTTGAGATCGAATGGCAATCGTGATGGTGTGGGCCCAGGTAATGGGAGCACCGTGGCACAGACTTTCCCCAGGAGAGGCAGAGACCAATGTTCACTCCCCTCTCCGCCCTCCTTTTCTGCCCGATTTTCGTGCCACCATGTCCCTCAGTCAGGCCCCCATCAGCCATTGTGGCCGGCATCCACATCCCAGAACCAGTTTGAGGTGGCGTCTACAGGGCACCACCGGCCACCTCTGTCTCTGACACACCCAGCATGTCCATCCCAGCATCCCCACAACGGGTGGGTCTTTGAAGTGGAAGTACCTGAGCATTTGATGATTTCGCACACTCGGGCCTCATTACGACCCTGGCGCTAATGGTTTAACGGCGCCGTAAAGAGCGTCGGCGCCGTTAAACCATTAGCGCCTGTATACAAGGTCCCTTAGCGGGTTGGAGGCTTTAACGCCTGCTTTTTGCAGGCGTTAAAATCCAACCCGCTAAGGGACCTTGAAGCTAATTACGGCAACCGTAATTTACGGTGCTGTAATTAGCGCCTTCCCCATCCCCATTATGCCCTATGGGGCAAAATGGGAATGGGGAAGGGCAAATGGTGAATGGGGAATTACCCCCACCCGCCAACCTTGTGATGGGGGCGGTAATTCCGCCATCCACCATGCAGGAGACCGGCATGGACCATGGTGCTAATAGCACCATGGTCCAGCGCCTGGGTCGTAATGAGGCTGGCTGTATTTAGCATATAATGCCTCATTGTATTAGGCTGTTTTTTTGGTGTTATAGTACTTCCTGTTAACACAAGCTTAGGACTTGGTTATGGAGATTGAGCAAGGGACATGTAGCCGTAATAGGTGAACTAGGCTGTGGCGAGACATATAAATTTGAAATATGGAGAAGAGAAAATGATATTAATTGGCAGGAAGATTGGTCACATGCCAAAGAATGTCTTTGTATTTTTATCATACATCAAAGAGTAAAACTGATCATACATTGGAGGAAAAGGTAGGATTGGGAAAATATGGATTGTTCCAAGAAAGGTGCCAACAGAAGCTTGATGATAACTCAGTGGAAAATCAAGACATCTAAAATGTATTAGTATAGACTAAGCTGTAGATCTTCAGGGGGATAAGGGTGAGCAGTAAGAAGAGTATTGTCACATGCATGCAGCTCAGACACATCTACAGGTTTAAGCTTTTATAGTTCCACAACAGGTTAGATGCTATTAAGAAGGATTTGTCACGGTTGGCTACTTATGAAGCTGGACACAATTTCAGAACATGTTCTGTGAGTATTGGAAAATGAAGTAGAGCCAAATGAGCCAGCAGCATTGATAGAGATGGCCAGACATGTTTTTTTAAATGGTTATTCATTTAAGTGTGAGACATCCTTATGGGAATTTATTGTTGGCAACACATACTCTGCTAATCTGTGTCCTTTCCTGAAACTGGTTATTTTCTGAGATGTAACTCTTCAATCTGCTGTTGGATGGTCACATTATTTTTTTTTCTGTTCTCCTTTCATACTTTCTGTTTGCCCGCCCAGGTAAACTGTATCTTCTTAACACAGAACTGTTAGGTTTCCTATTCGTTTTCAGTCAGCATTTACTCTGTGTTTCTCTTCGTGCCAAGATGGCTGGAATGGCATACACTAAAATATGCAAATTGAATAAATATAAAATAGAAATAATGCATCAGCATTACTACATGTAATAGCAATAGAGTATTCCTTACTGTTTGATGTTTGATGTTGCTGGTGAGGTCCCAAAGTGTTGCATATTAGGTTCATGAAATGTTTTTAATGTTCATCAGACAGAGAAACATGATGATGATGATGATGATGATGATAGTGAATATGGTTGGATAAATAACAATCCGACTTGAAAGGTTCCACCCCATCACGAGCATCCTTAGGCTGTTTAACATATTTTAAGATGTTGATTAATAAATCCAACTACATTTTCCAATATGGATTCTATCCCAAACATAACATGTAAGCTACTAACACGTCAATCCCAAAACTGCAGTAATGTAATACTTGCACAGTGTGAGGGAGCAAGGGGTAATACTGATAGCTTGACCTCAGTTAGCGTCACTATTGCATCGCCTAATGTCCCTTCTCTATTTTCTGTTTAAACCTTTACATAAGTGTGTGTCTCTCCATAGCGCACCACCACACATTATAGAAGAGGCAACTGATAGTGTATTGTGCACCCCCAATAGGTTTAGATCAGTTCCCAGGCTTGCCAAATGGGACACTTTTCAGGACAGCATCAGTCTTTGCTGGTAGGCCCCAATGTACATGTCCAAAGACTTGTGGGTGTATCAGGGAGCACACATTTCACCCAACCACATACAGGGGCCTGCAGTGCTTCTAACCTGAGCATAAATGGCTGTGCTTACAAGCATGATCCATAGGAGGCAGTGTTGCAGATCTCACATACAGTTCCGGCTTGCAGTGAACATCTCATGCCTGGGGCAGATGAACAATTCACATGAGGCCTACTATATTGAAAAACAGAGATGGGACTCAAGAAATAGGGAGATTGATTTTCTGTTTTCTCTTTTTCCGGTTGCACTGTGTTCACCACCACCGTGCACTGCTAAGACTAACACCCAGGACACCAAAGATGACATCACAAATGTCATTGATGACATCACTGATAACATCACATGTGCATTTACTTTTCATCAAAACTCTGTAGAAGGGATCCTTATTATAATGCTGACAGAAAAAGTGTCAAGGATAATTGGAATACATATCTTGAGCAATGTAGTGCATTAGGCAATTCATTGATATAAATAGCATTCTATTATGAAGTTCTTTACACTATACTAAGCTACTCAAGTATAAATATAAGCATTGTGTGCAGCATACATGATGGATGTGTAATATTCATAATCTTACCATGTTGAATAGTGAAATGATAAATGCTTTCTTATTTGAGTTTTGTGTACTGTGCAACATGTAATAAGTAGCTAATAAAACCACTTACTACATAATTGCATCATTACATACAAAACACAAAGACACAACAACACATACAAATATGAGTATATATAGAGAAAGTGAAGTATGCAAAAAAGCAGCAGTAGAAGCAGAGAGTGTTCACAACCTAACTGATTATCTTTATGCACAGAAAGTGTTGCTCTGCTTCAAACCTACTACTTCCCTATGTACAAATATCACATGATGTGACTGCACCCTAAAGAAACTAATGCAAATACAAATATGAGCAAATCCAGAGAAAGTACAGTAATAAAAAAACAGCAAAACAATAAGAAAGTGTTGATAACCTTAATTAATGTGTATATTTCCTCTGTATAGGTTTTATATGCTGTGAGTGGACCCTAAGTGAATTATTATAAGAACATATTTAAAGTATAAGTCTACAAATATAGTACTTTTTGATTTTTTGTTCCTAACTATTGCTGTCTAAGATATATCACTAAAGGAAAAAACAGCAAGTCAGACATGTAATGTTATCAGTGATGTCATCAATGACATTTGTGATGTCATCTTTGATGTCCTGGGTGTTAGTCTTAGCAGTGTACGGTGGTGGCACAAGTTATGGTTGCTTAGCTTACCATAAATGGCGAATTTCAGGGGGTTTTCAGTTTTACTTGGAACCATAACGTCCCTTTAATAAAGTTTGTTTACTGAATTTCATGGATTTTTAGTAGCACAACTTAACCATAACCTCCCTTTATCAAAGTTCTCAAATTTCCCACTTGAGAAAATGTCTGAAGACAGTTATACTAATGGTAGACACTCCTCTTCTTTATAAGCAAATTAATAATCATTACTTTATGTGCACTTAACATATATATATATATATATTTTTTAACAGACCATACAAACATTGAAAATAATACACCAAAAGACACATTGGAAAATACTCTGCAGCGCATGGAACAAAACATGGACATGCTCATGGAAAATTTCAATCTGTTGAAACATTTTGTGGAGGACCACATAAAAGAAAAAAATAAATACCATTGTCCCGCATGTACCTGTTCCCCCTCTCCATGTCCCAGTCAACTATCCCCAAACCCTCACCACCAAGAAAAACGATATGATGAGACTTCTATCCCTTCATCTCCTCCCTTGCATCCTCTCCAAACCCCTAATTACCCTGTATTTGTGTCAGTTTCCGCTTCCACTCTCTTTAATAAATTTTGAATCGGTATATAATTAAAAAAATATATTGTGTGTCTAATTCAATCCTTTGTGTCTTATTTTTTTTTAAAATTCAGTTGAGGTGTCCGCGGACAGCGCATCTGTCTGGGATGTCCACAATTAACCAAAATGGGGATGTCCTAAGGACACTATACCTGTCCGTGCTGTCCACAAGCAAGATGGGACTGTTCTTAGAACACATTTGGTGTCCGGAATGTCCGTAATTAGCCAAAATGGGGGTGTTTAAGGACACTATATCTGTCCGTACCGTTCGCAAGCAAGATGGCACTGTTCTTAGGAAACACTCAGTGTCTGGGTTGTCCGTAAATGAACAAAATGGGGGTGTCCTAAGGACACTATACCTGTCTGTACTATACGCAAGCAAAATGGAACTGTTCTTAGAACACGCGCGTTATCCGTGATGTCCGTAATTAAACAAAATGGAGGTGTCCTAAGGACGCTATACCTGTCCGTACAGTCTGTAGAACATCTACGCACATGCGCATCACACCCATAAATCCTGCGAACATTGCGCCTGTCTGTAACTGTCCGTCTCACTTGTGTCGTACTTTTAATTTGTTTGAGGACCCGAACACTGTCCGTAGAACACCCGTGCGCATGCGCATGACTGTTCCAATGCATTTGGTGTCCTGCAGACACCCGTTCCCTTTGCGGATGTGTTCCCGACGTCATCATGTGACCGCACCCACGCTGAGCGGGTGTCCTGATTTGCGGACACTGTCCGGTTCCCCAACATTTTAAAAGGACTTTTTCAGACAATCCAAATTATTTTACAGTACAAATTAACCATTGCACATGTCCCAGACAATGACCCAGGCTTTCCACATACTTTTTGGAACTTTTTGAACCTTTTTGGGGTGTTTGATCTGTCCGCGAAGCACACCCCTCCACCCCTATAAAAGGCAACACCCCAGAGCTGATCACCATTGTGCTTCTGGCTATTGCAGATTGACATTTGCTGCCTTTGCTGCTCTTGCTGAGATTATCTCATCAACCCTGATGGCATCCATAGCTGCTGTTGCTACATCTGTCTCAGCACCACTCCCAACCCCTCCACCACCACCACCTCCCCAAGGGCCTGCAGAGGGGAACAGGCGTGAGGGTGTAGAGGATGAGGATGATACAATATTGTGTATATACTGCAACACAGTACTCCGCAGGGGGGAGAGTCTTCAAAGTGCTTTCAAGACTGAGGTGACGGAGCACCAGAAGACCCGCTACCTACCTAACTAAGGCCCACCCTACATCTTCCTCTCTCCACCTGCCCTGTCTTATCCCCGTGGTTGGTGTCCCTTCATTACCCACCTTTCTCCTCCTCTCCTAGTGTGTTGTGTGTAAAAAAAAAAAAATATATATAAAATAAAAAAAATTAAAAAAGGCACTTTTCAGAGCCGCCTTTCATGGTTTAAAAATAGAAGTGCCAAATAAACAGTGCAGGGCCCTGTGCATTTTTTGGAAGTCCACGGACAGTTCTAGGACATATAAAGTTTTAGGGTGTGCCCTAGCAAAACCAATGCACTTTTCTCTGCGAGGAAGTGGTGGCTCTGAAAAGAGCCTTTTGGTGGTGTTTTTGTGTGTTTGAAAAACTTGAAATTGTCAACATCTACTGCAAAATAGATGACTGTAATTCCAAAAAAGGTTGCAATGCATTTTGTACATTTTTCAAAAAAATCTGATTGCCAGCATAAGTAAGATGGACTCCATCTCTGTGAAAAATGCATGTACTACGAAAGATAATATTTTCATTGTGAAAAGAGGACATGCCAACATCTCTTAGAAAGGCACAAACAGCCTTATTGACATTGTGCCTCGCTTTCTCCATTTTTTGGACCAAATGAAGAAGAACGCAGCCACATTTGTCTTTGCGCAATACGAGAAAAAATTACTTGGGAATTTGGAAACATGTCCATGACCTTCCCAAGTCCTTCTTTCATTGCAAATTGCAAAGAATTCTAGACACATGTCCTAAACTGTTCCCTCCACAATGAATTATAACTATGTCTGGATGATGCTCTGTCTCTAAAGAAGCACAGAAAGGTACCAAGTCCAGCCACTTCATTCCACGCACTCCATGCCAGTGCACTTCCACATGAGGGAATCCAAGATATGCAGCTACTCCACAGCGTTCTGCTTTGTAAGAGGATTCAATTCAACACTACAGCTAAGTCAATGCCTAGTCTGGGATACTGAATGGAAACCCTTATTGATATATCTTTATGTCCAGTTCATTCGTTCTGGATGAATACCCCTATATAACACCCCTCTCTTGGAATCCCCCTGACCCCACTGAGCCAAGAAGTAGTTCTGTTTTGCAAGTTTAAAGGTTTATTTGATAATTTAAACAATATATATATATATATATCACGCTTTATAATGAATTAATAATTGAATATCACACTGAATCTGAGCAGTAATCAATAATGGATAGTCTGGCACTAGCACACTTGTGAATAGGAACAGAAGAATAAGGTGGTAGAGAATGCTTTATATAAGTTCAGATGGATGTAATGTTGAATGAAAATGCAATACAGAAAATACTCAATATGATTTCAACAAAACAATGTAATCACTTTTCTCTGGCAATCCCCTCCCACCTTTATGCAATGCAAGGAAATGGAAGGAAAGCACACAGTTCTCAGAAATGCAATCAAATGTGATTCAGTTCACCCCAGCAAGCTTAGACTACAGAAGTTTGAAACACAGGCCCCAAAATGCTTTTATATGTGATAGCAATGAAGTGAAAAATATGCTAAAATGCTTTTAATTCCCTCTAGAGGTTCAGGGTGAGTGGTATCAAGTTAATATTAGTCCAGGCACACTCTAGCAATGATTCAGGGATGGTTCTTAAGAGGCAAACGAATTTTTAGCAAGGAAAGCAAGGAAGCTGCTGTTTTCACACGTGGAGAAATTGCAAATCGCGGTAAAATTCGCAAGTGCGTTTTTCGCGATTGCGGCAAAAGTATAGGGGGTAGGATTGCGGTTCTAGGTTCGTTGAAAAGCCAAGATTCCCAGCTTTCAAAGGAAAGTCTCTAAGACAAACGGTCACGGAGATATGAGTGATATGGTAAAGGTTGTTTTTCAGATTGGAAATCTTAAAAGTTCAAAGCGACAGGTTACAGCTTGCAACTAGAAAATGACAGGTGAGAGCTTTGCAAAATGACAGGTGACAGTTAGGAGGCAGTTCTGGTTAGATTAAAATAGATTGAATTATATTATTTTAACTAAGAGATTGGTTCTGCACAGTTCTGCTAGGGACTCACAATATATTTAGAAATAGAATGGGCCTCGCCACGGATCTGGTCAGGTTTTCTTCACTCGCCACGGACGGTCTCTGCGCACAGCGTCTGGTTCAGCTCTCTAGTTCTGCGAACAGCGGTCTGGGTCAGCTCTGCTCTCTCTGGGTACAGCATGGCTTCTGGATCTTTCTGCACAGCTTTCTCTGGACCCAGCGCTGATCTGCACGGCTCCTGGATGCTGCTATCGCTGTTAGGTTTGCTGGATGCTGAGGCCCACTGAGAAGAGTTCTCAGTTTGTGGGTTTAGGCCCTTGCTTTGAGTTCTGAATCAAGTTCTTTGGAGTTTGAAAGTCTAAGTGTGGAATCTAGTATCTTCTGGATGTTGTGTGGTCCGGCAGAGCGCGTTGCAGCAAATGGAATTGACTGTCCCTATCTGTCCTGACTGTCTGCTTTTATGTGTTTTGAAAATGGGTGGAGAGGCTAGCTTCCTAGGCCCTACCCCTCTCCACTTGTCATTGGCCACTTCCTCCTCTGTCCCTTGATTGGGGGAATGAAATGAAGTGTCATCATGATGAGGTCTGTTTATGATACAGAGAACCCACCCCTGTCAAATTTTACACACAATCTATATTTGCTCAAAAAGACATATTTCATAGATACACAGTGGTTTGAAATTACATGCACCCATCACATATCACAGGAGCTATACCCTGTCCAAATCTGCTCTTCCTGGGAGCTTGCATTCAGAAATGGCAACATTTGCACTTTTTAACTGGTTTCGTAATATCGGACATTACCCCAAATGTATACACATGTGCGCAAGGAGTATGGACATTACTTGATGAAGTGTCAGATTTTTAACATGCATACATTTTAAGTAATACCCTCTTAACTGCTAGTTTGCCCCCAGATCATGCCACCGGTTCTAAAAACCTCTTAAAATGTGGGCAGAAAAATCACAAGAATTATGGTATCATTTAAATAATTATGACAAGTCCGTACTATGAGTTATTCATCTTTTTCTAAAACCATATTCTGGCTACAGGGGTGTTGTTTCCCAAGTCACATGGAGTAGAAACCAGTTTGTCCAGTTTCTGACAGGCTCAGAGGCCGTGCCCCTCCAAGCTTCTGCCAAGAGGAAGCTGTTTTACGGTCCCCCAATAAACCATCTGCCTGGGCCCTGGAAGGCCCATTGTTCAAGAGGAAGCCATTTATGGCCACTTCAATAAACCCTCTGCCTGGGTCCTATGTTTAGTCTCTAGCAGTCCCTTGGTAATTCAATCAGAGAAGTGTCATATCCCTTTTGGTGGGAACAGCAAAAAGGCAGCTAGGCCTGGGAACACAGCAGTTGTGCAAGTCTCAACTCCTGTCGGGGGTAGCTGGTGGGCAGAATTCGATTCCTGAAGCCAGGCCCCAGCTAATGTCACTTTTAGTTACCCAGTTTTCTGCATTCAAATAAAACTAACCATTTTTACATAGGCAGCTAGAATGGTGATTCTACGTTTAAAACTATGACATTAAAACTATTGCAACCTATGTGACACTCAAAAGTAGGTCACTCATTTCTTTTAAACATTTAGATTTTTACAGGGTAATTCATAGAATTTCGCAGAAAAGTGTCGCAATTGGCTGGCGCAGAGTGTCCGCGTGCGATTGACTGCGCCAGGCACGTGCGATAAAACCGATTTCCGCGCACAGCGTATTCATGGATTACATGCTCCCAAACCAGCCGTGGCGCAGAGTATCGCAGCGACCCTGCAGCAGCGCCAGTAACGCCCCCAAGAACGGCCTCTCGCAAGGAAAAGCCAGCAAAATCGCTAAATCATCTCAAAGGGCTGCGCTAACTCTGGACCAGTTTACAGGGCAGCCAAACAAGGAACGCAAAGCGGGTAACGTGCATATCAGGGGTACACGTGAAGTCATACACGCGATTAGCCAGGGTACGTGTATTACAGGGGTACGCGGGAAGTCCAACACGCGATTAGCCAGGGTAAGTGTATTACAGGGGTACGCGTGAAGTCATACACGCGATTAGCCAGGGTACGTGTATTACATGGGTACGCGGGAAGTTTAACACGCGATTGGCCAGGGTACGTGTATTACAGGGGTACGCGGGAAGTTTAACAGGCGATTAGCCAGGGTACGTGTATTACAGGGGTACGCGGGAAGTTTAACACGCGATTAGCCAGGGTAAGTGTATTACAGGGGTACGCGGGAAGTTCAACACGCAATTAGCCAGGGTACGTGTATTACAGGGGTACGCGGGAAGTTTAACACGCGATTGGCCAGGGTACGTGTATTACAGGGGTACGCGGGAAGTTTAACAGGCGATTAGCCAGGGTACGTGTATTACAGGGGTACGCGGGAAGTTTAAAACGCGATTGGCCAGGGTACGTGTATTACAGGGGTACGCGGGAAGTTATACACGCGATTAGCCAGGGTACGTGTATTACAGGGGTACGCGGGAAGTCCAACACGCGATTGGACAGGGTACGTGTATTACAGGGGTACGCGGGAAGTTTAACACGCGATTGGCCAGGGTACGTGTATTACAGGGGTACGCGGGAAGTTTAACACGCGATTGGCCAGGGTACGTGTATTACAGGGGTACGCGGGAAGTTATACACGCGATTAGCCAGGGTACGTGTATTACAGGGGTACGCGGGAAGTTTAACACGCGATTAGCCAGGGTAAGTGTATTACAGGGGTACGCGGGAAGTTCAACACGCAATTAGCCAGGGTACGTGTATTACAGGGGTACGCGGGAAGTTTAACACGCGATTGGCCAGGGTACGTGTATTACAGGGGTCCGCGGGAAGTTTAACACGCGATTGGCCAGGGTACGTGTATTACAGGGGTACGCGGGAAGTCCAACACGCGATTGGACAGGGTACGTGTATTACAGGGGTACGCGGGAAGTTTAACACGCGATTAGCCAGGGTAAGTGTATTACAGGGGTACGCGGGAAGTTCAACACGCGATTAGCCAGGGTACGTGTATTACAGGGGTACGCGGGAAGTTTAACACGCGATTGGCCAGGGTACGTGTATTACAGGGGTACGCGGGAAGTTTAACACGCGATTGGCCAGGGTACGTGTATTACAGGGGTACGCGGGAAGTTATACACGCGATTAGCCAGGGTACGTGTATTACAGGGGTGCGTGGGAATCATCACACGCGATTAGGCTGGGTGGGTCCTCACAGGTGTTCCCTGTACACCCTCCACGGCCCCTGCAGGCAGTCTACAAAACAGGGGACTACCCTGCACACCTGCTCATGTCCCCCTGCACCCCCACCCCCCCAGCAGTGCAGGGGCAGCCTCCACCAGGCCCCCACTCATGTCTCCCACCACCCCCACCCTCCCGCCACCAGGGGCAGCCTCCACCAGGCCCCCACCCATGTCTCCCACCACCCCCCGCCACCAGGGGCACTCTCCACCAAGCCCCCACCCATGTCTCCCACCACCCCCACCAGTGCAGGGGCACCCTCCACCAGGCCCCCACCCATGTCTCCCAACACCCCCACCCACCAGCACTGTGGGGCACGTGGCCAGCAGGCAGTCAGGCAGCAGCAGATGGCAGGTGGGAGCGTGCTCAGGGCTCTGGGGGGCAGTAATTTCGCCTCCTGGCCAGGAGCGTAGTCTCTCGTGTGTGAACGCGTGGACAGCCTGATAGGTAGTGAAATCCCACACGTCAGCAAAGGCCCTTAGCGCGTAAACCCGTCAACAGCATATGCGCGCCTATAGTCACCTGCACGTGCAGGAAATTGTTGCGTGACACGTCCCAGTGTCAAAGCGTGTGATTGGTGAAAATGGATGTACACGTAGAAGTGACAAAGCGTGTGATTGGTGAAAATGGATCTACACGCAGGAGTGACAAAGCGTGTGATTGGTGAACGTACACGCCGCGTAAGTGACGCTGTACGTGTGGGCCTGTATATAAGGTACATGTAGAACACCATTTCCTTGTACGTGCTTTTCGTGGAGAGCGAGTGGGTGAAATCTGTACTTCTTGTCGTTTCACACGCGATTTACTTCACGGCGTTTCCAGTTCGTATTCCCTGTTACCTCTGACAGCTTTTTCTCTTTTTTCTCTTTTACTGGTTTACCTGGGCCTGTTCCCTCAAACAGTGTCCCCTTCTACTGTTGTCCTGTCTTCTCAGACAGCGTACACATCTTCTTTTGGCGGGGGTTTAGCCAGCCAAACGCGCTCATTCTTCACGCTCTTTTACCTGGCAGACGGTGAGTCACGCACATATCCAACTTCTGTGCTTGCCCCGTGTGTTGCCTACCCCTTCAGAGGTCATTCTAGGCTGCGTGTGACACGCATACGTTCATTCTTGTGTTACTGGGTGCCACAGCGTAGTGCAGGTTTTTCTTTCTGCACACGTGGTCTAGGAGGGGTTGCGTGCACGTCATCTCCCTTTTTTGGGCCTCCTGTGCGTTGCGTGACCCGTCATCTTTCCCCAGGGGTTACAATCAGCCGTGCTAGAGCACTAGGGTACAATTACCATCTGGTACCCAACCCCTTTGACCCCCAATTGCCCAGGACAATTGTCTACAGCCACTCCCATACGCACATTAATATCAGTGCCATGGCTGGGAGGCGAGGATTCCGTAAGGGTGGCAAAGGTGGAAGAGCCACAAGTGGTGGCCGTGGTGGATCCGGTAGGGGACGTGGTCGTAACTTGCAGGGTGAGCCTGTCCCCCCATGTGTGGAGGACCAGTCAAGGGCACCCATCATCCCCCCCCTCCCCCCCCTCCCCCCCTCCCGTTGAGGCTGAAGTGGCTGACACCATCCATGCTCAGCCCTTGTTGGACCAGCCCATTGTGGCACCAGACCTGGCTGACTCCATGGCTGACTTCCAGGTCAGCAGGGCTACGACACGTGCGCTGGTGCACGTTGATGCCATCATGCCACGTGGATCTGGGGCAGCAAGGTCATCTACTGCACCAAGGAGGCAGGGCGGAGTGGCTGCAGGGGCAGCTGCGGCTCCATCCACCCCAGCCCTCACACACCCAGCCAGGACAGTGTCGGTCCTAGTCCATGCTGCTGACATTCCCCCTGACACCATCACACTCGAGCCAATGCCTGCACCAACTCCCATGCTGAGTGTGCAATCCCACACTCCTGATACAGAGTCCACCAGGGCTCCTGCCCCTAGTGTCCAGAGCGGCGCAGGACACTCAGGATCACCACCACCTTCCAAGCGGAAGAGGAAGAGTGCTCGTCCGGCACAGGCTGATGCCCCAGACACGGCTACACAGTCCGGCCCGTCCAGGAAGCCCAGCTTCACGGATGACGAACTGAATGCACTTGTCGAGTATGTGTCCGGACATGACAACGAGATGGTCATTGTTGCAGGATCCAAGACCACACCTGCACAACGCCAGGCACACTGGCAGACCGTTGCGGACATCGTAAGTGCCCTTGGAATCGTGAGGCGCACAGCCAATGATTGCTATAAGCGCTGGAATGACCTAAAGCGCAGGGCAAAGAGTAAGCTGGCCTCAAGTCATGCCGCAACTCTAGTGACTGGAGGTGGGTCTCCAGTAGTAGACATGGAACTCACTCCACATGAGTCAGTCGCTGGGACCTACGTCACGGAGGAACAGATCCAAGGCGTGGGAGATCTGGCTGATTACGAGGCATTGTCCGGTGAGTGCACATGCATGTGTGTGTCATACATGTGCATGGTGTGTGTGTGAGGGCTTCTGTTTGGGTGCCAGGAGAGAGTGTGTGCGCCTCAGTCGTATGGGTCAGCCATGTGCTTCATGCAATACTTCCTGCGCAGCTGCATTTGGCCATAGCAGTATCCCTTCTGCCAACAGTAGACATCTAGCACAACTGCACGCCAGTTGCCCTTGAAGTGTCACCTTGACACAACAGATTTGCTTATTTTTCACTGTTCATTCAGTCAGTTTGTTTGCATTCCACCACTTTCACTAGGCATGTCGCTGTCCACTAGTCACATGTCTGACATGGGTATGGTAAAGGGGAGTGACTTTGTTACCTGGATATCATTTGTACACACATGTCCCTGTGCAATTTGACCATTACAGACTGGCAGCTCCAGGTGAAAAATCTGACCTGTTAGAATCAGAAAAGCTATTACATGCGGGAACTGGACTGAATGAATAGGTGCTGCCCTCCTCTCCATCTTCACTCAATAGCAATGGTACATGCCATCTGTGTGATGGCATGTGTGTTTCACCTGCCAATCACAGGCCAATGTGTGATGCCACTGCCAGGCAGCATGCAGAAAATTTGTTCATCTTCCATCTTGGTGTCATCAGTGTGTGCCGTTTGCCTGCACTTCATAAGCAGTGAGGGTGCATGCATGGGAGGGTTTTAGTCATGTGGGACATGTCAATCAAGTACTGGTTCTCTTGCTTCTCAGCCCTCAATGTGTGCCATGGTGCTAATGCCTGTTTCCATTACTTTGTTTTCATGTCTTTGCAGGGGAAGACGCACCTGATACTGCTGGGGTTGTGGAGATGGTGCAGACCCAGGAGGTGTCCCAGGGCCGACCAACCACCAGTGAGGGACGTGGTGTGGTGGTGGGGGAGAACCCACAAGTGCTGCAGGTCGTGCTCTCAAGGGGTGTCTCTGGCTGCACCTCCCCCGAGCTGTACTCAGGTGTTGATTCGGATGAGACCTACGTGCCGTCGCTGGTGAGTGTTCCAGGGAGGGATTCTGTTCTGTCTCACCCACCTGCACCAGGGTCAGTACCCTCCATGGGGATGTCAGTGTTGGCAGCTACGCCTTTGGTGGTTACGGATGCAGGGTCACACTCCGCGACATCTGATCCTGTTCCTGGCCCAGCAGATCAGAGGGGGAATGCAGTCCTGCAGCCTCAGGCAGTGCCGGCACAGCAAGGCGCAGTTCGCCTTGCCCCAGACAGGTGTGGTGCCCGCCGACGTGGTGGCCGTACGCCACCTGGCAATACCGCATGGGAGCAATCCATTTACGGTATGGCTACCCAACAGGCTGCATCATCCGAGATGATGGCTCAGGCCATGGATAGGGTGGCCACTTCCATTGTCCCCCCAGAAAGGCTGATGGAGCGACTAGAGCAGGCAACTGACTCCATCTGCCAGTCACACAGGGAGGACATGTTGGGGTCCAACAGGGACAGGCGGGCGGCACTGGCGACTCTGCAGGAGGCCATCTCCATTGAGTCCCAGGGCCACAGGGAAGCCCTGAGGCAGGAGCTCCTACACCTCAGGACGACTCTTGTTGAGCTTGAGGCTTCCACACACCAAAGGACAGAACAGCAGCTGGAGCGTCTCACCCGTACGCTCTCAGCTGAGATGCAGGCAACGAGGGCGGAGGTCCGGGCATCCCGTGAGTTGTTGCATGGGGACCTCCGCACACTCATCCTCCAGAACCAGACCTACCACACCCGCATGCTTGCAGCCATGGAGGAGCAGACTAGGGCCTTGCGTGGGCTGCCTCCCATAGTGCAACCACCTCCGGATGCAGCTGCACAGGGTGATAATAGCGACAGCAGTGACACTCCCACAATAGGGTAGCCGTGTGGGCCATGAGCCCATGGAGGTGTTTTATTTTCCCAGGATCCACGCAGGTGGGTTCTGGTGTGCATCCTGTCCTCGGACCTCCTGGGTGGCCTCCCCAACCCCCCCGGGCCCATCAATGGCCATTTTTGATTTTTTCTTATTTTCATTTTTATTTTGATTTCTTTTATTCCCAATTTTTTTGGGAGGATCTGTTGGCTCCGATCTGTTGGCTCCGATCTGTTGGCTCCGATCTGTTGGCTCCGATCTGTTGGCTCCGATCTGTTGGCTCCGATCAGTTGGCTCCGATCAGTTGGCACCGATCTGTTGGCTCCGATCTGTTGGCTCCGATCTGTTGGCTCCGATCTGTTGGCTCCGATCTGTTGGCTCCGATCTGTTGGCTTCCGTGGTTCCTGTGGGCATACGCTGCATTGTGGCTGGGCACATGCAGGCTTGTAATGTATTTGGTTCAGATGCTTGGGTTTGAGTCACACACACCCCTCCTGCTTCCCGTTTCCATGGGCTTGCAAAGGGTGTGCCCAAGTGACAGTGAATTACACAGTGACGTTGGACTCCCATGAACTGTGTGGCCAGTCTGTAGTCAATACTGTGTATACATTCCTAGTGCATATTGCTGTTGTGTTGTACACTGCATGTTGCATTGATGTGTAACTCTTCTTCTGTGTCTACCTCCCAATTTGCAGGTCCCTTCCTCAAGTCCACACAAGGACCTCTAGTCTGGCGATGGGGACCATGTTGGCAGCAGTGCACCTACAACTCTACATGGCGCCAACACTGCACAGTTGGTAGTGGTGGGAGTGCAGGCATTTCCAGGTGGTGAGACTACTAATATGTTACATTTTTGATGTCATGTTAATGGTACTACGTGCTCAAGTATGTTGTTGGTCCGGCATTGCTGTGAGCATTTCAGGTGTTGCAGGTTTCTAATAGTGCCACTGTACATAGTGAGAGTGATGTCATGTTGTGGGGATTACTTTGTTAACCTGCAATTAGCATGACATGGCACGGTGTGTCGTGTGGCAGTGCTGGGGTTGGGTTGGCTGACATGGCACTGTCCTCTTGTTGCATTTTGCAAGTGGGTATTCATTTTAGCTGCTTCAATGTGTAACTTCACAAAACTGCATTGGTGGTGTCTGTGTCGGTAGGGATGCACACATTGTGACACTTCCAGGTGAACAATCTCAGGCTGACATGGAATTCCCGGTTCATTCTCCACACATTCAGGATCAGTGTCAGGTTGAGTCATCATTGATTGTCAGATGGAATGTGCCAGGGCAGTGTGCACTCCACAGGGGTGTGATTTCTATGTGAAGTAATTAGCCACTAGCTGTGTACGGGCTGCCTCCCCCCGTGCCCTTTCCCCTCCCATGCGCAGCGGCTGTGCATGTGGTTGGGGATGTGGGGCCACCACCATGTCCACGGCCAGGCCCCGGCGTGTTGCAACGTTGTGCAGGACACATGCTGCCACTATGATCCTGCACACTACTGGGGGAGCGTATAACAGCTGCCCGCCAGAACGGTCAAGGGAGCGAAAGCGTGACTTCAGCACTCCGAATGTGCGCTCCACTATGCCCCTGGTTGTAATGTGGGCTGTGTTAAATCTTACCTGGGGTGGCGTGGTGGGGTTCCGAATTGGCGTCATCATGTGGGGGCTGAGAGGGTAGGCACTGTCCCCTGTGGAGGTGGGGATTGGTATCATTGGTGAGGTTGTGACCTTGCTCAGTATCCAACATGCATGCATGTGCAGTGGCATACATACTCACCAAGCAGCCATGTATCGCCATGCCGCCCAGCTTCTAGGTCCCGGCTTAGGGTGGACATTCGGTAAATGAAGCTGTCGTGGGTGGAGCCGGGATAGTTGGCATATACTGAGGTGATGATTCCCTTGGCATTACATGCTACCTGCACGTTGATGGAATGCCAGTGCTTGCGGTTCCTATAGATGTGCTCAGATGCCCTGGGGGGACGTAGAGCCACATGGGTGCAGTCGATGGCACCTAGCACTTTGGGGAATCGTGCCACTGCGTAAAAATCCAGGGCGGCAGCATGCCTTTCTGCAGGTGTTCTGGGCAGGTATATGTGCCTGCGGACTGATGGGCGTGCAGTCATGATGTTCAAGACCTGGTGTAGGCAGCGTGACTGGGTGGCCTGTGACACCCCACCCACTATGGCACTTGTCCGCTGAAATGATCCAGTGGCTAAGAAGTGCAGTACATTGAGGACCTTCTCCAGGGGGCTGAGTGCTTGGGAGCACAGGGTGGGTGATGTGAGGTCATCCTCCCACTCAGTCACCAGGTCCAGTATGATGTGTGGTGGAAACCTGTACCTCCCATACACCTGGTCATCAGGCATCCCGAAAAGGCTGGTTCTGGGTGTGAATATTCTGGCCCTGACTATCCTCCTCCTCCTCCTTTGGTAGCCCACTGCCACTGCTGCTAGGAACGGTATGTTCATCCTGGCGTCTGAGCTTGTTATTGTTAAAGTCCGCGATTTATGCTTAGCGCGTGTTCTAGGCGAGCGTGTGACCCGCGCAGCCCTGGAATCCTGTTGCCAGTCCAATAGCGTGTGGAAATTCACACGCACCACGGGATACAGGTTCGCTGACGTACTTGCGTGTGTAAGTGGCCGCGCACCCATTAAATACACGTACATAGGCCAATCGCGTGTACGCGCACTTTTGTCCAATTACACGCGATGACACTCTGACGTGCAGTATCTCCACGTGTGCCCCGTCATCACGTCCTGAGTGGGGAACACCCGTGCGGGTCACGTCACAGACGCGCTTACGCGCTGAGGGACTCTGGTCCAATCGAATCGCGTATGCGTGCTGACGCGCTTACGCGCTAAGGGCCTTTCCTCGGATTTCACGCTGACGTGCAGGATTTTCACGTGCCAAATCACTCCGTATCAAGCTGGCCACGCGAAAACACACGGAAGCCCACGCTCCTGCCCAGAAGGCCGAGTTACTGCCCCCCAGTGCCCCGAGCAGCCTCCCACGTGCCATCTGCTGCTGCCTGCCTGCCTGCCTGCCTGCCTGCTGCCACCGTGCCCTGCCATTTGGTGCCTGCACATCAGCCATCTGCAGGGGTCCAGTTGCTGTGTCCACCCCTGCTGGAACTGAAGACTCCCGACTGGTATTACATCGCTCCACAGCCCAGCCCCAGGACCCAGTTGCCCACCCACACCTGCCTCTGGGGTTGCCATGTCGGGCACTTCCACATCTGGCACCAGTGGCAACCCCAGGCCAGAGGGGCAGAGGGGCACCAGCTTCACTGTCACCGAAGTTGGTGTCCTGGTGGAGCATGTCCTGGGGCAGTATGATGCCCTCTTTGGATCGTCCCGCGCCAGCAAGGAAGGACGGCAGAGGATCTGGGCCGACTGTGTGGTTGCCATCAACGCGGAGGGGGTGGCAACCCGCGACGTCCTGAAGATCAAGAAGCGCTGGGAGGACTTGAGGTCCAGGACCCTTGTGAAGGCCCGGCGCCTCGTGGAGGGGGGCCGGGGCCGCATGAGTACCATCCAGATGAGGGTCCTGGAACGCGTACGCCCAGCGCTCCACGCCCAGATCCTTGAGAGGGAGGCCCGTCTGGAGTTGAGCGGTAAGTGTCCATGCATTACTGTGTGAGACAGGGCATGTTGCGGTGTGCTGGTTCTATGATACTTGCCTGTATGTGTGCCATAGCCCATGTATGCATGTATGTGTGCAGGGACATCATGGTAATGCATGTGCGACCAGTGATGTGTGATGCACATGGTTGTTGCATGTGTTGAAATGCCGCATGGGGAGCCCTAATCAGATTATGAACATGAGAGCATGCCAGTCTCTGTACCTGAACATGGGTGGGGGTGAGGGATGGGTGCTGATGCCAGGTACATATATGGTAGCCATGTCTGTGTGCCTGACCTGCGTGTCTGTGACTTGTGCATGCCATGGATGCATGACACATGTGTGTGACAATGCAGAGATTCAGTAAATCAGCAAAATTACCCTTGTATCCGCTGTGTTTGGTGTGTTTGGGGCCAGATGGATGTGACTGAGGTGATGTGTGTGCATGTGATGGGCATGAGGCATGATGCATGTGAGTTACATATCATTGAATGTTTCAAGAGTCCATTGGACATGCATGGAAATGTCCATGGCATGCACCATGCCTGTTACTGTGTGTGTTTTGCCTGGACTGGCCCATGTGTTGTGGAGGGACATGATGGAAGTGTACTTTGACAGTGGTGCTCATCTGCTATTGCTTCCTGTCTAGGGGACCATTGTACAGTGCCCTGATGCTTGTGTTCTTTGTCTCCCTCTACGCAGCGGCTAGTGAAGAAGAGGGCGGAGACGGCGCTGTGGAGCAAGGCGGCGGGGATGCCCCCACGGCTGCAGCGGAAGGGGTGGGTGAGCCCCCACAGGGGCCTGCTACGGTGGGAGACGGTGAGGAGCCATCCAGGTTGGTGGTTTGCACAGAGGAGGAGGAGGCCGCCACTGGGGCACACATGGGGCCTGGTGGGGGCATCCCTGCTGGTGCAAGTGGTGCAGTCCAGGGCCAGGGGCAGGAGGCAGCACAGGTCACCGTGGAGGGGCCTGTGCATGTCGCTGTCCCTGACCCTGTGAGTGCACCACCATGCACCAGCAGGGATGCCCCGTCCCAGGCCTGTCCGCAGGTAGAGGGGATGTCCATGTCACCTGACTCCCCTCCACCTGCGGACGTGGGAACCCCTGGCCGTGCGGAGAAGGTCCTGATTGGGGTCGCGTTGCGCACGGCTGCGATTCGTGATGCCGTGCGTGCTTCCCGGGAGGAGCACGCACGTCATCACCAAGTGCACCGTGCCGACGTGGCCCAATTGGGATCGGCCATGTTCGGGGGTTTCCTGCATGTGTTGGCCAATGTGGCGGCCCTCTCCTCCTCTGTGCAGGCTATCCACCAGTCGTTCTCCTTGCCGTCTTCCAGCCCAGATGCCACCAGGGCCCCCTGTGGACCTGCCCCGACCAATGCAGCCAGCTCGGTGGGGATCCCATCCCTGCCACAGTCGGGAGTCAGAGATCCAGCAGGGGTGGACACCAGAGCAACTGGACCCCAGCAGATGGAGGATGTGACGGCATCATCGGGCAGGGCACATGCACGACGGCGTCGGTGGTTTCCATCAGCCTGGATGCCGTCGTGCTGGCACAGGCAGTTGCGTCGGAGGCAGCAGCAGGCTCAACGTGGGAGGCATCATGGCTCGGGGCCATCAACATCAGGGGTGCAGGCATCGGCCGGAGGGCAGGAGAACCCTGGAATGGGAGTGGCTTCCGTGTGGGAGAGGTTGTGCCAGCGGATAGGTGCGGAGCGGCAGCGGGCAGAGGAGGAACGGCTCACGATGGTCAGGGCGGAGGACTCCATGCGGAGGGCGCTGAGGCGGGCTGAGTGCCTCGAGGGTCTTCGCAGGGAGTTTGAGCTTGACACTGCGTTATCCCTGCGGGACCTCGGGGCCAGGGAACATGCCCGCCTCCAAGCCATTGAGCAGGAGTTCGAGGATGCCCTGGCCCATGACAACAACCAGTGAGCCGTCCGAATAGCCCGCTGCCTTTGTATATAGTTGTATAGTTAGGGTTAGGTTTCCTTTGTTTTTTTGAATTTTTTTTGGGTTGCGATTGGACAATGCACCACTTTTTTGTATATAGTTCCCTTTTTAGTTAGTAGTCAGTTAGGTTTAATTTGGTAGGGCTCATGGACCCAGGATTATCTTCTTGATTGGCTTATTTTATTTTTTCATAATTTTTTCATGGACATTCATCTTGTTTTGTTTGATTTGCTTTGTGTTTTTTCTTATTTGCTGTTCAATACATATTTTTTTTTTTAATCTTCAATGTGTCGTATCATCTCATTGCTTTCAGGCATGTCATGTTGGGTGTTTTGTCATTCACTTGCAGCCATTGTGTGTGACAGACATGTGTTAAATTGCATTATTTACATTGGGGGTGTAACATGTAATTGCCTTTGATATGTGGGTGGGTGTGATAGTTGGTTGGGCCTTTTGGCAGGGGAGGATGGCCATTACGGACATGATTGGGGAATGTTGGGACCCAGGTGCAGGGGGGCATGGATTGGACATGGGTGGGGGCCTGCTGGCAGGTGCCCCACAGTGCTGGGGGGTGGGGGTGGTGAGAGACATGAGTTGGACATGGGTGGGGGCCTGCTGGCAGGTGCCCCACAGTGCTGGGGGGTGGGGGTGGTGAGAGACATGAGTTGGACATGGGTGGGGGCCTGCTGGCAGGTGCCCCACAGTGCTGGGGGGTGGGGGTGGTGGGAGACATGAGTGGGGCCCTGGTGGAGGGTGACCCTGGTGGCTGGGGTTTGGGGGTGGTGGGTGACATGAGTTGGACATGGGTGGGGGCCTGCTGGCAGGTGCCCCACAGTGCTGGGGGGTGGGGGTGGTGAGAGACATGAGTTGGACATGGGTGGGGGCCTGCTGGCAGGTGCCCCACAGTGCTGGGGGGTGGGGGTGGTGAGAGACATGAGTTGGACATGGGTGGGGGCCTGCTGGCAGGTGCCCCACAGTGCTGGGGGGTGGGGGTGGTGGGAGACATGAGTGGGGCCCTGGTGGAGGGTGACCCTGGTGGCTGGGGTTTGGGGGTGGTGGGAGACATGAGTTGGACATGGGTGGGGGCCTGCTGGCAGGTGCCCCACAGTGCTGGGGGGTGGGGGTGGTGGGAGACATGAGTGGGGCCCTGGTGGAGGGTGACCCTGGTGGCTGGGGTTTGGGGGTGGTGGGTGACATGAGTTGGACATGGGTGGGGGCCTGCTGGCAGGTGCCCCACAGTGCTGGGGGGTGGGGGTGGTGGGAGACATGAGTGGGGCCCTGGTGGAGGGTGACCCTGGTGGCTGGGGTTTGGGGGTGGTGGGAGACATGAGTTGGACATGGGTGGGGGCCTGCTGGCAGGTGCCCCACAGTGCTGGGGGGTGGGGGTGCAAGGGGACATGTGTTGGTGTTCATTAGTTCAAGGAGACATGTGCCTTTGCTGGGGGGCATGCCCATGTTGGGTGGGCTGCCTGCGGGACATGACCAGGGATGCAGGGTAGTCCCCTGTGGTGTGGGCTGCCTGCAGGGGCCGTGGAGGGTGTACAGGGTACACCTGGGAGGAGCCACACTGTCAAATCACATGTGGAACTTCCCGCGCACCCCTGAAATACACGCGCCCAGGCTATTCGCGTGTGGAACTTCCCGCGCACCCCTGGAATACACGCGCCCAGGCTATTCGCGTGTGGAACTTCCCGCGCACCCCTGGAATACACGCGCCCAGGCTATTCGCGTGTGGAACTTCCCGCGCACCCCTGGAATACACGCGCCCAGGCTATTCGCGTGTGGAACTTCCCGCGCACCCCTGGAATACACGCGCCCAGGCTATTCGCGTGTGGAACTTCCCGCGCACCCCTGGAATACACGCGCCCAGGCTATTCGCGTGTGGAACTTCCCGCGCACCCCTGGAATACACGCGCCCAGGCTATTCGCGTGTGGAACTTCCCGCGCACCCCTGAAATACACGCGCCCAGGCTATTCGCGTGTGGAACTTCCCGCGCACCCCTGAAATACACGCGCCCAGGCTATTCGCGTGTGGAACTTCCCGCGAACCCCTGAAATACACGCGCCCAGGCTATTCGCGTGTGGAACTTCCCGCGCACCCCTGAAATACACGTAGCCCGCTCCCCCAGGCCCGATCGCGTGAGGAACTTCCCGCA
Source organism: Ambystoma mexicanum (assembly GCF_040938575.1). NCBI lineage: Eukaryota > Metazoa > Chordata > Amphibia > Caudata > Ambystomatidae > Ambystoma > Ambystoma mexicanum. Next base: position 801,091,208 of record NC_090928.1, read on the forward strand.
CACCCCTCAAATTCACGCACCCAGGCTATTCGCGTGTGGAACTTCCCGCGCACCCCTGAAATTCACGCGCCCAGGCTATTCGCGTGTGGAACTTCCCGCGCACCCCTCAAATTCACGCGCCCAGGCTATTCGCGTGTGGAACTTCCCGCGCACCCCTCAAATTCACGCGCCCAGGCTATTCGCGTGTGGAACGTCCCGCGCACCCCTGAAATACACGCGCCCAGGCTATTCGCGTGTGGAACTTCCCGCGAACCCCTGTAATACACGTAGCCCGCTCCCCCAGGCCCGATCGCGTGAGGAACTTCCCGCGCACCCCTCAAATTCACGCGCCCAGGCTATTCGCGTGTGAAACTTCACGCGAACCCCTGAAATATACGTAGCACGCTCCCCCAGGCCCGATCGCGTGTGGAACTTCACGCGAACCCCTGTAATACACGAAGCCCGCTCCCCCAGGCCCGATCGCGTGAGGAACTTCACGCGAACCCCTGTAATACACGTAGCCCGCTCCCCCAGGCCCGATCGCGTGAGGAACTTCACGCGAACCCCTGTAATACACGTAGCCCGCTCCCCCAGGCCCGATCGCGTGAGGAACTTCCCGCGCACCCCTCAAATTCACGCGCCCAGGCTATTCGCGTGTGAAACTTCACGCGAACCCCTGAAATATACGTAGCACGCTCCCCCAGGCCCGATCGCGTGTGGGACTTCACACGAACCCCTGTAATACACGAAGCCCGCTCCCCCAGGCCCGATCGCGTGAGGAACTTCACGCGAACCCCTGTAATACACGTAGCCCGCTCCCCCAGGCCCGATCGCGTGAGGAACTTCACGCGAACCCCTGTAATACACGTAGCCCGCTCCCCCAGGCCCGATCGCGTGAGGAACTTCCCGCGCACCCCTCAAATTCACGCGCCCAGGCTATTCGCGTGTGAAACTTCACGCGAACCCCTGAAATATACGTAGCACGCTCCCCCAGGCCCGATCGCGTGTGGGACTTCACGCGAACCCCTGTAATACACGAAGCCCGCTCCCCCAGGCCCGATCGCGTGAGGAACTTCACGCGAACCCCTGTAATACACGTAGCCCGCTCCCCCAGGCCCGATCGCGTGAGGAACTTCACGCGAACCCCTGTAATACACGTAGCCCGCTCCCCCAGGCCCGATCGCGTGAGGAACTTCACGCGAACCCCTGTAATACACGTAGCCCGCTCCCCCAGGCCCGATCGCGTGAGGAACTTCACGCGAACCCCTGTAATACACGAAGCCCGCTCCCCCAGGCCCGATCGCGTGTGGAACTTCACGCGAACCCCTGTAATACACGTAGCCCGCTCCCCCAGGCCCGATCGCGTGAATAACTTCACGCGAACCCCTGTGATGCACGTACCCTGCAAATCGCGTGTGACACTTCCCGCCACCCCGGTATACATGCACACGTATTTTTTGTCAGCGGGTGTCCGTGTTTGTGGGTACCCCTTTGCACGTCATTTTTCCTGGAGGGCCACAGTATGGGACATTCATCATGGCAGTATATAGGTGCTATTTGTTGGCGCACCTTTTGGCGCACATTTCTTACAGCCGCAGAGACGCTACCGCCTCCTTTCTTGTGGCGGTCGTGTTTGTGCCTGTGCGCTGGTTTGAGCGTGCGCTTTTTTCCCCTATTCTATTCCATGAATACGTGTTGTAGGCGAGCGTGTGGGCGTTCCGCGCACTTGTGCCCTGTACTTCCCCCGTGACGCCCACGTTTTGGCAAGTTGTTCCCCATTCCGAGTGTTACGCCCGTGTTCCGCCTACTTTTATTGCGTGCGCCGCGCTATGTGCGATTTTCGCTGTGGCCTGTGCGATTTTCGCTGTGACCTGGCGCACGCTGTTAGATGGCCTGTGCGCTAACGTGCGCCGCGCACTTTTTATCGCACATCCGCTGGTTTTCTCGCGCACGGCCTTCCATGAATCGACGTGCGCTGCTTTTCGTGCGATTTTCGCACGTTCACTGCGATTTTCGCTATTCCACTGCGATTCGCACGCTTTTGCCCACTTGCGCCGCGCTAATTATTCCATGAATCGGCCTCTTAGTGTCTTTCAGTCCAAATTTACTTAAACTGCTGAAATCCACAGCTCAGCCAGTCTTGTTATAAACCTTCAAGTCACTTCAGAAATAACTTTACATTGTATCCACCCCTCAGTAAGTCTTTCTTTGGCCTGCTTTGGGTTCATTTATTCAGTTTTACACAAAAAGAAAAGTCTGGTGTTGTTTTAAAACGCCGGCTTTCTGATAGTGGTGAGTACTGGTAATGCACCCATTTTTGGGATTTAAGAAAATGAATTCCCCACAATTCTAGGTTGCTTTTGGCAATCAGCATTGCCATTCCCAATGGTTTCAGACTACTGTGTGGGTAGTCCAATGGTGGTTTTAGGCAGTGCCCTTCTGTGCCCATAACATCGGCAAAAATGGGTGGCAGCCTATTCTTCATGCACTTCCCTGGGCATTTTCTGGGAAGCTCTGGCCATCATGATGTTTTCAATGTCAGTACTGCACAGTTTTTGAGGTAGGGCTCGGATGCATGGGTAAAAACATCCCACAGCTTGCACCTCCAACCAATGTATCCATGAGTCTCCCAAAATCCAGATAGTCTGTTTTTGAAAACACACAGCAATAGCTATCTCTTCTTCTCTCAGGAAAAAGACGTTCTCACAAAATCTCTCCTTACACAACACACCCACAAAACTTTACTGACCAGTCCCTAGCTCCGCCTATTCTGATTTGCATGCCTCTCCACCCCAAAATCCCTGTATGTAATACGCGTTGTCCGCGGACTACCGCCATGTCCGCGGACATATCAAAAATCTGAGCGTGGTGAATGTAAAATTAAATAGTGTGCCCTATTTCCCCTTTGAGGTTGGCTCTGAAAAGAGATGTTTATTTTGGGTTTTTTGCAGTTGCTTGACAGACACCTGTTATTTTGTATTTTTTGTTTTTTTTTTCTTCTTACTTTACTACTAAAATCTCCACATAACCTTCTCCAAAGCAACCCTTATATTCCAAAACAGCATAGCATTTCCCAAAAAAGGTAAGGAAATGCCATCTTCTTTAAAATAAACAGCATTACTGGAATCAATATTCTCATTACTACAGAAAAACATATCCGCTCTAAGCATGAACGCACACATGCATTGGTTGATTGAACACCTACCAATGTCTTGCTGAGGACAAAAAACACAACTATTGTCCGATATTGCCCCAGGTAGTAAAAAATACTTTGGCATTTGGAAGGATGTTCATTACTGCTTGAACCAAGTGTTCCAAATCTGCCAACAAAGTAGGGGCACTGACATAGCCCAAATGGAAAGCACCATAGTGCAAAACTACCACATGGGGACTGTTAATCCTGCCCATATCTTCACAAACTTGTAGAATTCCATGTACATTGCAATCAGGCACAGTGTTCCACACCACCTCCACTCCTTTAACCTCAAAATTGTTTGCCACATGCCTGCATTGAGCATACTGCCATAAAGCATGCACAAACATATCTCCAAGCACCAACTTTCTCCACCTCTGCCATCTTCACTACACACAGTCTCTTTCAACACAAATCCACAACCTCAACATCTGATTGGCTGATCCCTACAGTCCCCTTTCCATGCTGGATTTGCTGCAAAACCCCGGATGTAACACGCCCTATCCGGGGACAGCCGCGGTGTCCACGAAGCGCGTAACTCTTAGCCAGCCCTTCTACCCTTTCCACATCAATCTCTGTGCCATTCCCTCATTTGATACAGCTAAGCAGTCACACAACTCCAACAATCACATCCAAGACCTCTACATCTAACTCCATCATCAGAGTTCCGCACTTCAAATGTACTGTTAATCATTCAAAGTACAAGTCTCATATCATTGGAAAGCACCTACTACAAAAACTACTCTACAAGTCTCCAAGATTTCTACTTACAGCTGCATGAATACAAACTACAGGTATGAATATTTTATTCACAGTACATTTACAACTCTTATGAATGCATATAAACAGAGTAATGCCACTAAACCTGTATAATCTATAAAATGAACTTATTGCAATTTTTCCCATCTACTATAATCAACTGTCACTTCCAAACCTGTCTGCTATCTACAACACAGCTTAAAAAAAACAAGTGAATTTCACATACTTAATATTCTACTCATTTGCAAACCATGTTGAACTACCATATTGTAAATAAAATATAAAGGCTGCAGATAGTCAAATGAAATGCATGCATACACTATGTTCAGATATCAAACAAGAATACTACTGCAAAAACATAAAAATCAACGTCTAAATTAACATCAGTGCTATAAACACACAAAATTACTAACTTCTTTCTTTTACAATTGCAGTGAAAACCAATCTACTGAAAATCAGCAGCATCTGAAATACAAACAACATATCTGAAGAAACCTGGTCATTCTGCAAAAAAAAGAATAAGTACAATACTACCTTTATATTCTTACTGTTACTCAAACACACTGTGTGATTCATTCTTGTAATTTGTGCACCAAAAAAACTGAGATTTCTGAACCATTCTGCCCACAAATCCCCATTTATTAAACAGGGATTAGCAGGCAGAATGGCACACAAATCCCTGTTTTTTGGAACACAAATAACATAACTCAAACCCTAGAATGTTAGTATTACAAAACAAAGAACTGTTTTAATTTTATACCATTAGATTTACTATTAGTGCTTCTCCTCACCACTAGCTCACTTTCTACTGTTATCTGAACCACAGTTTAGTAACACACAAATATAGGAATAGCCTTCCCAACTAATTGTAGCTGCCAATGCACACTCACACACCGCCACATACATATTTACCATCATACCCAGGCACACATGCACACATACATTGCAGAGCGGGCCAACCCGTACCTTCTTTTTTTTCAACAGACCCCAAAGAATGCCTACCAAAAAGCAAGTCTATAGAAAGCAACGCAGAAATAGAGCAAATGAAAATAAAAGTTTCCAAAAGAAGCATCCATCTCTGGCAGAGTGTGTACATAAAGTTCAGACAAAACAGCTAATACAGTCATTTAGTGAAACAAAACAAGATTCTAGTACAGAAACTTTACCTCCTCTATCAAAATGTAAAATGAAACAGAAAATGATTAACAAGAATTCAGCTACCACTACTGCTAAAACTGCTCCAATAAATCTTGATATAATAGCAAGTAACCATACCAAAAAAAAGCATTTTAGCAAAAATGTTCCGCCACAGTGTCCTTCAGAATCTTATCAAAACAGGAGACAAATCATGCACAACCCTTAAAACCTACCGTAGAAAATTAATCTTAGAAGCTCTGATAGACAGTGCAATCCTTCTCAAAAGAAAGTTATTTATTTTAGTGTTAAACATAATGAAACCACTAAAAAAACTAACTACTAAATTACCCAAATTACAAAAAAGACTTCTCAATAAACGGAATGTCAATAAAAATAACTTCTTAAATATCTGTGGAGATGAATGGAGTCACACCACGAGCACATAACCATATTTTAATGTAGAAGCATACAAACAAAACCAAACAAACACAATTGCCATACATAGCAGTGAACAAGGTTATGAAAAACCTGTTAATACCATAATGGAACAAGAAATACTGCTTACAAAAATATCCCCAGAAAACTCAGAATTACCTCTCCATTCGACTGAACCAGAACGTCCAGTATACAAATGGGCATGCACGTCATTGTGTAACATTCCCAAAAGTCTTTCAAATCTTTACACCAGTTTATCAATCAGTATGTGAAAGTCAAAGACAAAATTAAAATGAAACTGCTGCAAAATATGGATACCTGTCCAGTGCGCAAATACACAGGACTACAAGGACATTCATTAGCCTGCATTTCAGGACCTATTTGCAAAAGCACCTTCCATCATATCAAAATGATATCAACACACCATTCAACTATAAGAAATCTAGTCTATAAACTGTACTATGCTAAAAGTCCTGCTTTAGCACTAGCCAATTTAAATACCAATCTTCTATATGGTACAGCCAAAGTCCTACTCGAAGAAATCGAGCATATCAATAAAAAATATTTTGAAAGTGAAAGCCACTTACAAAATGCAATATATTTACAACAGACTAGCAACAATTCTACACATGGCAACCTTCTACTACACACATACAAAAAATAAATACTAAAATTTAAAAGTACATCCGCTGAAGAACCAAACCATGTGTGTGTTTGTTGCCGCAGAACATTTTATAAAAGTAACACAAAAACTATAGATGTAACATACTAAATAGAAGACAATGAAGATTCCAAATGGTTTCAATTAGCTCTCTACCTTATAGCAGAAAACAAATACGAAATAACTGACCACTTAATAATTTGCAGTTACTGCACTACAAAACTTGACAACGACCAAACTCTTTCATGTGCTATCACAAGTAACTTGGAATTATTCCCACTACCAAAACCCCTCCAACAACTCAATTTATATGAGAGCATCATAATTCAAACAGTGCACCCATTTCAAGCAATAATACGCCTTCAACCAAAAACAGCAAAATTACCTGCCTCTGTATTTGTGAAAGGCATTCATGGCAAATTAGTTTATTTACCATTAGATCTAAAAGAAAATGTGCACACTCTGGGAGTGCAACGTCCAATAAAGCAATCTTTAATTGTCTTAGTAAATGGTGTAACTACAAAAGACAAAAGAAATTGACAACAACTCGTAGACTTACATAAGGTTAGACAAGCCTTGCAATATCTAAAAGACAATAATGAATACTACAAAGAAATAAATATTGAAGAAAACTTAAGGGAAACAAATTAAATAATTCAAGATTTACCAGAAACTGGTCAATTTGAACTTCTAGATCCTGCTACAGTAGCCAATATTTTAGACCATTATACATTTAATCCATTACACTCTAATGACACCATAGATGATGCACTAGAAATGTACTAAATGTGATAAACCAAAGCATCACCAATCAGCATATGGGAAAAAAGTATAGAAGCACGTGCTTTTCCTCTACGATGATAGACCTATTCAGATAACACCATCAGAATACCGCTCATTACGAATGTATTCTGAAGATCCCAGATTTAGACAAAATGTGGAATACATATTCCACCTACTCTTTGAAAGTGAAGTAGCAACTCTATGTTACGGAGTTGCACACACATTGAAATCAGGAACCCACTTTCAAAATATGTCAGCTACACAATTAATACAAAAAGTGCAATAAAAAGAAGTGGTTTTACAATCAAGCATTACAAATCTGTTAGCAAACATGCGTGGTACAAAAGAGTACTGGTTCCGATGTCATGGAGATGTACGTTGTATGATAAGAAACTTTGGCCTGCCCAATTGGTTAGTTACATTAAGTTGTGCAGAATATGCATGGGAAGATTTACATGATTTCCTATGCATATCAAACAAAAACAAAACAAACATAGATATACTAACACCTGGAGAACTTTGCTCTCTAGATCCTGTTAATGTTTCAAGATATTTCCATCATCGTTTCATTGCTATGCTACACTTCATTTGTAATAAAACTGTTGCTCCCCTTGGAGAAGTGCAACACTTCTTTTGAAGAAAAGAATACCAAGCCAGAGGAGCACCAGATATCCACATGCTTTTCTGGATTAAAGATGCTCCTAAATTTGGTCAAGACAGTGATGCCACTGTTTTACAGTTTATTGAAAAATATGTCACTTGTGAAATTCCATCAGAAGCAACAAATAGTGATCTTCATGCACAAATTGTACAATTTCAAAGACACAAAACGTGGGAAATATGTTGCAAATACAAAAACAAAGGGAAATACTACACCAAATGCCGCTTTGGTTTCCCTAGACCAGTTACAGAAACAGGTGAAGTGAACAACTTCATGTCTTCAGTTAGACATAGTGTTAAAGGTAAATCACCTAAGAACACATATTACATAAAAAGAACAGAAGAAGCAAAATAGATCAATGATTACAATGCAATCATTGCCCTCTTATGGAATGCAAACATAGATGTGCAGTACATTGCAGACAATTCCACAGCAGTTCCACGATATGTTACAGCCTACTTAACAAAAGCAGAAAAAACAGAGCTTCAATTCGCTTCAAGACCTCTGGAATGACCTATCATTGGACAAAACACTATCTCAGATATTGTACAGCTTAGGCATAAAAATGCTCCCTCATAGAGAATGTGGCTCCTATGAAGCTGCAGATCGTTTAACCGGTACTGCTTTGTATGGAAAATCTGAAAATAGAGTATGGCTAAGTCTTGGTCCTGCTAAATCTAGAAAAACGACATAGAAACAATAGCCAAAAATGATCCCAACAGCCAAGACATTTGGACAAACAATTTACTAGACACATACTACCCAAATAGGAGTACCACTTTGGAAACCATGTGTCTATACCATATAGCCCAAAACTTCACATGCAAAAATAATATAAAACCCAATGAAAAAAAAGGTAGATATAGAGTGACAAATTGTGAAGCCAGTTTAGTGAAACTTACCAAACCAAGCTTAATTAATCATATCAAATTGTCATTAAAAACGCCTCAACATAAAGAACTATATTACATGTCCCTGCTACAACTTTTTAAACCATTGAGAAAAGAAGAAGAGAAACTAGAAAACTATGACTCCTATGAAGACGCTTTCAAAGCAAATGAAAGCACTATCACCAAAGTAAACTTTACACAGTACAAAACAATGTTGCACAATGAATAGCAACACAATTAAGAACTCCAGGCCCAACTACAAAAGGACACTCCCAACAGTAGTCAACCTTCTGTAACAGGAAGCCAAGAACCACTGGGACAGCCACTAATAGCAAATGAGGCAGAATTAGCTATGACAGAAGTAGAGAACACCATTTGACACTATGAAGAAGATACAGAAGACTTCCCTGTACTACAATCGAAATTGAACAAAGAGCAGCGTACCATTTTTCAGGAAGTAACAAAACAAATTGCACATGGTGTACAACATGAAAATAAAGAATGTACCTGCCAAAATTACAAACCTACACTACTAATTGTTAGTGGTCTACTAATCGTCAGTGGTGAAGCTGGTTCAGCAAAAAACATTCTTAATCAAAATCATCAGCAAGTTCCTTCAACAATTGACAAACAACAAACTGTCAGCTGTTGTAACTGCCCCCACAGGTTTAGCTGCCTACAACATAGGCCGTGTCACTTTACACCGATTAATACTCCTTCCAGTAGAACACCAAAACAAATTAAATATTACAAACTTTCTACAGAAGCTGCAATGGAACTACGCAGTTTTAAAAACAAATGAAAATGCTACTAATAGATGAATGGAGCATGGTCTCCAACATAATGTTGGCTTTGATTCACCTCAGATTACAAGAAGTACTTAAAACAAACTACCAAGAGCTCTTTGGAGGAAAACACATCATTTCTGAGATCTTCTTCAATTGACACCAGTGAAAGGTGAACCTATTTTTAAAACCTTAGGACACAAACTCTGCCGTAAAACTGTTGGCAGTACAGGAAATGTCAACCTTTGGCAACATTTCCAATACAAAGAATTAGCAAAAAACATGTGCCAATCTGCAGACCTCACTTACGCCAACATTTTAAAAAGTATTAGAGTTGGTGTACTATTTCAAGAAGCACAAGCAATATTGAAAACCCTGCACATCCATGCACTTTATGGCCATAACTCATGTGCTGCTGATGTCATGGAACAATTAGCACACAAAAATGTCAATTGTATGTCCTCAATGCCAACTCTTGCAAGCTGTTCCAAATTCAATGAAATTTGCTCCACAGACAAACCGGACATACATTGTATGACACTACCCACAACATGCCACAACATGCCACAACAGGACTAAATACCTTAGAAAACACATCTGGTTTGGAGAAAATATTAAAATTATCCTTGAACTGTAGTGTAATGCTTAAACATAACCTTGACCTTGACGTGGAGCAAGGACTAGTTAATGGAGCACTGGGTACAGTTGTTGGCTTTCAAACATACCCATGTGACAACAACATTCAGTTTGTCAATATTCTCTTTGACTAACTTTCAGAAATAAAAAGGATAGGGTGCTCAACAGCTCGATTCCTTCTTTTCAAAGTCATGTATGAATGCAGAGAACAATTTTCTCTAACTAGCAAACGCAGTCACCATTCAGAAATCACAAGGTCTTACCCTAGATAAAACATTGATAGATATTGGGAATACAGTCTTTTAAGAAGGCATGAGCTACGTAGCACTATCATGCTTACTTACACTTGACGGTCTATTTCTAATCAACTTTGGTGCAAGTAAAGTAAACACTGATATTCCTTGCATTTTAGAATACAATAGACTATGTTCACTATACAACCCCCATCTAAAAACATGTCCTGCTCCACAAAAAGGAAAATGTTGTAAAAGAAAACTAATTCAAACAGAAATACAACAGGATCTCACTGCAAATCCTCCAAAGAGAGTAAAAGAAGCTCATACTTCATCAATTACCACAAACAAAGAAGAATCTATTACTCAAAGAAACTCAGGTACTTCTTCAAAGAAGCAACACATACTCCGAAAAAATGACTTGGACACAGAACTATCTGGTCCATTCAAATTTTCAAATATAATTGGTGTAAATTGCTATGGAAATATAGCAATCAATATTCTATTTCAATTGCCACCAATTGTTGACAACATTTACTTACAAAGTACGGACCAATTGTGTTTGCAAATGTTAGTCCTTCATAGAAATGCAACCAACAATCCTGACAACACATATTGGGCCTCATTCGGAGATTGGTGGTAGACATGGCGCTATTTGAACCATGACTGCTACCAATAACGGGTCCGGCACCGCTGTAGTTCAATGGGGACTTAACGGTGTAGTCCGACCCTGGCGGGACCGGTAAGTCCCCATTGAACATGCCCCTGGTCCCTTAGCGGGACCCGTAAGGGACGTGTGGTCAGACCACACGTTCCTTACGGTCCCCGCCAAGGGACCTTGGAATAGGGCCGTAAGGGATTACCCTTACCACCCACCTTGTAATGAACCCCCATAGTGTTCATGGAATAAGACACGAATTAGACTACTCTGCTGGAATGGTGAAATTCACTAAAAGCCACAAGAAGATCCACAAGAATTTCTAATGTACTTACTACAAGTACTGGAAAACAAAAACATAGCTATAAATGAAATCTTCCAGATTTCATACATGTGGAAACATACATCCACTCTCTGCAACAATGTGGAACAGGAACAAATCCCTAATGAGTGCTTCGTGTATGTATCCATACCTAATTGTCAATCTGTTCCATTTCAGCAACTTGTACAAAATGCAAACCATGGTAGATTATGTACTACCTGCAATTCAGATAATCGCTCCACCTTACTAATACAAACACATAGTAAATAGGTAATATTAATGCTTATACGTTACAATGCAGATGGTACAAAAACAACTGCAAGCTGAATGGATTCACACATGGTCAAGTATCACTTGGTAAGAAAATGTTCACAACAATAGGTATAATCTACCATGCAGGAGCCACAACCAATGCAGGTCACTACACTGCATATATAAAAAAGAATTGTGGATGGTTCGAATGTAATGAGAGTACCATTACTCTAAAACAGATATTACCAGCAAATCTTATAAACGCTTATTTAATCTTCTTAAAACCAAAATTTTATAAGTAATATGAACTTAAACATTAACAAATCTTCAATTAGAAAACTATAAACAGTTAGAATACGCCAACAGGTATCTAACTGCTCCAAGATTTTTCAACAACCAAACAAATAAATCAATACCACTAATAAATAATCTGTACTTAAACATTAACAAAACTTCAATTGGAAAACTATAAACAGTTAGAATACGCCAACAGGTATCTAATTGCTCAAGATTTTGCAACAACCAAACAGATACATCAATACCACTAAATTATAAGAAGAAATAAACAGTTAAAATACGCCAACATGTATCTAACTGCTCCAAAAATCTGCAACAACCCAACAGATAGATCAGCAACTTGAGAATATAAATAAGAAACTATAACCAGTTAAAATTCAACAACAGGTATGTAACAATCTGCAACAAGCCAACATATAGAACATTAGCCAGAAACAACAAGTGAACACTGAAAACAAACAAACAAATATACTGTAGAATAACAAAAAAAAGGTTGTTTTAATCCAACATGGATTTTTTTCCCTACAGACCCAATGATTTAAAAAACAAAAACAGAAACTGAGCAAATTGCACAGTACTCTGATTTGTAAACTACTAAATATGAGGGTCGAAAAAAAGCTGAAATGTCTATTTTGCAATGTAATAAGTCTTTAAAAAATATCTACACTAGCATGATCTTTTTTTATCACAGAAATTGAAAAAGAATACCTGCACCAGTTACCCAACTCATGAAAAAAATATATCAAATCACAAAAAATCAAACAGTAAGTATATTCTAATAGAATGCATAAATACTGCTGCATAACAGGACCATTGAGGCAAACATCTAATCATACACCACAATACAAAATGTCTACTTCCATGGATATGTTATACTGCAGTGCTTGTTACCAAACTCTACAATCTTAATGACATGACATAGACAAAACTTCACATAAAAACTATACAAATCAAACAGTACACAAACTGTAGATTTGAAAATATTTGATAGTTATTCATATGCAGTGGTTGTGGCCAGGGCCTAGAGTCTTACGGCCTTCAGCCATACACCCAAGACTCTAGGCCCTGGCCACAACCACCGCAGCATATCACACCCATAGAATCAAACATTTTAACTATGGCATATGGGCATTTTTTATGTCCGCGGACACCGCGCGTGTCCTTAGATCAGTTTCAACTTGCCTGCAGACAACACGGATGGGAATAGTGTCCTTCGGACACCCCTCATTTTGACTAATTACCGACATCCCGGAAAGCGCGGCTGTCCGCGTGCCTGGTGAACACATCAGGGGCACCTGCCAGCTAAACAAATACAGTATTTCACCCATCTCTTACTCCCCAAACCTCCCCAAGCACTCTTGCACACCAAAACACTCCCCAAAATAGAATTTTGCATCTCTTCGCCGCAGGGCTGTCGGCGGATCCAAGATGGCGGGCGCATCGAACAATCTGACGCACTTCACGCTCTTTACCATCCAATCAGCGGACACGTCACATGTCTGCGGACATGACGCAAGCCGATTAGCCAATCGGTGTCCTGTCCGTGGAGCGAACAGGGAAGTGTGTCCGTGGAGCAGACATAGTTATCACTAATTTTTTAAGACCTAATTTTTGATCATTTTAAAAAAAAAACTACTGGACGGATTTTCACCACATTTACAAAAGCACGCTTTCGGAACCAAGCCGCTACTCCTGCCGCAAATTTGGTGAAAATCCATCCAGCGGTTTGGGCTGTAGGCGTGCGCAAAGTTTTTCCCCATTCAATCTATGGGAAAACAATACATTTTGGGACCCCTCCTATAATTTTGCCCCCCCTGGACCAAACCTCACCTCAACATATACTTTTTCTGCAAAGTTTGGTGAGGATTCGCCCAGGGAGAGCAAAGTTATAAGCCACCCAAAAAGTGCTATTCCTATGGGATTAGCAACATAACCATAACTACACAGCCACTACGGTGGCTGTGTAATCAGTGGAAAACTTTGTTAAAGGGAGGTTATGGTTAAGTTGCGCTAATAAAGACCTAACAAATTCAGTGAAAAGACTTTGTTAAAGGGACACTATGGTTCAGTTGCACCAATGCAAACATATCAAATTCAGTGAAAAACATTCTTAAAGGAACATTATGGTTACAAGTAAAATCGAAAAAAACCTCGTGAAATTCACCAGTTATGGTAAGCTAAGCAACAATAACTCACGCCACCACCGTGCACTGCTAAGTCTAAGACCCAGGACATCAAAGATGACTTCAAAAATGTCATTGATGAAATCACATACCTGGGACACTTGTTTATGTTCACCAACAGTCAAAGTATTACAATTCAAAAGGTGTTATATATCTAGCCGTTAATCTTGTCATATGTTCTTAAAGTACTTTCCTTAGGGTTTGGTCTCAGCTCATGGTGCACATCCATGGGGCAATGATCAGGCCTCAAACACACAATTCATTTGTATACATGAAGATAAAGATTAATGTTAGTAACATTTTCTGATGATGCTGTTTCATTCTTCCTCATTTTAGTTTCCCTGTATATGCCTCTGATTTGTATGCATTGTGGGTCTTCATATGTATTGTTTGTACTAACACAAGTGTAGTAAGTCTTGAGTTGTTAGCTAGTTATCACATGTTTAACATTACTCAAAACTCTGATACGGCAGCATTCATTATTGTACTATCCAAAATTCAAACATTATACATGTTGTACTTCTATGGTGCATGCTGAACCCATTGCCTATGTTTATGTGTGATTAGGTTCCTGCATTAACAAGAATACTCCAATACAATGTTTTTTAGATGAGTACATTATTTAATAGATTAAGTATTTCATGATAGGTCTCCCCATCACCGCTGACCAACATTATAAACACAAACATGACTTTTCATGAACATTAATTTCCTATGTGATGTCATCAGTGATATCATCAATTACATCAATGTCAACAATGTTTTCTTCACTGAATTTGATAGGTTTTTATTAGCGCAACTGAACCATAATGTCCATTTAAAAAAGTTGTTTCACTAAATTTGATAGGTTTTTATTAGCGCAACTTAACCATATCGTCCTTTTAACAACGTTTTTCCACTGAATTTCATAGGTTTTTACCAGGATACCCTTAATTTATGTAGATGTACCATACAACATACTGAATCCCCTGGCCCAATGCCGATAACCACAGGGTCCACGGATTATTGTGACTCTCTGTGGACGTCGGGTAGCATCCACGCTGTCCAAAAGCTCAGGGGTTGTTTTACATTATGGTAGCGTGCAGCAAAAAAAATGAACATGTTCAAAGAGAAACACATAAGTGTATTATAAGGAAAAATAAAGTAGGTCTACAAACTCTGTACTTATAAAAGCATCAGTGCAATTGCATAGGGTGTGCAACATAATGGAATGCATCAAGCAGAAAAAAAACTCTGCTTCCAACAGTATTACCTCAGAGCTGTTTTACATACAAACTGAGAAGCAACTGTCAGCGGGAGAAGTGCAAAGTAGTGACAGCAGAACTGTACTAGAAAGTGGTAAGCGCATTATATTTTTTACTACAACTGTACAGTTGGTTCTGTGGTTTATGACTAGTAAAAAGTATTTCTCTTTTTTTACACAGAAATGGCAAGCAACCTGGAGTGGCTTGAGGAGAATTTCCCTCTTGATGAAATTAGTGAAGACAGTGGGCCTCTTTACAAGTTGGGTGGTAGCCTTGCCGGTAAAACCGCAAGGCTGCCGCCAAACTTGCAATTTTTTCCGGCACCCGCAAATGGGCAATTACCGGGTCATTACGGCCCTGGCAGACCCAGTAATTGCCCATTTGCGGGCGCAAGAATAAAGATGCTCCGCATTCCCATTCAGTCCTATAGGGCTGAATGTGAATGGGGAGGTTGGATGCACCAGCACAGTTGATAACGGTGCCGGTGCATCCGACATGCTGTGCTCGTGGATGCCTTTCTGCCCGCCAGGCCTGACCTGGTGGGCAGAAAGGCACCCACGAGCACAACTCGTAGTTTGCCGGTCCTGGAACTAAGGTACCGGCATGCTTACCGGTACCGTATTTCCCAGACTGGCAAACTTATAAGGAGGCCCAAATGGTACAGTGCAGTTTCAAAAGTAAGATAATGAATACACTTTGCTTCACATGTAACTGAAACCTGTTTTTATTTGTTTAACAGTACTTACAGGAAATGAAAGTAATGGCCCGGACGCACCAGCTACTGCACAAGCGCATGAGCACATACAAAACCCAAACAATTTGTCCAATGAACTAGTGAGCCTGGGTGCCAAAATGGCTCAATTGAATGACAGATTTGCAGATTTAAAACTACTTGTTCAAAGGCATATAATGGAAAATATAATGCACCACTGCCCCACTTGCACCTGTACCCCTTACCCCTATCCCAGCCTACCATCCCCACAGATTCCCTGTAAGCAAAGACATTATGATGAGACCTCAATCCCTTCCTCCCCTGATGACTAGCCTATGCAAAACCCCAATTCCCCTGTTTATGTTTCCATTTCCGCTACCCCTTCATTTTCCTAATTGTGTGTATGTGTGTGTAAATACAGTTCTATGTGTATACTGTTGCTGGGTATGTGTGTTTTCTTTTTTAAAAGCCCAGTCTACTTGTCGGAATAGAAATAATATTATGCCTCCTATTGTAATAGTTATATGTATATTGGCCTACGCCAAGTTGTCTAAACATCATGCGCGAACAAACTCCACGGCAAGGTCTTGACCTCAGAGAAATCAATGTAAGCCGCCATCTTGAATCAAGCTGCCATTTTAGGTTCTCTTGTTGTGTAGAAGTCACCCTGAACATCAAAATGGAGGCCAAATGACATTTCGAATAGATTCTGGCCGTTGTGACCTCCGTACAGCTGAATGATTAATATGCATGCAGGCTACTTGTCGGGGTCGTGAACTGAGACCTTGTCCTACTGTTGACCTATTTGTAAATGTACTACTTATATCAGCGAAACTAATCAAAATGCATATATTAAAGGTTGACCTGGCAAGGAACCCTAGACCAGTATTGTATTTCACAGAATGGTTAACCCGCAAGAGGGTTGGCCAAGGGCTGGACAAATTGTATAAATGGCCCCGGTATTCCAATGTGCGGTCTCTCACTGAACACATCGAACCCTCGTTGAAGTTTGTTATGTTATGCTGAGAGCCGAATAGCTATCCGTTTGTCAGTTGACTTGGTAACTGTTGTAGCTTGAAATAAAGTACTTGTATGTTTCTTTGTAACCTGTGTTGGTGTGTTTCCTTTTGGGCTTCCCGGCCTCATATTATTTTTCTGTTTTCACATACTAAGCGTGCAAATGTGCGGCCTGTCCATAATCCAAATGGAGGTAGTCCTATGCACACAGCGGCTGTCTGGACTGCCCGCAATCAAAATGGAGGTGTCCTATGCACACAGCGGCTGTCTGGACTGTCCGCAATCAAAATGGAGGTGTCCATAGGACTCCACGCCTGTCTGGACATGTCGGAAAAGTTGTGATGTACCTCTAATTAGTTAGGGGAGCCAACCACTGTCCTGCGGACATCTGAGTGCACGTGCATCATGTTCCATGTGTCCTACGGACAATACGCCTGTTCCGGCATGTCCGCAAAGTTGTGGCGTGCCTTTGAATATTTTGGGGAGCCTACCCCTGACTGGCGGACACCTGGGTGCTGTGCGAATCTGGTCCCCTTGGTCCTATGAACACTGTGGTTGTCCGGCATGTCTGCAAAGCAGTGACATACTTTAATTAGTTTGGGGAGCCCACCCATGTCTGGCGGACACCTGCACATGCGCATCACACCCCCTGGGACCTACGAACACTGCGCCTGTTCAGAACTGTCCGCTGCACATGTGTCGCACTATTAGTTCGGGGAGCCCAACCCTGTCTGTAGGACACCTAGGTACATACGCACAACAGATCCCCTGCAATAGGTGTACGATGGACAGCCATCCCATTTGCTAACATTCGCAACATCACCATGTGACCACACCTACGCAGAGCATCGGCCCTTATTCGAGAACAGAGTCCTGGCCCCCGAACAACAAAAAAGTGCTTTATTGAGCAATCCAATGTGTTTTATTGTGAAACCTCACCCTTGCAGAGGTCCCAGACCATGTCCCTGGCAGTCTAGAGACTGTTTGGAACTTTTTGAGCCCAGCTTGTGATTTGAAGTGTTCACTGAGTGCTCAACTGTTCATGGAGCGCTCCCCACCTCCCCTATAAAAACCCACACTCCAGTGCTGCTCCTCATTCTGTTTTTGGATTTCAAGGATGGAGCACTTGGCTGTCATTGACATTGCTATTGCTGGATTACTGCTCAGAACACTTGTCTTTAATTAGAATTGCTGTTGCTAGGTTTCCTGCTCAGAGCACTTGGCTTTTGGTTTGCATTGCTGTGATTTCCATTGCTATTGCTGGATTTGCTGCTGGCGGAGATGATGGCATCAATGGCTGCTGCATGTGCTGGCTCTTCAGCACCACCCCCAATACCACCAGCACCATCTCATGAAGGGCCTGGGCAGCAGAACAGGTGTAATGTTGCAGAGGGGGAACAAGTAGAGGAAGAGGATGAGGTACTGGAAGTCCCCACTACCAGCTGCCAACATGAGTCTTGGGTGTGGAGGCGAGATGTATGGGGATGCAGAAATTATTCAAACATCAATAATCGAAATGACTCAGGTAGTTGGCAAAAGGATAACTGTTTTAATATCAATTATCTAAAACAGGGAGTACAACGGACATCAACGGATGTCACAGCATAAAAACTCTCAATGCATCTTAAAAAAATCATTCTTTTATAGAAAAAACTTGTCATAGGTGACGTCAACCTACGTATTACTAACATCACCCTATGTGGCAAACTGCATAAACCTAATGGCAATGATGATAGGGTCTAAGGAAATATCTAAGTATACGATCCATACTCGTCTAAGGCAGTGAAAGAAAGTGATTTGTTTCTTAACATAAGGTGTGGCAACTAAGCCCGCCACATAAACAGGTCACTATGAATTTCACTAAATACACAACGTCCTATTGGCTACACAAACTATAGGACCTTGATCATGCAGTCCTCTACCATTGGTTGGCGCTCTAACCTCTGTCAGTATTTTTCCACTTATGATAGCAGCACGCAGGCTGAGCTTCCAGGTGCTAGTGAGCTAATCTTATTCATAGCTTCCCACCATTTCGCATATTCATTCATCATCACCTCAGTGGTCTGCTGTCAATTAGGACTTTGAACGGGTCCTTGAGAGTGTTCTTTGATCTGGAGAATTCAGGGGAGTGAAGGCATGCTCTACTCTCATAAGTAGGTGTGACCATCATGTTCATCCAACTTCATCCTTCCACGTGACAGAAGACCACAAAATCGAGCTTCTCGTGTATTTAAAATACTATTTTCTCTGACGTCTTCCTTGTTTTTGTCCATGCCTTCTGAACAAGAGTTTCGTTCTTTCACACCATTTGTATCCAATGCATGCTCACTCCAGCCTGAGAAGACCATGGCTTCTTGGCTTGGTTTCATGGCTCGTCCAGCCTCGCCTTTCCGAGATTCACTTTGTAATTCATTCATTTTCTTACCTCGACACACTGGAAAAGAGGCTTTCCTTTTTTAGCTCAGCTCTGCTATAGTTCGTAGTGGAAGCATCCAATCTTTACTCATTTATGCATATATGTATATATTGGCGCATGCCACAATCTAGTTACTACTAAGCTAGCCTCAAGAATACTTTGTCTGCTTGTGTTTCTTTTGCATCTGTACATGTGTAAACTAACTTGATATCTTCATTCATTTTGTAGCATAGGTCTCTTCATCGTGATCCCAAGATGCCACTTATCTTCGATCCTCTCTTGGTGTCTTATAGAATATCAACATTCTTTAGTCTGCATCTCTTCTATGTACATTAGTTTTGATTCTGTGTAACATCACCATTCATTTTGGCCATTCATTTTCTCTACTTCTACCGGGATTTCATTCAAATGGCCATCATACTTTCTTGTATGCAGGTATGGTTTTCTCAATGGGAACCTTGCTTCCAGGATTCTCCTTGGCATTGGTATTTTCACAGGTACTGCACGTGTCTCACACTCTGGTTCCCAACATATAGGCAAGATGGGCAAAGCGATTGAGTTGGGGGTAATTGGCTCCTTCTCTATACCACGATTGGGGTTAGCCAAGGCTCAAGTGGCCAAGGTTCACTAGAATGAGTGCCACATGGTACTCAGTCACGGCAAACCTGGGCTGGATAGTTATGGCACCACCTCCATGCGGTGACACCTGATGTCGAGCTACAAGGCAGCATTTCTGAGTGTTGTCCCCTTCGAACAGGGTAGTAGTTTGACTTCCTCTGAAGCATCCTTGGCATCTACTCCTGTCACGACAAGGGACACTCCTGTGGGGCAGTGGGTCCTTGACTCAGCCTCGCAGGCCATACGCAATGCAGTAGACCCTTACCTTTGAAAGGTCACTATTTTGTGTGTGTACAGCGACACAGTACTCTGCATGGGTGAGCAATTCCGCAGTGCTTTTAAGACTGGAGTCAGGGAGCACAACGGAAAGTGCCACCTACCTCGATGAGGCCCACATAACATCTTCCACTCTCCACCTGCCCCTTCATCCCTGTGGTTGGTGCCCCTTCCCTATGCTCCCATCCCTTCCCTTCCTTGTATATCATGTTGAAAAAATGCCCAAAAATATATAAAACAAGAAAACAAAAAAAAACTGCTCTTTTCAGAGCCACCTTTCACAGTTTAGAAATAGAAGTGCCAATGAAATGGTGCTGGCCCTTGCGCAGTCTGTGAAGTTCACAGACAGCGCGCTAGTCTACGGACTTCCAGAGCATGCAGTGGGTGGCAGTAAACCATTGCATTCTTTACCAGGAGAAATTAGTGGCTCTGAATAGAGCCTTTTTTTTCTATTGTTCTTGTAAGTTTTCAAGTGGCCACCACCTACTGCACAAATGCTTGCTATACTTGGAAGAACGGCTGCAAAGCATTTTGGATATGGAACTAAAAACGGTGATTGCCAGCATCAGTAAGATGGACGCCATCTGTGCTGAAAGTGTTAGTGCTACAAAAAGTAATGTGTTCATTGTGGAAGGAAGACATACCAACATCTCGCAAAAACAGCCTGTTGAGATTGCGTCTCGCTTTCTCCATTTGCGGACCAAATGAGGAAGAACGCAGCCACTTCTGTCTCTAGGCAATGTGCAAAAAATGTATTCAAGAGTTTAGAAACATGTTCATGACTTTCCCAAGTGCCTCCTTCACGGCAAGCCACAGAGAGATTCCAGTAACATGGCCTAAACTGTTCACTCCCCAATGAACAATAATAATGGCTGGATGATCGTGCGTCAACAAAGAGGCACAAAGGGAAAGCAAATCCAGCCACTTTATGCCACGCACTCCATACCAGTGCACATCCACATGAGCCACCCCACAGTGATCTGCATACACCTTCAACCAATGTATCCAAGAGTCCCCCAAAATCCAGAAACTCTGGGCCTCATTACAGGTTTGGCGGTAGCCTTGCCGGTAAAACTGGCGGGCTGCCACCAACTTGCACTCTTTTCCAGCACCTGCAAATGGGCAATTACCGGGTCATTATGGCCCGACCGGACCCGGTAATTTCCCATTCGCGGGCGCCTGAAAAAAGATGCTCCCCATTTCCATTAGGCCCGATAGTGCTGAATGGGAATGGGCAGTCGGATGCACAAGCACCATTTTTAACGGTGACGGTGCATCAGAAATGCTGTGCTCGTTGGTGACTTTCTGCCCGCCAGGCCCTCTACCTCCTAAAACACACAACCATAGCCATCTGCACTCCTCTCACCAAACAGAGCCTCTGCCACACTCTCTCCTTGCACACCACATCTAGGAACGCTTATTGGCCAATCCCCTGGCCTCCACAGTCCCATATTTCCATGCCAGCCATCCTTATGTCCTGGATGTGGCATGTGTGATCTGCAAACTGCCACAGTGTTTGCAGATAAATTAGCCAAATCAAGGGGGTGGGGAGAGAAATATAACCTAGGGTAGGAGATTTCCTCTATTGTGGTGGTTTGAAAAGAGACTTTTTTTGTTTTAGGTACTACTAAACAAACACCTTTTGTTTTATATTTTTTTTTGGGGGGCGTTCTCTTATTTTCTTCCATACTGCCTTACATCAACCCCTGCAAAGCATCCCCTATATTGCGAGAAAAAAAACGAGGAGTTTCCAAGAATGGACAACAAAACCCTGCCTGAGATAAAATAATGCACACTAAGGGAGTCAATGTTGACATTAGAGAAAACAGACATCTCAGCACGTCCCAAAACTACGCCCATGCCTCTATTAACGAGGCGCCTTACAGCATTTTGCTGGCAATTAGGGACATTGGGGTTGTTCCACTGTGAACTAGGTGATATTTCTGAAGAAAACACATTTGCAGTAGGGAAAAGCAGCATCAGTTCTTCCACCAACATATTTAGTACAGGAACCAAACTTGGAGCACTGATGTAGCCCAAATGTTCTCCTACACAGTGCACCACCAAACCATCAGGACTACCAAAAGTACCCATGTCTCTGCAAAAAGCAAGCAGTGCCTGCAAATTGCATCCAGGCACACTGTACCACAAAGCCTACAGGCCTGGAAACCCATGATCACCACAAACACCTCTTGCCTGGGCATACCTCTCCAGATCATACACAAATGAATCTCCTACTATCCATACAATAAGTCTCTCTCTCTCTCCAACACCATCCATCTTCACTCCACAATCAACAAAGCAATGAAAACAATAATTACTCTCCCTTCCGGAAAAGCACAACCTAAACATCGGATTGGCTGATCGCCAAAGTCCCATTTCCATGGCAGGCATGCTCAGAAGCCGGGGATGTGGCACGCCCTATCCGTGAACTAGTGCTGTGTCTGTGGACCCCGTAACACAGGGCAGCCCTTCTTCCATTTCCACTTCACTCTTTACAGTACTCCATCATTGACTACTATTTAGCAGTCACACAACCATCCTCCAATCACAGGCCAAGACCCTACATCAAACTCTGTCAGCATAAAACTTTAGATGTACTGTTGAACACTCAGAGTACAGATCTCCTGTAATTGAAAAGCACCTCCATCAAAACATACTGCAAAACTCTCCAAGATTTCTGATTCCAGATTCATCTACCTTTGCACCCAAAAGCCCAAACTATAGGTATGCATATAGTTTGTAGAATACTCTGTCACACATGCATTTGAACAGGCTGCCTGTCACATACCATGCATAATATACTCAATAATATACTCTCATGTGTTTCATCTCCTGACATCAAGTGGCAGTTACTTACAATGCTGTGTAATTTCAAAGTTTTCTTTTGATGCCCACTTGGAGAACAGCTGCAAACCACATATTTATCTCTCTGTTTTTGTTATAAAACAAAAAAGAAAATGACATTGGGAACATTTGCACCGCAAATTCGAGTAGCAGATTCTATGTTAAATGCCCAGAATGCACACAGAAAAGGGAAAATGCATGCATGTTAGCAAAGCATTGCATACACATATATTGCAAATTTACCACAATGCACCATTGCAAGGAAAGCAAAGAAATGCATGTCTGCATTGCCAACAGTGTTATATTTAAATTTGAATAAATAAATGCAAAAACAGGAAACCATACTTGCACTCATGTACGAAGCATCTATGTGTGGAACAAAATTTCACACACAGTAACATTCTCCTTTCCAATCTGTACATCTTTCTGCCCTGTTTGTCACCCTACTTGGACTTGCACTAATCCATTTCCAAAGCAAGTAGTGCAACAACATCTCATACACTTCCAAAAGTGCAGCCCCATAGGGCACAGTTATCACAGCAGCAATGGCCCCCACAGCAACAATGATGATGCACCCAAGTCCCCACTCCTTTGCAGTGCTGTACAATTGGACACACACAGTAACTCTTCCTGACAAAAAATTCACCTACAATCTAAAATAATGTGTTCTCCTAGTGCTATTACTGTGCCATTAACACACTTACCCACTCACATCCTTCTTTTGCAATTACAGTGAAGAACTGCCTCCTAAAAGCCATTGATGTCTCTGCTGGAAGATCAAACACAGAAGGAACCTACTCTTCAAATCCAACAAAGTAAGTGCAGTACTGTAGTAGTGTTCTGCCTGTTACTCAGACAGTGCAGTGTTGTTGTATTGTAGCCTAGGCAATTCTTTCCAACCCCACACCACCGCTTCATTCTTAATCATTGCACCTTACCAGGTCCACTCTTTGTATTGTCCACAGACTACCGTTCTGGTAACATCCACTAGTTTTGTGAAAACATTGTAATGTCCTTACTTCCTTAAGCACAGTACACTGTTATACACACTGAGGTAAACCTTTCACGCAGTAACACACACACATACCAGTATAACCTTCCCAACCAAAACTAACAGCGATTTCCACAATCACACATCCCTCTATGTATGCCTACCCTCATATTCAGACACTCATGCACAGTGCACACAAACACACTGTACAACTTCCAAACCCACACTTTCCTTTTTTCTCCAACAGACTCAAGAGTATGCCTACCAAAAAGCAACTCTGTAGAAAACAACACCTAAATAGAGCAGATACAACTCAAAACATGCAAAATAGCGATCCACCTCTAGCAGACTTTGTACAAAGATTTCAAACAAAACAGCTAATACATTCTCTGAGCAAAACAGAACCAGGTATCAGCAGAAAAGGTATGACCCTTCTTCCAAAATGTACAATTAAATGTTTTAAGAAGAATGCAACTACCAGTAGTGCTAACACTATATCTACCATGGCTAACGTAGGGACAGGTAAGCATTCCAAAAAATACATTTTACCCATTTATTTCCAATATAGAGTCCTTCAGAACCTTATAAAAACGGGAGAAACCACGCTCCACCCTTAAAACTTACAGGAGAAAACTGATCCTGGAAGCTCTCATAAACAGTGCAATGCTCTTCAAAAGGAAATTGTTTATATTAATTTTAAACAGAATGAAACCACTAATAAAATTAATTAGTAAACTATGGAAAGTACTTCGCAACATACATAATATCAACATATACACCTTTGCAAACTTATGTGCAGATGAGTGGATTCACACAAACAGCACAGAGACATATTTCAATGAAGAGGCATAAAAACAAGAACAAACAAACCAAATTGCTATAAATAGCAGTGGCCGAGGGTATGAAAAGGTAGACAGTACCATTATGGCAGAAGAAACACTGATTGAAAGAATATCCCCAACAACCTTATAATCAACTCTCCAATCCATCGAACCAATCCATCCCATCTACAAATGGCCATACACCTCAAAGTGTAATTTACGAAAACAATCCTTCAAATCTTTACGGCAGTTCCTCAGTCAGTATGACAAAGACAAATATAAAATTTAAATATTACAAACCATGGACTCCGGTCCAGTGTGCACACACACAGGACTGCGAGGATAAACACTAGCCTGCATTTCCGGGCCTACTTGCAAAAGCACCTTCCACCACATCAAAATGTTAGCAACACACCATTCTAGTATTCAATATCTCATTCAGTGACTGTACTATGCAAAAACTCCTGCTTTATCACTGGAGCATTTAAATCACATCATCCTACATGGCTAAGCAGAAGAACTCCTGCAAGAAATAGACCACATCCAAAGCAAATATTTTGTAAGTGAAGAGCACTTAGAAAATCCACTACCTTTTGAATAGAGTAGCGACATCCTTGCAGATGCCAACCTTCCGTTACATATGTACAAAAAAGAAATAGCAAGGTTTAAAAGCACATCTGCTGAAATACCAAACCAAGTATGTCTATGTTGTCACAGAACATTTTATACAAGAGCACCAAAACTGTAGATATAGCATACAAAATAGAAGAGAATGAGGAATCCCAACTGTTCCAATTAGCTCTCTACCTTACCTTAGCAGAGAACAAATATGAAATTAATAACCCCTCAATACTTTGCACATACTGCACTAGAAAGCTCGATAAAAACCAAATGCCTTCACAGACTATCACTAAAACTTGGAAATATTCCCACTTCCACAACCACTCCAACTGCTTAATTTGTATGAGAGCATTGTAATCCAAACAGTACACCCATTTCAAATGATAATACGCCTTCAACCGAAAAGAGCCAAGTTGCCTCCTTCTGAATTACTGAAAGGCATTTGTAGTTTATTTACCATTAGATCTTAAAGAAAATGTAGACACGCTGGGAGTGCAACGGCCAATAGATCAATCTTTGATTATCCTAGTGAATGGTGTACCTACAAAAGACAAAGAAATTGGCAGCAACTAGAAAACTTAAACAAAATTAGAGAAGCCCTGCAATATTCTAAAGAGAACAATGAATACTACAAAGAAATAAACATTGAAGAAAACCTGAGAGAAACCACAGAAATAATTCAGGATTCCTCATTAAGTGGCCAATTTGAACTTCTAGCTCCTACTACAGCATCCAATATTTTAGACCAGTATACAATTTACCCATTGCACTCCAAAGACAGCATAGACGAAGCACTAGAAACATATCAAATGCTGGAAGCCAAAGAATATCCAATCACCATATGGGAAAAAAGTGTAGAAGCACAAACCTTTCCTCTACTCTTTCCTACTGGAAAAGGTGGCAGGTATAAAGAAAGATGCACACAAATAACAGCATCAGAATACCACTCTTTATGAATGCTTTCTGATGACCCCATATTCATACAAAACTTTGAATACATATTCCACATCCTGTTTGAAAGTGAACAAGAAACTCTATGTTACGGAGTTGCACACACATTGAAAACAGGTTGCAATGTTCTAAACATATCTGCTACGCAGCTACTTCAAAAGGTGCAGGAGAAAAACGAAGTTTTGCAGTCAAGTATTACAAATCTATTTGCAAACAAGCATAGTATGAAAGAATACTTATTCTGACGTCACGCAGATGTATGGTGTATGCTTTGCAACCTTGGCCCACCCACATGGTTTGTCACTTTAAGTTGTGCAGAGTATGCATGGGAAGACTTGCATGATTTTGTATGCATAGAAAAAGAAAACAAAGCAGGAATAGACATGAAAACACCAGGAGAAGCTTGCTCTCTTGACCCTGTAAATGTGTCAAGGTACTTCCATCACTGCTGTATTGCCATGCTCCACTTAATCTGTAATAAAACAACTCCTCCCCTCAGAGAAGTGTAACATTTATTTTTGAGAAAAAAATATCAATCCAGTGGAGCACCATACATCCACATGCTTTTGTGGATTAAATATGTTCCTAAATTTGATCAGGACAGCAATACCACTGTTTTGCAGGTCATTACCAAATATGTCACCTACAAAATCCATTCAGAAAGTGCACATAGTGAGCTACATGCCTCCTTTGGAATGCAAATATAGACGTGCAGTACATTGCAGACAATTTCACTCAGTTGCACGATATGCCACAGCCTACTTTACCAGAGCTGAGAAAACAGAGCTGAAAGATCTTTGGGATGACATATCATCTGACAAAACACTGTCACAAAAATGATACAGCTTTGGCATAAAAATGCTCTTCCATAGAGAATGTGGTTACTACGAAGCCACAGACCATTTAACTGGCACAGCCTTATATGGGAAATCTGAAAACATAGTTTGGCTAAGCCTTGGTTCTGCTGCATCTATAAAAAGAGTTCTCAAATTGTACCAAGACATAGAGCCAATAATCAAAAACAATTCCAACAGCCAGGACATTTTGAAAAACAATTTATTGACACATACTACTCAAACAGGAGCATTGCTTTGGAAACCATGGGGGTCATTCTGGGGGTAAGGAGACCGGTGCTGGTAAACCCTTACCACCCAATTCTGAGGTCCTTTAGCGGGAACCGCGAAGAATGTGTGGTCTGACCACATGTCCTTTACGGGTCCCGCTAAGGAACCAGGGCGCTAATTACGGGCATGCTATTCCTGGGCCCGTAATTAGAGCCTTCCCCATTCCCATTGAGCCCTATGGGGGCCGAATGGGAATGGGGAATGGTTGGTTGAATGGGGACTTACTGGGTCCACACAGGTCGGAATGTCCCGGTAAGTCCCCATTCAACCAGACCGGACACGGACCCGGTATTGAAGTCCAATCTCGGAATGAGGCACCATGTGTCTATACCACATAGCTCAAAACTTATGAAACAAAAAAAATATTAAACAAGATGAGAAAAAAGGTAAATACATAGTCAAAGCTTGTGAGGGCAGCCTGGTTAAACTTACCAAATGATGCCTAGTTAATCATATGAAGCTATAATTTAAAACACATTACCATAGAGAACTGTACTACATGTCCCTACTGCAACTTTTTAAACCGTGGAGAAAAGAAAATTTACTGGATACCGATGCCTCATATGAAGATGCTTTCAATGCGAATGAAAGCACTATGACAGATATCAATTTCAAACAGTACAAAAACATGTTGGACAATGAATGCCGACAAGAGAAGATCTTCAAGCACATCTAATGTAGACACTCCTGAGAGCAGTCAACCTTCTCTTACAGGAAGCCAAGAACAACATGACGAGCTACTCATAGTAAATGAGGCACAATTAGCCATGACTAAAGTAGAAAACACCATGTGTCAGTATGAGGAATCTGAAGAAAACGTTGCTGAAATCACAACTGAATGATGAACAGCGTAGCATTTTCCTGGAAGTAACTAAAGCAATTGAACACGGTGTGCAGCACGAAACTAACACTTTTACCTGTCAAACCTATAAACCTCTACTTCTATATGTAAGTGGTGAAGCTGGTTCAGGAAAAACATTCTTAATAAAAATCATCAGCAACTTCCTCCAACAATTGACAAACAACAAGCTTTCAGCTGCTGTAACTGCCCCCACAGGTTTAGCTGCCTACAACAAAGGTGGTGTTATTGCAAAGTACTGTTGACTGTGCGTGGTGCTTTGCGGGTGCTGACTTTCTGGTCTTTGTGTTCCCCTGGATATTGGACATTGTACTGGCCTCGTGTCGGCGGCATCCCAGGAGGAATTCTTTTGAAGTAACAGGAAAGGGTTTCTGGGCCTTTAATAAGAAGTCCTTTTTTTTGTTTTTGTATTTAAGGTCTCTGTTCAATTGGTGGCTCTGCCCCTTGAAGGTCGTCACTCCCCTTCACTTTTGTTTTCACCTACTTATACCCAGAAGTCAGCACGCCCGCGCGCATACTGTGAAGTACTGCAAAGTACTGTTGACTGTGCTTGGTGCTTTGCGGGCGCTGACTTTCTGGTCTTTGTGTTCCTGTGGATATTGAACATTGTACTGGCCTCGCGTCGGCAGCATCCCTGGGGGAATTCTTTTGAAGTAACACCAAAGGGTCTCTGGCCCTTTAATAAGAAGGTGAAATTACTGAGCCTCTCTGGACTTAATGCTCAAGTCTTTGTCAACGCTCGAGTTATTACTTTTTTTTGCATTCCACTCTTTAAGTCCTTTTTTTGTTTTTGTGTTTTAAGGTCTCTGTTCGATTGGTGGCTCTGCCCCTTGAAGGCCGTCACTCCCCTTCACTTTTGTTTTCACCTATTATACCCAGAAGTCAGCACACCCGCGCGTGCACCATGAAGTACTGCTAAGTATTGTTGACTGTTCACAGTGCGCGGCGCGCAGTGCCCTGACATCTTCTTCTTTGACTGTGTGTTTCTTTTTTCTTTTTTTGGATTTGTTTCTACTGTGGTGGCCTGAGGTCTTTTTATAACCATTTGGTTATTTACTAAAAAGATGCCGCCCACATTTAAAACTGGTATGCCTTCGAAACTGGTTCCCCTCTTGTCAGGTGTGAGCCCTGTGCGATTCTCTCGGTCCTCCAACCATGAATATTCCACTCCTGTTGGAGGAAAAAGCGATGGCCATGTTCTGGTTTATGCTGATATTCGTTTGTTTTGTAAAGGCTCCTTATCGGCCCATAGAGCCAGAAATATAGCAGTAGAGAACACTGCACCTACTCTCCCTTTGATTGGGTGCAACATGCAGACCATGGCCCTCATTACAACCCAGGCGTTAAGGGGTTAATGGCGCCGTAAAAGGTGGCCGCGCCGTTAAACCCTTAATGCCTGATTACGAGGTCCCTTTGCGGGTTGGTTTTTAACGCCTGCTTTTAGCAGGCGTTAAAAAACCAATCCGCAAAGGGACCTTGGTGCTAAGTACGGTGCTGCAATTTGCGGCACCGTACTTAGCGCCTTCCCCATTCCCATTGAGCCCTATGGGGCAAAAATGGGAATGGGGAAGGGCCATGGCGGCATGGGGAATTACTGCCCCGCCAACCTCGGAATGGGCCGGTAATTCCCCATACCGCCATGGCGGAGTCGGTAAGTTACCGGCATGTACAATGGTGCTATTAGCACCATGGTCCAACTCCTGGGTCGTAATTGGGGCCCATACCTTTTCCAGCTCTTGATTCTACCAAATGTTTGGTGCCGGTCTCTTCTACAGCAGGTTATTCCATCTCGGCTCAGTCTAGACAGTCTCATACAAATGACATATCCTTAACCAACCCTGCTATTTTAAAGTCTCTAGATTTGGTTTATAAAGCACCAGATGTTGCCCCTGGTATTGTACAACCTATCAGTGACTTGGCTCACTTAGTAGTAGCTCCTGAAGCCTTAGCTTGCATATCAGATTCTGCTCTTCCTTCTGAGGACATTGCTGTCATAGATCTTGACCCTGAGGATTCTGTATTTTCGGATAAGTGCTTGTCCGAAAATCTCTCAGGTTCTCCCATGATGTTCTCTGAAGTTTCACACATTTCCGTTAAGTTGGTCCGTATGTCAATACATTCTCAGCCCAACATCGCTTGTACCCTCTCACACAGCACTAATACATCTGTACAGCGGTGTAATACTTATTTTCAGACTGATGTCACATTATCTGCGATGAATTCAGCTTTGCTCGCTTTCAGGAACTTATATAATGTTCTTGATCGAAGACTATTGGCGCAAGAGGAAATCCTAAAAAAAATCTTATTCTTGCAAGTAGAGGGGACTGATATAAATAAACAATTGCTTACGACATGTCCCCATCCTATTCATCCTAAAATCCTTGTTTCATCCATTGCCTGCCAAACAAACGAGATGTGTGCCATCAAACCTCTTTTATGTCTGGCTGGTGTTCTGCCTTGCTTTGAAACAATCATTTATGACAGCATGAGTGAGCCGTCCACTCTGTATGTCTCTCTCCTTCCGGCTCCCTCTACGCAGGCTCCATTCGTGGCTAGGTTGCATAATCAGCTAAAAAAAATGCTCTTTTCAATTTTTACTCAATCAAAGGGAGGTCCAAAGGCTCAAGATACCTTTTCAGCTTCTAAAATGCCTGGTGGTGACTCGAGCAATGGCTCTATTGCTGCTTCTAAACTATCTAAAAATCAACCACCTCTTAAAAACTCTGGGAAGACTGTAGCAAAACAATTCTTCAAGGCAATCACAATGCCTTGTAAGAACAAAACAGCTGCATCTAATACCATCAAGAGGAAATACATGTTAATGAACCATGCTAAATTGAAAAACAATCCTTTTGGATTTAAACCAGTGCAGGCCTCCTCATATCAACCTCTTGATGATTTAGTAAGGGAAATTTAATTCCCTACTCCTGTGGATTCTATTCCATCGACTAGTGTTCAGACCAGTAGCTGTACCTCTTGTCTCTTTCTCGGGCTCTGCTTTAAATCCTTTGCCTTCTGAGGAATCTTGCTCCGATTTGAATAGTGCCCCTGTGTCCCAAACTTCCCCTTTGATCCCTTTGGAGCTTTCCAATGCTATCTTGACTCTCATTGAAAAAGCTTTGCCCAATTTAACATCTGTTGAATCTCAAAAAGAAATGGCGTCCAATGAGGTTAATTCGAAAAATATAATGAAGCTAAATGGGAAAGCCTGAAGGCTAGGAAGAGGCCTACCCAATTCTCCTTAATCTTGATGTGTAGACCCAGCCTGTGCACTCAATTTGATTTGAATCGCAGAGCTGTATTAGCAGTTTTCTCCGCTATTCAATCATTAGAAGACATAGTGTCCTCTGACCTAACATTAGTTGAGTTTATTGATAAAAAAAAACCTCAATGCTGTAAGGTTGTGGATGCAGTCGAGGGTGGTCCAAAATGTAATATGGCAGTCTAAGGGTTCTCTACATGATTTGGATTTTATGCTTTGTACTGATGATAGTGGAATCATTGCACTACCTGGTGTAAAGGTGCAAGCTGAAACTCGAAAAAATAAATCCCCCGTGGCCAGAGAGCCAAAGAAGTCTAAATCATCGGTTCATAGGTGTGGTTGTGAGTGTGGTACTAGGTCGAGTTAACTTGCCTCCGATGACGCACAGCACACAATAGCTCTCTTGAGCTGGAATACAAGAGGCTTTAAACATCTCCTGAATAACGACCAACACAATCTGAGTCAGTATGACATTATCCTCTTACAGGAGACTTGGTTGACACACCCTTTTGGGGTGGACATGAGGTACATTTAAACCCTGCATCAAAAGCCTCCTTGGGAAGACCTTCCTCTGGTCTTTTGATTGCTGTTAAGATCCAAAAAGGTTTGTGTTCAACATTTTGGGCTGCACCCAATAATTACATGTTGTTGATCAAAGTGAAGCATTTTAATGTCACATATGCAATTCTTAATGTGTATTGGAATGTAGTTGGGATTTCTGATGAGTGCTTTTTGGAGATTTGAATTGCCTGCTGGATTTGATATCTCGAGATGAGAGTCTCACGTATGTAATCTTGGCGGGCGATTTGAATTTAAATTGCTTTATGGATAAGGGGAAGCGTCCCAGTAAGAGACTTTTACGGTGGAACTGTCTTGTAAAACAGAGGTGTCTTTTTATGTTGAATGGTGCATTTTCATTTGACATCCCTCCGGCTTAAACCTGGCACAAAGGCAATTGATTACATTTATGTAAATGTAGCCTTGTGGTCAATAATGAAAGCTTTTTGCATCCGTACTAATGAGGTAAGTGTGCTTTTTGCTGAATGGTTCGTTGGTACCGAGGACCAACCTGCCAAGCATGTTTATGTGAAGGGCTCCCTAGTAGTAAACTCGGGTAGGAATCGACTCTGATGGACAGAGGATGCGTTGATTCATTTTAACAAATTATTAACACAATCAAATGTTGAGAATCATAACAAAGGCTCCGAGATGGGGCTAATTTATAGTGGTACAATTCAAGCTTTCAGCCGTCGGAAAGTAGCAGCGGGTGGATAGGTGATTCATCTTCACACTTTTGATAAATTAGTCCAACTCAGGAAAAAAAAAATCCGTGCTGAGCTGAGAAAGCTTGCAAGGCTTCCTCCTCCCCTCAGAGCGATTCTCTCTTGAAAAATTCAAACAAATCATAAGAACTGGATGCGTGGGCTCAGGGCCTTGTTATATCAGAATGACAGTGCTAACATGTTGAAAACATTAGCAGAAAAAAACACTGCTAAAGGTGGACTGTATTAAATCAAGCCCTTGGTGCGCACCAATTTGATCTACTCATCAGTGGGTCTCCTACTTTGAATTTTTATTTTCACCACCACTTGGGCTTAGGGTCTACGAGTCATTAACAAATGCAATGGAGTTTTACTTTAAGACTGACAAAAGCTCTATCTTGGGGTTGATAAAAACAGCCAGTAATTCGTGGGCGGTAGGCCCGGATGGCATTTCAAATTAAGCCATGAAATCTCATCCAGAAATGAGGGCATCTATATTGGCTGATATTTTTTCGGCCATTATTCAAAAACAAAAATTGCAAAAAACATGAACACAATCGATCACGGTCCCAATTTATAAAAAAGGTGACCGTGCACTGCCTGTAAGTTATCGGCCTATCTCATTGTTAGATGCCCCTGGAAAAATCTTTGCAAGGCTAATTTTGATTGAACTCGGTATATGGGCGGATACAAATCATCTGAAAGACCCCTTACAATCGGGCTTTGTAAAAGGACTGGGTACAATACCAAACATTCTTGCCCTTAATATGATGCAAGCACACCTAGCAGCGGGTGGCCAATCACTATACTTGGCCTTTATTGATTTTAAAGCTGCTTTTGATTCAGTAGACAGGATGCTGTTATTTGACAAATTGCGTAGACATCATTGTCCTCACTCTCTATTGGCTCTAATAATATTGTTACATACTGACACAACCATGCGGGTAAGAACGGACCGTACTGGCAGTTTGTTTCCCAACGATAGCAACCCGAAGAGGATTGAAGCAAGGTTGTGCTTTAGCCTCTTTCCTATTTAATTTTTTTCATCTTGGATATTGGAATGTCGATTAAGAACTGTGTGGGTGACCCGCCATTATTTACTCTATGCGGATGACTTGATATTGCTCCCTAAAACTCCTAGGGGCCTCCAAAACATGCTCGAAAAGGTT
Organism: Ambystoma mexicanum; assembly: GCF_040938575.1. Lineage (NCBI taxonomy): Eukaryota > Metazoa > Chordata > Amphibia > Caudata > Ambystomatidae > Ambystoma > Ambystoma mexicanum. The sequence continues at coordinate 801,125,262 of NC_090928.1, forward strand.
GGATCCTATGCGTTGAACAACAATCTAGTCATCAACACAGAGAAGACTCAAGTTATGGTCTGTAATGGAAAATCAGTGAGGAAGAAGATTATACACAAATGGCAATTGCTGCAATGTGATCTTCTAAGTATGGAACAATATAGGTACCTTGGTGTAACCATTCTGCACAAGAAAACTAATAAACAATTTATCTGAATATAAGTTACGACCCTTAATATCACAATCAAAGATAATACAAGCAAGGTTTGGAAAATTTTCGCTAAGCCACACCTTAAGTTTTTACAAAATTAAAGTTACACCGATCATTTTGTATGGGGTGGAAGCTGCTCATCCACAAGGGCGTTTGTTTTGGGATCGCATTGAGTCCAAATATTGGAAAACCCTCCTACATTTACCCTGTAGTACTAGTACACCATCAGTGATACTACGATATGAGTTGGGTGCTTTGTCGCTTTACTCACAGGTGACCTGGAAGCAATGTGCCCTCCTTTGCAAAATGTTAAACGGTTTAAAGTAATCAACCATCTTGGCTGCATTAGCAAAGGACCTCTTAACTTCCCACAAAACCCTTGCTATGAGGTGGCGGACTCATGTTTTGAACGCAGCTGGTGATGCAGCGGTGTACATAGACATCCTAATAACCAACCCAGATAGGGCAAAGGTCAAGATATTCCAGCATGATTGGTCTGAAACTTTAGCAAAATGCTCCGACCATAAAGATTTCAATTTACATTTATTTGGCTCTAAAGGATATGGCATCTTGGTGAGCTATCTAGCAAAATGTCCTTCTCAGTACTTTCGGAATAAATTCTTGAGATTTAGACTGAATCTGTGGAACACCAGAGATGTATTGTGTAGAAGGAAGCTAATTATCCCAAAACTCAACTTCTGTTGCTACTGCTCATATGTCCATCAGAAAGAAACCTTGCGGCACTTGATAATTGAATGTATTGCATTAAATGATGTAAGACGCAGATGTTTTGAGAAAAAGCTACTTGTACAGGGACATGTGGATGGAGTTCAATTATGGCATCTTTTATTTGAAAATCTGCATGTCACAATACAAATAGCGATAGTTCAATTTCTTGATATTGTTTTACCGATTAATGTACCTGGGAACAATTAAGAACTAGTCATCCTATTTTGGAAATGTTTGATAGGTTACCTTCCAAGCGACAATATTTTTATGTAACAATATGTATTGCGTTATAGTGCTGCCTACAAGAGGGGCTTAATGCACTCATTTTATTAAGAGTATATTTTAAGAATACACCGGATCAAATCAAAGTTATTGATGGTTATGCCATCTGTGTGAGGTTGATTTCCCTTATCACCTTGTATGAATTATGATGTAAGGTCGACATAGTGTCTTCCTGTTGATGGTAGGGTGTATATTGTTATTTTGTTATTTTTGGGTATTATTTTTGCTTGGTTGTCATTTTTGTGCATTATGCTTGTTTTATGTTTTTTATGCTGATTTATGCTTGCTTTATTGTATCAAGGAAAGAAAAAGGAAAAAAAAGAAAAAAGACAAATGATTTGAAAAGTTGTATGTTCAACTAAACAAATTAAAGCAAAAAAAAAAAAAAAAAACATTTACACTGATTGCTCCTACTTCCAGCAGAACACAAAAACACATTAGACCACTACAAATTTTCAGCAGAAGCTGCTATGGAGCCACACAGAATTTTCAAACAAATGAAAATTAGGTGAGCATGGTCTCCAACCTAATGTTGGCTTTGATTCACCTAAGATTGCAAGAGTTCCTTAAAACAAACTATGAACAACTTTGGTGGAAAACACGTTATTGTTTTCGGAGATCTTCTTCAATTAACACCAGTGAATGGTCAACATATTTTTAAAACCTTAGAAAACCATACCGTAACACACTTGGCAGCATAGGAAATGTAAATCTCTGGCAACATTTCTGATACAGACAGCTAACTGAAAATATGCATCAGTCTGCAGACCTCACCCATGCTAACATTTTGAAAAGCATTCAGATCAGTATGCTTTCTAAGGAAGCACAGTCTATCGTAAATAGCAGACTCATCCATGAGTTATACAGGCACAACACATCTGCTACTGATGTCATGGAACAATTAGCACACACAAATGTATATAATGTATGTTCTTAACGCCAACTCTAGCAAGCTGCGCACAATTCAATGAAACAATGTTGAAAGAAAATGCAACCAATAGTGCAGATGTACTGCACAGACAAACTGGACATGCACGGTATGACAGTGCCTATGTGTCAACAAGCCACAGCACGACTAAATGGCTTAGAAAACTCTATCTCTAAAAACACAGATCGTTTGGAGAAAATGTTAAAATTTTCTTTAAACTGTAGAGTAATGCTAAAGTGTAACCTTGATGTGGAGCAATGTTTAGTTAATGGAGCACGTAGTACAGTTGTTGTCTTTCAGACATAACCACATGACAACAACATTCATTTTGTCAACATCCACTTTTGTTGGGGAGAATTCTCTTATAAGGCTAATTTCCCAAACCTAGTGAGTCCCCCAGCAGCTTTGCTGGATTTTTGGGGTTTGTTTTTTTCTCCTGCTAAGAGTGAGACTCTTTTCCTCCCACTCTTAGGCATGATTTGAGGTATGTCTTAGACTCTTTGTGTGCTTATGGGCTGTGGGGTTTTCTTTTTACTCCATGGGGTATCATCTATTTTTTATGTGTGTGTTACACAGCACCCTCAGTGCAGAAACTCAGGGGTGTCATAATGACCCCCAAACGTAGACTCCATATCCTGGGACTGACTACTGTCACCCAGGGCATGTAAAGTCACCATTGACTTTACTAGTCCCAAATTGTGAACAGAACCAGTACAAACCATCATATTGTGGAAGTACTGGAAGGGGTAAATTATATTGCCCCTGGGTCTGTTTTCAAGGGGGCACTTTCCAGTCCCCCCTTGTCGAGTTTCTGGCTGGTGGCAGTGGTTACTACGAGAAATATTCCACCGGAATCTTTTCTATGGGATTTTTCCATTGAGTTTAAATGCACCACTTTTTGGTGCAATGTTAAAGATACCGCCGGTTTATTTATTTAATATAAAATCAAGAGTGGGTCTTTTTGCCAGAACTCTTTTCTAAAATGGCGTTCGTGTCTGTCTCTGTAACTCTGACCAAGGTCGAGCCCTTTGTTCCACTTTTTGGCAGGCTTCTCCATAGAAGCCCTCCAAATGGTGCCACTCTGTCCGGGTTCCACAGGATAGGTGGGGAGGGGAATTGGCACCCTGGACTGCGTTGCATTAGCAACTCAAGTCGCACTCTGTTCTGATTGGGCCAGTGGTGAGCCGCCCGGCTCACCACTTAGCATGTTTGAGTGACAGCTAGGCTGTTGAATGGGGGTTTTTCTGCATAAAAGCATGGCCTTTGGGACTGGAACTTCAGAAGTCGCCACAGGACCTAAGAATCCGAAGAGGGAAGAAGCTTAGCCATCTGCAACGACGACACCACTGGTGAAGCCCTGCTGCAACAAACTCACCACTTTCCCAATGACAAGATAAGATCTTCTGCTGGACGAGTCTTCTTCCTCTGAGCTGGTGGGACTAACCAGTTCGCCCTTTTCGCCTTCCAAAGACGTCTCTTGGTTGAATCGCCTGTGCCAAGCACCCCGGCGGCCGGATAGCCAAGCTTCACCACTTTGACCGCGAATAAAAGGAATGCACCTTTTACCGACGAACTCCGCGGCTGGTTTCATCCCTGTGCAGTACATTGACTCCGTGTTTCCTCCTCGACGAGATCCTCTCTTCCCCTGGTCGAAACAACAAACTGCAACCACTGCCAGGAACAACTGCCACCGCTGGATCTTCTTCTCTCTTTAAGGTACTGTGTCCTGCCTGGCCTCCCTTTCTTCGGTTTGCCCAAGGTGACCCTTAAATCCTTGGCTTTCCAACTGGGTTGGCCCCAGACCTTCTAACTTTACCTTCTTGAATCGCCCCAACCTCTTTTGAACATTCTGCAAAGACTTTTAGTGCATTTTAAACCGTGTGATCCTGGGCACATTTCGCTTTGCTCCATTTAAAGTGGGCCTGGCCTATGAACTTTGGCTCTACAGTATATACTGCCTTTAATCAATTGCTGAGAACTCCTAAACGTGTTGGGACTTGTTTTATTTCTATGCTCTGCCTTTTTCTCTCCCTTTAACTGAACTATTGGAGTGCCATCAGGTTACGCGCTCACATCTGTTTTAACTCTGACTTCTCTGATAGTTATCAAGGGAGGTGTGCATACTTTACCTGACTGTGTTTTAACTTGCTTTTGATTTAGAGTGCTAGTATATTGCCTAAAGTGTGTTTTCAATAAATAGTTATATACTTTTTATACAAAGCTCTGGTCAGTGTTTGGTTGCTCTACTGTGTTTTTAGCCCTATTGAGTATACTCTATATATTGCTCTACTCTTCTTGAGAGAGGTCTGACTGCTCAGCCACAGCTACCAGGTGAATTGAGGTGGTACAGACTGCTACCAATTGGGTTTACTCCTTACTCTTGTAGTCTTAATCTTTTTGTGGTGTTCCCCAAGGGAACTGCACAGGATTCTGCCTAACAACTTTGACAAACTTTCAGAAGTTAAAAGGATAGGACACTTTCTCTGTCTCTTGCATATGCAGTCACTGTTTATACATCGCAAGGTCAAACCCTAGATCAGGCATTGTTTGACATTAGCAGCACAGCCTTTAAAGAAGGCATGAGTTACAAAGCACTGTCATGCCTCCATACACTTGATGGACTATTTATAGTCAATTTTGATGCAAACAAAGTAAAGGCTGATATTCCTTGCATCGTTGAGTACAACAGACTACATGCACTCTACACACCCCATCACAAAATGTACCCTGTTCCTCAAAAAGGAAAACTTGGTAAGAGAAAACAAGTACAAACAAAATATATAAGTGATCTCCCAATATACCACCAAAGAATTTGAAAACAGCTACTACTCCATCAATTACCACAAACACAGAAGGATGTAGTGAAAAGGCAAATACATATCCAACTGCACAACAAAGAGAAGTACCTCTTTAAAAAACAAGTGGAGTTCCATCAAATGACTCAGACATTCAAATTTTCCAACACACCGGTTGTAAATTGCTACGCAAATGTAGCAATCAAAGTTCTATTCCGATTGCCACCAATTGTTGAAAACATTTACTTGACGGCACAGACCAGTTGTGTTTGCAAATGCTATTCCTTGATAGGAATACAACAAGCAATCCTGACAACATGTACAGTGTCTCAGGAATAAGGACTACTGTGCTGGAATAGTGAGATTCATTATTAACACACAATAAGATCCACAAGAATTTCTAATGTACTGTCATGATGCCTACCCCCGGGCATCCGGATCAAGCCCATCAGACCCGGGAGCAGGCATCCAGATATTTACAAAAACCCCAGCAGCCCCAGGTAGGGGCTGTCTGGGTTCAGTCCTGGCGCCGTAGGCACCAGGCTCATAATAAAAATCAGTCCTGGCGCCATAGGCGCCAGGCTCATAGACATTACTTACCTCATGCAGACCATGCTGCAAATAAATCCAAGCCAACGTGAGGCCTGGATGGGACTATTTTACTACAGGGACTATTTTTTACTCGGGTGTGGTCCTGGGGAACTTCTTTCCTGGGACTACTTCAGAGGCTATTTAAACCACGCCCGAACAGCAGCACATGCTTCGTGTTATTCTGCATCCAGCAGCGTGACTCTCACCATGCCTGCAGCCAGCATCCAGTCTTCTGCCACGCCCGCCTCGAGTCCGGAGCTCTTAGAATAAAGAGGAAGAAAAGGACAAGGTTAGATAACAAACTTATTTCAAATTCCTCACCTGATTCCGGATCCATTTCATTTCCCGACCTGGAAGTACATCAGTCCTGCACGCGTCGCTTCGCCAGCTCCAGCACGGCGCCATACTCACCAGTTCTCACAGCATCTTTCGAACCGGCACTGTCTCCATCATTTCTTTGCAGTACTCCGGCACCTAGGGGCACAACAATAACAAGGTGAGCCAAGGGAATCAACAAATACCTCTTACCACCATAGGCTTACCTGATTTACCACCGGCAGTATTATTCTCCATATCTTCATATGCCGCATCTGTGAAGAAGGAGAAAAACAACACGTTAACGCATGTAATAGTTACCGGACAGCGTTGGGTAACACAGAGTCTTACCTGAACGCCAGCAGCAGCTACAAGACCTTCTTCTCACAAACTCAGTTGCAACTTAAGGAAGGAAGGGGGCAAGAGTGAACATCGGACACATTGAACTCTTTGAACTTGATACTTACCAATCCCGCCTGGGACTTCAGAGTCAATGCTTACCGGAACTCTCCCAATGCCTTCAAACCAGTGAAGTAACTGGTATCTACGCGCCCCTGCAAGACACGCAGGATGGAGAGCTCATCTTTTACAAACATAAGGTGAGGTTACTAAGGGGATATCGGAGCTGATTAGTGGGGGAGAGCGAGAACAGTTGGGAGGCCATCACTAAAACCCACAGGTGGCTAATCCCTGTCTCCACTTGCAGGAAAATACTTCTTCGGGTCCAGCAGACAAGACTAGACGGGCCAGTCCAGACAGTCATCTCTGCACTACGCATCACGTTGACGGAGACCGCAGCTGTCCGGGTCTGATCGACACCCCTGTGGGGTCCAGGTGAGCGTAACATGTACTTACTGCAAGTGCTGGAAAGAAAAAAACATACCTATCCAGATTTCATACATGTGGAAACATATATGCACTCTCTGCAGCCATGTGGTGCAGGAACAAGTCCCCAATGAGTCATTTTTGTATGTATCTATACCTAACTGTGAATCCATTCCATTTCAGCAACTGGTACAAAATGCAAATCATGGCATATTATGGCATATTATGTACTACTTGAAATTCAGACAATCATTTCACCTAACAGATAAACTCGCATAGCCAATACCTAATAGGAATGCTTTTACAATACAAAGTCAATGGTACCAAAAACAACTGCAAGCTTACTAGCTTCACAGACGGGCAAGTATCACTTGGCAAGAAAACCTTTACAACAGTAGGCATAATCTACCCTACGAGTGCCACTATACTGCATACATTAAACAAAATGTGGGTGGTTTGAATGCCAGTGATACTTCCATTACTCTGAAGCAGAGATTACCAGCAAATCTTGCAAATTCCTTCTTAATATTCTTGAAACCAAAATTTACTCACAGCCTACTGCCCAATACACAACAACAGATATGTAACTGCAAAAGAAAAATAACCTTCTGCTCTGTGAAACTGGAACAACTTAGCATACACCAACTGGCCCATGAGTACATTAGTTGCTCTGCTATGCAGTGTTTTCCCCAATGACCCAATGATTATAGTCACAGAAGCAACAACTGTGGAAAACAGACACTAATATAGTTTCACCTATAGTACTTAAAAAGAAAAGTACTGAGTATGAGTCTACAAACTGTCCTGAATCACCTGTTAAACGGCCAACTGTTAGAATAAGACAACAGCTGTCTCACTATGCCCATACCACTGCAATGGAAAATGGAAATCCGCCAACAAGAATGAACGTGCTTGAAAACATACCCTGTAAAATTGTGAAAGTTAGAATACCCCAACTGGTATCTAACTGCAACCATACTACTGCAATATTACTTCCCATTACTACACAATTTAAAATCCACCAGCAAAAATAGGTATGCAGTAATAAAATCACAACACAAATGTCGTCTTCACAAAAAATCACAGCAAAAATGCTGTGGTTTGACCCGGTAAAGGTGTACCCCATTATACCATTTAAGGGGGGTGGGGTTGCAGGGATGTCCCCCGCTCTCCTTAAATGGTATAATGGGTTTGGGGTTTGCAGGGGTGTCCCCAGCATCCTTTACATAGATTGCGGCAGCAAAACCACAGCCTTTTTGCCGTGATTTTTTGTATAAACGGCCATTTTTGCCACGATTTTAACACATGGAACCCAAAAATAAATGTTCTTCTGAAGAAACCCTTCAAGATTATTATCAACAAACAGAATACACCAACTGGTATCTCAGTACACCCACAGTACTACAATGTTACTTCCAGCGGCCAAACTGCTAAAAACGACCTTCAGCAATCAAACTGCTACAAAACATACCCTCAACAACTCTCACACTACCAGCAGTTAGAATATGCCAGCAGTTATCTAACTGCCCCCACAACACTGCAATATTAGTGTGCAATAGAACAATACTTAGAAAACACAACAGCAATCAAACAGCATAAATGGATTCTGTTAAAAAGAGGAAACAGATAAACAGTTAGAATACTCCAACTGGTATCTAACTGCAACCATAGCACCACCACTTCCAAAAAGCCAAAACACATGCACCATTTCAATTCCTCCTAATGCAACAGTGCTTATAACAGCAAGATCACATAGATGTGCACCTTAAACATTCCTGTAAGTACTGCATACGTCAATGAAACAGAGAACATTTATTACAGATCCACCTCCATGTAATCAAATGAATGTAAACGTTTTTTTGTTTTGTTTAATCCTGCATGGATTTCTTTTCCCACAGACCCAATGATTATGCAAACAAACACAGGAACTGAGCACATTGCACATTACATTTGTTTGAAGCAAAGTACTTGTAATGTACTAATTATGAGGGTCCACAAAGTACATAAGTGTCTGAAATTTAGTACAATACGAAATTATGAAGTACCTTCCCTAAACATGTTATGTTTTTTTTTATCACAGACAATGAAACAAAGATTTTTCCGCATTTCCCAATGCAACAAATTTCCACAGTGCCACAATAGTCAAATGTGCTATTGCCAGTTCAATGGTATTCTATCACTGAGTCCCAAAAAGACATATAGTGAGTCAACAATAAATACAGTGAGTATACGTTTATTGGTATCATGCTTCTTTGTAATCAGCAAATTGCATTTCTATACACATGTTTGTGCAATTCATATGCTAGTGTCACAATCCTGGGTGCATGGCTATATTATGCTGCGTTTTATGCTGCAGTGGTTGTGGCTAGCCACTAGACTCTAGGGTGTATGGCCTCCGGCCATGCATCCAAGAGTCCAGGGCCTGGCCACAACCACTGCAGCATAATACGGCCATGCCCCCAAAAATATGTCCAGAGCCCAAAACCCACACACATAATTCAGACATCACAGTCCCTATCCACTTCTATACAAATATGATTAGTCTTCTTGCAACCGATGGACAGACTGTTGTCAGGTGTCTTGACCCACTTTTGAATCATTATGCTACAACATTTGGTGTCGTGGGCTTAGAAAATCCAAGATGGCCGAAAAGCCCACATTTGCGCCAGAATCCAGGAAAACTGCGCAGTTTTTGCGCACACCAAAATGGTCACCTGACCTGCCACCCACCAGTGCGAGCATGATTGGCCAGAAGCGCCATGAGTGAAACGTGGTGCCAAAGGAAAAACAGCAGTGCCTGTTTGCTCAAAAAGCACTTTGAAATCACCTTTGTTTCTCTGAAATGCAAGCTCAAAATGCCTATTTCAAACATCGCAAGATATTCAAAAATCTTACTGAACACCAGCAGACATCTGGCAGAATGAAGTCTTGTGTGCATACAAAATCTGGAAAGATGAAGAGCCTAAAACAATATTCATAACAAAACTGGCTGAGCTGTGGATGCCAGCAGTTTAAGTGAAATTGGACTTAAAGCCACTAAAATCGAAATGTTTAATATAAATGAGTGATTTACTTTGGAGTGTCACATAGGTTGCAACTGTTTAAATGTCATAGTTTTGAATTTAGAATCAGCGTTCTAGCTGCATGTGTCAAATTGTAAGTTTGATTTGAATGAAGAAAAATGGGAACAAAAGTGACATTTGGCTGAAGCCTGGCTTAAAGAGATTGAATTCTGCCTGGCAACTACCCCCGACAGGAGGTGAAACTTGCCCAGCAACTGCATTCACAGGTCTGGCCTGTCTTCTCCTGCCCCCACCAATACGAGATTACACCTCTATTATTGAATTAGGGGAGGGGTACCTGAGACTGCAGGAAACAGAACAATGAACTTTCCTTGGCTCAGGCAAATGCTAAATCAGGGGGTCGTAAATGGCTTCCTCCCGGAAGGAAATGGGAGGGGCACTGCCTCTGTGAGCCAGCCGAGCTTGGAGGCAGGGACAGACAGAAATTCCCCCATGTGCTTTGGAACCTAAACCACACCCCTCTGGGCCAGAGCATAATTTTAAAAAGATGGATAATTCATAGTACACAATTGTCAAAATTATATCAATAATATAATGATTCCTGTGATTTTTCTATGCCCATTTTAAGAGGTTTTAAGTCTCTGTGGTATGTTCTGGGGGTAGTAGCAGAAAATAGGGTATTACTCCAAATGTATGTATGTTAAAAATCTGACACTTCATCATCTGATGCCCATATTCCTTGCGTACATTTGTGTAAATTCTGGAAAGGTTTAGAGGTTGTGTTCTGGATGAAAAGGGCAGAATTCTGTCAGAAGTGAACACAACATCTTACAAGACAGTGATCGGATGGTTTGGTGCTACAGAAAATATGTTAACTGGACATATAATATCAGAAAAATTATACATAGATAAATATGCATTTAAGTCAAAAATAGATTTGTGTGCAAAGTGACAAGGGGAGGAGTCTCTGACCCATAAACATACCCCATCACGATGACACTCCATTTCCTTCCCACAAATCAAGGGAGAGAGGAGAACTTGGCCAATGATAAGTTGTGAGGGACAGGCTTAGTTATGCCCACACACACACCCATTTTCAAAAGACGTAAAAAAAGCCACTCAGACCCAGATAGACATTCACTTTCCACTTTCTTGCGAAGCACTTTGACGGGAGACACCAGACTTCAAATCCAGACAAATTCAGAGACCAGAACTTAGAAAACCAGACTCCAGATTCCAGAACCTTTAGCAGAAAGGCCTAGTCCACAAGCTGAATCCTTTCCAGAGGCCTCAGAATCCAGAAACCTAACCAAACCATTCAACAGCCGGGCAAACTGTGTGATTCTGGCTAGAACCCTGTGCCAAAAACATTTGCCAAAATCAGAGACCAGACCTCTGAGCAGTGCAAGAACTTTTGCCAAACCAGAGACCAGACCAGACCGCTGTGCAGTGCCAGAACTTTTGCCAAAACCAGAGACCAGACCAGACCGCTGTGCAGTGCCAGAACTTTTGCCAGAACCAGAACTCCAGACCAGCAGAACAGAGAGAACCTCAGCTAAACCTGTTGACAAGATCTGTGACGAGGCCCATTCCTTCCAAAATAAGGAGTGAGTAACCAGCCACAGCTGTGCAAAACCAATCTCTTAGATTAAAATAATCTAATTCAAACCGTATCAACCTATTTAGAACTGCATAGAAATCGTGTGTCCATTCTGTTATTTCCAACCTGTGAAAGTGTCATTTGTCATTTGAATCTTACTTTATTTTTGAGAATCTACCTCCACTAAATTGTCCGTATCTTTTGAACCGCATCCTAGAAGCGAGATTTAACTGCCATCTTAAAGCTAAGAATCTAAGCTTTCCAACAAGCCCAAACCTGACTTTCTACTCTTTATAGGTTTACCGTAATCGCGCTCGACGCACTCGGAAAAAGTGCAGCGAATTGCAATTTGAATCAAATTTCTCCACCTGTCAAAATCGCTGTCTTTTGCTTGCAACTGCTGAAATCCGTTTTCAACCTGATAATCCCTCATGAATCACTGATAGTGTTGACCTGAACCAATCTTTTTAGCATATTTTCACTTCATTGTAAATCACATTAAAAGTATTTATGCATGTTTTAAAAGCATACCGTTGCTCTAAGCTTGCTAGGGGGGAACTGAATTGGTATTGCATTTGATTGTATTCCTGAAAATTGTGTGCTCCCCTTCCATCTCCTTATATTGCATAGGGGGGGAGTGAATTGTCAAAAGAGAAAGTGATCATATTATCTCTTGTGGAAACCATCTCAGTTTATTTCTGTGCTGCATTCGTTTTCATCATTGCATTTCCTTGAAACCATAAAGTATTCTCAGCTAACTTATCCTTTCTATACCAACTCCTAAGTAATTAAAAAAGTATGCTACTGTAATATTATCCATTGTTGATCACTGTCATATTCATAAGTGTGCTATTAAATATTAATTTATTTATAAAAGTGTGATATATATCTTGTTTAATTTTTCAATAAATCTTTTAATTTGCAAAACAAACCTACTTCTTGGCTCAGTGAGGTCAGGGGGATTCAAAGAGAGGGGCGTTATACAAGGGTTTATCATCCAGATCTATGAACTTGTCATAAAAATATATAAATAAGGGCTTCTCTTGGGCATCCCAGACTAGGCATTGACTCAGTTGGAGTGCTGAATTGAAGTCACTTAACAATGCCATGCACCCAAAAGTCTAGGAGCAGCCCACAAGCATCACAGCATAATACAGTTAGACACCCATGGCTCTAGGACCAGGCCATAACCATCGCAGCATAATGCAGCCATGCAACCAAGAATCTTGCCACTGCCCAAAACCCACACACGCAACACAGGTGCCCAAGACCATGTCCACTTCTGTACACATACTATTACAGTGCTTACACCCAATGTACATACTCCACAGCACCCAACAGTTTAGGGGCAGGCCACAACCACTACAGCATAATACAGCCATAAACCCAAGAATCTGGACAGTAGCCACAAATCACACACATAAGGCAAGCAGCCGAGAAGCTGGCCACTTCTGTACGCATACTATTACAATTCTTGCACCCAGTGGGCAGACTCTCATACACCCAAAAATCTTGGTGCAGTCCAATAAAACCTCTGCCATATGCCCTGGTCAATACTGTACACATATTATTGCAGTACTTGCAAACAGTAGAAAGACTCTAGTGACTGGCCACAACCACCACAGCATAATCCAGCCAAGCACCCAAGAATCTACCCAGTGGCCACAACCCACACACATAAGGCAGCCGCCTGAGTCCCTGTCCACTGTTAGGAAGAATTCTCCAGAATGGCTAATTTCCCTTACCTGTTGAGTCCCTCAGCAGCTTTGCTGGATTTCTAGGGTTTTATTTATTTGCCTGGTAAGGTCGTGAACCTTTTCTTCCCACTCTTACATGTGCTTTGCTGCGTGTTGTACATTTTATGCTCATGGGACCCATTCCTTAGGCGTCATCTTTTTACTGTGTGTCACACAGCACCTTTAATGCAGTGACACAGGGTTGTCTTTTTAGACGTCCCACTGTTAAACTCCATTTTCTGGGACTGACTACTGTCTCCCACAACATGTAAAGTTGCCTTTGACTTTACTAGTCTTTTTAAAACTACAGACCCAGCACATCCTATCTTCCCATAGAGTACTGGAAGGGTTAATCTTTCTCTAAGATTTGGCTGGTGGCAGTGGTATCTACCATTTTTATTCTACCTCAGACTATAAAAATAGCCTCGGTACTGTTAGAGGCTATGGTGGTAGCCTCAAACTCTAATCCACTGGACCCCTTTTATTTTTATTTGGTTCTGGTCAAGTTTATTTGACGCTTGCATCCTGAGTGCCGTCATCTTGTCCCATAGCCCTAGTCACTTGCCTCTCACCGTCTTGTCTGTCTACCACTGGTAACCCCCCTCCTCTCCCACCTACTCTGTGGTGGTCTCTGTCTCCCCTAACTTTTCTAACTGCTTCTCTATTGACTATCCTGCTTTCCTCACTAAGTCTGGTAGGAAGAAGTTTAAAAAGGACATCCTGGTCTCCAACACAGGCCTCCCTATCGCCGACACGTACATCAGCGCCTCCTCCAAGGAAACTCTCATCGACATCCTCTTTGTCGTTCCTTCACCAGATCTATGGACCCCCTCATATGGTCTCTGTACTCTCTCCTTTCTCCTCTTCTCCCATAAATGGTGGCACCCATTGGGACGCCCTCCTGGCCTCCTTCCTATCTTCTAAGGTCATCATTAATGTCTACTGTAATTGGACCGTCTTGGTCTAAGGCCCTCAGGCCAACCTTCGTCTCTTTGATAGATGCTTTTCGCGCCTCATCAACTTCCTTTCTTCTCCTGCTGTCCCCTTTCCCCTCTCCTTGGCTACCTTTCCTTCCCCCTCCCTCTCTGCCCCCTCTCGGGCACTTTCTACACTTCCGCAGGGCGTACCTCTGATCTGTACCCCTCCCCGGAAGTCCTTCAAGGAGGGCAACCTTCTCCACATTGCAACTCTTAACTCCCGCTCCGCTGTCAAACACTCCTCTGATATCTGCCGCCTTCTTGAAGAACTTGACCTTCATGTCCTCGGACTCACTGAGACATGGTTCATGGCCAGCACTGTCACCAGCTTTGACTCGCTCCTTCCTGATGGCTACAAGATCCTCTCCACGCCCAGGCCCAACCGCTCTGGTGGGGGTATAGCCCTTATCTTCCCCAAGTGGATCCCTGCCTCTGTCACTCCTATGCAGGCTTACACCTCTTTTGAATGCCTCGTCTGCAGGCTCTCTCTCTCCCCTAGCCATTTCCTCACTGTGGCTACTATCTATCGGCCACCTGGTCAGATTTCTTCCATCCTCTCTGAGTGGGCTCACCTCTCCTCCTCACTCCTGGCCTCAACCACTCAACTCCTCCTTCTTGGAGACTTCAACATCCACCTGGATGCCTCCTGTCCCCCCTCTGGACTCTTTAGTGACCTCTGCGACTCTCTCTCACTCACCATTCTCCCCTCCGGCCCAACTCACTCTGCAGGGCACACTCTCGATGTTCTGCTCTCTTCAGACCTTCCCCTCTCTGTCCCTCCCTCTACTCCTCTCTCCTGGAGTGACCACTTTCTCCTATCCTCCCACCTCACCCTCCCTACCCCGCAGGCCAAGCCACCTCCATCACAGCCACCCACCTTCTCAGTCGTCCGACCCATGAAGCGTGTGTCAGTTGAGGCTTTCGCCGCCACCTTCTCACCCCCTCATCCCCCCCTGGCTGACTCTCACCCTGACACAGCCCTGCCCACGCTCCACTCTTCGGTCTCTGATACTTTTGATATCCTTGCCCCTGTCATGAGAATCTGCCTGAAGCCCAAAGTCAAGTGTAACTCCTGGTATGACTCTGACCTCGTCACCCTAAAACGCAAGTGTAGGATGGCCGAGAGGAAATGGCTTGTTTCAAGTTCATCCTCTGCCATTTGGCCTGTCGCCTGCTGCAAAGGCAATACCGGCTCTCTGTCCTCACCAAGATGAGAGCTCATATCCAAGCCCGCGTCTCTGTGGCATCTAACAACTCAGCTGAACTCTTTAAATTCTGCAGGGAACTGGCCAATCCTGCCACAGTCTCTACCTCTCCTGTCCCTTCCCAGGCCCTATGCACGGCACTGGTTTCTCACTTCACTTCTAAAACTCGGGACATCTGTACTCACTCTCCTCCTCACAGCCACCTCCCGCTATTCCCTGCTCTTCCTCTGGCCCTTCTGTAGCCATCCCTCCTCCTTCCTTCTCTTCCTTTCCCCTTTTCTCTCCTGACAAGGTTCTAGACAAGTCTGATCTATGAAAGTCTCATCGAAACAGGTTCAACCCTGTTCCTCCAAAACTATCAAGGACCACATTGACTCCCTGGCTCCTGCCCTGGCTGATTTCTGCAATCACTCCTTCACTACTGGAGTCTTCCCTTCCCCCCTGAAGCACTCCCTTATGCACCCTCTTCTGAAGAAACCCTCTGCCGACCCCTCCTGCCCGGCTAACTATCGCCCAATCTCCATCATTCCCTTCCTGGGCAAGCTCCTGGAGAAACTGGCCATCTCCCAGCCCAATCTCCACACTGAATCTGTTGGTTGTCTTCATGACCATCAGTCTGGCTTAAGAGCTGCCAGAAGCACGGAAACTGCTCTCCTGAATATCCATGAAGACCTGCTCACCAACCTTGACCCCAACACCCCGTCCGTTCTTATCTTGCTTGATCTCTCTTCTGCCTTTGACACTGTCAACCGTGCCATCCTGCTCAACCATCTCCATGATAACCTGGGTATCACTGGTCAGGCTCTGGCGTGGCTGACTTCTTTCCTCTCCGACCGACCCTCCCAGGTCCAACATGGGTTCTTCCTCTCTGACATCTTTTTCTCTACCTGTGGTTTTCCCCAGGGTCCAACCTCTCTCCCTGGCTGTTCAACCAATACCTGGCACTCCTAGCCCACCACATCGCCGCTCTCTGTCCCAACTTTCAGTGCAATGCGGATGATGCCCAGCTTATTTTCAGGCTACCCTCGGCCTCCTCCTCCTCTCCTTCCCTCATCTCTGACTGTCTGTCTGCCATCCAGGAATGGTGTGCCGTCAACAACCTCTGCCTTAATGCTAGTAAGACTGAGATTCTACTCATCGGCACACCCACCCCCTCCTTCCCTGCAGCTCTCTGGCCGGCCTCTCTTGGCCGTCCTCCCACTTCCACCTACAAGGCTATAAACCTGGGGGTCATCTTCGACTCTGCACTCTCCTTCTCCCCTCACATCTCTGACGTCTCTAAGAAGTCACACTACCAGCTGCACCTCCTTAGAGGTATTCTTCCTTTCCTCTCCTTCCCCCAGAAGCTCACTGTCTCCAGAGCCCTGGTCTTCTCTAAGCTATACTATTGTAACAGCCTCTATCTAATTCTCCCTGCCTCCACTCTCCCCCCTCTGCAACTTATCCAGAATAGGACTGCAAGACTTGTCCTTGGCCTCAAGCCCAGGGATCGTATCTCTCCAGGACTAAAATCACTGCAATGGCTCCCAGTGGCTGCAATGATTAAGTTCAAAATCCTCTGCATTGTACACGAGGCCTTCTGCGGTCTGGGACCACAATACCTTCAACTCTCTCTTCCTAAATATCTTCCCTCTCGAGGTCTTCACTCATCTGCCTCCAACTCCCTCAGGGTTAGTCGCTTCTCCAAGCAACGCGTTGGTGGCAGATCACTGTCTTCGGCAGGGGCCTCTCTCTGGAACAGCCTTCCTGTCTCCCTGAAACTCGAGGAGAACCATCTCCGGTTCCGGAAGCACCTCAAAACCTTCCTCTTTGCTTCTGCTTTCTCTCCTCCCCTCCCCTGCAGAATTCCTGACTGAAATTGCACTGGTTACCTGGCCACCCTTTCTGATCTCTGGCCCAGGCCCCATCAATTGCCCACCTGCACTGCCTCCCTGGCAACCCCTGCAGCTGGGGACCTTTTTCTGTATCCCTACACTTCCCCTACCAGCACTTATGTCTGCACTTCCTTGCACTTGCCACCAGCTGGCTGTTTTATTTATTGTATTTATCTTATTTATTCAGTTTCCCATGCACTGCACTTTCCCCTCTCCCTTCCCCCGCGCACTCCCCCCCCCCTTCCCATGCACTTGCCCGATCTGCATGACACCTAGCCTAGTAGGATCGTTGTCTGTCCTCCCTTTGTTTCTCCCCCTCTTGCCTCGTCGCGCCTTGAAACACTTGTGTATAGGCGCGTTATAAATGCCATATCATATCATATAATTTCTTTTTGTAAAGGTCTTTCTTGTGTTTTGTTTCTTCGCTCACCGTCCTTTGGTGGGCTTCTTCACAGAAGCCCTCCTTAGGCACCTGAATGTCTGGGTAGACAGGATTTGAGGGAGGGGATTGAGGCCCCCTGCACAGGGTCTCCTTGGAGACCCAAGTTACACTCTAGTTTGATTGGCTAGGTGGCTGTCCAGCCAGGACAGCCACCCTGCTGTGTGATTGACAGCCAGGCAGTGTGAATGGGTGAAAACTGCATAAAAGCAAGTCTCTGGGACTTGAAAGGCAGAGTCGCCACTGCAACGAGAGAACCAACAAGGATCTGAAGGAAGAGGGCTGCTGCAACTACTGGACATCCCGGTGAAGCCCTGCTGCAAGTCCGAATCACCCCAAACTCCGACGACATAGAAGATCTGCAAGGAATCTTATTCCCTTGTGAGCTTGGTGAGACCAACCAGTTCGCCAAACGCTGGCCTCCCTCTCCTGGTCGAATTTGATGTGCCTCCCTGCAGTGAACCGTATAGCCAAGAGGAACGGAACCTGTTTGGGTTTTAAGGAGCGCACCTTTTATTCAACGCTTTGCTCTGCTGCTGGCTACTTCCCTGGGTGAGTGCAGGACCCTCCAGTCTTCCTCCTTCTTGTCACCAGGACAGTCGCTTCAGGAACTGTGAGCCTGCAGGAACTGCCAGGAACAACCGCCTCAGTTGCAGCATTCTTCTTCATTTAAGGTACTGTGCAAATTCGGTCATTCGTTCCGTCCGACAGCAGTGAAAGTGTTTGAAATCTTTCACCTCTCCGAAGGCTTGTCCTTCTCTTCTCCTTTGAATAACATTTCTTCCGACCAACTTCGTTTTGAACTCTTGGCAGAGACTTAACCGCAAACTACTCTGAACTGTGTGATCCTCTTCAAAGACTCTGAACCAACATTGGCCCAGGCCTATTGACTTGAATCCTAGTTGTAGTAAGCCTGTTCTAGATGGCCCTGCCTATAACTTGTTGGTGCGGATTGATTGTTGATAACCTTGTCTTTCCCCCCTTTTAAATTATTGGAGTGCCATTTTGCTCACACTTTATTTTGAGTCTAACTTGTCCAGATTTGATTAGGGGTCATTGTAGTGTATTAAGATTGTGATTTTCTGCTGCTTTATATTAGTGAATTGTTTTATAACTGATGGTGTAAATAAGTGTATATTCTTTTACTCAGAAACCTTGAATCAATGTGTATTTGAACCATGGTGATTGTTGTCCTTTGTGTAACCTCTTGTACTGCTCACTTTACTCTTGAGATAAGTCTGGTTGATCAGCCATCGCTACCACTTTACTGTGTAGTACAGGCTTGCACCAAAGGTGAAATTGTACTTACACGTGTAGTCTTAATTGTGTGTGGTGTTCCCAAAGGGTGCTGCATATGATGCTGCCTAACAGCCACAACCCACAACCCACACACATAAGCCAGCCACCTTTGGAATTGCCCAAATACTATTACCATACTTGCACCCAGTGGGCAGACTCTCATACATCCAAGAATCTTAGGGCAGTCCAATAAAGAAGCTCCCACATGCCCTGCCCACTTCTGTGCACATACTATTACAGTACTTTCAACCAGTGGGCAGACTCTTTGGGTGCAAGACTCTAGTGACCCTGTCCTATTCTGTACACATAATATTACAGTACTTCCAGCTAGTGGGCAGATTCTTGGGTGCATCGTCTCTGGCCATGCACCCAAGAATCTAGTAGCTGGCTAAATCCACCAGAGCATTATACAGCCATGCACCCAACAATCTGCCCAGTGGCCACAACCCACACACATAAGCCAGCTGCCACATGCCCTGTCCACTTCTGTACACATACTATTGCAGTACTTGCAACCACTAGGCATCTACATTGACTCCACATTAACACTAACCAGACAAGTTAACTCCATAGAATCCTCTATGGCATATACCTGCAAACTAATTAAGGCTTGTAGACCTTAATACAGCCAATTGCATCTCTATAACCAGAGCATTAGTCTTGTCTAAATTAGATTACTGCAATGTGCTATACTTAGGAACAAGCCAACGGAGCATAAAAAAGATGCAGGTATTATAAAACAATGCCATTATAAAACAGTGACACACATACCCAGATCACAAAATATCTCTGAATTGAGAAGCAGCCTGAACTGGCTCTCTGTCAATCAAAGGATTGCAGTCAAAACCATAACCTTAACACACAAGTGCCTCGCAAACCTAGCAACCGGCAGGCTGCCGCCGGACCCGAAATACCATTCCGTCTCTGTGATTGCCGAAATCACCGTGGTGTTACAACCCCAGTGAACCGGTATTTCCGGAGGCGGAATTCTGTAAAATCCCGATTCCCATGGAGTCCCATAGTACTCCATGGGGATGGAGACAATGGAAACACTGGTTCTGTCTATGACGGAGCCAGTGTTTCCATTTCCGCCTGCAGGCAGGTGGCGTTATTCCCGGCAGCTCAGACCTGGTGGGAATGACACCTCCCGCCTGCAGAATTCAGAATCAGCTGGTCCAGAAACAACGGTGGCAGTGGATTTACCACCACCGTTGTTTCTGGACCGGCAGGGTCATAATGAGGCCCATTGACTGAAAATCCAGAGGTTCAAATTGCAGAGGGCAGGTGGAAGTAGCTTCCCTGTTCTCGCAGAAAAGTTGTGTAACTCTTTGCCCATTACATTAAGAAAAGAACCCTCCTGCCAGTTATTCAGAAATAATGCAAAAGTATGGCTGCTCTCGCAAGAGATTTGAAACCTTTGGTTTCAGGATCTTTGGCTGCACCTCTTCTCCTCTGCACTGTACTGAACTGTTGTACCCCTCTACCCTGTATGCAACCTTTAAAGCATTCCCTGTATTCAGTTAACATGTACGCAACCTGTAACACATACTAGGTATTCCTCTAACCCACATCTAATCTGTAACGTATACTATGTAAAACTCCCAGATGCCTCAGGGTTCGGTGCGCTCTACAAATAAAACACATACAAAATACAAATACACTAAGTAGACTCTTGGGTGCATGGCCTTTGGCCATGCACCCAAGACTCTAGTGACTGGTCACAATCACCACAGCAGAATAAACCCATGCACCCAAGAATCTGCCCAATGACCACAACCCACACTCATAAGGCAGCTGTCTGAGGCCCTTTCCACTGCGGTTCACATACTATTACACTACTTGCACCCAGTGCACAGACTCTCATACACCCAAGAATCCCAGGGCAGTTCAATAAACCAGCAGCCACACGCCCTGTCCACTTCTGTACACATACTATTACAGTACTTCCAGCCAGTGGGCAGACTCTTGGGTGCATGGATGCACCCAAGAGTCTAGTAGCTGGCCACAACCACCACAGCATACAAAATGTTTAGCATTGTGCAGACTGACTTTGTGCCGCAAAAGTAGTCTTTGGATTGCGTTAAATGGCATTTCCAATTGACACATCAGACTTTGTGCTGGCCCTTCCGACATTGCACCCAGCTTCAGCACTTTGCACAGCGCATGGGGGAAGGGCCTGCGCAAAGAATTAAAAGGGGGAATAATTTGCTAAATCATCATTAAAGTAGGAACATGAGGTATAACATGGGCGTTGGGAGTGAGGAACTGTGCAAACAAACAACACACCCCATTAATCGCTAAGTAAACCCTATTCACAGAAGCAATGGCACTCTCATTCATGACTTCAAAGGAGAACGATCTTACCGCACACAGTCAACCGTCGCAAAGCAAAAAGTGCAGTGAAAGGCCACGCATAAAAAATGGAATGCAAGCCATCTAACATACGATTTCCACAATGCTTCATCCAGCATTGATAGCAGTGATATTACTACATGGAAGGAGGAGGAGGGCCAGAATCTTCCATCCCTGAACAACAATATTTGGGATGCTAGATGAAGAGGTGCATGGAAGATGCTGCTTCCCTCCCCATATCATCCTAGACCGGGTTGGGATGTGGGAGAATGACCTTGTATCACCCACCATGTGCTCACAGGCTGTGACACCTCTGGTCAAAGTGCTATCAGCCTTACATTTCTTGGCCACTGGATCATTCCAGTGTGCCACAGCCTTTGTTGGGTGTATATCAACACAATCAGAGTGCCTCAAGAAGGTGTTGCCCAGCATCCTATCACGTGTGTCAGGAATTCCATGCAGTTGCACACTTTTCCCAGGTCCTGGGAGCCATCAAATGCCCTCATATAGTGCTGCCACCCTCCTTGAGACACAGATCACAACTGTTGCAACAGGAAACATTGGCATTCCATACATATGCAGGTGATCTGAGATCTCAAGGAACACATCATGCACATGAATGCCAACCACCATTGATGCACGCATGATAGCTACATCTTGCGGCATTCCCCACTAAAGCAATATTGCAGGCTCCTGGCACCTGGAACCGTTGTCAACACCTGGCTCATCTGTGAGTATCAACTATCATGCACACACAAGCAGTCACATGTGTTAAGAAAGATTCCCATTTATGTGAAGTTTTCCATCCAGTTGTGTAACCCCCCAACTTTGTGCTGCTATTTAACACCATAGTCTGGCTTTGCCAGTGGAGCACAGCCTTCAGCTGCACTCCCCTGGGCTTTTCACTCACTTTGTTATGGGGAAAATGACATGCCCTTAAAGACAGTCAGTATTGGGAGACTTTGTTTCCCTTAGTCCTTTCCAATGTTGCAACTTTTCTGCAACATGTTACAAGTGCACAATGTACCTTACAGTACGCTTGGGTCCTCCTGTCATATCCCAGGGCCCTAGACACCCTCGAAGGATTTTTTAGGAGTAGTGCGAATGTGCCTTGGACAGGGCTAGTGGCAGCTTATATTTTTCTCTTATTTTTCAACCCTTTCCTGCCATGCAAACCACATTTACCACATTTGGCCCATATAGGTGGCCTGGCTCCAAAATGTCCATACCACAAGGTTCTTTGTCGTGTCCTTTGGCCATCTTGCCCCTTCACCGTCCCCAGGTTGAGCCGACCCAGGTCAGTCCTTATTTGGACATGCATTCACCCGCGAAACGCCAAGCTTTCACGGTCTTCTTCATGCCTTTTGCGTATGATTCCAGGATGTGGGTTGGACTGTCTGGTTCCAGTACAGATCCTGGGTGCCAGAGAGTCTGGCGTGCTTTGAATGACTGAGCCCACCATGGTCCATGATTGGTGAACGTATTGGTGTTCCTGTATGTGCACAGATCTCCCCATTGGGTCCTCTTTATTTTGGAGCAAAGGAGATTCTGGATGATAGAAGGCTCCAAACACCCATATCATGTCAATCTCTTGAGTTCCCACTGAACGAAGGATAGGAGTCGAGTATCCTGAAACTAAGAAGCTGAGTCGAGGAACCACTGGTGACCCGTTGGACTCCTCTGCATCTGAGCAAACTAGAAGGTTTGCGAAGATGCTTCGACCCATTGGAATAGTGGGACTAACTATTCTCGGCACCTTCATCAATCCCTGCAAGTAAGCCTTCTCTGAAGTGTCCCTGGGCCAACCAGTGGGCTGACCAGCTTGCGCAGGACCTTTGTTCTGACCCCACTGGTGTTTCGAGGAGACCCTTAAAACTTGGTACATCGGAAGCTCTGTGTTCACGGCACTCTCACCCCCCCTAAATTTCGTACACTTTCCCTTCCCAGGTCTGAAGTAAAGAGAGCGCCCGAACAGGAGTACCCGCGGTTACTGTGTCACCCAGCCGTGTTGTCGAACTTCACAGGAGCCTTGCTTCTGTGCTCTCCTGTGCCCTGAAGCCTGCTACAGTGAAACTGGCCTGATCAATCCACCAGGAGCAGAGAAATCACCACTGTCCCATTTGGTCACCATCGCTGTAACTTCGCCGCTGAAAGCATCAGAGCCATTCAATTGCTGCATCTAAACCTGCAACTAAAGTAGTCTCGACTGCTGAAGTTTGGTCTGGAGTGCACCAGGCGTCGGTGTCTGTTTCTCATGGAACATTATTTCGTTCCCCTTTCTTTAAAATTTGGCTGGTGGCAGTGGTATCTACCCTATTTTTCCTACTGCGGTCTATTTAAATAGCCTTGGTACTGTTTCAGGCTAAGTTAGTAGCTTTGAACTTATAAATAGCCTTGGTACTGTTAGAGACTATGGTTGTAGCCTCAAACTCTAATCCACTGGACCCCTTTTATTTTTATTTGGTTCCGGTGTGGTTTATTCGCCATTTCTTCTTGTAAAGGTCTTTCTCGTGTTTTACTCTGCGCGCCGAGCCAGGTTTGGTTCCTTTGTTCGCCGTCCTTTGGCAGGCTTCTGCACATAACCGCTCCTTAGCCACCTCAATGTCTGGGTGGACAGGATGTGAGGGAGGGGTTTGAGGCCCTCTGCACAGGGTCTCCTTGGAGACCCAAGTCACACTCTAGTTTGATTGGCTAGGTGGCTGTCCGGCCAGGACAGCCACCCTGCTGTGTGATTGACAACCAGGCAGTGCGAATGGAGGAAACCTGCTTAAAAGCAGGTCTCTGGGACTTGGAAGGCAGAGTCGCCACTGCAATGAGAGAACCAACGAGGAGCTGAAGGAATAGGACTGCTGCACCCCATGTCGCACTCTGTATGATTGGCTATGGTGACTGTCCCGCCGGGGCAGCCACCCTGCTATGTGATTGACAGCAGGCTGTGAGAATGGGGGAAAACTACATAAAAAGCAGGTCACTGGGACTGAGAATTCAGAGTCGCCACTGTATTGAGAGAACCGAAGCAAAGCTGACAGAAGAGGGCCTCTACCACGACTGAACCTCCCAGTGAAGCCCTGCCTCCCTGCTCTGGTCGAATTTGCTGTGCAGAGCTACAGTGAACCGGATAGCCAGAAGGACCGGACCCTGCTTGGGTTTTAAGGAGCACACCTTTTATTTGTTGCTTTGCTCTGCTGCTGGTTTCTTCCCTGGCCAGTGCAGGACCCTGCAGTCTTCCTACTTCATGTAAGTTCAACAATAGCTTCTGGAACCGTGAGCCTGCAGGACCTGCCAGGAACATCTGCCTCAGCTACAGCCTTCTTCTCCGTTTAAGATGCTGTTCAAACCCCGGTTGTTCATTCCGTCTGACCGCTGTGAAAGTGTTTGACATTTTTCGCAAATCTGAGGGCTTGTCCGTCTCTATTCTTTAAAGTAACTTTTCTTCTGACCAACTTCATTCTGAACTCTTGGCAAAGACTTAACCGTGAACTACTCTGAACTGTGTGATCCTCTGCAAAGACTCTGGTCTATTGACTTTGGCTCAGGCCTCTTGATTTGATTTCCTCATCGTAGTAGCCTTTTATAGATTGCCCTGCTTACTTACTTGTTGGTGCTGCTCAATTTATGTCTAACCTTGTCTTTCCCTTCCTAAATAATTGCTGGAGTGCCATTTTGCTCACACTTCATTTTGAGCCTAACTTGTCCAGAATCTATTGGGTGGTGTGTAGTATATAAAGAATGTGATGTTTCTCCTGCTTTACTTTAGTGAATTGTTTTACAACTGATGTGTAAATAAATGTATATTCTTTTACTCAGAAACCTTGAGTCAGTGTTTGTTTGAACCATAGTAATTGCTGTCCTTTGAGTAACTATTGATACTGCTCACTTTACTCTTGAGATAAGTATGGCTGCCCAGCCATCGCTACCACTTTACTGTCTAGTACAGGCTTGTACCAAAGGTGAATTTGTACTGTCACTTGTAGTCTTAATTGTGTGTGGTGTTTCCAAAGGGTACTGCATATGATTCTGCCTAACACACATCCAGCCGACAAATAGGCCCTTTTATTCGAGACAGTTTAGGCCTGCACAATCCACGATGGAGGCCATGGTGACCTTCATGCAGTGCACCTGTGAGCCTTCAAAAGTGCTGTTTCAGCAGTCCTATAGC
This sequence comes from Ambystoma mexicanum, assembly GCF_040938575.1. Lineage (NCBI taxonomy): Eukaryota > Metazoa > Chordata > Amphibia > Caudata > Ambystomatidae > Ambystoma > Ambystoma mexicanum. The sequence continues at coordinate 801,150,581 of NC_090928.1, forward strand.
ACATGTCTGTTTTAGGGAGCTCTTGGGGCAAGTTTTACCCAAAGTCAATAAGTTGTGATGTCCGTATCCATTTTCCACTATAAGAAAAAGAAAAATAGCCAACTCTTGGGCACTTGTAATGAGAAACAAACACTACATGTTTCCAACACTATTCCCAAACTCCTCCATATTGTGGTTTATTATCCTTTATGATCACATTCATCTTATTGCCTTCATGGCATAATTACAGCATGAATCGTATTCGACTTTACCCCAGGGGTTATCAGCAGTTCACGGAACATACAGTTCTGTCTGTTCAGAAGCCAACATAATTGGTAAACCTGTGGGAAGCCAGTTGTGTTGTCCCTACGTGCAATGGGTATGGAGGGAACATCCAGTGAGATGTTGGCAGGCAAGTTGTGTTGCCAAAGTACATGGGAGTGTATGTTGCCTACTAAGGTGGACTGGGGATTCATCATGGACCTCTGCAGGTAAGCATGTTCAATCAGTATTCACTCAGACATTTCTCCTGGTGTCAGTACTATGCACTGGGAGAGTAACAGTGTGTGTTGAAGAAATGTCTATTTGGGAGGCATTATTGTGATGTTGCACCTTGTTGAGAAGAACTCTGTGGATGAGAAGTGGGCATAGAGTAATGCAGATTTGGGGGTGCAGATTAGTGGAGGTGCTGGGACGAGAAATGACTTGTGGGTGCTGCCTTCATGTATGGTGTTGGTGCATAGATTATTGGCGGTACTGGGATAAGGGAGTACTTGTGGTTTGACCTTAATGTAGAGTGTTGGGGCACAGATTAGTGGAGGTACTGGGACGTGGAGTGTTGGTCACATAAGAGGATTGGAAGCAATGGTGATTGCTGGTAAGTCATCCTTGATTACTTTTTTTCAATGGGTCTGGTGCAAACGTTGTTCATATAACGATATGTTCATGTCGCCCTGGGAGCCTGTTGTGAGCGTGGCGAGAGCTGCTGATTTTTGCTTGTGCTGCTGGTTTCTGTGTGCATTTAATTCCATGAATCAGCTCCCAGCACTGTACAGTTGGGTGGTGCAATGTTTGCGCCCGCACTAACTACCTTTCATGGATTTAGCGCTTTATTTGTCAATTAGCCCTAATATATGTTGGGTCAGGAGTTTTTGATGCTTGACTATGTCCCTGGGGACTGCCAGCTAATGTGGAAATGTTGTGGTAAAAAACATTTGGTGAGCAAAGTGAGAAGGTATGTAATTATGTATCCCAATGCAACTGATTACACTTGTGGACCCTGAGATCACATGATACGCTTTACGTTCCATTGCAATCAAAAAGCATGATAATAAGTACATTGCATTGCAAGACAATACAATTTGAGTTGGCAGAGATGGCTAGTACTGTAACATTAGACATAACAGCTATGTGTTGGTGGAGAGCACTGTTATAGCATTCCATGTTATGCTATGAGCTTTTACACTACACCATAGTAGTCTGGCAGCATCAAGGCTTGTTCAGGGAGTGGCACATTGTGCTCATACCAGGGGGATCCAGAGCTTGGCCTATGGGAGAATATAAAGAGACAGCAGGGGAAGGTAAATGATGAGAATGTTTAAACACACATGAAAGATGTGGACAAGAAAACAAATGGAATTAGGGATTGTTTTGGAATCTTGAATGGTTTGCTTACCTGTAAAATCAGGGTAGAATAAACAGTTTAGCACTGATCAGAACACTTAAAATGTTTAGTGTTCTTGTGAACGAGTGTATACCCATGTGGGCAGTTTCTGATACATACAGAAAAGAAGTTAAATTAGTAAGTGATTGCGTGATGAGCTTGAGATGTGCTGAATCATATGGAGGCTTGCTTGTAGGTTAGATGTAAATATAACCTGAGAGACTCTTAAGAGATCAATCTGGCATTGCTAAGCCATCTATTAAGTGACAGACCGCAGAGTCAACTGTGTGCAAGGCAAATGAGGTGAACACATACGGGAACAGAAATCAGGTTTGTCGGTCACCCTTCACAGTGCCATACATGCATGGCAAGATACAAAAAATCGTGGCATTCTTTACATGTATTGCAGCGGCAAAACCACAGTCTTCTTGCCGCGATTTTTTGTGTAAACTGTCATTTTTGCCGCAATTTTAACACATGGAACCGTTCCTCGTCCCCCATGTGCCCAGTCCCACTTTTGATCCTTTCCTCTGCTTGCCCCCCTCCACTGGTTTGAGCTCCACTGGCTCTTTGCTTCCTCACCTCCTACTCTTTGTTCCGAACTCATCTAAAAGTACGCGTTATCATTTTAGGCTTTTTTGGCTGCTTCTGGCTTTTCTTCATGCTGACTTTTGTTGTACTATTTTATTAAAATATATGGTTTTGGCCTAAAGCACTATGTAAAAAAAAAAAATACATAAACGAAATTACACTGGGACCATCTGGGGCTGCTACTAACTGTGGTAGCAATAATGAGGGAACAATACCACTTCTGGGAACCCCTTCAAATATATTCAAAGTTTCATTAATGTATTTATCAATACCTACATCTAAGTGTTACTGAGGATGCTCTTCAAGCTATTCAGTAGAATGTATAATTTTTGCCAGATTAACTAGTCCTTGCCAAGACTTTTTATCTGTTCTTCAGTACCGTTAGGCAACCCTGTCAATCAAGTGATGTTGTGCTCCAAGATTTCTAACATTCTCTTTTCGATGTACAACGTTAACATAAAATCCATGAGGAGTTCTAATGGTGGTGATGCAACGGGTTTGGATCGTAGATTAACAAAGGCCAGAAAAGCATGTGCCGTCTGAATAATGATGCTCTCATGCAAAAACAGTTGCTGCACAGTATGTGTTACTGGAAATATTTTTAATGTGACCATATTTTGTTACTGTTAGTCCTTTATTGCATCTGTATGCCAGGTAGTAGTATAAGGAAAAAACAATAATCCAATGCCAGGATATATATTGTTCATTAGTCACTAGATATAATGCCAATTATAACCGGCTATATTGTACACTGTTGATACATTTCTATTCAGGGTCAATTGATCGTGTGTTTGATTTGTGGTTGGTTCTACGGCAGCTTATACATACTTTATCTAATATTTTTGTGGAACTTGGTACAAACCTAGCTATGTATTTTATCACTTAAAAAACATTAGCTAAGGTGCATTTAACCTGTGCAGATTTAACACACCAAATAATAATTATAATTTGGCACTTATATAGTGCTAGGAACCATCAGGTATCTGAGAGCTGCTTATTATTACCCACGGTGTGTGGTGCTCGTTTATTGAGATGGGCGAAAGGCTGAGTTTGGCCCTGCGGGGACAGGCTCTGCACAGATGTTGAAGTGAGTGCTCTACTCACTGTGCTATCGGACTGGCCGAAAGCCTTACAATTCAGAGGATGTGGGAAGTCATGACCAGCTTACTTCAGCACGCTCCCGTTGATGTCCGCCACAATGCTTTATCCCCCTTAATGCAATTTTGTATGTTATCGTATGTCATTGTGAATCTCTTCTCTATAATATGTATGTACTCCTGGGCTTTGCAACAGGAATACTCTGAGTTAAGCTCGTAATTTTTTTAACGGTTTACTGTAAATGCTTGGAAATAACAATGGGTATTGAAAAAACACGTTCAAAATACCGAACTCTTCCCTACCCTTCCAAACACTTACCAAGTGACCCTGCCCCATTGCCATGCTCCCCCCACTGCCCTCAAGTTCTTTTTTCCCTCCCTAGCCTTCTCCCATTCGCCCAAACACTTGTTTTGTGTGACACACTTTAATTCCCGATCACATCTTCTATTGTAACAGCGGTTATCCCCCAACCCCCGGGCTCCCTTATTTCAAATGCTGTCCTTTTTAACTCCACACCCACCTCTAACCTGAAGCCAGTTCTTCCTTTTTCCTTCTCCAAATGGTTTTCTTTCACTTCTAATTTTCAGCTAACCATGGAATAACTGCGGTTATCTCTCACATACAAAAAAGAAAAATGTGACTTTTTCAATTCTGAAAAGCAGCGCGCTAATGCATTGTGGGGCACATATAGGCCGACAGAGCTGACAGTTTCAGGAGGATAGCTCAGGAGCAACATGCTCGTCTTGGAAGCAAGACGACGCGGAGCAACACAGGTTTGATCTCCGGGTCTGTGCTTAGAAACCTCTGGGTATTAAGCGTGTTATAAGTAACCAATTATAATCATACATAGTTATCATTTTGGGAGCAGAGGAATGCTTCCCTGTCAAATATGTTAACAACTACTGACGGAATAACCACAGACCACTCCCAGAAATCAAGTCACAGCTTCGTGCCTAAGTTGTTTTGTACCTCAGCCAATTCCATCCAGCGGCTTCTGTTGTGCACTGCACATACTTTGGGATTGTTTCTCTTTGGGAAAATCAATGGAAGTAGGCCGAAAACAGAGTTTTTTGCTTTTTTAACAACTTTTTCATTTTTTAATGAATCTTTCCCAAAATGTCCAATCGAGATGGGGAGGGCAGGGCAACATGTGGGTCATGGGTTCGGTGCATGACAAACCTTTTGTTTGCAGAATATCAGACAAATCCGTCATGTCAGTCAAAAGTTGTTAGCAATTACATTTTCGGGTTTCCTGTGGAACTAGCTATGTAACTTAACTACAGCCTGGCGACTGCTGCACTTCAATACCTGTTTGTCAGAAATTGGGTAAAAACCAACTCATGTTCGGCAGTTTTAGAAAGAATTGTGTATTTTGCTCAGCACCAAAGTAGATGGCATGAATTATTGTCTGCACTTCTGGGTACATCTTGAACACTACATGTCAAATTGCATGTGTTACATTTCTGAAGATCATAAGCTCTACTTTTAACATTATAACATTTGAATATGTTATGATCCATGTACATGATTGGCATCTCTTGGTTGACCTTCCTGTGATTAATCACCATGAGAGCCATCCCAATCCGTTAATTCTATCTATGCGCTCCCCCTTCGGAGCAACAAGGGTTTCCTACAGAGAACGTAATGCTAAGATTTCCACTGCATTGAGGCTACTGAAATGGGCTAAGCAGAACAAAGAAACTATTTAGAATCAGTTAATTATTCCTACATTTGGTGGGATTGAACACTGTCTTGCTAGTTCTTTTATCATCTCCATTTTGGATAATATTGTTAACATTTTCCAAGTGGCACATAGGTTTAAACAACTAGAAAACACTAGTTCAAGGTTTGTTCCTAGATGGCACACTACAGATTGTAGGAGCATGGAATATTGTTTTTAAGCACTAAAGCATCTATGTGGGAACAGATTAGAGGCTTGATTAAATCCTGAACATGCAGCTTATTAGAATAATGCAATTCCAAGATGGCCGCCGCCTGGAGGAGACGCATCTCCTGGTCTTCCGTCCGGGTGAGAAACTGAAAGGAGCTAAAAGGTGTCAAAACGCACATAAATCTGCAGTGCTTCATCTGAAAACCTTGCCAGAGGCGAGTCATTGCTCCTTGGGTGGTCTGGAAGCGGTTGGAGCCTGAGGAGAGCTGTGACTCCTAAACGAACTGCAACGTGAGGGAGCTGCAGATCGCGGCTTATGGAGGCAGCGTGTGGCCAGACATAACACAGGATTAACTGAATTAAAGTGCAGGCACCTCGAAGAGCCGACCCTCGCTTGGAGCACGGAATCGGAGACAGAGTGTCTGTAGAGACTGGACCACGGCCACCCCGCTGAGGTAGGAGTCACTGCCCCAGGTGCCGCTGTAGGCGACCCGACATGTATAAAGGAGGCGTGAGACCGTGGCAGCGCTGCAGCCCGCTCCACTGAGACAGCGGGTCCGTTTCAGTGGTGGGTTCTGCAGACCGCAGAAAGCTGCTGCAGTATAGGCTGCAGGAAGATCAGTACTGGCCAGCCCACCAATAAATGACAGTGTGATGGTGCTGAGGTTCCCCAACGGAGCGGGCAGAGGAGATGCCTGCCAGAAGGTGAGCACTGTGTGGGGAGCATTTAAACATCCACGGAATAGAAGCTGCTTAGCTGCTGGAAGGCCCGCAGGACCCCATGAATAGTTGGAGATAGGAAGCCCCAGACACGGGGACAGGCCATAAGAAGTGAGTTTATGGGAGGACAGTGACTGAGCTCCCAGGTCTTAATGCAACAAAGATACCCGAAACAGCTCGGTAAGAAGGGTGCGCAGACCGTAGAATCATAAAGTGGTGTAGAGTACAGAACAGCTGGTTGGAGCTGTGAGTAAGGATAGTACCCAGCCTTTGCTGAAAGAAAAGGGGAGAATCCCACCCTGGAGACAAGCTGCAGAGGGAGAGGGGCTGTGAAGAGACAGTCAGCACGCAGTAACACCCAGCAAGCCATGGGCAATAATACCAGAGGATAGACGTGGCCGAATTCTGGCCTCCCTCCTCCCCGCTCACTGAGTTGCAAGGAGAGAACACAGTGCCAGAACAACGGATGGGGAAATACAGCTGGGGAGACATGTACCAATTTGTTGAACACAGACAGAGGAAGTGGGAAAGCATCAGATATTGGATCCTGGACAGAGAAGGGAGAAGCAGTACCCCAACACAAATAACCCACACATAAGCAAGTAAACAGCGGAGAACAAACGAGAAGGTTACCAACATGAGAAAGCGGAAAATACTCCTGGAGAAAGTGAGAACTGCGCCCAGAGAGGGGAGAATCCAAGCGACAGAGACTCCATTGACCCCAACACCTGGTTGGCGGGAGAAATAAGTAATAAACAAAGCTGCACTAGCAAGCGCGACCCCAACACCCCTGATGCCAGGGGTAAATCCAGAAGTGCCACCACAAAAGCCAGAGGAGTGTCAAGATGACAGGAGGGGCACACTGAGAGGTGCTGGAGACAGAAAGAAATAGAGGACAGCAAAGCACCCTCTCCCCAACAGGAAACTGCTGAATCAAAGGCAGTGAGGACAACAGACACAATGTCACAGGAGAAATTACTGAACTGCCTGAAAGAAATGGAGGCCTGAATGACTAACACGTGGCAGGACCAAATGGGACAAATGAAAGAAGAACCGAAATTGGCATTGCTTGAAGTCAGGAAAGAGATGACGGAACTGGGAGAACGTGTAGATGTGGTGGAGAGAGGTCTATCCAGCTTGGCAGAAGACGCCAAACAGAGTAGAATTCTTCTGGACCAGGTGGCTAGAGCGACAAGCAATCTAGAAGTACAGGCTTAAGACTTAGAAAACAGATCACGCAGTCCAACATCAGGATCAAGGGCCTGGCGGAGTCAGTTCTGGATGCAGACCTGAGAGATACAATACTACAATGCTTCAGTACCCTGATTAAGAACACCCAACCGGAGGACATTCGGATCGACAGAGTGCATCGGGTTGGCCCCAAGAGAAAACAACCATGGTTGAGACCCAGAGATGTCCTGGTGGCCTTATCTTCTTACATGCAAAAGGAAGAAATATTGAAAGCTTCTAGAACGCACACTGAGCTGACGATCAATGGAACTCGGGTCTAGCTCTATTAGGATTTGGCTATATCGACTCTCCACAAGAGAAGGTTAATGTGGCCTGTGACGACGGCCCTGAAGGATAAACAGATTTTGTATCAATGGGCATACCCCTTTGTTCTCATTTTGTCCTAGGAGGGCAAGACACAACGCATCAGCAGATGTGAGGAGGGGCTTTCCCTGCTGCATATAGAAGAGGACCCAAATCGGGCAGATCGCAGGAGATCCACCCAAGCCTTCGGAATGGATAACCGAAAGCAGAAGGAAGAATGACCGTGCCTCAGCATTGACGGGACCATACAAACATCCAGAGTAAACAATTTGGAAGCAGACTTCTGAGGGATAAAATTGGGATACTAATCCACCAGTACAGCCCAGGCGAAATAGAGAAGATGCAAGACAAAAAACTGCTAGCCCGGATTGGAGTCAAACTCAGGATAGTTTAATGTCCTGGCGGGAGGAAGAGATGGGAGACATTATGGTCCAATGCCCTGAAATGAAGTCAGGGGGGTCCTGCTAGACCCTAACCACAATCTGTTCAAGGGGAAAAGGGAAGTTGGGCTGGGGTGGGGGGAGGTACGGGGAAGGGAAGTTGGGAACATGGGAGGGGGGGAGAAGCGCTAGTTGAGTTCAGGAAAAGAGTTATGGAAATAGTTGCTTGGATACGAAACAGCCTAGGAGGCTACTGAGTAAAAAACAGGGTCAGCAGTTGTTAGAGAATAGCCCCTATGAATGAGGCGGTAATCATAACGCTGAATGACCAAGGGCTGAACTCCCAGATGAAGCGTCGTTCAATGCTCGGGAGACTAGTAGAAATGCAGGCTTCGATAAGGATCCTACAAAAAAGACACCTGCTCCCGGGGGACAAGAAGAGAATGATGCATAATAGGTTCCCCCACCAATACTACACCTCCAGTGGAAGCAAGACGAAGGGTGTTGCCATCTTGGTCCACCTGGAGTTGGGATTACTGAAAATGCACCTACTTAAGGACCCGAAGGGGAGATTCTTGGGCCTCAAGGACTGGATAAGGGGCAGAGATATACAATTATAGCACTATATGTCCCCAATGAGAAACAAGACACATACATAGGAGAGATACTGCAGAAACTGGGTGGGTGGTGTGATGGACAAGTTATAATAGGCGGACCCAACCCTTGATAAAGATGGGAAAAATAGACAAGCACTGGGCAAACTGTTTCAGGACCTTGGGGTGATAGAGACATGGAGGTTCTTCCAAAGACAGGAAGGGAGTACACCCACTATTCTGCAGTACACAGAGGCCATTCACGGATCGATATGATCTTGGTATCAGCGACCCTGATCCCACACGTGACGAAAGTCGAAATAGGGGTGCAATACCTCACAGATCATGCACCAGTGATAGTAAACATTGAATTGGGGGGGGGGCATAAGAAGAGAGCAACCTAGATGGAGGCTAAATGAGTTAATACTGAAGGATATCGCACATAGAGCACATATGGAAGAAGTGATAGACAACTATTTTAAAGAAAACGATAATGGGAAAACAAAATGGGAACAGTGTGGGATGCAGGGAAAGTAGTGATACGGGGGGAATTCATCTCACAGGCGGTGGCATAGAATAGAGAGAAGGCCCTAGTCACCCAAAAACTGGAGAAGGAATTAAAGGAAGCTGAACTCGAGCACAAAACTAGACAGTCGCAAAAAACTCTCACGGCACTCAGGAAAGTTAGGGCCCAATTAGAAGCCCACACGGCTGACCAGATAGCGCAAACAGTCCTCCGTACAAAGCAGTCGTATTATGTACATGGAGGGAAAGCAAATACATTCCTGGTGGCAAAGCTACAGAAACATAGGTCTCATAACTACATTACACAGCTCAGGAATTCTTGGGGAGAATTGTGCATAAGCGAGAAGGAGAAAAAAGAAATAATGATTAGCTACCACGAAGAGCTACTAAAACGGGAGAACTTGGCGCCAAAAAAACAGCGAGCTTACTTGGCAGCCACACCACTTCCCCAGGTTAGAGAGGAGGAGAGAGACATATTAGGAGGCAGTATAATAGCCCAGCAGTTCAGTGATGCAATAATGGCGCTCCCGACAAATGAAACGCTGGGGCCAGATGGGTTGGGGAACGGCTATTACAAGACATTCCGCACACAATTGCTTGTCCCACTCACAAAGCTCCTCAATATCATAAGGGAAAAGGGGTCAGTCATGCTAGATATGGGGAAGTCCACAACATTACTAGTCCTGAAACTGGGGAAAGATCCGACTGAGTGTGCCAGCTACTGCCCCATCGCGCAGTTAAACACAGACGCGAAGATATATGCCAGAATACTAGCGACCAGGCTGGCAAAGATTCTCCCCCAAATCGTGAATGTAGACCAAACTGGGTTCATTGCAGGGAAACACACACAAGATAATGTCCATAGAGCCATAAACAATATTAATCTAGGAGCTAGAATGAGCCAACGATTCTCGGTGGCGGCACTGGACGCCAAGCAAGCTTTCAATAGCTTGGACTGGGAATTTCTAAAACGGGTAAAAGAGGGGTTCGGATGTGGGCAGGAGTTCACTAAAATGGTGTTAGGGAATTTACAAATCCCCTCCACTTGTTTTCTGATCAACAGACAAGGCTCGGAGCAAATACCCATCAGAAGATGCACATGGCAGGGCAGTCCCCTATCCTCACTGATCTTTGGTATGGCCATGGAACCATTTGCAGTGCAGATCATATAAGACCTGGCCTTTAAAGCAGTTAGAAGCGGGGAAACCACACACAAAATCGCATTATATGCGGACTATGTCATGCTATTCATGAATGACCCCCGAAGCACCTTGCCCCATGCTATGCAAAAACTGCAGGAGTTCGTCAAACTGTCAGGGTTAAAAAGCCTTAAATAATTCGGAGGGGGAAGAAATGATCGCTGAGTTAGGAAAGAGATACCCCCCAGTGTGGGAAAAAGAGTCCCTTAACTATCTGGAGATCCGACTAACCAGGGACCCGAGAAAACTGTATGAAGCAAACATCAAACCTCTCTGGAAACAGCTCCAGGATGACCTGCATAGATGGGATGCACACAAATTGTCCTGGTTTGCCAGAGTCGCCGCAATAAAGATGACACTCTTTCCTCGCCTTATGTGGTTAGCTCGAGTACGGTAGAGATACCCCTCCCCCCCCGCATGAGCAAAATCCTGCAGGCTGCAATTTTCACCTTTATATGGCAAGGGAAAATACCTAGGCTACAAAATGAACTCACAATGCGTCCTCCTCTTCTTGGGGGATTGGGGGTTCCCAACATCGAAAGGTATATCTTGGCGGCCTAAATAACACCCATGCTAAAATAATCCACGAAGCAGGATGGCAAAGCTAGGTGGTCTCAGCTAGAGCAGGTGGTCACGACGACCCCCCTCAAAGTACTGCGCACTCTCAACTCTCAGGGCCGGGAAAGGGGAGGCCAACTCCTGGATGTCACCAGGGTGACTCTTCCCCAGTTGGGACAAGACACTGGGGAAGGGGGGAGAATCCGGTGGGGCCTGTCCCCACATTCCCCATTAATGCATAACTCCAAATTCACCCCAGGGTTGCAAACAAGATTTTGGGAGGGATGGAAAGATGCAGAACATTTGAACCTAGCGGACATGTACCAGGTAGGGGAACCACTAACATTCGAGGAATGTAAATGTAAATTCGGCATTTGTGATAAAGAGAGGTACGGATACATACAAGTCTGACACTGGATCTCTCAACCTATTGTAAAAAGGGCGAGTACTAGAATCCTGGTAGGTCTAGATCTCACAATGCAGGAGGGATGTACTAAAGGAGAGATCTTGAGAATATACAGGCTGCTGGACAAGGCCCAAGTGGGATATAGGCTTCCATATAAAACTAACTGGGAGAAGTATATGGGAGAAACACTCACTGAAGAGGAATGGGGGCAGATATGGACAACAGAGCACAAATCCTCGAAGTGCAATGCGATTAAGGAAGCAGCATATAAACTGTGCTTCCGGTGGTATATGCCACCCTACCGCCTGCACAAGATAAACCCAAATCACTCCCCGGACTGCTGACCCTTGCCCAAAACCCCCTCTGGCAAACCCATTGGCCAGGTGGAGTCAGGACTCGGGCCTCTAGAGCCTGGCATCCTCTTCCAAAACCCTCTTGGGGCCACTCCTGGCGCCTACGGCGCCAGGCTCATACACCATGAAAAACATGTGCTTGGGAACTACTTAATGTGTTGTCAGCCAACATGGAGGCATGGAGGCATCCACATAGCTTGGTTCGAAGGAACCAAGCTATGCGGTCTAGTGTTTTGGGTGTGGTAGCCTAGGGACTGCTTTACCTGGACTATTTTGTTGGGGCTATTTAAACCACACCCGAGCAAGACAACACGCTTCGTGTTACTTTGCAGCTTGCAACGTGACGCTCACCGTGTCCAGCTATTCCCTCGAACCTCGGAGAAGCAGGACCTGCAAGGAGACAAAAGGAACATCATTAGCAGCAGCATCTTACCTGCAGTCTTCAACTTTAGCCACTCGCAGCTACTGAGAACAGCTTCCTCGAATCTGCACACCTCCCAGACAGAACGACCTGAAAGAGGAAGATAGAGGCAACATTAAAGAAAGCAGTAGAGACATTTGCAAATTACGAACTGCTCAAAAGGCTTACCTTGCTGGCCGCCTCTCGGCAGGCACCACTCCGGACATTCCACTCATGCTGAAGAACACCGCGACCTACAAGGAAGGAAAACACAGGTTATCAAAGGCAAGACTTTGCAGCGCTGCGCATAGCACTTACCGCATTATAGCGCTCTTAATGCGCCATCATTTACCAGTGGGGCTCAACCAAGCCAGTTCGCCGTGCTGAAGCTCTGCATACCTAAGGGAGAAAAAAGAGGCATTTTAAAGAAAGAAAGGCATGCAGGATAGCAACAAAACTAAAGAACAGCAATAAGACCTATCTGAACAATATCAAACAGGCCGGCGCCAGTGAACCAACTGGACCACACACGCCCATGAAAGACAAAGCGCCCTGCAAAGAAGGCAGGACGGAGAGCACGCCTAACTCTACCACAAGGCAGAACCTTCCCCGCAGACCACATCAGGGCAAAGCTGAGAAGCATACCAGCGAGTAACCCGGCTGGGTGGCGTCCCTGTGGATACCAGGTGAGCGTAACAGAATGCAAAGCTTACCATAACAAATCCACCTGGGCGCCATGGAGACATCAGAAATGGACCAATTGGCCCAATTACTAGGAGAGCTTTGTGCTGAGGTTCATTCTGCCCGACAAGAGACTAATGTCCTCCGGAGAGACCTAATAGTGACCAAAGAACGCACTGAAGAGATTAGCAGGCAATACTTGCAATCCCAGGCAGGACAGACGCCTCTACCTTGAAGCAATCTAATGATGCAAAACCCCGCCATACCATCCACTACCTCCACTCCGGTACAGATCACATTACCTGGAACAGTACACCTGGCACCATCAGAAAGATTCTCAGGCGACCCATGGAAGTATGCAGCATTCATCAATCAGTGTCGCCTTCATTTTCTTTGTAGGCCTGGAGCATTTCCAAACGACCAAGCTCGGGTAGCTTTTGTCTTATCTTACCTGAGTGGTAGTGCAGCAGATTGGTTGGTGCCGTTGGTAACCCATGACGATCCTCTATTACATGACTTTGGGGGGTTCCAGAGAGAAAACCCATACCGCCATACCCAGGAACAAGCAGTAGACAATGAACTCTTGTCCCTCCGACATGGGAATCAGGACTTGTTAACGTACATTGCTACCTTCAACAGACTGGTTGCCGAAGCTAGCTGGCCAGATAACAAAAGAACCGCATTATTCCATCAAGGCTTACGAGGCGAATTAAAGGACATTTTAGCCCAGGTGATTGATCTACCCAGAGACTGTGCCGAATTCATAAATCTGGTCGTGCAGCTAGACCACCGGTTGCAGGACTGAAAAGCAGACCGGTCTAAGACGGACCGTCGGACCATGTATGTTCGACCAAGGAAAAACACACACGGTGTACCTGAAAATGCTGTAGAACCCATGCCGATTGGAGGGATACGGCCTCCATTAACAAAACAAGAGTAGGACAAAAGAAGACAACAACAACTTTGTTTGTATTGTGGGAAACCAGGACATTTCCTGAAGGACTGTCCAGTAAAACCCTCAAGAAGAACAGTCAGGGCCACAGAGAAGGATGAAGCTAAGGAATCGGAAAACTATCAAGCTCAACAAACGTAGAGGTCAGTTGGTCAAGTGAGAAGAAAGAGTTGCTGACCTCGCACTTTGCAATACCAGTGATCTTAATTACCCACCAACAGTCGTCAAGAATGCATGCCGTTGAAGCATACATCGATAGCGGAGCAGTTGGAAATTATATTGATCAAGAACTGGCAGCAGAGATGGGGCTTCCTTTGTGTTCTAAGCCAACTATGGAGAAGGTAACCACCGTGGATGGGACAGAAATCGCTTCCGGACCAGTAACCCAGTGCACAGCCAGGGTAACCTTGCTGTGCCAGGACGGACATCGGGAGTCTATTTCATTTTATCTCATCAGGGCACCGCAGTTCAGGCTAATACTAGGGAGCCATGGTTGGTTGCTCACAACCCTTTGATAGACTGGCAGGCACAAAAATTAACCTTCTCCAGTGACTGCTCACCTTCCTGCTATTACCAAGAGGAGAAACCCGATGTCTGTATCCCCATGACTCCCGGAGCGACAGTATCAACCCTGGGAGCAACTAATACCTTGCCAAGTGAATACCATGATTTTCAGGATGTTTTCCGAAAGGACCAAGCCAATACATTGCCGCCGCACAGGCCCTATGACTGTCAGATCGACCTTGTTCCTGGTGAACAAATGCCTTGTGGCAGCATCTACACTCTCACAGAACCGGAAAACCTTCATTTGAAATCCTACTTAGACCAGTACCTTGCAAACGGATGTATTGGTCCTTTAAAGTCCCCCGCAGCCAGTCCTTTGTTCTTCGTACCGAAAAAGGAAGGCGACTTGAGAACCTGTATTGACTACCGCGCATTGAACCAGATCACCGTGAAGAACCGCTACCCCTTGCCACTTATCCCTGAGATGCTAGACCAAGTTAAAGATGCCCAGATTTATACCGAATTGGACCTTCGAGGAGCGTAACCACCTGGTCCGAGTCAGAAAAGGAGACAAATGGAAAACCGCCTCCATACTAAGTATGGCTTGTTTAAATATCAAGTCATGCCCTTCAGGTTATGCAACGCTCCTGCGGCATTCCAATATTTCATGAATGAAGTCTTAAAGGAGTTCATTGATGTGTGCGCCTTAGTGTACATAGACGACATCTTAGTATACTCAGCCTCGAAACAAGATCATGTCAGGCACGTTCGTTCAGTCCACACCAAGCTCCGTCAACATCGCTTGTTTGCAAAGCTTGAAAAATGCTTTTTTCACGACACCGAAGTAGAGTTTCTTGGTTTTATCCTTATTCCAGGAGGCATCAGAATGGACGTGCACAAGGTAGATGCCATTCTGAAATGGCCTTCACCGATGTCTCTGAAAGGGGCTTTGCGAACTTCTACCGCCGGTTCATCCCAGACTTCTCTCAGGTTGTGCACCCAATCACAGTACTATTACAAAAAAACAATAAAAAGTTTGCTTGGACCGAAGAAGCAGAAGAGGCCTTTCAGGAACTTAAACAAAGGTTTACCTCTGCTAGCATCCTGCGACATCCTCATCCAGACCTCCCTTGTGTCATTGAAACTGATGCGTCCAGTCTCGCAATGGGGGCTGTCCTTTCACAGAGACACCCGGAAACCAGCCAGCTACATCCTGTGGCCTTCTGGTCGAAAAAGTTCTCACCTCCAGAGATTAATTATGCTATCACGGAACTCATGGCTATCAAATCCGCCTTTAAAACCTGGAGGCACTACTTTGTGGGGGACAGACACACCATTACAGTCATCAAGACCACCGAAACCTGCAATATCTCAAAACAGCCAAGGCCCAGTCCTCGCGCCAATTACGGTGGGCCCTTTTCTTTGCCGAATATGATTATGTAATCACATTTCGACCAGGAGTCAGAAATGGAAAGGCGGATGCCTTATCTCGCATGGGCATAGATGAAATAGTATATACAACTCCAGACCCAGTACCTATTATACCTGAAGACAAACTCTTGGGTATCACGACAGCCTTAACACAAGCAGAACTACAAAAAAAAATCCAACAGACAATGAATCCTGATGCCTTCCTCGCATGGCAAACTCAAGGAGAACAATATACCATCAAGGACCATCTACCCTTTTTTAGGGATCGCCTATATGTACCCAAGAAGGAATTACAACAGCATATTCTTTCAAACTATCATGATTCACTGATCGAAGGGCATCCTGGGATCGCCAAAACCCTAGCTAAGGTGAAAGAGAACTTTTGGTGGCCTACCTGGCGTAAGGACATCATTTCGTATATTCAGCCCTGCGGTGTCTGTGCACAAAATAAATCACAGAAACAAAAAACATCTGGTCTCCTACAACCATTGGACATTCCTCCAGTTCCATGGCACACTCTCTCCCATGACTTCATCACTGATCTACCTCCAAGCCAAGGGTTCAACACCATCCTTGTAGTTGTGGACTTATTCTCGAAGATGGCCCATTTTATTCCTCTCAAAGGCCTCCCAGGCGCAGCCACTTTAGCAAAAGTGTTCCTGGTTGGCTTGGTTAAGCTACATGGCTTCCCTTCAGTTCTGGTCTCTAATCGAGGCAGCCAGTTTGTTTCAAACTTCTGGAAAAAATATTATGCAATGGTGCAGATCGACGTTCGGCTATCTACAAGTCACCATCCCCAAACGGATGGCCAAACCAAGAGAACCAATCAGACACTCGAGCAATATTTACAGTGCATGCTGCACCACGAACAAAGGAATTGGAAAGACCTACTATGGATAGCCGAATATGAATAATAAAAATTATTTGCATTCAAGTACGGGACAAACGGCCTTCTATACCCTTTATGGCAGACATCCACGTACCTCTGAACTAGACCTTCCAGCCAGCTTGGAAATGCCAGCGGTAAAGACTCTACATACAACCATTACTCAGGCTTTCAAAAGGGAAAATGAACACCTTATTCATGCCAAAGAAAAACAAAAGAGATTCGCCGACCAACACCGGAAAAAGGCCCCAGATTATCAAGTAGGAGACAAAGTTTGGTTAGCCGCTAAATTCGTACCCATCAAGGGAACCCGGACCTTTCATCCCAGATTCTTAGGACCCTATACCATTAAGGAAATGTGGGGGAACAGGGGACCTCTACCACATGTGGTGGACCTGCCCGAAAATGGTCCTATTTTGGAAGGAGGTGCTGGGACAAATAAAGGACATGACACTAGTGACCCTCCCACATGAACCAAAAGTAATTTTGCTAGGCATGGTGGTTGAAAATATACATGCAGCGTCTGGGAATAGTGTAGCACTTATTACACATCTTCTGTCGGCAGCAAGAAGAACATTGGCTCAAGGGTGGAAATCTGAACTGGGTCCGATAATAGCCTGGTGGTGGGTTAAAATATGGGGAACTACGGCAATGGAGAACATATGCACCATCAAGTCAGGCAGATACTTAATATTCCTGGCGATATAGCATCCCTTGAGAGAGTTTGTGAAGGACAGAGAGAATTACTTCTACTAACCCAATATACTCAGGAAGGTCCAAGTCAGCTGATACTCTGGGGACGTACAAAACAGAACATCAGGACTCAGCTGCAGGTTCCGTGCAAAAGCAGAACTCGACAGATGGCGCAGTTGCAGGAAGGGGAGGGGGTCATTGGGGGGAAGGGAGTTATGGGGTTTGAGTTGATAAAAACTGCAGAGTCAACATAGTCACTGTAAAAGGCATTGAAAGTACAGAAGATCATTATGTAATGTAAACGGCTTAAGAATAAGAGTGTGATTGATGTAATTTCTGTGAAATCTGTGGAATAAATAAACCTTGATAAAAAAAAGAATAATACAATTGAATTTTTGAAAATTGTCTCTTGCAACGGAGGGGTTGCGCAAAGTCACAATAGTGACAAGTCATCTCCATCAGCCTGGGAAAGACATTTTTCCCAACTTTAGAATCCCCCAACACAATTAGAAAATATGTTTTCACTTCACCACAAACCATGGATTGATAGTGTATGAACAACCACCTATTAAACTCACTTTTGAATAATATAGAAATGCATTGTGTCTATCTGTGAAGACCTGCTCTCCAACCATGATTCTAATAGCCCATCTGTTCTCATCTTACTCGATCTATCTTCTGCCTTTGATACGGTCAACCATGTCACCCTGCTCAACTGACTCTGTGATAATATGGGTATAACTGATCAGGCCCTGGCCTGGCTGACTGCCTTCCTCTCCAACCGACCCTCCCAAGTGCAACAGGGGTCCTTCCTTTCCTCTATCTCATTTTCTACCTGTGGTGTTCCCCAAGGGTCTAAACTCTCTCCCTGACTTTTCAACCAATACCTGGCACTGCTCGCTCACTGCATTGCTGCACTTTGCTCAAACTTTCAGTGTTATGCGGATGGCACCCAACTTGTTTTCAGGCTCCCCTCTGCCACCTCTTCTCCCTCCCTCATCTTCATCTCTGATTGTCTGCAATCCAGGAGTGGTGCGCCGCCAATGACCTCTGCCTTAATGCCCGTAAGACATATATCCTCCTCATCAGCACACCCGCACATTTCTTTCCTGTCACTCCCTGCCCTGCCTCCCTTGGCCCTCTCGATGCTCCCACTTGCGAGGCTAAGAACCTCAGGGTCATCTTCAACTTCACACTTTCCTTTTCTCCTCACATCTCTGACATCCCAAAAAAGTCTAACTACCAACTGCACCTCCTCAGAGGTATTCTTCCTTTCCTCTTCGTCCGTCAGAAGCTCAGTGTCTCCAGAGCTCTGGTTCCCTCTAGGCTTGACTATGGAAACAGACTCTTTCTAAATCTGCCTGCAACCACTCTCCACCCTCTGCAGCTCATCCAGAACTGGACTGCAAGACTTGTCCTTGGCCTGAAGCTCTGGGATTGTATCTCTCCAGCTCTGAAATCTCTTCATTGTTTCCCTGGAGCTGCAAGGGTTAAATTCAAGACCCTTTGCATTGTCCACAAGGCTTTCTGGGGTCTGGATCCACAATGCCTTCAACTCTCCCTCCGTAAATACATTCCTACTCAAGCTCTTTGCCCCTTCGCCTCCAACTCCCCCAGGGTCAATCACTTCTCCAAGCAATGAGTTGGGGGTAGATCCTTTTCCTCGGCTGGGGCTTCCTACTGGAACAGCCTCCCTGCCTCTCTGAAACTTGCGGAGAACCATATTTGGTTCTGGAAGCACCTTACGACTTTCCTCTTTGCTTTTGCCTTTGCTCTTCCTCTCCCCTGCTAATCTGTCTGCTTTGGCACCGGGCGCCTGGTTACTTTCTGATTTCGGGCCCAGATCCATGCCCTCCCAGCTACACACCCACACTGCCTCCTGGCAACCCCTGCACTTGGGTCAGTATCTGCAACCCTACAGTCCCCTTCCAGCACTCATCAGACACCCATTGTCTACACCTCAAAGTCACACCTGTTGGCCGCACTACTTGATGTTGTTCTATTATGTGTTCAGCACTTTCCACTCCCCCCCAGCACCTCGCACTTTCCCCCCTTCCTCTCCCCTGCACTTGCACGTTCTCAATGTCACCGGGCCTAGTAAGATAATTATTTTGTTCTCCCCTGTTTCCCCTCCCTTGCCTCATTGCGCTCTGAAAGATTTGTGTATGGGCGTGATACAAATAAAATATCATATCACAAAATGGATTCCATTGGACATATTTAAATATAACACCATGAAATGGGTCATACTATTTGCTCAAATCTTCAATGCAATTGATGTAAATAACTACCTTGGATAGCTAAGAGAAGTCAGCTATTGCTCCAGTCTTTAAAAAAAAGTGATAAATTAGACATGGGCTGATCTCACTAATTGACTCATCCACAAAAAAGATTCTTAGTTTTACTGACATCTGACTCTCTGAATGGGTAAAACTACAGCATATTTCTGATGAGCAATATGTGTTCAGAGAAAGTGTAGGAATGACTGAGCAATCCTTAAATCTCAGACTCAATTTAAATACATTTGTTCTAGGCTATAGGAGCCCTATTTATGGGAGGTTTATGGATTTGAGTTCAGCCTTTGACTGTGTTACTTGGCATAAACTTTGAGAGCCACTCTGTTTTCTTAGTTTGCCCAGGCCACTTCTAAATATGCCAGTTTCCATACATAATAATCTCTCTGCAAGTGCTTGACTGCAAGAGCAGCGCAATCTATCATCACCATTCGGCTTAACCACACTGTCAGCCAGGGATGGGCACTGGCTCTACCTCTGTTCAATATTCATGTTAATTCATTGTCTAAGGAGTTGAACAAATTGATCAAGGGCACGTCAAGAATAGCTGGAATTAAAATGTGTGTGTTGGCTTATGAGGATGGCATTGTACTACTCACACGAATGTCCCTGAGAGCTCTCCCAAAACGGTTGACTGGCTACATCAAATTCAACACAGTTGTTGATATTATTCTGAATGCCTGCAAATCTAATCTAATGTTTAAAGTATTATAATGTATGTGGTCTTGTATGGTACTCTTCTACCACTGTCGGTGGCCTTGCTACATGTGGCTCTATAAGAGAAAGTAGGTTCATTAGTGTATGAGTAGGAGAGGCAGGTGCTATACATAAGGTGTTAATGGGTGCAGGTCTGAAATGCCCTGTTGCCATGTGCTGTAGGAGTCTAGGCTCTGCATTTCAACATCTAGACTCCTCATTTCGGCATTCACATTTTAGCAAGGGTCAGAACTTTACCTAGGGCCAAGGGTGTGAGACTCATAGATGGACTCAAGAGTATGAGTTTCAGGCTGAATTTAAATAGATATGTGTACATTGGGTGTTCCTGTCCTCCCTAATTCAATACTGCAATCACTTTTAAGCAGTTTATGATTTAAACGTTCCCAGGGACCCCATGCATTGGTGATAAATCCTAATCATGAGGTGAAGAAACAACCATCAACTATGATTGGTTTTGTGGTAGCCTCTTTATTATTTTTGTGGCTATTCTTGTAAGTTTTTCTTAAAAAGAAATCGAGTGCTCACACAGAGAAACACCATGATTTTTAACATGACATGGCTAAGTCAAAAACTGGTCAAAACTGTGTGTATAATCAAAGGCAAAGGTGAACAGTACAAAAGGTGCAGGGACCAGTCTCTCTTGGTCATGGATCACCTTTGCTGACTTTGCTATCTCAAAATAATTTTGATGCCCTCTCAGTTGAAATATCCTTGTCAGCAAACGACACTATTTCCATACATGTAGTCTACCATCCCCCAGTTCCCCTTCTTGACTTCCAAGTTAATCTCCTACACCTCCTCGGTGATAATCTGAAAACTAACCCAAGAGCTAATCTCCTAGGAGACTTTAATTTAGAATTCAACGATTCTAAAGATAAAAAAGGCAAGGCCTTTGCCAAAGCTCTCCTAGACTTAGGCTTCATCCAAAAAGTGGAAAACCTGGCCCACATTAAAGGTTGCATACTGGATTGAATAGCTGATCACAGTTGTACAGTTGACATCAGCTCCAACACTCAACGCCCATGGACTGATCACCATCTCCTGCACTTCCAGCTACCATCCAGAATAACAATTAAACATAGCCCAACTGTGTCAGCTGCTACGGCCAGGGCAAAAGAACTACTCACCAAAGATAGAATTATTCCCGTCCTAGAAGTCTCAGTCTTAAAACAAACATTCTCTATCAACCCTACAGAACTGGTAGAGCTCTACAACGTTACTCTTAAAGAAGCAGTAGACCATTAGAGAATAAAAGAGCGAAGAGTATCAAACATACAAACTCTTGGTCCTCCCAAGAATTACTCAACAAAAAAGCCCCGAAACGTGCAGCGTTGACCAAATGGCAATCCTGTCCCTCTGTCTCACAAGAAACACCTACCTGACAGTCGTCAAACAATACAAAAAGGCCATCTCTGCAGCTAAAGCCTCTGCATACAACCTCAGAATTGAAAAAGCCAAATCTCAGTCCAAGTAGTTGTTGGCCATCTTTAACAAACGTATTGTACCCCCCACCTCTACACAACAAACCGTGAAAGATGAAACATGGTGCCACAATATTCAACACGCCATGTTAGACAAAATTAACACACTTCAGGAAAAAATTAAGTCACAATTCAACAACCTGCCTAAGGTCGCAACCCCTCACATAACCCCTACTGGCTTTCAACCAGCCGTGGGTGAACCACCATCTACTAAAAAACCTAAGCCCTTTGCCTTTAAGGATGTAACCTTATCAGAAGTCCTATTAATTATGAAGAATATCAAACCAACGCTTTGCAAGGTTGACATCTGCTCAGCTAGCTTAATCAAAGACTGTGTGGAATCACTAGCTCCTTTGGTCACGGCCTTTATTAATGCCTCTGTTGCATCGGGCATCGTCCCGTCTTCCCTCAAGGAAGCCTGGGTTTGGCCACCGCTAAAAAACCTACCCTTGACCCAGATTCTCCCGACAATTACAGACCAATCAGCACCTTTCCGTTTCTGTTGAAGATTCTGGACAGGGCTGCATATCAGCAGATCCAGGCATACCTGGAATTGCATAACACTCTAGGAAAAAGGCAATCAGACTTTCGCCCCCGCCATGGCACTGAGTCCGCCTTGCTAGACTTGAAAATCTGCTGCTTGAAACTACGGACAAGGGCAAGCCTGCGCTTCTCCTTCTCCTCGATCTGTCAGCCGCCTTCGACTTGGTCGACCACAAGATCTTATGCAAACACCTCACGGATGCTGCTCACTTTTTCCAACAAGCCACCACGTGGATAACGTCCTTCCTGGAAGGTAGAGCCATGAGGGTCTTTTCGAATCAGGCATCAGCTACTCCCTCCCTCATTGGTTGTGGAGTATCACAAGGGTCTTTCACATCCCCCACTCTCTATAATCTCTTCACACTACCCCTATTCAATGACTTAGAAGAGTATGGCATACCATTCACCAACTATGCCGATGATACACAATTTCTCCTCCCTCTATCCGGCATCAATGAGAAAAATCTCAACACCTTCCAGGAGACATATGCACTCATCAGGTTTGGTTAGTGCTAACGGCCTCTGTCTCAATGGGGACAAAACAGAAATTCTTCTGGTAGGCCCCAAAGAAACTAGACAGCAAATACAGCACCTTCAGTATTGAGAACACTGTAATAACAGTCTCTGCTGCAGTAAAAACTCTGGGTGTATACCTGGACTCCACACTGTCCATCAAAAGGCAAGTCAGTGCCATTTCCTCATCAGCAGGGCTCAGAACGAAAATCATCAATGCAGTAAAACCTCACTTATCGACCAAAAACGACCTCAATATTGCTAGAGCCACCATTGGTGCAAAGTTGGACTATTTTAATGTCCTACTTCTAGGTACCTCGTCTAAAAACCTAAACAAATTGCAAATCATGCAAAACAATGCTCTCAGAACAGCTCTAAGTATCCCTTGGAGAGAGCATATCTCTCATGCCAGACGAGACGCACACTGGCTGCCAATCAAAGAGCGCATACTGTTCAAGGCCCTCACCATCACACACACCATCTCAGTCTGCTCCCTCCTATCACTTAGAACAAATTCATCAGGTGCCATCCCACAGACCAAAATGTGCTCAATACTCACACCAACTCTCAGTCCCTGCCTTCAAAAGATCTAAAGCTGGCGGTGCTAGTTTCGAGGTGTTAAGAACAATATCTTGGAACGCACTATCACTCAAACTCAGAAAGGAAACCTCATTCAATGTGTTCAGAAAGATGCTGAAAACTAAGCTCTTCAACTAGATTGTACCTGAAGATGTTCCCATGTAACTATGGAACATCCATACTGCATTACTTGTTGGGAACTTCTTGTAAAGCCATCTGATCAGTCAAATTCTATGTAATATGTACCTAAGATCGTTCAGATTTTTTATGTAATATGTACCTTAGAGAATATACTGTAACAGCGCCATGATACCTGAGGGCCGCTGTGTGCTTTATACATTTAAATCAATAAATACAATAAATAAATAGAAGACATAGGGCAGAGGCTTGGGAAATTATATAGGTAGATTAGGGACAGAGAACGATATGAGTCTCAAGAGACCATTTGAAGTTCCTGACTAAAGGACTGTAGGTAAATAAAAGGGTGGTTTAACAGATGACCATAGAATGATGTAGGTTATACCTTGACAATATAGAAGAAAATAACAGCTACACAAGCTGGGGGAGAATTATGTCAGATGAAGAAAGAGAGGAGAATGAAAGGGCAAAGAAGGAGGGCACATGCAGATTTTCAAGGGAATCAAGCGCAGATAAAGGGTTAAAGTGGTCAGATTTAGAAGATCACATAGAAAACACACCAGAATCAACACCATATGTTGAATAACCGCAAGCACGGTCACGTAGGAAAGGGGTTATATCCCCACCATATATAAGTAGGTTAAGGGCATTGCCAGGACTGTAAGCGATATTCAATCAACACTACAGCTAAGTCAATGCCTAGTCTGGGATGCTGAGGAAAACCCTTATTGATGTATTTTTATGTCCAGTTCAGTACTCTGGATGACAACCCTTGTATAACACCCCCCTCTTAGAATCCCCCTGACCCCACTGAGCCAAGAAGTAGGTTTGTTTTGCAAATTAAAAGGTTTATTTGAAAAATTAAACAATGGGCCTCATTACAACCCAGGCGTTAATGGTTTAACGGCGCCGTTGGCGCTGTTAACCCTTAACGCCTGATTACCATTTTAACGCCTGCTTTTAGCATGCGTTAACATGCAAGGCGCTAACCCGCCTTGGTGCTAATTACTGCAGCGTAATTTACGGTGCCGTAATTAGAGCCTTCCCCACTCCCATTATGCCTTATGGGGCAAAAATGGGAATGGGGAAGGGTAAATGGGGAATGGGGATTTACCGCAGCACTCACCTTGGACTACCGCCTGGGTTGTAATGAGGCCCAATGTATATATATACCACTTTTATAATAAATTAATATCTGATAGTACACTTAGACATATGATGTGGATCCACAATGGGTAATGTTACAGTGGTACACTTGATTACTTAGGAGTAGTATAGAGGAGGAGGTAGCGGAAAATGCTTGATGGTTTCAAGGAAATGCAAGGTGGAATAAAATGCAGTACAGCAAATAAACTTGATATGATTTCAACCAACAATAATGTAATCACCTTTCTCTGGCAACTCACTCCCCGCCTTTATACAATATAAGGAGATGGAAAGGAGAGCACACAGTCTTCAAGAATACCAACAAATCACACTGTATAATGCAATATACAGTTCCAGTTCCTCCAGCAAGCTTAGAGAAAACA
The DNA here is from genome assembly GCF_040938575.1 of Ambystoma mexicanum. Taxonomy (NCBI): domain Eukaryota; kingdom Metazoa; phylum Chordata; class Amphibia; order Caudata; family Ambystomatidae; genus Ambystoma; species Ambystoma mexicanum. Next base: position 801,175,432 of record NC_090928.1, read on the forward strand.
GGTATGAGTTTTAAACACGGGCGAATTACTTTGAAATGTGGTGGCAATGAAGTGAAAAGATGCTAAAATTAATTTTAATTCCCTGCAGGAGGTTCAGGGTGAGGGAGAGGTAATTTATATTAGTTCAGGCTCACTTTAGCAATGCCCTATGAGTAACTAGCAGGTTAAACGGATTTTAGCAAAGGAAAGCAAGAAGCTGCTGTTTTTTACACGTGGCTGAAATTGTGCAAAATGTCAAATTGATGCAAATTTAATCGCGTGCGTCGAGGGTAATTATGGAGAAACTATAAGTTCGTTGGAAAGCCTAGAATCTTAGCTTTAAGATGAAAGTTAAATCTCGTTCCTAGCACAAACGGTTCCAGAGATACGGACGATTTTGTGAAAGTAGTTTTTCGGATTTGAAATTTTAAAACTCAGAATGACAGATGACAGTTTTCAGTTTTAAAGATGACAGAATGACACGATTCTAGGAGGCAGTTCTAATAGGCTAAAATAGTTTGGATTAGATTATTTTAAACTAAGAGATTGGTTTTGGCACAGTGAGTACTCACACTGTATTTTTGAAATAAGCCGTCAAGGTCTGGTCAGGTTGGACGGGACTTCTGGCGGTTCTGAACAGCGGTCTGGTCTCTGGTTCTGCTCTCAGCACTGCACAGGTCTGGTCTCTCTGGATCTCTGGTCTCCCTGGATCTCTGGTCTCTCTGGATCTCTGGTCTCTGGAGGTTTATGGATTTGAAGTCTGGAGTCTCCCGGCAAAGCGTCCCGCAAGAAAGTGGAAAGTGTCTCCCTACCTGGGTTTCAGTGGCCCTTTTTATGTGTTTTGAACATGGGTGTGTGCCTGGGCCTAGCTAAGCCTGCCCCTCTCACTTATCATTGGCCAAGCTTTCCTCTCTCCCTTGATTGGGGGGAAGAAATGGAGTGTCAGAGTGATGCTGTGGGTTTTATGGTCAGAGGAACCTCCCCTTGTCAAATTGCACACAAATCTATTTCTGATCCAAATACATATTTATCTATGTACCATTTTTCTCATATTATAGGTCCAGTTAACATATTTTCTGTAGCACCAAACCATCCAATCCCTGTTTTTGTACGATGTTGTGTCCACTGATGACAGAATTCTCCCCTTTTCATCCAGATAACGACCTCTAAACCTTTCCAGATTTTACACAAATGTGCACCAGGGATATGGGTTTCAGATGATAAAGTGACAGATTTTGAACATGCAGGCATTTGGAGTAACAACCTTTTTTCCGCTACTATCCCCAGGAACATACCACAGGGTCCTAACACCTCTTAAAATGTGCACCGAAAAATCACAAGAATAATGGTATTATTTATATAATTTTGACCAGTCCGCACTATGAGTTATCTATCTTTTTAAAATTATGCCCTGGTCAAAAAGGGGTGTGGCTTCCCACATCACATGGTGGAATAACTGGTTTATCCACTTCCCCCAAGCTCAGCTGGCTCTCACAGGCACTCCCCCTCCCAGTTTCTCCCAAGAGGAAGCCACTTTACGACCCCCCCAATATAACATTTGCCTGAGCCAAAGAAGGCCCATTGTTCAGTTCCCTGTAGTCCCCAGGTGCCACTCCCCTTTCAATCAACAGGGCCATGTGATCTCCTTTTGGTGGGGCTAGCAGGATGCAGCCAGGCCTGGGAAGAGTTGTTGAGCCAGTTCAACTCCTGTCGGGGGTAGTTGTCAGGCAGAATTCAGCTAAATGTCACTTTAGTTCCCAGTTTTCTACATTCAAATCCAACTTACATGCAGCTATTTTTTATATATACATTAAATAATTACTTCCTTCAAGTCATTTCAGAATATAGCTTTACATTGTATCCACCTCTTAGCAAGTCTTTCCTTAGCCTGGTTTCGGTTCATTTGTTCAGTTTTACACAAAAGTCTGGTGGTTTTAAAACGCTGGCTTTCTGATAGTGGTGAGCACCGGTACTGCATCCATTTTTGACATTAAGAAAATGAATTCCCCACAGTTCTGGGTTGCTTTTGGCAATCAGCATTGCCATTCCCAATGGTTTCAGGCTACTGTGTGTGTAGCCCAATGGTGGTTTTAGGCGGTGCCCTCCTGCGCTCACAACATAGGCAAAAATGGGAGGCAGCCGATTCTTCATGTTTTCCCTGTGCACTCTCTGGAGAGTTCTGGCCATCATGATGTTTTCCATGCCAGTACTGCACAGTTTTATGGTAGAGCTTGGATGCATGGGTAAAAACATCCCACAGGACAGAGATAAACCGGCGAGGACAACGCTGCTTGGAAAACAAGGAGCGTGTGTGGGTATGATCACGAACCACAATAGTTGCAATTCCCACCATTAGAGAAAGGGGGGGGTTGAACACAATACATACCATGGCCCCAGATGGATAAAGAGAATTTAAAGTGTACGCCGGCATGTTTAACTTCGGGCGCTGTAAAATGGATTCCTGAACCAGAGAAAAGGACGTCAGGAGCGACTCAGGAGTGTGATATTAGAGAGCTGATGACGTGTGAAAAAGAGCAGGATATCCGAAAGTCACTGCACAAAACACGGTACATGATGGAGCGCAATTCGATAATTGTAGAGCAGATATATGGTAATCACTTACAGTACAATATCCTGATACATCAGATATTGGGGCAATAATGACTAGAAAACTAGTGGAGACTGAAGACCCCATTGGCTTTATTCAGGAGATTCAGGACAGATGAAATTTGGAAATGTATGTATCATGGGACAAGACAGTAGCATTATTTTACCATATCTTCTGTCAAGGGCTTCCAGAACCGCTGTAGCGTCAACTAAAGAAACAGGTAGGATTGCAAGTGAAGCCATTGCCATAGATAAAATTGGCAATTGTGCACTATTGTAGAATCTTAAGAAAGACAAATAGAAAACAGAGGGAGGAAAACAGGAAGAGGCAAAACTGGTGCAGAAAAACATTAGCAAAATATAGCATAGAAGGTGCAGTATTGACAAATAATGAGGGAGTGATGGCACAAACAGTGCAGTTGCCACAACAGAATAATGCAGCAAATGTGATGGATCAGAACGGGTATCATTTTATGCCAGGAGGGAATGGGCCTCGGTGAGGTGGACGAGATGGATGCTCAAGGAAGGGGAGGATTTAATGGCAGAGCACCACCACAATGTTGGGGCTTCAGTAAATTAGGACAATTAGTTAGAGTATGCAGAAGTAGGGGAGGCATGCAGCAACAGAATGAGCAATCTACACGAGGGGAGATGGGATATGCTTCATAGTATATTACAGATTTGCAAGGATATTATGGCCAAGATCACATGCAGACTCAGACATATACACCAAAAGCACAGCAAATACAACAGGTTCCAATGCAGATGCAACCATCAAAGGGGCAACAACAGCAAGCACCTATCCAGACACAACAGGCACTGATGCAACTTTCAGGAATGATCCCACTTATCATGACTTGGGTGAAGCAAGTATTGTCGCCGAAGCTGTTGGGTTGCTGTTAATGACAATGTTGTCCAGGCCATCCTGACCTGGTGTTCTCGATGGCTTGAGTTTGGCAATTATTTGTTCAACGTCTTCAGCATCAAATGTAATTCCTTCAAGTAATTTCATAGGTTTACCAACTCATGATTCCTGTTAATCTGATGTCCTGTCCCAATATAGAGACTCTACATATCCATGCCAATTTTCCTCCAATGCAACAGACAAATACATCACAATGGCCCATAGATATGGGAGCAACACAAGTAGCTACAACCAAATCGGGGAGCATGGCTGTGGTTGGAGATAATCCTTTTACCGGGACAGCGATGAATTTATGTCCACAATAGGATAGTCCACAGAAGGAGTTGACGTGTTCAGCATTATCTGTAACATCGGACCAGAGAGAGGAACCAAGGGACAAGCTGACAATTGGAGGCATGACCTTTCAATTTTTTGTGGCCACTGGAGCAGCTCCTTCCTGTGTCCACAAGGGAAAATATCCAATGTCAGGTGTTGTCATGAATGCGCATAGATTTTCTGGGGCAACACATTTAGTTCCATCTTCAGACAAATTACCAATCTCTATAGGTGAACACGACATGTGTATGCCATTGTTATATTCTAAGCAAATGCCACTGAATATATTGGGACGTGACTTAATGACAAAACTGAACATGAAGATACCTTTCACTGATGAAGGAATAGTGTGTTTCACTCCAGAAATACATTCTGTAAATGTGAGGGAGTTCATATTAGCATTTACAGGAAGGAAAGCTCTACGAGGAGTACCTATAGATGAGGAAGTATTTTTGCATGGAGTGACTATTCTATTATCATGGTTACCTAAATTGAATGGCAAGATGTTGGGGATACATGATAAACTCTTGTTCAGGCCAGAGATTCTTATGGATAATGAGGAAGGGCAGATGTTCCCTTTAGAACTAGAAGCAGCAATAGTGAGGGAAGAAAGGGTGATGCTACCTGGGGCAGATGATGAGAGAATAGGATGGAGAATGGTGATAGCCCTCGATGAAGGATACAGGTTGACAGATTTGAACTATTTAGAGATGACGGTTCAAGTGAGGAGACAGTATTCTTCATAAACCTTACTTATTGGATTAAGGTAGAGTATTTAGAAGTAGTGCAGAGAATGGCATTGGTAAAAAAAACGCAATTCTTTCAGGAAGACTTGAGAATGGTGCCACATTTATTATGGACTACTAGTCCACATGATGTGCCTTTATTAAAATTACTAGGAACAGTTAAAATTAAGCTCAAACTAGGAGCAATGTTGCCCCATGCAAAACAGTATCCCATGTCAAGAGAAGCGGATGAAGGTATATTCAAAACCATATCCGCTTTAATGAAGCAAGGCATTTTGGTACCGTTGGATTTTCCATGTAGAAGAACTGTGCACCTTGTCAAAAAATGAACAGGGAGGTCGTAGAGATGTATACAAGATCTGAGACCTCTAAATAATATAGTTGAAGCAGAAATGCCTGTTCCGAAGCCTGCGACAATATTGTGTAATGTCCTGTCAAAAGCGAGGTATTTTACAGTTGTAGACTTAACAAATGCATTTTTCTCAATTCCACTTCATGAACACTCACACAATATAACTTCCTTATTCAACTTCTACATCAGCGACATCAATGGCTACCTAAAAACTGCCAGATCCTTTCCACCCAAACTGGAAACACATTTGATATCCTGGCTCCTTATGCAGACGATTTTGTACTCATAGACCAGACACTAATTGGTCTCCAAAGGCAATTACAATCCCTTAACAAATATGAAATTGCAAATAAATTAGAGATAAATACCAAAAAGACTAACATTATGTACATGAGAAGTAAAAATAGAACTCACAAAATATCTGAGTTCAGATGGACCATAGAAACAACTCAACTGTTGACCACTGATGAGTACAAATACCTTGGTGTTAACATCAACCACAAATCTGATGCACTGATTGACATCAAAAACAAAATACACTCTGCCTAATCTGTAAAGGCACTAACTTTTCTCCAAAAAGTAACCAAATACCAAAATACATACACAAATATGCTGATCAACATTAGCAAGCCAAGATAATGCATATGCAACTTAATGTATGGCCAACTAGATCCTTGAGAGCTGCTCGTTCTAAAGGAGAGGAGAATCATGCAAAATGTCGATACTGCAATGTTGAATGGGAGCCCGAAACTCTAGAACACTTATTAGTGCACTGTAACAAACGAACTGAACAGCGCATGAACAATGTCAAAAATACTTCAAAGACTACTGGCTGCTTGATCAAAAACAAATCTGGAACTTTAGAATGAAGCACATATTGATAAACCTAGCAACAATAAGGTTCTTGGAAAAATTGGAATTATAACACAAACAGATAGTAAAATGAAAGATTATGCAAAGATTCAGATTGATGAATTGTTGTATTTATTGTTGGCATTTTTATTTTAAATTTACCTATAACATTATTTTTACAATGTATGTATGAGAATGCAAAAGGTTTTATTGTAAAACTGAAACACTAATAAATAAAATCTAATAGCAGAAATTGAGAGATAGAAATGGATAAAATCGTGTTCTCCTGACACGCGATGAAGAACACAAAACAACGGCTATTAATTAGAGCTTCGAGTTAAGGTAGTGGTGTGCTCCCACTCCCTAGAATGTCCCAGAACAGTAAACAGACTACGAGGTCAACTAAAAATGACATCAAAGGATCAGGTCGATGACATACTAATTGGGAACTCAAGGAATACTTTGACACAGCTTGAACTCCTAAGTTTCACTTTGTTCACGTGCTCCTAAACAACCCAAAATTCCAAAGTTGGATAGGGGTGCCAACCAATCCAAAAGGCCTGCCATGCATTTTCATATACAATGTTGCAGTTGTTAATCCACTGCCATATTCTCTGCAATAATCAACATGTGGCGTGCATAGAAGAAGCCCCATGGAATGTCCTACAGACAAGGGACAGTTAATGAGATATTAACACATGTTATTTTATAAGTAGATATGTTCCCCTGATCCAATCCCTCCCGGTGTTAGGTTTTTGTGAAATGCCATGTAGCATGACGTCACAAATGATGTACGTAAAACTATATAAACTCTGTGCAAACAAACTTTGGTGTGGAAAATCGAGCACCTACTTTGATAGCTGCATTTCTCCCAGCTTTCTTTCATTAATTACAATTATATTTGGTTATTTATAACATGCTTATTTCCCAGAGGTTTCTAAGTGCAGCCCCTGGGTATTGAACCTGTGTTGCTCCATGTTGTCTTGCTTCCAAGGTGAGTGTGTTGCCCCTGAGCTATCCTCCCAAGACATTCAGATTAAACCAGTGTTCTACCATTTTCCTTTGGTCTGTCCGATATTCAGTGTGATAATTTTTGGTAATCCCATGCTTCAAGGTGCTAGAGCACAGAAAAGTACAAATCTACATCTTACTCATCATGTCAACGAGTATATGGTTGTTTCCGAATTTTAGCTCCAAAAGTCCATGGTTACACTATTTAGACCTTTCGACAAAACACCCAAAATGGATATGAAACATCTGTGCTCCAGATGTATTCTAATATTTATCTGGAGATATAAAGAGTCTGGTTCCCCAGGGTTCTAACCTATCCCCCTGGTTCTTCAACGTCTGCATGACTACCCTGGCATGTGTGATTGACACTTTCGCCCATAATTTCCAGTGTTTTGCGGATGACATACAACTATCCTCAGGGCTACGCTCAGCACCTCCTCCTCCTCCTCCTCACTCACACCTGACAATCTGTCTGCTATTCAGTCACTGTGTACTTGAAATTTCATTTGTCTCAATGCTAGTAATACTGAGATTGTTCGCATTTGGACCCCTGCTCCTGCTTTCCCCCTCTCACTCTGGCTGGCATCTCTTGTCCCCATGCCCACCCCCACCTGTGAGGCCAAGAATTTTGGGGTCATCTTTGACTCCACTCTCTCCTTCTCCTCTCACATTTCTGACATCTCTAAAAAGACTATCAACTATGTCATGACCATTGTTAGGGGGCACATGCTGTGCCACAAACAGGCTCCCACTAGAACCCTGAGGGCCTTGCAACCACTGCAAAAGGGCTCCTGGAACTAGTCCTGGTGCCTTTTGTGCCAGGCTCATATATGGTAAGGAGGGACTGTTCAAACTAGGTCCCATTTATGTACATGGGCCTTTAAATCCAACATGGAAGCAACCGCATGGCTCAGTTCCTGTGAACCAAACCATGCGTTCTGGTGTCTTGGATGTGGCTGGGGCCTGGGACTACTTTAGCTGGTACTATTTTACATGGGCTTTATAAATCACGCCCAGGCTGCAGAACACGCTTTGCGTTATTCTGCAACTAGCAGCGTGATGCTCACCGTGTCCAGCTCCTGGTCTCCAGCATCCTCCTGCAAGAACAAGAACAAGGTTAATCCGTCTTACCTGAGAATTCACCATCCAGCACTCAGCATCTCAACCGGGCTGCAATCTCTGGAAACCGATAGAAGAAGAAACATCACTCACCTGTGAGTACTAGCTTTAGGACTTCCGACGAACCGCTAGCATAGCTGCTGCTCGAACATCGCGACATGCAATAAAGGGAACAGGAAAACAATAGTCTCACCTGAATTCCATCGTGCTACACCACGCTCTTCCATCTGGAGCACCACAGCAACATCCTGCAAAGGAAAAGGAGACATATTCAGGGTCGCTTTCTATATTAAACAACCGCACATCGCTTTACTTACCTTAACGGATTCCGGGGGTCAGTTTTCTTTTCACCGCGCTGTTATCCGCTTGCAGTACCACACCGGCCTGTGAGGAGAGGAAGAAGAAAACACAGGTTAGCTTTAGAAGACAATAAAGGCGCAACACTTCGTGCTTTCTCTTACCTAAAAACGTGCCTCTCCATATGGCATGCCAGCATCAAGACCTTCACACATGAAAAGAAGGAGATAAAGACTTTAACGACTTCCCACCATAAATAGAACAAAGACTTACAATTAACAGACCTACCTGGCTATCAGCAGATCCTGGGTCACAGCAGGCCTTGGCCCAAGGAAGGCGTATTGCACAAGTGAAGCAACTTGGGCAGCTCGCCAACGAACATCAAGCGCCTCTGCACAAGAAACGCAGGATGGATAGCTCACCCTACAAATAACTTAGGTGAAAAAGACCCTGTGGGAGGGGGATCGGTCAGAGGGAGGTGGGAGATTCAACCATTAGAGACAGTTATCACAAAATCTCCCTTCTGTCATTGCAGATTCATTATTCAGCACCGGGCAACTATGCATCCAGGGTTCCAGATCTCAGAACCTTCCAGGCGCCCCCGGGGATATCAGGTGAGCGTAACAACTACACCCCCTCAGATGCACTCTACCTTTTCTCACTTTTCCCCAGTGGCTCAGTGTTTCCAGAGCCCTGGTTCTCTCTAGGCTGGACTACTGCAACAGCCTCTTCCTCAACCTCCCTCCTTCTACGCTGCACCCTCTGCAACTCATCCGGAACAGAACCGCAAGAAAAATCCTTGGCTTCAAGCCCAGGGACCGCATCTCTCCGGAGCTAAAATCCCTTCACTCGATCCCCGTGGCTGCAAGGATCAAATTCAAGACCCCCTACATTGTCCAGTCCACAAGGCTTTTTAGGCCTGGGACCTACTTACCTTCAATGTTGCCTTCCTAAATACTGTCCCTCTCGAGCCCTCCGCTCATCTACCTCCAACCTTCTGTGAGTTAACCGGTTCTCCAAGTAGAGATTTGGAGGGAGAGCCCTTTCCTCAGCAGGCACCTGCCTCTGGAACAGCCTCCCTGACACCCTCTGTCTTGAACCTGACCTTCTTAAGTTCCAGAAACTCCTCAAGGCCTTCCTTTTCTCCTCTTCCTTCTCTCTCACCGTACCTTGCTAACCTAGCTCTCTGCTCTTCCTTCTCTCCCTCCTTTCTATACAGCTTACTGACTGGCCACCTGCATACCTCAGAGTCTCACAGGTCCCAGGCCCACCCTCCAGTCCTTCTGCACTTGCCTCATGGCTCTGCACCCGACCCCCTCGCTACACTTGTACTAAATCCTTGAGAGCTTCTCTCTCCGCACTTCACCAGTCTCTACCGACTCTGTGCACTTGGTCCCCTGTCCCTCCTTTAGCCTGCCCCCACTTGCACGATCTGTATACAGCCCTGCCTGAAGATTGTTCTGTCTGTTCTGCCTTGTCTTCACCCCTTAATGTGCACTTGAAAAAATGCACGTATCTAAACTGTTAAATGTATCATATTCACTTAATCTGCCTGTGCAGACAGTTATCGTCTCAGATATTCAAGGACTCTGAGTGACTGCTGTTTTTTTCCCCATGTTCCCACCCTCCTTGAGCGCTTTGAAACACTTGCCTCTGTATAGGCGCTATATATATGAACATTACCATACCAGTTGAACAATACTTTCAGTTTAACCTGCATTTTACTAAAGTTAGCTGTTTGAGATGGTTTGAGAACAATTGTGTGTTAGAGGGCTATTTGCCTTCTGATCGCTTCAGTAATGAGTACATGGAAAAAGTAATGTTTATAAGACAACTTCAACTTGTGTCTGTAAAAGTACCAAAAATGAAGATTTACCACAGTTTTGATTATTTTGTCCTACAAACCAATCTTTAAGGAAAAAACTTGTAGTTCCAAGTTTAAGGGATTTTATTCTTGAAGCAATTGTTAGTCAATTACAAAATAGACCTGTTTCACTTTCTGTGTACTCTTATATTGGAAGAGCACTAATATGAAGGTACAGATGCTGTCCTTAATCAGCTATTTCTTCATGATTATTTTATTATGGCAGTTTTCTGTTATACTGAATGTTTTCCAGATAATTTTATGAAGTTTTTAAACTTTCAAATTACATTTTTAACTAAGTAACGTAGTAACAGATTGTGGAGTGACGTTATGTGATGAAACTACATTTGCAAGAACCTTCTGAAAAGCAGCTTAAGGAAAGTACACATATAACTGTATGCTCATGAACTGGACAAGGGTCTATATTTTGAATAGTTGTCATTATAATTTTGCCATTTCCCTAAAGTTACTGGTTTAAAAGTCATTTCAGGTTCTTGAAGGTCTGTGAACGACTATTCCATTGTTTACTTGCCATTTGTACACATGTACTCTAGAATACTCTAATGGTTTGTTTAGGACTTTGGGGTCATTATGGGGGTCATTATGAGTCTAGCAGTAATACAGCAGTAATTCCACCCAGAGAAATTACTGTTACCTATGTGGTGTGCGGCGGAATTACTGTTGCATTATAACCTGTCGGCAGTGCGCACACAACATCAACTGTAACAGTCCTGCGTCATTCTGACAGATGCACTTGTGTTGGTATAAAGCGATTTTATACAGTACAGCAGTGAGGTGTCAATTCCTTATTTTTATTGTTTTCTCCACAGCCATTACACAGTTGAATGCTGCCTTATATTCAACGAAGCAGAGGTACAAAGAGATACAAACAACACCTGCAACTGCAGTGTCCAAATACTATGACGTGTACCACACCCACTTCGGAAGCCAGTCTGCATAGGGCTCTGGAGATTCCTAGATTCGGCCCATTGATTCGTTTTATCAAATGATTAGTGATGAAGATCTTGCAACTGCTACCAAGCATGGTGAGAAGTTGATAATTAGAGGGCTCTGACATAGGGCCTTTTTTATGTACAATAATTAATATTTTTTGTTTCAATCTTTCAGGAATGATTCCACTTATCATGATTTGGGTGAAGCATTCCCAGAGTATTGTCAACGAAGCTGTTGGGTTACTGTTAACGACTATGTTGGTCAGGCCATACAGGCCTGGCGATCTCGATGGTTTGAGTTTGGTCATTATTTGTTCAATGTCTTTAGCATGAAATGTAATCCCTTCAAGCAATTTCATAGGTTTACCCATTCATGATTCCTGATAATCTGACGTCCTGTCCGAATATAGAGACTCTATATACCCATGCCAATTTTCCTCAGTCATAGCAAAGATGTCCGTAGGTATTAAGTCGTAGATATATGTGCGGTAGAGGTACCAACATTTCTTTGCATCATGGCATTTTATCAGTCGGTAGATCAGTTTCCAATTCGAAGAACCTTTGCTATTTTTATGTGTCCTTAACCACTGCAGGTATTTGATACCCAAGGTTTTGAGTTGTGACCTCTTTTCATAATCTTTAGGTTTCTCAGACTGTTTAATAGCACGTCCTTCTCTGTGATATAATTTCTGTCTTCCGTGCACTTCTATGTCTAAGCACACTGTGGGCGCCATCGGAGTACTACCATAGATTGCATTTGCTGTGATCTTACTTATCAATGCACATGTACAATCCTTTTCCCAAGCGGGCGCAACACCTCTAGTGCCCACATGTGTAATATGTATCATGTTTGCTCTGTTACCATTCACTGTTGACCATCAAATTCGATTTCCTTGCAGGTTAGGGGAAGCCTGCGTAATCAATGCTTCCTGTGTCGTCTTTTACTTGAATATGTGCACTTAGTACTACGTGGTCACTAAGATCATTGAAATCCACTTCATATGTTTACATCCGTGTGCGTAAATGGTGGGTAGCAAATATGGCGTCCAAACTGGAGGTACTCAAATCCACTGTGCCAGGTTCTCAGTGTAAGGAGCGAGCTGGTGTTCGTAGGTATCACCAGAGTATGCGACCAATGTACCAGTTAGATTCCATCTCCTTTCATCCATTCATTCGCTTTGGTATGCCTCTTCAATGTGGTCTTCTGGTAAGGCGCATTGTGCATTAAAATCCCCTGCTGCAATCCATGCTCCCGCAGGGGATGTCTCGTATCTTAATAATACATTTCAGCAACTTCAGTGTGCTATGACCATCAGGAAGTCATATAAATTGATAAGCAGCGTATTCAAGCTTTGTTTAGTAAAGTCGACAATTGTTACACATAGACGATTATCGTTTTCGCTCTGCATACTAAATCCAGTCACTTTAAGAGAATTCTTTACACCTATACACAAGCCTCCTTTGGGTCTTCCCTCCGTAACCTTAAGTGCTTTAGGTGTATATATTGTGAATCCATCAATCATCAGCTCGGCAGTGATCCAAGTTTCCTGCAAGAGGAATAAGTGTTCAGATCGTATTATACGTTTTCCTTTAGGATGGTTCATAAACGACTGACATCCCCTCAATGTCCACGAGAGGAAATGGAAAGATTTTCCAATAGGTGGTCTATAATACTTTCCCTGGTACTCATTTGCTTCCAAATAATCACTTTCTTGCTGCCAATTGTTACAATTCGTTGTGTATTTGCAAGCTTCTGTGTGTCCCACTCCTCATCTTCACAGTATGTTTTCCTTTGCCATACTTGATTTGCATTTTCTCCTTTTCGGTTGCTATATGGTTCAGTGTGCATAATCCTATTTTGGACCAGTATATTGTATTGAATGATGAAACCCAAGTCATAAATCTGATTAGAGTTACAGCATATTCTATCCACTATCAAAGGTGATACAAATGTATAGCCCAATTGCTACTGCTGTCTAATTCTGGGAGTTTGATGCTCATTATTGATATTGATATTGGTATTGATATTTTATTTCTATGGCGCTCGTACACAAGTCATTCAGAGCTCAACAAGGCAAGGGAGGGGGACAGGGGAGAACAAAACAACAATCTTACTAGACCCAGTGACATTGAGAACACGCAAGTGAATGGGAGAGGGGGAGGGGAAAAGTGTATGGAAGGGGGAGAAGTGGAAAGTGCGGAGCAAACAGATAAATTATTTTAAATAAATGACAAAGGCAACAAACAGGGTAGTGCAGCCAGCAAGTGGCAAGTGCTGGGTTTAAGGCAGCAGACAGGGTAGATCTGATAAGTGCAGGAAGAAAAAGGGGGGAGGGCACTGTATGGGTACAGATACAGACCCCAGTGCAAGGGGTGGCTCGGAGGAAGTGCGGGAGGGTGGCAGGATGAACAGTTACCTGGGCACAGGGGACAGAGGGTGGTCAGTTGCACGGTGCCAAGAGAGAACAGATCAGCAGGGGAGAGGGGGAGCGAAGGCAGAAGCAAAGAGGATGGTCTTGAGGTTCTTCCAGAACCGGAGATGGTTCTCTTCAAGTTCCAGAGTGGCAGGGAGGCTGTTCCAGAGAGAGGCCCCAGCCGCAGACAGAGATCTACCCCCAGCTTGTTTCTTTGAAAAACAACTGACCCTGACGGAGTTAGAGGTAGAGGAACGAAGAGCTCAAGAGGGGAGGTATTTGCAGAAGAATAGCTAAAGGCATTTTGAACCCAGGCCCTAGAAAGCCTTGTGGACAATGCAGAGGGTTTTGAATTTAATCCTTGCATCCACTGGGAGCCCATGGAGAGATTTCAGAGCTGGAGAGATACGATCCCAGGGCTTAAGGCCAAGGACAAATCTTGCAGTCCTGTTCTGGATTATTTGCAGAGGGCAGAGAATAGAGGCAGGTAGATTTAGAAAGAAGCTATTACAATAGTCCAACCTAGAGAGAACCAGAGCTTTGGAGACCATGAGCTTCTGGGGGAAGGAGAGGAAAGGCAGAGTACCTCTGACGAGGTGCAGTAGGAAGTTTGACTTTTTAGAGACATCAGAGATGTGGGCGGAGAAGGAAAGTGTGGAGTCAAAGATGACCCGAGGTTCTTAGGCTTGCAGGCGTGGGTAGGATGAGCGCCAATGGAGGCCGGCCATAGAGTGAGGAGAAAGGATGGTGAAGGTGTGCCGATGAGGAGGATCTCCGTCTTGCTGGCATTCAGACAAAGATCATTGGTGGCACACCAATCTTGAATGGCAGTTAGGCAATCAGAGATGTTAGAGGGAGAGGAGGTGGCTGAGGGCAGCCTGAAAATAAGTTGAGTGTCGTCAGCGTAGCACTGAATATTTGAGCAGACAATGGCAATGCAGTGGTGGGGAGTTGCCAGGTATTGGTTGAAAAGCCAGGGTGAGAGGTTAGACCCCTTGGGAACACCACAGGTAGAGAGGAAAATAGATGATAGGAAGGACCCAAGTTGGACCTCTGTCTTGGGTAGTGAAGATTTTTAATTCATGTATTTGGTGAAGTAATAATAATGCCTGTGCACGGTTAAGAAATCGGCTCTCTCACGTCATGTACATTTCCTCGAGGCATAGGGTTTTTGTTATCGGGTGAACACTTAGTTTATTAATAGATATATTTTCCTTAGTCCCATAAAAGTTTTGGCCATTCACCATCTCTGATTGTATAATCTCTCCTCTTGCGCCACTTTGCAACAGACAAGCTTTGTTGCCAAACTGATTAGCTATGCTTTCTTGGACTCCTCTGGCCAGGGCATTTACACGGGTAAGCACCCCATTTCCCATGTTAGTACCTTCTAACGGTTCTGCTTGCCCCAAAATTGCCAGCTCATCTCTTGGTTCTCTTCCTTGATAGTTTAGCCATGAGTTCAGGGTCCCTGGAGGTTTGCCTTTGTTAATCCCCAACCTCCCTTTCTTTTGGGCTTTTTCTGCCAACGTAAAACTGTTTGAACTTTTTATACAAATTATGTCATCTTGGTGATTGTTTGCTAAAGCTTGTGCATTTTTTCTCCTTGTTCATTCTTTTCTTTTATGGGAAGCCTTGTTACACTTCCTTGGGCTTTTTGCTTCCTCTTCTTGTACGCTCCTGGTTTTGCTTTTCTTGATGAAGGTTTTCCCCTCATACTAGTCACTTCCTCGTTATTAGCAGTATCTTCCATGGTCCTCTTCAAGCTCTCCTAATTTGTCGCCTGTGTGCATTCCAGTCCGGGTGAAGAAAATAATGATGGAGTGTCATAATCAATTTCGAAGGAGTTTAAATTACAATTCTCAGTGTCGGTGTTGTCCAATGCCAATCCAGGCTGGCTTTGAGACAAAATGATGTCTACCACTCTTGCTAGGATATTTTTGATTTGACGCTGTTCTTGGCCAGTTTAGAACACAATCCAAAAGTTGCATCCACTGTTGCTTCAATTGCGTTTAAACTCTTTTTGTGTAATGTGTCCACCAACTGATCTCGTTGTGCTGTCACAGTGTCTGTTTCATACGAGGATGTAAATATGTGTTTATTGAAATCCAGGCTGACTGATAACATTGGTGTTTGGTATCATGTGTGACCCTACAGTGACTCTGCATAGTTTGTTCAATGTTTGCTACTCGTTGCAGACCAAGACATAAGTTTAATAATGAATTATTATTATCTATTTGGATAGATGTAGTCGGGGAATTAGTAGTCGTAGGTAACTGCACTTTGGTCAGGTTATCTTTTGTCGTGTCTTAAGACTTTGATGGCGGGAAAAGGCCTGTAATTTTGGTACAGTCCGCTGTACTCGCTTTATTAGCACCCTGTGCAGCCAATTATTCGGATGGGCAGTGGCGGATTGCTGGTTTTCAATATTTTCGCCAGTTTCCCTGTCCTACTATGTAATGCATAGGCTCTAGGCAAGGGTGGTTTTGTAGTTCTCTTCTGCCCCTTACCACCACCTTTAGCTGTCATTGTGCAATAAACCAATAATATTCAATATGGATTTCCTTCTCACAGTCAAACCCTGTACGAACTCCAGAGACTGCTAAGTACTTTGCTCCACACTCCACTGACTGCACCGGTAAGAAGCTCACTCCCCTGCCATACCCCAGGGGGCCAACAGGTCCACGGAAGCAAACTCTGTTGGCCAAACTGTGGAAACTACAGAGGGATAAGTAATTATTCACCGCAATATAGCTGGTAGAACAACTTGCTAACTTCACCCAAAAAATACCTCAGCAACAACTGCAAATCATACCTCAGCAGTATATTACTAAAGCAGCAGAGCACAGCACACCGAGCGACCTTAGGTAATCAATCAGTTAGTCAGGTGCAGATAAAGAAAAGGAAAAAAAAACAACAGATCCACCCGTGCTTAAAAACCCAAACACTCTCAATATTCGGCGGATTGGTACTTAACCAGTCACTGTGCTACAAAAAAAGTCAGCAAACTAAAGCAGGTCCAAGCGCCATAATCTGCAGCCAGGTAATGAGTCACCCAATTTTCCGTACGAGGCTGCTTTCAATGGGTGACTAAGTGGAGCTTTGCCAGCTCGTGTGTTAAAAAAAATAGAGAACAGGACAGCAGAAGTCGTCTTTTATCCAACGCTGCGCTAATCCGTCTAACAGCAGCACTATCGTTGCACATCTGTGTTTGGAATGCAATTATAGTAGAGTCAGTGTCAATTTCGTTAGGGTGCGGTATGATATATAAAAGCCTGCTAGCACATTCAACAGCTGACCACAGTTAAATGCAAGTTGTAGGAGAGCCTTAGAGTTCACTTTCACGTTGCTTCGCTACACAGGGCAAGTGGAAAATGAAATGAACGAAGACACTTTCTGCAAAATCGTTCGCCACTGCTCATGGTATCCTATAGTGAGAGCCTAATATGTTACTTTGGAGGCTGAATTGTCAATATGCAATTACACTTTTAAGGACTCCTCCATGTGCCGTCTCGTGAAGGCAGCAATATAGCTTTATTGAACTAGCCCCAGGGCTGTACTGGGTGTTATGGGCCCTGAAGACGGAGTTAAAGGCCCAATCGCATCAAGGTCCTTTAACGAGTTATGAGGGCCTATAATAAAGGTATGGCATGAGGGCAATGTCTGCAAAGCTATTAGATCCCATGGCCAAACACATATATGATATGATATGATATGGTATTTGTAACGCGCCTATACACATGTGTTTCAAGGCGCGACGAGGCAGGGAGGGGGGGACAAGGGGAGACAGACAACGATCTTACTAGGCCAGGTGTCATTCAGATCGCGCAAGTGCAGGGGTGGGGGAGGGGGAAAAGTGCAAGGGGAAGGGGAGGGGGGGAAGTGCAGTACAAGGTAAGTGGCGTAACGTAATAAATAAATAAATAGGGCCAGCTGGTGGCAAGTGTGAGGTAAGTGCAGAACAAGTGCTGGGGCTGTAGGGATACAGAGACAGTCCCGCAGTGCAAAGGGGTTCCAGGGCATCAGTGCAAGTGGAGAGTGGCGGGGCCCAGGGCCGAGGCCATTTAGAGTGGTCCATTTGCAGGATCAGTGCAGTTTCAGTGAGGAATTAAATTAGCTGTTCAGCAGGGGAGAGGGAGAGAGAAAGCAGAAGCAAAGAGGAAGGTTTTGAGGTGCTTCCGGAACCGGAGATGGTTCTCCTCAAGTTTCAGGGAGGCAGGAAGGCTGTTCCAGAGGGAGGCCCCTGCCGCGGAGAGAGATCTACCCCCAGCTCGTTGCTTCGAGAAGCGGCTAACCCTGAGGGAATTGGAAAATATATATTTTTAACATTCTTATTTTTTTTGGGGGGGGTGTTAAGTATTCCATGTGGAATATTTAAAGTCATGCTTATTTATAATAAACTATTCTTTAAACTAACGAAAAAAGGACGCTATTTATGGGAACATATAATTTCCCTTAAGACCCTAGGTGGCTGGGCGGGTGAATCACTGTGCACGACTTTACGAGCTAAAGAAAGCAAAGGGCCAACTTGTGGGCTAAAATGAAACTCTGAGCTGGTTCTAACAATTCAAACACAAAGTAGCACATGGACATTTGTCTTTTTTCTCTTTCTCTGCTTATTACACACTGAGAACTTCTTGGTTGAAGGTGAGATTTTCCTCGCAGTATGTCAATGCAGCACCTCAGCCCCCAAGTCCACAAAGACCAACAAGACAACTTTCCATCCACTTCACGATCCGCACTACGCTCCACACTCGCTTAGGTCTTTTGTAATAAGTGTCTGTTAGGGAGAGTTCTCCAGAATGGCTAATTTCCCTTGCCTGTTGAGTCCTTCAGCAGCTTTGCTGGATTTCTAGGGTTTAATTTTTTCACCTGGTAAGAGTGAAAGCCTTTTTTTATCACTCTTACATGTGTTTACATTTTATGCTCATGGGCTATGGAGTCTCACCCGCTCAATAGGCATCAACTTTTTACTGTGTGTCACACAACACAACACCTTTAGTGCAATGACACAGGGGTGTCTTTTTAGACTTCCCACATTAAACTCCAGTTTCTGCAACTAAGTACTGTCTCCCAGAACATGTAAAGTTGCCATTGACTTTACCAGTCTTTTTAACTCTACAGACCCAGTACACCCTATCTTCCCATAGAGTACTGGAAGGGTTAATAGTATCCCATTTTGTCTGATTCTCATGGAACATTATTTCGTTCCCCTTTCTCTAAGATTTGTCTGGTGGCAGTGGTATCTACCATTTTTATTCTACCGCAAGCTATGAAAATAGCCTCAGTAACATTAGAGGCTATGGTGGTAGCCTCAAACTCTAACCCGCTGGACCCCATTTATTTTTATTTGGATCCGGTCGAGTTTATTCACCATTTCTTTTTGTAAAGGTCTTTCTAATGTTTTACTCTGCGCGCCAGATTTGGTTCCTTTGTTCGCCGTCCTTTGGCTGGCTTCTACACAGAAGCCCTCCTTAGGCGCCTGGGTGTCTGAGTAGGCAGGATGTGAGGGAGGGGTTTGAGGCCCCCTGCAAGGAGACCCAAGTCGCACTCTAGTTTGATGGGCTAGGTGGCTGTCTGCCAGGAGTCCATGGGTCTTGGTAGAAACAGAATATGGATGTGTACAACTCCATTCCCGAGCACTCTAGAGGGTATTATATGGACAGTGTTCTTGTCAATGGCCAGGAAACTGCTGCCAGGAAAGACACTGGGAGCCAGCTAAAAGTAGTGGATGAAAGCTTTTTCAAGCCTGATGATGTTGCTAAAACACCCAAAGGTCCCGCTGAATTCTCTGGAGGCCCTGTCCAGTTGGTTTCAATTCTACTAGTTCTCATTCAGTGTAATAATATGCCAATGAGGATGCCTGTAAGTGTCCAGAATGAGATGCCTGGGAGAGTCCTGTTGGGGAATGATTTAAAAACTCTAGGAGTAGTATCCAGTACCCCCAGGCCTCCCAGTGAGAGAAAACAGAACCAAACCAAATTTACTAGAGAGGCAACCTTAAGAGACCACTCTGAGCCTGTGGGAACCTCTACAGAGAACCCCACTGCAAGCCCTGCTGTTAGTAAATTGACCTCTAACCCAGGCAAATCAGAGGCTAGTATAGTAGGGAAATGGGAGCCCCAACCAAGCTTCATCATTGCCCATCCAATTTTAAAGTCTTTGACCCCCTCCTGCTTCTGAGGAAGAGGTGGATAGACAAATTGGACCCCTCTCTAGGCCTGTGAGAGCTGGTAATTCTCAAAGCTGGTGGAAAACCAGAAAAAATAGGTCTAAGGCTAAGCCCCTTACGACTGCTGGATCATCTACTGAAGACTCCGGTGTAAATCCTAATGTTAGGAAGGAAACTTCTAAAATAGGTAAGGTCTGATCTCAGAGGAAGTGGCAGCATGTTCCTTGCTTGACCACAGCCCCTCCAACCAAGATACCTGAGACCCAACCTACTCTTGTGAGAGAGGTGGTGAGGAACCATGGAGGCCCATCTAGAGATAAGGGATTCCTTTCTAAGGACCCCTTGAAAGCCTATTGTAGGTTCAGAGGTTGTTACAACTTCTGAGGGACTGTTAGATCAGATCCCCTGTACATTAAGAAAAAGAGATGTACCACAACATCATATAACGTCATATAGTTTACAAGTGAAAACCACTGATAAAATGTTTCCTAGCAAGGGTTACAAAAGGTTGCTGGGGTACTAAGCAGGCCATTTAACTGACTTGCAACAGGAAATCCATCCTGGTGAGGATTAAATCCTCCTGTCCCTTATTCTGGGGGGAGGTGAGGTTTAGGGAGAATTCTCCAGAATGGCTAATTACCCTTACCTGTTGAGTCCCTCAGCAGCTTTGCTGGATTTCTAGGGTTTAATTTTTTCACCCAGTAAGAGTTTTAGCCTTTTTTCCCACTCTTACATGTGTTTTGCTGTGTGTTGTACATTTTATGCTAATGGGCTATGGAGTCTCACCCACTCCATAGACATCATCCTTTTACTGTGTGTCTCACAGCACCTTTAGTGCAGTGACACAGGGTTGTCTTTTTAGACTTCCCACTTTAAACTCCATTTTCTGGGACTGACTACTGTACCCCCTATCTTCCCATGGAGTACAGGAAGGGTTAATAGTTATCCCTTTTTGTCTGATTCCCATGGAACATTATTTTGTTCCCCTTTCTCTAAGATTTGTCTGGTGGCAGTGGTATCTACCATTTTTATTCTACCACGAGCTATGAAAATAGCCTCGGTAATGTTAGAGGCTATGGTGGTAGCCTCAAACTTTAACCCGCTGGACCCCATTTATTTTTATTTGGTTCTGGTCAAGTTTATTCACCATTTCTTTTTGTAAAGGTCTTTCTTGTGTTTTACTCTGTGCACCAAACCAGGTTTGTTTCCTTTGTTCGCCGTCCTTTGGCAGGCTTCTACACAGAAGCCCTCCTTAGGCACCTGAGTGTCTGAGTGGGCAGGATGTGAGGGAGGGGTTTGATGCCCCCTGCACAGGGTCTTCTTGGAGACCCATGTCATGCTATAGTTTGATTTAGCTAGGTGGCTGTCCTTTCAGGACAGCCACCCTGCTGTGCGATGGACAGCCAGGCCGTTTGAATGGGGGAAAACTGCTTAAAAGCAGCTCTCTGGGACTTGGAAGGCAGAGTCGCCACTGGAACGAGAGAACCAACGAGGAGCTGAAGGAAGACGACTGCTGCAACTATTGGACATCACGGTGAAGTCCTGCTGCAGGTCTGAATCGCCCGAAACTCAGACGACAGAGAAGATCTGCAAGGAATCTTCTTCCCTTGAGCTTGGTGGGACCAACCAGCTCGCCAAACACAAAACGCTGGCCTCCCTCTCCTGTTCGAATTTGCTGTGCATCACTGCAGTGAACCGGATAGCCAGGAGGAACGGAACCTGTTTGGGGTTTAAGGAGCACACCTTTTATTCAATGCTTTGCTCTGCTGCTGGCTTCTTCCCTGGGCAGTGCAGGACCCTCCAGTTTTCCTCCTTCTTGTCACCATGACAGTCGCTTCAGAAACAGTGAGCCTGCAGGAACTGCCAGGAACAACCGCCTCAGCTACAGCATTCTTCTTCATTTAAGGTGCTGTGCAAATCCGGTCGTTCGTTCTGTCTGACCACAGTGAAAGTGTTTGAAATCTTTCACCTCTCCGAAGGCTTGTCCTTCTCTTCTGCTTTGAATAACTTTTCCTCTGACCAACTTCGTTTTGAACTCTTGGCAAAGACTTAACCGTAAACTACTCTGAACTGTGCGATCCTCTGCAAAGACACTGAACCATTACAATGGCCCAGGCCTATTGACTTGAATCCTTGTTCTAGTAAGCCTTTTCTAGATTGCCCTGCCTATCACTTGTTGGTGTTGTTGATTTTGGATAACCTTGTCCTCCCTTTTAAATTACTGGAGTGCCATTTTGCTCACACTTCATTTTGTCTTAACTTGTTCAGAATTGATTGGGGGTTATTGCAGTGTATTGTGATGTTCTGCTGCTTTATATAGTGAACTGTCTTATAACTGATGGTGTAAATAAAGTATATTCTTTTACTCAGAAACTTTGAATCCGTGTTTATTTGAACCATAGTAATTGCTGTCATTTGTGTAACTTCTGATACTGCTCACTTTACTCTTGAGATAAGTCTGGCTGCTCAGCCATCGCTTTCATTTTACTGTGTAGTACAGGCTTTTACCAAAGGTGAAATTGTACTTACACTTGTAGTCTTAACTTTTACTCTGTGCACCAAACAAGGTTTGTTTCCTTTGTTCGCCGGGTACTGCATATGATTCTGCCTAACAGTGTCAGGAGTTCAGCAGCCAGGCACCTCCCAGTACAGCACAGACACAAACAGCAGGGTTCAGACCAATTTCCATCCACTTCACGATCCAATCCGAGGAATTGTATTCTGAAATATATGCTGCAGCATTTTCTGAATTTCATTGCAAAAAGGTTTAATGAATTTGTATTAAATGAAACATAGTTTTAAAAGTACCAACCTCATCAAGAGAGAACCACCATTTATCATTATTAATATATTTAGCATTGAACAATTTGGATGGTGTGTAGAAGGCTCTATAAAGGAAGAAATATGACATCTGTGTCAAATTGGTGTGAACATCAAAAATAATTGTCTTAATTTCAGGTTATGGTTAAACAAAAGGGGTTTTATTTTGGTTTGCTTTCAAGATAAACAGGCTGACCCTAGCCATTAACCCATCCCCAACTAACTAACTCACCCCACACTCCAGACCACCTCTTTTTATACATTCTGAGATACACAACGTCACAACTTCGAGAGACACTTAGAAGGACTTCCGACATGCTATTCCCATCTCCCGCCTAATCAAAGTTTCCCATTGTCTAGAGGGAGAAGTCTGTTCTCAATGTCTATGTACATGTGCTGATGTACTTCTTGGTAAATATGGCCACTGTAAGGGTGCAGACATATGAGTCAGACACAATGATGATATAACTTTGGGAAAAGACTTTCATTAACACAAAAAGGTTGGAAAATACCTTCCCATCCCTAATACTATGAGGGGTTTCCCTGTCTCAAAGTAAACTAATGAAAATGTCAGAAAGTCTGAATGCAAAAAATCTCTTACTGTTGTGTTAAAACCAACTTCTGTCCCTAACACTTACATTCTCAAAAAACTGTGCAAGGATATTATTTACTGAATTAACCAATATTCTTGGTGTTCTCAGTGAATAGAAAAGCTCCCATATTAGCGGGTAGTAAGGTGATAAAAAGGAAATGTTCAAAACCACAAAGTTCCAAGATTGGGAAAATGCTCCTTTACCCTAGACTTAAACAATGTTTAAAACCACAAGGTTCCAAAATTGGGATAGTGCTCCTTCTCCCTAGATTTAAAGAATGTTCTTTCAAAGGGCTGGATCGCAGATATGGTAAAGTCTCTTATAGTTCCAGTCTGTGGGACGCATCATGAGTTGGGCGGCATCCTGGCTGTAATACCGCTCAACAGTAATATTGTTTTATATATTTATTTATTTATTTGGATTTGTAAAGCGCGAATCTGTCCAGGGGCATCTTGGCGCTGAAAGTAGGCTTACTTGGTACATAGCATACATGTTACACAGGTTACAGCAGGTAGATAGTAGAGGGTGTTGCTTAAGACATTATGTACAGTGCTTTTGTGAGGACATATCATAAATATATACAGTTGTAGCATACAGTAGTGAGGGTGGAAGGGTTAGTTGAAGAGAGTAGTTTTCAGTAGTCTGCGGAATGCATGGTATGATTTTTCGTTCCTTAATGCAGTGGGGGTGGTGTTCCAATTTTTGGGTGCCAGGTGTTGGAAGCTGGATCCACCAGCTTCACTTCTTATGAATGTAGGCACATAGGTCTGATTAGTCAGGTGTGACCTAGTAGATCTGGTAGATGTGTTTGAAGGTGATCCTTTCAGAGAGGTAGGGTGGAGCGGCGTCAGAGGAGAGGCATCTGTGGGTGATGGCCATGGACTTGAAGAGGATATGTTCTTTTATTGGTAACCAGTGAGCTTCCTTCCTGGTTTGGGAGATGTGTTCCCTTTTTGGGATGCTCAGAGCTGCTCTCAGGGCATTGTTCTATGTGATTTGCAAGTGTTTAATGTTTTTTGTAGAAGTGCCCAGGAAGAGGGCATTACAGTAGTCCAATTTGGTGCCTACTGTGGCTCTGGCTATTGACAAGCAGTTTTTTATGGGGAGGAAAGGTTTCACGGCATTGATTACCTAGGTGGTAAGTGCAGATGAGGAAGCTATGGCATTGACTTGCTGTGTCATGGATAGTGTAGAGTCAGGGTATACTCCTAGGGTTTTTACTGCGGAGGATACTGTGATGGTGGAGTTATCAATATTGAAGGATTTGTAATGCGGCAGGAGTTTGTTTAATGTTTCTTTGGTGCCGACTAGGAGGATCTCTGTTTTGTCCCTGTTTAGGCAGAGCTGTTGCCTGCCATCCATGTTTGGATGGCTGTGTAGATCTTAGTTAGTGCCGCAGCATCTTGTTCATAGATGCCTGTAAGGGGCAGAAGGACTTGCGTATCATCAGCATAGTTTGTGTAGGCTATGTGACGACGATCCAGATCATTAAATAGAGGGAGAGTGAAGATGTTGTATAAGGTGGGGGCAGTGCAGGAGCCTTGTGGGACACCACAGTGGATTGTGGTGGGGGTGGCACTTGCTGAATCAGAAAAAAACTTTCATGAGTTGACCCTCAAGGAAGGATGTGACCCACGTGATGGCTTCTGGTGAGAAGTGAACTTCGTTTTTGAGTTGCGTGCCTAGAATGTCATGGTTGACCAAATCAAAGGCCGGGGATAAGTCTAGCAAGAGCAGGAGTGCTGTTTTGCCTTTGTCCATGATATCGTTGAGTTGAATTTTAGATCTAGTAGGGCTGATTTGGTCCTGTGTCCAGGGTGGAAGACAGATTGTCTTTTCCCCAAAATATGGTTTTCTTACAAGTATTGCTGCATTTGGGTGTAGGCCACCTTGTCCAGAATCTTGAGCAAGAAGGGAACAGTTGTGATAGGTCTATAGTTGTTGGCGTTTTCAGGGTCTAAGGTAGGTTTTTTGAGAAGAGGGCGCACCCAAGCTTCTTTTAAGCTGTCTGGGACTGAGTTAGAGTTGAAGGATGCATTGATGAAGGTTTTGAGAAAGTGTTTCTACGCAGTCTTTAACTAGTTTAGCGGGCAGGCGTCTCCTTTACAGTTTGAGGGTTTGATTTTGTTAACAATATCAATAACCTCTGAATTTGAATGGTGTAATGGGGGTTTTCCTTTTGTTCTCAGTCATCGTATCAGTGTGAGAGGCTGATAAGATATGCTGAGTGAGATTTTTGTGGTGGGCTAGATTTTCTTTTTGTTGAAGGAGCTCAATTTCGTTTTGGAGGGCGGACAATATGGTGTTGCACCATGTTTGATCCTTGACAATCTCTTGAGACTTTATGGCCGGTGTGGATAGCTCCTTAAAGATGGCGATGGATTCTGAGCTGGCATTGGAAATTCTGTCATTATAGGATGCAGATTTACCTGAGATGATGGCTTTTTTGTTTTGGGTAGCCAATGATTTATATAAGGATAAAGAGGACTCGCTGGGAGAGCTTTGCCATATATTCAGTGCTTTATGTGTTTTGGTTCGTAGTTCTTTTAGTTCTGCTGAGAACCAGGTGTTGGAGTCTTTGGTAGTTTTTTTTTTTTTTTTTGGAGAGGGGCAATGATGTCTATGGCGGAGCTAATGGTGTATTTATAGATGTCTGCCGGTGCGACTGGGTCTGAGGTGTCAGTGGGGTTAGCAGCGAGGGTTTCTAGATAGAGAGAGATCATTTCTTTAGTAAGATTCTTGATGCTTCTAACCATGGCTGGAGGTGTTGGACTGAGTTTTCTTGCTGAGTTAGTGAGGGTGGGGATGAGGAAGTGAATGAGGGAGTGGTCTGACCATGGAGTGGGTGTATTGGAGCTGATGTTGATGCCACAGTTGTGGTCCACTATCCAGTCAAGTGGGCGTCCTTTGCAGTGAGTGGTAAAGTGTACTCTTTGCTCAAAGCCCAGTTCTTGGAGTGCTTGTGCTAATGCTGTGGAGGGTCTATCTTTCTGGTCATGGAGTCCCAGGTTGCGGTCTCCCAAAAGAATTGTTTTGGTAGATATTTTGAGGTTTCCAGCTAGAAGGTGTGTAAGGTTGTCCTGGAAGACCCACATAGGGCCTGGTGGGCGGTATACTAGGTTGATGGGGATGGTGGTGTTCGCCGATAGTGAGTTCTTGGCGGTGAGGGAGTCGATGTTCTCTCTGAGTTGGTAGGGGAGTTGTCTTATTTCAAGGTGATCCTTGAAAATAAGGGCTACTCCCACTGGTTCGGCGGTACGGGTTGGGTGCTAACTGTAAATCCCCATTCCCCATTGGGTCCAGTGGACACAATAGGGAATCTTCGGCACTAATACGGCACGCTAATACAGCTTGCGGTAATACAGGGCACTAAATGGAAGGCTGGAGGTAAAGCAGCCCATTTGGTGCTCAACTCGTGATAGGGCCTGCCCTTAAATGCGGCAGTTAATATTGTTACCGACACATTTAAAGGCTACAACCAGACTCTTGATGTGGCCCATTGCTTCACAATAGCAGATTAGGAGGATAAGAAAAAAAATTAGCAAAACCATCTCACAAGCTATGCAACACTGATTTGACTTTCATCATGTAATAAGCAGGTATAATTTAATATAATATTCTGCAAAACTAATCTGCACTAACATGATATTAATACTACTTATAGATGGCACCCAGATGTGGGTGTTCATAGCCTCTAACTTTTTTGCTTGAAATGTATCCCAGGTAAGGACAGGCATTCAAGACTGACAGATCTTGCATAAGGTTTTAATGACTGGATCAGTGGTGAAAGAATAGAAGGACAAGGAGCATTTAACTAACTGAAATTTTGGGTAATAATCTGGATAATTTGAAGGCTAAGGTTTACCTGAACAACAGAGGAGAAAAGTATAGCCTGTTGAGACACACCCATCACAACTTCAGAATGATGAACCAGGTCACGTTCTGTAGCAGACCACTCAAACCCCTACGCAATCTTTTAAACATTATAGATTAAGATGTGCCAATTTCTCTGAATGGCAAATCAGAAAGGCAATTGATCTACACAAGAATGGAACTGCACCAGACCCTGATTAGATCCCAGTGGAGTTTTTAAAAGACAATAGTTTTGATTGTGCACCATACATTTGTAAATCACTAAATGCTGCAAGACACTGCAGAAAGGTACCTGATTCATGGAGGATGGAAGGTATCGTTACCATCTACAAAAAGGGAGATGAATCAGATCCAAATAATTATAGTGCAGTCTTCCTATTAGCTGTGACAGGTAAAATGTATGGAAAAGTCTTACAACATAGATTAGAGGAATGGGTGGAAGAGAATAAAATCTAAGCCCCTAGCAGGCAGGATTGAAGAAAGTTCCAGCTGTACAGACCAGGTTCCTAGTATACTGATCACCACCCATAAGAATGTGCATGTGAATAAGTGCTGCCTTTCCTTTCTTTTTTTTAGACCTTAGGGCAGCATTTCATTATGTTTGTAGGAGTGATTTATGTAAATGTTTATCATACTTTGGCCTACCTAGTGGGCTGCTAGTGTGTATTATCAGCCTGTATAGCAACAACAGCAGGGAGTGTGTAAGGTAAAGCCTAATGGGAGAATTACACATATGTTCACATTTGCTAAAGGGGTATGGCACGGGTGCATACTGGGCCCAATTCTTTTCTGCTTATATGCTAACGATATGCCAAATGAAATTAGTAAACTAGAGGTAAATGACCTAACCTTGAATGGTGAGAAAATGGTCATAATCTTGTAAGCGGATAATGTAGTTCTAGTATCAAAAACACTGGTAGGACTTTGAAATCCATAGATCCTATTAAATGAAATGTGCATGAGCAAGGGAATTGAATTTAATTTGCAGACCAAACATAAAATTGTAAGAAAATTGTATCTGGGTGATATAGGGAGGACAATTGTGGAAGACGAACTATGTGACTACCTGGTATACAGGATACACTGAACAGGTGACTGGGGCACCCAAAGAGAGACAATGTGGAAATCACCAGCAAGAATTAGCCTAATGGTAGCCACATTTAGTCTAGTCTGGGTATTAGATCCAAAGATATGGAGGTTTATAATGTCAAGGCAGTACACAGCACAATGTATGACACAGAACTCTGGGGATATGGACCCCTGGGAGAAACTAATAAGAGCAGCAAATATGTACCTCAAGAAGCTTTTCGGATTATCCCTCTATACCTCCAACGCTCTAATACATCTAAATCTAGCTCATATAGATGTGGGCAAAAAGATCAAAGAGAAGCCCATACTATTTTGAATCCAGCTGTGGCCCGCTCCATCATTACTAACTTACAGAAATGAGTTGATGAAGGTTCTCAAGTCTAACCCCCAAAGATGTTTTCATTAGACAAGTCATGTAAAGACAAAAGCAGAAGAACCTGCCCTGTCGATCATTTGGTAGAGACCTGACACCATTTCAAAAGAAGACAACGTTCATGTTAGGGATGCCCTTAAGATTCATAGTGGCCAGACTTATTTGTCAGTAAAAACAACAGGTGAGTTTTAAATCTAACTAGATCAGGTCAAATACCCAGCCCAGAGGGTGTTATAACTTACATTTAGATTTGCGACCGTACCCCTGGGAAAAATCATGAATACATGGAACATGCACAATTCAGATGTCTGTCCATTTGGTATAGCTACATCCGAATCTGGTCAACATGTATTGTCCTGTGCTGTACATATAGCAACACCCGTAGGAGGACCCTAAAGCCAATGCTCCTAGCGGTAGGAGCAAGAGGCATTAATGCAGCAGAACGCCTCTGCAAATCCACTAATCTGATTGGTAGTATTGTAATAATGGATTAGTATTGAAAATACTCGGGCTGATGGAATTAAAATGATTGCAGAACTTTGGACTGAGGAAACGTTCAACAATCAGCCACTATCTGAATGATTATATATCCACTACCTAAGAGGTCATGGAAGATGAGTAATTGCTATACTTTTACAATACTTAGTGTTTTTTTATGGTCTTAATAGGAACAGTACATAAAATAGTCAAAATATGCAGATATGGGTTATGTGTGCATGCACTTAACAGGGAGTTATACCCCAGGAGTTTCATGATGATGAGTATTTTAGGCAATTAAAGTCTATGGGATACTCCATGATTTTATGTGATCTGTACATTTTGTTTTTTTTAAGTTAAAGCACATGCACTTTAAATTGAGAGGAGTCTGGTAGCATAATGGATATTATTAATATACAAAAACCGGAGTAAAAGATAGGTGGCATGGGTGACTCCATTTTGGATGTACAATAGATAAATGTACTATATATGTCTTTTAAGTTCTATTTCCTGCTGATGCACACTCTGGTAGTATCTCTCAGGGATAAACATACTAGGCTTTTTATACATTGTTTTTCATGTATTTAAAATATGAATTTGTATTATATTATTACAGAATTAAAATGTATGTATGTATATATGTATATGTAGACGTGGAAGAAAAAAAATATGAGGTAGTCATTAATGCCCACAATGCTCTTGTCATCATACGGAATGCCATATGGCACAAGTAAATGTTTAATACAGGGGCTTGTTTAATTGACTGCTGTAAGGACTATTGTTGTTATACAAAATGGACTGAGTTTAGCCGTCAACGACCTCATGTTTTTAATATTGCATATCAATATGTTGCCTTTATGCAAAGTGTTGTCTTTTTTGTGTACTTTTATGGCTGCTGCCGAAACAAAGAAATTAATGAAATATCTGTACTCTTTTGTTCTGTGAGATTGTTATGAACTATTCTGTGCAAATGCGTTGCCAGGTTTTGTATCTCCTAGTTATTATCCAGGAGCAGGCAAGTTTGGGAACAGTTTTTGTAGTTGTCACATCGTATGCAGCCTTTAAGCATTAGCGACTCTATTGAGGTCATTGCAAAGCTCTGGCATGGCACGGCCACTACTGAACACATACACACCTCTGACTTAATGCTTTACATTCCACACTGTTGTAAAGTGCCATTCCTAAGTTTGAATTGGCATTGACCTTGCAACAGGTGATTGTATCGGCGGGGCTGCCAGGGGAATGCAGAATTATGTTTGATTTAGGAGAACTGGAGGCTGGCTGTTCCAGTCCTGCATCCCGTGCATAACTTTCCTTCAACCAAAGAAGGTTCAAATGAAAATGCGTCTTTTTTTATCTGTTTTAAAGAAATGTGCAGTGTGGGTGTTTTGTTGCTCATTTGCACTTTGACCACCATCTCATGAAAAAGGCTATGGGATTTAAAAAACGAATGCATTGCTATATTGTAGCATAATATCTTTAGTTAGTTAATAACAGCTATCAAAACATGGATTTTTTATGATTCATAAATTAGACTCAAATGGCATCACACCTTTCATTGCACTGCTGAATTGTTACCAAGATCTCCATTTTACACCAGCATTAGATGTTCAAGCTGACGTAAAATCCGTGGATTGCTATGAAATACGTGTGCAATTTGCACTTCCTGAAGGTGGATACCATAGGAATCGGTTGGAAATTCCATCTGCAAAGCATAATTTGCTGGCAGCATTTAATTTTTCACAATATGGAAAGTAAAATGGTACACAGTGATTTTGCCTAGTATTACTCTACATTTGAACTCTGCCTTCCAAAAGTTCACAATTGCAAGCAGGGGATCCAACAGTACGTAAGTGACAACCGTGCTGGTCCCCTGTGTTCAATTGGCATTGTTTAAAATATGCCCCTCTCCACAATACTTGTGAGTCAATATTATCCCTAACATTGCAGATGTACACATATATAATTACCCACCCTTTCTTAAGTCCATCAATGCTGAACTACTAAAGGAGGATAGAAGTTTTGTGGTTCGCTTTATCCATTTTATAAAGATTAACGTTATAACCAAAGACATGGATTTGTTTCAAGCCCAGTCTACCTCATTTCCAGACAAAACATTGATGAGGTGAAGAGGGTTCTAGACAGATCTATTTAGAGGGAGTAAAAGAACTTCTCAAAGAATACAACAATAATTACTACTGATGTCCTCAGAGGCAGTTTAAGATTGTTTATTTTGTGTTATTTGCATTTGTATTCAGCTATGGCCCTACCTAGAGGGTCTCAGGTGCCTTGCAAGGTTTAAAGGTTTAAAAAAATTGGTGGTGAAACAGAAGTTACAACATGGTTTCAGAACAGAATATGAAGATTAGGAAAGCCACATGGTAGCAGGTGAACTGAGGGGCACTAGATTACATGTGGGGAAACACATATGTTTTGAGACTCCTTTGGAAAGTGGTTGTAGAGGATGCAGTGAGGATTTAAAGTGTGGCTACTGGATAACTGTTTTGTTTGTTTTGTGTGCATGGCAGTTTGTAAAGTGGAATGTGCAGACAATGCGTGTTTGCTTTTCTGGTGTGTGTTTCAGTTTGTTCTGAAGATAAGATGGGTTTGAGGTAGATGGCTTTTAATACAATGCCTAGACCTTTAATGGCAATTATCTGGGGTAAAGGGAGTCAGTGGAGCTGGGTGAGATCTGGGTTGATTTATGGATCTTTGGGTAGATGTCAGATGAGTCTCACTTCTGCGTTTTGAATGGCTTGCAGGGGGGATAAGGATTTTGTTAGGGAGTCCAGTGAGGAGAGCATTAAAGTGGTCCTCCCTGAACAGAACCAGTGCATGGACTGTGGTGAGGAAGTCATCAGAAGGAAGGGAAGTGCCCTGTCTTACATAGGATGTGTAGTTTTTGATTGCATGTTTTGGTGACAGCAGCTTTTTGGTGTATGAAAGACATGTGGGGGTCAATGAGGAAGCCATTGGATTATTTTAACAGACCTTGCATCATTAGAAAAGCCATTCCTACGTACAACAGTTAGCAAAACACCTTAGGAACTCTGTATCTGTTACATGGCAGCTGCCCTCTCATTGTATTGAAAAAACTCTAAACTTGGTTCTTGTCTTTTTCTATTTGCAGTTATTTACCTACAAGCAATTAAGAGCTTCCCCAGTAAGGTGAGATACCTTTACTTTCTGCACATTACAAGTGTGGAATTAATAACAATTACGCATTAGACAAGTATCACCTTGTTGGAACACATTCCTTTTACTTTATGTAATGTGGCACCCACGTTCGTTCCACGTCTTGATCTATTTAGTCTGATTTATTAGGGACTAGAACATTTGCAAAGTGTCTCCACACACCTTTTTCCTCATTTAAGTGAGCAAGTGAAAGAAGGCTTCTCTTTCACAGTTGAACATTTTCGTAAGCATGCATCTATAATTAAACGTTTTTACTCACATTTATTCCAGTTCCCATAGGTTTCTGTCATTCACGGGCCATACCAACCATACACCACCAGTCAGAATTTGGCCCCTGAGGAAGATCCCTCAACCACCAGGTGATTGAAACATGTCCTTCTTGGGCTTTGTTTTACACATCTTTGCTTTCTAAAAGGATTATATACAATTATTGTATATATGACCATATCAAATGTATCACTTATGTGGATGAGTTTTGTACCTTTTTTGGTGAGATTTTGTGTACAAATTATTTGTATATTTTGTTTTAATTGGCTAGACTATTTTGCCACAACACAATACAATGCATTATCAAATGTTCAATTTAGCCTATATCTTGGCATTGCACGAGTCTGTAGCGTGCATGCACGTGGGGGTATTCTATAGCCTTGTGTATGTTTTATTTTGTCATAACTTCCTATTTTTGAATTTTTTGTTGTTGTGGTATGAAGTAGTAGATGTTGAATGGTGTGGAGAGTTGTGTGGGGTATTTAGTGCGCGAGGTGTGTGGGGCAACATGGGAAGGGAGGGGTAATGGGAAGGGTGGACAAAAGTGGGAGGGTGAGGAAAATTGGTACTAAGGGTTTAGGAAGTGAGATAGCATTATCAGGTGAGGCTCGTGTACAACATGAGTTCCCTGACACCACTTGAATATATGTGTACAGCACTTCTGCAGCACAGGGAAAAAATAAGGAAATATCACAATGAGTGAGTTTTTCATATGAGAGGGGGTAGGTATAGGCCCTGGCCTGAAGAATGAACAAATAATAGAGACGGTTTGAGTCACATGTACACTTACTTGGTGGAGAAATATAAGCTGAAAAAATTGAGGAATAGAACGACATTCTCGAGCTCTGGAGAATGGTAGAGCATTTGAAAGATGTTGAGGAATCCAAAAGAAGAGAAGTAGTTATACAAGCACTTTGCATCACCCCCACCATTCCTAGTGTCAAAACAGTGCCATATGAACAGCCTGAAATACCCAAAATAAACCTACAGCCCCCACAGCTCTGCCACCCCCACCGGGGGTGTTACTGCATGCAAGCGACTGCAGAGTATACTAACCGTGAGAATGCCCCATACAACTCTGAGACAGCAAGCCCCTGCATCTTAAGAAAATGCCCCTAGCAGCGAGTGCAATGTGCAACTCATTAGTGATGGAAACAGAAAATAGGGCACAAGAGATTTAGAAACAGTGCTTCAATGTACAGACCCAGTTATGCCAATGGTAGATAGTTTGTGGGGCACAAGATCAAGGGCTCGACCAGATAGTATGGCAGTGGTGAAAGGGAAAGTGAGGGGGAAAGAAGTTACCGGCGAAGCAGGTGGGAACCAGGTTTCCAATGTTACATTAAGGCCCTGGCAGAGAACAGCATGTGCCCTGGCCACACATGGATAGAAACAACTTGATTAAGGCACTACCCTTGCTCACTGCAGGAGCGGGTAAGTGGATATATGTGCTCAAGAAACAGACTGCAGGTATTACTTTGGCAGTGGGAGATATGATATGCTTCTTTGCCATTCTATTGGGGGATGAAACAGATGCCATTAGGAAGAAAGCAGTATATCCAGGGGTACGGATGTGGGGCAACAATCATGATGGGGCACACTTAAGTGATTGTTGTGCTAGAGTGTGGACTGCATTGAGAGCAGCATACCCTCACACACTGGACATACATTCCATAATGGTGCACACTATGAAGGAAGATGAAGATCCAGTGCCATATTTACTACAGATTCAGGAGATGTGAAGGGCTGAGACAAGGGAATCGTGGGATATGAAACTAGTGATATGTTATCACATTTTAAAAAAGGGACTCCCAAAGGAAGTGCAGAAGACTTTGGATAAGTAGACATTTAAGCAAAGAGATGGGCAGAGATTCAGGTGATTCTAATGCATCAGTGTAAAAGGTGTCGGGAGAAAGAAAAATAAGTAGTGGATAACATGCAAAAGGCTGAGGGAAAGTTAGTGGCAATAAAATTGGCAAAATTGAGTATAGAGGATGGCTACAGTAGAAGTGAGAATGGCACCAGAGTGGACCAAAGAGTATCCACGCAACCAACTGTTCCTGGGTGGTTACCAGGGATTTTGTCCAGGAGGATATATGCAGGAAAGTGGATGATTTCAAGGGTACTGGGGAGGAAGAGGAAGAGGATTTGATGGGTCAGGACTGTTTTGGTAATGTGGGAAAGTGGGGCATTTTGCATGAGAATGTAGGAGCAGACAAGCTTATGCATATTATCCCAGATTGTATCCTAGTGGATATGCAGCACCAGTTACATATCAACAGCAGTATTGGATGATGCTATCAGACGTTCCATATGGCACATGCACCCCAGCAGGTACAACATACCCAGGTTTAAATATCAAGCATCTATACCCCAGCAGATGCAAAATCCAGCACCCAAAAAATGGACCCCACCCATGTATGCACAGCAGCAGACACAGCAGCCAGCCCCTCAAGTTTAGGGCAGAAATGCTCTGAATCACGACACAGTGACATTGTATATAGGGGCAAGTAAGTTGGGTGGTAACCCTTTTGTATTTCCAGAGTCAAACACATATCTCGACTAGTACAACCCACAGAGAACCCTGACATGCTGAGTCAAGTCAGTCATTGCTGAACCGGAAGAGGAACCCCATATAGGTATGGAGATAGGCAACACATCATTCATTTGTTATGGTTGACACAGGTAAAACACAATCATGTATAAAGCAAGGGTGTGTCCCCTTATCAGGAAAAGTAATGGACATGCAGGGATTCCCTGCACTGGAGAGCTACCCATCAAGGTAGGTAACTAAGAAAGTATTAGCTCCACTATTGTTTTCTAAGGTGACGTCAGTAAATTTGTTGGGAAGGGATCTGTTAAGCAAATTAAACATGACAATTTCATTTTCAGAGGAAGGGGTAGTGCTTTCCACACCATAAATTAGTGCTGCTAGGGTCTTGGCAATAACAAGAGCATTGTTCAGTGATGGGGCTACTCAGGGAGTACCCCTTCACCTGGATATGTTTATGTATGGAGTAACAGTGTTGTTGAGTTGGGTGCTAGGTGTTCGAAACAAGCCATGGAGAGTGCCATCAGAATTTTTGTTCAGACCAGCAGTGGCCCAAGACCATGTCACAGGTACTATGATTACATTAGATTTGGAAGGGGTGTTGATAGCGCATTACAAAATAGTGCTTATAGGTACTGACAAAGAGGGAGGTGAGTGGCAAAAAGTTTTGTCTATTGACCCTGCTCAACCATTGAGTGGGGTACCAGATGGATAGATGTTTGAAGATATTAACAATGACAGCAAAATTATATTGGAGGTGTGCATTCCCTGTCAAATAATAATTCCGCATAGGATTATCCCATGTCCTGTATGTATTGCTAAAAGCATGCCTGCACATTTACAAGATGACTTGTTAGATGTTTCAATCACTTCATGGACAGAAAACCCTCATTACGTAGGGCTCTTGAAGAGCATAGAAGCACTATGTATTATGTTGAAGCAAGAAGCAGTGTTACCTAGATTGCGACAGTACTCATTGTCAAGAGAAGCAGATGAAGGGATACATGAGACAGTTGTTGCACTCTGGCGACAGGTCATTATAGTGCCCTCAGAGTCACAGAGGGATACAGTGATACATCCTATCAAAAAAGCAAAAGGGTCAAGTTGGAGGTACACAGAAGATTTACGCCCATTGAACAGCAAAGTGGAAGCTGAGTTCCCACTTGTACCAAATCCCACCACAATTCTTTGCAACATACCAAAAGAGTCCACATATTTCACTGTCACCGATTTGAAAAATGCATTCTTTTCTATCCCATAACACCCTGATTCTCAATATCTTACCATGTTTGTTTACCTCGGGCAGAAATGTCAACACATCAAACTCTGACAGGGGCACTCTGAGTCCCTGAGTATTTTGAATAGAGAGTTACACATGGATTTGAGAAATATACATGTACCAAGCACAATCACTTTTTTAGTTTGTAGCACTACGGAAGATATGTGCAGGGCAGAATCTATTACATTATTGACATTGCTTGCAGACAAAGGATACAAAGTAGACAAGGAGAAAATGCAGTATTTTTAGAAAGAGGTTGTGTATTTCGGACAAGGAATGACCTGCTGCAGTGCTGAATACACCACGACCCACTACAGTTAAAGCAACAATTCCTGGGTTTGTTTACCTACTGTAGATATTGCAATTTTGACTATTCTAGTTACACAAAAAATCTCCTCTAGGAACTTAAAGATGCACAGAAGTGGAAGAGGAAGGGTGATTTACATGGACATGAGCTTACATGGACAGGTGAAAAGGTGACATGTTTCACAGAAATGAAAAATGCTATCAGTAATGCTCCAGTACTAGCAATACCTGATTACAGAAAATAATTGTATTTATTCTCACATTCTAATAAACACGGGATGACTGCTGCAATGGCTCAACAAAAATCCCTGACACACCAGCCCTTAGCATATTACAGTGGTAATTTGGATTCAGTAATGCAGGGCCAATTTCCCTGTTAATAGGCTTTGGCCGCTGCAGCCTTTGCCATTAAGAAAAGCTTAACCATAGCGCAAGCTTTGATAGCAATACTGAAACAATCAAAATCCACATTAATCACACAGAGGGCCTCCACGTATGAAGTAATTTTGTCCAGCCCATCCATTCACATTGTAAGATGCCACACAGTGAACCCTGCCACATTCATTGGTATACTTGTTGAGAAAGGAGAGGAGGTGCATGATTGTGTCACTAATGAATTTCCCAAAGATGATTTGGTATGGGGACACAGTGGAAAAATGTAGGTCCTCTTCATTGATGGCTCATCGACGATAGATCAGGAGACTGCGCTTGTCAATGGGGAATAGGAGATTGATGTTCCGAAAAGATTACCAATGCATTATTCTGCTCAGGCAACGAAAATCATTGGCTTAATTGAAGTGTTGGAGGCATCCCAGTGATGATTGGTGAGCATTCAGTCCGAATCGGTATACACCAGCGCCACTTTCCATTCAGGATTGTCCAGGTGGAAAAGGAGGGGTTTTTGTAGGTCCAATGGGACACCTGTACATCATGCAGCCTTATTGTAAAGATTGATGTATACATTGTCCCACCCCGCCTTAGTAGCAGTTGTTAAATGTGCAACCCACACCCAGAATACAGACCATATTTCACTCAGCCAGAGACAAGCCCACCAAAAAAGCAGTGTATCACAGGGACCCAGATGTCACTGCGTTTCCTGAGGTGCCAAATCAGTGGTTACAGTTCACTGTTCCATACACTGCAGTACCGATTACACAAATAATTGAGTTGCAGGGACAGGCACCCCAAGAGGAGAAAGATTTGTGGGTGAAGAGGGGTGAAGAGGGGTGAAGAGGGGCTGCTGGCAGCCGCAGGCGGACCTGATTTGAAGAAAAAGGGCCTAATACCGAGGTGGGCGGTAAGGGTTAACTGGCACCGGTAAGGAGACCAGTGCCGGTAAACACTTACTGCCCTATTCCGAGGTCCCTTAGCGTGTCCCACTACGGGTGCCTGGTTTTACCAGGCGCCCTTAGCGGGAGCCGCTAAGGGACCAGGGAGCTAATAACGGGCCCGCTATTAGCGGGCCCGTTATTAGCTCCATCCCCATTTCCATTGAGCCCTATGGGGGCTCGAATGGGGATTTGGTTCTCGGAATGGGGACTTACCGGGTCCTCCAAGGTTCGAATGACCCTTGGAGTCCCTATTTCGAGAACCCGGACCCAGAATGTGGTAAGGGGGTAGCCATGGTGCTAATAGCTCCATGGCTACCTCCTACCTCGTAATGAGGCCCAAAATATTACAGGTAATGTGGTAATGTGGCAATGCCACTGGAGTTTCTAATGGTTGCTTTTAAACAGCTGCACTACACGGCGCCTTGTTTCAAAACAACACATTGCTGCAGACATTTCAGATGACCGGCTTGTTCCCAATTTGCCAGAATTTCTCAGCACATTTTTCATGAGGGAGCATCCACCTATGCGCTTGCCAATCAAGATGTTTGTATCTGTGCCGCCCATCCTCTCACATTGAATGTAGGTACAGACTGGACACCTGTAATTGAGCCCCTGGTCCTGTTTTAATTTCTATTCCACTGCATTTATGTGCTCTTAAGGCCACTGCTGTGCTACGCACAGAAAGGAATGGCAAATCCCAGTCACCCCTGACCTCTGCATGTGTCATGATCTCTGCTTCCAAAAGATCAGGACTTGCCCGACTCCCTTGGAAGCAGACCCATAACCCCGGTTCCGAGTGCCAGCCAGTCCCAATTGGGACCTTTTGGACCCTGTCCTGGCGCCAGTGGCACCAGGCTCATAAAGTTGCCCAGTCCCAGCGCTGGAAGCGCCGGGCTCATAATGCTTGGGTGGACTTACCTGCAGCAGACCATGCTGCTTACTTACCTGCCAGTTGAACCCCTGATCCTCTTCTGTTTGGGACTACTTTTCCTGTTGGGTGGGGCAGGAGCCACTCCCTAGGTTCAGAACACTGGAACTCTTCTGGAAAGCAGGAACTCTTTTCTTACCTAGGCGTGGCTGTGGAAGGAGACACCTAAGCACTACAGGAGGCTATTTAAACCACACCCGATGGATGAATCTTGCTTTGTGTTGTTCTGCATTCTCTGCAGCAGAACGCTCATCATGTCTTCTGCTTCTGATCCTGGGCCTAAGGGAACAAAGGCTTACCATCCTGGAATCCAGTCTTCAGCAGCACCTGTAAAGACAAAGAAAGAACAGGTTAGCACTACGGTCTTCAGTGGCAGCGCATCTCTTACCTGGTCCATCGGCTGTCACCAACGCCTCGCGCTGCATTCCGGCATCTGAAAGACAAAGGCTTACCTACTCTTCGCACGCTCCGGAGGCCTTCAGCGCTGCATCTCGCATCTGAAAGACAAAAGAAGGTGCGTTTAAAGACATTGGGCAACTTTATTACTCACGTGCCATTACTCCTTCCCACGCCGAATCCAGTGGGTATTCCAGCACCCTTCAGCTTCTCTAAAGCTCCGAACTTGTACCAGCAAGATAAAAGGGACAGTTAGTGCGCATCGTGAAGCAGGCTACAAGCGCTTACTTACGTGCTTCCAGGCGCTTCTATTCCTCACGCGGGTTCGATCCTCAACTCTCATCAGCCCGCCATCCGCCATCGCCGGAACCCTGCAAAACAAGAGATATCATTACAAAAGACTTTTAAGACATTTGAAGTGCCCAGAACTTACCGTTCGTGCAGTTAACGACGGACAGCAGTCCTCTGAGGTCAAGAGGCCTGCACCCTTATCCAGTGAAGAAACTGGTTACGGCACCCTGCCCCGAGGCAGATGGAGAGCTCGGCGTTCACTTACCTAAGGTGAGGGCGTTAACCTTTGGGGTTCTACAGGAGAAGAGAAAGGGAAGAGGAGAGAGGCACCCAATAACCCCAGTTCATTAATCCCATATTTTCTATCTGCAGACATCTTACTCTTCAAGTCAGACATACAGTGCACAGAGGTCCAGCCCAAAGAGCCAACCGTGTGTTACACATCACCTTTGAAGATACGGCATTCACCCAGTCAAGACCGGCGCCTCCGCGGGAATCAGGTGAGCGTTACAGAACACAAAGCCTACCGCAAAACTCCCACCCAGGCGCTATGGAAACCTCGGATACCGACCAGCTAGCCCAGTTACTTGGGGAACTAAGAGCAGAAGTACATGCAGCCCGTCAGGAAACGAATGCTCTAAGAAGGGATCTGATTATTTCCAAGGAGCGAACAGACGATCTCGCTAGACAATTGCTACAGTCACAAGCCGGACAAACTCCGTTACCCGCATCAGGGGCAAATCTTCCTTCAACATCCTCTACGAACCCAGTGCAGATCAACCTACCTGGGAATGTACCTCTGGCTCCGCCCGAACGATTTTCTGGTGACCCAAAGAGGTTTGCAGTATTTATTAATCACTGCCGGTTGCACTTCTTATGCCGGCCAGCAGCCTTTCCAACTGATCAAGCTAAGGTAGCTTTCGTGCTTTCGTACCTTAGTGGCAATGCGGCAGACTGGTCGATCCCTCTAGTTAATCAAGATGATCCGGTTCTCCATGATTTTCAAGCTTTTCAGCTCAGTATGGAAAAACTGTTTGCAAGACATTCACAGGGGCAGGCCTTGGACAATGAGCTCCTTTCATTGCGACAGGGTAATCAAGACCTTTTGGCTTATATTGCGTCTTTCAACAGACTGATAGTGGAAACTCGATGGCCTGAGGACAAAAGGATTACGCTGTTTTATAGAGGTC
Source organism: Ambystoma mexicanum (assembly GCF_040938575.1). Lineage (NCBI taxonomy): Eukaryota > Metazoa > Chordata > Amphibia > Caudata > Ambystomatidae > Ambystoma > Ambystoma mexicanum. Next base: position 801,215,994 of record NC_090928.1, read on the forward strand.
TACGTGGAGAGCTCAAAGATGTGTTAGCCCAAGTAGTGAATCCCCCGCAAGACTGTTCGGACTATATTGACTTAGTCGTTCAAATTGACCACAGACTGCAGAACACGAAGGCCGATCGTTCCAAGTTTGATGCTCGAGTATTTTCCAAACCACCAACTCCTACCAAAGGAGTAGACTCCGGGGAACCCATGCAAATAGGGGGCCTGAAAGGACCACTAACACAAAAGGAGCGGGAAAGGAGAAAACAGCTGCAATTATGCCTCTATTGCGGAAACTCGGGGCACTTTCTTCGAGACTGTCCGGTGAAACCAGCCAAGAAGGCAGTAGGAGCTGCAGTTACCAGGGTCACAAACTCTGAGCAAGGAACCGACCTCGCCCGACAAGAATAGAGGTCCTCTTGCCGAGCGTTAAAGCCAGTTCAGTGACCTCGCATTTCGTGATACCTATGGTCCTCTTTAGCCCTGAACATCCGGATCGATTACATGCGATTGAAGCTTACGTCGACAGCGGTGCCATCGGCAATTATGTGGATCATGAAATGGTTTTGAGGATGAATCTGACTCTTTGTCCAAAGGCTGTAAAGGACGTCATTACTACGGTGGATGGTACGGAGATAGCCTCCGGACCAGTAACGCATACCACCCAAGAAGTGACGCTAGTAAGTCAAGATGGACACCATGAGAAGATCGTGTTCGATGTGATCAAGGCCCCTCAGTTCCAGATTATTCTAGGAATTCCTTGCTTAGAGAAGCACAATCCTCAGATCGATTGGCGAGCAAGAACGGTTCAGTTTCCAGAATGTGTCTCTACTTGTCACCCTCGACCTGGTGTTGCACTGGCAGCAATTTCCTCGGAGGCTCCCCAGTTACCTCCTGAATACCTAGAATTCCAAGATGTTTTCCGGAAGGATCAGGCTAACTCTCTACCTCCTCAAAGGTCTTATGACTGCCAGATAGACCTGATACCTGGATCTACTCCTCCTTGTAGTAGAATTTATGCCCTCACCGAGCCTGAGAATCTTCACCTCCGACAATACCTGGATCAATACCTAGCGAATGGGTTTATTCGTCCTTCCAAGTCCCCTGCTTCCTCAGCTTTGTTCTTCGTTCCAAAAAAAGAAGGGGACCTTAGAACTTGTATAGATTATCGCGCCCTGAACCAGATCACCGTTAAGAATAGATATCCGTTACCTTTGATCCCTGAACTCCTGGACCAAGTCAGAAAAGCATGCATATATACAAAGCTGGATCTTAGAGGAGCCTACCACTTGGTACGAGTAAAAGAGGGCGATGAATGGAAGACGGCCTTCCGCACCAAGTATGGGCTCTTTGAATATCAGGTCATGCCCTTCGGACTTTGCAATGCCCCGGCCGCCTTTCAATATTTTATGAACGATGTCCTCAGAGAGCTCATAGATGTGTGTGTTGTTGTTTACATTGACGACATCCTTGTTTATTCTTCATCGGAAACTGAACATCAGAAACACGTGAAAATGGTCCTCGAGAGATTGCGTCAACACAAACTTTTCGCTAAATTGGAAAAATGTGTTTTCAACGTGACTGAAGTTGAATTCTTGGGATTCATATTATCACCTAGCGGAGTGCGTATGGATTCAAAGAAGGTCGATGCAATTCTCAAATGGCCATCACCATCCTCCATAAAAGGTGTTCAAAGCATGTTAGGCTTCGCTAACTTTTACCGCAGGTTTATCCCCGAATTCTCTCGAATAGTCCAGCCCATCACCGCCTTGTTAAAGAAAAACAAACGTTTTGAATGGTCTACCGAGGCGGAACAAGCTTTCCAGAATTTGAAGACTAGATTTATCTCTGCACCGATCTTAAAACATCCTCGCCCAGAACTCCCCTACATTGTTGAAACGGATGCTTCGAGCCTTGCCATGGGGGCAGTTCTATCACAAAAGGACCCAGTAACCAATCAGTTGCATCCCGTGGCATTTTGGTCCCGCAAATTCTCGCCTCCTGAAATCAATTACACTATTACTGATAAGGAACTTCTAGCTATCAAGTCCGCCTTTAAGGCTTGGCGGCATTATCTTCTGGGGGCCCGACACACCGTTACTGTGATTACAGATCACCGAAACCTGCAATATTTGAAAACCGCAAAAGCTCAATCCTCTAGGCAACTCCGTTGGGCACTATTCTTTGCCGAGTTTGACTTCATAATTACCTATCGACCTGGTACAAAAAACGGTAAAGCTGATGCCCTTTCTCGGATGGGAATGGAAGAACATTTGATCAATCCTAAACCTGTACCTATCATTCCCGAACAAAGAATTCTAGGTGTAATCGCCACACAATCCATAGAGGAAGTTAAGGATAAAGCCAGGGTACTGGTAACTCCAGCAGACATACAGAATTGGCATCTGCAGGGAAAGGACTTTACGGTGAAGGACAACCTATTATATTTCCAAGAACGGTTATACCTGCCCAGCACAGATTTACAGAAAAAGGTAATCTCTTGTTATCACGATTCTTTAATGGAAGGACATCCCGGTATGACCAAGACCTCGGAAAAGATCAAGCACTACTTCTGGTGGCCGTCTTGGAAAAAAGATATCAGAGACTTTATAATGTCCTGTGGAGTATGCGCCCAAAACAAGAGTCAAAAGGAAAAACCAGCCGGCCTCTTACGCCCTATTGACATCCCGTCTCACCCTTGGCATACGCTTTCTATGGACTTCATCACCGATCTACCTCCATGCTCCGGATACAATACGATCCTAGTAATCGTGGACCTATTCTCCAAGATGGCGCATTTCATTCCACTCAAAGGCTTACCAACAGCAGCAACTCTGGCCCGAGAATTTCTCGAAAACATCGTCCGACTGCATGGTTTTCCTTCAGTTCTAATTTCGGATCGAGGTAGTCAATTTATTTCTCATTTTTGGCGAAGTTGCTGTCGGTCGGCTCAAATTGATGTGAGACTTTCGACCAGCCACCACCCTCAAACCGACGGACAAACCGTGAGGACCAATCAAACTCTGGAACAGTATTTGCGCTGCATGCTACAACAAACTGAAAAAACTTGGAAAGATATCCTTTGGATAGCCGAATATGCCTACAATAACTCTGTCCACTCGGGAACTGGGAAGACCCCGTTTTTTCTTTTATACGGTAGTCACCCTCGAACCTCGGAGTTGGATCCACTCCAAGATCTTGGAACACCAGCAGTAGACCACCAGCATTCTACAATCACCCAAGCCTTTAAGGAAGCCGTTTCTCACCTTCAAAGGGCTAAAGAACAATACAAGAAAGGAGCAGACCAACATCGGAAGGAAGCCCCCCAATATCAAGTAGGAGATCAAGTCTGGTTATCCACCAAATATCTACCTCTAAAAGGACCACGCACATTCAACCCAAGATACCTTGGTCCCTATTCCATCACTACCATAGTAAATCCAGTAGCGGTCAAGTTGGACTTGCCCCCTCACATGAAGATACATCCGGTCTTCCACGTCTCTCTATTAAAACCCGTGCAACCTCAAACCCGACTAACTACATCTCCAAAACCTATTCTAGTTGATGGAGAACTCGAGTTTGAAGTCAAAAGCATCCTGGATTCCAAGATCTCCAAATCTAAACTATTTTACCTGATTGACTGGAAAGGCTACGGTCCCCAAGAAAGATCCTGGGAACCTGCAGAATATGTCCACGCGCCTCGTCTAATCAAAAGATTTCATCGAACATTTCCTAACAAGCCCAAACCCCCGGAGAAGCCCGGTTTGGGAGGGGCCTTGAGGGGGGGTGCTGTCATGATCTCTGCTTCCAAAAGATCAGGACTTGCCCGACTCCCTTGGAAGCAGACCCATAACCCCGGTTCCGAGTGCCAGCCAGTCCCAATTGGGACCTTTTGGACCCTGTCCTGGCGCCAGTGGCACCAGGCTCATAAAGATGCCCAGTCCCAGCGCTGGAAGCGCCGGGCTCATAATGCTTGGGTGGACTTACCTGCAGCAGACCATGCTGCTTACTTACCTGCCAGTTGAACCCCTGATCTTCTTCTGTTTGGGACTACTTTTCCTGTTGGGTGGGGCAGGAGCCACTCCCTAGGTTCAGAACACTGGAACTCTTCTGGAAAGCAGGAACTCTTTTCTTACCTAGGCGTGGCTGTGGAAGGAGACACCTAAGCACTACAGGAGGCTATTTAAACCACACCCGATGGATGAATCTTGCTTTGTGTTATTCTGCATTCTCTGCAGCAGAACGCTCATCGTGTCTTCTGCTTCTGATCCTGGGCCTAAGGGAACAAAGGCTTACCATCCTGGAATCCAGTCTTCAGCAGCACCTGTAAAGACAAAGAAAGAACAGGTTAGCACTACGGTCTTCAGTGGCAGCGCATCTCTTACCTGGTCCATCGGCTGTCACCAACGCCTCGCACTGCATTCCGGCATCTGAAAGACAAAGGCTTACCTACTCTTCGCACGCTCCGGAGGCCTTCGGCGCTGCATCTCGCATCTGAAAGACAAAAGAAGGTGCGTTTAAAGACATTGGGCAACTTTATTACTCACGTGCCATTACTCCTTCCCACGCCGAATCCAGTGGCTATTCCAGCACCCTTCAGCTTCTCTAAAGCTCCGAACTTGTACCTGCAAGATAAAAGGGACAGTTAGTGCGCATCGTGAAGCAGGCTACAAGCGCTTACTTACATGCTTCCAGGCGCTTCTATTCCTCACGCGGGTTCGATCCTCAACTCTCATCAGCCCGCCATCCGCCATCGCCGGAACCCTGCAAAACAAGAGATATCATTACAAAAGACTTTTAAGACATTTGAAGTGCCCAGAACTTACCGTTCGTGCAGTTAACGACGGACAGCAGTCCTCTAAGGTCAAGAGGCCTGCACCCTTATCCAGTGGAGAAACTGGTTACGGCACCCTGCCCCGAGGCAGATGGAGAGCTCGGCGTTAACTTACCTAAGGTGAGGGCGTCAACCTTTGGGGTTCTACAGGAGAAGAGAAAGGGAAGAGGAGAGAGGCACCCAATAACCCCAGTTCATTAATCCCATATTTTCTATCTGCAGACATCTTACTCTTCAAGTCAGACATACAGTGCACAGAGGTCCAGCCCAAAGAGCCAACCGTGTGTTACACATCACCTTTGAAGATACGGCATTCACCCAGTCAAGACCGGCGCCTCTGCGGGAATCAGGTGAGCGTTACAGCATGTGTGTTCAGTAGCACCTTTAGTTTTCTTCATAGTAGGGCGCTGAGCGGCATCAGGTGCTTCAGTTATCGGTCTCTGGAGTTATGATCTTGAAAATGTGGTACCAAAGTCATCTTTACATGCAGATGTGTGAGCTCAAATTGAAATGTGCACCCACAATGCTTTATGGGTTGCTATGATCAATCAATAGCACATCAAATCTGAAATTCAATTCTGACATACAGTATGCCAATTTTCTTTTAAGTTTATAAACTATTTAATGTGGGGAAAGCACGGCTGTAGATGAATTCTTGGAAGATTCGAATTAGCAATTTAGCAGATTATGAACATGAAATTCCACAAATCATTTTTTAGATTGTGTGCTTTGTAATTTTAAACTGTGGTTCATTAACTATGAGGAACATTGCGGCAATCCACCATATCAGCTGAAAATCCTTTACATTCATTTGACATGTGTTCTTGGAAGACAACCAATTGCTTCTTGGACAGGTTTGCTGTGCCCTTAGCTATATCAAAAGCAGGTGTGATAATTCTTTATTGCAGCTAGAGTCAGAGGAACCTGCTTAATCAATGTGGCCAAATGCCTCATTAGATTGATTACTCTGCTGTCCCATCCCATAAGTCCTGAAGGTATGAGAAGGATTCAAGCTCAGGTTGAAAAGCTGGTTAGAATAGTTGTCTCTCAATTGACAAAACCGTATTTTATTGTTGTACCCTAAATGTTGCGCACCACAAAGAGCGAACAGCCAAAGAAGCTCTATGGTAAACTTGGCTTATCCTCTAGGATGTTTTGCCGTTCATGAATTTGAACACTAAAAGCAGTGCTGGGAATGCAAGAAGCAGTAAGCACACATAAGGCATTTGAGGGATAAAAAGTGTGAGGGCAAAACAAAGGTCGATTAAAATACAAGTATTTTGGAGTTGAACATGTTTGGAGATGGACATACACCCAAGTACAGTTTCATTCATGTTGTCAATCAACAGTGATTATCATGACTACACATGGATGTTCTGTCCATAAGACAAAGGCAAGGCACAGTAATGTCAGGAATTAGGTGCAGGTTATAGCCAGCACATTGGTGGACTAGAAATTAGGGAAAGAGAGCAACAACATATAATGCATTTGAGCCGCATCACTGTACTCTCCTTTGAATTTTTAATTTCAGCAACTCAATGAGTTTTTAATGAGCTTTAAAGTAAAGGATCAAATATACGTTCTTGCTGATACGCTTCTTTTTTCCCCGTTGCCAATGGGCCTTTGACAAAAAAGCATGCAATTCTCCACTCTTTCCACAGTGTGGTGCCGACATTACCCAGATACGTAGGCAATCTAAAAGGACGATAAATTGTGCTGTGCAGAGCTGCCCAACCACAAGGATAGAGTGTCCATTTAGCATCCGTCACAGCATTTGTTTTGCTTGAAAAGTAATGTAGCTCACACACTGTATAATAAGGCATAGGTTTCAGCTCTTTCTCTCCTTTTAGTATTTATTATAGTATAGCATATAGTTGATACTGCTCTTGATTTTCATTTAAATGTGTACCAACCAAGCAACAAGCTACAATAAAAGGGGTATAATTTAGGCTCAAGGTGGAAACGGAATATTCTCTGAAATGAAAAATCTCAATGACACATACTCTAAGAAGATTAGTGGGTTATATTTTGGTGCCATATTTATGTATTTATTTATTTATTTATTTATTTGATATATTTTTATTTATTTTATTTTGGATTTGTAGAGTGCACTACAGCCCACAGGCATCGAGGCACTATAAGATTCTTTTGTGAGGTCCCAACAAAGAGGGCATTGCAGTAGTCCAACCTAGAGCCAATGATGGCCCTAGCGATGGTAATGCTGTTCTGTTGGGAGAGAAATGGCCTAACTGCATTGATCAGTTAAGAATGAAATGCTGCAGAGGATGCAACGGCATTGAACTGCCTATCCATGGTAAGGCTGGGTTTGAAATACACGCCCAGTGTCTTGATTACTTGCGACACTGTGATGGCAATGTTGTCTATGGTGAATGAACAATACTCCTTGTCCAAATTAGCCAGCATGGAGGGAGATCCAACAAGCAGAATTTCTGTTTTTTCGCTGTTGAGTCATAGCCAGTTTTAGGCCATCCAGGATTGAATTGTGGAGTAGATGAAGTTGAGGGTGTTCATATCAGTGGAGTAGTCACCCGTGAGTGGGATGAGTATCATCTGCATAGTTGGTACATGAGATGCCCAGGGCATCAAGGATTCTGAACAGGGGCCTAGTGAATAGGTTATAGAGAGTCAGGGCTATGCAGGATCCCTGTGGGACCCCACATTTGATTGGACTGGGTATGGCACTAGAAGAATCAGAGAAAACCTTCATCACTCTTTCCTGAAGGAAGGAGGTTATCCAATCACAAGCTTTCGGGGAGAAGTTGGCTGTGGAGGAGAGATGGTGACAAAGGGTTTTATGATCAACCAGATCAAAGGCTGCAGAGAGGTCTAGGAGCAGGAGGAGCGCATGTTTGCCTGCCTCTCTAAGGTCATTAATTTGATTGTTTAGGTCAAGTAGTGCCAGTTTCGGCGCCATATCGTTTGTACTCAAGGAATTTTTTTTAACTTGCAGGTAGACTGCTTTGTCCAAAATCTTTAGTAGAAAGGGGACAGTGGTGATGGGTCTGTAGTTCCCTTCGACTGCTGGGTCAAGGGAGGTTTTTCTTAGGAGCGGTCGAACCCAGGCTTCCTTGAGGGCAGTCGGTACATGGGATGACTGCAAGGACAAGTTGATGAAGGCAGTGATGAAAGAGGCGATGGCCGGGGCACAATCCAGGATGATGTCACCTTTACAGTTGGACGGCTTGTGCGGCTTTATGAGGGCAATAACTTCAGATTTGCTTATGTCTGAGAATTCAAACGTTGGTACCTCCCTGGAGGCGGTAGCAACTGGGGGTGCCGTAGGACAGAAGGTTAGTAGAGAGGATAGAGTTTTATGGTGAGCTAAGATTTTGGTGTGCAAGGTGTCCAATTTGTCAAGCATATATATATTTCTGAAAGCCACAGGGGACCCCACACTCTGGGTCGGTTTATTAGTATAATCAATAGTCTTGGAAAGAAAGGCCAGAGGGTACAATTTTTGAAAACAAGGTATCAAAGGATTTTATTATACCTGATACATCATTTAAATATATGAATTTTAATCATGATTTAATCAGCACTCAAATAACAATTTACATAGCAGGAATATTAAGTACGTACAAATTAGATACAATTCATATCATTCATCCACATGCATCCATCATGCATCCGTACACTCATACCAAACAACAATATGTATAAGCTAAAACCTATAAAAAGTCATGCCAAACCATTAATTATTGTATTCATTATAGAAAAGAGGTGTACAATCAATATACATGGCCACAGTAACTTGTGCAACTGGTCAAAGGTTGGAATGGGTCACATAAATGTCCAAGGGCAACCTCATCTCCAATTTCTCAACCGGTTTCGACGTATTAACATTAATTGAGTAACGTCTTCATCAGGAGATAAAAGAATACACTCTGAAAAGACAGGGAAACATAAGCTCATTAGATCTCACTTTTGAGTAACCACATAAGGGGGTAAAGCCCCAATTAACAGAACAATAAATACACATCACTATTAAAATTATTTTTGAACAAAGAGAACAACCTGTCCCCACCCTGACATCATACCTCCAAGGTGGACCTTGCGTATAAAACGGAAAGTGCTACCATTTTAAATTGGTGCCCGGGGATGTAGTAATAGAATAAGACATGGTCAACAGGAAACCCATGTGATTAAAGTGCAAGTGCATGTTTGACCCAAGGGTTAATGGAGATGAATGATCCCATGTCTTTAAACCCAAAGATAGACAAAGTGGCCTAGTTAGAAGGTGCACTATATTAAGCAATGGTCATGTTAAAACAACTAACCTTCAAAGGGAAGAAGAACAACAACTAGGAGCTCCTAGTGTAAATGACGGGAACAACTGTTGCTCGGATTTACGCATCCCAATGTTTCTAAGCTGGACAAATAACAGCCGGACTACGGTGGATGTCCAATCTGTAATGTGTTAACAGATGGTTAGAAAACCCAAGGACTACTCAAATGGATATCGAGTCTATACCATATTGACAGATGTTTGTAATGGGCCACCCAATGGCTCTAAATGATCTTACCCCGTGGTATCTGGTTCATGGCAGGATGAAGGGAAGGACTCTATGAGTCCTCCGGGGATCCTATTACTTAGCGTGGTAGTCTTAAGAGGATCAAAAAGCCACATAAGTATTGCGCATCTCTATATAAAGAAAGAGAACGAGAAAGGATCAATGAGTTTATCTGCTCAAAAAATGACAGATCATTGCAGTTATGTGGGATCTAACCAGGGTCTCAAATTAGTGTAGGCAATCACAGAAATATTGTAGCGCTCCAGGGCATCCGAATTGTAAATGAAAATGGATGACATTGGGTTTTTACTTATGTTATTGCCTCCCAAATATGACGCTGAATAGGCGGCCAACAAACAAATAAATTGACCATAAGTAACAGAGAGCCAATGCAATTAGCAAGAGGGAGGAGGGAACCCATATTAGCACGGTTAGTTCCCTAATAGTTATGGCCTCATGATAGTATCTCTAAACAGTGGTAGAGCGTAGTGTCGAGGAATCACTAACCATTCAAAATTGACACGTCCTATCTGGCCGGGCACGTCCGCTCGCGAGGAGCCTGGGTCTAATAGGCGCAAGAAAGCTCAGCGACACTGTGCCAGCATTTGCTGAGGAATAAATAGCAGCCTGATGTCATCATATGACAGCAAGGTAAATCATGTGACCGCAAGGTCGATCACGTGACTCTGTGTATTCAGTGCTAGCTCTAGTTCAAAGGAGCTAGAAAGGGGACTTACTACGCAGCAGAATTAATGCTATGAGGGAACAAAATGCCAAAGCCAAAAGCGATCTATTGATGGTGGCATTTGTTCCTCAAGTCCCAAGTATGAAATAAGGGACAAGAAAGCACATTAGCCATGCGATCAAAAAGGCAAAAATACTCCCACAGCCAAAAAGTTCAGGCATAGCTATGTATGTCAGTTTGAGAAAATGCCATAGTGTTATGAAATTCACTCAAGTCATGAAACTAAAGCTGAAAATGCTCACATAATCGAAAACAGTTTTTCGATCTGATACGGCCAAAACTTATAGTGTACTGAAAGATGCCAGGATATTTTCAAGGAGTGTGGCAATTCAAGATAAGGACGAAAAAATGGTGGTTGGAACAAGACACTTAGAAGTTTGAATGCCACGGCTCCAATGTATTGAGGCCATTTGTTAACCTTTTCAGATTAAAAATCCATAGTTGTTCTTAATAGGTCAGATTATTTAACATTTGAACCATATTGGGAGCTCTCACTTTTTCTATGCAATTCCACCCAATTTGTTCCGTAGTGTGGCCCATCTCTACAAAGTGAATGACCATAGGGGCATTCAAATTGCGAGTGTTCATTTTTGTGCGATGCTCGTTAATACGAGTGCATACTTTTCTTGTAGTTTTACCAATATACATCATTTTGCAGGGGCAAAAAATGCCATGAATGACATTTTTGCTTTTGCATGTTGTAAAGGTACGTTTTGATCCTCTTAAGACTACCACGCTAAGGAACAGGATCCCCGGAGGACTCATAGCATCCTTCCCTTCAACGAAACAAAGGAGGGTAAAGAGGAGAAGGTGAACGGAGGGGGCGCGGACACGGCGAGCAGCAATGCACTATGCGCAGAAGAGGGCAAGAAGGAGAAGGAAGGATTGGCTGCAGTATCAGAAGCAAAGGTGAAAAAGGAAGGGACAGATGATACGCCTCTGGCGAAGGTAGTAAAGAAGGAAGATGGAGGGTTGTACCCAGTAACAGAATTAAGAGAAACAGCCAGACAACAATTAATAGCCGCTGCAGGGTACTCAAACCCTGCGTACAGCCCTCCACCATACGCCCCTACAGACAGCTACCAGAGGGAGGCGGCGGCGACAGGCACGATGGACTTAAGCACCATACAGGCAGGCACGGGGGGAGGGAAGAAAAGTGGGAAACACATCGCAAACATAGGACCAGATGAATGAATAGCAGCACAGGTGTTCCTAAAGCTCAGAGGGACGCTAACCGGGGAAGAAGAGGACGCAGTGAGGAAGGTGAACAAGGAAGAAATTGACAACACACATACAGGGACCGAGGTTAGTAAGACAAGAGAAGCCCAACTGTCACAGGTAGAGGAAGAAATGTTGGAGGAAAGGTTGGCTGAATTAAGAGAAGTACGAAGCGCACTGATCAGACAGTTAGAGCAAGAAACACGAGGAAGGAAGAAGGAAAGAAAGGACACTAGGGAGGAGCAGGTGAGGATGAAGGAATGAACAGAAGAAAGGAACACGGAGGAGGAAAGGTTGAGGGCAATAGCAGAGAGGGTGTCACGCGCGGAGCAACGGGAAATGAAATGGAAGGAGGAAGAGAAGGACAGGGAAATGGAACTATGGAAAAAGAAGATATTATCTGAAAGCGCCCGTAAATATGAAGAAGGTAAGGTAATAGAGGGCATATTAAAAACAGAAAGGGCAAAAGGGGGGAGGAAGGAAGAAGAAGAGAGGATATTAGCGAAGGTAAGTGCAGAGGTGCTGGAAGAGCTGCACAGAAAGAGAGCGGAAATATGTGGTGAAATAATAGGAAAGAAGGAAGAGGAGAGAGGAGATGGGAGAGTGGAGCACAGAGTAAAAACATACGCACGGCAGGACAGGTAAGAGAGGTAGCAAGGAGAACGCTACAACCGTTAACACCGACACCAGTACAAACACCACGCCCTCTAACACCACCACGCCCACTGACACCAACCCCTGCAAACACCCCATATGTCAGCAGACTTAGGGACCTCCCGGGACGAAGACAGGAAGAACGGGCAAGCACGCCCAAGGTGAGAGGAGAGGGTAAAAGGAGAGGGAAGAAGGATGAAAGGGACGAAAGAACAATCAACTGTAATATTGATATAATTGCAGAATTACCCGACACAGAGGAAGAGGATGAATACACTGACATAACCCCACGGGCACGGGGAAAATGAGGGGGTACAATTTAATGCCACTTCCGAAAAGGGGAGGGGCCAGACCACAATATGTCCCCTGGAAGCATGCTGATAAAGAGAACATAAAATGCAGACTCCCATCACTAAGTGGAGGAGAAGGAAAGTGGATATATGAGATGGAAAAACACACAGTGGGGCAAAAATTAGCGGTGGGGGACATGAAGGGACTCCTAATATCAATATTGGGGGATGCTGCAGATTACATATGGAAAAGGGAGGGCTTCCCAGGGGTCACAATAACTGACACATCACATGATGGAGCGCCATTTGTCAACTGCAGACATGCGCTGTGGCAGGCTCTAAGGGTCCAGTATCCAGACACGTCAGACATAGGAGCTATAACGTCACGCAAGATGCGTGAGAATGAAGACCCTGTTGATTACATCCAGGAGATTCAGGAGAAGTGGCACATGGAAACGCGGGAGCCGTGGGATAAAACACTAGCAATTTTCTATCATATATTAATACAAGGTCTCCCAGAGCAAGTACAAAGGCAACTGAAGAAAATAGTGGGGATGGAAGTTAAGGCCTGGCCGGAAATGCAACTAACTATAGTACACCACTGCAGGATGTGGCAGGAAAAGATGAAACAAAAGGAGGAAGATAGAAAGGCAGAGGAGGCAAAATTGGTGCAGAAAAAGCTCTCTAAATATGCCATGGAGGGAGCACTAATAACAACGCCTGTGGTAGCAACACCAACCCCCACGCAAGTAATGGTTGCACAAGACACAACACAACAACAGGTAGCACAATTACAGCAGCCAACACAAATAATAACACAACAGATGCCCCCGCCCCCACCATACACGGCATACACAGGAGGAGGATATATGCAGATGGGAAATGGGTACTCAAACAACTACAGGGGGAGGGGCGGAATGATGAGAGGGAGGGGCTATGGCCCGCCTGCACAACAACACGGGGGAGGGTTCTGAGGCTACTGACCAAATGGACACCAAGCATACCAAGACAACACAGGGGGTTTCCCATGGCAGACCAGAGAACCACCAATATGTTGGGTTTGCGGGATGGTGGGACACATGTCACGCACTTGCAGGATGAGGCCCACCCAAACAGCCTGGGGGGAACAAGGGCAGCAAGGACCTATGGGGGAACAACAAGTTTACCAACTACAACAAGGCATACAACAATGCCTATCACAACAATAAGCGCCACTGCAACAACCACAGCAACAGGTATAAACATACACACCACCACAGTAAAAGGCGATAGCAACGCAACAACATCAAGTACAACTGGTACAGCAGCTTACACAAATACAGGACAATGCAGTATCAACAACTGATGCACCACTACAACAGACACAGCTGGGGAAGGTGACAATATTGGGTCACAACCCTTACACAGGAAGCGGTCAGTCACTATATCCACAATAGGTCAGCCCACAGATGCTTTTGATGTGTCCCATCCTATCAGTAACACCTAATACGGTGGAGGAACCACGCATACAGGTGGCGATAGGTGACAAAAAACGTTCCTTCCTAGTTGACACCGGGGCCACTAGGTCTTGCATAAGGGAGGAAAAGTTTAAATTGTCAGGTGAAGCCATGCACACTTAAGGATTTTCTGGGGCTCGAGGGTTGGTTCCCGTCACTGATAACATCTCCTTATTCATAGGAGATCAAGACATGTCTCTTCCACTTCTGTACTCGAAGCAGTCACCATTAAACATACTTGGAAGAGATATAATGAGCAGATTGAATATGACCATCTCCTTCACGGAGAAGGGCATAATTTGCTCTACACCAGGCATCAACATGCTCACAGCCTGACAAATATTGCAGGCTTACTGCGGCCAAACAGTGGCCCGTGCTGAGCCAGTACACAAGACCTCTTCCAATATGGGACAGACATGGCAGTAGCATGGTTTCCTGCAACTGAGGGCAAAATTTGGAGGAGGCCAGCAGCTTACCTATTCAGACCTGAAACACCAGCAAGTGAAAAGGAGGGGAAAATGATTTCAGTAAGCATCGAGAGCATTATGGCAACTGCAGACTACATCGCAGTACATGCCCAGGTCGGGGAGGGCCTGGAGAGCTGTAATAGCACTGGCAGAGGGATGCAGGCTTACACAGGTGTCTGATGAGGAGCTCTTCTCAGACGACAATGGAGAGGGAGAGATGGTGTTTGAGATGAGCATTAACCTTTGGTTGAAGGTAACATACAAGCAGATGGCACAAAAAATGGCAATGGCACTAGAGGCACCTGCCCCTACACCAGTGCCATTTTACGAGGAAGACATGGCAGCTGTACCAACATCACTGTGGGCCACCAGTCCATATGATGTTGGCTGCATCAAAAGCATTGGTGGGTTAAAAATTAAACTGAAAAAAGGAGCAATGCTACCAAGAGTGAAACAATACCCACTATCAAAACAGGCGGATGAGGGCATATATGAAACAATAACAGCCCTAATAAACAATGGTATACTAGTACCATCAGAATCACCTTGCAACACTGCTGTGTACCTTGTACGCAAAGCAAAAGGAGGGTCTTGGCATTTTATCCAGGACCTAAGGCCCTTGAACCACATTGTAGAAGCAGAGTACCCCATAGCGGCTAACCCCGCTACCATACTATGTGGGATACCAGCAGAGGCATCACGGTTTACCGTGATTGACCTCAAAAATGCTTTCTTCTCAATACCTCTGCACCCAGACTCACAGAATCTGACAAGCTTCACATACCGCAATACAAAATGGAAACACACAAGGTTGCCCCAAGGGTACTGTGAGTCACCATCAATCTTTAACAGAGTGATACAAATGGATTTGGGAAACATTGAGATGGAGGGCACGGTGCTGCAATATGTGGATGAGATAATGATCTGCAGCACCACAGAGGAGAGGTGTAGGAAGGACTCAGTAAAGATGCTCACAGTGTTAGCTGAGAAGGGGTACAAGGTAGACAAGGAAAAGTTACAGTACTGCCAAGAACAGGTGCTCTACATCGGTCAGCTCATCTCACAGAATGGAAGGAACGTTGCACCCCAAAGTGCACAAGCGATAACAAACACACCGGAACCACAGACAGTTAGAGAACTACAGCAGTTTCTGGGCCTATGCACTTACTACATGGTGTGGGTTTTTCACTACAACTCATACATAGGACCCCTGCTTAAGGCCCTCAGAGAAGCACAGAAGGGGGACAAAAGGTTGGGGTGGACATGAGAAAAGAAAGAGGCATTTGAAGAATTAAAACACGCCATCTCAACAGCACTTGTGCTGGCCACCGCAAACTATGAACACCAGTTTTTCATCTTCTCACATTGCGACTCAGCAGTAATGAAGGCAGTACTTACACAAAAAACAAGCATGGGACACAAGCCTGTGGCATTTTACAGCGGACATTTAGATCCTGTAATGCTAGGTCACTTCCCTTGCGAGCAGAGCCTGGCTGCCGCAGCCTTTGCAGTGAGAAAATCATCATCAATTACAATGGGGTGTCCCACTATACTGTTCGTCGAAAATGCCCTCTTTGCAATATTGAACAAGCCCAAATCAACATTGACCACACAGAGAGCATCAGGCTATGAAATAATTCTATCCAGACCAGAATTAACAATTGTAAGGTGCAGCAATGTAAACCCCGCAAGATTTATAGCTGAGGTAGTTGAAGATGGTGACTACGCTCATGATTGCACACAGGCCATTGAAATTTACTCCAGTGCAAGAAAAGTTGAGGAAAATGCCCTAGAGGGGGGAGAAATAATGTACATTGATGGTTCCTCAATAATTGACCAAAGTGATGGGGTTAGAAGGGCAGGAGCAGCAGTGGTTAAGTTGACAGAGGACTGGATGTATGTACCAGTAAAGTGTGTTCAACTACCACAACATTAGTCAGCCCAAGCAGCAGAACTAGTGGCCCTAATTTTGGCACTAAAAGAGAGCTACGATAAAAGAGTAACGATATACTCTGACAGTGCATATGTCACGTCAACAGTACACTCAGGATTAATAAAGTGGCAAAGGAGAGGGTTTAGAAGACCAGATGGTACCCTAGTACAACATGCCCTACTACTTGCAGAACTAATTAAAGTAATTGATGACCCAAGAGAAATAGCCCTGGTGAAGTGTCAGGCACACACTAACGGGGATGACCCTATCTCAAAAAGTAATGAAACAGCGGACGCACATGCCAAACATGCTGCGTAGGTTTGGCGAGATGTGGACCCTCCCAGAACAACAAAAAGATAAGGGGAGGGCGGGAGCAAGACAGGAAGGAGGGGTACACACACATCCCTGAAAGTCAGATTATGGAGTTACAGGCAGCAGCACCCATGGCAGAAAAGGAGCTATGGGTCAAAAGAGGATGCACAATGTCACCCACAGATGCAGTGTGGCGTCAGAATAACACAGGCAAGGCAGTGATGCCCCTAGCCCTATTGAAAATAGCCCTGGCCCAATTGCACCACCCAACACACACAGGAAAGGAAGTGATAGCAGCACGAATAAAGGAGGCCTGGTTCTGTCCCTAATTAAATTCACATGTTGCAAACTTTATGAGCAAATGCCTAACCTGTCAACAGTTCACAGCCGGTCACACGCTCCAAGTGATAAAAGGTACTCTACCCCGGCCAGTAGGACCCTTTCTGCACCTGCACATTGACTACGTTGACATGATCAATGTATGTCAAGGACACAGATACATGATTGTAGTGGTATGCCCATTTTCCAGGTGGTTATAGGCTGGGCCCTGCTGTCATGCAGATTCCTTCAGAGCAGCCAAATTCCTGGTGAGGGAGGTCTTCCCCAAGTGGGGAGTTTGCGAAGTGCTGCGGTCAGACAATGGCCCGCACTTTGCAAATGAAATGTTTGAACACTTAACTGCACTACTTGGCATCAAACACAAGTTTGCATGCGCATATCATCTGCTGGCTAACGGTTTTTGTGAACGCCTGAACGGCCTCCTGAAGGAATATATTTCTAAAATTCAGCAGACAACAAAGAAAAGCTGGTTGTACTGCCTCCCCTTGGCCCTGTTTGAATTAAGGAATAGGCCAGGGTCAGATCACCACCTCACACCTAACGAGGTGGTGACTGGACGTCAGATGCGCCTTCCACTAACGCCACCATCAAGGGCCTTGACCGATTATGACAGCTCTGAAAATGTCTCTGGTGATGAAATGTACCAATATTTGTCTTCTTTGATTACTAGTGTTGCCTTTATCTCTCAACAGCTCGAGCGCACACGGTGCGGGTAAAAAAACACTCAGCAAGAAGAAACAAATGAGGAACAAGGACAACCAGTACACTCGACTATTGCGGAAGGGGACTATGTTCTCCTCTGCTACTTCAATCGCCGGTGGAATAGCCCCCGTTTTACTGGGCCTCACCAGGTGGAAAAAGTAGCTCCTAGAGCTATCAAGCTGCACGACAAAAAAGTGTGGAACCATCTACAAGACGTCCAGCCCTACAAAGATCAGACTTGCCATTGTGTCAACGACAGGGCCAACGCAACAGCAACAACAACGAAGGACTATGAAACAACAACTGCAACAAAAGACAATTGCGACACTGCCCCTGACCCCTCCCCAACCACAGACTCTAAAATCTTTGGACAATCACCCACAGCCCCCTCCATGGTCACGAGATCCCAGATCAAACAAAACGCCCCTGCCACTACCCAAATAAAGGACATTGCCTAACAAATTGTCACATTGCACCACACTTGTAGACACGTGCATGTTCTCTTTCTCTTTTTGTCTCGCACATGCAGGTACTGCACACAACTGTTTCTGTAAAAGGAAAAGTGAAGAAGCAAACATTGCGTTTTGCCCAGGGGTAAATGCTACCCACAGACGATAACACCCCTGAAGCTCTGTCACACCAATTTGTACATGCTATAAAAAGACCAAAATATCTAAAGAGGAGAAAGGTACGTGTATATTACAACACATTCCTTTTGGCCATAGAACAATCATTCCCGCACCTCCATAAGCACTTACCAGCTCTGAGAGATAGGTCACTAAGATTAGCGTGGGAACAGCTTTTCACCTGGGCATTAAACGACTACCTGATAGGGAGAGCTTGACTAAAGAAAACTAACAAATTAACGCATATTTTCAGAAACTTTTAGGCAGGCATCTTTAACATCACAAAGAATAAGCTGCAGGACCGCAGCAAAGGTAAGAGCAAAATGCTGGTGATATTAGCTATTGTAATAAAGATTTTAGGAGTGTTGGTCATCACTGGCCTACTTGTTGCCTCTGTCTGGCAGACACACTATGCTTCTTGAATTATGGCTGCACCTAAAATTAATGTACCCCCTCCCACAGCTGCAACAGGTATGGTGTCAGGTGGTACAAGTAACCCAAGAAGTAATGGGAATAGGGTAAAACTTAGCACATTTGGAGATAATAATAGGATTGACGCTTATTTCACAGATTCAGCAGACATCACGAACAACATGTGGTATCAGCACATGTCCAAAATTGGTAAGCAGACAACTAAGGACAACTGCTATGTGTGCTCGTTGATCCCATACGCCATGAGCGCATCAAGGTCGTTTGTAGCTACTGAAGTGCCAGCAAAGACAGTAGAATGCCTGATATATCTGGCACTGTTCCAAACAAAAGGAGGATTTAAAGGGACAGTGGTATCATTGCAATGGAAGACGAGAGACTCATACCCATATGAAAATAACTTCATCAAAACGCTTAAAATGTACAACAGCTACCGCCTACACACTCAAGGGTTCAGATACGTGACGGATGGCCCTGACAAAGGAGAGACAAAGAAAATAACGTTAGAATACCTGCCGTGTGATTGGTATGCAAGTGAAGTTGCTGGTGAACAAGGTTGTTGGGAAAGAGCTCTCATTGTAATATATGGGAAGATATAGACAAAAGAAGGATGGACAGAGGGAGAGGTGGGGAGCAATATGGTAACATATGAAAATGTGAACTCAATAAACGAAACAAACCACAAATGTTGGATGGAGTGGGTAAAACGTGTACCACTGTTAACATGGCTGGAGAAAGACGAATACCCAATAACTATACTACCGCTAACTGCACCCACACTGTGCTATCAACACAACGGCGATGTTGATGTTGGAAATAACAACAACTGTAAAAGTACAATATTGATAGCTGAGGGGGGTGCCGGCACAGCAGTTCTAATGGACCACTATTGGGCCTGCGGCGATAAGGCATACCACACATTACCTCCATCATGCAATGGAGTACACATCAACGTACAGAAACGAAAAAATTCAGCCTCTAAAGCGGTTACTGGCGCCCTTATGTTTTAGTGAGTGTATATTGGTTGAGCATGAAAATATATAAATATATAAAGTACTATGTTAGGCTGCTAATTCAAACTTACAGATCACCCTAGAGCTGACCAGGGTGTAAGTAACAAAAATAGAACAAAAGACTCCTGTAATGTTTTGAATTGCGCCTTTTAATTAGATACAATATATTCACTGAATTATTGTTTATCCATTCAGTTGATGTACTTGGTATAGTTTTACTGAATATTATTCAATCGTTGCAACTTATGCACTGAATTGACGTTTTCATTCAGTTGTGCTAAATTGAGTCCTCTTTGGTACTGTTAGTGCTGTATTTTACTTTTGCTGTAAAGTTCCTCTTTCTTAAAGAATCTTTTCTTCCTTGATATATCCTCTTTAGTCTTTCTTGATTAATCCTCAAATTGCTTTTTCTTAAAGAATCCGCAAATAAATCCTCAGATTACTTTTTCTTAAAGAATCCTCGACACGTGTTTCCCCGTTTTATGTTGGGACGGTTCTTCAGGAGGTTCTTGATTGTGTTTTAGGGAGTTCTAAAGAGCCGTTTCCATTGTGTTCTTTAAAATACTAAGAGGGAGTGAAACCTTGGGTTGTTTGTATAGTTTCCTTTTATATTCAATGATTATATTGAAGTTTCAAATAGTTTTTTCATTCTGTAAAAATCAAACGGTTATTTTCTGTTACTAATTCTCTGTGCTAACAATTTCATCAACATAATATAGGTTACTTTTAGTTTCTTTGAGAACATTTTTTAAAAAACATTGGTATTACCAGTACTTGATGATAACATTTATATTTTCTTTCATTGGCTTAACGAGCAAATATTTCTTTGACGAGATGCATAGAAAAATGTGACTCTTTGCATTCAAGAGAAGACATAATGTGAATACCTTCACTCATGGTTTGTTCGCATCTTGTTTGAGCGTTCCTCCCTCTGGTCTTGTGTTTCTGTAGAAAATATTATGCTCGTATTTAATATTTCGCAGATGACTATTAGTAGTATACATAATTTGTTGTCTTCTTTCCGAAAATATGCGTTTACAAGGTTACCTATATGTAATGTTTTATAAAGAGAGATTTCATTCATTACCTTTTTTCCTGTTTTGCGGCACACGTGTTACACGTCTTGCTATGCGCTGATCGTCGTTAGTGCTTCATTAGTCACATGACTCATTATATTTTCATTGCGTGATGACGTATGACATTGCGTTTATTAGATGGCACCATTTTACATTGGGACTGATTCCATGTTTTTCCTTTGCAAGGTGAATGAAGAACGACTATTCGTAATTATGTATTTTGTTTAGAAAAATCCAAATAAAGTTAATGTGGATGTATTATTCCTCAAGTGTTCACATCAACGTACCATCTCTGGTTGTGCCTCAGAAACCTGTCAACATGGCCAACTTCCCCAAGATGGACGAAGGCGACAAAAGGACGAAAAGATCTATGATGTTTGAAGAAGGTGACAAGAACAATGACACAAACATTCTGTCGAGAGTGAAAAGACAAGTAGAACCACTGACGGGAAAGTACATGTGGGGAAGATCGGAAACCGCTCTCACTGCCATTCCACCAGAACACAGACTATTTAGCAGAGCAGCAATGTTCTTCTCATCAATAATACATCCAGGACTGCAGGCATATGCAAATGCAAAATGGCTTCAAATAACTCGATGGGAGCTAATGATGACAATTAATTCCACCGTCAATGGATTCAATGCAATAAAAGAAGAACTGAGGGCGGTACAAATGGTAGCATTACAAAACAGATATGTGCTGGACCTCCTCATGGCAATGTAAGGAGGAGTTTGTGCAAAAATTGGACAACCATGTTACACATTCTCCCCTGCTAATGACGCAGACAATGGAACACTTACTGAAGCAGTATCACAACTTGCCCTGATGCACTCGAAAATGGTTGAAGAAAGTAAAGGAGTAAAGAAAGTTGGCAACTTGTTTTCCTTTTTATGGTCATGGATGCCCTCATGGCTGTCAGATGGACTAAAGTTGATAGTTCACTGTTTAATAGTAGCGATGGCTGTGTTAATAGGAATGAGGTTTTGGAAAGCAAGAAAAGCACGTACAACGGATGAGATGATGGAAATGGTCGGCATGCACGCCCTGCTACCAGCAAAATACGACAAGCACACAGAGATTATTATACAAGAAAGAGAAAGGTTGCGCAAACAGATACTTGAAAATCTCCTAGACCCACCATCTATGACGGTGGAGAACCCAAGGAACCCGAGGAGCTATGTTGGAAAATGGTATACTGTAAACCCGGCGGCGGCTGCGTTTACATGTATTGGTCATTTGAAGATCATGTCAACCACTATGGACACCTGGCTGGAACAACAAAAGTATGGAGAGTGAAAGGAGATAAGGAAAAGGATGATTTTGTGGTCGACAAGTCAACCAGAGGGGGGACTGAAGTGGGAGAATGGGATAACACCCTTCCCCCAATCTCATCCAGACCATGGCCTAGGGGACCATGTCCCAGGCACCCCCCACGAGAGGAGTTCGCTCACTTACCAGATGACAAAGTATCCTGCTTCAAAAGCATACACATACGAGGAGTATGCCCACTAGTATGCCCGGGTCAGGCCGATACCTGCGCCATGGACCAGCTCGATTAGACACCAACCACGGAAATCATCATCGTTAGAGATGCCATGATGACATAGCCAACAGACAAGAACACACATGCCACCATGCACACTGGTCACTCACACAACAACCAACACGAAGAATATACTCAGTGTTTTGACGTAGCGGACTGACATACCCACGGACATGCATCATTGTTATTTTTCACATAGGCCTTCTACAGCACTGTAGAAACGCAAGACGCCTGAAGAGCTTGTGCATATGCTTGCCGATGCTTTCTTGCTACCTATCGCTATGAAGATGCCACCATCTATACCTAATGCTGCGTATGACACTCTGTCACCCCGCGGCCTCCATAGTATGGATTATGTACCGCCACCCACGAACTAGGCCCAAGTAGGCCGCAAGCAAGAGTCCCCAGGCAGGAGCCTCACAAACGAAAATCCTCCCAGAACAAAAATGCTGACCATGCAGAACGAGCCCCCAACAGAGCCCACAATCAAGGCCACGATGTTGCAACTCACATGCCGCGCGCCCAGCGCCAAGGTTATACCTGCAGGTGCCAAGCCCTCAGAGACAGAATACAAAATCTAATGCTCATAATTCTACTCCAGCTACGGTCTCCCCACACGTGACCAAGTCAAACTGACAAGGTGCCAAGCTTATGAGAGAGAGAACCGCCAGGGACCCACGTCTGGGACACAATCTGCAACAACAAAGCGACAAGTTGGACACCTACAGCGATGGGAAAGACCTGCTCACCAGCCCGTAAGCAGACCTGTCCATTGTCTACCACAAACACATAGTTGCACATTGTTGCTAATGTCAGGTACACCGCGAGCTGGGAACGGTGATGGTCCCAGGCTTGGGGGCTCGCGGGGGAACCAATCAGAATACTGGGGGCTCAGCACTGATGCCATTACTCTTAACCAATCACCAAGGGTCCCCTTGCAACAATTCCAATGTAGCAACTGGTAGGGACAGCCCAAGTGTACCACCTGACCTCATCCACTAACATTTCTTCCCATAGGTATCCATACTAACCCTACCACTCGAGGTACCAACCCGATGTGGCGATAGGTTTTGTGATGATTTTCTCATGTGACGCAAGTAGCGAGTCATACTGCTGTAAAAAGGGCCTGTGAGCCCCACTTATGACAAGAGCCTCTCTGGATGCATACAGTCTGAGCGTATCCCTGCTGTTACTCTAATAAACAGCAGTAATTACCTTGCTCCTTGTGTGTGCCTCATACTCCTTTTGGGACGCGGGAGGAGTTGGGGCCTTCCCAACCCAAAGGTCCGCGGACGGCTCTGCCGGCCCCCGGGAAATCACCCCGACAATGGTATAGACTCGATATCCATTTGAATAGTCCTTGGATTTTCTAACCATCTGTTAACACATTACAGATTGGACATCCACCGTAGTCCGGCTGTTATTTGTGCAGCTTAGAAACATTGGGACGCTGCAAATCCGAGCAGCAGTTGTTCCTGTCTTTTACACTAGGAGCTCCTGGTTGTTGTTGTTCTTCCCTTTGAAGGCTAGTTGTTTTGACATGACCAATGCTTAATATAGTGCACCTTCTAACTAGGCCACTTTGTCTATCTTTGGGTTTAAAGACATGGGATAATTCATCTCCATTAACCCTTGGGTCAACCTTGCACTTGCATTTTAATCAATTGGGTTTCCTGTCGACCATGACTTGTTCTCTTACTGCACCCGTGGGCACCAATTCAAAATGGTAGCACTTTCCGTTTGATACGCAAGGCCCACCTTGGAGATATGGGTGGGGGCAGGTTGTTCTCTTTGTTCAAAAATAATTTTAATAGTGATGTATATTTATTTTTCTGTTAATTGGGGCTTTACCCCCTTATGTGGTTATTCAAAAGTGGGGTCTCATGAGCTTATGTTTCCCTGTCTTTTCAGAGGTTATTCTTTTATCTCCTGATGAAGACGTTACTCAATTAATGTTAATACGTCGAAACCGGTTGAGAAATTGGAGATGAGGCCGCCCTTGGACATTTATGTGACCCATTCCAACCTTTGACCACTTACACAATTTACTGTGGCCATGTATATTGATTGTACACCTCTTTTCTATAATGAATACAATAATGAATTGTTTGGTATGACTTTTTATAGGTTTTAGCTTATACATAATGTTGTTTGGTATGAGTGTATGGATGCATGGTGGATGAATGGTATGAATTGTATCTAATTTGTACGTTCTTAATGTTCCTGCTATGTAAATTGTTATTTGAGTGCTGATTAAATCATGATTAAAATTCATATATTTAAATAACGTATCAGGTTTAATAAAATCCTTTGATACCTTGTTTTCAAAAATTGTACCCTCTGGACTTTCTTTCCGAGACTATCAATTTGTCAAGCATGACAGCATGAATTTGGTTGCACCATGTCTATTCCTTAATGAGGGAGGTTGGTGGGGCTGAGGGAGACTCCAGTTCCTGGAAAATTGAGAAAACGTCCTTTGTCCCAGAGTTAGCGTTGTTAATCCTTCTGTTGAATGATGCTGCTTTGGCCTGGGTGATGGCTGTTTTATATTCTCTAGGAATGGCCTTGAAGGCTGCTTTGGAGGCTTCAGTGGGGGTTCTTTTCCAGGTGGCAAGCGATACCCTATTTTTAGAGAAAAGGTCTGTGAGTTCTTGTGAGAACCAGGCATTGGAGTGCTTCGTTTATTCGCCTTTTTAAAGGTGAGAGGAGCGATGTTGTATTCTGCGAGGGTTATGGTCTGATTAAAGGCACTGGCTAGAAGAACAGGGTCCTTGGGAAATGGGGCTGGAGGGATGGAACCGATAGATGAAGTAAGAGATTATCTCTAGTCAGCTTCCGCAAGCTCGTGGCGAGTGCGGTGGGTAGAATGATGGTGGGCTTAGTAGGTCCAGAGGAAGTGTGGATGTGTAAATTGATGCAGAAATGGTCAGACCAAGGGATAGGTGAGATGTCAGAGACGAGAATAGGACAGTTATGATGTGCAACCCAATCAAGCGTGCATCCTTTAATATGTATTAGCTTGGTAATGGCTTGGATAAACCCTATCATGGTTAGTGCTCTTTGTTGGGCGTGGGCGTTAGCATCATTGGTGTAATCTGGACTGAGGTTAAGATCACCCAATAGTACTACTTTGGACTTTTTTTTTAAGGTTGTCTGATAACGTGTGGATAAGGGCCTCTTGGAAGTCGTGGACGGACCTGGTGGTCGGGAGAAAAGATGGAAGGCAATGGTGGAGTTGGGCGAGATCTTAAGTTTGATTAGGAGGTATTCCGTGTTATGTCCTAGTTCACCCTGAATTCTCCTAATGTCTAGTGTGTCTTTGGAAATGACAGCTACACCTCCGCCCCTTTGACCAACCCAATCTTTTCTAAAGATGGTTTAACCACAGGGGACAGCATGGGAGAGGGCAGAACCCAAGGTGTCTCGTAGCCATGTCTCACAGAGAAAGAGAAGATCCAGCTTATCCTTAATGATAAGGTCATGCACATTGAGTGCGTGAGCTGGGATTGAGTGGGCGTTTACCAAGGCACAATTGAGTGGGGTGGTAGAGTGACTGGAATGGGATGCCAAAGAGGAGGGTGGTGCGGTCACACAATCAATGGCCGTGGTAGGTGATGCCTTGGTGGCCAGGGATGGGCACGGTGATAGGTCTTCAGGGGTACAAGGCATGGCATAATTGTACATGGCTCCTTGGGTGGTATCCGGCAGAATAGCATCATCATTGTTAATCAAAATGGCAGGGGGGGCAGCAGGCATCGACATATCAGCAACATCATTGAACTGCATTACTTGGGTGGAATCAGGAAGAATAGCATCATCATTATTAATCAAAATGGCTGGGGGGGGCAGCAGGCATTGACATAACAGCAACATCATTGACCAGCATTACTTGGGTGGCATCAGTCAGAATAGCATCACCATTATTAATCAAAATGGCTGGGTGGGTAGCAGGCATTGACATATTAGCAACATCATTGAACAGCATTACTTGGGTGGAATCAGGCAGAGTAGCATCATCATTATTAATCAAAGTGGCTGTGGGGCATCAGGCAGTATGATAGCATTATCACTGACAGAATTCACAGTAAGAGTGGTATGCAATGCATCGGCGAACACACCTGTGGGAACGGCAGAGCTAATGGCTAGTTGAATGGCTGTCCACATGTGCTCATTGGCCGGTCGCAGGTCAAAGGGCTGATTAACCATGCATGGTAGTGTCTTAATAGTGTCTGTGGAGGTTTGGATGTTCGTAGCTTCGAGCAGCGATGCATCAAGCTGCATGGGTACCTTAAAGTCTAGGGGCTGCATCAGAGCCTATTTGACTTATTTAACTGGTGCATCTTCACAGGATTCAAGGCTGAGGCAAGACATGTAAAATGCTATTGCGTTCATCCCTTTGAAAAGGAAATGTTAGCCTTTAAAGTGCTCGTGAGGATGCACACTTTACCTTTAGCGTTCTTTGGCCAGGAGAGGCCTTCATCGTGGGAGGCACAGAGCTTTCCACAACATGGTGCCTTACAACCAGGGACACTTCAGGGATAGTCCCTGTGCTTATTCAGTCTGGTTTGAACTAGTGCTAAACAATTTATTGAGGCTGCCTTAAACTCAAAGAGGCAGTATTATCTGTTAATGTGGTGTTTAATTGGGTCATCTTTATATATTTCTCAATAAAGCAATGACTCATTCTTGCTCAACTGGTTGTGGAACTCCTTTAGACTGCACTATGTTTTAATACCACCTTGTTGGGATGACCGTACAGTTAGCTATTGTGCATGTCATTGGTATTGTACTGTAATTATGCCTCTTACTGCTCTTTCTGCTCTCGCTGCTGTGGCTAGGCCCCTCACTCCAGTGACAAGAAGCTCCTTGGGTGGCGGAGCATATACTGCTGCCGTTCTGCAGATGCACAATTGGCTACTAAACTCTTAGGATTTCTATAACGCTGCAATCGACAACCACACTTGTGGAAAAGTCTACCCAGCGAACAGAATTATCAAGCGTTTGGACATGGTCGTATTGTGGTGCAATGGGGAGAGCAGCAGTTATGTGTACAATATATGGTGCTAGAATTTACTTCTTTCTCTCTCCTACCCTTAAGGTGTATATGCAACCTTTTAGATTTACTCCTTCAAGAAGATGATGAGAGGACAATTTGGCTGCTCATGGCAATCTTATTCCAGGACAATGGATGAAGCTAACCATAGTAACACTCTACTGTGCACGTCAGCATTTGGGTAGAAATGGAAAACAGTAAGGTGTGGCATACTGTTAATGTAGAATACAGTATGACAGGGTGGGCCATCTCTGGTTCAAGTGAGTGTAGTCTTTACCAGGTGTGCAAGCTGTGACAGGATCAGGGTCATAACCCCCTCACAGGGAAAGGAACACATCCTAAAGTGAGGGAGGATGCTTACCTGGACGATGGTCAGAGCCATCCCTTTCCCAGATGAGGGCAGTCAGAGTTTTTGGGAACTACAGTCCCTGAAACACCCCTAAGTGGCCTGAATGTCAATGCGGGTACCACTCTTTATCACCCAATAAAGAACATTTTCTGGCCAATGTTCTCTCCTTGCCATTACAGGATTCCAGCTCCCAGAGGAAAAGCGGGGCCAGAGAGAGGAGACAGAGAAAGAAATGGGAAAAACCTTGCCAAGTAGAAATAAGTCAACCGACCTACCAACCCCAGGAATGCCCCTGGTGAATGGTGGGGCAAGCAGGTGGACCATCTGGTGCTGAAGAGTTGGTAGCAGCATTGAGAAGATTACAGGTGATATATTTTCTTCTGAGTGAGTGGAACAAGTTGTATAGAAAGTAGTGTGCGAAGTGGGTCAGAAAGTTGACAAAGAAATAAAGCTAGAGATAGAGAGAAGTGTAGGGGGATTAGTGAATGTGAGAGAGAGAAAGAGTTTATGGTGGGAGGGTGTGTGTGTACATGGTGGCATGGGGAGAAATGGTGAGGGTGGAGCGAAGAATGAAGCTGTGGTAAAGAAAGTGATAAGAAATAGGTGGAGAGAATGTGGCAAAGCATAGAGAAGAGGGGTGTAGTGACAGATGAGAAGAGTGGTGTACTGAAGGGTGAGAGGCATATGATTAAGGTAAGAGGAGTCAGAGAGAGACTGAATTAATGTGGAGGGAGAGAGGAGCAACAGAGGAAGAGACTGGAGGACAGGAGAAGAAAAGAGAAAGAAGGAGGGCAAGTGGAGGGGAGAGTGTAACGAGCATGCTGCCTGAATCTGGACATCATTTGACATATGCAGAAGGTTGGTGTACCCTTGGGAAGTCCATGAGGGAGGCATAAAGATAAGGGCATAAAGATAAGCCTTTAGTAGATAGTAGTAGATAGTAGACAGCTTTTTATTCTAGTGACCATCATCTTAATAGAGAAACTTGGGATAGGGTGGAGGGAGACCACAGCACAATGAGAGAGAAATGGAAAGCCATTAGTTGGACCCCTTAAAAATTCTATTAAAATCCTTACACTGTATTTGAGACTGTGTATTCCTCTAGTTGGTCTCTTCCTTGTTCCAGTACCTAACTGGTGTTTATTGGGGAAAGAAGTACAGGAAAAATAGGGAAGCGATTAACAATAGCCTATAAAGGCCTGGGGAATGGTAGACTATGAAATGGAAATGGAGGATACTGTGTCTCACCCAAGGGTGCCTCATCTCTGCTACCCAATTCTCATCCACCCAGGTAGTCCTCCCTTGCATATCCAACCCAGGGTCACGATCGGAAAGCAACAGCATTTCCCTGTCCACCTGAGAGGAGAATATGCTGCTGAGAAAAGTGAGGGCGCCCTCATATTTCTCACAGAAGGAACAATGAGGATCACCAGAAGTGGTAAGAAAATACTGCATTCAAGTCTTTGGAAAGTGTAAACTAATGCCGGGTTTAGAACACACACCGCTGAACAGAATACGAGGGAGAGCCAGAGACTGCAGTGGAATGCAGCTTGTGCTCATGCTGGTTGGAATCCCACAGGCGAGCACACTGTGAAAGGCAGCACATAGGCTGATGAGAATGGCGTGCAGAGAGACCAGGCCAAGAGAAGTGCACTGCTTTATTGCTATAGGCAGCTGGCACCATCAGAAGCAAAGGAAGATAAAGCGGCTTACGGGACACATTCCAAGTCAGCAAACAGAAGGAGATGAAGACGGAAGGATGCAAGGAACATGGGAGCTGCCCAGTAAGCCCAGAGAGAGCGAGTGGGTTACCAGAGCGCTTAAGACCGAGTTTCACATATCATTTACAGTGTCAGAAAGCCAAATTAAAGTTATTGGAGGAACTGATACAAATACGAACAGTTTTAAGAAAGAGTTGGGTACCGAAATCTTGTAAAGAGAGATTGATACAAATGAGAGTGTTTAGAAAGGGCCGGTGACAAAATCTTCGGAAAAGAGATTCTAACAAATATGAGCAGTGTTGAGAAAGAGTCGGTGACCCAATACTTCGAATGAGAAATTGATACAAATAGAAACCATGTTAAGAAATGGTTGGTGATGCGATACATGGAGAAGAGTTTGACATGAAAATGACCAGTGTTAAGAAAGGGTTGGTGACCCAATATTTGAAAAGAGGAGTTGAAATCAATAAAAACTTTGCTGGAAAAGCATTATTTCTTGGATGAAAGAAAGAGTGAGTGGGGAACGGAAAAGCCCTGGAAGGATAGTTAATCAGGCAAACAGTGAGTCTGGGACTCACACCGATGAAAGGATAGAAAGCCCTGGCAGGAGAGTAAACCAGGAACTGTGCGATTCTGGGACCCATACCCAAGAAACAGAATTGTGATATCCTAGCAGGAGAGCAAACCAGGCAATATGCAAGTATGGGACCCACACCCAAGAAACGGAACTGTGATATCCCGATAGGAGAGTAAACTCGGAGTAAGAAGAGAAGTAAACCTTGTTAGGGAGAATTCTCCAGAATGGCTAATTTCCCTTACCTACTGAGTCCCTCAGCAGCTTTGCTGGATTTCTAGGATTTATTTTTTTCACCTGGTAAGAGTGTGAGCCTTTTTTCCCACTCTTACATGTGTTTTGCTGTGTGTTTTAAATGTTTTGTTCATAGACTGCGGAGTCTCACCTATTCCATAGGTATCATCTTTTTACTGTGTGTCACACAGCATCTTTAGTGCAGTGACACAGGGTTGTCTTTTTCAGGCTTCCCACTTTAAACTCCATTTTCTGAGACTGACTTCTGTCTCCCAGAACATGTAAAGTTGCAATTGACTTTATTAGTCTTTTTAAATTCACAGACCCAGTACAAACTATCTTCCATAGAGTATTGGAAAGGGTTAATCGTTATCCCTTTTTGTCTGTTTCTCATGGAACATTATTTCGTTCCCCTTTCTTTAAGATTTGGCTGGTGGCAGTGGTATCTACCATTAATTTCCTACCACGGACTATGTAAATAGCCTTGGTACTGTTTTAGGCTATGTTAGTAGCCTCACACTTTAATCCGCTGGACCCCTTTTAATTTTATTTGGTTCTGGCTGGGTTTATTCACCATTTGTATTCATAAACATCTTTCCCGTGTTTTACTCTGTGCACCAAACCAAGTTTGGTTCCTTTGTTCACAGTCCTTTGGTGGGCTTCTGCACAGAAGCCCTCCTTAGGCGCCTGAGTGGCTGGGTGGACAGGATGTGAGGGAGGGGATATAGGCCCCCTGAACAGGGTCTACATGGAGACCCAAGTCACACTCTTGTTTGATTGGCTAGGTGACTATCCTGCCAGGACAGCCACCCTGCTTTGTGATTGACAGCCAGGCTGTGTGAATGGGGGAAACTGCATAAAAAGCAGGTCTCTGGGACTTGGAAGGCAGAGTTGCCACTGGATCAAGAGAACCGAAGAGAAGCTGAAGGAAGAGGATGACTGCAACTACTAAACCTCCCGGTGAAGCCCTGCTGTGGGTCCGAATCTCCTAAACTTCGACGACAGAGAAAATCTGCAAGGAATCTTCTTCCCTTGATCTGGTGGGGCCAACCAGTTTGCCAAACACCAAGTCTCCCCTAGTCAAATTTGCTGTGCACCACTGCAGTGAACTGGATAGCCAGGAGGACCCTGTTTGGGTTTTAAGAAGCGCACCTTTTATTCGTCGCTTTGCTCTGCTGCTGGTTTCTTCCCTGGGCATTGCAGGACCCTCCATTCTTCCTCCTTCTTGTCAGTCCGACGGTCGCTTCAGGAATCGTGAGCCTGCAGGACCTGCCAGGAACATCTGCCTCAGCTACAGCATTCTCCTTCTACTAAGGTACTGTTCAAATCCGGTCGTTCGTTCCGTCCGGCCACGGTGAAAGTGTTTGAAATCTTTCGCTAATCTGAGGGCTTGTCCTTCTCTACTCTTTTACATAACTTTTCTTACGACCAGCTTCATTTTGAACTCTTGGCAAAGACTTAACCGTGAACTACTCTGAACTGCATGATCCTCTGCGAAGACTCTGAACCATTAACATTGGCCCAGGCCTATTGATTTGAATCCTAGTTGTAGTTAGCATTTTCTAGATTGCCCTGCCTACTTACTTGTTGGTGCTGCTTGATTTTGAATAACCTTGTCTTTCCCTTCCTTTTTAAATTACTAGTGTGCCATTTTGCTTACACTTCATTTTGAGTTTACATTCATTGGGTGGTGTGTAGTGTATTAAGATTGTGATTTTCTGCTACTTTATATTAGTGAACTGTTTTATAACGGATGGTGTAAATAAATGTATGTTCTTTTACTAAGAAACCTTGAGCCAGTGTTTGTTTGAATCATAGCAATTGCTGTCCTTTGTGTAACTGCTGATATTGTTCACTTTACTCTTGAGATAAGTCTGGCTGCTCAGCTATTGCTACCACTTTACTGTGTAGTACAGGCTTGTACCAAAGGTGAATTTTTACTTGCACTTGTAGTCTTAATTGTGTGTGGTGTTCCCAAAGGGTACTGCATATGAATCTTCCTAACAAACTTGAAACCATGGAACAGCGAGAACACATACCTAGAGGGAAGACCCATACCCCGTTTAAGCATCTGTAATAAAGTCACAATGCACTGGCAGGAGAGTACACAAGGAGTAAACAGAGGAACAGTCAAAGGAAAGGGAAAGAAACATACCCCTTCAAGGTTAATTGAGATACAGAGTGGGATAAACTGAATATTTAAAAGAACTGTGTATTTAAAGGGGACTCAAGGGACGAGTGCTCCTCCTTGTTCT
The DNA here is from genome assembly GCF_040938575.1 of Ambystoma mexicanum. Classification (NCBI taxonomy): domain Eukaryota; kingdom Metazoa; phylum Chordata; class Amphibia; order Caudata; family Ambystomatidae; genus Ambystoma; species Ambystoma mexicanum. The sequence goes on from NC_090928.1 coordinate 801,248,368, forward strand.
GTGATAAAGTGACATTCAAACTACCAGAAGAAATCTACGGGAAGAGAAGACTCCTTGCTTTGTGGAACGTTAATCCTTTGTTTTCAACACCTTAGAACTTTATGGTTTCAACTCTAAAAGAAAACACCAAGTACCTAGCTTACAGAAATCCCCTTTTTACACCTTATATTGATTTTAGTGTGTAACAGTCAGTTTAGGGTTTTGGACACAGGACAGAGTTTGCTCTTTTGTTTAACATCCTGATACAGACATTCCTTTGTACCGTTGAGGCAGGGGAAGCCCCTCTTAGGATTAGGAATAGATAAGATTTATCCCAAACCGCTTATTATTTTGTGACTCATATAATCAACACTTTACATGCCAATGTGCCTGAGTCTTACTCTTGATCCCCTACAGTAGTCTCTGCCAGATATGCACTCAAAGATAATGTTGTGCTCTTAACGCGGCACATTATGGCATGTATTGTCACTGCCAGATATGCACCCCCACAGAGGTTTGTGCTTTTAATGCATGGTATGCTGGGATTTATAGACATTGAAAGATATGTGTCCAGAACTAATTTTGTGCTATTAGCCTAGTGTATGCTTGGATGTGAATTCAATATCAGATATGTGACTACTTCAATATCAGATATGAGACTACTTAGCACTGCACAGGTGTAATTTTGTATACTTACATGGCAAGCTTTGACATTTTAATACAATGCATACAGACATGTGGAGTCACTGAAAGATATGCACTGAGTGTGTTGTGTGCTCTTAATGCAGTGAATTTGTAATTATGTATATTTGGGCAGCATGTTTTATGCTCTTAACATGGTTGGTGTGTAGTCTCTGCAAGACATGTGCCCACAGTGAGCTGCATACTGGAACATGTAATCACTGCCAGATAGGAATCAACTGTGCGTTTGGTGTTATTCATGCTATTACTGCAGTGCATGAAGTGACATGTAAGTAACTGCTAGTTATACACCGCAAATGAATTTTGTGTTATAAATGCAGTGCATGTTGTATCGAACCAGAAGCAAGACTCGGTCCAGAGAATACGGTTCACTTTGCTTTATGAAAATAAAAGGAAAATGCCTAACTAGCCCTACTGCTAAAAGGGGATTCTGAAGAAATCTAAAACTAAGGTGCTCGTCAGAATGTCCAAATTATAAAACAGTCCTTTTCCCTAACGTGTCCACTAGAAGAAAACAAAAATTAAAGAAACACACATTTACCCTGTATTTTTATCAACACCTCCTAACTGAACCCCTATTCTTCAAACAGTCTTCAAAAATAAAAGTTTTTCCTAGGACACACACTGGTCTTGGAAACAGGAACAGGCCCCATGAAGCATATCCAGTTCTACTCTCAGTTCAACAGTTCCCATAAAACAAATCCAATTCTACCTCAGTTCCTTGTAGGAAAAAGGTACAACATCACTCAATCCTTATTCACTCAGTTCACAAATGCTTTAATTGCTGATATATTGGGCCTCATCACAAGTCTGGTGGTAATCTGGCGAAATTACCACTGAGCATCAATAACATTACTGCCGGGTTGTGCAACGGTATTCTCGCTGCATATCAACCTGGTATGAATGCACGCATGATTCTGGTTGTAACACTTTTAGTGCCTGGCAGAAACTGCACCGAAATGGTTACCACCATAATATTGGCAGTAATAGTGCTACCGCCAATGGCCCCGTCACTATTAGTGCCGCCGGAAATTGCATCCTCACCGGAACGGGAAGCTTTGCAGGCGCCATTTTGAAAAAAACAATCCATAAAATATTTCCATTTCCTGCAGCCCGCCAGCCCGGAACACTAGCCAGAATTTCTAAGGGGAGGGCCAGAATCAAAGTACCCAATAATTCACCTAGGAAACCTCAGTTTAGTGAGGGGGAGCTAGTGGTACTGACCAATGAGTGATGAGCTATATGGCACCAGGCAATGCAAAACATCTAGGACCCCATCAGCCAGAAAGTGGCATCTGTGACCAGGGTACTACTGGATATATTTTGGGGTTGTACCTATTGCATGTTGGTATTTTTTTATTATGTTGGTATATGTGGTAACTTGTTGGGGTACTTCTATCGTGGTGAGACTATTTTCAGAACATTACCTAATATTTTTTTTTTTTACCAGTGTCACTAACAGCAAACGATTACTGGACTTGGTACACGCTGGGTAGTGCTATTCTATGTACAATACCACGCTATGCCCTTGTGGCTGAGTTTCAAAATACATTGATCATTTCACAACCAAATAGTTGTACTCACACACATGCCTAGCACGTCTGAAAACTCAACTCACAAAACCACTATTTATCTTATATTTTACCACATGAGGTAATGTGAATTACTGCCTGCAGTAAACTAAGCTTACCACCTGTTGGACCACAGTCTATGTGCTAACAATAATTCAGACACATAATAAGAGTACAAATCCAATCCGTTTTTCTCTTTTGTGGCTTTATAAAATGTTAAAATTCAGAAAATGACCTAACAGTTGCATTATGCTGTACTACTTTACAATGGCTTGTACTTGAACATGAATAACATGCATTTAATTACAGAGATTGCACACATTAAGTAGATATTCTAATAATAAGCTTCACTTACACATTTGTTGCTGGCTGGCCAGTGCACAGTCTGATGAGAAAACCTTGACTGTTTCTCTCACAATCCTTGGCAGTTAGAAGCCTGTTATCTTAACAAAAGCTCACTTCATAAATGGGAATACATGTAAAATATAGATCGTGAATTGCTTTAAAAATAAACATATTTCTATCACACAACCTGTAAGCATTTCTCACGTATACAACACGCTCCTCAATTACTGCATAATTACTTACATCTGTTGGTGATATTTCTGATTTAATTTTGCATGTAAATCCTCATCAATCTTTCCACCAACTTCCCGAGGGTTACTCAGATAAGGAACACCCACATCAGCAGTGAATTATTTCTCCAGCCAGCTCTCTGCTCCACCTTTTCCCAGTGCCCAAATCTGTCTGCCCCAGCTACTCCCTCTCAAACCCTTTTTAATAGATCCCTCTGTCAATCAAGGCAACACCTCCCCATGGCTAGATCCACCCACATCACCCGATTTCCACTGTGTGCTTTCCTCAATGTGCTAACTGCATTTCTGAAATGAATCATTTCTTCGTGCACTTCCTGTTTCATAAAATGGCTTGTCTATAGTGGCTTCCCACACAAACTCAGCCTGCACGTTTAAATTCCCATTTCACAAAGCATCATCCATCATGCATTTTGCAAATCTGTATGTGGGCCATTTCAACATAGACTTATTTGCACTAAACGTTATTAAGGGATTCAGTTACATGTTACTTGGGATGGATTAGGTATGTCAATGTATATTAGCATTAGGTTAAGTGCAACTCAGTCAATTGAAATATCATCCTGTCTGTCGTAAACGCTGGAATGACCTCAGGGAGTTTCCTGAATTGGCAAATTATCTTGATGCAAAGCTTGTAGCTTGCAGTTTGGACTTCAGATAATGTGACAATATGGAAAGACAGAATTACCACACAGGTAGAAAAAGAGGCATTTTTGATGAATGAAGCATTGTGCAGGTGTGCCTCATGAGGTTATTCTGATCATCAGACCGCAAGGAGGAGAAAAACAACATTATCAGATTGCACGCAAAGTTATGGTTTTTTTCTGCATAGGTCTCTAAGGATGCAGGGAAATGACACCGAAGTCATTAACAAGTTACAATGCAGTTGGGACAATGAATTTGAACAGGTAAAGAAGTTAAAAGCAGTGGGAGCAAGACACAGAATTGCAATTTAAATGCAGTAATATGGATACTCAATTGGCTAAGAAAGAGAAACAAAGGTAGCCTAAACAATACCGCGGTAGGAAAAACAAGGTAGATACCACTGCCACCAGCCAAATCTTAATGAAAAAGGAACAAAACAATGTTCCATGAGAGACATACAAAAAGGGATAGCTATTAACCCTTTCCAGTACTCTATGTAAGATAGGTTGTACTGGGTCTGTGGTTTTAAAAAGACTAATAAAGTCAATGGCAACTTTACATGTTCTGGGAGACAGTAGTCAGTCCCAGAATATGGAGTTTGAAGTGGGAAGTCTGAAAAAGACAAGCATGTGTCACTGCACTAAAGGTGCTGTTTAACACACAGTAAAAAGATGATGCCTATGGAGTACATGACGCTCCACAGCCTATGAACACAAAAATGTTTAAACACACTCAGAAAAACACATGTAAGAGTGTAAAAAAAGGCTCACACTCTTACCAGGTGAAAAAAAAAATCCTAGAAATCCATCAAAGCTGCCGTGGGACCCAGTAGGAAAGGGAATTCTCCCTAACATCCACCAGTCACAGCAGCACAGTGATACTTAGCACGGAGGGGGAAGGAAGAGGAGAAAAGGAAAGTCTTGTGCAGGTTCTGGAACTTAAGAAGATCTGGCTCAGTCTGCGGAGGATAGTGAGGCCGTTCCAGTGATAGGAGCCTGCTGAGGAAAGGGATCTACCTCCCACTGTCTGCTTTGAGAAACATCTGACCTGCAGAGAGTTGGAGCTAGAGGATCGAAGCACTCAAGCAGGGAGGGAGTTGGAGAGAAACCTGGATGTAGAGAGGTTCTAGGCCCCAGACGTTTTCATACTTGTGTCAATGCCATTAACCTCTCTGGATACAGTATGTTTTTTCTTCTGCTGTCAGTTACCCTTTGCATCACTCCATGTACATCACTTTGAATTCTCACAACTCTTTCTCATGTTTAACCATCCTCCAACATCACATACAATATCTGTTACTTTCACCACTCTCCTTCATCTCAGATAAACTAGTTTTAATTACACAACAGCACTATACTGTACCTTTAACATAATCATTGAGCTGTGTTGGGTGTCCTGACCCACGTTTGGACTATTATGCTGCAACATTTGGTGCTGTGGGCTTAGGAAATCCAAGAGGGCGGAAAAACCCACATTTGCGCCAGAATCCTAGAGAACCGTGCAGTTTTGCGCACAGCAAAGTGGTCCCCTGACCTGCCACCCACCAGTGCAAGCATGATGGGCCAGGAGTGCCATGAGTGAAATGCGTGCCAAAGGAAAAACAGCAGTGCCGGTTGGCTAAACAAGCGCTTAAAAATCACCTTTGTTTCCCTGAATGCAAGCTCAAAATGCCTATTTTAAACATCACAAGATATTCAAAAATCTCAATGAACACCAGCAGACATTTGGCAGAATGTATTCTTGCGTGCATACTAAATCTGGAAAGAGAAAGAGCCCAAAACCATGTTCATAACAAAACTGGCCGGGCTGTGGATGTCAGCAGCTTAACTGAAATTGGATTTAAAACCAATAAAATTGAAATGTTTAAATTAAATGAGTGACCTACTTTTGAGTGTCACATAGTTTGCAACTGTTAAATGTCATAGTTTGAACTTACAATCGGCATTCTAGCTGCATGTGTGAAAATTGTCAGTTTGATTTGAATGTAGAAAACTGGGAACAAATATGACATTTAGCTGAAGCTTGGCTTAAAGAGATTGAATTCTGCCTGACAACTACCCCCGACAGGAGTTGAACTGGCTCAACAACTCTTCCCAGGCCTGGCTGCATCCTGCTGCCCCTGCCAAAAGGAGATGACACCTCTCTAATTGAATTAGGGGAGTGGCACCTGGGGACTACAGGAAACTAAACAAAGCACTGTCCCTGGCTCATGCAAATGTTATATTGGGGGGGTCGTAAAATGGCTTCCTCTTGGGAGAAACTGGGAGGGGCAGTGCCTGTGAGAGCAAGCTGAGCTTGGGGGAAGTGGATAAATCAGAAATTCCACCATGTGCTTTGGAAAACCACACCCCTTTGGGGCCAGAGCATGATTTTAAAAAGATGGATAATTCATAGTGCGGACTTATTATATAAATTATATAAACAACATCATCATTCTTGTGATGTTTCTGTGCACATTTTAAGAGGTGTTAGGACCCTGTGGTATGTTCTTGGGGATAGTAGCGGAAAAAAAGGTTGTTACTCCAAATGTATGCATGTTAAAAATCTGACACTTTATCATCTGAAACCCATATCCCTGGTGCACATTTGTGTAAAATATGGAAAGGTTTAGAGGTCGTTATCTGGATGAAAAGGGGAGAATTCTGTCATAAGTAGACACGACATCGTACAAAGACAGGGATCGGATGGTTTGGTGCTATAGAAAATATGTTAACTGGACGTATAATATTAGAATAATGGTACATAGATACATATGTATTTGGGTCAGAAATAGATTTGTGTGCAATTTGAGAGGGGAGGATCCTCTGACCATAAACCTACCTCATCACTCTGACTCACAACCCAGTTCCCCCAATCAAGGAAGAGAGGAGGAACTGGCGAATGATAAGTTGAGAGGGTTGGGCATACAGAATGAGCCGACCCACCCACTTTTTAAACACATAAAAAGAGTCACTGAAACCCAGGTAGAGACATTCACTTTCCACTTTCTTGCGGGACACTTTGCCGGGAGACTCCAGACTTCAAATCCATCAATCTCCAGAGACCAGAGATCCAGAGAGACCAGAACTGTGCAGTGCTGAGAGCAGAACCAGAGACCAGACCACTGTGCAGTGCCGCTAGCAGAGCTGACCCAGATCGCTGTGAAGAACTGCTAGCAGAAGTCCAGCCATCCTGACCCGATCAGTGACTAAGCCGCATTCCTGTCCAAAATCTAGTGTGAGTACCCAGCTAGCACTGTGCCAAAACCAACCTCTTAGTTTAAAATAATCTAATCCAAACTATTTTAGCCTATTAGAACTGCCTCCTAGAATCGTGTCATTCTGTCATCTTTAAAACTGAAAACTGTCATCTGTCATTCTGAGCTTTAACATTTCAAATCCGAAAAACTACCTTTACTAAATCGTAACTCCGGACCCGTTTGTGCTAGGAGCGAGTTTCAACTGTCATCTTAAAGCTAAGATTCTAAGCTTTCCAACGAGCCTAGACTTCCTACTCCTTATAGTGCCTCCGTAATTGCGCTCGACGCACGCGACTAAATTTGCCGCGATTTGACATTTTGCTTAATTTGAGCCACGTGTAAAAATATTTGTCCTTGCTTTCCTTGCTGAAATTTGTGTGCAACCTGACAATCATTCATAGAGCATTGCTAAAGTGATCCTGAATTAATTAAAGTATCTCTCACTCACCCTGAACCCCCTAGAGGGAATTATAATCATTTTAGCATATTTTTCACTTCTTTGCATACCACATCAAAGTATATTGCCTGTGTTTAAAACTCCTACCTGTTTTCCTCTAAGCTTGCTAGGGGGGAACTGAATTATATTTGATTGCATTCCTGAGAACTGTGTGCTTACCTTCCATCTCTTTACCTTGCATAAAGGGGAGGGGGGTGAATTGTCAAAGAAAAGTGATTACATTGTCTTTTGTTGAAGTCATATCAAGTTTATTTTCTGTACTGCATTTTCATTCATCATTGCATTGTCCTTGAAGCCATAAAAGCATTCTCAGTTACTTTATCCTCTCTATATCACTTCTAAGCCATCAAGAAGAGTGTACCACTTTAACATTATCCATTGTTGATCACTATCATCCTCAAAAGTGTGCTATCAAATATTAATTTACTATAAAATTGTGATAGATATATATTATTTAATTTTCAAATAAACCTTTTAAATTTGCAAAACAAACCTACTTCTTGGCTCAGCAGGGTCAGGGGGATTCTGAGAGAGGGGTGTTATATAAGGGTTGTCATCCAGAGTAAATGAACTGGACATAAAAATATATCAATAAGGGTTTCCCTCAGCATCCCAGACTAGGCATTGACTTAGCTGTAGTGTTGAATTGAATCCGCTTACAAAGTGGGGGCTCGTAGCCGGGGATTCTGGATTAGAGTTACCACTTGTGCAGCTTAATACAGTGTGCCAACTGACCGGATACACATATCCGGTTAGATCACCATGCTGTTTTACACTGTGAAAGCACTCCTCAAAGGAACACTCTAAGGAAACGGTCTGTTTTGCAAAATAAAATACAAACTTCTGTAAGTCAGGAAGGAACTCAAATTCCAGAATGACGACACTGGTAGACATCAAAATAGCCAGAGAGCACTTCTTACATAAGCTATTTGTGAAAGGTGAATGGACTGAGCAGGGGCAGGATGCGTGGTTGCAGGCAATCACACAACAGGTCACTGCAACTGGGTTAGATATCTGGAGAGATCAGGGTCCCTTACATGTGGCCCTGAGCGAACTATACATGGCTCCTTAAGCTAAAAATGAACACGACAAGATGGTTAGGATAGCGGAATATTTGTATCTAAATATGGGAGCCATGCAGGACAAATGTGCTGAAGGCCAAGATCTGGCAAGTAGGCAACTGTTGGCATTAGAGAAGGCCCAATCTTACCTGGTCTCTTCTGAGCAGAGGCTGCAGAGGAGCCGGAAGTCAAAAAATGATAGTAGGCAGTATATCATTAAAATAAAAGAGGACATGGATATACTGCAACAGGAAAAGACAGACCAGGATACCAGAATTCTGGCTTTGCAGAAGGAGCACCAAGACAGTTTGGACTCCTTACTGCAGAGCCAGAAAAAGCTGGAGCAACAGATCAATTTCAACAGGGCATGTACAGAGCAGGTAGCTACCCTGCAAATCCAACTAGACAGAGAGAAAGAGGAAAGCAATACATTGATTTTGAAAGACCTGGATACCCAGGCAGAGTTTGATGAAGAACGCCAGAAAGCTGGTGCCTTTCAAAGGCAGAGGGACGACCTGGCATCACAAATGCAGGCTCTTGGTCAGGAAAGGGATACCTTAGGCCATTTAAAAAGAAAAATTGAAGAAAATCACTTGGCCCTCCAGGGGCTGGGTGACCTCCAAAAAGAGCATCAGGGCTTGCTAGATCACACCAGAAGGGTGGAGGAGGCTCTGGCAAGAAAGGGGCAGGCCAGTAGGGATGGGACTCAGGAGGTAACCCTCCTGCAGCAGAGACTGGCCCAGTACTCCAGGACCAATCAGGAGGCACAGAGAGAAAATGAGGCTCTCTGTCAGCACAATGATAGGCTCCAGCAACAGGTAGCCATGCAGGAGAGACTGATATAGTCTAGTAAGGCTTTAACTGAGGAACTGAAAGCGCAGGCTCTTGCATTGCAACAGGGAGCAGGGGCTGATAGAGATGAGGTTCGCTGGGAAAGGGAAACGCCTGAGCATAACCTCAGGAGCCCTAGTACCAGAGGCCTTCATCTCTCCCAGTCCCTGGACTCTGCCATCCCCATGTCCCATGGCGCACATGAGCACAGGGCCATAGGGATGACAGATTACTATCCAGCCAAAAGGATGGGGCTCATAGGCCAGTACCACCCAGGAATGGATGGGCGGGCATCCGGGTATGGGCACCTAAGTACAGTGCAATTTAGTGGGGAAACCCAGGAAATTAGGACCCCTAAGGGCATCCTAAAAACCTCTGCCCAGTTAGGTCACTGGGGGGGGGGTACCCATCAAATCCTGGTAGCAAGGAGGGATCTGAAGACTCCTCTGAGCGTCACAGGACACAGGAGACCAGGTCCCCACATTCTGCCAGCTATTCCCAGGCTTAAAACAGATTAAGGCAATCAGGAGTGTCATCACGCCTTATCATAAGAACGCCAAGTATTCTGTTTGGGAACACTTGGAGCTCTATGAGCAAATGATGGAGACTTTCCATTTGAAGGACAGCAGTAGCTGCATCCAGTATGTCAAATGGACATTCTCCCCTGAATACTCCAGTTTCTTTGCGGGGCTGGAGGACCAAAACCATTCAAGATGGTCCACATATAGGGCGGCCATCTTAAAACATTTTTCTGTACATAGAAATCCCCAAGAGGCTCGTAAGGCAGCCTACAATTTGCAATGTGGGGAGGGTCAGGCCCCACAAGAATTCGTGCAAGAATTGAAGCGTGCCTTTGCGCAGACAACCAGAAGGGTGCGCACGGACAGCAGAGAATTCATCAACACATTTTTCCATGCTCTTCCCAAGTACATAATGACCCAGATCGTGAGAGATTTTCACGAGAAAAGATCTTTAGACTGGGTCATTGAGCAAGCCACCCGGATCTATGAGGTGCAGAAGCCCATAAAAATAAAAGTAATGCGCAAAAAACCCCAAAACCAACAGCACCCCTGCTGCTGCCAAGGTGGCAGAGGTAAACGTTGCCCCCCTTTTAGATTTGGAGATGGGGGGGCCTAAAAACCGCCTGCACCAAATAATTCACAGCCCAGAAGGCCCTCGGGCCAGTCACAGACAGGGAGTCGAGGAGGTAGTCCCACAAAATGATTATGTAAGACCCGATACAAGGGAAACCGACCCATCCTGGGTTATGTGTGGACTCCTCCAGCCCAAGGGGGGGATCCAGCCAAGCGCCTAACCCGGGGAACCTCCCTCCTAACTTCCCCCAGGAGGGCAGAAATTCACCAAATCCTGGGCAGAACTTTTTCCCCAGGTATCCACCCAATTTCCAGCCCCAAAATCATCCACCCTTCTATCCCCAATTCCCTGAGCCCAGACAACCTAATCTGGGAGAGGGGAGGCCAAGGGTGGAGGGGTACCCAAATCTTCCCAACCCAGGGTATTACCAGAGAAGGGATAGCTACACTTCCCGGGATGAGCCCAGGGGAGAAAACAGAACCCCGTATCAACCTGAGCGGGTTTCCCAACTTGAGCACCAGGTCCAAAATATGGCACGGGATCTGGGTCACAGACTGAGGGCTCAACAGAACCCTCAGATGGGCATGCCGGCACAGAATGCCCCAAACTCTGGACCTGGTGCTCCAGAACAATGACGGGGGCAGCACCCCGATAACCCACCGGTTCCCAGGGAGGAGGCACAAGGGGAAGGGGGGTGTAAAGCCTTGGAGGAAGCTTCCTTCCCAACTTGTAAACAGCCCCTGGAAAACCAGGAACCGGAAACAAAATCTCCTACCCCTGAAAGTCTGCCACCAAAGGAGCAGAGAGGAGGTAGGAGAAACAAAGGACCCAAACAGACCCATTTTGTGGAGGAGGTACAGGTCTTCCAATTTGAGGGAGAGGGATCCCAAGAGGATCCTGGGAAAAGGACCTTCTCCTTCCGAGATGGGGGAACTCCTCCCAAGGAAAAATGGGTCCCAAGGGATTTCAACCCAGACTGGGTAGATGTGGGGATTGAGCTGTCACCGCCCATCATTCTATCCCAGAACCAACAAAACCAAAAACCCCTGGTTCAAACCCATCCTGGTGACTGCCTCCCAAAAGGCAGGAGCGGCCCAGAACTGGAACCAGGGGAACCTAAAACTGAATAAACAGACTGGGTAGATGTGGGGATTGAGCTGTCGCCGCCCATCATTCTATCCCAGAACCAACAATACCAAAATCCCATGGGTCAAACCCATCCTGATGACTGCCTCCAAAAAGGGGGGGGGGCGGCCCAGAACCCGAAACCATTTCCAGTTGCCAACTTTTTCTTTCAGATTCCCAAGGCTCTCCACAGAATTCTGCCCAAATATCTTCGCTAGCAATGTCCAAAACCAGAAAATTAGCCCACCAGTTGTCCAAAATAGTGCATTATCTGTGCCCCCTTGAGGAGAAGGAGGGAAGCTACTATGCCCTGGTACAAGTACAGGGGCAGGGTACAATTTGGGCACTGGTGGACACTGGATCCCAAGCTACCCTTCTGTCCAAAAGGGCCTTTGATGAACTAAATGCAGGAAGGCGGGAGAATTACCGAATTCCTCTCACCTCTCTTCCTGGACAACTGCAGAACTTTGACGGGAAGGAAATTTCCGTCGAGGGGACTGCCGACTTGGACATTAAAATTGGGCGATACAAGGTGAAACACCCGGTCATAGTAGTAACTCCAGAGGGCACCCCTTGTTTACTAGGGAATGACCTCCTGAGAAGGTTGTCACCCCTAATAGATTGTGTAAACAAGGTCCTCTGGACCAAGACTAGCCGACCAATAAAATTAAAACAGAGTGTCCACCATGTTAGTTTAAACGGCACCTGCCACATGGTTGAACAAAAATCTGACCAAGTAGAATTTCACTTCCAGAACAACCAAATTCCAGACGTGACAGTAATAGCAGTAGGACAACAGACTGGTGATGGGGGGTCCTCTCTATTTCTGAAAATCAACCTTCCTTCCAGTTTAAGATGGTATTCCACACTGGAAGGAAATACTCTGAAATTCTTTACCAATCCACAATCAGACACTCCCACTCCTATAGTCCAGAAAGATGTGAAATCAGCTCAGAGCCTGGCTGATATTCAGCAAATTGGAGAGCAGTTGTTCATCCCTGTTCAGTTAAATGATGGGAAGGACTCTGTTCTCACTCGAGTGTGTGTGAACAACGGTAAGAGCTTCATCAGCGAAGCCATGTTCTGCCAACTCCCAAAAGATCCAGCCATTCCCACATTCAAACTGATAGACAAATGGGAAATGGATCTGGAAACACCCAATTCCAAACATCTTCTGCCAAGCAGGTGTATGCTCAAAATCTCCATTGGCAACAAGAGCATAGTCCATAATTGTTGGGTCGTGCGAGACGTCACTGCCGCCTTTTACTTAGGCAGTGACATTCTCAATCGCTTTGCCATTAGTTTGGACCTAATAAACTTCAAAGCTTGGTCCCGATTAGCGGATAATCCCATGGGCTTTGATGATCAAGAAAAAGCATTTAGGTCAGCTCAATTGCTACCTTATGCAGTTGAAATTCAGCTTAAAGAGGAAGTCACCATCGCAGAAAGGACCCGACAATTCTCCCTGGAAGTGAAAGTTAAAAGAGGACAAAAATTGAAAAACCCTTATGCTTATATTCATCTAAATGCTTCTCTCCAACAGCAAGGGTTAGGGGTAAACCCAACACCATTAGTCAACATAGAACATGACACCATTCCAAATAGCGGTGGATAACAGCGACTCACAGAGTATTACTCTAGCCGCAGGCACCATTATTGGAATGGCGGTTGATGACCAACATTTCTCCATTGATTTAGGAAATGAACTGTTGGGACCAATCCCCAAGGACTGTTTTGACAGTGACAGTGATGACAATACAACACCATACAGGATCTTTACCTGGCATGGGGGGAACTTCCTGGTGTACACTTCTTGCCCTTATGGTAAGGAAGATGTGACTTGTGACTTCAGGAGGGATGAGGTGATTTTCCAGGTCCAGGAGGGCTGCCTTTCCCACTTGAAGCCTCCAGTCCAAATCAGCACTCTGACCAGGGACTTCTCCAACCAGCTGGAGGACGCCGCTGAGATAGCAAAACCAGAAGTCTTTCCAGGCTTCAGGCAGATGGTGGAAGAGAGAGTCAACCTGGCTGATGCCTGCGTGACTCTGGAACAGAAGCAAAAGTTGAAACAAGTTTTCTTAGATTTCCAAGATCTCTTTGCGGTAGACTCATATGACTGTGGTCGCACCGACATCCACACAACAACAATTCCCATGGACCCTGGCATGACTCCAGTGTTTGTGAAGCAATATCGCTTGCCTCTCGCATCCATGGAGTCCCTTACTGAAATAATTAAGAACCTTGAGTCCCGGGGAATAATCCGTCCAGTCCACAGCACTTTCAATAATCCGGTGCTGGGAATATTGAAGCCAAACGGCCAGTGGAGACTCTGCGCCGACCTTAGGGAGCTCAACAAACAGGTCCATACTTCCCGATGGCCTCTGCCCTACATTGGCCAAGGGCTGGCCCAGATCCAGGGGTCACAGGTATTCACTGCAATAGACCTGACCAATGGATACTGGACTGTGCCTGTCAGTAGGGAGGACCAATACAAACTGGCTTTTACCTTTGGGGGCCAGCAGTACACGTGGACCCAGACTCCCTTTGGATACCTCAACTCCGGCAATTAATTCAACATTTTCCTACATAAGGCCATGCCCGACCTGGGTGCGAGGGGTAACCTGGCTTATGTAGATGATGTCCTCATCAAAAGTTCATCTGTGGAAGAACACATAGCGGAGATCCGTTATGTTCTGACACAGTTGAGGGCCGCCGGAGCAAAACCTTCTTTTCAGAAAGCACAGTGGTGTAGAACCCGTGTTCATTTCTTGGGGCATGAGATTACTCCTCAGGGTCTCTGTCCCCAGGAAAAGAAAGTGGAATCACTTCAGAAACTGAAAGACCCCACAACTCTGCGGGAACTAAGCAGCCTCCTTGGACTGACTAATTACAGCAGAAAGTTCATTGAGGGCTACGCAGAGATCACTAGACCCCTGATTCATCTCCTGAAGGGGGGGTCAAGTGGGAATGGGGTCCAGAACAAGCCGAGGCAGTAAGACAACTCAAAAGAAGCCTCTCACAAGCGCCTTGCCTAGCTTACCCTGTCAGAAACAAGGAGTTTTTCCTGGAGACAGGGTTTTCTAATACGTGCTTGACGGCAGTATTATACCAAAAGCATGACAAGGTCAATAAAGTAATCTCCTATGCGAGCAAAACTTTATCCTCTGTGGAGGAAAAATTCAACGATTGTGAGAAGGCACTCCTGGCAACGGTGTGAAGAATTACTGCCCGTTTATCCAGGGGGAACACATCATAGTGGAGACTCCACACCAGCCTCTGCAATATCTCCAAAGTGACAGAATCCGGGCCGGAAATGTGAGTAATTCCCGAATTATTTCCTGGATTCTGTCAATGCAATGCTTTCCTGTGGAGGTCAGATATGGCCAAAACAAGAAGAGTCCCCTCGCGCAAGGTCTGGCTGACTTACATGATTGTGCCATAGAAAACTGTCTTGAGGACGAAAGTCTAAAAATCAAGGACAACATGGAGGCATACCTTAATTCCCCACACAAAGTCTTTGAAGAAGACAAGTGTGAGGGAATGCCCACTGTCTATGTGGATGGATGCTCTTACCATGTTGACAACAACGGGGAGAAAGAACTGGTGGCCGGCGTAGGGAATGAATGGGTGAAGGAGTTTCCAGAACCCTCCGCTGGATACAAAATTGGTCCCCGAAGTAGTCAGGTGGCAGAGTTGATGGCTGTGCATCAGGCCATTCTCACTGCTGTCCAACATCAACTCCACGAACTGGTCATAATCACAGATTCGGATTATGTACGGAACGAGTTTGTGGAGCACCTGGTTAATTGGAAAACCAGAGGCATGTTATGTGCTAATAACAAACCCCTGAAACATGGGAAGTTAATCCAAAATATTGATGATCTGGTCACATCGAATGGGATGACCATCTACTGGAAAAAGATCAAGGGTCATTCCAAAGTAGAGGGACCAGACAAAACTGGAAATTATTTAGCTGATCAGCTGGCCAAAACCGGGGCCATCCAAGGGGATCTAATAGAGATTGAGTCCCTGTTGGGGGAAATCCAGGTCACTGCTATCACTAGGTCCCAGACAAATGCTCACAATGATCTTTCAACTGCACAATGGAGTAAGGAGACCTCTGATGCTGATTTGATTACAGCTCAGAAGGGGGACCCAATAATTGGTAAGTTTTACCAACACATTGAGGACCCTGAGAACTTTCCCCTGACGGATACCGATTACATTGGGAAAGAGGACTTAAGAGTGTTGATGAAATGTCCAAAAAGTTTCTGAATCCAAGACGGTTTGTTGGTAAGGAAATCCCAAGCTGGCCATGAACAGTGGGTGGTTCCTACCTCATTCCGAAGCCTGATGTTAAGTCACGCCCATGATGCGGCCACCGCCGGTCATAGGGGGTTTCATACAACACTTGAAATCTTAAGAGAGATTGCATACTGGTCACATATGGGCCAGGACCTCAACCAATACTTGAAGGGGTGTCTGGTGTGTGCACAATTTCAGCCATCATCCCTCACACACTGTGCACCTCTCCAAAAGAGGGGGATGACACTGCTATGGTCAGATTTGCAAATCAACTTCGTAGGCCCTGTAATTTGCTCGTCTAGAGGAAACAAGTACATGTTGACCGTCACATGCTTGTTTACCAAGGGGGTAGAATGTCTCCCGGCCCCAAATTGCAAGGCAGAAACAGCAGCTGCCCTGATGATTAACCACATCTTTTCCCGTTTTGGTCTACCTCAAAGGATTGAGTCAGACAGAGGTAGCCATTTCACCAGCGAGGTAATGACAAAGATGTGGAAGATACTGGGGGTTAAAAGGAAGCTACACATTGCCTACAGGTCAGCTTCTTCTGGAGCAGTAGAGAGATACAACCAAACCATTGTGAGCATCTTAAAAATGTTTGTGGCAGATTCTGGGCCAAGTTGGGTGTATCCGATTACGTCTGGTCCTAATGGCCATCAGATCTACCCCTTCATCTGCAACTAAAATGTCACCATTTGAGTTGATGACCGGACGCAAGACGATGCTTCCCCAGCATTTGCTCTACAGGACCCAAGAGCAGACACTGATAAATGCCTCCACAACTCATGAGTATGTGGAGAATTTAAGGAAACACCTCCAACATGCTTTTGCCTATGCTCAGCGGAATCTAGAAAGATCAGCTGATAGCATGAAAACCCACTACGACCTGAAGACCACCAGGAAGGAATATACTGTGGGAGACCGGGTCTATCTATACAATTTCCAAATAAACCAGGCCAAACAGCGAAAATGTTTGCCTACATGGAAGGGACCGTTTGAAATTATAGACAAAATGTCCTCTGTAGCCTATAAGATTCGCATCCCCAAAGGTAGTCTGGCGGAAGGGGAAGACAAGTGGGTCCATATTAATTAGCTAAAGTGTTGCCATCCCAGGCACGCTCTGCAACAACTGGAGGAATCCTCTGGAATCCCAGAGGGGGCCGCTCCAGATTAATTCAGTTCCAACCCTAAAATATCCCACATATAGTCTGTAAAATATCATGATTCTGGTAGGAAAATATTTCCTGTTATATCTTGTTTTTTAAAACAAGACTGAAAAATGTAACCGGATGTATAAAATGTACGTGTTAGCCACACCATTAATAGTGGTGGAGAAATGTGTACAAATAGGTATTGCCGCTTTTGCTTTATCATCCTAGGAGAGATGACACCACAGAGACTGACCAAGGGGAACGACCCGGAGACCGGGAGCAAAGATCCGAGGGGCCCTGGGTACCGCCCAATATTCCCATCAGGACAGGCGAGGAGAACCGATCGATCCAACCGGATGGAGGAAAAGATGCTGAACTGTGCCATCTACGGAATTGGAAGAAGATGATGCGGACATACCAGAGCGTGGATCAAAACATCCTTTGCACCTGACTCCCCCTGGACTAGAAATCAAAGTGCAGTCGGGCGGGGGGGTTTGTTGGGTGTCCTGACCCACGTTTGGACTATTATGCTGCAACATTTGGTGCTGTGGGCTTAGGAAATCCAAGAGGGCGGAAAAACCCACATTTGCGCCAAAATCCTAGAGAACCGTGCAGTTTTGCGCACAGCAAAGTGGTCCCCTGACCTGCCACCCACCAGTGCAAGCATGATGGGCCAGGAGTGCCATGAGTGAAATGTGTGCCAAAGGAAAAACAGCAGTGCCGGTTGGCTAAAAAAGCGCTTTAAAATCACCTTTGTTTCCCTGAATGCAAGCTCAAAATGCCTATTTTAAACATCACAAGTTATTCAAAAATCTCAATGAACACCAGCAGACATTTGGCAGAATGTATTCTTCCGTGCATACTAAATCTGGAAAGAGAAAGAGCCCAAACCATGTTCATAACAAATCTGGCTGAGCTGTGGATGTCAGCAGCTTAACTGAAATTGGATTTAAAACCACTAAAATCAAAATGTTTAAATTAAATGAGTGACCTACTTTTGAGTGTCACATAGTTTGCAACTGTTAAATGTCATAGTTTGAACTTAGAATCGGCATTCTAGCTGCATGTGTGAAAATTGTCAGTTTGATTTGAATGTAGAAAACTGGGAACAAACATGACATTTAGCTAAAGCTTGGCTTAAAGAGATTGAATTCTGCCTGACAACTACCCCCGACAGGAGTTGAACTGGCTCAACAACTCTTCCCAGGCCTGGCTGCATCCTGCTGCCCCTGCCAAAAGGAGATGACACCCCTCTGATTGAATTAGGGGAGTGGCACCTGGGGACTACAGGAAACTAAACAAAGCACTGTCCCTGGCTCAGGCAAATGTTATATTGGGGGGGGGGGTCGTAAAATGGCTTCCTCTTGGGAGAAACTGGGAGGGGCAGTGCCTGTGAGAGCAAGCTGAGCTTGGGGGAAGTGGATAAACCAGAAATTCCACCATGTGCTTTAGAAAACCACACCCCTTTGGGGCCCGAGCATGATTTTAAAAAGATGGATAATTCATAGTGCAGACTTGTAAAAATTATTTAAACAACATCATCATTCTTGTGATTTTTCTGTGCACATTTGAAGAGGTGTTAGGACCCTGTAGTATGTTCTTGGGGATAGTAGCGGAAAAAAAGGTTGTTACTCCAAATGTATGCATGTTAAAAATCTGACACGTTATCATCTGAAACCCATATCCCTGGTGCACATTTGTGTTAAAATCTGGAAAGGTTTAGAGGTCGTTATCTGGATGAAAAGGGGAGAATTCTGTCATAAGTGGACACGACATCGTACAAAGACAGGGATCGGATGGTTTGGTGCTACAGAAAATATGTTAACTGGACGTATAATATTAGAAAAATGGTACATAGATAAATATGTATTTGGGCCAGAAATAGATTTGTGTGCAATTTGACAAGGGGAGGATCCTCTGACCATAAACCTACCTCATCACTCTGACTCACAACCCAGTTCCCCCAATAAAGGAAGAGAGGAGGAACTGGCCAATGATAAGTTGAGAGGGTTGGGCATGCAGAATGAGCCGACCCACCGACTTTTTAAACACATAAAAAGAGCCACTGGAACCCAGGTACAGACATTCACTTTCCACTTTCTTGCGGGACGCTTTGCCGGGAGACTCCAGACTTCAAATCCATCAATCTCCAGAGACCAGAGATCCAGAGAGACCAGAACTGTGCAGTGCTGAGAGCAGAAACAGAGACCA
Source organism: Ambystoma mexicanum (assembly GCF_040938575.1). Taxonomy (NCBI): domain Eukaryota; kingdom Metazoa; phylum Chordata; class Amphibia; order Caudata; family Ambystomatidae; genus Ambystoma; species Ambystoma mexicanum. The sequence continues at coordinate 801,267,332 of NC_090928.1, forward strand.
GACCGCTGTGCAGTGCCGCTAGCAGAGATGACCCAGATCGCTGTGATGAACCGCTAGCAGAAGTCCAGCCAATCCTGACCCGATCGGTGACGAAGCCGCATTCCTGTCCAAAATCTAGTGTGAGTACCCAGCTAGCACTGTGCCAAAACCAATCTCTTAGTTTAAAATAATCTAATCCAAACTATTTTAGCCTATTAGAACTGCCTCCTAGAATCGTGTCATTCTGTCATCTTTAAAACTGAAAACTGTCATCTGTCATTCTGAGCTTTAAAATTTAAATTCCGAAAAACTACCTTTACTAAATTGGCCGTATCTCCGGAACCGTTTGTGCTAGGAGCGAGTTTTAACTGTCATCTTAAAGCTAAGATTCTAAGCTTTCCAACGAGCCTAGACTTCCTACTCCTTACAGTGCCTCTGTAATTGCGCTCGACGCACGCATCTAAATTTGCCACAATTTGACATTTTGCTTAATTTCAGCCACGTGTAAAAATGTTTGTGCTTGCTTTCCTTGCTGAAATTCGTGTGCAACCTGACAATCATTCATAGAGCATTGCTAAAGTGATCCTGAATTAATTAAAGTATCTCTCACTCACCCTGAACCCCCTAGAGGGAATTAAAATCATTTTAGCATATTTTTCACTTCTTTGCATACCACATCAAAGTATATTGCCTGTGTTTAAAACTCCCACCTGTTTTCCTCTAAGCTTGCTAGGAGGGAACTGAATTATATTTGATTGCATTCTTGAGAACTGTGTGCTTACCTTCCATCTCTTTACCTTGCATAAAGGGGGGGGGGTGAATTGTCAAAGAAAAGTGATTACATTGTCTTTTGTTGAAGTCATATCAAGTTTATTTTCTGTACTGCATTTTCATTCATCATTGCATTGTCCTTGAAGCCATAAAAGCATTATCAGCTACTTTATCCTCTCTATATCACTTCTAAGCCATCAAGAAGAGTGTACCACTGTAACATTATCCATTGTTGATCACTATCATCCTCACAAGTGTGCTATCAAATATAAATTTACTATAAAAGTGTGATAGATATATATTGTTTAATTTTCAAATAAACCTTTTAAATTTGCAAAAAAAACCTACTTCTTGGCTCAGCGGGGTCAGGGGGATTCTGAGAGAGGGGTGTTATATAAGGGTTGTCATCCAGAGTAAACGAACTGGACATAAAAATATATCAATAAGGGTTTCCCTCAGCATCCCAGACTAGGCATTGACTTAGCTGTAGTGTTGAATTGAATCCGCTTACAGCTGGCCATGTGGCACACCATGGTACATAGTTTGCCCTACATCTTCACACTCCCATTGCATGGTGCTATCCTGGGGAGACATTTAGGAATACTAGAAGAATATAACACAGTGAAATGCAATCTACAACAAAACACAGTAACTTTCCATTCCTCTCCTTCCCTAAGAAGTTCACTGTCTCCCGAGCTCTGATTCTTTCTAGGCTGAACTACTGCAACAGTCTCTTTCTAAATCTGCCTGCCTCTACTCTCCGCCCTCTTCAACTCATTCGAAAGAGTACTGCAAGGGATCATATCTCTCCAGGACAGACATAACTGCACTGGCTGTGAGGATTAAGTTCAAAACCCTCTGCATTGTCCACGAGGCCTTCTGGGGCCTGCGGCCTCAATACCCTCAACTCTCTCTTACTAAATGGCTTCCTTCTCAACCACTTTGCTGATCTGCCTCCAACTCCCTCAGGGAAGTCGCTTCTCCAAGCAATGAGTTGGTGGTAGATCTCTTGCTTTGGCTTGGACCTCCATCTTGAAGAGCCTCCTTGCCTCTCTGAACTTGAGGAGAACCTTTTCCATTCCCGTAGCACCTCAAGAGCTTCCTCTATGCTTCTGCTTTCTCTCTTCATCACCCCTGCTGAACTCCTGGCTGAAACTGCACTGGTTACCTGGCCACCATCTGATCTCAGGTCCAGGTCCCCTCCCCTGCCAGTTACACACCTGCACTGCCTCCCTGGTAACGCCCGCACTTGGGGACTGTTTTCTGTATCCGTGCAGTCCCCCACCAGCACCTGACACCTGCTGTCTGCACTTACCCTTCCACATGCCACCAGCTGGCCGTACCTCTCTTATTGTTTATTTATTTTAATTATTCCATGTACTGCACGGTCCTCTCCCCCCACCCACACCGCACTTTGCCCCTTCCACCTTCTCCTGCACTTGCACGATCTGAATGACACTTGGCCTAGTAGGATCGGTGTCTCTGTCTTCCCTCTGCCCCCCCGCCTTGCTGCGTCGCACCTTGAAACACTTGTGTATAGGCGCGTTATAAATGCCATATCAGTAACATAGAGCACTGTACGCTATGGACATGTGTGATAAACCACAGCACGCACATGCCAACATATTATAGATGTAATAAAAGTCCAAAGAGCCGACTCCGCACATGAGGCTGGCAGTGAATGCTACTGTAATGTGCTTCCGAGGATTCATAAAGAATACCATTTGAGATACCTTATACAGTATATAAAGAAATGATTACCAGTGCCGCTATACAAGTTCAGACCTGTGCCATATAGGTGAAGAACAGCAAAAGCCAAAGTGGCAGAGTATGTTTGGACATATTGCCTTGCACCACATAGAGTTAAGTGTAGACAAGGAATATAATGTTCTCCAAATTATACCAACTCTGGACATACTTGAGAACAAAGGTCTGTATAAATGTACCGGCCACTCATTTCTACGACTGAAGAGTGTATGCAAGTGAGTGATAAATACATGTAACATAATATACAATCTGTATGCCAATGTGCAGTAACAATTAGTTTGATATGCATTTTTATTTAGCACTAATGACATCAAAAAACACTTCCCCAGTTGGAATGTGACCAGGGGGCATAGGTATTTGTAAGAACCATTTGTGAGAGCTCCAAGCAATGGACTGCTAATGTCTGATTGTGTGCCTTTGCCGAGGCCACAGTTTGGCATCAAGGACATTGACTATCCCACTTCAGGGATCACTTTAATGCTTAGGGAGCCTTGGGGCAACTTGCACCTGGCATGAGGAAAGTGCATATTTTATATTAACATGACTTTACATATGTTGTGCTCTAATATTCATAAGGTTTCTGGATTAATTCCAGCACATTATTCGGTCAGGTCAACTCATATGCTGAATTAGCAGGTGTTATGGATGAACGTATGGATTACACAATCCCTCACTGCCAACACCCCTCCCCATCCTGATTACAGATGACAGCACACAGTGTGCCTCACAATGAATATTTCACAGATTGTAAAGATTGCATTCAATATATTGAATGTATTTGCAGTGTTTGGTAGATTGGAAATATCATATAATGCAAATAAAATGTTTACAACGATTCTAAATATATTTGTTGAGTGGTCCTGTTGAGGAGGGCCACGAGGATCCAGGTAAAGTGATACACTCGGGGCTGCAATCCTGGTGAGAGTGGCTTGGACGTCACGAGGGTGCAGATCAAATGATTGGCTAGGGACTGCAATGACGAAGCAAGAGATAGGGAAGCAGTGAGGTCAAGAGGGTTCAGATGACGTGCTCGTCACAATTTATCTTATTGACTACTTAATTGGATAAGCTTTTAACAACCAATAGTTCTGCAGCAATGGTCTGTCGCAATGATCTTTAGCCAAAACATGATAACGACATCAGACAGATCCCCCTTGTTCTTGGTTTTGTGAACATACTATAAATAGCCCTTGAACTGCAGCAGACAATCTAGATTGATGTAGACGGCTCCAGAACTCCATCGAACCGTTGGTCCTGTATGAATGGGGCTACTGATTTATGTTTTGTATCATTGTCCATCATTATTCTTAGTTTTTAGCTATACTGTGCATAAAAACATTTTAACAGTGCAGCACAACACATTTATTACCTGTTGGACCTCCTCATTGAAGTGCAGCTTGTTTCTCTCTGGCGCAGCGAGAAAAATCCCATGTCTGGGCATACACTCTCTCACATAGGGAGAACAACCTTAACCAAAAAAGTGATTGATGGAATGCCCCAAGGCTGAAAATGTCTGGGGATGCTTGTGGTCTCATGCAGAAGGTATGTGACCTAGCAGTTTGGGCTGTACTGCCCCTTTTGCAGTGTGACCACTCCTGATTTGCATATGGTGTTTTCCCTTCTGTGATGGCTTGGCGGGTGAAGAACGATGGTCTGGAGGGTTGCCCAGAAAAATGCCAGAGGGTACGATTCATTCTAAACCTTCCAGCCATCACCTCATTGTTTTTGCTTTGTCACCCCGAGTGGGACGGGTATGCCCAAACGTGGGTCCCATGCCTGCTGGGCCTAGCGACCCAAGCTACTCCTCACTGATGAGGACCAACAAGGCTGAAACATGTCTGGGGATGTATGTGGTCTCATGCAGAAGGGATATGACATGTCATTTTGGGATGGACTGCCTCTTTTGGGGTGGGACCGAGCCTGATTTGCATATGGTCTTTCCCCTTCTGTAATGACTTGGCAGGTGAATAACGATGGTCTGGAGGGTTGCCCAGAGCAATGCCAGAGGTTAAGATTAATTCTAAACATTCCAGCCATCACCTCTTTGTTTTTGAATATGTGACCATGCAAGCTGCACAACTATAGAGCAGTATTACAATTTAGGACTACAGCCAGTAAAAAATGCTACACCACAGAAAAAAAGAATATTCACACTGGCTATACCAAGATAGGCCAGTATGCAAAGTAATCACACTTATGTTCACTTTTACACTTGATGCAAAGTACAAGCATGCAATGGCACATACTGAAGCCACCAATGTAAGTCAGTCTAGGCATGTAATAAGACTCATCATGCTGGCTTTACCCTTGATGTCATGTAAAAAGTACCACATGCAATGCCACAGTAAGAATGTAAATGCACACTGACACCATAGAACAAGGTAACCGCATACTAACATTTATCATGTTTGCTTTACCCTTGATGCCAAGTAAAAAATAAGAAAGTAAATGCACTACATATACTTTCGTAATAGTTCATATACATTTGAATGTAAAACAGTGACAATTCTTGTCATGTTAGCTTTACCATTTATGGATAGTAACTGTGCATCAAGTGTTAAGCTAATATAAGTGCTATTAGGTGGGTAGACCAGACAACATTAATTGTAGGGCAGTCTTGTCAGGTAATAGCACTTGTCATGCCTGTATTACCCTTAATACACAGTACATGTGCATCAAAACTAAAGGAAACAGGTGTGACATGGATAGACTGGCCTACATTCAATGTAGGTTAGCTTAGCCATGTTAAACAACATCACGTAACATTTTTGCTTTACCCTTCATGTACTGTACTGTGCATCAAGGTTAAAGAAAAAATAATGCCATGTCCCCACCAGCCGCCAACCCTATTTTTAGGGGAGGGGGCTAATGCACATACACAAAAACGTTCACCCATGCATTCACATATCATTAATACAACTCCTTCAATGCACTCATTCATCAAAACAGACACCAACCTACATAAATACATACAATCCATTGATGCATAAATACATACATATTACATTTAGAAAATAAATACTTACCTCATGCACCCTCCACAGGAGCCCATAGGACCACACTGGCAGGCCCTCCCCTCCTCTCTGCATTGTAAACATACTGAGTTACAGGAGAGGAGTACTCTTTTGTTACTCAGCATGTCCACAATCTGTGCACAATACAGGGAAGCAACACGGCCAGTCTTTTGAGGCTCATATCCTCCCAATTATGTGTGCTACACTTGTTTTCGAACCAAAAGGGCAGAGCAACAAAACAAACTTGTATTGAAGGACACATGCTCGAAGGCAGGCCACACAGTCTGCATGCAAATAAAGCACAGAGGGGACTCTGCTGCCTGCCACTCAGGGGAAGGAGAGGCCTGTCATCTAAGCAAGGGGGCAGTGCCACTCCAGCACATAGTGGGAGGCTGCCACTGTCATCAAAATGCACCATAGCCAATACACTTTCAAAATACATACAATTACTGCACAAAATGCAAACATTTGCTTTACCTTCATGTATTGTACTGTGCATCAAGGTTAAAGAAAAAATAATGCCATGTCCCCACCAGCCGCCAACCCTATTTTTAGGGGAGGGGGCTAATGCACATACACAAAAACGTTCACCCATGCATTCACATATCATTAATACAACTCCTTCAATGCACTCATTCATCAAAACAGACACCAACATACATAAATACATACAATCCAAAAATGCATAAATACATACATATTACATTTAGAAAATAAATACTTACCTCATGCACCCTCCACAGGAGCCCATAGGACCACACTGGCAGGCCCTCCCCTCCTCTCTGCATTGTAAACATACTGAGTTACAGGAGAGGTGTACTCTTTTGTTACTCAGCATGTCCACAATCTGTGCACAATACAGGGAAGCAACAAGGCCAGTCTTTTGAGGCTCATATCCTCCCAATTATGTGTGCTACACTTGTTCTCGAACCAAAAGGGCAGAGCAACAAAACAAACTTGTATTGAGGGACACATGCTCGAAGGCAGGCCACACAGTCTGCATGCAAATAAAGCACACAGGGGACTCTGCTGCCTGCCACTCAGGGGAAGGAGAGGCCTGTCATCTAAGCAAGGGGGCAGTGCCACTCCAGCACATAGTGGGAGGCTGCCACTGTCATCAAAATGCACCATAGCCAATACACTTTCAAAATACATACAATTACTGCACAAAATGCAAACATTTGCTTTACCTTCATGTATTGTACTGTGCATCAAGGTTAAAGAAAAAAGAATGGCATGTCCCCAAAAGCCCCAACCCTATCTTTAGGGGTGGGGTTAATGCACATACACAAAAACTTTCACCCATGCATTCACATATCATTAATACAACTCCTTTAATGCACTCATTCATCAAAACAGATGCCAACATACATACATACATACAATCCAAAAATGCATAAATACATACATATTACATTTAAACAATAAATAGTTACCTCATTCACCCTCCACAGGAGCCCACACTACCACCCACACTACCACAGGGAGGATTGATGGGCCCTACGCTCCTCTGCACACTGCAAACATACTGAGTTACAGGAGAGGAGAACTCTTCTGTTACTCTGCATGCCTAAACTGCATGCACAATACAGTGAAGCAACAAGGCCAGTCTTCTGAGGTCTCTTATCCTCCCAATTATATGTGCTACATTTGTTTTGGAACCAAAAGGGCACAGCAACAAAACACACTTGTATCGAGGGACACATGCTTGGTGGCAGGCCACACAGTCTGTATGCAGGGGTCTCTGCTGCCTGCCACTCAGGGAAGGACAGGCCTGTCATTCAGACAAGGGGGCAGTGCCACTCCAGCAGATAGTGGGTGGTCTCCACTGTCATCAAACTGCACCATAGTCAATACACTATGCAAAATACATGCAATTACTGCACATAATGGGAATATTTGCTTTGCCCTTCATGCACTGTACTGTGCATCAAGGTTAAAGGAAAAATAATGCCATGTCCCCAGCAGCCTCCAATCCTATTTTTAGAGGTGGGGCCTAATGAACATACACAAAAACCTTCAACCATGCTTTCACACATCATTCATACAACTCCTTAAATGTTACCATTCATAAAAACAAACACTAACATACTTACATATATAGAATCCAAAAATGCATAAATAGATTAATATAAAATTGAAAAAATAAATACTTACCTCATGCACCCTCCGCAGGAACCCACACTACCAGAGGGAGGACTGGCGGGACCTCCCCTCTTCTCCTCCGCAATGTAAACATAGTGAGTTACAGGTTAGGAGTACTCTTCTGTTACCCAACATGTCTACACTGTGTGCACAATAGAGGGAAGCAACAAGGGCAGTCTTCCAAGGCCTCATTCCCTCCCAATTATATGTGCTACATTTGTTTTTTAACCAAAAGGGCACAGCTGCCCATTTTTTGGTAACCCTGTTCAATCTTTGAAACAGGCCAAGCGCCTCAGTCTTTTGCTCAGACCCTCCTCGTCATCATTCCAAAAGAAGGCAGAGACTCTAAACACTGCAGCTCCTATCGACCCATCTCTCTTCTCAACATTGATGTTAAAATATATGCAAGGGTTATTGCAGGCCGGCTTGAAATGCATCTACCATGACTGATACACTCTGATCAAGTCGGCTTTGTCATCGGGAGACAGGGGGCTGACACAATGAGAAAAACACTGCATCTGATACATGAAGCACAAGGAATGGGATAGGACCCATCTCTTCTGTCCTTAGATGCAAAAAAAGGCCTTTGACAGGGTGACCTGGGACTTACTGGAAAGAGTATTAGTCTGGAATGGGTTGGGACCAAAGCTCTGTCGCGCCATTAAGGAACTGTATACATCTCCCACAACGTCTGTGACAGTGAACGGAGGCTACTCAAGGTGGTTTCCTTTGGAGAGGGGAACAAGACAAGGTTGTCCACTGTCTGCAATACTGTTTGTGCTGTCCCTCGAACCACTTGCACAGAACCTAAGACATGATGACAGGGTTAGAGGAATCAAAGTTGGAGGGTGAGAATAGAATCTGGGCCTCTATGCTGACAATATTCTCCTACACCTAACTGATCCCTTAAACTCTGTCCATGCTGCACTATGTATAATTGAAGAATATGGAGAACTAGCCGGCCTCAAAATTAATACGGGAAAGTCAATCCTCCTCCCAATCGATAAAAGTAAAGACTCTGAAGTGGAGCGATTCACTCCCCTAGGGGTGAAGGCAGCCTCTCCACACTCAGATACCTGGGCATCAATGTTACCCGGGAACTTGAATCCTTATACCAAGCTAACTTCCCCCCACTATCGCTTGCCCTCCAAAGAGATATCGAAAGGTGGTCCAGACTTACCGTCTCCCGGATTGGCCTCCTAAACGCTATAAAAATGGTGACGCTGCCCAAAATACTCTATCTGTTCTAAATGCTCCCCATTAGAATGCCCAAAGAATACTTCACTGACACCAGGAAGTCCTTCCTATGGCAAAATCAAAAACCCAGAGTCCCCATATCCTTGCTCCAACTACGAAAAGACAATGCAGGTGTAGGCCTCCCAGATATAGAAATGTATTACAGAGCGACCCAATTGCGTGTACTGATTCCGCACATCAGGCAACAGTCAGATCCGCAATAGATAGCCCCAGATAATTATTACCATCTATGCCCATTCACTGTAGGTGAATGGCTCTGGGTCCCAGGGCCCCAATTACGGAACAGCATTAAAGCTCACCCCATCATTGGAACAATATGGGCAGTGTGGACACCTGGCAAGGGAATGGAGGGAATTACGACCTGGCCCTCCCCTCTGGGAAACCTATTGGTACCAGGAATCCGAGACGCGATCCCGGATCCCAGGAGCTTTCAAGCCTGGTATGAGGTGGGACTAGAAAGAGCTGGGCAGCTGTGGAGGAACAACACCTTCATTACCATTCAAGAGCTTCAAGAAGCACTCTGCATAGGCCCTCTCTCGGTGTTCCTATACTTGAGACTTAAGGGGGTTATGACAAGGGCGATATGGAAGAGCCAACTACAAAGTAACATCACCCCGTTCGAAAGAATTCTTGATACTTGTATGAGCTCCAAAGGCCTAATAAGCGCAATGTACTCAACGCTGATTGAGGTTTCTATTACACCATCCCTCATGCTGAAGAGTAAATGGGAAGCAGATATGTGTAGACAGATCTCATAAAAGTTATAGTTACAAATATGTAGGAGAACAGCGAAATCATCCATATCCTGCCAATACAAGCTACATGCCATCAAGCTAATATACAGATGGCAGTATGACCCACTTAGGCTAGCCAAAATGTATCAGGAGGTGAGCCCATAAAGCTGGAGGGGCTGTGGGAGAAAAGCTGACTACTGGCATATGTGGTGGGGATGTGAGGCGGTCCAAGCTTACTGGTCAGAAGTTCTCAGTTGGATCAAAGAGTTAGACGATGATGCAAGGGAGAAACAACCATTGTTGATTTTATTTTGCCTAATCGAAACAGAGGAGACAACCACTAAAGCACCCAAAATGATACAAGGCCTCTGAGGGCCGCACGGTCGTGTCTCACTATGGTGTGGAAGAGGGTTACGCACCCTACCAAAACCGAATGGATAGGTGTCGCCCGAAATATTTATAGAATGGACAACCTGACCGCAGCCTTTCACGGGGATCGCACCTCAGTTGAAAATGAATGGTCAGAATTTCAAGCCAAATACATCACATGGAAGAATGTGTGCGAAACATTATAAAAGTCATAGACATCCTATAAAACGGATGGGAATGTCTGCAAAATCAAAACCAAAAAGTATTACTATGTACCTCTGTTATGGTTCTAATATCGGACCTGATGTGCAAAAGTTAAATTATATCAACCCTTCCGTTGGTATTGTGAGAAAAAGGGGGCAGAGGGGTACAGAGGGTAGATGGCTTTGGAAATGTTAATGAGAAAACTATATGTTTCACAGCGATACTAAATGTTATGAGCAATGTTTTTCATATTTTTTATACAACCTTTTTTGGAAATTGTTTGTAATTGAATTTCGAAACCTCTACTTTAAAAACTAATAAAAATTGAAAAAAAAGGGCAATGCAACAAAACAAACTTGCAGGGACACATGCTCGGAGGCAGGCCACACCTTCTGCATGCAAATACAGCACACAGGGGATTCTGCTGCCTGCCACTCAGGGGAAGGAGAGGCCTGTCATTCTGGCAAGGGGGCAGTGCCACTCCAGCACATAGTGGAAGGCCTCCACTGTCATCAAACTGCACCATAGCCAATGCACTATGCAAAATACATACAATTACTACACATCATGGGAACAAAACAGTTAATTTCCTTAGCCATACACCTTTTCATCATGCCTCCAGAGGCCATATCCTTCACTGCCTCCACTCCCCAGCCTAGCACCCTAGATAGATATTATTGAGGTGTTTGTTGGCACTGTACAAATAAAATTAAAGTGCTTTCAGTACATGTGTATTATTTGCAAGCCAAATTACAGTACAGTCAGGCATATGCCACAGCACACCATTTCCAGTGCAAAATAAGCAGAGCATGGTAAATAACTCCCCTGGAAACTGCAATCTGGTGAAGAGATAACAGCAGATAATTATTCTGTGACATCATTATCATCAACAGTATCATCTTTTTATTACTACTGTTATCATTATTAGTAGTATAACACACACCATGTGAGAATTCAAAGTGGTAAAACAATTACTGGATTTCCTTGATAGCAAACACAGTGGCAAACATCTCCTTCAGCTTGGGGCTCCGCTCAGGCTTGATCATTTTAATCCTTGTACATGAAAACCGTTGACTACAGCATGATATCACACATTAGATGCAATTTCATAAAGGAATTGAGAAGTCGAAAACAGATCTTTAAAAATACTTTAGTGTGCATCCTTGCTTATACATCCTGTATTTGTGTGACCATGGCATATTCGGCTCCTTCCCGATTGTTCCTCGTCCAGGATTCTCACATCACTTTTCCAGTCTTCTATCAACCAATGTAGGTTGCTTTAGAAAGGGACAATGGGCCTCATTCCGGAAAAAAATCTGTTAATACCGTTAATCCAATATTAGCGTTTCCTGCTGAGCGTGCAGCAGAATCCCTGCCGTACTATGGGTAGAAGGGTACGTGCACTAACCCATGCCGGAAGCGGCAATACCGGCATGCCGGTATTAGCAGATGAATGGGAAAATCAACTTGCAATACTGATAAAAAATGGCATCAAAAACTGATATGTCATAAAAAAATAGTGATAGCACCGGAAAGGCGGTAATACTGGTGCTGGAAACAGAAATGCTGCTGAAAGTGGAAGATCTGCGGTGCCCATCATTAAAACCCCATTCCAACTCAATACACTGGTTCCCGCAGCTGTCAAGGCCCAAAAGTACTTGAAAAAGATGTCTCAGGAGCAGAGCACCCTAGGCAAGGATCCCCACCAAACACAAACCCAAGTTTGCTAATGCAGAACTAACAGCCCTGGTGGACACTGTGCTGCAGTATGCAGATAAGTTGTTTGGAACTAGGCAGTGCAAGACAAGCTTCCAAAGGAGGAGCACCATATGGGGAGAGGTGGTGGCCAATGTGACGACTGTCGGGACTGTCCCCCGCACAAGAAAGGGCTGTTGGAAGAGTTGGGATGACCTCAAGGCCAACGTATGTGCAACCATAGCAGAGCACAGGGGGAGTTCACAGCAATTGGTGGCAGCACTTTTTAACCCCCATGCCATGGGAGGAGCACATCAGCAGCATCTGCCACATGGAGGGGATGGAGGGTATTGGAGGTGCTGAGGCGGGAGCTGGCAACCAAGGAGACGCCAGTAAGTAGAAGAGCATGTACATGTGCATGCTCCCCCTTGCATGCATGGGGGAGCATGCACAGTGCACCAGCATCGTGCAGAGTAATGGGCATGGCAAGTGGCCTGACTGATGCCATGTCACTCAGTGCACACCCATCAATGGCAGTGGTACCCTGAATAAAGGCACATGCATACATATTGCACACATGAATCCCCCATCCTATATGGCCACACATCTGAGCAATACGACCCATGTGAAATATATGATACCAACAACACTGGGACCCACACATCATGGGAATTGTTGAATGCATGACTGACTTAACATATGGCAAAATGGTGACGACCCATCTCGTCTCCCCATCAAGTACCCCCTCCATGGACAGTGACAAGGCAGGACCCTCACATGTAGCCACAAGCAAAGCCTGCACTCCTGCACAGGCCAGACCCACTGCAGGCCAAAGCAGGAAGCATGGCTGTGCTGTGGGCCCAGCCCAGCCACCAGTGGGAACACCTGCAGCTGCCCAGTAAGCACCACCTCCAGCAGCAGAAGCTGCCCAGCAAGCACCAGTACCATCTGCAGACGCCATTGATGTGACAAACAACAGCACAGGTGGTGACAGTGCACATGTGCCACAGGAAAGTGCCCTCGCCATGCACCAGCACTTCCCTGCGCCATGCCCCCATCACATGCCACAGTTGGACATTGCTGAGGAGGCCGACTACAGTGAGGAAGAGGATGTGGCCATGGGGTCATACGAGTTACATGATGGGGACAGCACACTTGGCTTCAATCTAGCCACACTCCAAGCCTACATAGTCCACCACCACTGCCTGAAGGCAACCTGCGGGCGATACAGTCACACCTGGACCAGATAGAGCACCACCAGGCAGACATTCACACTGTGGCAGGGGAGCAACTGACCAACATGTGTGGAAAAACGCTATTGCATACAGGGGTGCATTCACCACATGGCATGCTTCCTGGGCTATGCCATGGCTGCCATGGTCACACTTGGGCAGAGGGTCCATGAACACATAGATGCCACATAGATGCACATCTGCCTCTGCAGAGGCTCTATCACAGGCCATGCAGTTAACAGGGTTCTGAGCCCCACCTCCAATATGCCCACTGAGGGTTCAAAAGAAAGCATGCAAAGGCATCATTCATGTTGACTCAGCACAAGGCTCCAGGAATCAGACCCCAAGTCCAAATGTGCTTGAAAGTGAGGCATGGGCACAGTTATGGTGTTGATGCATAGTGTTGGGGTGCGTGATTGGGGAGGGTGTTTTTGGGGTGGGTGATTGGGGAGGGTGTTGTTGGGGTGGGTGGATTGTGGGAGGTGTTTTGGGTTGGGTGATTGGGGAGGGTGTTGTTGGGGTGGGTGATTGGGGAGGGTGGTGTTGGGGTGTGTGATTAGGGAGGGTGTTGTTGGGGTTGGTGATTTAGGAGGGTGTTGTTGGGGCGGGTGATTTAGGAGGATGTTGTTGGGGCGGGTGATTTGGGAGGGATGGGACAGCTGCTACACGTACATTTTTATTGACACTTTCCAATATAAATAATTTTCACTTGCAGCATTCATTGTATGCATGTCGTTATTGTGTGCAATTAGCAGTGAAGGATGCATTGCTAGGGATAGTGGTAGCTAGCATCAGAAAAAGTTCTCAATTAGCTTGGTGAGCAATCTGACCCAGCATCTGCCCGTGCAGTGTCCTCATGTGTGCCACCCACAGGCACTGCAACATCATCACCATCATCATCAGGGGGGCATATCGACATCTTGTGGGCAGAGGTTTGTTACACTGGATACATATGTTGTGTAACATGGTGCCTGCTAGCATAATCTTGCCCACTTTGTCCACCCTGTACATAATAGCACCCTGTCTATGATGTAGACATTGGAAGCATGCCTTCCACAGGACAAATGTGCGCTTGATTGTCACCTTGGTCCGAATGTGGGGACTATTGTATGTCAACTCCTGTGGAGTCTGCAGAATCTTCAGGGGAGTCATCAACCATTGGAGTTGTGGATATCCAGAGTCACCAGCAAGGGGGACCGACATGGGAGCTTGTAATTGGGTGCAGTGGATGGGTGCACTATTTCAGCAGTGACACAATAGTCAGTGTTGAATGGTAGGTCACATTTGGCTGCCCAGTACACCTATTTCCATATAGCCCATTGGATGTGGAGTGTACTACATGGGGGTTTGCGGGGTCAGACATGGCTAATGTTGCTCACACCCCAAATACAAAGCAGCCATGGGTCTGGGCACACAGGACTGATCTGGGTCACATGACATGTCCTTTGCTACTGAGGGGTCCCCCTTTGTCATCTGATCTTGATGTATTGCAGTATCATGCGCTGAGTTTCACTGTGTGCACCCTGTGTGTCTGTTTTCCATTGCTGTGATGTTGGCCTGTAGCTTGCTCATGTCTTTCCGCAAGTGCAAAGGGTAACTGTGGGTCAGCATCCCTTGCTGATGTGCAGTGTGCCATGCACATCAGGAATTCGCTTGTGTAATTATGCGATGAATGCACCTGCTGACTGTGTAAATTACATTGGTCCAAGGTTGTGTTGTTGCATGTTTGATTAGCACTTCCTCAAGGGATATTTGCAGGCTGTTACACATAGTTTCTGCTAAACTGCACACCCATGACTGGGTCCCCTTGAAGGCCTGCATTCTGTGGGTTTGCACTGTTGCAGTGTGCTACCTGTGGTCCTGTGTGTCTGTGGCCTGTTTGGGTTGCACAGTTTGCCCATTCACTTCCGCTAGGTGTCTCATGTCATATTACAGTGAAAAGAAGCTTGCCTTTGCTGGGGGGGGGGGTCCGGTGTATGTGGGGGTCTGCCAAGGCCATTCATTGGCAGTGTGACTACTCCCGCCACAATACAGCAGTCTCAGTGTACTGTGATTTGTACTCACCCAGTGCCCAGGTATGCTGCAGTCTGAGCCCCTCCATGTATGCTGGAAGCATGCTGTTGTGCAGGACCATGGCATCATGGGTTCAGCATAGGGAACCAGGCACAGCAGTGGGTGATCATGAGGTCTGCATCACAGGTGAACCAGATGTTCAGTGAATGCTCCTGCTTCCAGTTCATGTAGACTTCCTCCAGTGCATGGGGTGAAATCAGCTCAACATGCATGTATTCCATGGCAGCTACCACATTGATCATGCCTGACATGACGTAGAACCTTGCCTTGGTAGCCTTCACCTGTGGCATGGTGGTGGAAGTGCAATGTGCTGTCCCACATGCAGCAGGAGTGCGCCCAGCACCCCCACCAACACGTTGGGTAATGTTGATACACTGTGCAGCTGACTTACAGTATATTCTAAAGTGCCTGTGGCAAAGAAATGCAGGACCGACACCACCTTCACCAGCGGAGGTGTGGCTTTGCGGATGCCAATCCTGTTCTCAATGTCTCCCTGTATCATGGTGAGGACATATGCCTTGCTCTCCCTGTCGAGGCAGTCCAGGGTTAGGATTTGTATGTCAATGAACATCCATGGGGTGCCCCGTATGCGGGGTATGGGTGCAAGCCTTGCATGGCACCTCTCCTCCTCCTCTCATTCCTAACCCTCATGTCCAATGTCTCGTGGGCCCTCTGTTGGTCCTCCAGCCTCTGCAGTGCTATGTTGGCCTGGAGCAGCTGCAGGTCAATGCTGATCACAGTCAGAGGCAGCATTGTGGTGTTTGGAAGTGTGTCAGTTGAAGTAGTTTCCTTTTCCAGCTCCTCTATGCTGTGTTAGGTGCACCTGGATGCATTGGGTACACCTGTGGCCTCATTCCTCACACCTGTATGCATTTTCTGCAATATACCAACTGCTTTCAGGTGGAGGTTTCGCTGCCTAGTTTTTGGCTGTGTTACCACATTTTGTTTGGTAGTGTTACTGGAAGGGACAGCCTTGCGATGTGGCGATGTTGCCATTGTGGAGTAATTGCTGCCACCGGTTAGAGGGATGCCCAATGCTCACCGGTTCCAGATTCACTGGCACTGTTGTTTACTGCGTTGGTGGTCTGCCTCACACGTAGTTTGCCTGTCCGGTAAAAGTGCTGCTAACCATTGATACTGCCACTTTTTTACCGGACCGGCAACCTTCAAATGAAACCCAATATCCCTTTACAGCACCTAATGTTTCTTGATACAGGATGTCTCTCAATATTACATTCTTTTGCTTTAGGACATTTCCTAATTACATGTACGTGCACTATTTTAAGAGAGAACATATGGATGTGTGATTGAAATGGCCATCCTGACTGTTTCATATATTCAGTCAAATATATAGGTCATAGATAGCTACTAATTATTCATTTAAGTCAATAAATTTGAACCGTCCTTAGAAAATTGGAAAATGTCACAGAAGTGTAAAATACCTGACAGAAGATATTATCTGCTTTCTAAAATGTTTGGAAAGTGCAGTCAGCTTTAATTTTTCTAATATCAGACATTGAGTTGACAATCATTGGAATCTTGTTTCAGGAACATATTACACATACATTAACCACTCTAGCAGCGTTCTCTCTGGTAATTAATACTTCCGTTGCTATGCAGATACTCTTATGCACTTTTTCTTTAACATCAACAAGTTTCTATTCATCGTTCAAAGCAAACCTCCCTCAGCATGTAGCTTTTTGATGCAATGCAAGCTTACTTGTGGCTCCCTCTTCTCTTAACTTTCTGTTAATATTAAAATCGCCATAGTCCGTGGGTGTTCTTCAAATAAAAAGCTTTCTGAACTAATTCCTTTTAAATTCAAATCAGTGCATTAAATGTGCAATTTTAGCAGTGATCTAGCTGGCTTGTATAACTTATTTCCTTTGTCTCGGTTTTCATAAATGTTCCCTTTTTCTTACTTAGAAAGATTGCTCAGCGGATTTAAATGTGGCCCATTTATGGTAGAGTGCTACTTGCATGAATGTTTTATGCCTAAATGGTAATGTTATTCAGAGGAGAATTACCTAGCATTTCAAAGCTGGACTGCCCACGTGGGTAAGACCAACTGCTATGCAAATGGTTAGTTCTCCTCTGTGAAAGGTTCAGTGAGGTCAAACGTGGTTGTAGACCTTCCTGAGTGAGAACCTACCCATAGACCAGCTTATTGTGCTGTGTTCATTCTCAGTAGAGGGTCACATACCCATTTGCTGGTATTCAGAACTATAACGGTTTCGGCTATATTCGACCTGAACTCTTAAGCATATTAGTTTCTATTTTCAGATTCAATTTGACCACGAAACAATGATGGAATTATGCTAAGTAGCAGACCTTTTCCAGTGCGGGAATGTAAAAGGCGTTGTGACAGTGTATAGCGTTATGTGGTGATTGTTTTGGTTGTGCCCCTAATACTTGGCAGGTATGTTTTCCCGGATGTATTATGATACTATTTTTTCGATCAAGATATAATAACACTGTTAAGCACAATGGTATGCAGTACCCTTTGGGTGCACTACAACAACCCTAACCTCATGTCAATAGGAACCCAACCTTCGGTATAAGTCTGTACTACACAGGTTGGTAGCATGTTGAGCAGCCAGGGTTATCTCAAGAGGGGTCAGTGTGAGCTGTAGATGAGTTACACAGAGATTCACAGTGACAAGTATTCAAATAAACTCTTAACACAAGGTTTCTTGAATAAACAATTATTAATGTATTTATCAGTTAGATTAAGCCTTCTTCAGAAGGGAGCAGTATAAAGCAACACACAAATACACTGCAAAAATACAGTATTAAGTTTCTAAATCAGAAGGTACACTTGTGGGATGATCCACAGACACAACCTACACCCTCAGGTGACATCAATATTTAGGGTGATGGGGACATTAATATATCAATTTTGCATTCAGCATAGCTGAGGAATTGGTCAAAGGTATAGGTTATTAGAACACACAAGACATCACATACATTCTTAAGCAAGCAAATACATTTGTGTCCCCTAAGCAGAGTCTTTCAGTATAACAGGTTTAGTTTAGTTTATTATTTATATGGCGCGGCATACCCTGGGGCATCAGGGTGCAAAAAGACAAGAATATGCTCAACTTAGTTACAAGTACATGAAAAGTAGGAAAAAAAAATACAGACATCAACAATATTACAATATAGGCAGGTAAGTACAAGGTAAGGTCAGGGTCAAGGAACAAAGGGTAACAGGGTACATATTTTCTGCATAGTCATAAGGTAGTGATATACAGTTATGTACAGTGTGACATATCAGGTCACCAATGTTAGAATGATGTGCTGCGCACGGAGCTTCAATCGCATGGTAAGTAGGCTCCAGGAGGAAGGAGTGGGAGTCAAGGGAGGAGCATTTAAAGGGTCATGCAGGTTAGAGTCGTTAGATGTCATTGGCTCTCAGCCACCTAGTTAGGTTCTGTCTGAAATTGGCAAAGGGCCGAGGTTCTCTGATGTCATGGGGGAGGGAGTTCCATAGCTGCGCAGCTTTCACTGGGAAGCTATGTCCTCCTATAGTGGAAAGTTTGAAGCGCGGAACTTGGAGGCAGTTTGCGGTAGCTTTTCTTGTTGGTCTGGAATAGGTTTGTTTGTTTGTTTGTTTTATTTATTTGTATGGCGCTCCAAACCCAGAGGTAGAAGGGCGCTTAAGAATTTGGTTACAGAGTTGAGAAGTATCTGTGTGTTGCATACTTCGTACAGGTTTATAATATATACATATATATACAGTGGTCAATAAACAGAGCATATGCAGTGCGTACAATATACAATTTTCAGAATAAATACAGTGTCTAAACCAGTATTCGCACGGGTCTAGAGTTAGTGGTGTCATTCTTTGTTTAGCAGCCAGCTGATGACCTGCTTCCTAAAGATCTGGAAGGATTCGACAGTTTTGATGTTAAGCGGTAGGGAGTTCCAGAGTTGGGGGGCAAGCACTGTGAAGCTTACCCCTCCCGCTCTTTTTAGGTGGAACCTGGGCACTAGTAGGCAGAGAGAGTTGGAGGATCTGGTGAATCTGGTGGCAGGTTTCAGGGTGAGTTTATTGGCTAGATAAGGTGGTGCTAGGTGATTGAGGGCTTTGTACGTGAGGCAGATGATTTTTAGATCAATTTTTTGGCGTATGGAGAGCCATTTGCAGGCTTTCCTAGTGGCAGAGATATGCTCTTGTCTGGGAATGATGAGGGCTGCGCGTAAGGCGTTATTTTGTATTACCTGCAATTTATTGAGTACGGATTGATTAGCGCCAAGGTACAGGCTGTTACAGTAATCCAGTTTGGATTGTATTAGGGCCCTGGCAAGGGTGAGGCAGCTGTTGGGTGATAGGAAGGGTCTGCTGGCCCTAATGAGTTTGCCGGTATAGGCAGCGGCTGAGGCGGTCATATTGGTGTGTTTGCTGAGGTTGGTGTTGGCATCTAGATAGAAGCCAAGGGTTTTTACGCTTTTGGCTATGGGAATGGAATGACCATCGATGGTGATGTTGTTATAGCTAGGGTCTAGTTTAGTTAGAGTGTTGGGGGAGCCGACGATTAGGAGCTCTGTCTTCTCATCATTCAGGCAGAGACCATGGGAGGCCATCCATGCCTGAATGATGGAGAATATTTTGTTGATCCGGGCGGAGTCTTCTTGGTAATTACCAGAGATAGTGAGGAGTATCTGGGTGTCATCTGCGTAGTTTGTGTAGGTGACACCCAGATGATCCAGTTGGTCAAATAGAGGCTTTGTAAATATGTTATACAAAGTGGGGGATACACAGGAACCTTGTGGGACCCCGCATGTGATGGGGATAGGGTCTGCTGCAGCTGTAGAGGAAAAGACTCGCATGGTTCTGTTTGCCAGGAAGGATTGTATCCATGTGATGGCAGGGGAGGAGAAGTGGGCTGCGGTGGCAAGGTGATTACAGAGGACCTCATGGCTGACCAGGTCAAAGGCCGCTGAGAGGTCTAGGAGGAGTAGGATAGCGGCATTGCCTTTGTATTTAATTTCATCAATCTGGCTTTTGAGATCAACAAGGGCGGTTTCAGTTCCGTGTTGAGGTCTGAAGCCAGATTGTCGTATTCCTAGCAGTTGGTTGGATTCTAAGTATTCCTGAATTTGGATGTAGGTGACTCTTTTGCATAACCTGTCCATGAGGTAGGGTGGTGTTTTATTATTGAGACATTTGTGGGTGAGGGAGGCGATCTTGAGTTGAATTTTATCAGAGGTGGAAAGCCATTTGTGTACTTTTCTTATAGCGGATATATGCTCATTTCTGTTAATCTTGAGTGCTGCTCTCAAGGCATTGTTCTGGAGGACTTGGAATTTTGTGGATGGTCTGTTTATTAGTCCCAATGTAGAGTCCATTACAATAATCCAATTTGGATAGTATAAGGGCTCTGGCAAGTGTAATGCAGCTGTCTGTGGAGAGGAATTGTTTACTAGCTCTGATAAATTTGCATGTGTATGCTGTAGCAGAGGCTAGTGAGTTAACTTGTTTGGTAAAGTTCATGGTGGCGTCTAGGTAGAATCCTAGGGTTTTCACTTCGTTAGCTAATTTTATGTTGTTCCCATCAATAATGAAGTTGGCATAGTCTGGGCTGAGTTTGGATATATAGGTTGGGGTGCCTAGGATGATAAGCTTGGTTTTATCATCGTTCAGGCATAGGCCGTGTGTAGCCATCCATGCCTGAACGATACTATAGATTCTGTTCACTAGGGCAAGATCCTTGGCGTAAACCCCTGAGAGCGGGAGGAGGATCTGGGTATCGTCTGCGTAGTTGGTGTAGGTGATACCCAGATGATCCATTTCATCAAAGAGGGGCTTCGTGAAAACACTGTAGAGGGTGGGTGACACACAAGATCCTTGTGGTACACTGCATGTTATAGGGATGGGGTCTGCTGAGGCTGATGGAGCGAGGACTCTCATGGTCCGGTTACTCAGAAATGACTTGATCCATGTTATCGCCTCTTTTGAGAAATGTGCTGCAGAGTCAAGGTGGCTACATAGGACTGTGTGGTCAACTAAGTCGAATGCTGCTGATAGGTCCAGAAGGAGGAGAAGGGCTGCTTGGCCATTATCTCTGCACTTGTCTATTTGGTCCTTAAGATCTATTAGAGCTGTCTCAGTCCCATGTTGCGGGCGGAGTCCTGATTGGCGGGTTCCGAGTAGGTGGTTGGATTCTAGGAAGTTTTGTATTTGCATGTAAGACACTTTGTCTAGAATTTTTAGAAGAAAGGGCACAGTTGTGATGGGCCTGAAGTTTGTAGGAATGGCAGGGTCGAGGGTTTGTTTCTTTAGTAGTGGCATTACCTAAGACTCTTTTAGGTTATTCGGTACTGTGCCTGTGGTAAAGGAGGAGTTGATAAGTTTGGTTATAAATGGCGACAGTTCTCTCGCAGCATCCTTGATAAGTTGTGCTGGGCATTAGTCGCCTTTGCAGTTGGACGGTTTAAGTCCCAGAATGACTTTTTCTACCTCAATGGTCGATACCTTAGAAAAGCAGAATCGGGCTTCTTGATTAGGCTGTAGTGGTGGCGCTAAGCTCTGAGTGATGTGAGGCGTTAGGGATGCCTTCTTGAGAGCAATTTTAGTTTGCAAATTAGCTACTTTATTTGTTAAGGCAAGTTGTATACTAGAGCACCATTTTTTGTCCTTGGTGCAGTTTTCTTGAGGTACAACGGGAGTTTCCAGTTCTCTCAAAATGCTGAACAGTTCTCTGACGCTAGATTTTGATTTAGCTATTCTAGTATCATACGTTTCCTGTTTGGCTAATAGAATTTCTTTCTTGTATTGGGAGGAGGCTTTGGAGAGGTTGAGTTTATTTTCGACTGATGGGGAGAGTCTCCAAATAGTTTCAAGTTTTCTTTTGGTCAGCCTGAGATTTTTTAGATGAGGTGTGAACCATGAGTTAAGGTGTTTTTTCAGTTGGCTATTTCTTAGTTTGAGCGGAGCTATGTGGTCGAGGGCTGAGTTCATAGTTTCATTATACTGTCCAACTAACACATTAGGATCCATAATGTCTGGTAGTGAGTTCAGTTTAGGTATTATGACGGGCATCAGATTTTCCACTGTCATGAGTTTTTTGTTCCTCGTAGGCAAGGGTGGGGCAAGTGAGGACTGTGCAGTAGCAGGGTTGGTCGTCATTGTGAATAATAGCAGGTGGTGGTCAATACAGATCTGAGGTACGGAATCCGCGATATTTACTTCGCAATTATGTTCTGCTATCCAATCAAGGATACAACCTTTATTGTGGGTGGGTAATTTAACTCTCTGGGAGAATCCCAGCTCTTTCAGGGTCAGGGCAATCGCTGTAGATTGGATATCCTTAGTGTCATTATAGCCTAGATTAAAGTCCCCTAGCACTATTGTTTGGGATGTATTTTTTAGGTTATTGGACAGGGATGTCGAGATGTCCTCAGCAAAGGTTCCAAAAGTACCTGGTGGTCTGTAGATAAGGTTGATGTTTAGAGTTTGGGAGTTAGCGATGGCTATTTTGACCGTGAGGCATTCACAGGATTTCATAGTGGTGGTTGTGACAATTCTCATATCTAGGCTGATTTTATCTATGATTGATTAAGCCAAAGTCAATGGGCAAAAGTCTATATGAGTTGAAGCACTAATGGTAAGTAGAAAAATCTTTGCACAATGTTTTAGAAGTCTTTGAAGAAAAGAAGAATCAATGTAGGGCCACAAGCCGTTAAACTTGTGAGGGGTAGATGATGTAAGCAACTCTACAACAAGAGGTAAGTTCTCTCAGACTTTACAGTACCTTTGTAATGAATAAAAAGTGCAGCAGATGACTTCTGTTCCTGTGCATCTCTGCAGATCTCACTGTTCATGGGCCTCAGTCCTCGCGTCTACCGCAAACAGCAACACCACAGTTCCTGGCTGTCGATATGGGCTTTCCTTGCTTCTGGGGTCCTGCACTCTGTTAAGGGGGCTCAGGTTCGGTCAGTCCTGCTTCCTGGGAGTCCGGAGGATCTTCCTGGAGCTCTTGGCCAGCTTAAAAGCAATGCACACAAACTGGTGCTCCTCTCCCTGTCTATTTGGTTTCCAGCAGCAACTCTTTGGAAATTCAACCAGCTCTGGAGAGGATGTCCAAGTGGTTTACTTTGGAGTTAATTGGTCCGATCAACTCAAAGGAAGAAGTCATCCTTGTAGGAGCTTCTCTGTTGATATAAAATTGGAGTTTCAGCACAGCAGTAGGGCTTCACCGGCCAAACCAACAGTCCATGAGTTGCAGCAGGTATCCTCTTCAAGTTCTTCTTCGGTTCCTTCATTCCAGTGGTCGATTCTGCCTTCCAAGCCAAAAGCCTCACCTTTTATTCAGGTTTCTCCTATTAATTCCAGCCCAGCTCTCAGTCACCCTGCAGGGTGGCTGTCCTTGCCGGACAGTCAGCCATCCAATCACCACAGAGTGCATTTGGGCCTCTCAGGGGAGTAAGCACAGGCAGTTTCAGGCACCTCCATCACTTCCTGCCCCCACCAGACACCGTGGAGCCAGAGCCGGGCTTCACTCGTGAATCCCGCCAAAGGCAAAGCATACAAAGGGACCAAACCTGGTTTGTCACAAAGAGCAAATCTCAAGAAGGATCTTTCCACAAAGAAATGGCGAAAAAGAAGACCGGGGCCATTTTGACAGAAATGGCACCCATCGGTGCTTTACTGCAGCTGCAAATGCAGCCCACAGTAAATGCACACCACAGTAGTTAAATGTAAACCACTGCCACTAGCCATTCAGTGTAAATGTTACATGTGAAGCTAAACAAAGGGGACACTAAGTGACCCCTCCAGCACCCTATTGTAAGATAGTGTGTGCTGGGTCTACAAAGTTACACATGTAAGTAAAGTCAATTTCCCTTTACTGTTCTGGGAAACAGTAGCTTATCCCAGAGAAGTTATTTAAACCTTTGGGAAATCTGTAAGACTTCCCTGTGCCACTGCACTGAAGGTAATGTGTGTCACTATGTAAAAGATGATGCCTATGGAGTTTTTCAGGCTCCATAACCAAAAGAAACACAAAGTTCAAAAATCACATTTAAATTTATGAGAAAGTGGTAAAAAGGGGGTCTTACTCTCTCCAGGTAAAAAAAATAAATCAAGTCCTCAAAATCCAGCAAAATTGCTGGGAGACTCTTAGCTGGAGGGAATTAGCACATTTCTGAGAACTCTCCCTAACAAACACATATCATGATAGTCTATTGTGTTTCTTTTTCTTGTGTACACATTTTTACAGTCCAGATGTCCAAATGGCATTCCGACACAGTGCTCTTTAGAGCAACCAGACACTATACATTAACCACGCTAAATCAACAAAAGGTGAGCAAGCAGCAATTGTTTACATAAAAGTGGGTTCATAAACAAATAAGTCCCCTAACATAGTAAGACGAGAAACCTTTGCTGTCAACTAAACATCTGCTTTTACATGCGTTGCATTCCCATTTCTCTTCATTCAGAGTATTGTCCTTTACGCCCTAAACAATCAACTTAGATTAGTAAACAAAAGAAATAGGAACTATAAGTGGTTAACCACTATTTGCTTTTTCTTCTGTACTCTACTTCCCCTACTTGCTCCTATAGGTACCTAACTAATATGAAACTATCACGAGATATGTGTCTATGAATAGGATGCACTTTCACTTATTGACAAACATCCGTGATAAAGTAGCAATGTGAAGCACATTACTATGTCAGCAATTCTATACTATGTTTTGATTTCCTACTGGTCAATCAAAGCATAAACACATGGCGGCATTGCCATATAAAAATATAAACAAAATAATACAATAGGTGTTGTCAGATCTTACCTATTTTTTATTTTTTTTATTTGTGTTTAATCAAAAAGATTTTTTACAAAAAGAATCACATGAAAGCAAATTCTCGAAAAAAGAAAAAAAAATGCTAATCATGTCAAGAAGCGGTGCAAAGTTCAACGTCTGTAGATAGTTTTGCTAGCGTGCTAACTAATTAGGTGGGTCCTGTGAAAGTAGAGCCGTATTTATATAATTCAAGATGTTAGAAGTTGCCAATTGCCAGCTTGTTCTGTCCCCGCCTATTAGTTTAGCCCAACAGTTGTCTTGGTCACTTCATACAAAGTCACTCATAATATCTGATAAGTACTGCGCTCTTAGGCCTTGAGTGCCCGAGCATTCCAGGATCAAATGCCGAATTGTCTCTATTGCAGCTTGGTCAGTACAGAAACTGCATTTTTTTGTTGGTGAATTACCTCTAATAGCCAGGATTTCGTTTGTTAATAAGAGGTTCAGTCTTGCTCTCATGAGCAAATCACGAGCCCGTCTTGACGGAAACTTTTTAATATAAGGTTGTACTTCATTGAATCTCCTTGTGTTGGGAGGCAAGGGTTGAGTCAATTTGTTATTTGATGCTATTTCTCTTGTTCTGATCCAGTCTAGTTCTTTCAATTTTTTCTGGATTTTAGTTGGATTTGCGAACAAGGTTTCCTCATCACTTTCAACTGATGCTAAAGTATCTTGATTCGAAGAGAACCAGGCAGTTAATGTTTTGTTGGTGCCTTTCTCTGCTTCTTTCAATATCAGGTTGTATATTGAGTGATCTTCTGACATTTTGCATTTCCTGAATAGCATCAGAGAATTGATTTTTACTATGCCTCCGAAAGACAGCAGGCTTAGTGCTTGTCTAATCACTGCCACCAATGTAGAGTTTGGAAGTCCTAATATTGATCTCCAGAATAAAGCTTCTATTTTTGGCCACAGGGCGGCTGGTAGAGTTGGCATTGCGTCAGCGCCATATGTCAAAGATGGGACAACCTTTTTCTTGTAAAACTCAAGGACTGTTAACAACGAAAATTTGCCAAATTTCCTATTAATGGCCTTCCCTTGAGCAATCAGTGTTTTTGTTTTCAATTGTAAATGAGTCTGCATCGCTTTTTCAGAACTCAAACTGTCCAGGATTACGCCTAGATATCTGAATTCAGTCACCTTTTCAATTGGTTCTTTTGCTAGGTGGAGTGTAACCTTTTCAGATCTTCTGGTTTTGGCCGAAAAAAATCATAAATTTGGTCTTTTTTTCGTTTATGTCCAGATTATTTATCCTCATGTACTCATCAAGGCCGCTTAGCTGACGTTGCAGCCCAATAGGTGTATGATCCATTAATATTAGATCGTCAGCATATAACAATCTATGTATGTGGTCACTCCCCAATTTCGCCCAAAAAAAAGCCAAAAACAGCGCAGGGGCCAGAGGGCACCCTTGTTTAACTCCTCTGGCTGTTGGAATGGATTTGGAGAATAGCCCTTGCTGGTCTAACTTCACTTTCATGCTGGTATCAGTGTACAGGGCCTTTATAGGATCCAAAATCGCTTGTGGACAGGCCCAGTCTTCAAGTTTAGCCCACAAAAGTGCTCGATCTACGCGGTCAAAAGCCTGGTAAGATCAATGAAGATTACAAAAATGCGTGGGCCTCCGTCAAGTACTCTGCTCTTTAGAGCACTTAGTAGCAGAATGTTGGCCGTGGTGCCCAAGTTTTTTTTAAATCCTGTTTGGAGGTGGTCTCTGCATGGCGCAGTTTTTGCCCATAAGTTACATTTCTCCAGTAGCAACGAGCCAAAGACCTTCCCTATACAATCCAATAGGGCTATTGGCCTGTAACTTCTTGGGTTTGCTTTATCCCCCTTCTTATAGACTGGTACTACATTAGAAGATTTCCAAGATGGCGGGATTGATTTTAAATTTGCGCATCTTCTGAAAATTTCACTCAAGAGTCTGGCCCATTCTGATGGAAAAGCCTTAAGGTCTATATTTGTTATGCCGTCTGGGCCAGGAGCTCTCGAGTTTTTCAATTTCATTATCATTCTTGTTATTTCTTTTTCATCGTCTAAGCAGGTCCAATCTGTTGTATCCACTTCGTTCGATGGCCTTAACGTAGTTTGTGTCTTCTCAAATAAGCTCAGGAAAAAATTCACCCAAGTACTTTCTCCGATGTTAGAGATAAATGCTGGTTCAGATTGAGAGGAGGCCGAGTTTAAGAGAGACCAAAACTCTCGGCTGTTGTTAGATGTTATTGCTTTTATGATGTTTTCAGCATCTTGTTGATACAGATTTGCTCTGTGATGATGGACCCAAGTTTTGTATTGGCGTTGGCTCTCTTTCGCTACTTTAAGTGCCACTGGGGTTCCTATTTTGATTGCTTGCCGTTTTAATCTTTGCATTTCCTTTTTTTTTTTCACCAGTTTTGGATCGTATCTGTGGATATGCGCTTTTTTAGGGGCGCCTTTTCCCATTTGGTGGCTGTAAGTAGTTAACAAAGGGAGGTAGTCAATCTGTTTTTCAGGTGTCCCATGTGACTGCAGATGGTATTTTGACTTAAGGTCACAGATCGCTGCTGCCGATAATTTCAGTCTTGTATGCTGCGTGTTAACTCCTAGCGAAAGCTGTTCCATTTTTGCTTCAGCCCTTTTTCTGGGCCAGGTAGCACAAAGAAGGTTGTGATCACTAGCTGGTGTTTCAATCACTTCAAATGTCGTCAAGACCGATAATAGGGAAGCCGATGCGAATATGTGGTCTATGGTGGCCATCTGAGCATCGCGTTTCCAGGTCGGAGGCCGAAGAGGGTCAGGAAACAGGCTGTCTAAGTTGTACATCTCTCTTGACTTCATCAGTTTGAGCCAAGCCAATCCTCGTCTAGACCTTTCCGACTCATGGGAAATTGATGGATTAGAGGCCTGCGTACAGGTGACATTTAGATCCCCACAGATCAAAAAGTAGGGTGTCAGATGGTCTCCTATTGCTTCATCAATTGCACTTTCCACCATTTCCAAATAGACCGAGTCAGTCAATGATGCTGGATTCCAGTAGGTATTTGCTATAATGATGACTGGTGCCTTTCCCTTGTTTTTGTTCGAGGTGCCATCTGACCATGTAGCCTTAACCAGTAATAAAGAAGTGTTGCAAACCAGGATTTCTTCCAAGGCGCATCCGCAGCCCTGCCTGCAGGCTATTAGGAGACCAGAAGGTGGTCGACCCATCGGTCCTTTCTTGGCCGGAGAAAAAGCTATTGCATAGCCATCTAATGTTGGTACTTGTGTGAGCCATGTTTCTTGGAGACATAATATGTCATAGTCAGCCAGTTGTATGGCTCCCTGTGCAGTCAGGGGGGAGTGCCCTTTGGTGTTCCATGAGCCTATTTGAAAGAGTGGTCGATGTTTCGCCTCTTCACTGTAGTTGTCGCTTGCATCGTTTTTAGCATTGCATTGCTATCTCTTAGCCTCCCTCTGGAGGGCTTTTGGTAGCCATGCCCATATGCTATGAGATGTTTTCAACTCTGAAACTGATCCGTGGTTTACCTTTGCTGCTGGTTTCTCTATGGTTCTTGTTATCGTGATGGCCATTTTTTTTATCACTTGTGATCTTACCTATTTAACGCACTGACAAATAATGAAGACTGTGTGGCAATTCACATTAGCACCCTTGGTGGTGGCGCTGGCCAATCAGGTGGCTCGGAACGTGGGCCCACGTCCTGAGCTGCCTGGTAAACCAGCGCGGCCTTCCCTTCACTTCCCCGCTCCCCCTGCAGCAATTAGCACCTTTGCAGTTTTCTACACTGCTAATGGTGACTCTTTGTAAAAAATAAAAAAAAGATACTTATCTTTCTTGTGCGGCCTGATGGCACGCAGTTCTGCTATCAGCAAGTACGTTTTCATGTTCATTACATCAGAGTCATGAACATGAAAAACGGACTTCCAGATAGCAACAATGCTAGCCCCAACCGGCGCATAAAGGTATGTTTATCTTTTTATTTTATTTTTTTATTTTTTTTAATCACCATTCGCACCCGTGTAGAAAATTACACGGGCGCTAATGGAGATATGCCCCTCGGTGGCGGGCCGACCCTTTAGGTAATGGCACCGACACCCTCGTTAACTTGGACGGTGGGCCTTTATGCACAGGGTTTGCCGGCCACCTTGGGGCATATCACTTCTGTATGCCCTCCATTCTTACACACTACCAAGCTGCTTCTGCCCTCACTTTATTCTCTAGCTCTGTAATTATTCATTTCCTTTTGCTGCATTTTTGTGGCATCCTAGTGTTAAACTTCACTAACATTTTAAAAATAATACATTTGAATGATAGGTTTAATTAATTTTACGGAGTCTTTTTCTTTTTACTGAAAATTATTGTCATCATGGTTTTACTGTAATGCCATTAGCTCAATATTCTTTCCACAACTGTGTGGATTTCAGTGATAGTGTGCTTCTAATAATAATAATAATAATAATAATAATAATAATAATAATAATAATAATAATACTCCGTTTCATCATTCATTGTACTACTAGTGGGACTTATAATAATTATGCATAGGCAAGGGAGTTGTGAGCCCGATGCTTCTCTTGAGAAATAATCTGAAATGTCACAATAGGCGAGCAGGCTTCTGGTACACAAGAGCGAAAGGTTATATTGAGTTCTGACAGCTCCAAAGTACATTGATAAATGGTGCTGATTGCAGAACTATCGCAAGCCAAGTTTCTCTTTGGCTGCAATTATTTAACAATTCTGGAACGAAAAGGCTGTCAGCAACTTCTGTGGATAGCCCCGGTCTGCTGTTAAGTATGCAGAGGGCTTTACATTATGGCTACATTGCTAGCATAGCAGTGCAGCCTTCCATTCACACAGAGCGTATTCCTACAGGGGCTCAGACTCTAGAATGGATGACAGCAGTTATAATTATAGCTAGACGCACTAAACCTCTCGTTTTTTTACGGGAATTGCAAAGGGAGTAAACACATAATTATTTTGATTAAAATTCATTACGGAATCGAGTTTTGTTTTTCTAGTTTTCTTGTATATTCCCAGTCCACCGCTCTGCTTCTCACAGCATATCATATTTGCTAATTAACGTTAAAAAAGTCAAGCAACATACAATTGTGACTTCATGGTCATATCATGCAGGGCTAATTTTGAACGTTGAGACAACCTGCACATCCCACATTCTGCAAGTGTGTGCCAAATTAGACATTGAATGTACTTAAAGTGGCCCGTGTGATAAATGATCAATAGTTAGAATATTTTATTACCATCCATCTACCCGTAACGAAAAATAGGCTCTTTTTGCTACGAATACAAACATTACTATTTTTAAAACAGCATTATACGGAAAGCCATGGCAGACACGATCACAATGCATTTACATGTTCATGTGCAGCCACTTGCTTTTCTTAGAGTCATGTTTCATTTTTATATATAGATTGATATCATTGTTTATTATAACACGTATGTTGCCAAATGGCCATTCAGAGCTCCTTACATGGGTGGAAAATGGCATAAACTACCCAATTGGCAGAAAACCTCCTAGTTTAGCACAGAACAAATCTTGTGATGCACAGAGATGGTCATGTTCTAACATGGCACATGTCACCTGTTCACACACAGGTGGCATAACATTGGAGGAGTCAAGTCGCGCTGGCTCTTCACCGGGGATAGAGTTCTTGAGCTTCCTGATGTCGTCAGGCTCAAATCCTCTCGTTGGATATAGTAATTCCTGCCATTAGGCTGTAAAGTAGTAATCCTATAAAATGGACTCAAAAAACATATCCAGCACTAAAAGAGAATATGGCAATAACCCCCGCATCAGAGGGGGGTCATGGCCAGTAACAGCCTACCAGCCCAAGCCTTGAGGCTTGAGCAATGCAGAAAGCTCTGGTCCGGTTGGTAAGTGTAAGTGGGGATAGATGGGGTGTGTGTGGAAAGGGTAAGGTTTGTGTTTGGGGGTGGGGAGAGGGTGGTGACGTGGGGAGGCAACAGGGAGAATCTTCCTGTTGCCTCCAAACAATCAAGATGGTGCAACCCAGGGAAGGGCCTTGGATGGCTAGAAACAGTGGGCAGTACACAGTGTATTCTCGCCCACTGTTCTAGCCACCTGATAGGCTGATCACTGTTCCCGGGTGCAAATCTTTATATATAAATCTGAATGTATGTAAGTGTATGTATGTATGTCTGTCCAGCTATACAAATCCACACCGCTGAACCCACGTCTACCAAATTATGCATGGATTCCTCTTTCTTCTGGGGCAAAATCGTAGTCTATGTTTGGATGCAAACATCTTAAATGCAAAAAAATGGATTGGATGTGTGTGTGTATCTTTGTCCGGCTATACAAATCCACAACGTTAAACCCACTGCTACCACATTTTGCATGGATTCCTCATTTTTCTAGGGCAAGATTGTAGTCTATGTTTGGATGCAAAAAATTCACTCCGTAGACACCCTCCTTTACTGATGCTCACCCCGATTTACTACAGTTGGTACTAGAAGGCAGCAACATTTGGAAAAGCGTCTGAAGCAAAATGTTCAATGTGTTCGTTATTCCTTTGAAATTTATTACTACTGTATACAGTTGGAAAGTGTGTATTAAGGCATTTTTAAAGGGAATAAAAAAAAAGGGAATGTGTGATTGCGCCACTCCAAATATGGAAATGGCAAGGTTACAATTCATTCACAAGAAGAGAGCACAATCAATCTTTCTTGGGCATTTTCTCAAATGTGCTAAAGCCATTGAGTGACTGAAACATGCCGCAAAAAACTAACATCACATGGAAAAGCTCCATCTGATGCAAAGCGAAAATCAATACCAAGACCTTCTGAAACACAACAACAAACAGTAGCACGACTTGCCGACCAGAGGACAAGAGCAACTTTCTCCCCGTCAAATGAGATGCCAGAGAAAACTGAAACCAGACTTGGTGACATGAGGACAAGAGCAACATCCTCCAGGGCGCACAAGACACCAGCAAACTGAAGCAAGGCTTGCCGACAAGAGCAACATCCTCCATGGCACGAGACACCACTCGAACAGGACACGGGCAACACCGGACCCCAGCAAGTTTAAATATAGTTAAAAAGCAGCGTCTCATGACTTTGCTAACCCTGCTAATGCACTGGTTAGAATTGGTCTTTTTGTGCAAAGGGCTTT
This sequence comes from Ambystoma mexicanum, assembly GCF_040938575.1. Taxonomy (NCBI): domain Eukaryota; kingdom Metazoa; phylum Chordata; class Amphibia; order Caudata; family Ambystomatidae; genus Ambystoma; species Ambystoma mexicanum. Next base: position 801,299,509 of record NC_090928.1, read on the forward strand.
GCATTGCACATGTGGAAACAAGTAGCTGGCAATTGATGGCACTTGCTCAAATGTGTGATCATAACGCATGAATTAATGCTGCTTTGTGAATGTGGCACCAAAAGATAAACAATTAATATTAGTAAGAAGTCATTTCATTATGGGTGATGATATAACATATCCTAATCGAACTGTGTAGAACTTAACATAGCTTTGAGGAGTAAAGGAATTGTTTGAGGGTTCCAGTGTGATGAGTCTTGTGCATCAAATTATCCGCCATACAAACCTTTATGTCTCAATAGCACATTAAGGTTTTTTGGTTCAGCTGACCTTGCACTACTAGTCAGCTTAGACAGTAGTGTTGTAGAACATATATGAGGTAAACTGCTATGAAATATTTTAGCTACTTCAGTTCTTGTGTTATTCAGTCTAAGTGCTTGATTTACACACATGTTCTGACATGGAAAAGTCCCATTGAAATTTCTTTTTGTAAATCAGCACCTAAGTGTTTAATTCTGAAGATGTCATGATTTCATCCATTTCGGAACGCAATGGGAGTATTCTGACAGAACGGTCCACTCCCAACATGGCCTCCCACTCAGGACATGGCAACATTCTAGTCTCGGCAGCAGTGAGGGCGACGGGACTTCTGGATGCTGTTCCAACCACTGCGATGGAAGGGATCAGTATTTACAGGCGGCGGACGGGCTACGCGGTGCATAGCTACTCTTGCAGAGAAAGCAAGACGCTCCGTGAGTTCGCATTAGGGTATTTTCAAATACTTTAAACACACTTTCGGTCTATCCTCTGCTCTTTGTTTTCTTGGAATTTCAGGAAGTACTTTTGCGACTGAGTTTCGACACCGGGAAGCTTTGTTTACAGATTGAACATATGACTGGCAGGCTTCTTCTTCGCTATTATAGTCAGAGCTTGTGTTGGCAACAAGGGTAGGTTAGAGAATTCGGACTGTCTTTCATTGGGTGAAATCAACCCTGTTTAGTGTTCGTTCTTGTATCAATCCAGTTATTGTATCCTTAGGCTGTGGAACGAAAAGACAGTCGTAGGAAGACTACAGATCACATCATTCTTCACTCCTCTCTCCGTCATATTCTCCTATCTTCCCAGATTAGCATTTCTTTTCTCATCCGTCGACTGGTTCTTTCCTTTGCTGAAATCCCCTACTAATCTCAGTCTCTTTTCCTTCTTTTAATATAAGAATTACAAGAGAGGTAAGTGTTTGAACTGCCTCGCACTACCGTAGGCTGATCACATATCCAACCTCTACAACCAAGGGTAAGACCTTTTGGGAATTAGTATTTTCTATATTTCATCATTTCCAATTTTCCATGTCTGGGTAAACATTTCTACTTTTGTATTCAGCTGAATGGGACAGTGAAATTTACATCTTCCATTCTGAGGACATCAATCCAAGACAGTAACATCTTGCACGCCGGCGTTGGGGAACACGGGACCTGCGCTCCCCTGCAGCCCAGCCCAGGGTTTTTCCCCCATGAGGGTTTCCCTGGGATTTCCTTTGTTGCTGAACCCAATTGGTGCTCGGTTGCGCAGGAGGTCTCAGGGGGATTCTTGCTGACCTCTCTATGGTATCTCCGGTATTCTACCACGTCGATATACCTGTCCCGGAAGAGCAGGTAAGAAGAGAATTTGGGATTGTATTGTTTATGGTCTTGTATGTGGTGCCCGAGAGGTACAAGGATAGTTGAAATTGTGTGGTTTTGTGATCTTTTCATTTTGTCAAAAGCTTGTTGCTGGTATTGGAGAAAAGAACCATGCAGTATAGAGTCATCCTACGGAAACGGGAACTCTTGTCAGGCAACAGCAACAGAGGCAGCCCTTTGCAAATGGGCCATTGTTGATCTACCGCAACTTGGATGACTTCCTTGGTCTAATGGAAACACAATATTAGCACTGAGTTGTCTACATAATTTTGAAATAAAATAGAGAAATATACTGAACGGTGGAGCACAACTGGTGTGTGATTGTATTCTTTGAGTAGCAGGACTTCTGTCTTTGAAGGATTGAGGCAAACGGGTTTGGGTTTCACTTAGTTATACAGATGAAGACGGCAGTCTTAGTTTGCCATAACAGCACATTCTAGTTTTTATTAAAAGTATGATTTGGTTTTTGTTTAAATCAGCATATAACAACCATAACATTTGCTCACTAGGGATGCCATATACAGGATGAGCATGAGCGAGCATATGTTTTGGTTAAATAACTGCATCATTATTTTGTGGATTGAGGCACAGTTAGGACACAGCAGTGCATGCGAGTAGTAGATGGGAATCCCCTTTCACCATCAAGTACATTTTGACATGTGGACACACGCCCTTTGTGTCTTTAGTCCTGCCGCCTTTTTATATCATTTTGATATCAATTTAATATAACAATTATATCAAAAAGATATCAAATCTATATCAAATTTATATCAGATTTATATAAACATCTATAGAGTGGGTTTGTGTATTTTGATATGTTTTGATATCAAATGGATATCATTTATATCCATTTTCTATAACATTTATATTAAAATGATTTTAATATGGGAGAGCACGTGTGCGCTGTTGCTTGGTCGAGGGCATAGTGAGTTGTGAGGAGTTAGCCAGAGAGTTTTAGGTGTTGTTGATGCTTTGATGATGCAGGAGTGGGTTGTGGCCCTGATGGTATGACGTCATCATTTTATATAAAGCTGGCAGGGATTTTGATAATACTTTGCATAATTTTATATAAACTTTGAATAATTTTATATAAAGCTGGCGGGCATTTTGATACGACGTAAATAATGTTTATATAAACTTTATTAGTTTTATATAAAGGGGATTTTGATATAAAGGGGATTTTGATAAGAACCTAAGTAATGTTTATAAAAATGTTATATATATATGTATTTTATATTATTTATATATAAAGCCAGCATATATTTTAAGAATGATTGATATAAAATGATTGAAAGTGCCAGTTTAAGGCTGTGATGGCGTCGGGGACAGGCTCTATACCCCGGATATATCGCTTTTTACGATGGGGTGGAAAATACAGTGCTTTTTTTTTTTTTAAACTTTTATTTTTGTTGACAGAGGCAGATAGCATACACACTTACATCGGGACAATAAGAACAAATTCAGTATACATATACATGGATACATGGACTTATATGCAGAAGGTAGGAAACGGAGGTCAATTAGCAACAAAACATGAGTCACCAACATCTTAGACAGCAATTGAAGAGGACCGGGAGGACCCGCCCGTCAAGGAGGTGTCATTTAAACTATTCAGATAGCTATTGAAGGCAGACCAAATATTATGGGGATGGGAACGGGTCGGGAGCATGTCCAGGAATCCCTCCTCGCAGTTCCGAGACCACGTGAGCAGATTCAGCCATTTTTGATATGTAGGGGGGGTCGAGCTCTTCCAACCCTGCAAGACACATCTCTTGGCCACCACACAACTCACATTCAGGAACTTAACCACATCTCTAGGCTCCCCAGGGCCCCACACCCCAAACAATGCCCCCAGTGGGTCGGGGTCGACCACGGAGTCGACAATTGCAGACAATGTCTGTATGATCTTAGACCAGAATGTGGCCAGCTCCGGGCAGGCCCAGAACATGTGTAGGTGGTCAGCACCCTCGGCACCACAGCGAGGGCAGAGCCGGGGATCAGAGCGTGCAAATGTTGATATTCTACCCGGTGTATAATACAGCCTGTTGAGCAGTTTATATTGTATGGTGCGGTAACGGAAGTTCAAGGACACCCCACTGGTATGAGAGCACATTTTTCCCCACAGTTGGTCAGTAAGTTCCGTCCCCAGTTCAGCGGCCCAATCCTCCCATGCCCTGGATGGTCGGGGAGGGGCGGCGGACAGCAACAGTTTATATAATGAGGAGACCACGCCGCGTGCACCTCCCGAATTAGCAATGTAGGCAACCCCAGGGGAGTCCCGGGGTTCAGCAGGGAAGTCAGGCCACGCGCTGTGGAAGGCTGCGCGTAGCCTGTAGAACTGCAGCAGCTCCAGAACTGAACCAGAATGCCCCGGCCTCCACGTCTGCGGGGTTATAAATTGCCCTTCTGGATAAAAGTCAGTGAGGGCGCGGTAACCCAACGCCTCCCAGTGCCGCGCCACTGTGGTGTCGTGCGTGGGTTCCAGCCCGGGAACATTCCAGGCGGGGAGCCACTTGTAATATGGGTATTGTTCATCACAGGTCGCAAACAGCTGGCCCCAGGCCTGTACGGTGGCCCGGACCGGATCGATAGGCGAATCCGGTTCGTACTTCCTATTCAGAATGAGGGACATTATGTTACAGCACGCCCCCGCCAGGACCTCCAACTTGACGTGAGGGCGGGGTGGGGGTCCAGGGTACCAATATGAAGGGAATTGTGCCTGGGCAGCCGTCCAATATTTTAGCAGGTCCGGGGCTGTGAAGCCCCCTCTGTCATAGGGCAGACACATGTCCGACCACTTCTTACGTACCGCACCAGAATGCCAGAGGAATTGTGCAAGTGTTTTATGAAGGTTTGCAAAGTATCTCCTACCTGGCCAGACGGGGACATTGCAGAAGATATACAATAACTTAGGGAGCAGGATCATTTTCACCAGTGAGAGTCTACCAGCCAGTGACAGTGGAAGGACACGCCAGCGCGCGATTTTGGCCTCAGCTTGCTCCGCCACTGCCCGGTAGTTATCCGCCAGCAGTGTTTCCCTGGTCCGAGACACCTGGACCCCCAAATATCTAATCCCCAGCGGGGACCAACGCAACGGGTACTCAGTAACAGGTTGTGACGTGGAACTAGTAAGGGGGAAAATTTCAGATTTGGTGTAGTTAATGGTGAACCCGGAGTATTTGCCAATTCGGGTAATATCGCGTAAAATCGGGTCCAGGTGTACATCCGGGTCTCTCACGAAAAGTAACACGTCGTCTGCATATAGCGAGACGATTTCCGGGGCTTCTTTTAACCTAATCCCTTGGTGTGCGTGCCGCTCCCTTATATAGTCGGCCATTGGTTCTATTGCCAGGGCGAATAAGATCGGAGAGAACGGGCAGCCCTGACGGGTGCCCCTAGAGAGAGGGAACAGAGCTGATGTCTGGGAGTTAACCCGTACCCTAGCCACCGGAGAAGTATATAGCAATTTAATGTACGCTATCATGTTTGGCCCTATACCCATGTTTTCCAGTACCAACCAGGTATATTTCCAAGACACCATGTCAAAAGCCTTCTGGGCATCCAGCGTAACCGCCACTGCACTAACACCCTGATCCATGCGGGCCATGACATTAAATAGCCTTCTAATATTGTGGGACGTCGACCTCCCGGGGACGAAACCTGATTGGTCATCATGCACCATATAAGTCATGACCGGAAGAAAACGATTGGCAATCACTTTGGCAAATATTTTAGTATCCAAATTCATTAATGAGAGGGGCCTATAAGATCTGCACTCATCAGCAGGTTTTCCCGGTTTGAGGAGAACCGTGATGACGGCATCCCGCAATGTCGGAGGGAGGGCGCCCAGTCGGAGCGATTCGTTCCAAACTTCCAGTAATTTGGGGGCCAAAATGGCCACATGCTCCTGATAAAATTCTGCTGTCAGCCCGTCCGGACCAGGAGCTTTTCCCTTAGGGAAATTGGATATGGCCTCGACTATTTCTTCCAACAGAATGGGGGAGTCTAATTGGTCTTTAGTTGTGGGGGAAATGAGTGTCGTGGGGATCCGGCTGAGGAGGTCACGCATTTGAGACTCGCTATGTTCAGGGGGCTGGGAGTATAGGTCAGTGTAGAAGTCTGAGAAAACTTCCAGGATCCGTTGATCCGTCAGCTGGTCCAACCCTGACCTGTCCTTAATGCTAGCAATCTGTGTATGACCCCACTCGCCCCTGGCCACCGCAGCCAGTGTCCTACCCGGCCTGTCCCCTTCACCGTATTTGCGGGCCGCCTGTGGGCGACTGAAATATTGAACTTCCCTGATGGCCTGTTCATTGAAAACTTGGAGCTCCTCACTAATCCGGGAAAGAGTGGCTGGGTCAACAGAGGTAGGATGCGCGCTCTCCAGGTCACGTAATTTGGTTTCGGACCGGGTAGGAGCTGCTCGTATGGCTCTGAGTACTCCCGCCTCCCTCGATATGGACATTCCCCTGATGTAGACTTTGAAGGCCTCCCACCGGACCCCCAGGGAAGTGGACTGGGATAGATTAAACTCAAAGTAGGACTGTATGTCTGCAAGAATATCAGCCTTGAATACTATGTCCTGCAGGGCTGAAGACTTGAAGCGCCATGTGTTAATTGTGGGAGCGGGAACTCCCAGGTCCACGGCCAGCTGGACAGGAGAATGATCCGATAAGGTGCGCGCCAAAATCCGAGTCTCAGCCACCCTTCCCAGGAGCGTACTAGACAAGAAGAACATGTCAACTCTCGAGGAGCTGTCGTGCACAGAGGAATAATGAGTATATTCACGCGTTAGCGGGTGCATTACCCGCCATGCATCTCGAATATCTAGCGTCGCACTATGCGCTAAGAGTCTACGCGCCGCACCAGAAAGCAATCTAGGGGCAGTGCCCGTTCTGTCCAGTGTGGTATCCATTATGAAATTCATGTCCCCACCCCAGATAATCTGCACTCCCACATAGCCCAGTAATATCGCTGCCACCCGATCGACAAAATCAGGAGAGTCCACATTAGGACCATATGTATTAACCAACAAGTATTCCCTATTATCCAATGAGCAATGTAGGATAACATATCTTCCTTCTGGATCTACATAGTTCTTATGGAGTGCAAACTTGAGCGACCTATGAACCATCGTCAAAACCCCCCTGGCCCGGGACGAGTAGGAGGTGAAATATCTATTGGGGCCCCAGGATGGGGCCATGCATCTGGCCAAGTGGCCCTCGGAGTGCGTCTCCTGCAGGAGCAAAATTTTACAGCTATGCCTGTTGGCGTAGGCCATAATTTTACGAGCTTTGGTGTAGTTACTAAGACCCCGAACGTTCCAAGACATCACTACAGTTGCCATTACATGAAACTAGGGTACATCCCACACTCTCTGCCGGGGTCCAGCTAGTGATTTAATGGAGTCCCCACAAGGGTGCCCCGATGTCGCGCTTTCTGCCATACTACCCCCGTCTTTTGTAATACAATCCCAAAAACTCCCAACATCACCACCCACCACCCTCACTGCCCACCCACAACTTGCAGTGGGAATTGTCCCCCACCCAAAACCTGAGTCCCCAGCAAAACCGGCGCCAGGGCCAGCAGACAGGCCGGAGTTCCCCAACCGGGGGAGAACGGAGAGCACTACCCAACGGGGATATGCCCATAATCTGGCCCAACAGGGGCCACCCAGCCTTGACAGCAAACCAAACACGAACATTGCAAACGCAGTGGGGGCGCTGTAGCTGTGCGGACGGCTTCTTAAGCATCATATAGGACGGCATGTGCCGTCGAGTCAAGTTCTGCAGTAACGGATCCAAGCTCAGGTCCCGGATTCCTCAGCACACAGATGAGATCAGATGGTAGTGGGGGAACAATAAATGAACTCAAGCAGGACCATACAATGTACGAGGAGCAAGGAGTAATGTCCAAGGGACCAAGGTAAACCCCAGGCCGGATGGCCACTCACAGGGTCTAAGTTGCTGAGGTTGCAGTACAGTATTGCCACCATCACATTCCAGATGGGCGGAGGTAAATGGTAAAGAGAATAGGGCACTACAGGGAGTGTTCACACGGCAGCCGCGGGATCATTTCTTGGATTATGCAATGGTATTTCCGACTCGATGAACTTCACCGCCTCCTCGGGGACCGTGAAGAAGTAGAGTTTTCCGTTGTGAGTCAACTTCAGTCGAGCCGGGAATAGGATAGCGTATGGGACATTGCGTTCCCTGAGCAGCTTTTTAACGCCAAGAAATTGGCGCCTCTCCTGCTGAACCGCAACTGAAAAGTCGGGAAAAATCCTGACGGTATTGGCTTCCAGGCGCAGCTCTCCCTTCTCCCGTGCCAAGCGTAGGATAAGGTCCCTGTCCCGGTAGTTCAGGATCCTGGCGATGATGGGTCTCGGAATGTCACCAGGCCTGGGGCGAGGGGATAATGCCCGATGTGCACGCTCGACTGTAAAATGCGGTGACAAGGCTGGATTGCCCAGCAGATCCTTGAGCAAGCTCTCGACAGCATCCTCCATGCGCCCTTTGAGTGCGTTCTCGGGAACACCAATAATGCGTAGATTATTTCTACGGGAGCGGGATTCCAAGTCATCACACTTAGACCTAACCGCCTTCATGTCTCGTGACAGGGCCGCCACCGTGGACTGCAGTACGTGTATTTCATCCTCATTTGTAGAAATCCTACTTTCAGCCTCTGTTATTCGAGTCCCAGCTTGATCTACACGTGTCTTGAGCGAGGCAACATTGGCATTTATATCGTCCAATTTCTTGTGGAAAGAGGCAAAGTTTTTGGCCATTGACTCCATGATGACTGTGAGGTCAGGTCCTGATGTTCCGGCGTGTGCTTCCACCCCAGATTCTTCCGGCGAGGGTGGCGATGAGCAGGCATCAGTCCTTGAAACCGCTCTAGCAAATTTATCCATAGATCCTCCCTTGGTGTTCCCCTTCGGTTTATTCGGCATGCTGGATGGTGGCAAAAGCCAACGTGGTCAATGAAGGTAGCCCGTGAGGAAACAAGAGGCGTGGGGCTCAGGGATCAAATCAGGCCATGGAAGACAGATGTAGATGCAGATAACACTGGTAGTGGCGAGCGAGGTGCACCGACGCCGGCCCGCAGTAGTGAGGTAGAGGGGCCCGCAGGGCAAGTCCGGTGACTGCGCGGTCCCCAGCGGGAGCGGGCCACAGGCAATGTCCAGGCGCGGCCAGAGAAGGGCGGGGGGGCGAGGGAGCACACCCACACCCGAAGAGGGGCAGGATGAGGGAGCCCGCGTCCAATCTATGCAGTCCACCAGGCGGCCCTCAGTGCTCAGCAGGGACCCAGTGGAACCCGCAGGCCCGGCCGCGGCAAAGACAGGGTGGCCGCTGGCTGATCAAGGATCCGCGGCCGCTCCTGGGGACACAGGCAGGAGGGCGCCAGCCCAGGGGAGGCAGCAGGCGTCAGGCAGATGCAGCGTTATGAGAGGGCGCTCCCCAATAAGTGCACGGGGGCCGGGCCCGAAGAGCACCCACCATCAGGGAGCAGAACAGAGAACAATCGCCCAGCGCTCCCAGGGCAACCAGTATGTAGGCGTTGCGGTCCAGCGTCGGAGGCAAGGCAGGTACAGTCATAGGGGATCCCGCTCCCCAGATTGCGTGGAACGAGGAGAGTGGACCAGCCCAGGCGCACGGGGCCGCAGGCGGGTAGAGGCCGGGGGCACCGCACCCTCCTCAAAGCACGTCACCCCTCCGCTCCTCACCTCGACAGCGCAGTCCCCCGTCCGCGCTCGGGCTCCCCAGCACAGCGATGGAGGCTCCAGCCCCAGAGGCACAGGAAAGGGCCGGGGCGCGCTCCGGCGACGGCCCCGGCAGCCGAGTGTTGGTGTGGCGGCGTTTCCCGGGAGGGGATCGCTGCAGCTGTTAGCTCAGTGCCAGCCTCCCAGCCAGGCAGTGGGCAGCTCCGCGGGGCCCCCTGGGAAGAGAGACAGGGCACACGGGCCGCTCCCCGCACGGCCCACGGCCCGCCGAGCGTGCAGGGAAGAGGAGGCGAGGTCCGGGTAAATGCTGCGGCCCCAGTCAGTCCGAGGCCTCAAACGAAACGCGGCCGCAGCCGGCCTCTCAGTGTCCAAATAAGACCAGGATTTCGCCAGGAGCTGCCCAGTAGACAGGGGCAACTGGCCAGCCGCAACAGAAGTGTAGGAGGCTCCAATATTCGCAGATGTTAGCAGATGTAAGCCGGAGCCGCACGGAGCTCAAAAGCTAAGCAGCCATCTTGGGCTGCTCCACAGCGCCACCCCGAAAATACAGTGCTTTTTGATCTAATCAAGGGGTATTCAGAAAACGAGAATTATGAACAGATACAGCTACAACAAGGGGAAAAGACCTCCAGGAAGTCCTGGGAGTTCCGAGTATAGTTATACACCACCTGTGTTATGGGTAATGATAATCTGGAGATTGATCAGGAGGTGTTGATGGATCTTGAGACCGTGGGAGCTCTGCGAAAACAAGGCTGCACTTTCTGCTGACAGCCAGCCGCTGCTTACTGTTACGACTATGGGGAGTCTGTTGGAGATTGCATTCAAAACATTAAGGAGCATGTGCCCATAACAGTGGCTAATATGGGAATGGCGACCTGGAATGGCGATGCTGCGATTATGGATCAACCAACAGCGATCGAAGTGGGCTCTGAAGACAGTGAATATAAATCAATGGTTTTGCAGGTGGATGCAGTGACGATGCCAGAGACTGATTATGCCCTATTGACCCATCAGAAAAAATGGGGGTCAAGCACCCAGGTATCAAATGGCGTGCTATCCGGTAAGTATGTTTAAAAGCAAGCTTGTGTATTTTGTAAGGTGTAAGAAGTATCTGTAGTTAAAACTATGCATATTTGTTTTGTTTACAGCTTTTAACTGATAAAGTGGACGGCGCTGAGGACAACCAGAATGTAGCAGAGACCATCGATATTTACTGTGTTTGCTGTTCAAACAGATTTGAAAACTCAGGGGCTTCTGACAATGTCCTGTGTAATGCTTGTGTTTCGCTAATGGAAACTGATAGCAGAAAAAATGTTACAGTAATAGCGGTTGTGACCTGGATTGATATCATGGCTATCAAAAGTTGTATGGCCGTTTTTGTGAAAACATCTTTAAAACAACAAATTCACAGATGGTGCTCAAGGCACAGCATTGATGGCCCTGGACAGCATGCTTACGAATGTTTGGAAAAAGCTTACATGGATAATTCGCTATGTAAATTATGTCACATGCTGAGCTCTGAATGCCTTTTAGAAATCATGCGCTTGACGCAGTCGTTAACGCAGCTAAGGGCCTGGTGCTGCAGTAGAGCGATGTCTATGTAAAACACAGTTGGCTATACAAACCCAAATACCCACTTTTGAAAATTAAGCAATTTAGACAGGGCTGCACGATGTGTGTTAGAATCATTATTGAGAAAAAAGTTTGCAAATGGGGGATAAAGTATATCAAAGACAGTATTGTAGAGCAATGTGCATGGAACCCTGTAAACTGACTTATAAGGACTGAGACTGTAGATGTTTTCATATGTATTTGCGCTTATTTGCAGGTAATAAAAAATGACCATCTGCTGAAAAGTGATGAATTTAATGTAAAACCAGCAGTTGGATGTGTACAGTGGTTATTCCTGGATCTACTTAAAGATCGGCCGGCTACTATATGTCCAAGGCTGCTGTGTTATCTGCAAACACCAACAACTATATACAGAAGGAAAAGTAACAATCTTTAATGCATCACAAAGATATGCAGCAACATCAATCACCCACTAATGTACAACTACTGTCAAAAGCATCGCAAAGGAGGTCACAGTGATTTAAGGTCACTGGTGGGGCCCTCATTGCCAGTAAATATGGCCAGCCTGCAACTAAGTTTTTGATGCGTTAAAGGCCAATGGTTGTTTGACAGGGAACTTAATTAAATAGTGTTGACCGTCTCTATTATGTATATCTGCTTATCGGCACGCGGAAAGACAATCTGTGTATGAAGTAATTGATGATATAGAAAAATTTGTATATGAGAAGATCATTGTGCAACATGTGGTAACTGGAGTTATTTAATTTGAATAAAAATATATCTTTTAAATATGAATACAAATCTGTTGTTTTATAAAACATGGTTGTGCCTTTTTATGTTGAACGGGTACAGAGGTCAAACACGGCCTGTATAAAACTGGCAGAAATGTATGTTGACATAAAGTTGTCAAGAGTTTATAACAATGCATGTGAAAATAAAACAGAATTCTATAGTGCGATTAAAACCAGTCTCTCTAAATAAAAGATGATGGCCCCAACCAGAACACGCATAATACGTATGAACTAAATAAAAGTTTAAAAGTGATGTGAGTTATTATACATATAGCAAACAGGGCCACGTAATCAAGATCAAGACCAGTTTCTGAACTATAAAAATATTTTATATATAAAAAAGACATACTTAATACAGAAAGGAAAAATACATGTGTAAAAACATTTAATGTAATAGAAAACATAAACATACAGATGCAAAGATCCAAAATCACAGACACTCTGTTGTGAATTGTAAAATTATTTTATTTATAAAAAGATATACTTAATATAGAAAGGAAAAATACATGTGTAAAAACATTTAAAGTAATCTAAAAAATAAACATGCAGATGCAAATATACAAAATCTCAGACACTCAGATTGGAGGGACACTGCACTATTACAACTACAGAAGTGCTGTATAAAAGCATATGGCTGGTAGAGGTTATTGTTAAACTATTTAATAGCCATAGGGATGTGTCAAACCATCTGCTGCCAGTGTTCTTTTACCAAACACAACCCTGACCATCTTTTGTAGAGTGACAGTGCTAATTTCCTACAGTTTTTTATTGTGCACTATGCATGGATGTGCAATGACGATAGACTGTGGGGTGTCACACGCATCTCCCTGTACAGATGATTTCACCAGATCTTTTAAACTGTCAAAATGTATTTGGTCCGTGTTGTTAACATTTGATGTTATACCTTTTACTTTCATGTTGACAGTTCCCAGGGATGTGCGATAGGTGTAGGTTTTGGGCCCCGCAGATATGAACTCCACAATGTATTCTTTAGGAGCTAGCTCAGAAGTCAGATTTCCTAGATAATTGCCGGTGAACGGGTTGACATCCCTGGGGTGGCTGACAAAAATAATGCTATTGGTATCGTGATACAGAACCTGTTCTTGTAATTGCTCCATTAAAGCAAACAATTTAGAGCGGTTGTGAACACTGCTATGCATATGTTTGTGTTGTCTGAAGTTGTTGGATATTCTATGGCGTTGCGCCAACATAGACATGCAGTTTCATCGTCTATGAACATGCAGCTGCTCACGTCATGAGATTTATCAAATAGAGAGGCGTGAAGCACATCGGGGACTGTAATGATGGTTGTATTGGACAAATTAACTCTTTGTGCAAACTTACCCCACGAATTAAGGCATAGTTTTGCCAACAGCCGCTGAGCTGGGTTGTCTTGAATGTGATCCATATGCAAGCGTATGCCCTGATGTTTATAATAATCATCAATGTAGGCCTGTTTAGTGCCATCATCCACAGACACAGCAGGAAGCCCGAGGCTTCTTGTTTGTGCTGTAGGAACATGGAAGCACATTCACAGAAGAGCTTCAGGGTGACTGTTATAAAATGCCATATTTCGTGTATGCGCCCCAGGCGATAGCACTGTTTCAGAGTTGCATGTATTTCGATTGTGCGCCAAGTACCGGTTAGGCTTCGCTCCTCATCAGTCTGTTCACAATGAGCCTGTTTTGTCTCGACGTATGTGTGGTAAAGTGGAAGCATTAGCTTACCGGCACATCTAACGGGTAACACTGATATGTAGAGACCATGAGTGGATAGACCTCTCATCTGATTAGACTGAAATATTGGTCTTTATTGCCAAAATTGTTACAGATGATCTCAGTGTTTCCCACAGGGTAGGGCTTGTCATTATTTATAGAGGGATACAGACTGGTGAAATCTACGTAGTATATCTGCTCCTTCTCTGAGACACTATGGTGTAACTTTAAAACATTTGTGTGGTCTAAGAATAACGCATCTCAGGGGTTTAGGGGTTCTGGTAGATTAATTTCCTTAAGAATATGGCACACAACGGGATTGTCCTGTACCAGCGCGCACGATTCGTGCTCCCAGATAGTGATCACGAGAACACCCAGATTGGCTAGAAAACTTTGTTTCAACAGAGTGCATCTTTATAACCCGTTAAATTCATAGGTTGTTTCCACCACTTGAACCACTGCATAAACGTCTAACGAGCATTGGCCATAGCGTTTTTCACCACTGTCAGTTAGGGCATGTTATATAGAGATGTACTCTGTTTTTGAATTTATAAGAGCCACTGAATAGCTGGCATGGAATAACATTTTTATCTACCATGATATGAATCATGGAGCAGCAGCGCTATTGTTTCTGGTTTTAGATATAGTTGTCTGTAGATCTGCATACAACAATTAACTCTTGGCGAAAGTCAAAGACGCTTGTTCATGCACCTTATACCAGGTCATAAACTATTCTTTTTCGTTAGGCATCATGTATTGAATCTCGTATTGATCCGGGGATGGGACTGGGCCAATATAGTTTTGGTTAGCAGCAGTGTCAAAAAGATGGGGAAAGAAACACTTTGAACAGGGGAAACTAAATGCCTTTGGACGTCTGCTGAGTTTCATGGGTAAAAAGTTTAAGGAATCAATAAAACATATTTGTAGGGGATACCACTAAGATGGCCATTAGCTTAGCACCTTGGGTGATATGTTTTATTTAAATTTTTTCCCAAACCATCTGTCTCAACACAAAGTATGAATCATTTCCTTTGAGTTATGGGCTAGAAAGGTGTAACACATAAATGTGCTCATTACACATGTGGTTATAAAGGTAGCCACACAGGTGTCCTCTGTACATTCCCACTAGTTATCCCCTGTTAGATGTTTGGCATAGATATAGTTTGGTTGATGGGTTATATTCTCTTGGCGGGCCTCCATTTCGTAAACTATTTAGTTCTCGGTTTTATTCTGAGGGATGCCGGGCGTCATGTAGCACAGGCTTTCAGCCGTGTTGACAATGGACATTTTACGCACTATACAAATCATCCCGACACAGTTGTGACTCTCGGGACAGACATTTTTGACACATTGGACAATCAATGCACGGCTCACACGTGACCATCCCAAAACCTGCCTTTTGAATGTATGTGTCTAAACAGTCCTGAGACCTTGCGAACGTGTGACACAGAGGCTAATTTGTAGGTTTTTCCTATTGCATTTGACCTTCTTCTCTTAGACACAAGCGACAGTGGTATTGGCAGCTGTGTCTATGTTTGTTTTTGGAAATGTGATGACAATGCTGACAGAGGTGTTTAGCCCCCAGAAAACCTTTTACATTCAATAGACTGTAGAAATGGTTGTCATGGTGTAAAACATACACAAAAGTATTTCTGGCTGTTTTAGCCGCTAACGGGAAATATTGCCACACCCTGTTGTTAAAATAGAATATTTTGATGGGTCTATTAAAATACCCCTGAAAGAGATTCAGTTGTCCAAACCCTACCAGAGTGCCGGTTGGTAGTTTTAAATCTTTGTGCACTTGCAAAGCTTTTACACGTATATCAGCGTCTGCTATGCTTCGTGGTACGATTTAACCTATAAAACTAGACGCCAGGCAGAGATTTAGGGAGTGGTGATCAAAGTTTAATAACCAACAGCCTTTAGATTTTAGGATGGGGCTGTGCAGAAAGGCACAAAGGCTTATAAGCACCGCTGCAGAATGGCCTGACAACTAACTCAACGATTTTCAGCGGCACAAAACACAAAATCTCAGTTTTACTTTGCAGAAGTCTTTGTAAACTTTCCAAAAACTGAAAACACAACAAGTATTACGTTGTGATCGTCTTTGTAAACAAGGGCCTGTTTAAACCATCAGACTTTTTTTTAACAAAATCTTTGGGACCAACCGTTACCAATATCTGCCGGACTAAAGTTTCCACAGCCTCTGTTATAATCATTATTCAGTGACCTAGACAGCGTGAGTGGTCCAAGTTTATGAATCTAAATTCCTTGTAAACCCTCCACAACACCTTTACTCAGATAGACTTTTCATGAGATTTGTATAACATTAACACGAACGGAGATCACCCCAATCACGTGGTCAGACCATGATATGGTCATTGCTGATACCCAGTGGGAAAACCTGCCAATTAGAGGAGGGAAATAGAGATGTAATGAGGCACTCTGGAAAGATCTTGTCTTCAGGACTGAAATGGAAACAGAGATTACAGAATACTACAAATTGAACAACACTGGGGAGGTTACCAAACAAGTGGTGTGGGAGGCAGGGAATGCAACTTGGAGAGGCATTTTAATGAGGGAAGGGTCCCGTAAGAATAAAGAAAGGACACTGATTGAAAACAGACTCCAAAAGGAGATATGCCAATTAGAGGAGGTTAGGAGAGATCATAAGGCGGACCCTGATAAAATCAACAAAGTGAAAATGAAACGGGAGGAACTTTGTCTCCTAGAGCATGATCAGACGGTGCGCAAACTGCACTTGCTGAAGCAGAAATGTTATGAAAAAGGGGACAAAGCTGATGCACTACTAGCCACCAGACTTAGAGAACAAAGGGCAGAGCGAAAAGTGCTGGAGATAGTTCAGGAAAGGCCCACCCCAGTCACAACCATTTCCACCATCCTGGAGGCCTTTGCCACCTTCTATGAGACTCTGCAAACCCCAGAGACAGACCCAGACCCGGATGGTAAAGAAAACTACCTGGCTTCCATTAGCATGCCAAAGATGACAGGCCTAGACTCGGAGCTCTTAGAATCCCCATAACCGAAAGAGGAAATTCAAAATGCAATAAAAAGGTTGGCTTTAGGCAAATCCCTAGGGGATGACGGCTACACGGCTGGTTTTTACAAATATTTTAGTGTCTACCTAATACCATTCCTGGCTGAACTGTTCAATGAAATTTTAGATTCCGGGAGGGCCCCAGACTCCTTATTACAGTTATACACAAAGAAGGAAGAGAACCCAAAAAGTGTGGATCGTATCACCCCATACCTCTGCTCAACGTAGATGCACAAATATATACCCGGGTACTAGCTTCCAGACTAGAGTCACACCTGCCCCAAGTCATCCATTCTGATCAGGTGGGCTTCATACTTGGGAGACAAGGGGCTGATACAATGCGAAAGACCTTGCACCTTGTCAATGCATCCCAGAACATGATTAATGAGCCTGCACTGCTCTCCATCGACGCAGAGAAGGCCTTTGATAGGATAGAATGGGACATCTTGATGGCAGTCTTACGTAAGCTGGGGATAGGGCCAACATTTAGAAGAGGGAAACTGGCGGTCTACACTTCACCCAAAGCATCCGTATTTGTAAATGGCGAATACTCTAGATGGTTTGAATTATAACGCGGCACTAGACAGGGATGCCCTCTTTCTGCTATCCTCTTTGCTCTCTCTGTGGAACCCTTAGCACAAGGAAGATCCCCAGGTAGAGGGACTGCAACTAGGCGAGACCCAGTATAAAGTGACACTGTATGCCGACGACATGCTCCTTCATGTGGCTAACCGGGCAACATCCATCCCCAGAGCTCTGCCCCTCCTTGATGAATATGGCCAACTATCTGGTTTTAAGGTAAATAAGGTTAAATCGATTTTGTTCCCCCTGCAAGGGTCTGCAGAGACAAATGAAGTGAAATTCTCCTCACTGGGTCTCGAGATGGAACATCGCAAATTTAAATATCTAGGCATACATATTACAAGAAAGCTAGAGGAACTATATGAAGCCAACATCCCTTTACTCTTTCAAAGGTTCAACGCTGACCTTACAAGGTGAAACAAATTGACAATATCTTGGTTAAGACTGCTCAATGCAATAAAAATGATCTGTCTCCAACGGTTCTTGTATCCCTTTCAAATGCTCCCTATCAAGATGCCAGGAGCTATTGTAAGATTCCTCTGGCAGGGGAAGAAGGCCAGAATAGCATATGACACACTGACACTACCCAAAGACAAGGGTGGGGTGGGTCTCCTGGATCTCAGGAAATACTATAAGGCAGTCCAATTGCCGGTTTAATCCTCCATCTACGTAATCACAAAAAGCCACAGTGGATTGCTATGGACAATCATTTTCAGAGTGGCTGTGGGCCCCAAGGAAGAAACTCTTAAACAGAATAAAAAATCATCCGATATTAGAAACCATATGGGAAATATGGAGAGAGGGCACAAGGATGAGGAACATCTCCACATGGCCATCCCCATAAAGCCACCTGTGGTCCCCGGGTATCAATGAACACATCCCTAATGTAGAGAGCTTTCAAACCTGGTACGAAGCAGGTCTGGAAAGAGTGGGCCAACTATTGAAAAACGACTCCTTCATCACACTCCCAGAGTTAGTAGAGGCCCTAGGAATATGCGTGTTATCTACCTTTCAATTCATAAAGATTAAGGGCATCCTGATGAGAGCAGAGAGACCTTACTCCGTTTGAACTAATACTGAACTCCAGGACTGAAATGAAGGGTTTAATATTTGCTCTGTACAAATAACTGGTAGAAGCGGGAATAGGAACTACTGAACCCCTGAGAAGGAAATGGGAAAGAGATTTTGGGGATCCTATTGACCCAGACATGTGGGGGGAAATGTGCAGAGCAACTCCTCAAACATCCACATTGAGTCAATATAAATTGCACGCCATCAAATTACTACACCAGTGGCAGTACGACCCACAAAGACTAAAAATCAGAACCAGTCAGCTAGCCCACTTTGTTGGCGTGAATGTGGCAAAGTAGCAGATTATTGGCATATGTGGTGGGGATGTCCCCGGATTAAGGTTTACTGAGACGAGGTCCTGGGCTGGATCAGAGATCTAGACGGAGTCCACAGAACTGCAGACCCCTACCTCGTTTTGTTTGGCGTTGAGAAGTATGAGGATGAATGGAGAAAGATTAGAGATCTAGTCACACAGTTATTGCTAGCTGCCCAAGCTTTGTTGGTTATGAAGTGTAAATCCACAACGATCCCGAATGAGCGTGAATGGGTCAATGTAGCCTGCAATATATGCACCATGGAAAAAATAACAGCATCCCTACATGCGAGATCCACACAATGGAATACCCTGTGGATGGACTTCACAAGCAAATACATGCCAGGAATGACATATTAACCTGTAAGGGTGTGAACAAGTGACCATACAATGCTGTCCACCATGAAACCTGAAATGACACGAAAGACTGAAGAAGATATTTCCCCCACCGGGGGAGTCCCTTGAAACCTAAACCGCAACCATTGTCAGATAAACTCACACACGTCTTCAATAATACATGCTTAGCCCGGAGGGTGGTGGGGGTGGGAGAAGGGAATGGTCACTTTGAAGGTTCGCAGACTGAAGTTGTCACAATTGGTAAAGCCTATGGCCCTCATTACGATACTGGCGCTAAACCAAGGCGCTATTAGCACCATGGTTGGTGCCGGTATCATAACGAGTCCGCCAACGTTCAATGGGGAATTACCACCCCATTCCAAGGTTGGTGGGGCGGTAATTCCCCATTGAATATTGACCCATTCCCATTTTTGCCCCATAGGGCTCAATGGGACTGGGGAAGGCGCTAAGTATGGTACCGCAAATACCGTACTTAGCACCAACGTCCCTTTGCGGGTCCTTACTTTAACGGCTAGTCTAGACCAGCCGTTCAGGTCGAGTCCCGCAATGGGACCTCGTAGTAAGGCGCTAATGGGTTAACGGCGCCACAGCCTTATACGGCGCTGTTAATCCATTAGCGCCAGGGTCGTAATGAGGCCCTATGTTTTGAAACTAAAGGCAAAAGACCCCAACTCTGTTCTGTACCTAATTGATTGCTTTTTTTTCTTGTGACCTGTGTGTATTAACATTTAATAAAAGTAAATAAAATTAAAAATAATAACCACAAGCCTCCCAGACCTATACTTCACATTATAAAATGACAGTGGAGTGCCTAGAAACGCCCTATAAAGTTTATATAAAATATGTTGTAAAAAACTCTTATAAAGTCATGAAGTCACCCCCTCTGCCTCACTTTATATTACAACTCTATTTAATCTATCAAGCCTTCAAATTCCCACCAGCTTTTTATACCATTATTAAATGTTTATATAACAATTATTCAAAGGCTTATCAAAATGGTGACCAGGTTTTTATAAAATTATTCAAAGTTTATATAAAATTATTCAAAGGCTTATCAACATCCCCGCCAGCTTTATATAAAATGATGATGTCAGCTGGGTGTGTGTGTGTGTGTTTGTGTGTGTGTGTTTGTGTGTATGTGGTATTGTCAAACCAACTTATGGATTCTGCACTATTTGCAGGAAAACTGGGGCTCTTGATCATCCCTAGCGGCATTGGGAGGAATGGGGAAGCTTTGGGCATTCCCCCGTCCACCTGCAGGGGTTTCATCATGGCATAGATGTATCCCCTATCCCAGAAGTTATCCACTATTCCGTTTCTGCTAGGTTTACATTGACTTGGTCACAACCCCACACAAAACCGATAGGACGTAACAAGGAAATGTACTAAGCCTTAGGTGGGAACATTTGTAGTACCGACAGTGGGTTCTGGGCAATGCAGGAGGAACTAATTTTGCTAATTGTTTGTGTTTTATTTTGGTGTACTAGCGGTTTTAGGATGTAGCAAATTATCATCCATGATGTGAATAAAAGAGAAGCCTGTGGCTAATTATTGTCAAATAAATATTCTGTGATTTTTCTTGTGCTAATTAGCCATATTTGTGAATTTAAATTCCCAACACCTAAAGCCTGAGAATGATGCCAAATTACAGATATTTCTGTGGAAGCATGAAACATGCTCAGATGTGTAGGATTGTGTGGCATTAGTTTTGGTGTATGACATTTCTTTTGTACTGAAAAAATAGTAGTAGTGAAATTTAAGTAAAATTTTGCCAATAATGTTAAGCCTTTAGTAATGTTGCACACATGTGGGGCATGAGAAACATTGATTCGACACACATGACTTCACACACATGATGCTCATTGATGAAACATCCATAACGCATGGCACGTGGAGAGGTTATTGTTTATCGAGTAAACCTCAAGCAAACCATCCTGAAAAAGTCCGTATTTGTGGACGCTGAGGAGAGACAGTTATCGTTGTCGAAAATATTGCCTCTGTCTTTTTTAAGGAGAACATAGTTTGTAGTCACAAATACCACAAGAATAAGACCCTCTTGCGAGAGAAAATGTGTCCCTCTAGAGCATAGTATTACATATAATACAAGCATATTAAAAAAGACACATTTATTTACATAACAATGATCACTATATTTATAAGTTGTTTTCGAAGTAGAAAACAAATATGTAAAGCATTTGCTGCGCATTAGACAAATCATAAAGAATGAGTAGGCAATGATTTAAGACCTGTGCTATGCACCACCATGGCAAGGATGTATCCATGCCTTACTTCAACCTTGCCCTTGTAGTTGCAGCCAGAAAATGTAAATCTGTGCCCCGCTAATGCATTACAGATGTGCTTGTAAATTGCGTAGTTTATTTATTTATGTATTTATTTGCATTTGCAAAGCGCCCAAACCCGAGTGAATCAGGGTGCTGTTTCAGACATCTAACATTCATCTTTACAGCAAAGAACAAAAAAAAAAAACATTAGGGGAGCATAGCCAGTTAAGGGAAGAGGGCCTTGCTGCAAAGCAAGAGAGGGTAGGGGAGGCCTAGGGGGTGAGGCTTAACAAATCCCTGTTCTAGGTAGCGTGGGTGGGTGGCAGTCCTTACACAAAGAGCCAGGATTTAAATGGCTAGTTTGTTAGGACAGGCAATCCCCTTCCTTCCTCTAGGCCTGCAGGGTTTGTCTTGCATACTCCCAGTCACATGGGTGGGAGAAGGGAAGGGCTCTTAGAAGGAAATACTTGAATATGTTTTATTGTGCTACAATAGCTTATTTTAAATATTCTGTGTCGTTTGCCTTCAGACCACCATCCATTTGTTTGAATATTTTTGTGGTTAATCGCCAGATATACCACCAATTTACTGCCACACTCGTAATGTGGCCCATTATTTCCTAGTTCTTATTTTCTAGTTCAGTTTAATTAATTTGTTGCTGGTACTTGTGCACATTTTTATCTTTATTCTAAATCTTAAGGTTATTTGTCTACATTGACATGCAACTAATAATTCAAAACGTTGGTATCAGCACAGACCTTGTGCATACTAGCTAACGTTGCACTTGTAGGTTTTAGAAACTTTCATACCACATTTCTAGTGGGACAGCTCTTCTCCTGGTAATCATGAGACATTGAAATTGATATACCAAAAATCAATATCTTTTATTCAGAGAAATATTAATTGAAATCCAGTTACTAAATTCATATTTCAAAGGCTTTTTTTTCAGTTAACATATACGTTTGTTAACACATTTTAAATGCCCATTCTGAAAAATGAAAGATTAATTTCAATACACAAAATAACTTCATGTTAATTATGCTGGATTAACAAAAGCACATGGTACAACTATAACTGTCAATAAGGAGGACACTGCAGAATACCCACACACGGCCCCGCTGGTAAACTGGCAAAACTGAGTGAACATACGATGGTATAAAGGAATTTGACTCCCCCCAAATCAGATTTCACATGGGAAGCCAAGTCTGGCGCTCACAGAAGGACAATGAAAAAGAGACAAGCAAGGTGAAGCCCCCAATATGAAAGCATCATGGTGGGCCATCAGAGAATGCTAAGGAAGTACTGTCATTTTAGAAGTCCTAATAAGGTGTGGCAAGAGGCCCTGCCTTGCCTTAGGGACCAGCACTGCGTTGCCGCAATACACTGGGACCACCTTTGTGCCTAAATTAGGTCCTTGGGGAGAACCATGGTTGATCCCTTGTGGCACCATGTTTTGGTCCCTCAGCTTGCCAGCCACCTGTCACATTACACAGACCCTAAATATCACTCTGCGCTATCATGGTCAGACTCTGCCCAAGGGTTGGGAAACCAAGCAACAGGCAACCCTAACTCAGAAAAAAAGGGACATGACCCCATCAAGAAAAGTATGTTGGACCAGAATACACATACAGCGAGTAGGGGAAATTAGAACACTACCCCCAACATACAATTCTGCTGTTCTTGGGAATCACAGCCCTGAATCCAAATTGACACATAACTGCCAGATCTTCAGACCTGGTTCTGGGCCAACAGATCCACCAAACTACAAAACTGCAAGGAAACAGGGAACCAAACTTGCATGCCCCACTCAGTATATCAAATGAGGTCTAGTAATGAAATAGGAACAACAGGGCAAACTGTTGGAGACTCAAGCTCACAGCAAATGCTCCTGAGACGTACAACATTGCCACTGGAGAAGGTAGTGAGTGAACTGAGATTCAAGATGGCCACCCAACCTGATTCAGCTTCTCTACCAGTGAGTCCCATTCCTGACCTGGCACAAAGGGCTTCAGAAAATTGTTTGGAAGATCACCTATCCCATATTAGATAAGATTGTGCTGAATGCTTTAATAACCAAGTCAAGCAGCGAAACACACACGACCTGCAAAACACACACAGATATACATCAATATTTTGAATGCACTATTTAGTTTAGAATGTATTTTTACACATGTTTTGTTGGACACACAAAATGATGTAAAAAGCTTAATTTACACAGTGCTCCGCCATTACATACATTGCTCCATACTCTGTGCCAGTTAAAACATGCACTCTGATGCATATTGTTATGAAAACAGAATGTTCTCAGAATCAAAACAAAATGTGTTCCTGGTTGTTGGATTATTTTAATTCATTTATAGTGTAGTTTGTAATAAAAATACAATTCACGCACAACTGCTTTTTGCCATTTTCAGTGTCTGATGTTATTTTAACAACTTAGGTATGATGCTTTAGTTTATAAAAACACAATGGGCTTGATTTACAATTTTATTTCAAAAAGAAAGTCCCATTGAGAAATTCTTTGCAAATCAGGCCAACTGCATATACTGGGATACGATTTAAAAAGATGTAAAACCATTGTTTATATTGTTTGGTTGCATGTCTTTGAACAACAAAACAAAACACTTCCCATTTTACAGAGATATTGCATTCTCAATTTCTATGTTGTGTTAATTCAACTACACGAAGAAATAAACTGTCCGATTGAGACATTTTAATGATATGAAGAAGATTGGCAATTGGCTAAGATTATTTTTATAGGACACTTTAGATTAGCTTCTGACATCGTCATAATTGACAAGTGCATAGATGTTTTTGTAAAGTCTATGGAAAATATAGCTCTCATAAGGTTTCCATTTTTGCTGATGGGCCCTCTACTCATTGCTGTGGGGTGGTTCAATCTGTGCAGGAGTTTACAAATCATCACTGACGTAAATGTACTATCTATGGTAAAAAAAAAAAAAGTTCTTGAGAAGGTTCATAGATTAAAACTAGAGATTAAGACACTGATGCCCACAAGTTCGTATTGGCTGACAAGGAAAACGATAGGATTTAGACACACTTCATGCTATATAACCAGATACACCACAAACCTGACAAAATAGAGATACTTAGCCATATTCTCAAACATGTGTGCAAATGAAAAAAAGCGCACAGGATGTGTTCTTTCATTTTGCACTAATTCCTCAAATGCACAGATCACCTTATTCATAATGGTGACCTGTGCATTTCAGAAAAGGACTGACAGTTCGGAAATGATGCACTGTCCAGCCTCCTGGCATACATTAGTGCCAACGGTGTGCTCCCGACCTTACTGTATGACCGGCTCCCATGAGCCACATCGTTTCTCAGAGCAAACTACACCGAGACACGCTACTGATGCACCCATCTTGGTGAAATGCTTGATAAGAAAAATAATTTCAATTCCTATTTGGGAGATGCAAATGAAAGTGTGACACAGATTAAATGGTGGGCATCACACTTAAAACACATAATGACACAGTCAGACATGACCCAATCATGATGTTTCCCTCCCCCTGCACCTGTTTCAAAAGGTTTATGGGGATGCCCATCATTTCTGGATGTGCTTTTTCAGATGTCCTTTGAGAATGTTTTAAGAATGTGGCCCACAGAGTACCAGAGTTCCTGCTGAGCAGATGCTAAGTAAGCCTGATCTGGAGCTGAACCACAGAACTGAAACGCAGAGCTAAACCACAAGAATGGGCTGCTAGGGTAAGAATATGTTAACAATAGTTCCAATACCTTAATCATGTCGTAGTACATCTGCTGATGGGCAGGGCTGTCAGAAGATGTGGTGAGGCCCGGGGCAAAACATTTGGTGAGGCCCCCTTACAGTTTTTTGCACTCGGCCAGCGGCGGCATATCCGCACACAGGAGACTTGAGAAAGCTACCCTTGAGTTTGTGTGCAGGTTCCCAAATATGGTTTATTACTACTTTCTCTACTGAAGAAAGGTTCATGCCAGACTAACTTTTTTATCATATGAATAAATATATATAAGATGGCATGAGCTCTCCACTGCGCCACCTCCAATTCTCTGAGGGTCAATCACTTTTCCAAGCAAAGAGTTCAGGGCAGATCTCTTTCTTCGGCTGGGGACTCCCTCTGGAAACAGCCTCCCTGCCTCGCTAAAAACGAGGAGCACCATCTCCGGTTCCGGAAGCACCTCAAGACCTGTTTATTTGCTTCTGCCTTCTTTCTTCCTCTCCCTTGCTGATCACCTGCCTGATCCATGCACTGGTCACCTGGTCAAGCTCTGAATTCGGGCCCAGGTCCCTGCCTGTACGTCCTATTGCAATCCCGCACTGCCTCTTGGCTCCCCTGCACTTGTGGTCTGTATCTGTAACCCTACAGTCCCCGCTCTGGCTCGTATTGTCCACCCGTTGGCTACACTTATGAGTACTCACACTTGCCACCAGTTGGCTGCACTCTTGTTTCTACTTTGTTCCTGCACTTCTGCATCCTACCCCACCCTCGGCACTTCTCCCCTCCCCATTCCCTGCTCTTGTACGATCTGAATGATACAAGGCCTAGTAAGATCTGTGTTTTGCCCTACTCTTTTGTTTCTCCCTCCTTGCCTTGTGGCGCCTAGAAACACTTGCGTACAGGCACGTTATAAATGCCATATCATATAATTAAGGAGCACCCTGCCCCTTTTTGCGCATTAAAACACACATCATACACAGTGACAAATGATGTACAGTGGAGGCTGGTACATTTCTGAACTTAAGAGGCTTAAATGTTTGTTCCAATTAGTCAGGATCAACAGAGCACAGTGAGGGAGCCCAAACAAAAGGGTGGCTTGGGGGGGGGGGGTTCTCACTCCCAAGAAAATGTTTGAAACATTGGGTTAAAAGTATGCATTTTATAGCACTTTCTTTGCAAAATTGGGTAGAAATCCACACAGTTTGCAATTGGTTTTGTATGGAAGCACATGGAAATTCCCAATAGTTGCAAATCACAAATTGTGCATCGGAACATTTTCCAATACATTTCATGCCGCCTTTTCACACGGGATATGCTAGTATAAACATATATTCATGCTGGTTGTTCTAATTATGTTGAAGCAGGCTGCATCAATATTTGTCATTATTACCATGTACGGATTCCCAACCAGTAAAAATGCCATGCCACAGAAAGTATATCCAGGCTGACTGTGTACCATAAGTGTTATTACTGGCTAGATTGGCCTACATTCAAAGTGGGCCAATTTAGCCAAGTAGTATGTTTGCTTTAACCTTGATGCATAGTCCTGTGCATCAAGGGTAAAGCAAAAAGAGCACTGGCAATGCTAACAGTTTGGGCATTTGTGTAGGCATGGCAAAGGCACTTCTGTATTGGTATTAGCTGGCCATTGATAGTGCCAGTGCAAAATGGTTTGAGTACCTGAGCAGCTAATAGCAGTGCCTCGTAAATGCCTAATACTTATACTTATACATAAGCCAAAACTGTTGGCTTTGCCAATGCTTATTTTTAAAAGAATTTCAGCGAAAGACATGCAGGGTGTTTTTAAATTGAGTGGCCAAAGGCAGACCTGATTAAGACATTTTTATTACACCAGTTACGTGTTTACAACTCCAATGAAGTCATGAACTCTTAGAAGACTCCTTTGAGGAAACACTTGCAGGCACATTGAGGGCAAAGTTTGATGGCTAGCCATGTTTAAAGCTAGCCCAAAGAGTTCCAGTGAGGAGTTGTTTTGGGTGGGGAGGACAGGGACTGGGTGAGAATGCCATAGGGATAAGCATGGCCATGAGAAGTCATTTCACTTTTAGCACCTGCATTCATATCCATACACTTTTAGGTAATTGAAATCGTGATGTGGGGTTAGCACTTGCATGCTAGGGGAGTGATTAGAAGGGAAGTGGTGACATGAGACATCTCATTCTCACAGCAGTCCTTAAGTGTGATGTTTCAGAAATGAAGGCAAGAGGTAGCTGCTTGTAACATTGAAGCTTCACCAGAATAGTCTCATTCGAAAAGTTGAAAGATTTTAGGTGCCCCCACACAAGGAAGTTTGCCCCTTCCTCACAGCTACTGACGTTAGCACCTCTCCCAACATTTGAAGTATTAGTCCCCTTTCCCCCCTGACAGTTTAGCCTAGGTGCACCTCTGATGCCATGAGCCCACCCCTTAATGAAGTGGCCCCCAGGGTGGCTACATTTAGGGGTGGTGCTGAACACACACTCACAAAAAACACTTTCACCCATGCATTCAACCACCAGTTACACAACTCCATACATGCATGTATACATAAAACCAAACACAGCATTGACACAAACATAAACATGCACGCATGCATTCATACATACATACACATATACATACTAATTTAATTTAAATACACATACACACTTTTAATTTAAAATAAAAAACACTTACCTTACCTCCATGCACCCTTAAAAAGCATCCACGCAGCCGACCCGTAGACATGCTGCCTGACAAGAGAGAACTCCTCTCCCATCAGTCAGCGGGGTCACGCTGAGCAATGTGAACACACTGACTGACAATAGAGAACTCCTCTCCCATCAGGCAGCGTGGTCACGCTGAGCAACGTGAACACACTGACTGACAAGAGAGAACTCCTCTCCCATCAGTCAGCGTGGTCACGCTGAGCAACGTGAACACACTGATTGACAAGCGAGGAGTCCTCTCTAATAAAGATGAACACACTGACTGACAGGAGAACTCTCCTGTCAGTCATCGTGGTCATGCTGAGCAACGTGAACACACTGACTGACAAGATAGAACTCCTCTCCCATCAGTCAGTGTGGTCACACTGACAACATAACACACTGACTGACAAGAGAGAACTCCTCTCCTGTCAGTCAGCATGGTCATGCTGAGCAACGTGAACACTGACTGACGAGAGAGAACTCCTCTCCCATCAGTCAGCGAGGTCACACTGACAACATGAACACACTGACTGACAAGAGAAAACTCCTCTCCTGTCAGTCAGCGTGGTCATGCTGAGCAACTTGAACACACTGACTGACAAGAGAGAACTCCTCTCCTGTCAGTCAGCATGATCACGCTGACATGAACATACTGACTGACAGGAGAGGAGTCCTCTCCCATCAGTCAGTGTGGTCACACTGACAACATGAACACACTGACTGACGAGAGAGAACTCCTCTCCCATCAGTCAGTGTGGTCACACTGACAACATGAACACACTGACTGACAAGAGAGAACTCCTCTCCCATCAGTCAGCGTGGTCACACTGACAACATGAACATACTGACTGACAAGAGAGAACTCCTCTCCCATCAGTCAGCGTGGTCACACTGACAACATGAACACACTGACTGACAAGAGAGAATTCCTCTCCTGTCAGTCAGTGTGGTCACGATGAGCAACCTGAACACACTGACTGACAAGAGAGAACTCCTCTCCCATCAGTCAGCGTGGTCACACTGACAACATGAACATACTGACTGACAAGAGAGAACTCCTCTCCCATCAGTCAGCGTGGTCACACTGACAACATGAACACACTGACTGACAAGAGAGAATTCCTCTCCTGTCAGTCAGTGTGGTCACGATGAGCAACCTGAACACACTGACTGACGAGAGAGAACTCCTCTCCCATCAGTCAGCGTGGTCACACTGACAACATGAACACACTGACTGACAGGAGAGGAGTCCTCTCTTGTCAGTCAGCGTGTCCACGTTTTCAGCTGAATGACGGGAGGCAGCAGAGCTCACTTCTGAGCCCTGCTGTCTCCCATTATTTTGCTGTTTGTTGCGGAGCCAAACGGCTTCACAAGAAACAGCAAAATCATTGCAGGGGCAGCACAGTCCCCCGTGTGAATAAAGGACACGGGAGACTGTGCTGCCTTCCACTTAGGAGAGGGGGCCGCGAGGCCCCCAGCAAGCGCGAGGCCCGGGGCAGTTTGCCCCCCCCTGCACCCCCCTCGTGACGGCCCTGCTGATGGGCCAACATATTTGCACTTAGGAAATATTTCCAAATGTTATATTTTTGTCTGGTCTTGTCGTTAGGGGGCTGAAATAAGCAATGTTTACTCTTTCTGGCCACATCTTTTTCTTGTCCATGGTCAAATCATTAAAAGACACAATGAAGTTGTTTTGTCAGGTAGCAGTTCAACTATCCTTTGTACTGGTGGGCACTACGTTTATTGTGATGTGAGTGATATGAGTTTGAGGATAGGGCAACAAGACCATCTCTATCCATCACATTTCTTTGACCAGGATAAGGTGGACCCATCAGAGCACTTGAGGATGGCATAGAGGAATCCAACCAAGTACCTGTATTTGTAATCCATTAATGTATGGCTTTTGTTTGTTTTTATGTAACTGCCCTTACAAGCCATAGATGCTGGAGTTCTTAAGCACTTTCCATTCAATGGGTTTACAGGGGTTGGTATAAACTCACCTGTCCCTTGGCTCACCAATGATGACAGCACTACTGTATCATTGTAGATTTTACAGCACCACATATTCAGATTGCTAAACACAATTATGATTGGTTGTAGGCTTCTTTACATTTCTACAAGTCAAAAGGAGAAGATCAGGTTGAAATTACTGCATTCAACCACTTTATTGCTAATATTGGGGACAGCATATTGTTTAACTATAATATTTTAAATGCTCATATGTTATCTCTAGAAAGAAATATAAATACATGCTAAACAAAAAAGAGTGAGAACAAT
Source organism: Ambystoma mexicanum (assembly GCF_040938575.1). Taxonomy (NCBI): domain Eukaryota; kingdom Metazoa; phylum Chordata; class Amphibia; order Caudata; family Ambystomatidae; genus Ambystoma; species Ambystoma mexicanum. The sequence continues at coordinate 801,329,323 of NC_090928.1, forward strand.
GTTGATGTGTTTATAACTATAGTAAATAGCGGGGGGCGCTGTTGCGCGCAACTAAGATGGTCGCCTGATCGGAGAGCTCTGATCCCACGAACATCCTATATATTAATAAATCCTTTTTGGAGCCGCAGAGAGAAGAAACTACTACACCGTCCGTTTCCCGTACTCCTGCTGCACATTGTGTTCAAATCCTGCTCGAAACCGCGGATGCGCGAGGGAGTTCGCAGCTCCCTTCTGACTAACGGCTTCTCCAGTGGACATCTGGTGAGAACTACATCCCCAAGAACAGCGCTTTACTTTCTATTCATCAGTGCATGATTCTGAATCTCGAATTGATTACTGGCTGATCAGCTCAACACTCAAAAATATGGTCCAGCACTGAGATATGTACCCCCGTACCCTCTCAGATCACTCCCCTGTGACAATTACTTTGCGTATTGGCGAAGCTGCCCCGAGGGCCAGACGTTGGAAAATGCCCCCTGTTCTACTAAGAGACCCTAACGTTTGTGAATCACTGCACACTGAAATAGAGGAATTTTTTCAACTAAATGAAGGGTCGGTAGACCGGTGCGCTACACTGTGGGAAACATTTAAAGTATGGGTACGTGGCGCAATTATGGCCAAAACTACGGGTTTACTGAATGCAGTTAGGCAAGAGTCGGACACAATGGAGGCCAAACTTGAGCTCCTGGAGTTTAAATACACCTGTAAACATAGTAGGGAGGCCCTTCTGGATATTCACACAACACTGGCAGAATTTAATAAACTTGCTGCGAGGGAGGTACAATACATGGCTGCCCCGGTCCGAGCTCGTAGATACGGGGAAAGTAATAAAGCAGGGAGATTCCTAGCCCGGATGCTTAAGGCCGAACACGGCCATCCCCCTATAGCGACAATCCAGACACCTAGTGGTGACATAGTCAGTGGGGACCAAGAAATTAATGATATGTTTGCCGCATTCTATAAATCACTATATTCCAATAGGGACACCAAAACTAAAGAAGAAATAGTGGAGTATCTGGACGTGATTGATCTCCCAACCCTGACTCCGGAGACACGCATGATATTAGACACCCCCATATCACTTGAGGAAATTACAGAGGCGATGAAAGCATTAACATCAGGTAAAGCCCCCGGCCCTGATGGTATAGGTGCCGAATTATATAAAGAATTCCATGACATACTAGCCCCTATCTTACTGAAAGTATGGGAAGAGGCGATGGAGTGCAGCATACTGCCAGACACTATGCGAGAGGCAGTGATAACGGTCCTTCTTAAACCCCGTAGACCCCCTCAGGACATGGGGTCATATAGACCCCTCTCACTCATTAATACCGATGCGAAGATTTTCGCAAAGGCTCTAGCTACCAGGCTCCTGCCCTATATGCCTATATTGGTGCATCCCGACCTGGCTGGCTTTATACCATCAAGGTTCACTGCTCTTAATCTGCGCAGACTCTTTGAAGTGATGACACAGATAGACCCAGCGGCGGATGCGGTGGCGGCGTCCCTTGATGGCGAGAAAGCTTTTGACTCTGTCTCCTGGGTCTATCTGTTTCAGGTCCTTGAGAGATTTGGGTTAGGAAGATGCTTTGTTAGCTGTGTCAGGTTACTGTATACTTGCCCGGGAGCGAAGGTACTAACAAATCAAACCATGTCATCCCTGTTTCGCCTGGGTAGAGGCACCAGACAGGGCTGCCCCTTCTCACCAATCCTTTTCACACTTACAATAGAACCCATGGCTGAATACGTCCATCAAAACCATGCATGTAGAGGTCTTCGTATGACAGGGAGACCACAAATCATTTCCTTAATCGCATGACACCCTACTAAATATTAGGAACCCGAAGGTAAATATAGCGCCGATTATGGCTGAGGTTAAGAGGTCCTCTGACTATTCGGGGACAGGGTTAATGTTTCTAAGTCAGAACTGTTTCTGCTTACACCTAAAACTAGAGATATGTCAGACACACAGGGATTCAAATGGTCACCAACACACCTCCGCTACTTGGGGATCAGGGTATCCAGAGACGGGAGTACATTGCTCGCAGAAAATCATGGTGAACTCCTACAATCCCTAACAGTTAAACTACAAGTCTGGAACAAGCTCCCTCTATCCCTATATGGGCGAATATCGTTACTTAAGGTGGTAGTGCTACCCAAACTCCTATAGCTTTTTTGCAACATACCGATTTGGCCGGGCAGAACATTCTTCACCAAACTCAATATGCTCACCACTACATTTGTATGGGGAGGGAAAACGCCCAGGTTGAAGTGGTCCAAAATGACAGAACCCTTTGCAAAAGGTGGGATTGCAGCACCAGACATTGAACTGTATTACCTAACATCACGCGAGACACTGGTTCGACCCAGAAGACACGGCACCGCACATTACCCTGGAAAGATTTGCAGCATCCCCCTCAGACCTGCGAGCTGTTATGTTTGACCTTAATCGGAAGGACATGTCCAAATATGATCCTGTAAGCGCCACTTCTCATGCATGGGCCAGGATATATAAGAGACTTGCCATTACAACCACGTATGATCCGGAGGTGCCATTGTGGAACTTCCCGGGCATAAGCCTCACATTTGATAAGGTACTCCAGGGTACCTGGGACCCACAGAAGCAATTTAGAATGCGAGACATGTTCCCGGAAGGGAGATACTGTGTATTAGACGATTTTGTCCGGGCAGTGGGTGGAGATCACCTTAAGCGATTTCAGTTTCACAGGGTGAAATCTGCCTTCACCGCCAAATGGCCCTCCTTCCCAGAAGAGCCACCCACACACAAATGTATTGCAGCCATGACGGAGCCAGGGGGACACAGGAAAAGCCTGTCTGCACTATACAGCCTTGTTCAGATCCATTCCAAGCCATGCAATAACATTAAAGAGACCTGGGAACGAGATCTGGGTGTGGAGCTGTGTGAAACCACATGGTTGAGATATTGCCAGTTGACTAAATGTGTATCCATGAACTCAGGGCTACGTCTTATTCAGTTTAAAGTTCTGAACCAGTTGCACTACACCCCAGCCAAGTTAGCTAAGTTTGTGCAGGGCCACACAGGAACATGACCTAAATGTAACGCCCCTGACGCAGACTCCTATCACATGTATTGGGCCTGCCCGCCGATAACTAAATTCTGCGGGGAGGTGGCGGAGATTCTGGAAGACATTACGGCAATACCTGCTACACCTTCCCCACGGAAATACCTTTTTGGGTATATTGGTAAGGCTGCAACTACCACTAGACGATTGTTCAATTTAGCATGTGTGGTTGCGAAACAAAATACACTGAAGTGTTGGAAGTCCATAGATCCTCCCAGGCGTCTGGACTTCTTGAAAGACCTGTCGATGGTAGCATAGAGCTGGAGAAAATTGGAGGTGAGGGGGAGGAGGAGGTTGAGAGATCATCATCAGAGGAGGAATGCAGATGGCCATAGGCAATACAGGACAATACATGGCCATGGCAATACATAACCTATGCCAGAAAGAGGAGTGAAGAAAAGATGTGGGGTTAGGGGAAAAACTCTGGATGGGAGAAATTGGAGTGGTGCACTGAAAACAGGACTGCCCACTCGAACATGACAGAACCAACCACTGGACCAAATTGGACTTCACCAAAAGTGTGGTATCTCTTTTGGCAAATAGGGAGCTTACTGGCTCCTAAATTTTGAAGAGCAATTTACAGCATTGTATTAACAAAATCTACAGAGTACATAAAGAAGGCCACTGGTATATGACTTTTATGGGCCCTTGGCAGCAAACATCCTGAACAAAATCCATAAAAACAAGAGAAAGCAGAAAGCAGAAAGAGGTATTTTCCTGTAAACATCTGCTGGACAGCAGAGCCTGAGTGGAGACCTTGGACATGTGCCTAAACTGCTGTAACAAAGACAGACTTTGTGAAACAAGCACTAGGAAAGTATTTGCAGTTGGACACCACTGAGGATTCTGACGAGGGCTGCCAGGCTTGCAAGGCTAAATCATTTTTGACTCCTTTGTTAGTGGTCGGAAGGGCACTATATCCCTTAAAGAGGTAATTGTAATTACCCCAGATTTGGAAGAAATGGTACATGCACTAACCTCTGTGTATCGATTGCAAATTGTGAGCTGAATGCTACATTCCTGTGAGGGTGACATGTGGTAAATGAGTGCATGGGCTATGTACCCATGTGCCTGTAACTTCTGAGGAGTAGATGATTGGAGCTATCCTCCTGAGACTGTATTGTGTTAAGTAACCCCAGAAGAAGAAGAATGCTGACTAGTTTTTATTTGACCCATCCTGGCACTGTGGATTTGGGCCAGTCCCAGCAAAGCAGCCCTTATTATGTTTTATATTAACCCCTCATCTCTATTGCCATTCACCTCAACCACTTCCTATTAGTAAATAATCTACATTTGAACCTTCACATTTTGTGTCACACATTTTGTGAGTCCACCAAACTACACAAGGATGCTACTCAAATCTATGAGCTGGTATGAGCATTTCTGTGTCAGTGTGCCTTATGAATCTTGACAGTCATTTAATAAATTCAATATAATAAATGTAAGTATTAACACGTTATTCTGCAACCCAAGGGCTGTGCTCCTTCACTCAGCACTTCTTGGATTCTGTACAAGCCTGTTTGCAAGCTCTTTCCTTTTTACCAGTATGTCCACAACTGTGAGGAGTAAACACCCACTCTTTGCTTATAGACTCAAATAGGACGATCAGGGACCTATTGAGGGGAGACCTACTGAAGGGTATGATAGAGTCACAGAAATGTTGTCCTCTTTGTCTTTTGATAAATATGAGATTAACGTAGGAATTAAGAAAATAATGGATGCTCCACTGCAGAGCAATAGGCGCAAACATCTACTTAAGAAGCAGAATGTGAAAGGGAAGGATTGCACCACTTCTTAGAGTAGTATTGTAACCCTAGCAGCCCAAGAAGACAGAGTCACCAGCAAGCTCTATGAACAGGAACACTTCTCTAGGGGGAATGATATATATGTATGGGGTTTCCCTGAGGGAGTTGAGGATGGAAACCTTTTTTCATTTCCTGCAATATACCCTCCCCAAGTTGCTACATCTTCCTGCTGGAAAGGCCTTTTAAAAATAAAACGAATCAAAGATATTTGTGCCCCAAACAAGGCCCCAAACAAGAATCCAATAGAGATTATCATCAGGAGTTCCAGGATCCCCTTTAGATACGTTCTCCGCAAGCAGGCAAGGGGCTGCAGAACATAGTGTGGGGGCCCAGGAACTATATGATTATGCTCTTTTCTTCCTTTACTTGGGATATCATGGGTAGCAGGAAGTAGTTTCACAGATATAGTGCATTGGTCAGACAGTGTAACCTATCATAGTACATGGTATATCCTGCCTCCTTTAAAGTGGTGTAAAATGGCATAACACACGTCTTCCCGGATTACAGAAAATCGGAGAAGTTCCTTATGGGGCAGTGTGAGGAGCCAATGGATTAGCACTCTGTCACTTCCAAATGACATGGTGGGGGCCACGACCACATATTTGAGATGAGGAGAAAGATGGCTACGGCTTCAATCTAGGCTGCACAGAGGAGACGGCGTGCCTCCGGCTTTCCTCTGCACCAGTTCCAGCTGACTCATGCGCCTGTGAAAACGCTGAGCAAGAGAGACACCCATATGTGAATCTGACTGAGAATCTTCACATCTCCTGGTTATTTACATGATTGGTCCTTTTGCCTGGCACCACTTCCTGTGTGGTTTAAACCCAAGCACTTTGGATTTGAAGCACCGACAGGGTCCCCGATTAGGAGCCCTGATGAAGGCAGACTTATTATAGCACACCACCGCCGAATCGTGAAGAACACAGGGAACAATTGAACATATATATCCCTGTCCTCTGATTTTTTGGTCCACCCAACAACCGTCACGTTGGCAAGGATAAGATATCTTGTATTTAATGACCCTGCAGCATTTACTGCTCCGTGTAAAAAATTTAAGGGACAACTAAAAGTTCCCACCATGGGATTTATGATGCAATGAACTTATTGAATCATCACCATGCATCTGATTTTTCTCTCTTCCCTTTTAACGTATGTTTTGTTAGTGATTTAACTAACCAGCATTGCTCTTTTGTCTTTGCTTTTGTTTCTGCTATATGCATGTCTTATAATATTCTTTTGTATTTTTGAATTTCATTGTCAATTGCACTTAACTATATGTACCATGTTGATTTATTTATTCCTTTTTATGCTTTTGGTTGAGACTATAACCATGTTGACTTTCTGTTATGCTCTTTGCTGAAAATACATGATTTATACTTTTTCGGAACTAGGATTTGATCTTTTGTTTTCTTGTTCAGACACTTACCTGTCAACCTTAGTAATAATTATACAAACACATGCCTTAGAAACACATAGCAATTTCACTAAATGAGTGGCAATCTGCAAACAGCGGATGATTCAGTCATAGGATTTCTAGAATAAGGAAACCTAATCCTATTATAAAGTTAAAGTTAGTGGACAGCTCTAGAGTCTTAAATATCTGTCCACCCAAAATTTCTGTGGTTCCAAACAGAATCAGTAAGGGTATACTCCTTCGTTTAGATACGGAATCTAAGTGACAGTTTCACACTGACAGAAGAGACACTTATTTTGGCATCTCTCATTCTGCTGCCACGCTGCTACCCTCTATGTCTTTTATCTATAGCAACAGTTTCTTTCGTACACGCACCCTTTCTCCAGTAAAGTGGCTGGAACTGTTTCCCCTATTTCCATCTTTTTAGTACAGGTTTTAGCATTAATTGCACTTCATAAAAATGAACTAAGTTACATGAAAGCGCAGCACTCAATCACAACAGCTCAGTAACAATGTTGCTTCCCTCTTTGAAAGGATCCTTTGAGGTGAACGAGCACAGAAGCCAGGGGAGTTGCTAGGTCTGGAAAAGACCCGGGGCTAAGCTGCTGTCTGAACTGTTGGGACTGGGGGCTAGCTGGTCTTTTGGCTGTAGCTCCTGAGATTCTATCCGGGGCTACAACCAAAAGATCAGGGGCTATAGCCCCCTTAGCCCCCCCCTAGCAACGCCCCTGACAGAAGCTGTACATAGCAGATATACTGGCATATCTCGGCACAAGATGTCACTGTCTCTTCAGTACACAGAAGCGCACTGCCCATGTCGTTGTGCTGCTGTGGTCCTTGGGGCCTGTAATCTGCTCTAACCTACTGCCACCAGCTCGCCACCTAGTACTTGAGGAAGATTCCCTCATGGCTTGAGGTACTGTGGTTGCTGCAGTAATGCTGCGTGGGGTGGGGGGACATGCCGATCACCTGTACACTGCATCTCCATGCAGGTGACCTACAGTGTGACTGGTGCTACTTCCGTACCAACTGATCTATTAAAAATATCTGTACTGTTAGGCCATGGCTCCCAATTATCCAACTGGGTTAGACATGAATGTGGGTTGAAAGGGGAAGTCATCTTGTGTGCACTCTAAAGAACATGAATATCCCAAGGTGGATATCCCTATTTTACTACTGTGGACATCCCTACATATAATTCCCTTATATGTAGGTTGTGCTGATATCCTAAGGTATGATATGATATGATAGTTTATTTATATAGCGCCTATTCAAAATGTGTTTCAAAGCGCTTCAAGGCAAGGGAGGGAACAAGGGAAAATACAATGACATTCTTACAAGCCATGAACAGTAAGAATGTGAAATTAACTATCGTACTCGGCCTGATGACATTTCAGATAGTGCAAGAGCTAAGACATAGATAAGGATAAGGCACCATGCACCTGGCCACCCTCTTTCCTCCGGGGCCAGGTACCTGCTCCTCTTGCCACCCGCACGCACTGCCTCTGGGCCACCCCTTGCACTGGGGTCTGTATCTGTACCCATACAGCCCCCACCCTCTTCTTTTTTTTTTGTTGTTCTTCCTGCACTTATCTGACCTACCCAGCCGGCTGCCTTAAACCCAAGCACTGCCACTTGTGGCTGCACTCCCTCTGTTGGTTGCCTTTTTATCAATTAATTAATTAATTATTATTTATATTTTTCTTCCTCTTTGCTCCGCACTCTCCTTTTTGTGCCCCCTTCCATGCACTTCTCCCTCTCCCCCTCTTCCATGCACTTGCACGTTCTCAATGTCACTGGACCTAGTAAGATCGTTGTCTTTGTTTCTCCTCTGTTGCAGAAGTAAAAAAAAAGGTATGCTATAGAGTACACATTTTCCCATGACACTCTGATTATGGCTTGCCCCATAGGAATTGCTGATGTGCTATGTTTTCCCCCTTCTTGCAGGTTTGAAGACACATACAACAGGAAGTTCTAGTTTTCCACAGAGTGGGATTTCCCATCACCTTCCAGTAACACTTTTCCAATGTGTCTACTATAGTACTACTTGCTCCTTCCCTGGCTTTTGCTTTGCATTGAAACTTCTAAACTGCCCCAGGACTATTGACACATGGGGCCTCATTACGACCCAGGCGGTAAGTTACCGCCTGGGCCGTACCTTTACCGCCATGGCGTAAACTACGTTTACGCCATGGTGGTTGGCGGACTTACCGCCCCATTCCGAGGTTGGCGGGGCGGTAAGTCCCCATTAACCCATTTACCCTTCCCCATTCCCATTTTTGCCCCATAGGGCATAATGGGAGTGGGGAAGGCGTTAATTACGCCACCGTAAATTACGGTGGCGTAATTAACAACATGGTCCCTTAACACCATGGATTTTAACACCTGCTTAAATCCTCCATGGCGCTAAGGGACCTCGGAATCAGGTGGTAAGGGTCGGCGCTGTTTACGCCGCCGTAAACCCCTTACCGCCTGGGTCCTAATGAGGCCCATTATGTTGGCTTTGTGTGTATCTCTGTGCACAGCAACATAGATACTGATTCAGCCAGTACTCTGCCCCCTAGTGTCTTGTGCAACCTAGTGGTGAATTCATTTGTCATGATCTAAAATACCAAACAATGTCTTTAGTGAATATTGTATGACATAGAACTATGCTACAATTTGTCACTACTCTGATGTGGCTAGGATCACATTAAGTGTCACAATATTATGATGTTTCTGAATGCTCTATGTAAATGAACACTGTTCTGGCACACACTGAAGCTTCCTCAAGGGTATGAAGAATGCCTGCATTTCCATGCATTGTAGATTCTTTTACATGTGAGAATGGTCAGAAGAACTCCCCATCCTTTATTATGTGGGGGCTGAGCCAGAGGTTGGACACACTGCTACTCCATGTACCTCACAGAGGGTGGATGGAGCTGGACCACTTGGCCTCATCCTCCCCTCTGAGGCATGTTATTCAGATTTCCATTGCAAGGTACCTTCACATTTTAATTCAATTCTTGGTGTGACAGAGGCAGATCATGGATGATAATTAAGAATGGCCAACAAACTCAAACCGTAGAAGAGAATGAAACTGCAAACGTTCACCACATACAGTCTGCTGATAGAATATTACCTACAGAGATGGGGGATTGCAATAGCAAGTTAAATCAGCTGGGAAAGGCCTACGAATGCTTCATGCAAGCAATAAGGTAGTTGATGATGGACATTTGTTTGATAAATATACTGGGGTAAAATAGAAACAAAACTATGAATATATATTTAACTATGCTGCTCATCATCAACAATTAGGCACAGACTACTTTCGGGCAATTTTTATAAGGACATGGTCTTGGTGAATGAAATATACCTCCTCATTCAGGCATGGATGGCATCCCATGGCCTCTGCCTGAGTGACAACAAAACAGAAATCCTGATCCTTGGCTCCACAGCCAACCTAAAAAAACTCAGTCCTAACTATGCCTCATTCAATATAGATGGCAACATAATAGAAACAGTAAATGCCAGTCTCTGTGGCACAGTCAGTTAGTGTTCTGAGCCAAACCTCCAACTTCAAAGTTCTGAAAAGTGTTGTGAATAATAATTACAAAAACAGTAAATGAGGTAGAAATTCTAGGTTTTTACCTTGACTCCACCTTATCACTTAGAAAACAGGTCAACTCCCTAGCTTCCTCTACGGCCTACAGAGGTAAACTCATCAGGGTTTGCCGACCACACCTATCGGAAGCAAGGTGCATCACCCTAGCTAATGCCCTAATACTATCAAAGCTAGATTATTGCAACACCCTTTAGCAGACAACAAATATATCATCATCAAATTACAACTACTTCAAAATAATGCCTTGAGAAATGCCCTTAGCTTAACCAACAGAGAACATATATCCAAGCTCAGAAGAGACCACCATTGGTTAGAATTAAGTGACAGGATCCTACTTAAAATCATATCTCTCACCTTCAAATGCCTAAACAATGCCGCTCCCCCCTATCTCACAGAAAGAATGGTTAGAAAAACTTCAACCCGCCTACCCAGATCAGCTGCTTCTCATTGCCTAGAGATACCTAGATTCAAATTAAACAAATCAGGAGGAGGAAGCTTCCCAGTGAAAGCTGCACAACAGTGGAATGCACTTCCCCTAAACCTTAGAATGGATCAGTCCTATCTTAGCTTCAGACGTGACTCTTTAAACTGGCTACGTTCCAATGATATATGAACCTTGTCCACCTGTAAGACCTCCTATCCACCTGATCATGAATATGCCCACTACACTGTATCATTACTATTTGGATTACATGTCGCTATGTAACCAACTTGTATATCCTATTGTAACCGTATTGAATTGTATTTCCCTTAAGTGTATATAACCAATTGTATACCCTTTCTTGCAACCTTATTGAATTGTCTTTCCCTTACTTGTACTGTATTTATCTGTGTTGTAACTAAGCTTCAGGTATTTGTATCTGCTGCGCCCGGCTACCTACGTGTTTGGTGCGCATTACCAAATAATAATTACATTGCTGGATATTGAAAGTAAGATCTTTGCTGGTCTACTATTGAAAGAACGGGAGAAATGGGCTAAAGCGAAGAATATAATACCAAAACAACAGACTGGCTTTAGAAGAGGTCACTCAACGGATCTGAATGGTATCACTCTGGCAACCATTTGCTATGGGAAAGTAACACCAAAACCACCAAAGACATTTGCAGCCTTCATAGATCTATCCAGTGCTTTTGATTTGGTTGATAGAGAGAGACTTTGGCTTAAGCTCACCAGAAAGGACCCGCCTGGGCCTTTAATAAACATCCTAACAGCACTTCATGAAAAGTACACAGCTATTGTAAGACTGAACTGCAAAGGGCTTCCGTCGGACGAAATCCAGGTGAAAAGAGGAGTAAGGCAGGGCTGCATGGTGGCCCCATTTCTCTTCGATTTTTATCTTGCCGATTTCAGTGAGGAAGTAGATTCAGCAGGTCCAGCAAGTGCGAAAGTGGGGCAGGAAGCAATCAAATGTATGCAGACAACATTGTGCTCCTAGAAAGAACACCTGTGGGTCTCCAAAGGATATTGTCTGCTCTTGAAATCTACATAAAAAAACGACCTAATAGTCAACCCAAATAAATCGAAAATAGTCATTTTTGGAGGTAGCAGAAATGCCGACAGATTCCCTTGGAAGATAGATGGGCGAATTATCCCTGTGGTAGACGGAATTATGTACTTAGGATACATATTGTACGCCAAACCAAGAAGGGCACAAATACTATCTGATATCAAATGTGCGACTACACAGCTCACAGCGCAACTGCAAAGAATTGTTGGTTAATACTGCAAATTCTCACAGATTCCAGCATTAAGATATTATAAAGCAAAGATCATTTCAACTCTTCTATATGGAATAGAGGCCAAACCACTTGCCTGGGCATTGGATTGGGATAAAATCGAAGGCTCAATTTGGAAAAAAATCTTAAATCTCCCCAAAGGCCTGCCAATTTCTTGCCTTTGTTTTGAGTTGGGCCTAAAATCTTTAAAATCACAAATGGACTGGAAATTGCTTTCTTTATACAGACTTATCATAGATCCCTTATGAAAGTCACTGTATGAAGACCTCAAAAAGCATTTGGATCAACATTTGTCAGTCCTGCTCAACTTAAAAAACGTGGCAAAAGAGATTTTAACAAATTGCTATAGCGATGAAGATCTATTGGTGTCAAACGCGATGAAGGCAAAGAAACAGATGGAAACAGCAGATTGGATTAAGACAATAGGGATACATCATCTTCCTCAACCTCTTTATCCTTATTTGAAAAAAAAAATGGGTTTTTTACCAAGATATGTAATAAAATTTCCAGATCACAAAATAAGACAGAATTTCCTCAGAATACGACTCAATCAAGTTCACACAGTAGCTGTCCTAGTCACAAGGGTTCAAGAAAAAAGCGTCAGAACTTTATGCATGGGCTGCAGAGACCTAAAACATCAGACGCTAGAGCATCTTTTGAGACATTGCCAAGGCACTTTAAATGCCAGAAAAAAACATTTGGGCAAATGTACCTCTAATTTAGATCTAGAGACAGGCCTCTCCTCACTGATGTTCTGGAACAGACTGATCACTGAACAAGAGACGGCATTGACGATAAACGTAATCAGAGTACTTGTAGATATGGAATGAATTTTACCGAAATATTGCTAATATCATATAAATATGTCTGTTTGTAGTCTCTTAAATTTAGAAATAATTGTATGAATTGATCTGTTAATAATTGCAAGATTCTTTTTCTTTTATTTTTTCTATTGTTATCTCTTTTTGTGAAAAATCAAATTTTGATTATAACACAAATAAAAAAAAGAAGGAGCCATAACTCTAAAATGACAGGTGGTAACACAGTACTAGTGTTTCATAAAACATAAAACTAGAATTAAATAATGTCTGGACATTAAAAAGGTACAGTGAATGATTCTATACATTATGTTGCAACACAAGTGATAATTAGGGTTTTCATGTTTGAAAATACCAATGAAAAAGACAGTGGAAAAAATGGTTTGACCTGACCCTGAATTTGGGGTTTGTGGGGCTCAGCCCCAGATCAGCAGACAAATGAAGCAAACATGATCTGATTGATTTAATAAAGAATATGAATACAATCCAACATGGAACATTTAGAACTAAGATGTACAAGGATGGAAAGATACTTCAGAATGTATACTTCTAATGGAAGAACGATGCATTGATTAATAGATAGCCAAATGTACCTTTTCTTAATTCTTACTTAGGCTATATGCTTTGGGAATGTTCTGTAAAACAAATATGAAATGGTAAACTACCTGTAAATACTGTATATGCTCAGTTTGAATATTCTGACTGACCAAATGAACATGCAACAGAATATATGTTTTAAAAAACATTTTCTTATTTTGAGGATGGGTAGTAAGATAAACACCTATCAGTCTTAGGGGGTTCCCTTACAAGCAGTATGTGATTTTCTCTCAGCACAAACTAAAGAGAAGGTGTAGCAAAGGGATACTTTATAGTGCATTATTGATTCATAACCCTATACTTCTGTTTTCCTTCTGCCCAGCAGTCACATGGTCATAATGCCCTTCTCACCTCTGGACAACAAAGCAAAGTATCCAGGAAACAGCACACAGTACCCTTCTTGGCAGCCATATTAAAGAAGTTTTCATGTACATAGGCCCCAGCATGCTTCCTTATTAAGCATTATTTCTGCCTGTAGCTCCCAGCACACTCCTGGCCTGTTACCATAGTCTCAGGGATAGAGTGGCTAACATGCTTCTTCCTACTGAAGCACAGTACCAGGGTATCTACCACCCAGAATACTTCTTGAAACACTTAAATACCATCTCAGGGATTTAGCAAAAACTCCTAAGGATATACCGTCCAGCTCACCTTCCTTTGTCAGTAGCTGGGACCAAGCTCACTAAGCCAGAACTGGAGTCTGACACCTGCATTGTGTTACCCTCTTCTGACAATAAATGGCATTCAGATTGCTTCTCCTGGTGTTCCTCAGGCATCTCAGGTTCTCAGGCTTCCCCTTACTTCTCTCAGATCTCTAAGCTGTCTCATGGGTCTCAGCTCTCATAAGCACCACAGCCTTCTCTCAGGCTTTTCTGGTTTTCTCAGGCCCCTCAGCTCTAGGAAGCTTCCAACCTCTCTCAGTCCTCTTACATCTCTCAAACCCCCTAGCTTTCTCAGGGCTCTCAGCTCTCTCATGTCACTTAGATCGTGCATGCCTACCAATTCTCTCAGGCCCTCTGCTTTCACTGGGATATTAGCTCCCTCTGGCCTCTTTGTGGCCTAAGGCCCCTAAGCTTTCTGAGGCCACTCAGCTCCATTATGCTTCTTAGCTACCTCAAGCCTCTTAGCTTTTTCAAGGACGTTATCTTATCAGGACTCTCAGCTCACATAGAGCTCTCAAGTCTCTCAGACCATCAGTAGTTCTCACAGGCCTCTCAGCCCACTCAGGCCTCTAAGACCTCTCAGGTCCCTTGACTCCATCAGTATTCTCAGCTCTTATCTAGTTTCTTCCTATTTTCCTCTTGGCATGATATGCTTTCTGTAGGACCCTAACAACTATTATCAACCTCAATACGAATCTGCTTGATTAAACACCTTCCATTCTTTTAGGACTGTTGCTGTGAACACTGTGCTGAAATGTATCCTTGATTGGCTTCTCACTGAAAATCAATGCTAAGCTCACAGGGGGTGTTGTGATTCAAACATGCAGCTCCCTTGGCTAATGTATTTGCAGATGAAGCCCAAAATCTGTGGAACTGAATACCTGTAAATGAGTGTGACTCCCTTGCAGGCCCATAACTCAGGTTCAGGTTCTCTTTATTGGAATCAAGGGTTGCTATTACTGGCCTCATGTCTAACTGCTGAATGGGGCTATGGAGATGCGAAAATAAACCACACTTTCTTCCTGAATGAAGTAAACTTTACCCAGGTGATTCATTAGGTGGATGGATGAAGACTTTGAGCATTCTAACCATGACAATGCTGAGGTAGTTCACAGCACTGGCTTGAGGTCCATTATTTATACATTTTATTTTTTCATTGTTTTGTGGTTTATAATTTAAACCTTTCACAGAATTGAGAAACATGTTTACAAATGATTAAAAATTGTATCCAATTTACCAAAAAAGACTTCCCAAGTTATTAACCTTCCCTGAATCTTAACAAAGTTAGGCTTTTGAATCTTAAAAGCAAAACACAAATAAAAGGTCTGACAGCACAATAAGCATAAACAAGAACAAAAATAAATCAGCACCCTATTAGAGCCCTATTATAACTCAGCAACTAGCTAACTAAACTCTGACCCCACTGAGCATTCGTTGAGGGGGCTAGTCTGTAATTACTCAAAAGAAAAACAATGACATAAAATTGAGGCTTTAATTAATGTACTTTCCTGCTTAGTAATATGCTCACGTATTGCTCTAGATAAAACCAGGCCTGTAAACTCAGAGCCAAACTAGTTAACTTTGTGATGTCACCTAGAAGGGGGAAGATGTCCATTATAAAGGCAACCAAGGCAATTCAAAGGCACAGTTGTTTACTATTCATCAGTCTCCCCCCAAAATGTTGTGAAATAATAACAGAGGGAGAATGAATGTATATTTCAAAATAAACCAGTCTACTCATCCAGGCGACAATCCAAAATCAAATTGTGAAGTGTTTCAAGATCCTCTATTTTACAGAGGCTATATGAATGCCTTTTCGTAGGTAGTCCTATCCACAGTCCAACCACTTCCAGGGGATATAGACAATTGCCTCTGAATCTTAAAAGCCCCATTCTGTGGCTACGAGACAGTGATTTTAAAATGTAAGCCATCATAGTTCTAAAACCTTGAAATGAGTTGACATATTCTCTGTATAGGTTCAGATTTTTTAGGCTTTCCCTATCACCCATAAAATACCAGGCTCTAAGTTTCTTACTCCTTATCGATGGGTGAGATCCTCTACCAAAAAACATTCACTCATCTTCACAAACTCGTTCGAAAGACTTCCCCTAATTTATACAACAGACAGTCCATTATATGCTGCCTATCAGGGTCCTCAGAGTCTTAGACAGCTCTTAGATTTAGGTCAAGGTACTGTTTTTGTCAGCATATAGAAAAAACAGGCAATTTAGAGAGGAAATAATGGTTGAAGAAGAAAATAACTGAATACCTGAAATAAAGAAAAAACAACAATGGGCTTAGTCATAATTGAATGAACATAGCATTATTATAAAATAAACACTAGTGTTTTGATCCTTCTAAAACAATATGAACTGAGAAGGAGTACTTAATGCAGACCCTGCCTGTGCAAATCAAAATATATGACAGGAAAATTGTAATAAATTTCAAATGATTAAAACTGCATTAAAACCAGCATTGCAGTAGAAAATCTGAGCTTTCCATCTTTGGTAATCTCACCCTAGACAATAATGGCGATACCAACCATACCATTTTCTTACCGTCAGTCTCGTGTGTGTGGCCCTAAAGACTGTAAAACCCAAAAACAATTCACTAATCCTTGCCCTATACATTCAAAGGATGAAACCACTTAACCATTTCCCACCCTAACAATCATAAATATCCTTCCAAATAATTCCAAACATTTTTCCTAAAATGTTTTCACAGTTGCTGCAAAATGGTGGTTAGGTTGCATTCCACAGTACCCAGAATCAATTTGTATAGGTTCCTTCCTACTAACTGACTTCTATTAGTTATCAAACCTCTAAGCCTCTCTAAGTATCCAATTTCGCTACATCTTCTGTGTGAGATATTGACAGAAAAGCAGCCTTAGTCCCTTTAGGGTATGTAGGACATTTTATTATAGGGGCCCCTTCCACCTTGCCTGCTCAATCTCATCATGTGACCTGGTCTCCTGATCTAGGGCACTATGTTTCCTGGAACCTCTCATGGTATCCTCTCCTTGGGAATCCTCTCCTAAGGGCAACTTTGCATACTGTTTGCCCTGTTTGAGTCTGCCTTTTGTGTCTCTGATTGCTCATTACTTTCCTTCCCCTTTGTCCTTTCTTCACTCCATCCTCCTTCTGCCTGTCACCCCCCCTCCTAAATATTCTCTATACATTTAGCTTACACCTTTGACATTTGCAACTTCATCTCAACTGTAACCTACTGCCCACCATTTCTCCCTCCTTACTCTTCTCTTCCAACTAATTATGTTATTCCTCTTCTCAAAGCTGATCTTTGTTCCACTCTTGACTCCTTCTATACTGTCCATTTCTTTTGCCCCTCATGAACATTTTCTCAACCTTGGCTCGGTATTCTTCCCTGTTCTCTACATTCTTCCTTCCACTGGGTTTAATGAAGCTGGAAACAACCGAATTCCCTTTCTTACCATATCCTTTAGGACTCCACAATATTGCTGTGAAAAAACAATATTTTCTTATCGTTTCTGATTCTGATCTTTTCTTTTCTGATATGTTCTGATCTTGTTGTTTCTAATTGTTCTCACCCCAGTTGACTCTTTTAGCTTTTCATTCACCATCTGTCTCCATCTACCACTGCATGCTGCCAGTTCTTCTTCTCTGCCACCCTCTGATGTGACTAACATTATTCTCTTTCCTCCACCTCAGATCCTTCCCCAATACTGCCATCTAACTCTACTACCCCTCTCTCATTACCTCTCCTTCTTCTCTCTCTTATCTTATTCTGGCACTGCTCTTTTTCTTGTGTGTGCCCATCTTGCAGCCTCACCTTTGGATCCTGTACCTTCCTCTACTGTCCAACTGAGTCATTTGCTCTCTCTTTTCTAGTCATACCATACTGCCCTCCACGCCCCTTGAGCCCTCATTCTCAATTTCTTCCTGAACCACCTTGTGCCAATCTCACTTTTGTTCTTTTTCTCTCTTGGCCCCCAACACTGAAATTCCCTTCTTGACGGCTTTCAACAATTCATCTGTTTCTACACTTACCTTCCTCACTGGTTTTAAACATGCAGTTATTCTTTCCACACTGGAGAAAAAGATATCCTTGTAACATGGAGGTCATTTGGAGGTTGCCAGGAGTTGCACCTGTGACCCTGGTGACTCCCCTGTAGTCTCTGGGACTGCTTCTGCAACCCCTGAACAAGGAATTCAGAGGCAGTCTGAAAATAAAAGTAAAGTGGGTTCTTTAACCCTCTTCATTTTTGTTTAAAATCACCCTGTGAAGTTGCATTTCTGTAATATGCTGTATTTTCAAAGGTGCAGCTGTATAGTAATGTTTGCCTATAAAGGCCAGGTAGACTGGATGTCCCAGACCCAGAACTGCTAATCGAGAATCTACTTGATTGCTTTATGTTTCTGAGGCTTATCATTTTGTGTAAACATATTCCACGTTTTGCTATTACTGTGGCCAAGATGTTCATAGAACCAGTTGCAATAGTTAGTATTATATACTTGTTGTATGTATAGCACTTCATGGCTGTCTCCTTCTGCTTCTAAGTGCTATACATATAGGTCTTATTACTACAAAATGTAATAGAACTTAATGTATCAACCTTGATGGATAAAGAGCTGATACAGACTTGCTGAAATATGAGGGACAGTGCAGGTTGGCACATGTCAGAGTTGAGCAATCAAATTGAGACACAATATGCTATTTGATAAATTGTGCAGTCAAAACTAAACATGTATTCAGATATCTACCAGCCACCTTCTCCTGTCCCCTAGAGTAATATTTAAAACAAAATATTGGCTTGGCCTATTGATTTGAATCCTAGTTGTAGTAAGCCTTTTCTAGATTGCCATGCCTACTTACTTGTTGGTGCTGCTTGATTTTGAATAACATTGTCTTTCCCTCCCTTTTTAAATTGCTGGAACTTAACTTGTCCAGAATTCATTAGGTGGTGTGTAGTGTATTAAGATTGTGATTTTATTCTGCTTTACATTAGTGAACTGTTTTACAAATTATTGTGTAAATACATGTATATTCTTTTACTCAGAAACCATGAGTCAGTGTTTGTTTGAACCATAGCAATTGCTGTCCTTTGTGTAACTTCTGATACTGCTCACTTACTCTTGAGATAAGTCTGGCTGCTCAGCCATCGCTACCACTTTACTGTGTAGTACAGGCTTGTACCAAAGGTGAATTTGTACTGTCACTTGTAGTCTTAATTGTGTGTGGTGTTCCCAAAGGGTACTGCATATGATTCTGCCTAACACATGCTCCACTGGTAACATCACCAGGTGATGTAAAGTAACACCTCCTACATTAAATACTGCTAAGCCTGTTGGAGCAGATACAATACACGACAGGAGGAATCTGTGCCATGTTGGATCACAGCTATTATTACATTAATTAAAAAAGATGAACCTGTTCCTGCTTGTCCACTAGCATACAACAAAACAGGTTTGTATTGCACACAAGAGCATTCAGACTTGTCATTCAGTAAGCCATGTAAGAACGTATCTTTAATTTTATAATAAACTTCTTTTTGCTTCATATTAAGTTTACTAACACTTTTATCACAATTCACACCTGCAACTTTGTTGCATTGTAATTTCTACTTCCTCCATAGAAAGCTCGACATCAGTTTGAATAATTGGGTCACCAAGAACATTTTGACTTCTGCTGCAGAATCTTGAATGCCCTCAGGAATCTCTTTTGCCAATTCAGCTGTCAAAAGTCCTTCTTGATGTAGTTATTTCTCCAGTAACTCCAAGTACTGCTCACATTTTGGATATGTAATTAAGCATGTCTTATCAATAGACGCCATGCGAAGAACAGCTGCAACAAACACACAAAATAATTTGCTTTTTCTCTGTAGTTTGGCAAGACAGTTTCATGTGGTAATGAGACTTGCCTTTTCATGTCTCACTAGACAACGACTATATCCATGTACTTTAAACTGTCCTCTGTCACTGCTTGATTCAATATTTCAATGAGTAGCATTGTGCTACTTCATATAAGCAAAGATCCTCCAACATTTCACATCCATTTGGATAATATGTATGAATCAAGATGGTTTTCAAAATCTCTGTACTGTCAGGTGCTGCTTCATCTAACTGTTCAAATTCATTCAAAGGCTTCAATATCGATATCGATTTCTAGAAGTAGCTGGTTCAAGACTTTACCGAACAACATCCATGTTATGTCCATACAGAGGCAAACGAGTTAGCCAATCTGCAGCTTCATAGCTTCCACTCTTTCTATGTGAAAGAATCTTCAAACCAAGACTTTTATCTGATGAAATATCTGTCCATACTTCAGCTGCATTGCTCTTTTCTGTAACATAACGAGCAACAGCTGTTGAATCATCAGCAATAAACTGTACATCAGTATTTGCATTCCATAGCAGAGCAATGACAGGATTGAAATAATTAATGAATTGGCATTCCTTATTTCGTTTTAAATGATCAGTATTTCTCAGTGACTTACCAGTAACATGGTGTCGAACAGATGACAGTAAACCATTCACTCGCCAACTGGTGTCACAGGCCTTGGAAAGCCAAATCTGCACTGAGTGTAGACTTGTCTTTACCTTTGTATTTTCTTTGACAGTAATTACCTTTGTATTTTCTTTGACAGTAATTTTCACATGAATGCTTTTGAAACATTTCCACTGTGTTCCGTAGATCAGCATTCACGTGCTGAGCTGGAATAGAACAAGTAGCATATTTTCAATGAACTCCATCCCGCAGCCATCACTTTCCTTACCAAATCGAGGAGCATCTTTAATCTACAACAGCACACGTATATGTGGAGCCTTACATGCCTGGTACTCTTTACTCCGAAAGAAATGTTCCACAGGGCCTAGTGGACCAAATTTCTTCATTACATATAAAGTATAACATGGCTAAAAATCTGTGATGAAAAAAACACAATACACTTACTGGGTCCATAGAACACAATTCTCCTGTTGTCATGTGTTCTATGTTGTCTTTCTCTGCATTAGTTTCCAGAATCCACTCTGCAAGATCGTCCCAACCATACTCAGCACAACTTAAAGTCACAAACCAGGTAGGAGATCCCATGTTTCTGATCATGCATTTAACCTCACGGTGTCTCCTATACCAATACTCTTTAGTTCCTCGCATTGTAGCAAGAATATTCATAAGTGTGCCCTCTAAAACCTCATTTTTTCTTTCACCTTTTGCAGCATCTCACATGCAGAAATCTATTTCCGGTCTGAAGTATATGAGCAACAGCATAACATAATGTTGAAAATGCACTTTCATACAATAAGTGTAACATATATTCAACACTCTGCTGAATAGTGAATCTTCTGAATACATTCTTGTACAATGATATTCTGAAGCAGTGATTCACACCTTCCGATCATCCAATCTCCCTGCAGTACCAGTTGGAAACAGCATAGGGAAACAACAGGCTTCTAATGTCTTTCCCCAGATACTGATTGGTGCACCTTTCATTGCTTTCATTTGATACAATTCTAAACGGTTGCCCATGACTTCACTTGAGTGTAGAGGATGAATAGTGTAGTGTTCATACAAACTATTCCCTTCTGTAACAGATAGACGCTGAAACTGACCTTCACTGCTCTTGTTTGTTGACTCAACATCAAGCATAGGCAGGTCTGGTACAGTCAAACTACTTTTGTATAAATCATTGTGCTTCAATAGAAATGCCAATGCGTTGTTCACTTTTCCAACATCGATGAACTGTTGCCAAATGCTCTTATATTTAGTGGCAACACCATTTACTAAAACAAGCAAAGAATCTGCAATGTCATGCTTCACTCATAGAGTATTCGCATTTTATTTGAAATTCAGTCGTAAATGCACAACTTTGCCTCTCACACTGTGCACTAATGACCTCTTATGCAGATATTACGTCTTTGTTTACAATCTATCAATAACCTGGAAAGGATGAAGAGTTTGCAATGCAAACAATTCAAACCTGTTCAGTTTTTAAAGCACAACAGGGATGTCAGGCACTACCATATCGTTTATGACACTTTTTGGTAGCATATGTGTTTAATTATAAAATCCAATCCAGTGTCTATAAACATAAACACGTAAGATCTCAGTCTTACTGGCATTAAAGGAGTGAAGGAGTGCTGAGTGTCACCTGCATAACACTGAATGTTGGATTAGAGGGTGGCTATGCGGTTTGAAATTCATAGCACATTCGCTACCTTTTTTAGTAGCTAATAACACATTTGAAACATTGTTTTCTTTTTTTACTTTCAATAAAAACATTGTTTCAGCAAAACTTGGTGTTGGCATATCTCTTATTTCAACTTCAACATTTTTAAAACTATCCTCAACACTAGAAATTGTTGCATTCTCTACAGGATTTTATATTCAGATTTAAACACAGTACTTTTAAAAGAATGATAGCTTGTTGGTTTTGTTTTCCTGACCAAGCTTGAGAGGTGGAGATGGAGTTTAATGGCCCGCCAATTTAGGATTTGTAGGGCAAAGCGAAACAAGACACTTACACATAGCTGCAGAACATATAAAGCTGTGACTGCCCTTCCGCCCAAGTGTAATAGTTATTCACACCCTGGGATTTTCCTGGGTGCAGATAATTATCTTTTTTTTAAATTCCTGACAAGATATATACTGAAGTGGAGTACACCTCCCATTGGGAAAATAATATTCCACCATGATTTAAATCAAAAAGTTGAGCAATCAAATTGAGACACAATATGCTATTTGATAAATTGTGCAGTCAAAACTAAACATGTATTCAGATATCTACCAGCCACCTTCTCCTGTCCCCTAGAGTAATATTTAAAACAAAATATTGGCTCGGCCTATTGATTTGAATCCTAGTTGTAGTAAGCCTTTTCTAGATTGCCATGCCTACTTACTTGTTGGTGCTGCTTGATTTTGAATAACATTGTCTTTCCCTCCCTTTTTAAATTGCTGGAACTTAACTTGTCCAGAATTCATTAGGTGGTGTGTAGTGTATTAAGATTGTGATTTTATTCTGCTTTACATTAGTGAACTGTTTTACAAATTATTGTGTAAATAAATGTATATTCTTTTACTCAGAAACCATGAGTCAGTGTTTGTTTGAACCATCGCAATTGCTGTCCTTTGTGTAACTTCTGATACTGCTCACTTACTCTTGAGATAAGTCTGGCTGCTCAGCCATCGCTACCACTTTACTGTGTAGTACAGGCTTGTACCAAAGGTGAATTTGTACTGTCACTTGTAGTCTTAATTGTGTGTGGTGTTCCCAAAGGGTACTGCATATGATTCTGCCTAACACATGCTCCACTGGTAACATCACCAGGTGATGTAAAGTAACACCTCCTACATTAAATACTGCTAAGCCTGTTGGAGCAGATACAATACACGACAGGAGGAATCTGTGCCATGTTGGATCACAGCTATTATTACATTAATTAAAAAAGATGAACCTGTTCCTGCTTGTCCACTAGCATACAACAAAACAGGTTTGTATTGCACACAAGAGCATTCAGACTTGTCATGCAGTAAGCCATGTAAGAACATATCTTTAATTTTATAATAAACTTCTTTTTGCTTCATATTAAGTTTACTAACACTTTTATCACAATTCACACCTGCAACTTTGTTGCATTGTAATTTCTACTTCCTCCATAGAAAGCTCGACATCAGTTTGAATAATTGGGTCACCAAGAACATTTTGACTTCTGCTGCAGAATCTTGAATGCCCTCAGGAATCTCTTTTGCCAATTCAGCTGTCAAAAGTCCTTCTTGATGTAGTTATTTCTCCAGTAACTCCAAGTAATGCTCACATTTTGGATATGTAATTAAGCATGTCTTATCAATAGACGCCATGCGAAGAACAGCTGCAACAAACACACAAAATAATTTGTTTTTCTCTGTAGTTTGGCAAGACAGTTTCATGTGGTAATGAGACTTGCCTTTTCATGTCTCACTAGACAACGACTATATCCATGTACTTTAAACTGTCCTCTGTCACTGCTTGATTCAATATTTCAATGAGTAGCATTGTGCTACTTCATATAAGCAAAGATCCTCCAACATTTCACATCCATTTGGATAATATGTATGAATCAAGATGGTTTTCAAAATCTCTGTACTGTCAGGTGCTGCTTCATCTAACTGTTCAAATTCATTCAAAGGCTTCAATATCGATATCGATTTCTAGAAGTAGCTGGTTCAAGACTTTACCGAACAACATTCATGTTATGTCCATACAGAGGCAAACGAGTTAGCCAATCTGCAGCTTCATAGCTTCCACTCTTTCTATGTGAAAGAATCTTCAAACCAAGACTTTTATCTGATGAAATATCTGTCCATACTTCAGCTGCATTGCTCTTTTCTGTAACATAACGAGCAACAGCTGTTGAATCATCAGCAATAAACTGTACATCAGTATTTGCATTCCATAGCAGAGCAATGACAGGATTGAAATAATTAATGAATTGGCATTCCTTATTTCTTTTTAAATGATCAGTATTTCTCAGTGACTTACCAGTAACATGGTGTCGAACAGATGACAGTAAACCATTCACTCGCCAACTGGTGTCACAGGCCTTGGAAAGCCAAATCTGCACTGAGTGTAGACTTGTCTTTACCTTTGTATTTTCTTTGACAGTAATTACCTTTGTATTTTCTTTGACAGTAATTTTCACATGAATGCTTTTGAAACATTTCCACTGTGTTCCGTAGATCAGCATTCACGTGCTGAGCTGGAATAGAACAAGTAGCATATTTTCAATGAACTCCATCCCGCAGCCATCACTTTCCTTACCAAATCGAGGAGCATCTTTAATCTACAACAGCACACGTATATGTGGAGCCTTACATGCCTGGTACTCTTTACTCCGAAAGAAATGTTCCACAGGGCCTAGTGGACCAAATTTCTTCATTACATATAAAGTGTAACATGGCTAAAAATCTGTGATGAAAAAAACACAATACACTTACTGGATCCATAGAACACAATTCTCCTGTTGTCATGTGTTCTATGTTGTCTTTCTCTGCATTAGTTTCCAGAATCCACTCTGCAAGATCATCCCAACCATACTCAGCACAACTTAAAGTCACAAACCAGGTAGGAGATCCCATGTTTCTGATCATGCATTTAACCTCACGGTGTCTCCTATACCAATACTCTTTAGTTCCTCGCATTGTAGCAAGAATATTCATAAGTGTGCCCTCTAAAACCTCATTTTTTCTTTCACCTTTTGCAGCATCTCACATGCAGAAATCTATTTCCGGTCTGAAGTATATGAGCAACAGCATAACATAATGTTGAAAATGCACTTTCATACAATAAGTGTAACATATATTCAACACTCTGCTGAATAGTGAATCTTCTGAATACATTCTTGTACAATGATATTCTGAAGCAGTGATTCACACCTTCCGATCATCCAATCTCCCTGCAGTACCAGTTGGAAACAGCATAGGGAAACAACAGGCTTCTAATGTCTTTCCCCAGATACTGATTGGTGCACCTTTCATTGCTTTCATTTGATACAATTCTAAACGGTTGCCCATGACTTCACTTGAGTGTAGAGGATGAATAGTGTAGTGTTCATACAAACTATTCCCTTCTGTAACAGATAGACGCTGAAACTGACCTTCACTGCTCTTGTTTGTTGACTCAACATCAAGCATAGGCAGGTCTGGTACAGTCAAACTACTTTTGTATAAATCATTGTGCTTCAATAGAAATGCCAATGCATTGTTCACTTTTCCAACATCGACGAGCTGTTGCCAAATGCTCTTATATTTAGTGGCAACACCATTTACTAAAACAAGCAAAGAATCTGCAATGTCATGCTTCACTCATAGAGTATTCGCATTCTATTTGAAATTCAGTCGTAAATGCACAACTTTGCCTCTCACACTGTGCACTAATGACCTCTTATGCAGATATGACGTCTTTGTTTACAATCTATCAATAACCTGGAAAGGATGAAGAGTTTGCAAACAATTCAAACCTGTTCAGTTTTTAAAGCACAACAGGGATGTCAGGCACTACCATATCGTTTATGACACTTTTTGGTAGCATATGTGTTTAATTATAAAATCCAATCCAGTGTCTATAAACATAAACACGTAAGATCTCAGTCTTACTGGCATTAAAGGAGTGAAGGAGTGCTGAGTGTCACCTGCATAACACTGAATGTTGGATTAGAGGGTGGCTATGCGGTTTGAAATTCATAGCACATTCGCTACCTTTTTTAGTAGCTAATAACACATTTGAAACATTGTTTTCTTTTTTTACTTTCAATAAAAACATTGTTTCAGCAAAACTTGGTGTTGGCATATCTCTTATTTCAACTTCAACATTTTTAAAACTATCCTCAACACTAGAAATTGTTGCATTCTCTACAGGATTTTATATTCAGATTTAAACACAGTACTTTTAAAAGAATGATAGCTTGTTGGTTTTGTTTTCCTGACCAAGCTTGAGAGGTGGAGATGGAGTTTAATGGCCCGCCAATTTAGGATTTGTAGGGCAAAGCGAAACAAGACACTTACACATAGCTGCAGAACATATAAAGCTGTGACTGCCCTTCCACCCAAGTGTAATAGTTATTCACACCCTGGGATTTTCCTGGGTGCAGATAATTATCTTTTTTTTTAAATTCCTGACAAGATATATACTGAAGTGGAGTACACCTCCCATTGGGAAAATAATATTCCACCATGATTTAAATCAAAAAGAGACTTGTTCCCTTTTCAGGTGACAGCAAACATACAACAACCTATTCCAAATTGGCCACCATAATTCAAAAAGGAAACGTTAAACTAGAATGACTACTACTCAACTAAACATATCAGCATGTCAATCCTTCCTCCACTACCCATCCCCACTATCACTACAGTTTGAATGGATAAGTCACATAGCAGCGCCATAAAACTACCCTACCAAACCTTATCAATTGCACCATAATCATCATAGAACTATACACTTCCTAAATAATACCTCACATAATTTACACATAACTTCAGAATACAATTCCCAAACAAATTATAAATAGAAGAAACATCCACTAGAAACAGCACAACATGCCTTTATTCACCTTCATTCACATTAATTATGTATATCAACCAACTATTAATTCATCTATGTAATGGTCTCAATTCTGAAATAACGTGATAAGAGAACATAGCACCAAGATAATGCACTGACACTCAGTCCACTCGGCTCCAGTTTTCACACCTCACAACCCTCTACTTAACAGCTAAATGACAACTCCAAGCACACAACATTAAATATATTAGTGTTCACTTGGCCCTACCACACCCTTGCTTCTCCCAGCACGCATTTAATTACTCGTTCTTAGCCATCCTCAACCAAAAACATGAACAATTAACTACCTCAAATGATTCCACCCATTTCAGAATAATAACACAATAGCCTAATCCACTGTCTTGCCTGTCACCTACAAACTAATAACTACTACTGCTAATCAGCAAAAAGATAGCAGCATGTATGTCCTCCCTTCACTGTCCATCCCCACTCTACTAAAGTTTCAATGGCCATGTGTCCTAAGGAGCCCCATAAAACATTCTTAACAATCCTCAGCAATAAAACAGTTTTCCCCAACCCACTATGCACACCCATCAATTTGACATCTTTTACACCACATTAACCATTTTTTACATACCATAATAATTCAACATCCACACCACATCCAGAAAAATGGGTGTTATATGTTGAAACCCAATACATGCAATAACAGAAAAAACAGGATGTAGATAACCTGACACAAAAGATGCTGGACAATCAACCATTTGGTGTACGTGCAATGCCAAATAAAGCACATTAAACCACAAACATATTCGACTCAGCTAAGCTACAGACCTTGATTTGTATCCACGTCTACACGCACATTTTTCTGCAAGCCCAAAATCAAACTAAATTTGCCTTCAAACCTTCACATCAAATTAGTGAACAACTAAGTACATAAAATAACAGACACAAATACAATTCTGTACTGTATCATCCACATGAACATATGATTATTGCACAGAATATTTATATTTATAGACGCAACTTTAAATCCAGACATAACAAATGAAATGCAGAATAGTATGGACGCGCCTGCACACGTGCTTTTTATAGACGCAGATTGCAAGAACCCCTCCTAGAAGTTTGCTGATAACGACGGCTATTCGCAAAAACTACAAATTCAAAATTGCATTTCCACTCTACCAAACTCCAAAAACTGTCCCCAAAATGCCTACCAGCCCCCCTCCACTCCTCATAGTCCTCCTCCACTCCCCTAGTCTCCTACAATCCTCCAAAACACTCAATGCAAATAAGATGCCACCCCACCCAAAATTTCAGATAGCCGCAGCTACCACACGTCCACAAACACACGACATGTCACTTACTCAAATATAGCAGCTGCTGCAGACAGGGGGGTGGGGTGAGGATCTACCAAAGAATAGCAATGCAGCACGTTAGGCGGCTGTTGGATAGCCACAAATAATAACTACAGCACTATCAACCACTTATAAAGTACCACACACACACATCATACATACCGTGCTCATACAAACTACTACAAATTCAAACTAGAAATCATTTTTGCTGGAAACAGAGAAATACTGCAGATATCATGGCTGTGTGGGTGATGAGAGGCAGTTGGCTGTTTTGGTTGCTGGCTTTTTGTGAGAAACTAAATATTACCATGGACCTATGTTTGAGATATTTTACAATTCAATGGTTTCAATGGTTTGGATTGCAGGGAATGCTTTGGTTCCAGTTTAAAGTCTTAGAAGTACAGGGCGCCCAGACGTCATACTAATTCATTGTGGAGGCAATGATTTGGGGAATGTACCAGGGCTGTCCCTTACTTTAATGATGAAACAAGACATAAGAAATCTAATGGAACTATTTCCTCACACCATCTTTATCTTTTTTAATCTCAATCACAGGCAAAAAAGGAGATGGACCACCAGATGAAATGGTAAAATTGAGAAATCTCAGAGAAATGTCAATAAAGCAGCTTCAGCATTCTTGACAGACCACAACCAACTATGCATTGCAAACAACATACAGATCCACATGGCCAATTTATATAGACATGCTGGAGTACACCGAATTGATGAAGGAAATGCAGTGTTCCTTCAGAACATCAAAACAGTACTCCTAATGTGCTAAAGTTCTACAGTGAGTGTACCCCGAAACAGTCCTTTTAAGGACTACTTATCATATAAAAATGCACAAATACAATTAATAATAACAACAACATTTTTTACTATGACTGCGGCTACAGTTCACTGACTTTATCATAACCGTGGTTACAAAAAAGGGACTGACTTCAAGTTTTATACTACAATCCAACGTAAATGATCAATACAGAACACTACTCATGTACTCATGTAAAATAACTGAAAAAAAAGAAACCATAGAAAAATACATAACAGTAAACTAAATATGCTAACATTGCACACCCACAAAACATAATACCATAAGTAAGAATACACAACATAAAATTCATTGTATGGCACATCTAAAACTGGATTACAATTGCTCATTTTATATTAATCATGTCAAACTATTTTCTTCTATCTTTCTTCAAAGTCTCAGATGCTCAAAAGTCTGAAAACACACATCCAAAAAAAAAATACTCTCTAATACCTACCAAGTCAGTGACCATGGCCTTTGGCCATGGCCAGTGATTTCTCACCCCCGACGTCACTATACCTAAACAAAGAACTTTCAGAAAAGTATAAAACACTGGCACCCCAAACTATATAGCTGCAGATACCGAACTACACATACCCTCGGCTATCTGTAGTCCTTTGTAGTCTCGGATATAGCTGCGAATATCTTCAAAATGGGTTGGAAAAAATGCTTTCCTGCCCCCTTGCACCTCACCAAGTGCCCCCCTCATCTGTGCCAGCTCCCCTCCCCCCAGATGGCCTCATCACCTCATGTACCCTCTTCCTTTCCCCCACAATACACGCTGCTTCTGTGACACTGTTTGCTATGAGATGTCAGCTATTTGTGGATATAGCCGAGGCTACGGAAAGCTTTGTGTTGCAAACTCGGTCCCTGTACCCCCTGTGACTCCCAAATTTCACTCAGTGCCCTCTAGCCATCCCCCACCTCTACCCTGATGGCATTTGTATGTGTTTTGACCTGCAGATATCTTTTTAATGTGTTTCATTTTGCCATAGCTTCGGCTATAAATGCGAATATCTCTTGCATCAAGAGAAAAACAAGATGGCAGTTGTTTCACTTCTGAAAACCATGATCCTGCAATGCACTATGAGAGATATAACTATAATTTTTAGGGAAGGGGCACCCCTTCTCCATCAAATTTTAAATTAACTATGGTAAGGAATAACCCCAACCCATGCATGGATCGCGAGTCATAGCCTTGTGCCAAGTTGGTTTTTTTGACGCTTAATAACTTTTTTATTTTGTAACAGATCTTTACGAAACATTGCAGTCTGGGGGTAGGGGGGCTGAAGACTTTTAATCACATTTGAATTTTTGGCCAAATCCGTTACTCGAATCAAACATTATTAACAATAGAACTTTGAGGGGTTCCTATGTGTCTCTGACGCACCTTAACTCTCCCGACAGCTGCCTGCAGAAAATTGATGATAGCCCCTAGGAAGAGGGTCTCCTATTAATCAATGTGAATGTAGTATCCCTATACATTTATGCAATATAATGTGGGGAAGGAGACTTGCAATAATTTCCTAAAAACAAGGTTGTTGAATTACTTAAATCATACTGAGATGGTTGTATTTTTGTTTAACCAATAATGTATTTATATTTTATACCACATACTACAAACAGTTCAGTGGAACTGCCATAAGGACACCCTATGTTACCCCTATGCTAACTCACTATAACCTAATGGGAGTAACAATTGTCTGAATAGAGAACAACAGAGAATGCGCTAAGAAGATAGGTCCATGGCTAAAGTTCATAGACAATGTATTTATATTCTGGAATGGGAATACCTAGGAGTGGGGAACATTTGTTTCCCACCTAAACCAAAATAATGTTAATCTCAGATTTACAGAATCCCGCAATACAGATTCCATAATTTTTCTTGATGTAAGAATTAGGCAGGAACATGACAGATTTAAATGCTGCACTTGAACAAATACCCACACGTTCTAATTCCATGCAAAAATTATTCATTTGACTAACCTTAAATGGAGTATACCCATTGGGAATTTCAAAGATTATGTAGAAATTGCTCAAGATTAGACATTTTTTGCTAAGGAAATGTAAATTACAGCAATGAATTTGGGGGACTGTGTGTACCCAGTCCAAATGATTGAAAAAGCCTATGAGACAGCACAATCTTTGGATTGAGATCAATTATTCACAAGCTGACAGCTCATGGCCAGCCCCTCCCCTGTCCAGGTCTACCCTCTCTGCCAACTCCATCGCTATCTCCGCCTCCCTCACCCGACCACCCCTCCCTCGGCAAGCACTGGCCACCTACCACCGTTTCCATCACACCAGCCACCCCTTCCTTTCCCTGAGCTTTGCGCATCTTGCCCTTTCCCGAACCATCACCTCAGCCAGCTTCCTGGAGACCCCACCCTCTTGTACTCTCTATCAGCACCCAAACGCACAAGACTCAGAGGAAACCAGGGACCCTTGCCATCAACACTGCATGCCTCACCTGCCCTGTACCTGCTAATCCACCTCAGCTCTTCCAGCCCCAGTAGCATGCCCACTCTGTCACCACTGCCTCCCATCTCCCACCTTGAAGACAGCATCCACCCCTTCCCTCTACTTCAACTCTCAGCCCCCCTTTCCCAACCCTGTGCACCAATCCATAATAACACCTAGCCAGACACCTCCTAACATCCCACCACCTCTCACCACCATGCCTCAACCCTTTGAGCCTTTCACGAGCAAGCAAACCACACATCCCACACCACTACACAGTCGAAGACCTGCAACCGCCTGCCCTGTCTTCCCGGCCCCTAACCACCCGTGACCCCTATGCGCCCATTGCAATATCCCCTGTGAGACCACCTTCATCCGTCCTATTACACTACCCTACTCAATCTAACCTCTCCCGGCCAGCAACACCAACCTACCAGCAACCCAGACCACCCCAGCCCTGCCAACCCTGGACACCTGGGAAAACACTGCCCCACTACCTCTCACAAAGTCACCTCCCTCTTCTTGAATGTCCACTCTGTAGCCAAAAACAGACACAGCATCTTGTATTTCTTAATCTCCGAGAACCCTGATCTTATCTTCATCACAGAAACCTGGTTCTCGGACGACCTCCAACCTATTGCTCACGAAGCATTCCCACCTGACTACTCACTCATCACCCACAACAGACCTTCTAGAGGAGGTGGATTAGCCATCCTCCACAAACCTCACATCTCTATTACCCCCACTGAAACACAATTTAGCACAGTTAACTGCAAATCCCAGCTACTCAAATTCTCTCTGGCCTACTCTCTCACACAGCTTCCTATTTATCTACAGTCCTCCATGTTATGACAGACAATTCACCAACACTCTATGTGACTCAATAGCTGCCATTCTAGTTAACCACCCGGCGCTCACCCTACTAGGAGACTTTAACATCAAGTTCGACCTCCCCAACAACTCCATGACTCTACCCCTGGTCGACAGCCTCGAGGCACTCAACCTCACCCAGCATCTCAGAGGACCCAGGCATACTGCAGGCAACACCCTCAACACCATTTTAAGCTCTTCCGACCTCATATCCACATCAACCCCCAACCCCTCATCTGGACAGACCACTCTGCCATACCTTTCTCTCTCTCCTCACACGGCTACCACACCCCAAGCCATCCTCTACCCCTACATCTCAGTTCAAGTGCTGGAACAAGGTCAAGGTACTACCAGACCTGGCTGAGGTGCTGCCCTCTCCTCACTCCTCACCACAGCTACGCCCTTACCCAAAGAGCTCTTTTACTCCTGGCTAAACAGCTCCCTCATTCCCCTAACCCTAAGTCTGCTCCCTCTCACAAAGGACCTACCCCCCAAATGGTTCACCCCCAACTGAAGACTCTAAAAACCCATAACCGCTCCATTGAGCACAAATGGTGAGCTTCCGGAACCCAACAAAGCAATTCAGTACTCCCCCACCATCACAGAAATTACAAATCAGATTATTGAAATCCCAAAAAAGCATATTATAATCACAGGATTCTGAACTGATGTAGCAGCACCAAAGGGCTCCACATGATTATCACAGAATTCCTAAACCCGCCCTGCACTGCAGTCCCCAATGCCTCCTCACAAATGCTCTGCAACTCCCTGTCTGAACACTTCCACAAAACAGACGTAGACAGAACAGCCACCCTCAATGGCAAACTCTGCATCTTGTCCAACTGCTCTACCAGACCCAACCATCCTCATCCCTGGGAACACTTCTTTCTCCTCTTGCAACCCAATCTCGAGCGAGGAGCTTGCAAAACTGCTATCCATCAGCTCACCCTCTGGCTCACCCCTCAACCCTATCCCCACCTCTCTCCTCAGAGAAAATGTTCACCTCCACCTGTGCAGGAGCAAGGTCCATTCTTAATGACTTTCTCACCTCCGGGCAACTTCCCAGAATCCTTCATATGTCAAACCTCTCCTTAAAAGCCATCCCTCGACTCTCTCCTACCAATCAACTACAGGCCCATCTTCAACATCCGATTCCTGAAAAAAACTCGTTGATTACACTGCATACTCACAGCTCAATAGTTTTCTGGAATCTAACAATCGTATAGACTCCACACAATCAGGTTTCTGTTCATGCCACGGAACAGAAACCACGCTGATCCCTATCAGGGATGACCTCAAGGCCACAGCAGACTCAGTGGAATACGCACACTTATTCAGCTCAACCTCTCGCAGTGTTTGACACCATTAACCACATGATCCTCCTTGACAGACTACAGGAATACGAGATTCAGTACTCACCTGTATCCCCTCATTCCTCACTAATAGACAGCAATTCACCATCTCTCCCCTTTTCTCTCCTCTGCATTCCCAGTAAACACTGGAGTACCCCAAGGTGCCTGCCTCTCTTCCCTTCTCTTCAAACTATACATGACCCCCTGACCAGGATGACACACAAAACATCTTGAGAATTCCTAAATGGACAACCTACTCTTGCCCTGATTTAGCAGTATGTCTCACAGACATTGACCCCTGGATGACGACTATCTCTTTATGAACCCATGTAAGAAGGACATCATAGTAAGCAGCAAAATTGTTCTATTCCCCCAACTGACTCCCTGGCCACCCTCACTCAGCCTCCCCCGGAACCACCACCACTGTCAAAAACATTGGCTGCACAATTGACTCAGACCTAACTCTGTCTCACCACATCAACAATACATTCAAATCCTGTCATTTCAACGTTAGGCCTCTAAGCGTATATTATCCTACCTCACCTCCTCCAATAGACTGGCAGTAATTACTATGCGAACTCCCTATACCTGGGTCCATCGGCCTACCAGCTAAATGACTCCAAAGTGTACACAACTTGGCTGCCAGACTGCTTCTTGCATTGGGACGAAGGAACCATATCTCTCCTGCCCTGCTTACCCTACACTGGGTCCCAATTGGATGCAGGGCCACCATCAAATTCCTATGTATTACTTATCCACCGAACGGTGCACAAAGAAGGCCCTAAATTCCTACAAGAAAAGATTACGCATTGACACCCAACTCACACCCTAAGGTCAAGCGCTGCCCTCCTCCTATTGGTCCCCATCTCCAATCCACCCAGAATAGGAGGGTCCGCCTACTCAACCCTGGTGCCTACTTTGTGGAACTCATTACCTCCCCCGCATTAGACACAACAAAGACTACATGGTTTTCTGGAAGGCATTCACAATCTTACTCTTCACCTAAAAACACATAGGGGAATGCCATAAATAAGTCAAATTACCACCACAAACACTAAACTGGCGTGGTACCCCTCTCAATACAGACCCTTCCATAGACTTTAAGGTCAGATGATATCTACCCCAATTACCTGGTGCCTTTGCCCCAGTCTTGAAACCCGAATCGTAGTGACATCCATGTACTTAGCGGAATTGATTCATTACCTTCAACCACAGGAATAACATATGCACTGAGGAATAGAGTTATCCATCCCCAATAATCTGGACCGAATGTGCTAAACTC
Organism: Ambystoma mexicanum; assembly: GCF_040938575.1. NCBI lineage: Eukaryota > Metazoa > Chordata > Amphibia > Caudata > Ambystomatidae > Ambystoma > Ambystoma mexicanum. Next base: position 801,364,202 of record NC_090928.1, read on the forward strand.
GCAACCCAAGCAATAATAACACTCATGAGCTTGATCAAAGCTATGCACATATACACTACACTATCAGTCCTAGAAGGCACATGTGTGCTAATTCCACTCATCTGTAAATCCAAGAGAAGAACTAGATAGTGGAGGGCCATCTAGTTTGTATTTTGCTAATCACACCGATCAGAAATGTATTTAGCAGAACTACCTACCAGGAATCTACCAAGCAGGACTACCAACCCAAGTGCTTAGCACTTATGAACTTGATCATTTCCGTGCCATTTTGCACTACGTAATCAGTCCAGGAAATAACCTTGATTGCTAATCCCCCACGTCTGGAAAACCATGAGCTGAACAATATACCAAGGGGCATTCTAGCATGTATTGTTAGGTACGATTTCCACAGAGCTGGCAAATCTTCCTTTCCTGGTTCCACTCCAGAACTTTTTGCTTTTCTAGGGGGATATTTTTCATTAATACCTCAGTGAGTGGGAACCTTTTTACACACTCACATAATCTTTAACTCTTTTGATGGGTGTCATTTTTAAGACTTTCCGTAGTGTCTTTTTTAAAGTTATCATGTTTAACAAATTATTAGCAATAAGTGCCTGTTGTTGCTGGGTTGCCCTAGCGGCTCCCCATTTAACATTCTGGTACTAACCTTGAGTTCCCAAGGGTAGAAAGGATCTTTGGATCCCTTTTACATTGTATTCTGTGAAACCAGCACACCCCACCTTATGTGGAGTGCTGGGGAGATACAATGCATACCCTTTCAAATTAAAATTCTGTTACAGTGACAAGCTTACCTTTAATGGCTGGTGTCAGTGATACCTTTTACTAATTTGGTGCACCTTTACCGCGGGCTGTGATCACAGCTGCAGTAAAGGCACCTACGGGTGCTCATTTTTACCAAAATGGCCCCTGCCTTCTTTTTCTGCCATTTTAGTGTTTCTTGTCGTTTGGTGTTCCTTCCCCTGACATCCAGGGTGTGAAATTCCTTTGTGTGATTTTTGTCTTTGGCAGGAGTCCCCTGGACACCCCTCCCAGGCTCCAATCAGTCTGTAAGCAGAGGAAGTGGGGGAGGAGTCCAAAACTTCCCCATCCTTTGTCTTATGCATTGCTACAACAGGGACAAATACCAGTAGGGGGCTGGCTGTGCTGATTGGACAACCAGATGCCCCTTTATTGTAAAATGCGGGGAGAGAATGCAGAGGTTGTGCTGTAGTTCCTGATAAATACTGGAAACCTGGAAGCTGAAATCATCTCGACCACTGGAACAGAAAACCAAAGGGATTGACGAAGGAAAAGCGGCAGAGATGATTTCCAGCGAACTGAGAGCCTGCTGTGTAACCAAAACCTGCTGCAGTTCTTCCTTCCAATCAACCTGGGGTCTCTGAAAACAACGACCCGAACCCAGAGCCTGCTGATACACATTAGTATCAAAAATACCTGCATTTTTAGCCATCCCACAGGTTGCTGCAACCTTGCGTTTTGGCAATACCACAATACCCTGGGATTTCCAGCCACTGTGCGGTTCATGGTCTTCCAAATTCAAAATCTCGCTGGAACTTCGTGGGCATCCTGGTGTATCTTCAGAGACACGAATAGAGTCTGAAAAGTCCCCTCACAAGAGTGCTGGACCTTTGTAACAACGAGAATCCAACCACAATTTGCAGAACCGCATTCAGCCGTGAGGGAAATCTTGCTTAGAGCCTTCTTCATCAATCCCTGCTGCAAAGTCCCTTCTGAGGTCTTGTGTTCAGTCTCCAGGACAAGGAATCCACTGACTGCGTATTTGGCTGCAGACCCCGAAGTTCTCCTGCTGCAATCTCTTCTTCATTGCTGAAGTACTGTGTTGGCTTGGGTATATACTTACCTTAAGCCTTTTGTGATTTCTGTGTAGAACTAGGGTGTTTTCTGTGATTGGGAGGTCCCTCATCCAGTGCGAGAATCCTGCTAGGGTGTCTTCTGTGAAGCCCCTGGACCCTATTCTAACTCTAAAAGGTAAAGTACTCACCTGTTTGCCCAGTTTTCCTAAGGAACTCTGACTTTTGCTACTAAATAACTTATTCTAACACTGCCTGTTGGTCAGTAGTCCTAGTGACTCCCCTTCTGCCACTGAGAACACTCATGCTCCAAGAATGAGGGAATGACTTTGAAGGGATTGGGACTTTTGCCTAGAAAAGAAAAAAGATCACTATCACACAGTCACTATAGTGATGGAAAGTGCTCAAACTTCCAAAAATGTGTGGATGTGGGTGGTGCCCAGTATTTTAACCCGTGCATAGGTCAGGTTTTGGAGGGAAGATGGGGAAGGAGGAGTGAAATGAGAGACTTTTTAGTTGACACCTTCTGCGGTAATGCCTCGCAACCTTGTTAAGTGTGTGAACTTGAGAGATCTTGGTTGTGGGAGCCACATGTTAACTCTTGGTCGCACCATGTAAGCGCCTACGGAGACATAGAGACCCTCAACTCTGTTGTTCAAAATTTCAATGGTAGGGTGAGCTTACACATTTAGGGCTACCTGCCTTCTCTTCTCAGCACTACCTCACATGCCAATGGGGCCGCCTTGGCCCAGTCACCTACCCTCCGGCATTGCCTCCCGGCCACCCGTGCACTGGGGCCTGTTATATGTACCCTCACAGGGGCCCCCACTCCTGTCCTTCACTTATCAGATGCTACCCAATCTGACTTGACTTGCACTGCACCCTTCACTGGCTGCCCTTATCACCTTATTTATTCACTTATTTATCCACTAACCTATTATTATCCTTTGCCTTGCAATTCCTGCCCCCTCCCTATTTCTGTTGCACTTTCCCCCTTTCCCTTTCCCATGCACTTGCACGTTCTCAATGTCACTGGGCCTAGTAAGATCGTTTGTTTTTGTTTTCTCCCCTGCTCCCCCTCCCTTTGCCTGGTCGCACTCTGAAACACCTGTGTATGGACGCGATATAAATAAAATATCATATCATATCATATCATATCATAGTGCACCCCATAAACAGTATCATATCAGTCATGCACAAAACCTCTTAAGGAATATTTGGAATTGCTTTATTTGCAAATTACTGTAGCCTTTAGTGGATGACACGTGTTTCAGTAAAAATTGACTGAATTACATAGGACAGCAAAGACAGAATATGCATGGCATTATAAAAATTGGACCATTTCATTATCAGAGTTCAATCCAAATTCTACAGTTCGGTAACGCCAAAAGAGTCTGGCCTCTGTTCTTCTAAGGTATAGTTCATGGTTGCCACCTCTTCTGTTCATCTGTATTTTTTGTAGACCAATGAACTTAATGTCCCGTTTATTGTCCATCTGCTGTTTAATGGTTTTCACACGTTGTGATTGCTCGAGAAACATGTTTTCACTACTATATGTGCCACTCAGACATAGTGTAGTCTTTTCTTTTAAATACCTACCTAAGAACCCTATATGATTTATTAGTCAACTGAAGGAAATGTATATATTTTTGCACATGGACAAGTATTACTGGAAAAAGAATTTGCGCGTATAGGTCTTTTCTCCTATACACAGGTGGGATTGAGCCCATGATTTACCACTTTATTACCATTATGCTTCTATTCACGCAAGTGAGCAAGGGTAAGAGACCACCTGATAATGCAATAACATTCAAGTTTTCATACCCCCGAACCACCTACACATGTCCAGTAAGTTTTTCTCCTAAAATGCTTTCTACAGGATTTTTCTGTTATTGTCTCCGATTTCACTCCTCCTTCACCATCTTCCCTCCAAAACCTGACCTAGGCACGGCTTAATATACTGGGCACCACCCACATCCACACATGTTTTGCATTTTGAGCACTTTCCATCACTATAGTGACTGTGTGATAGTGATCTATGAAAATGTTTGTCAAGAGATTCACCATGCTTTATGTTTTTCTTGAGGTCTCACTAGCTATTAACTTTGGCCGTGGCTTCTGTACGTGCTTGTCACGCCGCTTCCTAGACCACGGACACACCTCCCCACTCGCCCCTCCTTGCCTACCCATTCCCGCACTCCCCAACACTCGTGCACCGTGCCCCCCACTCACGTCGCACACATCAGGGCACGGCATGGCATGTATGGGGGAGCGGGTGTTTATCGCCCTTCACGGCGGTGGCAGATCAACTGGAAGCTCCGTCACTTCAGGAACTTACGTCCTTTGCGGAGACCGGCGCTTCCCGGTGCTTCACGGATCACGTGACTTTGGTTGCCTAGCAGCATTGCAACGCTTTCGGGTCACGTCACACGTGACTATACGTGCGTCCCTTCCGAGGATAAAAGGAGTCGGTGAACCGAAGGCGTTGCTTCACAGCTGTTTAGTTTCGGATCACGTGACTTCTCTCTTTGTTCAAGGACCTGCTCTGATTCTGACCTCGGCTTGCTCCACGGACTCCTCTTGCTTAACCCTTCAAGTACTTTTGGATTTGCCTGTTACCGACTCACGCCTGCTCCACGGACTCCTCTTGCTTAACCCTTCAAGTACTTTTGGATTTGCCTGTTACCGACTCACGCCTGCTCCACGGACTCCTCTTGCTTAACCCTTCAAGTACTTTTGGATTTGCCTGTTACCGACTCACGCCTGCTCCACGGACTCCTCTTGCTTAACCCTTCAAGTACTTTTGGATTTGCCTGTTACCGACTCACGCCTGCTCCACGGATTCCTCTTGCTTAAGCTCTTCATTGGCTAGGACCTCGGTCCTACAAATAGGTGGTTGCCTGTTCTACCCTACAGCACGTTTCCAGCCTAAGCTAGGAGACCCACGCCTTGACCCAAGTTATCACAGGTATTCTGGTAGCTTTGGGGTTTATGTACATGAAGGTATTCGGGCCCTGTTTCATTGCTTAACCACTGTATCTTGCTTTGCAGCGCTCAAGGGGTTCTTCCGGCTGTTCCCGCGTCCTGGCTTTCCGGACTTCCACCTGTGGCCTTAATATTCACACTGACCATATAACAAAATCGGTCAGGGTGTTTCTTGGGGACAGAGGGGTTGTCCATACTCTACACGACCAACGAACTTCGTAACAGTGCTGCACCAATAGCTTTCATTTAGGGCCACTGGCCATGTCACACCATTTGTTCATTACCAAACACCCATTGCCCCTTACCTAGAAGATGTAGGTGCTTATATGTTAAACCTTTTTTCAAACTCCTTATTCCCGCGATAATTTCACAGTAATCGTTTCTAATAGCAGAAATTTGTGCTGTATAGTGGCGGTTTGCTGTTTATGGGATAATGAGAAAAATGCTCTGACTTAAAAAATTCCTCACATTGAAACTCAAATTGTGTCTTAATCTTTTTTCCAGGTCACCTACCTCCACTAAATTGCTTTTTCCATCCCTAACCCACTCCCATTACCCCCCATCACTCATCTCACATTTTTTTTTGTGCACATCTTGCAGCGTTGAACTGCAATCTTGTGAGTTTCAAACAGTCTTCCCCAGATAAACTGACAATTGTCTACCCATAACTGACTCTCCAACCCACCTCCAAATCCCCAACTTCACATGGTGTCTTCTTTCCCCCTCCTAACCTCTAGTCTGATGTGATTAGTATTGCTAATGCTATTGCTATTGCTATTTATATAGCACTTATAGCCTGACTCTGTTGTTCAAAACAATCAGTGTTCCCCTTGGAATGACTCCATATACACTATAGTTTTAAGATTTGTTCTGAAGTCGAGAAGGTTATTAGACTCTCTAAGTTCATGGGGGAGTGTAATGATATCAAGCAGGACATGTCTTACTTTTAACCCAGAATCCTTTATTCAGGCAGAATGCTTTCCTGCGGGAAGCACGGGACCCGGTAATTAGAAATAAAAAAGTTTGACTGGAGGGACGGGCGTAAGGTTGTCCTCTTGTTCCCCTGTTGGCTGGTTCCTTAATATGCCCAGTGCAAGGATTCCTCATTTTCCTCCCACTGGGTCTTTTCTCCTGTCTGTCGAGGCAAAGAAAACAAAACAAATGGATTAGAACGCTCCTTTGTAGCAGCGTTGCTTGCGTCCCTCACCCAATCCCCTAGCTTCCAGGGAGCCGCGCTGGCATTGGTAGTTCTCTACTTCTCCTCTCCCCACCTGGGCGGTACCAGTGTCCATGCCGCCCCATTCTGTCCCAGCCCATCTCTGTTTGGATTTATTCCAAAACTGCTGCAGACAGGTGTGCCAAGGCGGTTTTTATGGGAGAGTATGCGGGAGGCTGTGGCACCCCCTTCCTCGTAAATGTGAGTAAGAGCTACCAGCCCCCTGTATACATTTTGGGGTTCGAGGATTTGAAGGAGCTCCTAACTAGCCATGGTTTGGGGCAGGGTTGCTCCTATTGTCTTTCTGGGACTCATAGTGCTGACATTGTAGTTAACGTTGGTTGTCTTCCATAGGTGGTTGTTTACTACCCGCGTTACTGGGGAGGGTTGCCCATGATGTCCTTTGAACGCTGCTGTGAGTGATAGTGTTCGGGGAGTAACACTGGCTACCTTACAGGGAGTTCATTCCAAATCTTGAGGACATCCTTTTTCCTCCTCCAAATAACGTTTTGAGTTCTTTCATTTCTGTTTTTTCCAGTATTATCGCAGGAATAAATCACATCAAGGTAAAGAAATGGCAGATTTTAATTTCAAAGCATCCAGGTCAATATATACACAGTTTTAGAGTAACAGCAGCCCCTCTATGTCTCTGTCGAATATTGTAAAAACGACTGGATGGATTTACCCCAAAGCAGTCAAGGAAATTAAGTCAAAACTTTAGTAACACATTATTTCTTATGTAGACTGCATTGCCAAGCATTTTACATGCCACAGCTCTTCAAATACTGCATTTCTCTTTGGGAAAATGAATTGGAGTGGGCTGAAAACTGTGTTTTTATGTTTTCTTGATATACAATTGTTTAATTGTTCCCAAAAATGCTGAGTTGATGGTGGGGGGAGGGGAGGTGAAAAATATTTTTGGTGGAAAATGTCATCCAAATGCATCCAGCAAGTCAAATGTTGCTATTCTCTGTCAGGCTCTCAGCTTCAAAGCACCAAGGCTGATAAGGTTTTAAAGGAATATAAAAACTACTGGATGGATTTACCCAATACTAGTCAAGAAAATTAAGTCAACGCTTTGTGTCCAAGTTGTTTCTTATTTGGTCCAAATTTGTATATTGTTTTTTGCACTACGGCGGTTCAAAAACTGCACTTTTTCTCAATCGAAAATGTATTTCATTAGGCTGAAAACAAAATAAGTGTTTTCATTTTTGAATGGGGGTTCTTGACAAACATTTTGTCTGGAAACTTTCATCCAAATCCATTAAGCAATTAAAATGTTATTAGCAATAGAATTTTGGATACAAATTGCAGATTTTAATTTCTGAAAAACCTCTCAGCCTCTCTGCTGCAAAGCATGATGCTACAGTGTCAGTCAAATCTGTCCTGCAAGTCAAATGTTATTACTAACTGAATTTTGGTATTTCCTGTGATGCTTAGGTTTCCCCTTAACTACAGGGTGGTTACCACCTCCCTATAGAATTACAGGGCCTGCGGTAGCAGCCCTGACGTTATGGTTGCGTTGCTCAACCCATAGGAATTACACTTTTTGGACAGATTATAACTTTCACCCCCCAGGATGAATCCTTACGAAACTTTGCAAATAAGGTAAATGGCCCTTCAGATTAATTCTGCGAAGTTTGGAGAGGTTTTGTTCGAGGTGGCAAAGTTATAGGGCGGGTACCAAAATGTGTGGTTTTTCCCATGGATGCAATGGAAAAAAGGTTTTGCTCACGTCTACAGCCCAAACCACTGGACGGATTTTCACAAATTTGTGTGGCAGGAGTGGCGGCTTTGTCCCAAAAGTGTGCTTTTGTAAATTTGCTGTAAAGCCCAGTATTTTTTTTTTAAATGACCAAAAAGTAGGTAAAATAAAAAAGTAATATCTGGGTTTGGTACGTGGACCGACTTCCCTGTTCTGTTCATGGATGGGGCTCCGATTGTCCTAGAGGGCGGTGTGCGGTCCACAGACATTGTAGGCGCCCGGTGATTGAATGGTGAAAAACATGAGGTATGTCAGATTTTTGGAAACAACCGCTATGCTGGATTCATAGAAAATGGCCAGTGTCCGCGAACATCGCAGTGAAAACATCTTAAAAAGTACAACATTGCACTTGTCAAACTAATTAAATAATGTCTGGGGAGTTGAGGGTTGATGAGGATGGGATAGGATATTGCCTGGAAAAGCCCCAAAAACAGGTGTTTTGTCAACTCTGACGTGAACAGTCTGGATATCCTGGGCAGTCCTGTAATGTTTGCGAACATCTCAGATGTTCTGGGACATCTATGACTATTTCTGGATTGCAGGGTTGGTGAAAATCAGTTTTTTGGATGGCTTATAACTTTGGCACCACTCAATGAAACTGCATGACATTTTTGAATTGTATTCTAGACCTGACTCTGAATGGTTCTGCAAAGTGTGTTGGTGGTTTGTCAAGAGGGAACAAAATTAGAGCATGTCCCAAAATATTTTCAAGGCTTATAAATATGGTGCCATTTGATGAATTTGCACAACGTTTTTCAAAAAAGATTTTAGACCTAAATATGATTTTTTTTTCAAAGTTTGGTTGGATTTTGTCAACAGGGGCCAAAATTAGAGGGCGGTCTCCACATTTTTAGATGGCTTATAACTTAGGTGCCATTTGAGGAATGTGGACAAAAGTTTTCAGAAAGATTATAGACCCAGCCTTGAATGTTTGCACAAAGTCTTAATGAATTTTGTCAAGTTATATGACTATTTTAAGTACATATATTTTGACACTTTTAAAAAATAGAACATCTACGGATTTGCAGAAATCTTGTGTTTAAGAGCATTGGCAAGGACCTGAAAGCATGGAAAAATTAGTGATATACCTTTGGTGACCCTTGGAAGTGCCCAAGCAAATGCCTGCAAAGAGCCTGCATGGAGCACTGTGTTTTGTTGCAGCAGCAGCTTTTGCTTTCTACAGCCAGATGCTACGTGCCTGAATATGTGTGTTCCAATGCTTGACTCGTGGAGGCCCCTCCCACATTTGTGATCCATCCGATACAAAAACCAAGGACACGTGACTCTGCGCGCGTGCCCTCGGAAGTGTCCAAGCAAGTGCCTACAAGTAGCCTGCAGGGAACACTGCGTTTTGTTGCAGCAGTGGCCTTTGCTTTCTACAGCCAGATGATACGTGCCTGAATATGTGTGTTCAAAGGGTGTGTTACACTCCTGGACCTTCTCTTCTTGTTGACTGTTTAACTTTCAATATCTGTTTGATTCATGTATGGACTCTTAATGGACTCTTAATGGACTTGTTTTCCTTATACTGATTGTTCCTTACTCTTGCTTTTTATAGTTCGACTCGCAGAGACCCACTCACATTTGTGATCCATCTGATACAAAAACCACAGACACGAGCCCCTGCCCGCACATCCCTCGGAAGTGCCCAAGCAAGTGCCTGCAAGGAGCCTGTTTGCCTTTTTTGCAGGCGAGCAAGTGGCAGTCTCTCTTGGGGTACCAGTGCTTGGGGAAAGGGCTTTACATCTTTTGTTGCCGTTTAGTGTAACACAGTGCATGTGTAGTTATGAAACATGCTAAGTACATGTATAATCGGACTCGGCCTACAACAAGAAAGGAAACAATGACGTGGCTGTGGGCATATGAGGCCATATTGTCTGCACCCCTCATCTTCACTCCAGTTATGGGGACAATGAAAATGGCACTTGAGTTACCGTGCCTCCATCTCCCCCAACCTCTATGGACCTAGCCATGCTGAATCTCACTGAGGGCGATGTGTCGATGCTATTGATAGAATCAGGTGAGACAATTATTTCGCAGAAACCTGATGAAGCTCTGGTATGCTCTCCCCTGTTGTGGAATGGTAGCAAAGGTGTGAGTGGGGCTTCCTTCCAAATTTCGCCCCATCCTTGGGTACCGGGGAAAGCTTGGGTCCCGGCGAAAGCTCCCTATTGGCATTGTCCCAATATCCGTTGGGTCAAGAGGCGGATTGGGAAATATCTTCTGCACAGAAAGAGATGATGGGGTCGGGTGACAATTAGAAGGAGGGGTCAGTTGGAAGAATTAATGTTCAAATATTGGCAGAACTTTAGGTACATTTGACATTAATTAGAAATGTTATTATCACAGTTTAAATGTAAAAAGGTAAACAAGCCTCTACTGAAAAAGTAAAATGTGACTCAAGAGGGACCAACACAGAGCAGGATAAGGATTTGGGGGAGGGGATATCTGCCGATAATGGTGATTTCCTGACTCATATACCTAAACAATTACCAAAAATAAATCCCAGAAATAAAGAGGGTGCTGAGTCAAAAAGGCCACAGGAGATAAATAAAGTGGAGCCAGAACGCTCCTCCTCTCAAAAATCAAAGGGGTGGGGGGGGCGTAAAAAAAGAAAATATAAAAATAAGCAGAAGCAAGGTAAAGGTTTGAATAAAGGATCAAAGACAAATGTGCCTAATTTTATTAAAGAGGACTTGGCTATGACTGATGTTGTGTCTAATTTGGATATTACAGGAGATGAGGAGGTTATATGTAAGCAGGATGGGGGTTCCCTCGCCACTGATACCATCACAGAAACGATGAAGAAAAAATTTAATTCTAAAAATCAAAAGGGGAAATTAAAAGTAATGTCATTAGAATGGACCCATAATCAGAAAAAGGGTAGCCGCCCTAATGTTTCCCCCAAAAATCGGTGATTGAACTAACATGGAATCCCCATGAGCACCATTGTTTGTTGTACATCTAAAATATACTATTGAGACACACAGGAAAAATCCCAAAAAGTAAGACTGGCTAATGTACCAGGGAAGTCCCTGGGTGATGAAATGGGAGAGATTACGATTATTCCTCCCCCAAAATACATAGACTACAGAGGCCTATCCCCAGTGTCAAAGACACAGATTTTTGAAGATAGAGCCATCTTTCAATCGAATGGTCCGGTGGCTGAAAAACATCTGGTGGTTTCCTCCCCTTCTACTACTCAGAATGGTTCTGTTACAAATCTTTTAGGGGTTTAGCCAGTGAGTTGTAAGGGACAATATACAATGGAGATAAAAGAGAGCAAGGACTCTGTGACTGAACGTCTTGCCAGGAGAGTAATGAAATTAATGTTGGATGAACACCCAAATGTACATAATCCTCCTGGGTCTGTGGGAAACGTTCAATCCCAGAGTTCTTTGGGGATACCATCACATCAAGTGGTGGGTCTTGTAGATAGGCCGCTGACCCACAAACAAACAGATATGGTAGGGCCATCTAAAACTAAAGATTTAGAGAAAATTAATACACATTTAGGTATAGCAGAAACTATTGGAAATCCCAATCAGCATGACTTGAAACAGTCAAACAAAAATACTCTCCCTCCCAATACTTGGAACATGTAGCAACATTAAGGCCAGATTCCCCCAAAATGGTGCAAAAGAGCTATCTAAATCGGATGCAATGGAGAAAATGTTGTTACCCGGACAATCCGAGCTTGTTGCTCTATTACGTATTTGATTATGGGGGCCTGGAGTTGCTTACAAGAGGGTGTATTCTTGCCCTTCTGAATGAAATCCCTGCTCTGAGAGTGTTGTCTTCTGCCGATATCAAACTGGTCGACTTTATCCATCCGGAGCAATTAGACCATGTTCGCCTGGTACTGCATTCATGATCCACAAATGATGATATTCTCTTACAAGCAGAACTGTTTAATAAGATGGGTTATGAAGTTGTATCAGAGGAAAAGTCTTCAAGACACCCTCCCCTCCATTCCAACCCACGTGCAGATCATGATTCATCCACCAGCCACCCTTACGCCTGTGGCCATGGATGCGGGATGGCTGTGGTACGACCCATATGGATGCATAACTAGGCCAGGCGCAGGAACTATAACCGAGCGCAGGAAGGCAAAGAAATACATGGGCACTCGGGATCTCCACAACATCGGCTAAGACAGAAGACTGCTACCGAATCCACGGACGCTAATGGGACAAACGAACATGCATGCTGAGCACCCCCTGGAGGAATACTGGCAGACGAATTCTGGTGCGTGATCACACGTGCATTCAGCATAGTGGAACGTGTGCAAACGATAATGACTGACAGCTGGGTGCAAATGCAGTGTGGAGAATAGGCTCTGTGCAGCAGCCTGAGGGTGGAGGCAGAAGGTAGACCACAGGCACAATCAGACATATGGTGCACATGCTGCTAGCATATACCATAGTGCCGGAGACACTGACAGAAAATAGTCACTGGGTTACCCAAACCAAGCACCCAGCCCAGACAAGCGGGAGTGCACTACGAGGTATGTTTGGTCTGACCGGAGCTAATGCTGTGCTGCAACACAACAACATAGACCACAGCATTGCGTAAAAGGTTAAGAGGCAACCCTGGCAGTATGCTGAGTAAAGAATGAACATAAGCACACAACCATTACAGTGCAGCACCCGCATTGAGGAAACTCCCCTCGAGCTATGCTGGGCCTTGATGAATAAGCAATTCCCAGCTAGTGGTCCCGAGGTCTGCCCTAACAGAATAAGTCAGGGCAACCCCATAACTAACACCTGCGAAAAGAAGGGTCCTGCTGAACCTCCGACACACTGAGACAACATCCAGGCCACGGACTACAGGACTGAAACTGGGGTGACACTGAAAAAGCATGTCTGGAGTCAGAGGGAGAACCAGGAGAGAACAATAAGCTCAATGCAGAGCCCTTACAACCGAACTATGCATCGTCACCTGCGTTGGGACCTGTGACCCCCTTTGTGCTTTGCGAGTGCAGAAATTAGCCCCACAACAACATAAATATCAATACACTGCACAAACGGATAGACCCACAGGTCAAGCCCTAACCAAAGGGAAATAAAACTCTGGGGGGCACCACGATGGCGTCCAAACTACCCAAAACTAAAGGGAAGCAGCCAACAATGGAAGTGTACACAGAAACACCACCACCAGCTGACAACTCCAGGAACAAGAAGAAAAACATGCCAATAGACTCTACATCAGGGCACAATGACCAGCGGAACCTAGACACGATTGCGGATCTCAAAGTCACATGGGAAACCAAACTGGAGGTGGCCGTGGCAGAACTCAAGACATCACTAAACCTAAAGATCGGAGCAGTGCAAGAAGATGTTAACCTGCTGAGATAAGATGTCATTAAAATATTGGAGCGCACTAGCGAACTGGAGAAAACAGTGACCAAGAACGAGATGGCCTGCACTTCACATGTTACGGAGATCCACATACTGAAGCAACAAGTGACCAATATAGAAAATAGGGCGGAGGAAGCGGAAGGACGGGCCCGAAGGAACAACATTCAGATTGTGGGGTTTCCGGAAGGGGAAGAGGGACAGAACTCAATTGACTACATTGAAACCATGCTGCTACAGGAAATTTGGAGGCTCGACGCTCACGCAAGCGTTCACGGTGGAAAGAGCACACAGAGCCCTGGCTAGGAATACCCCCCCCGGTAGCCTCCCCCCCCCCCCCGAGGCCGATAATTGGCAAAATTTTGAAGATCCTGGAATTTTTCTAGAAAGGGGGCACGATACAGAGAACGTCCGTGACTATAACGGCGTATCCGGATTACACACTTTTAGTGCAAAGACGACAAATTAACTACGGGAGTGTGAAGAGGAGGCTGATAGAAGCGGGCTTCAGGTACATGCTGATGTACCCTGCAAAACTTAAAGTGATCCATGGAAAAAGAGCACTGTTCTTTGAAACTCCGGAAAATGCGACAGAATGGCTGGATACACAGAATTGCCCATTGGGGAGTGACAAACAAACAGGATTGAACATCAAAGCATAGCGGCGGATCCGACGATCGAGGTGCCGTATAATTTCAGATGTTGGGACTTAAATAAAGGTCAGAACAATACCAAGCATATATAAGCCTAGTGTTACAAGAATATAAGGGTGTGCATAATACACTATGACATAATTAATGGGAGGTACAGCAGACCTAATCCCATAACTCCATAGATAGTTTAGATAAATTACCGATAGGACGGTATCTTCCTGCTGAGTTCCTAGTACTGACTAGTCGAGATAGGACTAAATGCAGGATCGCCTGAGATCCAGGGATGGAGCTGGGCAAAAGTTGGGAAGGGGAAGGGTGGCGGGAGGGAGGGGAGTTGGGGGATTTGGGGTGTTAATAGTTAAAAAACAAGCCTACACACGTGCGCTGCCAAGTTGGAAGTGGACAATAAGAGGAGTTAGAGGAGGGACAGGATATAGCTGAAACATGGGAGACCTTAAGATAATGACATGGAATGTCAGGGGACTCAATAGTTATCTAAAGAGAAATAAGGTCATGATGTATTTAAAGAGACAGAAAACAGATATTGGCCTAATCCAAGAAAAGCACCTCACGAAAGAGAAACTAGAATTTCTAAAGAGAAAATGGAACGGCACCCTTATAGGTGCAACATACTCATCTTATGCCAGGGGGGTGGTTACCTGGGTGGCACCACACACCCCGTTCCAGCTGCTGCAGTCCATAGCCAAAGCATATGGGAAGATGGTAATATTAAGGGGACTGATAGAAAACAGAGAAATATACATTGTTAATACATATGCCCCGAACCAAGACACAGTGACCTATTTCAAAACCCTATACAGCAAAATGATACCTAGGTTGCCCGATCATACGGGGCAGTGATTTCAATTGCACACTAGACCCAAAAGTGGACAGGTCAGACGCAACATTTGATAAACCTACCCCTGCTGCCAAAGTCCTAACGACTCTGCTGCGGAATCTTCAGCTGGAAGACACATGGAGGCTGCACCACCCACAGGATAGACACTATTCACATTACTCAGCCCCACAAAACTTGTATACACGGTTGGATTACGTGTTCCCCCTGCAGGAGATCACGGGGGAAATTGTGTGCTCAGAAAATAGAGCGAGGGTCCTCTCAGACTACTCGCCATTAACCGTAACATGACAATACATAGCCCCGTGAGCTAAGATCCCTACCTGGCGATTTGGAGCAGAGGCATTAAAAGATACAGGCCTCAGAGGCAAAATTTTGGAATACTTCGAAAACAATACGGGGAGTGTAGAATCGGCTGGAACCCTATGGGAAGCATTCAAGGTGGTGGTGAGAGGAGCAGCTATAGCCAAATCCAAAGGACTGCAAAGGGACATACTGTTGCAATTACAGAATACAGAGGAGAAACTAGAGATAATACTAAGCAGTGGAGGTCACTCCCAGGAGGACGCTAGAAATATCACCCAACTGCAACAGGAATGTATGAGACACTGGGAGAGACTATGCAACCTAAACTATAAAAAATACATATAGAGACAACATGCTGAGGGGGATAAGCCAGGGAGATTGTTAGCGTGGTTATACAAAAGTGAGACCCCCAGACAAACGATTAGAGAGATACGGGGAGAGGGAGGACAAATATCAGAAACCAAAGAGGGTGTAAATGGGAGGTTCCTCAAATTCTATAAACAATTGTATAGTGACGTGGAATGTATGGAAGAGAGGGATATAGCAGAAACTTTGGAGGATATTGGCTTACCAAAAATAAGCGCTGAGTAACGGGAAAGTCTAGAAGCCGCAATTACACTAGAAGAGCTAGAGGCAGTGGTAGAGCAACTACCTACCAGTAAGACCCCGGAAGCAGACAGACTCCCCAGTGAATTCTACAAAATGCACATGAAAGAAGTGCTCCCCCCACTGCTGACAATGCTAAATGAAGCGTTCGAAATAGGAACACTGCCGGAATCCTTACGAGAAGCGATTATCATCCCACTCCTCAAACACAACAAGCCAAGCATGGACTGTGGGTCACACATACTGCTATCTATGCTAAACCAAGACAGCAAAATACTAACGGCTCTGTTGGCAAATAGAATAAAGCAAGTCATTAGCAGATTAATACATTCTGATCAGACTGGATATGTTCTGCAGAGAAGCATATCCAACAACCTCAGAAGGCTCCATCACGTTATAGAACAAACAGAAGGTGCCCCTAGCGAGTTGGCTATCGTGTCACTAGACGCAGTGAAGGCCTTTGACTCAGTCAAATGGCCTTGGCTGCTGGCAGCCCTAAGGGAATATGGGATGGGACCGGGGTACCTGAAATGGGTGAAATTACTATACAGCCAGAGTCAGAACCGGAGCGGTCATCTCAGAGAGGTGGCAACTCAGAAGGGGCACCAGACAAGGATGCCCCTGGTTTCCGATGTTGTACATTCTGGCATTAGGACCTCTAGCGATATATCTGAGACAACAATATTGAGAAGTGGGGATTTACACAAAAGGGCGACCGCACCTAATATCGTTGCACGCAGATGATATGTTATTATACCTGAGATACCCAGAAGAAAATCTACAATATATCCTAGAAATGATGGAGCGATTTGCATCGCTCTCATGCATTGCAGTCAATCCCAAAAAATCCTGTATATTACCCCTGGGGCGGTACATAGGGGTCCCACGTGCAAAGTTACCAGTACTACCAATACCCTGGGTGATAGATACCTTCAGATAACTGGGAATTGAAATCTACCACACAACAGAGGCAGAACACACACACAACACTGAGAAAGCACTGACAAATGTTGAGAACAGTATGAAGTTCTGGATTAAACACCCCCTGGCCATGATGAGGAGAGGGGCACTACTGAAGATGGTTGTGCTACCCAGATTATTGCACTGCTTTGGAAACATACCATATATAAAACCTAGGCGCTTCTTCGTCAAACTACAAAGCATATGCAGAGGCTTTTTGTGCTATGGGCCAAAACAAAGAACAGGTTAGCCCTATGGAAACTACAAAACACATACGATAAAGGAGGCATTAGGCTGCCTAACTTTGAGATCTATTACCTGGCCAGCCAATTAAGATATGTGACCGAGTAGAGGGGCCGCTGTTGAGCACGTTGGAAATGGCCGTCTGATCTAAGAGCTCCCGCTCCACCGAGAAATCCTGAGCTAGTTTATCCGTCCAGCGCTGCCTGTTTCGGCCCAGACGGGCTGGTGTGCTTGCCCGGCCGCCCGTGGGTGACCAGACGAAATCCTGAGGCCCGGGGTCCGGGGTCGCCGGAGTTACGGCACGATTCAGATTGACCGGCGCGCGGAGTGACAGGTATCCGGATGCGAGCTCCGGAGCAGTCTACTACAGAGCCGCGGCGCGGCCGGAACAGCTAGGCCCAAAAGGGGAGGAGCTTTGTCCCGGCTCTGCCCTGACACTCTTCTGGTGACACGATACGGCTTATGGGCTGCTGCGGTGTTGACGACTCTCCGGCCCGTTTCTGCTCAAAGCCCGACCCAGCCCCGGTGGTGGTTCCGCAGATGCTCAGCCCCATAGAACTCTTTACAAATCCTACAGGGCTGTGCGGGACGAGGCACCCGAAGTGAATCGCAGTAGTAATACCCACACGGACGACCGGTAAGGAGACGAGGCTGGGCGGAGAGGGGCCCCACGGGGTGCCATGGGGTTGGCCGGGCAGCAACTAAATCGGACCCGCAACCACCCTTGTTGAGGCGGTGTGCTCAAGTTTCTGAGCGGACGGGAAACCACACCCCTACCGATAACTGGAACACGGTGTGCTGCGCCACCTGGAACGCCATTACTCATGGGGGAATCACAGAGGCCGGCTAAGGGCACCAAGACTCCGGGGAGGCCGAGAAAGGGCCCCATGGACGCCTACACGGGGAGTCAGGGACAGGCCGCATCGGCCGACGCCCACTCGGCCGACACCGAGATCCCCGCTGCTGAATCCAGTTAGAATTTGGACAACCTAACAGCTATAGTTCAAAACGGATTCCGCTCGATAAACACAAAGCTAGATGACATAGTTTCTACCATCGGCTCCTTAAAGGCTAGAGTGGAGAAGGAAAGCCTACGCATAACGGAAACTGAAACCCGTATCGGCACTAATGAAGACGTTATTGCGCACAATAGCCGCGATACCACCCAAATTAAGGAAAGTATGACGAAGCTACAGAGCAAGTGCGAGGACCTAGAATCGCGCTCTAGGCGCAATAATATTCGTGTGGTGGGCGTAGTGGAATCTTTTGGAAAGGCCCAAATGGAAACACATCTTGAGACACTGCTTAAAACCCTGTTTGGGCCGGAGGCCTTCTCTGAACAATTTTTGGTGGAACGAGCACATCGTACGCTGGCCCCTGCACCTAAACCAGGCACGCCACCGCGCACCATAATCGCTCGACTTCTAAACTATAGAGACAGAGACACAATCCTACGAAAAGCAAGAGAGGCGGGAACCCTCTACTATGAGGAAAGTCGCATACATTTTTATCCTGATTTCTCCTCTGCAGTACAAGCGAGCAGAAGGTCCTATGAGCCAGTCAAGAAGCTCCTAAGAGAGCGCCAGATCCCATACGCTTTAATGTTCCCGGAAAAATGAGGCTTCAACATGCAGGCAGGGCCCATTTCTTCGAGTCCCCAGCGGAGGCCATGCATTATATTGAAACTTCCATACCCCTTCCTCCCAGAGGGGGCAGGCCGCACAAAATAACAGGCCCAGACCCGTGGAATGAGAAACACATGCAAGTCGACCCGGTGTGGGCCCGGGGCCCATATGAATAACTGATTAAGGTATACCAGGCACTTTGGTTGGTGGAGCTGTTGGACCTGATCGGCGGCCATGTGAAGCAACATGGCCACCCGTGGAATGTTCCATAAGTTGTATGGGCTACATCGTCAAGTTGGGGGTGATGATGAGGGGGGACGGGTGGGACAGGGTGGAGGGGAAGTTATGTTCAGTTGTTGGATGGACTCGAGGGGACATTTTGTTGAAAGTTTTGGCTGCCTTCCGGAGCTACCTCTGAAAGGAGGATGGGGGGGGACAGCCTGTTGGTGGAAAAGTAACATTTTGGTCGCGGCTGGGCTGGCACTGTCTACATGGCACGAACACTATGCACTTGTCAGATTTGGAAATGGCTAATGTGGCATCTAGGGTCCCCGGGGACGGGCTGCAGGTCAAGCTGCTGACGTGGAATGTGAGGGGATTGAATAATCCAGTTAAGGTTAGGAAGATATCCAACTACGTCTCCAGGCATAATCCACAAATACTGATGCTGCAGGAAACCCATGCAGTG
Organism: Ambystoma mexicanum; assembly: GCF_040938575.1. NCBI lineage: Eukaryota > Metazoa > Chordata > Amphibia > Caudata > Ambystomatidae > Ambystoma > Ambystoma mexicanum. The sequence continues at coordinate 801,383,273 of NC_090928.1, forward strand.
GGGACAGGTAATTCTCACATCCTGCCCGTGTGGGGACCCCAGAGGTACCACACGGACTACTCTACCCAGTCCAGAGGGGTTCTCACCCTTATTCACCCAAGCCTTGGGTTCCGGGTTGGTGGGCACAAGGTCGATCCCCAGGGGAGATTTGTCATGGTCTGGGGTGAGGTGGCTAACCAACAGCTTCTCCTGGTTAATACATACGGTCCCAACATTGATGACCCGGCCTTCTACCTGGACATATATCAGAAGGTTACAGCATTGGATGTCTCGGGTGTCTTATGGGGAGGGACTTCAACCTGACCATTGACCCGGTTCTTGATAGATCCTCTACGGTGATGAGACCCCCAAGCAGGACAGCATTGAACCTTAGACATGTCTTTGCACAGCTCTCACTGGTTGATGCGTGGAGGGAGGTTCACCCGGGCAGTAGAAGATACATGTTTTATTCCTCGGTACATGATTCCGAGTCTAGGATTGATTACTGGTTGGTATCCACACCTATGACGCCCTCTGTTGAGCCATGTGAAATCCTACCCCGCACCCTCTCCGATCACTCCCCAGTATTGCTGGAACTACTATTCCGGAACACCCCGAGTCCCTTCAGGAGGTGGAGAATGTCTGGTGGAATGTTAAGTGACCCCAGAGTGGTGGAGTCACTTCATGTTGAAATTTCGGAATTTCTGTCCAATAATATCGGATCGGTCGACAGACTCTCGATGGTATGGGAGACATTCAAGGTCTGGATGAGGGGTCTGCTGATGTCTAGAACTACGGGTATGTTAAGGGCTGTGAGGACCGAACTATCATCAGTTGAAGGGAAGTTAGATGCAATTGAGAAAACATATTCAAATACGCAAGATAAGAAAGTACTAGCCGATATACACACAAATCTCCAGGAATTTGACAAGCTTGCTTTGACGGAGGTCCGATATGTTGCGGCCCCGATTCGGGCACGCAGGTACAGGGAGGGCAACAAGGCTGGCAGGGCGCTCTCCAACCTAATCAAACACGATAAACAACCCACACAGATCATGAGCATACACACGGAACAGGGGAGGGTTCTCCTTGGGGATAAAGACATTAATGGGGAATTCATGGAATTTTACAAGAGGCTATACTCTAACCAAGATAAGAAAACATCTGCGGAAATCAGGACTTATCTTGAGGCCCTCTCCCTCCCTAGGCTCCCGGACGAGGTACGACTGGCAATGGACCAGCCGGTAACGATGGAAGAAATTGGGGAAGCAATCAAGGATCTATCAACATGCAGGGCACCGGGGTCAGATGGGTTACTACAGGTGTGGGAGGAAGCACTTGAATCCGGCAGGTTGCCCTCAACTATGAGAGAGGCCATAATAGTGGTACTCCACAAGCCCAGGCGACCACCACAGGACGTTTCGTCCTACAGGCCCTTATCACTCATAAACACAGACGCTAAAATCTTTGCAAAGGTCCTGGCGAATCACCTTCTGCCGGCAGTCCCGGCCCTAGTCCACCCCGATCAAAATGGGTTTGTCCCTACTCGATCTACAGCCCTAAACCTCAGACGACTCTTTGGTATCATGGCGCAGATCGACCCCGCGAGGAGCGCAGTGGCCATATCCCTTGACGCTGAAAAAGCGTTTGACTCGGTATCGTGGGTTTCGGTGCTTGAGGCGTTTGGGGTGGGTCCCACCTGGGGTGGGTCCCACCTTTATACGATACGTAAAACTCCTATATACGGAACCTGGAGCCCGGGTCCTGACCAATAAGACCATTTCCGAGATGTTCCTTCTAGAAAGGGGGACCAGACAAGGATGCCCTTTCTCGCCCCTACTATTCGCACTGACCATCGAACCTATGGCGGCGGCCGCGGTCTGTTTTAGACACTTAGACAAAGGGATCACTATGAAAGGCTCCACCCAGCTAATCTCGCTTTACGCGGATGACACACTACTATATGTCAGGGAACCTGAGGTTAATATAGCACCCGTCATGACTGAGATCCAGGGGTTTGCAGACTATTCTGGGTATACCATAAATATGTCGAAATCAGAAATATTCCCCCTGACTCCTGCCACCCAATGCCCTACAGACACAGTGGGACTCAAGTGGTCCGCGGACCACATTAGATACCTGGGAATACTGGTCTCCAGGGACAAGCTCACACTCTACGCAGATAACCACGAGGAATCCCTACAGGCAATTGGCTCCAAGCTTCAGATCTGGGGGCGGCTCCCAATTTCATTAGCCGGCCGTGTTGCCATTCTTAAAATGGTGGTCCTCCCTAAACTTTTATACCTATTTGTTAATATTCCTATATGGCCGGGCAGGGCCTTCCTCTCCAGGCTTAGATCCATGGTGGTAACATTTCTGTGGAACGGTAAGACTGCTAGGATTAGCTGGGAGAGGATGGCGGAGCCCTATGCCTCTGGAGGGTTGGCGGCCCCCGATTTCGAACGTTATTATTACGTCTCCCAAGCTCAATTTGCGAAATATTGGTATAATGACGAGAACGATACACCCCACGCATGGATAGAGGAACACACCACACATTCCACGAACATACAGTCAGTTATTTTCGATCCAAAGTATAAAGACACATGTGCATACAATCCGGTTAGCTGCACGGTCAGGGCATGGATGGCGATATTTGAGAGGCTGGGAGTGGAGGTCCCCTACAACCCAGAGGTGCCGCTTTGGGATTTCCCGGGCATACCCCCCATGCATGATACTAACATACAGGAGTCCTGGGACCCTAACAGGGAAATGAAACTGGGTGACATGTTTGTGAATGGTGTTTTTGCGGACCGGGGTCTCTTCCTGAGGGCACTGGGGGGTGGGCCCCTGAAAAAGTTGCAATACTACCGTATGAGGTCTGCATTCCAAAAGAGGTGGCCTCTCTTCTCGGATGAGCCCCCACCCCATCCATGTGTGCAATTGGTAACATCTAAAAATGGCTTGGGGATTGCAAGGTTGTACACAGCCGTGCAAGCTCACACCCCCACATTGAATCAGATAAAGGAGCAGTGGGAGGCAGATTTGCAGGGGACCATTGAAGAAAAGAAATGGGCTAACTATTGTGCATTATCCAAGAAGGTTTCGCTTAAGGCGGGTCTAAGGGTGATCCAATTTAAAATCCTGAACAGGCTACATTATACGCCGGCCAAAATCGCAAGGTGTGCACTGGATGCCTCTGACGCCTGTCCTAAATGTAATGCTCCCCAGGCTGGATCCTTTCACATGTACTGGGACTGCCCGGTACTGAGGGGATTCTGGGGGGAGGTGGCTGAGCTCCTGGAAGAATTCACTGAGGATCCCCCCGATTTGACTCCTCAGAAATACTTGTTTGGGGACATTGGCAAGCAACCAGAGAAAATTAGAAGATTATTTAACATTGCATGCGCTATTGCCAAAAAATGTACTTTACAAAAATGGAAAAGTTCTCTCCCGCCCACCCTAAACCAGTTCCCCTTATCGAAAAAAACATCCCCAACAAACTTTCAACCAAATGTTCCTTTCACAGAACCAATCCGTCCAGTCTACAAATGGTCATGCAGCTCAATGTGTAACGTACAACAAAAATCCTTCAAATATTTACGACAATTCCTCAATCACTAAGTGAAAGTAAAAGACAACATTAGAATAAAAACTTTACAAACCATGGACTCCTGTCCAGTGTGCAACTACACTGGACTGTGAGGACATTCACTAGCCTACATCTTGCTCGCTGCGCCATAGGGCATCAAGCTGCACCTCACTGAGGAGGCCCAACAAGGCTGAAACATGTCTAGGGTTGCTTGTGTTTCCGTGCAGAGGGGACCTGGCCTAGCAGTTCGGGCTGAACTACTACCATTGGTGGCAGTACCTGACTGATTTGCATATGGCTGGACCCCTTTTGCAATGGCGCAGACAGGCTAAAAAACGGTGGTGTGGAAGGTTGCCCAGAGCAATGCCAGTGGTTCAGATTCATTCAAAACCTTCCACCCATCACTTTTTTGCTTACTGTTTGTCTCACTTTGTGAGAGAGGATATGCCCAGACTTGGGTCCCTTGCTTGCTGCGCCATAGGGAACCAAGCTGCACCTCACTGAGAAGGCCCAACAAGGTCGAAACATGTCTGGGGTTGCTTGTGTTTCCGTACAGAGGGGACCTGGACCTGGCTTAGCAGTTCGGGTTGGGCTGCGACCATTAGTGGAAGTACCTGACTGATTTGCATATGGCTGGACCCCTTTTGCAATGGCGCAGACGGGCTAAAAAACGGTGGTGTGGAAGGTTGCCCAGAGCAATGCCAGTGGTTCAGATTCATTCAAAACCTTCCACCCATCACTTTTGTGCTTACTGTTTGTCTCACTATGTGAGAGAGGGTATGCCCAGACTTGGGTCCCTTGCTTGCTGCGCCATAGGGAACCAAGCTGCACCTCACTGAGGAGGCCCAACAAGGCCGAAACATGTCTAGGGTTGCTTGTGTTTCCATACAGAGGGGACCTGGCCTAGCAGTTTGGGCTGGGCTGCTACCATTGGTGGCAGTACCTGACTGATTTGCATATGGCTGGACCCCTTTTGCAATGGCGCAGACTGGCTAAGAAACTGTGGTGTGGAAGGTTGCCCAGAGCAATGCCAGTGGTTCAGATTCATTCAAAACCTTCCACCCATCACTTTTGTGCTTACTACATTTTAGGAACTGCTTGCAAAAGCGCCTTACACCACATCAAAATGTTAGGAATGTACCATTCCACTATACAGAATCTTCTGCAGAGACTGTACTATGCAAAAAGTCAAATTCATAAAGGAATATGCTCTCAGTCTAGGCCACAATCGATCGAAACAGAGGATTTGTCCAATTCTTATGGATTTTTGTTAAGTGAAAGTAAGTAAAAACTCAGCTGTGTGTTCTGTTATCTATTCTGAATCGAGAGCTTTGTTAATGGTGTCTGTAATCAAATCTTTTATAGCTGGTAAAGGGTCATTGTCCAAGATAAATTAAGTTCTTGCATCTAATAGTAAGTCTAAACATCCTTGATGGTAAAGAGTTTTATTACTAGGGCTCTCCATTTGTCTGCTGGTTTCATTGTTATAGATGAATCTTCAACGAGTTCTCATAACAATCTTAAATGTTGTTTTGTGATGTTACCCTTTTGTTGTCTGTAATAATTGATTTTCCTCAAGTCTCTGGTTGTTTTAAGTTTGAACATATCTATTATGAAATGGTTCACTTGCGAATGAAATGAATTATTGGGTTTCAACTCCAGAAATTCATTGGTGCTTGATCTCTCCTGTGTCTCAGGTCACGTATTGAAGAACACTTTTAATTCCATTTTTCTAATTAGTTTATATAGATTTTTCTCTTCCTCAAAATAGGAGCTGTTATTGAACGGAATATAGGATGAACCCAAATTAAGCATGTGAAGTTGTGAATTAGTCAATTGTTTTCGATTACATATTCATTACTGTGGAGTTATGTATTTTCTCCTCGCTATTTGCTTTCTTTTTGCATCTTCTGGTTTTCCTCCTTCTAAAAAAGGGATCGGAGTGACTACTGTGGCCAAAGCAGTACTGGTCCCTGGCTGTGTTGGCATGATCTCCCTTGCTGGTAATAGCACTGTGTTGATTGTGTTGGGGAACTCTCCCTCTCCACTCTTTACGTCGCTATTATCGGTATTGGTAGGGATAGGTTGTTGTCTGGGTTGTCTATTTGGGACTGGTCTTGTGAAGTCTCAAATCACAGTGTTCCAGACACGGTTTCCCTCTTATCTCCTGTAAACCCCAGGTGCTCAGTAATGACATGACCAGGGCACCACTCTTGAATTTCAGGAATGTATTTGCTTTGGTTGTGCGTCTGTGTGTAGTTCAAATAGGATGACCTCTCCATGGGTGAGGGCAGTAGTGCTCTAAATCTTCGCCTGACCTGTTGGAATCACAACCCCTTATGCCCTGTTCTCATGAATTTGCATTTAAAGGGTGCATCCTTCCTGTCCCTCCCCACATCTAACATTCCTTTCCCAGCACCTCCAAGCTCTGCAGCAGGATAAAATTAGCATTTATCTGCACAGCACAGGTGCCTCTGACCTTGTCTTCTCTCTTGAGGGATGGGAGGGGAATTTGTCTGAGGATTGCACTAAACAGAGCTGCAGCTCCACATCAGGGTCTTCATGCTAATCATTGTGTACAAGCACTAGATATAAAATATGGAGGCACTCTTGCCATGTCGGCACGCTGACCTCGCAATTACTGCATCACCTTTCTGACTCCATTTTCTCTCTCTCCACCTACTTCAACTCCCTTCTCGCACCCTATGCAAGACATACCATCATGTTCTACGTCTAAACATTGCACTTATAAAATGCTGCCCTATCTATAACCTTTGAAACCACAAAATTTGTACATTTGCTGCTCTTTCCGTGTTGCTATGTGATATATCTAATGTGTGTCAAAAGTAACTACAAATGATACATGCGCCTTCTTCCGTGCCAAACTTAAACTGGCCACACCTCCGCACTTGTTAAAATGTCTTTTTCAGCCTGAACCTTTTTTACCTGGCTGGGACGCACTATGTGTATCCCAACATTTGCCATGATGTAAAGCATTTTTCTAGATTTGATAGTGTGCCTATTCTAGGTTTCGATAGTGTGCCTTGCTCATTAAGACACGTATAATGTTCTTATCATGACTAAAATATATATTGGAATTGATCATTAGAATGGAACATTGTGAGACTATTTACAATGTTAGGACAGTTAAATTAATTAGCTCCTTTGAATTTGTTGTATAAGTACTTTTGCAAAAAAAACACGCACCCTCCCCCAAGATATCTGTGTTTTTCTATTGTATCCCAGTTGTCCACAAACACTGGGGTTGTTCTAGAAACACACACTTGTCAGCATGATTCTTAACCAAATAGAAATAGACAGAGGCAGGGGATATGAAGCAGAACGTGTGAGAGAGATAGGGAGAAAGAGAGTGAAAGCAAAAGAGAAAGAGAGAGAGAGAGAGAGAGAGAGAGAGAGAGAGAGAGAGAAACAGAACACTGCATGAAACGCTACATGCAAAACGAAGTGTGTACCTATGGATTTAGTTACTTATGCAGGAAGATAGTTATTGGTTCCAATGGAAAGAATATACTATGCAGCCATGCTGGGTTATGTTAATTGCTATGGGTTGAAAGCACAAATGTTGGTTGTCTTACCAAAATGGCCAAATTATATAGACTGAAATCTGTAAGCATACATGTGATCTACTAGAATTTTCTGACATTGGAAACATTTTATTTTCTTTCAATATAAATGCTGAGATGGATGTTTCAGTTTGTTGTTTAATTCTGGGGGAGGGGGAATCAGAGGTTTTAAGCTAAGTTGATGATAGATTTGGGGAGCTAAATTCATCTTTACTTTTGCGACCATGTCCCACCATTCATGTAATCTCTAATGTTCATGGAATGTATTGAAACGTTATCTTCTATGTTGTTTTTAAATTATTACTTAGTATAAGTGGAACACAACTGAAGAATTAGCTGTTGGGATATGATTAATGTCAACGTAACTGTTGACTTGCATTCTTTATGCAAGTCTACTTTTGTATGCCCCGCACTACTTTCGACTGGCTGTTCAATCATGTCAAAGATGCACACATCTGAAAAAGTGATTTTAGTAGAGACAGCCATTTAAGTTTTATGTTGCCAACCATACCATAATGAAATCTGATCATGTTTCGGTGATGAGAAGTAGTCATATTAAATACATTAATAGAATTGCATTTGATTAGATCGCAATCCACAAATTAATGCACAGATTAGTTCAGGAATAAAGGTGTGAATAGCGTAGCCTCTGCGTAGACCCAGCAATGGAATCTTAGATCCACAGTGCATATGACATGTAAAGCAGGCGCACGTTTTAGCTTGACTGTTATAATATGTGGAACGTGATATGTTAACTAATCAAAGCACTAGGGCCATTTTGGCAGATTGTTGAAGGTGTCAATATTGCCTCTCCATGTATTGATGCCACCTCACCCATTTCACAAACACATTTCTGTAACATAGTCTATAAGCAGCTAAATGTCTAACTAATATACCGTGATATCTCTGGGCCTGGGCGTATGACAAATGCTGTAAATAAAAATAAATACATTCCAAAACTAAAAACGTGAGCAAATCGTGAACACACAGATTGTGTGTGCCATTCTCATCCCCACTTACACGCATTGAATTCACCAAGTGTTGAATGCATATTTCACAACAGCTCTTGCTGAGGGATACATGTTTGAAGATGCAGAGAGAAGCACAACAAAAAAAATCACTTTGAAACAGCATTTGAAAAAGATGGACATAAGATGGTGACGGGGATGTCGAAATATATACATGCAAATGTTAATGAATTTAAAAAAATCAATCAATTAGCGTTTATGACCATTGTTGCTCTTATAGTGAGCAGCACAATAATTCCCAACAAAAACAATGCTGGGTCCTAAACTATAGACGAGTAAAAAATAAATTAATAGTTCCAATTATTTGGAAAACTCATTCTTAGAGTCACAATGGAAACGTGGTTTTAGAGAGAAAGCACATTTCAATTGCTCACAAAGCCTTTCCAACGAGTATGGTTATTTTCTGATGTAAAGATGAATGTTTCTATGGGATCGCTTAGTGGGATTTTTGAAAAAACTAAATCGTTCAACAAAAATGCAACTTGAAAACCCCTGTAAGCAACCCGGCCAATATCTTGGGGAAATAGAGACTGCACCTGCCATCGACTTCCTGTCTAGGCCATTTTGTGTCTGCTTAATACAGGAGAATTGCATGTTGACTTTGATAAGGCACATCCTATCAGAGAATCTCATTGATTGTTCCCTCAAAGCCGGCCAGATAAGGGATCAGCACCAGACACCATGTCGCCATGCCATTCCTTTGCATCTCTTCAGATAGCACTGACGTGAAGATCCACATTTACCAGAGACATCTGCACTGAAATCCAATATCTAGGTGTATGAAGTACATCGTCAGTAGATATATATATATATATACACACAGTGTTGGCGGTAGCATCTCTATAATTGTGCCTAAAAGGGCATTTGCATTTGCATAGAACTAACGATGCTGAGCAAAACATTTATAAAATATAGATCGGAGGAAGAATTGCTTTAGAAAGTTATCTACTGGAGAAATGACATTTCTCGGGTAAACTCTGTTTGGGAGGATTTACACTAAATCTGCATGGGAACCAGGGCTCTAGCAGCAATCATGATCTTCATTTGGTTTGGCAAAATCTGTCCAGTGGAGTGCGCATGAGCATGTGTTTTGTGCTCATGTCCAAAGGCCATGTCCCAGGAACAGTGTCCACTGGGCACAGTGCCTACAGGGCATGGCTGCGGGGGAATGATCAGTGGAAGGTTTTGGTGTGTCTGTGGTCCTAGAATACTGCCAAAACATAACTTCCCCGGCACAGGTTCTGGTGACCATTGTGGGTTTGTGAGGGTATGACATAAAATACAAAAGCAGTCATGGTTAACTTTCTGCAATAAAAATCACCAACACAAAAGTGTGAACGTTACATAAAGGGATGGCATGGTTAATGTGTGTTCATTCTGCACACATGACAACTCACCACACATCAGTAAAGAAAGAGCTGAGGAAAACTATTTGATTTTATTTTAGCCCAGAATGCATACATTGTGTTTTGTTAGGGTTCTCTTAAAGCGCAGTCCAAAGGAACGTGCAAACATATTATCAAGGTCAGCATATCATGAGCATGTCTAAGGATTTTGCAACAGAAGGTGACCCAAAACTTTCCTTCAAAAAGTTTCTTCAGTGAAAACACCATTGAGGACTCACTTGTTTGTGAGAGTAACCATTCTTCAGTTGAACTGGTGGAAAACCATTTCTCACGATGAAGAGTAATTTGTGGACTGAAAATAAGCTTCTCGTCTGAAATAATTTCAGCACATTTTCATGTAGAAAACGGTAAAATACATCTCCAATGTTTCACTGCTCTTTAAGCTTAGTCATTGAGTATGGATACATATTACACAGTCTGCAATACTCTGCAGTTATGATTAAGTAGGACTCCCAATGAATACTTCATTCTTTTCTTAAAGATGTAATGCTCTATTACTGTCCATAGTGGATAACATTCATGATCGACCCTATTTATATGAAGTATGTGACAGTGACGGATTGCAATAAGCATATTACGAAAAGAACTTTGTGTGGCATCTTTATCAGTCTCATGTCCCTGCTCTGCTGACAGGGGCCGATTCTGAGGTGCATGCAAATGTAAGAAAGTGTTCCTCAGTGAAGGACGAACACTTTACTTACAAACACCACATTCTGATGAAGCTAGAATGTGGTGCAGGGACATGACAGCTTCTGCTTGTGCATGTGCCTGATTTATGGCTTGACAACAGCCCTAGCAACCATCAGGAATCCAGGGTTCTCCTCCCTGCAGCACGACAAAAAAAGGAGTACAAATACAGTACCTTTGAGGTGCCATGAAACTCCACTGAACACTGTTTCCCTTTATAAACATAGCATTTCTTAGTCTGCAGCACCACTTTTCTAGTTTAATGAAAGTTTAAGAAAATGCTCTTAAAGTGGCAAAGTGTCAGTCCATTAAGAAATGTTGCAATGTCACTGGAGCACATGTTTCCCTCACAACGTGTGATTTTAGCAGCTTTTGCTGCTGGGAAGCACAACAACTCCCCTCCAATATTTCCACCCACATCGGAATGATGGTGATGGAAACTGAAGTGAAGAATGTTGTATTTCCACACACTTCTTATCCCAAGCTCAGAATCAGGTGCTGGGTCAGTCCCTTTTTTTCTTATGCACTATCATAATGATCTCTTTAGGCCACTACTGCACCTCATTACAGGTTTGGCGCTAGCCTTGCTGGTAAAACCAGCAGGCTGTGGCTGAACTTGCAAATATTACCGGCACCCGGGAATGCCCAATTACCGGGTCATTACGGCCCCACCGGACCCGGTATTTGGCCATTCCCGGGCATCTGTAAAAAATGCTCCCCATGGCACCACAGGGCTCAAATGGGAATGGAGAGGCCGGATGCACCGGCATCATCCGATGCACCGGCACCATCCGACATGCTCTGCTCGTAGGGGCCCGTCTGCCCGCCAGGTCTGACCTGGTGGGCGAAAAGGCACCCGTGAGCAGAACTCATAGTTTACTGGTCCGGTAACTATGGTACCGGCAACCTTACCGGTACCGTAGTTACCAGACCGGCAAACTTGTAATGTCTCACAGTTCTTGGGAGCATTATTAATGTCAGAGCCTGTGGTAGATTTTAGACAGTGGGGGTCATTCTGAGGTTGGTGCTAAAGGAAAGACGATGCTGGTAAAGGAGTACCGGGATCGATTAACACTACAGGATATTCTGACCTACCAGACTGCTATTAACGGCATTGTAAAGTATGGAGCCGTTAATAATGGTCTGGGCACGCGCACGTGACCCCCCATGCTGGCATTAGCGCCATGCTGTAAACTGGAGTAGATCCCAAGTGAGGCAGAGATGCAAATAACGGCCTCATGAAGTTGGAAAAAGTGCTTACTGGCATGCCGTAAATACCGGCATCACCGACCTACCGGTAAATGCCCTGAGCAGTGTTCCCAACTGCCACAGGTGCACACAATCAGCACAGGTGGAGGCAATGGAGTCTGACCCAGTAGAAAAGGAGCACACCCACACACCACACTCCCTCCCACACCAAGATGATTCCAATAGTTGTAGCATTACTGGAGCTTGAGGAGGTTGCCTCAACAACAACAACAACAACAGCTGCCACCACAGAGGAGACGCAGGAGGAGAAGGAGGGTGAGACAGGCCCAGCATGCCCCACCAGTGCAGCCACAGTTACCACGCCGGCAGCCCCAAATCCCTCGCATCAGAGCCAGTCCTTTCAACCTAACCCCAGAGCAGATCCACACCCTGTGCGGTCTGGGCCGTGACACCATCACCACCATAGTTGACCTGATACACGACGACATAGTGAGCCTGATTGAAATATGCACCGCCATCCCCCCTCTACTGAAGGTAGTGTCACTTCCTTGCAACAGGCACCTACCAGCACACAGTGTGGCACATTCATGGCATATCTCAACCCTTTTTTTCCAGGATACTGAACCAAGTGCTGGATGTCCTCCTTAAGCACACAAGGGACTACACATCCCTACCACAGACTCCCCAGGAGATATTTTATATAAAAGTTGCCTTCCATGCACTGGCAGGCATGCCAAATTGTGTAGGTGCCCTCGACTGCACCCACGTGGAGTTGGTGGTCCCGCATGCCATGGAGGTGGTGTACTGCAACCGCAAGCAATACCACTCCATCAATGTGCAGATGGTATGCGACACAAGCAAGATCATCACACATTGTTGTGCCCGATATCCAGGATCGACTCATGACTCTTTGGCCCTGCGGAACTCCATGCTACCACGCTTCATGGAGCGACATGCTGGACGACGTGCCTGGCTGCTTGGTAAGTAGCAGGACTGGCACATGGCATTGAAAAGGGGGGAGAGATGCACACACCACCATGCTGCCAATGGTGATGTGACTGCACGATGTGCACATCACCAAACATTGTGTCCAAAACCATCACAACCCGTACAAGACACACAAATCCCATATGAATGAAGTAAGGTCGACACCTATCACGACATGACTAACAGACTAACAGGAAACCACCCCACATCGCACAACACGTGCACCACCCATCAGCGACCCTCACCCTCTGTAACACCATCCTGCACCATGCAGTGCATATGCACCATGTTGCTGTCTCCAGCATGTCACCTCACAGGACAAGCATCCCTGGGAGTGCATCAAACTGAACCTACTAGGGAATCCACTGTCCAGCACAGGGCTGGCACACTCACAGGAGTGCTGCATGTCACCATGGGAATGATCAATGCTGATTGCCCAATATTGCACAGACTACTGCCAACGCTCCCCCTAAGTAAATCTCACAGGACACAACACCTCTCTAATTTGACACTAACACAGCTGTATGCATACACGATGCATGTGCAACAAGACGGCAGTGCACACCATGTATCATCTTGAAGATGCAACCCACACCATTAGACCATGGCACAGGACACATGAGGGACAGAAAATGGCGTCAATGCATCCAGGGACATGTGCATGTGGGCAACGGTAACCTGCTGGAATGTGTGACTAGTACAGCTGTCCCTCATGATTCCCCTGATATTTACCTTCATTTTCCTCTCATACAGGTGATAGTGGCTATCCCTTGAATCTGTGGCTCCTCACCCCTGTCCGAAACCCACAGAAGAGGCACGAGGAGGACTACAGTCGTTCCCATACCCGTACCCGTGTGGTCATCGAGCAGACCTTTGGCCTGTTGAAGGCACAATTTTGCTGCCTCACCCGGTCGATTGGGGCACTCCTCTACAGGCATGAGAAGGTGGCCAAGATCATCATGGTATGTGTAATGCTGCACAATATGTGCATTCGCCAGAACGTGCCCCTGCCCCCTGACATTGAACTGCTACCACCTGATGAAGATGAAGGGGAAGATTAAGATGTGGCAGGACATCATCACGGTATCGATGCACAGGAGGGACGTGTTGTGCGCCAGTCAGTGATTGCACAATATTTCTGACACACATGTCAGCAGAGGGTGACATGACGGTTGGACAGAGGGCACTGGGTGTGTGGGTACATGTACACTAAGCACTGTAAATGATTAAATTACACATGCGCATTGATGAATGTCCACTCAGGTCTTCTTTTTCGAACAACCGGTGTATTGAATGTAACAATATAAACATAAGTGACAAAACCCTCCACCACCCTCACTCCCCTCCCCCTCCTCCCACAACTCCCCCACACACCCTCAACCCTCTCCGCCTCCCCCCACAACTCCCCCACACACCCTCAACCCCCTCCCCCCACAACTCCCCCACACACCCTCACCCCCCTCCAGGTCCCCCCACAACTCCCCACACACCCTACCCCTATCCCCCACCCCCACAACTCCCCCACACACCCTCACCCCTTCCCCCTCCCCAACAACTCCCCCACACAAGTCCCATTGAGTCCCCAAAGCCTACATGAGGCTGCCATAACATTCACTCACCACTCCCTGAGCCAGGGGGTGGCATGTCCCGTCGGCGCTGTGCACAGACCGACCTGTGGAGCGAGCTTGTTTAGGTGGAACTGCAGGACGACGATGTGGCCTCCTGCTGAGGTTGTGGGGTGGCATGACCTGCCTCCAAGGCATCCACGATGCGCCCTAGCACCTGCCTGAGGGCCGAGACCTCCTCGCAGAGGCGGCTGGTGTTGTCTGTAATGGATCGGCCTTGTGCAGCTAACTCTGTACGCCACTCCTCTCTGGCCTGACGGTTGTCCTGTACAAACTCACGAACAAGTGCAGTGAGCAGGCCAGTCCGCTGCGGCCCTGTGGGTGCACCTGTGTATGTGCTGGGAACCTGGCTGTCTTGTCCAGCCTGCTCATCCTCCCCAACATTGAAAACTGGACTGAGATGTCCCTGGGTGTGGACATGGCCGGACTACTATGGGGTGGCGGCGTTCCCGGTATCGATCAATGATACTTGGGGGGGGATGCAATTTGGGTTGGGGTATGGACCACATCCATAATGTCGTCCTCCATGGTGCCCCAGATTGTCCTCCTGGCTGTCATCCACTGTCAGGGGTGCCGTGGCTGGCACATTCCCAGCCACACTAGACTCCTCCGAATGGGGTGTCTCACAGGTGTCTCCAGGTAGGACAGTGGGTGGGGGTGGGGGTGGTGCTGTGCCCTCCACAGGCCTTGGTGGTACAGGTGCAATGTGTACCTGCGGTGGCTTGGTTGCTGGGACACGGCGCCCACTGGCTTCTCCCTTGGAGGTTGACGTCTGCTTGCTGTCCTCCAAGGGACCTCTTCCTGGGTGTGCCCTTCTCAGGGGTGGCGTCCTCCTCATCACTGTCATGGTCACTGCCTGTGGGGGTGGAAGAGAGGGACGGCATGAGTGATGTATTGATAGGCATCATACATATATTGGGACAATTGCTCATCCACACAATTGTGGGTAATAGGCATTTGTGTTGGGAAGGGCACGTCATTTCATACATGGGTGGTTAATGCAGGCATATGTCGGCGTCACTCATGTGAGCCAGGAACAGTGCTGTCCGACATGCGTACTATTTTGGTCATGCACGCTGTGTGCCTCGTGGAATTTCCTACTTTGTGTGGTATGTGTCATGTACGATATTGCCTTGCAGCAGGCATCAGCATGTGTCTCTGATGCTTCGGCCTCCTTTACAGGGAGTGTGTGTGTGTGTGGCCGACAATGGCGTGACTCTTTGTAGTGACACTGGCGTTGACTTTCATCAGATTTGGCATAGCAGTGTTTACTTTGGACACTCACCTCCATCGCCAGATGTAGTGGCGCCACACTCCATCTCGCCTACGTCTTCAGTGGATTCCGTCCCAATCATGCTTGCGCATGTGTCCTCCCATGGGGTGAGCTTTATGGGTGAACTAGGTCCTCCTCCAGTTTCCATGGCCTGGCTGCGATTGACGGATAATATGTTTCGCAACCTTAGGCACCGGTTGTCCCATAGCTTACGCCAGTAACCTTCTGTGCAACAAGTGCCCAGATCTCTTTTTTACATAGCACTGCCTCTCTCCTCATGTTGCTGGAGAAGACTGTGCCTGCATGCTCGTGCAAAGTGTCCACAAGCATCTGGAGCTCGTCCTGATTGAATCTTTCCTTTCTGAGGCAGGCAGATCCCTTCTTCAGGGCCTTCAGCATTCTTGTGTTGTAGGAGGAAGTTTTCTGACAATCAGCAGTGTCCCAGGGGTCCTGTGTGCTGAGGGTGGCAATGGATTGTGCTTTTAAAGATGGCCACCGTGCTCCTTCCCGTTCCTATGCGATGACGCTATTTCCGGTTCCTCTAATTAGTGGTGACCGTAAATAGTGGTGTCCGCTAATTATGGTCACCGCTATTTACGGTCACAGCTAATGACGCATTGAACTATGTCGGTAGTGTTATCTGCGCTTAGCTTGATGCCGGTAAGGGCTTTTTGAGAGCCTTTTGCAGAATGGCGCTAGGTACCTTACTGGCATGGCGCAAAGCTTGTGCCCGCAAAGTCGTAATAGTCCTCTATTAGCTGACTGGTGCCAGCACGGACACGCTATTTGCGCCATGCCGGTAAGGGACGTTACTTACCTCCAAACTCGGAATGAGGGCCAATATGTGGGTTTATTAATATGAATTTGATGAATCTGACATGTTTTTGTGTTTTTGTATATTGTTGTGTAAGGTTGACAAATTAAAAAAATAACACATCAGCGTAATTCCTTCCTCTAGCATGGATCATGCTGTATGCACAGATAGCCAGTGTAAATGCCAATCTGCATCTAGCCAAGTGCACCGAATTGGCCAGATGGGTATTTAGCTTCTCCCTCTACTCCGAGCATCCATCTTACTGTCTATGCATTTAAATAATGCGTCATTGCAGCATACCCTTCTTACAGAAACAATTTGCTTAAGAGAGTTTGGGGTTCAATTTGATACACTCAGTGATAGAGTGTATTCCATAGACATTGATTGCAAGATGTACAATATATATATATATATATATATATATATATATATATATATATATATATATATAGCATTCAGAAATATTTGATGCTACCAACTTCAAAATAATTCTGCATATTAGTTGGAAGTATTGATCGGCAAATGTCATACATTCCGTTTTCATCCCGCTCTGCACACAGAGACCGGAGCTAAAAGCGACTTCTCTGCCACAGTGGGGCTCTGCTACTTGCATACTCTCCTTTTACTTGCCACCATGCACAATCAGGGGAGGACGGGCAACCTTTGGTCTGGGGGGCAAGTGTTATTCATTTGTCCAT
Source organism: Ambystoma mexicanum (assembly GCF_040938575.1). Lineage (NCBI taxonomy): Eukaryota > Metazoa > Chordata > Amphibia > Caudata > Ambystomatidae > Ambystoma > Ambystoma mexicanum. The sequence continues at coordinate 801,400,155 of NC_090928.1, forward strand.
GGAGCAGTGCAGTGCAGTGACCCAAGCCCACAATGCAGCAGTCCCAACTTTCAGAACAAGTTAACTCAATGCCAACCGCTCCCTCTCTCACACATTCTCAAATATATATAATATACATTATTGACATTACTTTCCTTTTATGCAAAATATATTTCAGTTATGTTTGTGATTTTCTACAGACCCTGACCCCAGGAAACTCTCCCAACATAGCAACATTATTTCACCATGGTCATATAACTGGTAACATGGGAATGCAGGTATTTTGAGCCCAGATTTCCCCATGTCCCACTTTACAATTTGACAGCAGACTGCATCTATGGCCATTCCATCTGATCCCACCTTTAGTTTTAGACCAGAGAATTCCTTGGTAGACCGCAACCATAGCTTACCCTGCGGTCTGGCTTTTTTCTCTAGCCAAACATGAGTTTGCACAGAAAAAGACCCATACCTGGCTTTCTGCCTCACCAGCCCACAACACAACACTATGTCCACCCTCCTAATCAATACACATAAATAAAACCATCACTGGGCAGCCAGCCTCTCCACCAGTTCACATTATTTAATTTATTACAATAATAATCATTTATGGGGTAACAATACAGATTATAAACCTATATGATTGAGACTTTCCCTACAGGTAGTTAAGGAAAATGAGACACAGTGATACAAAGTGATTTGCTCATGATTGTACAATGTATGACGTGTCTAAGGTAGAGAATTGAGCCCTGTATTCCTAGTTTAATGGTTTCAAATTTAGAGAGGAGATGAGGCTTCAACTTCTCCTTTTCAATCTTCAATATTCGAATCAATGCTTTCTGCAAAGTTATAATTCATGGGCTAGACTAGTACACTGTTCAATAAATATGGCTTTCAAATGCCAATGTATCTACAAGAGAGAAGCCTCTAATAGGCTATATCCTGATGAGAATACATCTGACAGTAAAAAACAATTTTACAGACTCAGATTATAATTATAATATAATGTCACTATATTTATAATTTCAATACGTCCAATTGTGTCTTTTTTCAAAGCATTGAGTCACATAATAAAGCACCCAGAACAAATGTAAGAGAAGTCCCAATTGAAACATAAAGACCATGAGGCAAGTATGCATAACATTGTCAGAGAAAAGAAAGGAGTTGAGTCAGTTCCTCAATTGGGTGCAGTGGCATGCAGGTCAGGCACAGATCTCAGAAACAGTCAATTGACCTCCTGACCTATCATTCCAGATGTGTACCTCTGTCTCATGTACCGTATTTTTCTTAACTATCACCTTCTACTGTCCCTCCCTTGCACCAGATCATTGATGCCCCTTTGCCCTCCTTCCTCACAATTAACATGCATACCTCTTTCCCCACCTTTTCTCCATTCTTTAACCCTTAACTCAATTCCCTGCCCTTATTTTGGCCCTCACACTTTTCCCTTGCCCACATTGCTCAGTCACAAAATGCTCATCCTTCCATTGCCTTAGTGCACATATAGGCAGCAGATCACCTCAATCTGTTAGTCAGCATATGGGGTACGCATTTGAACAATGTAAAGTGAAAGACGCCAAAAGGACTTGGCTTCCACCGTTCTCCCAAGTTGGACTTTCTTGGAAAGTTGGCTGTATATTTCAATTCCTTGATCCAGAGGGAACTGCAAGGGAGCCTGTGATCTGGTGATGACGAGGGAGCAAAAGCGACATATTATATTTATGTATGTTTTCAAGGAAGGTGGAGTCTATGCGTGTATGTGTCTTGTGTATCTGTTTCTGTCTATGTTTCAGTTTCTGTTACTGATTTTAGTGTATTTATGACTGTGTAAAGTATAGGTGGAAGGATGTAGATGTGCTCATGTGACTTTGTATCTATATACCTGAATCTGTTGTGGATTTGCATATGTGTCTTGTGTTGGTCACATAAAAGTGTTCTGGACAAGACTATACATATGATCCTAAACTCAGTGGGGGGAGGTCATGGAAGGTGAAAATGACAGGATCATTCCACCAGTAAGGTGATATTTTTGAAATACCTCTGGAGATATTCCAGAAATACCACCTCCCCTGGTGGTAAACTCTGAATTGGGCAAATTTCCAGAAATGCCACGGTGGAGGTAGTAACTTTATTCAGCAATATTTCATAAAACATCCACCCAACTCTGAATGATCCCCCCTAGGTTGTAGCCTACAAATATTCAATATCAGAATGTTACATCCTTCTGTGCTTGTTTTTTAATTGCACCCAAAAGGGAGCACTGCCAAACATGGAACATCTATTTCCATAACCACCACATGGTAATATCCAGGGTTGCTAATCAGGGCATCATTAAACTGTTTTTACAAGGAATGCACTGATGCTCATGAAATTCACTGGCATATGGGAAGAGTTCTTACAGAATGGAGATAAGGAAAAACTGTAAATGGATATGGGCCCTTACTCCCTTGCCAAGTAGGAATTATGATAAACTACTGAGGATTTTAACAGACCAATGGTTTATGGGATACAGTGGTGCAAACATTACCATTCAGGGTCACTTAAATGCATATTGCCACATGGCAGTATGAAAATGCACCTGCAGCTTAGGCTCTTCTCACTCTCACTCACTGTGTAGGGATATGTGTGGGAGTACACACATGCTGCAGGCACATCTACAACATTTCTGAAATCAAGACGAGTAACTACCTCACTACGAAGAGGTTGAGCAGGCCTTGCAGCACTCATTTCATTTGAAGCAACCTGGATTCCAAAGGATTTTGTCTTTTTTAATAGTTTTATTTTGCATTTTGTAGTTCAAGCCCTATGAGACACAGCCCAGCCATCCTGGTGCGCAATTGCATACTTGCCCCCCTTCCCAGTCCACCCCTGTGCACAATCCAAAAGTCTCGGTAACTGCATTTATTTTTCATTTTTATAACATGGAATAAACCGTTCATGTAGAGGCATAGTAATGCAAACAGCCTCTACCTCTATGCTGTACAAACGGAAATCATATAATGCATGTATTTATTTGTAAGGCACTTATACAACAGAAGTGTGTTTCCAAGCGCCACAAGGCAAAATGGAAGGGAACATGGGGGATAATAACAGTGGCAAGAAACAAATCAATGAAAATATATATACAGTCGTGGTCCTATTAGGCCTTGCGGCATACGGCCATACAAGTGCATTGAAGAGAAGTGCAGGGGAGGGCGATGGAAGGGGAGGAGAAGAGGACTGCACAAGTGCTGGAGAAGGGCCCAAGGGGGAAGTGCTAAGGGGAGCTAGGAGCAGCACCTCCGGCTAAGTGCTAGTTAACAGGTGGCTCTAACGGGTGGTGTGTGTAGCCACCGGGTAGGGGCCCAAAGGGCAATGCAGTGGGGCTGGGGGTGCTGTTAAGGCTGAAAGGAAGGGCCTCAGAGCCAGCGGTGTTAATGAGGATCAGGCCACTGGTTACGGCAGCACTGGAGTAATTAGCAAGGAAGGGAAAGAGGTAGAGAAGAGCAGAGTTTTGAGCAGCTTCCGAAAATTGAGAAGGTCAAGCTCAAATCTGAGAGGTGCAGGGAGGCAGTTCCAGAGAGAGGCGCCAGCCACAGAGAGAGATCTGCTCCGCAGTCTCTGCTTAGAGAAGCGTTGACAGTGAGAGAGTTGGAATTAGAGCAGTGAAGGGCTCTAGCAGGGGAGTATTTAGTGAGAGAGAGTTGGAGACAGCGAGGTACCAAGCCCCAAAAGGTTTTGTGGATGATGCAGAGGGTCTTGAATTTGATCCTTGCAGCCACTGGGAGTCAGTGGTGAGATTTTAGGGCTGGAGAGATATGGTCCCTGGGGATGAGGCCAAGGATAAGTCTTGCAGCCTTATTATGGATTAGCTGGAAGGGTGAAGAGAGGAGAGAGGGAGATTGAGAAAGAGGATTTTGTAGTAGGCCATCCTCCTGGAAAGGACCAGAGCTCTAGGGACATTGAGTTTCTGGTTGAAGGTGAGAAAAGGAAGCATGCCTCTGAGGGGGTGGAGCTGGAAGTGGGACTTTTTAGTGAGGTCCATGATGTGAGGGGGAAGGAGAGAGCAGAGTCAAAGATGACACACAGTTTTTGGACTCACAGGATGGTGGGGGTAGAGGGCCCAAGGAGGGAGACCAAAGAGTAGGAGGAAAATTGGGCACAGGTGTTCCGATGAGGGGGATCGCCATCATACTGGCGATGAGACAGAGATTGTTCGCTGAGCACCATGCTTGAATGGCCGACAGTCAGGGATGAGAGAGGAGGAAGTGTGGGAAGAAAAGGGAGGTTTGAAGGAGAGCTATGTGTCATCGGCATAACACTGGAAATGAGGATAGAAGGACAAAAGAAAAGATGAGCAAAAGGGACGAGATAGATCTTGAAAAGCAAGGACAATAGGGCAGAGCCCTGGTGGACACCACAGGTGTAGATGGTGGTGGAGGAAGATACATGATCCAAATGCAACTGGGAGGGGTGGTTGGTGAGGAAGGAGAACAACCAGTCCAGTCCAATGTGGGTTCATCTACCCCACACACTCTGCCATTAATCTTGACCACCTTCCTCACTCCTTACCCCATTATGTTCGGAACCTATGGTTCATTTTTGACAGCTCTCTTTTCTTCAACTCGCTGGATTTAAAACTGGCTAAGAATTCACACTTCCAGGTGCATAGGCTCAAACACATCCTTTGTCCTTATATTTCTCCATAGGATTTAAGAAACAAAGGCTTAGATCCACACAAGGATCAACTATTAAAACAGCCTCTATATTAGCCTCTCTAAGTCCGTCCTTCTTAGTAAGGATGCCAGATTCATCCCTAGAATGAAGCCAAGAGAACACATCCCTTCAGTTCTTAAAACACTTCATCAGCTCCCAGTTAAAGCTAGGTTTGTAGATCAGATTTTTCCAGATCCCCAATTGTTTAGGTGTAGAAGGGAAGGATGATCAGTGGTAGGGCTCTATCAGGGCAACCCTATGGAATGAGGCCCCAACCTATCTCTGACTGAAAGAGAACCATAATAATTTCAGAAACCCCCCAACTTTCCTCATAAAAACATATTTTTAACTATAGCACCTGTTCCTGTGCTCCCTTGTATAACTTGACTGCCACCACACCTTGCATTGATTGGTCCTGTGCTGTGCCTCTAGCCTTTCCCTGCCCACAATGAAATGTATATGTGCAGTATATGCAGCCCTGACTATTGAGCCCCTGATTCAATCCTAAACATGTTCACATTATCTAGCCGTCTCACCAGAAATAATAAAGTTAATGGTTTCTACATATTTTGCCTTGCACTCTCACTGCTTCTATGAGGCGCACAGCAAACTCTTGGCTTCAGTGATAACTGTGCATAAGACCCTATTAGCTTTGTTATAACAAAGCTTTGGTAGGCAGTGAATAAGTCGAAAACATTATGTTAAAAAAAAAAATCAGAAAAAAAGTCGAATGCCTTATTTTTTAATTTACATGTTTTTTTGTGTTCCGGAGGTAAAAAAAAAAAGGGGAAAAACAAAAAAAAAATTACAAAAAGGGGGTTGGAGGGAACACCCCCATTTCGAACAAAAAGCAATCAAAAAAAGAAATTTCGACATTTTTGTTTCGATTTTTTTTTTTTTAGACATTATGTCATTCGACTTTATCCCTATAAACCCAAAGCTTTATTATATGCATTGTTATACCAATGTTTCTTAAAAGCTCCAATCAGCCCCTTCAACTAGTACTTGGCTTTACCTGGCATGACTTCATTAGACACTCTTACCTATTCCCTGGCTATATCAGAAAAAACTTTTCTTAGACGATCTAACCAAAATATTGACTTTTCCATGCAAAAATGTCTGAGATGTTCTCCCAAACCTCTTGCATTATCAGGCATTTTTAACTAAAAGGCTCTTACAAACCTCGTTATCAGGCAATTGGTTATTCGAGGATCTCATCAACCTGTTGACATATCCAGGCAATATTTTAATAGATGCACTCACCCAACTCTTGCATTATCAGGTAAATGTTTTAGACATTCTCACCAACCTTTTCAGCTTCATCACGAAACTGGCTTTAACTATCACCTCTTTGAAGACGATTGTAAGGAACTCATGGTGGCAATAGTAAAGACAGACACAGTGATCACAGTAGCTCAAGGGGGTTTATTAAACTGTAAATGCTGGGTGGAAAAACTCCTAACCTAAACTAAATCTAAGATGGGAGCAAGCTTCAACCATGAAATGAAAAATAAGGCAGTCCTTGTGACGTCTTGTCAAAGTAAAAGGCCTATACTAAAAAAAAAAACTATTGCCAATCCTTATAACTAATGACAGAAAAAGTGTGGTATAGTGTTTCAAAAAAGAAAGAAGTGTACACAAATATTAAGTCAGGATGTGATTGCCAGGGGACCCCCATTCCCCACGTTTTGAGTATGGACAAGGTGGGTCTCCTGAACACAGCACACACTCGAGCTTCCCCAGCATGAGCCAACAATTCTGTTCCAGCTATCAGGTTCTTTGATGGTTAATTATCTTTTTTGTAAAAAAGTCTCTTGCCTTTGAGGGCCTGATATTTTCAACAAACAAACACAAAGTTCTGTTTCACATATGGCTCTGCGTGAAAACTTCCCCCGTGGGTCCCACTCTTAATATGATATGATATGATGTGGCATTTTTAACACGCTTGTACATAAGTGTTTCTAGGCACGACAAGACAAGGAGGGGGGAAACAAGGGAGGACAAATTAACGATCCTACTAGTGCTTGTGTGATACAGATCACACAAGTGCGGGAAGGGGTGAAGTACCTGGGGGGAGAGGAAGTGGTAAGTACAGTTAGCTCGCAAGTGCAGCCAGCGGTTGGCTCATAAGTGCAGAGATATGGGACTGTAGGGTTGCAGATACAGACCCTTAAGTGCTGGGGAGCCCGGAGGCAGTGCTAGGGCAACTGGACATGCAGAAGCCTGGGCCCAAGTTCACAGGTTGACCAGGTGACCAGTGCACGTAGCAATCAGGTGCATCAGCAGGGGAGAGGAAGAGAGAAATTACAAGCGAACAGGAAGGTCTTGAGTTGCTTCCAGAACTGGAGGAGGTTCTGCTCAAGTTTGAGACAGACACGGAGGCTGGTCCAGAAGGAGGCCCCAGCCAAGGAGCTAGAACTGCCCCCAACTCCCTGCTTGGAAAAGTGTCTGACCCTCAGAGAGTTGGAGGTGGATGAGTGGAGAGCTCGAGAGGGAAGATGTTTTAGAAGAGAAAGTTGGAGGTAGAGGGGTTCCAGGCCCCAGAAACACTTGTGAAAAATGCAGAGGGTCTTGAAGTTGACCCGTCTTCCAGGTGTGGACCCCTTACCAGTCGTATACGACAAATCAATTAACCAGTTATTTCTCAACAAACTATGGGTGATGACTTTCCACCCCTGGATCTCCCACCTTCGGGTTCGGACCCCTTTTCAATAGTCAGCCTTCACCCTTCTGGTTCACAATAGCTTTTCTTGCATTGGCTAATCGCAATGTTCTTTTAAATATTTCACTGTGGACATCCCTTCCACCGGGTTCACTCCTGTCAACACAATGTTCATGGGACTTCAGACTTCATCCCTTCTTGTTAGCATCCCTCTGCCGGGTTCTCTCTTGCCAACCTTTACAAAATACTGTTCATGTAACACTTTTACCATGTTTCCACTTAACTTCACAATCATCTGTTGGTCAAAGTCTTTCGATTGTACAGAGGATTTGACCCACTTTCGCCTTTTCCTAAGGCCATCTGGTTACGGTAGTCTCTATTATCGGGTAATCGCCTAGAGTTTCCTACTTGAGCACCCACGTGGTGCCAGACTTCTCTGTTACTGGTTTTCCCCCTTTTTCATCAATAGTTCTTTCACAGTTCAATCCAGCCGTTTGCTACTTTTTGTTCAGCACAGTTCGGTTTCTTATCGACTCTCCGCTCAACTCACCAGCTGTGATGAAAAAAAGGACATGAAGCATCCAGGTGGATGTTAAGGTCTCAGAGGAGGGGAAGTTGAGAGGTAGAGGTGAGGAGGGTGGTGGAGTGATCCACCCACTCAGAATGGATGGTGGCTACCTGGCCAGTTGGCCAGTAGATAGTGACCACAGTGAGAGAAAGGCCAGGAGAGAGAGAAAGAACCTGCAGACCAGGCATTCAAAGAAGTAGTTGTCCTGCATAGGAATGATAGAAGCAGGGATACACTCTGGGAAGATCAAGGCTACACCCCCACCAGGATGGTTGGTTCTGGGCACAGAGGTGATCTTGTAGCCATCAGGAAGGAGAGTGTCAAAGCTTGGGACAGAGCTGGCCATGAACAACGGCTTGGTCAGACTAAGGACATCCAGATCAAGTTCTTCAGGAGACGGCAGATGTCAATGAGTGTTTGGCATCTGAGCGAGAGTTGAGAGTGGCAATGTGGAACACGTTGCCACCTTTGAAAGACTTTCGTGGAGGGGTACAGGTCAGAGGTATGCCCTGAGGAAGTGTTGGAGGCTCCCGAGGATGGTCAGAGAAGGAAGGAGGAGAGGGCATAGTAGCCAAGAAAGAGGAGGTGGGTGCCAGAGTGGTGGCAGAAGAAAGAGGCAACAGGGTGGCCGGTAAAGTAGCAGGGGCAGCCATAGAAGTGGCAGAGAAAGAGAGAATCGGAGGAGCAAAAGAGGGGTTAGAAGGGACAGCAGGAGAAGAAAGGAAGTTGGTAAGGCGGAGGAAGCATTTATGAAAAAGGAGAAGGTTGGCCTAAGGGTCTTGGACCAAGACAGTGCCATTTAGGTAAATATTAATGATGGTCTTGGAGGAGTGTAAGGGGGCCAGGAGGGACACCCATCGGGTGACACCATTAATGGGTGAAGAGGTAAAAGGAGAAAGAGCAGAGACCATATGAAGGGTCGATAGGCGCAGAGAGGGAACAACAAAGAGGATGTTGGTAAGGGTCTGTCTGGAGAAAGCACTGGTGTAGGTATCAGCTATGTGGAGGCTTGGGTTGGAGACAGGATATCCCTTTTGAACTTCTTCCTACCAGACTTAGTGAGAAGTATAGGATAGTTGATAGAAAAACAGTTAGAGAAGATAGGAGAGACAGAGAGCTCCATAGAGGATGCAGAGGGCAGAGCGGGGAGAAAAGGGTGAGTGGAGAGTGGAGGGGTGAGGTGGGACTGGGACAGGCAGGGGGGGAGAAACGCTAGGAGCAAAAACGCTGCTAGAAAAAAGAACAATCAATAAGAACAATCAAACAGGGAACCTGAGAGAAGGAATGAAAAGCAATGATGTAGGCAATAAAATGTTGCAAACAACCAAGAGAAACAAAACCATCAAGACAGACCAATCAACCAGAGAACCTAAAAAAAGAATGAACAGCAGGGATACAATGATTTAAACAACAAAACCACCAAGTCATAACAGCAGGGATTCAGTGATGCAAACAACCAGGAGATACAAAAAGGCCAAAGACAGAGCAATCAACCAGGGAACCTAGAAAAGAATGAACAGCAAGGATGCAGGCAGTACGATGTAAGCAAGCAACCATGGATAGTAAACAACACAAGGCAGGACAATACCAAGGGAACCTGGAGGGAAAAAAGCAGCAAACCATAGAGAACAAAATCACAGTAGATCGGGTGAAGGGAGTTAGGAGGGGGAAAGAAGGGCTCAAAGGGCAAGCAGAAGGTGCGCAGCAGGTGGAGAAGAAAGCCTAGAGTTTTGAAGAAGCGCAAGCAATCAGCGATGCGAGGAAATGCACATGGCCCAGGACATGAGGCACGCCCATGATCAAGGAATGCACAAGAACGTATGCAGTCCAGGATGTGAGGAGCGTGCGCGATTAAGGAATGTAAGGGAACGCACTCAGCATAAGCACGAAGGAATGCACACAATCAAGGATTGTGTGGGAGTGTACGCGGCTTAGGAAGCAAGGAGCACATGCGATCACGTAATGCGCAGGAACACACAGGGTCTAGGAAGCAATAAGCACATGCTATCGAGGAAAGCGAGGGCACACACATGGCGTGGAAGTGAGGAGTGCATGTGATCAAAGGAATGCATGGGAACGAGCACGGCCATGGACGTGAGGAGCGCACTTGATGAAGGAAAGCTTGTGCCTAGCGAGGGCAAGTCCCAGTAGAGAGTGCCTAAATTGAGAGGGAGCAGGCGTGGCCTAGGGTGCAAGTGAACACACGCGATCAGGGACTGCGAGGATGCAAAGTGAGCATGGGGTAGGGGGCAGAGGGCAGGGAGGAAGCTAGGTACCGGTCACAGTAGAAACACTAACGCGAGCGAAAAGAAGCAAAGGGGCACCAGGTCAGGGGGTTACATGGAGTAAAGCAGGCTAAACTCTCCCGCATCTTCTTACCTGGCAGCCCCAGACAAGAGGGTCAGTTGTCTGCACTCACTGGATTGCGCCGCATTCCTTTTGCCGCCAAACACCTGCGTCGCTTAATACCGGGGCCTTGTCCTGCATGGGCCTTGCCGCAGAGGGTCCGTGCCTCTGTTCCTACAGGCGCACACACGTAGACATAGCAAGCATGCTACATTTCATCTGGCAGCATCTCCTGTGCACCTGCATCACTTAACACTGCAGCCTTGTCCTGAAAGGGCTTTGCCGTAGAGGGTCCATGCCTTGGTTCTTATAGGCGAGGATGCATGCACATAGCAAGCGTGCTACATTTCGTCGTGCAGTGTCACCTCTGCACCTGCGTCACTCAACTCAGCGGCCTTGCCCTGCGAGGGCTTTGCTGCAGAGGGTCAGTGCCTTGGTTCTTAAAGGGGCGGGCGTGTGGACGTAGCAAGCATGATAGGTTTCATCGGGCAATGTCTCCTGCACACCTTCATCGCTAAACACCACGGCCTTGTCCTGCGAGGGCTTTGTCGCAGAGGGTCCTTGCCTCAGTTCTTATAGGCACGGACGAGTAGAGGTAGAAAGCCTGCTACGTTTCATCGGGCAGCATCTCCTAAGCACCTGCGTCACTCAACACTGCGGCCTTGATTTTTCCAGATAAATAATGAATGAGATATAATTGCCTAGGAGTGTTTCTTAAAAGAGAACTCACTAAAGACATATCCATTTGAATGCACATACCCTGAGCTCCACTAATGAAATGAGTAATGTTACCATTTACATTAACAACATATACTCTTTGAAGCAAGAATGTATGATGCATGGAACAAAATATGCAAGAAAATGCTGAGGTTATGATTTAAACCAGACATGCTAGCAAAATGAGGATCATTTTGTCACTGCCAGCAGAGAAGAGAGGATGGGGTGATGTTGCCCTACTTTTCTTCTGTCCCAATCCATTTACGGGCACCTCTGCATACTTGGACATAACATCGCTATACCATCGCTGGTACACGCTTTTACTGGCACCTAATTTCCAGGCCGACATATCCCGGTGTCTCCCCTAATGTCTCTGTTTCTGTACTGCTCCCCCTCTTTACCGGAGTCTCATTCTCCTCCCTCTATCTCACTCTTTTTTATGTGTTCTTTCCTCCATCTCTTACTTTCTGTCCCTCCATCCTCCCTCTCCATTGTGTGCCCTTTCACCTTCTTACCTTTTTCTGTCAGCCGGGGTACCAATATGCTCTTTCACCCACATGCATGTGTTATGAATCCACAGGAGGCCATTAGCACACTTTCAGTAGTCTTGTGTTCATTACAATCAAGTTATTATTCTGCAATTATGTCTGTTTGCTGATAATGTTAGAGACAGGTCTCGAAGTGCTCCTTGTGGCACTGCTTAAAGGAATCTTAATGGTTTCAAGCCAATAGGTTTGACTTGTTTTCATCCTGTGGCAGGGGTGTTGCTAGGTCTGGAAAAGACCCAGGGCTAAGCTAATGTCGGAACTGTCGGGATTGGGGGCTAGCTAGCCTTTTGGCTGTAGCTCCTGAGATTCTATCCGGGGCTACAACCAAAAGACCAGGGGTCTTAGCCCCCCCTAGCAACGCCTCTGTCCTGTGGTTATTTATAAAACTCAACATCCTCTATGTTTACAAAGCCACCCCTACTGACTTTGCCAATGCTTTTAACAGATTCCCGGATTCAAAGAAAGGGCTTCAACGCATGAACATGCTGTGCCCTCTAATGGTAAGCCCCCTTGAACAAGCTGCCATACTTGAACACTTGAGGATGCAGCATCACAAACAGTACAATTGTCAGTGGACATGTACAGACTTTCTTTGCATTCCTTATTGCTTCTCAATTGTTCACACACCAATCCCTTTTAGAGATATTAATTTCAAAACTCATGAATCAATGTATTCTTATTTTATTCATGTTCTCTATTTTCTCTTCCAGATATCATCATATTCATAAATATAAAGACAGTATGCACAAACTGACAATCATTGATACACATTCCTTAAAATTCTTACTACAATTTGTAATAAAAAATCAGCTAATCCAATAATGCAATTCCATTATATATCATCAAAGAAACACACCATATTGTAATCACCCATACCTATTCATACACCTCAATCATACCCATCCTCATTCAAAACCAACCAATCATACTGTGCAAAATATGCTGTTGTAAACATTTTTTCTAAACACATACGGACTATTTATTTAGACCTTTAAAACAAATACATATTTATCATCTCACCATACATCAATGAATTAATATCATATTGGCACAAGCAGTCAAAATCCTAAAAGGAGAAACTAGAATGATATTCGTGTCGACTCGAGTTTCAGGGCTGGTTGATGATGAAATATTTCAACCAACACCCTCATCAGGACATATAAGCAGTCTTCACTTTTGATCACAAAGTTGTGTGTTCAATTAGCTTGAGTCAACAGGTTGTCTATACTGCAAGCACATCCATATTCGATTAGAAGGCGTTCCTTGAACGGAACAGGCCACAGGCTATCACAGTTTCTCTGCAGCCAAAGGACAAACTGGCACTCTTACAATGTTCGTGTCACTACTGTGCATGCCAAACTTGCACACATAGATGTCTCTTTGCAATAGGGATCTGGGTGACGCTCCGCAGGGAGATACCGTAATTAACCCATGATGCGACAAATTGCTGCAAAATTCTTTACTTCTACTATATAGGTGAAACGGTTAGCCAAAAAGGAGCTCACCCCAATGGAATCTTTATGTGTGGGCGAACATCATTATACGATGTTGCTCACTCGAAACGCAGCATACCAACTCTGCATCCCTAATCATGCAGATTTAAGCCTTCTGGTGGAACTGCACAAAACTAGCCTGAGGATGCAGAGCACACCCCAAGCCTACAACTGCCAGGACACTGCACCCTGAGCCTCAGACGCCTGTACTGTGTACACACAGCACGCTGAGGAACGCTATCTTGACACTTCCACCATAGACAAAACTTTGAATATGACTTAACCTGACATATAACACTGCTGTCTTTGAATAACGAATGCACTGCAGGGTAAACATATAGCTCAAAGACCAATGTACATATTGAACTGCTGCTGTGTGTTCTCATGTGCACTTACTACTGAGATACTTATGTTCTCAACAAATAAGCACAGTTTCCATTGCCATAAGGATAATGTGACAACCTTCTGCTTTTCCATCGTTGATCTGATACACAAGGGCTGCAAACTCCAGTTCTGCAGAAGTTTGGACTATGAGTCTCATCATCCCTCACCATTTACTTTGCTTGTTGATGGTCATGGGAGTTGTATTCCAAAACATGTAAAGACCCAAAGGTTCCAAACCACTGTCATATATGAACATACAGAGAGGTCTTCTGCGGGGAAACTGACAAGAGTTTTGTTGATGGAGTAGCAGTAAGGGCCAACATCTTTAGGCATAATGTGAAACATCATAATGACATGTTTGCGTGTTGTCTTTTTCTAAGAGAAAGTATAATATTAATGATAAAAGCCAGAGCTTTTGTACCCAGAACAGCCAAAACCCTATCAAAACAGGTGCTTTTCCATTGATATAGAAAGTGTTTAAGGGTGCAGGGACTGGTTCGGTACATCTGGTGGCAGTTGCAACAGAATCACAGAGCCAGCATCCCACCCTACCACCAACAACTAAATGGGGGTGATATAGGCTTGCGGCTGACTTGCATCTAGAACTGGGTTAGCCTGGTGCGGCCGGGCTATCCAAGGTCAATAATGGGACTCTATCCTGATCCTCCTTTTGGGTCAGTACCTGTATGAAGCGAGGCCAGCCATGAGCCCCACCTGCTGCCCACCGCACCAGGGACCAGTGCAGATTAATGAATCTTTTCTGTTCCTGTTTTAACTTGTACTGTTTGAGCCTATATCTGAATCTAGGTTTCTCTCTATTGTTCCTTATCTCTCACAATGCACCTGTACCAGACTGCGAGTCGTCAGTCTGCATGGCTTAACTAATGTTTTCATTTCTGCTTGCTCGCATTTTATGCTTGTCTGCGCTTATTCCTCACCCCTCGTATTGAATCGTTGCTATGGGGTGTCATTTTGTGCTTAAACAGGGACTCTGCATATCCAGACACTTGCATCATTACTCTGATTTAGATACTGCACAGGAAATTCCAGCCCCATCGTTCAGGTCAGCAAAACAGACTTTGTAGTCTTACATCGCTCCTAAACACAAATCACACGGGCATGGTCTTGATCAATAGCTCAGATGCAGCTTCCTGCAGAAATACAGCTGCATTTCTGTTTTTTTGTTTTTTTGTTGCAGAAACAAAGGCGTAGCTAGTGGGGGCGGAGTGAATAGAGGGTAGAAGAGAGACATGATAGGCCAGGAGAAAGAATGGGTGAGACAGAAGTGCACAAATGGGGACAATTACAAACAAAAGGTTGGGGCGACAAAGAAAGAGGAGTACATTCAGGGGCCCAAACAGAGTGACACACATGCAATACTTAAAGAGGGACAGAACTAGAAGGGGGCACATACAGATGATATGATTGGTTATTTATAATGATATGATTGGTTATTTATAATGCGCTTAATACCAGAGGTTTCTAAGCACAGACCCGGGATCGAACCTGCGTTGCTCCATGTCGTCTTGCTTCCAAGGCGAACAGGTTGCCCCTGAGCTATCTTCCCGAAGCTGGATGGACAAATAAAGAGGGTTTCCTCCAAGACAATTAAACATATCCTACAAAACCGCTTTAAACTATCTACCTTATTTTCACATGTTCATATTTACCACTCCAAAAACGTTTATTTTAGATAGAATGGAACATTTTCCTCACATTCCATATGAAATCTGGCTTTGCCAAACATTGACAGGTAACCTTTTCCTACATTACTTTTTATTATGAGTGTTTAAGTCTTGACAGTACATGCTCAAAATCAACAGGCCATGTTTTGCCTTCTGTTGAATTGCATTCTGGTATTTGTAATGCCACATTTGTACACTTTTTGCCTAGCATATATCTGTAAGGATGTATATCTGCATGTGAGTACTTTACAATGGTTGAGTACTTTACAATGGTTTGTGCACTATAAAACAAAGTATTGTTGAACACATACATGGGGGGTGGAAGGAGAAAGGATGAGGGGGCAAATGAGTCATGCTTTTGTGACCAGAATGTTGCGAGAGAGGTTGGAAACCTGGAGACTGGAGGGGTTATTTTCTATGGTTCTGGCCCTGTATTGCACAAGTCGAGGATAGGTGTGGGTGGATAGTGTCTTCCCACTTTTTTCAAGGGCTGGACACAGCCCAGTTAGAAGTATGTTAGGCCAGCATTAAAAAGTATGTTGGCTCGCTCAAGTGTTCGACTACTAGGATTTCACCCCAGGTTGTCATGTTTCCAGTGCATATACTGACACAAGACCACAAAGTGTCATCAAAGCACACGTCTCCTGTATGGATTTTGTTTTCCCCAGAATGTGTTATTATAAATTGTTGGGTTTAAAAGGTGGCCATCGCTTAGATTTTGCTAGCAAAGTTATTGGAAATTCTCCTCTCTCAGGTTATGTTTCCAGTGTTCATTACTTTTTTTGAAAGGAAAATGCTCATTCATATATTGGCACTGGGCCTGGCTGCATTGTCATTATGTAAATACTGTGGGCCTGTCTGCTTCCTGCAGTGTTTCATTACCTAAAAGCTAAGGGCCTGCCTGCACTGTGGCACTGCCTAAAGGCTTTGGGCCTGGCTACACTGTCATTACACAGAAAGTTTTCACTCTACACAATTGAATCTGGGTCTACAGC
This sequence comes from Ambystoma mexicanum, assembly GCF_040938575.1. Lineage (NCBI taxonomy): Eukaryota > Metazoa > Chordata > Amphibia > Caudata > Ambystomatidae > Ambystoma > Ambystoma mexicanum. Next base: position 801,416,224 of record NC_090928.1, read on the forward strand.
AAGACCACCGCACTAAGGCCACACCACCACCATATTGTCCCCAGACTTCATGACCACTTCTGGGCCACCAGTCAGCCCAACAAAAAAGTGGATCCACCACACACTGCACCCAGGTAGACTTGATGCTATGTTTTCACATGGAATGCGATAGGAGATATTAATACAACCTAACTTTGAGGCTCTATCTGTGCTAGTGGGTCTGCAAAATACAATGTCAAGGAGATCACAATACCAGAGTCTGCCTAGTTGCACTGAGTCACACCTTAAGCCTTGGAGACTAGAATTGCACCATATCTTCAATGGGCAGGAATAGAGAATGCAGATCCTAGACAAAATGAAATTATGAGCAGTGCCGTTAGAGGGAGTATGGAATCATCATTTGGCGAATATGGAACTGCAAACATGGAAAAAGCTGATCAACCCCTGGCAGAAAGAATACCATGTGGTGGAAGGCTGAAGAGGTATGTGTTTTGGACAACTGCGTTGTAATTGGTATTAGAATAATTAATATATTACAATGTGCAATATTAATAATTGTGCTACTATTTCAACATACTGGGCCAGAATGGAATCACATCAGCAGGTGGCCGTAGAGCACTTCTTGGAACTGGCTTTTCAGTGGATAAAGAGGACGAGGACCGATAACACTTACATGATTTAATCTGATCCTGATCCCAATCCTGATCCAGAAACTGCATCAGAAGTAAGCACCCCATACATTAAACAAAAAAAGTTTGTTAGTGCCCCGGTGGAATACATAAATGCTTTATTTTCTCAATCAATATGCTAGTCTGGTGTAAACTAGTCTGGTCTCTAAAATCAGTTGGAAAACTAATCCCTTCTCTAGTGCAAGTCAACTTCATCGTCACAAAATATACGAAGATCCATTGGTTACACAAACTATAGGGCTCTTTGATACTTAGCCCTCTTCAATTGGTTTGGCACCCGTGTACCCTTCTGGAATATTCCACACGCTAGCAGCACACAGGCTATCACTCTAGGTGCAGGGAGGGTCGGCATGATCATGCCTCCCCTCCCAATAAGCCCAACATCTATCATCACTCTTACAGTCTGCCAGTCAATTAAGATTTGAACTTGGCCTTGCAGACGTTCTCTGTGCCTGAGAATAAAAGGGAGTATCTTCTTGGTTTCTGTGTAGCTCGACCCAATGTCTATTTTGATCTGACCATGTGACTGGAGACCTCGTTTTCGAGCTCTTTGCTGCATTTGATACTATTACATGATGAACTCTCATTCATTGTAACTACTGGATGGACAACCAGACTCATGGTGGCCTTGACTTCTTGGTGATGGGCAAGCCAAGCTTTTCTTGAATTTCGCCATCACTATTAGATGTTTTCCAACTACACTACACTGAAACCCTTTCCAGTCGCTGGGTTTCAAGCCTTGCTTAAAGTGCATCGTGGAACATCCAGGTTCTATACATTCCAATGAATCAACATTGGTGCATCGCCACAAACTATTCACTATTTAACCAGCCTTAAGATCACTTAGTCTACTTACGTTAGTGCATCTGTACAAGTGTACACTAATTTTTCATTTTCTTCAGTGTTTCTTTAGCATGAGCATCTTCATCTCGAGCCCGAAATGTTGCTCATCTTCGACACATTCTCTTCAGAAGATCGTATAGAAGTTTATGTTCTTTTGCTTAGCAGATCTTTTCTGGGTGCGTCAGTTCTGCTTCGCATGATGTCACCAGTCTTCTTTTTCACCCACTCTCACACTTCTTCTGGGACTTCATCCAGAAGGCCATCAAATCTTTGTGAATGCATATGGGGCTTTCTCAATGGTTACCTTGTTTCAAGGATTTTTTGTCATACAGGCAAACTTACTGGTACTGCGTGTGTTGCAATTTCCTGTTCCCAACATAAAGGCAACATGGGGACAGAGCTTTTGGTGGGGGTACTTGACTTCTCCTCTGCAATATCTCTAATCGCAAAAGGTGCAGCACACATTAGATTATTAATCAGATGGTTTGATAATTTAACTGACTGCACCTCATCACAAGGGCTAAGGAGCATACTTGGGACCAGAAGCCCAACCTATCAGATCATTGGGCTAAAGCCATTAGTTACCTGGAGGTCTTCATGTTAAGGATTACTATTGTCATTACTCAAAATCCTACTCCTCCAATGGCAACTGAAGCAAGATAATTCTCAGAGTAAGGATTCTCATCCATTTTCCCCCTGCATCTCCTTTCAAACATACTCCAAGCCCCATTTGTGTTGATGAATGGAAGAGAGATTTGTTTAAACTGCTGATGAGACTCACCGCCACATGACAGCACTCCGGGACAATAGCCATCACGACCACAGTATCATCCTTATTCCCTCGTGGCCACTTGCCAGTTCCAGTTTGAACACAAATGAGGAGATGGCCTACAGAGGCATCTTGGGCAGCAGTAGTACCCGGAGTTGCCAACACATAATCCAGCCCAAACGGGGAGCCATACTCAGGAGGTGGGAATTTGTCTGCTGCCAAGATGGCTGGCGGGTAGTTAAAGACTTGAAGGCTCTGAACTGAGTTGCCACTGCAACTGATAACCAATTTAAGGCAACCAAGTAACCTCAAGGATTAAGAGACATGAGGCCTAATTACGAGTCTGGCAGTAACCGTGCCTGAAATTCCGGCAGGTTATCGGCGGACTTGTATTACTATTCTGCCTCTGTGATTCCCAGAATTATCGGGGCAGTACGACTTGTTGGGTGTTCTGACCCACGTTTGGACTATTATGCTACAACATTTGGTGCTGTGGGCTTAGGAAATCCAAGATGGCCGAAAAAGCCCACATGTGCGCCAGAATCTATGAAAACCGCGCAGTTTGTGCGCACACCAAAATGGTCGCCTGACTTGCCACCCCCCGGTGCGGGTGTGCTGGGTCAGAAGAGCCATGAGTGAAATGGGGTGCCAAAGAGAAAAACAGCAGTGCCTGTTCGCTAGAAAGCACTTTAAAAATCACCCTTTTTTTCTCTGAAGGCAAGCTCCGAATGCCCATTTCAAACATTGCAGAATATCCAACAATCTCACTGAACACCAGCAGACATTTGACAGAATAAAGTCTTGTGGGCATACAAAATCTGGAAAGAGGATGAGCCTAAAATAATGTTCATAGCAAAACTGGCTGAGCTGTGGATTTCAGCAGTTTAAGTAAATTTGGACTGAAAGACACTAAAAATCTAAATGTTTAAAAGAAATGAGTGACCTACCTTTGAGTGTCACATAGGTTGCAATTGTTTAAATGTCATAGTTTTAAACTTAGAATCAGCATTCTAGCTGCATGTGTAAACATTGTTAGTTTATTTGAATGCAGAAAACTGGGTAACTAGAAGTGACATTAGCTGGGGCCTGGCTTAAGGAACTGAATTCTGCCTGACATCTACCCCCACGGCAGTTAAAACCTGCTCAGCCACTCTTCCCCTTGCCAAAAGGAGTTGTCACCTCTCTGATTAGGTTAGGGGTGGAGCAGCTACAGGGAGTTGAACAAAGGCCTGTCCTGGGCCCAGGCAGATGGTTTATTAGGGTAGTCGTAAATGGCTTCCTTTTGAACAATGGGCCTTCCAGGGCCCAGGCAGATGGTTTATTAGGGGGACTGTAAAATAGCTTCCTCCTGGCAGAAGCTGGGAGGGGCAGGGTCTCTGAGCTTGGCAGAAACTGGATAAACTGGTTTCTACACCATGTGACCTGGGAAACCACACCCCTTTGGGGCCAGAACATAAATCTAAAAAGATGGATCATTCATAGAGCGGACTTGTGAAAATTTTATAAGTGATATCATTATTCTTGTGATTTTTCTGTGCACATTTGAAGACGTGTTAGGACCCGGTGGTATGTTCAGGGGGGTTTTTAGCGGAAAAGAGGATATTACTCTAAATGTATGTATGTTAAAAATCTGACACTCCACCACCTAATGCCCACATGCTTTGCGAACATTTGTGTAAATGCGGGGACAAATCCAATATTGGTAACCCGACCAAAAAGTGAAATATGTTGCCATTTTTGAACCCAAGCTCCTAGAAACGACAGAATTGGAACAGGGGCTACCATCAGTAAATGCATAATGTGTGTATGCAATGCCAAACAACTGTCTATCGGGGAAGTATGTATTTGGATCAGATATAGATTGTGTGTAAAGTTGACAGGGGTGGGTTCTCTGTATCATAAACAGACCTCATCATGATGACACTTCATTTCATTCCCCCAATCAAGGGGAAGAGGAGGAAGTGGCCAATGACAAGTGAAGAGGGGTAGGGCCTAGAAAGCTAGCCTCTCCACCTACTTTCAAAACACATAAAAGCAGACAGTCAGGACAGATAGAGACATTCTATTCCATCTGCTGCGGGACGCTCTGCCGGGAAAATCCATACTTTACCTCGATCAACCTCCAGAGAGCCAACACAGAGACTCCAATCTATCCACCTTCAGAGACCAAGACTTTACTTCAGAATTGGTAGCAAAGAGGTCAACTACAAGCTAAATCCCTCTTTTGCAGGCCTCAAATCATTGTAAACTATTCACAGCCAGGCGAGCTGTTTGAATTCTTTGCAAGAACTCTTGCCATTTGCCAGAAAGCAGCGTTGCATCCAGAGAAAGCTGTGCAGAAAGATCCAGAAGCAGTGCTGTACTCAGAGAAAGCAGAGCAGTATCCTGAACCAGAGGCCAGAGATCCAGAGTGACCCAGACCGCTGTTAGCAGAACCAGAGATCTGACCCAGATCACTGTGAAGTGCCGAGTACCTAGCAGAACTGTGCAGAACCAATCTCTTAGTTAAAATAATATAATTCAATCTATTTTAATCTAACCAGAACTGCCTCCTAGAAGTTGTCACCTGTCATTTGCAAAGCTGTCACCTGTCATTTTCTAGCTGCAAGCTGTAACCTGTCGCTTTGAACTTTTAAAATTTCAAATCCGAAAAACTACCTTTATTTAATCGTCCGTATCTCTGGAACCGTTTGGGCTAGGAACTTGGTTTAACTTTCCTTTGTAAGCTTAGAATCTCAGCTTTTCAACAAGCCTAGAACCAACTTATACTCCTCATACTTTTGCCGTAATCACGATTCTCGCACTCGCAAATTTTACCGCGATTTGCAATTTGGTTAAAAATCCAGCCACGTGTGAAAACAGCAGCTTCATTGCTTTCCTTTGCCAAAAATGTGTTTAACCTGCTAGTTACTCCTAGATCCTTGCTAAAGTGAGCCTGAACTCATCCCAAGTATATTTCACTCACCCTGAACCTCCTAAAGGGAATTAAAACCATTTTCAGCATATTTCTCACTGCATTGTCACCATATTCAAAGCATTTTGCCTGTGTTTCAAAACTCCTATCTGTTGTATAAGCTGCTGGGGGGGAATTGAACTGAATTCTATTTGATTGCATTCCTAAGAACTGTGTCATCTTCATCTCCTTACAGTGCATAAAAGGGGGGTGAATTGTCCAAGAAAGTGATTACATTGTCTTTTGCTGAAATCCTATCAAGTTATTTTCTGTACTGCATTTCATTCCACATTGCATCCATTTGAACCCATAAAAGTATTGTTGCTATCGTATCCATCCTATAACCACTCATCATTGATTATAAAGAAGTGTGCTAGTGCCGGACTATCCATTATTGATTACTGCTCAGATTAAGTGTGATATTCAATTATTAATTTATTATAAAGTGTGATATATATATATATATTGTTTAAATTATCAAATAAACCGTTTAAACTTGCAAAACAGAACTACTTCGTGGCTCAGTGGGGTCAGGGGGATTCCAAGAGAGGTGTGTTATATAGGGGTAGTCATCCAGAACGCATGAACTGGACGTAAAGATATATCAATAAGGGTTTCCATTCAGTATCCCAGACTAGGCATTGACTTAGCTGTAGTGTTGAATTGAATCCTCTTACAGATTCCGGTGACCCAGGAATTCCAGAGGCATAATTCGGTAAATCCCCATTCCCATTGGGTCCAATAGGACTCAATGGGAATGGGGAAGTGGAAACACTGGCACCATCTCGTGATGGTGCCAGTGTTTTCACATCCGCCTGCAGGCGGGTGGTGTTAAACCCGCCAGGTCAGACCTGGCGGGAATGACACCTCCCGCCTGCAGAACTCGAGATCACCCGGTCCGCAAACAACGATGGCGGCTGGTTTTACGCCACTGTTATTTCCAGACCGGGTGACTCGTAATGAGGCCCATGGTATCTCTGCCCGGCTAATCCAAAACCTTGTTCAAAAAGCATAGTCACATTGTGTCCCATTAAAGGGAAGGAGGAAACTTCTCTGTTCCCTTCCTTAAATTGTAAAAGAGACACTGCATAGAAATTATCATCCATATAAACAGAAATACCTAAAAAAGTAAACCAGACTTCTAATGTTTCTACTTTAAAAAAGTTTACACTTTTCAAAATGCTAATTTCTTCAGAGATGTTATATTTTATGGTGCTCCCTATACTACTCAATCAAGGGAGTTCTCATGCGGAAATGATGGGGTCATGAGGATATGCCTTGCTAAGATGCTATTATCTAGTGAAGGGAAAATGATGTTAAATATCTTTTCACAAATGCTGCAGATTTGTGGCATATTTCTGCAATGTGAGCTGTTTGTTCGCCTTTGTCTCCTTTGAAGACCAAACAATGGAAATCAAAAAAGTATCGTAGATGCTCGCAGTAAGGAGCTCACACATCTGAAGGGGTAGCTGTGGTATAGGATGTGTGGGAGGCTGTGGCTATGGTTATATGATGCGCCGGTCCCACCGGCCTCTACAAAGGGCCTACCTGTGTGCCGGGCCCCTTCTAGGGTTGTATGTCTTGAGTTCCTAGGCAACATGTTGCGTGTGCCAGGACACTCTTTTAGTGCCTCCTAGCAGATTGAACGGTACGAGTGCAGTCTGAATGAGAATGAGACTTTGCAATCTAAATACTGCCATACTGTGTGTTTATTAACCCTAAATTCTGCATTTTGCATTAATGCCACGCACACACGCGCTGTGAATATTTGAAGCAGTGTGTTGCCTTAAACCTGCGTGTTGAATTGTAGACTTTTAGGTGTGTATCTGAATTGCCTATACTGCAACAGACTAAGGGCCTCATTACACGGATGGCGGAGAACCATGGCGCTATTAGCGCCATGGTTCATGCCGGTAAAATACTGGCACCGCCTTGGCGGAAAGGGCAATTACCGCCCCATTCCAAGGTTGGCGGGGCGGTAATTCCCCCTTCCACCATTGCCCTTCCCCATTCCCATTTTTGACCCATAGGGCATAATGGGAATGGGGAAGGCTAGCAGGCATGCCGTGAAGACAGGTTTCTTCGGAGCTCCGTCCCGCGATCCTTGATAACCTAATAACTAACGCCAAAAACCACTCTGCGGAATAAAACAAATACAGATTCCGGAAGGAGATCCGATTTCCTGAGCTCGACTGCGTTGCTGAGGCGAATCGGAAAACAGAAGGCCCGAAATGGGGAGTCTGAACTCGCGCCCCCCGGACCCACAAGATGGCGGCACCCGTGAAGGAGAGAAGCTAACTGACGCTGCGGATCCAGGACGCCCCATAGACCGCCACGACGAAGAGCTTTCTCTGGCGCTGATGTCGAGGGGGCGCCCGCTGGCTCCCCTGACCGTATCCCAGCTCCAGCAGGGGAGACAAGGCGACGGAGAGATCAGGGCAGGAGCCTCGTGGCACCAACGGCGTCGGAACGCAGTGGAGGACCCGCTGGGCTGAGTGGGAGCAGATTGGGTCCGCACATCGGAGAGGCTGGTGCCGCTCAAGCGGTCTTGCCTGTCCAAAAGGGCAAAGGACATTAACATAAAACAACACCGAAGACCCGAATCGGGTAGCCGGAATTAGCGCTCCCAGAACCTGCAAGATGGCGGCGACCGCCGAGGACCGAAGCTAATATAAGGCTGCGTTCCTGAGAAGCCTTGTGGACTGCTGCGGAGGCGGGCTGCCCCTGGCTCCTGCGACCTGAAGACATAATCGGGGGATCGAGGCTGGTGCCCTGCGGCTCCAACGACGACAACACACACTGGAGGACCAGGCATGCTGAAGCGGGGCGGACAGGCCTGACCGCCGAAACATGAGGATACGGCGATGAGGTTCCGGGCTTGAGGAGCTGACGCTGCCCGCACACAGGTGAGCCTGATTGGAACCACACTTGAGCGGGCTTTCCGGAGCTGAGGTGGTGGTGGGCTGCTGCATAACGCAGCGGTGGGCGTGGGGCGCCCCTTCCATTACCCCCCTACCGGGGGCCCCTGACCCCAATCTGCACGGCTGCCTGGCAAGCGGGGTGCCTACAACTTGATCCCTAGAACACTGACAGAGCCCCAACGTTACGGAGAGGACCACGAACATTACGGCTCCTCCGAGGGGGTGAGCGCACGGCGGCGGCGCCGTTGAGGCTGCGGAGAGGAAACCGAGGCGACCTGTGTGTCTCCGAACAACTAAGGGGAACAAGCACAGAGGAAAGTCTACCAATTAGACGGTTGACCCAGGGTCCCCCTGCTGCTGGAGCTGACACCCGGAACAACAAAAAGTACTTGCGGCTGAAACACCACAGAAAGCTGAACCCCCCTGAAATAGCCAGAAGTACGGAAATTGAACTTGCAAGGTCCGCATCATAACTGTAGCTATTGAACATTGGCCAGATAGGGGGCCCTGCCTGTGACACCTCAGTGGGTAACTCCAGTTCTGAAAAACACTGATCAAGGGCCATAAGCGAGACCCTCTTGCCTTGTAAAGCAGGATCTGGTCCAGAAGCAGAAGGTCCTAAGGAGGGCGATGTTTCCCACCAAAACCAAGCCGAAGTTGGTCACAATGGATTCCTTTATGACGGTCAGGCCCCAAAGGCGACCACAACAGGCCCAGGAAACCCTAGAAGAGCCCCCCCAACAGGGTGAAGACCTTAAGCATGAGCAAGTCTTGCAGGCGATAGCGGCCCTCCGCACGTCAGTGGGGGGGAAGATAGAGGAGATGAGATCGGATATGCAGCTCATGCGTCAGGATGCCCGCAACCTCACGGAGAGGGTGACGGAAGCTGAAAACACCCTACAAGAGAATGTGGAAGGCACCCAGGACCTGAAGTCGAGAGTCCAGGATCTGGAACAAAAGGTGGCAAGGCTGGAGGCGCGCTCAGAGGATGCCGAGGGCCGAGCCCGCCGAAATAACATCCGCTTGCTGGGGATCCCCGAGGACCTGGAAGGCTCAGACCCGACTGAATTTGTTGAAACACTCCTGCTGCAGGAAATTGGCCCAGGGAACCTCTCACAGGGGTTCTCTGTGGAAAGAGACCACCGATCCCTCCAGAAACATCCACCTCCAGGCTCGCACCCGCGCCCAATTATAGCCAAAATTCTGAATTTTAGCGACCGGGAAATTATATTGCGATACTCCAGAGAAGGAGGCGAGATCAAACGGAAGGACTCGACAATAGTCATATACCCAGACAACACCCCCACTGTGCAACGAGCTAGGAACTCCTTCATTCCAATAAAAGCGCAACTAAGAAAGCTCAACCTAAAATACATGCTGCTTTATCCATCACGCCTCAAGATTCTCTATAAAGGAAGAGCTATATTCCTGGAGACCCCAGCCGCAGCAAATTTGTGGCTAGAACATAATAACCTGGCCGACGACAAGGAAGACCCCCCGAGGTCGGAAATGGGATGACCATCTCCACACTGAACTAAGAGGTATACCGAGATCCCTGCCCGCAAGCCTAGTCAAGCAGACTCACACACTATAGCAGAGTTCTACTGAGACGAACGCTCGATCGGGCAAGAACTCCAAGCACCGCACGAGCACCTGCAGAATGACCCACACCTCTGGAAACTGTGTTGGTAGTCTACCTACACGCCGCCTGATCCGGATGACCAGGACTGGTCTGGAAGGCTCGGGACCCCTGAGCGTTGCAAGTTCGAAGCAACTGCTGGGGGCAGTTCAAGGTTTTACTGTTTTGTTTAGTTTGCTTTGTTCATCTTCCCCATTCAAGGTAATGGGAGTTACCCAAGTTACAAAATCTCCCACGTGCGAAACGGATGCTGCTGAGGAGGGTGGACGGGAGGGGGGATGGTTGGGACCGGGAGAATTGTTCAGAAGGCATCGACGGGTGCCGGACTGTTTCGGTGACAATCCGAGTGACCCGGCATGGCATCCAACGCAAAAATAAGGATAATGACATGGAGTGTGAGGGGATTGGGAACCTACTTATGCCGAAATAGAATCAAGTCATACTTGAACAGGAAAAAAGTGCAAATAGCACTATTGCAGGAGACCCACTGTACGGCGGACTCCCTGGCCAGGCTGGGGGAACACTGGGGAGGACAGGGATTGGGCACCGCCTACTCCAAATTTGCAAGGGGTGTGTACACCGGATCCACCCCCAACTCCCATTCCACCTAATCAGGTCGGATATTGACCCTGAGGGGAGGTTTGTCATACTCTGGGGCCGACTGGAACACGAAGAAGTATGCATAATAAACTCTTACCTCCCCAATACCAACATCCCAGCTCATTTAAACGCCATGTATGCTAAAATCGCACCCTACAGGCATGGAGTTTTTCTCTGGGGGGGAGACTTTAATTGTGTCCATGATGTGAACCTAGACAGGTCCCTGCCCCACCCGAAAGGCCCCTCACCGGCAACCACAGCTCTGTCCCTATTAACAAATAGATTGAATCTAGCCGACACTTGGAGGAAACGTCATCCGGATTCCCGGGGGTACTCATATTTCTCCTCCCCGCATGATCTCCACACGAGGATAGATTACATTTTCATAGGCAAAGAACACCTGTCACAAATAGAGGAGGCACAGCATTTAGGCAGGACCATCTCTGACCACTCCCCGCTTTTAATAGAATGGAATGGAATCAAACTGGCCCCAGACCCCCCATCCCTATGTGGAGGATGCTGATAGACGCTCTCAGTGACCCTGCGTTCAGGGAAGAACTACAGGAATTCATAGATAACTTAGTTGGAAGAAATAGGGGGAGCGTCGACCACCTGAGTACGATGTGGGACGCTCTTAAGGTGGTGACGAGGGGAGAAATTATCGCAAAAGCAGGGGGCATTAGGAAACAATTGAGGGGAGAGTTGGATCAGTGGGAATGCCAGGTTGAGCAGCTTGAAGCCACCCCGGTGAGCACTCACCAGAGGGAAGACAACCTTAAGGAACTTAGAACTAAATGTACCCTCGCATGGGAAAGACTAGCTAAATTTGATTATGCCACCAAAACAAATAGAATACACAGAGAAGCTGATAGACCTAGTAGAATGCTGGCCTGGCTATGCAGGAAAGAGCACCCTCAACACACTATTACCAAGTTACAGACTGAAGAAGGCATGGTAGTACAGACCCAGCAAGATATAAATGACACTTTTAAGGGATTCTACAAACTTCTCTATTCTCATAGTGTCCAGGTTCCCCGAGAACAAATTATAGACACCCTGGAGGAAATAGGACTCCCCAAAATCTCCTTGGAACAAGCTGCAGCTCTTGACGCAGTCATCACAGCAGAGGATATAACTGAGGCAATCAAGTCCCTAGCCACTGGTAAGACCCCTGGGAGCGACGGCCTGCCCACCAATTCTACAAGGCATATGAGGCCTCCCTAATGCCCTTGCTGCTTGAGGTCTTCCAAGGAGCACATGAGAGGGGGATACTTCCTGATGGTATGAGGGAGACCCTGTTGATTCCAATCATCAAGCCCAATAAGCCCGCTGACAAATGCGACTCCTACCGCCCGATAGCTATGCTTAATTACGATGTGAAGACTTTGACCACGGTATTAGCAAATAGACTGGCCAAAATTATAGGGGAGGTGGTGCATGGGGACCAATGTGGTTTCATACCGGGTCGGAACACGACCATGAACCACCGTAGAGTACAACAGATTATTGCGCAGACAGAGGCTAGCATGGAGCCGTATGCACTGCTGTCCCTTGATGCCATTAAGGCGTTCGACTCAATATTTTGGGAGTGGTTGGTGGAGGTCCTGGCTGGCTTCGGCTTCGGCCCGGGGTTCATTAGTTGGATCCAGTTACTTTATAAAAAACCTAAAGCCAGAGTAAAAACAGGAAAACACGTGTCGGCGGCCTGGGATATATGTAGGGGCACCAGGCAGGGATGCCCGCTCTCCCCCATGCTTTACGTGCTAGGGCTGGAACCCATTGCTATCTACTTCCGTAAACAATTTTTTGACGCTGGGATACGGCTGGGGGGAGTTGATCATATTATCTCCCTTTATGCTGACGACGTACTGCTATATGTCAGGGACCCACTACACAACGTGCCCACGATGTTAGACGTCTTAGACAACTTTGCAAAGTTTTCAGGTATCCAGTTTAGTAGGGCGAAATCCTGCCTATTCCCCCTGGCAGGCCTCAAGGGGAAAGACATAACAGATCTCCCGGTGGTGGGAATACAATGGGAACTTGCCTCATTCAAGTACTTAGGGATACACATAATGCATACCCCTATTCTAATGCATGAGCACAACACGAAGATTGCGATTCCCACCCTGAGAAAATCCATGCAATTCTGGGCGAAACTCCCCCTATCCATGATGGGCAGAGCGGCAATAATTAAAATGATTGTCCTTCCCAGATTTTTATACGGGTTTCAGAATATTCATTTTTACATCAATGTGCCTTTCTTCCGCCTGTTGGAGAGGATAATCCGGGACTTTTTGTAGGGGTCAGGAAGATGCAAAATTGCACTCTCCACCCTGATGCTGCCATACACCCAGGGGGGAATCCAACTCCCAAACTTCGAAAAGTATTATCTGGCGGCACAGCTTAGTTTTGTCACCAAATGGCTAGCAGACGAAGTCACATCTGAGTCCCCCCTGCTACAGACCCTATCCCCGTTGCACATGAGAGAACTTATCTGGGCTCCTTCCCACCTAATGCGGAATGCCCCTTTCATGGCCGCCCTGGGACAAAAAATCTGGCGCAAGACAGAAATCCTTACATGCTCCAAGCACCAGTACGCCCCGGACATACCACTACTCGCGGATCTATGCGGGTCCGTCACAGATCTACATCACCTCAGACACTGGGAAAGAAAGGGGATATACTCATGGGAAGACCTGTTTACAGACGGGGTTTTTAAAGATTTTGTAACACTCCAGGAAGAGGAGGGAGTCCACACAGGCCAGTTCCTGTGGTATCAGAAGTTGAGGGCCGTAGCACGCACCAAGTGGACGTCATGGCCAGAGGAACCGGAAACAAACCCCCTAATCATGCTTCTTTACGCTTTGGGAGAAGGATGGAAACCGGTGTCCCAGATATATGCCCAACTAAGCGACATCCCCAACCCACGGAGCGCCAATTTGAGAGGTAAATGGGAAGCTGACATAGGCCGGGAAATGTCTGATGAAGAATGGGAGAGGGCCTTGTCATTCCCTAAATCTGTCTCTAGAAACCACAGATACAGGCAAATACAACTTAACCTGCTACATAGAACATACTTGACGCAATCCAGGCTGTCAAAACTCAATAGCAAGGTGTCCTCCAATTGCACATGGTGTGGACAGAGCAATGCGGACCTGATTCATGTGTTTTGGAGGTGTACTAAGTCGCAATCCTTGTGGACCGCCGTGCAGCAGACAAGTAATAACATGGGGGCGACCGGAAACAAATGGACCCCAGAGGAGTGCCTACTGGGCACGTATACTAGGCCAGCTAAACTAAAGCATTTCACCAGACTAATGGACGTCATGTGCATACTGGCAAAAATAACTATGGCAATGTCCTGGAAGAAAGCAGCTGGGCCCAAACAGAAATGCTGGTACTCTGAGCTGAAATGCTGGGTACGAGCAGAAACCTCGGCTTGGGAGGACAGTGTAATCAGATCCACAGATGACTCCAGTATGGCCCTGGAAGCTTGGAAGGAACTCACAGACTCCCTGCTATACCCCTCAGATGACAAGCCCCCATGAACTGGTATGTGTCCACCGTAAAACAGACCTGGGACTAGAGCTCACAAGTCCTCATGCTGCTTCCCCCCCTTTCTTTCTTTCTCTTTCTTCCCCCCTCCCTAAACCACCAGGAACCCCTTCCACCTAGCCCACTGCGCGGCATCTGCTCAACACGCAAATCAATGGGAGAAAGTTAATGTATCGTTCGTTTGTTGTTATTTTTCCCAGTAATGCTCATTATCCTTGAACCTTAGTCATATATGCTGTCCTGCAAATGTCTTAAATAAGAAATGCCAATAAACAAATTTGAAAATAAATAAATAATGGGAATGGGGAAGGCGCTAATTGCGGTACCGCAAATTGTGGTACCGTAATTAGCTCCCTGGGTCCCTTTGCGAGTTGGTTTTTAACGCCTGCAAAAAGCAGGCGTTAAATCCCCCAACCCGCAAAGGGACCTCGTAGTAAGGCGGTAAGGATTTACCGGTACCGGTATTTTACCGGTACCAGTAAATCCTTACCGCCATCCGTGTAATGAGGCCCTAAGTGTTGCTTTTTGTTCTCTGGCTCCATACGCTAGTAATTGAGTGGGGATTCAAGGGGGTGATCACAAGATCAAACGTCAGCAGAGGTGTCCCACTTTTGATTCCTGCTTCGTGAAACATTCCAATTAAGGACTTCAAGTACCAGAACACCTGGCATCCATAAATCGAAACGTCAGGCGCTTCGAAAGCCAAGCCGGTCTTGCGCTCATCCCGCCGGCCTCTACGAAAGGCCTGCCTGCATTCCACACCCCTTGTAGGGTTGTTTGTCTTGAGTTCCTAGGCAACACATTGCGTGTGCCAACGCACTCTGTTAGTGCCTCATAGCAGAATGAATGATACGAGTGCAGTCTGAATGAGTAGGAGACTTTCCAATCTAAATACTGTCCTACTGTGTGTTTATTAACCCTACATTCTGCATTTTGCATTAATGCCACGCACACACACGCTGTGAATATTTAAAGAAGTGTGTTGCCTTAAATCTGCATGTTAAATTGTAGACTTTCAGGTGCGTATCTGAATCGCCTATACTGCAACAGACAAGTGTTGCTTTTGTTCTCTGGCTCCATACGCTAGTCATTGAGTGGGGATTCACAGGAGTGATCACAAGAGCAAACGTCAGCAGAGGTGTCCTACTTTTGATTGCTGCTTCATGAAACATTCCAATTAAGGACTTCAAGTCCCAGAAAACCCGGCATCCATAAATCGAGACGTCAGGCACTTCAGCACCGGGCGCTTCGAAAGCCAAGCTGGTCTCTCTCCCTCACTCCCCTGGCGCAGTTGAGAACTCCCAATTGTGTTACTACTGCAAAGGTAAGAATGGGGAGAATAATTGCAGGAAATATATGGCACGATCTCACTAACCATTCACGCATGGCAACAGTGCAGAAAATAGCACAGCAGGCCATGGAAAACCACTGAATCAAGCCACAAGAGAGCATTTATAGCCTCAGATATCAAGGAAAACATCCCTCGCCTTGTAAATTTGAACATCGCAGGCGTTCCCGAAACGAACAAAGGAAAAAGGTAGTTGCGCTATGTGAGACCTCACCAAGCACAATAGTTAAGAACCTTAAAATATGTTTGGTAAATACTCGCTAATTAAATAAACATGCACGGAACATACATGACCTGATAATAGAGGAGGACCTGGCTATTGCTTGCATCACAGAAACATGAATGCAGGACACCATGGGTCCCACATGTGCTATCGCGGGAGCAACAGGATACACTATTTATCACAAAAATATAGGACTAGGGGGAGGAGTTGCTATGATAGTCAGAGACTCTATTCATATGTCCGCCTTCGATAACTACATGCAATGGATGTGAAGCTCTTCACCTTAATGAAACCCCATCGGACACTAGTTGTATTAATATCATATTGTTATACAGACCTCCCTCTTTGACATTGGAATTCAACGATGAACTCACACAACAATGAAACAAGTTGAATAGCACTAACACAGCCACCCTAGTGTTAGGAGACTTTAACAGATGGCGTGGTAACCCAAATGATAGAGAGGCCATCTGCCTCGAGAAAGCTCTTAATAACATTGACTATAGGATCATGAACTCAGACCCTACAATGACTAATGGGAACCAGCTGGATTGGATTGTTACGCACAGAGACCAGCGAATGCAAAACCTAGCCATGTATCTGGACCGACCACTTTAAAGTGATCTTTGCCCTGTCCATAAAAGATTTGTCCCACAAAACCAGCAGCAATGAGACAAAGAGGCCGTGTAACAGGAATTACAAGAAAATTGAGGCGACACATCTAGAGCAATGTATAGAGAAAGTTTTAAGGACCTGTAAGGAGGCCGATTCCTGTGATGAACTTATTGCTCACTTTCTAGACAATGTAAAACTTCTGGTGGATCAGATAGCAACCCTAAAAACCAAATTGGTCGGAACCAACAAAAACTACCCGAGTTGGTTCAATTCTATATTAGTCGAGCTCAAAAAAGAAAAAAGGAAAAATATAACATAGATGGCAAAAACACAAAAAAAATCATTGACTAACAAGGAAAGCTGGAAAGAAATCGAGAAAACGCACAGAAAGAGTTTCTATGCAGCAAAAAACGACTATTTTAATGAACAAATCAGGACAGCCGACAACTCCACTAGTAAATTGTCCCAATTTCTCAAATCTATCGAGAAGCCCAACGCACTACTGCCCACTTGTATTCCATCTCAAGAAGACTGTGATAAAGTCCAAGCTAGGGAACGGATAAAAGAAGTGCAAAAAAACATCCCCAGATCAGGCTGATCTATGTATGAGGAGCAATCCTCCAAAACACCAGGAATCCTTCAAATTCCATAATGTTTCCATAGAGGATATGATTAAAACATTAACTTCAATGAAACCACCATCATGCGCTGAAAATATACGTCCACCGAAACTCATCTTGGACGATATAAATTTCTTTTCCCCACAATTCATGAAAATAGTGAATGCGTCGTTCCATGATAGAGTTGTTCCAACAAACATTAAAACCGTAACAGTTACACATTTGAAAAAGAAACCAGAGCTCGATCAAAGGGATCCGGGCAACCTGAGGCCGAATTGTAATTTCATTCTCAAAGTGCTGGATAAGATCACTACGTTGCAACTGCAGGCCTTTGTCCAAGCAAATGAAATCTTAGACAACCGGCAATCCGGCTTTTGTGTGGCACATAGCACCGAAACAGCAATGCTCGATTTACAGACATATATGCTGCGCATAGTCGAGAAGGGGACTACTGGAATGCTTATGCTTCTTGATCTGAGTGCAGCATTTGACCTCAGAGATCACGATCAGAACATCTAAGGTACATTGGGAAGATACATTCTCCCATGAAACATCCATCCTCTGTGGGGTTCCGCAAGGTGCCAGCTTACCACCGCTCATTTTCAATATTTACATCAAGTTACTGTGTGTTCTACTACACACAATCGGTGCACCTTTCACCAAATATGGCGACGACACTCAGTGGTCGAACTGGTGGAAACTACTCACAGGACAGTGATAAAGTAAAGGCACTATATAAGGCAATAGAAATTTGGATGACAAACAACTGCCTAAATGGCCAAAAAAATTGAACTGATGATTTTCCAATAAAGCC
Organism: Ambystoma mexicanum; assembly: GCF_040938575.1. NCBI lineage: Eukaryota > Metazoa > Chordata > Amphibia > Caudata > Ambystomatidae > Ambystoma > Ambystoma mexicanum. The sequence continues at coordinate 801,433,795 of NC_090928.1, forward strand.
AAGCGAGGGATAAATTAAATCAACAATACGAGTCGTTCATCATCAACGGCTGCCCCATTAAAGTGGTTAGCAGAGTAAAAACACTAGGGATAGTCATGGAAGCTTCTGTGAACACTAAGGCTTAAGTTATGAAATTGAACAAGAACTACCTGTGCATCCATAGCCAGAGCAATTATATTCTCCCGTTTAGACTATGGTAATGCATTGTTACTACGAGCAAATTAATGGTGCTTAACTAAATGCCAACTGATTCAGAAAACGCGGTCAAAATCATAAAAAAATTTAAAAAACAAGAAGGAACACATCAGTGAGGACAGAAGAAAACTCCATTGGTTATCCGTGGAAGATAGAATCCAGTTTAAAGCCCTGGAATTGGTTCATAGGTGTATACATGGGAAAGCTCCAGTATACCTCAAAGAAAAGATCACTCACTACTTACCAGGTCGAGCTCTTTGATCTGAAACACAGGGAGTCATCTTGGTAGCACCACACAAGCAAACAAGCAAGCAAACAAATGGTCTACGAAAAGCCTTCCCCATCAAACCACAACTAAATGAAACAATCTACCACTGCATAAAAGATTAGAATTGACATACACAATTTTTGGAAGAAACTCAAAACTCATCTGTTCAAATAATGTCTTCCCAGCAATGTAGAATAGCCCCCCTGTTGATGAACCTGTTATACATTGAAGTACTGTGGGCATGTTAGCCTAAGAGTCTTGTCTAAATGTTTTGCACCCTGATGCCTGTGGGCTTTCGGCGAGGTATAAGCAAATATATCAAATAAAAAATAAAATACACAAACACAATTCTCAGACATTATTCATCAGACATCATACCAACTTGTCTAGAAGATGCAAATGCAAGAGCACCATTCAGTCAGTCTCCCACTTTCTGTACAAAGGCAGCATCTGTATCGCTCCCTTTTGCAGTGTAAAAAGCATTTAATGGGTGAGGTGGTTATTTCCTGGCTGCAGGAGACACCTTGTGGGGAACAACTCCCACCATGTGCATATGCCTATCCCTGACAACCCAGTTCTACAATGGGAAGGACAGCATCTAATATCTGGAGGAATTAAGTATGACTGTGTGTGCCTTGGTTCCATCATTTAGCTGTGGTACAAAGAACTCCAGGGTTCCAGGGACTGCTGCCAGCGACCCTTACCAAGCAAGGTGCTAGTGAGACTGCAAACTCGAAATTGCAATGTTATTGGAATGCTCATCTTATACCACCCCTGGCCCCCACTCACACTCCCTTTTTTGTCACTGCCAGCATGGTGCAGCCACTGCACTGCTTTTATGTGAAGGTGCTGCACTTTTGAGGACTCAACATGGAACCTTATATCGTTTCTGCTCCTTGTTCCATCATCAAAATCCACTGCAGGGTTCAAGTATCACTCTTAAACCAAGGTCCTGTTGCTGCCTCAAAACCTAGTGAGCTGGGGTTGGGAGAATGTTATTCTGGCCTTTGTTAGAAGAGTTTTGGGGCTTGTGGAGAGACTCGCAACAAACGGCACCACGCCAGGGTGAGGCGGAACTGTGACCTACAGGATCATTCGTTTTCAACAATTGATGGGAATGTTATCAAGTCTGTCTACTTCTGCTAGTACAAAATATACATAAATGAATAACCTCAACAAACGTAAATGCCTGATGGTCTGAAAGCCTAGTGATTCAAAATAATAAAAAAACATCATCTTATGGTTATACAAATGTGCACTTACTGATCCACCTTTTTTGTCGTTCTTGTCAGTAAATTCTCAAAGTAGACATGTTTTATAAGAAATCAAATTTGTAATGTTTTCAGAAGCAATAATTACTAACGGTATCAAGAACATGGCGAATTGAAATGCATAATATGAATGAAGATGCTGGAGAACTATTACACAACTACAGGCATTTCACTAGATTTCAGTGTACTTCTACCAAATCCAATCGACACAATGGCAGGGAGAAGAAAGCACATTGTTGCCAACACAATCAAAACAGTGATAATCTTTCTTCAGAGAACATTTACATATTACTGTGATGTGAGTAGCTTGATTAAGATAAACTTTCCAGTCCCAATTATAAAAATGGAATAATTAATGTTTGCTAACTAAAAAATATAATGTTTTAGATGTATGTGCATATGCTGTGGGTTGATGATAAAATGTGACCACTTACAAGCAGGAGGGGGAAACAATTGCTACCACAGAGTCTCCTGGAGTTCAATAAAGTTAGATTTCTCTTATCCTGAGAATGTTTCTGCCTTGAAGCTTCACACGCAGGATGCACGGTTGGGTGGATCTTTGAGCGGAATCCAAAAGAATTCATATCGTCTAAGGAATGCTAGATTCGCACGAGATGGAACTAAAAATGACTGCTTTTCAGCTGGAACACCAGATGGTTGGCTTGAACTAAGAATATTAATATAGAGTTCTAACGCTGGCAGAGGATAATATAAGAAGGCACACGAGCAAGAAACAGCTTGGTGGAGTCGTAGAAGATAATCTACAGCCCACTTTTAAAATGAGCCTCTGAATCACTCGATGGAAATAAGTGTTGCAAGTGTCTTCCATCTGGCTCAGGAGGAATCACCCAGAGAATAGCTTTGTATCTTTTTTAAGAGGCATGTTGTTCAATGTTATAGTTGAAGCCATGGGTACAGAGCACAGCTAGGGTCATTGTGGAAGCTTAATTACAAAGCAAATGTGAGCATTCACTTTAAAATGCCTAGGACCTGCTTTAAAGGGGGAAGAGAAAATGGTAACACCACAGACAGCAACGAAATTGTATAGTAGGCCTAATAGAAACAGGGATGTAATTTGCCGTTTATCCAGGGGTCACAGTTGCGACCCCTGATGTCTCCCTTGCTACCCCCTGTGGTCTCCCTTGCGACCCCAAAAAAACATATCTTTTGTTTTAAATTGAATTTCCTTGGCTGTGCTTAGCACCATGTGGTTCTTTGTTTCTGGAGTGGCTGGCTTCCTTGTTCAGGCCTCTTATAAAAAATTAAAAAAACAGGCAGTTCCATAAATGTAACACTTTGAGCAGTGACCTTAAATAAGAAAGAATAGGAATAACAAATAATTTGTAATTCTGGAATTCTATACAATAATCGGTAGACTCATTAAAGGTTTATTTCAGGCACACTTCAGGGGGTGAGTCACTGATTTAGTCTGTTCTTAAACAGCTCAAATTAACAATACAGACAAAAACGTCCAAAAAGCATTTAGAGTAGAATAAACATCAATTTCGGAGTATGTATTTTGCTTTTCGCAAGTTGCTGTTATAGCATGGTTTTTCTGCCGTTGTCTCTGTTGCGATCACCACAAGAAATTCCTCTCTGTGTCCTTGGTCACTTGACAATATCCTTTTTCCTAAACACGTGTGTACAGTTTAGAAATGTTTCAAAATAGCACATAAAGTGGCCCTTTATTTCATAGTGCCACAATGAATGTTTTTTGTGATATGTCGATCTTCCCTATCTCCCCGGCATGCTATTCAGGATATTTGCTGGCATGTATGAGGTGACCAGTGCCGACATTACGGGACGCCGTGTGATGGTGCTGCTTTCCCTGCGCTACTCTAAATTCTTTAATACACAGTTATGAACCCTCCCAATGGTATGTATTTTGCCAGTGTCTGAAGCATGAAAAGTAGATTCACGTGGACTTGATGGGTGGCCAACTTTGAACCAGACCTGCAGATGAACTGGCCTGCTATTAAATCTTAGTTACCAGTTCAATGGTATCCACTACAGTGTGTAATTTGCGAACATTTAGACATGTAATTGCTCATTGTAGTACAGCCGTAAGAAAGATATAGCAGGTAAGATAGCTCAGTTCGTTGAGCGATCGCTGCTGCGATATGTATGTGTTCTGATTTTGCAATGAACTACATGATGGCTCCAGAGAGTAATTGGTTCAATAGCAATATAAAAATAATAAACATATGCATTTGTTGTAATCGTTGTAGTCAGAAAAACGCTTTTCAGTGGCATAAATATTGACCCTACCAAACACAAAATTGCACAATGAATGCAAAGCATATTTAAAAAATAAAAGGCCGACACAGTGGAAAGGTTCTGTAGACAGTGCCAAGTGGTTGCCTAGACATTTTAAAACTGGTGGGGTGTAAATAAGTCTGTGGTTTAAAAGGTGCCCAATAAATAACTGTCAACCCACTCTAGTCAAAATGGTTCATTGTACAGCTTAGATTGGATTTTAAGCAGTTTTGTATAGAAACCGCTTACATATTCCAATATGTCAGAGGCCAGGTCGCATGATCACTGCTTTGTCTCATGTCACTATCATTGCCTCCAGTCTGCCCCCTGCCTCCTACCCCCGAGTATCGAGCTCAGTGTCATGTTCTGTGTTATGTCCTTCCCACTGCTGCCGTAATGGTCTGGTGTTGCTCTCTGTGTAAAGCCCTTTCCCTCCATTGGATTCACTGACACACTTCTGCCCCATAGTTGCTCTTGCTGCTCAGTTGTTCCCAATGTTGCTCTAAGTGTGAAGTTTTATCTGCTATGACTCTCAAAGTACAGTCTTATCCAAATGTTGCACATTGCCCATGTCTCTCCTACTATCACTCTTAGTTCTCATTTCTCCTCCACTATTGTTCTTAGTGGTCAGTTCTACTCCACTACCACTCTTAGTGCAATGTTCTACTCCATTATCACTTTTTTGCCCAGTTCCCCTCAACTGTCACGCTTAGTATCCAAGTCATCTCTTTCCTCTCTCGTACTGCCCAGTGCTACTCCACATTTGTAGGTAAGTGCCCTTGCTCCGTGCCAACGCAGCTCTCACTGCCACAGTACTACCCTATGGTTGCTCTTAAGGCTCAGTTTGACCCCATGTTGTTATTCCTGCGCGTGTACTGCCCCTTTCCCCCCTCCACATCAATAAAGACACACATACACAATTTCTTTTAAATGTAAATTTGTTATTCTCTGTTCTATTGACACTTTGCTTTGCTCTCTAACTCCTTCTCCTACCTTACACAGAAACAGAAATCAAAGAGGGAAGGGATCACTCTCTGAATTCCACCACTTTGCTGGCCAAAGAAGGCCACAAGCTCTTACATATGCTATGCCCTCTTAGTCATATGTGGTCTGGGGCATTAAAGCTCCACCTGTGCCAAGCCAAAATGCCTTGAACTTAACTCCCTCCTATCTGACCACTCCTTCCATGACCAGTCTACCTACTCTAGTGGGATATCTCCTGACCTTGTCTTTTGCTCTAATTCACATTACTCCTCTGCCCTCCCCATTGACCCCACCCCCTCACTGGTCACTTTAGCATCTCAATACCTCCACATTCTACTACTTATTTCCACCCCCGCAATGACTGCAGGAAAATTCAGGCAGGACTTTCTGGCTCATTACCTTGATGATGTGAGAACCTCTTTCCTGTCTCTTCTACTATTAATGCCTCTTTCAATGACAGTGTTTTCTCTGACTTTCAGTATGCACGTATGACTCCATTTGACCAACACTACCCTGCTCACACATTCACACCTTACAATCCTCAGCCTTGGATCACCTCTGAAATTCAGACCCTTACAACAAACATGCACCTTGACCTATGATGCTGGTGCAAATAACGGAGAAGCAACCCTACTCTTAACTTTCAGAACATCCCTTAATACTCTAACCTCTACACTGGTCTCTGCCAAATCTTCTGACTTTACAAACTTAGTTTACTCCATTTGAAATCACCCCTCCATTCTTTGCTCACACCTCCCAAGCCAATATCAAATTTGGGAACACCACACACAATTAAGACGACAAGTGACAGTACAAATTTACCTTTGGTACAAGCCTGTACGAAACAGTAAAGTGGAAGCGATGGCTGATCAGCCAGACTTATCTCAAGAGTAAGTAAGCAGTATCAAATAGTTACACAAAGGACAGCAATTTCTATGATTCAAACAAACACTGACTCACAGTTTCTGAGTAAAAGATCATACATCTATTTACACATCAGTTATATAACATTTCACTAAAGTAAAGCAGTTGAAAAATCATGTTATTAATACACTAAACCACTCCCAATAGCTTCCAGACAAGTTAAGCTACCAAAATGAAGTGAGAGCAAAATGGCACTCTGGCAATTAAAACGCGAGGGAAAAACAAAGTTTAGGCAGAAATTGAGTAGCACCAACAGGTAAGTAAGCAGGGAAATCTAGAAAGAGGAACTACAGTGATGGAATCAAATCAAATAGGCTTAGGGACAAAGGCAATAGGACAAAAGTCTTTTGCTCAAGATCACACGGTTCAGGGTAGTTCGCAGTTAAGTCTTTGCCAAGAGATCCTGACGAAGTTGGTCAACAGAAAAGTTTAAAGAGAAGGGAAGGACAAGCCCTCGAGTTGGCGAAAGGTTTCACACACCTTCGCCGCGGCTGAACGAAATGCACAACTGGATTTGCACAGTACCTTTAAATGGAGAAGAAGCTGTAGCTGAAGTGGACAATCCTGGTAGTTCCTGCAGGCTCACAGTTCCTAAAGCGACTGTTGGACTGACACGAAATAGGAAGACTGGAAGGTCCTGCACTACCCAGGGAAGAAACCAGCAGCAGAGCAAAGCAACGAATAAAAGGTGCGCTTCTTAAAACCCAAGCAGGGTCCAACCGTCCTGGCTATCTGGCCCACTGAAGCTCTCTACAGCGAATTCAACCAGAGGAGGGAGTCCTGGCTTGCAGTTTGGGCAAACTGGTTGGTCCCACCAGCTCAGGCGAAGAAGATTCCTGGAAGATCTTCTCTGTCGTCGGAGTTCGTGGATTCAGACCTGAAGCAGGGCTTCACCGGGCGGTTCAGTCATGCTAGGGGTCCTCTTCCATCAGCGCCTCATTGGTTCTTTCATTCCAGTGGCAAATCTGCCTTTACAGTCCCAGAGACCTGCTTTTTATGCAGTTTTTCCCCATTCACACAGCCTGGCTGTAAATCAAACAGCAGGGTGGCTGTCCCGCCGGGACAATCACCACAGCCAATCATTTAAGAGTGCGACATGGGTCTCCAAGGAGACCCTGTGCAGGGAGTCCTAAACCCCTCCCTCACATCTTTTCCCCCCCAAACCTACAGGCACCTAAAGAGGGCTTCTGTGTAGAAACCCGCGAAAATACGGTGAACAAAGGAATCAAACCTGATTTGGCGCGCAAAACACGAGAAAGACTTTTACAAAAAGAAATGGCGAATAAACCCAGCCGGGAACCATAATAAAACATATATGGTCTAGTGGGTTTAAGTTCGAGGCTACCAAGATAGTCTAAAACAATACCAAGGTTATTTAAGAAAACCGCGGTTGAAAAGAATAGGGTAGTTACCACTGCCACCAGCCAAGTCTTGATGAAAAGGGAGTGAAACAATGCTCCAAGAGAAACAGACAAAAAGGGATAAGTATCAACCCTTTCCAGTACTCCATGTAAGATGGTTTGTACTGGGTCTGTGGTTTTACAGAGGCTAGTAAAGTTAATGGCAACTTTATGTGTTCTGTGAGACAGTAGTCAGCCCCAGAAAATGGAGTCTCAGTTGAGAAGTCTAAAAGACAACCCTGTGTCACTGCACTGAAGGTGCTGTGTAACACACAGGAAAAAGATGATGCCTGTGGAGTAGGTGAGGCTCCACAGTCTATGAACACATAAATGTTAAACACACAAGCAGAAACACATGTAAGAGTGGGAAAAAAGGCTCACACTCTTACGAGGTGAAAAAATAAATCCTAGAAATCCAGCAAAGCTGCTGAGGGACTCAGTAGGTAAGGGAAATTAGCTATTCTGGAGAATTCTCCCTAACATCCACATTTGTGGTTTATGCAAATGTATGTGTTTGCAAAAAAAATCTATGTGGAAAGCACAATACATGAACACATGTCAAGCCTTAACAGTCATGATATGAGATTACCATTGGCTGTGCACTAGCAGGAATCACACCAAATGGACAATAAGAATGACATAAGATGTATTGGATTACAGAAAATGTAATGCAATATACGTGGTGGGGACTGACAACTCAAATCAACAATGATTTGCAAACTAAGATATGTAACCACGGGTTTAAAGTGTGAACATGAGATGAATGTCTTTTTGTGAAGTCTTACCCACAATTATATCTCATTGGATACACATAACACATGCAATGTATTTTAAGGTATCTATATAAGAAGGTAGTTGTTCACTCAGCTCAATAGAGTGGTCATTTATATTGGTCATGTTAGGAAATTATCTCCAGCTTACTAGATAAGAAATGGATGGGCTAATGTGCACAAGATCATGTAAATAAAACTGTAAAAAAGGAACAATGATTTGGTTACCTCAAATCAATGCAACATTTCAAATCATAAATTGTATTTTCTCTTTTCACAAAAATTGCAGAATATCTCTGGGAACTTATCTAAAGCAGCAATACATCAACAAGCTTATAGAACCTGGGCCCTTAGCCTTATATTGTTATCGTTTAGATGCATGAGGGAATTATTTCCAACAGTGTATACAACTTGAGCGTTCGAGCTGCAAAAGGGTATTGTTTATACACCTAATGACATCACACGCAATGGGTGTGTAACATCACCATGCTTAATTTTGGAATACAAAATGGTGCCCGCGACTTATGGACTATAGGCACGCTAGAGAGATGATTCCTTACAAGACACCTGAGATTACAGCAAACCTTTTTTTATTTTTGTATTACTTGTATTAATGATTTAATCGCCTTGTCGATTTTTACAAGGTACTACCGCAGAAAGAGACAGCGTGTTTGAAAGTATACCGAAGGGGGAGGCCAAGGTTGATAAGATTGACTGGCTCCTTGACTGGCAGTAAACCCAATTGGTAGCAGTCTGCACCACCCAGATTTACCTGGTAGCTGTGGCTGAGCAGTCAGACTTCTCTCAAGAAGAGTAGGGCAGTATACAGAGGATACAGAATAGGGTCACAAACACAGTAGAGCAAGCAAACACTGACCAGAGCTTGTTATCAAAAGTATATACTTATTTATTTAACACACACTTTAGAAAATACACTAGCACTATTAATCAAAAGCAAGTTCCAACACAATCAGAAAAGTATACACACCTCCCTTAGCAATTATTAGACAAGTCTAAGTCAAAACACCACTTTTTGTCAAAACAGATGTGAGCGCGTAACTTAGATGGCATTCCAATAATTAGGTCAAAGGGAGAGAACAACGCAGGTCATAAAAATAAAACAGTTTGCAACACTTTTATAAGACCAAAACAAGTTAGTGAAGGCAGAGTCTACTGTAGAGCCAAAGTTCATAGGCCAGGCCCACTTTAAATGGAGCAAGGTGAAATGTGCCCAAGATCACACAGTTTAGAAATGCATTCAAGTCTTTGTAGAAATGTTCAAAAGAGGTTGGGTTGATTCAGAAGATAAAGTTAGAAGGTCTGGGGGCCAACCCAGTTGGAAAGCCAAGTATTTAAGGGTCAATCCGTAGAAAGGGAGGCCAGGTGGAGCACAGTACCTTTAAAGTTGAGGAAGCGCCAGCAGTGGTAGTTGTTCCTGGTAGCAGGTGCAGTTCGTGATTTCGACCAGGGTAAGAGAAGATCTCGTTGAGGAGGAAACTTGGAGTCATTGCACTGCCCAGGGAAGAAACCAGCCACGGAGTTTGTCGGTTAAAAGGTGCGTTCCTGTTATTCGCGGTCACAGTGCTGAAGCTTGGCTATCCGGCTGATGGGGTGCTTGGCACGGGCGATTCGACCAAGAGACGTCCTGGAAGGCGAAATGGCGATCTGGTTGATCCCACCAGCTCTCTTGTCGTCAGGAAAGTGGTGAGGTTGTTGCAGCAGGGCTCAGCTTCTCCCCTCTTTGGATTTCTTAGGTCCTGTGGCGACTTCTGAAGTTCCAGTCCCAAAAGCCCTGCTTTTATGCAGAAAAATCCCCATTCAACAGCCTAGATGTCACTCATACATGCTAAGTGGTGAGCCGGGCGGCTCACCACTGGGCCAATCAGAACAGAGTGCAACTTGGGAAGCTAAGGCAATGAGCCCAGGGTGCCAATACCCCCACCCACACATCCTGTGGAACCCAGACACAGTAGCACTAGTTGGTGGGCTTCTGTGGAGAAGCCCGCCAAAAAGTGGAACAAAGGGCCCGACCTTGCTTGGAGTTACAGAGACGGACACAAACGCCATTTTAGAATAGAGTTCTGGCGAAAAGACCCAACCAGTGATTTTACATTAAATAAATACACCGGCGGTATCTTTAACATTGCACCAAAAAGTGGTGCGTTTAAAATCAATGGGAAAATCCCATAGGAAATATTCCGGTGGAATATTTTGCGTGGTAACCACTGCCACCAGCCAGAAACTGGACAAGGGGGGACTGGACAGTGCCCCCTTGGAAACAGACCCAGGGCAATCTAATTAACCCCTTCCAGTACTTCCACAATATGATGGTTTGTACTGGTTCTGTTCACAATTTTGGACTAGTAAAGCCAATGGTGACTTTACATGCCCTGGGAGACAGTAGTCAGTCCCAGGGTATAGAGTCTATGTTTGGGGGTCACTATGACACCCCTGTGTTACTGCACTGAGGGTGCTGTGTAACACATACATTAAAACAGATGATACCCTATGGAGTAAAAGACCCCATAGCCCATAAGCACACAATAAATCAAAGACATAACATAAAATCATGCATAAGAGTGGGAGAAAATAGTCTCACTCTTAGCAGGAGAAAAAAACAAACCCCAAAAATCCAGCAAAGCTGCTGGGGGACTCACTAGGTTTGGGAAATTAGCCTTATAAGAGAATTCTCCCTAAAATGTATGCTGTAAAGTCTGAAGGTTGGTGGAAGTAGGTATCAAGGTGGTCATATTTGCTGAAAAAAGAATCTGTTCTAAGATTTTTGCAGTTGCTGTCACCCATGACGTCTTTTCACCGCCGATCAGGCGAGTCCACCAGAGCTCCTCTTCAAGGAGTCGTGTTGAGACCAAGTGATTTGACAAAGTGGGGCTCTGATGTTTCTCGATGTCGTAGTGATTCTATCTCGGGAGAATTTTCACAGAATCTGCATTTGTTCGTTTTTCAGAGCCATCTGATCATCAAGATTTCATTTCATGGTAGGAGGTTTAGCCACACCCTTAAAAAGATACTTTGTAGTCTTCTGTCTGGGTATTTCTTCATAAATGCCTGGGTTACATTTAGTTTTCTCGCCTGCAGCGGGAGAAGAGATGTGAGTTTATACTTTGCCACTGTGTCCAATGTGAGAATCCAATCTGTTTCATCCAGCTTCCTTTTTATTTGAGTGGGATTTTGGATCAATTTGTCTACTGAGCTTTGAATCGCGGACAGTTTGTCCTTGCAGTCTCGGTCTCACTGAGTGAGCATTTTGCAACAGCCATTTCTAATCTCTGCGTTTATTAGTGTGAATACCATTGGGCTGTTTGGTTCCACGATCTTTCTGTAGAGCATGATTCTATTTCAGTCCACAATTGCTTGGAGGGAAGATTCAATTCCCGTCTGATCAGGACCATTGGGGTCGATTTCAGGAGGTTTAGTACGGATCTCCAAAAAAAGCTTTCCAGAGTGGGCCAAATGGTTTTCGGTATGTTTGGCATAGCTTCCGCTACATAGGTTATAGTTGGTACCATTTTGGCCCTGTAAAAGTTGATGGTTGGTTGGAATGAGAATTGACCATATTTTCTGTCCACCACTTTTGCTTGTGAAGTCAGGTTTCTTATTTTCGTGTGGAGAGCACACTGCATCGAACCGTCCATTTTGGAGCTGTCCAGCATTACTTCAAGGTATTTAAACTCTGTTACCTTTTCAATTCCACAGCCTTCCAAGTACCATTTCAACTTTTCACCTTTCCTGTAGCTTTTTTCTAGAGTCATGATTTTGGTTTTAGACTTGGTGATTTCGAGATCATTGGAAAGTATGTACTTTGATAGGTTGTCTAACTGTCGTTGTAACCCAATAGCTTTTTGGTCTAGCAGAATTATATCATCCGCGTAGAGCAGTCTAGGCACCCTCTCTTGGACTATAGACGGTGGAAAGGATCTTGTCAGGGTGTCAGCGTACTTGTATTCTCACAAGTAGGCCAAGAATAGGCCGGGGGCAAGTGGACATTCCTGTTTTACACACCTGGTATTGTGAATTTCAGCTGAGAGTAGGACCTGGTGGTTTAGGCGGACTTGTACTATGGTGTTGGTATGCAGGGTGTTAGGGAGAATTCTCTGTTTAGGCTGAATTTCCTAACCTAGTGAGTCCCCCAGCAGCTTTGCTGGATTTCTGGAGTTTGTTTTCTCCATCCTGCCAAGAGTGAGACTCTTTTCTCCCACTCTTGGACATGTATGTGTGTAATTCCTTTGAAATGTCAATGTGTTCGATGGGCTATGGGGTCTTTTACTCCATAGGGTCTCATATGTTTTTCTATGTGTGTTACACCGCACCCTACGTGCCGTAACACGGGGGCGCCCTAGCGGGTCCCCCACCATAGACTCCATACCCGGGGACTGACTACTGTCTCCCCGGGCATGTAAAGTCACCATTGGCTTTACTAGACCTAAATTTACTAACAGAACTAGTACCAACCATCTTATTGTGGACGTACTAGTAGGGGTAATTCAATTACTCCTGGATCTGTTACTCGAGGGGGCACTGTCCCGTCCCCCCTCGTCGAGTTTTGGCTGGTGGCAGTGGAAACTACTTGTTATGTTCGATCCCGAACATAACCCTATGGGATTCGTCCCATTGTTGGAGATTGATACTTTTTCTCATTTATCTCTGACGTACCACCGATCTACTTTTCTTAAATATGTTTATCGAGTGGTATTTTCTGCCAGAACTCGGTTTGTAAAATGGCGTCTGTGTTCGTCTCTGTGACTCCTAAACCAAAGGTTGAGCCCTTTGTTCCACTTTTGGCGGGCCTCTGTACAGAGACCCTCCAAAGTGGTGCCATTCTGTCTGGGTTACCTCAGGGGTGTGGGAGGGGGTTTAGGCACCCTGGACCGAGTTGCCTTGCCAACTCAGGTCGCACTCTGGAGTGATTGGCCCAGGTGGTGAGCCTTCCCGCTCACCACTTAGGATGTGTTGATTGATAGCTAGGCTGAATGAATGGGGGCCTTCTGCATAAAAGCAGGGCTTTTGGGACTGGATCTTCAGAAGTCGCCACAGGACCTAAGAATCTGACGAGGGTAACGCTGAGCCGACCTGCAACGACGACACCTCCGGTGGAGCCCTGCTGAGCCGACTCACCACTTCCCGACGACAGAGGAGATCTCCCTGCCGGAGAGTCTCTTCCCCTGACTGGTGGGAACAACCAGTCCCCTTTGCTTTTTTATTCACCTCAGGACACAGTGGTCGAATTGCCCGTGCAGAGCACCTCGTCAACCGGATAGCCACTACCCCTGTACCGCGACCAAAAGGTGGTGCCTTGTGACGGAGCACTCCGTGGCTTGTCTCTTCCCTGGTGGTGCACCGGACTTCACTTTCCTTCGACGACGAGATCATCTCTACTCTTGGCAAAGACCCGACGTGCATCCACCACCAGGAAAAACTGCCCCCGCCGGAGCTGCCCTCCACAACAAGGTACCGTGTCCGCCTGGCTTCCCTTTCGTTCGGTTCGAGTGAGGTGTCTTAATCCTCTCCGTTCCGCTGGGTCGCCTCCAAGCTTTGCTCATTCTTTGTTCTGAACTGGTTCAATCTCCCGATAACAATTTGCTATACAGACTTGAATGCATCTCCACTAGAGACTTTTTGGGACATCGCGCCTTGCCTCTCTCCGAGTAGGCCTGGCCTCTGAACTTTATGATCTATTGTGATTCTTGCCTTCCTGCCTTGCATTTTATCCGCGTAGGATTGAACTGTGTTGACTTCATAACCTGCCTATCTTTTTTCTCTCCCGTCCTAACTAATATTCGAGTGTCATCTAGGTTGAGGTATACACCTCTGTCTGAAAATAAGTGGTACCGGTAGAACCTAGAGTTGTCGATATTTTGCTAGGGGGATTGATAGTTTTCTACTTCGTAGATTAATTGTGTTTGATTTGTTTGCCGTGATTTGCCTTAGTGTTTTTCATAGACATTGTGTTATAAATAAATACCTTACTATCTTTACACTAAGCCTTGTTGCGTGTTTGCTTGTCTTGCTGCGAAGAATTGCCCTATTTTGTATACTCCACATACTGCTCAACTTTTCTTGAGAGAAGTCTGACTGCTCAGCCACAGCTACCAAGTGAATCTGTGTGGTACAGACTGCTACCAAGTGGGTTCACCGCCAACGCCTGTAGTCCTAAATCTTTTGCAGTGGTCCCAGAGGGAACTGCACAGGTTTCCGCCTAACACTGGTGTACAGCGGTGGGATTTGTATCGAGTATACAGTTTAGAGAACTTTTCGACGCTGTAGGATAACTAACCACAAAGCTTAGCACTGAAAAGCAACTTTCACAAACATGTCTACGATGGAAACTTACAGTCAAGAATCCTTGTCAGGTGAAAATACTGAGAGTTTGCGAGCTCTCTGTAGGCAAGAGAATCTTTCTGTAAGAGGCAAGAAGTTAGAACTAATAGATAGATTGCTGGCAAACCAAAGTCTGGGTACTGGTTCAGAGGAACCAATCTCCCCAGCGAATGTAGACGACAGTAATGGTGTTGATCTGAATCGTGATTCTGATAATAGCGATGAAGAGGCTAACAAAACTGTCTCCCCTGCTCCTCTACCTGCCTTACCAGCTGTGCCTACGGGGCCCATACCAGGTCCCACAAGTAACCCTGCTTATTTTGAACTTGAAAAAATGAAGCTCGAATTAGAATATAAATGGTTCTTGGCTCAATCTGAACGAAACCAAGAGCTCGAGTTCAGACGGATGAATGCCCAGGCTGAGCAGAAGCAAGCTGAGTTAAGACTCAGAGAAATAGAACTTAATCACGAGTTAGAAATGAAAAAGTTGTCTATGGAAAAGGCTTCTCTCTCCTCTGGTTCCTCTAGGAGCTCCAGTCCCAAAAGACCCCGGATGCTGAAGGAATTAGTGGGTATGTATGAACCAAGATTGGATGTGTTGGTTTGGTTGAAACTGTTTGAATACAATCATGGGCTCCAGGACATCACCGGGAATGCGTTGCTTCCATGGTTGTTCTCTAGGCTCCCTCCTGTTGCAACTGATGTGGTAATGGAGTTGGGGGAGGCGGATAAGACGGATTACGAAAGTGTGAAACTAGCTTTGATAGCTAGATTCGGGAAGACCCCTTCCCAGTATCTTAAGAGGTTTAGAACCCTCAAAAAGCATGATGGTACCCCTTGGGCTACCTGGGTGAGTGAAGGGTTGAAAAACTTAGAGGGATGGATTAAGGGTTACAAAGTGAACACTTATGAGGGTATGAGAAATCTTTTTATGTTGGAGTCTATTTATGATGCCTGTTCTCCTGAGCTCAGACAGCACTTGGCTGATTCGAAGGAATTGGATTCCAGGGCACTAGCTAAGGCTGCTGACTTGTGGGTTGCCAACAGGGCTACTCATAAGGATTCTGGGGCAACTCAGAAAAAGGATGAGGGAAAACAGCCTAAAAAAGACTCAAAAGAGAATTCGAATAACTCACATTCCAAAGAGGGCCCCAAACAAAACCAGAAGGGTAAGCCACCGGGAAAACCACAGCAGAATAGTGTGTCTTCTGGTGCCAAACCGGAAGGAGGTCAGAACAAGCCACCATTCCAGAAAGCATTCGGTAAATGCTTTGTTTGTGGCTTGACTGACCACGTGAAAGGAGATCCCAGATGTAAGGGTAAACCTTAAGGGGTCCAGCTTGTCTCCTTAGCCTTCGCTCCAGAGGAGGAAGTCCAAATGGCAAGTGGAAACTTTCTACTGCTAGCTGACGAACCCATTGGAGTCTCAGCCAGCGTTTCTTTAGTATCTCTGGGGTTGTGGGAACAACAGAATTTAGATGTCTATAATTCTATCCCCGATAATACTAAAGAATATTATAAGGACAGTGTCCAGGTGAATGGTCAGGAGACTCCTGCCATTAGGGACACTGGGGCCAGCATAACTGTGGTGGATAAATTGTTTTTTCAGGCTGAGGATGTTGCTAAGGCACCCAAACGCCTCACCAAGTTAGCTGGAGGGCCTTTGCAGATGCTTCCCCAATTACCAGTTCTCATCCAGTGTAACGACATGACTGTAAAGATACCTGTCAGCATACAGAGTGAGGTACCAGGACGCGTACTGTTGGGTAACGATTTGAAAACTCTCGGAGTTGTATCGCATACTCCCAGACCTCCTAGTAAACGGTTACAGGAGCTAACCAGACCCGCACGAGAGAGGACCATGCGCGGTACTCTCCCGGAGATGATGAAGAAAGAAATCACTCCTGCTCCACTGGAATTGTCGGCCGCTGTCTCCAAGAAATCAGAAGCGAAGGGGAAACCTAAGACTTCTATCCCGAAACCAGCCGCCAGCATTCCAGTGCAGCCGACACGGACTTCCCCGCGGTTGTCCAACGTCACACCCGTAACTCCACCTCCAGCCGCGGCTGAGAGGGAGGTACATCCCTGCGTGGTAGAATTAGACTCTGAGGAAGAGCTAATGGAAGGCCAAGAACTCATTGGAGATCTGGATCCTGTTGACCATCTTGAGCTGCAGTCTTTACTGGTAGAAGGTGGACCCAGCAGGGCAGACTTCAGTAAGAGACAGAGAGAATGTCCAACTCTGGAAGGTCTTCGCCATCAGGCAGAAGCTCAGGCTGAAGGGCAAGAGCCTGGGAAATACAGGTTGCACTGGGAAGATGGCCTCTTCTACAGTGAACCGACCGAGTCTGCACCTGGAGACTACAAACACCTTGTAGTACCCCAAGAGAACAGACCACAGTTCTTGCAGTTAGCCCACGAGATTCCTTTGGCTGGTCACTTGAGTTTCAAGAAGACTAAGGAAAGGCTCTCGCTCTACTTCTATTGGCCAAAGATGGGGGCCGAAGTAGAAAAACACTGCAGGAGCTGCCACACCTGCCAGATCTCTGTTAAGGTTGGATCCAAGAACGTGGCACCGTTAGTGCCTCTCCCGGTTGTGGGAGTCCCATTTGAGAGAGTAGGGATTGTCATCGTTGGTCCCCTTGATCCTCCAACCTCCTCAGGCAACAGGTTTATACTTGTTGTAGTAGACCATGCTACTAGGTATCCTGAGGCAATTCCTATGAGGACTGTTACAGCTCTGGCTGTGGCTAAGGCCCTCCTTGGTATTTTTACCAGGAACGGGTTTCCTAAGGAAGTAATCTCTGACAGGGGGTCAAACTTTATGTCCCACTACATGAAAGCCATGTGGAAAACCTGCGGAGTAACTTACAAGTTCTCAACGGCTTACCACCCACAAACCAATGGGTTGGTAGAACGGTTCAACCAAACCATGAAGAGCATGATAGGTGCTCTAGAGGAACCCCTTAAGCGTAAGTGGGACCTTCTATTGCCATGCATTCTCTTTGCTTATAGAGAAGTCCCTCAGGAGGGAGTAGGTTACTCTCCCTTCGAACTACTCTATGGTCATCCCGTCAGAGGTCCATTGGCCCTGATTAAGGAGGGGTTGGAGAGTGCTCCTTCCCCCAAGCCAGTCAGAGTGACTGACCACGTGATAGGTCTCCAGAGGAGAATGTCGCACATGATGACGGAAGCAAGCGATAACTTGAAAGCTGGACAAGCATTGGTCAAGCACTGGCACGATCAAAAAGCTAACATGGTTGAGTTCGCTCAAGACCAGCTCGTTCTCGTTATGATCCCAACAAGGCAGAGGGCCTTGCAAGATAAGTGGATGGGACCCTACCAAATAGTGGGTAAACTCGGAGAGGTTAACTATCTGGTGGACTTGGGCAATTCCAAAGAGGCTCCGACAGTCTTTCACACCAACCGACTTAAAGCGTATGTCTCACAACCTGATGTAGGAGCGTTGCTTCTAGCATCATCCGAGGAAGAAGAAGAGAGTGAAACTCTTCCGGATCACCTCAGAGGCTTACCTTTAGATGAAAAAATTGAAGGAGTGAATCTCTTCTCCAATCTGACACCCGAGCAACAAGAAGAGTGCAAATCTAGGTTGAATCAGTTTGCCTCTCTGTTCTCGCTTTCACCAGGTTTGACCCCTTGGGGCCAGCACGACATACCCACTGGTGACTGTCTGCCGGTCAAAAGCAGAGGATACCGCATGTCAGAAAACGTACAAACCCACATCAAAGGTGAGGTCAGCAAGATGCTTGATCTCGGGGTAATAGAGTCCTCTACTAGTCCATGGTCTAGCCCAGTTGTGTTATTACCAAAGGCCGGATCTAAAGAACTTAGATTCTGCGTGGATTATCGAGCTCTTAATGCAGTCACCACGACTGATGCCCACCCTTTGCCAAGAACAGATGAGTTGGTGGATAAACTTGGCGCCGCCAAGTTCCTCAGCACATTTGACTTGACGTCAGGCTATTGGCAAATAGCCCTGACAGACCATGCCAAGGAGAAAACTGCATTTTCTACCCCCGTTGGCTTATACCAGTTTAAGGTAATGCCTTTCCGACTGAAGAATGCACCTGCTACGTTTCAACGGATGGTAAACCAGGTTCTGAATGGGATGGAGGACTTCTGCATGGCATACTTGGATGACATCGCAGTGTTCAGCAATTCCTGGGAAGAACATGTAATCCACCTGAGAGATGTTTTGCAGGCTCTTGGACGAGCCAATCTGACCATAAAGGCAAGTAAATGCCAAATTGGACAGAGTAAGGTAGTCTATCTTGGGCATGAGGTAGGCGGTGGAGAAATAAGGCCTTTGCTCAGTAAGATTGAAGCTGTGGAAAATTGGACAACACCGACTACTCAAACCCAGGTGAGAGCCTTCCTAGGCCTCACTGGGTATTACAGGAATTTCATAGAGAACTATGGGACCATAGCATCTCCACTGAATGTCATCTCCTCGCCCAAATTCCCTAAAAAGGTTAAATGGAACGAGGAGTGCAATCAGGCTTTTGAAAACCTGAAACAGGCTCTTTGCCAAGCCCCAGTACTCAGAGCTCCTGATTACCGCCAACACTTCATTGTGCAGACAGACACTTCCAATGTAGGGATGGGTGCCGTACTCAGTCAACTGGATGGGAAAGGTAGGGAGCACCCCGTTTCCTTCATCAGCCGCAAGCTGAAGGATCCTGAAACAAGGTGGGCAACAATTGAAAGAGAGTGCTTTGCTATAGTGTGGGCTCTGAAGAAGTTTAGGTCGTACTTGTATGGTTCTACTTTTGTTATTCAGACTGACCATCAACCCTTGAGATGGTTAATGCAAATGAAAGGGGAGAACCCAAAACTATTGAGATGGTCGATCTGCCTGCAAGGGTTTGATTTCACCATTGAGCACAGGTCAGGGTGTCACCACCAAAATGCTGATGGTCTCTCTAGGATGTATGTCATCGACTAGAGGTATGAGATTCATCCAGGAGTGGATTAAATCCTCCTGTCCCTTAGTCTGGGGGGGGGGGTGAGTGTTAGGGAGAATTCTCTGTTTAGGCTGAATTTCCTAACCTAGTGAGTCCCCCAGAAGCTTTGCTGGATTTCTGGAGTTTGTTTTCTCCATCCTGCCAAGAGTGAGACTCCTTTCTTCCACTCTTGGACATGTATGTGTGTAATTCCGTTGAAATGTCAATGTGTTCGATGGGCTATGGGGTCTTTTACTCCATAGGGTCTCATATGTTTTTCTATGTGTGTTACACCGCACCCTACGTGCCGTAACACGGGGGCGCCCTAGCGGGTCCCCCACCATAGACTCCATACCCGGGGACTGACTACTGTCTCCCCGGGCATGTAAAGTCACCATTGGCTTTACTAGACCTAAATTTACTAACAGAACTAGTACCCAACCATCTTATTGTGGACGTACTAGTAGGGGTAATTCAATTACTCCTGGATCTGTTACTCGAGGGGGCACTGTCCCGTCCCCCCTCGTCGAGTTTTGGCTGGTGGCAGTGGAAACTACTTGTTATGTTCGATCCCGAACATAACCCTATGGGATTCGTCCCATTGTTGGAGATTGATACTTTTTCTCATTTATCTCTGACGTACCACCGATCTACTTTTCTTAAGTAGGTTTATCGAGTGGTATTTTCTGCCAGAACTCAGTTTGTAAAATGGCGTCTGTGTTCGTCTCTGTGACTCCTAATCCAAAGGTTGAGCCCTTTGTTCCACTTTTGGCGGGCCTCTGTACAGAGACCCTCCAAAGTGGTGCCATTCTGTCTGGGTTACCTCAGGGGTGTGGGAGGGGGTTTAGGCACCCTGGACCGAGTTGCCTTGCCAACTCAGGTCGCACTCTGGAGTGATTGGCCCAGGTGGTGAGCCTTCCCGCTCACCACTTAGCATGTGTTGATTGACAGCTAGGCTGAATGAATGGGGGCCTTCTGCATAAAAGCAGGGCTTTTGGGACTGGATCTTCAGAAGTCGCCACAGGACCTAAGAATCCGACGAGGGTAACGCTGAGCCAACCTGCAACGACGACACCTCCGGTGGAGCCCTGCTGAGCCGACTCACCACTTCCCGACGACAGAGGAGATCTCCCTGCCGGAGAGTCTCTTCCCCTGACTGGTGGGAACAACCAGTCCCCTTTGCTTTTTTATTCGCCTCAGGACGCAGTGGTCGAATTGCCCGTGCAGAGCACCTCGGCAACCGGATAGCCACTACCCCTGTACCGCGACTAAAAGGTGGTGCCTTGTGACGGAGCACTCCGCCGCTGGTCTCTTCCCTGGTGGTGCACCGGACTTCACTTTCCTTCGACGACGAGATCATCTCTACTCTTGGCAAAGACCCGACGTGCATCCACCACCAGGAACAACTGCCCCCGCCGGAGCTGCCCTCCACAACAAGGTACCGTGTCCGCCTGGCTTCCCTTTCGTTCGGTTCGAGTGAGGTGTCTTAATCCTCTCCGTTCCGCTGGGTCGCCTCCAAGCTTTGCTCATTCTTTGTTCTGAACTGGTTCAATCTGCCGATAACAATTTGCTATACAGACTTGAATGCATCTCCACTAGAGACTTTTTGGGACATCGCGCCTTGCCTCTCTCCGAGTAGGCCTGGCCTCTGAACTTTTATGATCTATTGTGATTCTTGCCTTCCTGCCTTGCATTTTATCCGCGTAGGATTGAACTGTGTTGACTTCATAACCTGCCTATCTTTTTTCTCTCCCATCCTAACTAATATTCGAGTGTAATGTAGGTTGAGGTATACACCTCTGTCTGAAAATAAGTGGTACCGGTAGAACCTAGAGTTGTCGATATTTTGCTAGGGGGATTGATAGTTTTCTACTTCGTAGATTAATTGTGTTTGATTTGTTTGCCGTGATTTGCCTTAGTGTTTTTCATAGACATTGTGTTATAAATAAATACCTTACTATCTTTACACTAAGCCTTGTTGCGTGTTTGCTTGTCTTGCTGCGAAGAATTGCCCTATTTTGTATACTTCACATACTGCTCAACTTTTCTTGAGAGAAGTCTGACTGCTAAGCCACAGCTACCAAGTGAATCTGTGTGGTACAGACTGCTACCAAGTGGGTTCACCGCCAACGCCTGTAGTCCTAAATCTTTTGCAGTGGTCCCAGAGAGAACTGCACAGGTTTCCGCCTAACACTGGTGTACAGCGGTGGGATTTGTATCGAGTATACAGTTTAGAGTGCTTTTCGACGCGGTAGGATAACTAACCACAAAGCTTAGCACTAAAAAGCAACTTTCACAAACATGTCTACGATGAAAACTTACAGTCAAGAATCCTTGTCAGGTGAAAATACTGAGAGTTTGCGAGCTCTCTATAGGCAAGAGAATCTTTCTGTAAGAGGCAAGAAGTTAGAACTAATAGAGAGATTGCTGGCGAACCAAAGTCTGGGTACTGGTTCAGAGGAACCAATCTCCCCAGCGAATGTAGACGACAGTAATGGTGTTGATCTGAATCATGATTCTGATAATAGCGATGAAGAGGCTGACGAGGACGGAGAGGCTAACGAAACTGTCTCCCCTGCTCCTCTACCTGCCTTACCAGCTGTGCCTACGGGGCCCATACCAGGTCCCACAAGTAACCCTGCTTATTTTGAACTTGAAAAAATGAAGCTCGAATTAGAATATAAACGGTTCTTGGCTCAATCTGAACGAAACCAAGAGCTCGAGTTCAGACGGATGAATGCCCAGGCTGAGCAGAAGCAAGCTGAGTTAAGACTCAGAGAAATAGAACTTAATCACGAGTTAGAAATGAAAAGTTGTCTATGGAAAATGCTTCTCTCTCCTCTGGTTCCTCTTGGAGCTCCAGTCCCAAAAGACCCCGGATGCCGAAGGATTTAGTGGGTATGTATGAACCGAGATTGGATGTGTTGGATTGGTTGAAACTGTTTGAATACAATCATGGGCTCCAGGACATCACCGGGAATGCGTTGCTTCCCTGGTTGTTCTCTAGGCTCCCTCCTGTTGCAACTGATGTGGTAATGGAGTTGGGGAGGCGGATAAGACGGATTACGAAAGTGTGAAACTAGCTTTGATAGCTAGATTCGGGAAGACCCCTTCCCAGTATCTTAAGAGGTTTAGAACCCTCAAAAAGCATGATGGTACCCCTTGGGCTACCTGGGTGAGTGAAGGGTTGAAAAACTTAGAGGGATGGATTAAGGGTTACAAAGTGAACACTTATGAGGGTATGAGAAATCTTTTTATGTTGGAGTCTATTTATGATGCCTGTTCTCCTGAGCTCAGACAGCACTTGGCTGATTCGAAGGAATTGGATTCCAGGGCACTAGCTAAAGCTGCTGACTTGTGGGTTGCCAACAGGGCTACTCATAAGGATTCTGGGGCAACTCAGAAAAAGGATGAGGGAAAACAGCCTAAAAAAGACTCAAAAGAGAATTCGAATAACTCACATTCCAAAGAGGGCCCCAAACAAAACCAGAAGGGTAAGCCACCGGGAAAACCACAGCAGAATAGTGTGTCTTCTGGTGCCAAACCGGAAGGAGGTCAGAACAAGCCACCATTCCAGAAAGCATTCGGTAAATGCTTTGTTTGTGGCTCGACTGACCACGTGAAAGGAGATCCCAGATGTAAGGGTAAACCTTCAGGGGTCCAGCTTGTCTCCTTAGCCTTCGCTCCAGAGGAGGAAGTCCAAATGGCAAGTGGAAACTTTCTACTGCTAGCTGACGAACCCATTGGAGTCTCAGCCAGCGTTTCTTTAGTATCTCTGGGGTTGTGGGAACAACAGAATTTAGATGTCTATAATTCTATCCCCGATAATACTAAAGAGTATTATAAGGACAGTGTCCAGGTGAATGGTCAGGAGACTCCTGCCATTAGGGACACTGGGGCCAGCATAACTGTGGTGGACAAATCGTTTTTTCAGGCTGAGGATGTTGCTAAGGCACCCAAACGCTTCACCAAGTTAGCTGGAGGGCCTGTGCAGATGCTTCCCCAATTACCAGTTCTCATCCAGTGTAACGACATGACTGTAAAGATACCTGTCAGCATACAGAGTGAGGTACCAGGACGCGTACTGTTGGGTAACGATTTGAAAACTCTCGGAGTTGTATCGCATACTCCCAGACCTCCTAGTAAACGGTTACAGGAGCTAACCAGACCCGCACGAG
This sequence comes from Ambystoma mexicanum, assembly GCF_040938575.1. Classification (NCBI taxonomy): domain Eukaryota; kingdom Metazoa; phylum Chordata; class Amphibia; order Caudata; family Ambystomatidae; genus Ambystoma; species Ambystoma mexicanum. The sequence goes on from NC_090928.1 coordinate 801,457,341, forward strand.
AGAGGACCATGCGCGGTACTCTCCCGGAGATGATGAAGAAAGAAATCACTCCTGCTCCACTGGAATTGTCGGCCGCTGTCTCCAAGAAATCAGAAGCGAAGGGGAAACCTAAGACTTCTATCCCGAAACCAGCCGCCAGCATTCCAGTGCAGCCGACACGGACTTACCCGCGGTTGTCCAACATCACACCCGTAACTCCACCTCCAGCTGAGGCTGAGAGGGAGGTACAACCCTGGCTGGTAGAATTAGACTCTGAGGAAGAGCTAAGGGAAGGCCAGGAACTCATTGGAGATCTGGATCCTGTTGACCATCCTGAGCTGCAGTCTTTACTGGCAGAAGGTGGACCCAGCAGGGCAGACTTCAGTAAGGGACAGAGAGAATGTCCAACTCTGGAAGGTCTTCGCCATCAGGCAGAAGCTCAGGCTGAAGGGCAAGAGCCTGGGAAATACAGGTTGCACTGGGAAGATGGCCTCTTCTACAGTGAACCGACCGAGTCTGCACCTGGAGTCTACAAACACCTTGTAGTACCCCAAGAGAACAGACCACAGTTCTTGCAGTTAGCCCACGAGATTCCTTTGGCTGGTCACTTGAGTTTCAAGAAGACTAAGGAAAGGCTCTCGCTCTACTTCTATTGGCCAAAGATGGGGGCCGAAGTAGAAAAACACTGCAGGAGCTGCCACACCTGCCAGATCTCTGGTAAGTTTGGATCCAAGAACGTGGCACCGTTAGTGCCTCTCCCGGTTGTGGGAGTCCCATTTGAGAGAGTAGGGATTGACATCGTTGGTCCCCTTGATCCTCCAACCTCCTCAGGCAACAGGTTTATACTTGTTGTAGTAGACCATGCTACTAGGTATCCTGAGGCAATTCCTATGAGGACTGTTACAGCTCCGGCTGTGGCTAAGGCCCTCCTTGGTATTTTTTACCAGGGTCGGGTTTCCTAAGGAAGTATTCTCTGACAGGGGGTCAAACTTTATGTCCCACTACATGAAAGCCATGTGGAAAACCTGCAGAGTAACTTACAAGTTCTCAACGGCTTACCACCCACAAACCAATGGGTTGGTAGAACGGTTCAACCGAACCATGAAGAGCATGATAGGTGCTCTAGAGGAACCCCTTAAGCGTAAGTGGGACCTTCTATTGCCATGCCTTCTCTTTGCTTATAGAGAAGTCCCTCAGGAGGGAGTAGGTTACTCTCCCTTCGAACTACTCTATGGTCATCCCGTCAGAGGTCCATTGGCCCTGATTAAGGAGGGGTTGGAGAGTGCTCCTTCCCCCAAGCCAGTCAGAGTGACTGACTACGTGATAGGTCTCCGGAGGAGAATGTCGCACATGATGACGGAAGCAAGCGATAACTTGAAAGCTGGACAAGCATTGGACAAGCACTGGCACGATCAAAAAGCTAACATGGTTGAGTTCGCTCAAGACCAGCTCGTTCTCGTTATGATCCCAACAAGGCAGAGGGCCTTGCAAGATAAGTGGATGGGACCCTACCGAGTAGTGGGTAAACTCGGAGAGGTTAACTATCTGGTGGACTTGGGCAATCGCAAGGAGGCTCCGACAGTCTTTCACACCAACCGACTTAAAGCGTATGTCTCACAACCTGATGTAGGAGCGTTGCTTCTAGCATCATCCGAGGAAGAAGAAGAGAGTGAAGCTCTTCCGGATCTCCTCAGAGGCTTACCTTTAGATGAAAAAATTGAAGGAGTGAATCTCTCCTCCAATCTGACACCCGAGCAACAAGAAGAGTGCAAATCTATGTTGAATCAGTTTGCCTCTCTGTTCTCGCTTTCACCAGGCTTGACCCCTTGGGGCCAGCACGACATACTGACTGGTGACTGTCTGCCGGTCAAAAGCAGAGGATACCGCATGTCAGAAAACGTACAAACCCACATCAAAGGTGAGGTCAGCAAGATGCTTGATCTCGGGGTAATAGAGCCCTCTACTAGTTCATGGTCTAGCCCAGTTGTGTTAGTACCAAAGGCCGCATCTAAAGAACTTAGATTCTGTGTGGATTATCGAGCTCTTAATGCAGTCACCACGACTGATGCCCACCCTTTGCCAAGAACAGATGAGTTGGTGGATAAACTTGGCGCCGTCAAGTTCCTCAGCACATTTGACTTGACGTCAGGCTATTGGCAAATAGCCCTGACAGACCATGCCAAGGAGAAAACTGCATTTTCTACCCCCGTTGGCTTATGCCAGTTTAAGGTAATGCCTTTCGGACTGAAGAATGCACCTGCTACATTTCAATGGATGGTAAACCAGGTTCTGAATGGGATGGAGGACTTCTGCATGGCATACTTGGATGACATCGCAGTGTTCAGCAATTCCTGGGAAGAACATGTAATCCACCTGAGAGATGTTTTGCAGGCTCTTGGACAAGCCAATCTGACCATAAAGGCAAGTAAATGCCAAATTGGACAGAGTAAGGTAGTCTATCTTGGGCATGAGGTAGGCGGTGGAGAAATAAGGCCTTTGCTCAGTAAGATTGAAGCTGTGCAAAATTGGACAACACCGACTACTCAAACCCAGGTGAGAGCCTTCCTAGGCCTCACTGGGTATTACAGGAATTTCATAGAGAACTATGGGACCATAGCTTCTCCACTGAATGTCATCTCCTCGCCCAAATTCCCTAAAAAGGTTAAATGGAACGAGGAGTGCAATCAGGCTTTTGAAAACCTGAAACAGGCTCTTTGCCAAGCCTCAGTACTGAGAGCTCCTGATTACCGCCAACACTTCATTGTGCAGACAGACACTTCCAATGTAGGGATAGGTGCCGTACTCAGTCAACTGGATGGGAAAGGTAGGGAGCACCCCGTTTGCTTCATCAGCCGCAAGCTGAAGGATCCTGAAACAAGGTAGGCAACAATCGAAAGAGAGTGATTTGCTATCGCGTGGGCTCTGAAGAAGTTTAGGCCGTACTTGTATGGTTCTACTTTTGTTATTCAGACTGACCACCAACCCTTGATATGGTTAATGCAAATGAAAGGGGAGAACCCAAAACTATTGAGATGGTCGATCTGCCTGCAAGGGTTTGATTTCACCATTGAGCACAGGTCAGGGTGTCACCACCAAAATGCTGATGGCCTCTCTAGGATGTATGTCATCGACTAGAGGTATGAGATTCATCCAGGAGTGGATTAAATCCTCCTGTCCCTTAGTCTGGGGGGGGCGAGTGTTAGGGAGAATTCTCTGTTTAGGCTGAATTTCCTAACCTAGTGAGTCCCCCAGCAGCTTTGCTGGATTTCTGGAGTTTGTTTTCTCCATCCTGCCAAGAGTGAGACTCTTTTCTCCCACTCTTGGACATGTATGTGTGTAATTCCTTTGAAATGTCAATGTGTTCGATGGGCTATGGGGTCTTTTACTCCATAGGGTCTCATATGTTTTTCTATGTGTGTTACACCGCACCCCTACGTGCGGTAACACGGGGGCGCCCTAGCGGGTCCCCCACCATAGACTCCATACCCGGGGACTGACTACTGTCTCCCCGGGCATGTAAAGTCACCATTGGCTTTACTAGACCTAAATTTACTAACAGAATTAGTACCAACCATCTTATTGTGGACGTACTAATAGGGGTAATTCAATTACTCCTGGATCTGTTACTCGAGGGGGCACTGTCCCGTCCCCCCTCGTCGAGTTTTGGCTGGTGGCAGTGGAAACTACTTGTTATGTTCGATCCTGAACATAACCCTATGGGATTCGTCCCATTGTTGGAGATTGATACTTTTTCTCATTTATCTCTGACGTACCACCGATCTACTTTTCTTAAATAGGTTTATCGAGTGGTATTTTCTGCCAGAACTCGGTTTGTAAAATGGCGTCTGTGTTCGTCTCTGTGACTCCTAAACCAAAGGTTGAGCCCTTTGTTCCACTTTTGGCGGGCCTCTGTACAGAGACCCTCCAAAGTGGTGCCATTCTGTCTGGGTTACCTCAGGGGTGTGGGAGGGGTTTAGGCACCCTGGACCGAGTTGCCTTGCCAACTCAGGTCGCACTCTAGAGTGATTGGCCCAGGTGGTGAGCCTTCCCGCTCACCACTTAGCATGTGTTGTTGACAGCTAGGCTGAATGAATGGGGGCCTTCTGCATAAAAGCAGGGCTTTTGGGACTGGATCTTCAGAAGTCGCCACAGGACCTAAGAATCCGACGAGGGTAACGCTGAGCCGACCTGCAACGACGACACCTCCGGTGGAGCCCTGCTGAGCCGACTCACCACTTCCCGACGACAGAGGAGATCTCCCTGCCGGAGAGTCTCTTCCCCTGACTGGTGGGAACAACCAGTCCCCTTTGCTTTTTTATTCGCCTCAGGACGCAGTGGTCGAATTGCCCGTGCAGAGCATCTCGGCAACCGGATAGCCACTACCCCTGTACCGCGACCAAAAGGTGGTGCCTTGTGACGGAGCACTCCGCGGCTGGTCTCTTCCCTGGTGGTGCATCGGACTTCACTTTCCTTCGACGACGAGATCATCTCTACTCTTGGCAAAGACCCGACGTGCATCCACCACCAGGAACAACTGCCCCCGCCGGAGCTGCCCTCCACAACAAGGTACCGTGTCCGCCTGGCTTCCCTTTCGTTCGGTTCGAGTGAGGTGTCTTAATCCTCTCCGTTCCGCTGGGTCGCCTCCAAGCTTTGCTCATTCTTTGTTCTGAACTGGTTCAAACTGCCGATAACAATTTGCTATACAGACTTGAATGCATCTCCACTAGAGACTTTTTGGGACATCGCGCCTTGCCTCTCTCCGAGTAGGCCTGGTCTCTGAACTTTATGATCTATTGTGATTCTTGCCTTCCATCCTTGCATTTTATCCGCGTAGGATTGAACTGTGTTGACTTCATAACCTCCCTATCTTTTTTCTCTCCCGTCCTAACTAATATTCGAGTGTCATCTAGGTTGAGGTATACACCTCTGTCTGAAAATAAGTGGTACCGGTAGAACCTAGAGTTGTCGATATTTTGCTAGGGGGATTGATCGTTTTCTACTTCGTAGATTAATTGTGCTTGATTTGTTTGCCGTGATTTGTCTTAGTGTTTTTCATAGACATTGTGTTATAAATAAATACCTTACTATCTTTACACTAAGCCTCGTTGCGTGTTTGCTTGTCTTGCTGCGAAGAATTGCCCTATTTTGTATACTCCACATACTGCTCAACTTTTCTTGAGAGAAGTCTGACTGCTCAGCCACAGCTACCAAGTGAATCTGTGTGGTACAGACTGCTACCAAGTGGGTTCACCGCCAACGCCTGTAGTCCTAAATCTTTTGCAGTGGTCCCAGAGGGAACTGCACAGGTTTCTGCCTAACACAGGGCTTTCAGCGGCCCCAGGAATTTGCTGGGACAATTCCAAGCTGCTAGTTTCTGCCACAGTTTGACTCTATTTACCTGATCAAAAGCTTGTGTTAGATCTATGAAATCCAGGAAGACTCAAGGCCTCCCTCCAATGATCTTGGCTTTTAGAACGCGCAGGAGCATGATATTTGCACCATGTTTTTCTTAAAACCTGACTGTAGGGGATCGGCGCATGGTGCCTGAGTTGCCCAGGTTTGGAATTTATTCAAAAGAAACCTTCCCAATGACGTCGAGTAGAGTGATTGGGCAAAGGTTTTGAGGATCGTCCTTGCAGCCCTTTTTAAAAATCAGAACTATTATCGATGAAGTCCAGGATGGTGGAATTGCCTTAAGTTTTGCACATCTTTTAAAAATGAGACTAATGAAGGATGCCCGTTCGCCCAGCAATGACTTTAGGGCGATGTTGTTGACCGCCTCCGGGCCCGGTGCTCTCGAGTTTTTTAGCTTGTAAATAGTTGACCTGATGGTTTCTTTATCGTGAAGGTTAACCCAAGGCAATTCGTGCTGTTTGTGTGACGCCAGCATAGTTGGTGAAGGGGATAAGAAAAGATCGGTGTAGAACTTCACCCAGGTGTGTTCTGAGATACCATTTGTTAACGCATCGTTTGTAGGTCTTCGCATAGATCTGATTAAGGATCAAAAGTCAGGGCAGTTGCGATTGCTGACATGCATTAACATTTCTTCAGTCTTGTTAATATAATGCCAGTCTATAGTTCTTTAACCAGGACGTGTACCTACGTCTCTGTTGGTTTTAATATTGTAGCGAACAGCTAATCTTCTACCTTGCGTACTTCGCTCCTTTTAGCCATCAAAAGGGGTTCAAATATGTGGCTGTGCTTCTTCCATTCTTGCTCTTTTTGTTGTTTTTTGGCGATTTTACCCTGTAGGTTGCTAAAAGCAGTCTGTAGTCGACTTGGTTGAAATTCCGGTTTTCTCTACCAGTGCCTTTGGTCCCTTTGTAAATTTTTGTTAGCTCTAAGATGTTTTTTGCACTTAGTTATGAGCGATTTCCCTTGCTGTTAGGCTCCAGTTCGACCGGGCAGCCATGCTTTGTTAAGTGTGCTGAGGACAATTTTATTGTCAGAAGGTTGTGGTTGCTTGTTGTTGTTTTTATGACTTTGACATATGCCAGGTCAGGGATTAGTGACTGTGATATGGAAATAAAGTCAATTGTTGCAGTTGAAGGTCCTCTCTCCCAGGTAGGAGTGTAGTCAGTCTCGCTTATTATGGTAGCTGTGTTGAAGAGTTTCCTTGAGTCCATTAGTTTGAGCTAGGCTTTAACTTGTTCCTCTGCAGGGTGTGCATGGGTCGCGGTTTTGTTTAGTGTGTCTTAGGGTCTGCAGATGGCGTTTAAGTCACCACAGATAAGCAGGTGGGCGTCTTGATGTTCCAAGTATATATTGTCGATTTGATTTGCTATCATCTGCAGGAAATCTTCAGTTATAGTCCCTTGAGGATTCCATTAGATGTTCATAATCATGACTGGTGTTAAAAGAGGAGCACCTGTGTTCTTGTCAAGATGTGACCATGAGAGTAAGACTGCCAGGAGTGATAGGTTATCCATCACTACTCTTTCTATCTAAAATCCGCTACCTGAGCGTACTGCAGTCAATAGGCCAGAAGAGGGTCGGCCTTTCCCTCCTTTTCAGGCTGGGGAAAAAGCCAACACACATCCGTCCATGCTTGGCTTGTCGACCAGCCTGGTCTCCTGGAGGAAGAGTATGTTGAAGGACCCCAGAACAATCTCACCCAGGCCTGCCAAATGCAAAAAGCCCAGTGTGTTTCAGGAGCCTAGTGTCAGTGTTGAGGAAGTCAGGCATTGATGTTGTTTGTTAGGGCTGACGGGATGCTATTTTGTAAGCCGGGCTTATAAGGCTTTGGGGATCCATGCCCAGAGTTGGGATTTTGAGAAAGGTTTGGTTGTTTCCTCAACAAGTATACTTTGTGCACCCACGTCCTGGGTAATTGTCCTTTTAACTGCTGTCAGTAGTCCACTTGGGCATCTGTCTGGGTTGAGCTGGTCAGAGAACAATAAGGGGCTTTTAGTTCTGGTGTTTGTCTTATGTTTCATTGGAGACCACAAGGATCGATTCTTCAGCTCTGTTTTCGCGAAACAATCTGATGGTTTTTCCACCTTTTTGTTTGGGGAGCCACTTGAGTCAAGGAGATGACCTAGTCCACATTGGACCAAGGTTTCTGTTTGCCGAGTCGTACAGTTTACTTTCCTTTTAATGTTTTTCGGCCCCAAGCGTAGTGGGGAATCGTTAGATCTTTTTGGCTCAGTCAGCTCGAAACCTCATCTTGAAAGTTTATCTGATGAGTCCCTTAGCATTTCCTCCACGGTATTGGCGGATGTGTACAGGTGGGAGATTGCATTTTTTCCCTTCATGGCTAGGCTCTACAATTTTGAAGTCTTCAGATTTTAATGAACGGAGGGTTGGGATGCCTTGTAGCAGCTTTAGGACCATGCACCTATTCAAGATGATGTATTCTCTATTGTCCGTGCATTATCTCAGTTTGAAGGTGGGTATGTGTTTCGCTCTCTTCTGTGCTCCATGGTGGGTTTTGGCCCCACAAGTGCCTTGGGCAGGCTTTGGTCTCTGCAAAGGTTTCTGTGCGCTACTAGAAGAAGGTGCGCGCCGCCTCCTTTGAGATCTTGCTGTTGGTTTAGTGCGGTTGTGATTACTTGTTCTTGTTTCTCTCATTGGAGTGCGGTACTTAGGTGATTTTCTTACTCTTGATCGGTAGTTTACTAGGTTTGATTTATTTGTCTTGGGTTGTTCTTGCAGTAATGCATTCCTTGAAGCCCTATTTTTGCTGGATGTACATTTTTTGAAGCGCTTGTTTAAAGTAGGGAAACTGGGAGAATCTGCTTGGTCCATTTGTTCCTTCACAGGCAGTGCTTGCTCCAAGAGGGAGGTCTCCTCTATGTCTCTGTGATGTTGGCTGAACTCCATTAGGTCTCTCGACTCTAAACAATCTTCAACTGTTCTTGGTGATGTTAGTTGATTTGGAAGGGCTATTGAGAAATTTGTTGAGGGGGGGGTTGTCACTTTTTTTCCTTTTGGTAGTTCTTCCAGTGGCCAGGTTTGCGATGGTGGATTTTGGGTTTCTGATGTGGTGTTCCCTGCTACCTTGGGGTCTTTCGCAGGATGTAATCGAAAGGCAAGCTGTTTTTTTGTTGTTAGGTTTGCCTTTGGTAGAGACTTTGTCTGATCAAAGATGGCAAAATCTTTGTTGGAAAGCTCCTGGCTCTGATTTCTCAAAGTTTGGGTATTTTCCTGGTCTTCTACTTGGATGATCTCGTCGTCAGGAATAGTGCAGTTTATCCAAGCACTTGTTTCTTTGCTCACACGTAGGGGATTCTTGTCAGATTGATTTTCCTTTATTATTGTTGTTTTGAGGATGGTCGTTCCTTTGATTGACTCGTAGGCTATTTCAGTAGACGCTTCTGGTTTATGTGTTGGACATTTGCAGTTTGCCTTAGCCAACGGTTCTGTTGCTGTAGTTAGCCTCCATGTGCCCTTCTCAATGGTTTTCATGGGTGCTGTTAATGGCATTGCGGTGGAGTTTTCATTTTCTGTATGGAGGATGCTACACCGCTCAAAGGTATATTTGGCGCTGTGTCTGCATTCCATGGCGTTGATGTAACCTTCCAGGAAAATAAGTTTCAAGAGCATAATGAAGAAAATCGATGTTTGTTCTTTAAGAGTGTCATTTATGGACTCATAGTGATTGCAAAAGGGGGCCAGGGCTATGGTGACCGATGACATTACTGAGAAGATGTCTGTTTTTTTGGAAGAAGTCTCTTTTGGACAGCCGTGGAGCAGGTCACCCTATCTTCTACTCCTGGAAGGTGGGGATGGAAATGATGGAAGAGACACCCTTATAGGGTGGAGGCCTTTTGGTGATGTGCTGTCTTTTGGTTTAGACTAATAGGACGACTGACGAATGATGTGTCTATTTGTACGGCTGAGTTGGTGGCGATTGCATTGGTGATTGACAGGGTGTATGAGTTGAGGTATGAGAAAGTGGTGGTGTTCTCAGATTCATTGAGTGGGTTACAGGCGATTGTGGCAGGGGATGGTGATAGGAAGGATGTGATTTTGGACATTAGGATGAAGATTGATCGGTGTGTGCGTGGGGGTATGGATTTAGAGTTGGCGTGGGTTCCCAGCCACAGTGGCATTTTGGGAAATGAGTTGGTGGATCTGGCGGCGGGTGAGGGTATGAGGAGGGGAGCGATTGATGTGAGGTTGCCTTTGAGTATGGATGAGGTGAAGGCTGTGATTATGAGACGGGTCCTGGATGAATGGCAGGAGAGGTGGGTGAATGGGGTGAAGGGCAGATGGATGTTCGGTGTTCGTGGGAAAGTGTCGGTGAAGGTGGATGCAGGGAGTTTAGAATGGAGGAGGGGAGGAGGTGATGCTGAATCGGTTGAGGACAGGTCATGAGGGGCTGAACGACTGTCTATTTCGAATAGGGAAGCGTGAATCAAGGGACTGTGCGGTGTGTGGGGTACCTGAAACGGTGGGACATTTTTTGATTAGGTGTGAAAGACATGTTACGGAGAGAGAATTGATGAGGGTTCGGTTGAATGCGTTGGGAGTGGCTGAGCTGAGTGAGAGGATTATACTGGGAGATGATGGGGAGAGAGGCAGGAGGAGGAGTAGTGTGATGTTGGATTTTGTGAGACAGACGGGGAGGTGGGAGGAGTTGTGAGCTTAAATGGAGCCAAATAATAATTAGTGGGTGTGGTGCACATCATCCTATAGGATGGGGAAGCGCCTGCGTGGGTCCGCCCACGCTTCCGATAATTAAGAAGAAGAAGGAGTCGAAGAGTTCAGGAAAAGGTGGTTTGTTTCCTTTTGGGGTGGAAGATTGGTCATCATTTGTCTGTGCTCCAATGTTCGGTGGAGGGGACAGTTGGCCGACATTTTCGTAACTGGACTCTTGGACCACAGCAAGGTTTGACCGGGCGGAAGTTCTAGCTGCCGGGGTAATCTTATTTGTGGTTTCCAGGCTTTGATGAAGAGCCGCCACCTGAAAAGGGATTGCTGGGTTGTTTTGAGTCATGGCATTTTGAGGAGGCGGGACACCAATGGCCACGTGCTCGTTTCTGATGAATTGTGAGGCGTTATCCGTTGGGTTTTGGGCTTCGATTGTCAGGGATCGATCGAAGGTGATTGGCGACTCCACAGGTTTCCCGAAGTGCCATCTGGGTGTTATTGATGGACTTTTTGTAAGCAAGCTTGCTCCAGTGTCCATTTTGTGCATTATAATTGAGGTTGGGGTTCATGGACAGCCTCTAGCATTTCGGTGTCCAAGACTACTCTTATGCTGTCAAACTTGTGCTTGCATTGTTTTTTGAAAAAGTCTTTCAAGGTGTTTTCAAGTAGGGATTGGTAGGGAACGATTTTCTGCAGGGCACGGTTTTTAGTTACTGTTTTATTAAGGTTTTGGCAAGACTGTCTTAAGCTCTTTGTGGGAAATTCAGCAGTAGCCTTTATTTTTTCGATGCCCTCTTTTTTGCATATCAGTTTGACCATGAGGTTTACTGTGGCTTTTTGAGCCAGGTGCTTTTGATAGATTTTTTTTTTTATTTATGTTTTTGCAGGACAGTTTTTAGGTTTTGGACTCTAGCAGGGGAAGTTACCCCACCAGCGTTCTGACAAGCCTGCCTTGATGGAGGCGCTATCTGAGATTTTGAAGCTTGCAGGTCATCTTCGTTAGCGTACTTCCAGGGCACAAGCGGAAGGCTGCCTCCTGTAGGGGACCCATGAATCAACGCTTGTATACGCACAAGCGATGGGGTTGCTGAGTTCGATTCTAATGGACCCGCCCGCTTCGTGGAGCAGGCAGCCACAGCCTCAGGCTCTCACAGAGTCTTGTGGCCGACCTCGAGGCGAGCCAGCCACGCATCGTCCCTCCTTTGTTCAAGGAGGCTGTGGACCACCACCACCCGATCCCTGGCCACAGTAGCCCCTGCCTCTCCACCCCCCGAAGCTCACTTACTGAACTGACCACCATCGTCCCACCAACGGCGACAAGCCGCGTCTCTCCTCCAAGGGATGGGGCCGTCTCACCAATCCCAGGTGAGTCGTTTGGGGATTTCAGAATCTCATGGTCCAGGGTGGGGGGCGGAGGGTCCAAGTTTGTGTAATCTGGAGCTGTCAACCATTCTCTTGTAAGCAGCTCACTTACAAGGTTTTCCTCCAGTGAAATATTATCGATCGTGTAGGTATTGTGCCATCGAGGCAGGGTTGCGCTCTCTTCCCTGCCAGGTTATGTGGTTGCCATCAGGCGTTTTAAGTGATTTGGGGATTTCGACGGGTGGCCTTCCATCTTGGTTTCACTTGCGAAGTAACCCATGTCAGGGGAAGAGATAGATCAAGTTAAAATCCCTGAATTGGTGGGCTCCAACAGAGGCCGCCGCATGGAGGAAGGAAGACACTTTGCTGCAGGGCCTTGGTTGCCGTTTTCAAGATTTTCTTCTTTCCGCAGGAGGGAACTTCAGAGTCGACGGCGGTCCTCCTCCAAGGTCGCACCAACACAAGCAGGAGTGGGGTCGATGGCACCGCCCGCAGCCCTATCAGTCATAGACTGCCTGAGATTGCCACTCAATCGCCACTCCACAGCCGCTCCGCGGTGTCAGGGAGTTTTTGTAAATTGCTCCACCTTCAATGCAGGTGATCAAGTAACTAACAGGAACTATCCTCTAACAGGTAAGAAGCAAAGGGCAATCTCATAATGTACTCATAATGTTGTTATTTATATATAATAGCCTATATGACACTAGCTCAGCATAAAAGATGTTTTTTTATTTCTGTTTTTAGATCAACTAACCTTAAATGTATCAGAAATGATAAATGTACATGGAACAGGATAACATCCCCCAAAGAAGACTTTAAGAACCAAGTTAGGGATTAGAAAAGTATATATTATTAGAATGTTCACCAAGAGCACCATGAAATTAACTAATAGCTAATTTGTACTTCAACTGCTGTCCCTTAACACGGCACCAACACAAATGGTAACGGAACTGGTAATTATACCTAAGCAAGTTTTCCTTTAAAATATATTAGACTAATTGCTAATAGGATTATCTCTGTAGTTGGATGCACACACTATTATAAAGAGCAACCTTCATTCAGCATGCAATCACTAGGATGTGAGTGTTAGGCAGAATCATGTGCAGTGCCCTTAGTGACCACTACACACAATTAAGACCACAGGTGGCAATAAAAGTTTGACCTTTGGTACAAGCATGTACTACTATGTTAGAGTGGTAGCAGTAGCGGAGCAGCCAGGCTTTTCTCAAGAGTATATGAACAGAAGCCGAGATTACACAAAGGGACACAATTACTGTGGCTCAAGCAAACACTGACTCAAGGTTTCAGGTAAAAAATATAAGTACATTTATTTTTAAACCATTTGTTATTAACACAACACTTCTATTAAAATTTTAAACCACACGTTAAATACACTACCCCTGACCAATTCACTTTGTACGGTATAAATCAAGGTAAGTACCCTGTGTTTGAGAGAACCGGTGTTACGAAACAATACACGTTACCGTTAATACGATTGCGATCACTTTTTGACAGTTCGGTCTACTAAATAAACGCATATCCGCGGCAAGAAATGCTACCGGGGCAAAAACCACTTATCACCTGAGATACCCAGAGAGAGTTGGGGGCAAAAATCATAGGCAATATGTTAGATAGGCAGACAGAATCGAAGAACACTCATAGACAGAAATACAAGAGTCAAGATGCCGGAGCCAGTGTCAATTGGAACCGGGTTCCTGTGTCGAGGATCATACATCGGATGGTTCGGGATTCAAAGTTGCCAAGAGTACTTTAGATATTGTCAAATGTTCGGAAGCAAAAGTTATAAGAAGGAAGGAAAAATAAGGGCAAGCCTTACAAGCGAGAAATAGGGATTTCACACAAAATTCCTCAAGCAGGACACAGTACATTTTCAAAGAAGAAGCTGGTGCCACGGCAGTTGTTCCTGGTAGTTTCCCTTAGTCCCACCATTCCTGGATTCGGCACGGAGATGGACGATGAAGGGGGTCCACACCACACAGGGATGAGGCCGGCAGCAGCAACAATGAATAAAAGGTGCGCTCCTTAAAAACAGGAGAGGCTCTTCAGGTGGCTATCCAGACCACTACAGCAGTGTGCAGCGATTCCGACCATGAAAGCGACCTCTGGCTGAAGAAGATGAGCTGGTTATCCCCACCAGGCTCAAGGGAAAAAGACTCTGGACTGTATCTCCTCTTAGTCGTTGAAGGGTAGATAGCTCAGGACTGCAGCAGGGCTTCACCGGTACGGGATAGTTGCAGCAGTCGAACTCTCCTCTGCTTCTCTTCGGTTCCTTGTAGTTCCAGTGGCGACTCTCTGACTTCCAGCCCAAGAGACCTGCCTTTTATGCGAGAATCCCCCATTCACACAGCCTGGCTGTCAATCACACAGCAGGGGGGTTGTCCAGCCCGGACAACCACCTCAGCCAATCATGAAAAAGTGTGACTTGGGTTTCCTAGGATACGCTGTGCAGGGGGTGACTACACCCCTCCCTCACATTCAGCCCACCTAGGCACCCAGGCACCTTGAGGGGGGCTTCTTGGCAGAAGCCCGCCAAAAGACAGTGAACAAAGAAGTCAAACCTGGTTTGCTGCACAAAGTAAAACACAAGAAGGATTTTAACAAAAAGAAATGGCGAATAAACCGTACCGGAGCCAAATGAAAAAGTATTTAGTCAAGCGGGTTTAAGTTTGAGGCTAACACAATAGCCTACAACATTACCACAGTTATATTAGATAACCACAGTAGAAAATAAGGGTAGATACCACTGCCACCAGCCATGTCTAAATGATAAAAGAGCGAAACAATGCTCTACGAGGTACAGATAAAAAGGGCTAAGAGTTAACCCTTCCAGTACTCCATGTAAGGTGGGGTGTACTGGATCTGTGGTTAATTTGACTAAGTTAAGTTAATGGTAACTTTACCCTTTTCTAGGGATGGTAGTCAGCCTCAGGAATGGAGTCAGTGGGAAGTCTGAACGACAACCATGTGTCACTGCACAGATGGTGCTGTGTGACACACAAAAGAAGGGGGCTACTGAAGTGGTGTACTCCAGAGTCCACAATCACAAAAACAGGTAAAAACACATAGCAAAACAGAAGCAGGAGTGGTGAAAAGCTCACACTCTTACCAAGTGGAAAGAAACAACTCCAGAGATCCAGCAAAGCTGCTGAGGGACTCACTAACTAAGGGAAATTAGCCATGAAATGAGAATTCTCCCTAACAGTGACCAACTATCCACACCTGAACATTTGCAACAAGGATTTAGTTACATTCAGCATGTAAACACCGGGATGTGAGTGACCAACTACCCTCACATGCACAGGTGTAATAAGGATTAAGTGGCCTCAGGTAGTGATTTAGCAGAAACATTAAATATTATTCTGTTTTTATTGGTCACTAATAACTGTTTAGATATATTTTTCCTTTGTTTTCTCTTCTTTTTTTATATGTATTTTAATTCTTTGTCGCATTTGTTGTTTCTTTATTATTTTTTCCATTACTTGGTTGACCTTTTATGAATTGGGGTGTAACAAATTGTGTTTTTGAATTTGTCATGATTACTGCGTACAGCTCCAATTGTTGTCCAAATTTCAATGCATATGTATAATCTGAATAATTGGTACAATGATATTCAAACCAAACCATGTAAACGTATGATCATGAATGGGTTTTTGATTACAATGTATTTTACATATGGGGTATTAACAATGAATGGAATGTAACATTTAATGAGGACAGTGATTCTCTAAGTGCAACTCTCCTCAGAAGATACTGCCACCATGATCCAGCACCTCAAACCTTCCAACTGCAGAGGCGATGCATTCCCAGCCCACATAGTTAAACTCTGTACTGCCACCCTTGCTGCAGCCCTAGCGAACTTTGTCAAAGCCTTCTCCCACTCCGGAAATATTCCTTCCTGCATTAAAACTGCATGGGTCTCCCCACTCATTAAAATACCCTCCTCGATCCTGCCCTACCGACCAACTACCGACCCATCACCACTGCCCCTTTCCTCCTCAAAATCCTTGACCGCCTAGCATACTCCCAAATTCAACACCATTGCGAACAGCACCAAATCCTAGGCACCGGACAATCGGATTTGAGCCGAACACAGCACCGAAACTGCATTCCTGGACATGAAAATCCAACATTACCTCATCCGCGACTCTGGCAAACTAGCTATTCTACTCCTCCTAGACCTTTCTGCAGAATGTGACCTCGTCAACCGTAACATTCTCTTCAAACACCTCCTCGCAAACTTTCACTTCTCCCATCAAGCCACCGATTGGCTGAAATCCTTCCTGAGTGAGCAAACATCAAACGTTTTCACAGGTGATCACTCTGCTGACCCCAACCTTGTCCCTTGTGGTGTCCCACAGTGCTTTTGCATCTTGCCAGCCTTGTACAATACCAATACCAAACCCCTTTTTGGCCACCTTGATTCCTTGGGCATCCCATAGACAAACGTTGCTGATGACACGCAAGTCCCACTGCCTATCACAGATAACTACACCCAGGATACTGACACATTCAATCATACACACATTGTAATTCAGAACTGGATGGCAGCCCACAACTTGTGTCTTAATGATAAGACTGAGCTACTCATTGTGTGCTCCTCTCACTGCTTTAAATCGCTCAACTCCTCCTACACCTCCTTTTCCAATTGAATCAACCACTATCCAGGTTTCCAAACATGTTAAGACCTTGGGCATTTACCGGAAAGCAAAACTCAACATGTCCCACCACATCAACACGCTGGCCTCCTCCAGAGCCTACACTTCCAAGCTGATATACTTGAGTGAGACATTTTTCTCACCTGACAACTGCCTAACTCTAGTGCAAGCTATCATTGGGATCTAGCTCGACCACTGCAACATACTATTCAATGGCATCTTCTCCAAAAACCTGGTAAACCTTCAACTCCTACAAAACTAGGCCTCCGTCTCTCTGCCATATCACAACAGCAAGACAGAGAGTGCACTGGCTACCCATAAAAGCATGAGCTGACTTTAAAACAATTTTCCTAACACACCGTTTCCTTCACCACAACGCCTCCTCTTACCTGATCCCATGCATTGGGACCAAACCGGCAACCCAATGCCTCCGATCCTCAGCCAGCCTCTCTGTACTCCCCCAGAATGAACCACAAGTGAGCAGGAGGCTCAAGCATCTCTGTCACAGCACCCACCCTTTGGAACTCTCTCCCTGTCCACATCAAAAATGAGCCTCACTCTCGTGATTCAAATACTTTTCATCAAATATGGATAACCTGTGTTTTTCAGTTCAACACATGTATTGCTTTAGCTGTTACTGCCTGTTCCTACAATTCCTGTACAAGCACTGTGAAAACTCAGGGTTTGGGCCCTATACAAATGAAATAATAAATACCATCCATACATACATTAAAATAAAATGAACTACATTCAAAGGTAAAACCAGAGTTTTAAAATTGCAAAAAGTAAACCCCAAAGTCACAGATACAAGTAAACAAATTGATATCGCAGTTAAAGTAAGTATGTTTAAGTCAGCTAACTTCATCTTGCTACTCTCAACACTCGCTCTGCTGTCAAACCCTCCTCTGACATCGGCCACCTGCTGGAAGAACTTAACCTTGATTTCCTCGGTCTTACCGAGACATGATTCATGGCCAGCTCTGTCAGAAGCGTTGACACTCTCCACAAGATCCTCTCCGCACCCAGATCCACCCGGCCCAGAGGGAGTGCCCTGATCTTTCTTGAGTGGATCCCTGCCTCTTTCATTCCCATGCAGACATAGTCCCCTTCGAATGCATTGTCTGTAGGCTTTCTCTCTCTCCTAGCCACTCTCTTACCATGACTACTCATTACCGGCCCCCTCGTCAGATCACCTAATTTCTCTCTGAGTGGGTGGAACTCTCCTCCTCCCTCCTAGCCTCAACCATTGAACTCCTCCTTTTTGGTGACCTCAAAATCCATCTAGACTCCCCTTGTTCCTCCTCTGCACTCTTCTGTGACCTCTGTGATTCCCTCTCCCATTGGAGCAATCACTCCCTCCTCTCTTCCCATCTCTCCCTCTCTACCCCCAGGCCAAGCCAACCCGAACACTGCCACATACCTTCTCAGACATCTGGCCCATGAAGCGTGTGTAAGTTGAGGCTTTCACCGCCACCTTCATCCCCCACTACACCTCTGGCATACTCACATCCTGACACAGCCTTTTCTATGCTCTACTCTTCTGTTTCCAACACTTTTGATGCTCTTTCCCCTGTCATGAGGATCCGTTTGAAGCCCAAAGCCAAGTAAAATTATTGGTATGTCTCTGACCTAGCTACACTTAAATGTAAGTTTAGGGAGGCTGAGAGGAAATTGAGGGATTCTTGTTCATCCTCTGACAAACTGGCCTGTAGCCTGCTCCAAAGGCAATACCAACTCTCTGTCCACACTAAGAAGAGCGCCCACATCCAAGCATGTGTATCTGTGGCATCTAACAACTTGGCTGTACTCTTTAAAATATGCAAGGAGCTGGTCAACCCTGCTGCATCTCTACCTCTCCTGTTGCCTCCCACACCCTTTGCACTGCCCTTGCCTCTCACCTCATCTTAAAAACCCACTCTCCCTTACCCCTCTTCTCCTCTCTCCATCTTTGAACTCTGGCCTTCCTAGAGCCACCACCCACCCTCTTTCTCATCCTATCCTCTTTACTCCCCTGATGAGGTCTTTAGAGAAGTCTGATCTATGAAAGTCTACTCAAAGCAGGTTCCTCCATGTTTTTTCCAAAACCATCAAGGACAACATTGACACACTCACTCGTGCCCTGGCTGATTTCTGCAATAACTCCTTTGTCTCAAGAGCCTTCCCTTCCCCTCCTAAGCAGCCTCTTGTGACCCCCTTCTCAAGAAACCCACTGCTGACCCTTCTTTCCAGGCTAACTATCGCAAAATCTCCATCACTCCTTTTCTGGGAAAACTCCTGGAAAAGATGCCCATCTCTCAGCTTAACCTTCACTGCGATTTTGTTGGTTGTCTCCATGACCATCGGTCTCACTTTAGAGCTGCCAGAAGCATAGAAACTGCTCTAATGAACATCTGTGAAGATCTGCTTGCCAACCTTGACTCTAACATCCTCTCTGTCCTCATCCTACTCCATCTCTCTTCTGCCTTCGACACGTTCAACCATACCATCCTGCTCAACCGTCTCCATGACAACCTGGGTATCACTCATCAGACTCTTGCCTGGCTGATCTCTTTCCTCTCTGATCGACCCTCCCGGGTCCAACATGGGTCCTTCCTTTCATCTATCTCCCATGCTACTTGTGGTGTTCCCCAGGGGTCTAACCTCTCACACTGGCTTTTCAACCAAACCAGGCAACGCTCGCCTACTGCATTGCCATTTTCTGCTCCAATTTTCAGTGCTATGCTGATGACAGTCAACTCATTTTCAGGCTTCCCTCAGCAACCTTTTCTCCTTCTCTCATCTCGGGTTGCCTATCTGCCATTCAGGATTGGTGTGCTGCCAACGATTTCTGCCTGAATGCCAGCAAGACCAAGGTCTCCCTCATCTGCACACCTTCACCCTCCTTTCCTGTCACTCTCTGGCCGGCCTCCCTTGGTCCTCCCCTACCTCACCTGCGAGGCTAAGAACCTTGGGGTAATCTTTGACTCCACGCTCTCCTTCTCTGCCCACATCTCTGATGTCTCTAAAAAGTCAAACTTCCTTCTGAACCCCAACAGGTATTTTGCCTTTCCTCTCCTTCCCCCAGAAGCTCACTGTCTCTTGAGCCCTGGTTCTCTCTAGGTTGGAGTAGTGCAACAGCCTCTTTCTAAATCGACCTGCTTTTACTCTGCACCCTTTGCAACTTATCCAGAACAAGACTGCAAGATGTGTCCTTGTCCTCAAGCCCTGGATCCTATCGCTCCAGTTCTGAAATCTCTTCATTGTCTCCCAGCGGCTGAAAGGATTAAATTCAAAAGCCTTTGCATTGTCCACAAGGCTTTCTGGGGACTGGGTCCAAAATAACTTCAGCTGTCCCTCCATAAATACTTGCCTCCCGAGCCCTTCGCTCCTCCACCTCTAAATCCCTCAGTGTCAGTCATTTTTCAAAGAAACAAGCTGGGGTAGATCTATGTCTTCAACTGGGCATCCCTCTGGAACAGCCTCCATGCCACTCTGAAACTTGAGGAGAACCATCTCCGGTTCCGGAAGCACCTCAAGACCTTCCTCTTTGCTTCTGCCTTCTCTCCTCCTCTCCCCGGTTGATCTGTTCTGTCTCGGCATCGGGCACCTCATCACCCTCTGACTTTCGTGCCCAGGTACCTGCTCACCCTGCCACCCACCCGCATTGCCTCCTGGCAATCGCTTCCACTGTGGTCTGTATCTGTAACCCTACAGTTCCTTCCCCTTTTCCTGCTTATCAGACACACAGTGGGTTGCCTTGAACCTAGCACTTGTCACTTGCTGGCTGCACTACCACTGTTTGTCACTTTTTATTATTTGTTTATTCATGTTTTATTTATTTATTTTTTATTTTTGCTCAGCACATTCCTCTTCTCCCCCCCCTTGCACTTTCCTCTTTCCCTCTCCCATGCACTTGTACGTTGTCAATGTCACTGGGCCTTGTAAGATCGCTGTTGTATTCTCCCTTGTTCCCCTCCCTTGCCTCGTAGTGCTTGAAACACTTGTGTACGAGTGCGATACAAATAAAATATCAATATCAATAACTGTTGGTGTGGGTGTCTGTGTTTCTGGAAGGATCAATGAGGCTGCAGCAGAGCTACAATCAAAGGGTCACTCGCGACATGGAGCTCCACAGCAGAGTGCTCAGCCGAGTGTAGTTGGCTGCATAAAATTGCTGTTGTGATTGACTGTGTTTTTCACCACTACATTCAAAAGTTGACTCCCGGCATGGAGCGCCATAGCAGAATGCTTACCGAGTGAAGTTGGCTGCAGTTGCAAGAAAATTGCAGCAGTGTGCAGCCCCAGTAGGGCTTTGATGTCCAGGTCAGAGGTAGGATACTCCTCATTCTTCAAAATGCTATACTCTGGTAGTAAACAGAAATCAAGTCATGCCCTCAACTCAGGCAGTAACGTATAACCTACGAAGTGCCCTAGCTTTAAGTCGACAATTACTGGCTGGACTTGTTGTGGGTAAATGCTCAGATGCGTCTTTACTTAATGTGTCAATTTACAAAGTCAGCTTAAACACCATAACCACTGAAGTGTTCATTTCGTGAAACAAAAAATAGGAAGTCATTCAGTTGCATGTGAACCCAGAGCATACCGCCACAGTTGGGCCCAAAGTACCAAAGGTAATAGGTACTGTCCATAGCTATGCAGCAGCTGTAGGGGTGGACCGCCCTTTGGATGTGGTAGAGTCATCTTTCATTCAACTATGCCAAAGCCTAGAGGGAGAGGCTTACCGAGAAGGAACAGTGAGTGCAAGCAATTCCTTAATGCAACCCCTATTCTCTTTGAGAGTGCCTATTCTCATTGTGGGAACTATGCCAAAGCCTAGAGGGAGAGGCCTACCGGGAAGGAACAGTGAGTGCAAGCAATTCCATAATGCAACCCCTGTTCTCTTTGAGAGTGCCTCTTCTCATTGTGGGAACTTAGCAGAAACTACACTAACAACATGGAGATGTGCAATGTGGGGTCGATAGACCTCTTAGCAAGGAGTTGTGTGTTTATAATTCATTGCTGAATAGCTCCATATACAGGGCACAAATGAGTTCAACATCGAACTTAGCAGTCCATGATACCCTGGAATCATTGGTAAGAATACATGGCTTTTAAAAGATGAAATACATTTTCCAGATGCTGGGGGCTTTTTGTGAACACATTCAATCACCAAAAGGTGCTTTAATTCTTAACCAGGAGAGAAATGGGCCAAACAACGAAAGGAGGTAAGTGCCAACAACATATATTCACACAATACCTTTAGGTTCTCCTGAAACAGCTTGGCAAGAGGATGTGCCAGAATCACTGCTCATCGACCAATTGGTTGAATATCTGATGGAGTATCACCAGTGAGGTGAAAGGAGCCTATCAAATATGTAAAGGATTCCATACTGGAGACGGAGGCCCTAATGATAGCTAAGCTGCCAAAAAGGAAACATCGACCACGTAAGAACAAGGTCACGGGAAAGAGAGCCACCAAAAGCTGACATTCAAAACACATATTTCAAACACTGAACCCAGACAATGTGGAATTAGAGGCTGAGGTGCCCCAACCACAGCCCTTCTACCCTACAAATAAAAACTAAGCAAAATTATATGACTAATGGAACAAAAGTAAAGGAAGCAAGAAAGATGGGTGGCCCTCCATCATCAAGTATGAGTATTATCCTATTAAAGATGTCGAAACAAAATAAGGGGAGACAGAATGCCTTGGAACAAAGTTCAGAGCACAACAAAGGGCCCTTGAGCGCACTTTGTGATGTTGATAAAAATCCAATAGAGGTAATGTAGGTCAATTCAAGTGCAAGTTTGGAAAGTCTTTAAAGCCTCCAATGCAGGTGGAGTGATCTCCAAATGGAGACAAAGATAAAATGGAGACAGGAAACGCTGAGAGGATGAACAGGGTTATCAAACAAGGAATTGGAGGCTTTAGATGTAAGAGGGCATCAAATTGGTCAGCACTTGACTGAAGAAGTCCCATTAAAAAATGAATTGGGTTACTGAATTAAACTACCCAAGTTAGGATGGTTGAACAAATCTTCTGAGACAAATGCAATGTAATTGTAGTTAATTCTCTATTTAATGACTCTACAGTTGCAATAATGAATACATCATCAACACTATCTTTACTCTCAGACATTGTTCCCTTGTGCCTCATTACATCAATTTATATTACCTAGGTGAAATTTGTAGCAGATCAGAGACGGACTACATCAAAATTAATTTTCAACCTGATTTTAAAAGAGGCAGAATCATATTTCAGCTTGGGATTTGACATGTTTGCATATGAAAATGGTTTATGGGGAAGGGCACAGATGGTGGATGAATGACTGCCTTCTGGTCGGCAACATGAAAAAACAGAGAATTTAAAAGGCAGTGTTACTAATAATAGCTCCAGGAAAGTCTATGCTGAACAGAATGCTGAGAACGTCTGATCGTGTGTAGCGGGGGTACTGTGCTCAACAGAAACCCATGAGATTTACGGAAAGCCAATAGTAATTTGCCATATAGTCTATTATCCGTGAACAGAAGAGGGTATAGACATTTTTTACATCCACAAGTGGACACGCTTGGAAAACTATGACCTGTTTGCACCTTAACAAGTCTGGATGACACCCCACAAAGTTGTATGTTTTTTATACAATGTTGAACAAAGAAAAAGGGCTAATAGGAGCCGGTCTTTTGGGGGCTGTTGGTGTGGGTTAAATCATCCTTTTGTCAGATTACAGAAAGAGTGACAATCAAATTCCCTGGACATGTTGGTGGTAAAATTGTTTTTGCCATTAGAGCATAAAGGGAAGGAGTACCAATTAAACGTACAGATTGTTATCATTATAGTGGGGCCACAGCTGTGATTTTAATAGTTATATTACAAATTGCGGAAACATGGAAGACATGTATGGGTATGTGCAGCAGAAGGGTCGAGGGTGAAGATGGGCTCAATATATGTATGATTGGTTGTTGTTAAAACTAAATGATAAGATTGAGGGAGATATAGCAACCTAACCTGGAGGCGGGAAACAGCAAGTCTAAAATATATCTTATATTTGCATCAGAGGAGCTAATTCCTGACATTAAGTCAATGATGGTTAACTATTTCCAACTACACAATCATACTTTTATTGAATTACATCTAGACTAGAAGATGCAGATTTGCCATCCAGATAGCACCCTGTGGGCCTAATTGTGTTGAGCCAGAAGAATCATATAAAGTGGTCTCACTGTTATATTGAGAATTATAACCAGCGTTGAGATCATACAATGGCCCGTTATGTTACTCAGACAAAGCAATTGTATATAGGTTGCTGCTTAACATTGCGGTGTACAAAATGACAACAAACTTTAACAAAAAGAAAACACAAAACTTTTTCGGCCCACCACCATTTTGGCCCAAAGGTTCAGGAGAGGAAGAAGATGATAAGACATTAGCAGTTAAAAATCTAAAACAGTGTTACAACAATTGGATGACATTTTACAGCTTTAAATTAAATGATAGAGACAGCCAAAGAATGATGAAAATCTCAATCAAACTAGTATAACAATCTGTCAATAACAAATCCCATCTCAGAAATTATTTGAAATAAGTATCTTTTAGGGATGTTTTTGTGCTCTCACTAAAACACTCTCAATATTTAAGGTATCCTCTCTGAGAATTTCACTAGTGAATATATAAAAATTACTATATAAGAAGCGAAAGAATCCAGAGCAGCCGGCACAGACGACATGCCACATCTGGTTTTAAAAAGAGATCCTGACGCTTAGTCGAATCTCCTCCATAATCTATTCACTAAAATTACGGTCAGTGGAAAGCTGCTTCAGTTATGGAGGAATAGCTACATCATCCCCATCTTCAAAAAAGGTGACCCCCAGTAACCCCGGGGAATTACCAAACCACTGGTCTACAAGATGCGTCTTCTTAGATATTTGCCTCAATTATATTGCAAGAAGTAGGGGTTGTGGTATGTTCTATTAACAGACAATGAAAGGTTCAAACAGGCTTCAGGAAATCCTGTGAGACCAACCTAATGGCCTAACTATTCAACATTGAATAAAACAAATCAAAAACATGTTAATGGTGAGCCTAGATTTGGCCTGTGCTTTGGACACGTTTTCCACGAAAAGGCTTTGGAATCAATTATATCAGTGGGAAATCCCGGTTAACCAATTACAAAAGCTAGTGGTATTACATTCCCAATCAATAATGCAAATTAGACTGGACCCTATTGGCCATCTGGGGGCTACTTTAGATAGTCTTGGAGGATTGTGCCCATGTTGTGCACTGGTGACATTCTTTTGTAATCTATATCTATCAGATTTATTAGAAAGTATTTCTGTATGCTCGGCCTTCCTCCCTAGAATTTGCCACTCAGGCATGCTAATTCTTTTATAGGTAGAAGACATAAAACTGTTCCATAAAACTAGGCTAATAACGTTGTCTCACTTCTACTCAGGAACATTCAAATGAGAATAATCTTAAATGAAACACAAATCAGTCATTTTAAAAAGTCTGAAAATCTGTCAAAAGAGTAAACATTACTGGTAAGTGGATTTAATATAAAGTAAGATATTATTTGATATGCTTAATTTGCATTTTCCCATCCACAACAAAGTGAGAAAGGGCAACGTAACAGTAAGACTATGATCCAAACTGGCTTTCTTTTACATTCAGGGCGAGAAAATCTTTTTTAAGTACTGCAAATGTTCGCTGTTGCCCTTTATTAGATTTTACATGGGCAAGTTAATACCGGCTATACTTTATGGCCTGGAACTATTTCGAGTAGATTTGAAAGTTCTTGACAGATTAGAGGGGCTATAGTGGAACTGTCTACTTGGTCTACCTAATTCCCTCCTCTTGGTGATGATGAGATATGAATTTGGTATAATCTTATGGTAATCCTACTTTAAAATAGCTAAATTAAGACTATACCACAAAATCAAGAACCCTCCATCAGCTTCACTATTTGAAGACTGGGATTCACAGCACTTAAAAAAATGTGACACATCGTAAAACATGTTGTGGAAGAATGTGAACAATTTCTTGAGTGTCCTGATTCAGAAAGCCCCAGTTTTTAAGGGTAAACCCAGCTAGAGGCCTGAGAAAAGTGAAACTAGTAGACTGGATTGACTGTCATGATCGTTTAACACAGTACAAATTGCAAAACAATTTAGTGGCCTTCCCAAGAAAATATAAGTCAACCCAACTGTGTGTTGTAAGATTTCCTTGTCCAAAATATCATATTTCTATGAGGTTGTGTTTAAATATATTGGAGTGATTAATAAAAATGATAGAAGCTGTTGGATGAAAAGAGAGACCACGGAAACCTTAAAACACTGGTTAATCTCTCCCTTGCCAAAGGACACATGAATTGAGGAAAACCAAATTCATGATATTTGTGGTGCTGGAAAATGATCTAGTAAAGGAGAACCTTTGCGCTAGATTAAGGAGCAGACACTCTGTATTTCTTTGACAGTTGCTTTAGTTATATTTTAATATCCATTCATAATCAATTGGGAGAAATGTTTTATATATATAAATGATGACATTACATGTCTGGCTCCCTCTTTTTTCTTTTAGTGATATATCTTAGCCAATAATACTTACGAACAAAAAAATCGAAAAGTACTATATTTGTAGACTTACACTTCAAATATGTTGTCACAGTAATTCATTTGGGGTTCACTCATAGCATATGAAACATATACATAGGGAGAATACACATGTGAAAGATACCAATGCTTTCTGTGTATGAAGACAATCAGTAAGGTTATCAACACTTTCTTATTGGTCTGCTGTTTTTTGTATTACTGTACTTTCTGTGGATATGCTCATATTTGTATTCACATTACTCTCTTTAGGGTGCAGTCACATCATGTGATAGTTATTCATAGGGAATTAGTAGGTTTGAAGCAGAACAATAATTTCTGTGAATAAAAATAATCAGGTAGGTTATGAGCAATTTCTGGTTCTACTGTTGCTTTTTTGCGTACTTCACTTTGACTGTATATGCTTATATTTTTGTTTGTTGTTATGTCTTTGTGTTTCGTATGTAATAATGAAATTATATAGGAAGTGGGTTTCATTAGCTACTTATAACATGTTGCACAGTACACAAAGCTGTAATAAGAAAGCTTTTACTATTTCACTATTTAACATGGGAAGATTATGAATATTGCACCTCCATCATGTATGTTGCACACAATGCTTATGTATATACATAGTACATTATTATACTGTAAGTACTTCATAATAGAATGCTATATATAGCAATGCATGGCTTAATGCACCACATAGCTCATGACATCTATTCCAATGATCCTCGACAGTTTGTTTATCAACATTATAATAAGAATCCCTTGTGCAGACTTTTCATGAAAAGTACATGCACATGTGATGTCATCAGTGATGTCATCAATGACATTTGTGATGTCATCTTTGATATGCTGGGTGTTAGTCTTAGCAATGCACGTAGGTGGCGTGAGTTATGGTTGGTTAGCTTACCATAACTAGCGAATGGCATAGGTTTTTTGGTTTTACTTTGAACCATAACGTCCCTTTAACAAAGTTTTTTTTTTATTGAATATACATATATATATATGGCAGTGAACAAAAACAAAGGGGCTACACAAGTGATATCATCAGTGATGTCATGAGTGACATTTGTGATGCCATCTATGTCCTGGGTGTTAGTGTTAGCAGTGCACAGTGGTGCGGGCAGTTATGGTTGCTTAGCCTACCGTAACTACCGAATTTCAGGGGGTTTTCGGTTTTACTTTGAACCATAATGTCACGTTTGTAAAGTTGTTTTAGTGAATTTCACAGGTTTTTAGTAGCGCAACTTAACCATAACGTCCCCTTAACAAAGTTTTTTTTGTGTGAATTTTACAGGTTTTTAGTAGGGCAACTTAACCATAACGTCCATTTAACAACGTTTTTTTTTACTGATTTCACAGGTTTTTAGAAGAGGAACTTAGTCATAACATCCCGTTAAGAAAGTGTTTTGTAACTGAATATACACTTTCATCATGTGATTTTTGTACATATGTACTATAATTTCCTTACTTTATATACATGTAACATAAAACATACCGAACCCCCTCGCTAATAATATTTGAAAGGCACGGACTGAGCGCCTGTCTGTGGACAGACAGGGACGAGATCACCACTACCCAAACAGTCAGGGGGTATCTGAAATTGTACTATTGTGTTAAATGAAAAATGCACAACTTTCAAATAGAACACATAAAGACATTATGGGGGTCATTCATAGAAATCAGTGCACAAGAAACGCACGCGGCTGGCGCACAGTGTGCGTGTGTGGCAGTCTGCGCAAGCTGCGTGCGCCAAAACCCATTTCAGCGCATAGCGTATTCATGATTTCAACATCCATAACCAGCCGTGGCGCAGAGTGGCGCAGTGACCCTGCAGCAGCGGCAGTTACGCCCCCAACCCCACCCTCTGCGCCATGAACAGCACACAAATCCAGTATATTGCGCAAAGGCCAGTGGACCAGCATACAGCCCCTCAACCACGAAACGCGTGTAAAACTCCCTGCGCATGCCCCAGAATACACGTACCCCGCTCCGCTCGTGCCAGGTAAATAGCATAGAAAAAGCACCCCCCCGTGGCGTGGGCTGCCTGTGGGGCATGCCCAGGGTGGATGGGGTGCCTGCATGTAATTGGGGGGTGCGTGGGAAATTTCACATGCGATAGGTCCTGTGCGAGTGGAGTATGTGTATTTGGGGGGTGTGCAGGAAGTTTCACATGCGATAGGCCCTGTGCGAACAGGGTACGTGTATTTGGGGGGTGCGCAGGAAGTTTCACATGCGATAGGCCCTGTGCGAGAGGGGTACGTGAATTTGGAGGGTGCGTGGAAGTTTCACATGCAATGGGCCCTGTGCGAATGGGGTACGTGTATTTGGGGGGTGCACAGGAAGTTTCACACGCGATAGGCCCTGTGCGAGCGGGGTATGTGTATTTGGGGGTGCGTGGGTAGTTTCACACGCGATAGGCCCTGTGCGAGCAGGATACGTGTATTTGGGGGGTGCGCGGGAAGTTGCACACGTAATAGGCCCTTTGCGAGTGGGGTATGTGTATTTGGGGGGTGCGCAGGATGTTTCACACGCGATAGGCCCTGTGAGAGTGGGGTACGTGTATTTGGGGGGTGCGCAGGAAGTTTCACATGTGATAGTCCTGTAGGAGCGGGGCACATGCATTTGGTGGGTTCACGGAAAGATTCACACGCAATAGGCCATGTGAGAGCGGGGTACGTGTATTTGGGAGGTGTGCGGGAAGTTTCACACGTGATAGGCCCTGTCCGAGTGGGGTATGTGTATTCTGGGGGTGCGTGGGGAGTTTTACACGCAAATTCACTAGGATGAGCGGGGAACGTGTATTCCTGGGGTGCGCGGGGAGTACCACATGCAAATTGGCAGTGTGGGTCCTCCTAGGTGTGCCCTCTCCCCCCTCCCCAGGCCCTGCAGGCAGCCCACACCACAGGGGACTACCATGCACCCCTGCCCATGCCCCGCAGACAGCCCATACACCCTGGCCATGCCCCGCATCCAGCACACATGGCACCATGCACTAGTGAGCCCTGACTCATGTCCCCCTACACCCCCAACCCCCAACATTGATGGGTACCTGCCAGCAGGCCCCGACTCATGTCCCCCTGCACCCCCATGCCCCAGCATTGACGGGCACCTGCCAGCAGGCCCTGACTCATGTTCCCCTGCACCCCCACCCCCCAGCATTGACGGGCACCTGCCAGCAGGCCCTGACTCATGTCCCCCTGTACCCCCACCCTCCCAGCATTGACGGGAACCTGCCAGCAGGCCCCGACTCATGTCTCCCTGCACCCCCACCCCCAGCATTGACGGGCACCTGCCATCAGGCCCCGACTTATGTCCCCCTGCACCTCCACCCCCAGCATTGATGGGCACTAGCCAGCAGGCCAAAACTCATGTCCCCTTGCACCCCCACCCCCCCAGCATTGACAGCCACCTGCCAGAAGGCCCCGACTCATGTCCCCCTGGACCTCCACAACCCCAGCATTGACGGGCACCTGCCAGCAGGCCCCGACTCATGGCCTCTTGCACCCCCACCTACCCAGCATTGATGGGCACCTGCCAGCAGGCCCCGACTCATGTCCCCATGCAGCCCCACCCCCCAGCATTGAAGGGCACCTGCCAGCAGGCCCCGACTCATGTCCCCCTGCACCCCCACAGCCCGAGCATTGACGGGCACCTGCCAGCAGTCCCCGACTCATGCCCCCCCAACATGTCATCACGATCCACAATCATGGGCCTTATGGCCACGCAAATCACACCCCACGCCACCCCTGTCCAAACACCCAACCAAGTATTCCATCCACCCCACATAGAAATGTCAATTACATGATACAACCCAAATTGCAAGTATGCACATCAACACATGTCCTTCACACACACACAATGGGTGCAAGTGAATGGGAAAACACACATCATGACGTGCATGAAACCAATGACAGAAAACCATGCATTGAAGTAAACAAAAAAAAATGTATTGAACACAAGAGCAAGGGGATTAAATGAAATCACACAACAATGGAAATAATAAATAAAAAGCAGCATGTCCCAAAATAAACAAAAAGAAAAAACCAAAGCAAATTCCCCCAAAAAATATAAGAATAATCCATTGCTCCATGGTGAACCAAAAAAATAAAAATTATGAGAAATGCAGTCTCCAACTATATACAAAGATTAAATCCAGGGTCCAACTATAGAAAGGAAACCTACAAAAAACCCTATCTAATAAAGAACTATCTACAAAAAGGTGGGGCATAGTCCAAGCACCCCAAATGAAAGAAAAACCTAAATGAAACCTAACACTAACTAACTATATACAATGGCGGCGGGCAAGTTCTATGGCTCACTAGTTGATTTCCCGGACCAGGGCACCATCGAACTCCGGTTCAACCTCCTGGAGGCGTGCCTGTTCCCTGGCCCGAGGTCTCGCAGGTATAACGCCATGTCCACCTCCAACTCCCTGCGAATTCCCTCGAGCCACTCAGCCCACCTCAGCACCCTGTGCATGGAGTTCTCCTCCCTGACCATTGTGAGCCGTGACTCCTCTGCCCGCCACCACTCCGCATCTATCCGCTGGCCCAACCGCTGCCACGCAGAAGACACTCCCATTCCAGGGTCCTCCTGCCCTCCGGCCGATGCCTGCCCCTCTGATGTTGATGGCCACGAGCCATGATGCCTCCCACGTTTAGCCTGCCACTGCCTCTGACGCAACTGCCTCTGCCAGCGCGATGGCATCCAGGCTGATGGAATCCACCGGCGCCGTTGTGCACGTGCCTTGCCCGATGCTGCCGGCACATCCTCCAACTGCTGGGGTCCAGTTGCTGGGGTGTCCACCCCTGCTGGACCTCTGACTCCTGACTGTGGCAGGGATGTGATCTCCACCGAGCTGGCTGCGTTGGTCAGGGCAGGTCCACAGGGGGCCCTGGTGGCATCTGGGCCAGAAGACGGCATGGAAAATGACTGCTGCATAGTCTCCACAGAGGAGGAGAGGCCCGCCAGAGTGCCTGACACATGTACGAAACCCCCGACCAAGGCCCCTCCCAACTGGCCCATGTTGGCATGCAGCTCTTCGTGATGACGTGCGTGCTCCCCCCAGGAAGCACGCACGTCAGCATGAATGTAACGCGTGACCAACGAGACACCAATCAGGACGGTCTCCATATGGTCAAGGGTCCCCTCGTCCGCAGGTAGAGGAGTGTCAGATGACATGGACCTCCCCCCTACCTACAAACGGGCCTGGGATGGGGCATCCATGGTGCATGGTGGTGCAGTCACAGAGCCAATGACAGTGACATGCACAGGCCTCTCCATGGCGACCTGTTCTGCCTCCTGCCCCTGGACTGCACCACTTGCACCAGTGGTACCACCCCCACCAGGCCCCATGTGCGGCTCAGTAGCGGCCTCCTCCTCCTCTCTGGAAACCACCAACCTGGATGGCTCCACACCGTCTTCCGCCGTCGCAAGCCCCTGTGGGGGCTCACCCACCCCTTCCGCTGAAGCCATAGTGGCAGATGCGACACCAGTCCCCTCACTCCCGGATGATGGTAATTCCTGGGAGGGTGACTGGGCCTTGCGTCGCCGGCCGGTGGATGCATCCCCGCTGCTTTGCTCCACAGCGCTGTCTCCGCCCTCTTCTTCACTCGCCGCTGTGTAGAGGGAGGCATAGAACACAAGCATCAATGTACTGTACAATAGTCCCCTAGACAGGAAGCAATAGCACATGAGTGGCACTGTCAAACGTCACTTCCATCATGTACCTCCACAACACATGGGTCAGTGCAGGCAACACACATGCAGAAACAGCAATTGGCGCATGCAAAGAACATTTCTATACATGTCCAAGGAATTGTTGAAACATACGATGGTGGTTCGGAACTCACATGCATCATGGCTCATACTGATCACATGCACACACATCACTGTAGTCTCATACATCTGGCCTCGTACACCCCAGACACAGTGGAGACAAGGATGACTAGGCTGAATCGGAACATTGTCACGGAAATGTGTCATGCATCCATGGCGTTTACAAGTCATACACACGCTACTCAGACACATAGACATGTACACCATACACGTCCGTGACTACAGCATCCATCTCTCACACCCCATCCATGTCCAACAACAGGCATGCATTCATGTGTGCATTTCACATGTTGCCCCGCATGATGCATTGTAACACATGCACCATCCATGTGGTTCACGCATGACTGGTCTCACATGCAGCACCATGATGTCCCTTCACACACACATCCATACATGGCCAATGTCACACATACAGGCAAGTAGCTGACTTCCAGCACACTGCAACATGCACTGTTTCACACAGCAATGCATGGCCACTTACCGCTCGACTCCAGACAAGCCTGCATCCTGAGGATCTGGTGGCGAAGCACTGGGCAAATGCACTCCAGGACCATCATCTGCTGGTTGGTAAGCTGACCCCGGGCCTTCTTGTGGGTCCTGGACTTGTAGTCCTCCCAGCGCTTCTGGACATGTTTCACATTGCGGGGTGCCACCCCGTCTGCATTGATGGCACCCACTATGTCAGTCCAGATCCTCCTCCGTCCTTCCTTGTCGGCGCGCGATGGTGTGAAGAGGGCATCATGCTGCCCCAGAACTTGCTCCAACAGGATGCCAACTTCTTCGGAAGTGAAGCTGGCAGCCCTCTGACTCTCTGGCTGGGGTTTGCCACTGGTGCCGGAAGGCTTTGTGCCGGACATGGCAACCCCCAAGGCAGGTGTGGGTGGCAACTGGGTCCTGGTGCTGGGCTGTGGAGTGATGGAACACCAGTCGGGAGTCTTCTGTTCCAGCAGGGGTGGTCACTGCAACAGGACCCCTGCAGATGGCAGATGTGCAGGCACCAAATGGCAGGGCACAGTGGCAGCAGGCAGGCAGCAGCAGATGGCTCGTGGGAGGATGCTCGGGGATCTGGGGGCAGGAAAATGACCCCCGAACAATACGGATAGCGTCTTCAGGACACGCCCTACGAACATTTCAGGACATCGCGAGGGTTCTTAGAACACTTTCAACTTGACAACGAACAATAGGGACAGTGTCCTCAGAACACCTCTATTTTCATTTATTTGCAGACATCCCAGACACCGTGTGCGTTCTTAGAACAGTTTCAACTTGTATGCGAACAGTACGGACAGGTATAGTGTATTCAGAAAACCTCAATTTTCATTTATTTGCGGACATCCCGGACACCGTGTGCGTTCTTAGAACAGTTTCAACTTGCCTGTGAACAGTACGGACAGGTATAGTGTCCTTAGGACATTCCCATATGGAACGATTACGGATTCCAAGGACAGCGCTACTGTCCGCGGACACAACGAACACAACAGCGATGCCTACCACCTAAATAGATACAATATTCAAACTATCTCTTACCACCCCCACCATCCCCAAACAGTCTTACACCATTTGATACCGCGCTGTCCACGGACGTCTGCTGATACAAGATGGCGGCCGTTTCCATAAATGTGACGCACTTCACGC
The DNA here is from genome assembly GCF_040938575.1 of Ambystoma mexicanum. Taxonomy (NCBI): domain Eukaryota; kingdom Metazoa; phylum Chordata; class Amphibia; order Caudata; family Ambystomatidae; genus Ambystoma; species Ambystoma mexicanum. The sequence continues at coordinate 801,490,496 of NC_090928.1, forward strand.
TCTTCACCATCCAATCAGCGAACAGGTTGCATGTCCGCGGACATGATGCAAGCCGAGAAGCCAATCAGGACACTGTCAGCGGACCGAAAAAGGGAAGTTTGTCCGCGGACCAAACATAGATATCACTAATTTATGTTGACCTACTTTTTGGTCATTTTTTTAAAAACTACTGGATGGATTTTCACCAAATTTACAAAAGCACTCTTTTGAGACTAAGCCGCTGCTCCTGGTCCAAATCTGGTGAAAATCCGTCCAGCGGTTTGGGCTGTAGGCGTGAACAAAGTTTTTTCCCCATTCATCTATGGGAAAAAAGGCACTATAACTTTGCCCCCCCTGGACCAAACCTCACAAAACTTTGCAAAAAAATTCAAAGTGGGCTATATACTTTTTTTCTAAAGTTTGGTGAGGATTCGTCTAGGGAGTGCAAAGTGCTCTTCCTATGAAAACAGCAACTTAACCATAACTACACGACCACTACCGTGGGCCGTGTAATATATATATATATGTATATATATATATATATATATGTATATATATATATATATATATGTATATATATATATATATATATATCAGTAAAAAAAACTTTGTTAAAGGGATGTTATGGTTAAGTTGCGCTACTAAAAACCTATGAAATTCAGTGAAAAAACTTTGTTAAAGGGACATTATGGTTCCAAGTAAAACCGAAAAACCCTTGAAATTCGCTGCCAGTTATGGTAAGCTAAGCAACCATAACTCGCGCCACCACCATGCACTGCTAAGCCTAACACCCAGGACATCAAAGATGACATCACACATGTCATTGATGACATCACTGATGACATCACATGTCTGACGCCCCCTTTTTTCCTTTCCTGACATAACTAGGCCAAATGATTTTCTTTAACAGTCAGGAACTAAAAATTGTAAATGTACTATATTTGTAGACTTATCTTTCAAGTATGTTCTTACAATAATTCCCTTATGGTCTAGTCATATCATGTGAAACATATACATAGGGGAAGACACAACCTTGAAAGACAGCAATCCTTTTTGTGAATTAAAATTATCAGTAGAGTTATAAGCACTTTCTGATAGTTTTGATGTTTTTTATTACTGTACTTTCCCTGTATATGCTCAAATTTTTATATGTTGTACTCACACTACTTTCCTTAGGGTCCAGACACATCATGTGATATATATAGATAGGGTAAGTAACAGCTTTGAAACAGAGCAATCATTTCTCTGCATAAAGGTAATCAGTTAGGTTATGAACACTTTCTGCTACTATTGCTGTTTTTTTTTCTTCAATTCCCTTGTATATATTCATATTTGTATGTGGTGTTCTCTCTTTGTGATTTGTCTATAATAATGTATTTATGTAGTAAGTGGGTTTTATTACCTACTTATCACAAGTTTCACTGTACGTACGCAAAACTCTAATATGAAAACAGATATAATTTCGCTATTCAACATGGCAAGCTTCTGAATATTGCACCTCCATCATGTATGCTGCACACAATGCCTATGTTTCTACATGAGTACCTTAGTATACTGGATTGAAGTTAATAATAGAATGCTATTCATATCAATGCATAGCTTAATGCACTGATTAGCACTTGATATTTATTCCAATAATCTTTGACACTTTTTTTATTAACATTACACTAAGAATCCCTTGTACAGACTTTTCATGAAAGGTAAATTCACATGTGATGTCATCAGTGATGTCATCACTGACATCTGTGATGTCATCTTTGATGTCCTGGGTGTTAGTCTTAGCAATGCACGTAGGTGGCGCAAGTTATGGTTGCTTAGCTTACCATAACTGGCGAATTTCAAGGGTTTTTCGGTTTTACTGGGAACCATAACGTCCATTTAACAATGTTTTTTCACTAGGTTTTTAGTAGCAAAACTTTGACTTTATGTACATGTAATATGGAACATTCTGAACCCCTTCTACTGAATTTGATGTCCGCAAACTTTTTTGATGTCCGCGGACATGTTTGGACAACAGTACCACTACCTAAAAACTCTGGGAGGGTATGTTTAATAGTTATATCATAACATAGTAACATTTGAAAAATTCACAAAGCAGCACACATACATATTATATGTAGTAATACATAAGAAATGTAAACCATATATGTAACACACTAACCATTCATTTAAATACAATGTGTTCTAAAATGGAATATACCAAAAAAAGATAAATTGGCTTCCAACAAAATTACCTCACAGACACTCCACAACTAAGAGCAAGACCAGACCTACAGAGTACTCAGAACATAGCATTTTTCAAGAAGTAGCAAAAGAAATAGCACATGGTGTACAACACGAAAACAAAGAATGCACCTGCCAAAATGACAAACCTATACTATTGTACGTCAGTAGGGAAGCTGGTTCTGGCAAAACATTCCTAATCAAAATTATCATTAAGTTCCTTCAACAATTGACAAACAACAAACTGTCAGCTGTTGTCACTGCCCCCACAGGTTTAGCTGCCTACAACATAGGTGGTGTCACTTTACACCAATTACTACTCCTGCCAGTAGAACACCAAAACAAATTAGACTATTACAAACTTTCTACAGAAGCTGCAATGGAACTACGCAGAGTATTGAAACAAATAAAAATGCTTCTAATAGATGAAGTGAGCAGGGTGTCTAACCTAATGTTGGCTTTGATTCGAAGTACTCAAAACAAACTATGAAGAGCTCTTTTCAGGAAAACACATTATTGTTTTTGGAGATCTTCAATTGACACCAGTAAAAGGTGAGCCTATTTTTAAAACATTAGGACACAAACTCTGCCATAAAACCGTTGGCAGCATTGGAAATGTCAAACTTTGGCAACATTTACAATATAGATAATTAACAGAAAACATGCGGCAATCTGCAGATCTCACTTATGCCAACATATTAAAAAGTATCAGAGTTGGTATACTTTCTAAAGAAGCAGAAGCAATATTGAAAACCCAGCACATTCATGCACTTTATGGTGATAATGCATGTGCTACAGATTTTATGGAACAATTAACCCACAAAAATTTCAATTGTATGGTCTTAATGACAACGCTTGCAAGCTGTTTCAAATTCAATGAAATAATGTTGAGTAAAGAAATGCAACCAATAATGGAAATTAGCGCAACAGACAAACTAGATGTACATGGTATGACACTACCCATGTGTGACCAAGCCACAACAAGACTAAATAGTTTAGAAAAATCAATCTCAAACACAGCAGGATTGGAAAAGATAATGAAATTATTCTTAAATCGCAGAGTAATGCTTAAACGTAACCTTGACGTGGACCAAGGACTAGTTAATGGATCACTGCGTACAGTTTTTGGCTTTCAAACATACCCACGTGACAACAAAATTCAGTTTGTCAATATTCTCTTTGACAAACTTTCAGAAGTAAAAAGGATAGGACGCTCAACAGCTTGATTCCTTCTCTTCAAAGTCATGTATGTACGCAGAGAACAATTTTCTCTAACTCTTGCATATGCAGTCACCATTCATAAATCACAAGGTCTTACCCTAGACAAAGCAATGATAGACATTGGTAACACTGTCTTTAAAGAAGGCATGATCTATTTCTAATCAACTTTGATGCAAGTAAAATAAACGCTGATATTCCTTGCATTTTAGAATACAATAGACTTCGCTCACCATACACCACCCATCTAAACACATATTCTGTACCACAAAAAGTAAAACGTTGTAAAAGAAAACTAAATCAAACAGAAATGCAACAGGATGTCACTGCAAATCCTCCAAAGAGAGTAAAAGAAACTAAAACCTCATCAAGTACAACAAACATAAAAGAACCCATTAGGGATAGTAAACCAGGTACTTCATCAAAGAAGGAAGACAAATTAAAAAAAAAAATCAATCAGATACAGAACTACCTGGTCTATTTAAACTCTCAAATATAGTTGGAGTAAGTTGCTATGCAAATGTAGCAATGAATATTCTATTTCAATTGCCACCAATTGTTGACAACATTTACTTACACAGTACAGACCAATTGTGTTTGTAAATGTCAGTACTTCACAGAAATGCAACAAACAATCCTGACAACACGTATAGTGTTTATGGAATAAGACAACAATTGGGCTACTGTGCTGGAATGGTCAAATTCACTATAAACTAACAGGAAGATCCACAACAATTTCTAATGTACTTACTACAAGTAATGGAAAATAAAAACATACCTATAAATGAAATCTTCCAGATTTCATACATGTGGAAACATACATGCACTCTCTGCAACAATGTGACACAAGAAGAAATCCCCAATGAACGCTTCATATATATATATCAATACCTAATTGTGAATCCATTCCATTTCAGCAACTTGTACAAAATGCAAACCATGGTAGATTATGTACTACCTGCAATTCGGATAATCGCTCCACGTTAGTAATACAAACACATAGTGAATACGTAATACTAATGCATGTTACAATGCAGATGGTACCAAAAACAATGGTCAAATATCACTTGGTAAGAAAACCTTCACAACAATAGGTATAATCTACCACGAAGGAGCCACAACCAATTCAGGGAACTACACTGCATATATAAAAAAGAAATGTGGATGGTTTGAATGTAATGATAGTACCATTACCCTAAAGCAGAGATTACCAGCAAATCTTACAAATGCTTATTTAATGTTCTTAAAACCAAATTTGATAACCAAACTGTACTTAAACCTTAAGTAAACTTATAGTAAAAAAATATAAACTGTTAGAATATTCCAAAAGCTATCTAACTGCCCAAAGATTCTACAACAACTAATCAGATACATGAATACCACTAAATTAGAGCAGAAAATAGACAATTAGAATACACCAATCGGTATCTAACTGTCCCAAAATTTAACAATATCCAAACAGATAAATCAATACCCATAACATATATTTAAAAAAAGACAGTTAGAATACGCCTACTGGTTTGTAACTGCTCCAAAAAATTTTTACAATATCCAAACAAATAAATAATATGTTACTCCTGAAAAAAACTGCAACAAGCCATTGAATAAAGCATTAGCCAGAAACAACAAGTGAACACTGAAAACAAACAAACAAATAAACTGTAGCATAACAGAAAAAGGTTTTTTTTTATCCAACATGGATTTTTTTTTCTCCCACAGACCCAATGATTTTAGCAACAAACACAGAAACTGAGCAAACTGCACAGTACTCTGGTTTGTAATCTACTAAATATGAGGGTCCAAACAAAAATCGTTGATTATACAATGTAATAAGTCATTACAAAATACTCATACTAACATGCTATTTTCTTTTATCACAGAAATGAACAAGAAGTACATGTACGCCAGTTACTAAACCAAACAGTAAGTGTATTATAATAAGTACAACAATCGCAGCATATCACACCCATAGTGGCTTATAACTTTGTTCCTTATAAATTTGTTTTTGACTCAAAGTTATAAGCAACTATGACTGTGATATGCTCTGGTGGTTGTGGCCAGGGCATAGAGTCTTGGGTGCATAGGCCAAACATTTCAACTATGGCCTATGGAAGCTTTTAATGTCCGCGGACATTATGAGTGTTTCAACTTGCCAGCGAAAAATATGGAAAGCGTCCTCAGAACACCCCCATATTTTATTTGCGAACATTTCAGGACACTGCAAATGTTCTTAGAACACATTCAACTTGCCAGTGAACAATACGGACAGCATCTTCAGGACACCCCTACGAACATTTCAGGACACCGCAACAGTTCTTAAAACACTTTCAACTTGACAATGAACAATACAGACAGCGTCCTCAGAACACCCCCATTGCGTTTATTTGAGAACATTTCAGGACACCGCAAGTGTTCTTAGAACACATTCAACTTGCAAGAGAACAATACGGACAGCGTCCAAGAACACACCCATTTTTTATTTGCGAACATTTCAGGACACCGTGAGTGTTCTTAGAACACATTCAACTTGCCAGCGAACAATATGGGCAGCGTCTTCAGGGCACCCCCTACGAACATTTCAGAACACCGCAAGGGTTCTTAGAACACTTCCAACTTGACAACGAACAATACGGACAGCGTCCTCAGGACACCCCCGAACAATACGGATAGAATCTTCAGGACACACCCTACGAACATTTCAGGACATCGCAAGGGTTCTTAGAACACTTTCAACTTGACAACGAACAATATGGACAGCGTCCTCAGGACACCCCCATTTTGTTTATTTACAAACATTTCAGGACACCACGAGTGTTCTTAAAACACATTCAACTTGCCAGTGAACAATACAGACAGCGTCCTCAGGAAACCCCCATTTTGTTTATTTATGAACATTTCAGAACACCGCGAGTATTCTTGTATGTATGTATGTATGTATTTAGTTTTTATATAGCGCCGATAGCCCACAGGCCTCAGGGCGCTTGTACATAAAACACTGCTCCTGCAAGACCAAAGACAGACAACACGTATGGGACGAACAAACGGTACAGCTAGCTAATAAGCGACACGAACTCTAACTAGGACCTGCGCCCACGGATTCTTAGAACACATTCAACTTCCCATCGAACAATACGGACAGCATCCTCAGGACACCCCCATTTGTTTATTTACGAACATTTCAGGACACCACGAGTGATCTTAGAACACATTCAACTTGCCAGAGAACAATACGGACAGCGTCTTCAGGACACCCCCTACAAACATTTTAGGGCACTGCAAGTTTTCTTAGAACACTTTCAACTTGCCAAAGAACAATACGGACAGCGTCCTCAGGACATCCCCATTTTGCTTATTTGCGAACATTTCAGGACACTGCAAGTGTTCTTAGAACATATTCAACTTGCCAGCGAACAATACGGACAGCGTCTTCAGGACACCCCATACGAACATTTCATGACACTGCAACAGTTCTTAGAACACTTTCAACTTGACAACGAACAATACGGACAGCGTCCTCAGAACACCCCATTTCGTTTATTTGCGAACATTTCAGGACACCGCGAGTGTCCTTAGAACAAATTCAACTTGCAAGAGAACAATACGGACAGCGTCCTCAGAACACCCCCATTTTTTTATTTGCGAACATTTCAGGACACCGTGAGTGTTCTTAGAACACATTCAACTTGCCAGCGAACAATATGGGCAGCGTCTTCAGGACACCCCCTACGAACATTTCAGAACACCGCAAGGGTTCTTAGAACACTTTCAACTTGACAACGAACAATACGGACAGCGTCCTCAGGAAACCCCCATTTTGTTTATTTACAAACATTTCAGAACACCGTGAGTGTTCTTAGAACACATTCAACTTCCCATTGGCAATACGGACAGCGTCCTCAGGACACCCCCATTTTGTTTATTTGCGAACATTTCAGGACACCGCGAGTGTCCTTAGAACACATTCAACTTGCAAGAGAACAATATGGACAGCGTCCTCAGAACACCCCCATTTTTTTATTTGCGAACTTTTCAGGACACCGTGAGTGTTCTTAGAACACATTCAGCTTGGAGGGAACAATACGAACAGCGTCTTCAGGACACCCCCTACGAACATTTCAGGACACCACGAGTGTTCTCAGAACACTTTAAACTTGACAACGAACAAAACGGACTGCGTCCTCACAACACCCCCATTTTGTTTATTTACGAACATTTCAGGACACCGCGAATGTCCTTAGAACACATTCAACTTGCAAGAAAACAATACGGACAGCGTCCTCAGAACACCTCCATTTTGTTTATTTACGAACATTTCAGGACACCACGAGTGTTCTTAGAACACATTCAACTTGCCAGAGAACAATACGAACAGCGTCTTCAGGACACCCCCTACGAACATTTCAGGACACCACGAGTGTTCTCAGAACACTTTAAACTTGACAACGAACAAAATGGACTGCGTCCTCACAACACCCCCATTTCGTTGATTTGCGAACATTTCAGGACACCGCAAGTGTTCTTAGAACACATTCAACTTGCAAGAGAACAATACGGACAGCGTCCAAGAACACCCCCATTTTTTATTTGCGAACATTTCAGGACACCGTGAGTGTTCTTAGAACACATTCAACTTGCCAGCGAACAATATGGGCAGCGTCTTCAGGGCACCCCCTACGAACATTTCAGAACACCGCAAGGGTTCTTAGAACACTTTCAACTTGACAACGAACAATACGGACAGCGTCCTCAGGACACCCCCGAACAATACGGATAGCGTCTTCAGGACACACCGTACGAACATTTCAGGACATCGCGAGGGTTCTTAGAACACTTTCAACTTGACAACGAACAATATGGACAGCGTCCTCAGGACACCCCCATTTTGTTTATTTACAAACATTTCAGGACACCACGAGTGTTCTTAAAACACATTCAACTTGCCAGTGAACAATACAGACAGCGTCCTCAGGAAACCCCCATTTTGTTTATTTATGAACATTTCAGAACACCGCGAGTATTCTTAGAACACATTCAACTTCCCATCGAACAATACGGACAGCGTCCTCAGGACACCCCCATTTGTTTATTTACGAACATTTCAGGACACCACGAGTGATCTTAGAACACATTCAACTTGCCAGAGAACAATACGGACAGCGTCTTCAGGACACCCCCTACAAACATTTTAGGGCACTGCAAGTTTTCTTAGAACACTTTCAACTTGTCAAAGAACAATACGGACAGCGTCCTCAGAACACCCCATTTCGTTTATTTGCGAACATTTCAGGACACCGCGAGTGTCCTTAGAACAAATTCAACTTGCAAGAGAACAATACGGACAGCGTCCTCAGAACACCCCCATTTTTTTATTTGCGAACATTTCAGGACACCGTGAGTGTTCTTAGAACACATTCAACTTGCCAGCGAACAATATGGGCAGCGTCTTCAGGACACCCCCTACGAACATTTCAGAACACCGCAAGGGTTCTTAGAACACTTTCAACTTGACAACGAACAATACGGACAGCGTCCTCAGGACACCCCCGAACAAGACGGATAGCGTCTTCAGGACACGCCCTACGAACATTTCATGACACCGCAAGGGTTCTTAGAACACTTTCAACTTCACAGCGAACAATACGGACAGCGTCCTCAGGAAACCCCCATTTTGTTTATTTACAAACATTTCAGAACACCGTGAGTGTTCTTAGAACACATTCAACTTCCCATTGGCAATACGGACAGCGTCCTCAGGACACCCCCATTTTGTTTATTTGCGAACATTTCAGGACACCGCGAGTGTCCTTAGAACACATTCAACTTGCAAGAGAACAATATGGACAGCGTCCTCAGAACACCCCCATTTTTTTATTTGCGAACTTTTCAGGACAACGTGAGTGTTCTTAGAACACATTCAGCTTGCCAGCGAACAATATGAACAGCGTCTTCAGGACACCCCCTACGAACATTTCAGGACACCACGAGTGTTCTCAGAACACTTTAAACTTGACAACGAACAAAACGGACTGCGTCCTCACAACACCCCCATTTTGTTTATTTACGAACATTTCAGGACACCGCGAATGTCCTTAGAACACATTCAACTTGCAAGAAAACAATACGGACAGCGTCCTCAGAACACCTCCATTTTGTTTATTTACGAACATTTCAGGACACCACGAGTGTTCTTAGAACACATTCAACTTGCCAGAGAACAATACGAACAGCGTCTTCAGGACACCCCCTACGAACATTTGAGGACACCACGAGTGTTCTCAGAACACTTTAAACTTGACAACGACCAAAATGGACTGCGTCCTCACAACACCCCCATTTTGTTTATTTACGAACATTTCAGGACACCACAAGTGTTCTTAGAACACATTCAACTTGCAAGAGAACAATACGGACAGCATCCTAAAAACACCCCCATTTTTATATTTGCGAACATTTCAGGACACCGCAAGTGTTCTTAGAACACTTTCAACTTGACAACGAACAATACGGACAGCGTCCTCAGGACACCCCCATTTTGTTTATTTCCGAACATTTCAGGACACCGCGAGTGTTCTTAGAACACATTCAACTTGCCATCGGACAATACGGACAGCATCCTCAGGACACCCCCATTTTGGTTATTAGCGAACATTTAAGGACACCGCAAGTGTTCTTAGAAAACATTTAACTTGCCATCGAACAATATGGACAGCGTCCTCAGGACACCCCCATTTTGTTTATTTACAAACATTTCAGGACACCCCAAGTGTTCTTATAACACATTCAACTTGCAAGAGAACAATACGGACAGAGTCCTCAGAACACCCCTATTTTTTTTATTTGCGAACATTACAGGACACCGCGAGTGTTCTTAGAACACATTCAATTTGCCAGCAATCAATATGGACAGCGTCTTCAGGACACCCCCTACGAACATTTCAGGACACCGCGAGTATTCTTAGGACACTTTCAACTTGTCAAAGAACAATACGGACAGCGTCCTCAGGACACCCCCATTTTGTTTATTTGCGAACATTTCAGGACACTGCGAGTGTTCTTAGAACACATTCAACTTCCCAATGAACAATACGGACAGCGTCCTCAGGACACCCCCATTTTGTTTATTTGTGAACATTTCAGGACACCGCAAGTGTTCTTAGAACACATTCAACTTGCCATCGAACAATATGGACAGCGTCCTCAGGACACCCCCATTTTGTTTATTTGCGAACATTTCAGGACACCGCGAGTGTTCTTAGAACACATTCAACTTGCCATCGAACAATACGGACAGTGTCCTCAGGACACCCCCATTTTGTTTATTTACCAACATTTCAGGACACCACAAGTGTTCTTATAACACATTCAACGTGCAAGAGAACAATACGGACAGTGTCCTCAGAACACCCCCATTTTTTTATTTGCGAACATTTCAGGACACCGCGAGTGTTCTTAGAACACATTCAACTTGCGAGCGAACAATACGGACAGCGTCTTCAGGACACCACCTACGAACATTTCAGGACACCGCAAGTATTCTTAGAACACTTTAAACTTGTCAAAGAACAATAAGGACAGCCTCCTCAGGACACCCCCATTTTGTTCATTTACGAACATTTCAGGACACCACGAGTGTTCTTAGAACACATTAAACTTGCAAGAGAACAATAGGGACAGTGTCCTCAGAGCACCCCCTTGTGTTTATTTGCGAACATTTCAGGACACCGCGAGTGTTCTTAGAACACATTCAACTTGCCATCAAACAATATGGACAGCGTCCTCAGGACACCCCCATTTTGTTTATTTACGAACATTTCAGGAAACCACAAGTGTTCTTATAACACATTCAACTTGCAAGAGAACAATAGGGACAGTGTCCTCAGAGCACCCCCATTTTTTTATTTGCGAACATTTCAGGACACCGCAAGTGTTCTAAGAACACATTCAACTTGCCAGTGAACAATACGGACAGCCTCTTCGGTACACCCCCTACGAACATTTCAGGACACCGCGAGTCTTCTTAGAACGCATTCAACTTCCCATCGAACAATACGGACAGCGTCTTCAGGACACCCCCATTTTGTTGATTTGCGAACATTTCAGGACACCGCAAGTGTTCTTAGAACAGATTCAACTTGACAACGAACAATACGGACAGTGTCCTCAGAACACCCCCATTTCGTTGATTTGCGAACATTTCAGGACACCGCAAGTGTTCTTAGAACACATTCAACTTGCAAGAGAACAATACGGACAGTGTCCTCAGAACACCCCCATTTTTTTATTTGCGAACATTTCAGGACACCGTGAGTGTTCTTAGAACACATTCAACTTGCCAGCCAACAATATGGGCAGCGTCTTCAGGACACCCCCTACGAACATTTCAGAACACCGCAAGGGTTCTTAGAACACTTTCAACTTGACAATGAGCAATACGGACAGCGTCCTCAGGAAACCCCCATTTTGTTTATTTATGAACATTTCAGAACACCGTGAGTGTTCTTAGAACACATTCAACTTCCCATCGAACAATACGGACAGCGTCCTCAGGACACCCCCATTTTGTTTATTTATGAACATTTCAGGACACCACGAGTGTTCTTAGAACACATTCAACTTGACAGAGAACAATACGAACAGTGTCTTCAGGACACCCCCTACGAACATTTCAGGACACCACGAGTGTTCTCAGAACACTTTAAACTTGACAACGAACAAAATGGACTGCGTCCTCACAACACCCCCATTTTGTTTATTTACGAACATTTCAGGACACCACAAGTGTTCTTATAACATATTCAACTTGCAAGAGAATAATACGGACAGTGTCCTCAGAACACCCCCATTTTTTTATGTGCGAACATTTCAGGACACCGCGAGTGTTCTTAGAACACATTCAACTTGCCAGCGAACAATACAGACAGCGTCTTCAGGACACCCCCTACGAACATTGCAGGACACCGCGAGTATTCTTAGAACACTTTCAACTTGTCAAAGAACAATACGGACAGCGTCCTCAGGACACCCCCATTTTGTTTATTTGCCAACATTTCAGGACACCGCGAGTGTTCTTAGAACACATTCAACTTCCCAACGAACAATATGGACAGCGTCCTCAGGACACCCCCATTTTCTTTATTTACGAACATTTCAGGACACCGTGAGTGTTCTTAGAACACATTCAACTTCCCATCGAACAATACGGACAGCGTCCTCAGGACACCCCCATTTTGTTTATTTACGAACATTTCAGAACACCACAAGTGTTCTTAGAACACATTAAACTTGCATGAGAACAATACAGACAGCGTCCTCAGAACACCCCCATTTGTTTATTTGCAAACATTTCAGGACACCGTGAGTGCTCTTAGAACACATTCAACTTGCCAGCGAACAATACGGACAGCATCTTCAGGACACCCCCTACGAACATTTCAGGACACCGCAAGTATTCTTAGAACACTTTCAACTTGTCAAAGAACAATACAGACAGCGTCCTCAGGACACCCCCATTTTGTTTATTTGCGAACATTTCAGGACACCACGAGTGTTCTTAGAACACATTCAACTTGCCATCGAACAATATGGACAGCGTCCTCAGGACACCCCTATTTTGTTTATTTACGAATATTTCAGGACACCACAAGTGTTCTTATAACACATTCAACTTGCAAGAGAACAAAACGGACAGCGTCCTCAGAACACCCCCATTTTTTTATTTGTGAACATTTCAGGACACCGCGAGTGTTCTTAGAACACATTCAACTTTCCAACGAACAATACGGACAGCGTCCTCAGGACACTCCCATTTTGTTTATTTACGAACATTTCAGGACACCATGAGTGTTCTTAGAACACATTCAACTTCCCATCGAACAATACGGACTGCGTCCTCAGGACACCCCCATTTTGTTTATTTACAAAAATTTCAGGACACCACGAGTGTTCTTAGAACACATTCAACTTACCAGAGAACAATACGGCAGCGTCTTCAGGACACCCCCTACGAACATTTCAAGACACCGCGAGTGTTCTTAGAACACTTTAAACTTTACAACAAACAATACGGACACCGTCCTCAGGACAACGTGAGTGTTCTTAGAACAGTTTCAGCTTTCTTGCGAACAAAACAGACACATATTGCATCCTCAGAACACCCCCCCCATTTAGTCTATTTAGAACATTTCAGAACAGCCGTGTTCTCCGCAGACAAATCGGACAGAACAAGAGCATCCACCACATAAAAAAACACAACATTTAACACTCTCCCACCCTCCCCAAACACTCTTACACACCAACACACTCTACTAAATACAAATTTTAAACCAAGTTTCACTGCGCTGTCCGTGGACGTCCGCGAATCCAAGATGGCGGGCGCTACCGAAAATCTGACGCGCTTCACGCTCCACGCCGTCCAATCAGCGAACACGTCGCATGTCCGGGGACATCCCGCAAGCCGATTGGCCAATCAGGACACTGTCCGCGGAGCAAACAGGGAAGTGTGTCCACAGACCGAACACAGATATCACTAATTTTTTATGACCTACTTTTTGGTGATTTTTAAAAAAACTACTGGACGGATTTTTACCAAATCTGCAAAAGCACGCTTTCGGGACCAAGCCACTACTCCTGGTCCAAATTTGGTGAAAATCCGTCCAGCGGTTTGGTCTGTAGTTTTTTCCCCATTCAGTCTATGGTAAAAAAAAAAGTTTTGGGACCCCCCCTATAACTCCCCCCCCCCGGACGAATCCTCATCAAACTTTGCAAACAAATTCAGAGCGGGCGATATACTTTGTTTGCAAAGTTTGGTGAGGATTCGTCCAGGGGGAGCAAAGTTATAAGCCGCCCACAAAGTGCTCTTCCTATGGAAACAGCAACTTAACCATAACTACATGGCCACTACCCTGAATGTGAATATATATATATATATATATATATGTGAATGACGTGTTTATAAGAAAGTGCATATTATGTGTGATTTTCAAAAAATGTATCTGTAAAGTTAATTTTAGGTTTGTATTGCCAGCCTGACTACTTGACTTGTAGTTTCAATTACAGAGCAACACAGTATATACTAACCCCCACCCACACACAATGGGCCTCATTACAAGTGTGTCGGTCCAGTAACAACGGTGCCGGTAAGCATACCAGCACTGTTGTTACCGGAGCGGCACACTCCGAGTTCTGTGAGCGGCTGCCGTCCCACCCACCAGGTCAGACTTGGCAGGCGGGACGGCAGCCGCTGACAGAATTTGACAGAAGGACCGGCACTGTTGCACATGGTGCCAGTGCTTCCTTCGTCCCCATTCCAATTGAGTCATAAGGGACTCAAATGAGAATGGGGAGTAACATTTTTCAGCGCCTGACTTCACGGATCGCCGGGGCTGTAATGCCCTGGTCATTTCGTGAAGTGAGGCTCTGGAAAAAATGACAACTCCGGCGACAGACAGCCAGATTTGAGGCCCATTGTTAAGTTCGGAAAGGTAAATTGCATTATGTGGGGCAAAAGGTAGTGGAACTGGAGAGAATCGAAAAATGATAAATGTAAAAAAACACAGCCAATCTTGTTAGAGTCCTCTCAAGAACAAGAGGTTACAGGCTGGTCCCTTTGCAAAATCAGTGGTGGAAAAATGATCTACATATCATGCATGTGCCTCTAGAAGGCTGAAAGAGATGGGGCAACAAGTAATAAGTTAAATCTTTGTCTCCCAGTGTTTAAAATGTGTGTCAATTACCATATCTGGATTGTGTTACATCACAATCATGATCAGTGAGTGGGGTTTGACTTGAGACAGAGGCCCTCAGAAGTCTCTGGGAAGTCTGTGGGATCGTGCATTTAGACGGAAGATTGGGATGAGTTGTAGATAGCCTGGAAAAAAGTCGTTGTCTTGGAGAGGCTGGTGGGGCTAGTGCAAAATCAGTTGGATTTCAGTGAATGGCTTTGGAAAAATGGTACACGTGTCAGGTTTTAATGTTGTGATCACTTTGGGGGTTATTACGAGTTTGGAGGCAGCCACGTCGCTAATAGCTAATAACGCCGTGGCTGCCTCCAAACTCGTGTGCCTGGGTCCGAGTACTCAGAATGGGGATTTACCGGGCCATTCCAACCTTGGAGGACCCGGTAAATCCCCATTCTGAAAACCATTCTCCATTCCCATTCGAGCCCCCATAGGGCTCAATGGGAATGGGGAAGGAGCTAATAACGGGCCTGCAAATAGTGGGCCCGTTATTAGCTCTCTGGTCCCTTAGCGGGTCCCGCTAAGGGCGGCTGGTAAAACCAGCCGGCCTTTGTGGGACCCGCTAAGGGACCTCGCAATGCGGCAGTAGGGGGTTAACAGCACTGGCATCCTTACCGGTACCGTTAACCCCCAAGCGCCATACTTGTAATGACCCCCCTTATCTCTATGTGTGAAATAAGTGAGAGACTATAGAGCTCTAGAGATCTTCCAGGATATACCGATGCTATGATCAATCACAACTCAGGACATAGGCCTGGATGAATTTGTTCTCTTTGATATTTTTTACTGAGTACAAGTTAGCTCTTTTCAAATCTAGTGGTGAAAGTAATTTTACAAAAAGTGGAATAGCTACAAATCATGTGCTTTGACATTATTCTGACTCCAGATCATGATACAACAGACAAGATAGCTCGCAGGAACGACAGTGATAGGATTAATCTGAATTAAATCACACAAGTAAACTGTAACACATCTACCAATTATGCAAGGAAGGTGGGAATGAGTGGAAATGATACTGATGCCTAAGATGTAGATGGGAATGACTGGAGGTGTTTACCAGACATGCTAAAGAATCATATCATGCAACTTTCCTGATAGCCATCCCCAGCAAGGGAAAATCGTGGACTGGAATTCCAGAGGATACATTACTTGATCAACAATCCCGTAGGAAAACCATGGTTGAGTAAGCTTGAAATAATATTACTACAAGAAACGTGGTTAAACAAGAATTTGCAAAATGTGCAGATTGACAACATCACTGCCTATAGCAATCTTGTAATCAAAGGTCAATTTGGATGGACGAAAGGTGGTCTGTAAGTAACATTGTGAAATAAATATCCTTCATACACTTTTAAAAGATAGAGCAGGGAAAAACATAGCAGCTGGTGCCTTTTTACATCAGAAAAAACAACATGAAACTGTGATGAAGATAAACGTTCCTGCAGATCTTCTATAGTGGGGTAGGACAGCAGGTAATCTTAAAAAACGTGTAAGAGTGTTGGTTTACTACATGTTCAGATGGTCTGGTCACTTGTTGGAGGGGGGGCTCAATGCTGAATGTCTGGCAGAAATCAAAGAACATGAAGGTAGAAATGAAGCCCTTAAATTAATCCCCAAGGCACATTCATTGCAAAAGATAGCGAGTTACAATGGGCAGCTGTGGGCCACCATTTTTCAAGAGTGGGGGATGGCCAAGCTCAGTGTCAGAATAGAGGGTGATAAATCAGGGAAATTATTTGTTTTGATTTTCCCAGCCTACCCACAATAAATTATAGTTTAGTAAGTGTGTCTTACTGGAAAGATATTGCTAAATTGCAAAGCACTAGAACCTCATTAAGTGACCGTACATACGCTTAAAAGAAAGTTAACTTTTGTAAGCAGGAATCATACCAACATACTAGACTTCTTGTGGTGAACAAACAATTTAATAGGGTGGACGGGTCACATTGAAACATCCACTTGTTTGAGAATGTCATGCTTCATAGTTATTGTGACTGGGTGGATATGATAAAAGAAAGGAACGTGCCCCAATTAATCATGGTATATGTAGAACTCATAAACATATGGAAGGATGAATTCAAGGGATGTGTATTTAATAGATCTATTGAGGTCAGTGAAGCATCCAAAACTAAATGGGATCGAGAAATCTCTGAAAGCAAGAAATCACCTAAAAAGAAAGTCACAGCCCAATTAAGGAATCTAAGTAATGACGATTATGATAACCTTAAGACAAAGTACATCACATCCTATACAAAATGGATCAAAAATCATAAGAAACACGATAGACAGAGGAGATGGGATGGGAGAGGATGAAAGGTACTATACTCAGGGAAGACTTGTCATTTCTGGAGGCTAGTTAAAAATGAAAATGATACATTGAAGTCAGCACAGTTGATTCCCATCAAAAGGCGGGGGGATCCATGTCCCATCACTAATTAGGGCCTACAAGTCGAATACTGCTTGCCTAGCGTTTTATGGCACAGGAATTTGGGGCAGTGTAGGTGTGTATAGGCTGGCCATAGCTGAAAATAACTTCTTGCAAAGCATTTTAAAAGTGCCTCAGTCGATCCTTCCCTTTATCATCTATGAGGAAGTTTGGTAACCATATTTTGAAGAACATCTGGGAATGTAGCCAGTCACACTATGGTTCTCAATATGGACTAATTCGGAAAAGGGGTATGACTAAAACATACTGTTGGTTATCATAAATAGAGTCAAAACAGGCTATTTACCTTGGCCGTATTATGTAAAAGAAGAATTAAATAAAAGTGGCTTGGTAGCCTAGTTTACAAAAACCAGACTTGATTCAAGACACCATACAACGTTGATTAGCGATAAATATTTCTTCCCACAACAAACACACATGGAAGAGTTATGTTTAGAGAAACACACAATAAACAATATCTCTCATTACAAACAAGAACAGGTCATGGGCCATATTTATTGCGGAATAGACTTTCTCGTGTGCACTTCTAATAGAATTTTGCTTAAACATAATGCCATTAAAAGATTTTAGAAGAACATGGTGTCATGGGTCGACAGAAAGCGCCGTATGCACACGTACAGTGATGTTCTCATATTTGTATTAATGTGTAATGGTTGGTCTGCTTCTCAGTCGAGAATTTCTTGTCAGCAGCAACGAAATTCGTGTTTCTTTTTAATATACATTTATAGTTGTTAACTGTGCACTTTGTACGATACTTTTAACCAGTCTTGACATACATGAATGATATGTTTCTATTGCAGCAAGTAATACAGTTGTTTTTATTTTCACTTTGATGGAAAGTATGCATTTTCCAAAATGAATTATAATTGATTGATTGATTGATTCTGATTAATGAAGTAAAATGGTCCACTTTTATTAAAATACATTTTCATACTGATCTTTGTAGCTTTGCCCAAACTACAATTTGACTGGAATTGAGGAGCCTACACCTATCAGATTACAAAGTGATAATTAAAATAATTCAACGGTCAAATAAAGCTGACCAGATGGTCTCCCTAATGTGGTCCTTACTCATCAAGTCGAATTTTGGGCCCAGATCCTAATCCCTCTTTATTCAAAATGTATAATCAAAGTAATAATTCCTGGAAAACAGCCGTAACTATCGCAATATTCAAATAGAGGATGTGGGTGGAACTGGGGATCTCTAGGCTAATAGTGCTACTGGACAGTGTAAGCACATTTGTAGCCACAATTATACAAAATAGATTCAAAAATGGACTAGAACAGTGTTAGACTGGATTTCTATACTCTGGCCTGGTGGACAGATGTATAGGAGGCCAACCTAGTTAGTCAACAGGGTCAACTCTGGGAGCTGTATCCAAAACAATCAAAGTAGCATGGGGAGTGGTCAAGGCAAAGTTTCAGGAAGGGTTAATCCTGGTAAGGGTCCACCACGGGTCCACAAGTTAAGTAATCAAGGATTACACTTAGACAAGAAGTTATAAAATCCCTAAATATATATATGGCAAAACACTGTGAAAATGACTAAAAGCAAGTAATAGTATGACACACACTAATAAAATACATATATACAGCCCCTGCAACCTATGCAATAAAATGATAAACCCCCCAAATCACAATACTGAAAAGAAGGTCATGTTTAGATTAGAAATGGCAGTCCACAAATTTAAAATCCAGCCCTATGTTGACTGGGGCCTTGTGCCCTGAAAGTTCACAACGTTCCAAGTAGTTTAGGGAGTTTAAAGATCGTCAAGTGAAGTGTCTTGTGAATGTGAATCCAATAGTCAGGTAAGTATCTATTCTAGTAAATAGAACTGTCCCCAGCTTTTGGAGGGCCTTTGCCAACAAATATTGTCAAAGTCAAAGTCAAACAAAGGAACCATTTTACAAGTATTCCAAACTATTATATACTCTGGTTTCTTCTCAGACTGGCAGGTTTTCAGAGGGTCATCAGAAGTCAGTTTCTGTGCCAGTGGTTCTGTTCACCAGACCACAGGAGTCATGGGTGCATGAGGTGTCCTGCTTGGACACAAAAGCTGGTGTAACCTGTTCTGGTCAAAGAATGCAACTGACACCAATACAGCTCTCCTCTAGGCAGTGGATCAGATATGGGGAAGCCGGTCCCAAAGTTTGTCACACATGCACAGTGACACAAAGGAACGCAGCTGTCACGGTCAGAGTCAGCCTACTATCTAGGGTCCCAATAAAGCTGGAACGCCAATATTTCACAGGCGGGACTATTGTAACATAGGCCGAGAGTCCCCAAAGTTCTGAGCCAAAACACAGAATCACAATGCCTCTACCAAAGTCGCTCATGCTGGAGTTGATCAGTCCAAATGATGGTTCCAGAAACACTTCCGAAGACTCCAGATGGCTGTGCACTGAACAGACATCTGGAATGATTGGTCCCACCTCTCCAAGGGTCGAAGTACACCCGAAAGCCTTCTGAAGGTCCCCCGCCAGACATGGCTCCACTGGTAATGCAACAAATGTTGGCTCCCAGCTCTTCTTAGGACGGGTCCACAGTCTTCCATGGTCTTCAGAGCTGGGTAGATACTTGTCCCCTTGCAGGATTAAGACACCCAAGTAGCATTCTCCTTTTTCTAGTGTTCTCTAAATCTCTTCACGTATACGGCAGGAGTCTTCCCAAACTTTGAGATCAGAGCTTGTTTCAATTTTCAAAGACTTTTCTGTCAGCTTTTGACATGTACATAACAGCACTACAGTCAGAATGGGATAGTCAGCTGAGCAACTATGCAATCCTATCAGCATCACTCACCTCTTGCACCTCACAAACATACTGAAAAGTTACAAGACAATCCATGATGTTACATTAATGAAACATATTGAGCGCACGGTCACCAAAGGTATCATGGCACTGGAAAAGAGAGAAAGGAGGGGGAGAGCAGTAGCTAGAATTTACTGAAATAGATAGTTTCAACAGTTTCCTAAATGCAAGATGATTAGAAGAATTTTTCTGAACCAAAGTAAGATCATTCCACAGTCGGGTGGAGGCAACTGAAAAAGCTCTGTATCCAATTTGGGAGTGGTGAAAAGGGGGAACAACAAGTAAACCTGCAGTTACCAATCGTAACTGCCATGTAGGGAAGTAGCGGGTGAACTTGCTGCAAAGACACTCGACCCCTTGGCCGTGCAGCGCACAGTGTACCATGCATAGAGACTTAAAACAATGCACTAGAATATCAGCAGCTAGCGTAGAGGTTGCAGCACCGTTGAGATATGGCCCCATATGGGGAACCCGTAGCTACTCTAGCCGCCATGTTCTGAAGACACTGAAGTCTCTGGACTAGAGCTTTAGGCTATGCCAGATATAGCAAGTTGCAGTAATCCAAATGGCTAAGCACTAAAACTGTGACCACAGGAGGGCTGAGATGAACTGGAATGAGAGGGAGCACGTTCTTTAGTATTTTAGATTAAAATAACCCAACTGGCAGACTGCAGCCACTCGAGCCTCTATCGAAAATGAGGCAGAGACAACCACACACAGATTCTTCACCTTGACTGATGGAACTGGCAGAGGACCTAAAGAAGAGGGCTAGAAGGAAGACACAGAGAGTGAGGTTTCCATTCAACTTAAGCCAATTGTGGTTCATCCATGCCTCCATGGCATTCAGGCACTGATTCAAGTACAATAACGACTCAGCCTGATCATGATCCAGCCGGGTCTGAGTTTCATCTGCGTAAGAATAGCACCTGATGCCGAAGAAGTGGACGAGACACACAAGAGGCCAGATATAAATATTAAAGAGAATAGGAGACAAGGCAGATACCTCTGGGACACCACAGAAAAGAGCGAAAAGACCCCAAAATAAGGAGGGAGTGAAAGAGTCTGGGTTCTGATGGTCAGGAACAAAGTGAGCCAGGCAAGAACCTGGACAGATATTCCAACTTGGGCCAGGCTGGTGAGCAGGATGGGGTAGTCGACGGTGTCAAAAGCTGTGATATCATTCTTTTCATCATACAGACTGATCAGATCTTTGGGCAATATGGGATGTGAAGAGGATCTGGAACCATTCCTTATGTGGTTGTTGGTCTGCGTTCTAATATGGTGTGGTCTTCATTCCTGTTTTGTAGTTCACCAAGGCATTACTGTTGATAGCCATGATTATATAGTAACATTTTATGGTAATGTTCTTCATTGTATTTTCCTCCTATGTGTTGTACAGATAATTTTTATTTGTGATATAGATGTCATATTTGTGATTGTATTGAAGGTTGAGCACAAAATAAACTTAAATTACCCCTGACCTCCTTTGCCACTCCCACGACGATGATGTCTACTTTTGCATCACAAAAATGATTATAGGTGCCTAGAAATATGACAGTATAGAATCAAGCCTTGACTGAGAAGGGGCAGAGTAAATCACAACCTGGGAAAAACTGAAGTACCGAACACTCAACACACCACAAACTCTCAGGATTTGCCACAGGTGTGTTGCATAGGATTTATTGCATAGCTTTGTTGCAGAAGTTGATCTGAATTGAACATCTCTCGCCATTTTCTTTACTGTTGTTTATGCAGTCGCCAGTATATCCGAGAGAGGCTTAAGGTCACCAATAATGTAATTGTAGGGTAGGACCTGTTAATTCCATGTTTTATCATTGATAGAACCTTGGTATGTTGTGCAGAGGAATATGCTATTGAATAACACATATTATTAGATGTGCGAATTCCACAAATTTAAACTTGGCAGTTGAACACACTTTTTGTTCTTTTTTGTTTACTTGTGATTTGTGAGCATCATTAATATCACCTCTATGGCCTATTACAGGTACTATGTGTTGCTGTAGCAAAGCCTAACAGAGCTCAGCATAGTGAAGAGTTGGAACCTCTGGATGGTTTGATGTTCACAATGTTACCCTACATACAGTACGCCATAAAAATATTAGGCCTCATTACGAGGCTGGCGGGGGACCGGCACCGTTCATTACGGGCTGCCTGATTACGAGGTCCCCTAGCGGGACCCGGAACGGAGGTCTGGTAAAACAAGACGTCCTTTCTGGGTCCCGTGAGGGGACCAAGGAGCTAATAACGGGCCTGTTATTAACAGGCCCGTTATTAGCTCCATCCCCATTCCCATTGAGACCTATCGGGGCTCAAATAGGAATGGGGAATGGTTCTGTGCATGAGGAATTACCGGGTCCTTCAAGGTTGGAATGACCCGGTAATTCCTCATGGAGCCCGGTATGGAGGCAGCCATGGCGCTAATAGCACCATGGCTACCTCCATACTCGTAATGAGGCCCATTGTCTTGGTGAATTGTGATCATTTCCACAATTACATTTGCAGTTATTAGGGATAGAACATAAACCATAAAAGAGCATGGACTATGTACCAATCTGAGATGGGCGTAGGATAGAAACAGTGTTGGTTTGGGGCATGTCTAATCAATTGTATAATAATGTTGATGATGGCATGCATGGGTCTACGGCCATTCCATTGGTTGTTTGGGGCAAAGTATTTGTATCAAAATACCAAAAGCTGACATGAAATCTCATTGCTGTTGTGGAGCAACACTTGAATGCTTTTGTTACATGTAAACCAAACCTGAATAGCATTGGCATATATGGTCTCCACTAACACACCTAAATAATGACACATACGTCTACATTTGTTCCACCAATAATCAAAATGAAAACCAGTCCCTAGACATGAAACAATCTGCAATACGTTCATGAGTGAGAAAGAGGGAACCACAATCACAATGCAAACAACATTGATTGAACCACCCTATACTAAACAGAGCACAACCTCCCATCCATCCAACCAGAACTCTGTTTAAGTCAACTGATTATTTTTTATTTTATTTTATTTATTTATTTGTTACAGTTGTCATTACAACTTTACAAATATGGGCATGCGTTCCATAAAAATGTGTTTAGTTTCCATGATCTAAAATTAGCATTGTTGCATGTGACAAAATACATTCATTTACACTTAAAATTGTATTCAGATTTTGGGATTTGATATGAAATGGTCTGGCAGCAACACTTGCATGCATAATTTTCCTTTGTTCTGATGTTGCCAATGGTTGTTTTCAAGTTCGCTTGCAAGAATGGTGATTTCAGTTCACTTGTTTTTTGGTTCAGGTAAGAAAACATTTAGGTAATTTAAGTAAACCTTTCCAGAAAGAGCCTTCTAGGTAGTCCCATTTCGGTTGATTTTCCAAGAATTTGGATTGTGCTCCGTATGCTATAGCTGGGATGAGCTATTATTTGTGGTGGACCATGGATGCTTGAGAGCGTAATGTTGTCCTTTTGATAAGTCAACTGATTACTACTAGCCCAAAGCTGAAAAGCTTTGGTTTGACCTTGATGTATGAATGATCCGTAGTCAGCATTCCCATCATTTCCTTGGTCATTTTATGAATATCCTCGCCATCATCATAGATGACTGCAAAAAAGGTACAGCCAGACTGATAGCTGAAATACATCCTCAAAATGAAACAGCTCCATTCGAGGCCCTCAGAGAAGTATGCACTCTACAAGTTATTTTACTGCCTGACTCATTTATTCCCTCACTCACTTGCTCCATTACTACCGTACAGCGTCTGAAAAGGGCGGGACAACTAGGAAAAGGGCACTTACCCTCAGGCAGATCTATTGTACCTAAAAATCAAATACAATACACACATAGAATAAAAGGTCTCTAAAGTGCCATAACATGTGACATGATGAGAATAGAAAGTTGCACCACTTTTCATTGGACGTTTAGTATAACATATTAAATTAAATAGTCCCAGTAGACGGACGATTAATCAGCCATTGGCTTCCCATGGCTCACCTGCCATTAGGGATGCAGACATGATTTCAAGGTGGCACATCACAGCATTTCCCACTGATACAAATGCACTCTGTGATGTGTAGTCGTGAGGTGTAGCCTCACCTTATTGGTAAACAATGTATTTTAGAAGGTGTAAGATAAAAGCACAGCATTGCCCACAATGCACTGGGTGAGTTATCCTAGATAGCAACATTACACATTCCAAGATACACTTTACTGAGCTACTAAGAATCTAGAACTGCAATCTGCACTTTTAAACCATCCTCATACTGTCATGCCACATGGCATGCAGCTAGAACCGAAATCTCCTCAAATGTACTGTTATTCATCTATCTATCTATCTATCTATCTATCTATCTATCTATCTATCTATCTATCTATCTATCTATCTATCTATCTATCTATCTATCTATATTCTTGTATTGTGCCACTAACCCGTGGGCCTCAGGGCACACACAGGAGAAAGAAAAGACAGACGACAAAGAAAATTGATGCAGAAGGAATGAAACATAAGAGCACAAAAGAATGACAGGTATTCATCAAGTAGTCCACCAGCAAAAGACAGATGTAAAATACATACGGTTGGAATACAGGAACAAATACTCAGATCGTATAAAAAAGAGAATACTTAACCTTTACCTATATCAAACAGAAAGGTTTTCAGTTTTTTCTTAAACATACAAAGAAGAACTGCTATCCACAAGATATTTGGGCATAGATTTCCATAGAGCAGGAGCCCAGGAATCAAAGCCTGTACCCCCAAATCTCTTTGAGTGGGCTGTGGTTGAACTAAAGTAGTGTTATTACTAGAGCGTAATAAAAGACCAACCGGTTTCTTTTTTATCCTAGCAGTGAGGTATGATGGAGCTTTACAGTACAGGCATTTATACAAAAGGGTCAACCCTTTGTGATGTAGTCGCTGTTGAACCGGTAGCCAATACAGACTGCGCCTTCCCTCAGAAACATACTTATTATGCTTAAGTCCCATCACAGCTTGTACTGCACTATTATGAAACACCTGCAACGTCTTGAGGTTGGCCTGAGAAGTACCAATAAAGAGACTGTTACAGTAGTCCATTTACAATTTACAATCGCAGCTGCGATCAGTGCGAGATTGTCTTTGGATAAATATGGGCGTATCTGCCACAAGAGCTGGATATAGTACTGGCAAGAGGATTTAAAATAACTAGTCTGTCGGTTAAAGGACAGTTGAGGGTCAAAAAAGACCCCTAAGGTTTTTGCAGATTTCGATATATGAATAACGTGTTGACCAATCAAAAAGTTATCATTTTTTATATTCAATTTCTTTAACCTCTGTGGAGTGCCCAATATCAGCAACTCAGTTTTGGCGTTGGTGAGAGCCAAAGAGTTTAACGCCATCCACTTCTGGATTTCAGAGAAGATGTGATTAATGCACTCTAGGTCTTTTTGGTATTCACCAGTGAGTTTATTAAAAATCAACATATCGTCAGCATAATTGGCAAAACAAATGCCCATAGCTGACAGAAGAGCGCAGCGAAGACGTGAGTAAATATTAAAAAGCAAAGTTGAAAGCATGAACCCTGCGGGACGCCCCAAAGTAATATAGAGGCAATGGAGTGAGCATTGTCCTTGGTCACCTTCATGTTCCGTGGACCTAGAAAAGATTTATACCATGATGATGCTTTTGTGGAGCATTTGCCAATTGAGATCAGCCTGTCCGCCAAAAGTTGATGATCAACTAAATCAAACGCGGCGGACAGGTCTAAAAGCAGCAGCAGAACTGTATTAACTTCATCGATAAGACCTGTGATACATGATTTCAAATGCAACAGTGCAGTCTTGGTCCCATAATTAGGACGGAAACCAGACTATTGGGTAGCTAATATATCATGGTCATCGACGAAGGCTTGATATTGGCAGTAGGCAATTTTATCCAAAACTTTCAATATAAAAGGAACATTTGTAATAGGGCAATCATTTCCTGCTTCAGCATGATCTAAGTTTTCCTTCTTAAGCAAGGTAGTAACCCAGGCCTCCTTTATATTCTCGGGGACATATGACTCTTGAAAAGATCGGTTTACAAACATGGAAATCTATGGGGCAAGGGTTTGATTATGTTCTTTAAATAGAATAGCCGGAAGAACATCCCCTTTGCAAGAAGTAGGTTTAAGTTTAGAACCAGTATCAATAACTTCTTCTGTAGAGACAATTCTAAAGGAAAATGCAGGGAGGTCTCTGGCAATACCTGTGCGGTCTATTATGGATGATGGAGGGTCAGAGATAAGTTTAACTTGAGCATTGATATTATTTTGATGAGTTAAAGTTTTATTAACAAAACTATTATGAATATTTTGGCACCACAGACTATCAGCCTGAGGTCTGATTCTATTTTCATGTATTTATTCTGTCATTTGTATAGCGCCTTTCACATGAATTATGGTCTCAATGCGCTGTTGGTTGAAATTGTAACCTATTAGCAAGCTGGGAACCAGAATCTACACTCTAAACATCTCTGGACTTGTGATTGTGGAATATATGAGACCAGAACCTGCTTCTCCCAAGATGCACTGTCCTGATCCACTGTAAGAACTGACACTGGAATCTGACTTGTCGGCCTCATTGATGCTGACATGCTTGACACCATTCAGCCAAAAATAAACCTCCCCAATTGCTAAACAATTGAAAAGATGAAATCAAAACGTGCACGTTGAAGCCTTTCCTGATGTTGCAGTGCTAAATGGCATGCAGCCATAAGCTCCTATCCCACAATGCATCGTGCTGAGCTGCTCGAATAGATAATGCTAGAGTTGAACTTGGATTTTGCCATAATTGTGCCCACCTTTCTATTTTCAGTAACTGCTCATTGAAAAACATGGCTTCTTTTTTTAATTTAAAATGTGCATAACAGATTTTAAGCAAGACATATGATTCTATTTTAGTGTCACGAGATAATGTAAAGAGGCTGCAAAAATCAAGGTTATGATGGAAAAATTATCAAAGCAAGTCTTCCATAGATTTCCGAGAACAGAATAAAATTTACACTGCATATAAAACAAACCACCTGGAGACTTCAAACTTAATTAGTTTACAATAAGCAATGTCGTGTACCTAGCCTCGGTATTAAATTAGCTTGACAGCTGTTCTAATTACTAAAAAATATCCCGAACATATTTTTTCATGCTTGATGCTGAAGTATAAAATGTACAATGCATGTTCTCTATTTGGAGTGAAGAGGGAATGAGTCAAAAGGAGCCAAGACCATACCAGAAATAAAGTGATATGTTTCATGATTTGTTTTCCATTTTACTATCATTATATTACTGAGCAACCTGTTCGCGAATTTCAAAGATTTTTGTTTCGTAAAGACACGCTTATGTTATTTCTATGTTAATTTGGGCATTCACTTGTACAATTTTTTATGTTTATCGAAACTGCGACCATACTTTATCTCAGTAGATTAGGTCATGTTTTTTACTGAAACGCGGGCTCTCTTGGGAAAACTGTGAAAGCACTGTCACTCATTTCTGATGGTTTATTGAAAACGTAGATACCTCAGTGGATATATGCTGTTTTAAATGAATATTCAGAACAGAGTTCTATAGCAATTAATAAAGAACTATAATTATGCAATGATCCGTTGCCTAGCACATAGAGTATTCACATGATTTACTTATAATATCAAAATGGTGCCTCCTAAAACACAACTCCAATTAATTGATTGGGCTGTCGGGGGAGGATAGCTCAGGGGCAACGTGCATGACTTGGAAGCAAGACGACACGGAGCACCACAGATTCGATCACCGGGTCCGTGTTTAGAAACCTCTGGGTATTAAGTGCGTTATAAATAACGTATTATATTAATTGTCCAACGTTTTTTTGGTTCAAGTGTATCTCCTTTTATGCACCACAGAAAGGTGCTGCCCAACCAGTAAAGGGCTTCAGCATGTATGCCTATTGAATGTGCATATTCAGATGTCTTTTTTCACTCACTTTGCACATTTGTAAAATTAGTACCCGGTGAGGGTCAACCAGATTGTTACAATCAATCTGATTGACTCTTGTGGGGGCTTTACCCGACCAGGATTCCTTCTCGTTCCTTTCCTTTTTGCCCCCTGGCGGGGGGTGTGGCAACCCCTTAGCAAATGAGGAGGCTCGGAACAGGGTAATCCCTGCTCGGAGCCACCACACGGCTGGAGGCTGCCATCTTCCCCCGCTGGAGATTCAAGTGTTTTCTCCCCCCATCTTAACAATCCTCTCCCCGCCCTCCCAACCCCACTTACCTTCTTTTTTGTCCTTTTTCAGGAGCAAACGCGCTGGGAAAACTTCTGCCCCCAGCGCTCCTGACCCACGACAGGCCATCATGGAAAGGAAGAAGGGACTATGTGCAGTCTCTTGAAAAGATGTTGACCCGCACGTCACACTATCTCCTGAGTCTAGTCAGTAATATTCAATGTATTATCAAGTCTTGGTTAATCAAATCAAGAGACCATATATAGGTGAGGTTTATTAACACTCTTTATCAGCCGACACGTGTTTCGACATAGGCATCATCTTCAAGGCTAGTTTCTTCTATGTCTATATTAGTGATGTCCTGTTAGGTATTACATTTAGATTGCCATCTAAAAAAAAGGAGCAAACTTGCCCATACATTTGTTTATCAAATGTCAACCCAAAGTCCCACTCTCCGTATCAAACTCTAAAATGTGACTAGTGACAAAGGTGCCCAAAATGCTGATTTTTGTTAAATTAATGATACTGGAGTACCTTTAAAACGTTAATTAATAAAATAATCTAAAATGTTCTTTCATTGGCAGTTGTCAAAAATGCATTCAACGATCATAAACTCCTTCTCAAATATAATAACCTGAGCATTGCTTCTTCACAGCGAACAAGTTCCTTTGCATATGTTGTAAACATGGAGTTCAATAGAAGATCACTTTGAAGTCTGATTAACAGGCAGACTGGGAGGAGGCTGAGCGCCATTGGGGAAGAGAATAGTTTACAATAACAAAATATTTTACCAAGTTGGAAAATTAGAATGCTAGTACATATCTCCAATAACCTTATTATTAGCGGTGTGTTTCTCAGAGTGAGCTCTTTGGTTACACAAATGTATCATAACCCTTGTATGTATGTAGTGGCTGGATCAATCCCAACAACCATGAATGGATGTTTAATTCCCTTACCTTTGAGCAGAATTGTGACTTCTTACTAGATCAAAATCCACAAAGACCAAATACAGTGGGGGTCTGTGTTCTGTTGTTCTGCACCCTAAGAAGCAATAACAGCACAAGAAGTTTAGAAAGAAACCTTGATAGAAAACTGGAGTGTGGTATAGGGAGTTTATGCGGTAATCAGTCCACTCAGCTAAAAGAATGAGGAGATCATGTTTATATGCGTTCTTTAGAGGAATCAGTAAGGAAATGTGTCTACAGTTGACTCTGGAAGCATTCCCCACCCCTTTTTCATATATTGGGTTGAGGTGAGTGCCACACCATGTATCCAATATAACAATCACCATCCTTACTGCCCCACACAATGATATGAAAACACCTTAGATTTGTTATATTTAGAGCTATGTTTTATAACTCCAATGTGCCCATTTTCAGAAGACGTTCTAAGCCTAATGGTTATACCAATTGCTGACCCATCATTATAATTTCTAATTATATTATCTCCAACATAGTTAGTGCTATATTTGCTCACCTTTAAATACAATTTTTAAACATATTTTCTAAACACTAACTCTGATTTTACTACTTCCCTTTTAACCTCAGATCACACTACCTCACCATTCACCAAAGCCCAACACCCTTTGCTACTGTTATTTTGTATTGCCTGCAATATACCCACCTGGTAACTTCAACGTACTATATCATTTGTTGCAAAGTATGATAAAATTCTTTATACATAATTTTTCTCTTCTATTGAACTGTTCTTTTAATTCCCATGGAATTACCCCTTTTCTTTTATTCTAATTACTTGTGGGTCTCCCTGAAACATTTTCACATGCAATTAATGTTAGGCTTTGCCAATTCTCATTAATACTCCCAAATACTAAGGTCTTAACTATTCTCTGTTTTACAATTCAGATTACTCACAATTCGCTCACTCCTTGTAATCTGTAATTTGTAGATAAATTGGTCATCCTAATAAATTCCACCCCACCATGTTTTTACTACCATGGACTAAACACATTGATATTCCCTTGAGAGTTTCACCAACCGGCTCTCAATTCCCCTTTGATTCTCATTGCTGTCACCATTAAGCTTTCTATGTGCTTACCTTCAACAACTTAAAACATCAATGGGAATTGATCCTCGCAATTTAAAACTCCCAATATTATTATTTTGTCCAAAGAACAGACGAAATGAAGATATAGGGCTGATTCATGGAATAATTAGCGTGGTAAATAGAGACTTTGGCACCCAACTGCATGCAAATTCATGTTTGTCGATTCATGGAATTGACTGTGCAGCACTTTTTTGTACTTTGCATGGACTTTGTGCAGACTTGACACGTCTCTGTGAGCGGTCGGCTAAGTACCTTGCACGAGACACCGCGCAGAGCGTGGCTTTCGCAGTGGGCAGGGAAGGGGGGAGAACTCGTAAAATGACGAAGACAAGGGAAAATGTTGGCATTCAGATGGACAGCCCACAAGAAGCACATTGCACGCCCACTATTAATTGGCACGATACGTTTTCATGGATCCAACCAAGCATCCACTCAGCAGGGAAATGGCCACACAAAGCCCTCATTCTATCTGCCACTCAAGGCAGACATACAGACACTTGAGCATCACCACACAGAAGAAAGATCAGATTTAGGGGTTTGTGTATGCATCCAGGGTACCGATCTAACTTAGGGGTGCGTGTGCAGAGTGTAGCAGGGTGAAGGAGCGGTTTATGGGGGTTCACACTTTATGGGAGGATAGGTCCATGGGACCCCCTCTCCGACATGCCCACTTGCGTGAGGCTAGTGGTTCGTCAGAGGCCCACCATGCACCTGTGCTCAGTCGACAGGGCTGCTGCTGTCGACACACAGGGTCAATCGGATTGTACTGTAACACACCATTTTAAAAGCTTCAAGACTCCATTTTAGATAGAAACAACCGAAACCCCACTGAAACAGTCTGCTTGCAAAAAGCTGCAGCTTGGCCCCCGCTCACTGCGCGCAGGGAGACATGCATTCCCCGGACGCCTCCACCACATGTCAGATCCACTGGAGGGCCGTTCTCACGAGCAACCAGACACGAGCAAATATCAGAACAAACACTGTATCATTTACCTTCCGCAGTACATATCTGTCCCCGAAGTGACCTGACTCGCGGTTCAAGTCTGGAAAATAACAAGAACCATCCCAATTGAACAGGCCTCGACCCGGCATCTAACCCCTACCATTTAAAATATATGGTGTCAATACCCTCCTTGTATGAACCCCTGCCTATGTTTCCCTCATGAAGTGTTAATCGCATACCAAAGCCTAACGATTCACAGAGTTGTTGTGTAAAGTATAACACGGGTGTTGGGAAAGGGATAAAGCTTATAGTACTGATAACGCGAGAATGACTGCAGCCCGTGTAAGACACCATTGGCCTTGAAAACTCAATGAAAGGGCTTGATAGAGCCCACCTAGTGCTGAACTAACGATTGCTGCTAATGTACAAAGGAAGGCGAAAAAGTATTACTGAGAGTACTTGTGCGTCATACAGTGGGACATGTTTAAGTGTTATGAACAAGAATGCAAATTTACAATCACATATGAACGTATTGCTTCTATGCTCCTGAGTACATAACCCAACCTGATGCTACCTCATGTGTTATCAGTCTGTTGCCGTATGTAATTACTAAAATGTATTCAACTAATGTTATGTGATATATGTGACACTGCCAGACTCTCTTAGTCGCATATGAGGTAGTACATGATTGTATAAGCAATAGAAATGTGTAATCATCCTAATATTACTAGTTTTATTAACTGTCCCCTCGTATGGTATAGTGTGCAGCCCAGGCACAGAGAATTGCGCATAACCACAAGGCCATCTCCCCCTCCTCCCGCCAAGGCCCACCAGGGCTTGCTGGTGCGCGGGCAGCACAGCCTCACCTCCCCTCATTCTGCTGGATCCGCTTAAAGTATTCTCCTCCCCTATGTCCGAGGCTGCCATGGTCGGTGTTAGGCAGAAACCTGTGCAGTTCCCTTGGGGACCACTGCAAAAGATGTAGGACTACAGGTGTTGGCAGTAAACCCACTTGGTAGCAGACTGTACCACCCAGATTTACTTGGTAGCTGTGGCTGAGCAGTCAGACTTCCCTCAAGAAGAGTTAGGCAGTATGTAAAGTATACACAATAGGCACTCAGACACAATAGCACAAGCAAACACTGACCAGAGCTTTGGTATCAAGGTATATAATTATTTATTTAAAGACACACTTGTTGAAACACTCCAGCACTATTATTGTAAATCACTTCAAACACAGTTACTATTAATCTATATACATCCCTTATTCCTTATCAGACAAGTCTTAGTTAACACCACTTATTTCCAGACAGAGGTGAGTGCTTAACTATAGATGGCACTCCAATAGGTTAACGAAAAAGGGAGGGAAAAAGACAGAATGTAGGAAAATACACCACACTAATACTTAGGAACTCTTAAGCAAGGCAGGAAAGTCAAAAGTTACTTGTGAGCCAAAGTCCGTAGGCCGGGCCCACTCTTGGAGAGAGCAGGGCACAAATGCACCAAAGATCACACAATGACAACAGGCTTAAAAAGTCTTGCAGGGAGTTCAGAATGGTTTTAGTTAGGCTCAGTAAAGTTTAGCCAGGGTGTCCCAGGCTAACCCAGGTTTGAAAGCCGGGGGCTAAATCTACCCCGTACAGTCGGTTGCAAGGGAAGCCAGGCGGAACACAGTACCTTATGTGGAAAGGATCCTCCAGCGGGGGCAGTTGTTCCTGGCTGAGCATGCAAGTCACGGCGTCCTCCAGAGGAAGAGAAGATCTCGACGTGGAGGAAAGATGAAGGTCGTTGCACTGCCAGAGAAGAAACCAGTCGCAGAGTTTTCCGGTTAAAGGTACCACCCTTTCTTTCGCGGTTGTGGTAAAACGTGGTATCCCGGTTGCCGGGGTGCTTAGCACGGGCAAGGCAGCCATGAGATGCTCCAGGAAGTGAAAAAAGGAAGGCAGACTGGTTATCCCCAACAGTCGAAGGAAGAAGACTCTCCGGATTGGAGATCTCCTCTGTCGTTGGGAAGTGGTGAGACGGTTCAGCAGGGCTCCACCGGTGGTGTCGTCATTGCAGGTTGGCTCAGCTTCTCCCTCTTTGGATTCTTAGATCCTGTGGCGACTTCTGAAGAACCAGTCCCCAAGACCCTGCTTTTATGCAGCAAAACCCCATTCATCAGTCCTAGCTGTCACTCAAACATGCTAAGTGGTGAGCCGGGCGGCTCACCACTGGGCCAACCAGAGAAGAGTGCGACTTGGGTTGCCAAGGCAACGCAGTCCAGGGTGCCTAAATCCCCCTCCACCCCTTCTCAGTACCCCAGACAGAGTGGCACCACTTGGAGGGCTTCTGTGGAGAAGCCCGCCAAAAAGGTGGAACAAAGGGCTCGAATTGGGTTGGGGTCACAGAAGCGAACACAAACGCCATTTTGGCACAGAGTTTCGGCAAAATATACCAACCGGCGATTTTATATTAATTTAATAAACCGGCGGTATGTTCGAGTTTATATTAAAAAGTGGTATCCTCGAACAATGGGAAATCCCATAGGGATATATTCGCGGTCGAATATAAAAAGTAGTTTCCACTGCCACCAGCCAAAACTCGATCAGGGGGGACGAAGACGTGCCCCCTCGAATAACAGACCCCGGGGCAATCGAATTGCCCCAACCAGTACGTCCACAATATGATGGTTTGTACTGGTCTGTTCAGAATTTGTGACTAGTAAAGTCAATGGTGACTTTACTTGCCCTGGGAGACAGTAGTCAGTCCCAGGGTATGGAGTCTATGTTTGGGGGTCACTATGACGCCCCTGTGTTACTGCACTGAGGGTGCTGTGTAACATACATCACAAAAACACCTGAAGCCCTATGGAGTAAAAGACCCCATAGCCCATAGAACACATATAGAGTCAAAGAAACACACTCAAATCATGTCCAAGAGTGAGGGTTAAAGAGTCTCACTCTTGGCAGGAGAAAAAAATAAACCCCAAAAATCCAGCAAAGCTGCTGGGGGACTCACTAGGTTTGGGAAATTAGCCTTTACAGAGAATTCTCCCTAACAGTCGGCCAAATTAATTATTTACAACCTGGTCCTAAACCCCACCGCCTCAAGGGGCCAGAGGCGCACCCTTGCTGATCCTGTAGTACTCCAGCCCACCCCAAGTTAATGGGCCTTGGAGAATAGATTTTCAACCCTGGACTAACATATCATAAAGTAATTCCTCACCACATCTAGCAGGACAGAACGACAAGGCAGCTCACCTTGTGCCCTCAGCCTAGACACCCAGGCTTATGACACCCAGTCAAGAGGTCAAAATTAACAGTGCACTGATGTATTGACGAAGCTTCCCATTGCATGTTGTTTCTCCGGTCTCCTATTACTTCCAGAGTAACATATTATAGGATTTACAGGACAACTGGAATCATCTAAAGGATGAGTGTTTGTGTGGGTGTGTGGCCACAAGGGCAGAATGTTAGTGCAGCCATCAATCAATGACACTGACCGCGCCTGGCCTGGCAGCTCCACCCCGATGAGCCCAGCTGACCCATCCACCCCACGTTGGCACCACGCGGATGTCCACCAATCCTGGAGCGGCACATCACTGCCTCACCTATAGTTGACGCCACCCAATCCCTGAGACTATGTGCCTCCTATAGCATGTAGGACTTGTGACGTGGTTTTGTAATAAATAAGATTGTCTTTGCTATTGTCAGACAGAGCGCTCTCGGAGCTTGCAGAGTCCTTTGCATGCCCTATTTGATTAGTTAAAAACCCTTTACAGTCACCCGCACTTGGTCTTGGTCTCATTCCCTCCTGGGGTGTGTCCTTTATTGCCTCTCATTGCGAGGAGGGTACTGCCTGTTGGGGACACTTGCTTTCAACACTCAGATATTCTGAGTTGTGATAAATCATACGCATGATGTCTTGGGGGCCGGTAACAGTTACGGGGGACTGTATTAAGGGTTCATGTATTTGCGCCCAGGGAGCATGCAAAAGTAGCTGTTTCTGGATGTATTTGCTTCACGTGGCGGCGTGTCGGGCACATTCCAGCCACAACTTGCATATACAGTTACTTTGCACAAACAATTCCATGAATACGCAGAACACACATTGCAGGATTTCTGCACTCTATTCCATGAATCGGGCACATAGTCTTAGATTGATACCCTTTTTGTTGTCTTTTCTGGGATGCTTTTTGCCTCCCTTCCATCCCATTGTTCTATTGAAGGTTTCCAACAAGGTAAGCCACCTGCATTTTGTGGTGCAATATCAACAAATTCAGGTATTCTCCATAAATTGTAAACATTAAGCTATTCTTCACCCAAGTTCACATTTTCTAATTAATTAAAATTAAATGGTCTGTGGGAACAAACACATGGCTCAGATACAAAATGGCATTTTTAATATCACATCAACTAGATTCAACCTTATTATCTAGCTTGGGAGAAGATTGGATCAACTTCTCTACCTCTAGAATTCAGAGCTTTCAAAACCGTACTGTCAGGCCCCTTTTTGCCAGGCGCCAGTTTGTTGAGCATCAGTATCCAATAATTGTAGCCAGCCAACACAATAATTAAATACCCCCAATTTTCCTAGAACACCAGTAGATCTGAAAGTAAAACAGAACTCATAATCCTCTAAGTGTTTCAGTGTTGCAGCAAGGTTCAGGATACAAGTCTCGAAGTGCGATCTTGATCAATGCTAAGTTATCCATCATACATCTGTCTTGATAGTTCTGTTCCTGGAACCCGCAAACAAACCATAATTTCTCTATCATCAATCTCCCAATCACATAGCTATTTGGACCTATATGATTGCACTTTTGCTTTCTTGTTGCATCATAACCACAATATGTGTTTACAATGTCTCTCATTGCCTATCAGAATTTAAAGGTTCCTTCTGTAGAATATATGGTATGTCCTTTTTCATTCAAATTACATTTAAGGATCATCCATACAAAGAATAAAGATATGAAGATATGAAATATACCTTTGGACTTTTACCCATTGTTTTCCAATTGTACTTCAATAGAAAAACCATGATTAAGTCTGACCTCTCAATGACTCTCTCTCAATTGTGGCATCATATTTAAACAATCCAAAGTGTTGATGTAATTCTAGTAGTCACAGTGCTCTAAACTAAAGATTCACAAGAAGATCAAGAATAAACATTTTGTAATTGGGAATGTAGATATTGTATTTACCAATTAATTTTTGTGTGAAATTCTTTGATTCTCAAATGTCAGAGATCACTGAGCATAATGTCATAGTCAGCTCTATTAATCCTCATCATATTCTCCATGTCCTTTAGTGGTTGCCCCACAATATTATCTGCATATTGGAGATGGGGATTAGCCCTACCCATATCTTGTACCACCAAATCTGGGCCCATCCTTCTAGATCTGCTGTTACAGGTTTAATTTTGTAAGAGTGTACTTATAGTGTCGACTACACATTTACTCTGAACAAGAACTATATTCCCCAAAGCGTCTTATATGACATAGGCCTTTGCCTACTATGTTCCCTTTACCTTTACTTTTGTCTTAGCTCATTTAGACTATTACTTGCAAAAATAAAATAATTGTCTTGACGTGGATCTTGTCTGTGCAGTTTTCCAATTTTTCTTTGTAACATCATTTTCCAATTTACTGTAATTCATTTTGAAATGTATTTCATGTTATGTATGCATTACATATTACAGATACTTAAATAAATGAATACAATGAAAATGATCTGTACAATGTGGAAACAGCTTTAAAAGAGATCGCAATGCATAATGTCCATAATATTAACATATGCTCTTGCCTATAAGCAATTCAATTGGTTACATATCATTCAACCTTTCAACTAAATACTACGTTTCTAAAGCTTTATTCCTGATTTGCAGAACCGACGAGGCATCCATAGTGACACTGGTAAGAGGGACAGGAAGCATCAAGAGGAAGTGCTGATCAATCCTACATGGATAAAGAAAACAATAGGTCCATAAGACTGTGACAACTGTCTATGAGTTAACAAATTAAATGTACAAAGCAAATGGATTTGCCTAATGTCTTCCAGAGATGTTTTGCCAAAGGAACAGGTGCACTTGTGTTGTAATTTACCTTCCCATATATGCACCATTATGGGCCAATAATAATGGTCCATCCGTAGGCAGGTAAGTAAGATTCTCTGTTTTAACAGATGTATAAGGTCCAGAAAAAACGAAAGTCCCCCTATTGGA
Organism: Ambystoma mexicanum; assembly: GCF_040938575.1. Lineage (NCBI taxonomy): Eukaryota > Metazoa > Chordata > Amphibia > Caudata > Ambystomatidae > Ambystoma > Ambystoma mexicanum. Next base: position 801,528,346 of record NC_090928.1, read on the forward strand.
TCAATTGGTATGAAGGAAATTTGTGTCACTCTTTCAAACTCACTAATATTGCACTCTCATGTCTGGGAGGATAACTAACTCAAGAGCAATGTGTTTGTCTAAGAAGCAAGGAAATGCAGAGCAACAAAGGTTTGAATCAGGTCCTGCCTTAGAGACTGGACTGTGTTAAAAAAAGATTAATTAAGACCAATGCTTTTTAACACATGCAGCTTTTTTGTCAATAAGTAACATTAATTAGGCATTGATAAACAGTGAGGTCAATTGAAATTTGATCAGTTTATGTCTCACATGCGAGAACCATGAAAAACATAGTTTCATCATACTTAAAATGGTCAGACAGTTTCAACTTAGTCATTACTGCAAGAGGATAAAACCAAAGAGAAATGCACATGGTGAGGTGCTAGATTCTCTATAATTACTCTAACACCGCTCTTCCTCATCCCAGTACCCAACATTTACCTATGAAGTCTAATTTACAAAATTCTCCCTCATATAACTTAACGCACATTAATGCATTCCTTCCTCCACTTCCCCCTTCCTCATACCATAACTAAAATCACATTATTTTACGTAATTCTCATATCCCTCTATCTCACACCACTATGCCAGTGGTGTACATCCTCTTCCTGTAGACATATTTTACTCCATACCCCCATTTAGTCACACATTCCTCTTCCACATGGCACTAACCAACGATAATCTATATTATTACTCCAACACCCCTCTTTCTCATCCCACTACCCAATGTTTACACTTACAATACTTGCTACCATGCCACTTAAGTAACACCAATGCATTCAGTGCTCCATTTTCCCACTTCCTCGTATTATTACAGAACTCACATGATTGTGCATAATCCTCACATCCCTCTTCCTCATACCACTGCACCAGAGGTGTACAACCTCTACTAGAATTTCACTTCATACATCACACTAACTATACATTCCTCCCCAAACTACTACATAACATTTTTTGTATGGGTAATATAGCTCTGTGGCAACACGCTTGTCTTGGAAGCATGATGACATAGAACAACACAGGTTCAAATCCCTGGTCCGCGCTTAGAAACCTCTTCCGTTAAGCGTGTTATAAATAACCAATTTTAATTATTAGTAATCCAACACCTATCTTCCTCATCCCAGTGCCAAACATCAATGCGCATTATCCATACATCACGCTTTCTTATCCCTGTACAATAACACACACTGAACCCTTCCACAACATTAAAATACACATTGTTTGTACTAACAAATATAAAACAATGCCTATTAAAATGTAGCTATGCAGAAAAGAAAAACAAGATCGAGCAGATAAAAAGAAAGGATCACTTACTCAGCCTCCACTAAAATAATGTATAGAAAGCGTACAAACAAGAGAACAAGTAACTGTGCTCTTGCAAAGTACAACAGTCACCACAAACAAATGTATTCGACCTCCTTCAAAAATGAAAAGTAATCAAATATGAAGTGCAGAAATTACAACTCAAAATGAACCTCAAACTTTAACCAGCAATATTGATGTAGCCACAGTAAAACATTCAAAGAAATAATTTTTGCAAAATATGTTCCAGCACAGTTCTTAACAATCTCATGAAAAAATCTGAAAAGCCACATTCTGCACTTTAAACCTAACAGTGAAAAATGACCCTTGAAGATCAGAATGACAGCGCTTTGGAACTAAAAAGAATTTTTTATATATATTACTTTGAAACAGAATGAAACCACTAACTATTAAAAAATCTTTTAAACATGTGCAATGTCAATATAGATACCTTTTCCAACTTCTGTGCAGGTGAATGGTTTCACACAGGTAGCAAAGAACCATATTCCAATGAAGAAGCATATAAACAACAACACAACAAACAAATCAAATTGTCACAGATAGTAAAGGAAGAGGCTAGATGTACTAGGAGACACCATTATAGCAAAAGAAAACTTACAATATTATATTATGTTGATTAATAGTGCACACTGCTACCACCCAGGGGCGGTCTCCAGGCACTCACACTGCTCTGCACGAAAATGGGGCAGGTGTGTTAGTAAGAATAGGATTATAGGATAGGTTTGGGACCAGAAGAAACTGGCATCTGTGTGCGTTGTCTTGTGTGAGAGTTGGTTGTGCGCCATGCCTTGTTGTAACCATAAGGGTAAGACTCAGTCCTTCAGTTGTGTGCTAGTGTTTATCTTGGGTGTGTGAATTGTGTATGGTTAGGGTGGAAGTATAATCATGTTCACTGGTTTGTTTTATTCATAGTTAGTTATATGCCTGAGAGAGTTGTGTTGGTGTGTATTTCAGTGGGTTTGTGTGTGGTTAGGCTGGGGTTTTATGGATTATGTGCACTGGTATGTTGAATCTGAGGTTAGGTATTGTGTCTCTGAAGTTTGTTGAGATGCTGTGTGTATGTGTATTTTGTCTAGCCCATAGTCATGTATAGTGGTTGTGAGTTGTGTTGGGGGAGCAGGAGTAGGGTCGATTGGCTAGTACATTGGTTAACCTCAACAGTACCTCCAAATTATGTTCATCCGGTTGCTGCTTAGCGGTACCCTCGAACACTTCCAGATGAGGCCCGCTGGCTGTCTCCGGCACCTCTCCAAGCTCAGCAGGCTACCTCCCCCCACTGGTTCCTCTGAGTGCAATAGATAGGCTGCACCCAATAGATCTCTAGTTGATCAGCAAGAATTATTCAGCATGATTGTGCTTAGACTTGTTCTAAGATTGATAGCTAAAGCTAAATTGAAGCATGGCTGGTCTTCACAAACCTTCAGTAAGTGACGTGTGACTGAACTACTCTAAATATCTGGAGTGACGCATGGTTAGTCTAGAATAATCTTCCCCAACAAACTTTCATCCAAGAGTTACTTATGACCACACAATTCATCCAGTGTACCTATGGACGTGCAGCTCAGTCAGCTAAGTGCACCAACAGTTGTTCAAATGTTTACGATAATCCATCAATCACTGCATCAAAAAAAGACAAAAATACAATCAAAATTGTAAAAACCATGGACTCCTGCACGGTGCGCATCCACATTGGACTATAAGGAGATTCATTAGCTTGCATTTACGGAACGGCATGTAAAAGCACATTCCATCATATTAAAATGTTAGCAATGCACCATTCCACAATGCAAAACCTTGTGAAATGAAAATGAAATTAAATTATATTTTATTTATATCGCGCTCATATAAAAGTGTTTCAGAGCATGACCAAGCAAAGGGAGGAGGACAGGGGAGAACAAAAACAATGATCTTACTAGGCCCAGTGACATTAAGAGTGCGCACGTGCATGGGAAAGGGGGGGAATTGCATGGAAGGGGGGATTACTAGTAGAATAAATATTAACATGTGCAATACATAAATAAATAAATAAAAACGCTAAACAATGGTAGTGCAGCTAGCAAGTGGCAAGTGCTAGGTTAGTGAAATAGTGTATATTTGATAGTGCAGAAGAAAAATGGGCAGTGGACTGTATGGGTAGAGATACAGACCCCAGTGCAAGTGGTGGCCTGGAGGCAGTGCAGGAGGGTGCTAGGTTGAGCAGGTACCTGGGCCTGAAGGACAGAGGGTGGCCAGGTGCAATGGTGCCGATAAAGAGAATAGATCAGCATGGGAGAAGAGGGGACCAGGCAGAGCCGAAGAGGAATGTCTTGAGGTGCCCCCGGGACCGGAGGAGGTTCTCTTTAAGAGTCAAGGTGGCAGGGAGGCTGTTCCAAAGGGAGGCCCCAGCCAAAGACATAGATATACCCCCAGCACGTTTCTTTGAAAAACGACTGACCCTGAGGGAGTTAGAAGTAGAGGAGCAAAGGGTTCAAGAGGGGAGGTATTTACATAGGGATAGTTGAAGATATTTTGCACCCAGGCCCCAGAAATCCTTGCAGACAATGCAGAGGGTTTTAAATGTAATCCTTGCATCCACTGGGAGCCAATGGAGGGATTTCAGAGCCGGAGAGATACAATCCCAGGGCTTGAGGCCAAGGACAAGTCTCACAGTCCTGTTCTGGATTAGTTGTAAAGGGCAGAGAGGGGAGGCAGGTAGATTTAGAAAGAGGCTGTTACAGTAGTCCAATCTGGGGATAACCAGAGATTGGGAGACAGTGAGCTTCTGAGGGAAGGAGAGGAAAGGCAGAGTACCTCTAAGGAGGTGCAGTAAGAAGTTAGATTTTTTAGAAATTTCAGAGATGTGTGAGGAGAAGGACAATGTAAAGTCAAATTTGACCCGAGGTTCTTAGCTTTGCAGGTGGGGGTAGAGGAGGGCCAATGGGGGCCGGCTAGAGAGTGAGGGGAAAGGATGGTAAAGGTGTACCAATGAGTAGGATATCAGTCTTGTTGGAATTTAGACAAAGATCATTGGCAGCACACCAATTTTGAATGATGACATTACATCCAAATAGAAGTACAGGAACAACCAAATAAAACGCGGAGTGGTTTCAATCCCTAATAAACTCAGCCTTTTGGCACTTATACGACTAAATTGGCTCTTTATATTTGGATTTGAGCGCGGAATGTGAGGAGCCCCGCACAGATATTTAACTTGTTATAGGTGACATTGAGAAGTCACCTACCTTTACTCACCACTGCAGCACATTTCACTACATTGATTGATCATCTATATTGCAGAGTGGTTTGCGCACACCCAGTATAAGCCTTTTTCTCACATACCAGTCTTACATTTATTTACACATTCATTTGTAAAACAGTTCACTAAGTAAAACAGCAGAAAAATTACAATCTTAATATACTACACAACACCCAATCATTTCTGGACAAGTTGAGCTCAAAATGAAGTGTGAGCAAAATGGCACTCCAGCAATTTAAAAAGGGAGAGAAAGACAAGGTTATACACAATTAAGCAGCACCAACAAGTAAGTAGGCAGGGCAATCTAGAAAAGGCTTGCTACAATGAGGATTCAAATCAATAGGCCTGGGCCAATGTTAATGGTTCAGAGTCTATGCAGAGCAACACACAGTTCAGATTAGTTTACGGTTAAGTCTTTGCCAAAAGTTCAAAACGAAGTTGGTCGGAAGAAAAGGGTTTTAATGGAGTAGAGAAGGACAAGCCCTCGGATTGGTGAAAGATTTGTAACACTTTCACTGCGGTCGGATGGAACGAACAACCGGGTTTGAACAGTACCTTATAAGAAGATGAATGCTGTAGCTGAGGCAGAGGTTCCTGGCAAATCCTGCAGGCGCACGGTTCCTGAAGTGACTGTCGTACTGACACGAAGGAGGAAGACTGGAGGGTCCTGCACTGCCCAGGGAAAAAACCAGCAGCAGACCAAAGCAACAAATAAAAGGTGTGCTCCTGGCTATCCGGTTCACTGCAGCTGTGCACAGCAAATTCGACCAGGGGAGGGAGGCCTTGCTTGGTGTTAGGCAAACTGGTTGGTCCCACCAGCTCAAGGGAAGTCTTCTCTGTCATTGAAGTTTGGAGATTTGGACCCACAGTAGGGCTTCACCGGGAGGTTTAGTCGTGGTAGTGGTCCTCTTGTTTCAGATTCTCTTACTGTTCTCTCGATCCAGTGGCGACTCTGCCTTCCTGGTCCCAGAGACCTGCTTTTTGTGCAGTTTTCCGCCATTCACACAGCGTGTCTGTCAATCACACCGCAGGGTAGCTGTCCTGGCAGGACAGCCGCCTAACCAATCAAACCAGAGTGCGACTTGTGTCTCCAAGGAGCCCCTGTGCAGGGGGCCTAAAACTCCTCCTTCACGTCTACCTAGACTCTCAGGCACCTAAGGAGGGCTTCTGTGCAGCAGCCTGCCAAAGGACGGCGAACAAAGGAACCAAACCTGGTTTGGCACGCAGAGTAAAACACGAGAAAGACCTTTACAAAAACAAATGGTGAATAAACCCAGCCGGAACCAAATACAAGTAAATGGGGTCCAGCAGATTTAGTTTTGAGGCTACCAAGATAGCCTAAAACAGTACCAAGTCTATTTAAATAAACCACGGTAGGAAAAGTATGGTAGATACCACTGCCACCAGCCAAATCTTAAGGAAAGGTGAACAAAATAATGTTTCATGAGACACAAACAAAAAGGGATAACTATTAACCCTTTCCAGTATTCTATGTTAGATAGTTTGTACTGGGTCTGTGAATTTAAAAAGACTTATAAAGTCAATGGCAACTTTCCATGTTATGAGAGACAGTAGTCAGTCCCAGAATATGAAGTTTAAAGTGGGAAGTATGAAAAAGGCAACCCTGTGTCACTGCACTAAGGGTGCTGTGTAACACACAGTAAAAAGATGATGCCTATGGAGAAGGTGACGCTCCATACTCTATGAACACATTAATGTTAAACACACACAGCAAAACACATGTAAGAGTGAGAAAAAAAGACACATACTCTTACCAGGTGAAAGAAAGAAATCCTAGAAATCCAGCAAAGCTGCTGAGGGACTCACTAGGTAAGGGAAATTAGCCATTCTGGAGAATTCTCCCTAACAGGTAGTTTGTCAATAATAGCCCTATACCAGCTGCACCTCTATCGCCCCCATTAGTGTGCTAGTGCAGCTGAGTCACAGCAGGAGCATCTCTCTCCATCTCACCTGAACATAAAGCTATTACTGCTATGCACACCTGTCTTGATTCTTTACTCTCGGGTGACAAACTTAATTAAATATCTGATCCCACCTTCCCCACTGATTACTTTTTGTGCTACGGAGTTGCAAACAAAAATGTAATCTTTTGGCAAATAAGTAAAAAAGATAGAAAGATAACATCCTCTGTCTCCATAGCGTAATCCTGTTTGGGACATGTGCTAATTACATCATTTAATGGGACACACGTTACAGGCCAGGCCCGCTTGTGTAACCTTTGGTATCCTTGGCTTCCCGCTGTACAATGCAGATCTCGCTTAAAATTATTTGTATGGTCTTAAGTGCTACAGTTCCTCAATTTGTCATATTGGATGGATAAGGGCCATGTGGGAGTTGTATGGTTCATGGGCAACTCCCACTCCATGTGTTGTTCTATATTTGATCGCATACATTGAAGAAGAGCTCACTCCTTAAGGATTAAACTATCTACTAAAACTCAAAGGCCTTCATTAGTAAGTTAGTTGGATAGCAGAAAGCAATGTCTGCATCAGTGCTGAATGCCACCTTCCAGAAAATATACCCTACCATTCTCCTACTTAAACATCGTACACTCTGGGCTTATACACTCAACATATCCTGATTGCAACCAGGAGGATTCCATTGTTTCAATATATGTCTCCATTAGTTTCCTTTCCATTAATCTCCATGGTTTTATGAATATTCTCTTACAGACTCGCAATAGATAGATACAGCACAAGGATAGTGATGTGACAATAGTGTCACAGATGAATTAGAAAACACTTTGAGCCTCAAGAAAAGTTCAAGGTTTTTTATTCAATTGTTGTGGACCCAAGGATGTCCTATCCCTCTCATCATGTACGACCTCTTCCCTATCCCAGGGGTCCTTGTCCATAGGTTAGTGCTAACATTTGTTACACCCTCAGTTTGCTAAAATATAAATCTGTTGTAGAAAAATCATATATTTGGGAGTGAAAATAAACAAGAACACAAACGGAAGTGCCCAAGTGGACTGGCTGAGAAACAAACTTAAAAACCTTACTAATCAAGGAATTGCCATCCACAGGCGGTATGGGGCCTTCTCCATTATACCAGACCTGACCTATGGAGCAAACACACTGTCATGACTTGCCCCTGGAAGTGCTGGCAGAGGTGGAGGTTATCGTAACATGGAGTCCTGATCTCCATGTTACGGTCTAGTCTTTTTTTTTTTCTAACGTGGCTGTGTTCACTTAAGGCTAGGCGGAGCTATTCGTCCTTGCTCTGTATCGTCTTTTTGACCTAACGCTGCTCGCGCCTGTTGTTATTCAGTGTTGCCAGCTACTTGTATCTTGTTCACCCGGTATCGCTCCATTCATATTACCATTCCTGTTTGCGGCACATCTCGGGTGAGTTCTATTCTTTCAGGTTACTTTTGGGGCTTTCTGCCTGTTAGTTTCCCTATTTCACTTACCTTATCGGCTTCCTCCTATCTGTTTTCCGCTTCGCTCCTTGCAGTGGTTCTTTGTTTACTCCGTGCTTGCAACCTTTGCTGCTTCTGTTAGCACTATATCTATCTTCCAGGGTTTTTTTATGCCAAGGAGGCTTTTTCCGTGATTTTGCAGGCGCTTGCTACTTGGGGGTCCCCTGAACCTAGAACCTCATGAGGTCAGGTTGGCCTCCGAGGGAGCTCGCCCCTACCTTCATCAAAAGAAGGAAGAAGACGGAACAGAGGAGGATCCGACGAAAGAAGGAATCTGAGACACAGGAGAGTTTGGTTGAAGATCCAGGTGAGGAGGAGTGCTGGAATGGAGCTCATCAGCCTGACAGTATACAACGCCAAGAAGATAAGATGGCATACCTGGAGCAATTTTAGGAACTGTACAATGACATACAAGGATTAAGGGTGTAGGTATAAGCTCTTCACACAGAGAATCCCAACCTTCACCAACAGGTGGCTGCATGGGATGAAGGAAGAGGTGATCTCCCAGCCATGCCATTTCCATTTGGCAATTATGACAGTAGTCCTAAACAGATTAATGAATTGCTTTATGCCTGTTCTGTACATTTTTCATTTAGACCAAAGACTTTCGATACTGGTCGTTCTAAGGTTGGATTCTTGATTTCAAACTTGGTTGGGAGAGCATTAGCCTGGGCCACTCCATTAGTTACAAACTCAGATCCATCCGTAAATGATTACGACCAGTTTGTTCAGAATTTCAAAGCTCGCTTTGAACGTCCTGAGGTACTGTATTCCACATATGAAGCCATGCTCGACATCAAACAAGGATTGCAGGATATTCAGTCTTATGTAACGCAGTTCCAGAGACTATCTTTAAGTGCAGGATGGACAAACACGGCTCAACAACATTTTTTTGCAGAGGCCTACAAGAAGAGATTAAAGATAAGCTTGCCCAGGTTACTCGACCTAATACTTTTCAGGAACTGGTTATGTTGGCTCTACAGATCGAATTCAGATTGGCAGAGAGACGTCACGAGAAGAAGAGAGGTAGAGGTTATACCCCTTTGTTTAGCCAAGCACCGGTCGCTAAGGAGCGAATGGCAACGGAGGAACCAATGCAGATTGGAGCAGCACGAGGCCCCTTAACTTCTGATTAAAGGAAGAGACATCGAGAGCTCAATCTTTGTATGTATTGCGGATCTTCTAATCGTGTTTTGATGAATTGTCCTGATGTATCCCCATAACGCCAGGGAAATGCTGCACCCTGTATTTACACAAGGGAATCAATGGGGAAGGCAGTCCAAGTCCTTGCAAAAGCACCAGACCTGAAGATCAAGGAGACAACCTCTTGATGGTTTTTCAGATATCTTTTTCCTCATCTCCAGGTACCGTTCTACAGGTTCTCGCCATGCTGGATTGTGGAGCCGCTGGCAATTTCATTGATGTAACCTGGGGTAAGGAGAACAACATATATCTCCAGCAGAGGGAAAGAGCCATACCGGTTGAAGGAGTTGATGGTAGACCGCTCTCCTCAGGACCCATAGTGATGGAAAACGGCCCAGTTCAGATATCAATGGGAAGCCACAAAAATCACTTACTTTTGATGTTATCAGGACCGTACATTTCCCTGTTATACTGGGAATATCCTGGTTAAGGTTACACAACCCTTATATTGACTGGGGTGCCAACAGACTAAGTTTTGATTCCGACTATTGTTGCACGAGCTGTATCAAGGACTCTGTAGCCGAGATCCAGACGGAAGGTTCTCTCACCTTGCCCGTACCCATTGTTTCATCTGATCCGGTTCACTACCAACACTTTGCTAGTCTGTTTGAAGAGGTTGTACCCAGACTCCTCCCACCTCACCGGCCTGACGATTGTAGCATTGACCTTAAGACTGATGCATCGCTTCCCTTTGGCAGAATGTATCCACTCTCACTTCCGGAAAGACAAGTCCTTATAGAATACCTTGATGGTAATTTGAAGAATGGACTCATAAGGTAACCTAAATCCTCATGGGGGCATCCTTGTTTTTTGTTTCCAAAAAGGGCTCTTCCGAACTACGTCCTTGCATAGATTACAGGGGTCTTAATGATATTACTATACATGATAGATACCATATGCCACTAATCCGAGACATTCTTGAGGCTGTCCAAGGCGCTAGAGTTTTCACCAAGCTGGAATTAAGGGGTGCATATCACCTATTGAGAATCCAGAGGGGTGATGAGTGGAAGACAGCATTTCGGACACCGTTGGGGTTGGTGGTATACCGAGTGATGCCCTTTGGTTTGGTCAATGCCCCGGCGCTGTTCCAGAGGTTCATAGATAAGATTGTTTCTGACCTACTTTATGTCTCGGTAGTGGTCTATCTTGATGACATTTTGGTCTTTTCATCTACCCTGGGTGAACACCGTATTCATGTCTCCAACATTCTCCAGCATCTCAAGGACAATCAATTATTTGTCAAACCTGAAAAGTGTATTTTTGAAGCATCAGAGGTTTCATATTTGGGGTTTATTCTATCTTCTAGTGGAGTGAGAATGGACCCGGAGAAGGTCAAGGCAGTACTACGGTGGCCAGAACCATCCTTCGTGAAGGAGGTGCAACGGTTCTTAGGACTAGCAACTTTCTACCGCCGTTTCATTTCCAATTTTTCTGATGTTGTATTGCCAATCACCTCCCTTCTCAAAAAGGGAGTAACCTTTTAATGGAGCACTGAGGCTCAGGTTGCCTTCTCACTAGTTATGTACATTTTTACAACAGCACCCATTCTTATCCAACCTTTCTTTCTCGAGACTGATGCGTCAGAAGGGGCAATTGGGGCAGTCTGTTACAGGAGTACCAGAATAATGTTGAACACCCGGTGGCCTATTAATCTCACACCCTTTCCTCTAGTGAAAAGAACTACTCCATCCCAGAGAGAGAGTTATTGGCTATCAGACAAGCGTGTCAGGAATGGAGGCATCTTCTTCAGGGAGTCTCTCACCCGTTCATTGTCTGCACTGATCATCAGAACCTCAAGGTTCGACAACAGATGGAATGCCGTAATTCTAGGCACGCTAGATAGGCTTACTATTTTTCTACATTTGACTTTCATAGTATATATATATACCAGGATCACAGAAAACCGTTGCTGATGCCCTTTCGCGCAGTTGGATGGAGAATCTTGGTTTCTATCCCAGTACAGAGTTTTTGCTACCCAAGAGGAAGTTCTTGTCAGTGGTTAACACCTTCCTTAAGGAGGTAGAGGCAGACATGAGAACTTGCAAACCTATTGATAATAGGTGTTACAATCTCATTCACAAAGGTCAGTTTCTATTTAACGGGGCTTCACTATACCTACCATCCAAGTCCTTACAGACCAAGGCCGTACAGTTCTGTCATGACCTGCCCTTAGCAGGACATACGGGTCAGAAGGCGAACTTAGAGCTTATCCTGAGAAACGTTTGGTGGCCTTCAATTCATCAAGATGTCCAGACATATGTGACTTCTTGTCCTGTGTGTGCGGCCAGCTAAACATGTAGACAAAAGCCTCTGGGGCTTCTTCAACAGGCAGAGTCGCCCTCCAGACCTTGGGAGCATGTGTCCATGGACCTTGTGGTGGATCTGCCTCTCTCCAGCAAGAAGACCACTATATTGGTAACTGTCGACTCATACACCAAGTTAGCTCACTTTTCGGCCTTAGCCGGGTTACCTTCGGCTTCTGAAACTGCTGAAGTGTTTCTCAAGGATGAAGTAAGATTACATGGTATACCCCAAACTATTGTGACAGACGGAGGGAGCCAATTTACCTCGAAGTTCTGGTCATCCTTAGGTGAGAAGTTGGGCATTCAGAGGGCCCTTTCTTCAGGGTACCACCCTCATACAAATGGTCAGACGGAACTTCTGAATACCAACCTTGAGCAGTATCTCCACTGTTTCTGCAATCGGGAGCAAGATAACTGGTCCGAATTAATACCCATGGCGGAGTTTGCTTACAATAACATCTACCACGCAGCCATTAAGATGAGCCCATTTCGATGTACCTATGGTTATAATCTTCATCATCTTCCCAAGATTGGACACTCACATCCAAGACTCCAGCAGTAGACAGCCTAATCTCTGAACTAAGTCAAGTACACAAGGATGCTCTAAGAGCTTTGGAAGAAAGCCGTAAGAGCTACAAGCGGTACGCTGATAAGAAGAGAAGTGCCAACCCTCAATGGCAGCCAGGTATGCAGTTCTGGCTGTCAACACGATACTTACCACGCGGGACTCATCAGGGCAAGTTTTCTCCCAGGTACATTGGTCCATATCGTAACTTATCCAAGATCAACCCGGTAGCTTTTAGATTGCAGCTACTTCATCATCTAAGAAGAATTCATCCTGTGTTCCACTCCTCTCTGCTCAAGCCATATGTTGTGGATCCTGTGTGTAGAAGAATCCAGAAGACTGCCTCAACTGTACCGGTAGAGCTGGAGGAATATGAGGTCTCCTGACTGGTGGATTCCCGGTACCGAAGCAGTATTCTACAGTATATGGATCAATGGAAGGGTTTTCCCAAATCTGAGAGAACATGGGAACCAAGATCACATATACATGCTCCCAGATTGGTGCAATGCTTTCACAAATTGTACCCGGGAGAATCCGGAGGAGCAATGTATAGAAGGGGGCATACTGTCTTGACTCGCCCTTGGAAGTGCTGGCAGAGGTGGAGGTTCTCGTAACATGGAGTCCTGATCTCCATGTTACGGTCTAGTCTTTTTTTTCCTAACGTGGCTGTGTTCACTTAAGGCTAGGCGGAGCTATTCCTCCTTGTGTTGTATCGTCTTTTTTACCTAACCCTGCTCTCGCCTGTTGTTATTCAGTGTTGCCAGCTACTTGTATCTTGTTCACCCCGTATCGCTCCATTCATACTACCTTTCCTGTTTGCCGCACTTTCGGGTGAGTTCTATTCTTTCATGTTACTTTTGGGGCTTTCTGCCTGCCAGTTTCCCTATTTCACTTACCTTATCGGCTTCCTCCTATCTGTTTTCCATTTCGCTCCTCACAGCAGTTCTTTGTTTCCTCCCTGCTTGTAACCTTCGCTGCTTTTCAGTTTACTTTCTTTTTAAGGCATCTGCCGTACCCTACCTGCTCGTTCACTTGCTACAATGTCAGCCCCGTTTCCACTTAAATCTACTTGCTATCCTTCTTTTCTATATTGTACTCCTTTTTGTCTTCTGCTCCATACATTGTAATCTTTTCTCTTTTCCTTTCAGATACTCTTTTCCTTTCTTATTTCCTCCTTTTACTCCTCTTCTCAGTAGGGTTCCAGTTCTGGTTTTCCTTCTGCTTCACAGTGAGTTCTGGTTCTGTGTTAGTCTTCCTATTTCTTGGGAGCCTGTCTCTTGCTTGCTTTCAGTAAACTTTCCTGTACTGGCTTGTATCATATACCTTCTTGGAGATAGTATTCTTTTGGAATCATTGCTGCCTACTTAAACCAACTTCCAGTTGGAGAACATTTCTTCGCATCTATGCCTGTACCTTAAGACACCTCACAGACTTATGTGTGCCATCATAGAGACTGCACAGCTTAGCATCCTTCAGACCATTTGAAACAGCTATACATTGCCACAAGAAGAACAGACTTGTCAGCACTACATCTTCTAAGGTTTTTTTTATGCCAAGGAGGCTTTTTCCCTGATTTATCCGAGCTTGCTCCTTGGGGGTCCCCTGAACCTGGAACCTCATCAGGTCAGGGTGGCCTCCAAGGGAACTTGCCCCTACCTTCATCAAAAGAAGGAAAGAAGGCCTTCAGAACAGAGGAGAAACCGATGAAAGAAGGAATCCGAGACACAGGAGAGTTTGGTTGAAGATCCAGGTGAGGAGGAGTGCTGGAAGGGAGCTCATCAGCCTGACACACGCTTCTTAACTTAAGGAGAACGGTGTGGCCAGTGATGGAGGGGTATTTTTGGTGTAGCATACTAAGACTCCCTAAATCCTCCCTATAGTTTGCATCCACCATGAATTACATCTGTCATTGAGGTCCTCCATTGTCCTGTGGAAGGTTATCTCTTTATATCGGAAATACTGATACTGAGAACTTGGGAAAGGTCAAATGATAGACTCTTGAACCTTTGGTTTGATAAGATGTATGAGACACTGGCCAAATGTGAGGTGAATATTGATTTGCTGAAGGAAAACCCCCTTAAAGTCAAGGAGACCCTAGAGGGGGCAGATTCGCTCAATACTAGTACAATACTGCAAGAACAATTGACACCCTGGCTTTTAGATGGTGGGTAGAAAAAAAGGGGCTGAATGATCTGCCTCTCTACATTTTCAAATTCCCCTCAGTTTTCTAGAGGGATCTGTGATAAGTTCACTTCTACGTACATCTTGAATAACACATGTTGGTAAACAAAATAATCACTGGATTTAATTAGATGGAACCAGCGTGCTTCAGTGAGTATCCACCTAATGACTCTCCCCTCACCGGAGGCAAAGCCATGGTAGAGGTGAGTTTCCAGGGAAACCCTCTTGGGAAAGAAAAACCTGTGTTGTGATGCGAAGGGATTCACTTCTCCTGAATAATGAAAGGAGGTGGCATTCTTGTGAGTTGTCCAGGAGTGGGAATGCAGGAGCTGTGAAGAATAAAGGGGAGACGTGAGGGAGATTGCAGTGGAGGCGTCTAACGTTCCCCTATAGAGAGTGTGATAATAATTGATGCTTAGGAGTTCACTGAGAGAGATGTTGGGTTCCCTTTGGTTTACGCTAGAGTATTCCAGTAAAGAGTCTTGCCTCTTTGAGGGGACAAGGTAAGTAGTGAGTAAGAGAGGGAATAAAGAGAGCCTCGTGATGAAAAGAGTGAAGCTGCACCTACCGGGGGAGGTTTGAGTGAACCACTGACCAGTGGTTGCGGTTGCTGGGATACAGGCAAGCCGGGAGTCTTGGAGTTCCTGGAAGGATGGAAAGAGACTGGAAGGACAAAGGCTGATTCTAAGTAAGAGGAAAGAGAGAAAGGCACAGTGAGTTTGGGAGATGACAGTGAAGAGTGACATGGTAATCGGGATGTTTGAAATAGGTAACAGTAGATGTGCCAAATGGGGCGGAGTTACCGCTGTCCTGAAACGGGACTCAGTTCCTATGGAACTGCAGAGAGCATCACAGGGTTAGGAGTGAGATTCTAGGATGAGAGAGAGAAAGATAAGCAAAACTCTTTCTACCTATTCCGTGTTCAGGGAACACGGAATAGGTAGACCTAAGACAAACTTACAGACCATAGCTGCATAAGGAGTAGCGACACGAATCTGCATTGGCGGGGACTGAAGATAAACATCCGCCGATGCCAGGGGGGGGAGCCAAACCCACTGGGCTTTTGGGGAAGACTGCAATGTACACTAAGTGCGTTCCGCCATGTTAGGTGAGAAGCAACAGTGCGCACCAAATCACTTCCATCAGCCCCAGAGAGACCAACCATACCCCCGAGGCATGACATGATCTCCTCCTGGGATGCCACTTTAATGTTATGCCCACACATGAGGTACAGATTAGAAAACATCAGATTGGGGTGGAAAGTAGTTTTTGCAAATTCTGTGGAAATAGCATCCAGCTGAAACGCTTTTTCACATTGTAATGGAGTGCCAGGAACTTACTGAACTTGGAGCCCAACATATGGGAGAACATCTGGTGAGGATAAGATCATTATCTGTGGATGAATGTTGGTACTGGATACTAATGGGGCAAAGTTAAGCCAGGTTTTGGGAATGCTCAAATTTGTGGATTCAACAATTGGCCAGAAAGCTAACGCTATGTCTATCTGTAAATTGGACAATATAGAGGTGTGAACCCCCATGCAGTCTGTTGAAATACGTGGAACTCTGTTGATGCCATCTGCCCTCTGTTTTGTTCTTGGATTTTTTGTTGGAATAGAAAGAATAGGCTGTAGGAACCTAAAACCTATGTAGGATTTGGAGGAGATAGAGGAGGGTGTGGGGGGAGGAGAAAAGTCAAATCTTGAATGGAAGGTACTTTTCTCACTCCTTCTGCTTCCTCTTCTTCTAATTGGATAAAATGTAATTTGAGGTTTGTGGGATTTTTAAAACTGTTAAAGGTTTCTGTTGTTACTTTGTTGTACTAGTTTGAAACTAATAAAACATAAAACCTTTTATTAAAAAAAAGAAAAAATCTAAATATGCTGAAGTGTCTTACCTAAAGGGTCGGGCTTGAGCTCTCTCTCTGTGAAAATATACATTTATGATCACCAGTTCTCTGTCTTTTTCTCTGTTATTATGTTACACAACAGTTTTGCCATGGTCCACAAACAGCAACTCAAATGGCCTGTGTGTGTGTTTTAAGGTGCAGGTTCTGCTCTCAGGCTAGGAAATAACTGCAGTCCAAATAGCATGCACAAATACAATCTGGTGATGACCCTTCCCCCTGAGCTCAAGCCAAGGATAGAAAAGAAAACATGTTCAGCCTCCCCCTGCATGTCTATTTGTATTTAACTATGTTACTCACCAAGCCTTTGCTGTTCACTCTGTCAGTGAGTTACCTTTCAAGGACCCTATGTTATTTACATGTCATGCTAACGCCGATAGAAAGATGTATGTAAGGACCAAAAGATTATGTAAAGACAGTGAGCCTCCGTAAAACATGTGTTATTGCCTCTCTCTGCTCAAGTGCTTTGTTCATGCTAAATAAATCTATCTATGTGACTGTTATTCTGTGAAATGTTCTCATTCTTGGTTTATATTCCAGGCGGAAAGGACCTTTTAGGAGGGGCTTACATCCGTTCTCCAATATGTAACTATTGACATGAACTCCCTCAGGGACTTCTCAACTGTACCTACACTAACTCCACTTCTACAGAAGGTAGGAAATATTAATGCTCTGCCTAAGTCCAAACTTCTCACTCTCTCCTTGCCCTTGTACTCTATCGCCATCTCCTTCCTTATTCCTCCTTAGTCCCTCAGATATTTACTCTGCCTTTCCTCCACCATCACCCTTTGATGATACCACTCTTTCTCACCCTACAACTCCCAATTCTTCTACTACCACTCCTCCTCCTACCACCATTCATCTTCCTAATACTAACACTCCTCTTCCTACTACCATCTATCACCTTTCTCTTACTACCACTCTGATCATCCCTCCTACTATAGTTCTGCCCTCCTACTACTACTCACCATTCCTACTACCACTCACCATTCCTACTACCTACTACCACTCTCCCTTGGACTCCTCCTGATACTACTATGATCACTCTTAGTCCTACTACTATCACTCAAACTCCCCTTGTTTGACCATGCACCAACCTTCTCACACTTTACACTGTCCTTTCTACACATCTGTGTCACACCCACACACACACACTTCAGTGCCACTATCTCTCCTTCACAAATACCTCACCTGCCCTCCACAAGCCACCGCTCTGTACTTCTTCTTGATGGTCTGGTTGTCGACTTCTACTTCTGAACTCACCTGGTAAACCTGCAACTTTCAAAGGGGGCTAAAGCCCCTCCCCACTGACTCTGTTCCTGTTCGCTGACCAATGACGGGTCACAGAATTCAATGGAAGCTTGTGTGAGAACGGCAGAGCTGCAGGTGAGCCTCTAGTGGAGGAATAATACAGGCTGTCCAAGGCAGCATAGGTGGCATTAAGGAAATTATTTCTATGATGTCTCAATAGTGTATACGGTATTTATGTTTGTAGTACAATTGAGGATAGTGCTCATTAAATTCTTGTACACTTTTTACACAGTGAACCATTGTATCCTTATTAAACAGTTACATGATACTTTTAGCATCATGGACCAGGCAATGGGCTGGCTGATCTGTTTTTCTCTCTAACTGCGCTTCCCAGGTGCAACAGGGCTGTTTGTACTCCACCACTTCAATGTGTACTTCCTCCGTCTGGCTCACCTGATGTCTTTCTTCTTTTCTCCATTCCAGAGTTCTGCTAATGACACACAGCTTTCCTTAAACTTCCCTGAACTAATTTGTTGTCCTCATTTGTTATCCCTGATTGTGTGACCATCATTGAGGCATTTTGCGTGGCTAACAATATCTTTCTGAATGCCAGTAAGACGGAGATCTTTCTTATTATGAGACATGTACCCCGTTTCTCCCATACCCTGTGGCTGCTGTCTTTGGGCCATCTACTCTTACCATTCTGTGAGGACAAAAACCTTGGGGTTATCTTTAAATCTTTTCTCTTTTTTACTCCTTACATTTTGGGGCTTGTAAAGAAAGCCTATGGTTTGAGCTTGACCTCCTTACAGGTATTGTACAATTCCTTACCTTGGTTTTTGGTCAATATTCGAATAAAAAATAAACGAAGTAAGGAATAAAAAGTGAGTAAGGCATTCTGATGGGGCATTTTTCCTGATACTGCAGCTGCTTTCTTGAGAAAAGCATGTTGTGCAGAAGCACACGTTTTTTGGTCTGCATTAACTATCTGTGCTCCTTACTCTGCTTGACTTTTTCACTGCTTTGCCAGTTTTTGCAGTGGCCATTTACTCACTCCAAGATAGCGTCCTTTGTCTTCATGTTTTCTCTGGTGCCTGTCCCTGGCTACTGACCATTGGCGAACCTGGTACTCATATTTCCATTGGTTGGTCCGGGAGGCGAGTGCCGGCCCTTGTTTCAAAGGCCCATTTCTAAGGCCCCTGTCTGCTCCCTGTCCACTTACCTGGACGCTACATGATGCTACTACAACAGCCTGACCCTCCCTGGGGCTGTCAACTCCCTCAGCTATGAAAATGGACTTCCAAGACTCTCTTACTTCCCTCGCTATTAGTTAGTTTTCCTCCTTCTGCCTACCCTTTTCGATTTCATTCATTGTCCTTCACTCTACCTTCTTCAGGTTTACAACCAGACTTTCCTTCATGCTCTCGTCTAAGCACTCACCTAAAATCCTACCTCATCTATTTTAATCATTGGTGCCTTAGCAATTGCCTTGCAAATCAAATCTGGGTGTGTTTGGGAAAGTCACATTTGGGTGTGTTAAATTTTGGGTGTGTTTGGGAAAGTCAAATTTGGGTGTGTTTGGGAAAGACCAATGTTGGGTGTTTTTGGGAAAGTCAAATTTGGTTGTGTTTCTATAAATCAAAATTGGCTGTGTTCTTTTTCTCACCTTACTTCGGCCCTCAATTGTAGATTGTGTTGTGACTGCTGCATACCTCTGATCTTGTAAATTTCTCCTACTGTCTCCTCTCTCTACCTGCCCAGGGCATTATGTGTTTATCCTCTCTATTACAACTGTTTCTCTATCAACTTTCCTTCCCTTCGCACTAAGTCTGGTAAGAAGAAATTCTAAAAGGATATCTTGGCTTGCAACCCTGGTCTCCCCATCGCTGATATCTATTCCAGCGCCTCTGCCAGACAAACCCTCAATGACAGCCTCTTTTTTATTTCCTCACCAGATCTCTGGACCCCTCATATGATCTCTGTGCTCTGTCCTGTCTCCTCCTCTCCCATAATGTCTATCTAAATGGTACTGTTATTGTGCAAGGTCCTCAGGCTAAACTCCTCCTCTTTGATAGGTGGTTCCCTTGCCTCATCAACTTCCTCTCATCTCCAACTGTCCCCTACTCTCTTCCTCTGGCTACCTTGCCCTCCTCCACATCCTCCTCTGCCCCCTCTCAACTCCTTCCACACCTCTGCAGGGCAAACCTCTTCTGTACCCCTCCCCGGGAGGTCTTTAAGGCTGTAAGCCTTCTCCATCTTGCCAATCTCAATTCTTGCTCAGCTGTTAACCACTCCTCTGACCATCTGTCACCTCTTTGAAGAACTCAACTTTGATGTCCTCGGTCTCACCAAGACGTGGTACATGGCCAGCTCTGTCACAAGTTTTGACACTCTCCTCCCCGACGGCTACAAGATCCTCTCAGCCCCCAGATCCAACCAGCCTGGAGGTTGTGTAGCCTTGATCTTCCCTATGTGGATTCGTGCCCCTCTCATTCCTACTCAAGATTACTCCTCTTTTGAATGCCTAGTCTGCAGGCTCTCTTTTTCTCTCCTATCATCTCTCTTACTGTTGCTACCCTCTACCGCCCCCTTGTCAAATCACCTCTTTTCTCTATGTGTGGGCTGACCTCTCCTCTTCCCTCTTGGCCTCAACCACTCAACTTCTCCTCCTTGGTGCCCACAACATCCATCTTGATTCTACATGTCTTCATCTGCACTCTTTCGCCACCTCTGCAATTTAGTCTCCCTATCTATCCTTCCCTCCAGCCTGACCCACTCAGCAAACACACACTTGATATCTTCCTCTCATCTGGCCTTCCCCTCTCTACCCCCTTACCACTCCTCTCTCCTGGAGTGATCACTGCTTCCTCTCCGCTCATCTCTCCATCTCCTACCGCCAAGCCAAGTCCACTCCTAGATTGCCACCCACCTTCTGCATATTCGTCCAATGAAGCGTGTGCAAGTCGAGGTCTTCTCTGCAACCTTCTCCCCCCCTCATCCACCCCAGGCTGACTTACACCCTGATACAGCCCTCTCTCTTCTCTACTCCTCTATCTTTGCTACTCTTGATACTCTTGCCCCATCATGAGGATCCATTTGAAGTCCAAATCCAAGTGCAAGTCTTGGTATGATTCTAACCTAGCTACACTTAAACGAAAGTGTATGGCAGCGGAGGGGAAATTGAGGTCTTCTTGCTCATCCTCTGACAAACTGGCCTGCAGCCTGCTCCAAAGGCAATATCGACTCGCTGTTCGCACTAAGACGAGAGTCCACATACAAGCCTGCATCTCTGCAGCATCTAACAATTTGGCTAAACTCTTCAAAATCTGCAAGGAGCTGGCCAACCCTGCTGCAGACTCTACCCCCCCTCTTCTCACCACTGAGGCTTGTTGCAATGCCCTTGCCTCTCACCTTATCTCTAAAACCAAGGACATCCTGTCCACCCTCTCCTTCACCCCCTCCTCCTATCTCTCCTATCCTATCTCTCCTTCTCGTCTTGCTGACCCCCCTCAGCTATCCCCTTCTCGCTTTTTCCTCCTTTCCTCTTTTCTCCCCTGATGAGGTAGCTAGACAAGTCCAATCCATGAAAACGTCATTAAAACAGGTCCATCCCTGTTCCTCTAAAACCACTAAGGACCACATTGACACCCTGGTTCTGGCCCTTTGCCGATTTCTGCAACCTCTCCTTTGCCTCTGGCTCTTTCCCTCCCCTCTTAAGCACTCCCTTGTGCATCCTCTCCTCAAGAAATCCACTGCTGAACCATCATGTACGGCAAATTACTTCCCAATTTCCATGACTCCCTTTTTGGGTAAGCTTGTGAAAAATCTGGCCATCTCTCAGCTTAATCTTCATTCCGACTCTGTTGGCTCCCTCCATTACCACCAATTTGGCTTCAGAGCTGCCAGAAGCACGGAAACTGCTCTCCTGAACATCCGTGAAGACCTGCTGTCCAACCTCAATTCTAATATTCCCCTGTCCTCATCTTACTTGATCTCTCCTCTGCGTTTGACATGGTCAACCATACCACCCTGCTCAATCGTCTCCTTGATCTGATCGACCCTCCCAGGTACAACTGCGGTCCTTACTATCTTCTATCTCCCTCTCCACAAGCGGTGTCCCCAAGGGGTTTAACCTCTCGCCCTGGCTTTTCAACCAATACCTGGCAGCTCTCGCCTACTGTATCTCCATTTTCTGCTCAACTTTCCAGTGCAATGCTGATGACACCCAACTCATTTTCAGGCTTGCTTCAGCCTCCTCCTCTCCTTCCCTCATCTGTGATTGTCTAATCGCCATTCAAAATTGGTATACCGCCAATGATCTATGTCTAAATGCCAACAAAACCAAGATCCTCCTGATTGGTACACCATCTCCATCCTTTCCGCTCACTCTCTGGCCAGCCTCCCTTGGCCCTCCTCCTACCCCCAAGGCCAAGAACCTCGGGGGTTATCTTTGACTCTACACTTTCCTTCTCCGTACACCTCTCTGATGTCTCCAAAAAGTCAAATTTTTAATTGCACCTTCTTAGAGGTACTCTGCCTTTCCTCTCCTTCCCTCAAAAGCTCACTGTCTCCCTCCCAAGCTCTAATTCTCTCCAGACTGGATTACTGTAACAGCCTCTTTCTAAATCTATCTGCCTCTACTCTCCGCCCTTTACAACTAATCCAGAACAGGACTGCGAGACTTGTCCTTGGCCTCAAGCCCCGGGATGGTCTCTGAAGCACTGAAATCCGTTCATTGGCTCCCAGTGGATTCCAGGATTCAATTTAAAACCCTCTGCATTGCCCACAAGCCTCTGGAGCCTGAGTCCAAAATACCTTCAACTATCCCCCCGTAAATACCTCCCCTCTCGAGCCCTTCACTCCTCTACTACTAACTCCCCCAGGGTTAGTCGTTTGGCAAAGAAATGTGCTGGGGGTAGGTCTTTGTCTTCTGGTGGTGCCTCCCTTTGGAACAGCCTGCTGGCCACCATGAAACTTGAGGAAAACCATCTCCCTTTCCAGAAGCATCCAAGAGCTTCCTCTTTGCCTCGGCCTTTGCCCCCCTTCTCCCCTGTTGATCTGTTTCTTCTCTTGGCTTCATGCACCTGGCCACCACTGTCATTTGGGCCCAGGTACCTGCTCACCCTGTCAGACTCCTGCACTGCCTACAGGCCACCCTCTCCACTAGGGTTCTGTATCTGTACGCATACAGCCCCCCTCCCACGTTTCTTCTGCACTTATCAGATATACCTTATCTGACAACTTTCACCTGCGACTTGCTGGCTGCACTGCCATGATTTTATCACCCTTATTTATTTATTTTATTTGATTTAATATGTTTTCTGTTTTCTCTCCTCTGCTCCACTCTTTCCATTTCCCCCCCTTCCATGCACTTTCCCCGTTTCCGTTTTCCATGCACTTGCGCTTTCTTAGATTGCCACTGGGCCTTGTAAGATTATTAATTTGTGTTCTCCCTTGTTCCCCTCCCTTATTGCCTGGTTGTGCTCTGAAACACTTGTTTTTATGAGCGTGATATAAATAAAATATCATTTAATTTCATTTTCCCCAGAAGCTCAATATCTGTAGAGCTCTGGTATTGTGTAGGCTGGACTACTGCTACGGCCTTTTCTTTAACCTCCCCATTTGTTGTCTATACCCCCTTCGGCTAATCTACAATAGGGCTGCAAGACTTATCCTTGGCATGATGCCCAGGGATGGTTTTGCTGCAGCCCTAAAATGTGTACATTGGGTCTTGCTAATTGCAAGGACTATAATATGGCCAACTTTGTTTCCCTAAATACTGCACTGCTACAGCACTCTGCTGCTGTAACTCCAATACTTTGCTTGTTAAAAGCTTTTTGAAACAGAGAGCAGGAGGCATGGTTCTGTGTTTGGCTGATGCCTCTCTTTAGAACAGCCTTTCTGCTCTTTTTATACTTGAGAAGGACCTCCTTATGTTCGGAAAAACATCTCAAAACTGTGCTTTTGTGTCCCTCTTGTATTTAATCCTGTCCTTGCTAACTCGTGACACTGCCACTGACACTGGTGGCTTGGTCCCTCATAAACCTCACAGGTTCCAGACCCTATATTTAGTCAATACCAGTACAACTCTACACCCTTCATTACTGCCTTTGCGGTTCTACCGCTTGGCGATTGTGTACAACACCACTGGGACTCCTTTTCCCCAGCAGGTAGTTAATGGCCTCCCACTCTGGCATGTCTTGGTACTTTCCTTATGGGTTTCTATGAGCACTTGTTAATCCCTGCTCCTCTTTCCATTCATGCACTGCACTTTTTTTGCTGCACAATGTATATGTGCATTTATAGGAGTGTTGTGTATATTTTTCTTGGATAAGCAAGGGAAATGCACATGGAAAAGATTTGTACAACATTTTTTAAGTGGCAGTTGGTGTGTGTGTTTAATATGCTGGTAGGGTTATCTGTACAGCTTTCTGAACTAATTGGTTGATATATGTGTGACTGTTTCAAAGCAGGCAATGAGTGGTGTTACAACCATTACAGTAACAAGGGTAGAAGGGCTGTCCTGTGTGATGGTGTGCATGTGCAATACAGGTTTTTTAATAAGAAATGTCCTAGTGATGGGGACTGCAGGGACCACAGAAAGTCATAAAGGGCCATGGATTATGGTCCTTAATGTATGCTATAGAAAAGTATTTGGGACAGATATAGTATACTATTGTTCATTATTTCCATTAGCATAGTAGAAAATGCTAATGGGAATGTTGGAGAATCTTATTGAGTCCAACTACTTTACTGACAAATGTAAAGTAGATGCAGTCTATGAGCTTATATTGTGTTACTTCTATTTTTTAACTGTGAAAGGTGGTTCCTAAAGGAACTTTTTATTTGATGTTTTTTGATTTTGTTATGTCATCTTTGATGTCCTGGGTGTTAGTGTTAGGAAGGCACGATGGTGGTGCGAGATATGGTTGCTTAGCTTACCATAACTGACACATGTCTGAGGTTTTTCGGTTTTACTTGTAACCGTAATGTCCCTTTAAAAAAGTTTTTTCATTGAATATCATAGGTTTTTATTAGTGCAACTTAACCATAACGTCCCTTCTTTAACAAGGTTTTTTCAGTCAATATATATTTGTTAATGTTGAAGGACATTTGTACCGCACACTATCACCACTGGAGTGGTCCCTTGGCGCTCTGGCGGCTCTGAAACAGGAGGGGAGGTTGAGTTAGTGGGAGGAAGCAGGAAAAGTGCACGAGAGCAGTGATGTACTGTTGGCGGCCTCAGCCCGGTGGGTCCATTGGCTGGGCCTGGGGTGTTTGCAGCCGGTAGTCATCGTGTACTGTTGTGCAAGGCTATGTGAGTTTTTGTTTTGTTGTTGTAGTGTAGTGAAGTTTGTGTGGTTTGTTGTGCTGTAGGTTTTAGTTGTGTTTGCTTTGGAATTTGAGAGGTGTATGCAGAAAGGGAAATTGTTAGTAGGGGTTGGTTAGTTTACGTCTCTATCCTGAATTGAAGCGCTCGACTTGCGTAGTCTCCCCTGTTGCGGCTCTGTCCTGATCTGGGTCTGACTGGCATACAGGTTCCTTACTCCTCTAGCCCCCGCCTCTAACATGCTCTCTCATAGCTCCCCTTATCTTCCATTCATACTCCTGTGGCCATTACACCTGCCAATGACAACCTCTCAGGTAGTGGGGTGATTGCCAATATCTTGATAATTCCACACCCATATGGTACTTGGCGATAGTTAATTAAGGGGCGGGCGAAAGTGTTGGTGGGATTGTCTGGGTAGTTGACTCATTCTCTGTGCATATCGCCTGTGTTCCAGTCTAGCCGGTGTCACCCGTCCAGGTGCCGTGGGCGTTACTCTCTCAGGTCCGGGATGTCTGTGTCTTTTTGGTTTAGTCATTTATATAGATATATATATATATATATATATATATATATATATATATATATATATATATATATATATATATATATATATATATATATATGTCTACCACCATATTATGGGGGAGAGTTGTCCCCCTATATTTAGCATGAAACCTATGAGGCATTGATATTTTCTGTGACATTCTATCTCTATTAACATTTGACTCGTTGAATGGATCTGGGTGTAACTTTTTGAATACATGAACTTGCAATCACTGTTTCCCCCCAATTCGCCCCCAACTGGAACATTTGGGGCAACTTTATTAAATGGTTGAAAGGTTATTCAGCATAAAAATGGAAGTTGTTCTCAGACTAAGCCCATTAATTTCCCTGTATAGTACAAGGGTTAGACTGTAGGCATCCACATAGGAAAAACTGCTGCATGCATTTGTGCCAAATGAGAAAGAAGTTGGGTACAAAGCGGTACAAATGTGCCTTTGTACCTTTTGGTGGTTTGGTCTACATTTTTAAAATACTTAAAAAAATGTTAACGAGAAGTGGGTGCCCCTGGTCCCAAACACATTTTTATTTCTCCCGTGTTGCATTGCAGAACTGAGGCTTCTCGGAAATGAAAAGTCATATAAGTCATATTTTTTGCGCTGATTGTGAGTTATTCCTGCGATATTCCTGTAGGAACATGAAAAAGAAAACTGGAAAAAGGATAGTTCTACAAATTATATTTGGAGGAGGGCACACGAGTGATTCACATCATGGTAGGTGTGGGCAGGGGGAAGAGGACAAACTGGTGAGTTTTTCACTTTTGGGGGGTCAGAACCTTTTCTTTTTACCATAACATCCCATGCGAAGGCCACCGTAAGATTCCAGCAGTAACGGAAGTGCGTCACAGGAGGAAAGAGGCCAAATTATTGTAAGAGTGGGGTTTGGGGTGAATTGACTTTAGGGAGGATGTGGGGAGACTGTAAAAGCAATGTACCACTTATTATGGGTTTCTATCCCGGTTAGTGTGATTCCAGTTCACTGTGCCTCTTTTGTCTAAATGTTAGGGAAACATATTTTGTTGTACAGTACCAAGTACACGCACATCTGTCTTTCCACTATGGGGTTGCTTTTGAAAGATAGGTTTTTTTCTTATTGTTGACCGAAGTTTTGTATGTGTAAAATTTGTTTCAGATTCCACAGCTGCATGGGCCCTTAAGCTATTTCTCTGGTGTGTTGTTAAATTGAGGAATCAGGTTTTATTTAATGTTTTGATATTTGAAAATGTTTTGTAGGTTATGTAAAGATGTATACATCTCAGGGACGTCATTTCGCCAAAATGCAAGGGGAAGTGGAATTGATATCACACAACCTGTGACCTCTGCTGAGATTGCAGGAAGTGATGTCATTTGACCCCACCCCTAAGTGACATCACTGGAAGTGATGGAACACAACCTTTCACCCCTTGACAAAACAGGAAGTGGCATAACATAGCCTTTTTTTCTAAGTTCACCACAAAAATATGGTTATATCACTGTAAAGTGATATACATTTCATACAAGAATGTATCACCATATGTATCGTAAATATCAGTGCGTATATGCCCATATTACTAAATTACTGTGAATGCATGCAGATGTCCAAGGCCAAACGATAATGAAGTGTTATTATATAGCACTTACGCTTAAGCGCTTCATATAGAACAAATATACATACAATATCACCCAACCTGTGTTGGCTGAGTTGATCTTGCCGGGAGTCGAACCTGCAACCTGCAGATCACACACACATTGCAGCAGCGAGCACTCAACCCATTGAGCTATTTTAACGGCCATAGCTATCAGAAAACCACCCGTTCCATAAAGAAAAAGCCAGATGTTGCAGGAGCGTCAATTTAAAAAATAAATAAACAATTCAATGTTTTTGGGTAGCAAGGGAGACTACAGGGGTAGCAAGGGAGACCTCAGGGGTCGTAGATGCGACCCCTGGTGATCCCTAAATGACATCCCTACTGACATCCCTACTATGATTCATTTTTATTGCTATTCAACTTGATTCTATGTTATTGTTATTTTAACCACATGTTCATGTTTTACCAATTGTGCTGCTTTTATTGTGTTTCCACTAATGGACACTGTCTTTGAAGTAAAGTTCCTGATGACGATGATGGCAGTGGCGGCGCACTGTGGATTGGCTCACCCTGACTTTACACTATTAATACAAAGAGCGCTTGCTCTGTGACCCAGCCAATGGACTTCATTTCCGACCTCCTCTCGGTGCTGTGCTGTCCTCTAGCATCCTTTCCATTGCAGTATATGAGTCCAGTCTTCTTCTAGCTGCAGGGTGGACCCGGCGTCTGCGTTCCTGAAACTGTTCTGTTCCCAATGTGTACCCCTTCCCTTTATTTATGTGCGGGTGCCACAAAAGCCCCCACCTGTTGATATCTTGTATTACTGCGTCCCTCCTTGTTTTGCTCACGCCCACGATAAAGCTTATGCCACTGCCGCATATTTGAATGGATCTCCATCACACAATCTCACCGTCGAACGATGTGGTTCCACGTTGCGATCACTCCCTTCCTCTCCATGCCTCGCAACACTAATCTTTGAACATCATTCTCTCAATGACTGCCTTGTATTTGTTCACAATTCAAATTCATATATTGTTCATTCATGGTTTACTCAGGCAACTACTCAAAATGTCACACCTAATCTGATCAAAATATTCCACTTCAACAATCACAGTTGCACAAACAGGTAGTTTCGGGGTAGTAGAGCCATGAAAGGCAAGGCAAAGGGGTATTAACAAGCACATCAGTATGCAAGAAGTAATTTACTAGCGTTGAGCTGATTTCTTTAAAAAAATGTGCATTCCTCAATTCAACTTGAAAATGGAAAACTATATGACTTGCTATATCCACTGCACGTCTTTTCAATTCCAGATACATTTAGACGAAGTGTCATATGCAAATGTAGATGCCAATGCTTGAAATTAGTTTTTCATTTTCTTAATTAAATTACGGCATGACCTGCATAATTATCAAGTGGTGCGCAGGAGATGCTTGTGGAATAATATCACAAAGTTGGCATCAGAAATTAACTTTATTTCTAAAACACTACCAGGTATTGGGGGTCATTATGTGTTTGCTGGTATCCTGCTGATAATTCCGGGGGCATACCGGCAAACTGACCCCATTTTTCCCCCCAGCTGTTATCCTGGTATTTACGGGATATTCCAAGTGGCAGAAACGCCAGTAAATCCCCATTCCATGTCGTCCCGTAGGGATTGTTTTTTTGTTTTTCTTGCTGGTGGGGGCATGATTTAGTGGCAGCTAAGGCCTGGAGGTAAGTCAGTGTCCCCACGGGCAAACCTGGGTTTTCCTGGTCTGGAAAATTGCTAGTGGCATAATTACCGGCAATCTGTCCAGACTGAGGAAATGACCCCCATTGACTGTAAATCAGGGTGCGCGTGTGTGTACACAGTGATCCAGGTAACGTTTATTTACATGACTATTTCCAAATATAGCTTCAGGAAAGCTGCCTGTTTACTCTCCTACTGATGAAGGAGATCGAAAACACAGATCAGCCACTGCAAGTCAAGCATCCATTGTGAGGGGCTAGAGATGAGTGAACGTTTTGAAACCTATCACCTTTTTCAATACTATTCCAGGGCACAGTGAAGGACTGAATGTGGATTTAAGACCATCTTTTTGAGTGAATCTTTATGACTACTCACAAGGACTGGCAATGTGTAAAGAACTTGATTTGAATGAGGGGCACTGTTAACATTAGCACTCATGCAGACTCATTTTGCAATAAATTCTAACTGGATGGCGAGGACCATCCACATGAACACTTACGGTTTCTGGGGTGCCCTGCATGCAATTTTAAAAGTTCACAAGGCGTGGGGGAGACGTGGGGGGCGAATGAAATAGTAAAAATGATGCAGAATCGCTTTTGCTCTTTAATTTTCATCTCCGTTATGTGAAAAAGTCATCGCTGCCTGCAAATGAAGTGTTGCAGAAGGCATTTAGCAATCCATCTGGTCTTTGGCAGGTGCTAAACCTTGGTGGATTCCATATGAACCCATTCGTTTGACGCCTACATGTGGAAAGAAATGCATTGACTGACAGGATGAATGAATACGTGGTAAAGATCTTACCACTGCTCCGTGCCCCTCCTCTGCGTTGTGATGCATCAAAATGGGGAGGCGAGGTAACTTAAGCTGTAAAAGCATTTTCCTTTGCTTGTGCAACCTGATTTGCCACTCCACACCATTAAAAAAGAGGCTGCTGGGTCCCATGGATGCAATGTTCAATTTTTACAAAACGGGGTCCTAAAAAGAACGAGTCAAATCGCCAAATCGCCCTTTTAGAAACTGGGACATTTCAGGAGGGAATACTGCGTGGGAGAAGGGAGGTGACTTGAGAAATTGAAAGGGAAAAAGAGGGGCATCACCGTAGGAGAGAGGAAAGAGTGAGAAGGAACAAATAATCTTCCACCTAACCAATGTGGCCTGGTATAAGTGCACGTGTGTGTGTGTGACGAGAACATCTTCTATACACTTACCTTTTATTCTCTATTTAGGTAAAAATAAAAATGTCGCCTGCAAATTACTCTTTGTAGACTACATTTGCAATGGGTTTCATTGGAATGCTAAATGGAGGTGGACTCCATGATATGATAGGTTATTTATAACGCGCTTAATACCCAGAGGTTTCTAAGTGCAGACCATTGAACGTGTGTTGTTTGTGTCGTCTTGCTTCCAAGGCGAGCACATTGCCCCTGAGCTATCCTCCATAGGAATCCAAAGATTTACAGCAGTACACAAATCTCATTCTGGCATAAAACAGAGAGGTTTTGCAGCCGGAGGAGGCAAGTGAAGGGGAACATGTAACTCCCCGTGCGTCTCCCGCTCCACCTGTCAAATGTGAAGAAAATGCCCCAGAGTGGTAAAATAAGGGTAGACTGGCGTACATTTTTTAGGCATTGTTTGTACACTTATTTTGCCGCTCCCTGGCTTTCAAAATGAGCCCCTTTGGAGGTAATTTAATAAAAACGAATTGACTGCCGCGGACCACAAACATTAGCACTTACATGCTGTTGAATCACTTCTGTTCAGTTTAACATTTTACAAGGTGGAGTGCAAAGATGAAAGGTAACAGCCAGGCAAAATCACCTTTGCTCTTCACTTTTGGGGTATCAATTCATGACAGCATTGAGGCATCTTGAGGCATCAAAAGAGACTTGTAAAGCCAATTTACGCCTCACTATTATGGTCTGCCATCTAATACTGGAAGGTGTATGATGGCATGCGGTTTACGCTTTGAAACCCCGATGTATAAACAAGGTGATGAAAATGACGTGTGTTTGCCTCACATTTGCGACTTACTACAAATACGCCCTGGCAAGTATGACTCATCCCATAATGAAATGGGCTTACAACCCAATGAGCAGCCAATTTTACTGCTCGAAATAGCACCTGGTCCAGAGAAGGTGTAATTTGAAGGAGTAAATTGGCCATCAAATCCGGTGGCATGAATCACGTTCAACGAGGCCTCCCAACACCTATCAGAGGATACAAAGATAAAAATACACAAAAGTAAGTGGTGGGAGCAGCACAAATAAAGAGGAATAAAATAAAAATGTTGTCGCAAAATGGAGACAATCGGAACTTTATCTGTGCATCTCAACATGCTACATAGACTGCTGGCAGAGGCACTGATTGGTCACCAGCAATGCAATCAGGGACCCATCAGCATGTACTCCCGGCCACTCCTCAATCAGCCTATCAGACTGTACCCCAAACCCCCCCTAAGGCAGCCCAGACCTTAATGCCCCAGCAAACAAGGATGTACAAGTACAAATTGGCTGCTCATTGGGTTGTAAGCCCATTTCATTATGGGATGAGTCAAAATAATAGCTCATGGGCAATGCGTTTGTCTTGGAAGCAAGCCAATGTAGAGCAGCATGGGTTTGAAGCACAGGCCACACTTATAGTCTGGACTCTGGCATGAAGTGCAATATAAGAACCCACTTTCATATTTGCTGTCTGCTCCCCATCTTCTTCAGCCTTCTAGCAGAAATCAGCTCTATATATAGCCCAATAGGCAGAATGCAACATCTATTCCCCTGAAGAAGCTCCTAACAGTGCTCCATGTCTATGCTATAGGCACATTCCATCACACTGTGGCCCAGGAACATGCAATTACCCACTCGTGCTTCTCTGACATCCAAGTCCTGAATGCCATGATGAGACAGCTGAATCACCACATATCCTTCCACACTGACACAGTTGCCCATAGCCAAACAAAACCAGTGTTATGCCATTGCAGACTTCTCAAATATTGTGGGGGCGTTCAACTGCACACATGTGGCCTTTGTACCATTCAGGGCAACAAAGCATGTCTACAGAAACAGATCTGCGCAACAATCCAAGAATATGCAGACAGTTTGTGGTGCTGACCCAGTCTTCACACATGAGTATGCCAGATTTCTGGGATCCAACCATGACTCCTGGCTCACAGCATACATCACTAGAGGATTACAGCAATGATGGGCATGGCTGCTGGGTAAGTACATGAGCACTACACAACACACACGAGAACAAACGGTTTATGGAAACGCAATCCATGGACAAAGAACACATGCAACCAATGCTCATGAAAGCATGGTGGCAGGCATGCTCATATGGAAGGATTGCCAGTGACAGGCAACCAAAGTCCCATTATGGTTGTGATTGGAGGCCGCTAGGAAGTATCCATTAATGAGACACAAAGGGACATATGTACGTACAGATTATGGGAGGAGGCAAACATCAGTGAAGTAGTACATGAGAGAGCCTACATGACCAAATAACGGGAGGATATGTATCGTGCTGGACTAGAGCATGAGTGAGCCAAAAAGCTCCAGGCCAACTCCCAGACTCGCATTCCCCTTATTTTTATTTTGGTACTTAGAGTCTTTTTCTCCAAAAAACCGCCATAAGGAAGATGACTTGTGTTGTTCTCTATTTCTGGATCTTCAACCCTTCCCTGATGGTCAGTGGCATTACTCAACCACCAGCCGGAGGGAGATTCCCTCCAATCTTCACAATTCTCTCATCAGGGTCCCAGACACTGTTTGTCCCTTCTCTGGGTTCGTATTTATAATTTTCACAACTTCTCATTGGGTCTCAGACCATTTCAGGATGCTTCCCATGGGTCATGAGCCTTGTGGCATATGGATTAGGACTCGCTATCCTTCTTACCTCCCAGCAGGTCTGACCGTTGAAGATTCACCTTTATGGACTCCTGCGCACAGTGGTGGCTTTTTGAGGGACTGGAATTGGCCATCCGTTCCTCCTCCGTGGTCGTCAGCAGCTCAAGTCTGCTTCTGTGACCCATGACTGTGGGCAAGGTAAGTGTGACTCTTTGACCCCTCGGTCTACCTTCTCACTGAGCCTTTACCTTTGCCTAGCCTCACAGCTAAAGGACCGACTGACATCCGGTCCTGGAGAGCCACCTTCTGCCACACAACAGTGTTTCCTGCTCTTTGGTTTTTGCCCTCTTTCTGCTCCCACATCTCACAGCTTTTATGCTTGCTGTTGCTCAGGGGCTGGCTTAACAGCCAATTTGACAACAAAGTAAGTCCTTTTTTCATATTCATCCTAAACAGATATAAAAGACTAGACTGATGATTCAAGTTCTCACCTCCTCTTCGTCTCAGCACATGCTAAATAGTACTCCCTTAGGAAGTCCCTGCTCTTCCTCGTCTCAGTAGGTATTAAGTTGTCAGACTTACAGACATACATTGAAGTACGGTATATGGAGTTAGCAAATATGAGATTGGAAGGTGTACAAGGTGTGGGTGGATGGTTTTCATACCGCGTTCTCCCGAGATGTTCTCCTTTGCCTTTAGAGGGGAAGTCTCTTCATATGAGATTCTCCCACTGAGTACCACCCCCAGGGGGACAATGGGGTAGCAGCATCAGCACCCCAGCCTCATGGGAAGGGGCCCGCTATCTGTGAAATTATGATATCTGGGGATTTGTCACATACCTTTCCCCTTACGTTGGTGGCTTCCCCTTCTAAAATGGATGACAAGGTTTCTCACACCTCCATAGAAGATGGTTTGGCTGGTGTTGGGATACCACCTATTTTAGTTTCTAGTCTCATTCCTATTTGGACAATTTGGGAGATCCACTGATTGAACTGGGGGACACCGCTGTCTAGGACCAAATGTGTAGGAGGGTTGGTAATTACTGCTATTGTGATCCATGTATTCTTCCCCAAGATTTTAATCAGAATTTGCATCCGTGGATATGTTTTACAGTGGCCATGGATGCAGTTAACTTCCTCTTCTTGTATTGTTTTCCAACACAGAGGTAGTAACCTGGGAAGCACAGCACATCTTTTGCTTTCATTGTCTAATTCAGCCAATATCTTCCGTTGGTGAAGGGTTGTAGGTAGTTTGTATATGGTTTTACCTCCTGCATAAAGGCAGATGGTTCTACCTCTTGATTTTAATTTCCTACACTTTATAGGAGAGCAGGTTGGGGCTTTCATTCCAACTCCTGTATTTAGGGTGGATGTTTGTGCACAAAGAACATTGGCAAAAGACATGGTATAATTCATGGTAACATTTCCTGCTCAGATTGCCTGACCTTGTTCGGACTAGGATCATCCATTAAGATGGGAGTCAACCTTAGATTAAAATGGCAACCTTTTGTTATGTGTCTCCTACATGAATAGCATGGTTGTCTCCCACTGGGAGACCTAGACAAATGGATGTCCCTTGTTCTTCCCGGACCTCTTCCTTGGGAATACAAGGTTCCCTGAAAATAATATTTTGGAGGAAGGGTACATTGGATTTATAGTCATGTGTCCTGAATTGGCCTGTTTGGGTAATGGTTCTAGAGTTTCTCCCTGTAAAACTAGAGATTGTGTTTGGACACACAGGCTGGGAGTAACAGGTGACTGGTAAGTTTTCATCTCATTAGCCTGATCCATGGTGGTATTTTGGAGTGATAGGGAGGTTGGCAAGCAAGAGATCCCTAAGGAACAGTTCTCTTTTTAATGATCCATTTCCTCTTTTGAGTTCCTCTCTTGAGAATTAGGCTCCTTGACCATGACACCGGGAGTCTCTGTAAGGTCGCCATTGCATTAAGCACAGTTGGTAGAGTGGGCGCTCAACAAGTTGGGAACCAATTAATGACCTCAATGTTGATTCTATCAGGGCCTGAAGATTCCCCCCCACCCCCCAGCTGCAAGCAGAGAAAGGATAACATCTTCTTATGAAAATGTAATACTGTCGGTTAAGGGGAGTACAGGACCTGTCCTCAGGACCCCAGCCAATGAGGAGTTAAAAAGTATACCCGAAAAATGGGAACTCCACACTTCCCGATTGATTACACTAATTTCAGTGTTGTCCCTGGATGTTGTCACTTTGGCTACCAACCTCTAGAATCCCTGCATATTGTTGTCTTGCACCATCTGGTCTAATATATTTTTCTTCTTGCATAAACCTTTGTTTCTCATTTTTTTAGTGCATGTAGTTGCCACACTATTAGAATGCTGGCCCTAGTTTCCAAGCACAGTCTTTGTTTTGCCTCCCTACACTCCAAGTTAAACCACAGAGTGTCAGGACGCCAGCTACTCAAAATGCTAAATGGACGAGTTTGCCTCGTTTTTAGAGCCTCCATTAAATTATGTGTTAGGAGCTCAAACATACCAATGACATTAGGTTCCTCCTAGTTAGGATTAAGTATAGCTGCTTTTAAGGGGCCAATGTTAACACTATTTAACATACTTTCTATTTGGTCCCTATTAAGAATCATTTTTGATTTTACGGTGTTTAACTAATGTTATGTATTGATGTTTTAAGAATGTTAATGGCTAATGCTGAATAACAATTATTTCTCTTTCTCTCCCAAAATGTTCTCCTCTGTCCTCAGAGGGGAAGTTCTTTCAATGAGATTCTCCCGCTGAGTATAACCACAACGGAGGACTATCGGGTAGCGGGCTCACCACATTGGCATCATGGGACAGTGCTCCATCTCAGAGAGAAGTGAGGACATCTTGGTATTCGTTACAGTACTCAATGAACACTCAGTGTATACACAATCAAGGGAAAACATCAGTAGGGTGTTCATGTGCAGATATGAAGATGGAATGTCTATCAAGTTATGTTAAAAGGAAAGTAGTGCATCTCCATGGGAGGAACATCCTTTTCAATTGAGGCTTGCTTCCATTGATGCAATTCCAGGTGTTTCATGCCTGGGGGCAGGGCACATGAAGGTGACATGTTGGCAGGATCGCCCACCCACAGGCCACATGGGCTAGCAAACCAGAAATACAACATTGAGAAACATACGTGTTCACACATGTACAAATTAAGGCTAGAATAAGCCACTATATATTTACATATATACATGCCCTTGGGCGAACACCGGCATCATGTATGGTTGCCATGGTACCAACTGGCAAAGGAGGAAATTTCACATAACCAATCCCACACCATACCCTGGCATTCCATCCTGTGTTTGGTCATCTCATCTCATAGCAATCATACCCTGTCTGCACAAACACATAACTCTACTGGCCTATCCTGCAATGCAGTGGTCAATGTTAATGAGCAAATTCCATCATATATAACTTCAAATACTCAGGTGCATAAAACTGTGATCCATATTTTGCAAGTGTCATAACACATATTTCTGAACGGTCTGGAAGTAATTTGTTTGAAATTCTTGACTCATTGAGACATTTGGGCAATGGATACTGATCTTCAGAACTATTCAAGGCTGCCTTATGGGCTCTTTTGGTATTCTGTGGTGCTGAAAAATATTTTTAAATGACTGTCTTTTAGGAAGCCTATTTGTTGTGATTTTGGTCTGTCTTCCAGTGTCTTCCAGTGCATCAATGAAACCAGAAAACTCTGTTCATTCAGTTCTAAATGCTCCCAAACAGAATAATTTACATATTTGTGGTATGGCGTCATGAAGCTTTTTATCACCTTAATCTGTTTAATGGGGCCTTTTACAAAGCATTGCTATGGCTTTCTTGTCCCATGTCTCCTTACTTGAGTCATTTCTCCCTCATCAAGTCGTAGCCACTAATCGAACTCCAATCAAACTAGAGTCCACTTATATATTTGCAATCCTTGTAATAATTACTGTATGAGGCACATCGTACAAGGGGTCCACACTTTTCTGATTTCTCAATTGGTATTCCGGGTTATGGGTCCTGCATATTTTCTGAGGGGATAGATAATTACGTTTTTATTTCTGTTGTTACTAGTGCTTCCTGGTCTACCTAGGGGTTTTGGAATCCTGCATGGTCCCTGGAGTAGAAATGGATTGTTAGACTGCCCTTTTAGGGTTTCACACCTAAAAATATATATTCAGTAAAAAAACTTTGTTAAAGGGGCATTATGCTATTTATATCAATGCATTGCTTAATGCACTAATTAGCTCATGATATTTATCCCAATGATCCTTGACAGTTTTTGGTCAGCATTATAAGAATCCCTTGTATAAAGTTTTTATGAAAAGTAAATGCACATGAGATGTCATCAGTGATGTCATCAATGACATTTGTGATGTCATCTTTGATGTCCTGGGTGTTAGTGTTAGCAGTGCACGGTGGCGCGAGTTATGGTTGCTTATGTTACCATAACTGCCGAATTTCAGGGGTTTTTCAGTTTTACTTTGAACCATAACGTCCCTTTAACAAAGTTTTTTCACTGAATTTCATAGGTTTTTAGTAGCGCAACTTAACCATAACGTCCCTTTAACAAAGTTTTTTTACTGAATTTCATAGGTTTTTAGTAGCACAACTTAACCATAATATCCCTGACTTCATATACATGTAACATAGAACATACTAACCCCTCGTAGTGATTTTAATGTCCGCTGACTACCGCGATGTCCGCGGACATATCGAAAATCTGAGTGTGGTGAATGTAAATTTAAATAGTGTGCCCCATTTCCCCTTTGAAGTTGGCTCTGAAAAGAGCTGTTTTTTTTTTTTTTTTTTTTAACAGATGCTTGACAGACACCTGTTATTTTGTATTTTTTTTCTTGTTTTCTTTTCTTACTTTACTCCTAAAATCTTCACATAACCTTCTCCAAAGCAACCCTTACATTCCAAAATAGAAAGGCATTTCTCGCAAAAGATAAAGAAATGCCATCTTCTTTAAAATCAACAGCATTACTGGCATCAATATTCTCATTATTACAAAAGAACATACAAGCTCTAAGCATGAAGGCACACATGCCTCGGTTGATGACACACCTAGCAATGTTTTGCTGAGGACAAAGAAATGAACTATTGTCCCATATTGCCCTAGATAGTAATCCAGAAAAAATAACTTTCGCATTGGGAAGGATCTTCATTACGGCTTGAACCAAGCGTTCCAAATCAGCCAACAAAGTAGGGGCACTGACGTTGCCCAAATGGAAAGCACCATAGTGCAAAACTACCACATGCGGACTGTTCATCGTGGCCATATCCTCACAAACTTGTACAATTCCCTGTACATTGCAATCAGGCACAGTGCTCCACACCACCTCCACTCCTTTCACATCAAAGTTCTTTGCAACATGCCTGCATTGAGCGTACTGTTGTAAACCATACACAAACATATCTCCAAGCACCAACACCCTGACTTTCTCTACTTCTGCCATCTTCACCACACACAGTCTCTTTCAACACAAATCCACAACCTCGACATCTGATTGGCTGATCCGTACAGTCTTCTTTCCATGTTGGATTTCCTGGAAAAACCCGGATGTAGCACGCCCTGTCCACGAACAGCCGCGGTGTCCGCAGACGGCGTCCTCTTTACTCTCTGTGCCATTCCCTAATTGCATGCAGCTAAGCAATCACACACTACGAATAACTTCCTCAGAACAACCCCATTTTGTGAATTTTCGAACATTTCAGGACAATTATCATTTCATTATTCAACATATTAACATTACAAATATTATACTTTACTCTGCACACAATGCTATGTTTCTCCATTAGTAGCTCAGTATACTAGATAGAATCCCATAATACAATGCTATTTATATCAATGCATCGTTCAAAGCACTAATAACGGTATATTTATTGCAATATCCTTGACACTTTTCTCGCAACATTATAATAAAAATCCCTAGTACTCAAATTCAATGAAAAGTACATACACATGTGATCTCATCAGTGATTTCATCAATGACATTTGCGATGTCATCTTTGATGTCCTGGGTGTTAGTTTTAGCAGTGCACGGTGGTGGCGCGAGTTATTTTTCCTAGTTTACCATAACTTGCGATTTTCAGGGTTCTTTCGGCTGTACTTAGAACCATAACGTCCCTTAAACAAACTTTTTTTAATATCACGCAAACAATATACAAACATGGCGTGCAAAAACCAACTTCTACAAATGGCTTTACACAGAATGTTGCAAAGTAAGAATTTATGCTCGTTCACAGTGAAGGTCAGCTGCTTCCATTTTGTTCTCGGGCCCTGGAGAGGCTCACGAAGCGGACTATAAGGTTGTATTGTGTTTTGACCTTGACAGACAGAGATTGTGATGAAAGACTTCTCTTGAAGGAGTGTTGCTAAAACATAAGAGAAGATAAAGATGAAATTTCTGAAACGAAACCACTTTTATATATTATATCACTATGCGAAAGATCGTTCGCACACGCGGATTCGTATTTTGGGACTGCATCACTCGTAGACAATGGAAATTGCAATTGTACTGTAAGTAACCCTTTAGATTATTTTATACCAAATGTAATTACAATAGCGTAGCATTAAAGACCGCTCAAGTTGAACTTGTTCGTTGAAAGTGGCATAATGTTTTCTACCGCACACTATCACCACCAAATTGATCCCCTGTCATTTAGAGGGCTCTGAAAAAGGCAGACGACACAGGGTGGGTTAATAGAAATAATTTAACCGGTCTATAGGCGGTCAAGCGCTCTACTCGCTGTGCCACTTCACTGTTGCCTGTCAAGTGGCACAGCGAGTACAACGCTCGCTTTGACATCCGTGCACAGCTTGCTAACGCAAGTTCGAATCCCGGCAAGGCCAAACTCAGCCTTTCATCCTTCCGTGGTCGATAAATGAGCACCACACACCGTGGTTAATAATAAGCACCGCTTAGATACCTCACGGTTCTTAGCGCTATATGAATGGGAAAATATTATTATTAACATACTCTGTTGCACTATCTTCGATAGCAAATAGTTTCACGCCCTAATAAATAAAATGATGATTTTTAATGAAGATCGGCTGGTGAGACTAATTTATGTTTTTTAAAACAGGTATGTGGCCCCATTTTGCCTATGTCACGATTTACAGACTCCAGCAGATGGGGTCTTCAACTGCCAGGTGCAGGTCCAAATATGCAACTTCATGACCCTCACCATTTTATGGGACAATCGCCAAGGACCAATATGCCCTTACACAGTACTAGCGGCTACAAACAACATACCAACCAATAGGGTGGTCTAATGGCTGGTTGTTGGAGCAACCTTCCGATTATCAGAGTGAGCATTTACTGCTTTTATCATAAACCAACAGTCTATCTACCGCAAAGGAACAACGCGTGGCTCCAAATAAACTTTTCCTGATCGACAGCAGAGACAATAGCAAATCGCTGAATATTCACTAAACATTTCATGTGAAATAAATGTACTTTACGAAATGTACAATCCTGCTGTTTACTTTTAAACCACAGTTTCATATTCCGAATTGTGGCGCACTGAGTTGTAAGCTGATCTAACACCCTCTGTACCGCAAAGGAACATCGCGTGCCTCAACATGAACTTTTGCAGATCGACAACAAAGACAAATGCAAATTGCTGAATATTCTCTAAACATTTGATGTCAAATAAATGTACTTTACAAAATTTACAATCTTGCTGCTTGCTTTTAAATCACTGTTTCATATTCCGAATTGTGGCGCGCTGTGTTGTGACATAATATGTGTTGCGTGTTCATCGTGGCCATATCCTCACAAACTTGTACAATTCCCTGTACATTGCAATCAGGCACAGTGCTCCACACCACCTCCACTCCTTTCACATCAAAGTTCTTTGCAACATGCCTGCATTGAGCGTACTGTTGTAAACCATACACAAACATATCTCCAAGCACCAACACCCTGACTTTCTCTACTTCTGCCATCTTCACCACACACAGTCTCTTTCAACACAAATCCACAACCTCGACATCTGATTGGCTGATCCGTACAGTCTTCTTTCCATGTTGGATTTCCTGGAAAAACCCGAATGTAGCACGCCCTGTCCACGAACAGCCGCGGTGTCCGCAGACGGCGTCCTCTTTACTCTCTGTGACATTCCCTCTTTGCATACAGCTAAGCAATCACACACTACGAATAACTTCCTCAGAACAACCCCATTTTGTGAATTTTCGAACATTTCAGGACAATTATCATTTCATTATTCAACATATTAACATTACAAATATTATACTTTCATCTTGTACTCTGCACACAATGCTATGTTTCTCCATTAGTAGCTCAGTATACTAGATAGAATCCCATAATACAATGCTATTTATATCAATGCATCGTTCAAAGCACTAATAACGGTATATTTATTGCAATATCCTTGACACTTTTCTCGCAACATTATAATAAAAATCCCTAGTACACAAATTCCATGAAAAGTACATACACATGTGATCTCATCAGTGATTTCATCAATGACATTTGCGATGTCATCTTTGATGTCCTGGGTGTTAGTTTTAGCAGTGCACGGTGGTGGCGCGAGTTATTTTTCCTAGTTTACCATAACTTGCGATTTTCAGGGTTCTTTCGGCTGTACTTAGAACCATAACGTCCCTTAAACAAACTTTTTTTAATATCACGCAAACAATATACAAACATGGCGTGCAAAAACCAACTTCTACAAATGGCTTTACACAGAATGTTGCAAAGTAAGAATTTATGCTCGTTCACAGTGAAGGTCAGCTGCT
Organism: Ambystoma mexicanum; assembly: GCF_040938575.1. Lineage (NCBI taxonomy): Eukaryota > Metazoa > Chordata > Amphibia > Caudata > Ambystomatidae > Ambystoma > Ambystoma mexicanum. The sequence continues at coordinate 801,569,574 of NC_090928.1, forward strand.
TCCATTTTGTTCTCGGGCCCTGGAGAGGCTCACGAAACGGACTATAAGGTTGTATTGTGTTTTGACCTTGACAGACAGAGATTGTGATGAAAGACTTCTCTTGAAGGAGTGTTGCTAAAACATAAGAGAAGATAAAGATGAAATTTCTGAAACGAAACCACTTTTATATATTATATCACTATGCGAAAGATCGTTCGCACACGCGGATTCGTATTTTGGGACTGCATCACTCGTAGACAATGGAAATTGCAATTGTACTGTAAGTAACCCTTTAGATTATTTTATACCAAATGTAATTACAATAGCGTAGCATTAAAGACCGCTCAAATTGAACTTGTTCGTTGAAAGTGGCATAATGTTTTCTACCGCACACTATCACCACCAAATTGATCCCCTGTCATTTAGAGGGCTCTGAAAAAGGCAGACGACACAGGGTGGGTTAATAGAAATAATTTAACCGGTCTATAGGCGGTCAAGCGCTCTACTCGCTGTGCCACTTCACTGTTGCCTGTCAAGTGGCACAGCGAGTACAACGCTCGCTTTGACATCCGTGCACAGCTTGCTAACGCAAGTTCGAATCCCGGCAAGGCCAAACTCAGCCTTTCATCCTTCCGTGGTCGATAAATGAGCACCACACACCTGGTTAATAATAAGCACCGCTTAGATACCTCACGGTTCTTAGTGCTATATGAATGGGAAAATATTATTATTAACATACTCTGTTGCACTATCTTCGAAAGCAAATAGTTTCACGCCCTAATAAATAAAATGATGATTTTTAATGAAGATCGGCTGGTGAGACTAATTTATGTTTTTTAAAACAGGTATGTGGCCCCATTTTGCCTATGTCACGATTTACAGACTCCAGCAGATGGGGTCTTCAACTGCCAGGTGCAGGTCCAAATATGCAACTTCATGACCCTCACCATTTTATGGGACAATCGCCAAGGACCAATATGCCCTTACACAGTACTAGCGGCTACAAACAACATGCCAACCAATAGGGTGGTCTAATGGCTGGTTGTTGGAGCAACCTTCCGATTATCAGAGTGAGCATTTACTGCTTTTATCATAAACCAACAGCCTATCTACCGCAAAGGAACAACGCGTGGCTCCAAATAAACTTTTCCTGATCGACAGCAGAGACAATAGCAAATCGCTGAATATTCACTAAACATTTCATGTGAAATAAATGTACTTTACGAAATGTACAATCCTGCTGTTTACTTTTAAACCACAGTTTCATATTCCGAATTGTGGCGCACTGAGTTTTAAGCTGATCTAACACCCTCTGTACCGCTTAGGAACATCGCGTGCCTCAACATGAACTTTTGCAGATCGACAACAAAGACAAATGCAAATTGCTGAATATTCTCTAAACATTTGATGTCAAATAAATGTACTTTACAAAATTTACAATCTTGCTGCTTGCTTTTAAATCACTGTTTCATATTCCGAATTGTGGCGCGCTGTGTTGTGACATAATATGTGTTGCCTTCCGGGTTCTGTGTAAAGTCACTTAGGACTGCAGAGAAGTGGGCGCGTTTGATGACGCACCATGTAACGTCACGGAGAGAGGCGGGGAATATGAATGCTTTGATAATATCAGGTTTAGGGGCGGGAGATATGATTTAGTGTCGCAAAAGCAAGTCAGGCAGGTCAATAGCGCCAATCATAGGATTATCACATAATGTTGGCGCACACCAGCCGGATTGTCGGTTGACGCCCATAGGAAATTGTACTATTAGCGGACAAAAGGAGTGGTCTTAAAACACTTTCACCCTGACAACGAACAATACAAACAACGTTCTCAGAACACCCCCATTTTGTGTAATTGCAACCATTTCGGGACACCGCAAGTGTTCTTAGAACACATTCAACTAGACAGATTACAATACGGACAGCGTCCTGAGAACACCCCCAGTTTGTGTATTTACGAACAATTAAGTACACCGCGAGTGTTCATAGCTCATTTTTACCTTCCTTGCAAACAAAAATGACACATACTCCGTCCTCTAAACACCCCACCATTTAGTTTATTTACAAAATGTCAGAACAGCCGTGTTCTCCGCGGACAAATCGAACGCAACAAAAACGTCTAGCACATAAAAAAACAAAACATTGAACCTATCTCATACTCCCCCACCCTCCCCAAACACTCTTACACACCAACACACGGCACTGAATACAATTTTTTATCCACGTTTCACCGCGCTGTACGCGGTCGACGGCGAATACAAGATGGCGGGCGCCACAGAAAATCTGGTGCGCTCCACGCCAGTCGCCGTCCAATCAGCGAACACGTTGCATGTCCGCGGACATGACGCAAGCCGCTGGGCCAATCGGGGTGCTGTCCGCGGAGCGAACAGGGAAGTCCGTCCGTGAAGCGAACACAGATATCACAAATTATTTTGCCTTACATTTTGGTCATTTTTAAAAAAAAACTACTGGACGGATTTACACCAAATTTGCAAAAGCACGCTTTCGGGACCAGACCGCCGCTCCTGCCACAAATTTGGTGTAAATCCGTCCAGCGGTTCGGGCTGTAGCCGTGCGCAAAGTTTTTTCCCATTCAGTCTATGGGAAAAAAAAGTTTTGGGACCCCCCCTATAAATTTTCCCCCCCTGGACGAAACCTCACCATACTTTGCAAAAAAATTCAGAGTGGGTCAGAGTGGGTCATATAGTTTTTTTGCAAAGTTTGGTGAGGATTCGTCCAGGAGGAAACACCAACTTAACCATAACTACATGACCGCTATATTAGCATGGATTCATGGAGTTGTTGTTTGGGTTTACTCTTATTTCCTCTCTTGTCCATTCCTGACATATACTAAGGGGGCCACTCTCTCAACCTTTCACCAGAAGGATTACATATTCCTCTGAAACTAACAGGGAAAACATTTATTCTTGTTCTTGTCTCTTTGGTTATGTTTGGAAAGGGGAAATGGTGTATCTGTCATGCCCAATGTCTTGGCTATGAACAGGCTTACTATATCCAAAAGCATTGGAATGATATGTGCAGTAGAGTTGTAGTCTCAGTAATAGGAGTCTCCCTTCTTCTATGAAACGTATTTGTCTCTGAACATTAGCTACTGAATAGGAATGTAATAAATATTCACACTTTTCTTTTCTTAATTTTGCATTATTCTATATTCATGTTGTCAAGTGTTGTTTACATTGAACAAGTTGTTCCCTAGATTCAATAAGAATGGCACAGCTAAATTTGAACAAATTAGTTCTGGAGGTTGTGCGCTTTGTTACGCCTTTTGTGAGTAATCGTTCTCTTTCTGACAAGCATGTATTTCATTCAATGTCTCTTGGTTTATAGACTGCTAGCTAGCTAACTCTTTCTTCAGTTTTTCTATCATATTTCTCTCTTAATGCCACACTGTATTTATTTATCTCACTAGCTCTTGTGAAACCACAATGCCCTGATTACTTTGTATCAGTTATTGTGCCAATTATGTGGTGAGTTGGTGTATTTCTTGGCTGGCAGTGTCCTTTTGCTGATTTAACTGAGTATCTTGCAGTTTGATTATTTTAATATTCTGCAGCAACTGATCAAACTCAACTTGTGAATGCACATCTTGCATGATTTATTTTATTATTATGGTATTTATTACGTGAGGACTTAGCTTCGAGAAGCAACATAGCACCTTACAGGGGTAAACAACAATACATATACATAACAGAGTGTTTAACAAAGGTATACAACAGTACAGATGCATAACAGATCTCTTTTCAGAGGTAGCAACAGAACAGATATACAGCATGGGCTGGGATACAGAGGGGCACAGAGGAGGAGTACAGCTGTACCGGTTGGTGGAGAGGAGAGGGGTGGGCGACATCTAGGGCGTCAGGTGGCGCGAGGGGCGAAGTGATGGCTTAGGTGTAGAGGCAGAGTTTTGTTATTGTTTTAAGTATGGACCTAGCTCGAGAGCAGTCAAACAAAGTACAGAGTGTGGGTAGCCAGCATTTAGGCAGCTATCTTTTAACAGTAGCATGTACTGTGAATTTAACTTCATGCACCGGATGTGCTTCCATTTGTCACTTATTGTTGAAAAGGCAATTATTTTAGATTTGCAAAATTGGAGAATTTTGGGGGCATTCCAAGCTGACACTGGGATCTAGTTCCAGAGGGTTGGTGCATGACAAGAGAAGGATTGTTTGCAGGTCCTCTCTTTGCGGACAAGTTGTGATTCAAGCTGGTTGGTTGATTTGATGCATACGGAGCATGTCCCACCAGATATATGGAACTTAGTCGCTGGGTATGCTGGTGTTGCTACTCATGACTGCTTTGACGATAATACATGCATCCATGTACAGTATACTGGCCTTGAGAGGAAGCCTATGTAGTTTGTGTAGGGCAGGGGTGATTCAGTCAAATTTCTGTGCACCCTTAATAAAGCATGGTTGGCTGCTTTTAGGGGAACCAAGTGAGCAGCTGGGAGCTTAGAAGGCGTTTACCCCATCAATGTAAGAGACGACAAGGGCCTTCAGGCAGCCTGGAAGTCCTGCAGCGGGATAAAGTGTTTAATGTTGTGAAGAGAGGAGGTTCAGAACCATGCTGTTTTGGGGCCTTTTTGGCTATGTGTTTCTGGAAGGACAGGCTGCTGTAAATGGTGAAGCCGAGCGTTATTGCTGAGTCAGGAAGTTGTGGATCAAATACTTCAAGGTGCATATCATAAAGCCATTGTTGGACAAGTAGTTGTTAAGCAGGCGGACCGATGCAGACGAATTCAGACTTGGAAGTGTTTAGTTTGAGGTAGGAAGTCAACAACCATGATTGGATGATGACAAAAGTAATTGCGGAGATTAATGCTGTCCGCTTGTTATTTACTCTCGCAACTAAGTATCATCTGCATATTGGTGGATTGCTACATTGGGATTTTTGTGGAGAATGACCAAATTATATATGTAAAGGTTATCAAGCATTGGTGAGATGATGGTTAGTAAGTTAGCACTCAACAATTTCATTTGGACGGTCTGGTGTCTGCCCGAGAGGTAGGAGGTAAACCAATTCAGTACAGTGCCAGAGGATTCCATACCGTTAGCAAGGAGGGAGAGGAGGATGCAGTAGTAAATGGTGTTGAATGCAGCAGAGAGGCCAAGGAGGACGAGGAGGTATGTGTCACCTGTATCTATGATTTGGATCGTATCATCCACTGCCTGGATGGTGGCTGTCTGAAGGCTACACTTGCAGCAGGATTTTGATTGATAGTCATTAAGGAGGTGAAGTTGATTGATAATGGCGAGTAGTTGTGTAGCAACTATTTTATCCAAGATGATGCCAAAAAGTGTGAGGTTTGTAATGGGCTGGTAGTTGGCCAAGTCACCTGCATCTAAGGCTGTTTCTTTTCAAAAAAGGATGCATTAGACCATTCTTGAGGGTGTCTGGGAATAACCCTCTGTGAGGGAGGCATTAATGATATGGAGATACGCATTGAGCGCCGTTCCTGTAAATTGTTTATTAATGGAGGCAGGGATGTTATCGTCAGAGTAAGAAGTAGGTTTGAGGGAGGCAATCATTTTTAGGAGATCCAGGTGCAAAGGGGCAATGTGCATGCTGAAGTGCAGGCGGCACAAATTCTGTGGGAAGTTGATTTGTTAGTCTCTCCGATGGTGTCTATTTATTTGAGTTGCTCGTACCTGGGGTTCGGGTAAGGGTCTTCACTACTTCAAACATGCATTTGCTCCTGTTGTAGCCTGCCACAATGGTGGGGGAGTATTAAGCAGCTTTAGCCTTGGTAATCAGAATCCTGCAATGAAGTAGAGAGATCTCAGGTTGGTGAGGTCTACAGGTTTACTGTGTTTGTGAAAGCATTTCCCTAGGGCTCTGATTGAGCTTTTGTTGGAGGTGAGCTTGGAGGTGTACCAAGAACGGATGGTTTGATCTTAGTGTGGCTGGTTTTTACGGGGGTCAGTGTGCTCCAGTTTCATAGCAGAGTTGTTGACTTATTCTAGGAGCCCTAAGGCATTCCCTTTGGGGAGGATGTCTGCAAAGTTTGATTCTGGCTCATTGACCAGGAAGGTTTTTAATGAGCGGCATTGAGTGGCATTTTAGCCTGACCTTTGTGGGCTATAGTCTAGTGAATGAATGATAGTGGGATGGTGGCGCAGTTAGATCAGTCAAGTGAGATAGGGTCTGTGCAGGTAATAAAGGAGGATGATGTGAAGACTAATTCTAGGGTGTTGCCTATTGTGTGCATGGAGGAGAGCACAATTTCTTTAAGATCCATGAAACTGGTCAGTGAGTGTGAAAAGTGTGCTTCAAGTGTGGATGCCTGCCTGTGACTGAGGGTTGTTTAAATCTCTGAAAGAGACATTATTAGAGTGGGCTAATTTGTCAGAGGAGAGAGTAAATTGGAGATGTCAGCAATGAAAGAGTCAATCCTATCTGGTCATCTGCAAATGAGGTATAAGGTGATGGATTATTTTTGTGATAAAGGGAACCAACAGGTGAGTTATTCAAAAGAGCTTGTTCGGGTAGAGGGGATGATGGACCATAGCCAATTGCTCCTGTGGATGGGTGGATGATTGCTACTCTGCTTCCTGACCTTCCTGAGTAGTCAACATGTTTGTCGGGGGGATTCTCGCGGGGCCGGCAGAGCCGTCCGCAGTCCTCCGGGCTGGGGAGGCCCCAACTCCTCCTGTGTCCCCAAAAGGAGTATGAGACACACACAAGAAGCAAGGTGCGTACTGCTGTTTATTATAATAACAGCAGGGATGGGTCTCGGCTCGTATGCATCCGATGAGACTCTCGTTGTTAGTGGGGCTCGCAGGCCCTTTTTACAGCAGTATGACGTGCTACTCGCATCACCTGGGAAAAATCGTCACAAAACCTATTGCCACTCTGGATTGGGTCCCCGAGTGGTAGGGTTAGTATATGTCCCCTATGAGAAGAAATTTTAGTGGGTAAGGACGGATCAGGTGGTACACTTGGGCTGTCCCTAACAGTTGTTACTTTAGAATTGTTACAGGGGGTCCCTTGGTGATTGGCTAAGAGTACTGGCGTCAGTAGTAGGCCCCCCTGTATTCTGATTGGTTCTCCTGCGAGCACCCAAGCCTGGGACCATCGTCGTTCCCAGCTCGCAGTGTACCTGTCATTAGCAACAATGTGCAACTATGTGTTTGTGCGGACAACGGACAGGTCTGCTCATGGGCTTGTGAGCGGGTCTTTCCCATTGCTGTAGGTGTCCATCTTGCCGCTTCGTTGTTGCAACCGGTGTCCTAAACGTGGGACCCTGGCGACTGTCTGTCTTGTGAGCGTGGCACCTTGTTAGTTCGGCCTGGTCACGTATGGAGAGACCATAGCTGGAGCAGAATTATGAGCATTAGTTTCTGTATTCCGCCTCTGAGGGCTTGGCACTTACAGGTGTAACCTTGGCGCTGAGCTCGCAGCATGCGAGTTGCAACATTGTGGCCTTGGCTGTGAGCTCTCGTTGGTGGCTCGTTCTGCATGGTCAGCACTTGTCGCTGAGAGGATTTTCATGGCGAGGCTCCTGTCTGGGACTCTTGCTTGCGGCCTACTCGGGCCTAGTTCATGGGTGGCGGTACATGATCCATAGTATGGAGGTCGCGGGGCGACAGAGTGTCACAAGCAGCACTAGATATATATGGTGGTGTCGTCATAGGGATGGGTGGCTGGGAAAAGTGTGAGCAAGCATGTATGCAAGCTCGTCATGCGTCTTGCGTTTCTGCCGAGCTGTAGAAGGCCTATGTAAAAATAACAATGATGTACGTCAGTGGGTGTGTCAGTCCCCTACGTCATAGCATTGAGTATGTTCTTTGTGTAGGTTGGTGTGTGAGTGACCGGTGTGCATGGTGGCATGTGTGTTCTCGTCTGTTGGCTATGTCGTCATGACATCTCTAATGATGTGAATACTTATGGCTGTTGTTCTAGTCGAGCTGGTCCATGTTCCAGGTGTCGGCTTGAGCTTGTCGAGCTGGTGGACACACTCCTCTTATTGTTAGGTTTCTGAACCAGGGTATTTTGTCATCTGGTAGGTAAATGAACTCCTCTCGTGGGGGATGTCTGGGTCGTGATCCCCTAGGCCATGGTCTGGACGAGATTTGGGGAAGGGTGTTATCCCATTCCCCTACTTCATGTTGGATGCAGCAGTCTTGGGGTAAGAGGATGTTGAAAACATTGGGGTAGGATTGGATAAACCATGATTCAGTGATGAACAGGGCATTAAAGTTGTTGTACAAGATGAGGTCAGTGCTCTATGCAGTGTGAGCGACTGCTCATCGAGCAATGAGCAACATGAGAGGGCATGTGTATGAGGTAAGTGGGTGTTTGATAGGGTAAGGGCTATATTAATGGGGTTCAATGGGATAGCTTTCTGGAGCTGCCCAGGGCTACCCTAGTGAGAATTGGGATGGGCTGTGGAGGGAGGAGACACATGACAATGACTTTGGTGAGAAGCAGTAGTAGATACCTCTTGGCAGGTAAAATGCAGGATAGTGTGCCTATCCCTTGATCCTATCAAGCTAGAACAGGTACAAATAAGCATGGTCCTCATCTGCATACATCGTTCGGACCCCCTTAGGAGGTCTAGTTAAATAGGTGGTGGGCAGAGAAGTAGAATGGTCACATAAGCAGCATCCTACTCCATGCTGTCAAGCTGTAGAATGTAGAGGCCAGGAAGGCCCAAAAACTGATGGTCGGTGGAGCACCGAGTGGCAGGTTATGATTGCATGACCAGCAGCATACCCAGTGTGTCTGTGTGGAGTTGGCCTAGAGTCCTTAAGTAAATTCCTGGGTGGCAAAAAAAATGCTGATGGGCGGTGAAACTACATGACCGGCAGCCTACTCAATGCTGTCTGCCTGGAGCTGTCCTACGGTCCTTAAGTAGAGGCCTGGAAGGTGCAAATTCTGATGGTGGGTGGAACAGTTCAGTGGCAGGGGTTGGTCACATCACCAACAACCTACTCAATGCTGTCTACATGTATCAGGCGTAGAATCCTTAAATAGGCCTGGAACGCACAAAGAACTGGTTGTGGCCAGTGCAACTTGGTGTCATGTGACCAGAAGACTACTCAATGCTGTCTGCCTGGAGCTAGCTTAGAGGGGATAAGTAGAGGTGCTGGAAATTACAATAACTGGGGGCAGGCGGAGAATTTGAGTGACAGGGCCTGGTCATGTGACCAGTAGCCCGCCTACACAATGGTGTCACCCTGTAGCTACCCTATAATCCTTAAGCAGAAGACTGCAAGGTGCACACAACTGGTGGTGGGCGGAGCAGCTGAGTAGCAGATCCTGGTCATGTCCCCAGCAGCCTACTCAAAGGAGGAAGGATAGCTCAGGGGCAACGAGTTTGTCTTGGAAGCAAGAGAACGTGGCACACCACAGGTATGAATCCTGATCCCACGCTTAGAAACCACTCACGGGTATAAATGAACAATAAAATAACGTTATAAATGAACAATAAAATAAAAAAATTAAAAATGCTGTCTGCCTGGAGCTGGCCTAAGTCCTAAGTGGAGTCATGGAAAGTCCTGGTCACTTGGCCAGCAGCCTACTCAATGATGTCTGCCTGGGGTTGGCCTAAAATCTTTAGATAGAGGCCAGGAAGGAGCAAAAAACTGGTGGTGGGTGGAGAAGCTAAGTGACGGAGCCTGGTCACGTGACCAGCAGCATAAGCAATGCTGTCAGGATGGAGCTGGCCCAGAGTCCTTGAGTATCGGCCAAGAAAGTGTAAAAACTGGTGATGGGCAGAGCAGCTGGGTGTCAGGGCCTGGTCACATGACCATTATCCTACTCAATGCTGTCTGTCTGGAGCTGGCCTGGAGTCCTTAAGTAAAGGCTTGGAAGGTGCAAAAAACTGATGGTGTGTGGTGCAACTGAGTGGCAGGGTCTCTTAATGTGACCAGCATCCTACTCAGTGCTTTTCTGCCTGCAGCATACCTTAAGTGGAGCCTGGGAAGGTGTTATAACTGGTGGTGGACAGAGCATCTCAGTGGCAGTGCCTGGTCATGTGACCAGCAGGAGAAGTAAAGACATCATCCATCTCTAGGCATCACCCCAGACAAGATTGTGCTTTCAGTCCCTCCACCTGCTCCCAATATTCCTCTCAGGATATCTGGCTCTGTCTAGGGAAAGGCCTCTTCTTTCAGTTACCTCTGGAAAAGGAATACTTAAGAAGAATTGTCATTAGCTCCTTCCAGTTTGAACCCACATCCGCAATTCTCTTGTCAGGTAGACATACTTCCTATGTTATATTCCCATAAACTCTCCTGTCTTCCTATGTGTTTAAAATAAAATACTCAGGAAACTTCACCCGCACAGCATAATTTCTTGCAGCAATTTCTGACTGGATAGAGCAGTGATTGGTTTGCTGCACTTAGTCACACCCACAGGAACCCTTTTCTTTTCTTGGACTGGTGTATTGAGGTCTTCCAGCCATAAGAGGAGTAATGCATGAATGAAGCATAATCATACAGTTTTGGTATAATAAAGTTGACAGCTTTTGTTTTACAGTACATGACAGCTACATTATATATATTGTGCCCCCAGGTAAAAGAAATGTGCTATTTATCATGTCCTAATTTATAGCAACACTTAAATATGAAACGGTTTTGTTCAGAAATATACTAATTATCATATGTGATATACAATGTATGCTCTGGTCATCATTTCCTTGGAGATATGAAATTAACAGTGCAGATTTTATGCAACTTAATAAAACACATTTTGGGCCTGTTATACATTATTTGTATGATATTTCAGTGTAAAGCCATTATGGAGTCATAATGTTTATTGGACAGCTTTACATTGCATTAGATACTGGCTTATTGGAGAGGGGGCACAAGGAGCAGGATGGCTCATCAAAGTGACCTTGACATAGGTATGGCTTCATTCTCATAATGTAGGAACATGTGGGATGCAGTGCTTCTCAATGTTTCTTTGAAATATGTTTAAACTACATTGCCCTTTGTGCACCAGCTGCAGGCACCAGACTCACTTTAGCATGGGTCACCTGTTGCCTTGAGTTCCTTTTGTACTCATGACCATGACATGTTTGATGTTGTAGATGTATTAAACTCTGTCTTTATGCTGGACAGTATTGCCAACTCCTTTGGATGCAAGCAACATGTCATTGGTTGGACAGATATGGAGGTTTTGGTAAAGCGGCTATATAGCTAATGTGTGCTTGCATGACCATAGGCTGCATATAACCTGACACAAGAGATGGAGCAGACATGTACAGTTACTAGATGGAACTGTTAAGTTACTAGACTCAGGAGACACATTCATGATGTCAGTTTAAAACCTTTGTACACTACATTATGATCATCTTCCCAATCTATGCTGGGTGAGGCTTATTTTTGTTTTTTGTAGTTGGCAATGTGAGAAAGAATCATGCATAGTGCAAGGGCAAACAGGGATGAGACCCAGAAGGTTGTTATTGTGGCACATGTGTGCATTCCTTACTTTTGAGCCCCTTGATGTCTGTAGTTCCTTGTATTCCAGATGTTGCTTCCTCCGGGCCAGTATCTCCTCTTCCCTGGCTGTTCTTTACAGCCTAGTTGGTTTCCTCTGAGGGCATCCAACACGGCAATCTGGCAATGTTTTTCCGTCACCTGGTGCCTTTCGTCTAACCATCTCTTCTTGACTGCCTCCAGAATGTGTGACTCTGGCATTGATGTCCTGTGTAGACTTCAGCCAGTGTGTGGTCATCTGACCAATGGTGGAGTGGCCGACTGGTGTCTTCAACATCATTTATTTTTGCTTGATGACAAAGGTCACCATGTCTTCCATCTCTAGCACTATGAAGTTCTGCTTCTTGCGGGATTTTTTAGGGGCATTCTTTTTGCTTTCCATCAAGGTCTCAGAGGGGAAGGGGACCCCTAAAGGTTTGCCTTATACGATATTGACTTATGTAAGGTGAACGTGTTTGATGCTGAAATTGATGGTTGGGGTTTCTGCCTTATCAGCTACGTACCAGGTGTTTGATGCTTACTGATCGCATTTTGGACACTGACATGGGAGCAATAGGACATTTGATGACATGATTGTTTACATGTGGTTGCCTCGTGAGCTTGTGATTGCACATTATCATAATGTGCAAGTGGTTTTAGGGGTGGATTAGAGGTGTTATTTTCTAAATGTTGGCTTTTTATTTTTAAGTCTGATTGAGGTGTGATGCATGTGAACTGAAATTCGTTTATTGAATTCTTAAACAATTGATGATGCTCTTTAATTTAAAATGTTCTCAATAAATATCAGTTTACAATGTACGCTGATTATATAAAGTGTGAGCTCTTAATTTCTCATCCAATTTCCTAATAGGATAATCAACCCATCATTTTAAATGATCTCCTTTTTTTAGCATTTTTGTAAACATCAATTACAAATTCTATACATATAATTCACGGACATATTTTCAAATGCAGTAGCCTTTTCAAATTCCTATCCTCTCAAAGTCCTTCACAGTGTTGGGAAACACCCCCAACTCCCCAAATGTGAGAGGAAGTACATATTAAGAAAATCTCTATAGATTGAACTGTGGACCTGTTAAAATGCTAATGGCCCCAGTTACAGGTGCATCATTGTTGGGAAGCAGTGTGATCATCCCAGGCTCCCAAGAGATTCAGGGTGAGACAAAGGCCTTGAAGCGTGTTTTAGATGCTTGGACAGGCTCTAGGGGTAGAGGGGTGTCGGTAAGAACCGGTTTCATTGGAGTTAGTGCATGTGGCGTGATAGGGTGTATTCTGTGCAAAACGCCATCAGAGAAATAGTAGCAATTTTGAAATTGGGGCCTAACGCTGCGCTGCAGCCAGGACAGTCGGCCTGGCCAAGTACGTGGAATTATGTGTGCACAGGCGGCAATACGTTGTAATGTGGGCAGCAGTGAGAAAGGCCAGAGATTTATACATTTTCCATTTCCTCATTCGGCCAACATTCATATCTCAGGAGGAATGTGCCCTGCAAGGCCATGAGGGGGCTGAGAGCTCCCTGTGAAAAGTTATTCTGTGAGAAGAAGGTCACGAGTCTCCGAACTTCCCCAGTCCCAGCTTTAGGATATAGTGCCCAGATACTCCCCGTCCCAAGACCCCGGCATTACAAGGTATTAGCCGATTTCAGACCACCACCAATAAAGCTGTTACATCCCCAATCAATCAGAAAAGATCAGAAAGCAGCAATGGCTTCCCCACCACTATGTCATGTGATTTGTGCTGTGAGTTGCCAGGAGGTGCAATGCAACAAAGATATAAACCAAGGTATTTTTCCTTTGAACGGCGCTGTCGTATCTGGGATTGAGCTGGGTTTGCAAATGAGAGTGACCTCAAAAGTATCCTCCTAGCCCATTTCTGCAGTATCAGGTGCTCCTTATGGAAGAGATAGAGAATGCATTGATTTTCTTCTTATAATGGCTAATTAACATCAGCTTAACTTCCGATGACATCCCAGGCAAAGCCCACGTGGAAGGAGATGGACAAAAGGGGCTGGGACCAATGGCCTGGCATCTCTTATGGAGCAGGTAGCCTATGTATAGGGTCACACCAACCAGCCGTTTGGATTTGTAACCTATGTATTTTATGTCACTGATGACGCTGTGTACCTTTCTAATGTGTTAATTCTTCTGATTTTTCCAGAGCACTCCATGGCAGCAGAGTCCTTTGCTGGCGTGTCTTTGAATCTTTTGTGGAAATAAACCTTGTGAAAGAGATGTGCTGGGCCTTTTTCACTAGTGGGTTGTATTTTTTTCGGGTGTGAGCATTGGGGGGTTACTCTACACCCTTCCTGCTTTATGTGAGCAGCAAGGGCGAGAGACACATTTATGAGAGCACTGCACGAAGAAATGTGGGCAGCAACATATAGCTGCAATACATATTAATAGCCCACTCCATAATACATAATGGAGTAGGCAAATAGTGAGCAGTAGTGCATTAGGTTTGACACACATGCATAAGGAGAGAAGGATGCAAAGGACATCACAAGCAGTGGGAAATCCTTTGGTTAGTAATATCACATGTAGAAGTTACGTCACCCAGTACCAATCTATTTTACTGTCTATTAATTGCATTAGAATTTGGATTGCACATATAAATATATACCGTACGATGTTCATTCAGAGCCAGATCTTTTTTTGCCTCTGATGCTTGCCCAACAAAACTCATTGACAACTCTGGGGGGGGCTGTAAAGGAATAAAAGTGGTATGGGGCGTGGGGAATACGTAGAGGTAGTTAATAACTGCAAAGGGAGGATTGGGGGAACACCCCACCTCATTTAAAAAAAAAGATTCAATTCAGCCAAAAACCAGCAGCTAAAATGACATAGAAACCAAATATACATATAGCTGCACAGGGAATGGTCAGAAGCACTGGGCGAAGCAGGTTCCCAAACTCCATGCAAGCGGGCAAATTAACAAATAGAGTTCTTACACAATAATTAAAAGTTGCAAGGTGAAGGCCTACGTTTGGTAAGAATAAGGTAGTGCAGTGAGTTATGGAAAATTGCAGCAGAGAAACACACTGCCCCCTGTCGGAAAATGGACACATGGATAGAAGCTACAAGTACCAAGCAACAGGTGTACCTCGTCGAAAGAAGCACAAAGATACCTGTTCAAATGCAGGGAATAGAGTAGAGTATCATGGAAGGGGGGGGGAATGAGTGACCCTACTGTTCCAAAACCAACTATATTTATACAACTTAAATAAGCCATACATCCACACATAAAAGTACATTCAAGATTGCACACGGTCTTGAAACAAAGGCCAAGAAATAAGTCTCATGAGATCATGTAGTCCCATGATGGGCAAGTGAGGACATTTTCAGAAAGGTGAAACATCTTTCTGAAGAAAAGTCACAATATTATCTGTCATTTGTACAGTCACAAGGCTGAGAAAGATCAGAAGGTGCCAAAATTTGGGTCCCATGAGAAAGTGATGAGGTATTAGTTTTTTTGCCACAATGTCTGCACCTCGCAAAATAAATGGCTAATTGAGGTGGAGGAAGCCCACCATGGAAAACTTGAGGCTGGCTAGCCAATGGGGAACTGATTTGCATGTTGCAAAAAGTAAGAATTTACAACAATCAATTAGGAATGGAGAAGCTGGATAAACTGATTAATAGGTCATCATTCAGAGGAGGTCATTAGATTGGTCACGAGGGGTAGGTTAGGCCAATAGAGCTAAGTATTGTATAGAAAGGTTTAGGGAACAAGAACCACTGTGCATTCACTGAATAAGAATTTATATGTACCTAGAAATATTGTCAACAAAATTATGTCACTCCCATAAAAAACACTATTTATTGACGGCACATTAAATGATGCTTGTATTATGACCAGCCAATACATCATGTAATAAACATTTGTTTTTTTTGCTACTCATGCATATGTATTGTCCTTGGATTGCTGTTTTGGCTATTCGGGTTTTTGGGCCTTCCTTACAACAGCAAACACTCAAGTAACTGATGTGTGAAAGGCATATTTTACAAAATGGCCACCTAATGAAAGTACTGTGCAGTATGGTTAAAAAAATAAAAGAATCCACGCTAAGTAAAAAAAAGTTCACACATTTTCACAAACCTTGATATGTCAGCCCCATCCTCTGCATCACAAATTAATTAACCAAACATTTGATCCATTGAAAATGTATTAGTTTGTATTTTAAGCAAACCCCCCAAAAGGTAGGGACTGATGAAACTAAACTGCATATTTGTAAAAAACGTAGTTACAGTAGTAGAGAATAAAAGTCCCTTATTCCACTTTAATATTCATTCTTGCACGTTAGTAGGTTTCCCATTGAAAAATAAGCCAGAAACTAAAAGCAGCTGAATGCAAGTGACAGTATTCATATTAAAGGATGATATAGTATTAGTATGCTTTTTATTAAAACATTATTAAAAACTATGCAGTAACCTCTTAGAATACATAGCAAAAGAGGTCCAACACGAGATGACACTGATGGTCACATAGGGCCTCATTACGACCCAGGCGGTAAGGGGTTTACGGCAGCGTTAACAGCGCCGACCCTTACCGCCTGATTACGAGGTCCCCTAGCGCCATGTTGCTTTTAACACCTGCTTTTAGCAGGTGTTAAAATCCATGTCGCTAAGGGACCATGGAGTAAATTACGCCACCGTAATTTACGGTGGCGTAATTAACGCCTTCCCCACTCCCATTATGCCCTATGGGGCAAAAATGGGAATGGGAAAGGGTAAATGGGGATTGGGGACTTACCGCCCCGCCAAGGTCGGAATGGGGCGGTAAGTCCGCCAACCACCATGGCGTAAACGTAGTTTACGCCATGGTGGTAAAGTCACGGCCCAGGCGGTAACTTACCGGCTGGGTCGTAATGAGGCCCATAGAGTACAGATTGTGATGCCCTCCTCAACATTTCTCAAGAAATCCAACCAATTCTGCAACAAGGCGAACAACTGAAAGAGATTATTTTCTGAGAATCCCCTCATTGCTTTCAGACAGCCAGCCAATCTGAAAGCAATAATTATAAGATGCAAACTACATCCAAACAGCACTGAACATTAGACCATGCCATTCATAAACCAAAGATGCCTAAACTGTCCACATTTTGAATACAATCAAGATACTACACATAGGAAGACCCCTAAACGATGTACATCCAACAACAATTTTCATTTGACTATATGCAGAGAATGCTGAGAATGCCTCTAGAGCAGCCAATATGTAACTGATCAACAACTACTTAAGCACATGAACCTCCAATGTCAGAGCATCAGGCAATGCATACAGGACAGCCCAGTTGGTGAAGCAAACCATACACTTGATGTTATTACAATTGATGTACTCTGTAATTTTGGGGTGATTTCAGGACTGGCATAGACAGGAAACCCTATGAATTTAAATGCATGCACATGTTCAATACACTGACAGAGAAAATGAACAGACATCAGAGTTTCATTAATCACTATCCCAACTGACAGACAAAGGTGCTACTGATATATATCATTCTAAAATGTTCACAAACAAAATATTCTCCCAGCAATTGTCCAATGATTCACACAACAGATGTAGCGGTCAAGTGGTGCAAGCTAAGTGGTCTGCCGTGGTGCCTTGCATACTGTGTCTCTGACATGAGGACTGGAGTCCCTTCTCTACATCCAATTTTGGAGGCGTCGCCATGCCGAGCGAAGCTCTGCTTTTCTTCTGATAAACCGCATTAGACCGGTGTACGCAGAGCAGTCAAGTGGTGCAGGCTGAGTGGTCTGCTGTGGTGCCTTGCAGATTGTGTCTCTGACCTGAGGACTGGAGTCCCTTTTCTAAATCCATTATTGGAAATGCGGCCGTGCCAAGCGAAGCTCTGCTTTTCTTCTGATAAACCACTTTAGACATCTGAATGCAGAGCGGTCAAGTGTTGTGGGCTAATTGGTCTGCCGTGGTGCCTTGAAGACTGTGTCTCTCACCAGAGGACTGGAGTCCCTTCTTTACATTCATTATTAGAGGTTTGGCTGTGCTGATTGAAGCTCTGCTTTTCTTCTGATAAACTGAATCAGACCGCGGAACAGGAAGCAGTCAAGTGGTGTGGGCAAAGTGGTCTGCCGTGGTGCCTCGCAGGCTGTGTCTCTGACCTGAGGACCAGAGTTCCTTCTCTACATCCATTATTGGAGGCATGGCCATGCCGAGCGAAGATCTGCTTTTCATCTGATAAACCCTATTAGACCACAGAAGGCAGAGCGGTCGAGTGGTGCAGGCTAAGTGGTCTGCTGTGGTGCGTCTCAGACTGTGTCTGTGACCTGAGGACTTGAGTCCCTGCTCTACATCCTTCATTGGGGGTGTGGCCATGGCGAGCGAAGTTCTGCCTTTCTTCTGATAAACCGCATTAGACCACAGAATGCAGAGCGGTCAAGCGGTGCAGGTTAAGTGGTCTGCTGTGGTCTGCCAGAGGACTGGGAGGAGCATGGAGCATGATTCAACTATCGCTCTCTCCTTCAACATTGACTTGCCTAGCTGCCTTGCTTTAAAATTATGACGGGTTTACGCAGCAGTAAGTCTACGGGCTGGAAGCCAATAACCCCCGATGAGTGCACAGGAGGTGGGGGTTCTTAACTTGCAATGGCAACATTTCCCACTGCTAAGGGAACTAAATGATGTGCCTACTAGTAACTATCACAAGAGTGAAAATGCTGATTGCTCAGTTTCATGAACCCACGCTGATTCAGAGGATTTAATGGATCGCATTGGTTGAACCTTGTTTCGGATGTGTCTATTTTGGCGACTGTAATTTCCTTGGAACTTGCAAAAAGATTGCACCTTTCTTTTGGTGGTCCTTCCATACAATCTTATCATGGATCCCCGTTCCGCCCACTGGTCATGGAGGAGGACAAACTTTATAAGGCATCTCCTTATCAACCTGTGCCCCCTATGTTGGAGGCAGATCTACTATTTTCCATGGTTCTCCATTAATGTCGGAAGCACATAATTTTTTCAACCTTGCAGGGCGAGCTCAAACAAACTGCTCATCCCCAACTCTTGAGAAAAGGCCGATGTGTGATCCTAAGAGTAACCCATTATGGGTCATGATTATCTGGGTCAGGAAGACCTCTTTCTGGTTTTATCCAGAATATTGGATAAAATGGATATGACGTGAACACATATGAACTAAGAGAAGTCCGATCATCCTTAAAGACCTGCTTGCTAAAATTGACTTTATTGAAGGTTTTATTTTGGCATTGAGCGCCCCAGGGGAAATTTATAAAAAATATGTTGCATGGAGGTGCACCTACAACTGTGAATTATGTGTCTGTTGCTGTTAAAACCTCATGGGCTGATTCCTCTTTTTATCCTGCCAAAGCAAGTAAGCCAGTAGGCCTAGATGAGGGAGAGGGGGCATGTTGCCAGATCCACTTACAAAAGGTCTCTGAATCACGGGCTACACTGCTTCCTGAAACAATCCCCTTGCAATTGATACCGGACAAAGCAGGTGGGCTGGTGCCCCCTTCCACAGTGACTGCTGTGGAAGTTTCAGTAGTGCCTGTGGTAGTTGGCTATAGAAGGAAGAAGAAAGCTAAGAATACCACAAAAATCATCTTGGCACCTTGCATAAATATTAGAGGCTTGCTTACATTTTTACGATATTTGAAGGCACAGACGGAAGTATTCCCTGAAGAAGGGGATGGTCAGGATGGCTTTCCGACAACCCAGGCATCACTATCTAAGGTGGGGGGGGGTACCCATTACTCAGCTACCATGGCCTACAACAACAGGTGGTCAGCTGTCTTCAGTTGAATGAGAAGTAAATAAAAAATCATTGATCACAGCATATCTTAAACCAAAGATGGCTGAAGTGGCCGAGGATGGATTGAATATCTCTCTCTGTCAACATATCCTATGGAATCCAACAAGGAGGCCCCTGAGGCCTGCTTGCCAGAGAAGCTCAATTCCATGATACAGCCCAAGGTAATGGCAGATATTAGTGAAGGAGTGTCAAGTCCTTGTGTGGCCTTCAGTCCCATTCCCCAAAAACTTGAGTCCACAGCCCATCCCCTAGAGCCAGCAGGGGTGTTTGCCCAGTCACTGGTTACGGGATCTCTGAATTTCTTAACTATGCAAGAAAGGAGGAAGTCTCTGGCACAAGGATCTGGGTTCGGAGGTTTGTCAACAGGGTCAGCCAGATTTTCTAGGGGTCCTCCAGGGGGTTCTACATTTAGACTACCAGAGAGGGGTGAGGCAATGAGGTCGGACAGGGGCCTTTGCACCCACGCACGGCTCTGCCATTGGGGGATCCGTTGAGTTATCTCTGTCTAAACTGCTAAGGTTAAAGAGCTTTACCCCTTAAATTGACAATATATTTTGGCATTATTTGGTCATTTAACCAGCCTTCAATCGCTTTCCTCAAAAGATATTGCCCGAATTTTCCTTCTAGACCTCCGACGTGTTGACATGATCAAAATTGGCTTCTATTCAAAACTCGTTTACAATCTAGTCATGGCTCAGGGCAAACATTTGTCAAATATGGGGTATTCGCTATATGAGGTTTGGTTGCATGATATTTCAGACAGACTTCTTCAGGGTGGAGATGGTGACTACGAGTTTAATCCATGTGAAATTTTTAAAAAGAATGTACAATTGGCTACTATGAACGCGACCAATGATGATCTACCACGGATGACGAATCGTCATGTGACGTATGATTGGTCTCATTTAATAAATTCCATACACCAACATAATCCCTTGAAAACCGGTACTCACTGAATGGCCACAGTGAGAATTGTATTGTGGAATACATGTGGGTTTAGTCATCTTTGCTCGAATAAGAAACTCTGGAATGAGGCAGACCTGATATGCATCCACAAATCTCTTATGCTTGACATCCTCCTAGTGGATGGTTTTACTGTTCTACATGAGCCTGCAGGGAAGGGGCCTAAAGGTCGACCATATGGTGGTCTAGTTTGCGCTTGCTGTGTTTCTCCTGGCTCTAATATTGAAGATATTTGTGTGGGCCATCCTGACATGCTAGGCTGTGAAATAACATGGTTTGATCCATCTGTTCAAGTTTTACGAGTTTTATTTTAATCCTACATCAACTGTTTTAACAGATTTCTTAGCATCTAACATTAATGTATTTGATTAATATTTTTTACTAACTAATGTGTTTTGTAATTCGGTTTTGTAATTCAGAATGTTTGGACTAGGCGTTTCTCTCAATCCGCGAGAGCTCGAAGGCTACTATTTCGTGCCTTTTTAGATAGTTTGGATCTGGTTCTCCTGAATGGGAACTCTCTAGATGATATACCGCCTAGTTATACATGGTCAAATGGCCTTCACAAATCCATTTTGGATTTTGTGTTTGTGTCTGCCCAGTTTTTCCTTTTATTGATAACTTCACTGTTGATTCTGTCATGGCCAGTGATCATTCACTCCTTAGGGCATACTTTGGTGGCATCAGTATAACTGATCTTCCTGAACAACTTTCGAATCCCATTAACATATATCTACTGAACCATGAAGTAATATGGAGAGCAAAGTATGCCTGTCTGTTCAATGCTAGATTTGATCAGGATTTTTTGGGGCGACTTTTTGCAGATATGTGTCTGCATCTATTTTCTCCCCATTTGCAGAGTATGCTTGTTGCCCTTATACCATCTTTGACTCTCAGAAGGGACATTAACCCCTTGGTACTTTCACATAGGTTTAATACTGAGGTTCGACCAAGGAAGAAGCAGCTGAGAGGAACACCATAAAAATGGGCACCAATGTGGTTCGAATCATAGCCAAGCTTAAACAAACCTATAGGAATTGGTAAAGGACCACCGTGCCTTGCTTTTACAGAATGATGCAGAAAATATGCTTATGACTTTGTCCTCTCGAAAAAACGGCTACTTTCTGGAGACTTATCCAAGGGGGGGGGTGGAAATTTTGCTGCAACATCAGCCCATTTCAGGCCACGAGTGGGAGTACTATTTTAGTAACTTGTATGCTGCTGTAAGCTGCACTGAGGTTTGTTTGTTAATGAAACTGGGGTTCTCTTGGGTGTTGAGACGTGGAACCTTCTGGATATTGTTCCAGTAGGAATACATGCAACGATAAATGCCCCTGGAACTGATGGTTTATCCAACTTAACACTAAAATCAGTTGTTCTGTAATGTGGTTGGGCGGACTACGTGCCTGGATACTTGGAGAGAGGCAACTTTGGTAGTAAATTACAAAAAGGGTAATAGGGCAAATCTCCCTTTTGGATGCCTCCTACAAGATTTCTTCTGGTTTCTTATTGCATGCACTGGAGAGATGGGCTATTTCCGCTAACAGGTTGGATTGCAATCAATCTGATTTTCACAAGGGAACAAGCACAGCCCTTAATTGCCTTGAGTTACAGCTTCTGAAGATCCAGGTGTTCCAATCAAAGCACACAATTAATCTTTCTTTTCTTTATATTACCAAGGCATTTGATTGTGTGTATCAAAACAAACTTTGGGGGATGATTAGGCTATGGGGCTGTCCTGAGGGCTTGGATCAAATGCTGGAACTTGTACATAAAGTATTAAAATCAAGGTCAGGTTGAACAAAAATTGTATGTATTTGGGGTTGATCACTGTGAAATGTGGCTTACATCAGGGATGTGTTCTCTGCCCTTTTCTTTTCAACTTATACATCCTGGGAATTAGGGCAGCATTGGATGGGCCAGGGTTTAACTCCCCGAGTTTGAGATGTGTGAAAATTCAGTACCTCCTCTACGCAGATGATCTTGTTTTATTTGACCACACAGCAGTTGGACTACAGAAGTCTCTTGTGCGGCACAGGATTTCTTTAGGGACGTTGGGCTGGACATAAGCATCACTGAATCCAAAGTTTTGATTTTTAACCGCAGAAAGATCTTGTCGGATAGGCCTAACTATGGATGGTATATTGATGTCAAGAAGCTGCAGCTGGTCACTGATTTTAAACACCTTAGTGTTGTCATTAGATCAAAGCGGTCAGTCTCGCCTGCAATCAAGGAATTAAGATTAGAAGCAATTACAGCGGCTGCCCAACATCGAGTGCTAGATGCAAAATATGGCAGTCTTTTGTTAGTACCTGCACTCAAACTATACAACCAGGAGATTGTTCCGAAATTAATTTATGGGGCAGAGGTCAGGGAGGGTAATTTGAATTAGGCCATGGAGGAGGCTTTCATTTGCAAGCAATTTCTGAATCTTCCAGGAGGTACTCCATTTCCCTCTGTTAAACATATCCTGGGCATCACATCACTTGACATGAAAGCTCTTTGGAGACAAATACTTCTTTTGCGATCCATAATGTTTCTACCAATAACCACACATTTTACTCAACTTAACACATTGCTCAATCTGGGTGATTGTGTGGCTCTTAAGGCCTGGGTAAACTTTGTTCGTATTGTGGTTGCTGAGAAATCTATATCTCTGAAACATTTTGATCTTAACCCAGCCAAGGTCAAGAAGTTACTTATTGAAGAAGACTGGATTAAAAATAGGGAAATTCTCTGTTCCTATGAGTTGTTTGAGCACTTCTCTATGGATATTAAATCTTTTGATTCTCCCCAGAAATATGTAACCAATCAAAAAACCTTAGAAATGTATGACTATGCATCCAAATAAGTTTACTTTTAACTAACAATATCGTAGGTGGTCGGTCGGGGGGTCCCATTGACTGATCGCCTGTGTTGCTGCTGTAGACTTAAAGGTGAAACCATGAAGCATCTTATTGTGGAGTGTTCAGCCCTAACTGCTCTTTGTGAAGAAACTTTTAAATCCTATTTTATTATAAGCCCTCTTTCAACACTGGAAGATTCTTGGTGGAATGTATTAATTAATCCCAATGATAGGCTGCTAATTAACGTAATACATCTACAGAAGTTGCTCTTATCTTTATATGAAATTTCTCTGTTTTAAAGATGAACTTTTTTACTTATGTTCTAATATGGACTATTTGTAATTTTAGTGTTTATGTACTATCTGGTAATGTGAATATGTGTGTAAAGTTTTTTAAACTAATTCACACAATAATCGAATGAAAAAATAAAATATGTGATGGTTTTCATCTCACTTTCCCCTAATAATAGTATGTTATGATTTCCAATTCTTCTCTTTTTGTAACCCCCACTGAACCTGAATTCTTATTTTAGTTGGACATAATTTGAAAGAAAATATTTACCACTGTCAAGACTGATGCATTCAATTCACGTCATTCTTGATGTGGAGGTATTCAGAAAAAGCATAACATGTTTGGGACATCATACCACAACAATGCCCATTACACGTTATATGTCTACCATGAGCTGAGGCTATCCATATTAGGCACCCAAACTTATGTCGCTATGTGCCTACTTCTGTCTGCATGTTTTGAGTTAGTTCCCCATAACATGAGGCGAGGCTGTCCAGATTGGGCACCCAAACTTATGTCAATATGTACTGCATGGTTTGAGTTAGCTCCCCGTACCATGAGGTGAGGCTGTCCATATTAGGCACCCAAACCTATGTCGCTATGTACCTACTTGTATCTGCATGTTTTGAGTTAGCTCCCCATACCATTAGCTGACGCTGTCCATATTATGCACCCAAACATATGTCGCTATGTACCTACTTGTCTCTGCATTCGTTGAGCTAGCTCCCCGTACCATGAGGTGAGGCTATCCATATTATGCAGCAAAACCTATGTTGCTATGTACCTACTTGTATCTGCATGTTTTGTGTTAGCTCCCCGTATTAGGAGGTGAGGCTGTCCAAATTGTGCACCCAAACCTATGTCTGGTGTTAACCTCTGTAACCACCTTCTTCAGCAAAATTATTCATGTAATGGCTGTAACCTATAAGTAACCAATGGAACCACTGTCTTAAGGCCGATCCCTTTGGGCTATGTGCGCTATTTAAATGACAACAAAAAATAAAATATTAAGTCCATCCTAATGCTTCTATATACTTTTTCACAAACACACACACATAATGTTTAATAGGTATACTGGCACATCACCGGTTACCCTGGAAACTAAAAGCAACTCATTGTAGCTGTTTGTGTCAAGGTTTTCCTGATAATGTCAAACCCAGTTCCACTTCCTAAAACATATAACCTATTGCAATGCCTTAAACTCTAATCTAATGTTATTTTACAATTAATAATGTTTTGAATTTTCTTGCTTTTTTCAGCATCCAGCTCGGCAGACAGCACACATTAAGTTGATCCACCCACTTTTTATTATTAATTCCTACAGATATTCACCTCCAAGTTTGGATTATTCTCTCACTGAACGCTTTTTTACACAAAGGACATTTAAAAACCCTGGCACATAATGTATTAAGTATGTGATTTCCACTGGAAATTCTGTTCTGTGCTGGCTCAAACAGCAACCATCGTGGCATCACAATTGAAACACAATAAGTGATAACACACCAGTAGTGATATAATGTTCTCATTACAGGTCAGTACTAATGTCACAACTAGTCTGTAAAAACAATATTATTTACATGCTTTTCCACAAGCATTGTTCTAAATGCACTAGCGTTTATCTACGTCCTAAATCAATTAATTTAAAACCTAAATATACTGTTGTATTGCAGTCACACTTTTTCATTTGGAAAAGATTATTATTGTATTCAGTACAACTATAGAGTGCTACTACATTCTAAATGTTTCCATGTGTTTACTATTCACTGTATTGTTTTAACAAATGCGATACTATTCAAAATGGTTTTCTAAACATACAAGCAGGATGTATTCTTACATATGATGAATGTAAGTATTGAAAGAGTAAAGCTGTAAAAGTTTGCAAAAGCAGCTTATAATGCAGCAGCCTTCCCTCACAGCACAAACTCCCTCTCTGAGTTCAAAAATATATATGAACTCTTAACCTTAACTGAGAAGGTTAGATTAAGAGTTTGTACATCCAATTGTTAGACATCTCTGGAGTGGCTTGAATGCAGCCAATCAGACTGAGTTGGATGAATATAAATAACAAGAGATGAAGGAAGCTGGTGTGCCCGCTTGCACAGTGTCCGCAAACAAATGCAGTTGTTCACAGATGAATTGCACATGCCATCAGGGCACTGTACCATGCCTTTATCACACCAAGGAGGGAAAAAAAGACTGTTTGATGCTCACAGACACTCGTCCCTACAAGGAGACCACAAAAGGAAGAATCACAAGTTTGAAAAAAAAAAGAAATTAGTAGTACACTTCACGGCATGCATTGCTTACATTATGGAGCAGAACAAGAATATTGTATGTAACTGGGCAGGTGTGGATTGATGGACATATATGTAAAGCATTTTATAACAAAAACAGCTGCAAGCTGGAGGTGAATGCTCCATGGCAGGGCCAAACGCGAGATTCGGTGGAGCAGTAAACATGCAGCAGTAATAGCATTACTGCCACATTTTTACTGCTCCGCCTAGATCATTATGAGGCCCTTAGTTTCTACCAACCCCAGAACTACTTGTCAAATGTCTATACACAGCAAACAATAATGCAACTAGAGATTCAACATGTTAAAAAACACCAAACAATGCTCCATCATAACCAAAGGAGAGTATACTGGACTCATTCTGTAAAAGCAAAAGGAAATATCGAGGCTGAGTACCCCAAAAGGAACTACACTAAACACGGGCTTATAAAGATTCACAGATCTTTATTCTATAACTGTACAGTTTACAAAGAAACAAAGTATCAGATAGCTATCTGGCCCTCAGTACATCACAGTGAATACCAGCTCTTTCGGTGTGAGAAGTGAGAGGTACTGGACGTCTAAACATTTACACATTTTATACATTTCCAATGTCCAGCCCCCCACATGTTAATGATACTCGGTCTAGGATTCGTGCCGAGTTCACTTCTAGTTTGTTCAACTATATGCATGTGGATTATCTTCAGTTTGTACAAGTCACAATGGCAACAGTGTATTCTCGGATTTAACAGTAAGTCTTAAAACACGTCCTGTACAATGTAGTTCAACAAGTGTCCACGTTCAGTATTAAGACAGCATTGTAGTTGGCGCAGGTAATCCTCTGTCTACAAGTCAGGCATGGGACAAGGTCATTTTACTTGACCCAAACATTCGGCCAACGGACAGTGTAGACATTAACTTATGTACAAAGGTCAGGATGACTCAGTTAAAAGCAGGAAACACTGTCCACCATTTTAGAACACAGAACTACTTTGGAGTGGAAATCAAAATGGCGGACGGACCTAAAATGGCAGCTAAATCGATCTAAGATTGGAACTTTGCTACACGATTTTCTTCGCAGAGCGACTGGGTTTAGGGCAATATATACCATAAAGGAGGCACAATATGATATCCCGTTTTACAATACCCTCCTCTATCAATTTCCAGAGATTCTTTTTCAATGTTCATTCTCAGCGCACATTGCATCACATGATAGAGACAAGAGGGGTCATGGTCTGGCCTGTGACCAGGTCCCAGGCTCACTTCTCCAAATCCCTAACTATAACAAAGTCACAAAACCAACAGACTAATTGAGGGCCCAGAGCCTGCCATGCAGCCATGCCCTGTGTCCACTTTTCCATGGCCCTAATTATAAAAAAAAACACATCATAAACCAAGATACAAAAAATAGTCTCATTGTACTTCATAGCTGCAGTTACACTTTTAGCTCTGCGGCCTTCTACTTCCTCAATCCCAACCAGTAGTTTGTGGCTGTTTGCAAATATGTAATGTAGCTCACAAAAATGTGTGTGTCTTGGATGCCCACACTAGTATATTGACAATTACTATTAATGGAACATTTCAGGAACAACAGCATAGCCCCTTATCAAGTTTCTGGGCCAGAAAAAGATGATGGGGGTAATTCATAGAATTAAGCGCCGAAGTGGCGCACGTGGCTGGCACACAGAGGGAGCGCGTGCCAGTGTGCACCAGACATGCGCCAAAACCCATTTTGACGCACAGCGTATTCATGGATATTAACATTCATAATCAGCCATGGCGCAGGGTGGCGCAGCGACCCTGCAGCAGCGCCAGTTACGCCCCCAACCCCGCCCTGTGCGCCAAAAACATCGCACAAATCCAGTACATGGTGCAAAGGCCAGTGGACCAGCATACAGCCCCCCAACCACGAAAACGCGTAGAAAACTCCTTGCGCACCCCTCGGAATACGCGTACCCTGCTCGCGCCAGCAAAATCTCATGGAAAACACCACGCGCACCCCTCAGAATATGCATACCGAGCTCGCGCAGGCGAAATCGCATGGAAAACTCCCCACGCACCACTCTGAATACGTGTACCCCGCTCGTGCCAGCGAAATCACATGGCAAAAGTCCCCCCTGTGGTGTGGGCGACCTGTGGAGGATTCCCAGGGGTGAAGGGCTGCCTGCGGGCATGGTCAGGGTGGATGGGCTGCCTGCGGGGCATGCCCAGGGGTGATGGGCTGCCTGCGGGTCATGGTCATGGTGGATGGGCTGCCTGTGGGCATGGGGAGGGTGGATGGGCTGCCTGTGCGTATTTCGGGTGTGCACATTGAGTTTTACACACAGTTGCCCTGGCGCGATCGGGGTACGTCTATTCCGGGGGTGCGCGGGGAGTAATACATACAATTTGGCGTTGTTGGCCCTCCCGGGTGTGACCCTCCCCATGCCCTGCAGGCAGCCCACACCACAGGGGACCACCCTATGCCCCGAAGGCAGCCAATGTCCTCAGACCATGATCCGCAGGCAGCCCAAATGGTACCATGCACTTGGGAGCCCCGACACATGTCCCCAACCCCAACCCCAGTGATGGGCACCTGACAGCAGGCCCTGACTCATGTCCCCCCACCCCAGGTGACGGGCACCTGCCAGCAGGCCTGACTCATGTCCCCCACCCCACCCCCAGTGACGCCCACCTGCCAGCAGGCCCCGACTCAGGTCCCCCACCCCCAGTGACAGGCACCTGCCAGCAGGCCCTGACTCATGTCCCCAAACCCACCCCCAGTGACGGGCACCTGCCAGCAGGCTCCGACTCATGTCCCCCACCCCACCCCCAGTGACGGGCACCTGCTAGCAGACCCCGACTCATGTCCCCCACACCACCCCCAGTGACAGGCACCTGTCAGCAGGCCCCGACTCATGTCCCCAACCCCACCCCCAGTGACAGGCACATGCATGCAGGTCCCGACTCATGGCCCACCAAACACCACATCATAACAAAACGGACCAATGGCACTAATGCCAACCCAAATCCCCCCCGCACCCCAGTACAAGCACACAACCATCCACTGCACCCCCTCCCAAATCACCCATGCCATGAGAGTCTTAAAATAACCAGCATGGCCATTCATAAATGTACAACAGAGCCACACAGTGGCATCACATGACTGAGGCAATGCTCATAGAGACATGCACAATACCAATGAGAATACACAACACCAATAATGAAGATATATGAAATGTATTAAAAAAACATAATAAAATACATAATGAATATCACACTTGCAAATTTAGAAATAATGAAAGCAATACCAAAAAAATTGTAAAATCCAATGAAAAACAAAAATCCACGACATGAAAACTGAAAAGTGGTCCATCGCCAAAGTCCATATAAAGTAAATAAAAAACAAAAGCACAAAAAAAATTGATCCATAATCCATGGGATGTTGAAATAACGAAAGTATGTACAAGTCTGGAACTATTTACACTGCAAGTCCGAAGGGACCATGATCCCCAAACAAAAGGAAACCTACCAAAAATCCTATTAACAAAAACATACGTACATAAAGTGGAGCAAAGTCCATGAACTCCAAAAAAAATATAAAACAAATGAAACCTAAGCCTAAAGATATATGTACAAAGGCAGCGGGCTAGTCCAACGGCTAACTCTTTGATGTTCCGGGCCAGGGCATCATTGAACTCCACGTCGATGTTCCAGAGGTGGGCCTCTTCCCTGGCTTCGTGGTCACGCAGGGATGCAGCCATGGCCTCCTCCTACTCCCTGAGAGTTGCCTCGAGGCACTCAGCCCGCCTCAACGCCCGGCGCATAGAGTTCTCCACCCTGACCATTGTGAGCCATGCCTCCTCTGCCCACGGCCGCTCCGCATCCATCTGCTGGCCCAACCGCTGCTACACAGAAGACACTCCCAATCCTGGGTCCTCCTGCCCGATGGCCGATGCCTGCCCTTGTGATGTTGATGGCCTGCACGTCCTCCAGTTGGTTGGGTGGCAACCCTTGCTGGACCTCCGACTCCCGACTGTGGCAGGGATGTGTCCTCCAGCAGCCTGGCCGCTGGCTCAGGGGCTGCTCCACAGGATGCACAGGTGATACTTGGGCAGGAAGATGGCACGGAGGACGACTGGCGCATATGGGGGCTCAGTTGAGGAGGGGGTCGCAAGAACTTCCAGCACATGGATGAACCCAGTGCCAAAGACCTGTCCTAGTAGGTCGACGCAGCCAAAGAAGGATTCCAAATGACGTGCATTGTCCAGACGAGAACCCTGCACATCATCCTGAATCCCATGTTGGCGCAACACCACCCCAGCTAGGACAGGCTCAATCCAGTCACATATTGCAACGTCCGCAGGGAGAGGATGGCCAGTTGTTGCATCTCCTCCCTGAAAACGGGTCTGGACGTAGGCAACCCTGTTTGTGCCGGATGATGCAGTCACACGATCGGGGACAGGATTACACACAGGCACATCCGTGGTGGCCTGTGCTGCCTCCTGTTCCTGCCCCTGGACTGCACCAATAGCACCAGTGGAATCCCCCCTCCAGGCCCCGTTCATGGCCCTTCCATGGCCTCCTCCTCAACCGAGGAATGACTCTGTGCCATCTTCCTCCATAGGCCCCTGTGGGAGCTCAGCTGCCCCTACTGCTGCTGAGGAGTCCACCTCCAAACTCCGCCTCTTGGACCACCCCTCTGCAGCTGTGGCCATGGACGTGGCACCAGACTCCGCACTCCCAGAAGAGATCACTACGTGGGAGGGGAGCTGGGCCTTGCGTCTCCAGCTGGCGGTGAAATACCTGCTGCTGTGCTCAACAGCACCGTCTCTGCCCTCTTCATCAGTCGATGCTGCAGACAAAGAGAGACAGAACACAGGCTTCAGGGCACCGTACAATGGTCGAATACACAAATGACAGTTGCACATGAGTAGCAGTGTCAAAACTTTATAGATGGCATCACACTCCCCAAGACTCATATCATTTGAATCCACACACATGCACGAATTAACAGGAATGGTGCAGCAGGCAGCAGCATCCATACACACACACACCAGCATGAACATCCGAAGGTTAGCCTGATGTCACAAGCAACATGGGGAGTGCCCAACACATGCACACACACCACCAGACAGACATGCATCTGTACACCTCCACCACCTGTCACAGTGCAATCATCGACAACTATGTCACATCTGCCACTCTGGTTCCTACATGTCTGTGTCACATGCATCCATGGTGTATCATAGTCGCACACATGTCAAACACACACACGCACATGTATGGCATGTACTTACATGAAGGTGGAACCAGCATCCATGTGTCACACCCCAACCATGCCAGAGTACATACACAGAAATGCTAACATGTATGCATCTCCACATGCAGTTGTGCATCATGCTTTGGAACACATACACCATTGATGTGAATCACACATGACTGGACTCACATGCAGCACGGTCATGTCCCTGCACATACACATCCATACATGGCCCTTTTCAGACATATGTCCAAGCTGCACACTCCTGGCACACCTCAACATGCACTGCGTCCAATAAGTACGCATGGACACTTACCGCTCGACTCCGGACCATTCTCCCTCTCAAGGACCTGGCAGTGAAGCGCTGGGTTCATGCGTTCCAGGACCCTCATGTCGTTGGTGGTAAGGTGGCCCCGGCACATCACTGCATCCACAGCTCCTAAGAGGCACTGGGCCTTCCTGAGGGTCCTGGACCTGAAGTCCTCCCAGCGCTTATGGACATGTGGTAGGTTGTGGGTTGCCACCCCCTCCGCGTTTATGGCAACCACGATGTCCAGCCAGATCCTCTCCCGTCCATCCTTGTCGGTGCGTCTTCTTCCGTAGAGGGCATCATAATGCACCAGGAATTGCTCCACCATGATGCAAACCTCTTCTGTTGTGAAGCTGGCAGCCCTCTGCCTCTTTGGCTGGGGGATGCCAGTGGTCTCCGATGGTGTTTGCCCCGACATGGCAACCCCCGAAGCAGGTGTGGGTGGGCAACTGGGTCCTGGTCCTGGGCTGAGGAGTGATGGAACTGCAGTCGGGAGTCTTCTGCTCCAGCAGGGGTTGTCACAGCAACTGAACCCCTGCAGATGGCTGACGTGCAGGCACCAAATAGCAGGGCATGTGGCCAGCAGGCAGGCAGTAGCAGATGGCTGGTGGGAGTCGGGTTGGGGCTCTGTGGGGCAGGAAAATGGCCTTCTGGGCAGGAGCGTGGTCTTCCGTGTGTTGTCGCGTGGCCAGCTTGATACGGAGTGATTTGGCACGTGAAAAAACAGCACGTCAGTGTGTAATTCGAGGAAAGGCCCTTAGCGCGTATGTGACGTAACGCACGCGGCCGTTTCCCTCCCATGGGTGCATAGTCATTCAGCATGTGAAAAAAACGCACGTCCACGTGTTAATGCATGTAATTCGAGGAAAGGCACAGCTTCACCTCGACAAATGGATATTTCAATTCTGTGAAAGGTACAGTGAGCAAAAATCAGATGGCTGCGAACTCTGAAAGTGGTTAATAACCACTGAACAGGTTATCATGCCGTGTTCTTTCGAGAGAGGGGCGCCTGCTACCTTTTTTACATTTTTGGAAGGAACTTGGGGTTGGTCACCCTAAGTTACCGGGGGGCAACCAGACGTGGAGTCACTGTGCTTAGAGAGGCACTGCTTCATCTCACTGATGAGGTCCAAGAAGGCTGAAAAACGTCTTTGGGGTTGCTGTTGGTACTCTTGTTCAGAGAGGAATTGCCATAGCATTTCGGTGCTGCACTGCCCATGTGGGCGGGACAAAGACTGATATGCATATGCTATTTCCCATCTGTGAAAGGTACAGTGAGCAAAAAGCAGATGGCTGCGAACTCTCAAAGTGGTTAATAACAACTCAACAGGTTATCATGCCGTGTTCTTTCGAGAGAGGGGCGACTGCTACCTTTTTTACATAATTCGAGGAAAGGGCCTAAGCGCGTAAGTGATGTAACGCGCACGGGCGTTTCCCTCGGCACAGGTTAAAGGTGAGCGGGCCAGCAGTTTGTTGTACGTGGTTTACATGGAGAACGACGCATGTGTTACTACTCCTGGTTGTTTCACGTGCCATCACTACCTCACAACGGATCAAGGACGTATCTCTTCGTTTGGCGGGGGTATTGGATACGCATGTTTTTAATTACCACACCAGTCAGATGGTGAGTCGTGCACGCTATTTTTCCTACTACAGGTCCTCCTGTGCATCACATACCTGTTTTTGAGGTCATAGTAGCCTGCGTGTCCCACGCATATGTGTTTTTTGTGTTCCTGGGTGCCACCGCATACTGTGGGAGGTTAATTACACACATGTGGGCTACCGGGGGTTGCATGCACGGTTTTACTGCAGTTTTGGGGTGTCTGAGCATTGCATGATCCGTCACTTCATCACCGGGGTCACATACATCCTTGCAGGTGCACAGGGGTGCTCTTAACATCTAGTACCCCACCCCCTTCACCGCAATTGCCCAGGACAATTGTCGTGTACACCTCCCATTGGCAATACTACATCTGTACCGGCACTACTACATCTGTGCCATGGTTGGGAGGCCACGAAAGGTGAGGGGCACCTCAGCTGAGCATCCTCAATGTGGCGGGCGTGGTCAGGGATGGGGCCAGGTTGACCAGGGAGTAGGGGGACTCCAGGGTGTCCTGAGTGGCTGCAGAGGGGCAAGAGGCAGGGGTGCTCCACTTCGGCAGGATGTTCTGCCACGTGTTGGTGCAGCCAGCCACCACCCCCTGTGGTTCCGGGAGATGCAGCTCTTGCATCTGGCACTGGCACCCATGTGACCTGGCAGTCTGTTTCATTGACTGCCACGGGCCCAAGGGTAGTGGTAGCTGCAGGTGCAGCTGCGGACACCACCACCCAGGCTCAGGGTTGGCCAGCGCATGTTGCGTTGGCACCTGAAGAGTCCCAGGATGATTTCCAGGAGGTCAGGAAGTACGTGGCAAGTGCACTCAGGGCTGCCCTGACCAAGGCACATGTCCCTGGGGCGGGATTGTCATCTGCTGCCCCGAGCAGCCGGGTGTTGGCAGTTGCAGCCGACACTACCCCGGCTGTGAGTCTACCATCCAGGACAGTGCCGGTCAATGACCTTGGCACAGTGGATGTTGCTGCGCAGGGTCCACTCAAGGGCACCCAGCAGCCACTGACACAAGTCAGGGCTTCCGTCCTAGTTCCTCCTGCCACTCCCTTGGTTCAATCCACCAGCGCCACTGGCCATACTGATCAGGGCGACATTTGCCAGTCAGGGTCCGGGTCACTGCCCAAGATGAGGAAGGTTGTACCTGCACAGGAGGCTCGGACCCCACACATGGCTCTGGCCTCTGGCACATCGAGGAAGAAGCCTTTCGGCAAGCAGGAACTGGACATCTTTGTGGGCTACATGTCGGAACACGAACGTGATATGCTAGTTGGCCCAAATCGTCACACTACGGCTGCCCAGCGCTGGGACCACTGGAAGCATGTTGCAGAGAGTGTTAGTGCATTCGGACATGAGGTGCGGACAGCTCAGGAGTGCAAAATGACCTCGACGCTGTGCTAAACTAAAGCGTGCCTCCAATAATGCAATGACTGGGGTGAGTGGCAGTGGGCCACCACCTCAGGAGGAAGAACTCACTCCGCATGAGTGGATCGCTGCAGAGTTCATACCGGCAGAATTGGTCGGAGGAGTGGGAGAGATGCTGTATTTTGACGCCCCGTCCAGTGAGTGTTTTTGCGTGTTTGTCCAGGCCATGTGTGGTTTGCTTGTGCGAAGTGTTGTGCTTGACTGCCAATACATGCTATGTGTACATGGTTCTCATGTGTGAGTCATGCAATGCTTCACTAATGCGTGTCTGCTGTGAAGCATGCTGGACATGTAGTGCAGACAGGGACTGTCCTCATCACCACACTTGCACCCTACTCACATGCTAGTCACCCGGCTGCCCCTCCGGTCCATGTTCCGGCTCACTGACCCTTCTGCATGTAGCTTGGGGTGTCTTTCCACTCAGCACTCAGACTATGTCATCGCATGACTGACATGCATGTGTCTTCTGCCTGCATGCTAGTACTCCACGTAGGCATGATCCCTTGCCCCTCCACCCCCCTGCACCACTATCACACCATTGCACTGGTGGGTAACATGTCAGACTACTGCAATGTCCTGTTCAATGCTCCTGTGTACATGCACACCTCCCTCTGCCAACCTGTGTAGGGGAGGATTGGTCCAAAAGACCCCCCTCCCCTGCATCCTCTCCCCCGGTGAGGGCCATGGCTTGTCAGGGGTCCCCACCCTACCACCAGGGCCCAGGTGGTGGATGGGTCACCTGCCGAAGACATTGACCAAACCTGCTGAATTTAGCTAGGCCTCGGGAACCATTTTGTCTAATGAAGATGGTTTGAGCCCTGCGCACCGCAGCGCGGCCCCCACCCTTGGAGAGTTTCAATTATCCCTGTGGCCACAGCTCTCTGGCAGAACCGCTGAGAGCCCGTTCCCATGAACAAGACGGACATGAGCTAGTGTAAGATACCAACACTGTGACATTTCACCTTCTGCAGTGTATCGCTGCTCCCAGCATGACCCGGCCAGCAGGGCCTGGGTGGAAAAAGAACTGTAAAATGGTTCTTTGACAAAAGCAAAGTTCCCAAATACTGATGAGAAAACTACCTGCGATGAAAGCGTTCTCTCCACAACCTCTCTGACTAAAAAACCTGTAAAATGTATAAATATGGCAGAATTTGTGCTCATATGACATTAGGAATGAAGCACCCACATCCCTGCAGTTATGCGCAAATAGTAAAAGTGTCCCGGGGTTTTTTCGTGTTATGTATGTCATTGAAAAGATTGCACCCCACAGTCCCGCGCCATAACCGAACTAATGCTACTAGAGTGCAAAGAAAGACAAATGCAACCATATTGAGGGCTCGTGTAAAGGGTGCACAAAAATGCACCATGTGTGTGTCCAAGCCCACTATGTGCCACTGCCGTCAGTCTCAGTGGCGAGTTATTTCTGTGTGCTCCACCAACTTACTACTACCTCACTTTCCGCGAATGTATAAGCATATAACAAAATGTTGTAGTTGTCAAAAACATAGTGTACAAGTAATGTGCTCGGATTGGCCATATGAATGGCACTAGCAATGTTAAAACGTGAGCTTTGGAATGACTCAATTAGTATTGTATATTATTTGAATGTTTATGCTTCTTCCACCTAAAATCGACAACACCCGAGGAAAATACCTTTGTGAGCACATGCAAGGCCATTCCCCCTCCCTCTCAGCGAAGCCTTCCAGACGAAAAAGCAGAGGCCTGTGGCGCGCTGCTCCACCTCCCCCAACTCGCCTGGACCCGCTTCAAAGATTTGTAGTTCCCCCTGCAGCAGCCAAGGCCACGGCCTGCCACCTGTATTATTTACAACCCAGCAGTAAACCCCAGCCTGAAAACACAGATCCAGAGGCGCCCTTTCTTAGGCTCCACGACCCACTGGCTCACCTTAGGTTAATGGCCCCTGTAAAATTAGGACATCTAATATTATGGCAACATTACAGCAACACATCCATAATGACTTCTAACAAGACATGATGACATGGACCGCCTGTCCCATGTCCCGAGACCCAACCCCACGACCTACGATACCCGGTCAACAGGACGCTGGTAACCATGTATTGATAAATCGCCAGCAGACCCCACTCTAGGTACATTCCTCCTGTGTTGCATTAACCTGTAGAACAACCTATTGGAAGATTTACCAGGGTAGATAATATTGAAAATGGGTGAATGACTGCGGTGTGCATGGCCCTAGGGCAAAAGGTCAGGAAAAGACATTCATCTCTGACACTGGCCACAGTGGTACAACAACACCGCCCGGATGAACCCAGCTGACCTGCCAGGCCCAGCCCAACCCACGAGGCTAACCAGTGACGTCCTCCAGCCGTGGCCAACCACATCGCAGCAGCACCTATAGCTAGTCGGCGCCACCCAATCCCCACAAACTTGTGCCCCCTATAGTATGTAGGTTCTGATGACGTTCTTTGTAAATATATACGCCTGTCTTTGCTATTGTCAGACAGAGCGCTCTCAGAGTTTGTAGAGTTCTTTGCATCACCCACACTTTGTCTTGGCCTTATTCCCATCCTGGGAGAGTCCATTATTGTCCCTCATTGTGGGGAGGATCGTGCTAGCGGGGGACACTCGCCTTCACCTGCCAGACACATACTGTGGGGTACATCCTATATGCTTGATGCAGGGTGTCTCACTCGAACTGTGCAGATGGCAGATGCTCCACAGGGACATGAGTGCCCATTCATGCTCCATGTGCATTACATGCATGCCCGTATGTGTCCTTTGCAGGATGATCATTGTACTACGTGTCCAGGATGACATACATTTAATGGCATTTCATCATCCATTCCATGCTCACTGTGGCTCAGTCCGGCATCACGCACATGTTTAGGGTGTCATAGTCTGTGTGGGCCACAGGCCTCCCCCTGTCTCAGTCCCCCTGACTCTGCACAAATGGGTGTACTACAGAGGGTTCATCAAGTGCCCTGCTCACTGTCCCATTCTCATCGGCTGTGTTGTCAGTTGACTCAGATGATGCAATTGATGCTACTCAACACTGTCTGCCAATACACAGTTATCTGGTCAACCTTTCACTGCCATTCAATGCCTCCCTGCATTTTCACTAGAGGGGGGTGCCTGTAGCCATGCAACCCTTTGCATGCACACTGCACGTGTTGCCTGACCTTGCACTTACACTGCCTTCTTGTTTATTGATTGACATCATAATGTACTTGTTGATGTAGATAGTCGGTAACGTGCACATGCTCTGCACTGCACCAACCCACTTCTGAGCCATGTTACACCATTGTACATGCCTACTCACTGATACAATGTCAAAGTGACCTGGCATGTATGGTCAGATTGTCATCCCTTCACTGTCATGAAAGGCACAGGCACAGGTGCATCCTGTGACACATGTGCTCAGTATTGAAACACCCTAGTGGGTGTTTAGTAATGATGATAGGTCAATCTGCGGCCTATACTAACCGTTATAAGACGCAGATTGACTGTATCCTGCCAATCGGGTTGTAATGTCTCTGGAGCTGCCTGCACGTGTGTATGTGTACAGTTTCACATACACCAAAGCAAGCAGCGTTGTATCTGCTTGCTTTGCTGTATTGGTTTCTGTTCATGATCACAATATGGGTGTATATGGAAACGGGTGTTTTTGAACACTTTCACATGTACATATGCAAGCAGCGTCAACTTTGTGTAGTGCAACATTGCGGCTACTCACTTATGTGTGTGTGAAAGTGTTCATTTACACATGTGTCTTCTGCAGCTTTTCTGTTGACTGACTAATATGTAGTAGATTGACGTTAACGCTGGTGAGATTTCAGCATTCTGCCTGTTATGTTAAACTGGCACAATCCTGAAGGTGCACTGTTCTGCAGTATGTGCATGCTTGGGCCCACTTAGCTAATCTGGTGGGGCCTGGCCGTGATGATTTGACACATTGAATAATGGTTGGTTTAGGGCACATTCATAGCACAGTGTGCTTAATCAGGCCCTGAGGGGTGTTCTGGAGGCTTCATGGACGGCAGCTCGACCGTACTGGGCGTTATGGTCCTTCATGCCTTTTTACAGGCCCTAGCTTTGCTCGGGACATTCACTATGTCTACATGGCCATGACACCTGGTACGGGCCGAGCTGCAGATGGATGAAGCAATATTGGTGATGATGATTTAGTGATGCATGTGTACACGCATATTACGTGAGTCATGGTGTGTTTCGATTCACTTGCAGCTGTGGCCATTTGGCAGTTCAGACATGCTTATGGTATGTGCCATCGCTTTGTTGCCACCTGTCATTTCTGCCTGTGACATGTGCCTGACAGAGCTGGTGTGTGATGGAGGTGATATACTACATTCAGTACATGTGTAGGCTTTGCTATTCACACACATCCATTTCTGCTTTTGGGATGTATTTGCATATCAATGCCACTATATGCATGCCGGAATTTCATTTGTGTGTGATATGTCTGCTTCATGAGTTGGCTGTTGATGTGATGTCTATGTGTGTGTGCGTTATGTGTATCTGACATGTGTACTCATGTTTGTTTTTCAACAGATGATGACGCTATGGAGCCAGAGGATGGTGATGTCAATCCTAACACGGGATTGTTATTACATCGGCAACCCGTCACAAGCAGGGGTCGTGGGGTGGTAGGCCACGAGAACCCACTTGTGCTGCAGACCATCATGTCCAGGGCTGGCAATGGGTCTAGCTCGGATGATCACTCTGACAACAAGGTTGAGTTGGATGCACGTCATGTCCATTTGTTGACGGTGAGTTGTTCTGATGTGGACGATCCTATGTCCTATGGGTGTTGAGGTGCACCATGTACCTTCCACCTCCTGGGTGTAGCCACCCCCCCCCAGTCGAATGTGGCCATTTTTTTTTATTTTTATAGCTAGTTTAATTAGTTAATATAGTTTAAAATTGTTTGTCTACTGTACATTCATGTGACGGTGTGGTGTTTTGTGGCTTTTGAAAGCATCCACTGTTTGTTCCACCTGGGCCCATTCAAGCTTGTCTCGTGTATGTGTTTGCGGCTTGGGGTCCTGACTCACATATGCCACTGCTTCCCCTATCCA
The DNA here is from genome assembly GCF_040938575.1 of Ambystoma mexicanum. NCBI lineage: Eukaryota > Metazoa > Chordata > Amphibia > Caudata > Ambystomatidae > Ambystoma > Ambystoma mexicanum. The sequence goes on from NC_090928.1 coordinate 801,608,828, forward strand.
TGGGCTCGCAAGGATGGTTCGGTGTCACAACCATTTACACAAGGGTATTGGACTTCCGTCATATCAGTGGCCTGTCTGCTCCTGTACTACTTGTGTTAACACCCCTAGTGGGGATTATGGATATTTTCTCCACGGCATGTCTGCAATCAATTTTGGTTAGCACATTATTGAACTGTCCATTTATTGATGGTGATTGGGATGTATGTTCATTTCTTGCCTGTATACGTGCTTGATGGACTTCATGCTGTAGATGGTAGCCTGCACCCTTTAGCTGTCAAAGTCACACTGATGGTGGGAGGGGGCCAGGTGGTGACAATGTGAAGTTGGTACGTGTTGAGTACAGCCCCTGGGGATTGTGACAAAGGAGGATGCATTAGGAATGTGACCCAAGAGGCACAATTCACGATCAGTCCTCACCTGAGATGTCTGCCTATACTACTACTAAACTCCGTTCTGTTTGGATGGTACATTGTGTCTGTCTTCCCTCTACGACTTTGATGTTGCCTGACAGCACAGTTTTCCTGCTGGACTATGGCTCTTTTACTTGTTTTACACACTCTGGTGCCTTTAGTCCCTGTTCTTCTTCATGCTACTGTCCTTGTTGCAGATCTGTCCGCCCATCTCTCGGGCAGTTATTTCCACGTACTCTTACAGTGCCTCGGTTTGCCTCAGTACACTTCTGTTCAACTGCATCTCTCTGTCGCTCCTCCTTACAACCATGCTTTTATGTTGACTGTTGGCTTTTACCAATGCTATTCAACTGTTGTGGCTCTTAATTTGCTGTCAGCTGCTTCCGGCTATCTCGCATTCGCTGTGCCTTTTGCAGACTTGTGCTGTCTCTGCCTTTCTTTCTTCACACTATCAAGGATTGATTGAGTTTCAGCTCAACCAGCCAGTTGTGCCAGCCTCCTCGGTTCCAGCTCTACCTGTCAGGGTACAGAACCTGTGGTTATGTGAGTGGAGGTCCGATGTAGGTCTCAGACATGGCCCAGTAACAAGCAGCATGACGACACACACACAGAAAACTTTCCTGCCTTATTAATGGCTTTTTTGCCCTTTCTGCAGGAAAAGGAACCTCCATACTACCTTTCCCAGCAGACTCCGGGCCAAGGTCTACAAAACACTTGACACGCTGGGTGGGACACACGTGCGCATGTGCGCGTGAGCTGAAGCACGGGGCTTGTGCTCAGACGTCCGACAGAAGCAGATGTGTTTCCAGGAGCTCTGAGCATGGTGAGCAGCATGATGGGCCACGCCCCAGCCGACCTTCCTCCAGGCCCCTCACACATGCAAGCTAAGTAGCGCCAGTGCTGAGGAGTTTAGCCAGGCGTTGGGGAAGGTGTGCACAGTACAGCTAAACTGAGGAGCAAATGCCAAGAGGCTTTCCAAGTTCTCAGGGGCACACGCACGGTGTGTCGCCCATATCCTGGAGTCCACCCTGCTCCATAGAAGCTAAGTTATTAGCACAGTAGCGTTCCTAGCCACAAACTGATACAGCGCAAGGGGGGGCACCCAGCGACACACAAATTTGAGTGCAGTGCATATCATTAGTATATGCAAATTGCCAGGTGCGCTACCTAGAGGAACCTGCGGCTGGCAGAAGGCAACTTGTACTGAAGTCGCACCACCACACGCATCTAGCAGCTCAAGGCCCATTCTATCATGTGTCTTTCTTAACACATGGTCTTCCATTTCCTTACCGCATTAACATTGTATGAACCTTCATGGGGGCAACCAAAAGTATACGAACAATGCAGTAGACAAGAGTGCTTGTTTGGGGAGGAGTCACAAAGTTCGAGGCATGAATGGTGTTATGTGTGTGCAGGGAAAACAAACACAGAATAGTAACTCATGCTCTCTTTGCGGCATTGAACTGCTCCTGTTACCGGACCTGAGAGTGCGCAGGCAGGGGGCCAGCACTCACCCCAGAGACTCTTTGGCTCGGCTTTGAGCCATTTTGTACAATGTGCATGAAGTACATAGTTTCTCTGATTGAGTATGTGTAATTGTCAATAGTTGTATTTTGTATTTTCACTACTTTCCCTTGCCCATCCACCTCCCCTCTCCTGACCCTCTTTCCAGTTATCCTAAATACCAATGCCTATCCAACCAACGGATCCCTAACCCTCTTTCTCCGCTGGGGTCTCGGAGGCATGTGTAAGTTTTCCCTTGCAGGCACCCAGACCACGGAGGGGTGGTTGGTTCATGCCACTCCTGCACCTGGAGAACGGAGCTGTGACACTACCCATCAGTTGTTGCATCCTCATTGATTGTTGTGAACTGTGCTACCTTGGTAGTTATTCTATCATACTGCTTGGACATGTGCTTGGCCATATTCAGCGACTTCAAGTCATCTACTGGAGACTCTTCCAGGGTTTTTTGTGGCTGCACACTTTTTCCCAGGTTGGAGGGTTAGGCTCCTTGGAGTTCTCTGCGATTTGGTATTTTTACCAGTCAAGGTAGCCTCTGAGGGGGCTGGACCCTATTTACACGAAAGGTGGAACAAGGAAACCAAGGGGTAGGGGGATCCTGAATCCAGGTAGACTAGAAGGAAAAAGCCAACGGACCCCAGACACAGTTCTTCTAAAGGTCATGGTGATGAGTAAATGAGGGAGGGCCTTTTGTTGTTGGACAGTACCCTTGGGCTACAGTGTTTGGGCACTGTCTGACATTGTCATTTTGGGGTACTATGTACATGAGGTGTTCTGCTGGTCAATGGCTGTTCCTGTGTTGTGTTTACTTTTCAGGTGTCAAGGGATTGTTGTGGTTTGACATACTGGGGTGTACACATGGCCAATGTTCACATGTGATGTGTACAGGACACTGAGGGTCACTTGATTTCACATGCATGTATTAAGTGCAGGTCCCTACTGACACACCACTTACACAATGCTCCACCACACATACGACCACCCTTCCATGCCCACACGTGCACAAAGATTGCCATCTCTGCCATGCTGTGTCCCTGCAGCGCATAGTCACTTACCATTTGGGGATCGTGTACATGCATCAATAGGTTAATTTTTGTTGCTTGTCCTTTTTATATGATACTCAAGGTGTATCCCCAACACAATGGCTGCTCAATGTGCTCTTTGCTGAGCAGTGTGTTACAGGACACACACACAGCACACGGGTTAGGGATTTGCGGATTTGGCTTGGCCAAAGTGCATGACAAAAGGGATTCTGTCTTTTGTTGATGGTACCGCTGGTGGCATGCATTTGTGTATGACTTTGTATGTGTGGGAGGTTTTTGGTCAGCCATTTCATCTGATTCCATGTCAGGTGTGATTGTGTCAGGCCTCTTTCCATTTATCACGTGTCACTTTGTATCTAATTGGTCATGTGTTGTGCTTTTGGTTTGCTCCTTTGATATTGCATGCCATGTCTTGGTCTGGCGGACAAGGGTGATGTGGGTTGGGAGGGTTTGGGTGACATACGAATGATTGTCATGGCCTGTTTTGCAGGCTGGTGGTGTCATATACACCTTGCATGTGTTCCTTATGGTCACACAAGGATTGGTTATGTTTAAGTCGCTAGGGATGCACACAATGTAGCACTTCTGTGGCAACATTCTCAGGCTGGTAAGGTTGTGACAGTTGTCTGTCTCTTTGTCATCATCGATTGTCACCTGGTATGTGCCAGGCCTGTGTGAACTCCGCAGGGGTGGGAGTTTAGGTGAAAAATGTGGCCACAAGCTTGGTCCGGGCTGTCTTGCCAGGTGCCCTTTCCCCCCCCCATGGGTAGCGCCTGTGCCTGTGGGGGCACCACCATGTCCACCGGTACGCCCTGCCGTGTTGCAACATTGTGCAGGACACATGCTGCCACAATGATCCTGCACACTACTGGGGGTGCATTTGTGTGTGCCCGCCAGAATGGTCAAGGGAGCAGAAGCGTGACTTGAGCACTCCGAATGTGCACTCCACTATGGCCCTGATTGCAATATGGGCAGCGTTGTATCTTACCTGGGGTGGTGTGGTGGGATTCCGTATTGGCGTCATCATGTGGTTGCTCAGAGGGTAGGCACTGTCCCCGTGGCGAAGTGAGGATGGTTGTCATTAGTTGGGTTTGTGTATTTGTCTGTGTGTGACATGCATGCATGTGTACAGACATTTGTACTCACCAATGAGCCATGTGTCGCCATGCTTCCCAACTTCCAGGTCCCGGCTCAGGGCAGAAATTCTGTATATGAAACTGTCATGGGTAGACCCAGGATAGTTTGCATAGACAGAGGTGATGATTCCATGGGCATCGCCGCAACCTGTACATTGATGGAATGCCAGTGCTTGCGGTTTCGATAGATGTGCTCAGTGGAGCTAGGTGGACGTAGGGCCACATAGGTGCAATCTATGATACCAAGCACTTGGGGAAGTGTGCCACCCTGAAAAAGTCCTGGACCACGGCCTGCCTTTCTGTGGGCGTTCTGGGCATGTGTATGTGCCTGTGGACTGAGGGACGCACAGTCATGATTGCCAACACCTGGTGTAGGCAGTGTGATTGTGTCACCTATGAGACGCCCCCATCTATGGCAGTTGTCCGCTAAATGATCCAGTGGCCAAAAAAATGCAGGACATTGAGCACCTTTTCCAAGGGGCTCAGTGCTTGGGAGCACAAGGTGGGTGATGTGAGCTCATCCTCCCACTCAGTAAGCAGGTCTAGGATGATACGAGGTGGAAACCTATACCTGCCATAGACCTGGTCATCAGGCATCCCAAAAAGCCTGGTCCTGGGCAAAAAAATGCAGGGCCTCCCTATTCTCCTCCTCCTGCGGTGTCCCACGATCAGTGCTGCGAGAAATGGGACATTCATCGTAGCTGTATATACGTGTTTGTTGATTGTGCGCTCTTTTATACTGCGTTGGGATCCTTACGCCTGCCTTCTTGTGGTGGACATGTTTACGCATGTGCGTGTCTTTTGGAGTGCGCGGGTTTCCCATATTTGATTCCATGAATAGGTGGGCGTTCCGTCTATTTCCCAGTAGTACTTCCCCAGTTATGCCTTCATTTTCATGCGTTGTCCCCCATTCTGCATGTTCCACCCCCTTTTTGGTGTGTGCGCTACACGCTGTATGCTTTCACTGTGTGCGTCGCACACAACGTTCGGGATGTTGAAGTGACGTGTGTGCCCGTGTGCGTCACCCACGGATTTGACACACATCCCGGGAAAAACACGCGCAGGCCCTTCCATGAATCGCACGCATGCACGTGCGCTTGCTTTTTCACACTTGCGGCATCTTGCGCCACACATTTCGGTGCACATTTGTTCCATGAATCGGCCCCGATGTTTTGATGTTTTGATATCTAAGACAAAGTCAATGATTCAATGCACACATACTTGAAAAAAAAATGCACATAAATGAATAAACACAAGTGTCTTCTGTCTATAGTAGTGTGTTGATGTCCCTGTACATACAGTGTAACCTGCGTGCATGTTTGTATCTGCGCACATAGAATACAAGCAAAATATTATTTCTGAGTTTTTCCACAAAAATTTCGCAGCATCCTCATTTTCCCTCGTTATCCGAGTTACTTTTCATTTTGTATATACTATAACATAATATTTCAGAATGTTCATTCACAACACATATTATATCAAAAGGCCAGCTAAAACAGCACCCATGCCCAATCCAAATCACTGGCCCACATAAAGATCATGTATTTTTTATTTCCAAATGGTAATTCACAACACATTTTACATCAACAGGCCAGCGCAAAGAGTGGAGCCAGGCCAAGGACACACTTTTCCTTGCCATAATTATAACAAAATCCACACCAACAACAGGACCCCAAACAACGACCCAGGGACAGCCCCCTAGCCAGTTTCAGAGCCCACTTTTACTTGACTTTTGTTAATACAAGTACCACTGCATATACAAACTCACAGAAAATAGGCCCAAAATACTTTATAGCTGCTAAGCGGTCATTTACACTTTCAGATGCCATGCTCTCTTCTTTCCCAACAAATACATATACTTATTGATCACCACCAGGGAACAGCTAACAGTATCCACATATTATCTACAAGAAACACACTGTTACAAATATCCTATATGTATGTTATTTTTAAGTTGGGTACTTACTGTTCTGTGTAAGCAGACAATACATTCACAGCACTTCATTTTATGATCACCCCACTGATATATTGGTATATGCTTCTCATATTGGATTTCAGGAACAGCAACACAACCCCATATAAAGTTACAAGTTCAGCTTAAGATCATGTTTCTCCTATGTCAGACAAGGTGATGCATCAATGCACATAAAATAAATAATCAATGCACTTTAATGAAATAACCATTAGTGGTGCATAATGTTGCTACTCTAGCAATTTAATGCCCAGGGATTCAAAACATAGCCTCCAAAAGTATAATATATTGTTTGTCAAGACTCCATTCATGCCGGTGTACATTAACAAGTAACCGCCATGAACAACAAAGGGGAAGAGCCTGGAGGACCACTGGACAGAAGATCTTGACTTGCCTATTATGGAAAGCAAGCAGATTTAATAAATAGGTCAAAACTGTAATTCAAATTAATACTGGCACGGCTGCCGCCGGAGTCATGAATTTACTGGCACCCGGCAATGTGGACTTACCGGGGCATTACAGCCCCGGCAGACCCGGTAAATCACCATTGCCCATTGCCAGTAATTATTACTCCCAATTGGGACTCAATGGGAATGGGAAGACTGGATGCACCAGCACCATTCATGAATGGTACGGCTGCATCTGTTGAGATCTGCTCGCGGGTGCTGGTCTGCCTGCCAGGACAGACCTCGCGAGCGGAAAGGCACCCGTGAGCATAACTCGAAGTTTGCCGATCCGGTAACAACGGTGCTGGTAGCTTACTGGCACCGTTGTTACTGGATCAGCAAACTTGTATTGAGGCCCAGAGTCCATACATGACCTGTGGTGCCCCGCATATTTCGTTGGACAAGTTAAGTGGAGCCATCAAATTTAATTTGCATATATTATCTCCTCATTGAATAAATATACATACATACTGTAAGGATATTTGGTGTGTTACAGCACAGAGTACAGCACTACTGCACAGGTAGCATGTTTTTTATGCAGCACCACCACATGGGTGTGGTGCATTGCTATATGTGTTGCCAGAGTAACATGGACATATAAGTAAAGACAGGCTATTCAGTCAAAAATAATTTTTACATATAAAATGCAAATCTATTTTTACAGTTAAAAGCACACATGTGCACATTCAAAAATGCACACTATTTTTCACCTGAAATGCCTATGTTGCAAGAGACACATTTGAAAATTAATAACTAACCTTATTAATAGCTAACCTGACTAATAAAACTTCATTTAACATAACCCACTAATAAAAATGTGTCTCCACTGCAGAATTAGGCCTACTCTGAAAGTGAACTTTTAAACGCACATTCATTTTTTTTCTCTGCTGCCCTGTCCACATAACTACAGGAAGCAAAGAGCTCGAAGGAACAGGAAATCATTTTGTTACAATTTTTACTGTAGAAATGAGCCATTGTGTAGTGAGGGAGGAGATGACATGATTGATTCTGATTGGAGCAGCGTCATAGCAAGTATCATGCTAGAGGCTGTGATTAGAGTTTTGATGGGGAAGCTTGAGGAGAGGGGGAGAACAATCGAGATCTTGCAGAGCTGGGAGAAGGACCTGTTTCCTGGCTGAAGCATTCCTGCTGCAAAAGCTGAGAATTCCAGGCAATAACCCCGGTTTGAGAACGGCAGACGCTTGTTTTCACTGGGGTTAATCTTCAAGGTAGCCAAATTCAGAAAGAGAATAGCCGGAGAAAACTCATGCTGAACAGATAAGGTAATTACAGAAGTGTGGGAGCTGTGCGAAAGTGTGCGAAACTGTTCAGTCAGTGTATTCGAGGGAGTCCCAGTCCCTTATCAGCATATTTAATGTTACCAATTGAATATATTCTCGCAGTTCTCTGTTCATTTTATCACAAATAATGTTGTACCATTTCATTTATTTCTGTAAAAAAAGGGTTAAACTGTGTTTAAAGGAAATTTCTATAATACAAAAATATCTGAAAACAGATAGCTAGTGTGTATTATTTCTCTCTTTCATTTTGCATGGGAAAAGATTTAAACGTGGGTAGATTTTTAAACAGTGCAATTGTCATTTTAAAACAGATGTGTGCATGATTATATTCAGTATGGACAGTTGTGAGTGACTGTTTGTAGCATAGCTTGTTGGAGGTACATGAGCCAACGGGAAGAGAGACTCTCTGGACATAGTTCCATACCATATATAAGGTAGTGGAAATTACCACAAAAATACCACAATAGCCCATGGTGGCACACAACACTAACACTGAAAATGTGGTATCCCTAAAACGTAGGCCTGAGGTCTCTCTAGTGATCAAGAACAATCTAGATAAAAAACAAGGGATGTTGGATATTGGGGCCACAAATAAACCAACCACGCAAATTATCGCGCACATTATCTAAATAGGTCTGAATTCAGAAATAATGCAATGTATCATTGTTATGTGTGATCCAATATGAATACAGAGAGTGATTATTGCTAAAGGTATTTTGGCGGTAAGAAAATACTGCAAAGCCCCAAATATCCACAAAATACCCAACAATACATACAAATATGAGAGTAAGAGCATTATTCATCTGTTTCTATTTATGATCAGGAATTAAGCCATATTACAAGTGAAAACATTTGTTGATTTACTGATAAAACTCTGCAGCGAAAACATAGATAACATCTAAGGCTTATCGTACACTCAGGGGTAAAAAGCAGTGATAAAATATTGTGTCCAATAGTAAGCCTGTCAGAAGGCCAGCAGCAGTCGTTTCTCTTGCACTGAAGTACAGAGCTTCAACTTTCCCCAGAGCCTTGCTTTGGTACCACACTATTCTCTTCCCCAAAAACTGCCAGAGACTCAGGTGGGCATTTAAACAGCCTTGTTTATCAATTACTTAAACCTTCTCCCCCATTGCCTTGGTGATCTCAATTGGAGGTGGAGAAGGGGTTGCCATCAATAGCACTTCAAAGCAATCCCAATATAAATCTAGAGGTTTCCAGCTCAGGAGATCATTGGAAGCCAGATGCTTTAAATCACCTATATCACAGAAGCCAGGCTCCTAGAGAGAATGTAGAGGCGGGGCTACCCAAGGTGACAAGGGCTATAGCAAGGAAAACGGTCCAGGATGTTAGAAGCAGTTTTTCCGAGGATCATATTTTATTCTTGAAACAGGTCTTTGTGAATTCAGAGTCTTATCCTTTAAACTGTACCCACATTATGGCTCTGTTCTCAGAAATACTGAGCTTACGCCTGGTATCTTCCAAAGATAAAGCACTTGTTGAGTTTGTATTTAAGGGTAAGGTTGACTGGTGAAAACCCTACTTCCATTCCCGAATGACTAGGTCATTAGTTCTCTCTGAGATAGAATCCCTTCTCTCTATGGGCTATGATGTGATATCAGCTTCAGACCTGGAAACAAAACAAAGACACCAAATGCCTGGGAGAGGGGTCCTTGTGAAGAGCTTGTGTAACATCATTTTCAGCCAACTTGGGACCTTCTCAGTCCCTTAAAATAAAGGTAAACACTAAAAAGGATGGCTCACAGAGGGTTTTCGATCAATTAACTATTAAACCCTCACTAATTTATGGCTGGTCTTCTATTCTATCGGCCCTACATGGTCAGGGCCCAGTTTTACCTAAGTCACACTGATTGAAGCCCCTTCATATGGCCTCTTGGAATTGTAGATGCCATAGTAGTTTGGTGTCAGACTTTGGTGGCTTGGAGGCCTACTCTTTTCTTTGCTTCCAGGTGAGTTGGCTGACACGCCTCCCTATCATAGATGGTTTTACAGTCTTTAACATTGAGGCAGTACGGGGCCTCCAACCTCAGGGGGTCTCCTCTGTGCACCAAAGAATGGGGTGAGCCTCGCAATGCACAAAGTTGAAACTTTCTGAAAAGACATCCAACTGGTGATGCTGCTCCTTTCTTCCCACCAGGCAGATACTGCTGAACCTACCCTTTTGCGTTATTTATTTAATGTTTATTTTAAACCGAAAACTGGAAAGCCTTGTCAAACCTTATGTCTGAGCCATTGGTAGTGGCCTTCACAGAGGTGATAGTCCTGGGTGATTTTAACAGAAAATGTTTGGATCATAAATGGTATGTTAAATCGAAAAGAACAGACACTTCTGGCACACAGATAAAATCTGAACTAAAAGCATGGGAGTTAACGTTGGTAAATGGGAATGTGTTGCCAGATATTCTGCCGGAAAATACATGGAAAAATGGCCCCCTGAAGTCCAATTTAGATTATGTCTTCTTGTTGAAAGACCTGTACTGAGAATGTTCTAGTATGAAAGTTGTTAATGTGAAGGCAAGTAATCATAGCATGCTAACTTTGGATTTGAATATTTGTCAAACTAGGGAGTCTGAACCATTAATTCTGGTTAATGTAATATGACAAAATCACGCCCTAGCCTCACTCTTCAATGATCACATTCTGCGTATGGGGGCACAGGACGAGGGAGTTTTGTTATACCCCTCTACTTATGATAAAGCAGTCTAATTAGCTCTCCGCAATGTATACATATGCAAACCAGCTAGACCACAACACCCGAACAAGAATGCTTTTTACATACATAAGTATGATAACTTGGTCTTGGAAAAGAAGCGTATTCTTAATAAATCCTTGAAGAAATTGCAGACAAGTTCTGGTTAGCAGGCTAACGTCTTAAAAAGAAACAGGTTTAGGAGACATTGTTTCAACTTATATATTCGAGATGCAGAAGCTATGCGTGGTCCATCATACAAAAAGATGATAGTTCCTTTTGGAGATTTGTGAAAGACCATTTATGTCAGAAATCTCTTCAGTCCCAGCCAATTAAAGCAGAATGCTGAGAGGCCCCATTCTCAGAATTATACTGTGAGTCAGGCCTAGCCTTACATACCCCTTCTCATGATGTCTGCTGATGGAAAGTCACAAAAGTAGAACTGCCGGATGTTAAAAATATGATCAGAAATAGTAAAGCCTCAAATGATGCAGGACCCGATGGTTTGGCAAATGCCACCTTGAAATCCAATATCAATCTTTGGTCTTCGATCCTGAACATTTTGTTTTAGGATATCTTGAGGTGCAACGAGCTCCCTCTTTCTTGGGAGAAAGCGCTGATTGTGGATATGTATAAGAAGGGTGATAGGCTAATTCCATCGAACTATCGTCCAATCTCGATGGTGGATTCCACGAGTAAAATAAGTGGGGCGTTAATTTTGAGAGAATTGCAGCTTTGGGCCTCAAACAATGGTTGTATTGATAAATATCAATCTGGCTTTAGACCCGGCCTAAATACATCTCATAACTGTTTTGCAATTCACTTACTACAATCTAAGGCAATCCAAGATAAGAGGGTTATTTATTTTGCCTTTCTAGATATATCTCAGGCCTTTGATTGAGTAAATAGATCCATGCTATGGCAAAAACTGCATGACTTAGTGTGCCCACCTGGATTGATTGGTATGCTAATTGTCTTACATTCAGACACCAAAGTGAAGGTCTGATTGGATCAAAATGGCAAATATTCCAGATGGATAAACACTGTTTGCGGTTTACATCAGGGTTGCGTGCTAGCGTCATTTTTATTTAACATTTACATTATTGAGTTCAGAAAGGTCCTGGGGAAAATAAATGACTTTCCCCCAAAGCTGGAACATCTGATAATAAGTTATCAGCATGCGCAGATGATATAGTTTTGTTCGACCTGAAAAACAGTAATGTTAAATCATAGATAAAAAAAAGACAGCACCTAAAATGATCCATTAACCACACACGTTTGGAAGTGGTTTCTAGCTTTAAATATTTAGGAGTTAAAATCTTTGAAAGACGTTCAGGTCTAACAGACTTAATCAAGATGAAAAATAAAATAAAATTCAATTTCTTTGAACTATCAGCCTTTGATTAAAATTATGGAAGATTTTCGCTTTTCCGGTTTGAAAATATTACGATCAAAAGTCAATTCCATGTTTGACTTATGGGGTTGATACAGGGCTTTTGACAAACAAATGGGACAGACTTGAATCAATGCTATTGACGACGCTGCTCTTACTCCCTTAGAGAATCTCTATTGCAGTTCTCCGACATGAGATCGGCCTGATCTCTCTCCAGGCACGTGCTAATTTGAGGAGACTGTAATTATTGAAAGTTATTATGCCGCCCCGAACATTCTCTAATTTTTAAATTGTGCACAGTGTTGTTTACACGCCCTTGTAAAGTTATGAGAGATTGGGTACATGATTCCCTGGAAATTATGAGATGATACCACTTAGATCCACTTGCACTGATGGTTATTTCAATCAATACCAAAAGGCTTCTTTTTGAATCTGACTGGATTGGGAACAAAGATATAGCTATGAATTATCGACTTTTTGTCATCTTCAATATGAAATAAGAGCTTTTAATACTCTGACTTCCTATCTCACACAACTTCCATCCAGAAAACACAGATTTGATATGTTACGTTTTGAACTAAATCTACTCCCGATTACAGAGGTTGCTGGTGCAAGACAGGGCATTCCTGCATTCCTCGCTCAGAGAGTTTGTAGGTATTATGCAACAAGTGTTGAAACTCTTTTTCACTTGAGTATAGTACGTCCTCTCTTGGCAGATTTACACCAAACCTTTTCAGCCCCTTGTGCATGATGACAGTTTTTTAAATACTGAGTGGTTTTGAATTTTAAGATAGTAATGAATTTTCGCTGGCCCCGCTATTCGAAAATATATTACCTGTGCAGTGCACCAACCAATCTCCTGTATCCATATTGTATCTCTTGTTTTAAACTGATTTATTCTCTTTTTTAATTTCATGTGCTGTGTTTTTTTATATAATTGAATTGCATTGTTTTTGTACTCTGTTTCTATTTCTATTTTTAATAAATTTTTCAATGTTCTGTTTTTACAATTGTTGTTTTATTGCAAAGGTTGTGTATAACCAAAAGCAATTAATAACATTTTTAAAAATTGTATGATCAGTAAATAAACCATATTGCAAGTGAAAACACTTGTTGATTTAGTGACATAACTGTGCAGGAAAACATAGATGACATCTAAGGTTTATCGTACACACAGGGGTAAAACGCAGTGACAAAATATTGTGTTCAATAGTAATTCTGTCATGTGCTCGGCAGCAGTTGCTTCTCTTGCACTGCAGTACAGAGCTTTAACTTTCCCCAGAGCCTCGGTAAAGCACTATTCTCTGCCCCAAAAACGTCCATAGCCCCAGATTGGCATTTAAACAGCCTTTGGGGTGCAGACTAGCCTATGGCATGCAGGGTGAATGTTAATCATGACAGTTGGCTCCCATAACTTGTAAAGGTCTTGGACTGTCCAATCAGTAGGCATCAACGCATTCAAACTCCAATTATGGGCATGGAATTCTAAAAATGTAACACATACATTTGAATGCAGTTTGGGGTTTTGGGAAGCCTTACCAGTTGCCACCCAGTACCATAAATACATCTTTATTTATCTGTGAAATCAGGCACCCATTATATTTAAAATACATGTCACCAAGGTAATTGGTCACCATAATGGTTTCTGGGTAACCAATACGGTTGGCTCCCAGTATTTAGATGAATATATCAAGAGTTAAGAATCTAGAAACTCTGACAAATAGATCATTTTCTTTTTTCCTTTCTACAAACAATTTAGGGGGTAATTCATAGAATTCGGCGCACAAGTGGCGCACACGGCTGGCGCACAGTGTGCGCGTGTGGCAGTCTGCGCCAGCCGCGTGCACCAAAACCCATTTCAGTGCACAGCGTATTCATGTATTTCAACATCCATAACCAGCCGTGGTGCAGAGTGGTGCAGCGACCCTGCAGCATTGCCAGTTACGCCCCCAACCCTGCACCGTGCGCCATGACCAGCGCACAAATCCAGTACATGGCGCAAAGGCCAGTGGACCAGCATACAGCCCCCCAACCATGAAAACGTGTGTAAAACTTCCCGCACATGCCCCAGAATACACGTACCCCTCCCGTGGCAGCGAAAACGCGAGTAAAACTCCCTCCGCACCCCTCCGAATACACATACCCTGTTTGTGCCAGGTAAATAGCATTGAAAAAGGACCCCCCCATGGCGTGGGCTGCCTGTGGGGCATGCCCAGGGTGGATGGGGTGCCTGCATGTATTTGGGGGGTGTGCAGGGTGTTGCACATGCGATAGGCCTTGTGCGAGCGGGGTACGTGTATTCTAGGGTGCGTGGGATGTTTTAAATGCGATAGGCCTTGTGCGAGTGGGGTACGTGTATTCTGGGGGTGCGCGGGATGTTTTACACGCGATAGGCCTTGTGCAAGCGGAGTATGTGTATTCTGGGGGTGCGCAGGATGTTTTACACGCGATAGGCCTTCTGCGATCAGGGTACGTGTATTCTGGGGGTGCGTGGGACATTTTACATGCGGTAGGCCTTGTGCGAGCAGGGTACGTGTATTCTGGGAGTGCACGGGACGTTTTACATGTGATATGCCTTGTGCAAGCGGGGTACGTGTATTCTGGGGTGCTTGGGATGTTTTACATGTGATAGACCTTGGCCGAGCGGGGAACGTGCATTTTGAGCGTGTAAAGCTTACCTTAACCTCCGCGGGAACACTACTTCTGACAACTTCTACTCTTCTCAGGGTGCGTAGTTCTCTCCCCACTGCTACTGTTCTTCAGAGTTCTTCAATTCTAAAAAGTATATGAGGAGTGTGTTACCATGTGTTCTACTGAGAATAAGAATTAGGACTTCTATATCTATTACACCACCCCTACCCTCCTTACCTCAATATTTGTTATAATGAGCTCTCCATCCTGCTTCTACGCAGGGGTGCATGTTCTGTAGATGGACGCCTTGGGAAGGGCTGGAATTCCTACCGTGTGTGTATAATGAAAGGAACAACGGCAACAACTATTGAGGGGAATGCTGAAAACTCCCAACCAGGTTGCTATGCTAGAGAATTGGGAACAATCTCCACAAAGTGCGGGAAGAAAACATGCAGACCCTCTCTCTCTATTCACAATGAAATAAAACCTAAATACCTAAAAATGAAAATATAATACCTTAGAGCCTGAAGAGATGGAAGTCATCTCTAATCCTCTGTGAGAGGCGCTATACTGTCACTCAAAGAATTGAATGTATTAAACTCCGCCTCCATGTATTCACACGCACACAACTATATGGCATGAAACATGACTGTGTTGATTTGCTGCAGAGTGAGAAAATGAAAACGCACTAATTGTATTTTAACGGCAACACTGTGATAGGAAGCATGTGCGCACTATTTCAGATGGAATTAAACTTCCTCACACACTCTAACTCCTAAGCTCATGCGTGCACAACTAAATGTGCCAAAAATAAATGCAAACTAACATTCCTAAAATAACCTTCAACACTCCACCGACGTTGAAATGTTGCAATACCAAATAATACTGAAGGCTATACTTGCGGAGTGTCTTCGGAGAGATACACAGTGCCAACGACTCGAGGCCGAGAACGCTGGAATTCCTCACAAATTACGTGATAGGGAAACTATGGAATAGGTCACAGAAAAAAACTAATGCTCAATGGAATTTGGAACAAACAATAGGGGAAGGCAGGAATACTGAACTACAGATGTTTTTCTGAGAGAATTAATTCTGTGGAATTTCTGAAGTGACAGACGAGCAGCGGTAAGCGTCCTCTGTAACAAGCAGAAAAAGACGCGCAGCACGGGTAAACAAAGGGGAGGGGTTTAAATAGTTTAAGAGCAGTAATAACCAGACGCACTACGGCACTCAGGCAGATGCAACCCGGTGGCCATGTTGTGCGATGAAGAATGCCTTCAGCAGTCCACCAAGTTCTATCTGCCTTTTGACCAGGCATGGTATGCCATAGACCAGGAGACCTTCGGTGCAATTCTAAGTGGACAACCAGGGACCATGACAGAGGGGTGCGCGGGGCGTTTCACACATGATAGGCCTTGTGCGAGCGGGGTACATGTATTCTGGGATTGCGCGGGACATTTTACATACGATAGGCCTTGTGCGAGCGGGCTACGTGTATTCTGGGGTGCACGGGATGTTTTACACACGATAGGCCTTGGCCGAGTGGGGTACGTGTATTCCGGGGGTCCGTGGGACGTTTTACACGCGATTGGCCTTGGCCAAGCTGGGTATGCGTATTCTGAGGGGTGCGCAGGGAGTTTCATGCACGATTGGCCTTGTGCAAGCAGGGTACGTGTATTCTGGGGGTGCCCAGGATGTTTTACACGCAATAGGCCCTGTGCGAGCGGGGTACGTGTATTCTGGGGGTGCGTGGGATGTTTTACACGCGATAGGCCTTGGCCGAGCAGGGTCAATGTATTCTGAGGGGTGCTTGGGGAGTTCCACATGCAATTTCGCCGGGACGAGCGGGGTATGTGTATTCCTGGGGGTGCGTGGGATGTTTTACATGCAATAGGCCCTGTGCGAGCGGGGTACGTGTATTCTGGGGGTGCGCGGGATGTTTTACATGCGATAGGCCTTGGTCGAGCGGGGTACGTGTATTCTGAGGGGTGTGCGGGGAGTTCCACACGTGATTTCGCTGGGCGAGCGGGGTATGTGTATTCCTGGGGTGCCCCAACGCGAATTGGCAGTGTGTGTCCTCCCAGGTGTGCCCTCCACCCCTCCCCAGGCCCTGCAGGTGGCCCACAACACAGTTGACTACCCTGCACCCCTGGCCATGCCCCGCAGGCATCCCATCCACCCTGTCCATGCCCCCCAGCCAGCCCCCTGGATCCCCACCCACCAAGCAGTGACAGGCACCTGCCAGCAGGCCCCGACTCATGTCCCCCCACCCACTCACCTACCCAGCAGTGATAGACACCTGCCAGCAGGCCCTGACTCATGTCCCTGCACCCCCACGCCCCCAGCAGTAACAGGCACCTGCCAGCAGGCCCTGCCTCATGTCCCCCCACCCACTCACCCACCCAGCAGTGACAGACACCTGCCAGCAGGCCCTGACTCATGTCCCTGCACCCCCACGCCCCCAGCAGTGACAGGCACCTGCCAGCACGCCCCGACTCATGTCCCTGATCCCCCACCCACCCAGCAGTGACAGGCACCTGCCAGCAGGCCCTGACTCATGTCCCCCCAACACGTCATCACAATCCACAATCATGGGCCTAATGGGCACCCAAATCACACCCCACGCCACCCGAGTCCAAACACACAACCAAGTATTACATCCACCCCACATTGAAATCCCCATCACATGATAAATCCCAAATGGCAAGTATGCACATCAACACATTTCCGTCACACACACACTATGGGTGCATGTGATTGAGAAAACAGACATTGTGACATGCATGAAACCAAAGAGAGAATACCACACATTGAAGTATGAAATAAAAATGTATTAAACACAAAAGCAAGGGAATGAAATGAAACACACAATAATGGAAATAATTAAGAAAAAGCTGCATGTCCAAAATATAAAATAAAAATGTGTGAAAGCAGAATCCAAATCTATACAAAACCATTGATCCATGGAAAAAAAAAAGTGAAATCGAACTATATACAAAGTACAAATCCAGGGTCCATGAGCCCAACCATTGAAAGGAAACCTACATAAAACCCTATCTAATGAACAACTATATACAAAAAGGTGGGGCATTGTCCAAGCGCCCCAAAAGAAATAAAAACAGAAAGGAAACCTAACAGTAATTAACTATATACAATGGCGGCGGGCTCATTCTGTGATGTCCCGGGCCAGGGCATCATCGAACTCCAAGTCCCGGAGGCGGGCCTCTCCCCTGGCCCGAGGTCTCGCAAGGATGCAGTCATGGCCTGTTCCAACTCCCTGCGAGTTGCCTCGAGGCACTCAGCCCGCCTCAATGCCTACGGCATGGAGAACTCCGCCCTGACCATAGTGAGCCGTGCCTCTTCCACCCACCGCCGCTCCGCATCTATCCGCTGGCCCAACCGCTGCCACACAGAAGACACTCCCATTCCCGGGTCCTCCTGCCCTCGGGCCGATGCCTGCCCCTCTGATGTTGATGGCCCCGAGCCATCATCGCTCCCACCTTGAGCCTGCAGCTGCCGTCCATATGCCCTTCCCGATGATGCCGGCACATCCTCCATCTGCTGGTCTCCAGTTGGTGGGGTGTTCACCCCTGCTGGACCTCCGACTCCCGACTGTGGCAGGGATGTGATCTCCACCAAGCTGGCTGCATTGGTTGGGCCAGATCTACAGGGGGCCCTGGTGGAATCTGGGCCGGAAGACAGCAGGGAGAACGACTGGCGCATAGTCTCCACAGAGGAGGGGAGGGCCGACAGAGTACTCGACACATATAGGAACCCTCCAACCAGGGCCCCTCCCAACTGGACCATGTTGCCATTAGCTCTTCATGATGGCGTGTGTGGTCCCCCCAGGAAGCACACACTTCATCACGAATGTCACGCGTGTACAACGTAACACCAATCAGGACGGACCCCATACGGTCATCGGCCCCAGGTAGTGGAGTGCCAGATGACGTGGGCCTCCCCCCTACCTGCGGACGGGCCTGGGATGGGGCATCCCTGCTGGTGCATGGTGGTGCAGTCACAGGGTCAGGGACAGTGACATGCACAGGCCCCTCCGTGGCAACCTGTGCTGCCTCCTGCCCCTGGCCCTGGACTGCACCACTTGCACCAGTGGTACCGCCCCCAACAGGCCCCATGTGGCTCAGTAGTGGCCTCCTCCTCCTCTGTGTAGACCACCAACCTGGATGGCTCCGCACCGTCTTCCACCATCGCAAGCCCCTGTGGGGGCTCACCTGGCCCTTCCGCTGCAGCTGTAGTGGCAGACGTGGCACCAGTCCCCTCGCTCCCGGATGATGGTAATTCCTTGCGTCGCCGGCCGGTGGAGGCATCCCTGCTGCTTTGCTCCACAGCACGGTCTCCACCCTCTTCTTCACTCGACGCTGTGGAGAGGGAGACATAGAACACAAGCATCAGGGTTCTGTACAATAGTCCCCTAGACAGGAAGCAATAGCACACGAGTGGCACTGTCAAACATCACTTCCATCCTGTCCCTCCACAACACATGGGTCAATGCAGGAAACACACATGCAGAAACAGGCACGGCGCATGCAATCAACATTTGCATCCATGTTCAAGGGCCTCTATTGACATAAAATGTTGTCTTCAAACTCACATGCATCATGGGTTATCATACTGATCCCATGCATACACATCACCGGAGGCTCATGCATCTGGCCTCGTACACCACAGACACAGTGGATACAAGGATGACTAGACTGCATCAGTGAATCAACACATCATCACAGACATGTTTCATGCATCCATGGCGTTTCAAAGTCACACACACGCTGCTCAGACACACAGACATGTACACCATACATGTCCATGACAGCAGCACCCATCTCTCACACACCATCCATTGTCCAAGAACAGAGACAGGCATGCATTCATGTGTGCATTCCGCATGCTGCTCCCCATGTTGCATTGTAACACATGCACCATCCCTGTGGTTCAGGCATGACTGGTCTCACATGCAGCACCATGATGTCCCTGCACACACACACCCATACATGGCCTATGTCACACATACAGGCAAGTAGATGACTACCAGCACACTGCTACATGCCCTGTTTCACACAGCAATGCATGGCCATTTACCGCTCAACTCCAGCTGAAGAATCTGGACGTGGAGCGCTGGGTTTATGCGTTCCAGGACCCTAGTCTGGATGTTGGTCAGTCTGGCCCGGCACCCCTCTGCATCCTCTGCCTTCAAGAGGCACCGGGCCTTGCTGAGGGTCCTGGACCTGAAGTCCTCTCAGCGCTTCCGGATGTGTTTGATGTTGCGGGTTGCCACTCTTCCACGTTGATGGCAACCACTACGTCCTCCCAGATCCTCTCCCATCCTTCCTTGTCGGCGCGCAATGGTGTGAAGAGGGCATCATAATGCCCCAGAACTTGCCCCACCAGGATACCAACTTCATTATCGCTGAAGCTGGTAGCCCTCTGCCTCTCTAGCTGGGGATCGCCAGTGGTCTCTGATGGTGTTTGCCCTGACATGGCGACCCCCGAGGCAGATGTGGGTCGGCAACTGGGTCCTGGGGCTGGGCTGTGGAGCGATGGTATATCAGTTGGGAGTCTTGTGTTCCAGCAGGGGTGGACACAGCAACTGGACCA
Source organism: Ambystoma mexicanum (assembly GCF_040938575.1). NCBI lineage: Eukaryota > Metazoa > Chordata > Amphibia > Caudata > Ambystomatidae > Ambystoma > Ambystoma mexicanum. Next base: position 801,629,001 of record NC_090928.1, read on the forward strand.
CTGCAGATGGCTGAGGTGCAGGCACCAAATAGCAGGGCACATGGGCAGCAGGCAGGCAGGCAGGCAGCAGTAGATGGCAGGTTGGAGCGCGCTCGGGGATCTGGGGGGGCAGGAAAATGGCCTTAAGGCAGGAGTGTGGTCTTCCGTGTTTTGTTTTGTGGCCAGCTTGATACGGAGTGATTTGGCACGTGAAAAAACTGCACGTTAGTGTGTCATTCGAGGAAAGGCCCTTAGCACGTAAGCGCGTCTGTGACGTTACGCGCACGGGCGTTTCCCTCGTGACGGGTGTATAGTGATTCAGCATGTGAAAAACAGAACGTCTGCGTGTTAATGCGTGTAATCCGAGGAAAAGGCCTAAGTGTGTAAGTGACGTGACACGCGCAGGTGTTTCCCGCAGCACGGGTTAAAGGTGAGCGGGGCCAGCAGTTCGCTGTATGTGCCTTTCGTGGAGATCGACGTGTGTGTTGCTACTTCGTGTTGTTTCGCGCACCATCACCACTTCACAGCGGATCAAGGACGTATCTCTTCTTTTGGCGGGGTATTGACTATGTGTGTTTTTCATCATCATGCTAGTCTGACGGTGATTCGCGCACGCTATTTTTCCCACTGCGGGTGCCCCTGTGTATCGCGTAGCCATTTTTGAGGTCATAGTAGCCCGCGTATCACACGCGTATGTATTTTTCGTGTCCCGGGTGCAACCGCATACTGCGGGAGGTTAATTCCACACACGTGGGCTACCGGGGTGGCGTGCACGGTTTTACTGCAGTTTTGGGGTGCCTGAGCATTGCATGACCCGTCACTTCATCACCGGGGTCACATACAGCCTTGCAGGTGCATGGGTGCTTTTAACATCTTGTATCCCACCCCCTTCACCCCAATTGCCCAGGACAATTGTCGTGTACACCTCCCATTGGCAATACTACATCTGTGCCGGCACTACTACATCTGTGCCATGGTTGGGAGGCCACGAAAGGTGAGGGGCACCTCAGCTGGGCATCCTCAATGTGGCCAGGTTGACCAGGGAGTAGGAGGAATCCAGGGTGTCAAGGGTGGCTGCAGAGGGGGAAGAGGCAGGGATGCGCCACTTCGGCAGGATGTTCTGCCACGTGTTTGTGCAGTCATGCCACCACCCCCTGCAACACTGGGAGATGCAGTTCTTGCATCTGGCACTGGCGCCCATGTGACCCGGCAGTCCGTTTCATCAACTGCCACAGTCCCAAGGGTAGTGGTAGCTGCAGGTGCAGCTGTGGACACCACCACCCAGGCTCAGGTTCTGCCAGTGCAGGCAGTGTTGGCACTTGAAGAGTCCATGGAAGATTTCCAGCAGGTCAGGAGGCACAGCGTACATGCACGCAGGGCTGCCCTGGCCGAGGCAGGTGTCCCTGGGGCAGTAATGTCATCTGCTGCCCCGACCAGCCGGGTGTTGGCAAGTGCAGGGGCAGATGCAGCCAACAACACCCCAGTTGTGAGTCTACCAACCAGGACAGTTGCGGTGAATGACCCTGGCACAGCGGATGTTGCTGCACAGGGTCCATTCCAGGGAACCCAGCAGCCACTGACGCAAGTCAGGCCTTCGGTCGTCCTTCCACCTGCCACTCCTTTGGTTCAATCCACGCTGTGCCACTGGCCATACTGATTATTCGCCAGCCAGGGTCCACACCACCATCCAAGAGGAGTAAGGTTACATCTACACCACAGGCTGGGACCCCAGACACAGCCACAGACTCCTGTGTGTCAAGGAAGAAGCCTTTCTGTGCGCAGGAACTGGACTCCCTTGTGGACTACATGCAGGACCACGGCCGTGAGATGCTAGTGGGGCCGAACTGTCAAACTAATGCTGCCCATCGGAATACCCACTGGAAGCATGTCACGGATAATGTGAGTGCATTCGGCCATGAGGTGCGCACAGCTGGCGAGTGCAAGAAGCGTTGGGATGACCTCAAACGCAGCGCTAAGGCGAAGCATGCCTCTAATTACAGCATGACTCTGGTGAATGGCAGTGGGCCACCACCTGAGGAGGATGACCTCACTCCGCACGAGTCACTCGTTGCGGAGTTCATACCGGCAGAATCGGTCGAAGGAGTAGGAGAGATGCAGGATTTTGATGCCCCGTCCAGTGAGTGTTGTTGCGTGTTTGTTGAGCCCATGTGTGTTTTACTTGTGTTATGTCTTGTGCATGACTGCCACTACATGTCATGTGTACATGGTTGTCATGTGCAATTCATGAAATGCTTCACTGATGCTGCATGCTGTGCTGGATGGTGGACATGTAGAGCAGACGGGGACTGTCCTCATCACCACACTTGCACCCTACTCACATGCTAGTCACCCGGATGACCCTCCGGTCCATGTTCCAGCTTACTGGCCCTTCTGCATGTAGCCAGGGGTGTCTTTCCTCTCCGCACTGGGACTATGTCATTGCATGACTGACGTGCATGTGTCCTCTGCCTGCATGCTGGTACTCCACGTAGGCATGCCCTTTTCCCCTCCACCCCCCCTGCACCCCAATTTCACCATTGCACTGGTGTGCATCATTTTTTTTGTTTTCTTTTTTTTTTTGTTTTATTGGTTAAACAAAGTTAAACCTTTAACATTCCTTTAACAATCCCTCCTCAAAGAGGTGGAGGTCCCCCAAATTAGGTTCAAGGCCAAAATCCCTAAATGATCGCCCCTAGGCCAGAATCTCCAGTTATTTGGGTGACGTCCACCTCAGGCTCCCCCTCCTCCTGCTCCAGTTTTAAGGATTCAACAAATTTCAATGCGTCCAAAGTACGGCCGACTTTCTCAGCTGTGATGAGCCTTTCCCAATACTCTTCTTCATTCTCCTCCGAGATCAGGCTCGTATAATTTCCCATGTACATCAGGCGATTCAATACCAGGTTCGGACAAGTTAGCATCACGTGCCTTATAGTTTCCAGTTGGTCCTTCTTTCTGCAAAATCTACAATATGCTAGTGATTTGTCAATTTGCCTTCTTTGCCACCTTATTTCTCTCGAGTGCCAGATGTTAAATCAACAGCGCATAAGCAGAACTCGGTAGTGCTGTGAGGGAAATTTCATCAAATATGGAGGTAACATGTTCAGAGCTTTGCGTTCCCAGATGACATTATGACATAGGTCTCGTGTTAATTTCTTTTCCTGTGTTTCCTCCCAGTCTTTTTCCCGATTTGTTCTTTTAGCCTTATCTGGGTTATTTTTCAGGGTGTCTTCAGGGATCGCAAGGTATTTTAAAGTATCTTCACATCTCATTTTGCAGTCTTGGAGAATTGAATCACTACTGAAAGCCCCTGGCTTTGCTAGGATTCTAAATGGCACGGGTGGATTGTCCAAAATACACTTTCTATAAAGAGATAGTGATTTCCACGTGGTGATTGAAGTGATGGATTGCAGTCTTAGTTCCGATCTTATAAGTTCCAAGGGTAGCGAATTTGGAAGGCGCAAGATCTTTTGCCAGAAATAGGCTTCGCATAGGTTCCAGACCTCCCATCTTAGGACTATAAGGACCTCGGCTCCATATGTAATGACGGCCACTACCTTTTGCTTATAGAAGGTCTTAATCGGCAACAGAGAAAATTTCCCATATCTACGATGTAGAAGTAGCCCTTGGTTAACCAGACTTTTTAATTTTTCTCTGATCAGGGTATAATGGGCCTGCTCATTGCAGTTCCTATTAATTCTTATCCCGAGGTAGATCGTAGTGTCGACTACTGCAAGTTTTTCTTTTTCCAATGACCAAGTCTGAATTTTCCCTGCTAGTTTCTTTCCACGGGTTGATTTCATAGTCAAAATCACAGATTTGTTTGCATTTACTTTCATGTCATTGGCTTTAAGATAGTCATTGAAAGCCTCAATCCTGCGCTGAAGACCTATCGGTGTCTGGTCTATAAACACTGCGTCATCCGCATATAGCATCCATGGTATCTCTATGCCATTTACCTTCTGTGGGAAGGCCCGGATCTGATCTTGTGAAGACTTCATATCAGCGATATAGAGTATAAAGAGAAAAGGGGCGAGGGCACATCCCTTGATACCTCGGGATGTCTTGATCCGCCTTGATAGTCCTCCATTTGCAGTAATTTGAACCTGGATCGAGGTATCAGTATACAGTGCCTGGATTGCCTCCAATAGGTCCACAGGGCATTCCAAATTCCTCAGTTTTGCCCAAAGCCGTTCTCTATTTATTCCATTGAATGCCTGTTCGAGATCTATAAAGGCCAAGTAGATCGTTGATTTTCCATTTATGGCCTTTGCTTTTAATATATTGATCAGGAACAGGTTAAGGCAGGTGCCCACTCCACTCACAAAAGCAGTTTGTCTCTCGTCCAAGTTTCCGGCTTGAGCTGCCCATTTCTTTAAATCCCGTACGAGGATGGAGGCGAAGAGCTTGCCAATGGAGTCTAGTAGCGCAATCGGCCTGTAATTTCTTGGATTGCCGCGGTCACCTTTTTTAAAAATAGGCACGATGTAGGCCTCCGACCACGTAGTTGGAATTTGTTTGGTTCTCGCTACTTGTTTGAAAAGTGCGTAAATTAGGTCTGACCAGCCTTCCATGTTTTCTTTCAACATTTTGTTGGAGACGCCATCTGGACCGGCAACCCTGGAAGAGCTTAATTTTTTGATCAGTATTTGAATGTCTTCTCTATCGAAGTTCAATGTCCGGGTAGCGTTTCCGGTTCTTTTCTCGACTACTTTTTCCTCATTCTTCCCTTTAAACAGGGCAGTATAGTGGTCGAACCAGTTTTTCTCAGAGACTTGGTTGATACCTATGCCGATTCATTTGAATCTCTGTTGTTAATTAGATCCAAGGTACTTTTCGTATTATTTGTTGCTAAGGCTGCCATCATTTGTTCCGCGTGTCTTTGAGTTCTTTGGTATCTGGTTGATCGCAGCCAATTCTTGTAGGTTTGTCGGCATTTTCTTTCCAGTTCACATTTGTCTAAGCTATGAGACTTTTTTATACGCCTGAGGTCAGCTCTGTATCGTTTTCGTCTGGCGACTACATGTTCATTAAAGGCGTGTTTCCTTCTGACCTGCTTCAGTTTAGATGAATTGTACGGTAAGCTTTAAACAGCCATTTATAATCGACCACCTCCCCGCCCTTTTCTACGGCTTCCTTGAAGTTTTCCGCCTGTATTGGTATAATCTGAGCCTGTTTCTTCCCCACGATATCTATGTTTCCATCAGTTTTCCTCCCTTTGAGAAAGCTCTTGAATCCCATGCAAGCTCAGTTTCCAGAAGAGAGTGGTCACTATTAGCTTGCTTGATGACTCGAAATGATTTTATCCAGGCAAGCGTATCTCTTCCCACAAAACAATAGTCCAAGCATGCTCTCAATTCTCCACTATGCCAAGTGTCGGCCCCCCTGAGGTTGCCATTTGTTTGGCTGTTTAACATCATCATATCCCGTATGTCCATTTCCTTCATCCATTGGCTTTCTTTTCCTGTAAGATTTTCAATCTCTTTAATTTTGCCCCCTTTGTCTAGGAGCTTGATGTTTAAATCACCGTTCAGCAATATGAGCTGATCTTCTTCCTCCATCCTGGACTTGTCAATGCCATTCGTGATAGATTTCAAGTATGACCCTGGGTTTGGCATATTTTCCCTCCAGTATGTATTAATCAATAGCAAGTTGGTCATCTCCTCCTGATTTTCTGTTGTAGAGACTATTTTCAATATTTGAACATAAGGATTTGGAGCTTCATGCTTGAGTATTTGTAAGTGGCTATCGATTTTTTTTTAATACCAAAAGGCCTGCAAACGGTCGGCCTTTCAGTCCCTTTTTTGCCGGATTCAAGTAAACTTCATAACCTTCACATATTGGAGGTTCACACAGCCATGATTCTTGGATGCAAATGAGATCATATTTGGCCAAGAAATAGCTTTCCTTCGAGAACAGATGATGAAATCCTCTGGTATTCCATGAGGCACAGCGAACGGATCCATTTCCAACTTCCTTATTCTATTGTTTTTTTTTTTAGTTGCGATCATTTGCCATGGGAGGCCAATAATTTGTTTTATTTTCAGTTTTGTTTTCATTTGTTTTACCCTTCCTTGGGTTTTTTTAATTATCTACCGTAAACCTCAAAGATTTTAGTTTTTCAACATTTTCTTTGGTGCTGTATGAATGGTTTTCGGGGTTTTTATTTCCTTCTTTTTCGTTTTCATTTGGAGTCTTCCTCTTCTTTTCCTCTTTTTCTTGACCATTTTTTTCTCCCTTTTTTCCCATAGATTCTTCTTCCGTGCAGGATAAGACCTCATTATTAGCATGTCTTCTGTCCTTTGGTGATATATTAGTACTATCAGGCTTGATGTCATCCTCTAATTCCGTCAAACGAAATCCCTTTTTTCTTAGGATGTCAGTAGCCTCCAGAAATTTCTGCTTGATGTCATTTGAATTAAGATGCAATATAACTTGGTCCATTCTCTGTTCTCTTGGGAATTCCACAACTGTAATGTCCTCAGTAGATATCATGCGTAGAGCTGATGTTTGGTTACAAAGCAAGACTACATAGCTCCTATTGAGCAAAGCCCTTCTTGGTCCATTCAATGTCGTCTCTAATTTCAAATAGCATTCTTTTGATGGGGCTTTACTCAAAGGAGGGATGGACACTTTTATTCCTTTGTTGATCTTCTTTGTTTCTTTAATTCTGTTTTTACCATCCTGTTTTAGATGAAAACTTTCAAGTTGAAATCGTACCCTCCTTTCTTTGGTAGCTAGCTCCTGTCTTTTTTATTCTAAGGTTTTGAAGTTAGCAGGATTGTCATCAGCCTCATTGACTTCCTCCCTTTCCGATGAGTCGGACCGGCTTCTTGTCTCCTTTGAGATTTTAGGCAGGACATCTCGTTGGTGTTTCTTGCGATCAGAGGGATTAGGGCTCCTCTCCACAATCTCCCAGTTGTTCATAGTTTTCCATTCTGATGGGCTAATGCTTTCCCACTCTTCGTCCTCCCTATTTTCTTCCATAATGTCAATCAGGTCACTTAGATCTTCTCGTTGGTCTGACTCATCTCCATTATCCTCCAAGGAGGGAGGAGGGTTTTTTCCCCCTCCCACGTCCTTTGCATTCATGTCCTCCGAAATGTTTGTGTCTCCCATTTCCAGTTCTCTCCTCGGCTTCTTTGCCTGTCAGAGGTTTTCTCTTCTTGGGGGCGTTCTTAGATTCCTTAAGAATGCCCTGGAACCATTTATCATTTCGTTTTAAGCCTTCATGTTTTGTTTTTTTACCATTTTCGTTTGTTTTTTTCTTCTGCTCATTTCCCTTTTCTGAGGACAGGTCCTTGGATGTTCCACCACTAAACATAGCAAAATTAGATTTTTCTGATTGAATTTTTGAGTCACGACTTCCCACCCCCTTACAACCGGGAGAGATCAAAATAACCTCTTCGGTCATTAGCTCAGTTTGCAAGGGTTGGTTTGGTTTATTTTGACTCAATTTCATGGGGCCTTTCCCTCGGCATGGATTTTCAACCATGCTTACCTCATCTTTTTTCTGTTTGTATAAATTTCGCATCCACTTGCAATCTTCCAGAACCGTCTCCATCAATAAGGACTTATCATTAGCATCTCTCCTTGCCAGATCAGTGAGGCGATTTTGCCATGTATGGGATTTTTCGGCTTCTTTGTCCATTCGTACATTCAGATTCCGCAAGGACAATTCCATTTGTATATTTGCCTCTTTAATTTGTATGTTAATAGTAGTCATCTCTTTCACAGAGTCATTTATCATCTCATACAATTTTAGATATGGTGCCAGTGTGATATTCAATGAGGTCATGATCACTTGCTGGAGGTGTTTCATATCCTTTTCTCTATCAGTTTGGTAAGCGTCTTTAATTAGGTGTATAATTTGATCTTTCGTAAAGATTTCAGATCACTGCTTTTGGTCATCCGACAAGGACATCTGAGTCATTTTCGTTATCATTTGGGGTTCTACAGATTGTCCTTGTGGTTTTAAGCTTGACGGTCTATCTTCGAGGCATGGATTTCTCCTCTCAATTAAAGATCTTTGTGACAAGGTCATTGACCTGAAGTCTCTCTGGGTTTTTGTTGCAAAGACCTCGGCCCCCACGGCCTCCAACTCCAGGGAGCTCCCTTTAGTTTGCTCCTTTTCCAGTTCGGCCATTTTCTCGCTTATTAGAGAGAAACTCCTCCTTTTTTCTCTCTCTATTTTCCCCGTCAAGAGAGTGAGGTCTTGCATAATTTCGTTAGCTAAACTTGAATTACTCAAGTTAGCTGATGGCAACATTGTCTTTCCTTCAGTGCCTGTAATTTTGGATGGAGTTTCACTTCCAAAATCCCACAGGGTTTTCTTTTCTAGTCTGGCCTTTGGAGGGAGCGTCCCCTTAGGGTAAGGCATCGCTGGCATAGCTTTGTGTAGGGTCTGAGAAGGAGATTCTCGGTCAGTTAGATCATTTGAGAGCAGGGCATTTGCCCCTAACTGGGTATTTTTTTTGGGGGCTCTTTTCCTTGAGCCACTGACATCTGTTATCTTCCCTGTATGGCTGGAAGATATTTCTTATCGTTGTGGTTTCCTCCATGGATCATAGATGTTGTCTTTTATTTTCTATTTCCTTGTTGGGATCCGGCAAGGCTTTCTCCCATAATTCCGAGTCATTTGTGTCCCACTGGTCCTCCTTTTCCCACACAGTATCAATCAGTAGAGATCTGTTTGTGGTTTCCTTTAAGGTCAGGGTAGGGGAGTTCAATGCCACATCCAGACTAGAATTTTCATCCAACATGCTTTCGCACATGTCCGCTATAGGTGTAGTTCCATAGTTGACTAAGTCATTAGTCGGCATGTTTACGGAATCATTTCCCCTTCTTGGGGAAATTAAAGATGGGATCGGACAACACGAGTCTCTCCCAGCATCAAGGTTGCTAGGTGGATCTAGTATTTCCGTCGTCTTTTCAAGGCTCTTATTGACCAGGAGAACTGGGGCTTTCTCGAGTAACACCCCTACCGTCTGGTTTTGTTTGACTATACTTTTTTCTTTATCTCCTGGGGGCGCAGTATTGATCGTTTTGCTGGAATCTCCTTCACCAGCAATTAGATCTAACTTCTTGACATGATCGGCATCCTCCTCATGCAAGCTTGGTGTTTCAAGGGGTGGAGGGAGATGACTCACGGGCTCTTCGAGAGTGGAAACTGTACAGGCCATAGGTTGAACAGGTGATTTTGGAGCTAACCGCACAGGGTCTTCAATAACCAAACTCGACATTTTTTCGCTACCCGTATCAGTTGCGTGGGCCCCCACAGACAAGCTTTTACGCTTCTTAGTACAGAAGGGTAAGCGAGATTGTTTCAGCATCGGCATGTTTTGTGCGCGCTCTGGGCTTCCATTCACTTCCGGGAGTAATGCAAATCTTTGCCTTACCTGCAAGCGAGTTCGCACGGCTGTTCCCGATGCATCCATATGTACAACCATAGGTTTCATCCTGTAGTGCAGCTCCTCACTACAAGCTTTATTTCCTCAGTCCTCAGCTCAGCCTATCGTGGCTGCTGGCTTATGCAGAATAATACTTACACAGCGAGCAGCCCAGCAGCCAAACAGCACAACAGCAGGATACTCCGTGGATTTGATGCCCTTTACACACTCGGGCTTAGCGCCGCAAGGGTGCTTGGAAAGTCTCTTTATAGCACTTCCTGGAGGCGGCGCCCGTGACCGGGGGCGGGAAAGGGGCGGAGCCAACTCAGCGCTACGGCGCGCTTTTCCCTTCTCCCTTCTCACTCCGTCAATGTCAGTTCAATGCGCAGCACCTCGCTCTCCTCTCACTACAAACAGCTGATAGTGGGAATGTAAGTGCAGCCACAGCACAACAGCAGGATACTCTGTGGATTCGATGCCCTTTGCGCGCTCGGGCTTAGCACCACAAGGGTGCTTGGGAAGTCTCTTTATAGCACTTCACGGAGGCGGCGCCCGTGACCGGTGGCGGGAAAAGGGCGGAGCCAACTCAGCGCTACGGCGCTCTTTTCCCTTCTCCCTTCTCACTCTGTCAATGTCAGTTCAATGCGCAGCACCTCGCTCTCCTCTCACTACAAACAGCTGATAGTGGGAATGTAGGTGCAGCCACAGCACAACAGCAGGATACTCTGTGGATTCGATGCCCTTTTGCGCGCTCGGGCTTAGCATGATTTTGGTGTACTGCAATGGCCTGTTCAAGCCTCCTGTGCACATGCTAACTTCCACCAGCCAACCTGCCAGACACATGCAGTGGGGTACATCCTCTGCCCTTCATGCAGGGTGTCTCACTTGGATTGTGCAGATGGCAGATGCTCCGCAGGGACATGAGTGCCCATTCATGTTCCATGGTCATTCCATGCATGACCCTATGTGTCCTTGACTGGATGTCAATTGTAGTATGTGTCCAGGATGACCTACATTTCATGGCATTTCATCAGCCATCCCATGCCCACTCTGGCTCAGTCCTGCATCACACACATGTTTAGGGTGTCACAGTCGCTGTGGGGCACAGGCCTCCCCCTGTTTCAGGCCCACTGACTGTGTCCAACTGGTGTAGTGGCTTCTGCACACATGGGTGTACTACTGAGGGTTCATCATGTGTCCTGCTTACTGTCCCCTTGTTATCTGCTGTGTTGTCAGTTGACTGAGATGATGCAATTGATGCTAGTCAACACTGTCTGCCAATACACAGGTCTTGGGTCTCCCTTTTGCTACCATGCAAGCCAACCCTACATTTTCACTTAGAGAGGGTGGGGGGTTTGCTTGTAGCCATGCAACCCATTGCATGCACATTGCACGTGATGCCTGAACTTGCCCTTGCACTGCCTTCATGTTTTTTGATACACACCATGAAGTACTTGTTCATGTAGATAGTGTGTAACGTACACATGTTCTGCACTGCATCAACCCACTTATAAGCCGTGTAACACCGTTCTACATGCCTACTCACTGGTGCAATGTCAAAGTGACCTGCCATCCATGGCAGGTTCTCATTTGTGTGTGACATGTCTGCTTCATGTGTTGGCTGTCTGTGTGATGTCTATGTGTGTGTGTGTGTTATGTGCTTCTGACATGTGTACTAATGTATTTATTTTTTCTCCACTTTTCAGATGATGACGCAATGGAGCCAGAGGATGGAGTTGTCATGCCAGGCACAGGGTTGTTATCACAACAGCAACCCGTCACAAGTGGGAGTCGTGGGGTGGTAGACCACAAGAACCCACATGTGCTACAGACCATCTTGTCTTTGGCTGGCAATTAGTCCAGCCCAGATGACCACCCTGACGTCCATGTCGAGTTGGATGTGCATCAGGTCCATTTGTCAGGGGTGAGTGATTCTGATGTGGACGCTCCTCTGCCCGCGACACATGCACTGAGGGGCCAGACGGTGGTGGGACCTCCACCTGTGGTGGATCGGGACGCAGGGTCACCCTCCACACCAGTCGCTGATGTGCCTGGGACATCACGTCGACAGGGTAATGTAGACCTGCAGCCGCGGGCGGTGCCAACCCGACAAGGACGGCCAGTCCTTGGGGCCCGCTGGTGTCAAGCCCAGCAATGCGGTGGCCGCGCGCCACTGAGGTATACTGAGTGGGAGCAAGACATGACTACCAATTCAGAACACCAGGGGCAGCAATTGAAAACATTGCTGTGAGCACGGAGCATGTGGCCCAATCCATGCTCCCCCTGCTATGCTAGGCAGGCGCTTCTCCAGCGGCGGGCGGCACAGTCCACAACCCGCTCGCTCAGGCTGGGCATGGCTCCATTAATTTATGTGGATTGTGATGTATGTTATTTTCTTGCCTGTATATGTGCTTGATGCACTTCATGCTGTAGACAGTAGCCTGCACCCTTGGCTTGTCAAAGTCACACTGATGGGGGGAGGAGTTTGGATGTAGGTCCGTAACCTGGCCCTGTGACAACCAGCATGAAGACACACACACAGGGAACTTTCCAGCCTTATTAGTATCTTTTATACCCTTTATGCAGGAAAATGAGCCTCCACACTACCTTTGCCAGCAGACACAGGGACAAGTAATCCTGATAACCTGCCACGTTCGGTGGTGCAGATGTGTGCATGTGTGCGCAGGCAGAAGCACAGGGCTTGTGCTCAGAGGTCTGACAGAAGCAGATGTGTTTCCAGGAGCTCCAGGCAAGGTGAGCAGCACAAGGGCCCACACTGCAGCCAACCTTCAACCAGGCCACTTGCACATGCATGCTAAGTAGCACCAGTGCTGGGGAGCTTTGGCAGACATTGTTTGAGAAGCGCACAGTACAGCTGACATGCGTTGAGGGCCAAATGCCAAGTGGCTTTACAAGTTGTCAGGGGCACACACAGGGGCCATCAAACATATCCTCGAGTACCCCCTGCTCCATTGAAGCAGAGGTATTAGGGCAGTAGCGTTCCTAGCCAGAAACTGATACAGCACACAGGGACACCCTGCGAGGCACAGACTTGTGTGCAGTGTATATCATTTGCATGTGCAAATTGCCACATGCACTACCTATTGAAATCCGCGGCTGCAAGAACACGACTTCTACTGAAGTTGCACCTCGCTATACACGTGTAGCAGCTCACCCAGGGACCATTGTATCATGTGTGATTCTTGACGCATTGATCTTCCATTTCCTGCATGCCCAGATGCGCCTGCCTTACTGCATTGACAGTGTATGAACCATGAGGGGGCCAAGCTAACGTAAAGGGTACAAAGCAGCAGACAGGAGTGTTTGTTAGTGGAGAAGTCACTTACTTTGGGGCATTATGGTGTTGTGTGTGTTGTTAACACACATTCTGATTAGTAACTCACGCTCTCTTTGCAGCATTGAACTGCTCCTGTTAGCAGACCTGAGAGTGCGCAAGCAGGAGGCCAGCACTCACCCCAGAGATAAGTCCTTCTTTGGCTTGCATTTGACTCATTTGGTACAATGTGCATGATGAACATGTTTTCTCTGATTGAGTATGTGTTATTGTGAATAGTAGTTTTTGTATTTTGACTACTTTCCCTTGCCAATCCGACTCCCCTATCTTGCCCCTCTTTCCGATTATCCTGCATACCAATGCCTGACCCTCCTTCCCCGCTGGGGTCTCAGAGGCCTGTGTAAGTTTGACCTTGCAGGCGCCCAGACCACAGAGAGAATGGTTGGTTCATGCCATTCCTGCGCCTGGACACCGGAGCTGTGACACTACCCATCAGTTGTTGCATCCTCATTGTATGTTATGTACCGTAAATGGTACCCATCCTGTAGGATCTTTGTTCAACTGTGCTACCTTGGTTGTTCTACCATTGTGCTTGTACATGTGCTTTGACATTTCCTGCTACTTCAAGTCATCTACTGGAGACTCTTCCAGGGTTTTTTGGTGCCTACAGGCTTTTTCCCTGGTTTGTGGGTTTGGCTCCTTGGAGTTCTCTGCGATTTGGTATTTTCAAGGTGGCCTCTGAGGGGGCTGGACCCTATTTACACGCAAGCTTGAACATGGAGACCAAGGGGTAGGGCGATCCTATAGCCAGGTAGACTTGAAGGAAGAAGGCTACATACCCCAGACACAGTTGTTCAGAAGGTCACGGTGATGTGTAAATGAGGGAGGGCCTTTTGGTGTTGGACAGTTGACTTGGGCTACAGTGTTTTGGGCACTCTGACATTGTAATTGTGGGGTACTACATACATGATGTGTTCTGCTGGTCAATTCCTGTTCCTATGTTGTGTTCACTTTTCAGGTGTCAGGGGATTGGTGTGGTTTGACATGCTGGGGTGTTCACATGGGCAATGTTCACATGTGATGTGTACAGGACACTGAGGGTCACTGGATTTCACATGCATATATTGAGTGCATGTACCTAATGACACACACAGTCGCGCAATGATCCACCACACATACAACGACCCTTCCATGGCCACAAGTGCACACAGATTGCCTTCTCGGGCCCGCTGTGTCCCTGCAGCTCATGATCTATTACCATTTGGGTATCCTGTACATGTGTCATTTGGTTATTGATTTGATTTGTCCTTTTCATGTGATGCTCAAGGTGTATCTGCAACACAATGGCTGCTCACTGTGCTGTGTGCTGAGCATTGTGTTGCAGGAGACACACACAGACACGGGTTCGGGAGTTGGGATTTTGCTGTGCCCAATGTGCATGTGAACAGGCATTCAGTGTTGTTTTCATGCTACGACTGGTGGAAAGCATTTGTGTCTGACCTTGTATGTGTGGGAGGTTGTTAGTCAGTCATTTCATCCTATTCCATGTCAGGCATCATTGTCTCGGGCCAGTTTTAATTTATGACATGTCAGTTCATATCTTATTGGTCATGTGTTGGGCTTTTGCTATTGCATGCCATGTCATGGTGTGGCAGACAAGGGTGATGTGGTTTGGGAGGGTTTGGGTGACATACCAGGGATTGTGATGGCCTGTTATGCGGGGGAGGAGGGTGATACACACCTTGCAAGCGTTCCTTTTGGTCACATAGGATTGGTTTTGTTTAAGTAGCTAGGGATGCACACAATGTAGCACTTCCGAGGCAACATTCTCAGGGTAGTAAGGTTGTGACAGTTGACTGTCTCTTTGTCATCATCGATTGTCACCTGGTATGCGCCAGCCCTGTGTGTACTCCGCTGGGGTGGGAGTTTAGGTGAAAAATGTGGCCACAAGCTGGGTCCGGGCTGCCTCGCCACGTGCCCTTTCCCCTCCCATGGGCAGCGCCTGTGCCTGTGGTTGGGGATGTGGGGGCACCACCATGTCCACGGTACGTCCCACCGTGTTGCAACATTGTGCAGGACACATGCTGCCACAATGATCCTGCACACTACTGGGGGTGCATATAGTAGCTGGCCGCCAGAGCTGTCAAGGGAGCGGAAGCGTGACTTGAGCACTCCGAATGTGCGCGCCACTATGCCCCTGGTTGCAATATGGGCAGTGTTGTATCTTACCTGGGGTGGTGTAGAGGGGTTCCGGTTTGGCGTCATCATGTGGTTGCTCAGAGGGTAGGCACTGCCCCCTGGGGAGGTGATAATGGTTGTGATTATTGGGGTTTGTGTATTTGTCTGTGTGTGACATGCATGCATGTGCACAGGCATTTGTACTCACCTAGGAGCCATGTGTCGCCATGCTGCCCAGCTTCCAGGGCCCGGCTCAGGGCGGACATTCTGTATATGAAACTGTCATGGGTAGAGCCAGGGTAGTTTGCATAGACAGAGGTGATGATTCCCTTTGCATTGCATACGACCTGCAGGTAGATGGAATGCCAGTGCTTGCGGTTCGATAGATGTGCTCAGTGGCCCTAGGTGGACATAGGGCCACATGGGTGCAATCTATGGAACCAGGCACTTTGGGGAAGTATGCCACCCTGTAAAAGTCCTGGACCAAGGCCTGCCTTTCTGCAGGTGTTCTGGGCATGTATATGGGCCTGCGGACTGAGGGGCGCGCAGTGATGATTGCCAACACCTGGTGTAGGCAGCGTGACTGCGTGGCCTCTGAGAACCCCCCCACTATGGCAGTTGTCTGCTGAAATGACCCAGTGGGCCAAAAATGCAGGCCATTAAGCACCTTCTCCAAGGGGCTCAATGCTTGGGAGCACAGGGTGGGGGATGTAAGGTCATCTTCCCACTCCCTGACCAGGTCTAGGATGATAAGGGGTGGAAACCTATACCTGCCATAGACCTGGTTGTCAGGCATCCCAAAAAGTCTAGTTCGGGGAAAAGAATGCAGGCCCTGGCTATTCCCCTCCTCCTGCGGTGTCCCACGATCAATGCTGCGACAAATGGGGCATTCATCGTAGCTGGATATACGTGTTTGTTGTTTGCACTCACTTTTATACTGTGCGCGGGGACGCTTCCGCCTGCCTTTGTGTGGCGGATGTGTTGATGCCTATGCGTGTCTTTTTTAATTGAATTTAAGATAGTCTGAAAATGTGCTAGACATGGGCCCATAATATCTGTGGAATCAACACTAGAACACCTAATCAAATTTCACTCAAACGGAAAGCATGCTGTGCCTTATACTAAACAACAGTATATAATCTTGAGGACACACTTTGATAGAGTCAGAGCACATACTATGGACATAGCAGCTATAGGAGCTGCTCCAGAAGCAGGTCATGCACTAGGTAGGTGGCTTTCATTCTGTACTTTCAAAGCACTCATGGGTTCATGCCCAATAAAGCAAGGAGCTACCCACTAAATTGAGTCATCTTAAAGCATTATTTCCTCCATTCACTCCACAAGAAAGACATAGATCACTTTTAATGATCATGTCAGCAGGTTGCAGTCCTTGGAAAACTGTGATTGTTGTGTTTTTTGTTGGTTATGTATTGAGCTCATTGGCACTTGATCAATTAGATAACCAATATTCTAAGGCAAATAATAAACTCCCAAGGGGCAACTGCAGCAAATGAGCTCAGGATCAGCCCTGCGGAATACTATCCGATGCTAGAAAGGCAAATAATATAACTCCTAAGAGAGAAAAAAGCACAATTAGAAGTTGCAAAAGACTGTCTTTACTTCCTGATAAGCAAGAGAGGAAACATTTGAGACATAGTATTATCTAAAATACAGAAAACAGGAGAAATGGGAGGCATCCCATAGTAAACTTGGCAAAGCCAGAACGTCCTTCTCAAATCAAGGAAAAGGGGGAAGACAGCAAAAAATCAAATCTAGTCAATATGCCAGAGGAAGATTATCAGGCCCATGACAATAACCGTGAAAGAGCAATCTACTCTAAAATATATTTTATTAACTCTAAACAACAATCCAACATTTAAAACAAGATGTTCTTTTGGCAGCTAGAGATTGGCCCCCATTATACAACAGATAACTTTCTAGAGGATAAGGTGTCTAAGCAGCATTTTCAAAGGAGATTGACCAGCACTTAATAAATGCTTATACTGTAGCTTGACATGCTCTAGGAGCAGTTCAACCTTTCAAGAACCATGTTGGTCATAACAAAATACTGATATATTCAATAAATATTCATCAGAAAATACCCAATTAATGCACAAGCTATCCCTTTCATAAAAGTGGTGCAATACCAATTATTATACAAATGAGTCATAATACACCAGGTAAGTCCATATAATATGCCAGTTCTTCCACTAGCAAACCAGAGGGTACCTATTGTTTAGTTTTATAATACAGAATACTAAATGAACTCACAGGCACCGAGGTAGTTCCAAATCTTCACATTTCTTGAGTAACACCCTGGGGTGCAAATACAAAACATTATTAAATTTGGGATTAGGGGGTTTTCACACATTTAGATATCGAGAATTTCAAATACACAGGATTTACCTTTCAATGGAATTCATCAGGTCTACAAAAACAGCTCAGAAACATTATCAAGTAGAATGGAGAGCCTTCACAAGGGCATCCCAATTTGTTGAGAGTACATAGATTCCATATATTGTACTAATTAAGATTCACACACCCATCTAGAAAATGAGGATTTAACCATTAAGACATAGGCTTCAAATGTGTCATGTTCAACGTTAGACATTACAGGTTGTCCACTGTGGGATCTATTGACATATACTATGCGGCCTCACTCTGCTATCTATGGTGCGAGAAACAGTAAAATGGGGGCAAAACCCTTGTGCGGGACAAAACCTCCCAAACCGCGTTTTTCAACACACAAAAAGATGGCTGCACAACCTGCCACCCATGGTGCATGAGTGGTGGAACAGAGCACACACTGCAGAAAAAGTGCAAGTGGGCTCCAGGACAAGTAAACATAGAGTGCAGAGGGAAAAGCAATGTTTTGCAAGTGGAACTCCAAAATGTGCCTAAAGGTCTGCTGGATTAACAAATATAAAAGGGCGGTTGCTGAAAGGAACACAGATCTCAGTTGTTTGATCCCACAGATTTAAATCAATAATGTAAATTATGCATGTTATCTGATGCAACAAGTTTGTTTTATGCTGGATTTCAGGTCAAGAAATTAAGAATTAACCTATGCTGTCTGGACATGCAAGGGGTTGACAAACAGGTTTCCACCGAAGGGGAGGGCATTGTTCTCAGCAGATGCTCACTGACACATTATTATAATTGTGGGTTATGCCAGAATTGTGTCTGCTGAAAGGGACCAAACAATGGCAGATTCTCCAGGACAGGAAATGGATGTGTGATGAGGTCACTAACTAGGCTTGCAGAAGGAAATCCCAAAGGTGGGGGCTGCTTCTTGCCTCCAGAGACAGACAAAGGCTGACCATTTACTGCTAAAGAATATATAATGAACATTTTTAGAGGTGTATAATTCGCTATCAGAAGTGGTGAAAAATATAAAACGGGCAGATTTGTTAGACTAATTTTTCGCCCTACATTTGAAAAGTTGGAGGAACTATGTAGCATATTCTGAACAGGAATGGCAATATATGTGGTTTTATGGGAACTGTATTTATGGTAGAATTGTTAAACTTTGCACACACATTCCTATGGTAAACACGCATATTTGTGGACATTTAGAGAAATGTTTGAAAATATTTTCATGGCGAAATGGACACAATACTGCAGAAAGGCAAAACAAGGTCTCACAGCTGTGGGATTTTGATGAACAGATACTCCATAAAATATGTAATCATTGTATGTGGTTTTCGTAGATATTATAAATGTATCAATATGTATTTAGGACAAAACTCAATTTTGATACTAGTGGCTAGGGGAGGATTTTAAGTATTGTAAAAATCAAACCGTAAACCTGACATCATCTGTCTTTGATCCAATCACCCGTATGCAAGGCAGAGATGAGGCTCTGATCAAATCCCATTTCACTAGGGCCAGTTTAGGTAAACCGGCTCATACACCCTTTTGGTGATGTCAATTGACAGGATAAATAGGGACATCTGACAACACATACACACTGTCTCTTCTGATTCCAGCGAAGCACTTTAATCCAGCATTCAACATTCAGCTTTCAACATCCTTCTAGATCCAAATCCCAACCACCAGGACAAGCAGTAGCTGAACCATTTTCATCTAGGCCTCAATCCTCAACTAATCCTCACAACTCAGTGAAGTGCTGTGGTGGGGGAAGCATCCTGAAACTATCTGGCTGGCTACCATAAATACTAGCCTGCTGAATTCACCATCCCGCTGATCTGAAATATCCAGAGACAAGAAGGGCAGATCCTGTGCAGTTCCGGCGACTGGCTTAGCTGATGTGCTGTCCTTCCCTGATAGACCGACCCAATTGACCAGAACTTTGATGGTCCAAAAATCTTAAATCCCATTAGATTGTGAGTATTAACAGGATGCTAGAGAAATATTGTACACCTTGCCTTATCTTGTTCCACCCTAATCTCTGAACTATCACTACTTCTATAACCAGTAACAGTGTCAAAATCTTTAGTGCTATCTTAACCTGTCTATGTGCTAAAGCGGCATTTTCATAGTAATTTTTATTTGTGTAACTCTTATACATAACTCCCACTTCGAGTGTTTGGACTGATTCCGCCGAGGAAGGCGCTGGGGATCTGGTTCTGAAGCCATGAATCAGTTTCAGAGCTTCATTCGTCCTAACCTGGTTGTCTAGTTTGAAGGCTCTAGTCTTCAGAAAAAGCATAATCCATATTTTCTGGTGTTAAACTGAAGTTCTTATCCAAATTTGCAGCTTTATTTTTCGAAAAACACCTCTCACTAAAACCTCTATAGCTTTATATCAGTTTTAAAGATAGAAACAACATTTGAACTCTCACTGATAGCTAACATCCTTACATCATCGGAACAGTGTATTTGACCTGTTTTTCTAGAATATCGCATAGTAAAGGTTTGCAGCGAATTTGCAATTTCACCCAAAGTACACTTGCCTTTTGCCCATTTCAAAGTTCTTTTTCCATCCCATCATGTTCTGAAGTGTATATTGTGGTTCATATTATAGCCCATGCATGTTAGGACCTGATTAGTGCTGCGTTCTCTAGAATTTGTCTCCATTTTAGCATTTTGACCATTTTGCAGTATTTCACCAAGCCATTTCACCTGTCATTTCAAAGTGTCATTTGCCAAAATAAGGTTTTCTCTCTTGTGTGGGAGGGAGGATTGACTATAACTCTAGACATTGTATTTCATGCCCGAAAACCTGCTGATTACTCACTTTGGTGTAGGATTGCTCATTTGTATTTAAACAAAACTTTGCAGGGGGGAACATTAACCTAAACGCTATCTGTGTGCAAAACAAGACTGTTCTTTTTATCTGTGTTTTCTACTTTACCGTCTTATAAGTAAATTCAATTGCTTTGCTTATTTCTGAATTGTATTATCACCCTTTGGGTGATTGCTACCCCATATCTATATCTATAGTAAACCTATGTGTGATTTGAATATTAAAATAAATAAATACATTGTTACCTTTACCAATTTACCTGATTCCTGGTTCAGTGTGACCTGGGGGGGGGGGGTATTTTGAGAAGGATGTGATATGAGTGGCATATCATTCAGAATATTGAACTTATTGACAAAAATAAATAAGGGTTTCATTTGCGCGCTGCAAGCTAGGCGAGACTTGGGTGTGTGCTTGATTGAAATCCCTTAGACCACGAAATTGAATAAAGGAACAAATGCCGTATTGGAATGGGGAATCTGTGGTCTAAGACCAGTTGCTGCACTAATACCAAAGTCTATTTCCATACTTATATGTTGCTTGACTTTGCTAACAACATAGTTCTAGACACTATTTAAGGTACTTGAACTTCGTATCAGAAACACCAATCATGGCCCCATTTCTGTAAGAATAATAAACATATCCATATTGTACGTTGTTCTTCGTCTGACTCAGAATGCTTCTATTAAACTCCCACTCCAATTGCTACAATACTGCTTCACATTACAACAGCAAATTTAATCTCCAAAGCCTCAACGAAGTACCAACCACTTTTATCACAACTCTCGATCCTCCATAGCTTATTCAAATAATATGTATAACGACCCCAATGTTTTGCTGACGCATTTTAGCTTCCAAAAAAATGTAGGTTAATCAAATTGTATGTGTAGTGATGCCCATGTTTTGCTGATGTGTTTTTGCTTAAAAAACACATGTGGGACAATACGGTCATGTCAGATGGACAGTCCATAGACAGATAAACATACTACAATGTATCACTGCAACAATTGTATTTCACAAAAAAAGTGTTTGATCAAATTCGATGTTCATCCCTTTTGGACTCAAGGTCTCTAGGCGCTCTATCCAAAACTCTTTTTTTTGGTGAACCATGGTATTTAAGTCACCACCCTGTCTTGAACATTTCACTTCTTCCAAAATAACAAATTTCATCTGTGTTATAGTACGATGTGCATTCTTAAAATGTTACGCTACTGGTGAATGTAATTGCTCTGTATGGATATTTGATTTATATTCCGTCCACCTTAATTTGATTTCTCTTGTAGTAAGACCCACGTAAAATATACCACATGGGCATCCAATCCCATAAATGATATTTGTGGAGTCACATGTTGTATGCCGCAATTCAGTCTGTTTCCCAGTGTAATGATGATTAATGTAATTGCCTTTTATCACATTGTGACAATGTTGGGAGTTGTTGCATGCCAATGTTCCCTTATACAATATCCTTTGGTGTCTACCTACACTGTATTCAGCTTGAATCAAATAATATCTCACTGATTTGCTCTTCCTATATGAAAAGGTAGGCAATTCATCAATTAATTGGGCCAGTATAGAATCCATTTTCAAAACATCCCAATTTCTTTTTAATTATTCTGTTGATCTTCTGTCTGTTGCAAGTATGTGGTTACATGCACCAATTTGTCTACTTGTGGTTTTTGCACTAATTTCAATGCTGAATCTCTTGTCACTGACGTTGCTTTGACTTGAGCCATTGTTATAACTTCTGTAAAATAGCCCCTTTCTAGGAATTTTCTTTGCAATTTCATTGATTTAGTGGCAAACTCCTGATCTTCTGATATGATCCCTTTGTACCTTAGAAATTGACAATATGGAATGATCTCAATCGTTTGCTTTGGATGAAAAATTGAAGCTAACAGTAGACTGCTCCTGTCAGTTACTTTGTTATAGATCGTAGTTTCGAATTTACCTCCCTTTGTATAAAGTTCCACATCCAAAAATTTGATTCTGTTTATACTGTGCTGAGTTGCGAATTGAATTCTTGGTGCCAGCTGGTTAATGTACTCAAAAAAGTGTTTCAAATCTTCAAGTGTTCCTCTCCAAACTCCAAATACGTCCTCAATTAACCTGTATAGGCATTTCAAATGATTCTTCCATCTTATATTCTCTAAAAGAAACTCGGTAAGCCATATATGTGTTGACATAACTCGATGCCATGGCTACTCCCATTGATGTTTCTGATATCTGAACAAAAAATACATTTGTCAAATATAAAAGGGTTATTTGGCAAGACCAACTTTAATAAACTTAGTACCAATATTGTATTTGCTGCACAGTTTTCTGGGGACAAAAGAAGCCAATCCATTACTTCTTGACCAGCTGTGTGTGTTATATTTATATATAGACTATATACGTCCATTGTAAATAGTTTGTGTTTATATTTATGTTTATTTTATCTAGTATGACCAGCTCCTCATCAAATTCAATCTCTTTAATTTTAACAAGAAATCAGTAGTGTCTTTATATACGTTCTCGCTGATTGATCAATGGTTGAATCACTTTATCAATATATTTTGCCAATGGTTCCAATAGGCTATCCGACGCTGTTATTATGGGTCTCTCAGGAGGGTTAATCCGACTTTTGAGAATATTTGGTGGAATATAAAGCACCAGCATAACCGGATGGGATTTAGTAAGAAATTCTTTCATTTTTTCGGTGATCCATTCATTTTGCCTGCTTCATCTAGCAACACTTTGATCACATTACGCACTTGTTATGTAGGATCCTGGAAGACTTCCATGTAGGTGTCTTGCTCTAAAAGCTGTCTCTCAACTTCAATTCTATATTTCACTCAATTAAAAATCGCCAACGCTCCTCCCCTGACTGCTGGTTTCAAAATCTCTGGATTGTTCCACAATCGCATTAATAGAGACATCTCTAGATACTGTGATGTTTCTGCAGATTGTGACCAGTCTGCATTGGCATAGAACAGCTTCAAATGCATCTTGCATGTAAGATGAAAAAAGTCCATCTTCCCTTTCTACAAATTACTATTGAATTCAGGAACAAAAGAAATACCTTTCTGTAAAGTTTTCCTTTCAAATGGAGTTAGTACATGCGTAGAGATATTGAACATTAGGTCTTCTTGTTCGGAAAATTCACCTTTCATAATGGATTTTTTTCTTTTGACCTCATCTTGTTTTTGACCATCTGATAATGGTACATCACATGTTTGGGTGCAGTACCTGGCCTAAAAGGAAATGGCTAAACTACGGGTATGGCAAACACTCTAAGAAGAGTGTATTGGGACTTGTGGGTGCCCCATAGATTTAAGACTGGGGCATCACTCCCACAAAAGGAAACAAGGAACCAAATACATTTTTGAAATGATGAAACATGTGGAAATTCAAATCCATCCATCATTTTGTCTCCATAATTAACTGAAAATTCAAAAAGTGGACAAAAGTACACTATTTTGAGAAATTTAAAACTGCGGAAACACTAAAATGCTCTGGAAACAGTGTATGACCTACAATTGCACATTGCCAGAGGTGTCCCAATGAAAAGGGTACCTCATATGTGTTGATCCAATGGCCTGGGCCGAATGAAAAGGGCTAAACCACCAACATGGAAATGCTCTATGAAGAACATATTTGGCCTTGTGGCAAGCACATGCATTGAGGGTTCTGGCAACACAACCACCAAGTAAAGGTGGAAACACCATGCATTCATGAAAAGGAGAAACACAGCGGAATCCAAACACACCTTGCTTTTGTTGATCACAGAATAATGGTTGCCCAGAATTCATGGCAAACAGGAAACATTGGAAAAATACTATATTTTGATGCATTTGCCCTTGGGAAACCATAGAAATGGATGGAGAACAAAATCATTTTTACTAGTCCACATTTCCACAGGTTTCCTTCACCTCACATGTGTGTGTGTGCAGTGGCTGAATCCGAAAGGGAAAGGGCTAAAATACAGTAAAGTACACGTATGTCAGGTGCTCTGGGAAAACCAGATCAACATTATATTTAGCCTGGCAAGCATGCCCGAGATTTTGGACAGGTGTCTCACAATCACGAAGGAAAACTGGGAACCCTTGCATTTCTGAGAAGAAGATACATGTGGGAATCTAAAGAGGCGTCACTTGCGTAAATCGTGCTAGTATTCTTTCCCAGAAATCACTGCAAAGTTGTAAATATGACCATAAATACACTATTTTCACACATTTCCCACTAGAAAATTACTGAAACACTTCCAAAATACTGCATGCCCTAAAATCCCACGTTCACACAGATGTCACGACAAAAACCAGACCTCACATGCGTGGATGTGCTCACCTGGGTGGAAAAGAAAAAGGTTAAACCATTGGTAGCTCAACTATTCTGAAAACATAACATTCATCCTGCCTTTGGCCTTGTGGGCACCCCACAGATTTGGGCCTTTGGTGTCACACCCACCAAGGAAACCGGGAACCCCCTGCATTTCTGAATAGAGGACACATGTGGGAATGAAACGAGGCAACACTTGCATGGAATGCGCTAGAATTTCATACCCAGAATGCACTGCAATTTTGAAAATGTTACAGAAAATACACTATATGCACACATTTCCCACTGGGAAACCACCGAAACACAGGGCCAACAACGCATGTCCTACCTTCCCAGGTTCCCACAGGTGTCCTGATGAAAAACGTACCTCACATCTGTGGGTGCACTGACATGAGCACAACATTGAAAGGCTAAAACACTGGTACACCAAACGCCCTGGGAAGACCAAATCCAAACTCTATTTGGCCTTGTGGACAACCCACAGATTTAGGCGTTAGCCACCGAGGAGAACAGGGAACCTCATATATTTCTGAAAAGAAGATACCTGTGGGAATCCAAAGAGGTATCACTTGCGTGAATCATGCTAGAATTTCTTACCCAGAATACATTTAGAAGTTGTAAATGTTACGAAAAATACACTATTTGCGCACATTTACCATTTGGAAACCACCAAAAAACGTGGGCAACCGCACTTTTTTTTATTGCTTTATTAAGTGTTGTATTATGGTTGTATGAGCAACCTTTTACACTATAAATATAAATATTAATATTTAGCATACTGTACATATTAGTTAATCATAAAACATTACATACAAACATTTATTCGAATTAGCATACACAAATTACATACTAATAACAGATTTAAGTGTGAATTATAAAAGCAAGAATAGAATATTACACTTGTCAGGGCTTCCTCAATAAAAGCAATAAGTTCCAATATTTGTTTTGCATTGGACCATATGTGATAGGCCACAGATGCAACAAGTGACTCTGCCAGAATTTGGCATAGCCTTCACCATAAAGTGTACTGAGGGCTGTACAGTGCCTCAGCATATGGTGCACAGTCTCCAATGTACACTTGCATAAACGACAAATGCACTCTTGTTATACGGAATACTCTTCCATGCTCCAAATATTAGCATAGACTAGGAGAAGGTCAAAGAGCAAGTACAAAATAAAACGTATCATGCATATCAGGGGTACACAACTTATCCAAATACTGACGTTGGATTTGACTGAACAGTCCTTGTTGCACATATTCAGTGTATTTGTGCATTTTTGCCGGGCTGGCCAAAGAAAGCACACAATCGTAATTGCGAGACTTTGGACCCAGTTGACTTAAAAATACAGGTACCTCTTATTCCGAAAGTGCAGAATAGTGAGGTGTCATGGCAATGTGCAATTACCAAATTCTCCATGTGCCTATACCAAACACTGTGAGAATAACGCTGAGCATGAGCCATAGTGCAGGGCAAGAGAGAATTATGATTGTTTATCCAAACTTGATGTTAACCCAAAGCTTGCAGAAAGACATAATCCACAGGGAATGTAAGGATTGCAAGCCCAATTGTAGTGGCCTGTCAATGATGACAGAAAGCCCGATGGTTGTGTTTATGCACCTTTATTTTACATTAGCACAAACACTGTTAACACATAATAATGATCTTCCAACATACACAACTATATATATTAAAGTAAGTAATAAAATACTCTTGTGGTTTCTATGCTCAGGAAGTACCTATTGTTGAAGCAGGAGGTTGTGTGGAGAACTGTGAGGCAGCTTGCTGCTCTGCTCCTGCCGGCTCGGAATGCCGTGAGCAGCACTTCCCCCAGGGACTAGCTTCGGGACCTCTTAAGGTCGTTTACTCTACATACCTCCTTTTGTTGGACGAAGTTGGCTCTACTCCATCACATAGTCGGTGTACTTCCCTGGTCGTCTTCTTTCTCTCTGTGGTTGGCCGTTCTCTGGATTTTCTTGTTGTGGCGTTGCAGCCCTTTCACTGGTTCTCTGTTGCCTCGTTGCATTCCTCCTGGGACTGGTTTCCACTTGAGAGGGTGTCCCTATGTCCTCTGTCTCTGCCTGTCCTGACTGTTCTCCTATGGTTGGGTTCTCTTTGGCCAGGCTCTCTTCTTGATTTCGGTGATCTAATGTTTCGGAGTTGTGTTCTAATTCTGCCCCACTTTCGTACAATGCTACTCTTTCTAAATTCCACCGCTTGCTGTCTTGGGTGCATACATGGTTTGTCCCTCGTTGCACCACTTTCAACGGTCTGCTGAACTTGGACCCCATCTCTGGATCTCTATGTACCATTTGAATTTTTATGAGATCTCCTTCTCGGACTGTGCTTTATTGGGGTTTTCTCCTAGAAAAGTAGAGGCTGCCCTGCCTCCTCTGAGAAGGTGGAATGGGGATATGTTTGTGACCCCATTGGGGGAGAGGCGATGCACAGCTATGGCTTCCTTGACTGAACAGAGCGGGTCGAGTCTCGCTGCTGTGGCCAACTGCACCGCTCCCTTAATGAATCTTTTGGTGCGTTCCTCCAACCCATTTGCTTGTGGGTGATATAAAACTGCTTTAATTTGCCTCATATTGTTCTCCTTCAGGAAACTGTCCATCTCTCTGGATATGAGTTGCACTCTATTGTCGGTGACTAGTTCTCTGGGTAATCCTTCCCTCTGAAAGATTTTTTTAAGGAACTGGATCAATGTGGCTTTGGTTATGTTGGGTACAAATTCAACCTCTACCCACTTCGATAAATAGTCCACCAGCACAATTCCATACTTGCTCTCATGCTCCATGAGTTCCAGCGGGGCTATAAAGTCCAAGCGTATTTTTTGCCACATTCCTTCGGGCACTTCTGTGGGGTGTAGTGGTGCCTGACTGACTTTGAGTCTTTTGTCACTATTCACACACTCGTGACACCTCTCTGTCATGGTCCTTATTTCCAAGTGCATGTCTGTCCACCAATACGCTTCCCTTACTCTCCTTCTCATCATGTTGTTTCCAAGATGACCGGTGTGAGCTCTGCATATGATGGTTCATCTCATGGCTATGGGTGGAATCACCTGGTCACCTCTCACGAGCATCCCTCCATTTTCAAATAGTTAATCTGACACTTTCCAGTAGGGATGCAACCCTTCTGGAATGGACCTCTCATCGGGCCACCCTTTTCTGACCCACTCTGTGATTTTTGTTGTGGTGTCATCTTTGGCTGCTGCTGCAGTTCTCTTTGGCATTTTTCCATCCCGTAATGTGCTGTATTTCATATGTGTATTCTTGCAGCTTGGCGGCAATGCAAGCAAGCCACAGTGTCACTGTGCTGGTACCTCCCGGGCTCAATAGGTGCATTAGGGGTTTGTGATCGGTAACCAGTTGAAATTTTGTACCCCATACGTATGTGCGGAAGTAATCCACGGCCCATGCACATGCTAATATCTCCTTTTCAATGGTGGAGTAATTTTTTTCTGATTGTGAGAGGGCCTTAGATGCAAAGGCGACAATGTGTTCTTCATCGCCCTTCTTTTGCGTGAGCATTGCTCCTATACCGTATGCACTGGCATCTGTGGTAAGCATGGTCTTCCATTGGGGATTGAAAGGTTGCAAGCAGGGTGCATGCATTATTCCTTCTTTGGTATCTTAAAATGCTTTGGTTTACTCTGCAACCCAGTGGTACACTGTACCTTTCTTGAGTAATTCTCTCATGGGAGCAGTGGTCTCTGAGAAGTTTGGTACGAATTTTGCGTAGTATTCTGATAGTCCCAAAAATGATCTCAGCTCTTCTTTGCTGGTTGGGGGAGGCGCCTTAATGATTGCTTGCAGTAAGTCTTTCTTGGGACTGATACCTGCCTTCGATATGATATATCGCAGGTATTCTGCTTCATCTGCCTGCAGTACACATTTGTTGTAGCGTAGTCGCACTCCTGCTTCCTGCAATTTTGCCAACACTTCGCAGAGAGCTGTGTCATGTGTCTCTGCATCTTCTGCCTATATTAAAATATCATCCTTGAAGTAAGAAACGTTTCCAATGTTCTTCAAGAGAGAGTCCATCATGTGAGGCCGCCAAGGACAACCCAAATGGCATTCTGCTGGATTGATACATTCCAAATGGGGTTATGAACATCGTGAAGGGTCTGGATTCTCGATGTAAAGTGATTTGGTGGTAGGCATCCCTCATGTCTAATTTTGAGAATATTTTAGCCTCTTTCATGAGCAAGATCAGTTTGTTTATACTCGGTAATGGATAACTGTCCTCCACCACCACCTCCAGATTTAGGCTGCGCAATTCGATGCAAATACGCAAGTCGCCGGTATGCTGTTTCTTTATAAGAACCACCAGGCTGAGCCATTCAGATGACTCTACCATCTCTATAGTTCCTTCCGACAACATCTTGTTGAGCTTTTCTTGTAGTGCAACTCTCGCTGTTGCCGGCAAGGGTCTCACTCTATGCTTGACTGGTACCGCTCCTTGTTTCAGTTTTATCCTGTGCACATAGTTTTTGATGCAGCCAGGCGTGTCTGAAAACAATTGCGGAAATTCTTCTTTGCTGATTGAGGCGCCATGTTTGTTTATGGACAGGACCTGTTCATCCATGCTGGGGTCGAGCCTGATTTGCAGTTTTGCTTGGTCATCCCAGCTTAACACTGGTGGTTCATATTCTACCAGATATACTTTTGTTCTGGTGACTCTGTCCTTGAATTCTACTAACGCTCTGACATATCCCAAACAATTTATGCTGGCACCTC
This sequence comes from Ambystoma mexicanum, assembly GCF_040938575.1. Lineage (NCBI taxonomy): Eukaryota > Metazoa > Chordata > Amphibia > Caudata > Ambystomatidae > Ambystoma > Ambystoma mexicanum. The sequence continues at coordinate 801,658,103 of NC_090928.1, forward strand.
CATACACCATGGGACTGACGTTCATTTAGTAGGCTTCTACTCTTTTTCTTCCCACCATGCTTTTGTACAAATTTAAGGGCAGTATAGTGAGGTCGGAACCCGATTCTGCCATCACTCTTGTTTCATGACCATTGACTTTGATGGTGCAGTGGGGCTTTTCTCTCCGACTCGTGCCGGCATTCACCATGAGAACTGTGGTGCATGCTTCTTCATCTGAGTATGCCTCACCTCTGCTTTCTTCGCTCTGAATTGCTGTCACCGTTTTCTTCGCTCTCCACGTGCACACTGATGCAAAGTGTCCATACCTTCTGCATTTTGACCATTCTTTACTCCTTGCTGGTCATTCTCTGCTGTTGGCTAAGTGGCTTGTGCTGACACACCTGTGGCACTTCAATGGTTCGCGTTTAACTGCTGCGTCATCCCTGGCTTCGCGTTGTCCTCTGTCCCTTCTGCCTCTGGATTGCACCCACTGTATTTCGGGTGATTGTGCAGCAATTACCCACTCTTTGCACCTGCTGGACGTCTCTTCTACCGCGTTCACAATCTGGATTGCTTTATCTAACCCAATTTCTTTTTCAAGAATAAATTTGTCTTGTACCTTTCTGTTGTTCATTTGTACGATGAGCATGTTGCAGATTCTTTCCCCTGATGTTGCTCCAAATGCGCATAATGCAGCCAGTTCTCTTAGCTTGACTACGCAGTCGTACACAGGTTCTTTCGGCTCTTGTTTATTGCCATAGAATCTGATTCTGAGTAGCACTACATTTTCTTTATACGATAATCTTTTGGCTATTCTCCTTTTCGCTTCTTGATAGAAGTCATCCCCATCTCCTGTCGGGGTTTCTGGGTTCAGGCCTGCAAAAGTCCTTTGTCCTTCAATACCTAGCGCATTTAATAGCATGGCCTTCTTGCGCGCCACTGGATAGACTGTTCCACCCATCGCTTTGAAATTAAGGCTCCCATTGGAGCCACGGAATCGCTGGCTTGCCTGGTACTTGCAGGAACGGTGGTGGTGGCGTTGCACCTTGCATCGTGGTGCAGCTGGGCCGATCCCGTCCTTCATCACCAATTATGTAGTGGTCTGTCAATGATGACACCAAGCCCGATGGTTGTGTTTATGTGCCTTTATTTTACTTTAGCACAAACACTGTTAACACATAATAATGATCTTCCAACATACACTACTATATCTATTGATGTAAGTAATAACGTCCTCTTGTGGTTTCTATGCTAAGGAAGTACCTATAGTTTAAGCAGGAGGTTGTGTGGAGAGCTGTGAGGCAGCTTGCTTCTCTGCTCCTGCCGGCTCGGAATGCCGTGAGCAGCACTTACCCCGGGGACTTCCTTCGGGACCTCTTAAGGTCCTTTACTCTGCACCAATTCCAGTCTTGTAGCCTCTACCAGCACTGAGGCAGGTAAGCCCAATAGTGAATTTAAAAGATTTTGCCTCCTGTTTGGGGAACCATGAAACAGCCTTAAGAGGGAATACTTCAAGAGCATACATTATTCCCTGTATTATGGAAACCTTATAGGCCATTAACTTTGCCTCTAAGGAGCAGCCACCACATTTGTCTTTGATTTTCCTGATGGCCAACCACTTTTTCCAAGCTTTAGGGGGGAGACTATCCGACACAAGAATGACAAGGATGCCTTCACATGGCTACCCAGGTACATGTATGTGTCAGGTTGGATCAATTGAGCAGTATCCAAGTGCCAATTGACCGTTGCACCCCGTAAGGGCTCTTGCTAATAGGCATCATTTTAGTTTTGTCAACATTGATTTTAGCACATTCTTTTCTGAGGACAAATATAAGGAATTAAGGGAATGCTGAAGTCCAATTGCAGTTCTATCCAGTACCACAATATCATCTGCGAAATTGAGGCTGTTGACATTCACACGTGGCTATAATGAGGAGGGTAAATGTGTGCTGCCTTTAATGTCATATATCGAAATCAGCCATGTAAAAATTAAATAACAAAGGAGCAAGTACAAACCCCTGCTTAAGGCCGATGTTAGTGGCAAATGATTGAGGGAGAATACCTTTCCTGAGAAAGCCATGCCCTAACATGAATGCCATTATGCAATTGTTTTAGAAATTAAAGTAATGAGGAGTCAATGCCCCATTTAGCCAGTTATCCAACCGTTTTGAACGAATGACTCTGAAGTCAACAAAGCAAAGATATAATCAAGTTTCCGGATAACGTAGGCGCCAGAAATTAATGATACTAAGACCCATGTTGGGTGTTTAGTGTTAAGGCACTTGTGAAAACCGAATTTGTTTTTATATAATATGTGATTTGTGGCAGACCAAGCTGTGAGCATCTCAAGCAGAATTCACCGAGTGATTTCCAATGGGATTGCACCATTATAAAAGGCTTCTGTGAATCAGGCCCTATGTGTCTCAAGGTCAGGGGACAAATCTAAAATAACCTGTTCCACAAACATAAAATCAATTTGACTGGTGTAATTTCCATTTGTCCAAGTGTAGGTCATGTCCGGTGTTTTAGTAACAATGGGAACCAAATAAAATTCCAATAGTAACTCAAAGCATTCCTTTCCCCTGCTTGGCCCGGGAGCAATGTGCTCACCCATTCCTGGAGACGAGTAAGGAGAACAATCCCTGTTAAAATCCCCAGACAAGATGATGCCCCCCTTGCCATTCTGAGAGGACCACAAGAAAGAGTATCAAGAACTATTGCCATATGTTCTCTGGTAAAGGTGCCACCAGGAGGGTAGTAAAGGGTGGCCACTGATGTGCCTCCAGATTCCAGGGAAATCTTGGAAGCACAGCAGCCAGGATATTGGCATGCTCTTTTACTCCATCAAACAGAGATAATGTGTTTACAATCCTAGCACCAATACAAAGCTCCCCTCAGGTTGCCCAGTGAGTAGAGTGGGGGAAAGATGAAAAAGCGTGGTAAAGCCATCCAGGATCAAAGGCAATGTTAGCCATGTCTCTTGGAGAAGAAACAGGTGGGAAGTTAATAGTTCCAGTCGGCCCATGATATTGGTAAGAAAAGAATGAAAACCATGTGTATTCCAAGATAGAACAGAAAAAGGTTTGGTGCCAAGTGCACCCAGTCATTTCGAGTGTTTACCCAGCCTTTGCCAAGTGCCCTGCATATGGGTGTGCAAGGGATGTGGCCCCTGCCTAGACGTGTCAGGGACACTGGTGATGTAATGATTATCATGTTGTGTGTCATAGCTGTGCTTCCCCACAATCCTTGGATGAATTAAAGAATCATCAGCAATCGATGTCGGGTGAAAGGTTGACACAGCAAAGCCTAACTCATGTAAAATGTTTACCTTGTTACAGACTCACTCTGCAACCAAGGGAGATACACATGAGGCTACTACCCAGTTGGTGTGGCTAAAAGACGTGGGCAATTCAAGGCATCCAATGTCCTCAGAGGAGATCATTTTTAGGTCAGGAATTAGGTGCAAACGTTCCATCAACCAAGAAGGATTTAGAAACGGGCTGGCCGGTGATGATTCTATTCCACTATCTTCATCTTTTTGGAGCAGACTTGCTTTACAGGAGCCTTGGGAGGTGTTGCCAGGCTCAGTGAGGCAACTCATGTAAGCCAGAAGGATCATCCTTGATTAGATACTTCACTTTTTGCCCTCTTTTGAACACAGTTTGTCCTCTCAGGTGGATCAACAGAAGCTGCGTGTACATTGGCTGCAGTAGGAGCATGAAGAGCATCTGCAGAATTCATCAAGGAGATATTAGACGCAGATTCAATATCAGCTGTGGTGAAATGACGCAGTGCTGAAGAAGAGACCAGCATGGGCTCATGTTATTGTAGGAATTCTTGAGGCAAAGCTGTATTTGGTCCAGTCAACAAAAAGTGGTTAGTATCCAAAATGGCTGGTTGCTGCTGAAGTGAACTATGATTGTCAGGTTTGAGGCATGGTGCGAGGACCCATTCATCTAGCGGGCCTTGAAGAACAACTCTGCTAATGATGCCATCCCCCAGGTCATTGTTCATAATATAATGGCCATCAGCAAGGGCCTTCTTTTGGAAAGCTAAAGGTGTCTTTGGTTTGTTTCGCTTGCTTATTATGGAATTATTCACGTTGGGATTGTTTACAACGTTTGCTTAAACAGATATTGCCAGAACTATTAAGCAGAGATTGTTCCACACTGACTGCGTCCAGTGCTTGGTCACTGGTGGTCGCTGTAATGCTCAAAGTTTTACACGGTAGCTCTGCCAAAGTGAATGTGTGTGTGATGAGCCTCTTCATTAGCATTAGCATAATCCATTGACGATCGAAGGGTAGTATTATTGGCAGAAGGCAAAGAATCGCGAGATAAGGCTTGCTTATTTGATGTAAGATCAATAATGCCTCTGCAAGTATTTTTTTTTATTTCCTTGACAATGTAGATTACCCCTGCTATCTGCGCAGGGAGTATTAATTCTATTAAAGACTAGGAGGCGAGCATTATGCTTCATCTTCCTTTATTTCTACTCTTCAGCAGTTCAACAAACATGTACAACAAAATCCTGAAAAGTGTCTTAAAACTAGCAACTTTTCTCTTGTCCAAAACTACAACATCCATGATCCTCTGTAGTCCATGCACCCTCCACCAGTCACAATCCACTTCCTGTGCCTGGGCTCCTCCTCTGCTTTTACTCGCTCTGAAAGTCTCTAACTGATCCTTGACAACTGTGCGAAGGCTCTCTTGGACTTTGACCTTAATCGCTGCAAAGGCTCTGGGCTCCTGACTCTCTCTGCTCTGTCCTCACCATCAGTTATTCTTCTGATCCTCTCCTATGAAAAAAGAGCAACAAAAGATTATGATAGGGTGGTGCCAACGTCTCGTACTGATACATAATAAAGCATTGCCATTGTATACACAGTACCAGACTCGGGTGGGAATTTAATGCTCGCCTCCTAGTCTTTAATAGAATTAATACTCCCTGCGCAGATAGCAGGGGTAATCTACATTCTATGACAAGACTGGAGGCGAGCATTATGCTTGTTCAAAGCTTACCCAACACCTTATTTGCTAAACTCTCCGCTGGCTTAAAGTAAAATTCTTTAAAAGTCCTCTCGCTTGACCAATCTGCTGCCAGCATTATCTCACTCAAAGGCACTCCTGCTCTCAAGGCGGACGAGGCCATGGCCCCCCTCACCGAATGAGCTCCATACGTGCTCACATTCAGACCTGCTGCATGCATAACCTCCTTGACCCATCTTGCGATGGTAGCCGATGCAACTGCGTTATAGGGCTTCCTGCGCGCTATTAATAACTGAGTAGTACTCGCTGCTCTATGCTCTGCCGTTCTATTCTCGTACTCCTTAATGCATCGTGCTACGCACCATTTCGAATTACTCGGGAAATACGGATAATGTACCGTAGACGTCCCTGTCTTGGTCCTTCAGACTATGGAGAATGTAACTCCCTCCGGCCCGAAGGATCGTCTGTTAACCTCTAGTGCTCTCACGTCCGATACTCTCTTGCAGGAGATCAAGCATAGCAACATCGCTAGCTTTCCAGATAATTGCTTAAGCGAGAGATATTTATTGGTCGGCCAACTCGCTAAAAGGCGCAGTACTGTAGACACCTCCCATGTCGTGGTATACCTGGGTTCCGGTGGCGCTTTAAATCTAGCTCCTCTGATGAGCCTCACCACCGCAGGGTGTTCCCCTGCCGGGACGCCCTCTAATGGCATGTGACCCGCCGAAATCGCCGATCTGTACACTCCTATAGTACGGAAAGCTCTCCCGCTCTGTAATATGTTCGCTAGAAAGTTCAGAATCTCCACTACAGGTGCTGAAACGGGATGAACACCTCTGTTCCTGCACCAGCTTGTCCATTTTGCCCAAGCTGAGTCATAGCTCCTCCTAGTGGATGGAGTCCAGGATTCAGCGATAAGCTGCGCAGCCTGCGCCGAAATTCCTGGCAAGGCCCACCGTTTCCGGATATCCTGCACGCGACTAGCGGGAGTGTCCCTCTCACTCTCAGAGGATGACACGACCCAGCTGGGTCCGTGAGTAGTCGCTCCTCGCCGGGGAGGACTCTCGGAATGTCCGACACTAGTTCCATTAAGGTGGGGAACCACACCTGAGACTTCCATAAAGGTGCTACTAATACCAATTCTGCTTTCTCCCTCCGGCATTTCGCCAATACTCTGCTCAACATCGCGAAGGGGGGAAAAGCGTAATGCGGACCTCCTATCCACTCTTGCAGGAACGCGTCTGTCCCCAGCGCTCCCGGATCCAGCCTCCAGCTGAAATAGTTGCTCCTCTGCGTATTGAGCCGGGAAGCAAACAGGTCTACTTGCAATGGTCCCCATCTCGTGTCCAGTCTCTGAAACACTGCTGGATCCAGCCTCCAATCGCTGGAATCTGTCAGGTACCGAGAGTTCCAATCTGCTACTACGTTCAGTGTCCCTGGCAGGTACTCTGCTGTCACCGACGTCCCTGATTGTAGGCAGCAATGCCACAGGTCCTTCGCTAACTCTGCGAGCATCTTGGATCTCGTACCACCCAAATGGTTGATGTAGCGCACTGCTGATATGTTGTCCATCTTCAGCAGGACACAAGATTTCACTCTCTCTTTCGTAAAGGCTTTGATCGCGAATGATCCTGCTAGGAGCTCTAGGCAGTTTATGTGTAGACGAAGCTCCTCTTCGCTCCACTTGCCTCCGGTCTGTAAAGACCCACACCTGGCTCCCCAGCCTTTCCGACTGGCATCCGATTCTATTATCAAATCCGGTCTGTCTCCGAATATGGCTCGCCCATTCCAAGCGTCCATATTCTTTAACCACCATTCTAGCTCTGTAATCGAGTCCTGATCCAGCGGCACTTGTTGATGGTACTTCAGACCTAGCTGCAGATGCTTTATTTTCAATCTCTGCAGTGCCCGGTAGTGCAGTGGCCCCGGAAAAATGGCTTGGATAGATGCTGCTAGAAGCCCAACTATTCTCGCTAATGTCCTGAGAGATACTTGTTGCTTCTCTAAGCACACTCTGATCCCTCTCTTGATGTCTCTCATCTTCGGAGCTGGAAGCTCTAAGGTCGCCTTCTTGGTGTCTAGAATGAATCCCAGGAAGTCTAACCTTTGCGCTGGTACGGTGTCTGACTTTTCTGTGTTCACTAGAAATCCTAGTGAGGTCAGAAGGTCCTGCACCCATCTCGTTTGGTATACTAACACCTCCCGATCTTCTGCAAGAAGCAGGAGATCGTCCAGGTAAATAATAAGCCTTATTCCTTTCTCCCTGATCGCTGCCGATACAGGCTTCATTAGCTTTGTAAATGCCCATGGTGCCGAAGCAAGACCGAATGGCATCGACTTGAATTGCCAGAAACGACTTCGCCAGCGAAAAGCTAGAAATGGTCTGTACTCCTCGAGAACAGGTACCGTGAGGTAAGCGTCCTTTAGATCTAGACGCGTCAACCAATCTCCTTCTCTTAGGGAGTCTCTGAGCTGATGGACACCCTCCATCTTGAAGTGCCGATATATGATCCAGCCATTCAGCTCCTTGAGATTTATCACCGGGCGTACTTTCTCCTTCCTGTGCACTAGGAACATATTGCTCACAAACTTCGGGGCTGTCTCGCATTTCTCTATCGCCTGCTTGGTCACTAGCTGCGCTATCTCGCTGTCTAGCCATGCTTGTTCCGCTTGCGCAAATTTCTGGCCCCGCGGCTCGTATCGCTGCACTGGGGTCTCTATGAAATCTAGTTGCAGACCGCTGACGGTCTGCAGTATCCAGGAATCGCTTGAAAGCTTGCGCCAATTCTCTAAATACCTGCGCGTCCTCCCCCCTACTGGGGGATACATAATCGCTCTCACCTGGCGTAAATCCTTGGCCTCTTCCCGATCCTCTGGACCTTCGGCCTCTTGGGAATCTCCCCCTGGACGGGAAAAAGGTGTCTTGGCTCTTGTTCTCCCAGTATTGTGCCCTGGTGTTCTGAGGTCTTCTCCCTCCTTGGTAGCGACCGGCTGCGCGACCTCTGTAGCGGCCGGTCCCTCCAAAAACTCTGCTGGGGAATATCTTGCGAATAGATGCTTGGGCCTTCTCTAGCGATGCGAATGTTCCTACGAACCGGCCCATCTCCTTCCCAAAGGTCTCTCCGAATAGGAGGCCTTGTGCGCCTTCCCCTGCTTCATATGACGACAAATCGCTCAATTTTGAGTCTATCTTGAGCAATAGGCCCTTCCTTCTCTCTGACGCGATGGCACAATTCGCGTTTCCAAGCAGGCAGACGGCTCTCTGAGCCCACCCTGCGAGGGCTTCCGGATCAACCTCTTCACCTGTGTCCTTCGCCCTCTCTGCGAGGTCCATGATTTTTGCGAGCGGACCTGCTAAATCTAGCAACTTCTCCTGACAGGATTTCCAGGATCTATCAATCCCCTTCCGGGGGTCCTTGCTGGCCTTGGCTACAAAGGTCAGCATTTTTGGGTCGAGCTCCGGTGCTTCCGCCACCTTTCCTGGCAAATCTGGGCGCGGGCACTCTGCCCGTAGGCGCTGTCTCACTTCCTTGTCTAGTGGCTTGCGTAATCTTGCCGCCATATACTGAGTCACTCGGGGGGATGGTTGCCACTCGGTGGACCTCGGATTACGTATGCTGTCTGGGTCGAACATATCCTCCTCGTTTTCTACGAGGTGTTTCTCCTTCCTCGCTTTTTTGCCCCCACTGGGTCTAGTCCAGTCATCTTCCTCGCCTTCTTCATCCCCTAAAGAGCCTTGCTCATCTATTAGCTCTTCCTCCGAGCCAAGGTCCTCTTCCATATTGTCTTCCCCTGGAGCGGGGGTCGTGAGGTTCGGCACTGCCTGCTTCTGTAGGTACGCTTCTTTAAGCTTAGCAAAAGCGTCAGGCACCTCCGAGGCCTTTTCTATCGCCTCCTCATATGAGCCCCGGGGGTCGTCAGAGGATTTCCTCTTTAGGGCTTGCTTACTCCCCTTCTGTCCCTCATTCAAGGGTTCTGTGGGCGTGCGCTTATCCACTTTGGTGCTGGTCTTTGGCTGCGAGAGTATAGCTTCTAACGTCTCCAGCCTCTCTTGTAGGGGTCTCACCCCTTCTGCCACTGCATCTATAAGAGAGCTACCCAGCACTTGCTTGAAGCTGGCAGCGAGGTCCTGGGATTGCTCCTCCTCACTCCACTCAAAGTCTGACATATTCCTCTGTGCTGTGTGCCTAAAATACCCGGGACAGGTGTCTTAGCACGCCCACTCTCTCTTATGATGTTATTGACTTTTTTTTTTTTTTTTTTTTTTTTTTATGTATGTGGCTGCACCTTTGTCCTTTTTCAGCCTTCCGGCCTCCAATCAACTCTCTAACTGCTTCTCGGCAGCGTAGGGCTCCTAGGCCCGATTCTCCCAGCTCTTGCTGTTGAAGTCCTATATGCAGTGCTGAGGTCCGTGATCCAGCTGATTGAGCAGCGTGTGATCATATGATCGCTAGAATCCGTTTCCCAAACTAGTTGGGGTCGAGAGGAAACTCCGCGTCCACGAACGCTGGCGCAGGTAATTCGCCCTCGCCGCTTCGCGATGACGCTACGCGACTTAGCGCGTGTAGGCTCCGCCCACCCGCGGGTGGGGGCTATGTTGTGGGAGCGAGGCGCTCCGCGCTTCACGCGCTAGCTCCGCCCACCCGTGGGTGGGGGCAATGCTGATGAGGCGATCCGCCCCACGCTTCGCGCGCTGGCTCCGGCCTCCAGTGGGAGGCTATGCGCGACCTGCCTATTGCTCGTGAGGCTGACCGAACCCCTGGAGTGTCGGGTATACGGCACGGGGCCGTCAGCCTCACGGCAGTCCCTATAGATCCAGGGAACTCCCTGGGGCCCCGCCGAGACCCACGCGGCGATTGCTCCTGTAATAGGGAAAATACCAAGCTTAGTACGCGCGCGCGTAGTGTGACATTTGTGGTAAAAACGTCTCCAAACCAATTATCTCACGTTCCCCTTGCAAACCACACTCTCTGAACATCTGTCCTATCTTTAATTTACAATTCCCCTCTTCAGTCAGCCAACTTATCTACAGGCACTCGGAGAGGAAAGAAAATAGTACTTATCTGCTTGAAGAGCAGTAAAAGAAGAGGAGGAGCCCAGGCACAGGAAGTGGATTGTGACTGGTGGAGGGTGCATGGACTACAGAGGATCATGGATGTTGTAGTTTTGGACAAGAGAAAAGTTGCTAGTTTTAAGACACTTTTCAGGATTTTGTTGTACATGTTTGTTGAACTGCTGAAGAGTAGAAATAAAGGAAGATGAAGCATAATGCTCGCCTCCAGTCTTGTCATAGAATCAACACTGGCAGTAATAATGGTGTCAACAACTAGGGCTAGAATGTGATTGGTCTTCCGTTGTTCTTCAACCATTTTCGTGCAGAGAAGAGATAATGCCTCAAATTTGGAAACCAGGGTATCAGTAGCAGGCAAAGGGCAAAGCATACTAGGTTGCTTGTCATGCTGTAAGGTGCAACTTATAAGCAAACTTTCTTCTTCAAATTCACTATCAGAGCAAGAGAAGTCCGACAAGGATATTAGCTTTTCTAAGTGGGGACTTATTGGTTCCTATGGTTTTGTTATAGCTCGTGCTATTGGGCGCGATTTTATTCCGTCATACGCTGAGACACAGATTAACCAGAGATTCATGGTTGTCTATTGTGGGCGAACTGTGCTGAATATGTATTGCAAGAGCGTTATTAAGCATGTTGCAAGAGTTTGCAGCAGGAAAATCATTTCTACATTGTTTGCTGATCTTCATATTTGTGTGGATTGGTGCTTAAGCAGGGCTATGTGTGGCAGATGTTTTAAGAAGTATGCCAGAAGAAAGAAGGGGCGCACGTGGTAGAATGATAGAAGTCCCCACAGGTCTGTGGGTCTGCGAGTCTGCGAATGCACAGGGCACTTTCGCTGATTCCCCCAGATCCCTAAACACTGGAAACACAAGTAGTTAAAATGATAAAACCCACACTAATGTGCGCACCACGATTCAACTAAGCAAGTAAACAAAAAAGACTGGGAAAGAGTCTTTACCACCACTCGTCGTCTCCCACTTAATCCTCTTCCGAGTGGTCAGGGGCAACAGCAGCCTGACTGGTAACAGGAAGAATTATAAATTAAGTAAACAAGTTGGTCGTGTAGCGATTTGTGTGCCCTTCAGAGGCAAAAGTGCTGGGACTTACTTAGAAGCTGAACACAGCTTTTGTCCCTCAGTAGGTACTCCCCGCCACAGCAGACGCAGCTCCTTAACCCCCAAGAGATTGTAAGCGTATCCGACGCCAATAACAATGCCCGAATACCAGCGTTCAACTCCACACCGGTAGCAGCTTCTCCACAGTCTCGACGTTCGAGCAAAAGGGCCTCACTGTGCCCTTCTGGAGGCACAGGACACAGTGCACAGCAATGAACAGTTTGTCAAACCGCACCACATAGATGCCAGTGACTGCTTATGACAAGCTTCCTGAGATGTTCTACCTTCCCAGGTTCCCACATATGTCCTGACGAAAACCAAACCTCACATGCGTAGTTGTGCTCACTTGGCGGAATAGGTTAAATCATCGATATGATGTTTTTCTATGCATGTGACGTTTGGTATGTTTGTCTCGGGATGATAGCTCAGGGGCAACGTGCTCACCTTGGAAGCAAGACGACAACGAGCAACACATGTTCGAACCCCGGGTCCGCGTTTAGAAACCTCTGGGTATTAAGCGTGTTATAAATAACCAATCATTATATGCCAACTGCTCTGGGAAGACAGCCACTGCCTCCTGGTTTTCCTCTTCAAGCCCCCTCACAGGCACCTCTCTTCAAATGTACAGTGCATAGTGCAAAAGGACACCCATGGTTGGTTTTAGCAGAAGAAAAAAGTTACTTGTGAGCAGTAAAGCCGCATCAAGGCATCAACCTCTTTACTGGCCATTCATATGCCTTTCGTGTCTGCACTCACTAGCCATCCATTTTTCAGTCGTACCACTACCACATCACCAGCTGCACATCAACCATGTCTGCACACTCATAGCAACTGGACATTCGCTCACATGACAACCTTGTCTCCATGCAATGTCTTTTACAACAATGTACTCGCATATCAACTGTGCCTGCATTCAGCAATTCTGTCGCACAAACCATATCTGCAGAATCATAGCAACTGGACATCTGCTCACATGGCAACCTTTTCTCCAGGCGATGTCTTTCACACCAACTTCATGTACTCGCATATCAACTGTGCCTACATTCAACAGACATCTCGCACCAAACATATCTGCACACTCATAGCAAGTGGACATTCGCATACATGGCATCCTCATCTCCAGGCAATGACTTTCACATCAACCTCATATTCTCACATATTAACTGTGCCTGCATTCAATAGTCATGTTGCACCAGACATATCTGCAAACATATACACAATAAATAAACATCAACTAACATGCTGGCCATGTCTCCACTGATGAAAAAGTGCATTCACACCAATTGTATCTGCATGTACAGCTCAGCTTTACTTCACTCACACAACAATCACATCTGAATCATTCTAAAACAAGACAATCCAGTCATACAAAACATGACTTGTACTAAAGTAAAAATAAAAAGTAACAAAATTAACATGGCAGGGTGGTGCAAGTTATACAATACACCGCTGCCATATACATGGCGTTCAGTTCCCAAATTTCCTTTCACTTGGCCCTCAAGGGGAGGGAGCCAAACTGACATTTGTGCATTTTGAAAGACACAACTTGAGCCAAGGGAGCCAGAATGGCGTTCCCTTATTGTCCAAGCAACACCTCAAGGGGAGGTCGCCAGAAAGGCATTCCTTTACAAGACACGCCTTGAGGAGGGAGCTGGAATGGCGTTCCTTTCTTGTCCAAGACACGGCTCGAGTGGAGGGAGTTAGACTATCATTGCTTTCCAAGACATGCCTTGAGTACAGGGAACTGAAATGGCATTTCCATTCTTTCCAAGGCACTCCTCAAGTGGAGGGAGCCAGAAAGGTGTTCCTTTCCAAGGCACACCTTTTTAGGAATGATGGGCATTCCAGGAAATCACTCGATCTCCCAATATGTTGCCTTTGTATGATACAAAGCAAAGCAAGGTGGTTGTCAGAGGACTGGTGTGGAAGGGCATTAGGGACAGTACAACTGAGTATCCCTCTGCCGTCCTTGTTTTCTACACACTTCTGTATGGTTATATCTTTCTGGATGTAGCAGGAATATATTCAGCAAAGTGTTGCCCATACAATCTGGTGACATCCTCCACTTCTGCAAAGTAAGGAGCTGGTACATTCACAAGGGTAAGAAAATGTACAACTGTATTTTCAAACTTCAAAAATGTCTGTTTATTTTCTGGAGCAGCTGCAAAATATACAACAAATGCATTGTATGGAGCTACATGAATAATGTGAACTGCCAAAATCTTGTACCACATCCAAGACTTTTGTCCTGCATGGTATGCCTCAATTAATTGGTCTATTTTGTCTACACCCCCATGTACCTGTTGTAGTGCAGAATACACTTCACTTGCTGAGCCTGCACCTTCACAGTGAGAAGTGAAGTACTTTCATCATGAATAGTGCTTAGTATGTGGATATCCCTTCTGTCGCAGAATCTTACTGCCAACAGTTCATCAAACCGCAAAGCCATACATGCTCCCCTGTTCAGCTTCTGACAAACAAGTTGTCTGGGGAGGTTTTTGCAGTTACTGTGGATTGTACAGCAGGCCAGTGTGCCCAACTTGTGAAATTCCTTTAACAGTGGTATTCCTTTGTAGAAATGGTCCACATACAAATGGTGACCCTTATGGAGCAATGATGTGGCATTGCTATAATCTTTTCCAGTGTAGACTCACATGTTGTAGGTATACCCAGTGGTACTTTCACACAACATGTAAAGCTTGATTCCATATCGTTCTCTCTTACTTGGAAGATACTGTTTGAACAGTAGCTGGCCTTTAAACCATACCAAAGATTCATCAATGAATATGTTCTGGCAAGGACCATACACCTCAGAAAATCGCCATGCAATGTGCTTCAGTAATGGCTGAATTTTGAATAGTCTATCACAATTTGGAACAGTTCTTATCTCCACTCATCATTGCTGGACAAAATTGCTGTATACAAAATGCTGGAAATCAGGGTGCGAGATCCGTGTACAGCTGTCTTAGTTTAGAAGCTTTTTATTTGCCTCTAAAACGGTTTTGTACAGATATGAAATTAAATATTTAGATGACTTTCAATAAGCACGAAAGTTTACGGACAGACGTGACTTGACACCGTAAATACAGGTGAGTATCGACCTCTCTTTTGTCGAGGTGCAATTTCCAAGGTGATGCACAAGTATACAGTACAGGTCAGTGAGAGACTAGGAATTTTTAGAAGGTGCTTGCCCGGACTGTAGTAGGTCCGGGAATATCAAACAAGACGGTGTACAAAACACTATCTATAAACACATAAACACAGGGGTTGAGTCACAGAACATCGACACTTGAGTGTTTTGGCATGCTGGGCTGGGTAAGAGCTCAAGGTAGTGGTGGCCTTCATCAGGATGATCACTTGATTGTGGTGCTGTCCGTGTGGGTAATCTGTGGGGGAAGGGATAACTGTGAGGATCTCAGGGAGTCATTTCAAATTCAAATATTATTAAATAATGGTTAACTGGTGCCTGAATATATTGGTGGTGTATTTAAGAGAACAGCTTACCGTCTGCTAAAGTTGCATCCTGGGTGCTGTGCTGGAAAGTCCTTATCGAAGCACTGGACTATGCACACCATGTCTTATAGTTGCATGGGGAAGACTCCGAAAAATCGGGTCTTGTAGGCCAAAGGAATGGGCCTTGTATCATCTAGGAGCTGTGAAAGAGAAGGTTAACAAACTGTCAATTTCACCCTAGAACTTGTGTCGATGATGCAAGGTCTGAGGCACATCCTGTGAGGGATTTTGCGAGAGTGGTATATAAGTAACCATGGACACCAGTGATGTGGTGTCACCAGGTGTGGTAAGAGGTTATTTTCCAAAGTTCTAGAGGGGCCCTGGGTAGTGAGCCTCAGAGGACCCAAATGCGGCGTGTGGGCAGTGTGCAGTGCAGGGCGTGTCTAATCTACTGGAGACAAATGCCAAATTTAAAAAGCTTACTCAGTGCCGTGCAGTGGGGTATAGGCCACAGCAGGCCGCCAATTGGTGAAGAAGATTCTGCTTTAAAAGTGCCCTTACATCGTGTACTGGAGATGGGCAGTACTTGGGGTGGCTAATGTGCTGGAGACAGGTGTTGATTTAAATGCTTTGCTTAGTGCCGTTCAGTGGGTTGAAGGCTTCTGCTCGCGGTCAAAGGGAGTCTTTAGATACTGCAGAGCAATGCCCCTTCCCCGTGTGCTGGCGATTTGCCGGTTGTAAACACAAGGAGTTTAGTGTAACCAAACGCAGTGCACGCAAAGCGTGTATGCGAATGCGGCATGGTTTTTGTCACAAGTACTGCCAAACAAATGCCAGGGGTGGAGAACAGTAAATCACGAGCCGCATGTGTTTACATACGGCAGTGAAAAGCATGTCTATTTAAAGCGAGTATTGTAGAATTACTGCTGACAAGGTGAAGGACCCCCGGAAATAGACCAACAATGGTGCGGTTGGTGGGGAGTGCAGGACATGCCTCGACCTTGCCACTAACAAAACGGAGGCTAAGCAAAACAATGAAGTGAAAAAATCACAAAGCAGACTTACCAGTGCATAACGAATGCGACTACACTCCTCGCGGTAATTGTGGCTGTATGGAGTGACAGTGCAGTTGTTAAAGCACACCCATGGTAATGGTTTAGCCAATGGTGTGTCAGATCTGTGTGTGTTTGGGAAACTAAGCGAAATTCACTCTAGCTCGACCATATGTAGCTCCTGTACCCTTCTAAGTCCCAAAGATACCAGTTAACTCCCTCCCAGATGCACAACAATCAAGAAAGGAGGTTGAACTTCCTTTTTTGCGAGGGCATCGCTGATCACTCCTATGAGCTGTTGAAGGCACATACCGATGCCGATCCAGTATAATGACACACCATCCCTCTGAGACCCAGATGTGTTCTGGCATGTGAAATGTGCTGCCACCCTTCAGAAGAAATAATGCCCATTAATCCATGCAATCCTCATTCTCTCTAAGAAATGCAAAAATAAAAATTACCATGAATAGCGTCAGACATAAAGTCCAGCCATTGACTGCCGCCCACTACTCAACAGCCCAAACACAGTATGCCTCATGCACAGTTCCATGTGTTTAGGCTGTTGAGTAAGAGGGGGTGGTAGTAGTCACTGGTGTGTGGGCTGGACTGGGTCGCGGATTGTCAATGGTGTGGGTGGGACTTGGGGGGATTGGACCTAGGTGTCGAATGATGTGTGTGCCCTGAGTATAAGATGTTGGCTGCTTTGCATAAACACAAGGTGCATTTAGTCATACAATAGTCAATTGTATATCAGGCCATGGTTTTGCTTTGATTACCACAATCATTTTTAATTGCCTTTGTACCTCTTTAGGAAGTCCCTAACTCAAAATGTGATACCAAATGGTGATATTTTTATCCCATGGTCCTCTAGTCTCTAGCCTCCATTTTTCGTAAATGTTCTGTATATAAGCAGCAGTGTCTTAACCAGGCCCCATTTTCCATGTCATAACTGCCCCATATATGATGTGTCTGGCTATTGTATTCTGAGTGCCCTTCAAACTTCTGCCCTTAAATTATTTAAAGTTACCCGTCGTGGCTAGTGTTTTGAGCTGTCACCCCAGGATATCCTGCCAGCTTCCAAATGTCCTCTGATTGTTTGCCTAATATGGCAGTGAATAGGCTTTTTAAATCTCCTACTGCTAGCGTAATCCTGGATGTCATTCTTTCCAATTTATAATTCCAATTTCCCACTCCTGCTGTAAGTGATGGTAATTTATAAATCAAGTTGTTGCTATCCTGACTTATTGAAGTGTTAACACTGTCCACAGAGGTACTAACCTTACTGACGCAATAGCATGTAGAAATGATGTCGCGTACAGAGCGGCAATAGAAGCTGCCTATTTCCCTTTTTACAGATTCCCAGAACATAGAAACAGCATCGGAGCAGGTACAGTTGCCATCTCACTGCTTCAGATTATAGAAATGCAGGAAAGAGCACCTAAAAAGGAGAAGGCACGCTGGGCAAAAAGGGGATGTGCCCTCTTGCCAATGGATTTGCTGTGGAGACAGGAGTTTACAGGAAAGGTAGTGATGCCTGTAGAGTTGCTTCTTGTGGCTCTAGAGCAACTACACTACCCGTTGCACACTTCTCAATGACAAATCACAGCTTAGTTCCAAGAGGAAAGGTTTTTACCAAACCTCCAAGAACAGGTGAGTAGATTTTCAGGGAACTGTATAAAGTGTGTAGGGAATTCAATACTGTTAACAGCTGGAAGACAGTAGGGGGAGTTTTGCCGGCATTCGGTGCATTTTCGGCTCATATAGATTTTGTAGATATGATACAAAGATGTAACAATTTTTGATACATCATTGTGGTAGTTTGACCATTTTAATGACGGCTTGAGGTTTGCTCCTGCATACAAACTGATGCTATGTCTACAGCAACAATTTTGGTGAGGGAGGTATTTCCACGTTGGGGAATTTGTGAGATCCTGAGGTCTGACAATGGGACCCACTTCTTTAATACCTTTCTTTTGGATATCAAACACATGTTGTGTCTGATGTACCTCCTTCAGGCCAATGGGATTGTGGAACATTTGAACTGAGTTCTTAAGTTTCAAATGTCCAAAATGTGCAGTTATTTACACAAGAACTGGTTTTACTGTTTACTGATTATCCTGTTTTATTTGAGAAATCTGCCACAGAAGGACCACACAAGATTGTGACTGGGCACAGGTCACACACCCCACTCTCAACTGCACACACAGTATCAGATGCACACAAGTGCAGTGATGGTGCTGATCCAACGCTGATAAAAGGGGCGTTCCTAGCAGTTGCCGGAATGATGAGGGCAGGGCGGGGCACTCCTGCGTGGAAGAGGATTTTATTGACAGCTTTCATAACGGTGTCTAAAGCTTACGTACAGCTCAGGAAGTTCTGGGGCAAGTGGTGCTCAAGGGGGGACAGGAGGGGACTTCGGGAGTGTGGAATATGGGAACCAGATAACTAGGGTAATCTAACACAAGGGGCGACCCCATAAACACCACTATGATAAGTAAATCACGTGGGTATAACACTGTCAGGCCCTGCATGATGGGCAAACTTGATATTGCATGTGCACTCCAGGATAAATGGGGAGTGGGAAGAATGATGGCAGCTGACTGTTCCCTGGAGGCAGTAGTCGCTGGGAACTGGGACCAGCAGATACATGCAAGGTCAGAGAGCCAGGCTCTCAGGTGTGGGTTGGGACCAGAGACAAATAAACTCATAAAAACATGATTGTGAAGGCACTGACATGGTGTGGTCAGCAGTCCAAATTACCCTTTAGCAGGTGGGCCTGGGAAGAATGATTTGGGATGAGGGGCTGATATGGGAAGGAGCCAATCAGAAGGTGAGTTTTGGTGTCCCTTAAATGCAACAAGTATATTGTGGTCTTGTTGATGTCTGCAAGGCACCTCATCGGTTGGATGCTGTGTGAATGTCAGATTCAGGGTGTCTCGTGTCCTTTCCTGTGTGTGCTGGCCAATGACAGGATGATAATGTTCCAGAGGTCAGCACAATGGCATAGCTCAAATAAAGAAACAATTCATTTTGTGGGTCAGAGAGGGAAGAAATGTGGCACCACAAGGGAGGTGATGGACAGAGGGTTTAAAAGGGTCTGCTCCAATCATTGTTGATTAACATATGCTTAGCTATAGGGACTGACATTGTCACACCAATCAGCCTTCTATATGCAACATTCATTGCAAATGTTGCTTGCTATGCAAATAACCTCTAAATGTATAAAACGTCTGACCACAGAGGGTGGTATTGTCAGCTCCTATCAACTAGTTCTGTTTCAATGTGCTGTTTGATTTGTGCTTACCCAACTTTAATAAACAACATTATTTGTTGCCTGGTTTATGGTCATTTTTGGACTACTTTAGATATCTCATTGACTACATGACTGTGGAGGATGCCTGATACATTTTGGAGGCCTCAGCGAGATCCTCAGCTCCCTCGGCCAACCGGGAGGCGTGAGTCCGCGACTGCAGACCAGTTCTACATGCACCACCAAGGAGCTCACAAAGGTCTGCCTGACTTGATTGCCACCCGTGCTCAGAAAGAGGAGCAAGCCAGCAAGGAAGGCTTTGTGCAGAGAAAGCTCAAGGATCTCTAGGACACGTGAGTTTACCTGCACATGGAAGCGCTGTGTCATGGTTGCATGACCACGGGGGGGAGGGATTCTCTATTGTGGTGTTTAGGACGCAACCTCAAGGGAGGAGGAAGGATGATTGACCATAGTAATTATATATTTTAGTACAATTCACCCCATAGGGAGTGGATGTGTAGTGAGCACGTCTTTGTTAGAGCAGAAAGGTGCAGGAAAGTGGCAGAACCTGTTAGACAGGAGTTTGGCATAGTGCAAGCAATTGTATAGTTGTGTGATTATGGAAGAATGGCATTATTTTCATTTCTTTTTTGGAGTGATGAAGGAAGCGTGCTACAGAATACTATATGTCAGAACATTTATGGTGATCAATTGTCGGTGGTTAGTGTTTGTTCGATTTCATGGCTTCGACCGAGGTGCAAGGGTTAGCGTCTCAGGTGCCTTGTGTATAATATTCTGCTTGCCATAGTAGTAGTGGACACCTCCCTGGAGGAAGTGTGTGGTCTGGCATCCACTTCTAATAACATAGCTAAAGGTGGGCCTATGAAGAGGATCAGTGGTATACTAACACAGAGTGAGTCGAATGTCCTGTGGGAGGGCTGGTATGCATGGTGGGTGTGCATGGGCAGGCCTGTGGAGAGGGCCAGAGGTTGTGAATAGGATGTAAGGAGGAAGGAAGCTATGTAAGTGTGTCTGAGAGGTGAATGAGAGTGCGGCTGTGAACAGAGAAAAAGGAAAGCAAATGAAACAAGGGTGAATAGAAAAGGGGCAAGGGGCCACAGGAACAGCAGGGAAGAGAGGAAAGGCAGTAAAAATAATGGACTATTGGGATAGCCCCCTCGATCACTTGTGTGAAAAAGTTGCTGTAATATCGTGATAAAATAGTAAAATGTAATTTTCAATCAGTTCAGGACGCTGCATGACAGTATTTCCATGCATTTCCCCAGGAGGAAGCATTTAACAGCAAGATAATAGAACACATGTACTCATACCTATTAACATCGTACAAGGGTTCTAGCTTAAGAGTAGACAGACTATTCTGGGGCTAAAAGAGAAAGAGGGGAAGCCCATAAAGCAGGTGATAAGACTCTGTACTGAGCGTACACACTATTAAGGCCTGCAGCAGAACATACAAATCTGCAGTGGGTCTCCCGAGACAGAATAGAAGGGGAAAAGGGGAATAAGAAAAGAAGGAATACAAAATGAGGGGTCGGGCATGTCAGGGGAGACAGAAGTACTTGGCAGACATATAGAAAAAAGCACACGACAGCAGGTGGACGCGTTGTTCAATGAAGCAGAAAGCAGAACTGAAGCAGAAAGAGTAATTGAGAAGAAGGTGCAGAGAAAGGAAAGAGAAAAGGAGGACATGAAGGAGGGACAAGAGTGGACATCTGGGAGGATAAAGTTTTCATTAGATAAGGAGAGCACAACTTGGGGGAAGAGGAGATGGAAATATGGGACGAAGACATTACTGTGTCAGACAAGGATGAGGAGCAAGAGGTGATGAGCGAGGAGGAGGATGAACAGTGAACACCAGATAAAGGGCCTGATCCATGGAATTATATATGCATTGAATAAGGACATCATTCTGCATGCAAATCTCCCTTCGTCGATTCATGGAATTGACTTTACGGGCCTTTCCAAGACCTTACAGGGACTTGTTGCTTGTCCTGCACGTCACTGCAGTTAAGCACAATGCATGAGACTCCATGCAGAATGTGGGCCAGGCCTGCACAGAGATTAAAATAGGGGACAGATCATGCATATTCCCCATTCGCCATGCAGAATGAGGAATAATATGGACGCGTTGATGGACAGTCCATGCTAAGCAATAACACACCCAATCCACCACAGACCCAATCGAATTCATGGATTTCAACGTCCAACCTCATGCTGGGAAAAGTCACATGAAAACCCAGTGATCCATCCGCCACATGCTAGCACGCATAATGTTCAATGCGCAAAGGATCAAATGCGTATATAGCACAGCAAGAAAAATTCAAAAGCTTGGAGATAGTTATAGGCTGTTTAAGTTGGCAGGGTATTAAAGAAAATGTTGGGAATTCATCTAGACCAACACTTAACTATGAAGGCACAAGTGGGCAGCTTGGCATCATCTTCAGCATACTACATGAAGCTGCTTACTCAAATCCACCCATATATCTCAAACATCAACAGTGAGACAATAGCAAGGGCTATTGTAGTGTCTACAATTGACTACTGCAGCAGCCTACTGGTGGGCATGAAGAAGACTGAGTATGCCAGAATTCAGGTCGTACAAAATAGCGTTATGAGAGCGATTGCCAGACTTAAAAGGACAGACTATGTGACTAAGACGAGACAAGACTTACATTGGTTACCTATAGAAGCGAGGATTACATTTCTTCTGTTGGTTATAGTTTATAAATGCCTTAATGACACAGGTCTTATCTATCGGAGGGATGCATTGCCTATTAAAGTGAATGTCAAAATGTTCAGATCAAATCATTTACATCAGTTTGGGGAGCCGAGATGTGTGTTTCCTTAAGTGAAAAAGTGTGCTTTCTTTGCTGCGGCCCCCATGGCTTGCAATGCTCTTCCAACAGAGCTCAGAAAGATTAGTGTCACTGAACATTTTAAAAAGAAATTGTAAACATTGGCTTTAGTTAGGCCCAGCAGTTTTGTCCCTACAGTTTGTTCCTCCTCTCAGTATCCTACAGTTGTTTTTGTATGTCTTGTACCCATAAGCCTCCGGGTCCATAGGTGTGCGGTGTAAATATTATAAAGTAAAGTAAAGCAAGGCACACCATACAAACTTTGCTCAGCCATGATGAACGTTGGAATAGTGGGAGCCATCATACATGGACACAGAAGGAGGAGGAGGATGCCCAGGCCCCTTATTTTCACAACATGTACCTCACTGTTTCGGATGCCTGACGACCAGGTGTATGCTAGGTACTGGTTCCTACAACATGTTAACCTAGACCTTGTCAGGGAGTTGGAGCAAGACCTAGCATCACCAACCATCTGCTCCCAGGTCCTTAACCCCCTTTGCAAGGTGCTGAAAGCACTATATTTCATTGCCACAAACTCCGTTCAGCGCACCACTGACATAGTTGGTGGGGTATCTCAGGCCACAAAATCCCACTGTTCCCACCAGCTATTGGCGTGAATAACATCACGTGCCTGTGTGCGTAGACACATATATATATACAGAGAACACAGGAGGAAAGGCAGAGAGTCTGCCAAGATTTCTATGTGGTTGCACACATTCCACATGTACTTGGAGCCATCGACTGTACACATGATGCACTACAGCCCCCCCAATAGACGGGGCACATATACCACATTCGCAAGCACTGGCATTCCATCAACATGCAGAACATATGTAATGCAAATGGACTGATCATGCAAGCCAAAGCCAATTTCCCTGGCAGCACGCATGCTAGCTACATTTACTGCCAGTCAGCACTCTACCAGGCCCTGAATTCAGGAAAATATGTCAACACCTGGCTCATTGGCGAGTTTGAAGTGTCACACACATGCATGGATGCATGCATGTGACACACTGAACAACAGACCATGACAATAAATGCCAATAACAACCATATACACATTTGGGCGGGACAGTGCCTACCAGCTGTCACCGTTCCTGCAGATGCCATATAGGAATCCTGCCACACCAGCTGAGGTAACATATAATGCAGCACATGTAGCAACTAGGGGCTTAGTGGAGTGCACATGTGGGCTGCCTAAATCACGTTTCCGCTCCCTAGACCAATCTGGTGGGGTTTTGCTATATGCCCCACTAGTAATCTGTAAAATGATTGTGGCCGCATGTGTACTGCACAATGTAGCCACAAGTTGTGGCATACCAGTTGATATGCAAGTGGGACATCGCTCTCAGCCACAGCCACCACCCTTGCCCTTGTTTCTCCAAAGGGCACAGGGACAGGGTGCATGCAACCAGCTGGTGCAAACATACTTTACCTGAAAACCTGTCCGTGTGGAGCACACACAGTGAGGCCACAGCCTTGGTGCCATTCAATTATGTTTTGGGGCCTTTCCTTCATGCCAATAACAACACCCTGAGAATGTGTGTCTGGGACAGGCAACCTGTGTGTGTCCATTAGACATAAAATTACATGCACCAAACACTGACACAGTTATAAGCAAATGGAAACAACAGTGTCCATGTTGTCCACAGCAAAGCACACAAAACAAGCAACAAAGTCCCTGACCATGATTACATGGACACCACCAACTATTGTGCATTTAGAACCCCAGCAATACACAGGAAAACGCAAGTAGGAAGGTAAAGAACAAAAATCTAAACAGCAATGAACACATTTCAGGACTGCCCTGTCTCACAACAATATACAAGAGGAGCGGTCACCTCATTCCATAACAAGTATGCTCACAATACACATACAAATAAAGGTAGTCATGCAGACTTTGAGAAATACAAGTGCACTGCAAGAACAATGCACATTTAACCTCACATCTTTCCTCTTGTGAGCCTGCACCAGCTGAACGCTGGAATGCATCAATTCTCCCCTCCGTAGGTCTGCAAACCACCCGACTGCTGATGTTCAGTAGAGAAAAACAACACAAGGTCAGGGCCTGTAACACATCCATGCACCCAATTACACTGAACCATGTGCCCCCCTGAGTCCTGTGCAACAAATGCAAATACAAACTCTCCAGCCACCCATCATCATGTGTCCCTGTACCCATGAAGGCAGATCTGCTCATCTCAAAAATCCAACAGGATCAGCGTTCTACGATCCAGAAAGAGATAAATATTTATCATATTCAGTCTGGCAACCCTTTTGGGCTATCCATCCCACACAGAGGATACCCACTTTCTAACTACTCTTACACCAAGAGCAACATAGGACACAAAAATGATTTATGTACTCAGATAAGTTATGAAGAAGTCCATTTGATTACAGTGGTGAAACACGCATAGATGATTTTATTTCATTTTTTTCTTTGTTGGAATCCTCTCTTTTTTCTTTGTATCAAGTTCCTAAGAGGAGACTTTTTTCGTTGCATCAAGTTTTGACACTAAAAATGTTATGACACTGGACATAATGCACCAGCGAATTGGTAAATGATATATCGAACAGAACTGGACAAACAGAATTCATTAATTTATATATGATTTCATGGCCAAACAGCCAATTACTTTTGTTCCAAGTTAATAACCCTGAAGGAACACCAATCAATAAACAGTTTATTTACAAAATTACCTACTTCAGAGTTTTCTATCCAGAGAATATGCCACAAACCCAACAATAAATTAAATCCATAGTTCATTCCTAACTGGCACAGTAGCCTTGCTCTATAATTTGATTAATTTAGAAATGGAAGTGCACTGCAAGAATGATGCACATCTCACCTCACCTCTTTCCCCTTGTGAGCCTGCACCAGCTGTACCCTGGAATGCATCGATTCTCCCCTCTGTAAGTCTGTAATCCGCTCGACTCTGCTGATGTGTTGTTTGCATGCATCCAACACCAATGTCCGCTTCAATTGCAGCAATCATCTTCCCCTGCAGAATGCCTCCGTACAGAAAAACAACACCAGGTAAGGGCAGGTAACACATCCATGCACCCAATAAAACTGCAACATGTGCCCCTCTGAGTGCCATGCAACAAATGCAAACAAGATCTCCCCAGCTCCCCACCACCATATGTGACCACTTCCCCACCCACAACACCTACACTGCCTACCCCGAAGAGTGTCATGCAGTGAAGCACCAGGTACCAGTTACCCCTTTTTCTGGTGAGGGGACATTGTGAACACGCAGATCCATCTTCAGACTGAATTCCATTGAGAGGACTCCCAAATAGAGATCATTGAGAGATTGGAAACCCAGGATCCCTTGGTAGCAGGGGAGCCGATGATGGAAATTCCAAGAAGACGGGAAGCAGCCATCTCAGTAATTGCAGTGAAGACAGGAACCGGCAGGAGGCAGCTGGTCAAAGAGGCAGCAGTCATACAGGAAGTGTGAGAAACCTGAAGGTGTCTCACTTGCTAGTCCCCGGGGACCTGTCATCCAGGTGACCAGGAAACAGCCATCGATATTGGATCCAGTTCCAGGGGGTGGGCCAGTAGGGTAGAATCACCTGGATGAGGGGTCTCGGGGAGTGAAAGTGGGACACTGATGGGCGAGACATGGTACCCCCTTCAACGTAACACCTTTTCCCCATCCTACCCTGTTGGAGATTTAGAAGTTCTACCTCCCCCTTTTCCGACATGAACACTTTCTCCTACCGTAACAGACAACACCAGAGCCATTAACCTGACATGTCCCAACACACGGGTCAGGCAGAGTCAGGCAATTAACAATAACTACACACACCTGACAGCCTTTTACCATCCCCACAGGGATGAAAAGCGGAGCACGAGAGCATACTATGAGCAAGGCCGAATGCACGAGGACACAGCTATACTGGAGCAGAAGTTCAAGCAGAGGAGAAAAGTGGCGAGACCTGGAGTGATGACGAAGGGGGAACTACCCCTGCCCTTTTCAACTCAGACCCGTAAAGCCTCTGAAAGGGAAAGCAGACCAGGAGTCACAGCCGGCGTGTGGAGGAACAGATGTCAATGGTTCACAGGGGCCTCCTGCATTGATAACACAGGTGGGGAGGCAACCTGGCTACCGTGGTACTGTCCTTGACTCCAGAAACAAGACAAGCCAATAGGTTCAACAGAGCCGTTGATTCAGAGGAAGCTGATAGCAAACCGAACTGTGTTGAGCCCAATGTTGTGAGTGGCAATGGCAACATTATATGAACGCAAGGAACTCGAGAAGAAAGAACTTGTGTCTGTGTGTTTGAACTTTGGGGAAAAGCCCAGACAAGGGCCAGCTGCAGAGCAGTCAGGCACAGCAGGAGTGCTCATTCGAAGGACTCTTGCTGGGACTTTTTGTTTTTTGTGAAAACTGCAAGTACCAGAAGTCCCTAGGAAAGGGCTGTATGAGATGTCAGAGTCGTCCTACAAGTGTCATGTCAAATCCATTGTACAATCAAAAGTCTCTGACCAATTACAAGAGAAAGCTAGGGAAGGGAATGCCTGCTTTCTGATAAGTTTGTGAACTGTCAAATACGGCAAGTATGAATCCGACAGAGGGATGCTGAAAGAAAGCTAGGAGAAGGGAAACCACACTTTCTGATGAAAATGAGCAAACCATGAACTGTGTGAGAAATTCATGAACTGTGTTAAAGATGGCTATGTGAACCCCGACGGAGGAATGCCAAGAGGAAAGTTACTGAGAGTGAAACCTTCATTGAGATAGAGCGAATTATATATTGTGGCAAACATGATCACAGCTGTATGATGCCTTTGAGTTGGGGTGAAGAGTAATATACCCAGGAAGAATATGATGTGATATGTTTGGCATTCATAACATACCTAAACCCAAGTGTTTCAAGGTGTGATGAGACAAGGGAGGGGAGACATAGGGAGGACAAAACAACTATCTTTCTAGGCCTAGTGACATTGAGGTTGCACAAGTGCAGGGTAGAGGGGCGGGGGGAAGTGTGGGGGGTGAAGGGCAAGTGCAAGTCATGGGATCAACGACAAGAAGTGCAGCCAACAGCTGGCAAGAAAGTGCAAGTGATAAAAGTGCAGACAGCAAGTGTCTAATAAGTACAGGAAAGGGGAGGGTAGGGTTACAGATACAGACCACAATTGCAAGGGATGCCAGGAGGCAATGCAGGATTGTGACTGGACGGGCAGGGACCTGGGCCCGAATGAGGTTGGCCAGGTGACCAGTCCAGTACCAGACAGGAGATCAGCAGGGTAGAGGAAAAGAGAAGGTATGAAGTACTTCGAGAGCTGGAGATGGTTCTGCTCAAGTTTCAGAGAGGCACAGGGGCTGTTCCAGAGGGAGGAGCCAGCCAAAGGGAGAGATCTGCCCCAGCTCGTTGCTTGGAGAAGCGACTGACCCTCAAGGAGATGGAGGTGGAGGAGTGAAGAGCTCGAGTAGGAAGATATTTATGAAGAGCGAGTTGGAGGTATTTCAGTTCCAGGCCCCAGAATGCCTTGTGAAAAATGCAGAGAGTCTTGAACTGAATCCTTGCGTTCACTGGGAAACAATGGAGAGATTTCAAAGCTAGAGAGATAGAATCCCCGGGCTTGAGACCAAGGACAAGTCTTGCAGTCCTGTTCTGGATGGGTTTTAGAGGACAGAGAGTAGAAGCAGGCAGATTTAGAAAGAGGCTGTTGCAATGGTCCAGCCTAGAGAGAAACAGAGCTTTAGAGATAGTGAGGTTCTGGGGGAAGGTGAGGAAAGGAGGAATGCCTCTGAGGAGGTGCAGCTTTACTTCTTAGAGATTTCAGTGATGTGAGGAGAGAAGGTGAGTGAGGAGTCGAAGATGACCACGAGGTTCTTAGCCTCACAGGAGGGAGCAGGAAGAGGGCTCAACCTGGGCGGCCAGAGAGAGACAGGAAAGAAGGTGCAGGTGTGCCGATGAGGTGGATCTCTATTTGACTGGAATCAAGGCAGAGAACATTGGTGGCACACCACTCCTGGATTGCAGACAGACAATCCAGGATGAGATAGGGAGAACAGGCCGCTGAAAGGGAGCCTGAAAGCGAGCTGAGTGTCATCCGCACTCAACGAGAGTGAACCCGGTTGCAGGCTGTCTACAGTGTTGTTTGTTTGAAAAGACATTGTAGCTCCTGAATATTACGAGCGATATTTGAAATGTTGTTGTGAACCCAACGGAGGGAGTCCAGTTTGCAAAGAGGATCTGAGCCCGGCGGAGGGAGGTCCTAGAGCAAAGAGCAATCACCCAAAGGTGCAAGACCACTGAAGGAACTTTTTTATGTTTGTTGTTTTGATCCAGCAGGCCTTCTGTGGCAAGAGATTTTGAGGAAAGAGATTTGACAGCTGATGGTTCTGGTACTGTGAAATCAACTTGTCAACCTCATGCTGGAGAGGGCCAGGAGTGTGCTGTGCTCAGGAGTCCCGCCTTGTCCTGTGCTAAAAACATGGGAAAGGGAGACCCGGCCATACCATCCTGACTTATCATTTTGTGAACACTTCTTTCTTTTCTGGTTAACATTATCCCACACTCTTTCTGTAACTTATTAGTAAGGATTGTCAATATTTTATTTTTTAGTATAGGCCCTTTTAATTTGACAAAATACTACTAGGACTGCCTTATTATTATTTGATGGTCCTAGCTGCTCCCATTTTAGCTTTAATTTTAGTGTAGGCCCTTTTCTCTCCCCTTCATCGAGTTTAATAAACACCCTTGAACTGTGATCACTTGTGTCTGTCTTTAGTGTTGCCACCATGAGTTCCTTACAGAAGGCAGGGCACAGAGGCAACTGACATAAAAGAGACAAGCAGACAAGAGAAATGAATGAGAAACAGAGGGCAAGGAGGCTGCCACACAAAAGGGAGCAGGGAACATGCAAGAGGAAGGGAAGGCAGAATTCACAGGTACTGGACTGAACAGACACCAATGTGCTTGCAACTGAAGGGAACATTGAGATGCATCGAGCAGCTGTCAACAGGCAGCAAAATATCTGCAGGTGTAGTGGGCATAGAACATGTCCCCATGGCAAACAACAACACCAGATCAATGGTGTTTGCCTGGTGTATGTGCGTAACATGGATTCCCTCAAATGGACTGCAATGCTGTGTTGTGTGTGGATTTGTCTGGGCAGCACCCCCAGAAGGGGCGGAAGTACCAAGAGTGGACTGTCAGCATGGGTAGACATGACACGAACAGCTGAGTGAACAGGATTCCTCATGGCACGTAACACACATGCATAAACTGCATGCAATCATGCACCAGACTCCCCTCCCATGTGACCCAACACTCACACAGCGGACGGCCACCATCATGACAACTCACAAATAAATGCCCTACATTGACAGCGACCCTCACAACAATCACTCTGCAACCAGTGTCCCCTGATTTCCATTCAAAAACAGCAAGCTTAGACTCAGCAGCCTATCATCACCATGTGTACCTGCACCCTTGAAAGCCGGACATGCTCACCTCAGTGCAAGGAAATAAATAAAAGACCCCCACACCGTTTCAGACTCCCTTCCACCAACCACACCACAACGTGTGCTACCCTGAGTGCCTTCAACTTACCTGCAAAAGGTGCCCACCTGTCTCACATCCACAGCATTCCACCTGAAAAAAACATTCTGAACTTGCAAAGAAATGCATTGCATCAATGTAATTAAACTGGACAGCCTTAACAACTCCCATATGGAACAAGGAAATGGCCATGGAACACCCAGTGTCAATTTCTGGGATTACAAGTAAGCAAGCATGATCAACTAGCAACATCCCTACAGCAAAACTCACTAATAGAGAAATCACTGGTCGTGAATCAAACAGTTTACAAGCACAGCACGACATGCACTCTAGAAACATGTGTCAGTCATACACATTCTGCACACCCACTGTCAGGTGTCACATACGCCTTTGAGTCACCCGTGGATGCAGGGGAGGAAAAGGACACCAAATAAGGAGGTGAAGGTTAACAGATGACAGAGGGCAAGAGGGAAACAGGACAAAGAGTGATGAGTGTGTCTATGGAGTGGAGAGAGATATGGATAGGGAAAACATGCTGCAAGTAGGAGACTGGCTGGTGGGGAGATGAGAGATAGATTGTGGCCATTACAGTTGTTGAGGGCATGGAGAAGGTGGGCAAAAGATGAAGACAGAGACAGAAACAGTGGGACGAAGCAGCCTGGTCAGAGAGCCTGGAATGCACAAAGATGGACAAGTAGCACAATGTGGGGGCAAAGAAGGACAAATGTGGGTGAGGGAGAAGGGCAGACTGGGAAACAAAGCCCACCTGTGAAAGGTCAATCTACAGCTTCACATCACAGAAACAACATAACTGACCATGACATGTAAACCAGACTCATGCTTGCAACATCCTGAAAATAAGTCCCTTCACCGCTGGACCACTGTAAATGGACATGACAACATTACCCAGCTGTTTGCCCACCCTCCAACAGACCACACACCCTGGACGAGATAGTCCCAGTAAGTGTAAGGGGACCATAGGGTGCACTGGCAACACCTACAGGGACAACAAATGAACAGAAGCTGGGGGGAGTGGACGATGCAGAACATGTATGTGCTCACATTGGGCACACACATAGTGGAGTCATGCCCAGTGCTGGATTTGTACAAGAAGTAATGTAAAAAGAAGTCATGCAATACATCCAGGTAGAGAGAACATACTGAAAACAACAATGAGCAACAAGTGACTTGATTGGAGACCACAGATACAGTTGTGAGGGGTACACATGTGCATAGCTGTACAACTGTAGATGAACCAAGTGTGACAAACATGTCCTGTGGAGTCAATGTAGACAAATGACCAGATCTGTGTCACCAGAGGCAAGGCCATGAAGGGGATCAGCCAAGGTTGTGTATATCTGACAATGGACTGTTGTGTAAGATGTGTAATTGTTGCGTGGCAGGTCATGTGAGCAGATAAGTGTTTGGCGTGGACGCTGGCACAGGTGAAAGAGTAGTGTGGACAGGGATTACACCTGCAGTGACCCATAGGACACATGGGGCACGGGGAGAAGAATGGTGGCAGTAAGAAACGGTCACTGAGGCAAGTGGTGAACAACTTAAAAAACAGAGTCCAGATGCACAGAGAATGCAGGACGTGAATGAGTATGTAGATCCAGAATGTGACAAATATGGGCAATGGCTCAAGTGTGATACTTTCTGTACATTCCCATTATTTGACTGTAAATTGTGGAAGTGCAACTTCAGAAAAAAGGCGAAGTTGTTGCCAAGTGGGAGCAGCAGTCCGCAGTCGCTTCTTTTCTTTGCTCTGTGAACTGTGAATCACTTAAATCGACCTGGGAGGCTTTCCTTTTTTGCAGCGGTTATGTTAAAGGATATTTATACCAGGCACTGTCACCACCGAAGTGGTACCCTGGCACTTTGGTAGATCAGAAAAGCAAGAGGGTAGGTTAAGTTAGTATGACTGAGAGGGGGAAAGAGCAAGAGACCTGTGATCTGCTGTTGGCTGCTTCAGTTCAGTTTAAACTGTTTGCTGAGCTTAGCAGTGTTTTTCGGTTGGTAGCCTTCATATGCTGTTGTGCAAGGGCATGTGTGGTTTGTTCTGTTGTTGCAGTGTAGTGAAGTGTGTGTGGTTTGATGTGCTTTAGAGGTATGGTTGTGTGTAGTTCAGAGTTTGAGTGGTGGATGCAGAGGGGTGAGTTTCTTTATTAATAGAGTTTGTTAGTGGCATTACTGTCTAGAGGGGACGCATGATGATGTCCACACTTCCATTTAGAGGTGATGCCAACTAATCTTCACAATTATATCTAGATGTGACTCAGGCTAATATTCACAGTTATGTCAATATGTGCTGGAAGCTAATATTCACAAGTCTGTCTAGATGTGATCCAGGCTAATCTTCACAGTTCTGTCTAGATGTGACACAGTCTAATATTCAGAATTCAGTCTGGATGTGATGCAAGCTAATATTAACAATTATGTCTAAATGTGAAAGAAGCTAATATTCACAATTCTTCTGGATGTGATGCAAGCTAATATTCACAAATATGTCTGGATGTGACCCAGGCTAACCTCCACAGTTCTGTCTGGATGTGACACAAATGTTAATCTTCATAGTTCTGTCCGGATATGGCCCCAAGCTAATGTTCACAATTCTGTCTGGATGTGACACAAGCTAATATTCACAAATGGTGTGTTCTGCAGCACAGCCCTGTCCCCTGGGAGTGAAATACAGGCTACCACTGTGAAGTGGTCACAAAGTGGTTGCCAAGTGGGGACAGCAGGCGGCAGTCAGCAAGTCAGTGAACAGTGAGTACATCTGGCTTGACTTTATTTTTTAGTATTTCAAGTAGCATTTTGCAGCAGAGAGCTGAAGCAGCGCGTGTGTGACTCCATCCACCCATCTTCAAAGTCCTGCGTGGTCCAGAAGCAGTCAAAAAGCCACATTTGCAGTCTGCAGTCCACGGTTCATGAGTAGTGAAGAATTCTGCAGCACCACCGGTAATGGTCAACTGGGGGAAAGTAAGGTGGGTGGTGCGTGGCTGTTCTTCACCTGCTGAAAATGTGCTCTCTGCTTATTAAAGATTTGTCCCAAGTGTTGGTGGTCCGAGTGAAAAGTACTGTTGTATAAGTTCTGACACCAGCACATTGGGGGTGTACACGTTTGGTTGGTGTGCAAGACCTTCGCAATCTGGTGGATTTTTCCCGACAAACCCGATGAAGGGGAAAAACAAGTGGTACCATCTGCAGAGTGAGGGCCCTACCCCGCCAGCGTAGGAGACTAAAACTAACCTGGCACATAAGGAGAAAATTGGCCGGCCCCACGAACTAGAGAGAATTACTACCTTTTTCCCACGGCACCAAACTAAAACATATAGTCAAGTGGTGCAGCTCTACGAAAGCATTTTAGATCTTTCAATGGCGATGGCTGCAATTTCGGAGGAGAATAAGAGAATATGTGCCACAAGAGGGAGCTCAGTAGAAACTGATCTACCATCCTCTGCAACCATAAGGAGAAGGTGTAGATAGGACTTACACACTGTCAAAAAAGATGATGCCTATGGAGTAGGTGAGGCTCCAAAGTCTATGAACACAAACATGTAAAACACACACAACAAAAAACACTTAAGAGTGGCAAAAAAGGCTCACACTCTTACCAGGTGAAAAAAATAAATCCTAGAAATCCAGCAAAGCTGCTGAGGGACTCAGTAGGTAAGGTAAATTAGCCATTCTGGAGAATTCTCCCTAACACATATCATAATACAGTTTCAGTTTCATGATCATACACTTGTTGCAGTGTCTTTTTGGCTATGTGCCAATTCTGTTATGCATTTCAATAATGATTGTCATGTGGTTTAGGGAATCACTGCGGATGTGTGGGTTGCCCTCATCACTTGTGCACTCATTCATCAGTTGCTGTATCCCTCCCAAGGCATGGACCAACGACCACCCACCCACCCACATCTGCTATCACACACAACATGCTTTCACTTCATGCTGCACATCAGTCACTTACATGCAGGATTCTTTGTTTCTTGTTATTGAGTCTGCATGTGCACATTGTCCTCCTCCTTGACTCATTGTTAGGGAGTATTCTCCAGAATAGCTAATTTCCCTTACCTACGGAGTCCCTCAGCAGCTTTGCTGGATTTCTAGGATTTCATTTTTTACACCTAGTAAGAGTGTGAGCCTTTTTTACCACTCTTACATGTGTTTTGCTGTGTGTGTTTAACATTTTTGTGTTCATAGACTGTGGAGCTTCACCTACTCCATCTTTTTACTGTGTGTTAAACAGCACCTTTAGTGCAGTGACACAGGGTTGTCTTTTTCAGACTTCCCACTTTAAACTCCATTCTCTGGGACTGACTACTGTCTCCCAGAACATGTAAAGTTGCCATTGACTTTATTAGGCTTTTTAAATTCAGAGACCCAGTACAAACTATCTTACGTAGAGTTCTGGAAAGGGTTAATAGTTATCCCTTTTTGTCTTTTTCTCATGGAACATTATTTCGTTCCCCTTTCTTTAAGATTTGGCTGGTGGCAATGGTATCTACCCTATTTTTGCTACTGTGGTCTATTTAAATAGCCTTGGTACTGTTTTAGGCTAAGTTAGTAGCCTCGAACTTAAATCTGCTCAACCAAATTTACTTTTATTTGGTTCCAGCTGGGTTTATTCACCATTTCTGTTTGTAAAGTCTTTCTCGTGTTTTACTCTGTGCACCAAACCAGGTTTGGTTCCTTTGTTCACTGTCCTTTGGTGGGCTTCTGCACAGAAGCCCTACTTAGGGCCAGCATGTCTGAGGGGGACAGGATGTGAAGCAGGGATTTGAGACTCCCTGCACAGGGCTTCCTTGGAGACCCATGTCACACTCTGTATGATTGGCTGTGGTGACTGTCCCGCCAGAACAGCCACCCTGCTGTGTGATTGACATCCAGGGTGTGTGCATGGGGGGAAACCCCCAGAGTCGCCACTGGATCGAGAAAACTGAAGAGAAGCTGGAATAAAAGGACCACTACCACGACTGAACCTCCTGGTTAAGCACTGCTGCGGGTCCGAATCTCCAAACTTCAATGACAGAGAAGATCTGCAAGGAATCTTCTTCCCTTGAGCTGGTGGGACCAACCAGCTCGCGAAACACCAAGCAAGGCCTCCCTCCCCTGGTCGAATTTGATGTGCACAGCTGCAGTGAACCGGATAGCCAGGAGGACCGGACTGTGTTTGGGTTTTAAGGAGCACACCTTTTATTCGTTGCTTTGCTCTGCTGCTGGTTTCTTCCCTGGGCAGTGCAGGACCCTCCAGTTCCTACTTCATGTCAGTCCAACAGTCGCTTCAGGAACCGAGAGCCTGCAGGACCTGCCTGGAACTTCTGCCTCAGCTACAGCCTTCTTCTTCATTTAGTGTTTGAAATCTTTTGCCAATCCCAGGACTTGTCCTTCTCTATTCTTTAAAGTAGCTTTTCTTCCGACCAACTTCGTTCCGAACTCTTAGCAAAGACTTAACCGCTAACTACTCTGAACTGTGTGATCCTCTGCAAAGACTCTGGTCCACTGACTTTGGCTCAGGCCTCTTGATTTGATTTCCTCACCGTAGTAGCCTTTTCTAGATTTCCCTGCTTACTTACTTGTTGGTGCTGCTTAATTTTGTCTACCCTTGTCTTTCCCTCCCTTTTTAAATTACTGGAGTGCCATTTTGCTCACACTTCATTTTGAGCTTAACTTGTCCAGAATCTATTGGGTGGTGTGTAGTATATTAAGAGTGTGATTTTTCTACTGCTTTACTTTAGTGAATTGTTTCCCATCTGTTGTGTAAATAAATGTATATTCTTTTACTCAGAAACCTTGAGTCAGTGTTTGTTTGAACCATAGTAATTGCTGTCCTTTGTGTAACTATCGATACTGCTCACTTTAGTCTTGAGATAAGTCTGACTGCTCAGCCATCGCTACCACTTTACTGTGTAGTACAGGCTTGTACCAAAGGTGAATTTGTACTGTCACTTCTAGTCTTAATTGTGGGTGGTGTTCCCTAAGGGTACTGCATATGATTCTGCCAAACACTCGTGCACTCTCAGACAGCATTTGCATCACCCAGACACATGCCAGTTAGGCTTGTTTCACTTGCATGGACTTTGCCACCCCTGGCTGCCTACCTCACTGCCTTCTTTGATTCCAGGCACATTGCATGTGGCTCAGTACAATCTGTCCTGTGTCAAACTTCGGGCTTCTACGAGCATTCACCTACAGCGGTTTCAGTCCATTGCAATGGCACATTGGCCGATGAGACGTTCATTGCTTTCCATTTCATTGGTATGTCACAAATACATGGTGTGGTCACATTGCTGCTGGTGCATCATTATGGTATCCTGCTGATGTGCTGCTAACTGTGATGTACCAGGAAGTCCTGCAATGAGCTACAGACATGGATTCTGCAGCATTGATCCCAATTCTTCACACTGGACAGTGCTTGCTACAGGCCGGTGTCGTTGAGGTGATTTGTTCATCAGATTTGGACTGGTAGCATGGTCGATCTGCAGGGCCAGCCTGGGGGTACTGGCAGATCGCAGGGTGTGAGTGGAGTGGGGTGCTCTGTCAGGGGGTAAAATAGGGAGGGTGGAGGTGATAAGGGGGGCTTGTGGGTGGTGTCTCGGCTTGAGGGGGCTGCCTGGAGTAGTGTTGGAGGTGGGGTGGTGTCATGATGTCTACCCCCGGGCATCAGGACCAAGGCCCTCAGCTCCGGGAGCAGGCATCCAGACATTTGTTTAAACCTCAGTAGCCCCGGCTAGGGGCTGTCTGGGTTCACTCCTGGCGCCTTAGGTGCCAGCCTCATCATAGAAATCAGTCCTGGCGCCATAGGCGCCAGGCTCATAGACTTTACTTACTTGATGCAGACCATGCTGCAAAAGAGCCCAAGCCTACATGAGGCCTGGATGGGACTATTTTGTTACAGGGACTATTTTTTACTCGAGCGTGGCTCTAGGGAACTTCTTACCTGGAACTACTTTGGAGGCTATTTAAACCACACCCGAACAGCAGCACATGCTTCGCTTATTCTGCATCCAGCAGCGTGACGCTCACCGTGCCTGCAGCCAGCATCCAGTCTTCTGCCACGCCCGCGTGCCTGCAGCCAGAATCCAGTCTTCTGCCATGCCTGCCTCGAATCCGGAGCTCCTAGAATAAAGAAGAAGAAAAGGACAAGGTTAGAAAACGAACTTATTTCAAATTCCTCACCTAATTCCGGAACCATTTCATCTCCGGACCTGGAAAGTACATCAGTCCTGCACGCGTCACTTCGCCAGCTCCAGCATGGCACCATACTCACCAGTTCTCACAGCATCTTTCTATCCGGCACTGTCTCTATCATTTCTTCGCCGTAATCCGGCACCTAGGGGACACAAGAAAAAACAAGGTGAGCCAAGGGAATCAACAAATACATCCTCTTACCACCATAGACTCACCTGATTTACCACCGGCGGTATTATTCCATAACTCTCCACATTTTCATATGCCGCATCTGTAAAGAGGAAGAAAAACAACACGTTAACGCATGCAATAGTTACCGGACAGCATTTGGTAACACAGACTCTTACCTGAACGCCAGCAGCAGCTACGATACCTTCTTCTCCCAAACTCAGTTGCAACTTAAGGAAGGAAGTGGACAAGAGTGAACATCGGGCACATTGAACTCTTTCAACTTGATACTTACCAATCCCGCCAGGGACTTCAGAGTCAATACTTACCAGAACTCTCCCAACGCCTTCAAACCAGTGAAGTAACTGGTATCTACGCGCCCCTGCAAGACACGCAGGATGGAGAGCTCATCTTTTACGAACATAAGGTGAGGTTACTAAGGGGATATCGGAGGTGATTAGTTGTGGAGAGCGAGAACAGTTGGGAGGCCATCACTAAAACCCACAGGTGGTTAATCCCTGTCTCCACTTGCAGGAAAATACTTCTTCGGGTCCAGCAGACAAGACTAGGCTGGCCAGTCCAGACAGTCATCTCTGCACTACGCATCACGTTGAAGGAGACCGCAGCTGTCCGGGTCCGATCGACACCCCTGTGGGGTCTAGGTGAGCGTAACAGAACGCGAAGCCTCTCTACAAATACCCACCCGGGTGTTATGGAAACCTCAGAAACCGACCAACTGGCCCAATTATTGGGGGAACTTAGGGCGGAAGTACATGCCGCTCGCCAAGAGACTAATGCCCTCAGGAGAGAACTGATTGTCTCAAAGGAGCCTACGGATGATCTGGCGAGGCAACTACTGCAAAACCAAGCTGGGCAAACGCCCCTACCTGGATATGGGGGAAACCCAACCCCTGTTTTATCAAGCAATCCTGTGCAAGTGGTTTTACCAGGAAATATTCCGTTAGCTCCACCTGAACGCTTTGCTGGGGACCCCAAAAGTTTTGCCGTGTTTATGAACCAATGCCGTTTGCACTTTTCTATGCAGACCGGGAGCCTTTCCAAATGACCAAGCCAAAGTAGCCTTTGTATTGTCATATCTTAGTGGCAGCGCAGCGGATTGGTCCATTCCATTAGTCAACCAGGATGATCCTCTTCTCCGGGATTTTCAGGGTTTTCAACGGAGCATGGAAAAACTATTCGCCAGACACTCACAGGGTCAAGCCCTGGACAATAAACTTTTATCCTTACGACAAGGTAACCAGGATCTGCTAACCTATATTGCAACCTTCAATAGGTTGGTGGTGGAAACCGGGTGGACAGAGGAAAAACGAATTACATTGTTTCATCGTGGACTTCGGGGAGAACTCAAAGATGTCTTGGCTCAAGTTGTGAACCCACCTCAGGATTGCACAGAATTTATAGACTTAGTGGTCCAGCTAGACCACCGACTTCAGAACCGAAAGACTGATCGGGCTAAGTTCGAGAACCGGGTATTGGTTAAACCCAACGTTGCCCCCAAAGAAACAGATGCATCTGAACCTATGCAGATCGGGGGTGTTAAAGGACCCTTAACTCAAAAGGAAAGAGAAAGAAGACGACAGATGCAGTTGTGTCTGTACTGTGGAACCTCAGGACATTTTCTATGGGATTGCCCTACAAAACCACCCAAGAAGGTGGTAGGCGTTGCTGATAAAAGCCACATAGAGCCTGATTCGGGAAACGACCACGCCCGACAAACGTAGAGGTCCGCTTGCCGAGCTTAAAGAAGGACACTCAGACCTCGCATCTGATCATCCCAATGGTCCTACTTGATCCCAGGCAGCCATAACGTATGCACACAGTAAGGGCATACATAGATAGCGGGGCCGTAGGAAACTATATGGACCACGAATTGGTGTCAAGGATGAATCTACCTCTTTGCAAAAAGACCACTTCGGATGTCATCACCACAGTTGATGGAACTGAGATTGCCTCGGGCCTGTAACTCATTCCACTGCAGAGATGACACTGTTGAGTCAAGATGGGCATCGAGAGACTATTGTGTTTGATCTCATCAAAGCCCCACAGTTCCAGATAATACTGGGGATGCCATGGTTGAAAACACATAATCCTTCTATAGATTGGCGAGAGAAGAGAATAACCTTCCCGGATTGTGCA
Organism: Ambystoma mexicanum; assembly: GCF_040938575.1. Taxonomy (NCBI): domain Eukaryota; kingdom Metazoa; phylum Chordata; class Amphibia; order Caudata; family Ambystomatidae; genus Ambystoma; species Ambystoma mexicanum. The sequence goes on from NC_090928.1 coordinate 801,696,927, forward strand.
CACACCTGTTACCCGGAGAAAACTTTGAACAAAGGCCTGGCTACAGTCGTTAACCCAATCGTGCAGTTACCTCAGGAATACCAAGAATTTCAGGATGTTTTTCAAAAAGAACAGGCCAATACATTACCTCCTCACAGATCATACGATTGTCAAATCGACCTCCTACCCGGTGCACAACGCCCATGCAGTAGAATCTACGCCCTCACGGAACCTGAAAATCGTCACCTACGGCAATACTTGGACCAATACCTTGCTAATGGCTTTATTCGTCCCTCCAAGTCTCCTGCATCCTCAGCTTTATTCTTCGTGCCAAAAAAGGAAGGTGACCTTAGAACGTGCATAGATTACCGCGCAATAAATCAGATTACGGTAAAAAACCGATGCCCATTGCCTCTGATCCCCGAATTACTAGACCAAGTAATGGATGCTTGTATCTACACTAAGTTATATCTCCGAGGGGCATATCATCTGGTACGTGTCCAGAAAGGCGACGAATGGAAGACTGCCTTTCGCACCAGGTACGGATTATTCGAATATCAGGTGATGCCCTTCGGCTTGTGTATTGCACCAGCAGCCTTCCAGTATTTTATGAACGATGTCCTTCCTGAACTCATTGACGTCTGTGTCGTTGTATACATAGATGATATTCTAGTGTACTCCTCCTCAGAATCAGACCATGTTAAGCACGTGCGTGCAGTCCTCGAGAAACTACGGCAGCACAATTTATATGCAAAATTGGAAAAATGTGTTTTTCATGCTACGGAAGTTGAATTTCTTGGATTTATCCTGACTCCAAAAGGAGTCCGAATGGACTCTCGAAAGGTGGATGCAATTCTCAAGTGGCCATCACCCAGTTCAGTCAAAGGGGTACAAAGCATGCTCGGATTTGCTAATTTCTACCGCAGATTCATTCCGGACTACTCCCATGTTGTACACCCCATCACAGCACTTTTGCGAAAAAACAAACGCTTCTTGTGGACCGAAGAGGCTGAAAAGGCCTTCCAAGAGCTGAAAGCGAAATTCACATCATGACCTGTCTTAAAGCATCCACGCCCTGAGCTTCCATACATAGTAGAAACTGATGCATCCAGTTTAGCCATGGGAGCTGTCCTGTCCCAGAAGGATCCTGAAACCGGTCAACTTCACCCAGTAGCGGTTTGGTCCAGAAAGTTCTCAGCACCTGAGTTAAACTATGCGGTTACCGATAAAGAGTTATTAGCCATCAAATCCGCCTTTAAGGCTTGGCGGCACTATCTTCTTCGTGCCAGGCATACTATTACCGTAATCACCGATCACTGGAACCTGCAGTATTTAAAAACAGCCAAGGAGACCACAGCTGTCCGGGTCCGATCGACACCCCTGTGGGGTCCAGGTGAGCGTAACAGGTGGCTGGTGGGTGGTGTCTAAGCTTGATGGGGCTGCCTGGGGGTATTGGCAGAGGTGAATGGTGCTGGTGGGTGGTGTCTGGGCTTGAGTGGCTGCTGTGCAGTCAGCGTATATACCGGCAGTCTGGGTGTCTTGGGAGAGGGGGGATGGTTTGCAGTTTTGCAGAATAGAGAAGGACAAGCCCTCGGATTGGCAAAAGGTTTCACACACTTTCTTCACGTTCGGACGGAATGAACAACTGGGTTTGAACAGTACCTTAAATGAAGAATAAGGATGTAGCTGCGGCGGACGTTCCTGGCAGGTCCTGCAGCTCACGGTTCCTGAAGCGAGTGTTGGACTGACACGAAGTAGGAAGACTGGAGGGTCCTGCGCTGGCTAGGGATGAAACCAGCAGCAGAGCAAAGCAACAAATAAAAGGTGTGCACCTTAAAACCCAAGCAGGGTCCGGTCCTCCTGGCTATCCGGTTCACTGTAGCTGTGCACAGCAAATTCCAGAGGAGGGAGGCCTGGCTTGCAGTTTGGCGAACTGGTTGGTCCCACTAGCTCATGGGGAGAAGATTACTTGCAGATCTTCCCTGTTGTCGAAGTTTGGAGATTCGGACATGCAGCAGGGCTTCACTGGGAGTTTCAGTTGTGGTAGATGTACCCTTCTGTCAGATTCTCTCCGGTTCTCTCGATCCAGTGGTGACTCTGCCTTCTCAGTCCCAGAGACCTGCTTTTTATGCAGTTTACCCCCATTCACACAGCCTGGCTGTCAATCACACGGCAGGGTGGCTGTCCCTGCGGGACAGTCACCACAGCCGATCATATTGACGACATGGGATCTCCCATGGGTCTCCAAGGAGACCCTGGGTAGGGAGTCTCAACCCCCTCCCTCACATCCTGTCCCCCTCAGACATTCAGGCGCCTAAAGGATGGCAACAAGGGAACCAAACCTGGTTTGTCGCAGAGAGTAAAACACGAGAAAAATGTTTACAAAAAGAAATGGCGAATAAACCCAGCCAGAACCAAATAAAAGTAAATGGGTTCCAGCGGGTTTAAGTTCAAGGCTACTAACTTAGCCTCAAACAGTACCAAGGCTAAATAGACTGCGTTAGGAAAAATAGGGTAGATATCACTGCCACCAGCCAAATCTTAAAGCAAGCTAAACAAAATAATGTTCCACGATAAACAGACAAAAAGGGATAATTATTAATCCTTTCCAGAAACTCTATGTAAGATAGTTTGTACTGGGTCTGTGAATTTAAAAAGACTAATAAAGTCAATTGCAACTTTACCTGTTCTGTGAGACAGTAGTCAGTCCCAGAAAATGGAGTCTGAGTTGAGAAGTCTAAAAAGACAACCATGTGTCACTGCACTTAAGGTGCTGTGTAACACACAGTAAGAAGATGATGCCTGCGGAGTTGGTGAGGCTCCACAGTCCATGAACACATAAAAATGTTAAACCCACACATCAAAACACATGTAAGAGTGGGAAAAAAGTCTCACACTCTTACCAGGTGTAAAAAATAAATCCTAGAAATCAAGCAAAGCCGCTAAGGGACTTAATAGGAAAGGGAAATTAGCCATTCTGGAGAATTCTCCCTAACACTCGCCCCCCATAATAAGGGACAGGAGGATTTAATCCACTCCTGGATGAATCTCTTCACTCTAGTTGGTTATAAACATCCTAGAGAGACCATCAGCATTTTCGTGGTGACCTCCTGACCTTTGCTCAATGGTGAAATCAAACCCTTGCAGGCAGATTGACCATTTTAGAAGTTTGGGGTTCTCCCCTCACATTTGTATTAACCATCTCAAGGGTTGGTGGTCTGTCTGAATCACAAACGTAGATCCATCCAAGTATGGCCTAACCTTCTTCAGACACCACACAATGCCAAAACATTCACGCTCTATGGTTACCCCCCTTGTTTCTGGTTCCTTCAGTTTCCCACTGACGAAGCAAATAAAGTGCTCCCTCCCTTTATCATCCAGTTGACTAAGGACTGCACCTATACCTGTATTGGATGCATCCGTCTGCACAATGAAGTGTTGGTGGTAATCAGGAGCTCAAAGGACTTTCTTCAGGTTTTTAAAGGCTTGAGTGCACTCCTCATTCCATCTAACCTTTTTAGGGAATTTTGGAGAGGAGATTACATTCAAAGGAGAAGCTATGGACCCATAGTTCACAATGAAATTCCTATATACCCAGTGAGACCTAGGAAGGCTCTCACTTGGGTTCGAGTAGTAGGGGTGGCCCAGTTTTGTACAGCTTGTAATTTGCTAGGCAATGACCTTATTTCACCTCCTCCTACCTCATGACCAAGGTAGACCACTTTGTTCTGACCAATTTGACATTTGCTTGCCTCTATGGTCAGATGGGCCTGCTCAAGAGCCTGCAAAACATATCCTAAGTTGTCAACATGTTCTTTCCAAGTAGGGCTGAACACGGCAATGTCATCCAAGTATGCCATGCAGAAGTTCTCCATCCCATTCAGAACTTGATTGACCATCCTTTGGAATGTAGCAGATGCATTCTTTAATCCAAAAGGTATAACCTTAAACTGGCAGAGGCCTGCTGTGGTTGAAAATGCAGTTTTCTCCTTGGCATGGTTTGTCAGGGCTGTTTGCCAATAGCCTGACATCAGATCAAATGTACTGAGGTACTTGGCTGCACCAAGTTTATCCATCAGTTCATCTGCCCTTGGCAAAGGATGGGCATCAGTCTTAGTGACTGCATTTAAAGCTTTATAGTCCACACAGAATCTCAACTCCTTGGATCCTGCCTTTGGTACTAGAACAACTGGACTAGACTATGGACTTGTAGAGGGCTCTAAAACCCTGATATCAAGCATCTTGTTGACCCTTCCTTTGATGTGGGATCTCATGTTCTGACATTCTGTAACCCCTGCTTTTCATAGGTAAACAGTCACCAGTGAGAATATCATGCTGGCCCCAAGTGGTCAAGCCTGGTGAGAGTGAAAACAGTAAGGCAAATTGATTTAACAGAACCTTGCACTCCTCCTGTTGTTCATATGTCAGATTAGAAGAGAGATTGACTCCTTCTATGTTTTCACTCTCCTCCTCCTCTTGAGCTGAAGCTAGAAGCAAAGCTCCCACTTCTGGTCAAAAGGCATATGCCTTCAAACGGTTGGTGTGAAAGACTCTGGGAGCCTCCTTAGGTCTGCCTAAATCCACCAAATAGTTCACCTCTCCAAGTTTGCCCACAACCTTGAAGGGTTCTATTAATTTGTCCTGCAAGGCCCTCTGCCTTGTTGGCACCATAACTAATACAAGCTGGTCTTGAGTAAACTCAACTCAACCATGCTAGCCTTCTGATCATGCCAACTTTTGACCAGAGCCTGACCTGATGTAAAGTTATCACTAGCTTCTGCCATCACGTGTGACATTCTCCTCCGGAGACCTATCACATAGTCAGTCACCCTGACTGGCTTGGGGGAAGGAGCACTCTCTAACACCAATCAGTGAGTGACATCAATTAGTCCACATACAGCCTCTTACATGATTCTCTTTGAGCTCAGGGCCACAGGGTCGACCATAGTGAGGGTGAAAACTGGCTGAAAAAGAAGATATCCCAACACTGCAGAGTGAGACAGCAGCAGTGATGGACAAGTGGTAGGCTTGCAGCTCAAAAGCACATGCCCAGCTGCCAATGGGCCAGGGAGGGCTGTGCTCCCTAGTGACACTCTACAGTATGGCATTGGTCGTGTATTGAGCAGACTTATTACCTTCAACGATCACTCTGCATAGCAGCAAAGGAAAGTGGGAAAAGTACAAAGGGCACCAGAAAGAGAGAAGAATGCCATGAGCAGGATTAAAAGGAATAGTAACTATCTATCAGAAGAATCCTCACAAAGTCTGAATTCCAGTCCACATTATTTTAGATTATTTAGCAAAGCATCCATCATTTTCACCTTGCTGCTCCTCCCTGGGGTGCAAGCAGCCACTAATGACAAGTGGCTGCAAATCACGCAATACGAATGACTGCAGCTAGCAAATGCAACTAGAAAAGGGTTGAATGCAGTGAGAGAAGAACTTTGTGCCCTATGCCGGGTAGCACTCCAAAACAGGTTTGTTTCAGATAAGTTCACAGCGACAAAAGGCAGCACCTGCCAAAAGATAGGGAGCAGCTGTTGCAGAGCACTACCCAGCAACAATGCCATCAAGGGGATGCTGATGGAGGCCATAAACAGCATTCATACTCTTCAACAGATGATGACCAAAGAAACACATGGTACTACATCGGACAATTGGCCGGACACACTACCTGTCTGGGTGCCCGAGTGTCTGGCTGCAATGTTTAAGGTGACTGTGCCCCTGCTTGTATGGATTCTCATTGCCTTCTGCACAGGACAGTTGATTCTAAAAAACTGGTATTGCAGCAGGAAAATAATCTCTTATGTCTGCTACTAATAGGGGAAAAGAGGGTGGGGCAACAGATGACAAAAGGAAGGCCCGACATACTGTAATGAATGATGGAGAAGAAGTAGAACAGGTGGACTTTGCAGTGTCTCCACACCAAATCCAGAGGAGTATGGTGCATTGTAGGCAATGAGCTCCATGGATTGGCAGCACTGCATGATGTTAATGTTAATGTTAAAGGTATGTCCGCGCACCGCCACCAACGGAATTGGTCCCTAGGGGCTGAGGTGGATCTGCAAACAAGAAGGTGGGGTGTGTTAGTCAGGTGAAGAGGGAATAGGAAAGTGAGAAAAGTTGTGTGCTGTTGACAGCTTCAGTTTGGTTTTCACTGTGCGCTGGGCTTTGGTGTGAATATTGAACTGATGCAAGACCTTGTGTGCTGTTGGTGTGGTTTACGTGTTGTTTGTTTATTGCTGCAGTGCGGTGAAGTGCGTGTGGTTTTTTGAGTGAGAAGATGGTTGTGGGGATTTTTATGTGAGTTAGGTATGCAGAGATTTTACCATAGGGTTAGTGGGTTATAAGCCTCTTAGCCCTTATGATTCTTGTTCTATGTATCCGGTTGTCCTATAGGTAGGCATATTTTTTCACTTTTTTCTTTCCTATCCGTCTAATTTTTATGAGTAATGGCGTAGCATGTTCCCAACTGTGTTGTTTTTTAAATTAGTGTAATAGGTAGGGGTGTGTCTTGTCCCCCACTCTGGTAATGGTTCTGTTAATTAGCAATCACCCACTCCCTTGTTATCTAATTTCTCTCAATGGTCCATTGTTACCTGTTTGTAGTTTGTAGGCCAAGGTGTTATTGATATATCATCCTTGCCCTTCCATCCTGATCTACCTGTAATCATTCTTTGGTATCGTTCTATCATATCTATCTCTCGGTAAGTTGATATGCCGTAGATTGTTCTTCCTTAACTTCTGTTCATGGGCGATAGCTTGGGGGATCAAGAGGATCGGTTTCTTCTCTCAGCATTGTTTCAGCTGTGTATATTACCCAATAGGCCTTCTTCTAGTTATGGGGTGAAGAGCCAGGATTTTATGTGTTTTCAGAAAAGGAGGTGATTTCTTGTGTTACGTATGTTCTTTGATAGCTTGTTACAGGTTTTAGGGATGAGGTGAGAGAAAGAAGATCCTCCAAATGTTCTTTTGTTGTAGGGTTTTGGTTTCAGACGGATGTCGCTGCTCGATCTGAGCGTCATTGTTGGGCAATGAAGGCTTAATTTGTCTCTTAGGAACTCTGTGCCTGGGTCATGGATTGCTCTTTGCATAATGCATATTGATTTGAAATAGATTTGCTGTTTTATTGGTAGCCAGTTTAGTATTTTTTCAGCGCTGGTGTTATGTGTTCTTTTCGGGGTAGTTTGAGGAGCAGTCTGGCAGCCACATTTTGTATGCATTATAGTTTTTTTTAGAAGTCGTTCAGGCATGCCCAGATATAGGCTATTGGCGTAGTCTACTCTGGACATGACAAGAGCAATGACGATGAGTGTTTTGTTGGTGAATGACAGAGATGTTAGGATCCTTTTTACTGCTTTCAGGAGAAAGAAGCATTTCTTGATTAGAGCGTTTACTTGTGGCTCTAGAGTAAGTTTGTTGTCCATCAGGACTACCAGGTTTTTTACAATCGACAATGGGGTTGTGCCGAGTTCCATTGGCCAGGGGATGTAGTGGTTCTCTCCTCTGTTTTTTTAACCATTATTTCTATTTTTCCTGGGTTAAGTTTGAGGTAGTTCGAGTTCATTCAGTTGTATATTTGATGAAGGTAGTTCTCTAATGTTGTGTTTTCTTCTTGAATATCTTGGAATTTATAGACTATTTGAGTATCGTCAGTGTAGTTGTAACAGGTAAGGCCATGTCTTTTGATAATCTTGATTAGTTGTGACAGGTAGATGTTGAATAATAACAAGGAGAAGAATGATCCTTGTGGAACTCTGCATGATGATTCTCTTGGGTTGGATTTGAGAGGATTGATCCATATGGTCTCTGTTCTGTTTGTTAGGAAGGATTTGATCCATAGTAAGGCACGGCCGGTGATTCCAATTTATTCCAATCCTGTGATGAGGATGTTGTGGTTAACTGTGTTGAATGCCGCAGAGAGTTCTAGAAGTATCAACGCGGTACTATTGTCTGAATTTGCAATTGCCTTTAGGTCATCCCATATTGAGAGAAGTGTTGATTCTGTTCTTCTCATTGGTCCAAAGCCTACTTGTGCCTGGCCTAGTAGGCGGTACTCTTCTATACATTCTATGGGCTGTTCTGTATATGTAAGTTTTGTACAGTTTAGCTGGGTATGGGATGTTGGAGATGAGTCTGTAATTGGAGGGGTCCTTCATGTTTCCTTTTGTATCTTTGAGGAGCAGCCTGATGCATGCTGATTTGAAGAATTGTGGAACTTTCCCTGTTGAGATTGAAAGGTTGAAGACGCTCCTGTTGTATTCCATGGGTGTTCCTTGTGAGAGGACTGATTTGTATATGTCCGGAGGTCAGGGATCTGCGAGGAACCTGTTTCGTTGCTTTGATTTACCAGTTTGACGACTGTCTCCACTGATATTTGTCGGAAGCTTCAGAGTTTGTTTGGGCATTCCTCGTAGGGGTGGGTTCCATATTCTGCTCACATGGTCTGTTTTGTATGGCCCGTTGGATGGTAATGATAATAGGGTTTACCTTAGAGGGATATGAAGAAGAAGGAGGGGCCATGGACGGGGTAAGGAGGATGCTCAAAACAGTAATGAAAGAAATGGTGGAAAAGAAAGTGCTGGTTGATAGATTGATCGAAGGGGTAATGGAGCGAAGGTGCTGATTCACTGCAACCTACCAGTTGCGGGAATGATGAGGTAGGGATGGAGCACTCCTGGGTGAGACAGAATATCATTGACATATGTCTAAGGTTTACGCACAGCTCGACAAGTCGAGGGACAAGGAACGCTCAAGGGGGGACATGAGAGGGCTTCAGGAGTGTGTGATATGAGGACGAGATAACTAGGGTAACCTAACACAGTGGGGGACCCCTTAACTGCCAGTATGATAAGAACCACAGGTAAGTAAATCACGTTGGTATAACACTGACAGACCTTGGATGACGGCAAACATGAAATTGCATGAGCACTCCATGGTAAATGGGGAGCAAGAATAATGATGCCAGTTGACTGTTCCCTGGAGGCAGTAGTCGCTGCAAACAGGAACCAACAGATACATACAAGGTTAGAGAGCCAGGAACTCGGGAGTTTATTGGGAGCAGAGAGAATTAAACTTATAAGAACTTGATTGGGAAAGCACTGACACTTGTGGTCAGCAGTTTCAAAATGCCCTTTGCGAAGTGGGCCAGGGAAGATGGAGCAGCTGATACAGGTAAGTGCCAATCAGAAAGTGATTTTGGTGTCCCTAAAAGGCAACAAGCATATTGTGTTCTCACTGATGTCCGCAAGGCACCTCACTGGTCAGATGCCGTGTGAATGTCTCCCTTGCCACAGATTGAGGGTGTCTCGTGTCTTTTGCTTTGTGTACTGGCCAATGACAGGATGATAAAGTCCCAGAGGTCAGCATGATTGCATCACACAAATAAAGAAACAAGTAGTTTTGTGGGGTGGAGTGGGAAGAAATGTGGTGCAACAAAGAGGTGATGGACAGAATGGGCAAAAGGGTCTGCTCCAATAATTGTTAATTAACATATGCTTAGCTGTAGAGGACTGACACAGTCCCGCCAATCGGCCTCATAGGATGTCCAATACATGCAACATTCATTGCAACTTTTTATCACTATGCAAATAGCCTCTAAATGCATAAAATATCTGACCACAGTGGGCAGTGTTGTCAGCTCCTATCAACCAGTTCTGTTCCACTGTGTTGTTTGATTTGTGCTCACCCAGCTGTAATAAACAGCATTACTTCTAGCATGGTTGATGCTCCTTTTTGGATTACTACTGATATTTTATTGACTTGCCCGTGGAGGACCCCTGATACACAAGTCAGCAGAGATTCCAAGTGAGGAATTTAGGGAAGACCTTAGGGCTTTAACCAAGAGTGTCAGACTTGTATCTTCACAGTTTGTGTTCTCTCATTAATAGGATACGGTATAAAACATCAAAGAATCAGAAGACCTACACTAGCCACAGGTTCTCCCTCGGGACCTGTTCTACATTGGTGCCTTCATCAGATGTTCAAACACGCAGTGTTTCCAAGGGCTACACTGAGTGATTTACACAACGCTGACAGCTGTGAAGGTGGATGGCAACAAGATTCATATCAGTGACATCCGAATGAATATTGGAAACCCACCACCGGCACAGAAGCAAAAGCCAGCTCAAAGTTCAGTATGCCCTAAGGATTTGCAGTTCATTCCAGTAGAAAAGGGGGAGAAACTATAAACTGGAGACTGTATTATAAATACAGAGAAGAAGCTTTGGATTTAAAATGTATATTAGGATGTTTGATGTTATGGCTTTATTGCTATTCGTGTTATTTGGTTCAGGCATGGCAGACAATAGGAGTATGAATATGTTTAACTTGTCTAGTACTATAGGATTTGATAAAGTGTTATTTATACCACAAAGCAGTGTTGATTCCGATCTTGTAGGAGATGATGACAATGTACATTCAGAACCACTAATAGACGCACATGGCTTTGCAGCAGATCATGTCTGGTATACACATAAGAGAAGGATGGGGAAAGATAGATCTGTAGGATCTTGTTACACCTGATATCTTGTCCCCCATGCTTTTGGTGTCCCCAGACCATTTATTCCTGATCAGATAGAGTTAGCAGAGGAACTGTGGCTGGTGCATCTAACCTTGTACAGGGCCTTGGTGCAGTTCCAAGGGCAGTCAGCCACAGTGTCTATTGTGCCTGTTGACAAATAATGTTCTATCATAGATCATAAAGAACAGAAGAATATACTTTGCACGCAATGAGTCCAGTTGTATTTAAAATGACCTATTATTGTGAATTAGCAATGGCTTTGCATGGCTGATCTGACTGTAGGTACATCCGCACTTTTGATGGCTATTGGTCTTCGGGACAGTTTGCATATTGACAGTTACCTCCAGCCTGGTGAGGTGTGTGCTGTCTCACAATGCTGCACGTGCCTGTCCTTGTCATCCCTCAGAAACATTTTGTACTTGCCCGCCTGATGCCCAAAGCAACATCTGTGCTCCCTTTGTCGCACTTGCTCCTTGCATCCCCTGTGTCATTGTATACAAACAATTCAGTGGCATTGCTTGATTGTGAAAAAGCAGAAACATTGAGACAGAATAGAAGATCTGATTATATATCCTCAATATATACAAAAGCTCTGATGGACATTCCTGAGCAGTATAGTCTATTCAGTTGAACTGAGATGTTATTTTTTTTTCTCTTGGCCATTGGTGTTCAAGCTATCTCAAATGCAAAGTGACTCCAGTTCACCCTCTATGAACTCTAATTGTTTTTAAATTCCTCTAAGTCCGCTTTTAGTGTAATCAAAGAGAAATTATGGGCCCTGAGACTCATCGCCTTGCAAAATATGTTCATCCTTAACCTCCTGACAGCTATGGAGGGAGGGGTGTGTCAGAAAATTGGGAGGTTGTGCACTTTTGTGCCTCCCAGCAATTCAGAAAATGGAACTTTGACTTAGACAATTGTTGCATTGCACAAGCTTCGGGTGGTCATGGAGAACAAAGCAGACATTACAAATGAACCTTGGACTCTCTTTTTTCTTGGTTACCATCTTGGATGAGCTTGGATGTCAAAATCTTAAAGCCAATTTTTTTAATATTCCTTATTATCTTTTGTTCCTGTCAGATGCTCTTACGATGATGTTCAACTAAGATCCTGAAAGTCGCTGCCATGATGACTGTGACCCGGTCCAAGGCTAGAACCACTACCATTTCATATCACATGGGTACTCACACTGAAGCTGGCTTGTGTCCTCCACCCAATTGAGATGATTGTCTGGAGCAGGGGTAGATTGTGCAAATGGTGGGGGGACAAGTTGGGTGTGTTCAGTGGAGGAGAATGCCCATGGTGGGACAAGCATGAGAGGTGTTTGTAGGGTCTTATATCCCCAAGAAGATGGTTCAAAAGAACAAGAAATTGGTTTATTAGTTAATTTATTAACAAAAGGGGAGGAATGTTAGGGTGGTCAATAAGGGTTTCAATAGGAAAGAGGGATTCACATTGCACGTGCCATATTGGTGACTGGGGTAGATGCAATGTTAACATGATGTTGTGCTTTTGCATGCATCTAGTGTAGTTAATGAGAATGGAATGCGTGTTTCTATTAGTGTTACTTTTGTGTATAGTTTATACATTTTAGATCTGTACACACGTAGTAACATAATGCCAAATCTGCTGATACAATATAAACACAATGTAGGTGTGTGGCGTGCCTAAAAAATGGGCAGCGAGGAGCTTCATTTGCACACAGAAAAAAGGAGATATGTATGCCGCAGGTCCCCTCATAACTAGGGGCTGTGTAGGCTGAAAAGATGTGGTGTGGTGAGATAAACTCTGGGCTACCCACAAAGCTGTTTGAGCAAGGTTGAAGGCTCGGGAAGGAAGAAAACTGCATTTGGGCAACTGTGCTAATATCAAATAGTCTGGTGTGGCCCAGCATGTGTTTACGACTTAGTGCTATTGTGGAGAGGAGATGTAATCTTGCTGAGAACATGACCATTTGTTATTTAGTGACCAGAGAAATCTGGCCATCTGGTGGTGTCAGTTTCAGAGTAAGTAATACACCTACTGTAAGCGATGCTTAAGGGCAGTGTTGACAAATGGTTCATGGGTTTCGATCAGGTTCTCAGGAATAGGCAGGATATGGCCAGAGGCCATGCATGCTGAAATGGTAGTGGTATAGATTAGTGTGAAACAAGGAGGCCAGCAGGTCTGGATGGATAAGATACTTATTGCCAGTTTATGAGGAACTTGTTAGTTTCTTCCCCTCCTCATACTGTTGAAGTATCCTTGCAAAGACATGTGCATCACGGTTGGGATTAGAGGTCCTTGACCAGTTGTGTAAATATGTAACTGTGTAACGACGTCATGATCAACTATGGATAGATCCAGAAAAGGGGTGTGCTCTAAATATGAGCTGATGCAGATATATGTTGAAAGGGGATTGTGGTTAAATAAATGTATTCAATAACAATATGGGAACTGAGGTGGATAAGACTTCTTTGTATAGGTTTGACCAATTATGTTTGGGTGAGGACTTTGTAATGAAATACGTGGGAGTGTATTAATTGTTGCAATAATGTATAAAATGTGAACTGTTTGTGTGGTTCGAGCTGAAGCAGGTTAGTTTGACTCTATGGCGTCATCTAGCCCCTACCGGCAGTTGTACAATAAACTTGCTTTATGAGGCATAGAGACACGGGGAGTGGGCGGCGGGAGGGATAGACACACGGGGCATGAGCGGAGGGTGGGTGGCGGGAGGGATAGAGACACGGGGCATGAGCGGGGGTGGGCGGTGGGATGGATAGAGACACGGTGCATGAGCGGAGGGTGGGTGGCGGGAGGGATAGAGACACGGGGCATTAGCGGGGGAGGGATAGAGACACAGGGCATGAGCGGCGGGTGGGATAGAGACACGGGGCATGAGCAGGGTGGGTGGCGGGAGGGATAGAGACACGGGGCATGAGCGGGGGAGGGATAGAGACACAGGGCATGAGCGGGGGGAGGGATAGAGACACGGGGCATGAGCGGGGGGTGGGCGGCGGGAGGGATAGACACACGATGCATGAGCGGGGGGTTGGGCGGCAGGAGGGATAGACACACGGGGCATGGCATGAGCAGGGGGTGGGCGGCGGGAGGGATAGACACATGGGGCATTAGCGCAGGTCGGGGGTGGGGGGTAGGGGAGAGACACACGGGGCAAGAGCGGGGGGTGGGCGGCGGGAGGGATAGAGACTTGGGGCATGAGCAGGGGGTGGGCGGCCGGAGGGATAGAGACACGGGGCATGAGCGGGGGGTGGGCGGCGGGAGGGATAGAGACACGGGGCATGAGCGGGGGGTGGGCGGCGTGAGGGATAGACACACGGGGCATGAGCAGGGGTGGTGGTGGAGGGGAGAGACACGGGGCATGAGCAGGGGTGCGGGGAGGGGAGGGACACACGGGGCATGAGCTGGGGTGGGGGAAGGGAGAGACACACGGGCATGAGTGGGGGGTGGGCTGCGGGAGGGATAGAGACATGGGGCATGAGCGGGAGGGAGAGAGACACACGTGGCATGAGCGGGGGGTGGGCGGGAGGGATAGAGACATGGGGCATGAGCGGGGGTGGGCGGAGGGAGGGATAGACACATGGGGCATGAGCGAGGGGTGGGCGGCGGGAGGGATAGAGACACGGGGAATGAGCGGGGGGTGGGCGGCGGGAGGTATAGACACATGGGGCATGGGTGGCGGGAGGGATAGAGACACGGGGCATGAGCGAGGGGAGGGATAGAGACACGGGGCATGAGCGGGGGGTGGGCGGCGGGAGGGATAGACACACGGGGCATGAGCGGAGGGTGGGCGGCGGGAGGGATAGACACATGGGGCATGAGCGGGGGGTGGGCAGCGGGAGGGATAGAGACACGGGGCATGAGCGGGGGGTGGGCGGCGGGAGGGATAGAGACACGGGGCATGAGCGGGGGGTAGGCGGTGTGAGGGATAGACACATGGGGCAAGAGCGGGGGGTCGGGGGGTGGGGGGAGGGGAGAGACACACGGGGCATGAGCGGGGGTGAGGGGGGAGGGGAGAGACACACGGGGCATGAGCAGGGGTGGGGGGAGGGGAGAGACACACGGGGCATGAGCGGGGTGGGGGGAGGGGAGAGACACACGGGCATGAGTGTGGGGTGGGCTGCGGGAGGGATAGAGACACAGGGCATGAGTGGGAGGGAGAGAAACACATGGGGCATGAGCGGGTGGTGGGCGGGAGGCTTAGAGACACGGGGCATGAGCGGGGGGTGGGCGGCGGAAGGGATAGATATACGGGGCATGAGCGGGGGGTGGGCGGCGTGAGGGATAGAGACACAGGGCATGAGCGGGGGGTGGGCGGGAGGGATAGACACATGGGGCATGGGAGGCGGGAGGGATAGACACACGGGGCATGAGCAGGGGGTGGGCGGCGGGAGGGATAGACACACGGGACATGAGTGGGGGGTGGGCAGCGGGAGGGATAGACACATGGGGCATGAGTGGGGGGTGGGCGGCGGGAGGGATAGACACACGGGGCATGAGCGGGGGGTTGGCGGCGGGAGGGATAGACACACGGGGCATGAGCGGGGGGTGGGTGGGAGGGATAGACACATGGGGCATGAGCGGGCGTTTGGCGGGAGGGATAGACACACAGGGCATGAGCGGGGGTTGGGCGGCGGGAGGGATAGACACATGGGGCATGAGCGGGGGGTGGACGGCGGGAGAGATAGACACAAGGGGCATGAGAGGGGGATGGGCGGCGGGAAGGATAGACACACGGGGTATGAGTGGGGGGGTCGGGGGGTGGGGGGAGGGGAGAGACACACGGGGCGTGACCGGGGGGTGGGCGGCGGGAGGGATAGACACACGAGGCATGAGCGGGGGGAGGGATAAACACATGGGGCATGAGCGTGGGGTGGGCGGCGGGAAGGATAGAGACACGGGGGTGGGCGGCTGGAGGCATAGAGACACGGGGCATGAGTGGGGGGTGGGCGGCTTTAGGGATAGACACACGGGGCATGAGCGGGGGGTGGGCGGCGGGAGGGATAGAGACACGGGGCATGAGCGGGGGTGGGCAGCGGGAGGGATAGACACACGGGGCATGAGCGGGGGGTGGGCGGCGGGAGGTATAGAGACATGGGGCATGATTGGGGGTGGGCAGCGGGAGGGATAGAGACACGGGGCATGAGCGGGGGTGGGCGGCGGGAGGGATAGAGACACGGGGCATGAGCGGGGGAGGGATAGAGAAACAGGGCATGAGCAGGGGGAGGGATAGAGACATGGGGCATGAGCGGGGGGAGGGCGGCGGGAGGTATAGACACACGGGGCATGAGCGGGGGTGGGCGGCAGGAGGGATAGACACACGGGGCATGAGCGGGGGGTGGGCGGGAGGAATAGACACATGGGGCATGAGCGGGGGGTGGTCGGCGGGAGGGATAGACACACGGGGCATGAGCGTGGGGTTGGCGGCGGGAGGGATAGACAAATGGGGCATGAGAGGGTGGTCGGGGGTGGGGGGGAGGGGAGAGACACACGGGGCATGAGCGGGGGCAGGGGGGAGGGGAGAGACACATGGGGCATGAGCGGGGGTGGGCGGCGGGAGGGATAGAGACAAAGGGCATGGGCGGGGGTGGGCGGCGCGATGGATAGAGACACGGTGCATGAGCGGAGGGTGGGTGCGGGAGGGATAGAGACACGGGCATTAGTGGGGGAGGGATAGAGACACAGGGCATGAGCGGAGGGTTTACAGAGATACGGGGCATGAGCGGGGGTGGGTGGCGGGAGGGATAGAGGCACGGGGCATGAGCAGGGGAGGGATAGAGACACAGGGCATGAGTGGGGGGAGGGATAGAGACACAGGGCATGAGCGGGGGGTGGGCGGCGGGAGGGATAGACACACGGTGCATGAGCGGGGGTTGGGCGGCGGGAGGGATAGACACATGGGGCATGATCGGGGGGTGGGCGGCGGGAGTGATAGACACATGGGGCATGAGCGGGGGGTGGGCGACTGGAGGGATAGACACACGGGGCATGAGCGGGGGTGGGCGGCGGGAGGGATAGACACATGGGGCATGAGCGGGGGGTCAGGGGTGGGGGGTAGGGGAGAGACACACGGGGCATGAGCGGGGGGTCGGGAGCGGGAGGGATAGAGACACAGGGCATGAGCGGGGGGTGGGCGGCGGGAGGGATAGAGACACGGGGCATGAGCGGGGGTGGGTGGCGGGAGGGATAGAGACAAGGGCATGAGCGGGGGGTGGGCGGCGTGAGGGATAGACACACGGGGCATGAGCAGGGGGTCGGGGGTGGGGGGAGGGGAGAGACACACGGGGCATGAGCGGGGGTGGGGGAGGGGAGAGACAGACGGGGCATGAGCAGGGGTGGTGGTGGAGGGGAAAGACACATGGGGCATGAGCAGGGGTGGGGGGAGGGGAGAGACACATGGGGCATGAGCTGGGGTGGGGGGAGGGGAGAGACACACGGGCATGAGTGGGGGGTGGGCTGCGGGAGGGATAGAGACACAGGGCCTGAGCGGGAGGGAGAGAGACACACAGGGCATGAGCGGGGGGTGGGCGGGAGGGATAGCGACACAGGGCATGAGCGGGGGGTGGGCGGAGGGAGGGATAGACACACGGGGCATGAGCGGGGGTGGGCGGCGGGAGGGATAGAGACACGGGGGATGAGCGGGGGGTGGGCGGCGGGAGGGATAGACACATGGGGCATGGGTGGCGGAAGGGATAGAGACACGGGCATGAGCGGGGGGTGGGGGCGGGAGGGATAGATAAACGGGGCATGAGCGGGGGGTGGGCGGCGGGAGGGATAGACACATGGGGCATGAGCGGGGGTGGGCGGGTGGAACAGACACACAGGGTATGAGCGGGGGGTGGGCGGCGGGAGGGATAGACACACGGGGCATGAGCGGGGCGTGGGCGGCGGGAGGGATAGACACATGGGGCATGAGCGGGGGGTCAGGGGTGGTGTGGAGGGGAGATACACACGGGGCATGAGCGGGGGGTGGACGGCGGTCGGGATAGAGACACGGGGCATGAGCGGGGGGTGGGCGGTGGGAGGGATAGAGACACGGGGCATGAGCGGGGGGTGGGCGGTGTGAGGGATAGACACACGGGGCAAGAGCGGGCAGGGGGTTGGGGGGAGAGACACACGGGGCATGAGCAGGGGTGGGGGGGAGGGGAGAGACACATGGGGCATGAGTAGGGGTGGGGGGAGGGGGGAGACACACGCGGCATGAGGGGGGTTGGGGAGAAGGTAAGAGACACACGGGCATGAGTGGGGGGTGGGCTGCGGGAGGGATAGAGACACAGGGCACGAGTGGGAGGGAGAGAAACACACGGGGCATGAGCGGGTGGTGGGCGGGAGGGATAGAGACACGGGGCATGAGCGGGGGGTGGGCGGCGGGAGAGATAGATAAACGGGGCATGAGCGGGGGGTGGGCGGCGTGAGGGATAGAGACACGGGGCATGAGCAGGGGGGTGGGCGGCGGGAGGGATAGACACATGGGGCATTGGAGGCGGGAGGGATAGACACACGGGGCATGAGCAGGGGGTGGGCGGTGGGAGGGATAGACACACGGGACATGAGTGGGGGTTGGGCAGCGGGAGGGATAGACACACGGGGCATGAGCGGGGGGTGGGCGGCGGGAGGGATAGACACACGGGGCACTAGCGTGGGGTGGGCGGGAGGGATAGACACATGGGGCATGAGCGGGCGGTGGGCGGGAGGGATAGACACACAGGGCATGAGCGGGGGGGTCAGGGGGTGGGGGGGAGGGGAGAGACACACGGGGCATGACCGGGGGTGGGCGGCAGGAGGGATAGACACACGGGGCATGAGCGGGTGGGGGGAAGGGGGGAGGGGAGAGACACATGGGGCATGAGCAGGGGGAGGGATAAACACACGGGGCATGAGCGGGGGGTGGGCGGCGGGAGGGATAGAGACACGGGGGTGGGCGGCTGGAGGCATAGAGACACGGGGCATGAGTGGGGGGTGGGCGGTGAGAGGGATAGACACACGGGGCATGGGCGGGGGGTGGGCGGCGGGAGGGATAGGATAGACACATGGGGCATGAGCGGGGGGTGGGCGGCGGGAAGGATAGACACACGGGGCATGAGCGGGGGGTCAGGGGGTGGGGGGGAGGGGAGAGACACACGGGGCATGACCGGGGGTGGGCGGCAGGAGGGATAGACACACGGGGCATGAGCGGGTGGGGGGAAGGGGGGAGGGGAGAGACACATGGGGCATGAGCAGGGGGAGGGATAAACACACGGGGCATGTGCGGGCGGTGGGCGGCGGCAGGGATAGAGACATGGGGGTGGGCGGCTGGAGGCATAGAGACACGGGGCATGAGTGGGGGGTGGGCGGTGAGAGGGATAGACACACGGGGCATGGGCGGGGGGTGGGCGGCGGGAGGGATAGAGACACGGGGCATGAGCGGGGGTGGGCAGCGGGAGGGATAGAGACACGGGGCAATAGCGGGGGGTGGGCGGCGGGTGGGATAGAGACACGGGCATGAGCGGGGGGTGGGCGGAAGGAGGGATAGAGACACGGGGCATGAGTGGGGGAGGGATAGAGACACAGGGCATGAGCAGGGGGAGGGATAGAGACACGGGGCATGAGCGTGGGGTGGGCGGCGGGAGGGATAGACACATGGGGCATGAGCGGGGGTGGGCGGCAGGAGGGATAGACACACGGGGCATGAGCGGGGGGTGGGCAGGAGGAATAGACACACGGGGCATGAGCGGGGGGTGGGCGGTGGGAATGATAGACACACGGGGCATGAGCGTGAGGTGGGCGGTGGGAGGGATAGACAAATGGGGCATGAGCGGGGGTGTCAGGGGTGGGGGGGAGGGGAGAGACACACGGGGCATGAGCGGGGGTGGGGGGGAGGGTAGAGACACATGGGGCATGAGCGGGGGATGGGCGGCGGGAGGGATAGAGACACGGGGCTTGAGCGGTGGTGGGTGGCGGGAGGGATAGAGACACGGGGCGTGAGCGGGGGGTGACCGGCGGGAGGGATAGAGACACGAGGCATGAGCGGGGGTGGGCAGCGTGAGGGATAGACACATGGGGCATGAGCGGGGGGTTGGGGGTGGGGGGAGTG
The DNA here is from genome assembly GCF_040938575.1 of Ambystoma mexicanum. NCBI lineage: Eukaryota > Metazoa > Chordata > Amphibia > Caudata > Ambystomatidae > Ambystoma > Ambystoma mexicanum. The sequence goes on from NC_090928.1 coordinate 801,716,501, forward strand.
GAGAGACACACGGGGCATGAGCGGGGGTGGGGGGAGGGGAGAGACACACGGGGCATGAGCAGGGGTGGGGGGAGGGGAGAGACACACGGGGCATGAGTGGCGGGAGGGATAGACACACGGAGCATGAGCGGGGGTGGGCGGTGGGAGAGATAGACACATGGGGCATGAGCGGGGGCTGGGCCGCAGGAGGGATAGACACACAGGGCATGAGCGGGGGGTGGGCAGCGGGAGGGATCGACACACGGGGCATGAGCAGAGGGTGGGCGGTGGGAGGGATAGAGACACGGGGCATGAGCGGGGGGTGGGCGGCGGGAGGGATAGAGACACAGGGCATGAGTGGGGTGTGGGCGGCGGGAGGGATAGAGACACAGGGCATGAGCGGGGGGAGGGATAGAGACATGGGGCATGATCGGGGGGTGGGCGGCGGGAGGGATAGAGACACGGGGCATGAGCGGGGGTGGGTGGCAGGATGGATAGAGAAACGGTGCATGAGCAGAGGGTGGGTGCGGGAGGGATAGAGACACGGGGCATTAGTGGGGGTGGGCGGTGAGAGGGATAGACACACGGGGCATGGGCGGGGGGTGGGCGGCGGGAGGGATAGAGACACGGGGCATTAGCGGGGGGTGGGCCGCGGGAGGGATAGAGACACAGGGCATGAGCGGGGGGTGGGCGGCAGGAGGGATAGACACACGGGGCATGAGTGGCGGGAGGGATAGACACACGGAGCATGAGCGGGGGTGGGCGGTGGGAGAGATAGACACATGGGGCATGAGCGGGGGCTGGGCCGCAGGAGGGATAGACACACAGGGCATGAGCGGGGGGTGGGCAGCGGGAGGGATCGACACACGGGGCATGAGCAGAGGGTGGGCGGTGGGAGGGATAGAGACACGGGGCATGAGCGGGGGGTGGGCGGCGGGAGGGATAGAGACACAGGGCATGAGTGGGGCGTGGGCGGCGGGAGGGATAGAGACACAGGGCATGAGCGGGGGGAGGGATAGAGACATGGGGCATGATCGGGGGGTGGGCGGCGGGAGGGATAGAGACACGGGGCATGAGCGGGGGTGGGTGGCAGGATGGATAGAGAAACGGTGCATGAGCAGAGGGTGGGTGCGGGAGGGATAGAGACACGGGGCATTAGTGGGGGTGGGCGGTGAGAGGGATAGACACACGGGGCATGGGCGGGGGGTGGGCGGCGGGAGGGATAGAGACACGGGGCATGAGCGGGGGTGGGCGGCGGGTGGGATAGAGACACGGGCATGAGCGGGGGGTGGGCGGAAGGAGGGATAGAGACACGGGGCATGAGTGGGGGAGGGATAGAGACACAGGGCATGAGCAGGGGGAGGGGTAGAGACACAGGGCATGAGCGTGGGGTGGGCGGCAGGAGGGATAGACACACGGGGCATGAGCGGGGGGTGGGCGGCAGGAGGGATAGACACACGGGGCATGAGCGGGGGGTGGGCAGGAGGAATAGACACACGGGGCATGAGCGGGGGGTGGGCGGCGGGAGGGATGGACACACGGGGCATGAGCGTGAGGTGGGCGGCGGGAGGGATAGACAAATGGGGCATGAGCGGGGGTGTCGGGGGTGGGGGGGAGGGGAGAGACACACGGGGCATGAGCGGGGGTGGGGGGAGGGTAGAAACACATGGGGCATCAGCGGGGAGTGGGCGGCGGGAGGGATAGAGACACGGGGCTTGAGCGGTGGTGGGTGGCGGGAGGGATAGAGACACGGGGCGTGAGCGGGGGTGGCCGGCGGGAGGGATAGAGACACAGGGCATGAGCGGGGGGTGGGCAGCGTGAGGGATAGACACATGGGGCATGAGCGGGGGGTTGGGGGGTGGGTGGAGGGGAGAGACACACGGGGCATGAGCGGGGGTGGGGGGAGGGGAGAGACACACGGGGCATGAGCAGGGGTGGGGGGAGGGGAGAGACACATGGGGCATGAGCGGGGGTGGGGGAGGGGAAAGAAACACGGGCATGAGCGGGGGGTGGGCTGCGGGAGGGATAGAGACACGGGGCATGAGCGGGAGGGAGAGAGACACACGGGGCATGAGCAGGGGGTGGGCGGTTCGGGGGAGAGACACACGGGGCATGAGCGGGGGTTGGGCAGCGGGAGGGTTAGACACACGGGGCATTAGCGGGGGTGGGCCGCGGGAGGGATAGAGACACAGGGCATGAGCGGGGGGTGGGCGGCAGGAGGGATAGACACACGGGGCATGAGTGGCGGGAGGGATAGACACACGGAGCATGAGCGGGGGTGGGCGGTGGGAGAGATAGACACATGGGGCATGAGCGGGGGCTGGGCCGCAGGAGGGATAGACACACAGGGCATGAGCGGGGGGTGGGCAGCGGAAGGGATCGACACACGGGGCATGAGCAGAGGGTGGGCGGTGGGAGGGATAGAGACACGGGGCATGAGCGGGGGGTGGGCGGCGGGAGGGATAGAGACACAGGGCATGAGTGGGGCGTGGGCGGCGGGAGGGATAGAGACACAGGGCATGAGCGGGGGGAGGGATAGAGACATGGGGCATGAGCGGGGGGTGGGCGGCGGGAGGGATAGAGACACGGGGCATGAATGGGGGTGGGCGGCGGAATGGATAGAGACACGGTGCATGAGCGGAGGGTGGGTGCGGGAGGGAGAGACACACGGGGCATGAGCGGGGGGAGGGTAGAGACACATGGGGCATGAGCGGGGGTGGGCGGCGGGAGGGATAGAGACACGGGGCATGAGCGGGGGTGAGTGGCGGGATGGATAGAGACAAGGGGCATTAGTGGGGGTGGGATAGACACACAGGGCATGAGCGGAGGGTTTATAGAGACACGGGGCATGAGCGGGGGTGGGTGGCGGGAGGGATAGAGACACAGGGCATGAGCGGGGGAGGGATAGAGACACAGGGCATGAGCGGGGGGAGGGATAGAAGCACGGGGCATGAGCGGGGGGTGGGCGGCGGGAGGGATAGACACACGGTGCATGAGCGGGGGGTGGGCGGCGGGAGTGATAGACACATGGGGCATGAGCGGGGGGTGGGCGGCTGGAGGGATAGACACACGGGGCATTAGCGGGTGGTGGGCGGCGGGAGGGATAGAGACATGGGGCATGAGCGGGGGGTGGGTGGCGGGAGGGATAGGGACACGGTGCATGAGCGGGGGGTGGGTGGCGGGAGGGATAGAGACACGGTGCATGAGCGGGGGGTGGGCGGCGTGAGGGATAGACACACGGGGCATGAGCAGGGGGTCGGGGGGTGGGGGAGGGGAGAGACACACGGGGCATGAGCGGGGGTGGGAGGAGGGGAGAGACAGACGGGGCATGAGCAAGGGTGGTGGTGGAGGGGAAAGACACATGGGGCATGAGCAGGGGTGGGGGGAGGAGAGAGACACACGGGGCATGAGCGGGGGTGGGGGGAGGGGAGAGACACACGGGCATGAGTGGGGGGTGGGCTGCGGGAGGGATAGAGACACAGGGCATGAGCGGGAGGGAGAGAGACACACGGGGCATGAGCGGGGGGTGGGCGGGAGGGATAGCGACATGGGGCATGAGCGGGGGGTGGGCGGCGGGAGGGATAGAGACACGGGGGATGAGCGGGGGATGGGCGGCAGGAGGGATAGAGACACGGGGGATGAGCGGGGGGTGGGCGGCAGGAGGGATAGACACATGGGGCATGGGCGGCGGAAGGGATAGAGACACGGGCATGAGCGGGGGGTGGGGGGCGGGAGGGATAGACACACGGGGAATGAGCGAGGTGTGGGCGGCAGGAGGGATAGACACACAGGGCATGAGCGGGGGGTGGGCGGGAGGAATAGACACATGGGGCATGAGCGGGGGGTCAGGGGTGGGGTGGAGGGGAGAGTCACACGGGGCATGAGCGGGGGGTGGGCGGCGGGAGGGATAGAGACACGGGGCATGAGCGGGGGTGGGAGGTGTGAGGGATAGACACACGGGGCAAGAGTGGGCGGGGTGTCGGGGGGGAGAGAAACACGGGGCATGAGCAGGGGTGGGGGGAGGGGAGAGACACACGGGGCATGAGCGGGTGTGGGGCAGGGGAGGGATAGAGACACGGGGCAAGAGCGGGGGGTGGGCGGCGGGAGGGATAGATACACGGGGCATGAGCGGGGGGTGGGCGGCGTGAGGGATAGAGACACGAGGCATGAGCAGGGGGGTGGGCGGCGGGAGGGATAGACACATGGGGCATTGGAGGCGGGAGGGATAGACACACGGGGCATGAGCAGGGGGTGGGCAGCGGGAGGGATAGACACACGGGACATGAGTGGGGGTTGGGCAGCGGGAGGGATAGACACACGGGGCATGAGCGGGGGGTGGGCGGCGGGAGGGATAGACACACGGTGCATGAGCGGGGGGTGGGTGGCTTTTGGGATAGACACACGGGGCATGTGCGGGGGGTGGGCGGGAGGGATAGACACATGGGCATGAGCGGGCGGTGGGCGGGAGGGATAGACACACAGGGCATGAGCAGGGGTAGGGCGGCGGGAGGGATAGACACATGGGGCATGAGCGGGGGTGGGCGGCGGGAAGGATAGACACACGGGGCATGAGCAGGGGGGTCGGGGGGTGGGGGGAGGGGAGAGACACACAAGGCATGACCGGGGGTGGGCGGCAGGAGGGATAGACACACGGGGCATGAGCGGGTGGGGGGAGGGGGAGGGGAGAGACACATGGTGCATGAGCGGGGGAGGGATAAACACACGGGGCATGAGCGGGGGGTGGGCGGCGGGAGGGATAGAGACACAGGGGTGGGCGGCTGGAGGCATAGAGACACGGGGCATGAGTGGGGGGTGGGCGGCGGGAGGGATAGACACACGGGGCATGAGCGGGGGGTGGGCGGCGGGAGGGATAGAGACACGGAGCATGAGCGGGGTTGGGCAGCGGGAGGGATAGAGACACGGGGCATGAGCGGGGGAGGGATAGAGACACAGGGCATGAGCAGGGGGAGGGATAGAGACACGGGGCATGAGCGGGGGGTGGGCGGCGGGAGGGATAGACACACGGGGCGTGACCGGGGGGTGGGTGGCGGGAGGAATAGACACATGGGGCATGAGCGGGGGGTCAGGGGTGGGGTGGAGGGGAGATACACACGGGGCATGAGCGGGGAGTGGGCGGCGGGAGGGATAGAGACACGGGGCATGAGCGGGGGTGGGAGGTGTGAGGGATAGACACACGGGGCAAGAGTGGGCGGGGTGTCGGGGGGAGAGACACACGGGGCATGAGCAGGGGTGGGGGGAGGGGAGAGACACACGGGGCATGAGCAGGGGTGGGGGGAGGGGAGAGACACACGGGGCATGAGCGGGTGGTGGGCGGGAGGGATAGAGACACGGGGCATGAGCGGGGGGTGGGCGGCGGGAGGGATAGATACACGGGGCATGAGCGGGGGGTGGGCGGCGTGAGGGATAGAGACACGAGGCATGAGCAGGGGGGTGGGCGGCGGGAGGGATAGACACATGGGGCATTGGAGGCGGGAGGGATAGACACACGGGGCATGAGCAGGGGGTGGGCAGCGGGAGGGATAGACACACGGGACATGAGTGGGGGTTGGGCAGCGGGAGGGATAGACACACGGGGCATGAGCGGGGGGTGGGCGGCGGGAGGGATAGACACACGGTGCATGAGCGGGGGGTGGGTGGCTTTTGGGATAGACACACAGGGCATGTGCGGGGGGTGGGCGGGAGGGATAGACACATGGGCATGAGCGGGCGGTGGGCAGGAGGGATAGACACACAGGGCATGAGCAGGGGTAGGGCGGCGGGAGGGATAGACACATGGGGCATGAGCGGGGGTGGGCGGCGGGAAGGATAGACACACGGGGCATGAGCAGGGGGGTCGGGGGGTGGGGGGTGGGGAGAGACACACAAGGCATGACCGGGGGTGGGCGGCAGGAGGGATAGACACACGGGGCATGAGCGGGTGGGGGGAGGGGGAGGGGAGAGACACATGGTGCATGAGCGGGGGAGGGATAAACACACGGGGCATGAGCGGGGGGTGGGCGGCGGGAGGGATAGAGACACGGGGGTGGGCGGCTGGAGGCATAGAGACACGGGGCATGAGTGGGGGGTGGGCGGCGGGAGGGATAGACACACGGGGCATGAGCGGGGGGTGGGCGGTGGGAGGGATAGAGACACGGGGCATGAGCGGGGTTGGGCAGCGGGAGGGATAGAGACACGGGGCATGAGCGGGGGAGGGATAGAGACACAGGGCATGAGCAGGGGGAGGGATAGAGACACGGGGCATGAGCGGGGGGGTGGGCGGCGGGAGGGATAGACACACGGGGCATGAGCAGGGGGTGGGCGGCAGGAGGGATAGACACACGGGGCATAAGCGGGGGGTGGGCGGGAGGAATAGACACACGGGGCATGAGCGTGGGGTGGGCGGCGGGAGGGATAGACACACGGGGCATGAGCGTGGGGTGGGCGGCGGGAGGGATAGACAAATGAGGCATGAGCGGGGGTCGAGGTGGGGGGGAGAGACACACGGGGCATGAGCGGGGGTGGGGGGGAGGGGAGAGACACATGGGGTATGAGCGGGTGGTGCTCGGCGGGAGGGATAGAGACATGGGGCATGAGTGGTGGGAGGGATAGACACACGGGGCATGAGCGGGGGCTGGGCGGCAGGAGGGATAGACACACGGGGCATGAGCGGGGGGTTTGGCAGCGAGAGGGATCGACACACGGGGCATGAGTGGGGATGGGCGGCGGGAGGGATAGAGACACGGGGTATGAGCGGGGGGTGGGCGGTGGGAGGGATAGACACACGGGGTATGAGCAGAGGGTGGGCGGTGGGAGGGATAGAGAGACGGGGCATGAGCGGGGGTGGGCGGCGGGAGGGATAGAGACACAGGGCATGACCGGGGCGTATAGGCGGCGGGAGGGATAGAGACATGGGGCATGAGCGGGGGGTGGGCGGCGGGAGGGATAGCGACACGGGGCATGAATGGGGGTGGGCGGCGGGAGGGATAGACACACGGGGTATGAGCGGGGGGTGGGCGGTGGGAGGGATAGACACACGGGGCATGAGCAGAGGGTGGGCGGTGGGAGGGATAGAGACACGGGGCATGAGCGGGGGTGGGCGGCGGGAGGGATGGAGACACAGGGCATGAGCGGGGCGTGGACGGCGGGAGGGATAGAGACACGGGGCATGAGCGGGGGGAGGGATAGAGACATGGGGCATGAGCGGGGGGTGGGCGGCGGGAGGGATAGCGACAAGGGGCATGAATGGGGGTGGGCGGCGGGAGGGATAGACACACGGGGCATGAGCGGGTGGGTGGGCGGCGGGAGGGATAGACACACGGGGCATGAGCGGGAGGGAGAGAGACACGGGGCATGACCCGGGGGTGGGCGGGAGGGGGAGAGACAAATAGGGCATGAGCGGGGGGTGGGCAGGAGGTTGAGAGACACACGGGGCATGAGCGGGGGCCAGGGGGAGGGGGAGAGACACACGGGGCATGAGCGGGGGGTGGGCAGGAGGGGGAGGGACACACGGGGCATGAGCGGGGGGTGGGCAGGAGGGGGAGGGACACACGGGGCATGAGCGGGGGGTGGGCGGGAGGGGGAGAGACACACGGGGCATGAGCAGTTGGAGAGACACACGGGGCATGAGCGGGGGTGGGCGGGAGGGGGAGAGAAACACGGGGCATGAGCACGGGTGGGGGAGGGAGAGAGACACACGGGGCATGAGGGGGTGGGCGGGAGAGGGAGAGACACACGGGGCATGAGCGGAGGGTGGGCGGGCGGGAGGGGGAGAGACACACGGGGCATGAGCGGGGGTGGGGGGGGAGAGAGACACACGAGGCATGAGCGGGGGGTGGGGGGAGGTAGAGAGACACACGGGGCATGAGCGGGGGTGGGGGGAGGGAGAGAGAAACATGGCGTTTGTGTGCAGGCGGCAGATCCCACTCCTCGGCCCTCCGCTGGCCACCGTGTGCCGATGGCGTGAGCGGAGGGCTGGAGGAACAGGGGGACACGGAGCATGAGTGGGAATGGGGGGACAAGAAGGACACACGGGGCATGAGCGGGGGTGGGAGGAACAGGAGAAAGACACGGGCGGACTTACTGTGCAGGCGGCAGATCCCGCTCCTGCTGACAAAGCAAAGCCTCTCATGCGAGGAAAAAAGATTGCGGGTGTCTCTGAAGCCAGACGCACTGCATGCTTTCACCGCATCCAATGAGAGAGCACGTCAGATGTCCGCGGACATCACGCAAGCTGCTTGCCCAATCACTGTCCTGTCTGCGGAGCGAACAGGGAAGTATGTCCGCGAAGCGAACACAGATATCACTAATTTTCTTCACTTACATTTTTGTCATTTTCTTAAAAACTACTCGACGGATTTACACCAAATAAAGCAAAGCACGCTTTCGGGACCAAGCCGCCGCTCATGCCGCAAATTTTGTGTAAATCCGTCCAGCGGTTTGGGCTGTAGGCGTGAGCAAAGTTTTTTCCCATTATGTCTATGGGAAAAAACTAAAGTTTTGGGACCCCCCCTATAACTTTTCCCCCCCTGGACGAATCCCCACCTCCTTGCAAATAAATTCAGAGTGGGCCATATACTTTTTTTGCAAAGTTTGGTGAGGATTCGTCCAGGGGGAGCGAAGTTATAAGCCGCCCAAAAAGTGCTCTTCCTATGGAAACACCAATTTAATCATAACTACATGGCCACTACCGTGGCCATGTAATTACCAAAGCGATATATATATATGCGGTCAATTGTGAAAAGGTCACTTGTGACTTTTTAAATTCAGTCAATTGTTCATTCGAACAATTGTGAACAAACAATTTCGGTAAGACCGATTATTGCAGGTGGCTTTAGAGGCTTTCGTTGTTATTTTGGTTTACAGCAATCTGTTCATAAGCTTTAGGAAAAAGTAAGCTGAAATATCCATGCCGATTAAACATTTTAAAATGTTGGATGGGAAATAGTAAATGGCTGACCAAGATTTATTGCACTCTTTCACGAGTTTTAGAAAGGTTTTGGAGGTAATGTGTTTGAAAAGGTTTAGCTCTTGTAATCTTTTCTGTCTCATGTGTGTTGTTAATTGTTCCCTGTGTGGCTGTTTCAATGTCTTGCTGGATGTTGTTGATTCTGACATGTTCTGAGATGCCATTGCAGAGCTTCTGAGAGGTTGCGAGGATGTTGTTGCTTGGGTTTCTCATCTGGTTGCTGATTTTAAACATTTCTGTGGGTTGGATATGTTTTCGATTCATTCAGTAGAGTGCATTTTCTTGGCTTTATTATTGCTGCTTTCTTTCTGGGAATGTTATGTTGGTATTTGACTTTTCCAGCCAGGTTGTTGAGTTTTCTGAAGGCTTAATCTTTTTTGTAGTAGTTTTTTTTAAGTGTGTGCAATTGTGGAGTGAAATTTAGTGGTACTTATATTTTTGTGATGACGTGGCCCGTTTTATCTTGTGTCGCTCTGTCTGGGCATTTTTGCCATGCCACCATGTGTTTTTCTTTACGAACTTAACTGCCATCATTTCATTCAATTGGAGGTCATTGGGTTTGATACTCCACATCAAGTGTTCTAAATTCTCCAGTTATGGGAATAGATGGAGCAGGGGGTGGTGATATGGTGGTAGGTTTATCGGTAGCTAGAGTAAAGGTTATGAGGTGGTGGTCTGACCAAATTTGTGGGGATATGGTGGAGATAGTAATATTCCAATTGTGGTCTGCTATACAGTCTAGGATTTTTCCTTTAGTATGAGTAGGGTGAAGCACTTTCTGGGTAAAGCCTTGTTCTATTAGGATGTTAGCCATGTTGGAGGCGGGTGTATCCTTTGGGTCATTGTAGCCTAGGTTGAGGTCTCCTAGTAGTAGAACTTTGGAGGAGTATTTTAGGTTATTGGAGGCAATATTAAAAAGGTCATCTTCGAAATATCCAATGGGACCTGGAGGCCTGTAAATCAAATGGATTGTAAGGGTCTGGGAACTGTTTATGTTTAGTTTGGCAGTCAGGTTTTCACAGGAATTGTTGTCTAAGGATGGTGCTAATCTGATAGGTAAATTGTCTCGTGCGATAAGTGCAATACCTCCTCCTCGGGACACTGCTCTATCTGATCTTAAGATAGTATAACCATTGGGGATTGCAAGGGATAGCGCTGGTCCTGTGGCGGCATTTAGCCAGGATTCGGTGATCGCTAGTAAGTCGAGGTGTTCTGTCTGTATAATATCAGCTATCTCAGTTGCGTGAGTGACAATAAATCTCACATTTATTAGGGCACCCTTGAGAGTATTACAGGCTGAGGTTGTGGATGCAGAGTCTGTGGGTGATAGGGTCCTAGTGGAGGTATGGTGAGAGATGGTGGGTCTGGGAGGGTTTTTAGATTTAGCGTTAATTAAGGTGGGCATACAAGTAGATCTTTTATTACATGGTGTAAGAGTTCTAGCTAGTGGTTTGTAGATTTTAGGGAGTCTTGCACGGAGTCTATCATTTCTGTTGGGCATAGTACATGGGTATGTCTGTGGTGGGATATCTAGTGTACTGAGTTTAGAGGGCCTTTGTCTGATTGTGGTAAGTAGTTGTGTCATAGTTGAGCTAGGGATGTTGTACTGGAGGTTAACCAGTATGGTCACTAGGGATGCTAAGGCCGACACTATAGTCAGGAGAGGCAGTAGGCTCCTTGGACTATGCATATTTTAGGTAAGGCGTTGCAGCAATGTCAATGTGAATGGTGATCAGGATAGAAGAGTTGACGTGGATAATACCTGCCCTACGTGGGTAGAATTTGGGCAGCAATCAAAATGAGCTGGAGGGCAGCATTTGATGCAATAGTTATGTGCAGCAATCAGTGTGTACAGCAGTCAAATGGGCCAAATTCAATGAAGGCTACCGTTAGTTCAGAGGCAAAGGAGTTGGGCTTGCGGACATCATCAAGGTGGGCAATTGCTCAACAAGTAATGTGATAACAGTGACATAAGATTGAACACACAGTGAACACTTAGGCACGGTAGGGGCGGAAGCAATCAAAATACAGATTGGGCATTGTGAGCTGGTGGCATACGTCCCATGCAATAATCAAGTAGGTTATAGGCAACAATCAATGCGGGCAACAATCAATGCGGGCAACAGGCGAGGCAGGCAACAATCAATGCGGGCAACAGGCGAGGCAGGCAACAATCAATGCGGGTACCAAGCGAGGCAGGCAACAATCGATGCAGGCAACAAGCGAGTCAGGCAGCAATCAATGCGGGCAACAGGCGTGGCGGGCAGCAATCATTACTGAAGCAGAGGAATTGTGCATGTGTGCATCAATCGAGGTAAGCATGTGGGCTGCAAGTAATACAGTATCAATAGCATAGTATGTAGGAATCGGTTTCAATACACAGCAAGCACTGTAATCACAATAATGAGGCTATCAATACCAGAGTGGGGGCATAGTAGCCCAGATCTGAGAGTAGCATGCCTGTTTGCATTGCGAAGGAGACATTGGTGGTGTGCGTTGGGCTGGCAGGTAGGCTGCCTCAGTGTGGGCAGGATTAGTGAGCAATCTTAGAACTTGAACAGTTAGTAAGCAATAGATTGTAAAATAGAGACGTGCGGATCAAGGGACATAGTACAAGGCAATGTGAAGGTACATACAGTGTAGGACATTAGTTCTGATGCGGCTATTAGAGCGCCATGAGTGTGCGGACCGCAGGCTGTCATGTGGCGTAGGCAGGGGCGTCCAGTGGGGTGCGACGGGAGACTTACCGCGTACCATAGGCAGGCGACAGTTGATCCAAGCAGAGATTAGATGATTTTAAACATGCGTTGCTAGTCTCTAGGAGGGGGTCAAGGTATGAAGAGATTGCAAAGTTGTGGATCTGGAGGAAAGTTAGCATAACAACGCCCCTCGCGGCCTACGCCTGCCAGCAACTGATTGGCCACTTCAACAGCAGACATGTGTAGAAGCATGTTCAGCTGTGCTTTTTCAAAAGCATACGACGGTACTCCGAGGGAGGGGGATTAAGCTCACTGGCTTACCAAATTGATTGGAGGCAGCTCCCGCTTCTCATCCACACCGTGGCACTGCTCCTGCTGTGTTGGAAGGAGCTCCTGCTCCTCTGTGAAGGCGGCTGGACTGATCAGGCTGCGACAGGCATCAGCCTTCTTTCGGTGGCCTTCCTGAGGTGGGAAACTAAATTCTAAAACCACTGCCACCAGCCATTGCAAGAGGAAAGGGTAACATTTGACTGTTACATGGGCGTTTAGAGACAGGGGATGCTAGGCTACCCCTCCAGCACTCTATAGGAAGATAGTGTGTGCTGGGTCTATGAATTTAAAAAGAGTAGCAAAGTCAATTTAACTGTACACGCTCTGGGAGACAGCATTCAGTCCCAGAGAAGGTATTTAAACCTTGGGAAGTCAGAAAGACATCCCTGTGTCGCTGCACTGAAGGTGCTGTATGACACTCAAGAAAAAGATGATGCCTTTGGAGTTATCTAAAACTCCATATCCAAAGAACACAAAAGTAAAACACACATCAAAATACATGAACGAGTGGGAAAAAAGGCTGACACTCTGTCTAGGTAAATATTTAAATCCTAGAAATCCAGCAAAGGTGCTGAGGGTCTCAAAAGGTGAGGGAAATTAGCACATTCTTGAGAATTCTCCCCAACACATGGTCTATGGACAGAGCCTGTAACCTCCACTATCAAAGTCTAATTTTCAACTACATTAATGTATCATGTTTACAACACCATAGATGGTGGAAACACCTCTGTAACTCAAATATGTTGGAATGCAATGTGCCCAAAAATGCCAATGGAATGTCAGAAAGCCCTTCAAGCATAGAGAACATTACTAACACACTACAGTCTCAAACACCAAAAATGTATCTTGCTGAGTTATACAGGGATCCAGTCTCTCTCCCCTGCTTTTCAACATCTATATGTGCCCACTGATGAGAATCCTTCAAAACCCACAGACTAACCGCCTTTAACTACGCAGATGACACGCAACTGATTGTGAAGACAAACACAAACCAGGAACATAATAGCTGCTTCAACAACTGCCTCACAGACATCTACAATAGCATGACAATGAACAACCTTCAACTGAACAGGACAAAAACCGAAATAATGCTCTCACCCAGAGAAATGAACACAGGCAAACCACAACTGGACTGGTCGGCGAGTATGGGAACATAACCAGAGACTTCCAACATAGTAAATAACCTCAGAATACCCATGGACAACAGACTATCTCTGGAACCGCATGTCAACAGAATCAAAAAATGCTTGTTCCTCCTAAGATTACTCAGAGGGCTACTCCCATACCTCTTCTTCCCTCACAGAACCCTCACAATCACATCCTTGATACTTACAAAATTGATTACACCAACAGCCTCTAGTTAGGAATGCCGGAAAGACTCACCAAGAATCTCCAAAGGGTGCAAAACACAGCAGCCAGGATTCCATTAAGAGTTAAGTCAGAGTCCCACAACTTGGTGTTGGCCCTAGTGGAATTAGAGAGGAGTAATTCATTTGAAATGTCTGCATCATGCAGATACTCCTCCCCCTTATATTTCCAAGATTTAATAACATTGTTCTGAGAGGTCTTGACATATTATGATAAGATTTCTAATAGGCCATTATGATTTGAATCATCTAGGCATTTCTGATATAATTAACATATTTTCCACTTGTAGTGCCCATACATTGAAATTAGGCCTAGTTCATGTCTGATTAAGGATATGGGGACGGAGGATGGTAACCTAAACAGACTTCTCCAATACTTGCCTTCAATTCTGTCCCAACAAAGTTTGTTTTTCCAACATTTAATTTGAGATCCGTATAACAGTATGGTTATAACTTTTTGTTTGTATTAAATCACAATTGGAGAGATTGAGAATTTGCTATAATTAATAATGCATGCTTGAGAAATTGTTGTCGAACATTTCATTTTTAGACATATCATAGGGCAAGTAAGCAAGATGATTATTTATGCTTACATATAGATAGATGTCATTTGAAACAGTTTGCAGCCTTTTGTCGTTCAATTTCCAGATGTTGGATGGAACTCGTTTCTGGTTTCCAAATTTAATTATTTGGGTTTTTTCGGTGTTTATCATAATCATGATATTCCACACGTATTGTTCTAAAACTACCAGCATGTTGCAGACACCTCTGGGTATTTTTGCAATTAGAACGAGGTTGTCCGCATATAGGAGCCATTTTATTGTGTGATTTCCCAATTTTGGTGAGTCAGAGATGGAGTTCTCCAGACCAATACCCACATCAGATATAAAGAAGTTAAATAGGGTTGAAGCAAGAATACATCCCTGCTTCAGCCCTCTTGATGTGGATATGGGAGTGGACAACCTACCATCCTGGCTCTGTCTTATTTGTATCGAAGCGTTTTCATGGAATTCAATTAGCCACTTTAAGATGTTCCAGGGGAAGCAGCGATCCATTAATTTCTTGAATACTAATTCTCTCTGTACTGAATGAAAAGCTGCTCTAAAGTCTATGAAAGCTACATATAGAGGCTGTTTTTATGATTATGGGCAATAAGAGAATGTAGAGGGAAAAGGTTAATGATGGTACCAAGGCTCACGAAAAAACCTGTTTCATAGGGATCCTGCAGACTTTCATTAGCTAGCCACTGGTTAAATTCCTTGAGTACCATTCGGGCAAAAATCTTTCCCGGGCAGTCAAGGCGGGCTATTGGTCTGTAGGATCCAAGGTTCATTCTATCTCCTTTTTTGAACAATGTAATTATTACATATTTTTTCCAAGTGTCTGGAAGCACGCCTCTAAGCATGATTTCAGTAAAGATTTGTTCTAATATAGACGCAGGGTTTCGTTTCAACATGCTATTATTCAGGCCATCAGGACCATTACTTAATTTTGATATGTAATATAAGAGACCATCCCTGTCAAAGGATATCTTATGATATCTTATGATTCCAATTATGCTCACCTAAATTCAGTTGACATTTAGGTAATGGAGAGTCATAGACTTCTCTAGCATAATTATTCCATGCAGTCTCTGGAACTGGGTTAATTCGCACCAAAACTTGAGATTTAAAAGTCGATTCGTTCAGTAACACCCATATCTTAGCTGTCAATCTGGATGCTAAACATGACAACATGTGTTCACTGTCTTGTTGGTATTGTACAGCGTTCCTGCCCCAAATCCAGTTCTTATGAACTAGTTTCAGCTGATTTGTTTCAGCTAATCTCGCCGAGAGCGGAAGATGTCTTAGCTCTCAAATAAAGCGTTTTAGAGTCACTTTCCTGTCTTTCACTGTACAATCAAATATATGTACATGTTTGTAAGACTGTTTTTGGATGTTTGTTTTGATCTGCATGATCCTCCGTATAGATGTTATGTAGGAAATTCCTTTTTGAAATGTTAGAAGATTATTGTATTCTTCTAAAGTTGATTCAGTCCATCTGAGACAATACCAATTTGGTATGATTAGCTGTAACAGTTCCACTGAAAAACCCATTTGATTCCTTGGAATTAGATAATTTCCATGTCCATGTTAGACATAATTGACTATGATCAGCTAGTTCCGTTGGTTTAATAACTAGGGACGCAATCATATTTAAAAAGTCTAGATTACTATAGATATAGTCAGTTATAGCTCTTGTGGAATCTCTGCGCCATGTATAACTGGCCGGAGTGCCACCATTGACAGTTCCATTGAGCATTATGTATTGACTTTCTTTCATCGTGTTGGTACATATGTCGTCTTCATGTTTCCACATCTCATTCCATGTGGGTAACAAGTGAAGGTTTCGATCTCCAGCAATCATGATAACGTTTATGACATTTTCTGACATTATGGCATCAGGCTAAGAGAGACATGTTCAAAGAAAACATCAGGATGTAAGTGAGCTCTGCCCCAGTAGATGTTTACTATGATTAATGCATATACATCTTTCACGATTTTTACCATTTGAATAAATGGAGTAGAGGATTGGCATATTTGAACATTAAACTTCCTAGAGATCTTGGTGGCAATAAGTAGACCCGCCATTGGGCAACCTCTAGAATGTGTTATAGCTGGGGTAATAACAACATTATATGCAACCCAACTTGGTGCGTCCATTAACCATGTCTCCTGTAAAATCACTATATCGGATATGCCCAAGTTGGCTTCAATCGAATTGATGAAATGCTTGAATCCACGTGTGTTCCAGGAGACAAGATGAATGGTTTCTTCCTTTACACATTGTTATGCTTGGGGCTGTATATGCAAATGGTTATATTGACTATAATTTCATTGTTCAGGATGAAAGGATACAGCTTTGGACTTTTCCAAACCATACATTTGCAAGGATTTTTTTGAGGATATTTGGGTGTCATTGCCATTTAGTGATTGATGCTCTTGATGAAGTATAAAGCCCATATCGTACAGGGATGATCTTTCTTCCCAAATGATGTTTGCTATTGCTCCTGAACGAATGAATAAACATGCTCTGGAGAGGTCGCAATCATCTAAGAACTCTATCACGTCAATGTCAGTCGACACAATGTTTTTCAACTGAAGAGTGTCCCTACAGATTTTCAATATACTTAATCGGTTAAGGTCAAACTTAAAATGTGGATGATAATGACATTCTATTACTAAAGGATGACAATTTTTGTACAGTTGCTGTTTATCAGATGATGGTTTAGTTTTATTTATTGTACTCCATGGTACAGGTTTGGATTTTTGTAGGAGTACATCCTGGTCTGTAATTGAATTTCAAAGATATGGGGTTGCCATCACTGACGTTACATTTCTTGGCCCTAATAAAGTCGGTTGGTAAGAAGGAACTGCCAATGGAAATAAATTGGAATTCTCAACAGTAAAAGGTTTATTTTGGCCACTTAAAATGTATTGGGCAACAGATTTCCTTATTTCTTCACATATTTCATCATTACATAAATTTGCATCACCTGATCTAGTTGTCATAAACGATTTATCCAAAGTGATCGATTTTACATGTGAGGTGATCGAACTGGACTGAATGTCTTGTCCTGGTGCTTGTAGCTGAATTGACGCAGCGATTAAATCGTGTAAAGGTGGTTTATATTCTATAGGAATTTGAGATGCTTTTATAAGTGTGACATTCTGATTAGGAGTGGAATCATTACTCACTGCTATAGATGGAGTTTGGACTGTTAATATTTGTCTACAAGGCATAAGATCTTTCATCACAGCAACAGATGGAGTTTGAGCTGTTATTTTTTGTCTACAAGGTATAGATAACATTTTAATGAATCTCCTCGATTTTGCTTTGGTGTTAGTCTTTTTTTAATAGGAATTATTTTCCTTTTTAATTTAGATGATTCACCCACGTCTTTTCTGTCTGTAATTTTCACAGATTGAACAGTCTTCTCTTTTGAGAAGATGTCAAAAGAGAATTGGACAGATGTATTTATTTGCCCAATCACATGCGGTGTGGTGGGAGAGATGTTATGGTAGTGTCAGAGCCTAACTTTGCATCAAATATCTTAACCTCATCTCCCAGTTGTTTCGGTAGTGAGGTGAGAGTGCTTACATGCGGTTCAACTAATGGTTGACTTAATATGGGTTCATTCACAATATTTGCAACGTCTGTAGGCATGGAGTCAGAAACTATTTGACATGAGAGGTTTCCATCAATAGTTTGCATGCCTACATTGATCTGTTCACAGTGCCTAAAAATGTCATACATCTTTGTTGGCGCAGAGTTATTGTCCTGATTGCTATTTCTCTTCACCAAATCCATCAATTGATTGAGAGTCGTCGTGTGATGGTTAATTTTCTGATCCACTGTTTCAAACAATCTGGCTAAGGTAAATAAGGCTGTGTTCATTGCTGTTGGTGTATGATTTGCTACATCTACATTAGCACAGGCACCTTGATCTTGATTTAAATGTTCAACTTGTGTTGTTTACTGAGTGCTCCATGAGGGATTTACCCATATGGTTACAACACACAGGGTCTTCCGTACTAACTCCCACAGTCAAAACAACGCTCACAGATGCCAGTTACTCCTGGCTCTGAACCTAGGTTTCATCCTATCCTCACTAACACCCCCAGACCACCAGTCTTGCAAAGTCATGTGAGTGCCTGCATACAGCCCATGGGTGGTAGCGGTGCATAGTATCAACATAACATACCATCTGGAAAGGGAATTATGTATTCATTCTTAAAGCCATAAAGCATAGAATGTAGCACATTTATTGTAGCAAAACCTTCCCTTATATTACCAGCCAGTTGTGGATCCAGTCCCATCTTGTGTCTTTCATTTTGAAGTTACTGATATTGCTCTTTATGGTGGCCTCTATATCATGTACGAAATCCACAGGATAAAAAATTACTCATTAATATCTTTAAAAAATACCTAGATGCTTAGGGTTCCTTATATGCATTGCCCGTTTAAGAAGGTATTTGATTTCACCTTTGCAGGCAAAACACAATGTTTTAAAAAAAACATGAGCCCCTTCCCATTTTAATGGATGTGTTTAAGCATACCAAACTTTCATACAGCCAACCACTGTGGTACGGGGGACCTCGCGACCAGACATCCACAGGAGCAGGAGGCTTTGTCTGGCTCTTGGGGAATGCACAGCGCTGGTGCACTACGCTTCCTTGGTGCTGCAGGACAGGACAGCGTAGATGCAGCTACACGTTTGTGTCCTGGAAAGGAGAACACTGGAATCGTTTTTGCTGGTCTCTGTTTACCAATGGTGTTAAGTTATTGAGCTGCTTTGTGTCTCTGGACTCTGTTTTTCTTGCCCACTCCTGCCTTGTGCTATGTTTCCTACCCACTCCTGTTCCCTGCTCCTCCGGTCACTTCATGGTTTTATGAACTCGCTGAGTCCTTGGACTGCTTATGTTTTCTCTGGATGGCGTATTGTGTTGTCACCCTCTGATTGAATTTGGCTTGGATTGCTAGTTTTTCTCCCTAGATTTTTCCCTTGAATATGTGGATGGTTGCTCTGTTGAATTTGGATTAGTTTTGTTACACGAATTTGGAACTGGTCATCACTATTGGGTCTGCTTGTGGATCTCACTTAGGACTGTGTTGTTTAATCAGACTGTTGAACCAGATTCCGCTTATGAATTTGTTTATGGGATTTCCCACTGGGCTTGTTGCAATCAACACCTTCTTACCTGCTGTTCATCATAGGTGTAACCACACTGCTACTATATCCAGTAGGGAATGTGTAGAAGGGATGTAACACCGCAAGTAAGTGTACCTTGGTCAATACATGTTTAATCTTGTGTGTGTTCTTCATTGCAGCACAGCCAGAGAGAGAGCTTGGTGGCATTTCTCTTGATCTTTCGCCTGAGTGCATGGTGCTTTGAGTTAGGTTATTCTCTTCGGCAGTAGTGGATTGCCTCTTTCCTTGCAGACACCAAGTCCTCCAAGGCATCTACCTATCTGTTCTCCTCTTCAACCTCTACATGAGTCCTCTCCGTGCACTGATATGCACACAGAATCTCACCTGCTACAACTATGCTGATGACACTCAAATCATTTTCAGAAACCCTAAGTCTGTTGCCACCCCACAACCTGACCATCCTGCCTTAGATATTGATTGCTGGATGACTGCCAACCATCTCCTACACAATCAGGGGAAAACAGAGAGCATGACCTGTTGAAAAACTGCCCTCTTCCCACAACCTACCTCCTGGCCTCCCTCCCTGGACCCCTTACCCCCGCACACTTCATCCACCACGGTCAAAAACCTGGGCTGCAGAATGGGCATTGAACGGACTCCTTCACAACACATCAACACTCTTTCAAAATCCTGCTGCCTATATCACTGCATACTCAGATGCATTTTCCATTACCTCTCCCACCCCCACAGACCAATGGCAATCAAGTCCTACCAACTCAAAAAGCTCCAAGGAGTCCCAAACTCCACAGCAAGGCTCACCCTTGGCCAAAAGAGAGCACATCACCCACACCCACCGTACCCTCCACTGGCTCCGAATCAGCCAGCGGGTCACCCCCAAAGCCATGTGCATCACTCACCAAGCATTACACAAGACAGGCTTCAAATACCTGCAACAGAAACTCACCTACTATCACTCCACTAGAAATCTGAGATCAGGCACTGCTCTCCTTCTGGTGATCCCCCATTTCAAATCATCCAGATTTGGAGGCGCCCCTTTCTCTGTCCACTCCCCACTATTTGGAACTCTTTGCCCCTCAAAAACGGACACATAGAGACCTGACCTCCCGGAGGGTCCTCAAGACATGGTTTTCCCCTCTCCACCATGAATAATCCTGCCTGACCCCCTGAGTTAACAATCTAATCCCAGGAGGCAGTAAAATGAACAAATCACCTACGAGCGAAGAGCCAATGTGTTGCATTTCGATGAAATGTGGTGGGACAGTCAGTATGATGCATCTGGGTGAACCTTGGGGGAACTCTGGGGGTGGCCATTGGATTGGATTTTGGATAGAGTTCAGGAGTGTCGAACTGTTGCATCAGGCTGAAATGTGAGTGTAGCAAAGCTACTTCTTTTAATTACATTCCAATGAATTGGAGAACATACAATGTATTGCACTTAGAGGGATTTCCAGAGCAGCCAATGTATTGCGCTTTGATAAATCTGAGGGGAGCGAATGTATGGCAGTAAAACACACTCAAATGTATTACAATGGGATTAATTTAAGGCAGCCATTGTATTGCACTTAGATGAATTTTGAGGGTAGCCTATGTGTTGCATTTAGTTGCATTTTAGGTTAGCCAATGTATTGCATTTAGATTAATTCTGAGGGTATTCAATGTATTGCATTTAGATTACATTATAGGCTAGCCAATTTATTGCATTTAGATGAATTTTGAGAGTAGTGAATGAGTTGCATTTCAATTAATTCTTAGGGTAGCCAATGTATTGCATTCAGATGCATTCTGAGTGCAGCCATTGTATAGCGTTTAAATTAATCTTTAGGGTAGCCAATGTTATTTCATTGGGATTAGATTAAAAGGCTGGCCTATTTGAGACTACCTCTCAATACCCTGCACTATGTGCACTACTCTAAGACATTCTGCACAACACTTCTCCCATTAGAATGCAGCTATCCCTCATGATAGAATTCCGGTCTAGCTGCACACATTTGTAAGAGGATTCAATTCAGCACTACAGCTAAGTCAACGCCTAGTCTAGAATACTGAATGAAAACCCTTATTGATATATCTTTATGTCCAGTTCATGCGTTATGGATGACTACCCCTATATAACACCCCTCCCTTGGAATCCCCCTGACCCCACTGAGCCAAGAAGTAGTTCTGTTTTGCAAGTTAAAAGGTATATTTGAGAATTTAAACAATATAGATATATATCACACTTTATAATAAATTAATAATTGGATATCACACTTAATCTGATATGATAAAGATTAACAACAGAGAATCTGGCACTAGCACACTTGTGAATAGGAACAGAAGAAGAAGGTGGTAGAGAATGCTTTATATAAGTTCAGATGGATGTAATGTTGAATGAAAATGCAATACAGAAAATACTCAATATAATTTCAACAAAACAATGTAATCACTTTTCTCTGGCAATCCCCTTCCCCCTTTATGCAATGCAGGGAAATGGAAGGAAAGCACACAGTTCTCAGAAATGCAATCAAATGTAATTCAGTTCACCCCAGCAAGCTTAGGTTACAGATCGTAGTTTTAAACACAAGCCCAAAATGCTTTTATATGTGCTGGCAATGAAGTGAAAAATATGCTAAAATGCTTTTAATTCCCTCTAGAGGTTCAGGGTGAGTGGTATCTAGTTAATATTAGTCCAGGCTCACTTTAGCAAGGATCTAGGAGTAATAGGTAGGTTAAACGAATTTCTGGCAAATGTAAGGCAAGCAGCAGCAGATTTTTACACGTGAAGAAATTTGCAAATCGCGGTAAAATTCGCGAGGGCGTCTTTCACGATTACGGCAGAACTATAGGGGGTAGGAATGCGGTTCTAGGTTCGTAGGAAAGCCACGATTCTGAGCTTTCTGAGGAAAGTTACTGCAAGTCTCTAGCACAAACGGTCACGGAGATATGAGCGATTAAATAAAGGTCGTTTTTCAGATTTGAAATTTTAAAGTTCAAAAAGACAAGTGCAGCTTGCAACTAGAAAATGACAAGTGACAGCTTTACAAATGACAGGTGACAGTTAGGAGACAGTTCTACTTAGATTAAAATAGGATTGAATTATATTATTTTAACTAAGAGATTGGTTCTGCACAGTTTGCTAGGTACTCACACTATATTCTTGAATTAAATGGGCCTCGCCACGGATCTGGTCAGGTTTTAGACTGGACTCTGGTCTCTGCACTTCACAGTGATCTGGGTCAGCTCTCTCTGGTTCTGCTAACAGCGGTCTGGTCTGGGTCTCTGAAGGTGGATAGATTGAAGTCTCTATATTAGCTCTCTGGAGGTTGATGGAGGTAAAGTATGGATTTTCCCGGCAGAGCTTCCAGCTGCAAATGGATTTGAAGGTCCCTATCTGTCCTGTCTGTCTGCTTTTCTGTGTTTTTAAAATGGGTGTGTGTGCAGCATCACTAGGCTCTACCCCTCTCCACTTATCATTGGCCAAGCTTTCATTTCTCCCCTGATTGGGGGAGCTAAGTTGTGTCAGAGTGATGTCATTTTACAGCCTGCAGAAAGTCCACTCCTCCTGTCAACTTGCACACAAATCTAGATTTGAACCAAATACATATTTGCAGAGGTACATATTGTTTTAAAATTACACGCACCCATCACATATCACAGGAGGTATACCCTGTCCAAATCTGCTCTTCCTGGGGGCTTGCATTCAGAAATGGCAATATTTTGCACTTTTTAACTGGTTTGCAATACCGGACATTACCCCAAATTTACACACATGTGCGCAAGGAGTATGGACATTAGTTGATGAAGTGTCAGATTTTTCACATGCACACATTTTGAGTAATATCCTCTTTTCCGCTAAAACCCCCCTGAACATACCACCGGGTCCTAACACGTCTTAAAATGTGGGCAGAAAAATTACAAGAATTATGGTGTCATTTAAATAATTTTCACAAGTCCGTACTATGAGTTATTCATCTTTTTAGAGTTATGTTCTGGCCCCAAAGGGGTGTGGTTTCCCCCCAGCACAAGCTTGAATTTCTGGTTTTTCCAGTTCTGCCAAGCCAGCTTGCTCTCACAGGCAGTGCCCCTCCCCTGTCCTTCCAGGAGGAAGCTCCATTTACGACTCCCGCTAATAAAACATTTGCCTGAGTCAGGACAGGGCTTTGTTCAGAGCTCCTGTATTCTGTGGGGGCTCCCCTTAATTCAATTATCAGAGAGATGGCATATCCTTAGTGTGGCCAGCAAAAGGCAGATAGGCCTGGGAACACAGCTGTGACTCAAGTTTCACTCCTGATGGGGGGTAGTTGCCAGGCAAATTGGAATCTCTTTAAGCCAGTTTTTAGCTACATGTCATTTCTGTTCCCCAGTTTTCTGCATTCAAATAAAACTAAACATTTTTACATATGCAGCTAGAATGCTGATTCTAAGTTTAAAACTATGACATTTAAACAATTGAAACCTATGTGACACTCAAAAGTAGGTCACTCAGTCAATTTAAACATTTAGATTTTTAGTGTCTTTCAGTCCAAATTTACTTAAACTGCTGAAATCCACAGCTCAGCCAGTCTTGTTATAAACCTTCAAGTCACTTCAGAATATAGCTGTACATTGGATCCACCTCTCAGTAAGTCTTTCTTTGGCTTGCCTTGGGTTAATTTATTCAGTTTTATACAAAAAGTAAAATCTGGTGTTGTTTTAAAATGCCGGCGTTTGGATAGTGGTGAGTACTGGTACTGCACCCCTTTTTGGGATTTAAGAAAATGAATTCCCAACAGTTATGGGTTTGCTTTTGGCAATCAGCATTGCCACTCCCAATGGTTTCAGACTACTGTGTGGGTAGTCCAATGGTGGTTTTAGGCAGTGTCCTTCTGTGCCCATAACATCGGCAAAAATGAGTGCCAGCCTATTCTTCATGCATTTCCCTGTGCATTTTCTGGGAAGCTCTGGCCATCATGATGTTTTCCATGTCAGTACTGCACAGTTTTGAGGTAGGGCTTGGATGCGTGGATAAAAACATCCCACAAGCCCCCCTCTTGCGATGGCCATTCTGTTTCACTGATGGGACTCGCAAGACCTGGGATGTTTCCTCATCTTCTTCCAATAGATGGCACAGTTCAGCATCTTATTCTCCATCCGGTCGGATCGATCGGTTCTCCTCGCCGGTCCTGATGTGAATATTGGGCGGTACACTGGGCCCCCTTGCGTCATCCTCCCAGTCTCCGGATCGTCCTCCTTGTCCCGTCTCCAGGTTTTCTTTCTCCTAGGACGACAAAGGAAGAGCGGCAAAACCTATTTATAGACATTTTTCCACCACTGTTGAGATAGTGGGGCAGCATATGCATTTCATCATAACAAAACATTACATTCTTATTTTGAAAAAAAAACAGTATAACTAAGAGACAGTTTCATGTAAATCACAATATTTTAGAGATTAGATGTGGTATGTTTTATGGTTGGAACTGAATTAGTCTGAGACAGTACCCGCTAGGATTCCAGAGGATTCCTCCAGTTGTTGCAGAGTGTGCCTGGGATGGCAACATTTCAACTGGTTTATGTGGACCCACTTGTCTTCCCCCGCTGCCAAAGGACCTTTGGGGATGTGGATTTTGTAGGCCACAGGGGAGATCTTGTCGATGATCTCAAAGGGTCCCTTCCATGTAGGCAAAAATGTTCGCTGTTTGGCCTGGTTCCTTTGGAAGTTGTATAGATAGACCCGGTCCCCCACCTGATATTCCTTCCTGGAAGTCTTCAGGTCATAGTGGGTCTTCATGCTATCAGCCGATCTTTCTAGATTCCGCTGAGCGTAAGCAAAAGCATGTTGGAGGTGTTTCCTTAAATTCTCCACATACTCATGAGTAGTGGAGGCATTTATCAGTGTCTGCTCTTGGGTCCTGTAGAGCAAATGCTGAGGAAGCACCATCTTGCGCCCAGTCATCAACTCAAATGGTGACATTTTGGTTGCAGATGAAGGGGTAGATCTGATGGCCATTAGGACCAGAGGTAATCGGATATCCCAACTTGGCCCAGAATCTGCCACAAACTTTTTTAAGATGCTCACAATTGTCCGGTTATATCTCTCTACTGCCCCAGAAGAAGCTGGCCTGTAAGCAATATGCAACTTCCTTCTGACCCCCAGTATCTCCCACATCTTTGTCATTACTTCACTAGTGAAGTGGCTACCCCTGTCTGACTCAATCCTTTGAGGTAGACCGAAACGGGAAAAGATGTGGTTAATCATCAGGGCAGCTGCAGTTTCTGCCTTGCAATTTGGGGCTTGGAGACATTCCACCCACTTGGTAAACAAGCATGTCACAGTCAACATGTACTTATTCCCACTAGCAGAGCGAATCACGGGGCCTACAAAGTCGATTTGTAAATCTGACCATGGCAGTGTCATCCCCCGCTTTTGGAGAGGCGCACGGTGTGTGAGGGATGATGGCTGAAATTGTGCACACACAAGACACCCCTTCAAGTATTGGTCGAGGTCCTGCCCCATGTGTGGCCAGTATGCAACCTCTCTTAAGATTTCCAATGTTGTGTGAAACCCCCTATGACCGGCGGTGGCCGCATCATGGGCGTGACTTAACATCAGGCTTCGGAATGAGGTAGGAACCACCCACTGATCGTGGCCAGCTTTGGATTTCCTTACCAGCAAACCGTCTTGGATTCGGAACATTTTTGGACATTTCATCAACACTCTTAGGTCCTCTTTCTCAGTGTAATCGGTATCCGTCAGGGGAAAGTTCTCAGGGTCCTCAAGGTGTTGGTAAAACTTACCAATAATTGGATCCCCCTTCTGAGCGGTAATCAAATCAGCATCAGGGGTCTCCTTACTCCATTGTGCAATTGAAAGGTCGTTGTGAGCATTTGTCTGGGACCTAGTGATAGCAGTGACCTGGATCTCCCCCAACAGGGACTCAATCTCAATTAGATCCCCTTGGATGGCCCCGGTTTTGGCCAGCTGATCAGCTAAGTCATTTCCAGTTTTGTCTGGTCCCTCTACTTTGGAATGACCCTTGATCTTTTTCCAATAGATGGTCATCTCGTTCGAGGTGACCAGATCATCAATGTTTTGGATCAACTTCCCATGTTTCAAGTGTTTGTTGTTAGCACATAACATGCCTCTGGTTTTCCAATTGACCAGGTGCTCCACGAACCCGTTCCGTACATAATCCGAATCTGTGATTATGACCAGTTCGTGGAGTTGATGCTGGACAGCAGTGAGGATGGCCTGATGCACAGCCATCCATTCTGCCACCTGACTACTTCGGGGACCAATTTTGAATCCAGCAGAGGGTTCTGGGAACTCCTTCACCCATGCATTCCCTACGCCGGCCACCAGTTCTTTTTCCCCGTTGTTGTCAACATGGTAAGAGCATCCATCCACATAGACAGTGGGCATTCCCTCACACTTGTCTTCTTCAAAGACTTTGTGTGGGGAATTAAGGTATGCCTCCGTGTTGTCCTTGATTTTTAGACTTTCGTCCTCGAGACAGTTTTCTCTGGCACAATCATGCAAGTCAGCCAGACCTTGCGCGAGGGGACTCTTCTTGTTTTGGCCATATCTGACCTCCACAGGAAAGCCTTGCATTGACAGAATCCAGGAAGTAATTCTGGAATTACTCACATTTCCGGCCCGGATTCTATCACTTTGGAGATATTGCAGAGGCTGGTGTGGAGTCTCCACTATGATGTGTTCCCCCTGGATAAACGGGCGGTAAATCTTCAATGCCCACACCGTTGCCAGGAGTGCCTTCTCACAATCGTTGAATTTTTCCTCCACAGAGGATAAAGTTTTGCTCGCATAGGAGATTACTTTATTGACCTTGTCATGCTTTTGGTATAATACTGCCGTCAAGCACGTATTAGAGAACCCCGTCTCCAGGAAGAACTCCTTGTTTCTGACAGGGTAAGCTAGGCAAGGCGCTTGTGAGAGGCTTCTTTTGAGTTGTTTTACTGCCTCGGCTTGTTCTGGACCCCATTCCCACTTGACCCCCCCCTCAGGAGATGAATCAGGGGTCTGGTGATCTCTGCGTAGCCCTCAATGAACTTTCTGCTGTAATTAGTCAGTCCAAGGAGGCTCCTTAGTTCCCACAGAGTTGTGGGGTCTTTCAGTTTCTGAAGTGCTTCCACTTTCTTTTCCTGGGGACAGAGACCCTGAGGAGTAATCTCATGCCCCAAGAAATTAACACGGGTTCTGCACCACTGTGCTTTTTGAAAGGAAAGTTTTGCTCCGGCGGCCCTTAACTGTGTCAGAACATAACGGATCTCCGCTATGTGTTCCTCCACAGATGAACTTTTGATGAGGATATCATCTACATAAGCCAGGTTACCCCTCGCACCCAGGTCGGGCATGGCCTTATGTAGGAAAATGTTGAACTCATTACCGGAGTTAAGGTATCCGAAGGGAGTCCGGGTCCATGTGTACTGCTGGCCCCCAAAGGTAAAAGCCAGTTTGTATTGGTCCTCCCTGCTGACAGGCACGGTCCAGTATCCATTGGTCAGGTCTATTGCAGTGAATACCTGTGACCCCTGAATCTGGGCCAGCCCTTGGTCAATGTAGGGAAGAGGCCATCGGGAAGTATGGACCCGTTAGTTGAGCTCCCTGAGGTCGGCACAGAGTCTCCACTGGCCGTTTGGCTTCAATATTCCCAGCACCGGATTATTGAAGGTGCTGTGGACTGGACGGATTATTCCCCGGGACCCAAGGTTCTTAATTATTTCAGTAAGGGACTCCATTGATGCGGGAGGCAAGCGATATTGCTTCACAAACACAGGAGTCATGCCAGGGTCCGTGGGGATTGTTGTTGTGTGGATGTCAGTGCGACCACAGTCATATGAGTCTACCGCAAAGAGATCTTGGAAATCCAAGAAAACTTGTTTCAACTTTTGCTTTTGTTCCAGAGTCACACAGGCATCAGCTAGGTTGACTCTCTCTTCCACCATCTGCCTGAAGCCTGGAAAGACTTCTTGTTTGGCTATCTCCGCGGCCTCCTCCAGCTGGGTGGAGAAGTCCCTGGTCAGAGTGCTGATTTGGACCAGAGGCTTCAGGTGGGAAAGGCAGCCCTCATGGACCTGGAAAATCACCTCATCCCTCCTGAAGTCACAAGTCGCATCTTCCTTACCATAAGGGCAAGAAGTGTACACCAGGAAGTTCCCCCCATGGCGGGTAAAAATCCTGTCTGGTGTTGTATTGTCCTCACTGTCACTGTCAAAACAGTCCTTGGGGATTGGTCCTAACAGTTCATTACCTAAATCGATGGAAAAATGTCGGTCATTAACCGCCATTCCAATAATGGTGCCTGCGGCTAGAGTAATACTCTTTAAGTCGCTGTTATCCACCTCTATCGGAATGGTGTCATGTTCTATGTTGACTAATGGAGTTGGGTTTACCCCCAACCCTTGCTGTTGGAGAGAAGCGTTTAGATGTATGTAAGTATCAGGGTTTTGCAAATATTGTCCTCTTTTAGCTTTCACTTCCAGGGAGAATTGTCGGGTCCTTTCTGGGATGGTGACTTCCTCTTTGATCTGAATTTCAACTGCATAAGGTAGCAATTGAGCTGACCTAAATGCTTTTTCTGGATCATCAAAGCCCATGGGATTATCCGCTAATCGGGACCAAGCTTTGAAGTTTATTAGGTCCAAACTAATGGCAAAGCGATTGAGAATGTCACTGCCTAAGTAAAAGGCGGCCGTGACGTCTCGCACGACCCAACAATTATGGACTATGCTCTTGTTGCCAATGGAGATTTTGAGCATACACCTGCTTGGCAGGAGATGTTTGGAATTAGGTGTTTCCAGGTCCATTTCCCATTTGTCTATCAGTTTGAAGGTGGGAATGGCTGGATCTTTTGGGAGTTGGCGGAACATGGCTTCGCTGATCAAGCTCTTACCGTTGTTCACGCACACTCGAGCGAGAACAGAGACCTTCCCATCATTTAACTGAACAGGGATGAACAACTGCTCTCCAATTTGCTGAATCTCAGCCAGGCTCTGAGCTGATTTCACATCTTTCTGGACTATAGGAGTGGGAGTTTCTGATTGTGGATTAGTATAGAATCTCAGAGTGTTTCCTTCCAGCGTGGAGTACCACTTTAGACTGGAAGGAAGGTTGATTTTCAGAAATAGAGAGGACCCCCCATCACCAGTCTGTTGTACTACTGCTATTACGGTCACGTCTGGAATCTGGTTGTTCTGGAAGTGGAATTCTACTTGGTCAGATTTTTGTTCAACCATGTGGCATGTGCCGTTTAAACTAACATGGTTGACACTCTGTTTTAATTTTATTGGTCGGCTAGTCTGGGTCCAGAGGACCTTGTTTACGCAATCTATTAGGGGTGACAACCTTCTCAGGAGGTCATTCCCTAGTAAACAAGGGGTGCCCTCTGGGGTCACAACTATGACCGGGTGTTTCAACTTGTGTCGCCCAATTTTAATGTCCAAGTCTGCCGTCCCCTCGACGGGAATTTCCTTCCCGTCAAAGTTCTGGAGTTGTCCAGGAAGAGAGGTGAGAGGAATTTGGTAATTCCCTCCCCTTCCTGCATTCAGTTCATCAAAGGCCCTTCTGGACAGAAGGGTAGCTTGAGATCCCGTGTCCACCAGCGCTGAAATTGTACCCTGCCCCTGTACTTGTACCGGGGCATAGTATCTTCCCTCCTTCTCCTCAAGGGGACACAGATAATGCACATTTTTGGACAACTGGTGGGCTAACTTTCTGGTTTTGGACATCGCTAGCGAAGAGATTTGGGCAGAATTCTGTGGAGAGTCTTGGGAATCTGAAAGAAAAAGTTGGCAACTGGAGATCAGAGCCATTGTGGGTTCCCCTGGCTCTGGTTCTGGGCCGCCCCCCCTTTTTGGAGGCAGTCACCAGGATGGGTTTGAACCAGGGGATTTTCTTGCTGTTGGTTCTGGGATGAGATGGTGGGCGGCGGTAGCTCAGTCTCCCCATCTCCCCAGTCTGGATTTGCATCCCTAGGGACCCATTTTTCTTTGGGAGGGGTTCCCCCCTCTCTGAAGGAGAAGACCCTTTTCCCAGGATCCTCTGAGGATCCCTCTCCCTCAAATTGGAAGATTTGTACCTCCTCCTCAAACTGAGTCTGTTTGGGTCTTTTGTTTCTCCTACCCCCCTCTGCTCCTTAGGAGGCAGACTTTCAGGGGCAAGAGATTTTGTTTCCGGTTCCTGGGTTTCCAGGGGCTGTTTACAAGTGAGGAAGGAAGCTTCCTCCAAGGCTTAACACCCCCCTTCCCTTTGTGCCTCCTCCCTTGGAACCGGTGAGTTATCGGAGTGCTGCCCCCGTCATTGTTCTGGGGCACCAGGTCCAAAATTGGGTGCGTTCTGCGCCGGCATGCCGATCTGAGGGTTCTGCTGAGCCCTCAGTATGTGACCCAGATCCCGCCTCATGTTTTGAACCTGGCGCTCTAACTGGGAAACCCGCTCAGGCTGATACGGGGCCCTGTTTTCTCCCCTGGGCTGATCCCGGGAAGGGTAGCTATCCCTTCTTTGGTAGTACCCCTGGTTGGAAAGATTTGGGTACCCCTCCACCCTTGGCCTCCCCTCTCCCGGATTAGGTTGTCTGGGCTCAGGGAATTAGGGAAAGAAGGATGGATGATTTTGGGGTTGGAAATTGGGTGGATACCTGGGGAAAAAATTCTGCCCAGGATTTGGAGAATTTCTGCCCTCCGGTGGGAAGTTAGGAGGGAAGTTCCCTGGGTTAGGTTCTTGGCTGGATCCCCCCTCTTGGGCTGGAGGAGTCCACACATAACCCAGGATGGGTCGATTTCCCTTGTAACGGGGACCTACATAATCAGGAGAGCGAGGGACCCCATTTGTGGGGCTGCCTCCCTGGCTCCCTGTCTGTGACTGGCCCAAGGACCTTCTGGGCCTAGCATTATTAGGTGCAGGTAGGTTTTTAGGCCCCCCCATCTCCAAATCCAAAACGGGGGTGACCTTTACCTCTGCCACCTTGACAGCAGCAGGGGTGCTGTTGGCTTTGGGGTTTTTCTGGGCATTACTTTTGCTATCTACCGGTTTCTGCACCTCATAGATCCGGGTAGCCTGTTCAATGACCCAGTCTAAAGATCTTTTCTCGTGAAAATCCCTCATGAGCTGGGTCATTATGTATTTGGGCAAGGCATGAAAAAATGTATTAATTAATTCTCTACTGTCTGTGCGCACCCTTCTGGTGGTCTGCGCAAAAGCACGTTTCAGTTCTTGCACAAATTCTTGTGGGGCCTGATCCTCCCCACATTGCAAATTGTAGGCTGCCTTGCGAGCCTCTTGAGGATTTCTGTGAACAGAAAAATGTTTCAAGATGGCCGCCTTATAGGTGGACCATCTTAAATGATGTTGGTCCTCCAGCCCCACAAAGAAACTGGAGTATTCCGGGGAGAAGGTCCACTTTACATATTGAATACAGCTTTGGCTGTCCTTCAAATGGAAAGTCTCCATCATTTGCTCAAACAACTCTAAGTGCTCCCAAACAGAATACTTAGCGTTCTTATGGTAAGGCGTGATGACGCTCCTGATCGCCTTAATCTGCTTTAAGGGGTCCTTAAGCAAGGCCCTTTTTGCCTTACTGGCCCTTTTGGTTCGGGTAACCCTGGTCCATTCATCTTCTGACTCAGAGGCACTGCTCCCAGAGGTTCCTGTCAGATCTTCCAGGTTTTCCCGGATTCTGCGAGCCTGGGAATGGCTGGCAGAATGTGGGGACCTGGTCTCCTGTTTCCTGTGGTGCTCAGAGGAGTCTTCAGATCCCTCCTTGCGGCCAGGATTTGCTGGGTACCCCCCCACTGACCTAACTGGGCAGAGGTTTTCAGGATGCCCTTAATGGGCCTACTCACCTGGGGTTCCCCATCAAATTGCACTGTGCTTGGGTGCCCATACCCGGATGCCCACCCCTCCATTCCTGAGTGGTACTGGCCTATGAGCCCCATACTTTTAGCTGGATAGTAATCTGCCATCCCTGTGGCCCTGTGCTCATGTGCACCAGGGGACATGGGGGTGGTAGAGTCCAGGGACCGGGAGAGATGAAGGCCCCTGGTGTTAGGGCTCCTGAGGTTATGGTCAGGAGTCTCTCTTTCCCAGCAGACCTCATCTCTATCCGCCCCTGCTCCCTGTTGCAATGCAAGAGCCTGCATTTGTGCTTTCAGTTCCTCAGTCAAGGTCTTACTAGACTCTATCAGTCTCTCCTGCATCGCTACCTGTTGTTGGAGCCTATCATTGTGTTGACAGAGGGCCTCATTTTCCCTCTGTGCTCCCTGGTTGGTCCTGGAGAACTGGGCCAGTCTTTGCTGCCTGAGTGCCATCCCTACTGGCCTGCTCCTTTCTTGACAGAGCATCTTCCACCCTTCTGGTGTGCTCTACCAAGTTCTAGTTTTCTTTTTGGAGGTCACCCAGCCCCTGGAGGGCCAGGTGATTTTCTTCAATTTCCTTTTTTAAGTGGCAGACTTCCTGGCCTAAAGTGTCTCTTTCCTGACTGAGAGCCTGCATCTGTGCTGCCAGGTCGTCCCTCTGTCGTTGAAAGGCACCAGCTTTTTGGCGCTCCTCATCAAACTCTGCTGGGTATCCAGGTCTTTCAGAATCAGTTTATTGCTCTCCTCTTTCTCTCTATCTAGCTGGCTTTGCAGGGTGACTACCTGCTCCGCGCATGCCCTGTTGAAATTGATCTGTTGTTCCAACTTTTTCTGGTTCTGCAGTAAGGAGTCCAAACTGTCTTGGTGCTCCTTCTGCAGGGCCAGAAATCTGGTATCCTGGTCTGTCTTTTCCTGTTGTAGGATGCCCATATCCTCTTTTATTTTAATGATATATTGCCTACTATCATTTTCTGACTCCTGGCTCCTCTGCAGCCTCTGCTCAGAAGAGGCCAGATCAGATCGGGCCTTCTCTACTGCCATCTGTTGCCTATTTGCCAGATCTTGGCTTTCAGTGCATTTATCCTGCATGTCTCCCATATATAGGTACAGGTATGCTGCTATCCTGGCAATCTTATTGTGTTCATCTTTGGCTTTAGGAGCCATATATAGTTCACTCAGGGCCACATGTAATGGACCCTGATCTCTCCATAGGTCTGACCCTGTTTCAGTGAGCTGTCGCGTGATGGCCTGCAACCAGGCATCCTGGCCCTGTTCAGTCCATTCACCTCTCACAAATAGTTTATGTAAGAGGTGCTCTCTGGCTATTTTCATGTCTACTAAGGTCGTCATTCTAGAGATTGGTCTCTGTCCTGACTTACAGAAGTTTGTATTTTATTTTTGCAAAACAGACCTTTTCCTAAGAGCGTTCCTTTGAGGAGTGCTTTACAGCGTAACACAGCGTGGTGATCCAACCGGATATGTGTATCTGGTCAGCTGGCACGCTGTATTAATCTGCACAAATGGTAGATCTAACCCAAACGTCCGGCACGAGCCCCCAATTTGTAAGAGGATTCAATTCAGCACTACAGATAAGTCAACGCCTAGTCTAGAATACTGAATGAAAACCCTTATTGATATATCTTTATGTCCAGTTCATGCGTTCTGGATGACTACCCCTATATAACACCCCTCCCTTGGAATCCCCCTGACCCCACTGAGCCAAGAAGTAGTTCTGTTTTGCAAGTTAAAAGGTATATTTGAGAATTTAAACAATATAGATATATATCACACTTTATAATAAATTAATAATTGGATATCACACTTAATCTGATATGATAAAGATTAACAACGGAGAATCTGGCACTAGCACACTTGTGAATAGGAACAGAAGAAGAAGGTGGTAGAGAATGCTTTATATAAGTTCAGATGGATGTAATGTTGAATGAAAATGCAATACAGAAAATACTCAATATGATTTCAACAAAACAATGTAATCAAATTTCTCTGGCAAGCCCCTTCCCCCTTTATGCAATGCAGGGAAATGGAAGGAAAGCACACAGTTCTCAGAAATGCAATCAAATGTAATTCAGTTCACCCCAGCAAGCTTAGGTTACAGATCGGAGTTTTAAACACAAGCCCAAAATGCTTTTATATGTGCTGGCAATGAAGTGAAAAATATGCTAAAATGCTTTTAATTCCCTCTAGAGGTTCAGGGTGAGTGGTATCTAGTTAATATTAGTCCAGGCTCACTTTAGCAAGGATCTAGGAGTAATTGGTAGGTTAAACGAATTTCTGGCAAATGGAAGGCAAGCAGCAGCAGATTTTTACACGTGAAGAAATTTGCAAATCGTGGTAAAATTCGCTAGGACGTCTTTCACGATTACGGCAAAACTATAGGGGGTAGGAATGCAGTTCTAGGTTCGTAGGAAAGCCACGATTCTGAGCTTTCTGAGGAAAGTTACTGCAAGTCTCTAGCACAAACGGTTACGGAGATATGAGCGATTAAATAAAGGTCGTTTTTCAGATTTGAAATTTTAAAGTTCAAAAAGACAAGTGCAGCTTGCAACTAGAAAATGACAAGTGACAGCTTTACAAATGACAGGTGACAGTTAGGAGACAGTTCTACTTAGATTAAAATAGGATTGAATTATATTATTTTAACTAAGAGATTGGTTCTGCACAGTTTGCTAGGTACTCACACTATATTCTTGAATTAAATGGGACTCGCCACAGATCTGGTCAGGTTTTAGACTGGACTCTGGTCTCTGCACTTCGCAGTGATCTGGGTCAGCTCTCTCTGGTTCTGCTAACAGCGGTCTGGGTCTCTGAAGGTGGATAGATTGAAGTCTCTATATTAGCTCTCTGGAGGTTAATGGAGGTAAAGTATGGATTTTCCCGGCAGAGCTTCCAGCTGCAAATGGATTTGAAGGTCCCTATCTGTCCTGTCTGTCTGCTTTTCTGTGTTTTTTAAATGGGTGTGTGTGCAGCATCACTAGGCTCTACCCCTCTCCACTTATCATTGGCCAAGCTTTCATTTCTCCCCTGATTGGGGGAGCTAAGTTGTGTCAGAGTGATGTCATTTTACAGCCTGCAGAAAGTCCACTCCTCCTGTCAAATTGCACACAAATCTAGATTTGAACCAAATACATATTTGCAGAGGTACATATTGTTTTAAAATTACACGCACCCATCACATATCACAGGAGGTATACCCTGTCCAAATCTGCTCTTCCTGGGGGCTTGCATTCAGAAATGGCAATATTTTGCACTTTTTAACTGGTTTGCAATACCGGACATTACCCCAAATTTACACACATGTGCGCAAGGAGTATGGACATTAGTTGATGAAGTGTCAGATTTTTCACATGCACACATTTTGAGTAATATCCTCTTTTCCGCTAAAACCCCCCTGAACATACCACCGGGTCCTAACACGTCTTAAAATGTGGGCAGAAAAATTACAAGAATTATGGTGTCATTTAAATAATTTTCACAAGTCCGTACTATGAGTTATTCATCTTTTTAGAGTTATGTTCTGGCCCCAAAGGGGTGTGGTTTCCCCCCAGCACAAGGTTGAATTTCTGGTTTTTCCAGTTCTGCCAAGCCAGCTTGCTCTCACAGGCAGTGCCCCTCCCCTGTCCTTCCAGGAGGAAGCTCCATTTACGACTCCCGCTAATAAAACATTTGCCTGAGTCAGGACAGGGCTTTGTTCAGAGCTCCTGTATTCTGTGGGGGCTCCCCTTAATTCAATTATCAGAGAGATGGCATATCCTTAGTGTGGCCAGCAAAAGGCAGATAGGCCTGGGAACACAGCTGTGATTCAAGTTTCACTCCTGATGGGGGGTAGTTGCCAGGCAAAATTGGAATCTCTTTAAGCCAGTTTTTAGCTACATGTCATTTCTGTTCCCCAGTTTTCTGCATTCAAATAAAACTAAACATTTTTACATATGCAGCTAGAATGCTGATTCTAAGTTTAAAACTATGACATTTAAACAATTGAAACCTATGTGACACACAAAAGTAGGTCACTCAGTCAATTTAAACATTTAGATTTTTAGTGTCTTTCAGTCCAAATTTACTTAAACTGCTGGAATCCACAGCTCAGCCAGTCTTGTTATAAACCTTCAAGTCACTTCAGAATATAACTTTACATTGGATCCACCTCTCAGTAAGTCTTTCTTTGGCTTGCCTTGGGTTCATTTATTCAGTTTTATACAAAAAGTAAAATCTGGTGTTGTTTTAAAACGCCGGCTTTTGGATAGTGGTGAGTACTGGTACTGCACCCCTTTTTGGGATTTAAGAAAATGAATTCCCAACAGTTATGGGTTTGCTTTTGGCAATCAGCATTGCCACTCCCAATGGTTTCAGACTACTGTGTGGGTAGTCCAATGGTGGTTTTAGGCAGTGTCCTTCTGTGCCCATAACATCGGCAAAAATGAGTGCCAGCCTATTCTTCATGCATTTCCCTGTGCATTTTCTGGGAAGCTCTGGCCATCATGATGTTTTCCATGTCAGTACTGCACAGTTTTGAGGTAGGGCTTGGATGCGTGGATAAAAACATCCCACACATATCACTCCTGCTTCTCATGGTTTGCACAACACCTCTGCCATTAGAATGCAGCTATCCCCACAATAAAATTCTGGTCTAGCTGCACGCATAATATCTCTCCTGCTTCACATAGTTTGCACAACACATCTGCCACCAGACTGCAGCTATACCCCAAGATGTAATGTGTTCTAGTTGCACACATAATGTCTCTCCTTTTTCACATATTTTATATAACAGCTTTGCGATTAGAAGGCAGCTACTCCCCACAGTATAATTTGGTCTAGCTGAAAATATAATGTCTCTCCGGTCTCACATATCTTGCACAACCCCGCTGCCATTAGAATGCAGCTATCACCCATGTGAAAATTCAGTCTAGCTGCAGACATAATGTCTCTCCTATGTCACATACCTTGCACAACACCTCTGCCATTAGAATGGAGCTAACCCCCATGATAAAATCCAGACTAGCTGCACACATAACTTCACACTCTCCAGACCACCTCTATGCACCCACCCACCCACTTGCCAGCACAACATGGGTGACTTGCAGGGACTTGCCCCCCCGACCTACCTTTGCATTTGCTAATACGCACACATGCATTCTCTCTGGACTTTGGTCTGCAAGGGCGTTCTACTTATGGCACGTTGAGACCATACCAATGGTGAAAGGCGCTATACAAATGCCCATTACATTTCATTACATGTGCCGTGTTGTTGGGAGAAAGATCTTACCCGCCCAAGGGGCTTAGTTCTTATTCTGTTGGATCTGCCCTATGCTCTTGTTAACCTGTGTCAGTCAAACGTATTTGGGAATTAATAAACAGAACTACAATCCCAGAGCCTAATAGCACTTATGGTTCAAACACTACGACTGGGCCAGAAGATGTCATCCACCGGGTACACAAGGTAGTCTCTGATCATGTCAGGTTGCCATGATCTGCCTCGAAATTGATGCCATGAACTCCTTCACCCGGGGCCTATGTTTGGTTGGATGTGCTCTTTGTCACTTATAGATATGCACTATGCCCACCATTCAGATTAGCTCTCTAGTACTCTTAGCTCTCGGAAAAGACAATGAGGCAATATAATTCCACAACTCAGGCCATAAACTATGACAGGAACATCCATCCACTAGCTGTAAACAATTGCCCAGGACCTGGAAATGGGCCCACTAGCACTTATAACCGAGCTTCAGAAATGGACTTACTATGTTCCACCTGTTGGGGGGAAATTCTCCCGGGGTCGGCTGGGCCGTCCGCGGACCTCCGGGCAGGGAGGCCCCAACTCCTCGCGCGTATCCCAAAAATGAGTATGAGGCACACGCAAGAAGCAAGGTGATTCTGCTGTTTATTAAACAAAACGGCAGGGATGGGTCAAGGATCGTACGCGTCCGTCCTGACACTCTCTCACTCTCGTGGGGCTCGCAGGCCCTTTTTACCTTAGTATGACGCGCTACTTGCGTCACCTGGGAAAGT
Source organism: Ambystoma mexicanum (assembly GCF_040938575.1). Classification (NCBI taxonomy): domain Eukaryota; kingdom Metazoa; phylum Chordata; class Amphibia; order Caudata; family Ambystomatidae; genus Ambystoma; species Ambystoma mexicanum. Next base: position 801,754,406 of record NC_090928.1, read on the forward strand.
TAGCAAAAAACCTATTGCCACTCTGGATTGGTTCCTCGAGTGGTAGGGTTAGTATAGCATACGTATAGAGAGCGTTGTTAGTGGTTGAGGGTTAGTCAGGTGGTATACTTGGGTTGTCCCTTCAATTAGATACATGAAAAATGTTACATGAAGACCCCTGAGGATTGGCTAATGTTAGTAGCGTCAGTGATAAGAGCCCCATGTTCTGATTGGTCCACTCGCGAGCCCCCCAGTCTGGGACCATCGCTGTTCCCAGCTCGCGGTGCACCTGTCATTTGCAACAATGTATAACTATGGGTATGTGCAGACAATGCGAGGATTTGTTCATATGCTGGAGGGCAGGCTACTCCCACCGCCGCAGATGTCCATTGAGTCGCTTAATTGTTGCTGCCTGTGTCTCAAAACGTGGGATCCAGGCACCTCCTTCCTCCTGGGCCTGGCACCCTGTCAGGTTCCGCTTGGTCACGTGTGGAGAGACCGTGATTGAGGCAGAATTATGCACATTTAATATTGCATTTTCCACTGTGTGCCTGACTTAGTTTGCAGGTGTGACCTTGGCATCGGCTTGTGGCATGCGAGTTTGCAACATTGTGCCCTTGACTGTCTGCTCTCGCCGGGCTCATTCTGCAGGGTCAGCAATTATACTCTTGCTTGTTCAATGTTCATGGAGGCTCTTGCTTGTGGCCTACTTGGGCCTGGTGCATAGGTGGGGATGTTTGATGCACGGCGCTTTAGGTTATGGTATCATATTGCTTTATCCCCAGTATCATGCCTTCGTTATATTTCTCATTGCAATGCATGGGGTAGGAGAAGCGTCAGCAAGCATTTTAGATGAGTTCTTTGTGCGTCTTGCGTTTCTGCATTTTGAAAAACCTATGAGAAAAATAATAAAGATGCGCGTCAGTGGGTGTGTCCGTCACCTACGTCATAGCACTGAATATGTTCTTCGTGTGGATTGGTGTGGGAGTGTCCAGTGTGCATGTTTGTACTGGTGTGCTGACCGTTGGCTAGATCGTCATGACATCTCTAACGATGTGTTCATTTACTGTTGAATGGTTCAGTCGAGTTCATCCATGCCGCAGGTGTCGGCATGGGCAGGGCAGGCTGGTGGGCAGGCTGGTGGGCACATCCGTATGTTCCTGTACCAGGGTATTTGGTCATCTGGTAGATGAGCAAACTCCTCTCGTGGTGGGTGTCTGTGCCGCGATCCTCTAGGCCAGGGGTGTGAGGGGATTGGTGGGAGCCTTTTGTTCCATTCTCCCACTTCACACCTTAAGGGAATATGCTCTTAAGCAGGTGAGGAATCTGGCAAGGCAAGCCCGTGCGAGTGAAATTGAGGTGCGGCCGCCTGTGATCAACACTCCAATAGCACAGAAGATCAGGAACACTGTAACTCGTCGGATAACGATGCCAGTCAAACACACCACTAGCATCACAGCGTGATATGTTGCTTGACCTTCAGGCTCACTGAGTACCAGTCTTTTTACCTAAGATGTACTCGTATGTCCGATAGAACAGAACTGAAGTAAATACACACTGAGGAGATGGCATCCTATAAACAATCTGCAAACCCTACAAGACACAAGGATGACCATAGTTGATGCTGCTGGTGCTTGAGTCCACTGAACACCAGTCATCAAATCTAGTTAGTATTCATAAGTTCGATAGAACAGAACTGGAACTAACTGCATAAGGAGAAGGTATCATTCAATAAACAATGGCAGACTCAACGAGACACAGGGACAACCACATACCTGCAATTTGCATAACCCAACCAACATTAGGAATAGGGCAAATCAATCACCAAAGACACTGCCAAGCAGGGAAAACAACCTCAAGCCTGCTAATTAGAACAAACACTGCACTAGACAGAATATTTGACTCACAGAACCAAAGCTCCAAACCTCTAGAATAGGAATAGGGGTATCCCACCAGTCCACACAGACACTCACACAAACCGATATGCTCACTCTCTCCTCTACACCAACAAATAGAATGCAGCTATACCCTTCGATCAATTTGACCTAGCTGCACACATAACTGCACACCTCTATGTACACCTCAACAGTCTTTAGAACACAGCTATACCCCTTGAATAAAATCGGCCTAGCTACTCACATAGTCTCATACACAAGCTCCACCACCGCCAGAATGCAGACTCCGAGGTAAACGGCCTTGCTGCACACATTCTACTGATCTCACACAACCACTGCACCGCGCCTAGCATTAGAATGCAGTTACTGACCACGCAAGCCGCAATGGCTGAACACATACCGAGTGCACCCAAGCACTATACACTAGCCTACACTCTCGACTGTCCTGAACTATAGTCCCTGAGGGCGTTCAGCCCACAGCACTTTGAGATCATACCAATGGTATATAAGGCGCTATACAAATGCACAAATACATAACATAACATGTCATCCCACTCTTTGCACAGGTCATGCCGATTCCAGCAGAAAATCAGAAATGCCCAGGCCTCTTTAAATGTGACAAACTTCTGTGTGTGTGTACTTACAGCACACACCATTTAGCATACTTACCCTCACCCCACACTGGTCACTATACTCTGCAGCTAACAATAGTATCAGCGTTATTATGGCTTTATTGATGTTTATGCATTTGGCTCCGTAGTACAGGGACAATTTCAGTCACATGCCAAACAGTTCTGCTGTTTGTGAATGCAAGTCCCAGAAATTGACCCATGACCCCCCCAAACCCTTTCTCATGGCCACCCACATCCTTTATTCTACTTTTTTCTTCTGTTCTGTTCTTCTTCTTGGTTTCGGATTCCCTTTATTTCTTTTCTGCCCTCTCATTTCTTCATATTTCGTTTAGTTTCTTGATTTTGTTCGTTTCTCTTGATTGTCTCTATTCCTCTGGAGGCCTGTGCTGTTTGCGCACTCTTCATGGTAATGTGGTCAACTAGAATAGCTTGACAATTTGTATTGGAAGTTGTGTGCACATATTGAAAGATGCATACCTATTGATCCAAAGTGCACCGAATATTCAGGTATAAAATGTCCCTGCTATACTAATAATCACTAAACCATCTTTTTTCCAACCTATTTAATCCACCTCATTTGTTTTCTGGAGTCTTTGAGTGTGGGTTTTGACACTTTTCTGAATTTAGTGTGTGCATATTTTATCGTTTCTGCCTATTCCGAGTAGTGGACATATCAACTATCAACTTGCAGAATTTTACGTCAATACGCCTAAGCTGTCCAACACATATGCACGAGTCATTCAATGATGATGTCATAGCGTTCATGAGCAGTATCACATCCTCATGGACGTGCTTATTCAGTGTTGACTCCTGATTCTCCACTCCATGTGTATTAACCAAAGGAAATGCAACATGTTTGTAAATGCATCTCGCATCGCTTAGTTTCACTTTTAAGAGGCAAACATTTGAATTGCCTAATACATGCGTTTTAACTCATAAGTAAAGGGATGGGATATTGTAACTCTTTACTAAATGAATGGAGCAACAATAAAAACCTAGTTTGCAAGATATGGATTGCATTGCAAGAAGCCGGCATGATGTGAGCGATGTGCTGAGAATGCACCAGTGCCCCGGATGCCTCGAGCAAAGGGAAGCTGTAAGAAGTCATGTCCCTGCCAAAAGGTCCGTGTGGATGAACACGCCTCCCTGCGGCCATTCATTCCCTAACTTATTTCTCATTCAGGAGGATTACTTGTTTGCTTGAGAGCAAGGAGCACCCGTTAAACAATCTATTAAAATCTTGGCTCTCTTGACATATCTCTTCCTTGATCTACCTACCTGCTTTCTTTTAACTAGCACCTCGAGGGACATATTAGCCCTGGAGAACACATGTTAGTGTGAGAAAGTGGTTGAACTGTGGGGTGAACACATTTAGGAAAAACTGTTCTGCCACGGCTCTGTGGTCTTGCAAATGTGCTTTTCTTGCCATCCCCATTTCTTGGAGCTCTATGAACTAAAAAAGGTATCTTCACAAGTATGATGTTCATAACCTTGGAGAAAACATACCATAAGCAATACAATCGCATTCAAAGTACAACTCAAGTGCAATGCAATCGGACACTCATTTTAACTGTTTAAACTCTTTGATCTAATGGTTTACAATTTAGTGATATGTGAGCAGATTGGCATAATGGAAATTGGTATTGCATGAATGTCTGCTGCAAGATAGAATTGCAGAACCCAACCTCCTCCAAGCAGATAGGTGTGACTTCCAACTTAAGAACTTAGATACTGCACAGCGATCTCTCCTGTCTAAGTCACTGAGCCATTCTTCAGATTCTGGAGAACATAGATGCTGGCCCCCTGATCCTGCTCGATCATGTTTCCTTTGACACAATCAACTTGACACAACGTGTCCGCTAATTGGTTTGCTTTGAACCTAGAAAACAGTCACCAGCTAGTCCAAAGGGAAACAAAAGAGTCCTACGATGAGTCATAACGTATGGAGTCCCACAAAGAGGCAATATATGCTCTGTTATCTTCAGCCTCTAGAAGTTTCAACTGGGCAAGACCTGGCCAAGCACGACATCAAACTAAATCTATATGCACATGGCGCACCACACCATCTGGATGTCAACTATGTTGATGAACTCCATCATCTGAAAGACCTCCTCTTATATAAGCATGGATGTCTAGAGCCTACCTCATCCCGAACCCATTAAAGACCAAATTCATACTCCTAAGCAGATTGTCAAAGTACAAGACTGGCAGAAACAGAACGTGATGCAGTCTCCCATGAACCTTGTTTGCAAAGTGAAGTCGCTCATCTTCTTCATTGTGAACCTAACCTTTCTTTCAAGATTCACATATCTAAGACATTTCAAATTGTTTCATACCACTATGCAAGGTCAAGCCCTTCATCTAACCAACAGACTTCAGGATGCTTGTACCCGTGCTTGATCACTACTAACTGCATGGTGGCAACACTTCCATCACTTGTGTTTTGACATCCTCCCTCTCCCCATTCAGACCCATCCATCATGCCAGAGCCCATCTCATCACAGGAATGAGAACAAACTAAACCACATCAAATCACATACCTAAGGAGCTGCACTACAAGACACTGACAACAAAGGCAGTGTCCAGCCTTCGTGATACATTCAACAACTCTGGAAGGTGGTTCAACTCAAAAAGCTTTAACATTACCGGGCTGGGAAACAAGTTGTGTGAGAAATAAAAACATGATAAAGCAAGCATGTTCCAAAGCACTAGCAGTCCGATCAATGGATAAACATCCCAAAAATTGAGTGGATGACTCCCTAGTCGACATTCGTAAATAAATTAACAATGACATTGAACAATGCGTTTGACTTTGTAAAGACAAGTATTTTAGGGTTTTTCATTTTTGCAAAGGGTCAGTTCTGGCCAATGCTGAGTTTCAAGTTTGCATAAGCTAACTTTGAATTGTTGCTATTTTGAAAATGAAAATGAAAGTTTCTGTTAATTTATCAATAAAGGACATGGTTGCATAGTCCGAACCCTGAACCACGTATGACACAATAGGCATGGGATTGGTTTCCTAACACTCCATTCCATGTTATACTTGGTCATTCACTTAGAAATTATGTAATAGTTTTTGTCTCGTTGGCTGCTGATTCTTTTGGCACCTGCAATCACACTCATATCCCTCTTGAACTTTCTGGAGTTCAATATTTATTGACTATGGGTGGGGTCTTTGTTAGGCTGGAGGTGGCTGGAGTCATTTAGGTTGAAGATGATTACTATAAGCTTAAAGGAAACATGTCTATTGTTACAAGAGAACATGAAGGTCCTGTTCCAATATGAAGGTTTTCATCTGAGACTAGAACTATCACTGAACTTGTAAAGGTCCAGATTGAATGTTGCCAACGGGGTAGCTTGCACCATTTGCGCAAGTGGTGGGTGACATCGGGGGTGGGGACATCATTGAACGTGGCACTGCTTGTATAAAGTGATACAAAAGCAGGTGCAACACGAAAAGTCCCATGGTGGAACTCATGAGGCGTGGGTGCTTTGGGGCAGTACGGGATAGTTGTATAGAGTGGCCAGCGGGTGGGGTTGCAAGATGTCATAGGGTAATATGTGAACAATAGAGAAGCAATTTTGTCTGTAAACCCACATTAGGAAAGCATTTCTCGCAGACAGCTCATAAGAAAAGAGCTGCAGGCCTTTGTGAGACAAGCAGTATGTATTTCTTGAACATTCAGTTGAAACAGTGTTCCGAAATCTTGCACGGCTGACATTTCCCAGGAGAATGCAGTAACAGCAAAGTCACAGTAAAAAACACCTTTGAGACCAATGAGCTAGGCACCTGGGTGCACAAGGAGAATTGGCAGAGAAATAGAAATTAAATAGCTTTAATTAAACTCAAGGCATGGTGTGGTACAGTTGTTTCAGACTGCATTGGGCAGCAAGGCGTGAGAAGAGAGCTGGGGGTCAGAGCATTGGGTTAGGGGATACAGAGCATGGGACCAGGAGCCAATCGGCGAGGAGAGATTTTGGTGTCTCTAGGGTACAACATTGTACAATGTCCTCGTTGATGTCTGCGGGGAACACCATTGGTCCGACTTAATGTGAATGTCTCGCCCCTTGCCATCTCAAGTCCTTTAGTACATTGGACATTGCCAACCAAAGGCAAACAAGTGTTTTTAACTGATCAGCACAATCGTATAATTGAGAGGCGGTGTGGGAAGGTTGGTGACATCATGAGGGGCGTTAATGTAAGTGTGGCCTAAAAGTGTAATAACCAATTAGGATCACTCAACATATATTTGAATATATGTAACTGACATAGTCCCACCAATCAGCTCCTGGGACTTGCCTTAAAAATGTAACTAAAATGTTGTATGGTAATTTGGCAAATTATGTATAAAATGTTCAGCCACAGTGAGCGGTGTTGACAGCTCACTTCATTCAGTTTAGTTCCATGGGACTGTCTGAACCGTGCTTCCCAGCTGTTTAGGTCTAATACATTTTCATTTCTTCTTGCTTGGTGTGCACTCCTTTTTGGATTTGTTTTATTCTCTAAGAGTTACTTTTGTTGGCGGTCCCCTGGTACAAGCACATTAATACGTACTACTGTGGAGAATTAAAGCACTTGGTGCAGAGCTCTCAATTGTTGATGCAGAAAGTATGGAGCTAACTTTTCTGCGACAACACTAGGAATGTGACAACAAATGACATGAGATAAATCTTGGAAGACCAAGATAAATGCCACTGACAACATCAACTGATCATTGATCAAATGCTGTTTTATGCTGGGTGTTGCTTGAGAATCTAGCACTGGTGTTATGCATATCTAAAAGGAGGGGTAGATGATCCCAGAGAAAGCAACCCTATATTGTTTCCTAACGGTATCTCTTTCATATATTCCAAAAATAAGGTTCTCACTATGCCAATGTTCTGGCTGAACATTGTGCATGCAAGGTGCATGTACATGTTCAAGAATAAGTAAAGCTTGTCACATGTTAAATGTATGCATTATTCTGGCTGAGGCATCCAAGCAAATAACCGACACTCAACTAGAAAATAAGTGAATCAGTTTCTGCATATACATTGATTTATGCACTTTTCAGGGCAATTAGTCCTGCCTGTTCCATGTAGTTGCCACATAGAGTTTAACATATATCTCTGGAATCCATTACCCCTGATTTTAGATAGGCAGTGCAAAGAAGGTTATTGTTAGGTAAGATTGTATGCAGTACCATGTGGGAGACTGCACAAGTCTTGTCCTCTTAGCAATAGTTAACCCAACCTTTGGTATAAGCATGTACTATACAAGTTGGTAGAGTGACTGAGCAGGCAGGCTTATCTCAAGAGGGGTCAATGTGAGCTGTAGGGTTGCAACATAGAGTTTCACAGTGACATATATCCAAGTAAACACTTACACTCAAGGTTTCTTGCTTAAACAATTATTTATTAAATTAAAAGTCAGTTGAATACGCCTTCCTTAGAAGGGAGCAAACTATGTAACACTTAAAATATACTTAAAAAAATGCACACTCTCAGTTTCAAAAACACAGTAGATACCCATTTGGGTGGCACACAGACACTTCGTACACCCTGAGGTGACTTAAATAACTAGGACACTGTGGACATTGATCTATCACTGGTATGTTTAGAGCAATACTGAGTTTGGTTTCAAAAGGAAAAGTTTAGGGAATAAGCAGGTAAGTACTTTTGAACCCCCCCCAATGCAATGCACATTAACCCTTTCCCAGCTACACGAGTTATATAATGTGTGACTCTTTGGAGGGATAGTTAAAGCACATTGTCAAAGTTTAGAAGAGTCTTTCAGGAAGCCAGGCCAGCCAATGTCAATTGAGCAGAAATCTAGGGGAGCTGAAGCATTTCTTGAAGGTAAGTAAAAAATCTTGCAAAATGTTTTAGAATTTTTTGTAGAAAATGAAATCACTGTTGAGCCATAAATTGGAAGGCATGTCTGGGCAAAGGTGCAAGCAACTATGTAAAAGGGAACCAAGGCAAGTCTCAACTGAGAGCTAGCAAGGCTACATGACAAGATGTCAGTACCCCTTAGTTTACAGTACCTTAGGTCTGAAGAAATTGGTGCCAGCTGGCTTCTGGTCCAGTTGTAGTATGGCAGATCCTGTTGTTCCTGGGCCTCAGTCACGGGGACAATAGGGAGGATATCCGGGGACTCCTGCACTACGATTTGAAGGTCAGCAGCAGCAATGGACAAACTTCAGATCAGCAGCACTTTGCGTTTCAGCTTCTCATGAATAGCACCACCGCGGTTCTCAAATACCTTTTGGGCGTTCCTCGCATCTGGGGTCCAGCACTCTGTTGAGCTTGCTCATGCTTGTTCAGTCCTGCTTCATGGGAGTCCAGAGCATCCTCCTGGAGCTTGGGTCTGACTTAAGGACAACACACACTATTCTGGTGTTCTTCTCCCTGGCAATCGGTTCCTGCAGCAGGAAGGGAAGTACATGCCAGCTCCAAGAGGATTTCCAGATGAGCTTGTCTTGGGGTCGATTGGTCCCACCAACCCAAGTGGAGAAGTCGTCCTTTGCAGGGCTTCTTTAGTAGAGGCAAATTTGAGGCTTCAGCACTGCTGCAGAACTTCACAGGGAAACCAACGGTCCAGGAGTTGCAGCAAGCGTCTCTTCCAAGTTCTTCTTGTGATTCCTTCATCCAGTGGTCAACGCTGCCTTTCAAGCAAAAGACCTCGCCTTGTTTTCAAGTTTTTCCCATTAATTTGCAGCCTAGCTTTCACTCACGCAGCAGGGTGGCTGTCCTACAAGGACAGTCAGCTAGCCAATCACCTTTTGGGTGCATTCCTGTAATCAAGGGGATTAAGCACAGGGAGTTTTGGGCACCTTCCTCACTGCCTGCCCTGCCAGACACGCTGGAGGCAGAGGCAAGCTTCACTGGCAAATCCTGCCAAAGACAAAACGAACAAAGGGAACAAAACTGGTTTGGCACGCAGAGTAAATCTCAAGAAGGACCTTTCCTACAAGAAATGGCGAAAAAAGAAGACCAGGGCTATTTTGACAAAATGAGGACCCATGGGTGCTTTACTGCAGCTGCAATTGCAGCCCGCAGTAGAACCACACAATGGTAGGAAAAAGTAAACCACTGTCACCAGCCATTAATTGTAAAAAGGGTAACATAAAAATGTTACATGAGAAACTAGACAAAGGGGATACTAAGTAACTCCTCCTGCACCCTATCATGAGATAGTGTGTGATGGGTCTAGAAAGTTACAAATGTAAGTGAAGTCAATTTCACTTCACTGCTCTTGGAAACTTCAGTTTAACCAAGTGAAGGTTTTTAAACCTTGGGGAAATCTGGAAGACTTACCTTTGCCACTGCATAAAGTCCATAAAAAAGAGCTGGGGGTCTCTAAGGTAGAAGGGCATTAGGACATTTCTGAGAATTCTCCAAAATAGTTATTGAAGACAAAATGACTTCTGTTCTACAGTAGTGTAAGTATGAGTAGATGCTAAACCACTTACTCAGCCCGCACACTTCTATAAATCAACAGTGATCCCAATTATAAATGTAAAATAGGCACAGCCAAGAGTTAAAACTCCTTCACCTTTTGTGCTAATATGGGTCTTCGGAACATTATACTGTCAGAAGGGATGTGAACGTGATCCAGTAGCAACCCAAATAGCAAAGTTAAAACAATCCAACATAAAAGGAATGTCCAATCAAGGATCAATACAAACAAATATTTGTTAATTAAACACATTACTCTACTATAGATTGCAAGATGCAGAACCCTGTGTAATGAAGGCAATAAGCAAATGTACTGGCTGTAAAAGGATATGTCTTTCAGTGAAAAAGGTTTTAAAGAGGCTTAGCCAGTCTATAGGGCCCCAAAGAGGGTGCAGGGGGACAGGGTGAGTTCAGAGTACCTTAATCATATTTTCTGTGGTCGACCATGTCGGGCTATGCTGTGACTGGTTGTGTCTGCGAGTTAAATTGGTGTCAGAGGTATTGAGTCGCCTTGAACCAGACAGCAAGTCAGCATCAAGTATGGGTGTGTGGGTGCTCTATGCAGTTCAGAAATGTTGGGCAGTGCAGGCCAAAGGGATCACCAGGAGAGGTTAGATGATCAGACATGGCTTGTGATGATGTGTACCTCTGGTTCGGGTCAATGTGTGATGCAGTGATCCAGTGGTTTCAGTCGAGCTGCAATGCGACGTCCTGGAGTTTTGATGATGTGCCTAATGCAATGATCTGGAGTGAAGTGATTTAGGTGGGTGAAAAGGCTTTGTTGGAGCACTAAAGAACTGAGCTGATTCCATGAGATGAGTACAGTTGTTGGAAGTTAAGTGAGGGACAAAGGCAGAAATGACTGTTCCTATTGGCTTAGCAGCAGCGAAGGAAGCTCAGAGGTTGCTTGAGGTGGTCCTAAAGTGAAAACAGGGATCCTGGCTTTCCTGGTCTCAGGATGCTGTGAAACCCACTGCAGGGGCTCTAGGACAGGGAGAGTCCATTCTGGTTCTGCTCTCCCAGGTTCGGGAGGTTTGGTGTAGGATGGTAGGTCCAGATCCAGATCCTCAAAAAGAGTCAGCCCCCCATCCCCAATGTGCCCTGACAGTGAATAGAGAGGAGAGTTTGCCTCTGTCTTGGACTCCTCCTTCTTTACCCCAATGACTAGGGTTTTGGAAAGGTCCAAATTAATTATTCCTTAAGTCTAAAAGTTCAAAAGTGAATCAAAGAAGGAATGGGAAAACTCTCTTTAATAGGCAAACATTCACATGTGATTGTACACAAGCAAGACTGCTTTAAAGCATCCAGCCCCTGTTCTTGTTACCTGTTGGCTTTGCCTGCTTCCATCATACACAAAGTGAATTATGTTAAAGGAAGTGGACCAGACAGGGAGCAGACTGAGGTACAGAGAGAAACAAGATAGTAGACCCTTCCACCAACTAGGCTGAGCTCCCTCTGTCTACAATAACTCATTCCTTTGTCTATAGCACTGAATGTAAGAACGATTGGGCGGAACCCTCTTTTTTAGTAAGGGGGCCTGACTCTAGAGGGTTACGAGGTATGCTGAAACAAGGAGAGATAGAGTCATTGGCTACCCTAGACATAGGCGTGACTCGGGGTCACCACACATTTGCAGCGGGGCAGGGTGACTTGATTTTTGGGAGCCAGTAGTCACCTCGCCCCGCTGCAAACGTGTGGTGACCCCGAGTCACGCCTATGTCTAGGGTAGCCAATGACTCTATCTCTCTTTGTTTCACTATAGCATTGAATGCCACTTTGGTATGCAGCACACTGGTGTGAGGCTATTTCATTTCTGTGGGGCATGCCATTTGATTCCAGTTGAGGCGCTGTCCTGCTCTAGAGAAGTGTTACCTGCTATCATAAAGGATCACTGGCTCTGGTCCTACTGGTTGCAGCAAGACAGCCTGTCCAGGATTAATAGACATAGCTTGTTCATGGCTGGGCTGGGCTCACAGTGCCAACATTACTATGATACCGATATGATGTGGTTTTTATACATAGGTGAGATACTAGCCACCATACCTTAAACTTAACTAAGGCTTCATCTAATGCTTATGTTTCAAGTTTACAACTGCCAGCAGAATCGTAACTTTCATAGTCATGTGTTTTGGGAACAGGGGTGCATATCGGGTGCATATCTTAAATGCAGACGCTGCGCTGAAGTGACTTGGCTTTCATTGCAACTGTCAGGTTACAGGAAGAAAGTGAAAAAGGTGTTTTCTCTCATGCACAAGAATGAGAATGAGAGTATACATGTCTGTATGGGTAATGTTAATGATGTCTTGATCAAGTGACTGCCTTTCATGAGAGAGAGCCTTATTGGTAGTAGATGGGCTTTTAGTCTACTGAGAAAGGTTACCTAAGAATTCTAGATCACAATGGCCACAAATATGGCTAATTGTTCACCCATAGCGTAAGTACTTACATCGGTCACTGGAAATGACTTGGCTGATGGATATGTCTGTTGGCATACCTTGGCCCACACCAATTAATATCTGGAGCAAGGAGAGGGGGACATGCACTACCTGAAGATAAAGCATCCTATGCAATGACTGAATCAGTGTTGTTGGTTTACTGTGCACTGAGACCCTCTAAAAGAATGACAGAGATGTGATGTAGTTTTGCTGTCCTTGGAATTATTAAATAAGTTACTATTGGTTAAAATCACAACTCTTTCAGGTTCTCAGGCTTAGTTTACTGTAGGGCAATGAAGTAGACATCCGCACAGTGCTATCTAAAGCAATGATTGATGTTTTGCCAACATTCCGCTTGTACCATTTTAAAATGGTGAAATATTACTTTCCTTTCAATTAGAGGAATGAGTCAACAGTGACAGAGCTCTTGGTTAATGGATGAGGAAGTCAATAATATTAGATTTTGCACTAGGTACAACCATCCATCTTTGCCTTCCCTGCTTGAACTATAATAGGGCCAGAGTAACCTAGACTTTTTAATTTTTTCATTGTATTTGATTTCATTTTAGGAGATTACTTCAGTGGAAATTAGAAATGCTTTTTTTTAAATAAGAAACCTACTTCCTGCCCGAAGGTTAATGACCTACCAAGTTTCTTATAAAAGGTATTCATGACTCAGTGCCTTTTCTGATGGATTTTGTAAATGAGCTTCTAATTTACAGGCTGATTGCAAACGTGCCATTTCTAAATAAGATATTAGAAAAGGTGACTTCAGTTCAGTTTCAGTCTTTTCTGAAGATACAGGGGCTTGTAGTAGGGCAACTGTCTGGTTTTAGGTGAGGACACAGCACAGAAACTGCTTTAATGGGGATAGGGTAACGGCTACTGTGGAATTTGGTCAATCGAAATTAGTCTTTTCTTGTTAATCTAGATTTATTGGCTGTATTTGAACCCTTAACCTTTGAGTCATTCATCATGGAATCCACACAACTCTAAATTGCTCAAAAGGGTTGTGTTCAACAACCTTACACATTTCTTCAGACATCCACAACCTTCAAGACCCCCTACACGCAGTTTTCTGCTCCTTTCACTCCATGGAAACTGTTCTCATGAATGTCTCCAACTTCATTACCTCTGCTAATTACTCCAGCCTATCCTCTATCCTAATTATCCTTAACCTGTCTGCTGCCTTTGACAGTGTCAATTACTCTGATCTCCTTAATACTCAGTTTCTTCTTGGGTTTCGAAATTGAGCCCTTGCCTTGATTAAATTTCTACCTGGCACCTCGACTATTCTCTGTCTCCTGGAACAACAACACCTCTCAACTCACTCCTCTAACTCGTGGTGTTCCACAGGGCTCTGTCTTGGGTCCTCTCCTATTTACACTTTACACCTCTGCTCTTGGGGCACTAATCTCCTCCTTTGGGTTCTCATACCAACTCTTCACGGATGACAACCAAATCTTCTTCTCTTTTCAAGAACATTTCCCTGAACTCTGTTTAAAAATTTCAAACTGTCTCTCTGCCATTGAGTATTGGATGCATTTGCACTTTCTGATGTTAAACTGAACCAAAACATCTCTTTCCCTGCCTATCCAGTTCCCACCTCACACTCTCCCCTACTCTCTTCAGCTACAAAACTCAGTGTCATTGGTGACCCTTCTCACACCTTCTCTACTTTCATATCCAAAAGTGGAATGGTGGCTTGTCACAGGCACCTCGTTCCTTTCAGCAGCGCTAAGCATCTCTTAACCACTCTTCTCTGCTCTAAACTGCACTACTGCGCCAGCATTCTCTTTGGTCTCCCAAACTATGCTTTTTGTCCTCTTAACAAGATCATTATCTACACGACCAGGACTCTCTTTGAACTCCCTCACTTCATCCTGACTTCCTTGTACTGTCACCAGGCTGAATGGCTGACAATGCAAAACAGAACCAGATTTAAATGTCATCTCTTGGTTAAAAAACCTAGCCACAGTAATACGCCACTGCATACATCCTGCTCTATCCAACGCTACAAGCATTCTTGTAATCTCCCATCTGCCTCCTCAGCTACACTTGTGGAAACCTCGACCGCCCTCTGCTTCCTCTCGCTTGTGCTCTTTGTCTCTTCCTGCTCCATTTGCATGGAATTCACTTCCCCGGGACATCAGAGAAACAGTCCACACCAATTGATCCAAAACCAAAATAAATGCCTATCTCCTCACCTCCAACTTATCCTCTTAACCTACAGCTCATCTGCCTTCCCTCGCTTCTAACTTTCCTCTCTCCCTCACTTTCTCTGCTTCCACTCTAGCACTTCTTCCATAATGTTTACATCTAAAGTACAGCTGTCCATACCACCTACCTGCATGTAAAAATGTCTAACGGTGGCTGTCCTTAATATTTATATTCACCCATTTATTGTCCCCGGTGACTGTTCCATTTACTTCTATCCACAACCTGGTCAGAATGTCACTCAAACTCATCCCATTGTAAGAAGCTCATTGCTTCTGATCAATTCTGATTTCTTATCTACTGTAGGTTATTTTGTGGTCAAAAGAACATTGTTCCGCCTGTGTGTAAATAAATAAAAAATAAAGATTGAGCACCGTGTCCGGCGGTGTCTTTGAAAGCTTTTAGTTGGTCTGAGTTCTTACTTTATAATCCTACTAACTGCAGCAGGTTAGAGGATATTTTGACTGAGTCCATCCTCATGCAGTATGGGGTTCCACTTGGATCAGCATTGTCTCGCACTTTTTTCATGTGTGCACCAAACCATAATATGACATTATTTCAAGCCGGACGTGGGAGAGCACAGCTATGCAGATGATACCCAATTGTGTGTTGAGTTTACCGAGTACTCTCCCCATTACTAAGAAATACCTTACTCGTGTTGCTTCCAGTATTAAGAATTGGATGCAAAAACATTGGCTTAGTTTGCAATGGAAAAGATAAACTTGTAACACATAATTTCATGCAAGAACCAAAAAAAAATCACAATTATCCATCTTCACTGTTCATAGATTCACACGTCTTACAATCCCTTCTAAAGGAAAAATGATGGGTGCTATATCTGACTCCTATCTGAAGCACGTTATCTTGAGCTTTTTAGACAAATTATTTGTGAATTAAACCTGGTCTTAATATCTACGGCTAAATCCGTGCTAACCTTTATTATTGTTGTTCCATTTACATGGGTTCTTCGATGACATGTACTCAGATGTAGGCGGCCGTGCAAAGTAATGTTGCTAGGAGTATTGACTATTACTACCTTACCTTTCAGATCACATGCCACGCCTACGTTGTGACATTTACATTGGCTTCCTATTCAAACCAGAATAACATTTAAAGTTGTGACTACTGCCCACACAGGCATTCACAGGATTGCTTCATTGCATCTGAACACCAGTCTAAAACTCTAAAACACCCACCAGATTTATTTGCTGGGAAAACTGCTCTGAATTGGAACACGTTCCCTCTATTCCTTAGAACTAAAACTGACATCTTTCACTTCAAACAAGCAATTTAACACTAATATTTTTCATCAGTTTATAAAAAGGTAATGCTCAGTGATGTTTCTGATCTAATATTAGTGCTCTGTTTCATTTGGCTTCTTAGCACTCTGTAAAGGATATAACCTCTGACTCCTCACCAACAACACTGAACACCCAGCCATGCAGACATGGTATCAACCATCAACTCTGAGGGCTTCACACCCAAGCTCACCTCCTTAACCAAGTCCATCAGGTTTCACATCGACAAACATCTCCCTTTCAAGACACACTTAGCTAAGAAAAATCAGACAGCTTGGTATCAGCTCTCCCTTCTAAGGAAAGTCAAGCCCTTCCTCCCTACAGACAGCGTTAGATCCACCATGCAAGCACTGGTTCTATCCCAGCTGGATGGGGCAATGCACTCCTCGAAAGGCCACCCGCCGTCCTCCCTTGTGCCCCTGAGAAGTGACCTACATGCAGCTGCACGAATCAACAAGGGTCTACGTAGATATGACCACATCACCCAAGCCCGTATCGACCTTCACTGGGTCCCACTGCACGCAGTGATCAACATCAAGTCTTGCCGCATCATCTATAAGGCCGTCGCCCTGAAGTCACCCAGCTACCTCAGAGAGAAACACAGCATCTTCGGTGGACAGTGCACCACCGGGAGCTAGGAGACGTTCAGACTTGAAATCCACTGCTGCAAAAACGAAAGGACCAGAGAAACAAGCCTTCTCTGACTACACCGCAAGACTATGGAACTCTCTCCCACACTCCTACAATTCAGAAAATAACTCAAGATGCACCTCTTCAAGGAGTCTCTCCTCCTCAACACCTAGGCCATCAAGTCGCCCACATGCCACCTGATTCACTAGGCACCATCCAGCCCTCTCCTCCCCGCCACCAGGTACCGATGTACTTCTCCTCTGTGCCCCTCTGTATCCTACCCTGTGCTATATATTTCTGTTGTTACCTCTGAAAAGAACTCCGTCATGCATCTGTACTGTTGTATACTTCTGTAAAGCGCTCTATTATGCATCTATATAGTTGTAAATCTCTGTAAACGCGCTCAGTTGCTTCTTGGAGCTAGGTCTGCACTCAATTAAAGCCATAATAATAATACCATGATAGCATGACATATTATATTATCCCAGGCACAAGCCCATCACCACTCTGCTGCGTGAGGTCATTAAATACCCTGTGGATTGGCCAAACTGTAAAAATCCATTTGACACTACAGTGGGGTTTTATAGAACCGCACTGCAGATAGCGTTAATGGGGACACTAGTATACCCCTCTAGACAGTGCGAGATGTCACTATTGGTCTGTTAATTCTCTACGCTCCAGTTACTGATGTGCTTTGACGAAATTGTGCTCCACCATTTAGCGGTGATGTTCCTACCCGCTAGTCGGCACTTTCCGACTGAATACATGTGCAGCGCAGCATAAACAGAGTTATTGTATTCTATTAGCAAAAATACACAATGACTTCTGAAAAGATTCCCATGCATTTTTTGTATAGCTATCGGTAAATACCACCGATGGAATGTTTCATGCTGTTATAGTCAGATGATGCCACGCTAGCTTTATACTTGCCCCCACGCGCATCATTTAGATAGCATTTGGGTCGTTTCTGCATCCTGCAGAATTGCTCGCTTGCGCTGTAACACCTCTCGGTTGCCATCTCAAGAAGGTAATGATGCGTGCATGACCTTTTCCTGAAACTATGTTCGCTGTACTTGAACAGGGATCGCCTTTCATCTTAAACCAATGCCATGTAATGCTCTGTTGGAGTTAAACTACACCGTGTTTAATTTCCCAGTAGCAAAGAATAATTCCCCCTTTGTGGGGAAGTGTAAGACAGTGCATGGTGGGCACTTATCGGCCCTGTGTTATCTCCTGCAAGTTGCAGGCTGCCCCAACACATATCCACAAACAGTTTAGTCTTTCGTTTTATAGATGCTTTGATTGTAAATGTCTTTTTAGCTGAGCGTTACAAACCTTTAAAGAAACACTGTCATGAATACCCTACATATCAGCATTTAATGGCGGAAAAATCAATGCCATGTTTGTTTTATAGTCCCTTACACAAATCACACATTGCACAAAGGCCCCATTAAATGAGCAGTCATTCGTGGGAAAGTTATTGAACAGTCTCGAATTCAATTATTTGGACACAACCAGGACGTTAGTGCTCTTGCAAGTCAGGCTGTAAGTTAGATGATACACACTTTCCAGACATCAAGAACACAAGCTTTCAAGGCAAAATTCACAAAGATTTAGGTGAACAATGGTTCAACAGCCAACTGTGTTTGAAAAAAAAAAACCTAAAGTGTGTGGACTTTTTGCTAATTCCAAAACATTTACATATGCACAATTATGTGTTGTCAAAAATGCACGTGTGAATCAGAATTTGAGACAACCAATGAGAGCTGTGAGTTGAACTGAGAGATGTAAATTCGCTACACACAAACTTTCACAGGACCAAGCACCATGCACAGACGCCATCCAAGGCTTAACATGAGGCCATGACCCTCCGCTTGGGTAGCTCAGCTGAGCTCCAGACTTAACTAAATGACACGTGATCCGCTATGCAGGCAGAGTCGCAATGCTCAACAGTCAAGGACACGCATGTTTCATCCAATCACACGGTAATCACACGGTCATTTAAAAATGATTTAAATACCTGTATCTGCATGTGTGCAGAAAAGGACAGAGAGAATACACATACCTATTTAGTCAATGAAGCTCATAAATATATAAACGTCCCTCATAACGTGTATGTGAGTTTAGACCATGCTGCAATTTTAGAAATGCCGCGAGGGTACATGGCTAGCTGTATGTGCGATTTGTGTCTGCTGGCATACGTTACCTTAGGACATTTAAGAACATGTCCAGTGAAGTACAGAGCACCAACAGGGCTCAGGAAAAGACCACAAAAGAACACAAAGAAGCATAGGGAAAAGGAATAGGTAAATAGAAAATACTGCTGCTAAACTTCTAAACAGAGTCGGCCAGATCACAGTGAAATTTATCCACAGTCAGTTCCCTCATAGAGAGGTGTGGATTAATATGCATACGCTGGTTGCTGGCGTGTCTGCCTAGGGTGCCAGCACCAAGAATTCCTTCAACTGATACTAACGATTGAAGTATTAAAATTGTACGCTCAGCCGTAATACCTGCCAGTAAAGGTGGAAGCAAACTATGTGGCTATTGTATCAATGCTTCCAGTGTCTGTAGGTCGTTATTTTGCCCGTGCTCATAGATTCTGAGAACACACTGACTAATGCTGTTTTATTGCCACCAGAGTGACTTGCTGCCAGTCACTCTTAAGCATCATTTGTGTTGCATTTTTTTTAGAGCTAAGTTCCATAAAATGATGCAACTACATTACTGAGCATTACTGGCCATACCACTATAGCAGTAAGTGCCAAATTGCAGCTCCCTCTGTTTAATCAGTACAGCACTCTTACAGGCACTCTACTGCCAACTTCCCCACAAACCACTTCAGGGTGAGGACCTGCAATCGTATTTCCTTCTCCACTATAAAACCTGGGGAACCACAACTAGCAAGCACTGATTGTAATGCTTGTGATGGTTTGCGTTTCCATTGAAAGGTCCTTCTCAGATACCAGTAGTAACGCAGATATATGTTCACACTGGTCTTGTGGATGGAGCCAGTGACCTTTTGGACTTTATCTGCAAGCAATCACGAGTCCAACAGGGACTCAGACCATTAAGTATGTTTTCAGGTTCTCAACCTGTCCTGTGACCTTGAAGACATTCCAAATGTGTGGACTTCAGGATGCCAGTGCCTCTGTTACCCAGAATGACAGGATTTCACCCCCCCCCATCCCCAACCGTACACCTTTCCTGACATGAAACCACCTATGACTGTACATGTGTAATCAAGTGTGGTTAACATCTAAGCATTCAAGACACCATGTAACCAGTGCTTCCATTTCATGTACATACGCAATGCTCACTGCAAATGAAGCAGAGGGACTTTGTATTCATGTTTACACTTCATGTCGACAATCATGATTACCATGAAAGTTTTGCTGAGTTCATGAACATTTTAAAAATATTTAAAAATCGGATGTGCAGTAAATCTCAAGCAATATGAAAATACTGTGTGAGGGCTGAGTGGACCGTTTTACCCCTACACATCCTTTTACCCCGGCAAGGCAGAATCCAATTCATCACAAGTTGGCACCCTAAAATCGAAAAGTAAGGGAAAGAGAGAAAGAGAAACAGTGCCACAAAGGGACAGGAGGGACATGCTCAGAGGAACACTTCAAATGAGCAAAAAAGTATTAGTGAGGTCCAAAAGGCTATACAGAAATATTCATGAATGGGTAAATCCACAGAGAGAAAGTGAAAGAAAGTTACATAGGTAAACAAAGAAACACACATTTCCCGAAAGCGAGTGATCCACTGGAAGTCTCATCAAGGCTAACGGGCCACTCCTCAAGCTAAACGGGACATTCCAAAATAGCATAGCTGCTGGGAGGGGAGGGTGATGCTTTAGATACCTGTCCTGCCTGATGTTCCCTCTTTCTTTCCTGATGCACAAAGGTTCCACCAATCTCTAAAAAGAGGGAATGTACAAGCAGTTCCCTACCTCATAATGTGTCTCCCCTTTGGATGCTCTCTGACACAGTGTATACTCAACCTTTTCTTTTTTTTTTAACATTTTTTTTTTGTTTGAAATTGTAACGATAGTACAAATGTTCGCAAGTTACAGACATGAAGTGGAATTTAAAGTAATGGTTAACCGAAGTTTACAATATTAACTGATAACAAAATTATATTATGCATACAATATTCATTGAACCTTTGAGTAATTGCACATAGAAGATGAATCACAGTTTATAGGAACAAATTAATATGAAAGCCAAATTATATAAAAAGTCTGCAAAAATACTAGCTAGGTAGGGGAGATTAGAAAAGAAAATAATGGGGAGATAAACACGTAGACAGATAGAGAACATACTGGAAACAAATGGGAGGAGGGTAAGAGGGGAAGGTGGGTATGAATTGATATTGATAAGATTATTATTGCAACTGCAACAATGAAATATGAACATCTTGTGAGTGAGGTTAATAAAAGATAGCTATGGGGTGAAATGCAAATATGTAGGTTCAAGTTCTATGCACGTAACAGTTGAGATAACAAATAAAGAAAAAACAATTAGCATTGTATTTAGGGATGGTGTTCGATTTATTAGCCATACATAATTCCATTCTATGTATGTGACAAATGGAATTCCACCATGCCTTGGTAGAGAGAGATCTGAAGTCTTTCCAATTAGCTGTGATACATTTCAAGACTATGCTAATGAATAAATCATAAAGTTTGGCAGAGTCAGGGGAGATGTTTGTTGTTATGGCCAAACTCCCTAAAATGACATTTAATAAGGATAATGGAATATTAACAGAAAACAAGCTTGATGAACTTCCAAATGCCTTGCCAAAACCTGAAAATAAATGGACATTCAAAAAACATATGCATATATGAAGCAGGAATCAGACCACATTACCAACATTTAGCATCCAAATTTTGTTTAGCTTTAGCTAGTTTAGCTGGAGTAATAAATTCTCTGTGAATAAAGAAAAAATAGTGTTGTGTAATATTTGCTGAAACAGATATATTCTTGATTTTAGAGAACAGACATAACCAAATGTGATCATCCAACGTGCATCCTAGGTCATATTCCCATTTCAGACGAATAGAGCAAACTTCAAATGTTGAGGTGAGCATGTTATAAAATGTTGAGGTTCCAAGATCATTGATCATGGTGAGATGTAGTAATCTAAAAGCGTCTGGAGAAAGAACCTCATTAGAGAAGTGATTGAGTGTGTATAGGCAGGAATTAATTAATTTGTTGGAAAACTGAAAGTCTGCTTTGGGGATGGCAAATTGAGATGATATTTGCTGAAAGGAGAGAATGGAAGGACCATGAATAATTTGTTGAATGAATCGAATACCTTTTTATATCCAGGCTTTGCGATTTAAGGCCTTGTTATTTAGCACAATATTCGTATTATGCATATTAAAGTTGAGAGATACTTATTGGGAGTTTTAGTATAAGGGAAGAGAAAGGCTTGGAGGGCTGAGACGTAGGCTTTAGCATGAGGGGGAAAATGGTGGGGGCTAAGTGCGTGGCGCTGCTAGAGAGGGGAGAGAAGACCTTGAGGCCTGTTAAACCCGGTCCAGTTCGATCAGTGGGATTATACGTGAATCATTAAAATGAGATAAAGACAAGTTATTGCCATTTCATTTACAACAAATAATAAGCAAGCACTGATTACATTATAGGCTATGCCGTCGCATTTACCATGATCATTGTGCTGCAGAATGGCTCTATTTACATTGGTCTCCTGGCCTCGTCATTTATATTGTATACATGAAAATCTTATACCATTTGAACATAGTTTTGATTATACATAGTATTAAAAAAATAGTGAACATGTGGACCATACAGTTTGCATCATATCGAACAAGTCACTTAGCACGTCATACATTAGCGAGGGTTCTTAATAGGGAACAATGTGTAACTGACAATATAAGACCCATACATGTGAATCGTACTTTAGGTTCATTTCAGTTGATTTGGACATATTAGTTACTAATCGTTCTCTGCGTCTCATAAAATCTGTCCCCTTACACACACAATAGAAGGGAATTTATAGACTTTACATAGGGGATTAGCAGTTGGGGGGTGAAACAGGGTGGCACACAGTTGTGGGGTATGTATCTGTTACATCAAAAGAGGTGCGAGGTTGGGGGGTTATCCACAGTATATTTCTTAAATGTAGGGTCTGCGAGTGATGAGACATGTTTGTGGAGATGAATTGGTTTTTCCAGACCCAAGTTCGTATCCGGTCATTCACAGATCAGTGTTGGACAGAGGAAGGCAAAAGATACAGTGTTTGACTTGTAGCTTGTTCGTGCATAGTCTTCCGTGAGAACAGGACTGCTGCAGGGACACGGATGGGAGGAGGTGGGGGAAATAATTGGCTCACTGTGTGCAATTTCAAAGGAGAGCTGCAGCCCTGTAGGCTGGCTTTGCTATGAGGCCTGCTTTAACATGTACAACATGGAGTCAGGTTTGATACAAAATGGAGACGGTACCTGACCCTCTGATTGAGTTTTACTTCCATATGTGTCATTTCGCGGCAGTCCAGCATCTCTAGCCACAGGTGAATGGGCAGCCATAGGATGAGCATCATGTGCAGGAGGGTCGGAATGGAGGGGTGGGGAGCCTCGAAGACCTTAAGTAACGAATATTGTAATTCACCCAGTCTTTTACGCTCTTCCTCCTCTGCCAGTGCCTCATCCCATGCAGGTGTTCCCTTTCATGGCATCCACGCTCTGCGCACTGCCCTGAGACTTTGCCCATCACTAGCATACTCATCTGGGGTGCACGTCATGTAGATAACCCCCATCCCCCTCCATTATAACATGCTAGTTCACATGGCTCTTTTATGGTGGTGTGGTATAATCTGTCTACAATATACCATTGTTATTTTTGGCCATCAGCCTATATTTCGGCTCTGAGTCATCTCCTGTTTGTACTTGTGCCTCTTGTGTCATCTGCACCACTCCTTTTGCACGGCCCATTGTCACCATCATCATTGTACTGCTAGGTACTGCATCTGCGCAGCACCTAAGGCCTAATTGGCACCCGCAAAAAATCAAAAGCAGAAAAATGACGGTGGGTATTAATAGTTTGACAGTCATACCGAGCAAGGAAGGTACCCACGAAAACATGTCGCCGAACCAAGTGCTGGGCTGTACCCCTCCTTCTTCCTTCATGCGCTCACCAAGGTTATGCACGGCTGCTATGACATGCTACAGAGTGCCATTGTCCACGTCTGCAGAAGGTGCGAAAGTGCAACATGCTCTCCCGAGTTTTCGGAAAACACCTCCATCCATGGCTGTGAACAGGTCTAGATCATACCTGTTATGCATCGTCATCAACCACAGGGCCCTTAGCTGCACCTTGATCACATTGAATCCTTCTTCTGTGTCATTGGCTGATTGGATCAGTTCCCAGCGGGTGATCTGGAGCCATTTTGCTAGGAACGAGGGAGGCAAAGAACATTTCAGCACAGTTAAATAGTCGGAACAGATCTGCAATTTGCGCCAAAAGTTCGGAGGATGCCTTGGAGATATAGTTTGATGACCTGAATGTGCTTTGCAGTTTTTCCTCGGATAGGGCATATACAGGGACGTCTTCAGTTGGTTGCAGGGGCTCTGTATCTTTGAGTGCCAACGTACCTTTCCCCCCTTAGATATGACTTTCAGGTATCACCATCAGGGCGGAATGCAGCATTGTCAGAGAACATGTGCCCCTCCATGACTGTGTAAGGTGCAAGTATGCCTGTTTGCCACAAACCCAGTATGTGTCCATCAATGCAGCAGTCTCTTTTTTCATGTCTGGGATATTGAGTGTTTTGCTACAGTTCTTGTTTGCACCTTTATTCACTTGTCCCTCTCCCTGGAAGCACAGCTCATAGGATATTTTCTTTTGCAGTTTGAATGGCTTTTCAAGGGCTGTGACCCACGTGACCTTTGCGATCTGTTGGGTCCGTATTGGGGCGCATGTTCTCTTGATCCATTGCAATTTTTCATCTGCCAGTCCTGGTAGTGCTTCTGCTTTGCATGTTATTTGCTTGTTTTGCCACTTGTTGTCCGAATACAATGTTCCTGTTATTACTAGAAAAGGTTATTTTAGGCATATTACTCATTGGGGTCTTGAGTAGCATGTCTTCTCATTCTGCAGTATTTCAAAAGAAACAGTGTGTGCTTGAAAAGTATGTTTTATAATGCATAGTGCAAGATGAAGGAGATACTGTGCCTCTGCAACAGGTGATTCTTGTGGTAACAGCACTTTAAGAGTACCTGAGGCATAGGGTATTAGAGAGCACACATAGCAGGTCTCATTACTTGTTTGATTTTCAGTGAAGCTCATGTCTGCGTACCATTTATTAGATTAGTGTGGGTGTTCTGGGTCTTCTATTGTGTCTAGTCCTAGCCCTTGATATTCATCTTATTTCTTCCATCCCACCCCCCTTTTCCTTCTTCTATTCCGTCCCGGTTGCCCCAGAGCATTTGTTTCATCATACTGGGTTAAGGGAATTCTGCCTGCCCCCCCTTTTCCCACTCATTATATAGGGCAATATATCTCTCGACGGTTTTTTCATCATCTCGCTTCGCACTCTTAGGGAATAATGCATATTGTTCAGTTGTGTCAGGTACACGTGATACAGTTGAATCGGGATCATCATATAACCAGGGTAGTTCAGAGGGGTCTGGGTCATTAATTTCATAGACACTGAACTCAGATTCGTTATATTGGGCAGTGGGGTGTACTGATACAAGAGTTCTGGTTGTGTTGTTTTTGTTCTGTGTGCCATTTCTCTGTGTTCCGTGCTCCCAAATAAGTTTCAACCCATCCCATATGGGGTGGATGACCTGTTTTACCAAGTTTCTCCCTCCCCCTCATTTAGATCAATAGATATAAATGCTATGGCACAGTACACCACCAGGCCAAACAACATTGAAAAGAAAATTACTACACAGAAAAACAACCCACACTCATACGAGTATTGTCTTAAATTAAATCCACTATTCCTATTTCTATCTAATCTACTGTTGTTGACATCGGGGGCCCCCTCCGTTGCCATGGTTACTCCTACAGAATGAGACATAAAGGCGGGTTAAGCATACATATATATATATATTTGTTACTCGCATGTTTATATATACATTTAGTTTCATTCACTTATTATCCTTACTATTTTTTGTATTTTTTCATGAATATCATTGTTTACCCTATACCACTTATGTAAGGGAAGTGGAGAGAGATAGAGAGAGATAGAGAGAGACAGAGAGAGAGAGACAGAGAGAGAGAGAGATAGAGAGAGATAGAGAGAGAGAGAACAAAAGTCGCTTTTCATTATCACTGTTATTGCAATCTTTTTGCCTTTTTTTACACATGCAACTTTTCCTTTCTTCACATTTTTTAAAATACAAAATGCACATCTCATTTTGTCAGAATCAGTTTATATCTTTCACTCTTTTGTTTCAAGTAGCTCATTAATTGTGTTTGCTTTTCTTTTTACGTTTGTGTTTCTCCTTCTGACCTATTTGTTTCTGCATCTTGTGCTACATTGTCATATGCGTTGCGTATGTCAGACACATGTATCCAGTACCTCAGGCCCTTCACCTTCACCGCGGTGGGTGTGCAATGCACAACTTCATATGGGCCATGAAGCCTTGGGGCATTCCACCAACATACAAAGCTCCTTACGTACATCATCATGAGCTGGCAGCTTGGGCTCTCTTTTGCTGGCATTACCGTGACATTCACTGTTTCTTGTGTGAAGGGGGGTGCTAGCAGTCTTGAAATCATACGTGCTGCTTTTGTACGTTTTTTCAGATACTCGTGGAACTCTTCCCCCAGCACCGTTGCACTTCTGTGTGCATCTGATTGTCTTCATAGTGGGGAGTGTGCTGTGTGCATGTGTCTGCTTGTCACTATCTCGTGGGGGGACAAGTGATGGTCCTTACTGGGTTGGTTTCTGAACTCAACAGGGCCAAGGGTAAACAGTAGACCTAGTTTTTCTTTAATGTGTAGCATAGTTACTAGTCTACTTTTAAGGAGTGTTTATTTTCTCAACAAGACCATTCAATTGTAGGTGGTAAATTGTGCATAAATTGTGAGTAATGCCCAACATTGTCGTTACTGCTTTGAACAGATCATTGATGAAATGCGTTCCATTGTCGGAACGTATTATCACATATCCCCCAGCGGGAAAACACCTCCCGCACTAGGAACTTGGCTGAGCACTTTGCGTCTGGGTCGGCACATGGGCCTGCTTCCACCCACCTTGAAAAGGGGCACACTACTACTATCATGTATCAGGATCCATTACATCTCTCTCCCATATCTGCATAGTCAATGTATAGTTCCTGAAATGGTCCAATTGGCTTGGGTAATGTTCCTCATAGTATTCTCAATGTCATTTCTGAGTTATATGTTTGGCATGTTATACATTCTATCACCATTTTGGATATTTGTTCTTGTAGGCCTGGCATGAACCTATGTTCCTGAATTTCTGCTGCAATATGTTGTTTGGCATTGTGGGCTGGGAAGTGAAGCTGTTGAAAAGCTATTTCTAGTAGTTTCTGTCTCATTACTACTTTACCTGTGTTATTCTGCCATCAGAGAAGGTCAGTGGATGATTGACTACACCCTCTTTTTTCCCGTAGTTGTTTTTCCTCAGTTGGCACATCCTGCTATAATTCTAATATCTGAGAAACTGGCATAGAGTTGTATCCCTCCCTCTGCTCTTCTTCCACATGTTTTTGTAATACGTACTCACCTGTAGTTTCCTTAATTAAGTAGGAAGTTTCTTTGGCAGCAGAGTCCGCTGCCGCATTCCCTAACGAGATGACATCATTCTTGTTTGTGTGGGCCTGGCATTTTACTAACACTACCAACGTTGGCTGTTTTAGTGCTTCTATTAGTTCTGCTAGTAATTCAGAATGTTGCACTGGTGACCCATCTGCTCTTCGAAATCCTCTCCTTCCCCATCGGGCCAGTCCCCTGTGCACTGTTGTGATCATGTATGCCGAATCAGTATATATTGTTACAGCGCTTCCTTTCGCTGTATGAAGCGCTTCAATTAGTGCCACTAGTTCTGCTGCTTGTGCCGAAAAATGGGCAGCCAATCTTTTTTGGACAATTACTTCATATTCTCCTTCTTCCAGTCACACTACTGCTGCCCCCACATGATTCTCCCCTGTTTCACAATTTATTGATGCTGACCCATCTACAAAATATACTTCTCCTTCAGTCAGTGCATCCTCATTGGCTGTGGGTGTACCATCATCTTCCCCTTTGTATGTGTCACAATCATGTGTTTGCATATCTTCCACTGTGCATGCTTCTGTGAGAAATGTGTCTGGGTTCACTGTTTTACACCTTACTATATGTATGTTTGCACTTCATAGTATTATTTCATATGCTGTGGCTCTTTGCGTTGTTAGTGTACTTTTGGACCGTTCTAGTATGGCAAACAGTGAATGCTCCACGTACAGAGTCACGGAGCATCCCATCACAATTGTGGCACATTTTTCAATGGTGAACACTGCTGCTGCGAGAGCCTGTTCGCAAGCGAAGTGTCCCTGCATTACCGCGTCTAGTGTACCACTGTAGTACGCCAGAAGCTTGTGACCCAATGATGTTTTTTGTGTCAGTTCTGCTGTCATGAGTGTTCCATCATAATGCAAAAATAAATAAAATTTGCATTCATAATCTGGTGTGACTTCGACAGGTGCCGTTGATATCAGCTCTTTCAGTGTGCTGAAAGCAGTGTGCATTCTTTTGTCCATTGTAGTGCTACTTTTTCCCTTTGTGCTTCCTTTAGGGCCTGTAGGAGAGGTTGAGTGTATCCTGCTTATTCTGATATCGAAGAGTGGCAATAATTGCACATGCCAAGACATGTCTGCATCTCCTTCACTGTTCTAGGCTCACTCACAGCTCGTACCACAGCTGCTCTGTTAGGTATTATTCTTTTGCCATCTTTTGATATCAGCTGGCCCACATACAACACCTCTGTTAAACCATACTGTAATTTCTGCTTAGCCCTATGTGCCCACAATGTCAATAGTGTTATGGAGTCCTGTCTACACTCGTCCTCATTCTTTCCACAAATCAAGCGGTTATCTACAAACTGAATGATCATGCTCTTTGTGTCAATGTTTCCAAGGTCTGTTGAATATACTCAGGCTTTCGCAGTATCCTTGGGGCAATCTATAATGTTCATATCTCCCCCATCTAGTGGCACTGAGAAAAAATGCATTCTTCAAATCCACCACCGTGAAGCATGATGCATCTTTGGGTAAGCTGCACAAGATCATTGAAGGATTTGGGACAGGTGGGAATTCCTTTTGTATGAAGTCATTTAGCAGGTGTAGGTCCTATATCATCCTCCAAGCCCTCCCTTTGCCTTTTTGATGGGTAGATACAAGTATTACAGGGAGAATTGGATGGTTCTATGATCCCTTGCTGTAGTAGGGCATGTATTGTTTCTTTTCTCCCTTCTTCTGCCTCTCGTGACAGGGGATACTGTTTTACCCGGTACAGCAATGCCCCTGGCTTGAGTTTATTCTTACAGGTGTCACTTCACGCAACAATCCTACGTTATGCGGGCCAGTTGTTCACAAGTCTGCTGGTACATGTTGCATATCTTCATTGAAAAATGCTGGTGGAGCGCTCACTATGGCCATGAGTGGGAGTGGCACTTGTCTGTTCTGAATCATGATGTCACAGGGAATTGCTATCCCCGTCACTGTCCGAGTCAGTGAAAAGCTCTTCATCAGACAAATCTCGCAAGGCTATGTTTGCATTTATGCACAATGCTGTTCGCCATTCACATCGATTTATGTCCAGTCCAATCACTGCAATCCTTTGTGATGATACCTGCACACCATCTATTGTACCACAAGCTAGATTGTCGGAAGCGGCCACTGTTCACACTGCTCACAATCGCAACCATGCTGACTACGTTGGTGCAGCTTGATGATCTCCCACGCATTTTGCTTCCTGTATCGCGCTGCCGGGTGCTTTCCTCTAACAGACTCGGAGGTGGAAGAAGCGGAGCACCAATAGCAGGAGCAGCCGTCATGGAGAGGACACAATGCTCACCCTTCCGAGCCATCAACTAGGAAGCGAGAGAACGCGCTTCGCCCGGCGGCAGTAAACCGGAGAAGGTGAGGAGCGGTTATAGTGCCGGACAGCACCGTGTACTTTGCACTGTGATCAGTAATTCCATCTATTAGGGGCATCAGTAACTCAGCATCTTACGAGGCGCTGGCTTGGAGGGCGCCCTGACGCCTTGACGCCTCCTTGTGTTTGGGCCATTTTTTTCTTGGTACCTTGTGCCCCATAGATATATTTCCTGCCCCCTCTCCCAACCCCTCCCCTGGCTCCCGTAAGAGCAGCATTGCGCGGAAGAAGGCACAGTGTGGCTTGCTACTACGCACTACTGTAAGGGGAAGAGAGGGGCCAGCGCATTAGACATTGGGCTACGACAGGGTTGCTGTCATATAAAAAACCCTCGCCTGTACAAAATCCTACAAGCCTGTCCAACTATCTATAATCTCATCCCTACCTTGCCGGCCTATGCCTGAGAAAGTCACTGGTGCCATTTGACTGGCTTTCCCGGGACACTGTGGGCAACGCCTTTGATTACGTACAAGGCATAAACAGTTATAGTAACAATCACCTGATTCCCTCACCTGGTAGACTGCAGACACCACCTTTGATCCTGGAACTTGGCGTTAGGCGTACTTGAATCAGCGACAAGTTGCCTACTGCCTAATCGCAAAAGCGGCACAGTGACAAAAGTGAATAGATCCCCATTATTAGTACTGCCTGGCCGTGCCTGGGCCAAGGGACACACAAACTAATGGTCTGCAAGACTTCCCCGCAACCTAGCCCCTCCATTAGCAACCATTTTGTACTGGACCAAACTGAGTGGTGTCACAAGATCTACAATGCTTACAGTCAAGAAGTGTTTTGTGACGAGATATAAC
This sequence comes from Ambystoma mexicanum, assembly GCF_040938575.1. Taxonomy (NCBI): domain Eukaryota; kingdom Metazoa; phylum Chordata; class Amphibia; order Caudata; family Ambystomatidae; genus Ambystoma; species Ambystoma mexicanum. Next base: position 801,784,880 of record NC_090928.1, read on the forward strand.
CTTCGCAATCAGAGGAGCAGGACTCCCACATCTAATACGAACAGATGTAAAGGATCTAAAGTAGCACCTGTGGAAAAAGGTGCAATTACAGACTTTTTTTCGCTCCTTGGCAGCTCAAATAGTATAATTACACCGCCGATAGCTATCAACATCCGCCTATCGATTCACAACGAGAAATGTATAACAGACTTTCTGCCTCTCCCAATCTGAATGTGAACTTGGAGTCATCGGAACCAGACAGTAGCAGAGAGCAAGGTGAAAGTCACACGACTTTGGGGGACCTGCAATCCTCGGTTGCATCTTTACAATTTGCCCTAAACATTTTGTTGAAGATGTGCGGGAGGATACTGGAAGTCACCCTTACCTTACCGGCAGGAAACATAGTTAACAACAGTAATCTGGAGCCTGCGCAGAAGGAAGGGAACATCACTCTGCCAGAATGCCTGGAAACAGCAGACCATGATACAAACACTACAACCAATGTGGATGTCTATTTTTCACGCAAACAGCGACCAATGGCTTTTGCAAGGAAAAAGCGCCAGACTGTGACCATAACATTACCTGACACAGCAGAGCCGGACGAGGAAATATCCAGACCAACAGAAGGTAGTACCTCCAAACAGGGTCAGAGAAAAGTAAAACGGAAAGCGGCACGATCCAGCAAATATACCACAGGCAAAGAGGGCAAATTGACTAGTTGGCTCATCCACGATAAGAGTATCACCTCATATCCAGCTGACGAGGTGGACCTGGAGCCATCATTTTGTCTAAGTGAGCAGGATGTGAACTCAGCTCCAAAATGTGACAAATACTGAACCAATCACTCCACCTCAGACATCGTATCTGCTCCATCAACTGTACCGCCATCTGATGACAAAGGTAACACTATACTGCCTCAAGGCGGAAGGACTTGCATTATCAAGAACTTGTACAAAAATAGCGACCATGATTGGATCACCAGATCAGCGCTAATGACTAGACTACACTCTATCCACAGCTGAGAGTGCTGAGATCGGAAGCCTTTGAATTTGTCGAACCGTTGAAAGCAAGGAATTCTAATACATCAGCAATACACTGTAAATTTTTAGCAACAGCTAATTTGATACGTAACTTTAAAGCCAGCCTGTGGGAAGTGAACATTGAAGTAGATGCTGATCCAAACATAACTGATCCACAATGGCCAATGCAATCGCCGATTACCAAAACTGAAGAAATGATGGCTCCACAGTTACCTAAAGGCAACTCAGTACAGTTGGCAGATGCACAGAATGTTCTCAAATGGCTCACTGAGTCTCTCCCTGCACTGACACTAAGCCTATGAGATCAAAGCTTAGTTTCATGGAATTGTCGGGGCTTTAGCCATTTATTATCTGCAGATGGTTCAATCCCCCTGTTAGCAGGTCATACCTGCATATGCCTCCAGGAGACGTGGCTTACCTCTCGGGCCCTTTTAAATGGCTATACCATCCACCAGGAATTAGCTAAAAAGGGACCTAGGGGAAGACCATATGGGATTACTATGGCTCAACTTCCTTAATGCATGGGACTTTGAAATCCTAAATGGCTGAACCAGCAATGATTTTCCAGGGCAACTTACGTGGAGTAATGCCAGATCCAGAAGTACACTCGACTACATCTTTGTAAGTCCCTCAATGGCTAATTGGGTCATTGATATGAGGGTCAACAACAATGATTGGAGTGACCATGCCTCACTTACATTTACATTCCACTTCTTGGTAGAGCATGCTCGGGTCAGACCTATTGGAGAACTGAGGACGAACCATACTTCCTCAATATTTTGCTGGTCCGACAAAAACATCAAGAAAGAAGTAGAAGCCACCATAGACAAGACAAGTATGGGTCGTGATGTGCTTCTCGCTATGTCCTGCAGCGAGATTGAAGAGTGGATAACAAATATGCTAGCCCCAGAAGCCAAACCAATTAATGTCTTCGACGTTGAAATCAGAGACGCCAAAAGAATATTAAGAGCAGAGCTCATGAAGCTTCGCAAAATCACATGGGACAGTTACCAGATTTCAAGCAAGAAGCGTAAAAACACTTTTAGATCATGGCTTTGGCAGAAACGCTATGCAGCCAAATTACTTAAATGGCAAAAGACGGTTCAGATACTATGCACAGGGAACTCCCGCTCTATATGGGGTCTGCTGAGACAGGCAAGGGGTGATACGAGTAGTTCCCTCACTAATCCTATTGGTATGGGCCAGTGGGAGGAATTTCTGCAAAGTCACAAGTATAGTCCCTCAGGACTGCCCCACGAGATGATAATTTTGGATCGACCTCCTCCCCCTTTTAAGGTACTTACTACACGAACTACAAACATGGGTGGACAGACAGAAGATTTTAGATCAATTTCAATGCGGCTTCAGGGGTGGATATTCTACAGTGCACAACTTGACTGTAATGGACATGCTCCGTAATAAGGCCAGAACTTCTGTTAATCCACCACTATATGCATTATTCATTGATTTTAATGCAGCTTTTGACCTAGTCCCTAGAGACCTGCTGTGGGCTAAACTTGAGATCTTGGGCTGCCCCAAAGGAATACTATATTATCTCAGACTGTTACATTACAACACTACAGTCTCCTTGAAACTAGACTCTAAGGCGAACATGACCAATAAGATTGAACAAACTCGTGGTGTAAAGCAAGGATGCGTGACGGCACCGATATTATATAGAGGGTAATTCATAGAATTCTGCGCACAAGTGGCGCACGTGGCTGGCGCACAGTGTGCACGTGCGACTTTCTGCGCCAGCCGCGTGCGATAAAATCCATTTCCACACACAGCGTATTCATGGATTTTAACATCCAAAACCAGCCGTTGGGCAGAGTGGCGCAGCGACCCTGCAGCAGCGCCAGTTACGCCCCCAACCCCTCCCTGTGCGCCATGTACAGCGCAAAAATCCCGTACATGGCGCACAGGCTCACAACCACGAAAACGCCTGCAAAACTCCCTGCGCACCCCTCCGAATACACGTACCCCACTGCGCAGGTAGTCTCACACGCGATTGGGCCTGTGCGAGTGGGGTACGTGGATAACTGGGGTGCGTGGGAAGTTTCACACGCGATTGGACCTGTGCGTGCGGGCTACGTGGATTACTGGGGTGCGCAGGAAGTTTCACACGCGATTGGCCCTGTGCGAGTGGGGTACGTGGATTACTGGGGTGCGCAGGAAGTTTCACACGTGATTGGCCCTGTGCGTGTGGGGTACGTGGATTTGGGGGGTGCGCAGGAAGTATCACACGCGGCAGGCCCTGTGCGTGCGGGCTACGTGGATTACTGGGGTGCGCAGGAAGTTTCACACGCAGTTGGGCCTGTGCGAGCGGGGTACGTGGATTACTGGGGTGCGCGGGAAGTTTCACACGCGATTGGCCCTGTGCGAGCGGGGTATGTGTCTTTGGGGGTGCGCGGGAAGTTTCACACGCGATTGGGCCTGTGCGAGCGGGGTACGTGGATTACTGGGGTGCGCGGGAAGTTTCACACGCAATTGGGCCTGTGCGAGCGGGGTACGTGTATAACGCAGTACGGGGGAAGTTCCACACTTGCTTTCGCTGTCAGAGCGGGGTACGTGTATCCAGGGGGGTGCGCAGGGAGTCCCACACATCAATTGGCAGTGTGGGTTCTCACAGGTGTGCCCTCTACCCCCTCTACGGACCCTGCAGGCAACCCACACCAGAGGGGACTACCCAGCACCCCTGGTCATTTCCCGCAGGCAGTCGATCCACCATGCGCATGTCCCCAGCCAGGCCACATGTCACCTTGCACTAGTGATCACCAATTCATGTTCCCCAGCACCCCCACACCCCAGATGTGAGGGTCACCTGGCAGCAGGCCCCCACTCATGTCCCACTCATGTCCCCCTGCACCCCCAGCCCCCAGCAGTGAGGGGCACCTGCCAGCAGGCCCCCACTCATGTCCCACTCATGTCCCCCTGCACCCCCACCCCCCAGCAGTGAGGGTCACCTGCCAGCAGGCCCCCACTCATGTCCCCCAGCCCCCCCCCAGCAGGGAGGGGCACCTGTCAGCAGGCCCCCACTCATGTCCCACTCATGTCCCCCAGCACCCCCACCCCCCAGCAGTGAGGGGCACCTGCCAGCAGGCCCCCACTCATGTCCCTCTGCACCCCCACCCCCCAGCAGTGAGGGGCACCTGCCAGCAGGCCCCCACTCATGTCCCCCTGCACCCCGAACACCCAGCAGTGAGGGGCACCTGCCAGCAGGCCCCAACTCATGTCCCCCTGCACCCCCAGCACCCCCACCCCCCAGCAGTGATGGGCACCGGCCAGAAGGCCCCCACTCATGCCCAACTGCACCCCCACCCCCCAGCAGTGAGGGGCACCTGCCAGCAGGCCCCCACTCATGTCCCCCTTCACCCCCATCCCCAGCAGTGAGGGGCACCTGCCAGCAGGCCCCCACTCATGTCCCACTCATGTCCCCCTGCACGCCCACCCCACAGCAGTGAGGGTCACTTGCCAGCAGGCCCCCACTCATGGCCCACTCATGTCCTCCAGCACCCCCACCCCCCAGCAGTGAGGGACACCTGCCAGCAGGCCCCCACTCATGTCCCACTCATGTCCCCCAGCACCCCCACCACCCATCAGTAGGGCGCACCTGCCAGCAGGCCCCCACTCATGTCCCCCAGCACCCCCACCCCCCAGCAGTGAGGGTCACCTGCCAGCAGGCCCCCACTCATGTCCCACTCATGTCCCCCTGTACCCCCAACCCCCAGCAGTGAGGGGCACCTGCCAGCAGGCCCCCACTCATGACCCACTCATGTCCCCCAGCACCCCCACCCCCCAGCAGCGAGGATCACCTGCCAGTAGGCCCCCACTCATGTCCCACTCATGTCCCCCAGCACCCCCACACCCCAGCAGTGAGGGGCACCTGCCAGCATGCCCCCACTCATGTCCCCCTGTACCCCAACCCCCCAGCAGTGAGGGGCACCTGCCAGCAGGCCCCCACTCATGTCCCCCTACACCCCCACCCCCCAGCAGTGAGGGGCACCTGCCAGCAGGCCCCCACTCATGTCCCACTCATGTCCCCCTGCACCCCCAACCCCCAGCAGTGAGGGACACCTGCCAGCAGGCCCCCACTCATAACCTACTCATGTCCCCCTGCAACCCCACCCCCCAGCAGTGAGGGGCACCTGCCAGCAGGCCCCCACTCATGTCCCACTCATGTCCCCCTGCAGCCCCACCCCCCAGCAGTGAGGGGCACCTGCCAGCAGGCCCCCACTCATGTCCCCCTGCACCCCCACCCCCCAGCAGTGAGGGGCACCTGCCAGCAGGCCCCCACTCATGTCCCACTCATGTCCCCCAGCACCCCCTGTTAGGGAGAATTCTCTGTTTAGGCTGAATTTCCTAACCTAGTGAGTCCCCCAGCAGCTCTGCTGGATTTCTGGAGTTTGTTTTTTCCATCCTGCCAAGATTGAGACTCTTTTTCTCCCACTCTTGGACATGAATGTGTGTAATTTCTTTGAATGTCAATGTGTTCTATGGGCTATGGGGTCTTTTACTCCATAGGGTCTCATATGTTTTGCTATGTGTGTTACACCGCACCCTCCGTGCCGTAACACTGGGGCGTCCTAGAGGATCCCCACCATAGACTCCATACCCAGGGACTGACTACTGTCTCCCCGGGCATGTAAAGTCACCATTGGCTTTACTAGACCTAAATTTACTAACAGAACTAGTACAAACCATCCAATTGTGGACGTACTAGTATGGGTAATTCGATTACCCCTGGGTCTTTTATTCGAGGGGGCACTGTCCCGTACCCCCTCGTCGGTTTTGGCTGGTGGCAGTGGAAACTACTTGTTATATTCGACCCCGAATATAATTCTATGGGATTCTTCCCATTGTTGGAGGTTAATACTTTTTTTCTCGTTAATCTCTAACATACCCCCTGTTTATTTATCTTAAATAAATCTATCGGTTGGTATTTTCTGCCAGAACTCGGTTTGTAAAATGGCGTCTGGGTTCGTCTCTGTGACTCCTAAACCAAAGGTTGAGCCCTTTGTTCCACTTTTGGCGGGCTTCTGCACAGAGGCCCTCCAAAGTGGTGCCATTCTGTCTGGGTACCACAGGGGTTGTGGGAGGGGGTTTAGGCACCCTGGACTGAGTTGCCGTGCCAACTCAAGTCGTACTCTGGTGTGATTGGCCCAAGTGGTGAGTCACCCCGCTCACCACTTAGCGTGTTTTGATTGACAGCTAGGCTGAATGAATGGGGGTTTTCTGCATAAAAGCAGGGCTTTTGGGACTGGATCTTCAGAAGTCGCCACAGGACCTAAGAATCTGACGAGGGTAAAGCTGAGCCGACCTGCAACGACGACACCTCCGGGGGAGCCCTGCTGAACCGACTCACCACTTCCCAACGACAGAGGAGATCTCCCGACTGGAGAGACTTCTTCCCCTGACTGGTGGGAACAACCAGTCCCCTTTGCTTTTTCTTCGTTCCAGGACGTAGTGGTCGAATTGCCCGTGCTGAGCACCCCAGCAACCGGATAGCCACTAACTCCTGTACCGCGACCAAAAGGTGGTGCCTTGTGACGGAGCACTCCGCGGCTGGTCTCTTCCCTGGTGGTACAACGATCTTCAACTTTCCTTCGACAACAAGATCATCTCTTCTCTTGGCAAAGCCCCGACTTGCATCCACCACCAGGAACAACTGCCCCCGCCGGAGCTGTCTCTCCACATACAAGGTACCGTGTCCTCCTGGCTTCCCTTGTGTCGGTTAGCGTGAGGTGTCTTAATCCTCACCTCTCCATTGGGTCGACTCCAAGCCTTCTTAACTTTCTGTTCTGAACTGGTCCAATCTTTCTGTGACAATTTGCGCCAAAGACTCGAAGTGCATTTCCACTGTGATACTTTTTGGAACATTTCACCTTGCCTCTCTCTGAGTGGGCCTGGCCTCTGAACTTTGCGATCTACTGTAGACCCTGTCTTACTTGCCTTGCATTTGTTCCTAAAAGTGTTTGTACCGAGTTGATTTCATACCCTGCCTTTTCTCTCCCGTCCTAACGAATAATAGAGTACCATCTAGGTTAAAGCATTCACCTCTGTCTGCAAATAAGTGGTGCCGTTGAACCTAGACTTGTCAAACTATTGTTAGGGGAATTGATTTACTTATAGTAATTGTGATTGAAGTTGTTTACCGTATTAGTGCCAGTGTGTTTTCCGTAGATGTGTTTTTATAAATAAATAACTATATATCTTCACACCGAAGCTCTGTTCCGTGTTTGCTTGTTCTACTGTGGGGATTGCCCTATTTTGTATACTCCACATACTGCCTAACTCTTCTTGAGGGAGATCTGACTGCTCAGCCACAGCTACCAAGTGAATCTGTGTGGTACAGAATGCTACCAAGTGGGTTTACTGCCAAACACCTGTAGTCCTAAACCTTTTGCAGTGGTCCCAGAGGGAACTGCACAGGTTTCCGCCTAACACCCCCACCCCCCAGCAGCGAGGGTCACCAGCCAGTAGGCCCCCACTCATGTCCCACTCATGTCCCCCAGCACCCCCACCCCCCAGCAGTGTAGGGCACCAGCCAGCAGGCCCCCACTCATGTCCCACTCATGTCCCCCTGCACCTCCACCCCCAGCAGTGAGGGTCACCTGCCAGCAGGCCCCCTCTCATGTCCCACTCATGTCGCCCAGCACCCCCACCCCTAAGCAGTGAGGGGCACCTGCCAGCAGGCCCCCACCCATGTCCCCCTGCACCCCCACCCCCCAGCAGTGAGGGGCACCTGCAAGCAGGCCCCCACTCATGTCCCACTCATGTCCCCTAGCACCCCCACCCCCCAGCAGTGAGGGGCACCTGCCAGCAGGCCCCCACTCATGTCCCCCTGTACCCCAACCCCCCAGCAGTCAGGGGCACCTGCCAGCAGGCCCCCACTCATGTCCCCCTACACCCCCACCCCCCAGCAGTGAGGGGCACCTGCCAGCAGGCCCCCACTCATGTCCCACTCATGTCCCCCTGCACCCCCAACCCCCAGCAGTGAGGGACACCTGCCAGCAGGCCCCCACTCATGACCTACTCATGTCCCCCTGCAACCCCACCCCCCAGCAGTGAGGGGCACCTGCCAGCAGGCCCCCACTCATGTCCCACTCATGTCCCCCTGCAGTCCCACCCACCAGCAGTGAGGGGCACCTGCCAGCAGGCCCCCACTCATGTCCCCCTGCACCCCCACCCCCAGCAGTGAGGGGCACCTGCCAGCAGGCCCCCACTCATGTCCCACTCATGTCCCCCAGCACCCCCTGTTAGGGAGAATTCTCTGTTTAGGCTGAATTTCCTAACCTAGTGAGTCCCCCAGCAGCTCTGCTGGATTTCTGGAGTTTGTTTTTTCCATCCTGCCAAGATTGAGACTCTTTTTCTCCCACTCTTGGACATGAATGTGTGTAATTTCTTTGAATGTCAATGTGTTCTATGGGCTATGGGGTCTTTTACTCCATAGGGTCTCATATGTTTTGCTATGTGTGTTACACCGCACCCTCCGTGCCGTAACACTGGGGCGTCCTAGAGGATCCCCACCATAGACTCCATACCCGGGGACTGACTACTGTCTCCCCGGGCATGTAAAGTCACCATTGGCTTTACTAGACCTAAATTTACTAACAGAACTAGTACAAACCATCCAATTGTGGACGTACTAGTATGGGTAATTCGATTACCCCTGGGTCTTTTATTCGAGGGGGCACTGTCCCGTCCCCCCTCGTCGGTTTTGGCTGGTGGCAGTGGAAACTACTTGTTATATTCGACCCCGAATATAATTCTATGGGATTCTTCCCATTGTTGGAGGTTAATACTTTTTTTCTCGTTAATCTCTAACATACCACCGGTTTATTTATCTTAAATAAATCTATCGGTTGGTATTTTCTGCCAGAACTCGGTTTGTAAAATGGCGTCTGGGTTCGTCTCTGTGACTCCTAAACCAAAGGTTGAGCCCTTTGTTCCACTTTTGGCGGGCTTCTGCACAGAGGCCCTCCAAAGTGGTGCCATTCTGTCTGGGTACCACAGGGGTTGTGGGAGGGGGTTTAGGCACCCTGGACTGAGTTGCCGTGCCAACTCAAGTCGTACTCTGGTGTGATTGGCGCAAGTGGTGAGTCACCCCGCTCACCACTTAGCGTGTTTTGATTGACAGCTAGGCTGAATGAATGGGGGTTTTCTGCATAAAAGCAGGGCTTTTGGGACTGGATCTTCAGAAGTCGCCACAGGACCTAAGAATCTGACGAGGGTAAAGCTGAGCCGACCTGCAACGACGACACCTCCGGGGGAGCCCTGCTGAACCGACTCACCACTTCCCAACGACAGAGGAGATCTCCCGACTGGAGAGACTTCTTCCCCTGACTGGTGGGAACAACCAGTCCCCTTTGCTTTTTCTTCGTTCCAGGACGTAGTGGTCGAATTGCCCGTGCTGAGCACCCCAGCAACCGGATAGCCACTAACTCCTGTACCGCGACCAAAAGGTGGTGCCTTGTGACGGAGCACTCCGCGGCTGGTCTCTTCCCTGGTGGTGCAACGATCTTCAACTTTCCTTCGACAATGAGATCATCTCTTCTCTTGGCAAAGCCCCGACTTGCATCCACCACCAGGAACAACTGCCCCCGCCGGAGCTGTCTCTCCACATACAAGGTACCGTGTCCTCCTGGCTTCCCTTGTGTCGGTTAGCGTGAGGTGTCTTAATCCTCACCTCTCCATTGGGTCGCCTCCAAGCCTTCTTAACTTTCTGTTCTGAACTGGTCCAATCTTTCTGTGACAATTTGCGCCAAAGACTCGAAGTGCATTTCCACTGTGATACTTTTTGGAACATTTCGCCTTGCCTCTCTCTGAGTGGGCCTGGCCTCTGAACTTTGCGATCTACTGTAGACCCTGTCTTACTTGCCTTGCATTTGTTCCTAAAAGTGTTTGTACCGAGTTGATTTCATACCCTGCCTTTTCTCTCCCGTCCTAACGAATAATAGAGTGCCATCTAGGTTAAAGCATTCACCTCTGTCTGCAAATAAGTGGTGCCGTTGAACCTAGACTTGTCAAACTATTGTTAGGGGAATTGATTTACTTATAGTAATTGTGATTGAAGTTGTTTACCGTATTAGTGCCAGTGTGTTTTCCGTAGATGTGTTTTTATAAATAAATAACTATATATCTTCACACCGAAGCTCTGTTCCGTTTTTGCTTGTTCTACTGTGGGGATTGCCCTATTTTGTATACTCCACATACTGCCTAACTCTTCTTGAGGGAGATCTGACTGCTCAGCCACAGCTACCAAGTGAATCTGTGTGGTACAGAATGCTACCAAGTGGGTTTACTGCCAAACACCTGTAGTCCTAAACCTTTTGCAGTGGTCCCAGAGGGAACTGCACAGGTTTCCTCCTAACACCCCCACCCCCCAGCAGCGAGGGTCACCAGCCAGTAGGCCCCCACTCATGTCCCACTCATGTCCCCCAGCACCCCCACCCCCCAGCAGTGTAGGGCACCAGCCAGCAGGCCCCCACTCATGTCCCATTCATGTCCCCCTGCACCTCCACCCCCAGCAGTGAGGGTCACCTGCCAGCAGGCCCCCTCTCATGTCCCACTCATGTCCCCCAGCACCCCCACCCCCAAGCAGTGAGGGGCACCTGCCAGCAGGCCCCCACCCATGTCCCCCTGCACCCCCACCCCCCAGCAGTGAGGGGCACCTGCAAGCAGGCCCCCACTCATGTCCCACTCATGTCCCCTAGCACCCCCACCCCCCAGCAGCGAGGGTCACCTGCCAGTAGGCCCCCGCTCATGTCACACTCATGTCCCCCAGCACCCCCACCCCCTAGCATTGTGGGGCACCTGCCAGCAGGCCCCCACTCATGTCCCACTCATGTCCCCTTGCACCCCCACCCCCCAGCAGTGAGGGTCACCTGCCAGCAGGCCCCCACTCATGTTCCACTTATGTCCTCCAGCACCCCCACCCACCAGCAGTGAGGGGCACCTGCCCGCAGGCCCCCACTCATGTCCCACTCATGTCCCCCAGCACCCCCACCCCGCAGCAGTGAGGGGCACCTGCCAGCAGGCCCCCACTCATGTCTCCCTGCACCCCCACACCCCAGCAGTGAGGGGTACCTGCCAGCAGGCCCTCACTCATGTCCCCCTGCACCCCCACCCCCCAGCAGTGAGGGGCACCTGCCAGCAGGCCCCCACTCATGTCCCCCTGCACCCCCACCCCCAGCAGTGAGGGTATCCTGCCAGCAGGCCCCCACTCATGTCCCCCAGCACCCACACCCCCCACCAGTGAGGGTCACCTGCCAGCAGACCCCCACTCATGTCCCACTCATGTCCCCATGCACCCCCACCCCCCAGTAGTGAGGGGCACCTTCCAGCAGGCCCCCACTCATGTCCCACTCATGCCCCCCAGCACCCCCACCCCCAGCAGTGAGGGCCACCTGCCAGCAGGCCCCCACTCATGTCCCACTCATGTCCCCCAGCACCCCCACCCCCCAGCAGTGAGGGTCACCTGCCAGCAGGCCCCCACTCATGTCCCACTCATGTCCCCCTGCACCCCCAACCCCCAGCAGTGAGGGACACCTGCCAGCAGGTCCCCACTCATGACCCACTCATGTCCCCCTGCAACCCCACCTCCCAGCAGTGAGGGGCACCTGCCAGCAGACCCCCACTCATGTCCCCCTGTACCCCAACCCCCCAGCAGTGAGGGGCACCTGCCAGCAGGCCCCCACTCATGTCCCCCTACACCCCCACCCCCCAGCAGTGAGGGGCACCTGCCAGCAGGCCCCCACTCATGTCCCACTCATGTCCCCCTGCACCCCCAACCCCCAGCAGTGAGGGACACCTGCCAGCAGGCCCCCACTCATGACCCACTCATGTCCCCCTGCAACCCCACCCCCCAGCAGTGAGGGGCACCTGCCAGCAGGCCCTCACTCATGTCCCACTCATGTCCCCCTGCAGCCTCACCCCCCAGCAGTGAGGGGCACCTGCCAGCAGGCCCCCACTCATGTCCCCCTGCACCCCCACCCCCCAGCAGTGAGGGGCACCTGCCAGCAGGCCTCCACTCATGTCCCACTCATGTCCCCCAGTACCCCCTGTTAGGGAGAATTCTCTGTTTAGGCTGAATTTCCTAACCTAGTGAGTCCCCCAGCAGCTTTGCTGGATTTCTGGAGTTTGTTTTTTTCCATCCTGCAAAGAGTGAGACTCTTTTTCTCCCACTCTTGGACATGAATGTGTGTAATTCCTTTGAATGTCAATGTGTTCTATGGGCTATGGGGTCTTTTACTCCATAGGGTCTCATATGTTTTGCTATGTGTGTTACACTGCACCCTCCGTGCCGTAACACTGGGGCGTCCTAGAGGATCCCCACCATAGACTCCATACCCGGGGACTGACTACTGTCTCCCCGGGCATGTAAAGTCACCATTGGCTTTACTAGACCTAAATTTACGAACAGAACTAGTACAAACCATCCTATTGTGGACGTACTAGTAGGGGTAATTTGATTACCCCTGGGTCTTTTATTCGAGGGGGCACTGTCCCGTCCCCCCTCGTCGAGTTTTGGCTGGTGGCAGTGGAAACTACTTGTTATATTTGACCCCGAATATAACCCTATGGGATTCTTCCCATTGTTGGAGGTTAATACTTTTTTTCTCGTTAATCTCTAACATACCCCCTGTTTATTTATCTTAAATAAATCTATCGGTTGGTATTTTCTGCCAGAACTCGGTTTGTAAAATGGCGTCTGTGTTCGTCTCTGTGACTCCTAAACCAAAGGTTGTGCCCTTTGTTCCACTTTTGGCGGGCTTCTGCACAGAGGCCCTCCAAAGTGCTGCCATTCTGTCTGGGTACCACAGGGGTTGTGGGAGGGGGTTTAGGCACCCTGGACTGAGTTGCCGTGCCAACTCAAGTCGTACTCTGGTGTGATTGGCCCAAGTGGTGAGTCACCCCGCTCACCACTTAGCGTGTTTTGATTGACAGCTAGGCTGAATGAATGGGGGTTTTCTGCATAAAAGCAGGGCTTTTGGGACTGGATCTTCAGAAGTTGCCACAGGACCTAAGAATCCGACGAGGGTAAAGCTGAGCCGACCTGCAACGACGACACCTCCGGTGGAGCCCTGCTGAACTGACTCACCACTTCCCAACGACAGAGGAGATCTCCCGGCTGGAGAGACTTATTCCCCTGACTGGTGGGAACAACCAGTCCCCTTTGCTTTTTCTTCGTTCCAGGACGTAGTGGTCGAATTGCCCGTGCTGACCACCCCGGCAACCGGATAGCCACTAACTGCTGTACCGCGACCAAAAGGTGGTGCCTTGTGACGGAGCACTCCGCGGCTGGTCTCTTCCCTGGTGGTGCAACGATCTTCAACTTTCCTTCGACAACGAGATCATCTCTTCTCTTGGCAAAGCCCCGACTTGCATCCACCACCAGGAACAACTGCCCCCGCCGGAGCTGTCTCTCCACATACAAGGTACCGTGTCCACCTGCCTTCCCTTGTGTCGGTTAGCGTGAGGTGTCTTAATCCTCACCTCTCCATTGGGTCGCCTCCAAGCCTTCTTAACTTTCTGTTCTGAACTGGTCCAATCTTTCTGTGACAATTTGCGCCAAAGACTCGAAGTGCATTTCCACTGTGATACTTTTTGGAACATTTCGCCTTGCCTCTCTCTGAGTGGGCCTTGCCTCTGAACTTTGCGATCTACAGTAGGCCCTGTCTTACTTGCCTTGCATTTGTTCGTAAAAGTGTTTGTACCAAGTTGATTTCATACCCTGCCTTTTCTCTCCCGTCCTAACGAATACTAGAGTGCCATCTATGTTAAAGCATTCACCTCTGTCTGCAAATAAGTGGTGCCGTTGAACCTAGACTTGTCAAACTATTGTTAGGGGGATTGATTTACTTATAGTAATTGTGATTGAAGTTGTTTACCGTATTAGTGCCAGTGTGTTTTCCGTAGATGTGTTTTTATAAATAAATAACTATATATCTTCACACCGAAGCTCTGTTCCGTGTTTGCTTGTTCTACTGTGGGGATTGCCCTATTTTGTATACTCCACATACTGCCTAACTCTTCTTGAGGGAGGTCTTACTGCTCAGCCACAGCTACCAAGTGAATCTGTGTGGTACAGAATGCTACCAAGTGGGTTTACTGCCAAACACCTGTAGTCCTAAACCTTTTGCAGTGGTCCCAGAGGGAACTGCACAGGTTTCCTCCTAACACCCCCATCCCCCAGCACTGAGGGTCACCTGCCAGTAGGCCCCCACTCATGTCCCACTCATGTCCCCTTGCACCCCCACCCCCCAGCAGTGAGGGTCACCTGCCAGCAGGCCCCCACTCATGTTCCACTTATGTCCTCCAGCACCCCCACCCACCAGCAGTGAGGGGCACCTGCCCGCAGGCCCCCACTCATGTCCCACTCATGTCCCCCAGCACCCCCACCCCGCAGCAGTGAGGGGCACCTGCCAGCAGGCCCCACTCATGTCTCCCTGCACCCCCACACCCCAGCAGTGAGGGGTACCTGCCAGCAGGCCCCCACTCATGTCCCCCTGCACCCCCACCCCCCAGCAGTGAGGGGCACCTGCCAGCAGGCCCCCACTCATGTCCCCCTGCACCCCCACCCCCAGCAGTGAGGGTATCCTGCCAGCAGGCCCCCACTCATGTCCCCCAGCACCCACACCCCCCACCAGTGAGGGTTACCTGCCAGCAGACCCCCACTCATGTCCCACTCATGTCCCCCTGCACCCCCACCCCCCAGTAGTGAGGGGCACCTTCCAGCAGGCCCCCACTCATGTCCCACTCATGCCCCCCAGCACCCCCACCCCCAGCAGTGAGGGCCACCTGCCAGCAGGCCCCCACTCATGTCCCACTCATGTCCCCCAGCACCCCCACCCCCCAGCAGTGAGGGTCACCTGCCAGCAGGCCCCCACTCATGTCCCACTCATGTCCCCCTGCACCCCCAACCCCCAGCAGTGAGGGACACCTGCCAGCAGGTCCCCACTCATGACCCACTCATGTCCCCCTGCAACTCCACCCCCCAGCAGTGAGGGGCACCTGCCAGCAGACCCCCACTCATGTCCCCCTGTACCCCAACCCCCCAGCAGTGAGGGGCACCTGCCAGCAGGCCCCCACTCATGTCCCCCTACACCCCCACCCCCCAGCAGTGAGGGGCACCTGCCAGCAGGCCCCCACTCATGTCCCACTCATGTCCCCCAGCACCCCCACCCCCCAGCAGTGAGGGTCACCTGCCAGCAGGCCCCCACTCATGTCCCACTCATGTCCCCCTGCACCCCCAACCCCCAGCAGTGAGGGACACCTGCCAGCAGGCCCCCACTCATGACCCACTCATGTCCCCCTGCAACCCCACCCCCCAGCAGTGAGGGGCACCTGCCAGCAGGCCCTCACTCATGTCCCACTCATGTCCCCCTGCAGCCTCACCCCCCAGCAGTGAGGGGCACCTGCCAGCAGGCCCCCACTCATGTCCCCCTGCACCCCCACCCCCCAGCAGTGAGGGGCACCTGCCAGCAGGCCTCCACTCATGTCCCACTCATGTCCCCCAGTACCCCCTGTTAGGGAGAATTCTCTGTTTAGGCTGAATTTCCTAAACTAGTGAGTCCCCCAGCAGCTTTGCTGGATTTCTGGAGTTTGTTTTTTTCCATCCTGCAAAGAGTGAGACTCTTTTTCTCCCACTCTTGGACATGAATGTGTGTAATTCCTTTGAATGTCAATGTGTTCTATGGGCTATGGGGTCTTTTACTCCATAGGGTCTCTTATGTTTTGCTATGTGTGTTACACCGCACCCTACGTGCCGTAACACTGGGGCGTCCTAGAGGATCCCCACCATAGACTCCATACCCGGGGACTGACTACTGTCTCCCCGGGCATGTAAAGTCACCATTGGCTTTACTAGACCTAAATTTACGAACAGAACTAGTACAAACCATCCTATTATGGACGTACTAGTAGGGGTAATTTGATTACCCCTGGGTCTTTTATTCGAGGGGGCACTGTCCCGTCCCCCCTCGTCGAGTTTTGGCTGGTGGCAGTGGAAACTACTTGTTATATTTGACCCCGAATATAACCCTATGGGATTCTTCCCATTGTTGGAGGTTAATACTTTTTTTCTCGTTAATCTCTAACATACCCCCTGTTTATTTATCTTAAATAAATCTATCGGTTGGTATTTTCTGCCAGAACTCGGTTTGTAAAATGGCGTCTGTGTTCGTCTCTGTGACTCCTAAACCAAAGGTTGTGCCCTTTGTTCCACTTTTGGTGGGCTTCTGCACAGAGGCCCTCCAAAGTGCTGCCATTCTGTCTGGGTACCACAGGGGTTGTGGGAGGGGGTTTAGGCACCCTGGACTGAGTTGCCGTGCCAACTCAAGTCGTACTCAGGTGTGATTGGCCCAAGTGGTGAGTCACCCCGCTCACCACTTAGCCTGTTTTGATTGACAGCTAGGCTGAATGAATGGGGGTTTTCTGCATAAAAGCAGGGCTTTTGGGACTGGATCTTCAGAAGTTGCCACAGGACCTAAGAATCCGACGAGGGTAAAGCTGAGCCGACCTGCAACGACGACACCTCCGGTGGAGCCCTGCTGAACTGACTCACCACTTCCCAACGACAGAGGAGATCTCCCGGCTGGAGAGACTTATTCCCCTGACTGGTGGGAACAACCAGTCCCCTTTGCTTTTTCTTCGTTCCAGGACGTAGTGGTCAAATTGCCCGTGCTGACCACCCCGGCAACCGGATAGCCACTAACTGCTGTACCGCGACCAAAAGGTGGTGCCTTGTGACGGAGCACTCCGCGGCTGGTCTCTTCCCTGGTGGTGCAACGATCTTCAACTTTCCTTCGACAACGAGATCATCTCTTCTCTTGGCAAAGCCCCGACTTGCATCCACCACCAGGAACAACTGCCCCCGCCGGAGCTGTCTCTCCACATACAAGGTACCGTGTCCACCTGCCTTCCCTTGTGTCGGTTAGCGTGAGGTGTCTTAATCCTCACCTCTCCATTGGGTCGCCTCCAAGCCTTCTTAACTTTCTGTTCTGAACTGGTCCAATCTTTCTGTGACAATTTGCGCCAAAGACTCGAAGTGCATTTCCACTGTGATACTTTTTGGAACATTTCGCATTGCCTCTCTCTGAGTGGGCCTGGCCTCTGAACTTTGCGATCTACAGTAGGCCCTGTCTTACTTGCCTTGCATTTGTTCGTAAAAGTGTTTGTACCGAGTTGATTTCATACCCTGCCTTTTCTCTCCCGTCCTAACGAATACTAGAGTGCCATCTAGGTTAAAGCATTCACCTCTGTCTGCAAATAAGTGGTGCCGTTGAACTTAGACTTGTCAAACTATTGTTAGGGGGATTGATTTACTTATAGTAATTGTGATTGAAGTTGTTTACCGTATTAGTGCCAGTGTGTTTTCCGTAGATGTGTTTTTATAAATAAATAACTATATATCTTCACACCGAAGCTCTGTTCCGTGTTTGCTTGTTCTACTGTGGGGATTGCCCTATTTTGTATACTCCACATACTGCCTAACTCTTCTTGAGGGAGGTCTTACTGCTCAGCCACAGCTACCAAGTGAATCTGTGTGGTACAGAATGCTACCAAGTGGGTTTACTGCCAAACACCTGTAGTCCTAAACCTTTTGCAGTGGTCCCAGAGGGAACTGCACAGGTTTCCTCCTAACACCCCCATCCCCCAGCACTGAGGGTCACCTGCCAGTAGGCCCCCACTCATGTCCCACTCATGCCCCCCAGCACCCCCACCCCCCAGCAGTGTAGGGCACCAGCCAGCAGGCCCCCACTCATGTCCCACTCATGTCCCCCTGCACCTCCACCCCCCAGCAGTGAGGGTCACCTACCAGCAGGCCCCCACTCATGTCCCACTCATGTCCCCCAGCACCCCCACCCCTAAGCAGTGAGGGGCACCTGCCAGCAGGCCCCCACCCATGTCCCCCTGCACCCCTACCCCCAGCAGTGAGGGGTACCTGCCAGCAGGCCCCCACTCATGTCCCACTCATGTCCCCCAGCACCCCCACCCCTAAGCAGTGAGGGGCACCTGCCAGCAGGCCCCCACCCATGTCCCCCTGCACCCCTACCCCCCAGCAGTGAGGGGCACCTTCCAGCAGGCCCCCACTCATGTCCTCCTGCACCCCCACCCCCCAGCAGTGAGGGGCACCTGCCAGCAGGCCCCCACTCATGTCCCCCTGCACCCCCACCCCCCAGCAGTGAGGGTCTCCTGCCAGCAGGCCCCCACTCATGTCTCCCAGCACCCACACCCCCCAGCAGTGAGGGTCACCTGCCAGCAGGCCCCCACTCATGTCCCACTCATGTCCCCCAGCACCCCACCCCCCAGCAGTGAGGGTCACCTGCCAGCAGGCCCCCACTCATGTCCCACTCATGTCCCCCTGCACCCCCAACCCCCAGCAGTGAGGGACACCTGCCAGCAGGCCCCCACTTGTGACCCACTCATGTCCCCCAGCACCCACACCCCCCACCAGTGAGGGTCACCTGCCAGCAGACCCCCACTCATGTCCCACTCATGTCCCCCAGCACCCCCACCCCCCAGCATTGAGGGGCACCTGCTAGCAGGCCCCCACTCATGTCCCCCACCACCCCTACCCCCCAGCAGTGAGGGGCACCTGCCAGCAGGCCCCCACTCATGTCCCCCTGCACCCCCACAGCCCAGCAGTGAGGGTCACCTGCCAGCAGGCCCCCACTCATGTCCCACTCATGTCCCCCAGCACCCCCACCCCCCAGCAGTGAGGGTCACCTGCCAGCAGGCCCCCACTCATGTCCCACTCATGTCCCCCTGCACCGCCAACCCCCAGCAGTGAGGGACACCTGCCAGCAGGCCCCCACTCATGTCCCACTCATGTCCCCCACCACCCCCACCCCCATCAGTGAAGGGCACCTGCCAGCAGGCCCCCACTCATGTCCCCCTGCACCTCCACCCCCCAGCAGTTAGGGGCACCTGCCAGCAGGCCCCCACTCATGTCCCCCTGCACCCCCACCCCCCAGCAGTGAGGGGCACCTGCCAGCAGGCTCCCACTCATGTCCCCCTGCACCCCCACCCCCCAGCAGTGACAGTCACCTGCCAGCAGGCCCCCACTCATGTCCCACTCATGTCCCCCAGCCCCCAGCAGTGAGGGTCACCTGCCAGCAGGCCCCCACTCATGTCCCACTCATGTCCCCCAGCACCCCCACCCCCCCAGCAGTGAGGGTCACCTGCCAGCAGGCCCCCACTCATGTCCCACTCATGTCCCCCAGCACCCCCACCCCCTAGCAGTGAGGGGCACCTGCCAGCAGGCCCCCCTCATGTCCCACTCATGTCCCCCAGCACCCCCACCCACCCAGCAGTGACATGCCCATCTCATGACACAAACCAAAAGTCAACTATGTACATCAACACATGTCCGTCACACACACACACACACAGGTTGCCATTGATTGAGTAAACCCACATGTCGACATGCATGAACCCAATGAGCGAATCCCACACATTGAAGTAAAAGATCAAAATGTATTAACATGAAAATCAATTGAAAGTACTTAAAGCATAAAATAATGGCAAACATGAAATGAAATGCCTGTCCAAATAAAAAAAATGAAATTCCTCAAAAAAAAACAAGTAATCCAAAAGAAAAATGTCCAAAACTCTTTGTCCACCAAACTAAATCCAAATGAAACGCAAAAAGGTAAATCCATTGATCCATGGTGAAATTAAATTAAAATGTCCAAATAAATCAAACGTCCAACTATGTACAATCCAATTTTCAAGGGTCCATGAGCCCAACGAAACAAATGAAACCTATCTAATAACCTACCTAACAGAATAACTATATACAAAACTGTGGGGCATAGTCCAAAAGCCCCAAAATAAAAAAAGGAAATCTAACACTATAAACTATTTACAATAGCGACGGGCAAGTCCTGCGGCTCACTCAGTGATGTTTTCGGCCAGGGCATCATCGAACTCCATGTCTATTTGCTGGAGGCGGGCCTCTGTCCTGGCCCCGAGGTCTCGCAAGGAGGCACTCATGGCCTGTTCCAACTCCCTGCGAGTCGCCTCAAGGCACTCTGCCCGCCTCAACGCCCGACGCATGGAGAACTCCGCCCTGACCATGGTGAGCGGCTCCTCTTCCGCCCGCCGCCGCTCCGCACCTATACGCTGGCCCAACCGCAGCCACACAGAAGACACACCCATTCCAGGGTCCTCCTGCTCTCTGGCCGATGCCTACCCCCCTGATGTCGATGGCCCCGAGCCATCATTGCTCCCACCTAGAGCCTGCTCCTGCTGCTGCTGCTGTCCATGTGCCCTGTCCGATGATGCCTGCACATCCTCCATCAGCTGGTCTCCAGTTGTGGTGTCCACCCCTGCTGGACCGCCAACTCCCGACTGTGGCAGGGATGGGATCTTCACTAAGCTGGCTGTGTTGGTCAGGCCAGGTCCACAGGGGGCCCTTGTTGAATCTGGGCCAGAAGACGGCAGGGAGAATGTCTGGCGCATAGTCTCCACAGAGGAGGAGAGGTCCGCCAGAGTGCGCGTCACATGTAGGTACCCACCGACCAGAGCCCCTCCCAACAGTGCCACGTCACGACGCTGCTGTTCGTGATGGCGTGCGTTCTCCCCCCAGGAAGAACGCACGTCATCATGAATGTCATGCATGCGCAACTTGACACCAATCAGGACAGAGCCCATACGTTCCTGGGACCCCTCGTCTGCATGTAGTGGAGAGGCAGATGACATGGCACTCTCCCCTACCTGCGGACGGGCCTGGGACGGGGCATCCCTGCTGGTGCATGGTGGTGCAGTCACAGGGTCAAGGACAGCGACATGCACAGGCCCCTCTGCGGTGACCTCTGCTGCCTCCTGACCCTGGCCCTGGACTGCACCACTTGCACCAGTGGTACTACCCCCACCAGGCCCCATGTGCGGCTCAGTAGCGGGCTCCTCCTCTGTGCAGACCACCAACCTGGATGTCTCCACACCGTCTTCCGCCATTGCAAGCCCCTGTGAGGGCTCACCCGGAACTTCCGCCACAGCCGTAGTGGCAGACGCGGCACCAGCCCCCTCGCTCCCGGATGCTGGCAAGTCCTGGGAGGGTGGCTGGGCCTTGCGTCGCCGCCCAGCAGAGGCATCCCCGCCGCTTGGCTCCACAGCGCCGTCTCCGCCCTCTTCTTCACTTGATGCTGCATAGAGGGAGACATAGAACACGAGCATCAGGGTACAGTACAATATTCCCCTAGACAGGAAGCAATAACACATGAGTGGCAATGTCAAACGTCACTTCCATCCTGTCCCTCCACAACACATGGGTGAATACACGCAACACACATGCAGAAACAGGCACGGCGCCTGCAATCAACATCAGCATCCATGCACAAGGGCCTCTATTAACCAAAATGTTGCCTTCAAACTCACATGCATCATGGCTCACACTGATCCCATGCACACACATCACCGGAGGGTCCTGCATCATGGCTTGTACACCACAGTCACAGTGGATAGACACAGTGCATACAACGGTGACCGCACTGCATGAGTGAAGGTACACATCATCACGGACATGTGTCATGCATACATGGCGTTTCAAAGTCATACACACACTTCTCAGACACACACACATGTGCACCATACATGTATATGACAGCAGCACCCATCCCTCACACCCCCTCCATGTCCAAGAACAGATACTGGCATGCTTTCATGTGTGCATTTGGCATACAGCTCCCCATGTTGCATTTTAACACATGCACCAACCATGTGGTTCACACATTACTGGTCTCACATGCATGACCATGATGTCCCTGCACACACACATCCATACATGGCCTATGTCACACATACAGGCAAGTATCAGACTACCAGTACACTGCAACATGCCCTGTCTCACAAACCAATGCTTGGCCACTTACCGCTCAACTCCAGACGCGTCTTCCTCTGAAGGATCTGGGCGTGCAGTGCTGGGCATATGCGTTCCAGGACCCTCATCTGGATGTCACTCATGCTGACCCGGCCCCCCTCTGTGAGGCGCCAGGCCTTGTAGAGGGTCCTGGACCTGAAGTCCTCCCAGTGCTTCTTGACGTGCTTGATGTCGCGGGTTGCCACCCCCTCCGCGTTGATGGCAACCACTACGCCGTTCCAGATCCTCTACCGTCCTTCCTTGTTGACGCATCAAAATGCCCCAGGACATTCTACACCCGGACACCAACTTCCTTCACACTGAAGCTGGTGGCCCTCTGCCTCTCTGGCTTGGGGTCGCCAGTGGTCTCAGATGGTGTTTGCCCCAACATGGCGACCCCATAGGCAGGCGTGGGTGGGCAACTGGGTCCTGGGGCTGGGCTGTGGAGCGATGGTATCCCAGTCGGGAGTCTTCTGTTCCAGCAGGGGTTGGTCACAGCAACTGGAACCCTGGCTGATGTGCAGGCACCAAATAGCAGGGCACATGGGCAGCAGGCAGGCAGCAGCAGATGGCAGGTGGGAGCATGCTCTGGGCTCTGGGGGGCAGTAATTCGGCCTTCTGGGCATGAGCGTGGTCTTCCGTGTGTTGTGTGGCCAGCTTGATACGGAGTGATTTGGCACGTGAAAATCTTGCACGTCTGGTGTAATTAGAGGAAAGGCCCTTAGCGCGTAAGTGCGTCTGTGACATTACGCGCACAGGCGTTTCCCTCGTGACGTGGGCATAGTGGTTCAGGGCACGTGAAAAAACTGCACGTCCGCGTGTGAATGCCTGTAATCCAAGGAAAGGGCCTAAGTGTCTGTGACGTGATGCGCAAGGGCGTTTCCCTCAACACGGGTGCATGTTCATCGTACACGTGCAAAAACTGCACATCCAAATGTCAGCTTGTGTAATTGGAGGAAAGGGCCTTAGCATGTACACGCGTAAGTGACGTTGTACGTGTGGGCTGGTTTAAAAGGTACGTGTAGGACGCCATTTCCTTGTACATGCTTTTCGTGGAGTGCGAGTGGGTGAATTCTGTACTTCTTGTCAGATCACACGCGATTACTTCACAGCGTTTCAAATTCATACTCCCTTTTACCTCTGACAGCGTTCATTTTTTTTTGTTGGGCCTGTTTCCTCAAACAGCGTTCACTTTTTCTTTTGTCCTGCCTCCTCAGACAACGTACAATTCTTGTTTTGGCGGGGGTGTTGCCAACGCGACACGCACATCTTTTTCACATTCTTTTTCCAGACAGACGGTGAGTCGCGCACGTATTTACCAACTGTGCTTGCGCCGTGTGTCGCGTACCCCTTCAGAGGTCATTTTAGGCTGTGTGTTTTACGCGTACGCTTAATTTTGTGTGTCTGGGTGCCACAGCGTAGTGCGGGTTCATTTTTCCATGCACGTGGTCTACGAGGGGTTGCGTGCACGTTATTTTTTGTTTTCGGGGTGCCTGTGTGTTGCGTGACCCTTCATCTTCCCCAGGGGTCACAGACAGCCTTGCTAGAGCACTGGGGTACGAATTCCATCTAGTACCCTACCACTTTCACCCCCAATTGCCCAGGACAATCGTTTACTGCTACTCCCATACGGACAAGAACATCAGTGCCATGGTTGGGAGGCGACCAAGCGGTAAGGGAGGCAAAGGTGGCCGACCTCCAAAAGCTGGGTGTGGTGGACGTGGTAGGGTACGTGGCCAGGATTTGCAGAGTGCCCCTACACCCCCATGTGTGGAGGAGCAATCAGGGACACCCATGCCCCCCCCATGGTTTTGGGAAACGTAGCTGACACCATCCCAGCTCAGCCCTTGTTGGACCAGCCCATTGTGGCACCTTAACTGGCACAGGATGACTCGCAGGCTGACTTCTAGGTCAGCAAGTCTAAGCCACGTGTGGCGGTGCAAGTTGGTGTCACCAGGCCACGTGGATCTGGGGCAGCTATGTAATCTGCTGCCCCAAGTAGGCAGGGTGGGGAGGCTGCAGGGACAGCTGCAGCTCGATCCACCCCAGCTCTGAGTCTCCCAGCCAGGTCAGTGTCGGTCCCGGTCCATCATACCGACGTTGCCCCTGCCAACATCACCCTGCAGACAATGCTTGCACTAAGACCTATGGTCATTGTGCATTCGCACACTCCTAGTACCCAGTCCACCGGCGCTTCTGCCCCTACTGACCAGAGCGGCGTAAGCCACTCAGGATCCGCACCACCTTTGAAAAAGAGGAAGAAGGGTGCTCTGGCACTACAGGCTGAGACCCCAGACATGGCTACACACTCTGTCATGTCAAGGAAGCCTAGCTTTAATGACGCCGAACTTGATGCACTTGTGGCCTATGTGTCGGCACATAGCCGCGAAATGGTGGTGACTGCAGGGTGCAAGACAACACCTGGTCAACGTAAGGCACACTGGCAGACCATCGCGGACATCATTAGTGCCCTTGGATTTGTGAGGTGCACAGCTGATGATTGCTACAAGTGGTGGAATGACCTGTAACACAGAGCAAAGAACAAGCTGTCCTCAAATCATGCTTCTACTCTGGCGACTGGCGGTGGGTCTCCACAAGAGGACAACCAACTCACCGAACATGAGTCTGTTGCTGGAACCTTCGTCACAGAGGAACAGATCCAAGGCGTGGGATGCCTACCAGATTACAATGCATTGTCCGGTGAGTGCCCAAAGCATTGTTCTGATTGAGTGCCAGGTGAGGGTGTGTGCACCTGAGTGGTATGGGTCACCAATGTGCTTCCTCCAAAACATTCACTGGCCTTGGATTTGGGTATGACAGTATCCCTTCTGCCCACAGTAGCCATTTAGGGCCACATTACTGCAGTTGGCCTTGAACTGTCATCTTGCAACAACATTGTTCAGAATTTTTCAGTGTTCATTCAGGCTGATTGTTTCAATTCTCCCACTTTTGCAACGCATTTTTCAGCCCTATTGTCACATATGTGGCATGCTTCTGTCATTGATTACACCCCACATTGACCCACATTTGTTACCTTGTTATGTGAATGATTAGACCATTCAGGCTGATTGAGTATTGGCCTGCTCAAATTGATTTTTTGGTGCCTGTTTGTATGTGGTACGTGATAGTTGTTTCCTGTCAAGTTTAAGTGACCAACCATTGATGTGTACATCTGCCTGCAATCACTGTATTCTTGTACACTGGATGTGTTGCAGTGAGTGGCACATGCGTATTTCGTCACACTATGTAGCATTTTTTATCTCATCATGTCCATTTCACATGGATGACTGACAGTCACTGACATATGGCTGTACTTGAGGAATGTACCATGGCTATGCTACATGCCATCTGTGTGATGGCATGTGTCATGTATGTGTATTGGACATGCCACTCACAGGCTAATGTGTGATGCCAGTGCTACCCAGCATGCAGCAAATGTCTTGCTTTTCCATCTTCGTGTCATCAGTGTGTGCTTTTTGCCTCCCCTTCCAACTCATTGACAGTGCATGCATGCCAGGGTTATAGTCATGTGGGGCATGTGTAAATCATCTGCCTTGTCAGACCTATTTGTGTGCTATGGTGCTCATGCCTGTTTCCATGTGTTGTCGTTCATGTTTTTGCAGGTGATGACGCACTTGATGCTGTTGAGGTGGAGGAGATGGTGCAGACCCAGGAGGAATCTCAGGCACGACCAGGCACCAGTGGGGGATGTGGTGTGGTGGTGGGTGAAAACCCTTTGTTACTGCAGACCATACTGTCCAGGAGTGTCTCTGGGTGCACCTCCCCAGACCTCTATTCAGGTCCTGAATCGGATGATGAGACTTACGTGCCGTCGCAGGTGAGTGTTTCTGGCAGGGATTCTGTTCTGTCCAACCCACCTACACCAGGGGTAGAACCCTCTATGGGGATTTCAGTGTTGGTTACTCCGCCTTTGGCGGTTACGGATGCAGGGTCACACTCCACAACATCTGATCCTGTTCCTGGGCCAGCAGATCAGAGGGGGAATGCAGTGCTGCAGCCTCAGGCAGTGCCAGCACAGCAAGGTGCAGATCACCTTGCCCCAAACAGGTGTGGTGCCTGCCGACGCGGTGGCTGTACGCCACCAGGCAAAAATGTATGGGGGAACTCCATGTACAGTATTGCAACCCAACAGGCAGCATCAGTTGAAATGATGGCTCAGGCAATGGAGAGGGTGGCCACTTCCATTATCCCCCCTGAAAGGCAGATGGAGCAACAACAGCAGGCAACAGACTCTATTTGCCAATCACACAGGGAAGACATGTTGGCGTCCAACAGGGACCGACGGGCGGCACTGGAGACTCTGCGGGAAGCCATTTCTATAGAGTCACACGGCCACAGGGAAACCCTGAGGGTAGAACTCCATAACCTCAGGGAAACTCTTGTTGAACTTGAGGCTTCCACAAATTTGAGGACAGAACAGCAGCTGGAGCGGCTCACACGTTCGCTCTCAGCTGAGGTGCAGGCAAGTCGGGAGGAGATCCGGGCATCACGGGAGGCCATGCGTGCAGAAATGCAGGCAACCCATCAGGTGCTGCATGGGGATCTCCGTACTATCATCCTCCAGAACGAGACCTTCCACACCTGCATGCTTGCTGCCATGGAGGACCATACCAGGGCTTTGCGTGGACTGCCTCCCATAGCACCACCACCTCCTGATGCAGCAGCAGAGGGTGATGAGAGCGACAGCAGCACTTCTCCCACAGTAGCCTAGCCGTGCAGGCCATGAGCCCATGGAGGCGTTTTTTTTTGCAACATCCACTGTGGATTCCGGCTGGGCACATGCAGGCTTGTCCTGTATTTGGGTTAGATGTTTGGGTTCCTGACACACACACCCCTCCTGCTTCCCGTTTCCATGGGCTCGCAAAGGGTGTGACCAAGTGACAGTGACTTACACAGTGACATTGGGCCCCCATGAGCTGTGTGGGCAGTCTGTAGTCATAACTGTGTGGACATCCCTAGTGGGGTTTGTTTTTGTATTGAACACTGCATGGTGTATTGATATGTGCTTGTGCATCCATGTCTTCCTCCTTATTCGCAGGTACCTTCTTCTTGTCTTCACGAGGCTGTCTCCTTTGCAGATGCAGTTCATGTTGTATGCAGTACACTGACACATTTGCCTGACAGCAACACTCTGGAGTTGGAAGGGGTCGATGTGCTGGCTTATTGAGGTTGTATGACTTACATTAATTTGAGTTTGTACTGTCATATTATGGCAATGTTTCATGCTGTGTTGCTGTATTGTGTTGCTGGTAAGTATGTGGTCATGTGTGCTGTTTGTTATTGATTACTGGGAGCATATTGTCTGTGGCCTGTTTCCATTTGGGACAGTGCACTTTGTGACACTTGTGTCATGTGTTGTGCATTCCTTTGTTTGCTTTCACATTGCAGGACATGCCATGGTGTGTTGGGTGAAGGAGATGGGGAGGGGTTGGGTGACATGGCGCTATTTTCATGTTGAATTTTGCAAGGGGGTAGTCATTCATGCAGCATAAATGTGTGTCTTTTTGTGACACAGCATTGGTTGTCTTTGGGTAGGTAGGGATGCACACTATGTAACACTTCGAGGTGACCAATCTCAGGCTGGTATGGTTGTGACAGTTGACTGTGCCTTATGTCATCATCATTGATTGTCAGCTGGTATGTGCCAGGGCTGTGTGCACTCCACAGGGGTGTGATTTTAGGTGAAGTAATTAGCCACCAGCTGCGTTCGGGCTGCCTCACCACGTGCCCTTTCCCATCCCATGCGCAGTGGGCGTGCTTGTGGTTGGGGATGTGGGGGCACCACCATGTCCACCGGCAGGCCCCGGCGTGTTGCAACATTGTGCAGGACACATGCTGCCACTATGATCCTGCACACTACTGGGGGCGCATATAGCAGCTGCCCACCAGAGCGGTCAAGGGAGCGAAAGCGTGACTTGAGCACTCCGAATGTGCGCTCCACTATGCCCCGGGTTACAATATGGGCTGTGTTGTATCTTACCTCGGGTGGTGTGGTGGCATTCCGAATTGGTGTCATCATGTGGGTGCTCAGAGGGTCGGCACTGTCCCATGGGGAGGTGATGATGGGTATCATTAGTGGGGTTATGACATTACTCAGTATCTGACATGCATGCATGTGCAGGGGCATTTATACTCACCAAGCAGCCATGTATCGCCATGCCACCCAGCTTCTAGGTCCCGGTTTAGGGTTGACATTCTGTAAATGAAACTGTCATGGGTGGAGCCTGGATAGTTGGCATATACTGAGGTGATGATTCCCTTGGCATCACATACTACCTGCATGTTGATGGAATGCCAGTGCTTGCAGTTTCTGTAGATGTGCTCAGTTGCCCTGGGAGGACGTAGAGCCACATGGGTGCAGTCAATGGCACCTAGCACTTTGGGGAAGTGTGCCACCCTATAAAAATCCTGGACGACAGCCTGCCTTTTTGCAGGTGTTCTGGGCAGGTATATGTGCCTGCGGACTGATGGGTGTGCAGTCATGATGGCCAACACCTGGTGCAGGCAGCATAACTGCGTGGCCTGTGACACCCCCCCACTATGGCACTTGTCCGGTGAAATGAACCAGTGGCCAAGAAGTGCAGAACATTGAGCACCTTTTCCAAGGGGCTCAGTGCTTGGGAGCACGGGGTGGGTGATGTGAGGTCATCCTACCACTCACTCACCAGGTCGAGTATTATGTGAGGTGGAAACTTGTACCCCCCATACACCTGGTCATCAGGCATCCCAAAAAGGCTGGTTCTGGGTGTAAATATTCTGGCCCTGACTATCCTCCTCCTCCTCCTACGGTATCCCACGACCACTGCTGCAAGGAACGGTATATTCATCTTAGCGTCTGAGCTTGTTTGTTGTTTGCGCGCACTTATATGCTGCGCGGGTCCACGTACGCCTGCTTACTGCTGGCGTACGTGTTTCCATATTAGCGCATCTTTTTTGGCGCACACGTTAGCCCTGTTCGATTCCATGAATACGTGTTGTAGGCGCGCATGTGGGCGTTCCGCGCATTTGCCTCTTGTACTTCCCCCGTGATGCCCACAGTTTCACGTGTTGTTCCCCATTCTGCGTGTTACGCCCCGTGTTACGCCTACTTTTGTGTGTGCGCTGCGCTATGTGCGCTTTCGCTGTGGCCGTAGCGCACGCTGTTTGAAGACGTGTGCACCAGCGTGCGCCACAAAGGATTTTAGCGTACATCCATGGATTTACACGCGCACGGACTTCCATGAATCGCTGTGCATGGGTTTCGCTGCGATTTTCGCACTTGCGCTGTGATTCGCATGCTTTCGCATGCTTGCGTGGAAATTTTCAGCGCACATTAATTCCATGAATCGGCCTGATAATCTCTTTGTCCATGAGATACCGAAAGTATTATCAGTAGAACATAACTGTCCCCCTAAAATAGGCCCCGCCCACTGTACGGTCCTTGCATATGCTGATGACTTAGTCATCATGGACCATACAATAAGTGGACTTTGTAATTCAGCAGAGGCATTATGGTCCTATGCCCAAAGAAACGGCCTTACAATCAATCTGGACAAAACCCAGATGGTGGTCCTCAGCAGTAAGAAGATAGCACGAATGAGTGTTAAAATACATGGGTCTACAATTCTATATACACCCTATTACAGATATCTGGGCATTGAGATCGAGCCCAAAGGCCATTACACTATGTGTAAGCAAGCTCGAATAATGCGAGCGGCCCAAATTACTGCCCTGATACATTGTTTTTCCACTTCTCACTGTGGGTACACTATCTGGGCTGCACGACAATTATATCTGCAGATATTAGCACCCATGACCACCTATGGCCTAATGGGGATCCATCCACCTCACTATGAGCATTGTCTAAGAAGTCTGAATTAGATGACTTGAATGATAATTTTGCACACTTGGAAGATCTGAAATGCTACAAATTTGTTCAACATATGAGATACACATTTAAGAAGCCATTACCATACTTGTCTCTGTGCCCTTCACCTCGACTGAGATGATTTATCCTTTTGCTGAGGATTGATCAGTTGCCGGTACTGGCTATCAGCGGGATTATGAGCAATCTTACCAAATCAGAACGCTCCTGCCGGCTCTGTATGAATAGATCTGACAGTGAAACTGGTAAACACGTCCTAACTAGATGTCCTACCATGCTAAAAACGTATTCAACATGTTATGGTGACTTTGTCCATAGAATGGACCATATTAGCAGCAATGACTTCTGGTTAAGGGTGATCAATGCAACCGGGATGAAACTTTATATTGCATTGTATAACGTGTGGTTGATTGAAGAGAAACTACTGGACATAACTATATAGATGCTTTGCTCCTCCAATCCATCAATGGGTTTAAACCTCATTTTTGAAACAATAAGTATCTGTACTAGCAATTTGTCTTCTAGAACTTCTCTTTTTAGAATGTGAAATTGCTGCAAAAGTATTGCATACAGGTGAACAAAGTATAATGCTAAGGTACTGTTCAAACATCATTTAGATGGAATTTTATTTTTCATTTTTTGTATAATGTAATTCATTCTACTTATTATTGTTGTTTTTTTCTTTCTGGTTAATTATTATTCTTAATGCAGTTTTTTATTGTTAATATGTTTAATAAAATTATAATAGTACTTATTTTTGGAATTCGTATTGATTCATGAAATGTGAAAAGCTTATGTTGAGCTATAACACATGAATAAATAAATTAATTACAACACTAACCAGCCACTAGCTATGGTCTTTGACCGTGCCCACTGTATATTATACACACTAACCAGCCACTAGCCATGGCCTTCAACACAATACTAGACAGTGACCACCACCTTTATCTGTGCCTTCTGTATATTCTACCATATTAATGGGCACTAGCTATAGCCTTTAGCCATGACCACTGTCTACAGTTTTCAAAGTTGCCCACTGTATATTTTAAAACAGTGATGGGCTACTAGGCATGGCTTTTAACTATGCACATTGGTATTTTTACCACCAACTGGCCACTAGCTGTGCCCTTTGGTGCTGGCCGGTGACCCAACCCTTTGTCATGGCCACGTCCACGGTCTACATTGTTATTAAGGTAATCAAAGTTTTCATGAGCTAACATAAATTATGTTTTGTCTAATTCCATTATTGATGTAATCAGTTATATACAATGTAATTAGTGTTGCCACCAGTGATGTGATTTGTAATGTCATCATTGTGGTCATAGGCTGTGCAACGGGGTGCGAGAAGGTAACGTGGCTCTAGCTGAATTTCAGGGGGTTTGTTGCATTACTTTCTCACCTTAACATCCCTGCAACTAAGGTTTTTCCCTTAAATGCCAAAGGTTTTGTTACAAGGTTTTGCTCACCTTAACTTCCCTGCAATTAAAATGTTTTCCTTGAATATTAAGACTAGATCAGTGGTGACTTTTTATGGAACTCAAAGCGAGGTATTCTCATTTGTTTTAATAGACCATACCAGTATTTGGCTTCCATTCTTTATGAATACGCACTCATTAAACTAATTCTGCTGATTCTGTGAAGCTGAGTGTGTCAAGGAAAGGGGACAGGAAAGGGCACGGAGGAGGTGGGCCAGATAATTAATACAGGACGGAGGATGAATGGAAAGAAAGAGCAGACCCAGAAGGCAAGAGGAGGGGGCTGGGAACACTAAATTTGGGGCCAATGAGGGGGCACCCTCCCTTCTGTAGGAGAGAATGGCAGAGTGGTAATAGTGGAGGGTGGGGAACAGTCTTTGAACAGTAGCAAAGGGGCAGGGCACGAACCCCACATCACCAAGTGTGAACGGCAGGTGGCAGTCTGCTTAAGACAAGCACAATAGGAGTCAGCAGCAAATTCCATGCACCATTTTAAGTGTTCTATTTAATTTTCGCAAGCTCATACAGGTGTTTCAGGGACATGCTAGTTAGGCACCAAGCAACGTACGGAGTGAATGACTGTGCTATTTACTTAGAGCTGGGTTCATTGGTTCCTTTTAAAGGAAATGTGCACTCTTCTCTTTCCCAGTGTAAGAATGATCCACTTAAGGAGTGTCTCTAGAAGAACTTTCCCTATAATGGGTTGATTCTTCTATAAAAAATATATCCTGCAGCACCATCGTTGTTGCTTGTGCCAATGAGTACATGAGAAAGGATCATTTAGGACCTTTATCATTTGCCTTTGATAAGTAATATCTTGTAATCTTATAGAGCAGGGATGGACCCTGGATGATGCTTCAGCAAAACTCCATTCATTCCTGCGTAATCCGGTTAAATTAAAATCCTGAAAGGCCGATACATTCTCCGAGAGGAAGAACATGGTTAATGGAACCAAACCCAGACAGATCTCTGCATTTGCAATGTATATGTATTCTTGTGGTTTCATGTAGAATTTAAACATTAACGATGTGCGTGAGGAACCTTAATAACTGATGGCTCAATGTATCTAGTGAGAAGGGTTATGAGGCCCTGTTCAAATGGGATCGAGTTTCTACATTTGTAGTAGTAGTAGTAGTAGTCGTCATTCATCTAGCACCTTCTCCCAATAATATGGTTGCAATGCGTTAGTGGTGGAAACACCCTCATGGACCAAAATCCTATGTAGGGGAACATTTTCAGAAAGGCTTAGAATGCATGTGTGCATTTGGCCAAGGTACGCAAAAATGTGGGCTGGCCAGGCTAGAGTAAGCAAACAAAATAGATCAGGCATGTAGATGGGTGTTGAGAAAGCGCAGGAGAGTGGGCAAGTTCAATAAACTCATTATGTGTTCAGCTGGACCGAATTATTGTTGTGGGTCATCGCTGCATTCTGATGGTAGAGGTGTTGAGACTTAGTCTGGTGTAAGGCGGCGTAAATTTATGTGCCCAGCTAGACTAAATTTGTCATCAGTTGTCGCTATATTCCGATGAGTGAGGTGGGTAGCCATGCCTGTGGCTGATGTCTAGTGAAGTGGTGCGTTATACGTACCTTGAGGCTCAGATGCAGCTTTGTTATTGATGCCACTGTTTGATCGGCTTGTCCATGTAGCAGGGATCGAAATTAAGATTGTACAAGCAGGAGTCAAAAGCAGAGCCTGGGCATCCAACATCAACCAGTGAACAGGAAACACTACTGGGGAACAAGGAGCCAGCACATAGTGCTCTGCAAATCCAACCTCCACAGATGATACAAACATGTCACTCTGTCCACTAACTGTGACCTCCAACGCTCCATATGTCATATAGATGTGTCCTAATGTCTATCTATAGATTGTCTCAAATGCAAAGAGCTAAATTGACATCAATTGACCTGGGAAGCCAAAACCAAGCTCTTCTAGACTACACGCAGAAGCGAAACAGATACAAGCTCCCCTAACATTCAAACTCTTGTGTAAGAGAGTCCACTAGGTGTGATAACCGGGTTTCTCTGTTTGGTCATCTAAGCATCATGGGTGGTTATCATGATGGATCTTCTAATTGTGATAGACAGGTTGCCCTACTGTCTGGTGGGTGTCGTGTAGAGGCGCTTTATATCTTTAATTGTAATTTGCTGGCTGTCTTCCTGCATAGAAATGCAGTAGAAGGGCTAATATCACAAGTGTTCAAGCTAGGGGAGGTTCCCTTGAGGCTTAGGATATGCATGAGCTTTGGCTGAGATAAGCAGTTTTGTAGGCAGGCTGAGCCTCCTTAAGAAGTCATGCATGTGGAGGGTGCGAAGGTGGCTGGGAGTTTATAAGTTTATTTTTACTCAGGACTTGAAGGTAGGTTTTAGTCAGTAGATGGTGTTGAACATTGCGTGTTTTTAGAAGGTTGCAAGTGTTTCTGGGTGGGTGCCCCCAGGTGGGACCGCTGTGATTACGGCTGGCATCCACATAGTCGAATGTGCACAGCTAGTGTCCTGCAAGGGGGGTCCCGCTGCGATTACAGCCAACACTGCCTGGTGATGGCCGGGCAGATCTCTAGTACGCTATACCTTGTAGAGGGAAAGGCATGGATATTTATGAGGCTGGGATGGGATGATTAATATTTTGATGATGGAGATGAGGCAGGGATGTTTCAACTTGCTGTTGGAAATAGCCAGGTTTTGTGGTCCTTTCGGAAGGAGAGGTAGTCTTCATTGCGGCAGATGTATAGTGGAAGGGAGTTCCAGATGGAGGGGCTTGAATAGAGAAGCCAGATTCTCCTATTCCAGTGGAGTTGTGAGGAGGGATTACGAGAAAAAGTGCAGAGTCTGATCAGAGATTTCTGGAGGGTTGGTATTGAGTGATCTTGTCCTCTAGGAACTCTGGTTCGGTTTATGGAGGACACAGTGTGTGATGTACATAGCCTTTAAAGATGGCCCATTAGCTGATAGGGAGTCAGTGTAGTACTCTAAGGAAGGGGGTTATATGTTCTCTGGGTGAGAGAGTGAGGAGGAGCCTGGCTACAGAGTTTTGGATTTGTTGGAGTTTCCTGAGCTGATGTGCTGGAATGCCTAAAAAGATGGAGTTGGCATAGTCTAGGCAGGAGAGGATGATGGCAAGTATAGACAAGACTATATGGGTAGTGGAAAGTTCTGGACACAGAGTTGATTTGTTGGGAAAGTGATAGGTCTGAGTCCAGTGTGCACCCAAGATATTTCAGAGATTAGTAAGTTGCAGGTGGGGCTCCAAGGGAGTCTGGAAAGGGTATCATTGGGAGATGATATCTGTTTTTGGCACATATTAGGATTTCAGTTTTTGCCAGGGTTGTGGAGGAGGTGGTTGGGCTAATGGTCGATTGCAGAAGGTCAGGTGGAGTGGTTGGGATGTTGGGAGGCTGGTGTCTTGGGTATCTTGAGGAAGATCTGATGTAATCTGCATGGTTGTAGCAAGTAAGGTTATGAGAGAGGTTAAGTGTCAGCATTGGGCTAAGGTAGAGATTGAAGAGAAGGGGTGACAGGGAGGCTCCCCATGAGACCCCTTTCAGAACAGGGCGAAAGAACAAGGTGGAAGAAACAGGATTTAGGATTGATTGGACAGAAATTACAAGATTATTTTAGAGTGGATGCCTAGTGTGTAGAGCCTGTGTATGAGTATTGCATGGTCATTGGTGTCAAAAGCAGCAGATAGGTTGAGGAGACTGAGTGTAGCGCATCATTTCGAGTCTGCTGTTCTTATGAGGTCATCCTAGATTGACACATGAGAGGATTCCATTCCTCTGAGGGGTCTGGAACCTGATTGTGCTGAGTTGAGGAGAACCCATTTTCTTATTAACTCAATATCCTTCGGGAATGTCTGCAGGACCATGTCCAGACCTTTGCATGGCTCATGAAGGGCAACCGAGAACCATACATGCAGGCATTCTTGAAATGTCTCTAAGATCTGTATAAAAAGATATAAATAATTTAAAAAAAATACTGTATGCATGTGATTGATGTAATTATATTACAGCTCTCTATGCAATATTTGTTTTTGTCAAAGAAGGAAAACCTGTGTAACCTTGTCGAATGAACAAAGCAATAACAGTCTTACAGAAATTATTGGTATACCACAAATTGTAATGTGTTACTTGCCCATTGAATGCACTTTTATGCATCAAAAGGGAACATGCTTACAAAAATGGACCATGAGAGATTCCATTCTATTACAATGGACATTGATGCAATGCACTATTTTTCGAGATCAAAATGCTTGAAACATTAGACGATGGTGTAGTCACTGGGGTAAATTAACATTACAATGCTCGGTACAATTGGTGGAAATAGAAAAAATAAATTGAGATCAGCAGTCGATGAATATAGAGAAGTAAATCAGTGACTTACCACCCTTACCTGGACGAACAAACAAGCCGATTCAGCAAGCAGGGGAGAAAGTATCCGGGGAACAAGTTGCACAGTGAACAGATACCTTACAGAGCACAGAGATGTTCTCCTGTAAAATGTCAAGGTGTTTATAAAGGATTAGAAAAGTGGGTGTATATGTGAATGTGTGACGTGTTTGTTGCAAGGTCTTGCAGAGGGGAGCCTGGAAACACTGGGTCTTGTGAGGACATGAGAACAATGATCAACGTGCAGAAGAGCCCTTTTGAAGTGTACATGGTATCTGGCACCTTGGCCCTGAACCACCCACCCAGCCCCCCTTGCGAGTGCATGGCCACAGGTGCAAAATGCCATTGATACTGGAGGGGGGGTGGATGGGCATAAGGCAAGCGCAAAAGGCCTGGAACACTGCTGAAGGGAGACACACTTGTTTGGATTGCCAGTGCGGGGTCTTGCAGAGGGGAGCCTGGAGACACTGGGTCTGGGAAGGCCATGAGAACAATGGTCACTGTGCAGAAGAACCCTTTTGAAGTGTGCATGGTGTTTGGAACCTTGGCCATTCCCACCCACCCAGCCCCCTTGCGTGCGCATGGCCACAGGTGCAAAATGCCATTGATACTGGAGGGGGGCTAGATGGGCATGAGGCAAGCGCAAAAGGCTTGGAACAATGCTGAAGGGAGACACACTTGTGTGAATTGGCTGGCAGGGTCTTGCAGAGGGGAGCCTGGAGACACTGGGTCTGGGGAGGCCATGAGAACAATGGTCACTGTGCAGAAGAACCCTTTTGACATGTACATGGCGTTTGGCACCTTGGCCATTCCCACCCACCCAGCCTCCTTGCGAGCGCATGGCCACAGGCGCAAAATGCCATTGATACTGGAGGGGGAATGGATGGGCATGAGGCAAGCGCAAAAGGCTTGGAACAATGCTGAAGGGAGACACACTTGTGTGAATTGGCTGGCAGGGTCTTGCAGAGGGGAGCCTGGAGACACTGGGTATGAGGAGGCCATGAGAACAATGGTCACTGTGCAGAAAAACCCTTCTGAAGTGTACATGGTGTTTGGCACCTTGCCTGTTCCCACCCACCCAGTACCGGAGTGAGCTATTATGGAGGGGGCCGTAATTTGTTGCGGACCATGTGCGCTTAAAAGGGCACCAACCATTATTTTATGTCCCTCATAAATGATTGGGCATGTTCTTGATTTACTGAATAATTGAAACAACTATTTGTAGTTGCAGCTCAGTGTGTGAAAAACCCATGTACTGTCAGCTGTCATTGGGGAATTTTGTACAAATGGCTTCAACGACACAGGCAGGTATTACTCGTCGAACACGCAATCCAAGCCTCCCATAAAGCCACCATGTAAACGAACGGTAGGACACCAGCATGTACCACCTGTGAAAGAGAAACGTGCATACTGTAACTGAATTAACCATATAAGTGTACCACCCTTACTTGAAAATGCATCTTGAATTCTATGACATGGTTACCCTTGCAAACGTTACTTCATTGATAAA
This sequence comes from Ambystoma mexicanum, assembly GCF_040938575.1. Classification (NCBI taxonomy): domain Eukaryota; kingdom Metazoa; phylum Chordata; class Amphibia; order Caudata; family Ambystomatidae; genus Ambystoma; species Ambystoma mexicanum. Next base: position 801,822,021 of record NC_090928.1, read on the forward strand.
TGAATTTGGCATTTGAAGTCTAGACACATTCCAAAAGTGAACACCCATTCAATCCATAACAGATTGGGTCACAGAGAAATATTGTTTCTTAGTTGAAAGTGAAACACATAAGCGGTGAACACTCCGATTTGCACAAAGCGAGCAAAATATATCCAATTTGAAGATTAAATTCATTTGTCAGTGATCGATCAAAGTTACGACAATGTAGGAGACAAACATGAAATGTTAGTCGTCTCAGTGGTCAAAATGACGTCACACCTAGAGTATACTTACACCTTACTTTGATTGCGAGGGCGAACTGGTGTGCGAAGTTTGTGCATAAGAACCATCATAATCCTCAACATGGACCTTGTGAGGCAGGCTGCCCTGAAGTCATGCAGCTCGGTAATGCATAGCGGATGTGTGTCTTCTTCTGATATGTAGACCAAGCATGTAGAGTTTTCTTTGCAGCAGCAGTTATCCAACTTGGTTGGCATGACCTCACATCGATTGCAGGTACACCACGTAGAAACATCTTCCATGCGACTAAGCTCAGGCTCATTCTCCGGTGATTCATCTTCCCAACTATCGCTCGATTCCCCATTGTTTCTGCATATTTCTCTTTCAATTACTTCCTCCTCAGAATACTCCGGTTTGTACTGGTAGGGCTGTATTGTTGCCATCGTACCACCCATTTTTAAATAAAACGCAAATAAAAATTGAAATCAATAGTAATGCTAGTGTAATTATCTGTTTGCATGGCCTTTGTGCTAAGAAAGTAGCTAAACAGAGCAGCGACGAGTCACAGACAATCCAAAAAAAAGACAGTGAAACAATTGAAAAAGCTAATCTGATGTTGTCTGGTGAGAAGCGGTCAGTGCATACTTATTGAGGAAAGAGGCGTCCAGCCATTCCCATGGAGACATGTCAATAGCTTGCACACAGAGAACCTTGACACAAGACGTGCATTGGATTTGTGAAAAAGGGGGGAAGAGTCTGGTGATGTCAGCTTCAGGGGCGGGTGACATGATTTAGTGCCAGGAAGCGATGCAGCAACGGATGAGATTAGCAAAAGATGGCTGTGCATGTGTAAAAGTGAGGGAAACTAAGGTAAGATGCATAGGAAAGTGTTTTACAATCGATCACAGTGTGCTGAAAAACACATGCCCGAACGATCGGGACAATAACATTTTTGAGCGCTCTATCACTTTAATATGGACAAAGGAAGTAGAGAAGGCATTCACCAAAAAATGTAGGCCTTGGAAAGTGCACCTGTTCTCAGGCGCCCTGATTACTAAAAGCTATTTCTTCTATATTGTCATTAGAAATAAGGTTATGCATAAGCAGTGTTGGCACATAAACATGGGCACAAACACTGCCAGATCGAATATTACAGTACAATACCACATCATGAATCACCAGTGGCTGTGCTTGCAATCCAGAGCTCTGAAAACACAGTGCTAGGGTGACCCCCCTGTTGTAGCAATACTACACACAGTCAAAGTAGTGCTACTTAAAAATAAAATTCAGCATTTATCCACATCTAGACTTATGAATTAATACTGATGAATTCAGCCAGTGCCACCCAGTTTTCAGCCAGTGGTAAGTTCAGCATCATTACTGCTGTTCCTTGTGAATGGAGAACTTTATGACTGCCTCCTAACAACAGCAGTGCTAATTACACCATGGAATATTTACTCAAAATCTCATTGCAAAATGCAGACTATGAATGTTAAGTGGTTGTTGCCTGTATGAAGAATGATAAAATGGAGTTAAAACCCATCTATGCAGTATACACTACAATTACAGTGGTAGAGTGTGGGCAGTTGACAGATCAAGTGGTTGAGCTATGTGCACTAATTTGAGCAGGTACTATAGCAAAGGACAAGCAGGTGAATATTTTCACGGACTCCCTTTATGTGTATGGATAGTACATGACTATGGAAGTCTGTGGTAGGAAAGAGGTTTTCTGAAGGCAGCCACGACTCCAATAAAAAAATATCTTATGAATTCCCTTTCACAATCGGTAATGTTTCCAAAATAAATACTGATAAAAAAAGTGCTGCACACCAAACCCCCAGAGATAAATAACATCTGTTAATTGAATGCTGTCACAGTTGAAACAGCAAGAAAGATTGTTCTTTGTCTTGGAATCTTGGATGAGCAATATATGCCACAAAGACAAGTGAAGTCTACAAGCAACAACTACAGAGGCAATTCAATATTATTTCACACAAGTGCTGCCTACGCTCAGAAAGGGTGAATGCCAGCACATAACAAGAAAGAATGATATGCTACAGGTTTTCAACAAATTGTAGAACAATTAATCCATCTGTGTTTGACTTGCCAACAGAAAAACATAGGGAGATCAGCAAATGTGGATCTGGGCTCACACTGCAATTTAATCCAAATGCCAAAAGTGGCAAGTCGTGAGTTTGTGATAGCTGTGGTTGATGTGTTATCAAAATGGATAAAGGAATTTCAAACAGATAAAGCATATAGCCAGGCTGTTGTGAAGTCTGTGATACATTACTTTATAAATGGGTTGAGGGTTTCCAGGGCGAATCAATAGCAATGAAGGGACATACTTTTTTTGGTAAGCTTGCACAGGAGCTGCGCAAAATACGAAATATATCTCAATTTTTCTTATCACCCACAATCAGCAAGGTTGTTGGAGAAATATGATAGCATTCTGAAAACTAAGGTCTATAGAATATGTGCAGAAACAAGTGTAATTTGTTGCTGAATACGCTACCGCTCCACCCCAAATGAGCATTCCGGGCACAGTTAACAGCATTACATGATTGAGTCCCCCTTAGATATTTACTGTCAGGCCCATGCATCTGCCAGTGCCTTTGTGCAGTTAATAGATGACAAACTAGTATTACTGTAAAAAATAAGTGACAGTTGTTAAATTTGTATATCAGAAGGTGGAAGGGACACCATTGAAGGGGCCAGAAGGAGTGTGTCATTTTTTCAACTTGGCTACATTGTTTTTGTGAAGCACCTTTGCATAATGAATTGCCTGGAAAACAGGTTGTCTGTCTGTATGAAGTATTGTTAACCACAGACACCATACTATGTGTTAGGTTGTCCCGATCTGGCCCAATGAAAATAACTATAAAGCCACAACACCACCAATCCGTGCAACATATGCTGGGTCTAACATTTCTGCTAGCTAGGGGATTGCTTGTATACATCTCTACTTTTTTTTGTATTTTGTATTTTATTTTATATAGCACCTTACTCCAAAGTGCTATACATAAGAACAGAAAACAGTACAAATAATGAAGTAAATATTTAAAGTATTTCAGCAATTGCAAAATCCTCATTAACCAAATAAGAGAAGGTGGGATCGTAGAGAGACCCGAAAAGATGACTAGACAGTAATAGAAGGGAGAGAGAGAGGGAGAGCATTCCAGTTTAAAGGTGCTAGATGAGAAAAAGACTGAAAGTGATATTGAGCCCAAGGGGGACGGGCGACTACAAGACCATAATGAGAAGCAGACTGAAGAGAGCGAGAGGTAAGATACAAAGAAACAAGTGAAGAAAGATAAGGATGAGCAAGACCATAAAGAGCGTTAAAAAGTAGGCATAAGAAATTGAACTTTAAACAGTGATGAAAAGAGAGCCCTCTGAGTTGAACAAAAAAACAGGAAATAGAATGATGAGGAGTCAATAGACAAAGGACACAAATAGAAGCGTGGAATACAGATTTAAGCAGGACTAAACCAGATGTAGGAAGTTTGAAGAGTACAGAAGAACAGTAAAAAAGATGTGAAAACTGCAATTCAGTTGAAAGGGCATACATAGGACCTTCATGCCTGAAAAGGATATGCTAAAACTTGCAAAAGGAATTGCACATGTAATGACCACAAGATTATAAACTAGCCATTGTGGAAAAATCACTCCATTGTGGTTTGGCGGGCCGTGGGGGATTGTAGGACTGCTACTTGGTAACGTGGGATTACATTTCTGGTCGACAATGATATCCCTGTTCTTCAAATGAATACACATACCTAAAATGTACAGCAACTGTATGTATCAATAAAGGTCTATCAGGCATACATTTGTTCCTATTAATCATCAACCCCTGATCCCCTGCTCGATTTATGCTGACTGACCCCATTTCCTAATGTCTGCGGCCCCCACAATCTAAGCTTACCACTGCCATTTTGCCCTTATGGTTGACTCAGGCTCGGCCCACCTGCCTCACATGGTTTTGCCCACATCATTAGAACACTTTCTTAACGTTACCATGCCTCTCTCCCCAAGCATATCATTGACATTGCCATGCTTTTAAATCTGTCTGCCAAACTCTGACCGTGCACTACTGTATATCTGTAATCACGCTCCACTTTTACACAACCAATGTCTGGCTACTTAGCTGCTACTACATATTGTATTACCTTTGCCTATATGACTTGTAACGTACAAGCCAAGCAGGGAAGGCCGTAAGGAAAGGCCTCCGGTGCTCTTTGCAGCTCCGCTGCGAGCACAAAGCATCCCCGACCAGCTGTGTGCTCGATCTGATGCTTTGATTCACTTCGGAGCGGCCGCGTGTTCCCCTTCATCCACGCTGCAGGCCGCGTGCACCGAAGCCCCAGACAAGATGGCCCCCGTCTCCATGGCAGCACAATCAACAAAATGTGCTTTGGAAATCACCGCCGCGGGCCCGTGTCCCGATTCGCTGCCTCACCCCGCCCGCCCCTCCCCTCCTGCTTTAAATGGAGGTGGAGAGGGCCGAGAGGCGAAGCCGAGCAGGGAAGGCCGTAAGGAAAGGCCTCCGGTGCTCTTTGCAGCTCCCCTGCGAGCACAAAGCATCCCCGACCAGCTGTGTGCTCGATTAGCTGCTTTGATTCACTTCGGAGCGGCCGCGTGTTCCCCTTCATCCACGCTGCAGGCCGCGTGCACCGAAGCCCCAGACAAGATGGCCCCCGTCTCCATGGCAGCACAATCAACAAAATGTGCTTTAGAAATCACCGCCGCGGGCCCGTGCCCCGATTCGCTGCCTCACCCGGCCCGCCCCTCCCCTCCTGCTTTAAATGGAGGGGGAGAGGGCCGAGAGGCGAAGCCGAGCAGGGAAGGCCGTAAGGAAAGGCCTCCGGTGCTCTTTGCAGCTCCGCTGCGAGCACAAAACATCCCCGACCAGCTGTGTGCTCGATCAGCTGCTTTGATTCACTTTGGAGCGGCCGCGTGTTCCCCTTCATCCACGCTGCAGGCCGCGTGCACCGAAGCCCCAGACAAGATGGCCCCCGTCTCCATGGCAGCACAATCAACAAGATGTGCTTTGGAAATCACTGCCGCGGGCCCGTGTCCCGATTCGCTGCCTCACCCCGCCCGCCCCTCCTCTCCTGTTTTAAATGGAGGGGGAGAGGGCCGAGAGGCGAAGCCGAGCAGGGAAGGCCGTAAGGAAAGGCCTCCGGTGCTCTTTGCAGCTCTTCGCTGCTCGTCTGCCGTCTGCCCAATGCCCTTGCAGCACCTACAAGGTAAGAAGCACCACTCTAGCAAGCTTCTCTCTGAACCATGTCTCGCCTTAAGACTTCTCAGGTTGGGCACCCGTACTCAGGAAGCAGCCCGCAGCTCGCACCCCACCCCAACGAGCACCCGTAATACACGGCTATGCTCGCGTACCACAAAAACCTCTATATGTGCCGAAAAGGCCAGACTCCAGCGCACAACCCTGAAGGCTGTATCCTCCAACGATATTACAATTACAGCAACCAACAAAGTACTTTACCCGCATCACAACTGTCATACACACTACAAACACAATTAATCCTGCGCCCACCACCACCCCTAGTATGAAATCTGCGTTGTGCAAATCTTCTACCACCATTTTGAATTCTATTGTGCCAAATGCTATGCCACTTGTGTCCACCACCCATGAAAATGAGCCCCCCAGTGTAAAATCTGTGTTGTGCAAATCTTCTACCACCATTTTGAATTCTATTGTGCCAAATGCTATGCCACTTGTGTCCACCACCCATGAAAATGAGCCCCCCAGTGTAAAATCTGTGTTGTGCAAATCTTCTACCACCATTTTGAATTCTATTGTGCCAAATGCTATGCCACTTGTGTCCACCACCCATGAAAATGAGCCCCCCAGTGTAAAATCTGTGTTGTGCAAATCTTCTACCACCATTTTGAATTCTATTGTGCCAAATGCTATGCCACTTGTGTCCACCACCCATGAAAATGAGCCCCCCAGTGCAAAATCTGTGATGGGCACCGCCCACAACACGCTCGATGCACCTAGCCTCTCCATACCACCATCTCTCATCACGAGCTCCCCCACAGCCACTACTGAACCCCACCTGAAATGTGCCATGATTAACGCTAGATCCGTCAATGCCCATGCCCTAGACATCCACGACCTCCTAACCTCCCAAGACCTAGATCTACTTATGATCTCAGAAACTTGGCTACATGAGGCCTCTGGCCCTGCGCTCTCACTCGCCCTACCTCCTGGCTATTCCATTACTAGACAAGACCGCCTCTCCAAAGGTGGAGGTGTAGCAATTATCGCCAGAGACTACCTCTCTGTCAGAAAGGTAGAGAAATCCCTGAACAACAACAGCGACTATCTCCAAGTCAAAAGAACCCTCTCCCCCCACTGCACAATTACTGTGCACACCATATACCGCCCATCAGGCCCAACAGGAGACTTTCAAGCTTCTCTCATCCACCTCCTCTCGGACAACCTCAAAAAGCAATCTAAAGCCATTCTCTTGGGGGATGTCAACCTAGGGCTCCGGGATAGTAAGGACGCAGCAGCAACATCCCTCGACTCTGCCCTCAAGGCGCTAGGGTACAAGAACAACATACTTAGCCCAACTCACACCCAAGGCAGAACTCTGGACTGGATAGCACAGCACAACTGTCCACTCATCATCACTGGAAACACTCCAGTGGTCAATGGACCCCATGGTCTGATCACCACACTATCACCTTCAGCATCCCCACCGCTAGTTCACCAGCTACCCTTTCACCCCAACCACTCCCTCCCTGCCTCGCCAGAAGCTCCCGCCAACTCACTAAGGAGAGATTACTGCCCTTCCTCCAAGGCCCAGCCTTCAGACCTATGATACTGCCATCAAAGCAGCCATCAACACCATTGCCCCACTCAAACCTCGAAATTCCAAACCCACTGCTCATTCCAATTCTTGGTTCACGCCGGACCTACTCTCACTCCGCAACGAGAAAAAAGCCACACTCACACAGTGGCAAAAGTCCCACTCCGAAAAAGATAAGATGATCTTCAAAGCCCTCTCCACCAAATACAAAAAGCCAATCACCCAAGCCAAAGCCAAATCCTTTGAATCCAGAATCTCGGAAGCCCAATCCAGCACTAAAGAAATATTCGCCATTTTCAGAGAACTCGAAACACCCACTCCCGCCCCCCAGAATTTCACCAAAGACAAAGACTGGTGTGATGGAATACAGAAGTCCATGCAATCCAAAATTAGCCTCCTCAAAAACAAAATACTAGCCACTAAACAAGCCCTACCGAGTAAGCACATCCCAGTCCCACCGCCTGCCCCTGATCCCCCCCTACCCTTCTCCTTCAAACCCATTCAGGAAAAAGACGTCATCAACATAATGAGGAACATTAAACCCTCTAAATGCAAAGGTGATGCTTGCCCAGCCTCCATTATCAAAGACTGCGCAGAACCGCTAGCTCCCTTCCTAACAGCCTTTGTAAATGCCTTCTTTACCACAGGGATAGTCCCTGCCTCCCTCAAGGAAGCCTGGGTCCGCCCTCTTCTAAAGAAGCCAGCGCTCGATCCCACCTCCTCCAATAACTACAGACCCATCACCACTGTCCCGTTCCTCCTCAAAATATTGGACAAAGCAGCCTACCTGCAGGTTCAACACTTCCTTGAAGAGAACAAACTCCTTGGTCTCCGCCAATCTGGCTTCCGCCCAAGACACGGAACAGAAACCGCCCTACTTGACTTGAAAAACCAGATGGACGATGCGAGAGACTTGGGCAAACCTGCACTTCTCCTACTCCTAGACCTCTCAGCGGCTTTCGACCTTGTGGATCATGGCATCCTATGCCACCACCTCACCACCACGGCCAAATTCTCCCCTGAGGCCACAGCATGGGTCACCTCCTTCTTACAAGACAGAACCATGCAAGTATTCTCCGACTTAGCCGCCGCATCACCAACCATTATACTCTGTGGGGTGCCCCAAGGCTCCTGCCTCTCCCCCACGCTATACAACATTTTTACACGCCCCCTCTTCCTCATCCTCGACGCCATGGGCATCTCATACACCAACTACGCCGACGACACACAAATCCTCATCACTCTCACAGGCAACTACAACTACAACGCGCCTTGAAACACCTGTGTATAGGCGCGTTACAAATGCCATATCATATCATATCATAACACTGACTCCCTGGCCCTCAACAACCTTTACAATACCATCCAAGCCTGGATGGCAGACAATGGTCTATGCCTCAACACTGACAAGACGGAACTCCTACTGGTAGGCTCTCCCGACACCCTAAAAAATCTAGATGCCCAATTCAGTCACTTCACCATTGATTCCATTAAAATTCCAGTCTCCGACTCTGTCAAAACCCTGGGAGTTTATCTGGATTCTAGCCTATCCATGGACAGACAAATCATTGCAATTGCCTCTGCAGCGGCTTATCATGCCAAACTTATCAATGCAGTCAGACCATTTCTCTCCAAAGAGAACTGCACTAACATAGCCAGAGCCATCACCGGCTCTAGGCTAGACTACTGTAACGTACTCTTTCTAGGAACCTCTAAAAAAAACCTAGAGAGACTACAAGTAATACAGAACAACGCGCTCTGGGCAGCCCAAGGTATTGCAAAAAGAGAACACATCTCTGAGGCCAGAAAACTAGCCCACTGGCTCCCAATAAAAGAAAGGATACTATTCAAAGCCCTGACATTGACCCACAAGTGCATCCACCTTACTGCGCCTGCATACCTTTCACAAAGGATACACCCTGTCTCCTCCACCAGGCCAACCAGATCACCCTACACCAACATGCTCTCAGTCCCTCTAGTAAAAAAAGTAAAAGCGGGCGGATCCAGCTTCCCTTACCTGGCGCCCGCGCACTGGAATGCCCTACCACACACTATCCGTGGAGAGGCCTCCCTCACCACCTTCCGCAAAACGGTGAAGACTACCCTGTTCACTTAAGGCTAGACATACTAGCACGATTACCCCATGTACATTGTATCATATGATCAAAAGCAATATTTGTAACAACAGTACGTCATCCTGCAACATTTACAATGTGTCAACATCCACTATCCTACCTGTACCATGTAACTAAGTTCATTGCAAGTAACAGCGCCTCAATGCCCCTGGGCTGCTTGTGCGCTATATAAATGTAAATAAATAAATAAATAAATAAAGTACTGTCTCATTTATGTCTGCAAACGTACCTGTAGAAGCTCTTTACTGAGCCATATTATATATCAGACAACTCGCCTTGCTGCCGATTTAATTAACTCTCAACGGCTCAGTCGTTTCCACACAATGTACCATTGCTATTTGCTTGCTCTGTAATGGAATGTTACCTAAGGTCACCTGTAAAGCCTACCAAATTAAATTAGCCCTTCCTGCCTATAGTTGGCCAACAAATATCTTTGAAGTTGCTTGTCTGTAAGAAGCCTTTGGCGGCCTGGTGATGAATCTACGAGATTTGTTACCTAATGAATGAAAACCTAATACTGCAAAGACTCTTATGACACCTTTAACTCTAGTTCCCTTTCACTCACTGCAATATATACAGCCCACACTGTTAGCCAGATGTATGAGCCCTTACACTACCTACGACCGAAACACCTCTGTACTACAACATCCACTCATACTGGAGCTCAGTCAGTTAGGGCTATGTTAAAGCTTACTTTGATACTAGTTTGTTCCATTGTCCTCAGTATCATTTTAATCATGGCCTCAGATCCTTCTACTGCCATCACCTCCCAACCTATGATACCCAAGTCCAAATTATTGTCTTTAATTAGCTGTGAGACATACTGATCTGACAATATTGCTGCAACTACAGTCCGTACTTGCAAGCAAAAAAACCTTAGACTCAGAACAAGGACAAAAAATGACATCCTGCCTCCAAATGATAGACTAATGTCCTATCCCAGAAGCCTGATAAACCTCCCCAGTAGCTCTACTGCCACAAATCCAGCTGCTGAAATCACGCCTACACACAGATTCAAACTAAAAGAACTAACTCATGTAGACTTAGGCGTAAACATGCTCAAATTACTATGAATGACAAAAGGAGTAACATACCCACACAAATTGAAGGGGCCTTAATCAACGCTAGATCCCTCCTGGCCCACGCACTGGTAATCTCGGACCTCATCATAGCCAATGACCAAGATTTTATAGCCATAACAGAAACCTGGCTACACCCTGCAGCCGGTCCATCATGAGCCTGAATTTAGCGGACGGCTATGCAACTATCAGAAAGGATAGAACTAATGCAAGAGGTGGAGGTGTAGCCTTCATTTCCAAATTAAACCTGAACATCAGAGAAATATCAAATATCCCATTCACAATCGGGAGAACTCTTGTCCACCAAAATCGCCATTTCTGACACCACCTCACACAACCTGCATCTCATTTATAGACCGCCAGGTCCCATTTCCTCCTTTGACGGGGATGTAGCCACCCTACTAACTACGGACATTAAACATACAGTTAAAGTAATCATCCTTGGAGACTTCAAACTAGGTCTTCATGATAGTGCGGACACGCAAGCTGCCTCCTTGGAGAACACTATTGAATCACACGGATGCACTCTACGATCTTCTGGCCCAACCCATGCCAAAGGTTGAACGCTCGATTGGCTTGCTGACCATAACTGCTTTACAGATATTTCTAACAATATTCCCTGCTCTTGGTCAGACCACAACATTATTCTTTTCTCAATCAACCCTAGTCCAGAGTTTAAACTTCCAATGAAGATGGTTCAGGTGACCCAAGCCTGCAACATGTGCAACATCATGCCTAATAGCATCCTACTGCTGATCCCGCAGCTCACTACATACACTGAAATGCAAGCCGACCCTGCCTCCATGGTTTCCAACTACAATCAAGCTATGGAATTAGCATTAAATGCGGTGGCCCCACTGGGAAACTGCAAAGCTAAAACTAAAGCACATCTCAATCATTGGCTCACCACTGAACTTAGAGATCTATGCAGCAAAAAAAGAAATGCAGAAAATAATTGGAGAAAAAACCCATCAATCACAAAGTTTTCACCTGCATAGCTTCTGACTAAAGAAAAGCTACCCCGCAGGCCAAAAGCATACAACGCGCACATTGAAAATGGCAACTCCAGCCCTAAAGAGCTCTTCTCACTTCTTAAAGAATTAGAAACCTCTTCACAAACTCCTGACCTTTGCATTAAAGATCAAGCTTGGTGTGCAGATATACAAAAGGCCCTTATGTATAAAATCACATCCCTCCAACTCAAAATAAATAACACAAAGTTGAAATTCAACTCACCCCTGCAACTCATAACCAAACTTGACACACCCAAACCTTTGCCTGAATTTGAATTCTCCATATTACAATAGAGGAATACACAAAAATCATAAAAGGCCTCAAACCCTCATGGTGTCCAGGCGACATCTCTCCTGCGACCCTAATCAAAGACTGTGCAGATAACCTGGCGCCCTTCATCACTTCACTTATAAACAATTCATTTGCATCCAATAAAGTTCCAGACAACCTCAAGGAAGCCTGGCTAATGCCTCTCTTGAAAAAAACATCCCTTGACCCAAATGTACCTACTAATTACCGGCCTATCACGACAGTTTCAATCTTCCAAAAAATTCTGGATAGGGAGTGTATGTCCAGATTCAAAAATACTTAGAAACACACCATCTACTGGGCCTCTGTCAATCAGTTTTCCGTCCTGGCCACGGAACTGAAACCACCCTGGTGGACCTCAAAGCTCAAATGGATCTGATCAGAGATAAAGGCGACTTAGCCATCCTTCGCATCCTGGATATGTCTGCGGCATTTGATCTGGTAAATCACAACATCTTATGCTGCCACCTAGCCTGCGATGTACACTTCTCCAATAACGCTATAGCCTGGATTAAATAATTCCTATCCAACGGAACGATGACAGTCTCCTCTTCGTCATCAGCTGCTAGCCCTACACCTGTCACCTGTGGTGTGTCACAAGGCTCATGCGTTTCCCCCACTATGTACAACGCATTTACGTAGCCTCTCTTTGATAAACTGGACTATTTGGGTGTCACATATACAAACTATGCAGACGACACCCAAATACTTATCCCAATTGCAGGAGACTACATCTCTGACTTGAACGCCCTGAATGCCATCTACCACACAATCCAATTATGGATGGCCCAGAATGAGTTATGTTCTAATGACGATAAGACGGAGATTCTCATCCTGGGCAGCCAAGCCAAACACAAAAGCATCTCCCCATTATACTGATCCTTTAACATAGATGGAAATATCATCCATACTGCCCAAGAAGTTAAGACATTAGGAGTCTATCTCGATTCCTCACTTACCCTTACAAGGCAAGTCAATGCTATCACATCAGCATCTTCCTACACAGCCAAACTTATCACGGCCTGCAGACCGTATCTCAATGTAGATAACGGTATCACCCTGGCAAGAGCACTAATCCTCTCCAGGATCGACTACTGCAATGCCATCTTTGCAGGATCCTCATCCAAAAATATCCAGAAACTTCAAATAGTGCAGAAAAATGTCATAAGAGCAGCACTAAATATCCCTAAATCAGAACGTATCTCCATAACCAGAAGAAATATTCATTGACTCCTAGTGAAGGACTGCATCAAATTCAAAATAAGTACGCTGACTCACAAATGCCTCTCCAATACTTCACCATGTTATTTTGCTAGCATGATATCTAGAAACCAATCCTCCAGACCTACCCGCTCTGCCTACTCCGGTCAATTAACCGTGCCGAGATTTAAAAGACAAAGAGCAGGAGGATCAAGCTTCCTTGTGGTTGCAGAGAACTACTGGAATGCCCTCCCTCTTCAGATAAAATTGGACCCTGCCCTACTCTCGTTCCGCAAACAAATAAAAACCTGGCTCTTTACTCAGGACACCAAGGTACCCTCTCCCTCCTGCAAGCAATCAGGATTATCCTGCATCTCTCCATCTGGGGAGTAACTCACATGACATACACCACCTGCAAGCCACCTTAAGGCCTGTAACCATACTCTTAAGGTGCCGTAACTTGTAACCATGATAATAAAATTGTTGCGCCCAGCCGACTGAGAGTGGCTATGTTATTCTCTAACCATATACTTAAGGATGCCTCACATATGATCTGCATTACTGTAACCAATCTCTTAAGCCTGTTGAACCTGTAACCACAAGCTCTGCATTAACTGTAACCATAGTCTTAAATCTGCCACAACAGTAACCAATCTCTCAAGCCTGTTGAACCTGTAACCATATTCTTAAGTCTGATGCGCCCAGTTGCTTGAGGGTTAGGTGCACCTTACAAATGTTTAAATAAAATAAATACAATAAACCATAGCTACAAACATATTGGGGAAGATATGTATTTATTCAGGATCCAGATGTTAAATTTGTTTTCAAAATAAGGATACACAATGACACATCAATCTTACTCATCATATTTGTTTTGACCTTGCCTTATGGTGATTTCCATTAACAGAGCATACCATATACATGTGTGCTTGTCTGTTTTTGTTATGCATTCAACAGCAAGACATGTTGCTATCTAGGGCAAGTGTACACTCAGTATAACATTTAGAAGGAAGCTGTGAAAACACTTTATCCAATACCCTGCTAAAACGCTCACCAAGATAAACAAACTTGAATTTCCCTTAAATGTCTTCTTGTAACCTGCAGAAGCCTTAGTCAAGCAGACAGAGCACATCTCTTTGGAGGTTATGCAAAGCATCAGACACATAGTATGCAAAGCATCAGACACATAGTATGGCACTTCACTATATTGAATACATGATTGCCCATGCCATATTATCAAACATAGAGTGCTTTACAGGTATTAGGTAAGTTTATTATTATATACAGATGCATGTACACAATTCATGTTGAGTAGGAAAAGTAATGCCCAGGAAAAGTCAGTAAAGTAATATATTTTAACCAGGCCCCTCCAGATATAGAGGGAAACAACATGCAGTCAGAAAATAAAAGTTCTCCCATGAAGGCATTACTTTAAAGCTACTTGTATAAACCCTCAATTCAATGTGCATCCAAGCTCTCAGACCCACATTTGATTTGATCTCCAAATATAGCATCATGTTGTTCTGGTGAAAGTCAAGTCTTATAATCCAGCAGATGTGCTTGTTCCTCATGTACTTTACTTCTTGCCCAAAACCATTCTTGTCACTGCAATAGCAAGACTTCCTCACAAACACTACGTGTGTCCTGAGGCAGTATAGGTAGCTGGTGTAGTGGTTGGCAGCATTTCTGGTTCCTCTTTAATGATGCAGAAGGGTTCCCTCGGTACTGCAAGCTAGACCCTCTGGTTTTCACGTTATCATGGACGTTTCTGACAGATGTTGTTATCTGTTGTGACACTATGAGGTCTGGATTCTGATGGACTTGCCTTATCATTTCAGAATTTGTGCAAGTCTCAGAGCCATGCTTCTTGGATCAGAGGTTCTATGGAGCATGCATCTTTGCTGGTCCTGCTAGCTGCTGTCAGGTCATGGGAAGTGTGTATCATTTGGGATTACTCTCTTTCTCATAGATAAGGATGGTGTGAATAAGCAGTGATAGAACTCAGCCTTGAGATGGGTTCTTGTAAGATCTGAAGTCCATTGAGCTCTCATGATTCATATTTGCTTCTTCTTCTTCTGTAATGGGCCCAACCCTAAGGGTGACTTCTTTTTATGGACCATAGATGGGTTCAACTGCCAAGGCTAAATAGGGATTTTATGATATTTTCATCGAATCAGGTCCCAGTTACTAGGGAGAGGGTTGCCACATTGAAATTCTACTGCTATGTTCCTCAAATGCGGAATCCTTCAAAGAAACTAGACATTATTTGGTGATTAGAGAAGATCTTGCACTGGTTCAGCAATAAGATGCCTTGACAATTTATTTCAACGTATGTGTCTCATTCAGTCAAACAGTATGTTGTACTGACTAATGCTTGGGATAAGTATAAGGTTGAGTAGCAGCTAAACTGCCTATTCAGCCCCCACACTTCTACAATACAATAGTGATGCCAATCATAAAGGTAAAACAGGCACAGTCAATAGAAGTACATCATTCACCTTTTCTGGTAATGCGGGCTGAGGAAAGGCTAAAATCTTTGAAGTGGTATGAATGTAAGTCAAACCTCAAAGTACAACAATCCTAAAATAAAGGAATATCCATGGTTCTTTACAAATATATATATACTTTAATTAAACACTCCAATGTACAAATAACTATACAAACATTATAAAAACCTGCACCTATAAAGTAAAGACAGATAAATGCAATACGTAATGGTGTAACAGTCTACATTTTTAGCAGGGTGGAAAACACACAAGGAATGCAATAAGGAATAAAAAAAAAGGAAATGTATTTAATGGAAAAAGGTTAGTCAATCTATATGTCCCCAAAATGTGCCAGAGGGGACAGGGACAGTTCAAAGTACAGTAACCCAATTTTCGACAGTTCGACAGCATTGAACCAGGCTTTGAGCTTTACTGCAGTGCAGACCATACAAGGTTTGGGTGAGGCAAGTCATGCTGTTCCAAGGTCGTGGGCTGACGTATAGTCGGTTCAAATCAGGAGCTTGGTGCAGCATTCTGGTTATTCAGTTTGGGTGGCTTACCAGAGTTGGTTTGAGTGCCAAGTTGGTTTCATGACTTTGGTAATCACTGGCTCAGGGTGAAGAGTGACATGATGCTCCTAGAGTCGAGGTATGTCGGTTTGATGTAGTAACCTTGGCGATGCAATGCAGGATTCAAAGAGTCAGCAGTTCAAGTTGTTCTGCAGCAGCAAGTTGGTTTTTCAAGCTCAACAGGTGATGTGCTCCTCTTGACACAATGTAACAGTGAACAGGTTTGATTGGATCAAAGCGGCAGTGGTTTGAGGATTAGCACAGTGCCAAAAGCAGCACCAGCCATTCCCTCTTTTTTGAGTGTGGTAGACACAGTTCAAATGCAGTTCTATCGGTTTGATGAGGCAGTACAGGGATCCAAGATGATCTGGAACTCCATATACTGTTCGACACAGGAAGAAGCTCTTGGAGACCATAAATCCTTTCATGTTTTGCTCTCCAGCCTAGAGAGGTTTTATGCAGAGTTGAAGGTCCTGGTACTCAGCAAGATAAGGAGTGAACATTCCACAGGTGACTGGACAAAAGCAAACCTGCTTTCAGGGGTCAATCTCTGCCCTTTCGACAAGTGGCCTTCTTGCATCATATTCAAAGTGCTTTGTGCTAGCGGAAGTGAAGGGGATAGGGAGTAATGTGATCTACAGAGAAAAGAGAAATGGTGGAATCCTTCCCCACTTGTGCTGTGCTCTCATTGGCTACACTAACTCTGCCCACTTTCCAGAACCATTGCATCAAAGACCCTTTGATATGCAACACCCTGGTGTGATGGTAGTCCTTTTGTGTAGGGTGTGCCCTTTGATTCCTGATTCCTAGGACAGCTCCTGCTGAGGTGCTGCCTTGCTGGATAGAGGTTTACCCTACTTCACAAAGGTTCAAAAGTATTCAGCTCCACTGGCTCTGGTCCTACTGGATGCAGCATAGACAGCCATCTCGGGCAAACACACACACCCTGTCAGTGCATGGCCTGGCTCACAGTGTTACCACATGTAGGGATACAGATTCAAAAGTGGGTTTAATATTTCTTACAAATACCAGCCACTGTTCCCCAAACTCAGGTATGATTTATGCATAAAGATTATAACTGCTACGCATGTGGACATTTCTTATAACTACGGTATCTGGGAACAGAGTTGCATATTTTAAATGCAGCTCGTGCACTGAAGTGAGTTGGCTGCCACTGCAGCCGTCAACATGGCATCTGTGACCTATGAACCTGCTCTGTGCCAATGGAGAGCATGCACTGCTGAGCAGGATACTAATGCAGAAGGCCACAGGTCTCTACGGTGCTTTTTGTAAAGCATTTTCAAATCGGGGTCTGGTGAGCAGGACACTCTATCTGAGATCGAATTACCCACATCAATGTATTATTAGTAAAACAAAAAAAAAGCCAGTTCTTCCAAAGCCCTGCCAGATAGCAATCTTTCACATTCATGACACAATGTTAGTTGCTGGGCTTAACAATGGATTTTATGGAGGGGTTCCTGGCAGGGGTAACCCCGAAATACAAAAAACATGTATGCCATTAGAACTATATAAAGAAAAGCACAAGGAAGGCAATTACCTGGTCTCTTGATTTCGGAATTCTAAGGTAGGTGTAATTTAACAAGTCTACGTCATATCATAAAATATAGTTTCAACAGTAGACTATATTTGAAGGAAGAATGTTCCTTGTATCCACACAACAACAACAATTGCCATTAGAACTAGACATGGTTGTCTGCCACCAGTCAGTGATCCTATAACCCATAGCGCGAGAAGACAAAAGGACAAAAACTTAAGCAACTCACATTACTCTAATTGAAGGAGTTGTTTAAAAATAAGGTGTTTTATGTCACAGTACAGTTCATTACCTTTCATTCCAGAATAGGTTGTCATTCCCTATCCATGTCATAGTATTCCATCATACAATTCCATTCTATTGTCACTGTGGGTCAACCCTCAGTTGTGTGTATGTGATATTACACACATTGACATTTATTTCCTGTATGAGGATAGATTGAATTGTCCATGGTTCACAAACATACATTTAATTCCAGCCCACATCTATCACTGCTGTTTTTTTCTCATGCTTTAACCAAAAGAGTTTGACAAGCAAATCAAATTTGTATAAGACATGTGCATGCATTCACCATTTCCAGTGATAGCCATCATATTCCTGCTTCCAATTTTTATTGGAATTCTCACGTCATATCTGAAAGAAAGTGCTCAGATTCCTATTCCTGGTGTGCCACTCAACAGGATGGACATTGGTTTCTGTGCCATTGATAGTCTAAATGTTTTCCTCACAGAACATGGTTAATCCTGACAATTTAGTCGGCAGTGTTTGCCACCAATGATTATATAACTATGCAGGTATATCAAGGTGATAACTTCTCACTTACCAGAGACAAAATTGTTCAGGAAAAGGTAATTAGATTATAACATATGGAGCCACCATATGGGGATTCGAAGAAAGTGTAATATTATTAGGACCCTATGAAAGCAGGTTTTGCAAAAAATAACTCACCATATCAAAGACTTCCACTTTAATGTTATCTCCCTGAGCATGCACAATGTAACAACATCATATTTAGTTAATATGATGGCATCAAGAAATTATCACTTAGTGGATCAAAGGTGGACGGATTAAGTTGTTTAACACGCCTATCCAGGTTAGTGACTACACTCCAGAAGGAACTGATGAATCTAGATTTATTGATGCACACTGCCTGGTCCAAGGTAGCCCACATAGCATAACCAAGTGTAATATTACACTATGTGAAAAAAATCCAAGTTCATCTGAAAAAGAAAGAAGATATGCAAAATATGGAAAAATGTAGTTGTCTTCCCTGGGGTAAACCTTTCTGAACTACCAAGTGGCCATGAAACTTTAAAAGTGGGTATTTGGAGACTACACAATGGAGGAGACTACATAAATAATGCAGTAGAATATCCTGCATTTGGGGACATCGCAGCGGTCATCAGATCCAATGCAATTGATGAGCCCTACCTTGGAAGAACTGCCTTTATGGTCACTGATTGTCCCTTCCCAGGCAAATAACACTGTTTGAGAATGTAATGTAGTTTGCTCAAGTTTGTCAAAACTGATCATGACAAACTGGATTTTGTTTTCGTTTGGATATGTCTGAAAGCCACAACTGTTCCAGTTGCTCCATTAACTAAACCTTGTTCTATGTTAAGGTTGTGTTTTAGTATCAATGTGCAGAGTTTTGAGTAATATGTACAACTGAAAGTATTATTTTCATGATTTACTCTATGTTCAATTTCTTCATTGGCTTCTCCATAAATGTAGAGTTGTTCATCATTTAACTGTGATTAGAACAGTGACCAATCTTCTTTAGATTGTTTGAACTGATACATGGTGTTTCCATTTCACTAACTGCTATTTCTGCTTCATTTTGAAAGAGTGGTTATGAAAGTGGCTCTGAAAGTGGTTCTTGGCTTCCTGTAAGAGATGTTTGAGTTCCTTCAGAAGTGTCCTTATCTAGTAGTATTTCTATGTTTTCTTCTTGCTGGCGTTCATTGTTTAACATTTGTTTGTACTGTTTAAAATTGTCAGTTGTTATAAAGATTTCATTTTTCTTAAATGCAGTTTCAATTGGGTCATGGTCACCTCACAATGCTTCCTCTTTTCTCCAAGGTTTGAATGGTTGCAGTAAGGTCATGTAAGAACGTTATCTATGCTCTGCAGATTTAAATGATAATTTTACATGTTTAATTAGAGTGGGTTATGAAAGGCTTATGAGATTTCCTTCACAATTTAATACTGAGTATTTGCCCTTTGTCTAACTTGGCATAACATTATTTTTGTAGGTATAGTTTGGGGCTATGTGAGTGAGTGAGTTAGTGAAACTCATGCACCTGGTGATGGGATCATTTTGTAAATATATTTAGAGTGTAGTGAGCAGTACTGATGCATACACCCATACTGTGCTTTTTGCATGCAGAAGTCTCTGTGCAATGAAGGATGGTTTAAAAGGAGCGCAGCAATGAAGAATGAAGAAAAAAAGGGTTTCAGTGTTTTTGATAGTCCTGCTGGAGGCCCAATTGGAATGAAGGGGCTGTTGTAAAAGTATGGTAGACCCTGAATTAAATGGACCAAAATACAGATGTGTAGACATGCAATAGAATTTTCATTGTACAGGGATGCCACTAAATAGACTCAAGTTATAGATATTCACAAGAGCACCACATTGGATACAGTTGGGCTGGATCATTTCTGCAGGAGTCAAACTGTGAAGTCTTGTGTTCAAGCAAGGTATCCTTGGGAACCAGTTTGAATTTATACAAGTTGTCTGTGGTACATCTCTACCAGTACAATGTTATAACAGAAAGCTCAGAAATGTTTTGTACTGTACATGAACATTATATTGACTGACATACTAACCCCCACTCTATTGTTAGTCTGTGTATGTTTTTTAATGAGAATTGGTGTATAGAATATATTTTTGTATTATGAAACTAATAAATGAGATTTATTTTTGGATATGCTGTGTACATTATGGGTGTGTGTATGCACAGGCACCACTAAGCAAGGGAGGACAGGAGTTATAGAATGTTTTCATTACTTCCATGTAGGTGCTATGTTTCCACTATATCATATGGGCATTTTCCAAAGCAGTACTTCTGTTTGTATGGTATGTCTCAATCAGATACATTTTAAAGAAGCCTTGCCTGTTGTGTTCTTATGTGGCTATATAATCAAAGTCTTGGCTATATAATTGTGATGTCATCTTTGATGTCCTGGGTGTTAGTGTTAGCAGTGCACAGTGGTGTGGGCAGTTATGGTTGCTTAGCCTACCATAACTGTCGAATTTCAGGGTTTTTTCGATTGTACTTTGAACCATAATGCCATGTTTATAAAGTTTTTTTTTGTGAATTTCACAGGTTTTTAGTAGGCCAACTTAACCATAAAGTCCCTTTAACACATTTTTTTACTCAATTTTGCAGGTTTCCAGTAGAGCAACTTAACCATACCGTCCCTTTTGCAAAGTTTTTTTGCTAAAGATGATCGGTTTACAGTAGTGTCACGTAGCCATAATGTAAAGCAAATTCTGACTTATTTAAACACCTTGCGAAGAATACCACTTGACAATATGCTGGTGTACAGCACGGTGACGTGTCCCCGAATCCGTAAACACTTAACAGTAAGATGTTTGTGTCATGGACAATGTGTAAACAGATTTTATATTGATGTAGCAACGTCCAACTGCAACATTTGCCTTGCACAGCGCCAACACTTATTGGTAGTTAGCCATTAACAATGTAGTACACATTGCATACTTTCAGCAAAAGTTTTAGTTATCTGAAAATGACATCAGCTAAGGCAATCCCTCCTCCCCAAGAAACAGCAGCACTACTGTAATGAAGGAGCATGACAAACACTGCCCCAACCTTAGAAATAACAAAAACACAATATTTTTGCACTGGACACCCACTCCCCCATATCACTGTTTGATGCGTCTTTCCTCATTTTCGTTCGCAAATGGCCTTATTAGCTATCCTACCAAAAAAGAAAAACATCCGTTAACAAAGTAAATGTTGCATTAAGAACCACCTTTCACAGCAAACGACATAGACGCAATAAGATTTGAAAAGTATAGATGTGCAAAGCATTAATGTATGCTACGGAAAAATAGGATTTCTGGTTATAATCCAACCCACAGCGGGCCGGATTACAAAACAAAATCCTTTTTCAAGATGGCCACCATCGAAAGGAAAGGCAGTTGTTCCATACATAGCCCCTCTTTGCTTTCCATGACAGCAAGGAAAAAGCAACAGTATGTACCGTGATGCAGAACTTGTAAATAAACATACAGCGACGTATAACGTGGTACTTTACATTTCAAAATGATACACGTGATTTTAAAAGAAACCGGTAACATTTTAGAATATGGAATAGTATAGATGTGCAAAGCATTAATGTATGCTACGGAAAAATAGGATTTCTGGTTATAATCCAACCCGCAGCGGGCCGGATTACAAAACAAAATCCTTTTTCAAGATGGCCACCATCGAAAGGAAAAGCAGTTGTTCCATACATAGCCCCTCTTTGCTTTCCATGACAGCAAGGAATAAGCAACACTATGTACCGTGATGCAGAACATGTAAATAAACTTACAGCGACGTATAACGTGGTACTTTACATTTCGAAATGATACACGTGATTTTAAAAGAAAACAGTAACATTTTAGAATTTGGAAACTACTTTTATTTAACAAACAACTGTCAGAGATGAATGGACTAATTCCATTTTCAAATAATTTGTAGCAATGACTATAAGACCAACATTGAAAATGTACATGGAGAGACACATGCAGTTAATTTCACATACACAAAGTATGCGTTTTGCCGTACTGTGTGTTTGTTTGCACAGGTATTTCCAACACAGCGCCATCACCGTGGCCTTACACCACCATAAAATATATTAAGTCGCTCCTTGTCGCTAGTTCAGCATAGGGACAGAGCGGCCGTGGCCTGTCATCCCATAACATTATAATGGACAGGCACCTGGTCACCAGCAATTGCATCTGGCGTGGAAAGAAGCCCTCACTCGGCGCCTGGAAACCATGGCACACACAGTACGGCAAAATGTAGCTAGGCGGAAAATGTAAGAGAAAATCTATGTCAATACCCAACCTTTAGGAACAATTTCCAAAACAGACACAAAGATTGTGGAAAATACTACACAAATGTAAGTGGCCAAACATGACATTTTAAAGAAATATTAGAGTTGACCATGGGTACATATAATGACACCCTACAAACGCATATAAATAGCACTCGCCGTAAGGGTAAAAAAAGGACAACTACACAGTGAGATGGTCATTCAGTTATGGAGGCAGCATGAATGGACAAGCAAGAAAACATTCCATGTCGTAATGTTACACAAGACCAAAAGAACGTGCAAACTGATGCAAAGCTATGTGGGCAAGCATAACATTTCAAAGAAAAAGAAATAACGGTCACCAACGGTCACTCGAGTCATAGCCTGCAAACGCGAACAATGTACACTCTTTGTTATTGGAAGGAAAATTACAACTGCGCAAAAATATAATACTTCAGTTACATTGTCACAATTAGTGTACAGTCGTCAAAATTAAACTTACATCATCTTGATATCCTTCATTATTTTTGCCAAAGTCAGACAGCAAACTGTTCGCATCAAAGAATCTTCTTGAACTGATATTTCATGTTCCTTACAAAAGTTTTTAAAATATAACCTTATCAAATAGTATTTTTTTCCAAGCTTTCATTCCTTGCGTAGCTTTTAAAGTTTCCCTTTCGCTCAAGGTCAGAAAACAATAGCCCCTTATGAATTGACTTGGATGCGTGGGCCTACTGAGCTCGCAACCAAAAAAGCAAATCAACCGACCTTCACTCAGAAGGCAAATACATTCTCACTTTGCAACAACATATGAGCATAGTATCACGAGAACCGCTACTCCCATACGCCGCATAATCCGCTGTTTCCATCAAACACTCCAGGTGGCCGCCTCAGATTTCAAGACATAGGACGCCAGTCCAACTTCAATATTAATCTGAAACCATTGTAACACAAACGCAGGCATTGGTCACCGTGCATTGAGCACCAACTTCCACTTTACCGTATGAATTTGGTGGCAAGAAAACACCACTTTTTCAATTTTCCGCGGCCACATTCAATTCCAACATAAGTAAAGCTCACCTTCAGAAACAGTATTTCATAATTGTAAGAAGTGCATTAGTGTCTTGTATGTGTTACCAGCGATGTCCGTGTACACCAAAACATGAACAAAATATGGCAGAGAACGCAAAGAAATCTGACGCACTTCCCGCTGTTCCACAACCAATCAGTGAAAGCGCCACATGTCCGCGGACATGAGGCTACGGATTAGCCAATCGATTTCTTGTCCGCGGAGCGAACAGGGAAGTGCGACCGCGGAACGGACATAGATATCAATAATTTTTCCAGACCTACTTTTTCATTGTTTTAAAGAAAAGTACTGGATGGATTTTCACCAAATTTACAAAAGCACACTTTCGAGACCAAGCCACTGCTCCTGCTGCCAATTTGGTGAAAATCCATCCAGCGGTTTGGGCTGTAGGCGTGTGCAAAGTTTTTTCCCCATTCAGTTATTGGGAAAAAAAGACGTTTTGGGACCCCCACTATATTTTGCCCCCCCTGGACCAAACCTCACCAATCTTTGCAAAATGATTTAGAGTGGGCCATATACTTTTTTTGCAAAGTTTGGTGAGGATTCGCCCACGGAGAGCGAAGTTATAAACCGCCCAAAAGGTGCTCTTCCTATGGAAACAGCAACTTAACGATAACTACTGTGGCAGTGTTATTTATATATACTCTTGTTCAGAGGAGAATTGCCTAGCATTTCGGCGCTGGACTGCCCCTGGGCAGGACAAAGGCTGATATGCGGGGAAATTTCTTCTCTGTGAAAGGGACAGTGAGCTAAAGACTTGGTAGAGTCTCTCCCAGGGGTTATTCACCCAAGAACAGGTCATTGGGCTGTGTTCGTGCTGGTAGAGAGATTCCCAGACCCCCCTTTGTTTTGAATAAATTAATTTTGGGTTTCACCCTAAGTTAACAGGGCGATCCAGACGTGGACCCCTTGCTCACTGTTCTTAGAGAGGCAACAGTTTCACCTCACTGATGATGCCCAACAAGGCTGAAACACGTGTATGGGGTTACTGATGGTACTCTTGTTCAGAGGAGAATTGCCTAGCATTTCGGCGCTGGACTGCCCCTGGGCAGGACAAAGGCTGATATGTGGGAAATTTCTTCTCTGTGAAAGGGACAGTGAGATAAAGACTTGGTAGAGTCTCTCCCAGGGGTTATTCACCCAAGAACAGGTCATTGGGCTGTGTTCGTGCTGGTAGAGAGATTCCCAGACCCCCCTTTGTTTTGAATAAATTAACTTTGGGTTTCACCCTAAGTTAACAGGGCGATCCAGACGTGGACCCCTTGCTCACTGTTCTTAGAGAGGCAACAGTTTCACCTCACTGATGATGCCCAACAAGGCTGAAACACGTGTATGGGGTTACTGATGGTACTCTTGTTCAGAGGAGAATTGCCTAGCATTTCGGCGCTGGACGGCCCCTGGGCAGGACAAAGGCTGATATGCGGGGAAATTTCTTCTCTGTGAAAGGGACAGTGAGCTAAAGACTTGGTAGAGTCTCTCCCAGGGGTTATTCACCCAAGAACAGGTCATTGGGCTGTGTTCGTGCTGGTAGAGAGATTCCCAGACCCCCCTTTGTTTTATATATATATATATATATTCAAGGAAAAAACTTTAGTTGCAGGGACATTCAAAGTGTGCAACCACACACTGGTCTGGTTTTACCAGACGTCCATAGCGGGTCCCACAAGGGGACCAGGGAGCTAACAACGGGCCGGTCGTAATCGGGCCGTTGTTAGCTCCCGCACCCATTCCCATTGAGCCCTATGGGGGCTCGAATGGGAAAGGGGAAGGATCGGGCCCGGGTTCCCTGAAGGAGGAAATACCGGGCCCTCCATACTCGGAATGGCCCGGTATTTGCCCATTCAGAAAACCCGGACACGGTTTTGGAGGCAGCCATGCCCTTATTAAGGGCATGGCTACCTCAAAAGTCGTAATGAGGCCCTCTGACTGTTTCTAGCAGCACCTTTAATGGGTGGAGGTTGATTATGCACAACTACCACTCACAGCTACAGTAAAGATATAAGACAACATATATGTCAAAGTATGCTGCAACCCAGTATGGTCCATACCATCTCATGCAATTTTCCAAGGCTCATCATCCACATCATTGCAGGAAACTTGCACCAAATAATTTATCATAATTGATGTTCCCAAGCTTTCTGACAGAAAATTAGAAGCTCAAATGTCCAACTGGTAAGCAATACATAAAATACCAACAATTACAACTCTGAAAAGAAAATACCACAAAAAATGAAAATTCCTCTCTGAACCTCTCTGGCATTACTAAAGACTCTTTAAATAGAGTGTTCCATTGCTGTTAGTATTTGAAAACTCTGGCTGTTGCATGGATGAAAGTTGATTCTGCACAATCACTGCTCACAGCTACAGTGAAGATATAAAACCACATATGAGCCAAAAAAGGCTGCAACCCAGTATGGACCAGACCATCTTCTGCAATTTCCAATATGCATCATCCACATCATTCCAGAAGACTCATGCCAGATGATTTATCATAATTATCATAATTGATGTTCCCAAGTTTTCTGATGGAACATTAGAAGGGCCGCGTCTTAGTGTTTTCTTGCTCAATATTAGACAAATTCAAATGTTCAACTGGTGACGAAAATATAAAATAACAAAAATGATAATTCTAAAAAGACAATGCCACAAAAAATGAAGCTGCCTCCCTGAACCTCTCTAGCATGTCTAATAACTCTTCAAATAGAGTGTTCCAATGCTGCAGATATTTGTAACAAAACATTACAAGGTCCACATCTTACTCTTTTCTTGCACAATGTGCACTGAACATCCTGTGCCTCCCTTTTAAAGCATGGCCTATTATCTGTGCACAGGAATATACTGTAAAAAGGCATCACTACTCCGGCTGTTCTCCAACCAAATAAAGACACTACTATTACTCCAGTATAATGGGCCACAGTCCTAATAGCAAAAAGACCTAGCCAAGGGAGCATTCCTGCGTCATATAATGCCCCCACAGTCTTTATTAAAGCCCTCATGTTGGCTGCACCTATAACTATGAGCATGCTAAATATTCACCTTAACTCAATGGAAAAACAAGTGTGTCATGCAAACTGGCATTCACGGCTATCACTATTTCTGCATCAAGTAGCAGTAGAGTAACAATAATGTTTTAAAACCAGTGTGTTTCCTATTTGGAACTGTTACACATAGAAACTTCTAATAAACTATCCCATGTTACAACCTTTTTGTGTACTAAAATGCACCTGCATTTAGTAGGGCAATTTACACCAGAAGGTCCATTCCATTTCTATTTGACATAAAAGCAGTTTGCACAACTAATACCATTCCTATATTATTTATGACTATACATTCAAAAATAAAACCAATCACACATATTTTTCATGACATTAAACACTAGGTTTCACAAAACAATAAACACATGAAGACAATGCATTTTCTCTTATAGATACACAGTAACACACTTCAGCAAAGCAAATCTTAAAAAATGCACACCTTTTCAAATCACCCCACACCAGCAAAAAAATATCTTTTTAAAACAAACACATTTCCAGATCACCCCAAAAAGCACTTTAACACACACCCTAGATGATTATAAAAGCACATTTCTACTGCTCTATGATCATTCTTTTATTTTGACTGCAGGAAGTATACTTAATGATACTATATCATGCACCTCACTGAAATTCATTGTCTTTCCTAATAAACATCTTCCAACAATTATTCCTACCCATTTTCTACGTATAAAGCAGGACCACTTCATTGTTAACAAATACAGTACAAAACCAAAAAAAAATCAAGAGACCCATTATCAACATATTATAAAATAGAACTTTCAACAGAACAATGACAAACAACTGATTAATGGCAATCATATTTTATCACAGGTAACATGAAGTGCACAGTGAAAGTTCTGCAGTCAAAATGAGAAACATAGACAAAATGGGGAGTTTCATACTTTCCAAAATCAAAAACAGAAAACGAGAACTACATTCTAAGAAAATGAATAAAATGTCTGATGCATATTCACTGCAACCTATAACAAAGAAGTACACAATTACAACAGTAACACCAGCCAATTAGAAACACCGAAACAAGTGTTAAACTGCCCAGCATCACTAGTAGCCACGAATATTCAACACGGCTCAAATCTTACTTGCATCTGCGGCTACAAGTAAATGTTCTAAAAACTAAACTAAGCCAATCTTCAAAACTTCATATAAGATAAGGAACATGTTAGCACACAAAATAACACACAGAGATATTATTCTATGCTATATCATCCACATAACAATATGATTATTTCACAGAAAATATATGTTTATATCCGTGGCTATAAATATAACCACGCCTATGCACACAACCAATAAAAAGATGAAAAGCATTCATGTGCCTTTGCACACGTTTTTTATATACACGTTTATAGAAGACACTATACATGAGCGTTGTACTGATAGCGCGGCTATTTGCAATAAGTATGACTTGAACAAATGTATTTCCATACTTGCCAACCCTACCGATTTAGGCGGTAGGATACCGCTTTTGAAGCAGTCCTACCGCCTACCGATTTTTTAACACCAAATACCGATTTTTTTTTGTAAAAAAAAAAAAAAAAAAAAAAAGTATTTTTTTTTTTACATTTTTTTTTTTTTTTTGCCCACGCCAGCTCGGGGGAGTCTTTCAAGGGCACCCCCGAGCTGGCATACCGGGAGAATGCGCGGCATGCAGGATTTTAATGTCAAAGGCACCCACGGCGGTGGGCTAAAGCGCCCCCTACGCCGCGGGTGCCTTTGGCAAAAGGCGCCATTAGCCCCCCACCACGCCAGCTCGGGGGAGTCTTTCAAGGACTTCCCCGAGCTGGCGTAGCGGGAGAAGGCGTGGCATGCAGGCTGTTAATGTCAAAGGCACCCACGGCGGTGGGCTAAAAGCGCCCCTCGGCCGCGGGTGCCTTTGGCAAAAGGCGCCATTAGCCCCCCACCATGCCAACTCGGGGGAGTCTTTCAAGGACTTCCCCGAGCTGGCATACCGGGAGCATGCGCGGCATGCAGGCTTTTAATGTCAAAGGCACCCACGGCGGTGGGCTAAAAGCGCCCCTCCGCCGCGGGTGCCTTTGGCAAAAGGCGCCATTAGCCCCCCACCACGCCAACTCGGAGTCTTTCAAGGACTTCCCCGAGCTGGCGTAGCGGGAGAAGGCGCAGCATGCAGCTTTTAATGTCAAAGGCACCCACGGCGGTGGGCTAAAGGCACCCCTCCGCCGCGGGTGCCTTTGGCAAAAGGTGCCCTTAGCCCCCCACCATGCCAATTCGGGGAGTCTTTCAAGGACTTCCCCGAGCTGGCCTAGTGGGAGAAGGTGCAGCATGCAGGCTTTTAATGTCAAAGGCACCCACGGCGGTGGGCTAAAAGTGCCCCTCCACCGCGGGTGCCTTTGGTCAAAGGCGCCATTAGCCCCCCACCACGCCAACTCGGGGGAGTCTTTCAAGGACTTCCCCGAGCTGGCGTAGCGGGAGAAGGCGCGGCATGCAGGCTGTTAATGTCAAAGGCATCCAATGCGGTGGGCTAACAGCGCCCCCTCCGCCGCGGGTGCCTTTGGCAAAAGGCGCCATTAGCCCCCCACCACGCCAACTCGGAGTCTTTCAAGGACTTCCCCGAGCTGGCGTAGCGGGAGAAGGCGCAGCATGCAGGCTTTTAATGTCAAAGGCACCCACGGCGGTGGGCTAAAAGCGCCCCTCCACCGCGGGTGCCTTTGGCCAAAGGCGCCATTAGCCCCCCACCACGCCAGCTCAGGGGAGTCTTTCAAGGACTTCCCCGAGCTGGCGTAGTGGGAGAAGGCACAGCATGCAGGCCTTTGATGTAAAAGGCGCCCATGGCGGTGGGCTAAGGGCGCCCCTCCGCCGCGAGTGCCTTTCACAAAAGGCACCATTAGCCCCCCATTACGTCAACTCTGGCGAGTCTTTCAAGGGCTCCCCCGAGCTGGCGTGATGGCAGAAGGCGTGGCAGGTGCCTCATTGTCATTGAATGCACCCGCGGCGGCGGGCTCATCCAATGACAATGGGCTGCTGACGCGCCCAATTCCTATCATTACCTCCTCGCCTGACTATTTTTGAAACTTTAAGATTCCTACAGATTTTTGGTCACAGAATGTTGGCATGTATGTATTTCCACTCCCCCAAACTCCAAACAAGTGTCCCTAACACACATACCGGCCCCCATTCACTCCCCATGGTCCTACTCCACTCCCCTGGTCTCTCCCAATCCCCCAAAACACTCCAAGCATCTGTGATGCTACTCCACCCAAAATGTCAGATAGCCATGGCTACCATATGTCCACAAACACACAACGTGCCATTTGCACACAACATAGCCATGGCTACAGAGGCTACCACATCTACACATGGGTAGAAATGCTGCGCACTTAGTGGTTGTTGGATAGATGCAAATAATTTTGACAGTACCATCAACCAATTACAGACACGAAAAACATGCACAGCATAAATACCCTGCTCATACAAACTACTAGAAATTCAAACTAGGAATCATTTTCCTTGAAACAAAGAAAGACTACAGATATCATGGCTGGTTTGAAAACTGTGTGGCTGATCGGAGACAGTTGGCTGTTTTGGTTACTGCATTTTTTAACAAATACATACCTAATAGATCAGTCTTAGAGGGACTCTTTCAGATACAAACAGTGTATTTTTTTGCACATTGAGGCCTATAGCCGCATGTATGGTCCAACAACCCCGTGGCTATGACCCTCCCCAGTCATTGCTGCGGTTAACTGTGCCTCGAATATTCAACAGCCCATTGGGCTACACTGTAGCCATGGTTATTCATCGATGTTTAAAAAATATATAATATCCTTCTATCTGAAAAAACTGAAAACATAATTAGTTAAAGAACACACAGAATTTAAGAAACAGAATTGAATGCACACATTTATATGACCCTCCTATATTGTATGCAGTGCATCACACGCACTAAATAAGAAACAACATTTGTGCATACAACACTGTTGCTCTCTTTCCACATACCAATCATTGGGTCGCTGGGAACAAAAATCCAACTTGAATTTAAAAAAAAAAACATTAAATAGCTAGGTGTGAGCATTGTTGGTGCATAATCAAACTCCACACATTAAAGGTGCTGCCACCAACAACCAGAGACTTGAAACACCTGCAGCACTCCATTCCAAAAATCATGAGAAATGCTAGTAAGGTTCAAAAAGAAACTTTTCATAAACTGTCTGCAAATGTGCTGTTCCCATCTCCATCTGTACCACTATGTTTTGTATATAGGTTGGCATTTCACAGTAGTTACCTGTCCAACATCTAGTGTAAATCCACTGGGATGATAAGAACAATACAGCTAAAACAAAAAACAAAAATAACAAATTACAAAAATGAACTTAAAAAACACCATCAATTGTACTACATCAAAAAAACTTAAAACAGCTGCATAGCTGAAAATGCATTAAAATTATAACAAATACAATCAAATAAACCTTCAAACTCACTAACATGAATACAAAAACGAAATGCCTACAAATAATAGCCATTGATTGATACATCAAATTTTGTAGGTCAATGTTGTTGAAAGTTAAAAAGTTAATTGAAAAATACTTGCCACACAATAAGAGCAAATGAGAGAAAAATGACAATAAACACCATCTGATAATAAAAATTATCATAACTAACACACACAACACTGTAATAAACCTTCAAACATGTACATATTTATTAACCGTTACTTTCACATCAGCCACACTCCTACTATGTGCACAGTGAGAGTTCTGGAATCAAAAGGATACAACTGCAGTAAATGGTGAGTTTTATACTTTCCAAAATGAATACCAAAAAAAGGACTATATACAAATAAAACTTATAAAATGGATGACACATGTTAACTACAACCAATCACAAATAGCTACACAAATAGAACAGTTACAACAACCAATAACAATGAAACTCACAGAAATCTATTTTTCCCCACCCAGCCTCTTTCATAGCCACAACTATTTGACTCGGCTGCAGACCTTTCTTTATAACCACAGCTACAAGTAAATATTTCTGCAAGCCCAAAAACTAAATTGGTCTTCAAACCTTCCAATCAAATAAGTGAACAACTAAGTAGATAAAATAACACAACCAAATAAGATTTTGTACTGTATCATCAACATAGAAATATGATTTTTGCACAGAAAATGTATGTTTATAGATGCAGCTTTAAATATACGTGTGGTTCCAGCCACAACTAATAAAATGCTGAATAGTATCAATCTGGCTAAACACATGCTTTTTAATAAACGCAGCTACAAATACATGACTTTCCATTTGCCATAATATAGCGGTGGCTGCAAAACTGTGTCACATTTACCCGGGGGTAACAGCGCCATGCACAGAGTGGCTGCTGCATATACGCGGATAAGCATAACCGTACCATCAATCAATCAAAAACTTGAAAACACACACATGAAACACACCCTGCTCATACAAACTATTAGAACATTCAAACTAGGAATAACTTTCCTGGAAACAGAGAAACATGCAAGATATCATGACTGTTTTGAAAGTTGTGTGGCTAGTTTGAGACAGTTGGCGTTTTGGTTGCTGGCTTTTCATGAGAAACTAAATATTAACATGGTCCTAGGTTTGAGAGATTTTACAATAAAATGGTTTGAATTGCGGGGAATGCGTTGGCTCCAAGTTGTTTCCAAAATTCTTAAGTCTGAGAAGTACAGGGCAGCCATATGTCATACTAATTCATTGTCAAGGCAATGATTTGTGGAATGTACGTGGTGTGTCCCTCACTTTAATGATGAAACTAGACATGAGAAAACAAATGCAACTATTTCCTCAGACCATCTTTTTTTCTCCAATCTGACTCAGAGGCAAACAAAATGGAGATGGACCACCAGATGTAATGGTAACAAAGAAATGTTAATAAAGCAGTTTCAGCATTCATGAGAGACCAATACCAGTTTTGGATTTAGAACTACAACATACAGTTCTACATGGCCAATTTCTATAGACATGACAGAGTACACCCAACTGAAGAAGGAAATGCAGTATTGCTTCAAAACATCAACACATCCAAACAGTACTTCAGCTGTGCTGAAATACTACACTCAGTGTACCCCAAAACAGCCCTTTTAAAGACTTAATTATGACATATAAATACACAAATACAATAAAACTAACAAAAACAAGTGTTTTACTATACCTGCAGTTACAGTTCATTCGTTGTATAATAACCAGGGTTACATAAATTGGTTAAAAAGGGGGCTCTCTTCAGGTCTTATGCTACAATACAATTTAAAAGATCAATACAGTAAAACACTACTCATGTGCTTATGTAAAGTATCTAAAGATAAAGAAAGCAGAGAATAATACATAACAGTAAACTGGGAAGGCAAACTTTTCACAGCAAAACAATATAATACCATAGTGAGAATAGACAACCTAAAATACATTGTATGGGGCATCTAAAACTAGAGTATGATTGCTAGTTTTTATATTAATTTTGTCAAACTATTTTCTTCACTTTTTCTCCAAAGTCTCACATATACAAAAGTCTAAAACAAACAGGCAAAATAAAAAGACTCCCAAATACCTACCAGGTCACTGGCAATGGGCAGCGATTTTTCACCCCTGACATCACTATACCTATAAAAATAACTTAAAAAAAATATAACACCCCAAAATATATATTCGAGGGAATGGAACTACTCCTACTTGCGGATATCTGTATTCCTTTGTAGCCTTGGATATAGCCACGAATATCATCAAAACAGATGCAAAAAAATAATTTCCTATCCCCCAGGCCCTCACCAACTGACCCCCCCGACTGTGCCAATTCCTCCCACTCCCCAGAAGGCCTCCTCACCTCCCCTGCCCTCTCCCTTGCCCCCACAACAGATGCTGTGAAGCTATAGCTGAGGCTACAGATAGATTTGTGTTGCAAACTCGGTCCCTGGACCCCCCTCCAACTCCCAAATTTCTTTTGGTACCCTCTAGCCACCCCCCACCTCTAGCCTGATTTGACCAGCAAATAGCTGTTTGTCTGTGTTTCATTTTCCCATATCCTCGGCTATAACTGTGGATATCGCTTGCACCGAGCGAAAAACTAGATGGCATTCATTTAATTTCTAAAAACTCCTGGTTTTGGATAAATCCCCTAAATATCTCTATTTTTGGGAAGGGGCGGCAGCTTCTGTGTCACATATTTAAAAAACAAATGCACGGAATAACCCCAAACCACGAATGGATCATGAGTCAGTGCTTCATGCCCAAGTTGTTTTGGACCTGGTCCAAATCCGTCCAGCGGTTCGGGCTGTGAGCTTTGGCAAAACTTGACCTTGTTTGTATATGGGAAAATGAATGGAAAGTAGGCCGCACTTTTGGGAAAAAACTACTTTTTGGACACTTAATAACTTTCTAATTTTTTAACAAATCTTTACAAATCTTTGTAGTGTGGGGGGGCACGAGTTTCTAATCACTTTCGGGATTTCTGTCAAATCCGTTATTCCAATCAAAAGTTATTAACAATAGAATTTTGAGGGGTTCCTATAAGAGTCCGACTCACTTTAACTATAGGGCGGCTATCGCCACCCTAAAATATATTGTTGTGAATCAGAAGAGGTACGTGGACACAATGATGACATTTCCATTAGCTATTTATTTAAAAGGAAGAAGAAAGCCTGTCTTTTCCTATTGCTAAATGGGTGTTCCCTGCATATATAAATAACTAAGATGCTTGTCAGTCATCAGATAGTCTCAAATGAATCAGTGCACCATTCAGAGAATAGTTCTAGTCGACCATTACACTATTTTTAACCAACTTAAATAAGTTCAGGAGGCTGCTTCTCTCCTCCTGATCATGTTATGGCAAGGTCTCTCCTTCTCTTCAGGACTACTTGTTAGTAGGCTATTTTTAAATAGTCTCTTGTCACTTTCTGTATCAGTTCTTGCCACTCTTTCACAATGTCTTTGGGTCGTCCTCCCTCTTTAGGGATATTTTTCTAATTCCGCCTTTTGGTCTCTTTCTTCTTCTCTACTGTTCAGGTTGCTATCCTCTTTTGAGCCAGGTAATATATAACTGCTTATCTGGGATATGGTTTCTTGTGGTTTAGTAATAGCCCCTTTTCTTGTGTTGTTTACTCTGAGTAGCTTTTCTCCTTAAGTGGTTCACTCAACTTCTCTTTGTATGTATATAAGTCTCTCTCATATTTATATAAGTCTCTCTGTGACAATCTCCAATGGTTACTTCTTGCTTATATAGTGCTTTCCCTCTTCCCAAGGTCTTTCATGGCCCGTTTCAGGTTTATTTGTGTTTCTTATAAGTCTCTCTCTGATACTCTTCACTCTTTACATCTTGGCGTATGGGTTATTTTCCCCTCTTCGCTGGGAATCTGTGCCCATTTCATAGTGATCTCTCTTTCGGTTTGTATGTGAACCTCTTTCTCACATTAATCCAGTTCCTCCTTATTGAGTTCAACTTCAATGTCTCGTCAATTTCACTGGGATGAGTTTCTTTTGCTTTATAATGATTCACCAATAGTCTCCCGGTTCTCCCATTCTCCCCGTTATCTATGACTCTCCAGGGAAATGTCGCTGGGGCCTGCAGTTTCTTGGGTTCGCTTTATTTGCTCTGGTTCTCTGCCTTGTCAACTCTGTTGGTGTCCCACTCTCAGTCCTCTGCCTAGGCCCACGGACGTCTGCGGGTAAGCAGACATCTCACTGCCTCCTCAGAGTAGTGGGTTTGGTATTGTTAGACAGGTGCACTGCCGTCCACAAAGCCTTCCTTGTCACACCACCAGGATTTGAATTCCCTTCACCCTCTCTCCTTACTGCATGTAGACGCTGGATATCAAGCGTTTTGCTCTCATACACTTACTGGCTGATTCATGGAATTATTTGCATGAAAAACGCAGATTTGCGTGCCTTTCTGCCCGAAAATCCCTGTTTGAAGTATAGGGATTTTCAGGCAGAAAGGTGCGCAAATCTGCGTTTTTCACGCACATAATTCCATGAATCAGGCAGATTTAGTCCAGGTCTGAAAGTTGCGGGTTCTGCAGCTCTCCTGCGCTCTACCTCTAGCAGGTGTCACAGCATCAGGGGGATTCCTCTGCTTATGCTTTCTGCCCCCTCTCTGGACTTTGCTACATCTCAGAGAATCCTGTTCCTCCATTTTCTCTCCATCATCATTCTACTGATCTCAGTTATATGGTGGTCTCTCCTTAAAGAGACAGCTCTTCTTTCTTGTTTGCAGATGTCTATTTCAGTTTTGGCTCTTGCCCAATCTATGGTTTCAATAGTGTTCTGCATACCTGATAGTCCCATAAAGGCAGCCATGGAAAATGGTTTAGAGGGTTCCTCACAAGAATGGGAGACTATGTTGTTATGGAGAATTCTCTGTAAGGCTAATTTCCCAAACCTAGTGAGTCCCCCAGCAGCTTTGCTGGATTTTTTGGTTTTTATTTTTTCTCTCCTAACAAGAGTGAGACTCTTTTTCTCCCACTCTTGGACATGATTTATGGTGTTCCTTTGAATCCTATGGGACTTTCCATTGTTCAAGGCTACCAACTTTAATTATTTAATTCTCATAGCCTTGAACATACCGCCGGTTTATTTATTTAATATTAATTCGCCGGTTGGTATTTTTTGCCAGGACTCGATTCTAAAATGGCGTTTGTGTTCTCTTCTGTGACTCCAACCCAAGTCGAGCCCTTTGTTCCACTTTTTGGCGGGCTTCTCCACAGAAGCCTCCAAAAGTGGTGCCACTCTGTCTGGGTACCACAGGGGGTGTGGGAGGGGGTTTAGGCACCCTGGACTGAGTTACCTTGGTAACTCAAGTCGCACTCTTGTGTGATTGGCCCAAGTGGTGAGCCGGCCGGCTCACCACTTAGCATGTTTGATTGACAGCTAGGCTGAGTGAATGGGGGTGTGCTGCATAAAAGCAGGGCTTTGGGGACTGGTACTTCAGAAGTCGCCACAGGATCTGAGAATCCGACGAGGGAGAAGCTGAGCCGACCTTCCACGACGACACCCCCGGTGGAGCACTGCGGAACCGACTCACCACTTCCCGACGACAGAGAAGATCTCCTGGCTGGAGAGGCTTCTTCCCCTGACTGGTGGGCACAACCAGTTTACCTTCTTCTCTTCGCATCCCAGGCCGTCTCGTGGTCGAATTGCCCGTGTCAAGCACCCCGGCAACCGGATAGCCACTTACCACTGGACCGCGAATAAAAGGACCGCTCCTTTTACCTGAGAACTCCTCGGCGAGTTTCTTCCCTGGCAGTGCAACGGACTCCTGTCTTCCTCCCCGATGAGATCCTCTCTTCCCCCGGACGAAGCACCGACTTGCATCCGCTGCCAGGAACAACTGCCCCCGCTGGAGTATTCTCACCACTTTAAGGTACCGTGTCCTCCAGGCCTCCCTTTCTAAAGATTGCTACAAGGTAATAATAACCCCTTAACCTTCTGGACTGGGCTGGCTGCCTTGACCTTCTAACTGGTCCCTTTCTTTTGGTCCAACTCTTTTTGAACCTTTGCAAGACTCTTGTGCACTTCAACCGTATGACCTTGGACACATTTCGTTCTGATCCTCTTAAAGTGGATCCGGCCTTCTGAACTCTAACTTCACGGTTTTACTTGCCTTCCTCTCTTGTTTTGATCTTATGAAAGTGTTGGGATCTGTTTCATATTATACTCTGCTTTTCTCTCCCTTTTTAAACGAATTATTAGAGTGCCATCTGCGTTAAGCGCTCACCGCTGTCTGAAAATAAGTGGGGCTTTACTTAAGACTTGTCTAAAATTCTTCTAAGGGAGTGTATATCTTTTAGTGACCGTGTTTTTGAATTGCTTACTATTAGTGCCTGTGTGTTTTTCTAGATGTGGTTTTAAATAAATAATTATATCTCTTTTACACCAAGCTCTGGTCAGTGTTTACTTGTTCTACTATGTTCTTTTGACCTATTGTGAATACTCTGTATACTGCTAACTCTTCTTGAGGGAGGTCTGACTGCTCAGCCACATCTACCAAGTGAATCTGTGTGGTACAGACTGCTACCAAGTGGGTTTACTGCGAAACACCTGTAGTCTTAAATCTTTTGCAGTGGTCCCAGAGGGAACTGCACAGGTTTCTGCCTAACACTGGTGTACAGCGGTGGGATTTGTATTGAGTATACACTTTAGAGTGCTTTTTGAACACTTTAGGACAACTAACCACAGAGCTTAGCACTAAAAAGTTGATTTTCTAACTATGTCTGCTATGGAGAGTTATACCCTAGAATCATTGTTTGCCAAAACTGCTGATTGCTTAAAAGTATTGTGTAGACATAAGAATCTCTCTGAGAAGGACAAGAAAATGGAACTTATAGAAAGATTGTTAGAAAACCAAAGTCTGGGTGGTACAGAGGAATCTACCCCCCCAGCAAATGTAGAAAACAGTGATGGTATTGATCTGAATCAAAGTCTTGATAGTGAGTCAGAAGAGGAAAGTGAACCTAATGAAGTTAGCCACCCTGAGCCTCTGTCTGCCTTACCTACTGTACCTACTGGGCCTATACCAGGTCCTACATGTAACCCTGCTTATTTTGAACTTGAAAAAATGAAGCTTGAATTAGAGTACAAACGTTTTATAGCTCAATCTGAAAGAAACCAAGAGCTTGAGTTCAGAAGAATGAATGGCCAGGCTGAGCAGAAGCAAGCTGAGTTAAGACTCAGAGAAATAGAGCTTAATCATGAACTAGAAATGAAGAAGCTGTCTGTGGAAAATGCTTCTCTCTCCTCTGGTTCCTCTAGGAGTTCCAGTCCCAAAAGACCCCGGATGCCTAAGGAATTAGTGGGTATGTTGAAACTAAGTTGGATGTGTTGGATTGGTTAAAAATGTTTGAGTATAATCATGGGCTCCAGGACATCACATGGAATGAGTTACTTCCCTGGTTGTTCTCTAGGCTTCCCCCTGTTGCAACTGATGTGGTAATGGAGTTGGGGGAGGTGGATAAGAAGGATTATGAATGTGTGAAACTAGCTTTGATAGCTAGATTTGGGAAGACCCCTTCCCAGTACCTTAAGAGGTTTAGGACCCTCAAAAAGCATGATGGTAACCCTTGGGCTACCTGGGTGAGTGAAAGTTTGAAAAATGTAGAGGGATGGATTAAGGGTTACAGAGTTAACACTTATGAAGGAATGAAGAATCTTGTAATGTTAGAGTCAATTTATGATGCCTGCTCTCCTGAGCTCAGACAGCACTTGGCTGATTCAAAGGAATTAGATTCCAGGAAGTTAGCTAAGGCTGCTGACTTGTGGGTTGCCAACAGGGCCACTCACAACGATGCTGGGGCTACTCAGAAAAACGATGAGGGAAAACAGCCAAAAAAGGACTCCAAAGAGAATTCTAATAATTCCAATTCCAAAGAGGGCCCCAAACAAAACCAAAAGGGTAAGCCACAAGGGAAACCAAATCAGGCTAGTGTACCTCCTGGTGCCAAACCAGAAGGAGGTCAGAACAAGCCACCATTCCAGAAAGCATTTGATAAATGCTTTGTTTGTGGCTCTACTGACCATATGAAAGGAGATCCCAGATGTAAGGGTAAACCTTCGGGGGTTCAGCTTGTCTCCTTAGCCTTCACTCCAGAGGAGGAAGTACAAATTGCAAGTGGAAACTTTCTATTACTGGCTGATGAACCCATTGGAGTCTCAGCCAGTGTTTCTTTAGTGTCTCTGGGTTTGTGGGAACAACAGAACTTAGATGTCTATGATTCTATCCCAGATATTACTAAAGAGCATTATAAGGACAGTGTCCAGGTGAATGGTCAGGAGACTCCTGCCATTAGAGACCCTGGGCCAGCATAACTGTGGTGGACAAATCGTTTTTTCAGGCTGAGGATGTTGCTAAGGCACCCAAACGCCGCACCAAGTTAGCTGGAGGGCCTGTGCAGATGCTTCCCCAATTACCAGTTCTCATCCAGTGTAATGACATGACTGTGAAGATACCTGTCAGCATACAAAGTGAGGTGTCAGGAAGGGTTCTGCTGGGTAATGACTTGAAAACTCTTGGAGTAGTGTCACATACCCCCAGACCTCCTAGTAAAAGGTTACAGGAGCTCACCAGACCTGCCAGGAAGAGACCCATGAGAGGTACTCCCAAGGAGATGATGAAGAAAGCGATCACTCCTGCTCCACTGGAGATGTCAGCTGCTGTCTCTAAGAAACTAGAAGGCAAAGGGAAACCTAAAACTTCTAAAAAGAACCTCACAGCCAGCACTCCAGTGCAGCCAACAAGGACTTCCCCTAGGTTGTCCAAAGTTATACCAGTAACTCCCCCTCCAGCTGAGGCTGAGAGGGAGGTACAACCCTGTGTGGTTGAACTAGACTCGGAAGAAGAGCTAGTGGAAGGCCAGGAACTCATTGGAGATCTGGATCCTGTTGACCATCCTGAGCTGCAGTCTTTACTGGCAGAAGGTGGACCCAACAGGGCAGACTTCAGTAAGGGACAGAGAGAATGTCCGTCCAACTCTGGAAGGTCTTCGCCACCAGGCAGATGCTCAGGCTGAAGGGCAAGAGCCTGGGAAATATAGGTTACACTGGGAAGATGGCCTCTTCTACAGTGAACCAACGGATTCTGCACCTGGGGACAACAAACGACTTGTAGTACCCCAAGAGAACAGGCCACCATTCTTGCAGTTAGCTTTCTTTGGCTGGTCACTTGAGTTTCAAGAAGACTAAGGAAAGGCTCTCACTCTACTTTTATTGGCCAAAGATGGGGGCTGAAGTAGATAAATACTGCAGGAGCTGCCACACCTGCCAGACTTCTGGTAAGGTTGGCTCCAAGAATGTGGCACCTTTAGTGCCTCTCCCTGTAGTGGGAGTCCCATTTGAGAGAGTAGGGATTGACATTGTTGGTCCCCTTGATCCCCAACTTCCTCAGGCAACAGGTTTATACTTGTTGTAGTAGACCATGCTACTAGATATCCTGAGGCAATTCCTATGAGGACTGTTACAGCTCTGGCTGTGGCTAACCCCCTCCTTGGTATTTTTACCAGGGTTGGGTTTCCTAAGGAAGTAATCTCTGACAGGGGGTCGAATTTTATGTCCCACTACATGAAAGCCATGTGGAAAACCTGTGGAGTTACTTACAAGTTCTCAACCGCATACCACCCTCAGACAAATGGACTGGTTGAAAGGTTCAACAGAACCATGAAGAGCATGATAGGTGCTTTAGAGGACACCCTTAAAAGAAAGTGGGACCTTCTACTGCCATGCCTTATCTTTGCTT
The DNA here is from genome assembly GCF_040938575.1 of Ambystoma mexicanum. NCBI lineage: Eukaryota > Metazoa > Chordata > Amphibia > Caudata > Ambystomatidae > Ambystoma > Ambystoma mexicanum. The sequence goes on from NC_090928.1 coordinate 801,862,818, forward strand.
ATAGAGAGGTCCCTCAGGAGGGAGTAGGTTATTCTCCCTTTGAACTTCTTTATGGTCATCCGGTCAGAGGTCCATTGGCCCTGATCAAGGAGGGGTTGGAGGGTGCTCCTTCCCCCAAGTCAGTCAGAGTGACTGACTATGTGATAGGTTTCCGAAGGAGAATGTCACAAATGATGGCAGAAGCAAGAGATAACTTGAAAGCTGGACAAGCATTGGTCAAGCACTGGCATGACCAAAATGCTAACATGGTCGAGTTTACTCAGGACCAGCTAGTTCTCGTTATGATTCCAACAAGGCAGAGGGCCTTGCAAGACAAATGGATGGGACCCTTCAAAGTTGTGGCTAAACTTGGAGAGGTCAACTATCTGGTGGACTTGGGCAATCCCAAGGAGGCTCCAACAGTCTTCCACACCAACAGACTAAAAGCGTATGTCTCCAGACCTGATGTAGGAGCCTTGCTTCTAGCATCATCAGAGGAAGAAGAAGAGAGTGAAGCTCTTCCTGATCTCCTCAGAGGCTTACCTTTAGACGAAAAAATTGAAGGAGTAAATCTCTCTTCAAATCTGACCCCTGAGCAACAAGAAGAGTGCAAATCTATGTTGAATCAGTTTGCCTCTCTGTTCTCACTTTCACCAGGCTTGACCCCTTGGGGACAGCATGACATACTCACTGGTGACTGTCTGCCAGTCAAAAGCAGAGGATATCGAATGTCAGAAAATGTAAGAACCCACATCAAAGGTGAGGTCAACAAGATGCTTGATCTCGGGGTAATAGAGCCCTCTACTAGTCCATGGTCTAGCCCAGTTGTGTTAGTACCAAAGGCAGGATCTAAAGAACTTAGATTCTGTGTGGATTACAGAGCTCTTACTGCAGTCACTAAGACTGATGCCCACCCTTTGCCAAGGACAGATGAGTTGGTGGATAGACTTGGTGCAGCCAAGTTCCTCAGCACATTTGACTTGACGTCAGGCTATTGGCAAATAGCCCTGATAGACCATGCCCAGGAGAAAACTGCATTTTCTACCCCGGTTGGCTTATACCAGTTTAAGGTTATGCCTTTTGGATTGAAAAATGCACCTGCTACGTTTCAAAGGATGGTAAACCAGGTTCTGAATGGGATGGAGGACTTCTGCATGGCATACTTGGATGACATAGCAGTGTTCAACAATTCCTGGAAAGAACATGTGGACCACCTGAGATATTTTTTGCAGGCTCTTGGAAAGGCCAATCTGACCATAAAGGCAAGTAAATGCCAGATTGGACAGAGTAAAGTGGTCTACCTTGGACATGAGGTAGGAGGTGGAGAAATAAGGCCTTTGCCCAGTAAGATTGAAGCTGTGCAAAATTGGACAACACCTAGTACTCAGACCCAGGTGAGAGCCTTCTTAGGTCTCACTGGGTATTACAGGAATTTCATTGAGAACTATGGGTCCATAGCTTCTCCACTGAATGTCATCTCCTCTCCTAAATTCCCTAAAAAGGTTAGGTGGAATGAGGAATGCAATCAGGCCTTTGAAACACTGAAAAAGGCTCTTTGCCAAGCCCCAGTACTCAGAGCTCCTGACTACCACCAAGCTTTCATTGTGCAAACAGATGCTTCAAATGTAGGAATAGGTGCAGTCCTCAGTCAACTGGATGGGAAAGGTAGGGAGCACCCCATTTGCTTCATAAGTAGAAAACTGAAGGATCCTGAAACAAGGTGGGCAACCATTGAACGAGAGTGTTTTGCTATTGTGTGGGCTCTGAAGAAGTTTAGGCCATACTTGTATTGTTCTACTTTTGTCATTCAGACTGACCACCAACCCTTGAGATGGTTAATGCAAATGAAAGGGGAAAACCCAAAACTATTGAGATGGTCAATCTGCCTGCAAGGGTTTGATTTCACCATTGAGCACAGGTCAGGGTGTCACCACCAAAATGCTGATGGTCTCTCTAGGATGTATGTCATTGACTAGAGGTATGAGATTCATCCAGGAGTGGATTAAATCCTCCTGTCCCTTAGTCTGGGGGGGGCGAGTGTTAGGGAGAATTCTCTGTAAGGCTAATTTCCCAAACCTAGTGAGTCCCACAGCAGTTTTGCTGGATTTTTGGGGTTTATTTTTTTCTCTCCTGCCAAGAGTGAGACTCTTTTTCTCCCACTCTTGGACATGATTTATGGTGTTCCTTTGACTGTTAATGTGTTTTATGGGTTATGGGGTCCTTTACTCCATAGGGTCTGATGTGTTTTTACTATGTGTGTTACACAGCACCCTCCGTGCAGTAACACAGGGGTGTCATAGTGACACCCCACCATAGACTCCATACCCTGGGACTGACTACTGTCTCCCAGGGCATGTAAAGTCACCATTGGCTTTACTAGTCCCAAATTATGAACACAAACCAGTACAAACCATAATATTGTGGACGTACTGGTCGGGGCAATTCGATTGCCCCGGGGTCTGTTAGTCGAGGGGGCACGTCTCCGTCCCCCCTAATCGAGTTTTGGCTGGTGGCAGTGGATACTGCTTTTTATATTCGACCGCGAATATATCCCTATGGGATTTTCATATTGTTCGAGGCTACCAACTTTAATTATTTAATTCTCATAGCCTCAAACATACCGCCGGTTTATTTATTTAATATTAATTCGCCGGTTGGTATTTTTTGCCAGGACTCGATTCTAAAATGGCGTTTGTGTTCTCTTCTGTGACTCCAACCCAAGTCGAGCCCTTTGTTCCACTTTTTGGCGGGCTTCTCCACAGAAGCCTCCAAAAGTGGTGCCACTCTGTCTGGGTACCACAGGGGGTGTGGGAGGGGGTTTAGGCACCCTGGACTGAGTTACCTTGGTAACTCAAGTCGCACTCTTGTGTGATTGGCCCAAGTGGTGAGCCAGCCGGCTCACCACTTAGCATGTTTGATTGACAGCTAGGCTGAGTGAATGGCGGTGTGCTGCATAAAAGCAGGGCTTTGGGGACTGGAACTTCAGAAGTCGCCACAGGACCTGAGAATCCGACGAGGGAGAAGCTGAGCCGACCTACCACGACGACACCATCAGTGGAGCCCTGCGGAACCGACTCACCACTTCCCGTCGACAGAGAAGATCTCCCGGCTGGAGAGGCTTCTTCCCCTGACTGGTGGGCACAACCAGTTTACCTTCTTCTCTTCGCATCCCAGGCCGTCTTGTGGTTGAATTGCGCGTGCCAAGCACCCCGGCAACCGGATAGCCACTTACCACTGGACTGCGAACAAAAGGACCACTCCTTTTACCTGAGAACTCTGTGGCTGGTTTCTTCCCTGGCAGTGCAACGGACTCCTGTCTTCCTCCCCGACGAGATCCTCTCTTCCCTGCGACGAAGCACCGACTTGCATCCACTGCCAGGAACAACTGCCCCCGCTGTAGTATTCTCACCACTTTAAGGTTTGTTTCCTTTGTTCGCCATCATTTAGGGGGCTTCTGCACAGAATGTTATGCTCACCTGGTATCCATGGGGGCACCACATGATACTGGATGGCGGTATAAGCGCTATCCCGGACCCCTCTCCGCTTGGTTATGTGCCAGACATTGGGTAGCGCCTTATGTTTTTGTGCGTTGAACTCTGTGCAGGGGTGCGTGGTTGGTGCGGGAATTCCGTGGACCTAGTTGCTTCACTGGTCTGTGTGCCCTTATGTCGGGTCCAGACCGGCTGTGACTCCGACTCTGCTTGCTGTCTTCCAGGTTAGTTATAATATCTTTTCCATCTTTATTCTGTCTCTTTCTTTCCCTCAGTTTTCTCTGTCTTCTTAGCGTCTTGCTCCACTACGCTGTTCTCTAACAATGTCTCTTTTTGTTTTCACACGGATGTTTGCGATCTCGGAGTTGCCGTGCCGATGGCGAAGACCATGGTGAGTTATTGATGCGTGGAGCGCTGTGCTGTTTATTGGTGTTAATTGCTTACCTGTGTTCTCTTTTCTTCTTCTTACAGGTTGCAGTGATGTTCCGGAGTGATGAGCGATAGAAGCGCTGCTTGCCCAGGTAATTGCTTTGTTAATGCTGACCTTGTTCCTTCTCCCTTGTAGGTTGTGATGAAACCCAGAGATGGGCAAGGTAAGAGAAGTGTACGGTGCTGCCAGGACTCGCTGCTAGCCCAGGTAAGAATTGTTATTAATGCTGTCCTTGTTTCTTTACCTTTGCAGGTTGCTGTGAACTCTGGAGATGGGAGAGGTAAGTGAAGCACAGGATGGATTCAAGGCCGGTTACTTCACAGGTAAGTGTTCTTGCTCGCTAATGCTGTTCTTATTCTTCCAGGTTATTAATGGAATCCGGATCTAGGATTTCAGGATCGGGCCACCGGAAAAGCAGATGAGCAGGAGCTGGACACAGTGAGCGTTACGCTGCAGGAGTGCAGAATAATGCAAAGTTTGTTCTGCGGTTTGGGTGTGGTCTAAATAGCCTAGGTAAAGTAGTTCCAGGCCCAGCCACACCCAAAACACTAGACCGCATGGCAAAGAACTGAGCTGTGTAATAGGCCTCCATGTTGGATTAAGGTCCAAAATTGGTATTGCTTTATTCCTGATAAAGAACCTGGCGCCAAAGGCACCAGGACTGACTCCATGTATGTTTCTGATGGAGTTTTAAGGCCCTTGTGGCTGGTGTGAAGGGCTTTAGCCCCACTGCTGCCAGGGGGCTGTTATACCTGAGGGGGTCAGGGGCATGCATCGTGACAGCACTCCTCCCTAAGGCCTCTCTCAAGGTATTTCATCCAACTGGCTCTGGTTTGGTCGTGCTCACTAGGCTCCCATGTCCTGTCCTGAGGGCCGTATCCCTTCCAGTCCACTAAGTAATATAACTTGGACCTGGTGAGTTTAGAATCTGGGATGTCCTTGACTTCAAATTCAGGTTCTCCGTTAACCAGTACTGGAATTGGTGGTGTTTTGACCTGAAATCCAGTCTGAACAGGTTTTAAGAGTGACATGTGGAATACGGGATAGATCTGCATATATGGTGGTAAAGCTAGTTTTACTGCCACTGGATTTATAATAGCCTTGATGGTATAAGGCCCTAGATATCTGGGATGAAATGTTCGAGTTCCTCTTATGGGCACGTGCCGAGAAGCCAACCAGACTTCATCTCTGACTTGGTAGTCTGGGGCTTTTCTTCGGTGTTGATCAGAGAATCTTTTCTCTCTTTCTTGGGCTTGGATCAAGTGTTCTGCTGCCTTTTTGAAGGCTTGAGTGATGGTCGTATGTAAAGTCTTCACCGCATGCAATTTCGGAAGTACGTGGGTGCCTTCCATATACAGTATAGAATGGACTCTGTCCGTTACTGGTGTGTAGCGAGTTGTTGTAGGCATATTCAGCTATCCACAACACATCCTTCCTGCTTTCTTCCACTTGATGTAACATGCACCGTAGGTATTGCTCTAGTGTCTGATTTGTCCTCTCCGTTTGGCCATCAGTTTGGGGATGGTGACTAGTGGACAGACGAATATCGATTTGGGCAATTGCCCAACTCTTCCTCCAGAAGTTAGACACAAACTGACTCCCTCTTCTGTAATTCTTTGTAAGTTAAATAAAATGCAGGGAGATACTAGAGACGATATAGAGCACATGGTCATATTGAAAAGCCCCCAGCAGCTGAGCATAGAAATAAAAAGAAGGTGCTGTTGTTTAGCAGGTACTAGAATTTCCTATCCTTTAGCAAACAAGCAACACATTTCCTTTAGTGTACTGTCGAAAAAAAAATGTCTGACTTGGTTTTTGAAATTTGCTGCTTTGTTCATCACCCGGAAGGTGTGATGACCTGTGCTCTTCCACCCATACCCTTCCCCGGCCCCTGTGCTAGCCTCCAATACTAGTTGATAGAGCACTGTAAAAAGTGAGGGATTATAGCAGCAAACACTCACTGAGATATTTGCAGACCCACAATACTTTGCAAGCAAGGCATATTTAATGCCATTATGTGCATTTTAAGAATGTCATGACTCTACATGTACGCAATTCTTTTGCAGTGCATACAAGATTGTTTTCAACATACCCCACCCTAATATCATTGTGTAGGATTACACAGTGCTCAGTGAAACAGTTTTTGCATAGCAGCGAGTTACCATATAATGTGTGACAGTCTATGCCCAAAGGCACTCTGAACACTTGGAACAGAGGCAGATTGTGTGAAAAGCATTCTGTTGTCTGAATATGCGGTGCCCCGATACTATGGACGAGTAATCCCAGGCATAGTCCATATCCATTATCCCTTGTAGTTAAAGTAAATGATATTGCAATGTTGCTCTCCACTATGGGATAATGTTAGTAATGCTAAAGTAAGAGATATTGAGTGTCACATCTGTCTTCTCAAAATCCTTACAGGGCAAATTAATATTTGAGTTTTATAATGTGTTAACTTGCAAGGGGGCCGCTTAAAAGCACTTGCGTGAAATATGTACAAAGAAGAGGAAGTATGGGATAAGGTTACACATCCAGGTAGCCTGCTTACTTACAGTCAGTATCCGATATTACGATTGTATCGTGTGGGTAACACTTTTGGTGAGGCACAATGAGTAACAGAAATTCTGGCACGTCAACGTTATTCATATTATTCATATTATTCATATTACAACAAACATAAAACAAGTGGATGCAAGTACACGTCTGCTAACCTTTCGGAAAGCCAAGAGTGTTGGAGTCAAGGTTGTCAGGTACTATCTTAATGTGTTCTGGAGCAGAAGTTAGAGTCATAAGGTCACAGAGTGGTAGAATCAAGCTTAGGAGTCATGGGTGGGGAGTGGACATGATTTGGTTAATGTGTGTAGGCATATCTTGGTTAGATTCTTCTGTTCATGGAGCCAGTTTTTTATATTAGTTTTTAACCTTTTATGTGCTTATTTTGCTGTTAGGGATTTTAGGTGTTTACAGTCACCCATGCATATTAGTGTAATGCAAATTAGCAGAATATCAAGACTAGTTTTAAGAGAAATCAAATTTCAATTAGTTGCTGTGTCTTGTACCATTATTAAATATTTTTTAATAGGGGAGAATTGTCTGTGTGTGCTGCTAAAAATCTTTTGAGCGGCACCCAGAAGGATGCTGGGCAAGCGTACATGCGCACAGCTTAGAGGGAACACGGGTCTGGGGTTGGATATAAGTTCTCATCAATACCCATGCGGGATAGGGCGTCAGCTTTTCCGTTCTTGACTCCAGGTCAGTACGTGATTATGTAATCATATTCTGCGAAGAATAAAGCCCATCGCAGTTGACGGGATGATTGAGCCTTTGCCGTCTTGAGGTATTGTAGGTTGAGATGGTCAGTGATTACTGTGATGGTATGTCTGGCGCCTAGGAGGTAATGCCGCCAATACTTAAAGGCTGCCTTGATCGCTGCCTTGATCGCTAGGAGTTCATTGTCTGTTATTGCATAGTTAAGTTCAGGTGTAGTAAATTTTCGCAAACAAAAGGCCACGGGATGTAACTGTCCTGTTTTGGGATCCCTTTGGGAAAGAACAGCCCCCATTGCCATGCTGGAGGCATCCGTTTCCACTACATATGGGAGATCTGGGTGGGGGTGTCGTAGCACCGGGGCTGAGGTAAATCTTTTCTTGAATTCCTGGAAGCCCTTCTCCGCCTTTTATGTCCATTGGAACAGTTGGTTGTTTTTTTGTAATAAAGAAGTGATCGGGTGCACAATCTGGGGGAAACCCGGGATGATTCGGCGATAAAAGTTTGCAAAGCTGAGCACACTTTGGACACCTTTGACTGAAGACGGTGATGGCCAGCTAAGGATGGCGTCTACTTTGTGCATATCCATCCGGACACCTCTGGGAGTGAGGACAAAACCAAGGAACTCGACTTCAGTGACATGGAAGGAGTATTTTTCAAGTTTGGCGTATAACTGGTGCTGTCGGAGTTTTGCAAGGATGGAACAAACGTGCCTGACAAGATCCTGTTTAGAAGATGAGTGCACCAAGAAGTCGTTGATGTAAACTAGGGCACATACGTTGATCAATTCCCGTAGTATATCTTTCATGAAGTACTGGAATGCGGCGGGAGTGTTGCAAACTCCAAAGGGCATCACCTGATATTCGTACAGCCCATACTTAGTACGAAAGGCGGTCTTCCATTTGTCTCCTTTCTTTACACGCACAAGATGGTATGCCACCCTAAGGTCCAATTTGGTGTAAATCTTGGCATCCTTGACTTGGTCAAGCAGTTCTGGGATAAGGGGTAGAGGATAACAGTTTTTAACTGTTACCTGGTTTAGTGTGCGGTCGTCAATGCACGTTCTCAAGTCCTCCTCCTTCTTGGGTACGAAGAATAGCGGCGAGGCTGCCAGGGATTTTGATGGGCGGATAAAACCGTTTGCCAGGTATTGGTCCAGATATGATTTCAAGTGGAGATTTTCAGGTTCGGTGAGTGCATAAATTCCACTACACAGGATTTGTGCACCAGGTACGAGGTCGATCTGACAGTCATATGGCCTGTGAGGGGGTAAGGTATTAGCCTGTTCTTTTTGGAAAACATCTTGGAAATTGTGGTATTCGCTTGGTAGTGTACTTGTTACACCTAGTACCAACGCCTCTTTATCTTGGACAGGTGTCTCTGGGTCAGACAATGGCATTTCCACTTGGTAGCACGCAAGAGCACACTCATTGGAGAAGGCTAATTTCTTGGCTCGCCAGTCGATGTTAGGATTGTGAGCCACCAACCACGTCATCCCTAGAATCACCCGGAATTGAGGGCCCTTGATAAGTTCGAAGGCAATGGCTTCCTGATGTCCGTCTTGGCACAGAAGGGTCAATTGTGCTGTGGGTTGAGTTACAGGACCAGAAGCTATCTCTGTGCTGTCGACAGTGGTGACCTTCTCAGTTGTCATTTTCTGACAGAGGCGAAGCCCCATCCTTGTTGCCAGGCCTTGGTCTATGTAAAACAACGGCTCAGCTGTCTATGTATGCCTCCACAGCATGCATCCAAGACATTTGTTAGTGAATGATCAAAATCACAGGCAGGGCAAGGTGTGAGGTCTGTGGCTCTTTTCCTTCGCTCGACAAACGGACCTCTACGCTTGCCAGGCCTGGAAGTTTTCCGACTCTTGTTCTCCTCCTTCTTTCTCTGTAGCTCCAACTGATCTCCAGGGGGGTTTTATGGGACATTCTCTGAGGAAGTGACCTGATTTCCCGCAGTACAGGCATAGTAGCTGTTGTCTCCTTTTGTCTCTTTCAGCCTTGGTTAATGGGCTCCGTACCCCCACAATTTGCATGGGTTTCAAAGTGTTTTCTGATGAACGCCGACTGTTTTCCTTTGAGTGTACATACACAGTTCGATTCACCATTCTGGCTCGATCTGTCCTTCGATCCTGCAGCCTGTGGTCTAGCTGCACCACTAGGTTGATGAACTCTGCACAGTCTTTTGGCGGGTTTACCACCTGAGCTAGGACGTCTTTCAATTCCCCACATAATCCTTGATGGAATAATGTTGTTTGTTTCTCCACAGGCCACCCAGTTTCAACGACAAGTCTGTTAAAAGTGGCAATATATGTTAACAAATCTTGGCTGCCTTGGCTGAGGGACAGAAGTTGGTTATCCAGAGCTTGGCCCTGGGTATGTCGGGTGAACAGCTTCTCCCCTGAAACACTGCAGGAGTGGGTTATCCTGGCTTACTAACGGTATGGACCAATCCGCGGCACTGCCCCTCAGATATGACAGAATGAAGGCAACCCACGACTGATCGTTAGGAAAGGCTCCGGGTCTACAAAGAAAATGGAGGCAGCACTGGTTGATGAATAATGCATATTTTCTTTCCCCCCCCCCCGTAAAACGTTCCAGTGGGGCCAAATGAACTGCAACAGGGAGGACCACCTGCACTGGATTGACGGATGTGGCTGGGTCCGACGGAATACTTCCTCGCAGCAGAGCCTGCCCAGCCTGTGCTTGGAGCAATTGTCTGGCTAATTCATCGGTGTGGTCCTTGGTGACAATCAACTCCCTCCTAAGGGAGTTGGTTTCTTGCCGGGCAGAGTGCACCTCGGCCCGTAATTCTCCCAGTAACTGGGCTAGTTGGTCAGTCTCTGATGTTTCTATAACGCCCAGGTGGATGTTTTAATTGAGGCCTCACGTTCTGTTACGCTCACCTGGTATCCATGGGGGTGCCACACGATACTGGATGGAGGTCTAAGCGCTATCCCGAACCCCTCTCTGCTTGGTTATGTGCCAGACATTGGGTAGTGCCTTAGGTTTTTGTGCAATGAACTCTCCGCCCTGTGTCTCTGTGCAGGGGCACGTGATTGGTGCAGGCATTCCGTGGACCTAGTTGCTACACTGGTCCGTGTGCCCTTATGTCGGGTCCAGACCGGCTGTGTCTCCGAAACTGCTTGCTATCTTCCAAGTGAGTTATAATGTCTTTTCCGTCTTTATTCTGTCTCTTTCTTTCCCTCCATTTTCTCTGTCTTCTCAGCGTCTTGCTCCACTACGCTCTTCCCTAACAATGTCTCTTTTTGTTTTCACAGGGATGGTTGCAATCTCAGAGTTGCCTCTTTGTACTGGTTGCAGTGATGTTCTGGAGTGATGAGCGATCGAAGCGCTGCTTGTCCAGGTAAGTGCTTTGTTAATGCTGACCTTGTTCCTTCTCCCTTGCAGGTTGCGGTGAAACCAGGAGATGGGCGAGGTAAGAGAAGCACAGGGTGCTGCCAAGACTCGCTGCTTGCCCAGGTAAGAATTGTTATTAATGCTGTCCTTGATTCTTTACCTTTGCAGGTTGTGGCGAACTCCGGAGATGGGCAGGGTAAGCAAAGCACAGGATGGATTCAAGGCCGGTTACTTCACAGGTAAGTGTTCTTGCTCGCTAATGCTGTTTTTTTTCTTCCAGGTTATTATTGGAATCCGAATCTAGGGCTTCAGGATCGGGCCACCGGAGAAGCAGATGAGCAGGAACTGGACACGGTGAGAGTTACACTTAAGGAATGCAGAATAATGCAAAGTGTGTTCTGCTGTTTGGGTGTGGTCTAAATAGCCTAGGTAAAGTAGTTACAGGCCAAGTAGTTCCAGGCCCAGCCACACCCAAAACACTAGACCGCATGGCTTGGTTCTAAAGAACTGAGCTGTGTAATAGGCCTCCATGTTGGATTAAGGTCCAAAACTGGTATTGCTTTATTCCTGATAATGGGCCTGGTGCCAAAGGTGCCAGGACTGACTCCATGTATGTTTATGATGGAGTTTTAAGGCCCTTGGGGCCGGTTTAAGGGCTTAAATCACACTGCTGCCAGGAGGCTGTTATACCTCAGGGGGTCAGGGGCATGGATCTTGACACAGAAGCCCTACTTAGGCACCTGAATGCCTGAATGGCTGAGGGGGATAGGATGTGAGGGACATGTTTGAGACTCCCTGCACAGGGTCTCCTTGGAGACCCCTGTCGCACTCTTTATGATTGGCTGTGGTGACTGTCCTGCCAGGACAGCCAACCTGATGTGTGATTGACAGCCAGGCTGTGTGAATGGGGGAAAACTGCATAAAAAGCAGGTCTCTGGTACTAGGAAGGCAGAGTCACCACTGGATCGAGAGAACTTAAGACAAGCTGACAGAGAGGACCTCTACCATGACTGAACCTCCCGGTGAAGCCCTGCTGCAGGTCTGAATCTCCAAACTTCAATGACAGGGAAGACCTGCAAGGAATCTTCTCCCCTTGAGCTGGTGGGACCAACCAGTTCGCCAAACTGCAAGCCAGGCCTCCCTCCTCTTGTCGAATTTGCTGTGCACAGCTACAGTGAACTGGATAGCCAGGAGGATCGGACTCTGCTTGGGTTTTAAGGAGCGCATCTTTTATTTGTCGCTTTGCTCCGCTGCTGGTTTATTCTCTGGGCAGTGCAGGACCCTCCAGTCTTCCATCTTCTTGTCAGTCAGACAGTCGCTTCAGGAACCATGAGCCTGCAGGATCTGCCAGGAACGTCTGCCTCAGCTACAGCATTTTTCTGCTCTAATGGTACTGTGCCTGTTATTAGTTCCGTCCGACCGTGGTGAAAGTGTTTGAAATTGTTCACCAATCTGAGGGCTTGTCCTTCTCTATTCTTTAAAGTAAGTTTTCGTACGAACAACTTTGTTTCGAACTCTTGGCAAATACTTAACCGCGAACTACCCTGAAATATGTGATCCTCTGCAAAGACTCTGGTCCATTGACTTTGGCTCAGGCCTCTTGATTTGATTTCCTCGCCGTAGTAGCCTTTTCTAGATTGCCCTGCTTACTTACTTGTTGGTGCTGCTTAGTTCTGAATAACCTTGCCCCCCCACTTTTAAATTGCTGGAGTGCCATTTTGCTCACACTTCATTTTGAGCTTAACTTGTCCAGAATCTATTGGGTGTGGTGTAGTGTATTAAGGGTGTGATTTTCTGCTGCTTTACTTTAGGGAATTGTTTTACAAATGATGTGTAAATAAATGTATATTCTTTTACTCAGAAACCTTGAGTCAGTGTTTGCTTGAACCATAGTCATTTGCTGTCCTTTGTGTAACTTCTGATACTGCTCACTTTACTCTTGAGATAAGTCTGGCTGCTCAGCCATTGCTACCACTTAACTGTGTAATACAGGCTTGCACCAAAGGTGAATTTGTACTGGCAAGTGTAATCTTAATTGTGTGTGGTGTTCCCAAAAGGTAATGCATATGATTCTGTCTAACACAGCTCCATTCATTGAACTTGTTTTACTGTGTTGAGTTCAGCTTCATGACTCTCTAATGATGGATGCTAATCTGTCAGATATTTTGTCCATATTGCCTGTCATTACAGTTTGTCTCATTGCCACTATTACCGTTGCCATATTTGCATAGCGGGTGTACCAACAGTTACCATAGTTAGTATGTTTTAATTTGCATGTACCATGTTCTCTGCATATTAGCGGGGTTTGGTGAGTATGCCCTAAACTCTTTACTTTCCTATTGCATGCCCACTCACTGGGCATGCACACTTACCATAGTCACATCTTTAAATGTAGAGTTCCAAGTACTTATGCTATACCTAAACAAATTCAGTGTTGTTACTTCTCTCATGAAATTAACTCTTACTGTAGCCTTGAGGGTAGACATTATGGCCCTCATTACGATACTGGTGCTAAACCATGGCGCTATTAGCACCATGGTTGGTGTCGGTATCGTAACAAGTCTGCCAATGTTCAATGGGGAATTACCACCCCATTCCAAGGTTGGCGGGGCGGTAATTCCCCATTGAACATTGGCCTTTCCTCATTCCCATTTTTGCCCCATAGGGCTCAATGGGACTGGGGAAGGCGCTAAGTATGGTACCACAAATTGCAGTACCCTACTTAGCACCAAGGTCCCTTTGCGGGTCCCTACTTTAACGGGTGGTCTAGACCAGCCGTTCAGGTCGGGTCCCGCAAAGGGACCTCGTAGTAAGGGGCTAATGGGTTAACGGCGCCGCAGCCTTTTACGGCGCCGTTAACCCATTAGCGCCAGGGTCGTAATGAGGTGCCTCTATCCACATCTCCACCTTAAATGTTCACGTTGCTATCCAATTTCTAAGCATTGTAATTTCAGAACCATAGAGGTTTTTTGTCAGTCCTCTATATTTGGGCAAGAGAACTGGTAGCAAATAAAAATTGACCAAATTGGCAACAGAGTCAGAAAAATATCAGTGCTTGACTAAACACTATCTCATTTTTAAAAACGTATTTGGTAATTAAGGGAGCCGATCCCTGCCTCTATGGGGACCTTTTTGTGAAGACAATTAGCACAGGAGGATTTCAAATGTGTGTCCTAGAGCCCAAATCCTACCTTGGCTGCTGGGGATTTCATGTATTTGAAGGAGAATTAAGCCTTCTTGAACCTCCATAGGAATAACTTGAAAATGCGATCATACTTGGTACCATTCCAGGATGTTCAAAAATGTTAGCCAGCAGGATTATTTTAGCAGACCTAACACTCCACACAGTCCTTGGTAAATACAGTTCCCCCTTTCCATTCTTGAAGAAATTGTATGTGTGAGGATCTCCATGTTAAGACTCACTTGTCTATAGACATTCCTGAGGATACCTGCCCCCATGTACACAATATCAGAGTCAACTACTTCAAAGCCTCATACAGAAAGGTCTGTTTGATGTAAGCTGGTATCCAATGTCATTAGTTTGGAATTCTTGTAATTGCTTGTATAACCCTTCACTGCACCAGAAATCTGGATCTAGTAGCCGCTGAGTCCTCAGGTGATATTGGTATTGCCTTTGGAGAGTTTTAGTAAGCCAAAGTCACTGGCTTTCTGACCATGGAACTTGCTCAGAATGTCTTTGAATTCACTGCACAGGTCAGCTGTTTTGCTGTTCAATGTGCCATCTCTCTTCGTGATGGTGTGGTATGCTCTTTATGCCTATTCACTCCTTACAATGCAGGCAACAACATCACAGTGTTCATCAGTTTTCCAATAGGTTTGTTTGAGGGAGATTACAGTTTATTCTGTGCTGATTGTGTGTAAGTAATCAGGTCTCTTGAGCCTGGAGTGCCACTGTGTTCCTGTTAGTGAAATAACGTCCAATTAATGAATGAATCAATCAAAGCATGTGTAGAGCACACGGTCACTGAAGGTATCATGGCACTGTCTGTTTGCCCCCTGTTTCCAAGTTCCTCAAATTCTGTCACCTTCATTTTTTTAATGAGTGTGAGATCGACAACAATCTGCACCAGAAAAATAATTTTTGTGACATCAAGATGGAACGGCAGTGTTTGAATGATAGTTCAATTTTTTAGACAAAATGTTCACTGTATATTTTCAATGTCCTCCAACGCATTGCCATATTTCATGTGTGGTGTTCAGGCACTAAGCTTTGGCATCAGTGTATTGCTGTAGATGGAGACAAGTAGACGTGAAGTATAACCTACAGTCCTGGGTATTCCGTTGTACCAGCATTCATATGTCTACTATTCCATGGTATTTCAAAAGACGCTTTAGTGCTGCTCTGACTTTGGTTACTGAGGTCTATGTTGAAGACATTATTATCCAGCGACTGGTCTACTGACCAATTGAAATCTTCTGAGTTTAAACCTGTCTCCCTTAGATGTCAGATATTGGGCCTCATTACGAGGAGTGCGGTAGGGGGATAAGGGGGCGGTAGGGATGCCGGCCCCATTATCCCTCTACTGCCCCATTACGAGGTCTCCTCCCGGGACCCGCTAAGGACATCTGGTAAAACCAGGCATTCTTAGTGGGTCCCGTGAGCAGACCAGGATGCAAACAATGGGCCCATCATTAACGGGCCCATTGTTTGCATCCTCCCCATTCCTATTGAGCCCAATGGAGGCTCAAATGGGAATGGGGATGTACCGGGTCCGGGTTCCCGGGAAGGGTAATTACCGGGCCCTCCGAGGTCGGAATGGCCCGGTAATTCCCCATTCTGGGAACCCAGACCTGGTACCCGGTATGGAGGTAGCCATGCCTCTAACAGCGGCATGGCTACCTCCATACACGAAATGAGGCCCATTCTTCTATAATGGCATGGAAGAAGGAGGCTGACATCATGTTGGGCATGTACACATTTACCAGAGTGAATTGATTATGAGGTATCTAACTTATCATTGCAATATTGTTCATAGTATTTTCATAATTAGGCACTTATGGAACAGGATAGGGAGGCTCCTTAAATCGGCTCTGAAGCAGTTGTGGCTCTAGGTCCTAATACAACTCAGGTGTTCACCACTTGTCAAGCCTCTCCCTCATTTGGATGCGTCACTTGCAGCAATACAATGTTCCTTGTTGTTCTTATCTGTGCCTGTCTGTGCATCTCGTTTCGTTTGTGGTTTGCTCAGAGAGGCATACATTAGATGATGAACCCCCACACATTGCAGTCTGGCAGACTTCAGCGTTTGAATGGTACAGTGTGTGGGGCACAGGGATCTTTTAAATGGACCGACATGATATATCAAGCTTCAAATGCACTGCGTGTGCCATGACTGACAGTGCACATCCCTGTAGGCCTTCCTGGGAGCAATCTAACGGGGTGGACGGTGTGGTTTTCTATGTATTTCTTTTCCTACTCTTTCACTCCACTGATGCCTGTCCCACTTCACACAATGGAGATTTTCCAGTAATGAGTAATTTGACAGTGGAGAGCTGTTACATTTTCACTGTAATGTAAATGGCTCTCTGCCCCAAAATCTTTGTCATTTGCACTGTGGCTTACAGATGTAAAGGGCAAAAGGTGAAACACACATGTGTACACTGCCTGTTGCACTCTGCTGTGCAAATTGAGTAAATGCTGCCTGGCATGCTTGCATGCCAGTCAGCGTTTACTTTTCATTGTGAGCACCTCTTGCCAATGTAAGTAGCGCTCACAATTACAATGAAACCCTCCACGACAAGCATTGCAGGCAGCCTGCACAATAGATCCATATGCAGTCCACGTGCTTTATGCTGATGCATAAAGCTGGAAGATTCCATAGGGATCTCATACATTTGTGCTGGCATAAAAATCCATGCCGCCACAAATGCTGGAACATTTGTATGGTGGAGAGGAAGGGAGGCAGTGGAGACACAGGTTGCGTTTCCGCCCCTCCTATTTGCCATACAAATGATTGACAATTAGCTTTGGCGTGAATAAATGGCATTAAATGTCTTACTCAAGGCGTTTACGCTTTCCATTCACGTTACAGCTCAGTGGAACAGGTGTTCAAGTGTAACTTTAAAACACTGAAGATGTAATGTGTGTGTGGGGGAGAGGAGGCAATCATGTAATGCATGTCTCTCTTAGAAAACTAGAAAACAGGTACACAGAAAATCACAAATGAGGAAAAAAAAGAAATCCCAGAAAGGACTATTTAAGCAGTAATTTTGTAATGTATTTCAAAGGCTACATTTCAACCCTTTTCGAGGAAGTGGTCAAGACCAAAAAACGGCTCAATTAAATGGCTTGCAAAATAAAACTTACTGATAAAGTGACACAATGACACAAATTGTACCCTCTCTTCCTAGAGCATTGAGGCCCGAAGGACACTTTTTAAAACAAGGTTTTATGAGTTTCTTAACCAGCAAAAAGCTTAGGCTACTACTGGTGATGCACCATTTGTCACCTCAATACACCAGAGGGTGCTGAAAGGATGATATATAGAATTGAAATACTTTCACTTCCTTCTGGCTGGTCCCAGCTTATTATATGTTGGAATCTTGATGTAGTAAGCAAAACATGCAGGTCCATTACTCTATCAGAATTGTCCCTGGACCTAATATGATAGCAACCTCGTCTGTTTCCTCCACCCTCCCATTACTGTTGTTTTCCTCCCTAACACCCTTCCAGCACTATCTGAAATGTCGTCAGGCCTAGTATGATAGTCGTTTGTTTTGTTCCTCCCTTCCCTTTCTGCACCCCTCTCCCTCACCTTTTGTTTTTCTCCGGCTCTACCAGAAATGTTGTCAGGCCTAGTACGGTAGTCGCCTGTCTGTTTCTATTTCCTTCCCACTCTCCCCTTCCCTTCCTTATCTATGTCTTAGCTTTTGCACTATCTGAAATGTCGTCAGGCCGAGTACGATAGTTAATTTCACATCCTTACTGTTCATGGCCTGTAAGAATGTGGTTGTATTTTCCCTTGTTCCCTCCCTTGCCTTGAAGTGCTTTGAAACACATTGTGTATAGGCGCTATATAAATAAACTATCATATCATATCATATCATTGGGGCACCAGTCAAATTATCTTATTGCACTTAAAAGGTCTTTTCTCTAATCTTCCAAGACATACTTTCTATTGTTTAATACATTTGATAAGAGCGCAAAAGCGGAGAGGGAGAGAAGTGGCTTAGAATATTGACAGCAACATGAGTGCCATCCCCAAGGCTCCTGAAGTCACAGGATTCCCAGTATTGGTCCTTCCCAAATATTGAGAAGCATTCTTTCAACGTCCAATGCCTTCAAGCTGTTGTAATCGTGTCTTCATGTGTTAAAACGCAGACAATTTAATACTGGGAATATTGTGGTATGTGGTACAATGGTGGTGACTGAGATGCTGCATAGGTAGGGTTAACTAAAGCCAGTGTAACCTAACCAGACCAAAACACAATCATAGTATACATTGCAAGCCAACTTTGGAAGCTAGGTATTGGCGAGGGCGGGGGTGTCAGTTGTTCAGACTATTACAGTAAATCAGCATTCAAATATTGGCTTTGTTTCTATTTCACTGTATTGGCTATCTCTAGTCAGAAGAGATGTGTAGTTAATACATTGGAATATGTGTAAGAATGTCCTTGTCAGCGGTATATGTGGTTCATCATGCAAGGGGATGGTTAAATGAAACAGTACTCCTCCCATTTCAATGGGTTTGACCAGGCAGTTTCCCAATTATTGAGTTTCAAAAAGGTTTGCCCTCACATCCATACGCAAGCAGGCAAGTAGAAACTGTAGTATAAATTATTGTATTTTGGAGTGCAGCGCCACTGCACGGGATCACATTATTGCTATAATGTGGCACGCATATAGCCAGCCAGATGTTGCCAGTGTAACATATGGATATGCAAATGAAGACAGGTTACAGATTTAAAAGCATAATATATTTTTTTTTTCTCTTCCCTCACTTGAAATGCCTCATTCACAGGAGAACACATTAGCTATCTAATTCACTGACTTCATTAACCAATACTAACACTAGTTCTAACTCATTAACATTATAATGTGTTCTCCATGTGGAAAGAGAGGCAGAAGAGATGTGCTCTGAGAGTCATTTTTAAACGTGCATGTTTCTCTGATTTTCTCGGGCTGCACTGAAATGTGAAGGATGGAAAGGCAGCAGGAAACAGAAACAGAAACAGTTATTACAGTATGAAGATCCCATTGTTTGTGAAACAGGGGTGGCGACCTAATACACTTTCTGTTAATATGATTGGAGGAAAATATATCTGAAAACAGGCTGCGTAAGCAACAGAGCTTTGCTGGACGAGCTCTGACAGAATTATAGTTAGTTCACTTTTGCAGAGCTGCTCTGAGGTCGCCTTTGCTGGGCTGCTGGGAGGAGTCGTTCCAGCTGCACTTTTGACCTTCAGAGACTGGGGGTTCCTGGTCACTTGGCACCGGCTTGAAAACTGCAGATTGCAGATTGAACTGAATGTTCTTGCTGCGCACTTTAAAAAAAAAACCCCGGGCCCATTCATCAGAGGCCGCGAGCCAAGGGAGATCGCGTGTGGGAGAACTACAAATAACTGGTAATTATCAAAGTGAATGGAGATTATTGTGACTGCTGTACGAATGACCTAATATATATCAGGCAGGCAGAGTAGAATTCCCTGTGTTTAATTGACACTTGTTGCAAAATGAATATTGTTCTTTTGCTGCATGTTTTCCTTTTTCTCTTTGTTACAGATATGGAAAGTGAATCTCGTTCCACTGCTGTACATTTTTCTGTTTATTTCTGTAAAAAAAACAAGGGTAAGATGGTGTTCTGAAATGCAACTGTTTATAAAACACAAAAGTACATGAAGGCAGACGTGTAGTGTGTTTTTATCTTTCTCTTTTCTTAGTGCATCTGGAATTGCACTTGTGATATGGAGAAGATTTTGAGGTAGTGCATTTGTCATTTTTCCCATATAGATAAAACAACAAAAATAATAAGTTGTCTAAATGTAAGACTTAGCAATTATAAATAGCTGTGTGTGTGATTCCAGTGTATGTGTGTGTGATTTCTGAGTGGAATATAATACAATAGTTCTTGCTGAGCGTACATGAATCAGCAAAAAGAGGCCTATGGAAACATAATCTCACTAATGTAAATAAATTAGTGATAATACCACATGTTATTGTGAATACTTTATGGAAACATAGTTCACTGGTGTAAACAGCCATAGGTGGCACTCTATATGAAAATGTGGTGTTTCTGAATAATGTAGGTTCCGAGGCCTCTAGAGATCACACAAACAGTCTAAACAAAAGAAGGGGCTTTTGTATGTTGGGGCCACAAATTAAACAAAGAAATTGTGCTCACCAAAATACCACCAACAAAATGTATACCACTATAAAGCAAAACCCAATCTAAATGCAAGGAGTAGTCATTGCCAAATCTACAGAAAATACCCTACATATTTATGGTGCGTTGCAGGCTGGGAAAGGGATCATAGAGCACCTACTGGGGCGTGTCAAGTGTGTCTCACACTGCCATCTGTACATTAAAGGGAAACCATTTCATAATAGCAGTGTGTCACTAAAAACAAATTTTAGAATGTCTGAAATGGAAGCCACATTCTCAGAGCTAGTGCAATATTTAGAGGCAAAGTTATATGCACATGGAACGTGGTCATCGAACAGTGCCACAGAATGGCATGACCGCATTCATGGTGAAGTGCAGAAAGAAAAACTAAACAATATTTTTGCAGAAGGCAGCATAATTCAGGTCTGCCTTCTAAGGTTGTTAAATGCAGCCGATAAACATGCAGAGAAAGATTGTTTGATACGGCTGTGCGCCAAGATCTGGTTTATTTTGAATAGGTCCCTGCAAATGCAAGACAATGATACCAAGCTGATTAACAGGTTAAAAGCCAACCTAGATGGGGCAAGTAAAAAGGAGGAAATGTTAAGAGCAGAATTAGAAGTATGTCAAAAAGACATGCAGTTAAAATGCAGAGATTTTGATATTCAATTGTCCAAAAGCAAGAAACAATTTGAGGACAGTGAACAAGAATTGGTACACTTAAAAGCATTAGTGGACCCTATTAGACACGATAAAGATGAGATGGTTTCAGAAATGCAGGTCTTACAAAAAGAACATTTTGAAAAAGAAAGTGATCTCCAAAATGCAGAACAGGAAATGGTTAAAATGCTTCAAGAAAGAGACAAGAGAAACAAAGAATTCAATGAATGCCAAATGCAAATGTGCGACATGCAGGAGGTAATTAATAAAATGAGTGATGAAAACAATTACTTGCAAAACGAGGCAGACAGGCTCCTTAAGAAGTGTAAGGATTTGGAACAGCAAATGTGCATTCCCAGGTCCCAGGATAGACAGCAGGGCACCACATTCAATGGAGTTGAGGTGAATTCTATTTCTACCCAAAGAGCTAGTGCCCCAGTGACTGGGCCGGTGACTGAACTTGGTTGCAGAGCCCTTGGGGGATTTGATACTCCTAGTGGGGGCTGCCACCAATCACGTACACGTGGAACCAGGGTTGAATCACCAAGTAGTGCAATTCCATGCATTGCAACAAGTAGCCCCATAAAGATAATGAAATCCATCAAAGCCCTGATCAAATCATTTAAAAAGGGAGGGGAATGCTGCATAGAGGATCACTTAGAAGCGGTTCATGACATTTTTAAAGCCCTCCAGATACCTAAGGAACAATACAGGCAGTATTTTCATTTAGCTTTAGATGCTCCCATGGCCAGTATCATAAGGGGATTGAATGAGCAGCAGAATAAGACATGGGCAGAGTTTGAAAAAGAGATTAGGTGTCATTTTTCTCCTTTCCAGTCATTGCAGGAGGCAAAGAAAGTTGCTTACGCAATCACTGCTGGGCCCAATACATCCCCTCACCAGTTTTTACAAGACTTAAAAAGAGCATTTTCTCGCTTTGATGTATCTTTTGACCCCAATTCTAATGAGTTTAAAACTGCCTACTTCTATGGGCTACAGAAAGACATTATATCAAAACTGGTCCGTGAATTTGATCGTGACAAGTCCCTTGAGTGGATTGTGCACCAAAGCACAAAACTATATGAAATACTCTATTGTCAGGGTAGAGAAAGTGATAAAATGAAAGACACTAGACCAAAATCTAAAGAACCCTCAACAACAGTGATGGAAAGCAGGTCAGCCAAAATGTCCCTTGAGTCTGCTCAAAGTCCAGGTAAAAATAACTTGACACCTGAACAAAGGGGTAATCAACAAAGATCATCACTTCATGTACCAATGTTTCAATCACATGATCCTAGTAATAGGGAAAGCTACATCAGCCCTAGGTACTTAGGATCAGGCTATCGGCCTGATATGTCAGGTATGAACAATAACCAGAGACAAAATCAGGATCAAAGAAATTATGGTCCCTACCAGACTTTGGGGACACAGAGCAGATTTGATCCCAATACCATGATATATGGTAATCAATATAGACCCCGATATGTGGATCGATTTGCTGATAATGGGAATCAACATAGGGGTCGATCCTCACAACATGAGAGACAGGACATGAGGCAGAATATGAATTATGCTCCACGTCAGTACAATGATTCCCCACCAGGGGATTACAACCAAAGGATGGGTGCACCCCAACCCCCTCCACATATGAATCAAGAGTTCAGGAATAACCCCAATATAAATCATTCACCTGAGAGGTACCAGAATAGATCCATTCAGGGGGAAAACAACCAATATCGATATAGGCCACAGAGAGAGGATTCTAGAGAGATGGAAAGATTCCAGTGTCTCGAGGCCCAAGTGAAATTGTTAGCTGAGCAAATAGGAAAGCTCTGTGCAGCACAAAAACAGTCATCAAAGGAGGGGACAGAAAGCCATAGCAATGACCGGGTGGTTTCTGAAAAGTGACTATGTACTATTAATACCTGCAGTGCCAAAAAGACAGATTGCTCTGATGTAATTATGCATAATGAATCTGAGATGCCTAATGATTTAAAAGTGAAAGTACCAGTAAATGAACATGTGACAGAAATTGCAAATAGATCTAAAAGAGAGGTACGGTTTAACCTAGAGCTAAATCAAACATTGAAGATTTGTACAAATGAAAAAAGAAAACCTGAAATTCCAAAAGAACAAAGAGACAGATTTAAGAAAAATGACTCATGCATGGGGAATACCAGTGAACAGGGAGTAAGTGGCGATGCTATAACTCCTTCCCTGGGCAATCAGAACAATAACCAAACACAGGCAGAAAAAAGAAATACTCAAAAGGAGGGTACAGGTCAATCACCTGAAGAATTCTTTGAGCCACATATTTTTGAAGAAGTTTAAAGGACTGGTGCCACACCAAATAATCATGAATGCACAGGGTTAGACAATGACAAGTTGCCAAATGATGTTGTTACACATGTTCAGTTGGAGGATTGTAGTGTGACCTCTGATGATACCTGGATGGATGGGCGAACAGTGGCCACACTCCAAAAAACCTCTGAACATGGAGAAATGAATAAAGTCTACCACGCAAAAATGGGCAAAAAGGAGGGAAAAATGCCATTCCATTTATCAATGTGCTTAGCCAAAAGTGAAAAAGGCCTGAGAAAGGTGAGCACTGAAATCAGCAAGAATTCGCACTTCTTATGTGTGTTAGAGGAAGTTGAAGACAGGTATTATGCTCCCATCACTGTAGAAGAAAAATGCAATACATTTGCAATGATTGACACTGGCGCACAGGCCACAATTATGTCTAAAGAATTGGTAAAGAGTATCAATGAAGGGAGATCCCCACAGAATCAGATCACAGTGAAGGAAAATCAAGGTCCAGTGCATAATTTTAACGGGGAGGAGGTGCCTATTATAAGCGTCACCGAGGTTGACATAAAGATAGGTAAACACAGAATGAAACAGGAGGTATTGGTCACATCCATTTGTGAAATTCCATTTCTGATGGGAACATATTGCCTGAAAAGATTGTCTCCTCTCATAGATGGGGTGAATGGAGTGCTGTGGTCCTTAACCAAAAAACCATTGAGACCTAAGAAACTAAAATCACAAAAAAGCAATATAAATGAATGTCACACCGTTGCCAAAACAAATGATGCAGTGGAGGTATATCTCCAGAATAGCTGCATCCCTAGTGTCACTGTTATATTAATGTGTCAAGACAAAATGCAGAGTGAAAATGAAAAACTACCTGTACAAATATACTTGTACCCAAGGAAAAAATGGCAAACTGCCATAGATGAGCACACATTGCGTTTTTATTTAAAAGAGAAGACATGTAAACAGAATACTGCTCCTAAAGCAGATTCAGAAAAACACATCACCACTCTTGCTGAAATACACATGGAAGATGAGCAACCATGGGTTCACATTGGTATAAATGATTATTCTAAAACAACAAAAGTCACTTTAGCACTTGAACATGAAAGGAGTTTCATTAATGAGAGACTGTTGGAAAAATAATGGAGAGGGAGGAGATCCCGAAATTTAGAATTAAAAACCAATATGTCTCTGGTTTGGACAGTCCAGACTTTGAAAACCGAATTGCAGGCAGATGCATGCTGAAAATTGGTATTGGACAAAAAACAATTCACCATAATGTTTGGATAGTGAGTGGGACACAAAATGACTTTTACATGGGCAATGATATAATACACAGAATGTGCATGGTGTTAGATTTCCTTAATCAAAAAATATGGTCACGCCTAGGTGGGCCTGCACCTGAATTTGAAGATAAAAGAAGAGCTTATCATTGCACACAGCTGGTCCCATATGCAATTGAATTACAACTGAGGAAGGATACTATTATCCCTGCATTCACCAAACAGGTTGCAATAACACTGAAATGCAAAAATGGACAGCAGATGAAAGATTCTGATGCATTTGTGTGCTTAAATGAATCCATAAAACAGCAAGGCCTGGATTATGAATACATTCCATTGATAGATATTGGTGAAGGGTCTGTAAAAATTATGGTGAATAAGAAAGGTTTTCAAGATATTCATTTAGAGGAAAACTCATTAGGAATGGCCATACAAAAATCACATTATACTGCAGATCTAAATAACATGGTGATTGGAAATATCCCTGAAAAGTATGTGGATGCCAGGGGGGAGTCGCCAGAATACCTAGACTCTCAGCCCAAAGGAATATTTAGAATTCATTCTGTGTACCCTTATGATTCAAATGAGACAGTGTGCTGTCGGATTGCATAACATTTAACTTAAATGAAAATGAAACAGAAAATCAGCCCATTGAAGTGGAAGCTGATATGCCAAAATATTTAAAAGTGGCAGCTTTACAGAGAGACACAGCCACACAGTTAGAGGAAAGCACAGATATTCCTCTACTGGAAGATTTTCCAGAATTTTCCAAAATGGCAGAGGAGCAGATTTTATCAGCGGATGCATGTAACAGCGATGAGGATAGAAATGAACTGAGGAAGATATTTATGGAGTTTAAAGATGTATTTGCAAAAGATGCTTATGATTGCGGTTTAACTGATTTACATGTGGCCACGCTACCGGAAGGGTGTAGTAGAAGCCCAGTATTTGTGCGCCAGTATAGATTACCACTGGCATGTTTAGAGTAATTGGCAGAGATTATTAAAAATTTGGAGTCTCAGGGAATTATCAGGCCTATTCATAGCACATCCAACACACCTATTTTAGGTGTGTTGAAGCCAAATGGTCAATGGCGGCTATGTGCAGATTTGAGGGATTTAAATAAAAGAGTGCCAGTATCCAGATGGCCACTGCCATTCATTGATCAAGGCCTAGCTCAGGTACATGGTTCAAAAGTGTTTACCACGTTAGATCTCACCTCCGGATATTGGAGATATCCCTCAGATTTGAGGGATTTAAATAAAAGAGTGCCAGTATCCAGATGGCCACTGCCATTCATTGATCAAGGCCTAGCTCAGGTACATGGTTCAAAAGTGTTTACCACGTTAGATCTCACCTCTGGATATTGGTGCGTGCCATTGGCAGAGGAGATTCAAAATTTATTTTCATTTTCATTTGATAAAACTCAATACGCATGGGTTAGGGTTCCATTTGGGTATGTCAATAGTGGGAGTGAGTTTGGAATATTTTTGAGAAAGGCCATGCCTGATGCAGCGGAAAGAGGTACCATAGTTTATGTGGATAATGTCCTGATAAAGAATGAGAGCTTGAAAAACCACTTTGATGAAATAAGACATGTTCTTGGCCAATTGCAGAAAGCAGACACCAAAGTATCTTCGCAAAAAGCACAATGGTGCAAGAAAAAAGTGCATTTTCTAGGCCATGAAGTGACTGAACATGGACTAAACCCACAAAAGAAGAAAATAGAAGCCATACAAAAACTAAGAGACCCTAAAAATGTGAAAGGGGTAAAAAGTTTATTAGGAATGACAGGCTATAACAGGAAGTTCATTGAAAATTATGCTGAAATTACTCAACCATTGACTAAACTGCTAAAGCTGAATACACCCCGGAAGTGGGGAAAAGAACAGTCTGAGGCAGTGGCTAAATTAAAGTAATGTCTTGTAAAGGCACCATGTTTAGCATACCCCATAAAGGATAGGGATTTCTTTATAGAAATAGGTTTCTCTGAAAATTGTATGTTAGCAGTGTTATGACAAAAACATGATTTGAATCACAAAACCATTGCCTATGCAAGTAAGGCGTTTTCTCAAGTTGAAATTAAATTCAATGAATGTGAAAAGGCCCTATTGACCACTGTGTGGGCGCTACAACATTTCTGCCCCATTGTTCAGGGAGAAAAGGTGATTATTGAGACAAATCATCAACCTTTGCAGTTTTTAGAGAGTAAAAGAATTAGGTCAGGTAATCTAGCACAGTCCAGAATCACTTCATGGACACTGGCATTGCAGGGTTTTCCTGTAGAAGTGAGATATGGCCAAAATAAAAAAGCCAAGTTGCTCAACGTTTAGCAGATCTACATGACTGTGCAGCTGAACACGTATCAAACGAAGTAGAAGTGGAATCTAGTTTAAAGGATTTTGGGCAATCACCAGACAAAGCTTTTGATGAAAAGACATGCAAGGATTTGCCAACTGTATATGTTGATGGTTGTGCTTTTCACATTGAAAATGACAGTAATAAACAATTAGTGCCAGGAATAGGAAATGTCTGGTTGAAATGTGAAGGCGTCCCCAGTATAGAGATGAGAATTGGAGCCAGGAGCAGTAAAGTAGCGGAATTGGCAGCATTTATAAAGCAATTGCTACTGCAGTTGATAATAAATTTAGTGAAATTGTCCTGGTGACTGATTCTGACTATGCACGAAATAGCTTTGTGTATAATTTACCTGGCTGGAAAGCGAGAGGCATGATTACATACAACAAAAAGCCACTTAAACATGGAGAAATGTGACAAGCCATAGACAAATTGGTGTCAGAGAATGATTTAACAATATACTAGAGGAAAATTTGTGGGCATTTAAAAACTCCAGGAGAGGATAAGGAGGGAAATGATAAGGCAGATCACCTGGCTAAAATTGGGGCTGTAATGGGAGAATTACTACCTATTGAACATTTACTGGGTGAAATACAAATTGATGCAGTAACACGCTCTAAAGCACCAAAGGAGATAGAACAACCAGTGGTACATTGGAGTTATGATACACCAGATCAAGATCTGATTAAGGCACAAAAGGATGATCCAATTTTGGGAATATATTATAATCATTTGATAGACCCTGAACAAAACCCTTTAACAGAAAATGATTGTGTGGGAAAAGAAGAGTTAAGAGTACTATTAAAGAATAAAAAACAAATTACACTACAGGATGGGCTCATGATTAGAGAGTCCATAACAGGACAAATACAGTGGGTGGTGCCCCTTTCATTCAGAGGGCTAATGCTGCACCATGCACATGATGCGATAACTGCAGGGCACAGAGGTTCACAAAAAACATTGGAGATACTAAAAGATTATGCTTACTGGCCACATATGTCCCAGGATGTGGAATTATATACTAGAGGATGTCTTGTATGTGCCCAATTTAAACCCGCGTCACCAATGCATAGAGCCCCATTAATGAAAAGAGGCTTAACTCTTCCACGGTCAGATTTGCAAATAGACTATGTAGGGCCTGTAAAGAGGTCGAGCCGGGGGAACCGTTATATTTTGAGTGTGGTGTGTTTGATGTCAAAATGGATTCAGTGTATTCCTGCACCAGATTGTAGTGCGCAAACAGCAGCTACATTACTGGTGAATCATGTGTTTTCAAGATTTGGGTTACCACAAAGAACAGAATCAGACAGGGGAAGTAATTTCACAAGCGCTCTAATGAGTAAGGTATGGCAAATACTGGGAGTGAAAAGAAAATTACATATTGCATATCGAGCTGCTTCTTCTGGGGGAGTTGAACGCTGTAATAGGTCTGTTGGTGACATATTAAAGAAGTTTGTAGCAGAAGCAGGTTCCAGCTGGGTAAACACCTTTTGTTTTGATGGCAATCAGATCAACTCCTGCCAAAGCAACAGGTATTAGCCTCCATGAGGTTTTGACAGGTTGGAAAATGATGTTACCGCAACACCTACTATACAGAACACATGAGCAGACACTTGTAAGCGCATCTACAGTTCATGAATATGTGGATGAGCTGAGGAAGCATTTACAACATGAATTTGCTTTTGTACAGCGAAATCTAGAAAGCACTGCTGACAGTGCAAAGTCATATTATGATAAAAAGACATCAGTGAAAGAGTATTGTGTGGGCGATCAGGTGTATAAATTTCATTTTGGAAAAGGTAAACAGAAACATTCCAAATTTCTGGCAGCCTGGCAGGGGCCATTTCGAATTATAGATAAGATCTCTCCCGTGGTATACAAAATTTTGAAAACTGAAGGTGAAACGGTAACAGAACAGTTTGTTCATGTAAATCAAATTAAGCCATGGCACCCCAAACATGAGGTAAGAAGATTTGAGCATGTAGAAACAGATAAAGCCACTTGAATACATGAAAGAAAATAAATGAGTTTAGTCATAGGGCAACGGCAGAGAAATAAAATAGGGGTGATTGATTATTGTAATGGAACACAAACACTGTGACATATGTATATATATATATTTAAAAAATGGAGGCTGAAATTAATGGAGTTATTTTACAAAATTAAAATGTGTTAAATGTTGAATGCTATTTTATGTATGTTTGTTTTCTCTCTAACATGTGCTTCATTTCAAAAGTCGAGAGGAAGAGGGCAAAATGATTTATGAAGTGCATGGATATATGTATAATTTTATTTTTGGCAAAAGGGTGAAGTTAGTATTGTGCTATGTACTAAATTTGTTTTTTTCTAATTGATTTAGATTATTGATTAACACATTTTGACTTGGAGGTCACGGGACCGGAGGACACGGGAGACAATGGAGTCCTGGAGTCCCCTGGATGAAGATCAAATGATGCCTGCCTCCGGGTGGAGGTGAAGACAAAGTAACCAGGATGCCAAAAGAGATGACTTCTATAGAAAAGGTACCCAAGAATGCCAAGATGGAAGAGTACCCAAATGAACCAAGTGATGTGACGTTGATGGTCGGGACATATCAGAGGAAGACAAGTGTCCTGGAGTATGGAGTTCCACATATTTATTATTTTAATTAATTATTTTAATCTGTTGTGTTCATTCTTTATTTTAATTATTTATTTTATTTTATTGTTTTATGATTGACTTCAAGTATAAAAGCAAGACATTGGACTATGGACATTTCCGTTGGGAACAAATATGTAAAATATTTTATAAGAACTGATAGCCTCAGAGATGAATTTTGATATTACGGTGGATGAACAGTAATTTATTGTAAAATGGGTGAATGTTCATTTTATTGAATTGCTATGATTTAAAAGAAGAAAAGGAACAGGTTGGTGTCTTCCAATTGTGGCTTGGACCATGGCCAAATTCTCAGAAAAAGGAGGGTATGTAGTATAAACTATTGTATTTTGGAGTGCAGCGCCACTGCATGGGATCACATTATTGCTATAATGTGGCACACATATTGCCAGCCAGATGTTGCCAGTGTAACATATGGATATGCAAATGAAGAAAGGTTACCAATGTAAAAGCATAATAGATTTTTTTTTCTCTTCTCTCACTTGAAATGCCTCATTCACAGGAGAACACATTAGCTATCTAATTGACTGACTTCATTAACCAATACTAACACTAGTTCTAACTCATTAACATTATAATGTGTTCTCCATGTGGAAAGAGAGGCAGAAGAGATGTGCTCTGAGAGTCATTTTTAAACGTGCATTTTTCTCAGATTTTCTCGGGCTGCACTGAAACGTGAAGGACAGAAAGGCAGCAGGAAACAGAAACAGTTATTAAAGTATGAAGATCCCATTGTTTGTGAAACAGGGGTGGCAACCTAATACACTTTCTGTTAATCTGATTGGAGGGAAATATAGCTGAAGACAGGCTGCATAAGCAACAGAGCTTTGCTGGACAAGCACTAACAGAATTATAGTTAGTTCACTTTTGCAGAGCTGCTCTGAGGTCGCCTTTGCTGGGCTGCTGGGAGGAGTCGTTCCAGCTGCACTGTTGACCTTCAGAGATTGGGGGTTCCTGGTCACTTGGCACCGGCTTGAGAACTGCAGATTGCAGATTGAACTGCATGTTCTTGCTGTGCGCTTTAAAAACAAAACCCCGGGCCCATTCATCAGAGGACACGAGCCAAGGGAGATCGCGTGTGGGAGAACTACAGATAACTGGTAATTATCAAAGTGAATGGAGATTATTGTGACTGCTGTACGAATGACCTAATATATATCAGGCAGGCTGAGTAGAAAAAAAAGGAATCCCCTGTGTTTAATTGACACTTTATAATGTTGCAAAATTAATATTGTTCTTTTGCTGCATGTTTTCCTTTTTTCTCTTTGTTACAGATGATGCAAAGTGAATCTCGTTCCGCTGCTGTACATTTTTCTGTTTATTTCTGTAAAAAAAACAAGGGTAAGATGGTGTTCTGAAATGCAACTGTTTATAAAACACAAAAGTACATGAAGGCAGACATCAAGTGTGTTTTTGTCTTTCTCTTTTCTTAGTGTATCTGGAATTGCACTTGTGATATGGGGAAGATTTTGAGGTAGTGCCTTTGTCATTTTTCCCATATAAATAAAACAACAAAAAGAATAAATTGTCTAAAAGTAAGACTTAGCAATTATAAATAGCTATGTGCGTGATTCCACTCTGTGTATGTGTGTGTGATTTCTGAGTGGAATATAATACAATAGTTCTTGCTGAGCGTACATGAATCAGCAAAAAGAGGCCTATGGAAACATAATCACACTAATGTAAATAAATTAGTGATAATACCACATGTTATTGTGAATACTTTATGGAAACATAGTTCACTGGTGTAGATAAATCAGTGATAACAGCCATAGGTGGCACTCTATAAGAAAATGTTGTGTTTCTGAATAATGTAGGTCCGAGGCCTATAGAGATCACACGAACAGTCTAAACAAAAAAAGGGGGTTTTGTATGTTGGGGCCCCAAATAAAACAAAGAAATGATGCTCACCAAAATACCACCAACAAAATGTATACCACTATAAAGCCAAACCCAATCTTAATGCAAGGAGTAGTCATTGCAAAATTACCATTATTTTTGGTGGTAAGAAAATACCGCCAGGCCCCAAATCTACACAAAATATCCTACCAAACTCAGGACCTCTATTTGTTGGTTTTTCAAAAGGCAGTACCAATACCAGATGGATCTGGATAGTTAGGGAAGCAATGTTCACAATGAAAAATGAATGCTGTCCAACATGTCAGCATGTCGGACAGCATTTATTCGTAATTGTAAACACAGCCTGCCATGCTATGTGGCATTTTTATTTTTTTATTTTTTTATTTGTCATAGCTGTAACAAAACAGTCTTCCAAATTTTAAATATTACAAATAAAATGTATACATCACTTTAAGTTAAATATGTACAAGATATCCATAAGAAAATAAAATCACGAACTAAATCAGGAATAATACAACAATTAAGGAAACATTTTAGAACAGTGATACAGTTTGGGAAAACAGTTAAACTATCTAGATACATGTACATAGATTTAGTTTTAAGTTCTCCAAACTGTATTCTTTGATGATCAATTTAATTTTTACATCATTCTCAATATTTATTTTTAAACTAGAACTTGTGACTCATTTTAATAAGAGAAAGTATAAGACAAAACGTAACAATTCTCAAAAGAACATTCTCCAAGATTGCATCATATTATGATATGTCGTCATAACATAGCTTGATAGAGTATTTAGCAGAGAACTATCTTTTTCAGACAGCAGATATCTTCTATATAGTGAAAACACTTTCCATGTATATACTACATGAAGCAAAACTGTTCCCAGTTCGTGTCGGATGGCAGGCATAGATGTAGATTCAGGTAGAGCAAGCCTCGATCTCCAAAAAATACGCTCCATCCTTTGCCAGCATATGACTGTTTGCCAAACTCTAGTTTTGGCCCCATAAATCAAGATCGGGGTGACTTTTTGCTTGAAGAAAGCAATAGCTGGCACAAGTGAGAATTTCCCATATCTTAACTGGATAATACAGGCTTGGGATATGGCAGTTCTCTGTTTGCGCTGCAAGTCAAGCAGGTATGGTTTGTCAGAGGGGTGATTGCTTATAATAAGACCCAAATATTTATATTGTTGGACCACCAGTAAATGAATGTCTTGCAGCATCCAAGTGGAAGGTATTCTTCTTCTGCTATTCTTATGATCCACAATCATGTTCTTACATTTGGCCTGATTGACCTTAAGCAGATTGGAGTTGACATAGTCCCACAGGCTGGAAAGTAGTGCACACAGTCCCCTGGGAGTTCTCGCCAACAACACCAGGTCATCGGCATAGAACAACCAAGGCACCAGCACACTCCCCAGACTGGGCGAATCTGAGATAATACTTGCTAATTCATGGTGCATGTCTGCAATGAAGAAATTAAATAAAGTAGAAGCAAGTATGCACCCCTGCTTAAGGCCTCTAAAGGTTTTAATTGGTTGAGACAGATCACCATCTAAGGAGAGTCATATTTGAATAGAGGACTGTGAATGTAGTTGATTGATCCAGAATAACAGGTTCCCTGGACAGGAGGCTCTAGTTATATTTTGCATTAGTACTTCTCGGGACACAGAATCAAAAGCTACCTGAAAATCAATGAATGCCATAAAAAATGACTGATTTTAGTATTTTCTTGTAACTTTATGGCCTGTATATTATGGAGGTTTATCGCTGTGCCAAGAACTGATACAAAACCTGTCTGATTCGGGTATTGTAATTTGGTTGTAGCAATCCAATGATTGAATTCTCTCAAGATCAATCTACCAAACAGCTTTCCTTGGATGTTGAGCAACGCGATCAGCCTATAATTGCCTGGATTGCTTTGGTCACCCTTTTTATAGATCGGAATAACAATACTTTTTCTCCAAGAAGGAGGTAGCCGTTGAGTGCGCATGGCTTGATTGAAAATGACTATTTATATCTTGGCCCAGGCAGTTGGATGAGCTTTAATCATTTGATTTGACAATCCGTCTTGTCCCAGGGAGCTTGATGAACTTAGTTTTGTAATGTGGTATAAAATATCATCCATGTCAAATTGCAAGGTGCAGTTGCTAATGTTGGAAAGATCTGCATCTTCACTTGATAGCGGAGACGAGGCATATAGTGCCTTATAACATTTTAGCCACACCTCCTCAGGAACTGCATTTATTTGTGACACTATTTAGGATGAACTTTTCACACTTTTCAGCAACACCCATATCTGGGCAGAGTCTTTTGTGGCAATTGTTTCTAGAATCTTTTCAGCATTGCGCTGGTAAGTTAAACATTTCCTAGCATTTAGTCATTTTTTATATCAGCATTTAAGATTTCTCAATTTTGCAGCTATATCAAGGCATGGTTGAGATACATTTTTTCTTTTCTCAGCTCGATAGGAAGCCTTTCTGATAACTAGTTTGAGATCATAAATCTGTGATTTATTAGTAATAACCCTAGAGGAATGTTGTGTTTTGATTTTAAATATTTGCATGTCAGCAAAATATGATCCTTGGTCAGGTATGGAATGGACCCTTAATATACTGGATGATTTTATTAATGATTTGTATAGACTCTAAAGCGAATTAGCCGTCCATCGGAATCTGTTCTTTGCATCGGCAGAGAATCATATCACGAGCAAGAGATGGAATAGGAGCTTTGTGGTGGCGTATCCAGTTCCACATGACCAAGAGTAAATTATGGTCACTAGTGGTTTGTGGTTTTACCTGGAACTGGGATATGTGGTCAACGAAATTGCGATCTGATTATACATAGGTATTAAAAGCAACCTGATGCTCTTGATGCCAAGTGTGGGCTGGAGGCACATCTCCTTGTAATCATCCATTTAGCAATGTAGTTGTCATTCTCTCATTAGTGCATTCCAACATATGACTACTGGTGTAAGTAGTTTTGCAGAGTTTTTGGTACACCTGATGTTGAGATCTCCTGCCAAGATTGTATAATCAATGGTAGGATGTATGGCTATTAGGTCTAATAGTGATTGAAGATCTAATGCCTGTATAGATGCAAAGATGTTCATAACGAATGTTCTGTTTATATCATAAGCTGCAAATTGATGGTTACGACATTGCAGGATGAGATGAAACATGCTTGATTCCTTTTCTTCGGTCAGTAGTCTTTGGTCATTATCTAGAGGTGTTAAAAGACCAGTTTCTTGTTGTTTAGACCCAAAGCTAGCCGAGGCCCCATGGGAGTAAATATTTGTATGATTATCTCTGGATTGACGGTTGTTCTTAGGCTGTACCACATTTGGCTGGGAAGAAAAGTGCTGCAAGGATTGTACAATTTGTTACCGCCTATCTGTAAGTGATAAGAGATCAAAAGAGTCAGAGTTATTCTTTTCAATAGGTACATTTTTTTTTTCGATGCTTGAAGTTAACAGGCAGCAGCGATGCATCCAAAATTGTCTGCGGTGCCGTTTCGTTTACAATCAGGGGAACGGATTGTTCAATATTTTGCTGTTTACTTAGGCGCACTAACGTTTCTAGGGGTTTGTATGCCAAAGTTTGGCCCTGTGCCTGTTGTCTCAAACTTTGTGAGTTTTTCTGTTGGTTTAATTTGCAGTATGTTCTCGCTATTGCTAGTCTGGCTAGCCCAGTCGTGGTTTAAAGGCAAAGTCAGTTTTTGAATAAATTGATGCGTGCTGGAGTGATTATCAACAGCTGTCAACTTGATGTTTTTCATTTTTTTAAAATAATTGCCGGTGTTAGAGTGCTCCCTTTCAAATTGTTAGTAAACATATCATAATTTGATTTGACCGGAGGTAGGTCTAGAAGGGGACCTCTCGAGCTTTCACAGTCCATCGTAATTATAAATGTATCAGATTGACTTTCCAGCAATGTTTGGGTGTGTTTTAATTTCCTCTTCTTTGTTTATAAACAGGTGTTACCAGGATGACATGCTGGTTCTGCAGCTTCATCCATAATGAGAATTGTAGAATTCAAGATGCATTGTTTCTTTTGAGGGTGTGTTCAATTTTGTAACTGTAGAGTTTTTATTTAGTTGTGGGATTTCCACTTAATGAATATAAGTACTGGGTATGGTATTGATTTTAATTATCTGATTGTCAGAAGTTATTTCTGATTGATTCTTATTTGAGCAAGGAGGTGTATCGTGATGGCTAGAGGTACTGTTATCCTTACATTTGTCTTTTGTCAGCTTTAAAAATAACTCATGTTGGATATTGAGTTTATTATCTAATGTCTCATACAGTTTTGTAAGCGAGCACAAGGCTGTATTCATTACACTTAAAGACGTCTCGGGTCCTACCTTATAATCGTTTCTCGCCTTATCTATTATTGAGGAGTTCTGGGCCGATGGGGAGAACATGGCCGGTGATTGAGAAAGTTCTCTTGCTATTGATTCTTTGAGTGAATCTAAAGAAGCCAGGAGCCAGCCTACAACACTTACAAAGCACTTACACATAGCACACGCGCAAAATGCGTGTGGCCTGCTGGTATTAAGGGCTGCTGAGAAGGGGGCGGGGGGCGGGGTCAAATCAAAGTGTGCCCAAAAATGAAATAAAATTAATATTATTAATAGTGGAACATGAGTATACCTAGATAGATATCAAGGATTAAGTGTAAACGTCCTCTATGTTTCTCTCAGAGCTGCATACCAACATTTGCAGTTCTTTCTTTTTTGAGCAGAAAGTTCAGCCAGGAGACAGCCGACAGCACTTCCTAAGCACTTAAACAAAAGCGAGCGGCCTGTTGGTATTAAGGGCTGTTGGGAAGGGTGTGGCAGAGTCAAATCAAAATGTGCCCAAAATGTGCAGTTCTTTCTTTTTTGAGCAGCGAGTTCAGCCAGGAGACAGCCAACAGCACTTCCAAAGCACTTACACAAAGGCGCGCTTTTGCAAAAAGAAATCAGTTTCCATAGGACATAATTGGTTTCACAACAGCATAAACAGCATAAAAATGACAAGTTGGTTTTGAAGGTGAAGGGCAATCGGGAGATGGAATTGCAACTAATGTTATGCAGCGACCCTCCTACAAAAACAATATAGGCTATTGGTTTCTAATTGTCCCCAACACAACTTATTTTATTGCGCGCAATGCGCGCAACCTGCTGGTATTAAGGGCTGCTGGGAAGGGGCTGGAGTCACATCAAAATTTGCCCAAAATGTGTAGTTCTTTCTTTTTTAAGCAGCGAGTTCATCCAGGAGCCAGGAGACAGCCAACAGCACTTCCAAAGCACTTACACAAAAGTGCGCTGGTGCAAAAAGCAGTCAGTTTCCATAGGACATCATTGGTTTCACAACAGCATAAAGAGCATAAAAATGACAAGTTGGTTTTGAAGGTGAAGGGCAATCGGGAGATGGAAATGAAACTAATATTCTGCAGCGACCCTCCTACAAAAACAATATAGGCTATTGGTTTCTAATTGTCCACAACACAACTTATTTTATTGTCTTTATGTAATTGCGATTTGACTACAGGTTTTCGGTGCCTTTATCCATGTGTATAAACATGTACAATTTCATCATTCTTCAGTTCTTTACCAATTAGGTATTTTTAATATTGATATTTTTTGCTTATATTTGGTTGTTTCCCTAACCGAAGCCAGGTTTTTGAGTCTATAAGCAATCATGCACGTTGGGACCACCTTGGTCCGCTTAATATCAGACGTCTAGTTTGTTTTTACATCCTTGTATTTGATTTAATTACAATCTGTGCAAACAAAATCAAGATTGGAATACTTCGAACTCTTTACTAATATCGTGAACACAACTCAAGCCATGCATTACACATGCAACCAATTAGACTTATTATATTCCTTCTTTGTCCTATTCTAATTTTTAATATATGCAGAAAAAGAAATGCAATTTTTATATTATCCGTCATTCAGATTAGCTGTGCTCCATTACCCTGTATCACCACCTAATCCACAGTGGCACTTTCACCTTTCATTAGGACTTTCATTTTCAACACACACCCAAGATGGCGGCTCAAAATAGGCATTCATGGTATACCGCGCGTGAGCAAGCTTTTAACTTTAAACATAGTAAGGCAACACGGCGCAGTGCTCTTGAGGAGACCAGTCCCATGTTAGCAGACCACCAGGTAAGAATTGTGCATGGTCCCTATACCCCTCGTAGCACACAGCTAGTTTCTCATACGTCAAAACTATGGATGGCTCAAAACAGACATGATGTCCATCAATACTGACACATGCTTTGTTTACTTTTCTTTCAATTATTCAAATCGGGATCACTAACATTATGGAATCACCTTTACTGCTATTGTCTTCCATACACCTGTAATCTCTGACGGTTTGAAAAAACAGTAATATGCATTCGGCATTCGTGAGGCATTTAAGGTATGCACCATTATTCAGAAAGCTTGTCCATTTGAAATGTTATAAATACAAGACTGTGCATTCCACTACGGCGTTAAATTAGGCATTATCATCTTTGCTAACCTTTTGGTCATTTCCATTTTTTAAACGTTGTAGCTAACACAGCCAATACGAACCCATCAGATCAACTTTCTAAATACAAGGTATTTAGCCTTATTTTATATATATATATATATGTTACTTATCAGCCAACCTCAATTTGGATTACACTTCTGTCTAACAACGCCATAGTAACACATTTCTAATGGAACAATTTGTTGCTTGTTTTTTCTGTGTTTTCCTGTTCTTTCCATTCCATTGTGGATCGATCTCTTCCAACCTTGGCTCTGTTGCAATTGGGAAACTCTACATGGCCAGTATTTAAACAAAAAATTCTTCTCAACAAATGTTTGTGGTTTTCCCTCTCTTGTTTTGTTGATAATGTCTTCTCTTCGTGTGTCATTTTTTGAAATCTCACTTATGCATTTGGACCATTGGGAAACCAATTAATGTTTACCTGTGTTAACTCATGGGTGGAAAATTTGTGTTGGTGTTTGGTTTTCTTCCCAACTATCCCCACCCCTCGTTCGTCCCCTCATCATCATTTGCTTCAATTATATCCAAATAACTCTATGCACGGTTTAATCAATCATGGTTTATGATGAATGACATGTTTCACTTAATTCATATCAGCCTCAGGGGAAGAGCAAGCACTGCTCGAAACACGTGTCAGGTTGTTTTCTGTTTCCATTAAATAACTCTGCAACTAAAGCAGTCTACACAACTTTTTTCTTGATGGCACAATGAGGTTGGAACAAATGTCAAATTAGATTAAATGCTTACCAGAGTGTGCTAATCAACTGCATGGGTCCTACATTTCTTTCAAAGAATAGGTTTATTTTGTCTGGCATATCCATGCAAACTTCTGATCTGTCAATACTGTCAGTTTAAACGTCCACATAGCCCTTTGACTCATCCCCTGGTTAAGTCAAGGGCTAGCTTCACACATGAGGAATCTGAGAAGGTTCTAGGAAGGATATCATGTGTCAAAACCACTTTTTGGGAGCATGCATATAGTAACCACACATCAGTCAGCGAGGCCATATCATGCATGGTGGAGTTGCATGGATAGTGTCTAGCCTCCTGATGTAAGATCCTAAATTCATCCATCATTTCACATGCAGGCATTCCATCCAGGAACGCCCAGGTTACACCAGAGAGCACTCTCATAGTTCTACCAGTACGGTTGAGCATTGTATTTAGGATGGTGCTTGTATCACTCCCTCATATGATTTCAGCCGTGTGGTAACCAACAAACATGTGGAGGATATGCCTTAAAACATTTGGGTCATCAACATTTGGCCCATACACAGGTAGCACCTAAACTTGATTACGTTTTCCATGCACTATCACATAATGCCCAGACAGGTCAATCTACTTTCACAGACGTATGAAATGTTGTGATTTATATGTCAGTGTTAAAATACTGTTTGCCCATGTAGAGAACTATGTGTAGTACCGGTGACTAACCTGATTTTTAGCGAAGGATTTAGCTAGATCCGTCAGTGCCGGGTCACATGTGCTATACCGTATAAGCCTAAACTGGATTGTCCAGGTCCCTGATGTTCCATCTGATACATCCAATGCCCGCAACATTGCTAACTAACATGTAATATCGGGGAAAATGGGAGTATGACGCTGTTCCATGGTACACATAGAGTGACTCTCACCAAATTACTATTGTTAGACCTTATACAATTCCACCAAGTGTTATTTTTAAATATCCGACTCATGGTCAACTGGAACGCCACACCCTCACTGCACCTGGACCTTGAAAATGTTTAATATTGGTGTTTATATTTATATTGTGCTTTATGCCAAAAGGCCAAGCAAATAAAAAAGAAAAAACGGTACATCAAATAAAAACAATCCAGAAAATGACGAAAAAAGCCAGTTAAGTGGAGGAAAGATACATTTTAAAATGTATTTGAAAAAGAGGGTAAGAAGAAAGGGAACACCGTTGAAGTGGGAGCCCATTTTAGTGAAGGGGGTCCAACAGAACATAAAGAAGGGAAATCAGATTGAGCACAAGGAGGACGGGGCAATAAGAAGAAAGTGAGAATGTGAATGGAGAGATCAAGTTGGGGAATAGAAGAAAAAAATGGAAGACAGATGGGGTGGGAAGAGGTTATGAAGTGATTTGAAGACTAGGCAAAGAAAATTTGATTTTAAATGAGAATGAAAGGGAAGCAAATGCAAAGAGGAGAGGGCTGGAGAGATAGAAGCACAAGAAGACAGAGAAAATATAAGCAAATAGAAGAGGTATAGAGAGAATTAAGAGGACTTAAGCATGAAACAGCAAAGCCAACGAGGAGACTATGAATAGTAAAAAAGGCCTGAACAAATTAGTGAAGTAGTTTAGATGTGTGAAAAGAAGGACAAGGCTGATCTTTACAAATATAAAAGAGATATGCTCTACAAATTTGGTATATAGAGATCTGGTGTGTAAAGGAAAGTGAAGAACCGTAGCGGTGGGGAAGAAAAGAAAATATCTGCCAACCCCCCCATATTCCTCTCTGAAAACAATTGCATTCACATAGGGGTTAGCTGTATATGACAGGCAATAACAATTTACAATCTTTTTCCAAGAATTTATCTCAGAGGGGACATCCCATGCAGGAGTCAATGGCTTTGGGATTCTACCTTCTTTGAAAAATACAGCAGTGTCTGGCATTGTGAAGAAGTAGATTTTGTTGTCAACGTGGAAGAACAGGGGTGCAGAGAAAAGCATAGTGTATTGGATGTTGCCCTCTCTGATTAATTTCTTAACACCTTGGAATTACCTTTGCCAGTGTTGGACTAGTATCAAAGTTCCTTACTCTCCCTTGCATACTTAAGGAGCATGTCTTGGTCCCTGCAGTTCAAGATGTGCGCTACAATAGGATGGGGATAGTCACCTGGTTTGTGTTTTTGGCATTAGTGAGCAGCATGCCATATCCACTAATAAGTGTGGCAGAGCTCTGGGTTCCCAAGGATCTTCCTACAAGGGCAATTTCTTCATTTCCTGCTCCATGTTGCCATGCAATGGATCCTCTGTGACACCAATTATGCAAATGTTATTTCTGCAGGATTGGTACTCCAAGTCATCATGCTTGTTTTAAATCCCTAGATAATGTATACACCACAGTTTGCATGTTTTATATATTTTCTTCAGCACTGCCAATTCTGTTTTAGGTTACTATAATTCGGGAGACTTCTCAATCCAGTTTAGCATGAATATAAGCTATGTTGGAGGAGATGTTTTCCAACTTTTTATTTATAGCATGAAAACCCATTTGTATTGTAGCAATAATCTGCTGCTTAGGGGCTAAACTTGTGGTTTGCTGGACATGCTGATTGGAGCCATTATTTGTATGTTGAGCTGCCATGCACCAACCTGTCATTCTTGCAAAATGATCAAGGCTGCTCTCTTTTTTCTCTCCACTTTTGGATCTCTTCATAATTACCTACACATCTGAGACTGCAAGAGCAAGTTGCTATGCTTACTCTCCACGGTATAGGTCTGACTCATTTGATAGCACATAATTCTGAACTCAGTAGAAATGTGATCCACACAAAGTTGTTGCTTCAATCATCAATCGTGTAGCTAAACAGAGTACTGTCATTCCTCCATAAAATAAACCTTTTAGTAAGGGTTATCTGAATTATGGAGCACTGCTCAGCAAGGCAAAACAAACTCAAGATAAGCAGGAGGAACTGAAGCCATCCAAGAGTCGGTGCCACAAGGAGCCACCCTGATGGGGCACCATGAAGCCAGAAATGCAGGTGAGCTGTTGCAGAGGAGTGCACTGCCATGTAGAATGCAGTGCGGGGACAGGGATCAGGGTTCGCTAGCATTTGTCAGACAGACACCGGAGATCAACTCACTGGAAAGGCCGGCTTGCACTGCATACATCGGTACACTCATCCCCACCTCAGAGTGTCTGCACACACAGAGTAGAGGAAAGTAGTGCTCAGTGTCCTAGAAAATTCTAAAGTGGCCTTATAGGCACACATGTTTTTTTACGGTGGGGAGTGGACCAAATCTTTCTTATGGACAAGCACATTTTATAGGTGGAGAAGTAGGCCAAAGCAGTCATAGACACACGTGAATTTAGTAAGTTGTGGATTATAAGAAAGGAGTTTAAGCAAGTCATGAACGTTGTGGGTGGAGGTGTATGCCACACCTGAAATCTGTTTTAGGCACACTTGGGTTTTTGTAGGCATGAGAGCACACCAAAACAATGATAGGTATGCATTTATGTTTTAAGCCGGACATAAACAAACATGAACTTTGTAGGTCATTTGAAACCAAAAGTATTCTTAGAAATGTGATGTGAGTTTTATAGGCTGAGAAGTATGTTAAACATTTGAATAGAGCAGGTGGGGGAGTAGTCCAAAGTAGCATTAAGCACATGTGCATTTTGTAGATGGAGGAGTACATTTTGGGCAAACATGAATTTCATAGATGGGAGAGTGCACAAAAGAAGTTTGTATGCTGTATTACAACAGACCATCCTTAAGCACACATGAATCGTGCAGTTCTGGAGTAAGCCAATGTCACTTTAGGCATACATTAATCTTCTAGGTGGTAATGTGAAACAAATTATTTTTTTTAGGTGGGGTGTACGCTAGAGCAATTTTATGTACGCATGAATTTCATAGGTGCATTAGTATGACAAAGCAGTTTTAGGAACATATGAAATATTTAGGCTGGGCAGAGTGCCATAACTATCTTAGGCACACCAGAATTTTGTAGGCAGGGAGAAAGCCAAAGCAGTCTTAGGCACACATGACCTGTGTAGGCTGAGGAGGATGTCAAAGCACACTTATGTCACTTGTAAATATAGTAAGAAGAGGAGTGGGCCAAAGCATTATTGGACCACATAACTTTTGTAGGCAGCAGATTAAACCAGAGAATTTTATATACCGGGAATTTGGAAGGCAGGGATTAAGGCAAAACAAATCCAAAGCAGTATTAGGCATATGTGATTTGTGTAGTTCGGGGAATACGCTAAGACTGATTTATGCACATGAGAAATTTGTAGGTGGAGCAGAATTCTAAATATCAAAGCGGTCTCCTGAACACATTAACTTTATAGGTGAGGAACTAAGCTGAAGAAGTCTTCGGAACACATTAATTTTGCAGGTGCTGGAGGAGGAAACGGCAATCTTAGCCACATTTGAAGTTTGTAGGTTGGGGAGTATGCCAAAGCAGTTTTAGGAAGGATATACGTTTAAAGATCAAGTCCCAAAAGATTGTAAGGTATGTGAGGGACACTCCCGCCACCCCTAAAGTCAGTAATAATGAAGTACGGTAGCAGGGTCACTCCCCTTGTTCAGTATTGTGGTATTCAGTCTTTTCAACCAGGCCGAATGCACACTAATTGTGCATTCAGTCTTTTTTTTAGGCATTTTGAGGCAAACCCTTTAGGAACACACATTTTGTAAGTAGTGAGAAAACCCTAAAATGTCTTAGGCACACGTGCATGTGAAAAGGTAGGTGGAGGAGCACCCCAATCTAGGTTAGGCCCATACAACATTTACAGACTGATGAGTAACGCAAAGCAGTCTTATTTATTTTTATTTATTCATTGGTCACTTATTATACAATTAGCAAAAAACTGTTTCAAAGCGCCCATAGGGCCAACAGGTTGGGGACAGGGGAAGGTAGACAATGAATTACGGCAAGGATAAATAATTGCATTAATAGTACAACAAATAATTAGAATAAAGGGAAGGGGAGACAAACCTACTAGGCCGTGTGAGTTTTCAGAACGTGCAAGTGCAGAGGGGGCATGGGGGAGGTATAGGGTGCTTTGATGCTCTTGGAGAGGTGCTAAGGGTAAGTGCTAAAAGGAGAAGAAAGTAAGGGCAACCACACATGGGAAGGGTGAGCCCAATTACGTGCAGCAGAAAGACAGCGGCTGCGATGAGATATGTGGTTGGTCAAGGCATTGCGGACACATAAGGGTCCTGCACATCAGTCACACTGCTGTAAGATTAGCTGGGAAGAGAGGAGGAGAAGGAAGAGGTAAAGAAAAAGGTCTTGAGGCTTTTTCGGAACTTAAGCAGGTCTTGCTCAAGAAGCAGAGGCTGAGGGAGACTGTTCCACAGGAGGGAGCCAGCCAAGGAAGGTGATTGCCCACCAGCTCTCTGTTTAGCAAAGCGCTTAACACGCAGGGAGTTGGTGCCAGGTGAACGAAGGAGTCTAGAATGAGAGTATTTGGTAAGGAAGCATTGAAAATAGAGTGGTCCCTGCCACAGATAGCCTTGTGTATGATACAGAAGTATATGAATTTAATCTTGTGTTTAGGCATCCCTTAATTGTATCCAAGGGAGTCTAAGCCACATGTATAGATTTTTGGGATGACATAACACAGTAAAACAGTCAAGGCATGGGAGTATAGACCAATTCAGCATTGGCACAATCCAACGTTGCTATTGATGTATGTGATTGTTTTTAGGTGTAGTAAGTAAGGGGAGCAAGACAAAGCAAGGTTAGAAACATGCACGTTTTCTTGGCAGAACAGTACTCATAGATAAACTGGAATTTTGAATTCAGGGGAGTGATTCAGAACTTTATAGGGAGAGGGCTTTGCCAAATACCATCACAGTTTTAACCCCACATCAATTGTGTTAGCAGGGGAGCAGGTAAAAGCTGTTTTAGGCACACATGAATGTTCTTGCTTGGGGCAGTTTGCCAAAGCTGTCCAAGGAATATGAGAAGTTTGTTGACTGAGGAGTAGGTACCACACATTGTGGTGAGTGGGGAGAAGGCCAGGCAATCTTAGTCACTCAACATTGTTGTAGGCATTGGAGAAGGCCAAATTAGTAGTTCACAAATGTGAATTTTATAGTAGTGGAGTATGTCAAAGCATTCTTAGACAGGTGTGAACTTTGTTGACACAGGTTTACATCAGTGCAGTCTAAGGCACAAGTCTATGTTGTATGTAGTGGAGTAGGTCACAATGCAAAGCAGACTTAGGCACATATGCATTTGTAGGTAGAGGAGTATGACATAGCAGCCATTTTTTACATGGAAGAGTGTTTTTTTGACATGGGATTTAACCAAAAGTCTTTTGTTGTTGGAGGAGTATGTTAATGCTAAATCAATTGTATGCCCATATGATGTTTGTAGCCAGTGAGTGGAGTATGCCAA
The DNA here is from genome assembly GCF_040938575.1 of Ambystoma mexicanum. Classification (NCBI taxonomy): domain Eukaryota; kingdom Metazoa; phylum Chordata; class Amphibia; order Caudata; family Ambystomatidae; genus Ambystoma; species Ambystoma mexicanum. The sequence continues at coordinate 801,907,462 of NC_090928.1, forward strand.
AGCAGTCTTATGCCCACATGGATTTTATATGGAGACGTCTTACATACACAAACATTTTGCAGGATTACTTTTTCAATGTAGTCTTACGAACACATGAATTTTGTAGGCAGTGAGAAACCCATAGCATTTGCATGGTCCACAGATATTCTGTAGGTAAGGGATTAGGTCAAAGCAACCTTCTGCACGTGTGAATTCAGCAGACAGGTGAGAATGTCAAATCAGTCTTAAGTACATGTGAATTCTATAGGGTGGGTAATTATGTGGTGGTAATGGACTCTTTATGGGGTGATGAGATTTTTTCCACTTCATCTGGGCCTACTCATTTGCCCCAGACCACATATGTCCAACTTTTATTTAAATCATTAGAGATTGTACAAGAGAATACAAATGAGGTTGCTGTTTTAATGAAATTATACAGGAGTGATTGTGCTAGAAGATGGGGCCAAATATATTGAGGCAGTACATGCACTTTGTACGTGCAAAGGGTCAGAGAGTTGCCTCACTGATTGGTACACTGAAATAAATGGAGACAGCACGTCTAGTTTCTGAAACTGGTAACATGACTTAGGTTTCTCCTCTCCTCGTGCTCCATCTGCTTCTCAAGCACAGATTATACGTCCTTGTGCTCTTTCTACCCCTTTCCATCTATCATCTAAATCTGTGTTTCTTCTTGTTGGCTTCTTGGGAAGAACCTCCTCCCTGGCAAGTGAATGTACTTGCCCTAGTTCTATAGGTACTAACTGAGCAATTCTGCATCCTCCTCAACCACCTCCTGATTCATCATCACATTCTACACAGCAACACCACACTAGCTTCTTTGACTTCCAAGTCTGACTCAAAGTATCCCTGCCCTAAAATGGCCACTCCAAAGCACCAGCCTCTTTAGTCTTCTCTCCTCACGCTCCATCTGCCTTTCAAGTTCAGGCTATCCCTCCTCAGTCTCCATCTGTCCTTTACCATCCACCATCTAAATCTCTGTTTTTTTCTGTTGGCAAACCTCTGAAACAAAGTTTGAAGATTAAACCACATCTCTCTCCCTTGCACCCCTTCCAAATAATAATAGCCACATCATCCACAGAATGCGCTTCACTAGCTCCTATGACCACCAAGTCTGACCCAAATCATCCCTGCCCTAAAATGGTCACAACAAAGGACATCTCCTCTCCTCATGCTCCATCTGCACCTCAAGCTCTGTCTATCCCTCCTCAGTTTTCAATTGCCCCTCTCAACCACCATTTTGCTCTCCTCAATATTCTTTTCTTCCCCCTGCTCCTGGCTGTAGTGAAGGTGACTGACTAACCAAGTGCACAAAAGAAATTCCCAGGTTCTTGCAAATATTACTACAAACGCAGGAAAGGTAATGTGTTTGAAAAAGTGTTTGCACTTTTTTAAAAGGTGGGTGACATAATGAGAAATAGAACAGGGGAAAGTACAAGATTAACTATTTAAAACAATGTTTACAATGGATTAAGGGTAGTTTATAGACACACCCTAAAAAGCACACAAAAAGACAAAAGCGTATTTAGCAAACTCCAAAAGTATCACAAACAGTTACAAATGGAAGTGATCAACAAACATTGCAGGCATAATAAGCACAGACTAAACTTCTCCAGAACCCTTCAATACTTTCCTAAACTGGTCAAACACACTCACAATCTCCACCAGAACCACCAATTGTGAGCCTGTCCTGTCCACTCCTCTGCTGACAGTAAAAACTAACCAAGGAAAGAAAGTGGAAAGCAAGCATATCCTCATTTTATTGTTGGATATTAGGGGGCTCTCAAACACCATCTATAAATCCGAAATAATACCTTGGAGTACAGATCAAATGGAGATGTGATGTGAGGTTGGGCACAAAACCTGCGGCTCTTGTTTGCTTATTTGCACACCCATTGACTGCCTGTGCCCCTGCTAAGCCCTAAGGTCATGTCCACCCTTTTCCTGCCCCCCGTCCCAAAACAAACATATCCTCTTAGGATATTTTTGACATAGCTGTAATAGCAGTAACATCAAACTTAGTGACGTAAAGGCCTGGAAGTGTTGTTTCTAAGCAATCTTCTGAGAGAGAGTTAACATCTTATAGAAAGGCATTTGCCAGGCTCTGCACTCATTTTACTTTATTGATTATCAACTTCCAACTAACTTTCCTTTCCATTTCCTCTCCCCTTCCGCCCGCCTCCCATGTGCCCTCCTTGGGTCCTGTGTCTCTTCTCATAAAGGGGCCTCTTCAATAGCCCTACCGCAACACCTCCCCCTTGCTTATCATGGGAGTTCTGAAGCTCACATTTGCTTTATCAGCCATGACGGTTTCTTCACTACTGGGTGTGGCAATCAGGGGGATGTGCTGGTCTCGCATGGTCTTTCTTCATTCAACGGTCAACCTTCTTCTACCTGTTCCTCTCCCTTTTCCTGCTCTTCATCTCTTGTTGTCACTTCTAACGTCCCAGTTCCTTGTGTGTGTAGCCAGCAGCAGAATTAAGCATTCTGGGTTATTTTGCGTCCTTCACCTGTCACTGTGAGCATTGACCCTTTTACTTAAGTCACGAGGAATGGTTAAGGGTCATCTCTTGAGTCTTTGTTGTCTTTTCCGCACAAGGATGGTGTCACCTACTGGTAGTTGGGGTTCCTTTGCCCCTCTTTCTTGATCTGCCCATTAGTTTTCTTTCCTTTTCCTCTCTGCATCTTGTTCTCAAATGTCCGCGTCTTGTTCTACCGTGTAATCATCCATTTGCAGAAGACGCATCCGGGGCTTGTACTTTATCATGAGCTCCAGCGGCGTCTGCCTGGTGGCTTCGTGCAGTGTGTTTCTGTAACTCCTTAGCATTTGACTCACTGCCTGAGCTAGTGATGTTCTCTCGAGGGTGGCTTTTTGTCTGGGCCGCTTGATGGGGGACATGAATTGCTCCACCATTCTGTTAAATTGGGGCCGCAGCAGTGTGATTCTCTGGAGTTGGAATCCCAAGTGTGTCGCAAATTTCCAGAACTCTTGGCCTTGAAATGGGGGTCTATTGTCTGTTTTCACATCATTTGGTATTTCCCATTTGCTGAACAGTTTGTCAATCACTCTTACCATTTGATGAAACGTTGTGGACGGCACCTACTTTATTAATGGGAATTGGGAGTATTTGTCTATTATCACAAGCAGATGGCCTCCTTCTTCTAGGGGTCCATAGAAGTCGATAGCTACTCATTGCCATGGCCCCCCTGGTAGCAGTACTATTTTCAGGAGGTGTGGGGGTTCGTTTGTTGCTGTTTTCTGACAGGCTAGGCAGTGTCCTAGTTTTCTCAACTATCACATCCATGTATTTTCTTTCTGTTTGCGATCCCTTGGTGCTCCTCATGTGCTTTGTTCACCATTGCTTTTCTCAGGCACTTTGGGAGTACTAGTTGGCTTACTTGCAGCAGGATGCCTTGTTCTTTCGTGACTAGTTCTCCTTGTATCTTAGTCATTCTCTCTAGTTCTTTCTTGTTCACCTCCCTGTTCACAAATCTTTCCTTATGGAGGTTTTCCCATTTGTTCATGTTGGTGAATTGCACATGCTTGCGCAATCTGAATGATGCCTGGCCTAGTAGGATCGTTGTCTGTCTTCCCACTGTTTTCCCCTCCCTTGCCTCGTCACGCCTTGAAACACTTGTATATAGGCGTGTTATAAATGCCATATCATATCATATGATATCATGGTGTGATCCGCTCGGCTCCTGTCAGCAAACAGCTCAGTTGTGATGGCTGGGGGGAGTGCGTTTTCTGAGAGGTACATGATGTAGTTTTCTGCCTCATGCACCATTGAGTCCACCGTCCTCTCTTCCGGGTGCCTGGATAAGTAGTCTGCCGGGTTGGCATACCCCCTGGTTTGTGAATGATACAGTAGTCATACTCTTGAAGCCTGATGTCCCACCTCATGATGTGTACGGCCATGTTGGTATTGGGGTTGCCAAACAAGGAGATGAGCGTATGGTGGTCAGTTATAAGCATGAGTTTCCTTCCGATGATGAAGTGGTGGAATTTTTCACATGCCCACACTGTCACTAAGCTTTCTCTATAAGCTTGGGCGCACACCTACTCAGTAGGTGACAGGGCCCTACTGGCGTATGGAGCCATTTCTCTATTATTTTGTCCTCCAGGGTCAGTCTGGGAGAGTATGTGCCAAGGCCGACGGGGCGGCATCGACTGTTAGTTCAGTGTCCCTTTCTGGGGTGAAGTAAGCAAACTAGTGGTTGTTGCACAGCTCTTCTTTGATGGTGTGGAATGCCTACCGGTGCAGCATCCCATTTGAACGGTGTGTATTTTTTTAGCAGCTGTCTGAGGGAGTTTTTGAGGGTGGCATGATTTGGTAGATGGTGGGCACAATATCCCACCATGCCCAGGAATTATTGTAGTTCTGCAACTCCTGTGGGAGTTGCCAGGTCAGCGATGGCACTGATCCTCTCGGGATCAGTCATGATACCTTGATCCGAGAAGACGTGACCAAAGATATGCTGGCTCCTCTTGTTGGTGGCACACTTTGATCCATTTAGAGTGATGCCTGCCCTGTGTAGGATGTCGCACACTGTCTTCAGGGTTAGGTCATGCTGGTCTTGAGTGGTGCCAACGATCAGGATATCATCACTGTAGTTTGGGGAAGTGGGCACCGGAGATATCAGCCTACGAATGGTCTCCTGGAATATTTCTGCAGCAGAGGATTTCCCAAAATTGAGCCGCTTGTAGCGGAAGAGTCCATCATGTGTTAATGGGTCTGGAATCAGGGTGAACCACCAGCTATGGTACCCCTGTTTGATCTTTAATTTGGAGAATCGGGTGGCCTGGTTTAGTCTAACCATCATGTCTTCAATATTAGGGCCCAGGTGTCTATCTCTTTGGATGGCTGCATTTAGTATGCACATGTCGACACTGAGGTGCAGACAGCCATGTTCCTTCGGGACGACGAACAATGGAGACACCCATGGGGTTGGGTCACTCACTCTCTCAATAATGTCATTGTTGAGGAGAAGCTGCAACTCTTGCAAAAACTTTGCTTGCAAGTGGAACCCCATTCAGCGTGGGTGTTGAGGTACCAGGGTGACTTTTGTGTTGATGTGGAGGGAGATTACTGAGTCTTTGAGCATGCTCACCCCTTCCAACAGTGCAGGGAATAAGGTCTTGAGAGTTTCAATGTTCAATTCCTGCTGTGATATTGTGCACAGAGCCTGCACCCCCGGTGGGAGACCCTGGATTACTTCAGATTGGTCATATTGTATGTCGATCATTGCAAGTGCTCAGATGGTGCAGAATCTGAGAAGACATCATCCTGTTGAGGGGTTTCGAATGACATGTTTGGTCGTGCATACTCTCTGGCCCTTGTGACACATGTCACACTGAAACTGTCCTGTTAACTGGAGTTGGTGTGCTGCGCCCCATTGGAATATTTGAGCATGGGATGAACATAGCAGGTATACGTCTTTTATGGCCTCTCTTGTCGTCTAGTTGTCCCGGTGGTCATGGTTGGTTTATAGTTCATGAGTGTCATATAGTCTTTTCTCTGCACATTGCCTTGAAATTATCTTCCTGGCCACACCTCACGCACAGTTGTCCCATGGCTGGACATTTTCCTCTGTGAGGGTACTCAAACCCACATCTATGGCACTGCTTCTCCCCTTGGGGATGGCACTGCGGTCCTCTGGGTCCATGTCAGCCTGGCTTTCCTCAATTCCGAACATTCTCATGGGGTCACGTATGCATAGCTGCAATGCTTTCACTTTTCTTGGGGTTTTCGTTGGCTGCTGCTTGCATGTCTACTCTCTCATAGACTCTGGCTAAGTCTATGGTTTTGTGAGTGAGAAAGGTTTCCATAGCAGAAGTTTCCTGAATATTGAGGATGTGCATCCTTCAATTATCCTGAGTCAGACTGCTTCCTTGTTGTTGAAATTTGAAAAGTCGCAGTGGGTTATTTTCCTTTGGAGTCTTATGACAAACTCAACAATAATCTTGTGGGGGAGCTGCACACATTGATTAAAGGAGTACATCTCATAGTCACGATTGGGTAGTATAACTAACTTCCTGTTGACGGCCGCCAGCAGTAGCGCATATGCAGACTTCTTGTGAGTAGGATTTGTTTTCAGAAATCCTTTAATCTCCTTCCCAGCCAAGTTGGCGAAAATGTCTATCTTATTGGGGGGATCCTGGTCTCGAATGGCTCTCATGAAGTTTTCAAATTCCTCCATTCATTCTTCCCTTCTCTGTCCTTGGTCATGATGTGGTTGTAGCATGAATGGGTTGGGTCGCCTTAGGAATGCTGCCCTCTATGTGGTTTCTGCTCAAATGTTGGTTGATGCTCTGACTCCAGTGCCTGGATCTACAGATGCCTACGTGTCGGTTTGCTTGATGCTCTCTGACTGCTTGTGGCATGGGTGCAGTCTGTGGGTTGGTGGGCTTGTCATGTATTCTATTGAGGTGGTTTGCACTTGTGGTACCTCTGCTCGTGCATGTGCTCACGTCTGCTTTCTTCTTGATGTCACTCTGAGCACAACTTGGGACCTATCTGTCTTCTCTCTTCGTGTTGTGTTGTCTGTCATGCTTTCCTGCTTGATGTTATCCCATGTGTCACTTTGGTCCCCCTCCCAACCCTTCTCGTGGTGGTTATGGGGTGCTATGGTTTAATTGTTCCTCGTGTGTTTCCCTCCCTTGTTTTTCCTGTTCCTGATGCATCTCTGTCCCCCGCCCTCCTTGCAGTGAGAATTTCATTCCCTGGTGTTCTAGTCTGACTGTTAGCTGTTGTGTGGCCTTTCCGCACCGTCCTCCTGTTGGTGCACTCCTCCCCTCCCCGGCTACTTCCCGTGGGTTCTTGGCGCCATCGCAGCTCACCACGCTCATGAGCGACAGGTCCTCTCACTTGCTTCACCGCTCACTGCATACCGTCAACGCCACCGTAGTGTTGATGGTGCCCACATTCCTCATCCTGCAGCCTTCCTCGTGTGCCACAGGGTTTGGTTTCTGTGGTCATGCAAAGGTGCCAGAGGGCCATATGGGGTCGTGGTCCCTTCGTCGTCAGTTGTTGTGGGCAGACTGGAATTATAAAATACACAGAGTCAGGGGTGCGTACATCTTACTTTATTGACTATCAACTGACAACTACCTTTACCTTTTCATTTACCCTCCCCTTCCGCCTGCGTCTATTCTCCTAGGGACCTCATCAAGTGCCCTGCTGTAACAAATGCCATGGCAAATAGCTATCCTATGACATTCAAAAAGGCCAACCTGTCAGCTTTACCAATCCTTGTTTTGAAGGGATCAAGACCTCTGGTTTACTGTTTGAACTCCCATCTGGGATATATGGCCCAACCATTGGACAGTGTGATATAAGCCCCTTCCTGGACACAATGCAGGCTCGACACGTCCCAGAAAGACTTTTCAGTTCTCATGCCACAGACCCAAATTTAACGTTTTAAAAATGGTTTGGGTTGTATTAATGTACACGTCTCCTCACTTTCAAAATAATGCTTGCCTTATTAGATTGAATTTTCAGAAAACCATGTTTGTCTCTGTGTGTGTGTGTAATCTTAAGCATACTATATAAATACCAAATGTGTTCAACCATCACTTATTGTGAACACTGAAGAATTATATTTCTGCATTGTGCATATGCAGTATTTTTGCCTGCGTGTGGTATGATGCCAAAATGAACACTGATTTACTTGTGTTCGGCTTTATTGCAGTGCCTTCGAATCACATTATGTGTGCAGACAGACAGAAGAGAGAGTGAAAGAGAGCGAAACCCAAAGTAAGAAATGAATGATGCTGCTGGCAAACTCGATCAGATAATGATACAAAGCACAGTACTTTGAGTCTTTATAAAGCGGCCAATATATTGCAATGAAAATGCAGTCTGTCAGTGTGTTCGAATGATAAGGAATCCAGGGCAGCAAAGTCAATTGAACTGAAGTATTAATCTTCAGTTTCCAAGTGATGTAGATGGTTTCTTCTTCTGGTATAAAATCTCATTTTAGAAAATCCTTTTGAACCGCAGCAATACAAAACGAAAAAAAAACGATTAACCTGTTTTAACAGAAATAAACATTTAATTTAAGATTAACTTGAATGTCTATACATTTACAGTATAATAATATAAAATCATAATGCACTTCAGACCCATGCTTTTCAGTGGAATTTATACATACCACTGATTGCAAGTGAATGCAGTAAAACAATTGTTTCTAGTATTTCTATTTGCATGTGCTGTGGGAGATAGCGCAAGACAGGCACACAAAGAGTCCCAGGCAGTGTCAAACTCGACTTCATATACACAGGCCTCAGGCTCCCGAATGTGGGACATTTTTGCCCTGCCTCCAGGATGGTGGGAGGAGCCTGAGTTTTTCTTCACAGTGGAGGACATTTGGAGTAGAGTAAGGCAGGGGCAGAAGCGACAGGGAAAGGACCACACCCTAAGAATGGCAGCCACGAGGAGCCATGTTTTCTGGTGGCACACGCAAATACATATATAACGTGAGTGAATTATCGGCCTCCATTGAGCCCCAGTGACTCTACTGCCACCACAGTCCCCCAATGGTGAGAAGAAGGAAGATGGTCTTAGCACATCTCTTGGCTGGGGTTGCATTAAAGTTTGCACCATTGGGAATGCAGTATCAAATCCCTCTGCACATATCCAGGCGGTTCTATCAGTGCCAATGCCACCAGCAACCATGACCAATTCCATGGCACTGAGGACGGTGATGCCAACAACAAGCAGTTGGGGTGGCACACTATCTGCAGTATCTGTCTTTTGGCAGGAAGGGAACCCTTAACTACATCAGGAGGCATGTAGGCCTCAACTGCCTTTATTGAAGGCAGTCCATTGGCATGGGGTCCTGGACCATGTATTGGTGACAGCCGACCTGAGGAGGCACATGGAGGTGCCCCACCTTTCCTTTCTGTAGGGCATTGTGCAGGAAGTAAGAAAATGAGGCCGTCATCTGGTGGTACTGGTCTCACAGGGAGACCCCCCAACTCTGACAGTCCACAGGATAGCTGGACAACATGAGACATTTTCTGTAGGAGAGTGTGTGCCCTGCAAAACAATTGGAGAACCTAAGAACTGCAAGGGGTTGATATGGCTAGTTTGAAAACCTGATATCCTTAGGAATGACTGCACCCAGTGGGAGAATCTGATAAATTAATTGTGGATGCAACGTGTGAGAGAACCCGATAATCTCCAGGACTGCACCGTGAGAGATAACCTAACAACTTCAAAGGGAGGCTGTACCCTGTGAAAGAACCCAAGAACAGTGTGAAGTTGCTGTACCTTGTGAGAAAATCTGAGAACCTTAAGGAGTGGCTGTGAGAGAGGGATCGGCAGATTACTGCGCTAATTGGTAGCATTTTGTTAGTGCATGTTGCTGCATATATATGTGGCAGTGTGTTTAGGGATATCATTAATGTATAGGGGTTAAGGGAGGGGCTGCAAGGGGTCTCCCCACATATGTGGTAAAATGAACTTGTCACAACTAAACTTCAACCAATTCTCCAACGATCAAATAGATTCAACCAAATCAATCTAAACTGTGAGAGAACATTGGGAAAGTGACAAGTGAAGTGATCATGAGTCAATGCAAGCATTCAAAAACATAACTTTCACAATCGGCACTAGCATATGTAAAATCAATCCCGATTGGTAGATGGGTAGCTGTCATTCCATAGTCTGCTGAAATTTAGCGACCGTTATTTTTTATAAATGCCAATTGTTCAAAATTCATCAGTGTTAGGCTTCTCATGAGGTAAGAAACAAAAGCCCCAATTGCAGTACAAACTCTCAAGGACCGCACACTGGCATAGGGCGGTTAGCAAGTAAAAAGAAACGTGCACACATGCTGCTGCCCAGTTGAATCTCTTGCAGTACTTGTACTGTAATGGGTTTTCATTACTTTCAGTGGGAAAAGTGTCCATTATATAGGCATCCACTGTCTGTTTGTGTTGTTAATCCATCTGTATTCAAGATGCAGCTCTCTGTGAGACACTGTAAAAGTACATGAGGCCTGCAAATATGCTTTGCAGGTGGGGTTTAATATTAGATTATTATGGAATCCGCCTGCTCTTGACCAGATGTAAAACTGAAGCAAGTTGCGTAGAAACCCTTTTGTTGGACACGCGCATGAAAATCTCATGCAGGCATAAAACACGACACATTGATGAAACAGAGGAGGATTGCAAGGTGGAGAACTGTGTGCCCCTCGTCCATCTTGTTACTTTTGAAAAATGTGGATGGAACACTTTTATGCCCCCATTTAAAAAGAGGCTGCATGTGTGCTAGCATACAAAAAAGTGGCAGGACTTCACATTGAACAAATAGTAACTACATCTCACCAGTTGCACACACTCTCGGAAAATGGACTACAGAGGGAGGGCAGCGACACACTTGGGTAACACATCTATGCAGTAACATATGCATTGTAACCATTTGGAGACATAGGGAAAAGACACAAGCTATGAGGTGCATCCCTCCCTATACCATCAGCAAAGCAGCATACCTACACCAGTCAACACCATTACCCCTGGAAATATTGCAGATGTGTTAGTGCTTGGCAGTGGCAACCAAGCTCTGCCTTCTGTACTTAAGTGGCACAAAGCTATGGTCACACATTACATTAGGCCATATTTGTGGAAACATTTAAGCATGGACAAAAATGTCATGAGTCATATAAAAGATGGTGCCTGCTTAATGCTAACCGAGCAATAATGATGACAATCAATCTTTTGCCCTATTCCTTTGTTCAAAAGAATGGATTCTGGCACACCGTTCAAAAAAATCGATTAACGCTGGAAGCTCATGGCCATCATTTTTATTCTTGTAAACGTTATGGGAAGTGTACAACAAGGATATGGAACATCAGGGCAGGAACTACAGAAGTCTGTAGGGTAAAATATCCACTTCATTTTAGACATGTGGACCACTGTTCACATTGTATTGTATTGTAGTGTATTTGGTTATTTAAATAGTACTCTTTCCCCATTTGTATGGCCTCATTGCACTTGATGATATGATATTTTATTTATGGCACGCTTATACACAAGTGTCTCAAGGCGCGACGAGGCATGGGAAGGGAACAAGGGAGAATGAGACAACGATCTTACTAAGCTCAGTGAAATTGAGATTGCGCAAGTGCAGGGAGGGGAAGAAGGGGGAGAAGTGCCAGGGGAAGGGGAGGAGAGAAGTGCAAGACATATGATCAACAAGACACAAACAAACAAAAAGAAGGAAGTGTGGCCAACAGGAGGCAGTGCAAGGGTTAAGTGCAGGCAGCAGGTAATTGGGATGTGCAGGTGGGGGGACTATAGGGTAACAGATACAGCCCCAAACTACAGGGTTGCCAGGAGGCAGTGCGGCAGTTCGGGTGTGCAACTGGGGGGCAGGGACCTGGGCCCGAGATTCAGAGGTTAGCCAGGTAATCAGTGCAGTGACAGACTGGAGGTCAGCAGGGAAGAGAGAAATTAGAAGCAAAGAGGAAAGTATTGAGCAGCTTCCGGAACCTGAGATGGTTCTGCTCAAGTTTCAGCTTTGTGGTTGGAACGCCCTCGGTAATCGTAGTCAATGTGGTGGAGGTTCTAAGAGTTTTAGGTTAGGTGGTGCATGTGTGTATTTTACGCTGGTCTAAGACTTAGGTGGCTGGCTAGGCTCGACTAAGCAGCACAAAGAGGTCAGGCATGTGGGTGGGCACTGTTGGAGGTTTATGATAGTCTTATTGTTGAAAAGTCGATGGGCCTCATTACGAGGTAGGAGGTAGCCATGGTGCTATTAGCACCATGGCTACCCCCTTACCGCATTCCAGGTCCGGGTTCTCGAAATAGGGACTTACCGGCTCATTCCAACCTAGGAGGACCCCGTAAGTCCCCATTCTGAGAACCATTCCCCATTTCCATTCGAGCCCCCATAGCGCTCAATGGGAATGGGGATGGAGCTAATAACGGGCCCGCTAATAGAGAAATAACGGGCCCGCTATTAGCACCCTGGTCCCTTAGCGGCTCCCGCTAAGGGCACCTGGTAAAACCAGGCCCCCATAGTGGGACCTGCTAAGGGACCTCGGAATAGGGCGGTAAGGGTTTACCGGCACCGGTCTCCTTACCGGTGCCCGTTAACCCTTACCGCCCACCTCGTAATGAGGCCCGATGTGTGGCCAGCTATACTGAATTTCTTTTCGTGGCAGTCGCTGTATGGTAGTGGCAGAGGTGTTGTGGTACGTCAGGTGTTTCAGTTTGAACGGCTATATGCACTGCTAGACCGAATGAGCATAGCCATAGCTGCATTCTGTGGTGCATAGATATTTGCCCGTGCCTGCAGCCTCTGTCCACAGATATGGTGTAATGTATACGTACGGTAGGCTTCAATGTTGTTCGGCTGCAGCAATCTTTGTCCAGTGCGGACAATGCAGATGTAATAAGCAGATATGGAGATATGGCCTAGGTTTCACAATAGCAGTAGGTTTCGCCATATAATAGGCAGATATGGGGAACCCACCTAGAATTTAGAGTCCTGTATAGTAGGAGAGAGGCCTAGGTTTCACATTACAATATGGGTATGGGGGAACACACCTAGATTTGAGAGTCCTGTATAGTGGCAGAGTGGCCTAGGTTTCACAGTACAGTAACTTTCACAATATAATAGGCAGATATGGAGATATGGCCTAGTTTTCACAATACAGTAGGTTTCACATTATAATAGGCAGATATGTGAAAAATTAGGTTGCATAATGGTGACTCGCACACTGCCTTCCTATGGTATTACAATTGATCTCAAGATTAGATTGAATTAAAATATTACAAATAGATGATCTCAAAATGTCAATTTATTCCTGATATGGTCAGCCGACACGTGTTTCGACCTTGGTCGTTTTTAAGGACCTTCTCCTATAGGTTTGGTAGATAGATCGTAATTGTCTGCTGTCACTTGATCGGTGGTCAAAACTAGATGTAATGGTGTGAATCTTGATTGGTAAGGATGTACCTTATGTCTGGCACACCTTCTTATAATGTGTAAAGTTGCGTCTGCATTATAGTAACAAAGTATTACGAGGAAACCTTGTTCCAATCAATCGGATGAATAAAACTCCGCCTCAAATGGTAGTGAGTTTGTATGAATCTAAACTTGATGTTTTGGTTTGGCTGGGTATATTTGAATATGCCTATGTTCTTCAAGGAATCAGTGGGAATGATTTAATCCCTTGTCTCATGTCTAGGTTCCCCCTGAATGGCTGTCATGCTGTAATGGAGTTGGGTGCATTGAGAGGAAGCATCATTAATCTGTGAAGCTGGCATTAATAGCCTGATTTGGGAAAACTCCTTCCAAGTACCTTAAAAGGTTTAGGACCAACAAAAAGACTGATGGTATCCCTTGGGCTACCTGGGTATGTGAGTGTTTAAAGAACTGTGATGGTTGGGTTAAGGGTTACAGAGTGAACACCTTTGAACGAATGAGATTTATTTTTTGTTCAAATATATTTTTGATGCCTGCTCTCCTGAGCTGAGACAGCACTTGGCTGACTCAAACGAGATTGATCCCAAAAAAGTTAGCACAGTCTGCTGACTTCTGGGTAGCCAACAGGGCCACTCACGAGGACTCTGGGGCAACTCAAAAAAAGGAAGAGGGGAAGCAGCACACGAAAGAGGGGAAAAAAGAATTCTACTTCCAACCATCCAAAAGAGGGCCCACACAGAGTTAGGGTAAGTTCCATGGAAAACCTGGTAAGTCTAGTGAAACCTCTGGTGCTAAACCAGAGGGAGGTCAGCAGAAACCCCCATTCCAGAGAACATTTGGGACATTTTTTGTATGCAGGTCTACTGATCATGTGAAAGGGGATCCTATATGTAAGGGTAAACCTTCAGGGGTCCACAATGCCTCCTTAGCCTTCATCCCTGAGGCAAAGGTTCATATGGCAAGTGGAAATGTTCAATTACTGGCTGAAGACCCCATTGGAGTTCAAGCCAGTGTTTCTTTAGTGTGCCTGGGTCTGTGGTAAAAACAGAAGGTGGATGTGTGCAACTCCATACCAGATAACACAAAAGAATATTGTAAGGACAGTGTACTTGTAAATGGTCAGGAGAACCCTGCTATTAGAGATACTGGGGCAAGCATTACAGTGGTTGATGATAGTTTCTTCAAACCTGAGGATGTGGCTAAGGCACCCACAGGTCCCACTACACTTGCAGGAGGCCCTATCCAAATGGTTCCTATTCTTCCGGCTCTCATCCAGTGCAATAATATGACTGTTAGAATACCTGTCAGTGTACAGAATGAAGTGCATGGGAGAGTCCTGTTGGGGGAAGATTTGAACACTCTTGGAGTTGTATCTAGTACCCCCAGGCCTCCTAGTAAAAGGAAGCAGGAGCAAACAAGATTAGCCAGAGAGGTAATCTAAGGAGACTCTCAATGCAAGGTTGAGGAGATACCTCTTACACCCAGTCCACAGGAAGGCCACCCTTCTATTCCCAGGAAGAAGAAATAGAAAAAGGAGAAATCTAAAGTCTCTGGGAGAAAAAAAAGGTTTCAAACCTAAACCTGTTCACAGGACAAGGACATCCCTGAGAGGACAGTCCCAGGTCACCCCAGTGACCCGGTCCCCAGCTGAGGCTGAGTGGGAGACCAACCAAACTCAGAGGAGTCAGCTACTGGTGACACAGAGCTGGAAGAAAATCTTCTCTATGTTGGAGATCTGGATCCTAAAGAACATTGTGAGCTGCAAACTTTACGTGCAGAAGGTGGACCCTCTAGGGCAGACATCAGCAGAGGTCAAAGAGAGTGTTCCTCTCTAGAAGGTCTTCACCAACAGACAGCTTCCCAGCTGGAAGGGCAAGAGCCAGGGAAGCATAGGCTTTACTGGAAGGATGGACTCCTCTACAGTGAACCTACTGAGTCTACCCCAGGGGACTACAGGCAACGTGTAGTGCCCCACGAGGTGAGACAAAAAATCGTACAGTTAGCCCATGAGATTCCTCTGGCTGGCCTCTTGAGTTTCAAGAGGACCAAAGAGAGGCTATCTCTGTATCTTCACTGGCCCAAGATGGGGTGTGATGTAGAAACATTCTGTAAGAGCTGCCACACTTGTCAGACTTCTGGCAAGAGTGGAGCCAAGAATGTGGCACCTTTAGTGCCCCTCACAGTGGTGGGAGTCCCTTTTGAGAGGGTTAATATTCATCAACTATTCTTATAGCCTGTACCCGGTCTCGCAATATTTAACTTCTGTTGCTCTTACCTAGCATTCAAGTTCCACAGGCACTGCTCTGCTGTGTCTGGTGCGGCTGCCATTTTGGAAAAGCTCTTATTTATATACACAGTGGTCACGTGATCGCGGGTCATTCCGTGTTTTGTATCACTATGAATCTAGGTCATTTGTTCTCTCAAGTAATGCCTCTGATTCCTACTTCTAAAAGTTTGACTTCGACATCACGTTGTCCTGTTTTTCGCCTCGTTTGTGTCAGCTAGGCTTATGAACTACCGCTGACTCTAGGTGTCATGGGAAATGTAGTTTTTAGCAATGGCTATTTCGTTTTTTTTCTGTTAGTGCCAAGGATCTCCTCTTAGCTACTTGGTGCAATTCCAACACTTAAAAGCCCCCATGCTTAATTTTCATCACAGTGTTCTGTTTTTCACCTCATTTACGTTGTTCATGTCAGCTAGACTTATAAACTACTGCTGACTCTAGTTGTTGACAAATGAAATCCGTAAATACAAGTAGCCAAGTAACACACAAGGTTTCAGTTATAAATAATTATTAATTTAATTAACATCCATTTTTAAATAAGCATTTTTTTAAAAGGCAATTCATGTAACAATGTAAATATACTTTAAAATCACTTTTCAGAATGAAAGCAAGTTAGTGGATAATCTTTGTATTTGCTTCTTACACAATTCCTACACCCTAAGGTGACTTCAATCACAAGGACAGTAATGACATCCGATCCACAAGAAGGGCAGCTGGGAGACTCCAGAAAATTATCGTCCGATCGCCCTTCTGGACTCAATCTGAAACTTTTTGGCTCGAACCTCAGGGTGAAATTGGTTTAATTGGCGAAACACGCTGGAATCCTTGATGTTCGCCAAAAAGTTTTTACGAAGGGAACTGGAGTAGATGTGAGTCTTGCATTATTAACAACTCTGAAACTAGATGCCATAAAAACAAAAACTAAGCTTCATCTAGCTTTCATAGATATGAAGCAAGCGTTTTACTGTGTCAATCGTGATTTGTGTGGTCAAAATTGCGCAAGTGGAACTGCCCGGCTGGGATTCTTAATCCAATTCTTGCACTCCACTCGAAGACCTCGTACAGAGTTCGTCTTAATAAAAGCGGCAAGTTATCAAATAACATACCCAGAACAAGGGGAGTCAAGCAAGGCTGCCCACTTGCAGCAGATTTATTCAAATTATTCCTTGCGGATCTTCCGATTCATCTTGAGAAGGCCCAAAGTTTCCCTCCAAAAATACACAAGATCTTGGTAAGATACATGGCATATGCTGATGATTTGGTCCTGATAGATTGGACCACAACGTCTGTTATATTGTCTGAATGAGTACTTATCCATCAATGAACTCATTATCAACACGGACAAAACAAAAATCCTCTCTATCGGTCATGCGACCAGCAGAAAAGATTGTGCATTCAAGTGGATGGTGGATGGCCAGTTCTTAACATCTGTTAACTCAATCCGCTATTTAGGAATCCAGCTAAATACTTCAATCTGCGAAGCTCAATGGGTGAAAGTCTTAAAACTGAAATCTGCAAGACTAGCCCTGCAAGCGGTTAAGCTAAATAAAGACTTTGACAAATTTTCGCTTACGTCAGTGCTCATGTTTTACCAACAAAAGGTAGTACCAATTCTAACATTTGGCGCAGAAGCCGGTTGGAACATCAGCGAGTCAAAATGGAATCAATTTGAGGGCCTTTTTTGGAGACGTGTCCTCAATCTTCCGTCTTGCGTACCAATGGTATTGATACGTCATGAGTTATCATTGAACTCATTGTTTGCCCAGGTGATATGGAAATCTATCTCACTAATGCGTAAGATGAAAGAGTTTGGTGGAGCCCCCGCCTACAAGATATTTGCGATTAACGAAGAACTGAATCCTGGCTGTCTGTTGAGCCAATGGTATTCGAGAGTACAAGAATGGATTGATGCGGCTGAAATCAGTAACTATGACCTCTTTTCCCGTCCTCAGCATGCTAAAAGAAAATGTGAAGCTTGGGCATGGATTGTCAACTTAGAGAAACAGAAAAAAACTGGTTGCAGCAAATTGGCTTGGTCTCGAACAGAAAAAAACTGAATACACAGCCACACTATCTGACACGATGTTATTCTCGTTACTATCGAGACCAATTTCTCCGCCTTCGTCTAAATACTCTGTGCTCGAAAGAAATCCTTTGGCAAAGGAAAAATCCTGCAGTGAATAACAACTGTTGCTGCTTTTGCCTGGAGGCGGTGGAATCTTTGAAACATTTTATATTAGATTGTCAGGCAATCTGTGACCTCTGTAGGAAACATCTGGGTAATTTCGCCCCCTTAGATGGAGATATGGCAGCGTGGTGGAACAGGATTTCATCTGGCAATAACACGAAACATGTGTGCGCAATTGTCAACTATTTGAATGTACTCTTGCAATTCCCCGTTTAGCCCAATGGAGGCATATCGGCTCTGAATAGGTCAGGAGCTTGTTCATGATAAATGACTGCCATAACATCCGATGTGAAGGCATGGAGCTTTGTTTTTCTCCCTTTCTCCTTTTCTTCTTACTCCTGTGTTTTGAAACAAAAGTTTTTTCTTTATGTTAAAACTGTAGCTTTTCACAAAAAAAAAGTAATGACATTTGTTATACTTTGCAGATTCTGAGGTTGCAGAAAGGAAAGGTTAGGGAAAGAAAAAGGCTAGACAGTTTCTCAGTATATGTGAGGACAACTAAATATTCCAATGAAATCTAGCTAAGGCTTTCCCAGCAGTGATAGTATAAATCAGCTACCACCTATGAGTGGCAAACAGTATCAAAGTCAATGGACTAGAAGAGCCTTCAGGGAGTCAGTACAGCCAAAGTCATTTGGGACACAGTCTATGCATCTGAAGCACTTCTTAGATCAAAGTCTTGCACAAAGTTAGAGAGTTTGTTTGTAAACTCCCTTGTATGGGAAAGAGAGTTGGAAGCCAATGCGAGAGAGAGTGCAGCTAAAAGGCAATACGGTAAGTACCCCAAGCCCAAACAGTACCTCTGGTTTGAAGAAGAGTGGTCCAGCTGGATTCTGTCTTGCTACAGAGGTGCAGACCCTTGGTTCTGAGGCTCAATCGTGGGGACAAGAGGGAGGATGTCTGGATAGTTCCTGCACTGGTACTTGGGAGGTCGTTGGCAGCTACGGGCTCTTTTCAGTTCAGCGGCACTTTGCGGTTTCAGCGCTTAGCAAACTGCACCGTTGCGGATCTTGGACACTGGTTGGACTCTCTTTGCTCCCTCAGTCCTGCACTCTGGAGAGGGGACTCCAGGTCCTGCTTCTGGAGGGTGCTTAGGAGACTCCTGGAGCTTCTAGGTGGATGTGTTCCATGGCAGACATTGCACTCAACTACAGGCACTTGAACCCTGGAATTGGGCTTCCAATGCAACGGAGAGGCACAACAAGTTGGGGACGGTGGTCCAGTGGAGTTTGTCTCAGGGTTAGTTGGTCCCACTAACCCAGGTGGAGAAGTAATTCTGGATGAGCTTCTCTGTCGAGGTGAAAAAGGAGTTAAGCACAGCAGCAGGGCTTCACTGGGCAATTCAAAGGTCCAGGAGGTTGCAGCAATCTTTGTTCATGGTTTCTTTATCAGGTGTATCTCCCAGTGGCTGACTCTGCCTGTAGTCCAAAAACCCTTGCCTTTTAAGCAAGTTACTTCCATTCAGGCACAGCCTAGGCTGTCAATCACACAGCAGGGTGGCTGTCTTAAGAGGACAGCCAGCCAGCCAGCCAGCCAATCAGGACTAGTTGCATTCAAGCATTCCTAGAAAAAAGGAAAGGGGAGTTTTGGGACTCTCCCTCACATCCTGTCCTTCCAGACACAATGGATCGAAAGGTGGACTTCAGGGCTGAAACCCACCAAAGTCAAGACAAACAAAGGGGTCAATCGTATCTCAACGCACAGAGTAAAACCTAAGAAAGAGCTCACAAACAGAAAATGGTGAAAAAAGAAGATAGTATTCAGCCTGCGGTAGAAAAGCACAATGGAAGGAAGAAATAAACCACTGAAAGTAGCCATGTAAAGTAGTGAGGGTAACATAAAAATGTTACATGGGAATGGAGTATAAGGGGCTACTAGATAACCCCCCAGCACTCCACATAAAATGTTGTGTGCCTGACATACAATGAGAAAAGGTGAGTAAAGTCCATTTCACCTTACTATTCTTGGGAACTGTAGTACACATAAGAAAAGGTATTTAAATCGATGAGGAATCTAAAGGATTTCTCAGTGACACTGCACTCATGGTGCTGTGTGTCACTATACAAAAAGTATATGCCTATGGAGTTTGGCAGACTCCAAAAACAGTGAAAACACAAAAATCTAAATCAGGTAAAAACACATGTGAGAGTGAGAAAAAAGGTCTCACTCGAGGGTCAAAATTTAAAAAAAGCCTTCTCTAAGGTTGAAGGGAATTAGCAAAGAAATTAGAATTCTCCCTAACAGTGTGAACACTATAATTGTGTAAATGGTTTGGGACAACATTTAAATGTTCCAACTATCATCCAGTGTTCTCTAACCACTAATCTCTGTAGATTTTGTTCAGTAGCAATTGCAGGTATTTGTTGTCTTTATTCTCGCTTTCATGGTATAAAAATGTCTCTCCTTGTAGTGTGAATATTTGATTTCCTGGTATTACTAAGTCACCAATGGTTTACGGTATTTTAGGTATGTTACTTTTTCAAAATCAGGATCAGATTCCAGAGATCAGGATTTGTTTGAATACAATGATCTGAATACAATCCAGACCCATGGCACTCAATGTTTTTTTTTTTTTTTTAATCGTGTGAAGAGTTCTACTTGGTCAAATTCAAATAACACTATTTACATTTTTCTAAACTGAAATCTAATGTATTCCATTTTGAGTCACCATGCAATTCTTCATAATGTTGTTTCCATACTTCTTCAGCAAATATTGGATTACATTGCAAGGGAGTTTGGTTGCAGTGGTCACTATTAAAGATGTATTTTGTATTGCACTACATTGCATTACATTGGTGAATACTTATTTTGTAATCAACCAAACAATTTTGAAACCACATATTTAGTTGTTTTTTCACAATAATTGCAATGTTTGTGCCTGTGCAATCACCTTATCAGCATTGCAACTGAGTTGTCCTATACTTGGACGGTCACTTTTTTTTAATAATCACTCCGCAGAATTGTTCATGTGATACCAGGGCTTGCACATTTGAAAATGTCTCCGAACCCAACCCTTGCATATTTATTTATAGGGGCTTTGATCATAAGCATGCGGATGCACATTAGATGCCAGGCACTCAAGCTACAAATGACCCACACTGTAACATATGGCTGTCATTTAACATATGAACCATCACACAATGTGTGTAATGGCAGCAGTGTGCCAAATCACCTGTTGTTCATTGGTTTGTAGTTTATTGATTGGGCATCCCTTGAGAAGAGCAGAGACAATGGCCCTCATTACACGGTAGGAGGTAACCATGCCGCTATTAGCGGCATGGCCACTCCCTTACCGCATACCGGGTCCGGGTAGGCGCTATGGGGACTTACCGGGTCATTCAGACCCTGAAGGACCCGGTAAGTCCCCATTCCAAATACCATTCCCCATTCCCATTTGAGCTCAATGGAAATGGGGAAGGAGCTAATAACGGCACCGCTATTTGCGGTACCGTTATTAGCTCTGAACTCCCTCAGCGGGTCCCATCCTTAACGCCTGGTCAGACCAGGCGTTAAGGACGGGACCCTCTGAGGGACCTCGTAGTAGGGCGCTAAGGGATTACCGGCACCGGTGACCTTGCCGGTGCCGGTAATCCCTTAGCGTCTACCGTGTAATGAGGCCCAATGTTTTTCCATGAACCTAAGGGCAGTGAAGCTCCACGGATTAGGTAAAATGAAGCACATATGCCATCTAATGAGGGACTGCTGCCTTGGCCTTTGAAGTGGAGTCAGAACATTCCTTTTAAACTGTTAGAAAAAATTAATTTAATGGAAAAAAATATATTGGGTAGTTCTGCGCAACATGTCAAAGAAAATGACAGTGTCATCTTTCG
Source organism: Ambystoma mexicanum (assembly GCF_040938575.1). Classification (NCBI taxonomy): domain Eukaryota; kingdom Metazoa; phylum Chordata; class Amphibia; order Caudata; family Ambystomatidae; genus Ambystoma; species Ambystoma mexicanum. Next base: position 801,928,699 of record NC_090928.1, read on the forward strand.
TGTTGAATTCTTAACCCTTCTTCCCATGTCCTGTGTATGTGTGAAGAGAAAGTTATTATTTATAATGTAATGGTTTCTGGCAGAAGCAGAGCTCATTGATGGAAAGAAATACCTTTAGATCCTAAAAGTGTCAAGAAGATAAAAAAATAAATAAAAAAATAAACAGGCAGTAGTAAAACCTTTGAAATGATCTATCATCAATTATTTTTTTTTAACTAAAAGCCTATGATATCTACACCGTTGTGGAGACACGTATCAGATACAAGTGAGAGCATTCACTAGCGCTTCCACTTCAAGTAATTCGAGAGCTACCCACGTCACACTGAACTACTCTAACATAAAACTGCATTCCTCAAATCCAGAGAGAAAACAGGAACAAATCGCACAAAGATAGGCATCGAAGTCATAAAAACGTTGCATCAGCTTGAGATGCGCAAACTTGCAAAGCTGCATCTGCAATGTCGCATTTCCCACTGCAAAATGTCCATACTGAAAGAAGCAGGATTTAAATGCACACAAATTCCAAATATGTCCAAATCATCAACACAAATGGTATCCGATTAATGACAAAAGCACACTTGTGGGCGCACTTCTGGGCACACTTCTGGACGCATGTCTAAGAAACTGATAGATGTTCGTGTTTCTATTACAAATAGTGTCACAGGCGTCACCTTGAGAAAAAAACCTGAGCATCTCTGGAAGGCATGCAATACTGTGCATCACACATGCGGAACACCTGGACGCCCACAGGTTGCCGTTCATGGCAAGGTGCAACGGCACCATACATGACAAAAGCACACTATAGGACCATGAGACAGAGCGATATTCTACCTTATGTGAACTACTTTGTGACACTTAAGGATTGAGCCACTCACTCCACAGCAGGAGAGTGCCCCACAAGAGGATTCATATAGACAATGAGCAACACCAATTTAATAGGCACTACAATTTGCCTTGACAAAGCCTTAGTGTCTAAACTCGTGACCATGCAGTCGCCTGTCTCTGTGGCCAACAAAATACTCTAGCTATATATGTGAATTATGGTACAATACACAACACATATATGTTACATTAGTTAAATGCTGGTATTGACTGACGCCTTTTCAGGTTGCACTACTATGAAGTCTAACAACAGGTATGAAATAATGACATGTATGTTTGATACATCTTGACAACAGGACAACAGAATACAATTTAACTAATTACAAATGTCTACAGGGATTGCCATAGTAGTATTAAGGAGCGCACACCCTGGAGTATTTGTTTCACATTGTAACTTGAAACTAACACAGGGCTGTATGCTATTATTTCCAGAGTACCGCTGCAGCTTTATTTTTTAGTTTGATACATTTTTATTTGAGTCAAAAGGACTACAAGACATGTAATAATTACAAAAAATATTCTGAAGCAATATTAGGATGACAACATACTTGCAATACAAAAGTTGGAATTACATTTCATGAGTGCCAGGTATACTACTGAAACTGATGCAGAGAAAAAAGTACAAGACCGACAATGACCAAGAAACAGACATCCACAAAAGGCAGGGAGAGATGAACAGGACAATTATAGGTAGGATTCTATTTCATCATCAGTTAGGAGTTACATTAGATTATAATCCCAGAAATAGTTTCAACTTCAGTTCATGTTTAAGCAAAAAAAAAAAGGTGAGGCGGCATTACATAATTCTCGCCCATGAGTATTGCACATGGAGTTCCACCACATTTTATAATGAATGCCATCAGGATTCTTCCAATTGGACGTTATAGTTTGAATTTCCAGTAGAATAAGAGGATCAAGTAAATAGCAGCCATTACTCTCTAAAACACCTCACAGCAATGCACTACCAAATAAAAGGAATTTAAAACAAAAGTCATGTTGTATATTAAAAATTAGCTTGATAGTGCTCTGCACGTTTTTCCAATATGGTTTAACATGTTCACAGTCCCCAAACATATACTTAAATGATCCCGGAGCTAGAATACCACCCATTGAAATTACAGCTACCGCCATTTGGTCTGGCAGATTTACCGCCGGATTACAAGTGGCAGTGGCGCAGTTAATCACACTTTTTATAGTGTCAATTGGATGCTATATGGCATTTTTGGCGGTATTCCACCGATTTAGCTGATTTTCAGCAGAAAGAGGGAGAATTTACCTCTAGCATGATGCGGTGCGGGAAAAGTGGCAGTAATTCTGTTACCACCAATTTTTTCACACACCACCATACTTAATGAAGTTTGACATTTTCGACTTATAGAGATACAGGGATCCAACATCCAGACCTCACACTTTCCATCATTTTTTCTAAAGCCATTCACAGACATTCAACTGGCACTGCACCAGCCCCACCAGCCTCTGTAAGCCATTTCATTGTTGCCAGACAGTCTCCAACCCAGCCCCATCTGCAATCAAATTGCCCAAGTTGAAAAGCTTTCTAAAAACGTCTCAGTGCCCTTGTCCGTAGCCAACCTCCACCATGTCCTCTTGATTGTAATGTAACACAAACCCAGATATGGTATTTGACACAGAGTTACCACACTGGGCTCTACGGGTCACATGCCTAACACATACACTGACTGCATATCCCCTCTTTCAGACTTCTAGTGGCACAAGCCAGATATGTGATGAGTGTGCTACCAATGATCTTGTCAAGGTACTAGCCTGCATACCACACTTCAACTGGACTGCACATACAATGACTGACACCTAACCAACCCTTCCTGCCTCCCTGAGAGCCCACTAACAGGTTCAGCTATTTGTTTCTTTGCACTGCTCTCCAGGTCCACTGACCCCTGCCCCACTTAACAGAGTGTACCATTTAGAGATTGAAGATCACAATGTGTGGGGGAGTTGAACATCGAATACATGCATTTCTGAGCAAAATTACATATCGGGTGCAGACAGGCATATATAATGGGGCATCTGCAGTAGGGGCTGTGTAAGCTATAATGCTATGTGGAAGATGAGCTCTACATCCGGTGAAACTGTAGATCACAATATCATTGAGGTAGGTTCTGGCAAAACAATCTTCAAGGAGACAGGACTCTCTCTATCAGTCTCTGGAATGTTACAGGGGCTTTTTGAAGACCAAAGGACAAAACAGTGTATTGAAACCAACCGTCAGGGGTGGAGAAAGCAGTCTTAGGTTTTGTCTCTTTATCTAATGGTACTTACCAGTGACCCATCATCAAATCGACCCTTCATCAGGTCAAGTGTTGAAATGAATAGTGCCTTTCCACCAACTCGCCAATCCGCAGCGTGTCCTCAGAATGGGATAGGCATCAAAATGTAGATTTCATTTAGTTAGCAGATGTCGATGCAAATCACAGCACTTTATAATGCTTTGGGACAAAGATGACAGGGGAGTATCATTCACTGTGCACTGCACAATGACCTCCAGATCAAGCATCTTCTTCAATTCCTTTTGGGATTATTTGCTTGAGTCAATAGGTAGCATGTAGGGCTTGATTCTTGTGGACTGCCCCTCCTCAATTTTCCTGGCTTCAGGGAGAATACATCTGCATATCTGTCAATCAAATGGGCCAATTCTTGACTTTCTGTCAGGGACAGTGCCACTTGTCTGGTTACCCTGTTGACATCGATAGGCTAGGGTCTCTCTCTTGTGTTGTTGGCATATAACAGGACCAACTGCAGATTGTGGGTTTCTTTCCAGCAATTCAGCTTGCGCCCTCCTGGAATCCACTTGATTTTTTTTTAGTTCCCCTTAACCCCCACACTTTTTCTTGGCGTTGCTGGTGAGTGTTAGCCCTCCTGAGACCACGGGCCTCCCTCAGACCCTGCTTGCATTCATTTGATTTCTTTTTCGTTACTCACTTCCTTGCTTCCCTCCCTCCACCCGCCTCCCATCCCGCCCCCCTCCCCTGAATGGGAATCTGTGAGCAGCTGTTGCCTGGCCTAGTGCCTTGGCTTCCCTGCCTGCATGCCACTTGTTTCTTGGTGTAGCAGGTGAGTGGTGGCCCTCCTGAGACTATGGGCCTCCCTGGGCCCTGCTGGCATCCATTTGATTTTTTGTAGTCCCCTCCAACCCATGATTGCACTCTCCTTTCTCTGACCTTCACCCGTGACTCACTTCCTTGTTTCCCTCCCTCCACTCGCTCCCATCTGGCGCCCCTGCCCTGATTGGGCATCCGTGAGGAACCGTTGCCTGGCCTAGTGCCTTGGCTTCTATGCCTGCACGCCACTTTTTTTGGCATTGCAGGTGAATGTTCGCCCTCCTGAGACCACAGCCCTCCCCTGTAGTTCCCTCCACCCCTGAATGCGCTCTCCTTTCCCCGACCCTCTCCTGTGACTCACTTTCTTGTTTCCCTCCCTTCACTTGCCTTCCATCCTGCCCCCCTGCCCTGATTGGGCGTCTGTGAGGAGACATTGCCTGGCCTAGTGCCATGGCTTACCCCATCCTGAGACTATGGCCCTCCCGTGGGCCCTACTGGCATCCATTTGATTTTTCTTTTGTTCCCCCCATCCCCTGATCGTGCTCTGCTTTCCCCAACCCTCTCCTGTGACTCACTTCTTTGTTTCCCTCCCTCCACCCGCCTCCCATCCCACCGGCCTCCTCTGATTGGTCTTCAGAAACCCACTTAGAGCACACATCTAGGGCAGGCCCTGCATGTGCAGCCCCCGTGGTGAAGCACACGAGGTAAAGGACAACAGCTCCTGAAGAGGCAGCTTGAGAACGTGCTTCCCCGTGTTAGCCAGTGGTACCTGCAGCCGTCATCCAGCATCGACCAACAAGGTAGGGGGAATCAGAACAGTAGGGGATCAGCAATTACTGCTGTCCCATAAATTGTCCAATCCCATCAAAAATGATCCTTAAACCAACCGATGAGACCTATCTCAGCTGGATACAAACCGCAGCCAAAAACTGCCCTTAAGTAGTTTGTGCTCAATAGCCATATTTGCTTCCAGTTAACGTGTATCCAATAGCCGTATATTAATCTAAGATAGACAGTCTAAACCAGCAATATATTGCATTATGATTGCTCTAGGCCAAATATTGCTCTCGTAGATTGTGCCCCCAGCCACATTGGCCACACAGCAGATTCTGAAATTTGGATTGACTGTGCCGATAACCTAAATGTGCCAGATAGCAACCTTCTACACCTGGCCTGAGTGCCCCAGATAACCGGATAGGCACAGACTGCCGCTTATCAGAATTGGCCTTATTGTGCCAGCTAGCACTACTCAGGAATTTCAAACTTAGACTTTCTGATCACGGCCTGCCTTTTCATGTTCACTGTTATCAATGTCATTACACTTACTGTTATCCCCCCGTGTTAGGTCCTTTCCCCCTCTATCCAGGTGTCCCAATTCTAGGTGCCGCTATTGCATTCACTGTTATTGCATTAACTGTCATTGCATTTATTGTCATGCCCCATATTAGGCCCTTTATCCCTCTATCTTGCCGTCCCAGTTCTATGTGCCGCTGTTGCATTTACTGTAATTACATTTACTGTTATGCCCCCATGTTAGACCCTTTCTCCCTCTGTTCGGGTGTCCCATTTCTAGGTATTACTATTGCATTCAGTGGCATTGCATTTACTGTTCTGCCCCCTTGTTGGGCCCTTTCCCTCTTGCTATCCAGACGTCTCAGATCTAGGTGCAGCTATTGCATGTGCTGTTATTACCTTCACTGTCATTACATTTACTGCTATTCCCCCGTGTTAGGCCTTTTCATCCTATATGCGGATGTCCCAAATCTAGGTGCTACCATTGCAAGTGTTTTTCCATCTACCGTCATTGCATTTACTGTTACTTTATTCACTGTCTCTGCACTAACTGTTGTGCCCACGTGGTAGACCCTTTCCCGCGCTGCCCAATTGTAGCTGCTGCTATTGCATTATCGCTCAACGCTATCTTAGTCTTAGGTGCGTCAAACCAGATACCTTCTGTCCTAGCCCTCTGTACACGCAACTACTCTCTGACCCCAATATTGCTCTCCTTGATCTGCTAGCAGCCTTTGACACTGTTAATAATTTTATCCTCCTTGACCATGAGGCTTTCCCCCCGGGATACTCGCTTATCCCCCAAAACAGACCTTCCAGAGGTGGCGGAGTAGCGATTGTCCACAAACCCCATTTCTCCATCTCACTCACCGAAACCGAGACTTGTAATGCTAACTGTGAATCCCTTCTCGTAAAAATCTCTCTACCACCAGCTCTCACTCTCAGCTTCCTACTCATATACAGACCCCCAGGATTTGACAGACATTTTGACAACAACCTATGTGACTCGCTAGCTACCATTCAAGTAAACCACCCAAAACTCACATTACAGGGGGACTTCAACATCTAGTCTGATGTGCCCAACAACCCCATGACCCAACCCCTGGTGGACAGATTAGAGGACCGCAACCTCTCGCAACATACCACTGGTCCAACCCACTCCGGTGGCCAAACCCTTGATGCAATCTTTAGCTCCTATGACCATGTCTCTGTACCTAATCCCAAACCGCTCATCTGGACAGACCACTCCACCATCCCCTTCTCTGTCCCCACACCACCCCCTCCACCCATGATTCTCCCTTCCTTCTCCCATGATCATGAATGCTGAAACAAAGTCAAGCTACACCCGACCTATCTGAAGCCCTACTACACAGTCTCCCAGCCCCGCCGACCACAGATAGACCCTTAACCATTGAATCCTTAGTCTCCTGGCTTAAAGAATCACTACTCCCTCTCACCCCCTCATGCCCCGCAACCTCTCACAAAGGACCGTCTCCCAAATGGTTCACACCTCACCTGAAGACTTTCAAAAGCCAAAGTAACTCTCTTAAGCACAAATGGCGAACATCTAAAATCCCTCTCAGCAGATATCTGTTCATACGCTACCACTGTAATTACATATCCGAGATCCGAAAGGCCAAAAAGGCCTATTTCTATGTACAAATCCTGAACTGTCGCAGCAGCAGCAAAGAGCTCTAGAGGATCATCTGCAAATTTGTGAAACCCACCTGCACCACTACCCAGACCTCGCCAACACATACGCTCTGTGACTCCCTTTCGCTGCATTTCTACAACACATCAGTAGACAGGACGGCAACCCTTGATACAAAACTTTCCACCCTCACCCCCTCCCCCACACCTGCCCCTCCCAATTCCATTGCTTCGACTACCAAAATGCCATTTTTTGACTCTTTCAACTCCATCTTGCAAGACAAATTCCTTGATCTACTATACAGCAGCAGACCCTCCGGATACCCCCTTTACCTTTGTCCCGCCTCTCTTCTGAAATAAATATTCTCATCAACTTGTGCAGGAGAACAAGCAATGTCCATACTAAATGACTCGCTCACCGCCTGTATCTTTCCAGAGGTATTTCAAATAGCACGTCAAACCGCTTCTAAAAAAGGCAACTCTCGACCACCTTTACCCTAGAGGCTGATCACCAACACCCGATTCCTGGCTAAACTCATTGACCGTGCTGCATAGTCACAACTCAACCGCCTCATATAATCCAACAAACTATTCAACCCCGCTCAATCAGGCTTCGGGCCACGCCATGGAACAGAAACCACCCTGATGTCGATCTGGGATGATCTCAAGGTTGCAGCAGACTCTGAGGGTTGTGCAGCACTGGTTCTCCTTGATCTATCAGCAGCCTTTGACGCTGTTAACCATTCTATCCTCCTTGACCGACTCCAGTCCCTAGGAATCTGAGGCTCGGCCCTCAAATGGATTGCCTTCTTCCTCAACAAGAGGAAACAAATCACTTTCATCTCCCCTTTTGTCTCAACCGCTCGCTCCACGAACACTAGAGTACCCCAAGGAACTCTACTTTTAACCTGCCTTTGCCTCTCTACTTTTAAACCTCTATCTGACCCCTCTACCAGCGAACATCCACACGCACAACCTCAACTACTACAACTATGCTGATGATACCCAAATTATCCTGAGAATTCCTAAAAAAAAGCTCTAACGCAAGCCCCGACCTTGAAGCCTGCCTCAGAGATATTGACCAATGGATGACAAGAAACCATCTCCTTCTAAACCCAAATAAAACTGAAATCATGGTGTGCAGCAGCACTGCCTTCTCCCGTAAACACTCCCATGGCTGCCTTTCCATGGCACCTCCCCTACTACCTCCAATATAGTCAAAAACATTGGCTGCACTATGGACTCAGGCTTAACCCTCTCCCATCAGATCAAAAAAGTATCAAAATCCTTTCACTACCCCCTCAAACCTCTGAACGCATCTTCCCTTACCTCACCAACCCCAACAGACTCGTCGCTATCATGTCCATTCTGATGTCGAGACTGTACTATGCCAATTCCTTATACCTGGGTGCACCAGCATACTAAATTAACAAACTCCAAAGAGCATAAAACGCTGCCGTAAAACTCCTCCTTGCTCTGGGACAAAGAGACCACATCTCCCACGCTCTATGCACCATTCACTGGCTCCCTGTTGGACGAAAGGCAACTTTCAAAATCCTGTGCATTACTCACTGAGCAGTGCACATGAATGGCCCAGCATACCTACATGAGAAAACTACACCCTACCACCCATCACGCACCCTTAGGTCAAGCAGTGCCCCCTTACTAGTGATTCTAGCCTCCAATTCAGCAAGGATTAGAGGGTCCGCCTTCTCATCCTTGGCTCCAACTCTGGAACTCACTCCCCCCACTCATTTAACACACCCAAACCACATGGCCTTCCTCAAAACTGTAAAAATCTGGCTCTTTCTGAAAACCATGATTAGGCCCACCTAGGGCCACTGAAACCCACTAGCACTATGGATTGATGACTTCATCAACATTACACTGGAAAATATTACAGCCAGCCGACTAATATCACAGCCGGCTGACAAATGTCTAGGTTGTCCCTAAGCATCCCTACCTCAGTGTGACCATGTTGGTGTGAGATAGGTCCTATAACCAAGTGTCCTGCCTAGACCCACCCTACAACCCACCATAATCCACAACAGGAGACCCGAAAAATGGGCTCCAAAGACACAAAGTGATGAGCCTAATGAATAATGACCCTCTGATCAAGCAAAACATAATTTATCACAACCAGACCTGTGAATCTATCACAGAGTGATGCTACCGTGAAACTTGAGGATGACCACTGCCAGCTCGTCCAGATCCAGAATGTAATACAGGAACTGTGGACTCCTAAGAGTAAATCATCCACTCCAGACACTCACCTCTAATACTGCTATGCTCAATCTCTGCTTTACACTAACACACAATAGAGCACAACTACACCCCTCGATAAATCTCGGCCTAGCTACTCACATACAAATATTACTCCATGAACACCTCAACATCCTGCTAGCATGCAGCTTTACCCCACGAAAAATTGGCCTAGCTGCACACATAAACATCCTACACAGGCCTAATGCCGCCAGAATGCAGTTTCGGAGACCAACCACCTGACTGCACACATTCGACTGATCTCTCACTATCAATGCACCTAATGTTAGGTACAGGTACCACCAGGCAATCAAACTACCTGCACACCTATTGAGTGCACCCAAGCACCCTATACTACTCTACTCTCTTGACTGACCTGGACTACGGTCCCCAAGAGCGTTCAACCCACAAGCGCTTTGAGATCATACCAATGATATATAGGGTGCTATATAAATACTTGACAACAATAACAATATGGTACAACTGCGATAGTTTTCACCGATTATATTGCTGGACCTTATAGGTTATGTGTCAGACAACTTCTGTAATTACACAGGGCCAATTACACCTTGCTAAGAGATTGTTCTTCATGGTTGCAGCAGGACCATTACCTTATCCGTCTCTTAAAACATATATAGTTTAACTTCCAAAGGTGTTCCAATCCCCTCTTGGCAAGCTCAGACTACTGTCCTTACCACACATAGTAGATCACCTTACCAATACTCTCCATCACTGCATTGCTATCGCATGGAATTTACACAGCTGGTTCAATTCTGACGGTGATAACTGCCACCAATTTGTCATTATGTATTCTTCATGATCACCAATTATACCAATTAACTGTGGAATTCCCCAAGGGTCCTTCCACTTCACCTTGATGTTTAACCTTTGCATGCTACCTCTCAGAACCTTCAAAGCTGCACAAAACATCCATCAATACCCATAGGACATACAGCAGTACCTCAACATATCTTCCATTTTAAAATTCCAGAGGCTGCAGGTCTGGGTCAAATTGATCCTCTCCAGAATGTCCTGCACTTGCCTGAAGCTCAACCCCTCAAAGAGCAAAATAATATTCCTGACCAACATCACAGAACACCTTTACATCCAGACCAGGACTTCTGCTATGAACCTCCATAGCTTCAAACTCCTGCTGACTCCCCCATTCCCGAAAAGTCCCTTTTGTTGTACCTTAACCAACACCTCTCCTTCCAAGGGGCGAAAAGCTAGGAAGACTCAAACAGATTGGTACACACGTTCAATCATGCTGCAAATCCAGCACTTCAACCCTGCATCTTACATCTGATCTGGTGTCCAATCTTTACACCTCTAACACCTGAATGGTGGCAATGGCCTCCAGGCAGACCTTCATGCAACCATCCTTCCACACCGAGATATGTCCTTCTTGCCGCAGCCTTATTCATCAAAGTACTACGCAAAATCCACCTCATCTCCTTGACCCTCATGGGACTACACTGACTCCTGCTGGTAGCACATTTCACCTTAAAATCCAGCTGCATCTTCTATAAAAAGTGCTGATCCCATGGCAGAGTGAACTAAGGTGTGTGCAAAGCATACTTTTCTTTATTCGTTGGAGGCATCGAGTTATTAGCTATTTACAGTTTGGCTTGTATTGGTTTCAGTGTAGTGAGATACGTTGGTGTATATTACATGGATTATCTGATCCAAGAGCTCAAATTCGCTACCTGCTGACCACTGGTCGGTAAGCACTGTTAATGACCAAAGGGGGCAGAGGCCAACCGGCCTGGATGGTGGAATCAGACCCGTGAGTGTCAACATCTGTGTGTGGTACAGCACTGGACTAGGGAGGCCATGAGGGTGGTAAAGCCTGCTGCCTCTTTGGTAAGGAAAGCAAATACAGTGAACAGAAAAGCAGAAGATGTTAGACAGATGTGATGAATCAACTTCCGCGGCAGGTGTGGTCCAGGGATGAATATTGGTTTCTAAACCATCCACCAGCCCCACACTCTAGTACACCAGAACGGATCTGAACTTATTGGAAACACAAGTAAACTATAAACCAACTTGTTCAATTTTGGTAACGTGGACAGAACGGCAGGCTTATCTCTGCAAGGTTGTGGATTGTTGGTTAGTTGCCACACAGAGAAAATCCAATTATTACCCAATGATAAAAGGGGCTGTCCAGTAAAGATTATATACAAATATCTGTGGGATACATTGACCCACTCAGCAGAATTCCCATCCATAACCAAGCTGCACATCAGCAGAACCAGCAAAATGGCTGTGCTGGCTCCTTTGAGCACCACTGCCTCGCATCAAAACTGCATTTTGCAGCTACAAAAGGATGCCTGCACTGTTTTGCCAAACACCATCGGGCAAGTTGATACAGGGAGTACCCCAAGAAAGGCTGCCAGTGTGTGTTCTTGTGTGTACTAAAGGAGCAAAGTGAGAAGCTGTGCTGCTTTTCTGCTAGCCCAAAGTTTCCCACGGAAAAAGGGAAATATTTTACATTTAAAATGATGCCGCTTTGATGCTCTTTTCATCTGTTCTACAGTACTGTGCTTTTATCAGTGAGGCCTTGCCATGCCCATCCATATTCAGATTGTGCCCTAGCAGGGGAGAACATTATTCCTGAATGGCAGGCTGTTTTTCAGCTGCATGGAAAAATGCTTGACTTTTGGGTTACGAAATGTCAAAAATCACTGCTTCAAAAGAAACCTTAGCTCTAAGGGCATATGTCAATTTCAGTGGAGCTGTGTCTTAAACAGATTGCTGCATAAGGGCAACTAACTAGGGCAAAACGATGTTGGGAAGTTAGAAGGAAGAGAAAACCTTTTGAAATGGTCAGCCCGCAGACTTCACCATGGGTTAAAATGCAGTTTCACAAAAAAGGAAAAAGGCCTGTTTTAAAAGTGCAATGTTGAAAGAAGGCCCTGTCTTGGCCTAGCAATGTAAAAGGGGCTTTGCTGGGAAACATAAATGGGAAGTTTTATTTCAATAGGCTTACTTCTGATTCAGAACAAAATAAAATAAATTAAAGAATTAAATGCAGTGGCTGGACTGTGGAAGCTCCAGAACAGTTTTTTCTGATAGCTAAACTGAGGCCTTCCCCCAAAAGGAGCCACCATACATTACTGGGACACATGCATGTTAATTGCTACCTTTGAAAAGTTTGAATGGACCAAGAGAAAGAAATATCACACGCTCGTCGGACTTCTGTCTGGGCTTCAGCTTGAGACAATGGATCTGGGACAACTAGGTGTGAAGTGGGGTAAGTGGCAATAAACATTCAATCAAACTGGGAAACCCCCATGGCCACCCTGGGCTGAACTAAAAGTTGGTGGTAGCCTGGAAAGACATGACCATCTGTCTCAAAATACTATTTGATGAATACATTTTAAGACTGTTAATTCTATAACCGGACAGTGCGGAATTGTAAAATTTGTATAGTTTCAGTGTAATTTCTGTAGCTTTCAAACACAGTGTGGTAGCCTTCAAAGGCATATTGTGGGCAGAAATGGTAGAGAAGTGGATATTCTGAGGAGAGTGTATATAATGCCACTTTGAAATTCAATATTCACATGCCTTATGACTATATATACACATGTATAAAGTTATAGGGCCTCATTATGACCTTCGCGGAATGGGTTAACGGGCTCCGCTAATGGAGTCGGACCCTTTAAACCTGTTCTGCGAAATTACGAGGTCCCCTGGTAAAACCAGGCGTCCTTACCGGGTCCCGCGAGGGGAAGAGGGAGCTAACAACGGGAATGCTTGTAATCTCCCATTCCCATTGAGCCCTGTTAGGCAGAATCCAGGGCAGTTCCCTTAGCATTCAGATTAGATTTGGTATATATACATACATTATTACAGCACACTGATACATTTAGTGGTATACATTATGTTGGTATGCGTTATTGGTGGTATTTATGGGTGAGCATAAATCCTTTGTTTTATATATGTGACCACAATATCCAGAACCCCTTTTTTTTGTTTAGTTTGTTTGTGTGATCACTAGAGAGACCTCAGGCTTGCATTTCAGAAACACCACATTTCCAATTGGAGTGCCACCACGGGCTGTTCTCACTGACTTATCTACGACAGCAAGCTATATGTGGTATTTATCACCAACTTATTTACATTTGGTGAGCTATGTCCAGGGCCTCTCTTCCTGCCGACCGACTCATAGACCTTCGGCAGCCGGCTATTTCATCTTGTTATTATTATGTTCCATTTAGAAAACACACACACACTCATATACTGAATGGATTCATATGTACACAGCTACTGCCATGTCTTATCTTTTAGCAACTTTTAAAATGACAATTGCACTGTGCAAAGGTCTTCCCATAGTCCCAGTGTTATCATGATAGATGCACAAAGGACAAGATAAAATGAAACACACTTCCCGCCTGCTTTCAGATATTTTTTTTTTGTATTATAAAACTTGCATTTCAACACGTGCTTACTTTTTTTTTTTACAAAAATAGATGAAAAGCTCACAGTAACAACATTATCTGTAACACAATGAAAGGAGAGTGGCGAGGAACAAGAATTCAATTTGCAACATTAACATGTGGTTAAAACACAGGAATCTCCACTCCTACTCTGACTGAATAGTTTTGCTCCACATACGCACAGCTCCCACACTTCAGCGAGATAATTACCAGGCTTGTTCAGCATGTAACTTCTTTGGCTTGTCACCTTCTGGAGGGGTTCACCCAGCAAGGACAAGCATTTGCTGTTGCTCAAACTGGGGCTTGTTGACTGGAAATCCCAGTCTCTGTAGCAGTATTGAATCTGCTTTAGGAATCAGGCATCCCCAGCTATCAACCCGGTCCTTCTCCGAGCTGTGTCAAGATGTCGTCCCCCCAGCTTCTTCCCCGAGATTATACAAGAAAACTCTGGTTACTTCCTACCAAAGGATCCTAACCAATGAAATTCTATCATGCCCTATCCACCCTCTGCGCACAATAGAAATCTTTTACAGTAAGCAACTGTAACAAAACTGATTTCCTGCTATTCGAATCCTTGCTTCCTGCAAATTACTGGGGACAAAGCAGCACAGAAAAAACAAGAAGAAAAAAAAATCTGCACACAGTCTGAAATGAGTTTCAGCCTGCCTCATTTTGCAGTGAAGAACACATTATATTATTAAGAAGTTAGAAGTTAGTCTTATTAGTTAGTATGGTTAATTATATTAGTTAATTAATCTTCAAATGTGTCTCTTGCAACATAGGCATTTCAGATGAAAAGAAAAATAAATTGTGTGCATTTTGAATATGAAAAATTAAATGCGCTTTTAAATGAGAAAATTGTTTGTTTTTAACCTGTGTAGCCTGTCTTCATTTACATATCCATATGTTGCACTGGCAACACATAGCTTGAAGCAATTGCATTAAACCCATGCAGTGGCGCTGCATAAAAAAAAATGCTCAATAACACATGTCTTGCTGCACCACATTATATCAATGCATCAAACCCATGCAGTGGCGCTGCACTTCAAAAAACATGCTATACATTGATCCTGTGCAGTGGTGTTGCGCTCTGTGCTCCCAAAACACGCTACAAAATCCTAAGAGCTAACAACGGGAATGCTCGTAATCTCCCATTCCCATTGAGCCCTGTCAGGCAGAATCCAGGGCTGTTCCCTTAGGGAGCACTACCCCAGATTAGGACTACAGGTGAGAGCAATACATCCCCTTTGGTATCAGTCTGTACCACAAAGATTTAGTTGGTAGCTGTGGCTGGGCAGTCAGACTTATCTCAAGAGGGAGATGAGCAGTATTCAGGGTTGACACAATAGGTAGTACAGTACTATGGAGCAAGGAAACACTGACCCAAGTTTTGTATTAAAAAGAGAATATATATTTATTTTATACACTTCTAAGTCAACACATAGATCACAGTTAATAAAGTAAGTTAAGTTTAGTCAAAAGAAAAGCATATGCAACTCCCTATTCAATTGTAGACAAGTTTGCGGTATAGTGAAAATTGAGCAAAACGGCACAGTGAAAACCAACTACAAATGGCACTCTACCAATTCAACGAAAGGGAGGGAAAGTACAAGTTAAAACAAAGTATTTTCAGACACCTCCTAGCAACACTTCCCTGAAGTTTTGTGAACAAGTAATGCACAGTAACACTTTAACCAAAAGACAAGTGAATGAAAACTGAGCAAAATGGCACTCCACAAGTTAAAACAGTAGGAAGGAAGAGGGGTTTAGAAGATTTAGGTGCATCAACACATTTCTCATTGAAAACTAATCTAGTGAGAGCAGATCTAACAAATCAGCCAGAGTCAATAGGCCTGAGCCAGAGTCAGTGGTACAGGACAAAGAGTTTAGGAGCAAAAATGTTCTTGTAGCTGCAGTCAAGTCTTTAGTAGAAAACTTTTGAAGAGGTATTTGCAAGGCAAAAGACAATGTTAAGAGAGAGGGTGGCCGACCCTATAAGTAGTTAAAGGATTTAAAACACCTTTAGGGCTACCACGGAGAAAGGGCGGCCTAGCGGAAAAATGTACCTTAAACGTGGAGAAGTGGCTCCTGCAGTGGTGGTTGTTCCAGGTAGTTCCTGCAGGTCGAGGGGTCCAACAGAGGAAGAGAGGCTCTCGTCGTGGAGGAAGGTTCGAGTCGCTGCACTACCCAGGGATGAAACCAGCTGCGGTGCTGCCAAAAGAAGTTTAAAAGGTACTCTCCTTTTAATCGCGGACCAGTTCGATAGCTGCCTGGCTATCCGGTCTTCAAGTGCGGGGCACTGTCGAGTCGACCAAGGCAGGTCCGAGGATGCGATAGGTGAACTGGTTGACCCCACCAGCTCAAGGGAAGGAGGCTCCTCCGCTGAAGATCTCCTCTCGCCGTGTGGAAGAAAAGTGGTGAGACGATCCGGCAGGGCTTCACCGGTGGTGTAGATGCTGAAGATGTCTCTGGCATCTCTTCTCTTCAGTTCCGTAGTTCCAGTGGCGACGTCTTGCTCTTCCAGTCCTCGGGACCCTGCTTTTATGCAGAACGAGACCCATTCATACAGCCTAGCTGTCACTCACACAGTGGAGTGGTCTTCTTGGCGGGACACCCTCCAGCCTATCAGGTTAGAGTGCGACCTGAGTTGCTGTGACAACTCTGTCCAGGGGTTCTACTCCCCCTCCCAAACAGACCCACCCCAGACTCAGTGGCACCGAAAGGAGGGCTTCTTGGCAGAAGCCCGCCAAAAGGACGAACAAAAAATCCCCGACCTGGGTTAGGAAAATGGAGTAAGACTCGAGAAAGAAGTTTTATCAAAGTTCTGGCAAATAAAACCTACCGAAGTTAAAAATAACATAAACCGGCGGTATGTTAGAAGCTGTCAGTAAAAGTGGTAGGTGAGTGCGGACTGTCGGAAGCAGCCGTGACGAAGCTCTGCTCAGGAAACGGTGCGGCTTGACTGTCGTCTACGCATCCACGCACAGAGGTTCTTTCCTCTAATGGAGAACCAGGAACTGTGAGCAGCGATTGACGAGCAGCGTGCGGCGAGCGGAGAGGAGCCAGCGGAGAGGAAGCATAGAGGAGGCATAGAGGAGCTCAAGAGGGGGCGAAGAGGGGATGCAGAGAATAAAGAGGCAAAGAGGGCTTTGCCCTGCCTTGTCCACCTGCCTTGCCCACCCCCTGGCCCGCCCTGCTCGCCTCCCCCTCCCCTTTTCCCTACTGCTGGAGAGGAGTGACGGTATTGCACTGCTGTGCAAGTTAGTAAGTGCAGGTTGGCAAAGCAACCTGGGACTCGTGAGTACCTTTCTTCTTTAAAAACCCAACTTAAATTCCCCCCCATCGTATGCTTGGTGGAGGTGTCATGTAGTGGAGACACTGTGGACGGTTTGGAAGACGGTTCGGAAGCCGGATTGTGTGACTTCCGGGGGTGTAAGGAGAAAACATTTGTAAACGTGTTATTGTGATTATTTACTATAGGACGGGAGACTGCAGAGGGTGTATTCCCTCTTTCATCCCATCCGGTTGTAACTGTGCAAGTGGACTGCTAAATGCACGGAGTGGGTGTCCACATAAGATCGGCAGCACTTACATATTACCATATATATAACGCCTCTGATACGGACCGTGGTGTTTACACAGGATTAGAGTAGAACGGTGTCGACCAAAAGCATGACTAAAACAAAATCTGCGAATTCCAGGTATAATTTGAGTAAAGGAAATTTGGAAAAAACTGTGAAACCACCCCCTAATGGTATGATTAAAGGGGCAGGTGATGTACCGGATAAAGGAACTATCCCGGCTAAGTTTGGGAAAAGCACTTCAAAAGGGACCCCCCTTGTGGATAAAATTGTATCTGAAGATGGGAATCGCTCATCCCCACATAATAATAGTGGAGCTTTTGACTCTACTAACTTTAATGACATTGATAACAATTCACTGTTGGACTTATGCTTATCCATTCAAAAATCGATGGCTACAACAGTTAATAGGCCCCCTACACCAGCAAAAAAAGCCCAATAGTGGTAGAAGCTCAGGTCCTGAACCCTGCAGATGAGGAACTGCAGAGGGTTGGAGGGACACAAAGCCCCAAACAAATGGGTAATTCGACCTCAAACCTGTCAGGTATTCAACCTATTCACCCTACTCCTATCTCACCAGCAGTGCCTACTATAGGGCGACTATCGGCCTCCCCTAATTTCTTTATAGATCCTGAAGAGCTGGAACACTCTGATAGGCGTGGGGGGGGTGGGGTCCTTGAAGGTCTAAACAGCACAGCTGTAGTCGAATTGCAGGCATCTAGGGCTTCTGTTCAATTTGCGTTAATGATTCTACTAAAATTGTGCGGGAGGATTCACACAAACTCCATTACACAGTTAGGGCTACCCAACCCGAATGGGAATATGGAGCGGGAGCCACGAACACTCTCTTCACCAATGGGGGACTATGAATCTGAGGCTCCATTGGAAAAGGGTAATTAGGAGGAGCTTGATGAGCCCAGAGAGAAAGCTCCCCTGAACAAAAAACGTCAGCAATTGAAATGGCAAGCCGCTAAAAATGCGGTGGTTGAAATTGCTTCTCCCTTACCAGCCACTAATGTGCCTGCTGTTCGTTCTAAAAAAGCAAAAAAAAAGGGGCCGGAAAGCAAAGAAGCATATGGAAAAAGGATCTGGGACTTTCGGCCAGCATAATCGGTGAATCCACAAAATGTTCAACACCTTGTATGAACGAGAGAGCTGAGGAAGAGGAGCATCAGGAACCTCTAGTGGAAATGAAATGAGATGACCCCAATGCAAGTAAAATCTGCATTATTAAAAATCTAAATCTAAATCAAAAGAAAAGGGACAAGTGGCTGTCCAGATCTGAGGTCTTGACAAAATTACATCTGATCCCACAGTTGCATGTAATACGCTCAGAAGACTTTTCCTTTGTGTAAGGACCCTAATGTTACAGCCCTACATTGTTGCGTTCTGGCTTCAGCTCAATTGATCTGGACTGTTTAATGCAGGTGGGTATGGAGGTCAATGCCAACAAGGAGAAGGAAGACCCCACCCTCCCCAGCGAGGAATATGTGGCACCTAAGAATAAGGGCTGTAGGCCAGCTCAACTATCCACAAAGAAGGTTCAGATGGCTGACATTCAGACCATGGGGACATAATCACAATGTACCTGGTGCTTGAGATGATCTTGATGCTTGACAGTGTTGAGCCGGTTCCGGGACAGAGTTCAAGATGGGTGCAGCTGTGGGTATTAGGTGGCAGGCAGTTTGGCAAGCGAGGCTGGGTAGACTGCTGCAGGCTGGTTTACACATGGCTCGGGGTCAAGAATTGCTGTTTTTGTGCTGGTTGACGGATCTGGAATGCTGGTCGAGGCGTATCGGATGGCTTTAGTGACTGCAGCATGACAACAGTCAGTGGTGCAACCGGTCGCGGTTGGAGGGCTTGACTCTCTCAGGAATGTCCTTAAAAGATGGACACTGGTTGATGCTAGTTGTGGCACTCCTCCTAGCTTCTTCACAGGGTTTGTGTCGTCCTTTAAGGCAGACGACCCAAAGCTGAGGAGAATTATTTGCAGGCAACTTCCTTGTCCGTTGTTGAGAGACTATCTGGCACTTCCCACCTAGGAAGCTTGCAGGCAGAACCTAGCAGGGCGTGATGTGTTCTGGCTGGAAACTGGTTCTGGAGCTGCTGGACGGGTTCTGTGAGATCGGTATCACCCTCTGCTCCTGGGAGATGTTTAGGGGAGGGATCTTGCTTCCCTCTTGCAAATCCTGGGCTTCCTTCTCTGGCGGAAGCTGTAAGGAGGACTGTACCTTCAGCCAGGGTCCAAATGAGTTCTTCTTTCTCCTTTCAAAGTCGTCGTATGATATGCCAAAACCGGAGCTCAACCCTATTTAAAAGCCAAATGGGCCCCAGTGATTGGTGCAGGCTAAGCCTACCTTAAAGAAGCAATCCTGGGACCCACCAACAATCGTCTGTTATGCGTGAGGTCATAACCAGAGTGCTTTGCAACAGTAAAGGTAAGGGGTGACAACATGTACTACTAAGTCCCAGTCATCTTCCTGTCTGTTGTGGATCAAAGTGTCTCTGGTTATGTGACTCCTGATCAAAGTGCAGGTCTCCCTTGAAGTTTGTTGCAAGAACAGACTTTCTGTCTCCATCAATTCCCATACTTCTTCCCTCTGAAAGGGGGTCTCCCTGCAGGAGTTGCCTACTGTAAACAGTTGTCCCAGACATCCCATTCACTGTCCTTCATACAGAGGGGTGGGAGCTAGCCTCAAGTTGACACATTGCATATCAAAAAGGTGGTGGTGTTTCCTGTCCCTTGTGGTCTGGGAACAAGCCCCTTTGCAGTCCTGCTTCAATTAACTCTCATCAGTATGCGCTGCCACCACACAGAATTACAATAGAACAGGGCAGATCCATGGAGCCTTTGATATTTTAATTAGGCTGGCCATGAGCAGACAAGCTGTTGCATTCCCCCTTCTTCAGCTGCTTTGATGTACATGTGGGACAGGGGGGACTAAGCATGTACGCTGTGTCCCCCCCGGAGTACACTTGACTATGTGTTTGTTGTGCGGCGAGCATAGGAAAATGTGTGCAGATTGATCTCCCATCATTCATCATAATTACAAAACTTCAAAAAAACACAGGAGAGTGCACACTCCCCGTGCAGATGGTCGAATTGCTCACAAAAGCACTAACTCTTGTAATATTTCATTCAGAATGTGGCTAAAGAAACTATCCAAAAGCGACACAAAGTGCCGGACTCACAACGAGTTTTAAAGGGAAAATCCAATTGAAAATACGTTTTGAATCAAGCACAAAGGCTTATAAGAGAAGGCCTTTTATTACATTACAACAGCCTGAATTTCTAGCCTGGCATGTACCATTTCAAGGAAACCTTTCTTACTTGAGACAACGGAGATTGATCACATGAAATATTGCTGTTCTAATGTGAAATGTGAAATTACTGAGCCGTCAAAAAAGCACATTCTTTAACTCAAATGCAGATCTACTAAGGATCCGCCTGTTGCTTTCTTTTTTCAAAAATAATGTTGAAATCTAATATAGTTGTCAGATTTTCTCATTATGGTTTCTCCTCTGACTGCTCGCAGAAAGAGAGAGAGAAGCGAGGAGAAGTGTGTAATTTTGTATTAGGTTCCATATAAGTATTTTTCATTTCGTTTTATTTGTTGAGTTATCTCGGCTGGATTACAGTATATTATTTACAGGCTGGGGATCGAGGGGCTTGCACATGATTTCTTAAGGCGTTATGTTTAAATCCCCTACTGCAAGTAGGCTCAGTGTTGCAGCGACTGTCAGTGGGGCCTGGAATGATTCCCTGTTACACCCAGAGGTCATTTGGCAATATATCTTCTCCTAGAGAGAAGCGCCGTCAGCCAGGTTTAAAAACGAAATATGTTGCTGAACATCACCTTTGTGTCGAAGTCAGGATGCGAGGCTGTATGCACGCAGTGTGCACCGAGCAAACCCAAATAAACCTTAGCAATGCAATTTCAATATAGTAGAACAATATCTGAAGAGGTACGCTGTCCATCAATTAGGTGTGCATTGTAAAACGTGTCAAACGCTCCAGTTATACATTGGGCTGGAATAACCCATCCTGACACGAACATCTGCTAAGGAAGGACCTTGTTTTGAGAAATTAATCTAGAGGTGTAGCATAACCAAAGTTTAAAACACTTTCCTTCGCGACCATTCCCGTAGCTGTTTAGTTATTTATTTATTTTATTTATTGATCGCTTGTTAGGCGCTAATACAGCAAGTGAATTCTGTTTCAACGTGCCCAAAGCTATACTTACACAAAGCACAGTTCATGCTAGTATCATTCAAAATCTGGCCATATGCATAAATCACAGAGGAAAATTTGCCAGAGAAGGATTATATGACCACTTCCGCCAACACCATTTACTTTCGGCACTTATCCCAATTCCACGTGAAAGTATGCACTTGCCCCATCACCATGTCTGTTGGATTCCTAATATATGTTAGAAAGGAGCTCAAAATCAATCCTCTCTAATATATTCATTGTATTTTATGTATTTTAACAGATCATGCACACTCCACAAACAAAGTTACTCCAGGTGGGACAACCACGCCATTCCTGAATTCCAGTATATAGATAAGGGCACGAGCGGGAAGGGGATTCCAAATGCTGGGTTTTGGAATGCTGAATCTCTTGTTGCCCAGGATGTAACCCCAAAATGGGTTTAGACGCAGAGATTGCGTGGATGTCCTGAGTGTTCAGCTCGACACCAATAGTTTGATCATACCCTTTGTATAAATGCGCGGCATGCCATGCAAGTAGTGAAACACTAGACAGGCCACCTTAAAGGGTAATGGCACTCAACAGGGACCCTCCCAATGGAGACACAGAGTCACTTTTCCGCAGGCTAAAAATCATACCGAATGAGAATTTTTGAATGAAGTTTCATTGTTATTAACTTATTTATTCATTTATTTATTTACCTATATGGTGCTGAAAGTCTGCAGCCATCAGAGAGCCATGAACAAAATAGAATTACAAAATAAATACGAAAAGGGACAAAACACCTTCAGCCCGAATATGAAACATGTCAAAATTCTTGTTATACAACTTTCTCGGCAGAGCGTGTTCTAGTCCACAATGAGATTAAGATTTGATGATCCACTAATTTGATGATCCACTAGGCAGATAATTACAGAAACTGAGATAACTAGATAAATTACTGGATCCACATCCAGCAAGGACGCACTGCTTATTTTCCTGGATACACCATTCATTCATTTGCAATCTATGAATTAATTTCAGGTCTGAGTGTCTGCCCCCCCACCCACTGGCCCCGTTCGTTGGAGAAGCCATGCAAGGACCTTGTTCCTTAGGGTATCTCTGAGTTCTTTTCCTGATAGCTTTTCAATATTGGAGATGAAAACATTCCTTTTATCCATGGCAAAATGTTGTATGGATTTATCCCTTAGCCGCGGCATTGTGGATTTCCTTATCCGGAAATTCTTTACGATGGAGTTTTTATTAACTTTCACAGTATAGCCCACTATCCCGGGGCTTGACGGGAACTTTACAAGATCCTCCAATAAAGGAGGGTGTATAAGGCTCACCTTCTCCCCTTCTTCAGGGGGAAACAGTAGGACCCATTGGAAGGTCAATTCCAGTACTGGTGGCCCAGACATAAAATGACAGCAGCATGGAGGCCCGGTCTCCTTCCCTCAAAAGTGGAGCAGGCCGAACTGACATTTCCATGGTGGCCGCATTCCCTTGCATCAGTGGGAAATGTATGGAACTATTTGGCACGACCTATCCACCTTCACAATATGATAGTTCCCCACACAATTATCGAGGGAATCTATCCAATTATTAAAGTCATCAAAGTTTTGGCACAGATTGAATTGTTTGATATTAGTCTTTACCAAAATCCATAGGTCTTTGGAGATCTGTTCCTGAGAGTGCGCCATCGAGGTACCTGAAGCTGTAGGCATGGGATTAATAAGAGAACGTGAGTCAGTCTCAGGCTCCTCTACATCCGGATTGGTAATTATAGTAGGGAGGGAATTAAGTGACTCCCCACGATTGGGTAAGCCATTTCCAGATTTCATGGCCTCCTTAATAATCGGATTCACAAAGATACAGGATTGGTCACCTATATCCTGATCACTGGTGTTGCTAGGGCTAATAACCAGTGGCGGGGCAATCCTGTCAGAATCAAGCCTTTGCCTTCTACATAGACTCAGAGCCAGGACCTCAGACAGGCGGTCCCTCTTCAATGACATAGGGGAATCCCTGGGGGAAATAGCAATGGTCTCCTTGTTCACCATACAAGGGCTCACTGCATGAACCTCTAACCCCTGAGCTCCTCCGTGAGAGGTAGTGGTGTCCTTGAAGATAATGGCTGTGGTCTTCACAGACTCCAAGCACACACCCATAGTTGCAACTGGGGTGCAAAAAAGGGAAACATGTGTGGAGGGAGAAGTGGGAAATTGAGCTTTGCTTAAGATCTGCTTGGTAGGGGATGACGTGGCTGGATCAACAATCAGGGACAGGGGAGCCACAATCTCATTCACCATGCCCTAGGCGGCACCCCTTTTTCCCTATTTTTCCCCATATGCATAATATCAGTAAGGAGGCAAGGTAGTAAAAAAGCCTAACAGAAATAAAACTGCTTGCTTATGGATACACTTTAACCAAGAGTGAAGGTAGAAGAGGTGGGACAAGGGCGCGCTGAAAGCAAAGCTGAATCACCACATGAGCTCAATGTGTTTCCGTGCCCAACACCATCACACGTAATCACAGAAGAAGGAGCGTTGCAACCTCCAGATGCATCAGTCTGCCCTGGTCCGTCCAGTCCACTGAGTGTCGAGCACCAGCAGGAGCAGCCGACGGCAGAAATATAAAGCCCCAAGCAACGCTGTGCCGTGCTCGCTCAGCAGAAATTAGAAACAAGGACCTCACAGGACCTAACAGGTGTTGGAGAATGGACAGAAGCATCAAGCAGCGCTACACCTAGAGCGTCAGCCGCCTCCGATGCATATCCGTTGTTGAAGCTGACAGTCAATCTATCCTAGGTACAAGGAGCTGCCAATATCAAGCTTAAGCACATGCCCAACTACCACAGTGCATTGCCTCGAAGGCACTAATATATTTGTAAAACAAAGAAATGCCAAGGGAACAGACCTTATCAGGGAATTGTGGCCAGCACTAAAAACTGCACCAACACACTTATATTACAAACACTGGCATCACTCACACAACATTGTAATGCATACAATGCCAACCAGCCAACCTGAGATGTGTGGAAATGTAGGGTCAGTTGGGCTTTAATGTACATCTTTGAGTCTTGTGACTATGGAATATGATATGCAAGGAACCCTGAAGCCTGAAAAAACACATGACCTTCAGAAAGTCAATTAAAACCTGGCTGTTCACAGGGACACAATAAAGAAAATATTGTGTATGTGTGTGGTCCAAAGGCTACACTCTATCAGATCAGAATAAATCCCAAACCCATTACAGACGTGGGACTCAAAGGTAAACTCCTAGAAAATCCCATGACCACAACACCACTGTGATGTACTCCAGAGGCCAGACTCATTCTCACCCACGGGTCCTCCCTGACAAAAATTATACATTAACACCAGCCCTTGAACCCAGGTCCAGTTTGAGACATGAACAAACATAATATGGTGTACTTTGCATCAGACAAATAAGTCCCCTCTGCTATCACATCACTGTTCCTCCCATCCCCTCACTGAATCTCTACTGGTTCAGTTTTGTCCATGCCCCACAGACATCAGACACGTCTACTGAAGCTAACCATATCTACCACCACCATAAACAAAATCAACATAGGATCAAGCCTAAGAGCAACATAGATCTCCAAATACCACCAGTCTAGGTACCCCTCTCTAACATACTCTACCATATCTTTTTCCACCTTTCACAACATAAATGGATCCCCATAAACACTGCAACATAACAGCTGCCAGCAATCTCACTAACCCATTCACCACAGGAACCTCAACATGATTCAGCAACACTTCTCCAACCACCACACACACAACTCTCATCTTCCACCCCATCAGCTCTCCTGGTACACTAGCACTGGTAGTGAGTAGATGTAAGCACCTCTGATTTTGACATACCAAATACCCTAATTGAACACAAACCATCCAAACAGAAATAACGTAAAGTAATCTTTTCCTTCAAACCTGCACGTATAAACACTATAGGAATCCCACCTGCGCCAAGAGACATCCTAAATGACAGACTCCATATCAGACTTCATTCCATTTTATTGCATTATTCACAAGTTAAATGTTCACTTGTGAATCCACCATTCAAATACACTCTACACATATAGTAAGGTCATTATCTCTGATTCTTATATTGATTAATTAATTGATTGATTGATTGATTACATGTGTATAGTGCACCAGACCCAACCATTCACATTCAGGTGATGCTCATGCTATGTGCCTCATTACTAAGGAGACTGACAACTGTCTACTGAACAATTCAATGGACCAGCCTTTATTATGCCCAAATTCTTAAAAAATAATGAGCCAGACTAGCAGTGCAAAAAAATGTCAAAGCATTGCTAGATCAGAGAAAGCAGTGGAAGTGGATCTGCAGCATGGCTGTATTCCTAGTGTAACTCTCATTCTCATTTGCCAGGGTAAAATACAAGGTGGAAAAAAAGCAGTCATTTAGGATCCATTTGGATCCCAAGAAAAACTGTCAAACACAGATAAATGGAAA
This sequence comes from Ambystoma mexicanum, assembly GCF_040938575.1. Lineage (NCBI taxonomy): Eukaryota > Metazoa > Chordata > Amphibia > Caudata > Ambystomatidae > Ambystoma > Ambystoma mexicanum. The sequence goes on from NC_090928.1 coordinate 801,954,569, forward strand.
CACATTGTGGTTTTAGCTAAGTGATAAAGACTGTGACAAAGTGAGGTTTCAGAGCCAGATCAGGAAGGTTATGCTTCAACAAATGCAGAAATACACATAAAAGAAGGTCAGGCCTGAATTCCTGTGCATGTGAATGGACATCCAGAAACGATTGGAGCAATGTTGGCCCTGGAGCAGGAAAAGAATTTCATTAGTGAGAATGTGTTCAAAGAAATTCTTGACAGAGATGAAATACCACATTTTAAAATAAAATTAAAAAAAAAACATTTTTGGTCTAGATGGCCCTGATTTGGGACCGATAATTGTGGGAAGATGCACGTTGAGAGTCACAATAGGGTACTAAAGCATTCATCACAATGTATGGATTGTAAGTGGAATCAAAGCCAAATTTTATTTGGGAAATGACATCATGCACAGAATGTGTATGGTTTTAGATTTCTGTAATCAAAAGGTTTGGTCTAGAATGGATAGAGCAGCACCTACATTTGAGAACATAAGGCAAGCTTATCATTGTGCAGACATAATGCCATATGCAATTGAACTACAAATAAAGAAGGACCTTATCATTCCCGCTTTCATAATGAAATTTGAAATAGCATTAAAGTACAGGAAGGGACATCAGAGGAAAGGACCTGATGCATTTGCATGCCTCAATGAATCCCTGAGACAGCAGGGGCTAGAATGTGAATATACACCTTTGGTGGGAATTGGGGATGGTCCCATTCAGATTCTGGTAAATAACAAAGAATGTCAGGATATTCATACGGAAGAAGGGACAACAATTGGGATGGCAATGTAAGAATCCCACTACACTGCAGATTTAACCAACCCAATTATTGGGAATATTCCTGAAAGTTCTATCATCTCACAAGGTGAAATGCATGCGTCTTTGGATGCTATGCCAAAGGGGAATATTAGAATGCAGCCAGTATATCCGATGAACCAAAGGATGTGATTTGTTGTCATAAGGATGATTGCATACTATTTCAGGTGGAAGAACATGAGGAGAAAATACAGCAAATTGAAGTAGAGGCTGAAATGCCAAGATACTTGAGAGTGACATCTCATGAAAGGGATAACACCAAACATTTAGAAGAAAGTACTGAAGTAGCTCCTTGAGAGGATTTCCTAGAATTCTCTAAGACGGTAGAAAATCAAATTCAAGCTGCAGATGCTTGCACCAATGAAGAGAAGGATCAGTTAATGAAAATATGTATGGAATTCAAACAGGTATTTTCCAAACATGCCTATGATTGTGGGTGCACTGATTTGCATGTTGCTACACTGGCAGAAGGATATGGTAGGTAGCCTGTATTTATGCAACAATATAGGCTACCTTTGGCCTGTTTAGAATCCTTGTCAGAAATAATCAAAACATTAGAATCCAGAGGAATCATAAGACCCATCCACAGTACTTCAAATACACCCATATAAGGTGTGCTGAAGCCCAATGGTCATTGGTGTGTGTGTGTGTAGACTTGAGAGAACTAAATAAGAGAGTAACTGTGTCAAGGTGGCCACTTCCATTTATTGATCAGGAGCTTGCTCAGATTCAAGTATCAAAGATCTTTACCACTTGGCATTTTACAGCATGGAATTGGTGTGTGCCCCTAGCCAAAGATATACAAAATCTATTTGCCTTTTCATTCGGTCAACTACAGTATGCATGGAATTGTACTTCTTTCAGGTATATCAATAGTGGGAGTGAGTTTGGGATATTTCTGAACAAAGCACTCCAAGGTGCAGCCGAGAGAGGAACAGTGATCTATGTGGATAATGTCCTGATCAAAAATGAAGACATAAATATTCACTTCAATGAAATTAGACATGTGCTCTGCTAGTCACAAAAGGCTGGGGCAAAGGTGTCATTGCAGAAAGTGCAGTGGTGGAGAAAAAGGGTAAACCTTCAGTCAGGGACATGACGTGACAGAGCAAGGGTTACACCCAGATAAGAAAAAGGTTGATGCTATCAAGAAATTAAAAGATCCCATACATCTGTGGGGGCTGAAAAGTGTGTTAGGGATGATAAATTACAACAGGAAATGCACTTAAGATGTAGGAATCACACAGCCATCGACTAAATTACTGAAGCAGGGTGTACTCTTGAAATGAGGAAAGGAACAATTTGAGGCTGTAGTCATGTTGAAAAACAACTGTCTGATAAAAAACCCATGTTTATCTTATACAAAGAAGTCCCAAGATGTATTTATAGACATAGGGTTTACAGATCAGTGTATGTCAGCCGTCTTGAACCAAAAACATGATTCAAATAACAAAACCATTGCACATGCCTGCAAAGCATTGACACAGGTAGAAACACAATTTAGTGAATGTGAAAAGGCACTGTTGAACACTGTGTGGGCATTACAAAATTTCCGCCGCATCAGGGGGAGTGAGTAAATGTTGAAACAAATCATCAGTCTTTGCAATTCTTGCAGCGTAAAGGAATTAGGTCAGGGAATTTAGCTCACTCAAGAATTACACCATGAACATTGGCAAGGCAAGGATTCCCAGTGGAAGTAGGATATGGACAGAATAAAAAGAGCCCAGTTGCTCAAGAGGTGGCAGACTAGTGTAGAGGAGCAGCTGCATGCCTCTGCAGGAAATCCCGCCCCCCTACCTCCAATATGGTGGAAGCCTGAGATTGTGCCATGCTTGGCACCAGCTGTTGGGAACATACCACAAGTAATCAAAAGAAGATATCCTCTGAGAAAACCCTATCAAATGTATCCCCAAAGCAACAACAATATGAGGGAGGAACTTCATGAAAGAATGTGAAAAAGAATGCAAGAGAAGCCAGTGATGTCACAAGAAGACGAGCGTGACATCCTGAGGATACTGACTGAACAGAATCCATGGATCTTACAGAAACTGATGACAAAATTAAGAATTGAGTAAACTTTCATATACAAAAAGAACATTGCACATGTGTAACACACTGCAGAAAATTCATCATAGAAACTGGCTATACATAGTGAATAGAATGCAGGTTAAGCCATCATTTTATAGAAGCTGGACATCAGTTCCATACATTTTAGTAAGCCAGAACCCATGGAGAGGAAAGGCCGAGAACTGTGTTGCAGCAAGAATAAGATAGGATCATAAACAAGCATTGGCAAGGCTGTCTGGCCTGGTATCAAAGCTGAAGCAGCCAAGGCCGGTTATCTATTCTTGAAGGCAGTGAATGTGAGAAGCTGAATCATCCCCTGTTAAGGTGCAAAGAAAGAACACCAACCACTGGCAAGTTTTATTCAATTACGACTTTTAAATGCTGCAAAATGGACCAAATCGCGGTCTCCTGTCACGTGAGCCAAGGATGAAATTAGAGTTGAGCGTGGAGTCCTAGAACAACAATATATTCCCAGAGAAAAGAATACTTTGCAAGGCCAAGTTCAAAGACAATCTTCATGGCAGAAGGCATGGGTGATGAGAGATGTTGGGTTAATTGGTTGGGGAGGTACAGTTAAGTCCACCTCCTGGCACCTGGGTATGAGTTTACTTGCTGCTTAGTGAACAAAGTGTGCCAACCAATTATAGAGGGACATATAATGAAGGACCTTATAGCTTGAAGACAAATGAAGTGCAGTGTACTTAATAGTGCTGAAGATTACATGTTTTTAGAGATAGGCATACATTGTCCACCTGACAGTAGATAGCCTATCACAAACCAAGTCCCTATGCAATGTATACTTAGATGTTCCCTTTGATCGTATCCCTCATAGGTTTTCTATTATTTGCCACCTAGTATTACATATCACATGTCTGACGTATTTTTTGCATAAAAGTCTGTTTTTATGAGAAATGTACTGAGAGCTCTAGCGAACGTATGTTGATGTCCATTGTAACTCCCTGTTTTAGATGATTGTTAATAAAACAGCAACCTGTGCCATCTTCCTGAGTCGGTTAGATTATTTGGTGTCAGAGTTATTATGCATTCCCATCCATTGCATGCACGGTATGCAAAGGGCCATATGCTCATGTGGTAGTGGTGCGGATGGTTGAAAAAGATCCAAACTAGTTTGTCTCCAGATTTTTGGATGATTGGGCATCCTCTGACATTAGCCGGGACATCGCAGGATTTCCTGTCGAGATCAGCCGATAGAAATAAACTTGCAAGAAGAAACAAGACGGTGGGCAGGTCCCCCTTTGATGAAATCCCTGCCTGGTCACTCTGCAGACAGAAGGCAAAGTGGTTGGTGTAAAGACTGGAGGGGATTTATCAGTACTTGTGTCCTATATATGGCAGAGTAGAAGCACAGTGCACCCCAGCCAAGATTGTTTATATGGTAACATTGGGTGAGCAATCAAGGCTTAGGTTCTCAGGAGGTGATGCAGACTGGTTCTTAAGCACAGTGTAGGCCCAAAGGCCCTACAAAGGAATGTCCATGCACTATGTTAGTGACAACACAGTTATTTATATAAATAAGATTCAAGTTCTATACACACACAATAATACACTTTGTGCTCATGCAATGCTATAGTGATAAATATGAACAATATCTATGTGGTACCACAGTTAACTCTTGATTCCATTAAAATGCACCAACTGCTGACAGTCTCAATGGAATACAAATCAAATAGTAAAGTGACTCAACAATAGACATATGAGGGAAGACAAGTCGGGTTAAACAATTGGCTGAATACTGGGCCCCTACCACTGTGTGAGGATCCTCCCACCTGGACAACCTGTAAATAAAGTGTATCAATAAGCCCAGCCCATGCATTGTTTAATATAGTCTTGGTTCCTTCTAGAAAGGTTATACTACCCCAATGTACCTGGTTTAGCAGAGTTTGACGTCAGGTCATGGACAGATCCTTTTTCAGTGAGCTCCCTTTAAGGCAGGAGATTTGAATGTTTGAAATTCCTTGAAGAAAAGGAGAGCAATGTCATCGAGGCACAAGCTCCAGTGTTTGCGGTGCTTGTCGACGATTGGTCGTGGATGTCCTGCGAAGTTGAGGTGTGCGGAGCACCACGATGATGAGAGTTTGTTGCCGCAAAGAGTCAATGAAGAACGTAGGCCCAGCAAGGGCGTCGGGTCTTTGGTGTTTGGTGTCTGCGATCTGGACTCAACCACGGCTGGCTTTCAGATCTTCGTCAGTGTCTTTGTGGACTTGGTTTGGCAGGAAACACACCAGCAGATTCTCCTTGGTTCGTCTGCGACCTTGACATTCTCTGGTGGGACAAAGCGGTCGACGGTGATGAGCAAGGGAGACCTTGATTTTAAAGTGTCTTAGGCAATTGAGCATTGTGGCCCTGGTCGACGAGGTTATAGGGGTCCTCCGAACCTTGGTCCACAATGGCGGTCGTCGATGGCCTCGACGTCATGGTGCTTCACTTGAGATTCCTCGCCAGTCCCAGTCTCCGATCAGCAGTCATTTCGGGACTGACTTCCAGGGAGACTTGGTGAAGGTTAGCTGGTGCACGATGTTCCCACGTAGCTCGGGAAGAGGTCTCCTAGTCAGGTCCTCTCTTGGATCAGTCCTCGAAGGCAAAACAGCTTTCAGATTGCGTTAAAGGAAAGCAGCAGCAGCAGCAATTCTTCTTCTTCTGGCTCAGCTTCAAGAGTAAGCTTCAAGTTTCAACTTCAGCTTCTGAACAATTCCAGTAAGTGAGAGGTCCCCAAATATACTGTTGTGTCTCTCATTCAGACTGCTGAGCCAGGCTCAGGTAGCCAATCATTCAGAAGGGCATTCAGCAGGCAGGGAGCCAAGCAGGCTCAGAGTGCATTCAGGCCATTCTTCTCCATCCAGACACGCACCACAAAGAATGTTGATTGGGACGAGCACCCAGACATTCAGCACTCCACACTGCATTCATACCAGTTTCGGGCAGGGCTGTCTCTGTCATTGTGTCACACACCAGAAACCAGACACCCATAACATGAAATACATATTGGTCACACACTCCATTCACCCAGGTCCTACCCCATTGTGTACCCACAACATACAGTCATTGGAAAGGCTTCAGCCATTCAGGCCTGGACTTCACCACAATACCATATGTGGAACTTCCACCCAACAGCCAGTCAGGGGAAGGGACAGAGTCATGGATTCCCAGGACTTTGGGAAAACAAGGTAACAGGCAATAGAAAGCATGAGGCCACAGAGGCCATCTTGTCTCCTATCAGGAATCAACTGATTCCAATGGCACGGCCTGGGTATCCCAAAATGGAGGATACTCAGAGCACCTGTCAAATTCAGCATGGAGCTGCCACCAGCCCATACCCTGCTCTGTGGGCCACACGCAGGTGCCCAAAAACATACGCTAGGGCTACAGGGTTGTACCCTCACTCAGGGGTGAGGGTACAACAAATTTGAGGTTTAGGACACAGCTAAACCTCAAATTCAACAAAGTGTGGATATTTTGTAAGTGGTAAAGTTACACACTGATTCTTAAAACCATAAGTATCCCACCACTGCCACCAGTGTGATGGCTGGAGGGGGTTATCTGTACTCTTGCCCTCTATATGGCAGGGTAGAATGCTCAGGCAATACTATAGTGATAAATATGTACAATATCTATGTGGTACCACAGTTAAGTCTGGATTCCATTAAAATGCACCAACTGCTGACAGATTTAATGGCATACAAATCAAATAGTAAAGTAAATCAACAATAGACATAAGAGGGAAGACAAGTTGGGTTAAACAGAATTCTGGGTCCCTACCACTAGACACAGTTCTGTGTGAGAATCCCCCCGACCTGGGCAACCTGTAAATAAAGTGTATCAACAAGCCCAGTACATATATTGTTTAATATAGTCTTGGTTCCTTCTAAAAAGGTTCTACTACCACAAAGTACCCGGTTTAGCAGAGTTTGTCGACGGATTCTTCTTGAGCGAACTCCCTTTAAGACAGGAGCCATGGATCATCAAGATTATTTGAAGAAAAGGAGAACAATGTCATTGAGGCAGCAGCTTCGGTCTGTGTGGTGCTCGTCGATGATCGGTCATGGATGTACGGCGATGTTGAGGCATGCAGCGATATGATAGTTAATTTATATAGCACCTATATACAATGTGTTTCAAAGCATACAATGCAGTGCACCTCGATGATGGGAGCTTATTGCTGCAAAGAGTCAATGAAGAACGTAGGCCCAGCAAGGGCGTTGGGTCATCAGTGTTTGGCGTCAGCGATCTGGACTCAACCAAGGCTGGATTTCGGATCTTCGTCTGCATCTTTGTGGACATCGTATGGTGGGAAACCCACTGGCAGATTCTCCTTGGTTCTTCAGCAACCTTGAATTTCTCCAGCGGCACAAAGAGGTTGACAGTGATGAGTAAGGGAGACCTTGATTTCAAAGTGTCTTAGGCAATGGAGCGTTGTGGTTCCGGTCGACGAGGTTACATGGGTCCTCTGAACCTCGGTCGACGTTGGCGGTCGTCGATGGCCTTGACGTCCTGGCGCTTCACTTCAGATTCCTCGGAGGCCCCTGTCTCCGGTCAGCAGTCGTTTCGGGACTGACTTCCAGGGAGCCTTGGTGAAGGTTAGCTGGTGCACAATGTTCCCTCGTAGCTCGGGAAGAGGTCTACTAGCCAGGTCCTCTCTTGGATCAGTCCTTGAAGGCAGGACAGCTTTCAGATTGCGTTGAAGAAAAGCAGCAGCAATTCTTCTTCTTCTGGCTCGGCTTCGAGAGTAAGCATCAAGTTTCGACTCAGCTTCTGAACAATTCCAGCATGTGAGAGGTCCCCAGATATACTGTTCTGTCTCTCATTCACAATGCTGATCCAGGCTCAGGCAGCCGATCATTCAGAAGGGCATTCAGCAGGCAGGCAGCCAATCAGGTTCACAGTGCATTCAGGCCTTTCTTATCCATCCAGACCCTTGCAACAAGGAATGTGGATTGGGACAATGACCCAACCATTTAGCACTCCACACTGCATTCATACCAGTTTCAGGAAGGGCTGTCTCAGTCATTGTGTCACACACCAGAAACCAGACGACCATAACATGAAATGTATATTGTTCTCACACTCCCTTCACCCAGGACCCACCCCAAGGGTATACCCACAGCATACAGTCATTGGGAAGGCTCCAGCCAGTCAGGCCTGTACTTAGCCATAATACCATATATGGAACTTCCAGTCGGGGGAAAGGGCAGAGTCAGGGCTTCCCAGGGCTTCAGGAAAACAAGGTAACAGGCAATAGAAAGCAAGAGGCCACAGGGGCCATCTTGTCTCCTATCAGAAATCAACTGATTCCAGTGGCAGGGCCTGGGTATCCCAAAATGAAGGATAATCAGAGAAGCTGTCAAATTCAGCATGGAGCTGCCACCTGGCCATTCCCTGCTCTGTGGGCCACACACAGGTGCCCAAAAACATACACAAGGGGGACGGGGTTGTACCCCCACCAAGGAGTGCCATAAGGGTATCCCAAGAGTCTCTTCACCATAACCAAAAAGAGGATGAGCTGCACTGTCATGAGTCCCACATGGACCCCTGTGCAGAAAATAACACATAACACACATGATAAAAGGAATACAGGAAAAGGACATGGACGCCCTATCCCTCCAATGCATTTCCAGCATCACAGTCAGATTGCAGGCGGAGTCGTTATCGAAATCCTTGAGTCAATTAACGAACAAATGGTGAGTAGACTAAGGGGAATGGCAAATGAAGGGGATGGGATTTTGATCATTTTTAAGTAACAGGAAACATTGTGTGAAAAAAATGTAGTGCCTAGAGTCCTGGAGTCCGTAGGAGACATTTCAAATCCCAATGGGGTAGAACTGAAATATGTGTCATGTAAACAGTTTTACGTAAGGTGACGTCTCAAACCCTGTATAGGGTACAAAGTAAAGGTGAGAGAGAAAAAAGGTGATCACTGTGTTTATTAATGTGTAAAGTCTACTAGTCTGTATGTTGTTAGTTGAGTAAAAATATTGCGCTTTGAAACACTTGTGTATAGGCGCGTTATAAATGCCACATCATATCATATCATATCATATCATATCATATCAAAGAGTGATAGAAGTTGTGAAGCAATTGAAAAAAATTGAGGAGGAATAGTGATTAAACCTAGCGAAGTGATTGGTACCAATCAAAAAATAGAGATAGCTAATAGAGAAATTAGATGCTTGAGCTGCCATTAATGGTGCATGCTCATATTTGTTGTTTTAAAGGTGTTGAAAAAGTGGTGATTTAAGCAAAAGTATTAAGGTTATTTCATAAGTCTGGTAAGTATTGACAGTCAATTGAGACTTATCATTATGGGAGACACGCCTCTGATGCACTTATGTAAGATATTACCAAAGCATATGTCCAAGCTAAAATAGTATAGTCTGAATGGGTGGAAGACACAGCAGATAAAATGTTCATGCCATGGCCACAAGGGGGATCATTGTCAAAACCGTTATTGCAACACATGACCCCATACTTGCATGCTGCGTACATGGGGAAGAAATGAGAACAAGATTAGCAATTTTAGAGCTCTTGGAAATGTACCAGGAAGAAAGGGAAGATCCGCCACCTGAGGAGTGGATGCTTAGTCAGCGAAAGGATGAAGGTGTTGAGCCTTCACCTCTACATACCCCGCCTGAAGTAAAAGGCGTTAGCACAGAAGAACTAGGGTTGTACCTTTTAAAAGAGTTGAAAGCGGCAATGGGGTATTGTAATCCAATATACAAACCCCCAGTTTATGGTAGCGATCATAGTCCAGCGGAGAATAAGAGAAAAGAAGATATTTATAAGATCATAACAGACAAAGAAGAAAGGAGTGAGCAGTCAAATCTGTTGACAGAAATAGACAGGGAAATTAAGAGATGGAAAGGAGAGAATGATAAAGCTGAAAAGATACCCCTTGTGCAGAAGGAATGGATGGGAGGAGACATATTACTCAAAATAGATGGGAAAAGCATAGAGGAAGTTAGGCAAAGAGGAGATAAGGACGAGCAAGAAAGAAGAGACAAAAAAGAAGAGAAGAGATTGAAAGAAGATGAGCAGAAAAGAAAAAGCAGGGAGCAACAAAAACAACTATACCAGGAGGAGCAAGAGATAAAAGAACAGTTAGAAGAACAAAGAAAATAGGACAATGTACAGAGAGCGATAGAAGATATGAATAGAAGAGAAAGAGAGAGAAGAGGAGGAAGCGAAGAGACTAAGGGACAAAAGAATACAGAGACGAAGGGAAGAAGAGGAAAGAAGGAAGGAGTTAGGAGAGAAGAATGAAGGCAAGAGGAAGAAAGAATTAGAAGGGATGCAAGAAATTGAAGAGAACTAGATGAAGAAATACAAGAAAAAAGAAGACAGGGGGTCTTGATACCAGTCTCCTTCATAAGGAACCAGTTGGGTCAAGACCGGAAATACAATGGGACAGAATAGAAGAGATTAATTTGATGAAGGAACCAATGCCAATGGCATCTAGAGTAGTATTGGAACTAGAAAACATAGATGCGCTGAGCTTCGGGGAAAAGATCAATAATGTCTATCAAGAATTAAAGGAAGGTCGCATGAATGGAAGTGGAGGGAAGAGGGATCAATCTCTAGAACACGCACGTGCATGGAAGGGGGGAGAAGTGGAAAGTGCAGAGCAAAGGAGAAACAGATCAATAATAATAAATAAATACATATATAAATAACAAAGGCAACAAACAGTGGTAGTGCAGCCAGCAATTGGCAAGTGCTGGGTTTAAGGCAGCAGACAGGGTAGGTCAGATAAGTGCAGGGAGAAAAAGGGGGGACTGTATGGGTACAGATACATACCCCAGTGCAAGGGGTGGCTCAGAAGGCAGAGCAAAGAGGAAGGTCTTGAGGAGCTTCCGGAACCAGAGATGGTTCTCCTCAAGTTTTAGAGTGGCAGGAAGACGGTTGCAGAGGGAGGCTCCAGCCGAAGACAGATATCTACCCCCAGCTCGTTTCTTAGAAAAATGACTGACCCTGAGGGAGTTAGAGGTAGAGGAGCGAAGAGCTCGAGAGGGGAGGTATTTGCGGAGGGATACATGGATAACAACCTAAGGATAGGACACCAGATCCCATAACATATCCAGAGCATCCCCGAGAATGAACGTAGAGTGAGAGGGGAGAATTGACGCCATGTGTGAGTAGGTTAAGGTTGTTACCGAAAAGAAGATAGACAGAGACGATCATCCCTGCCATGGGCAGACTAATGCTGGGATCCGACTCTGAATTGGGGTTCACAGTTGCCCTTATTGAAAAAAGGGGGAGCGAGACAACAGTATATCCCATGGCCGCAAATGGACAAGGATAATTTAAGGTGTAATAAGCTCCGGAGTTTGACTTCAAGTGCTGGGAAATGGATATATGAGTTAGAAAAAATGACAGGAGGAAACATGCTGACCAGAGGGGACATAAAAGGTCTCCTGGCAGCTATTCTTGAAGAAAGGGCTAATGACAAATGGAGGAGAGCAGGTTATTCAAGTGTGACAGCACAAAAAACTGTGCAGGACAGAGCATCATTTAATATTGCAGAGCAGATGTGGGGGGCTCTCATGGTACAGTATCCCGATACATCAGATATGGGTGCAATTATGACATGCAAGATGAAGGAAGTTGAAGACCCTATTGCTTACATTCAGTATATTCGTGCGAAATGGCAACTTGAAACTTGCGTGCCATTTGAAAAGATGGTGGCATTATTTTAGCAATTTATATGCTAGGTGTTGTCTGAGCCAGTACAGAGACAGATGAAGAAGCACGTGTGGATGGAAGCAAAGCCTTGGGATGAGATACAGCTGACAATTGTACACCATTGTTGGTTATTACAAGAGAAAAATGTGAAGAAAGATGAGACTAGAAAAATCAAGCAAGCAAAGTTAGTTCAGAAAAAAATGTTAGTGGAGAAGGAGTGTGAATGCAGGAAACAATGGGTGCATCGCAGGCAAATAATTAGAGCTCAATGGACCAAAGTGGATATGGGTTTGAGCCACGAGGCAGGGGTATTGGCTATAGAGGAAGAGGAGGTGGATTCCAAAATAATGAAGGTGAGTTTCAGAATTCACAGAATGAGAATCAGAATACTCAAGGAGGATATAACCAAGGGGGACTGGTCAGACGGGCACCCCCAGTACGTTGGACTTGTGGGATGAAAGGGCACATTGAACGCATATGCGGAAGCCAAGGAAATGTACACAATGGCCAATTTTCAAGAGGGGGGCAGTTTATCCTGCATTATATAGCACACAAACTAGAGAAAGGCACGGCCAAGATCACACATTTTATCAGACAAAAGCACTGTGAGTGCAGCAGATGCAACAGCGAGAGTGAGTTCAAATAAATTCACCACAAGGGCTGTCATAACAAGCCCCTATGCAGGCATAGCAGTATGCAAATACAGGACAAGTACTGACACCCAGAATGGGAGGTGCCACTGTGGTAGAAGGAAATCCTTTCACAGGGACAGGATTGAGCCTGTACCCACAATAGGACAGCTCATAGGGTGACTTGATGTGTTAAGTACTATCTGTGACACCAGACCCCCAAGAGGAACCAAGGGTTGATATGACGATAGGAGGCAAATCTTTTTCTTTTCTAGTAGACACAGGAGATACCCATTTGTGTATACAAGTGGAAAAATATTCAATGTCGTGCTCATGGGGCCTCTAGAGCTACGAGTGGAGTTCCTTTTACCAATGAATTGCCAATCTCTATAGGAGAATGTGACATGTCTGTTCCTTTTTTATATTCTCAACAGACACTGGTTAACATTTTGGGAAGAGATTTAATGACAAAACCTAACTTGACAATTTCATTCACTGACCAAGATTGACTGGCATAACTAATGACGACATGTTCAGTGTAGACCAAACAGATGATGAAGTGGTGTTCTTCATGAGCATCACATACTGGATAAGGATAGACAAAAGATAAGTCCCACAGCGAATGGCGATAATGCAGCAGTGTCCAACATTTTTTCAGGAAGACATGCAGTAGGTACAGAGTGTTCTTTTGACCACAGACCCTAATGATGTAGGTTTATTAAAGGGAATAGGGGAAGCTAAAATAAAGCTTAAGCCAGGAGCAATTTTAACTCGAGCAAAACAGTACACCATGTCTTGAGAGGCTGATAAAGGTATATTCCATACTATCTCCGCACTGATGAAACAAGGGATTCTGGTGCCATCAGAATCGTTGTGTAATACCACAGCGTATCTGGTCAAAAGATCTAAAGGAAGGACATGGAGATTTAAACAAGATATGAGACTGATTAACCAGATTGTAGATGCTGAGTTTCCTATAGTTCCTAATCTGACGATGATACTGTACAGTATCCCAGTGGAAGCTCGATATTTCACAGTGATCTATTTGAAAAATGTGTTTTTCCCGTTGCACAAAAACTCACAAGACTTAACATCATTTAGGTTTTGCCAAACTCAACTGAAACATACTTGATTTCCACAGGGATACTGTGAGTCCCCATCAATCTTTAACAGAGTCCTACAGATGGATTTAGGCAATATTGATCTTCAGAGTGCAGTGATACAATATGTCAATGACATTTTAATTTGTAGCACCACAGAAGATGAGTGCACACAAGATTCTATTCAGTTGATGACTATTTTAGCAGACAAGGGATATAAGGGAGACAAGGAGAAGTTACAATACTGTCAAAATGAGGAGTTATACATAAGGTAGTTGATTTTACATGATGGAAAGAAGGTGACACCTGAAAGAGTCGAGGCAATTATGAAAACGTCAAAGCCAAATACAGTGAAGCAGATGCAAACATTCCTGGGGTTATGCTACTATGTCACAGCCTGGGTGTTCATTACAGTACATACAAAAGAACACTTTTGAAAGCTTTGAAGAAAGCACATGCGGATAAGGTGAAAATAGAATGGACTGAAGAAATGGAGAAAGGATTTGAGGAACTGAAAAATGCAATTTGTACAGCCACTCTTTTGGGAATTCCCAATTATGCTGAGGAATTGTATTTGTTTTTGCACACCAATGGGACAGTCATGACAGCAGTGCTTATACAGAGAACTGCATAGGGGTACAAGCCTTTAGCATATTACAGTGGGATTTTAGACCCCATTATGAAAGGACCCTTCACTTGCGAACATTCATTGGCTGCTGCCATATTCGCGATTGAGAAATCTACAAGTATTGTCATGGGCTGCTCTATGACTCTCTCTGTGGAGCATTCTCTGTTTGCCATTTTAGAGAAACCCAAGGGTACATTGACATCCCTAAGAGCTTCAGCTTATGAGGTAATGATTTTGAACCTGACGATTACAATTGTAAGATGTAAAATAGTGAATCCTGCCATGTTTATAGCTGACCCAATAGAGGGCGATCATGTGCATGACTGTGCTAATTATGTTGAATTTTATGATGATTTACCCCGTGTGAAGGAGAATGCTTTAGTGGGAGGGGACATTCTTTTTATTGATGGTTCTTTGAAAATTGATCAGACTAGTATGGAAAGGCATTCAGGCACAGCGTTAGTGAGGCACAGATTAAATGGAGGGTTCGAAGTTGTAGCAAGTGCAAGGCTAACACTGCACTTTTCAGCGCAAGCGGCAGAATTAGTAGTGCTTATTATCACGCTTGAGAAACACGAAGGACAGGAAGTGGTGGTGTACAGTGACTCTGCTTATGTGACATCAACCGTACAGACAGGATTAGCGTGTTGGAAAAGGAGGCACTACAACTCCCAGTGGCCATAGCGGTCGTTAAATGCACAGCACAGACTAAGCAAACAGATTTTATCTCTTGCATTAGCGAAGCTGCAGACAAAAGCCAAAAGGGTTACATATTGCAAAGATATTTTGAGTTTTGATGCTGAAAGTATTTAAGAAAAGGTAGTTACAACCATGGTAGTGCAAGAAGGGTTTAATAAATTGTTGATTACCCAACTAATGGAGGTTCAACGCAGTGCACCGCAGGAAGAGCAGGAATTATGGAAATGAAGGGGGTGTCATTTATCCCCACAGAAACATTATGGTTACAAGATAGCACTGGAAAGCTGGTGATGCCAGTAGCATTATTAAAGGTCGCATCACCCAGCATTACCCAGCGCATGTAACTAGGGAAAGTCTTGCTGCTATGATTGCGGAAGACTGTTTCATTCCGAATTTGTTGGAGCACGTTGCACTATTAATGGTAAACTGCATCGTGTGTCAAAAGTTTACTGCTGGGCATACACTGAGAATGACCAGAACGGTAATACATCGACCGAATGGTCAGTTTCAGCATTTACATATCGACAATGTTGATAATCTGCAGGTCTGTAACGGGTATTAGTGGTGGTGTCTCTTCTCTAGGTGGATCAAGGCAGGTCCATGTACACCCCCTGATGCCACTTGCACAGCCAGGCTTTTAGTGCGCAAAGTCTTTCCGAGATGGGGTGTGTGTGAAGTGCTGATATCCAACAATGGGCCACATTTTGTTAATGAGCTATTTGGACAAATAGGGCTTCTATGGAATATAAAGCACAGGTTTTCTTCTGCTTATCACCCGCAAGCAAACATGATATGTGAGAGATTCAACAGCCACATTAAAGAAAGGATTGTCAAGATTAAATTGACTTTGAAGAAGGGATGGCTATATTGCCTACCTTAAGCCTTATGTGCCCTTCAGAATCAGCCAGGACCAGACCATCAACTCACCCCTCACAAGCTAGTTACAGGGCAGCAAATGGGAACCCTCCTTACACCTCCATTTAGGAGTAGAAGTGATGCCCAGGGTGTAGCCAAAATGTTAGGAAATGAATTGCACGACTATTTGACATGTATGACCTCTAGCATCTCTCTCATTTCAGATCAAGTCAAGTGCAAGGGGGTTTGGTCTCACAACATAGAAGAAGACAATTCAACAACCAACCCAGATCGGCTTCTATCGGCACCTAAGTTATATGTTGGATACCTAGTGCAGATTAAAAACTTTACTAGAAAGTGGCATGAGCCACGTTTTTATGGTCCCTTTTGTGTTGAGAATATAACGCCTTCAGCTGTAAAGGTCCACGGAAGAAAAGCTTGGCTTAATTTGGGCAACGTAAAAGCCTATTCACCATTGCTGATCCAGAAGCAAGACAAGAAGAAGCCTGTGCAGATCCAATCAATGACAAAGAAGAAGGATGATAAAGCAACTACTAATGAATGATACAGATTTCTAAATTTGAACTGAAATTCAAAAGGACACTCCTTCTAGATATTTTAATAGGAGTGCAAAGACTTGCTGAGAATTTCAGGAATTCTGAAAATGAACTTTAGAAACACATTGAAGTATCAAAATTATGCCTAAACGTCAGTTCTTGATCAGAAATTGGAAACAAGATCAGTATCCAGATCCATTTCATGGAGAATACCTGTTCTAAGCAATTCAACATAAAGTACTTAAAAAAATAAAAAAATAAACATATGGTACTTACTGACAGTGATGTCCATCAGCTTGTACTTGTTTTTTTTGTGTTTATACTTCAGTCTTATCCTGCTTTTCACAGAAGAGACCTTGTTATTCACACTTTTTACAGGATCCTAAAAGTGGCCCAGTGACAAGAAGGCTTTTCATTGCAATTATTGAGCAGATTTTACAGTTGCAAGTATAAAGAAATGTGCTGATTGTATTAAAGATGAGAAATGTAGAAGCCGACACGGTTCTAGAGAATGAACAAGTGCAACAAGTACCAGGATGGCGTGAAAGGTGGATGCCTATGTTTTTGTGCATAATATATGCCTGCATGATAACTCTCGTTGTCTTTCTGTTCCTCACCTTTCACAGTTTTATTATGTTATTACTTACACTGAGGTAGAGGCCCCTATGGTTCTCCCCACTGTAAATATTGCCTGTGACTAGCTTCATAATTATTTCACAACCTTTGAATTTAGGAGATATAAGAGAAATGTAGAGTTAGATAATGAGGGGATAAATACCTATCTAGACAATGCAGCACACTTGGGTGATAACCTGTGGTATCAGCACATGGGAAAGGAGGGGAGAGAACATCTAAGAGTTGCTACGTCTGTACTTTCATCCCCTATGCCTTGGATACAGTGAAATTCCAGAACACAATGCCAGGTGCCTCGTTGATCTTGCAGCATGTATGACTAGAGGACAATTTCAAGGAAGTTGGGCCACTTTATGCTGGAGATCTAAATGGTTGTTTTCATTCCAGGATGATTATATCAAGACTTCTCAGATGAAAAAGGAACCCGGGTGGAAGAGCAAGATGCTTGTGTATCCCACAGCAGGACAGGATGAGGTGGTCTTTGAAGTGATGAAGAAAATGAACTACCCTGATGTGACAGAAATAGCTGGATCACCTGGATGTTGGAAACTTACTCAAGTCTTATTCTATAGATGAGTCAAGTAATAATCTTAGACAATAATACAGAGCAATGTGCTCATTTTCTCCACGTAGTTGCAACATGAGTTACCCTCTCTGAATAATAGGAGTGAAATACTCTGTGGCCCAAAACACTATAGAAGAAATTCAAGGTATGTATAAAGCTACAGCGATGACAGGACATACCATATGGTACCCAGTTTTGGTTCCGTTTTTAGGTTGTTTTCAACACATAAGTGACAATATTCCCACCTTTTTTATTGTAGTGTGTTTGTTGAATATCTCCATACGATTCCTTGGAGATTTGACATAGACTGCATTGCGCTGGGCTATGTGTCCTGAAGAAAGCTCAAAGGGGATGATATTAATGTAAACTGAAACAAGAGAAAGTTTACCTTTGAGCTGGAAAGACTAATGTGTCAACCAAAACTGTGTACTTTATCACATGGTTACTAACGTCACAATTTCTGATTTGACAGTTAGCACAAGGTCAATACCCAAAGCATGGGATGTGTTACTTAAGTCTACAGTAGATGGATAGAATAGAGTGCATATTTAGGCTTTTTTATTTATGTAGTGTTCACTGCAGTTGTTTCTCCTGAAACTCTTATTAGAACACGTGGTTTGCCCTGAGAGACATCAGGCTGTGGTGAGCCCAATGCCTTATGGAATGTTATTGTAGATGTGGGAAGCATTTGCAATGTGATGTCTGCCCCCTCTGATCTTGCATGCTATTTTTGCAAGCATAATGGTTTGTCGGGCTAGTTCATTGTAAAATGGATCTGACACTAAACCATTGCCACCCAAACTGTGCCATCTCTCCAGTACATACGTCTGAAGAGTTTGGTATATTTTCTGAATTTACTGGACAATAATTCTGAAGGAAAAAGCACTGCTTCTGGCATTCCTGTTTACCTCTATATAAAAAGTATTAGGACATAGGGTTAATATGAAGCGAGGGTGTTTGGGTGTAAAAAGAATACAGTGCAGGTATTCCACTTTAAAAAGAAAAAAATAATAGAGTCTGTTGGCCACGATTTTTTGGGCCTCATTCAACTACTGGTAAAATGAGACAAACTTTACTGATTGTCAACTGATAAGCTGAATCTGTCCTCAATGCGGCACACATTATTAAGGGAAAATATTATTAGTTATATCATCTTACCTTATCAAAATCAATTCTTGTCACTGAGACATCACCAAGAGAGTGGGGGTTTGCGCACAACTTTGCATGGGATTAGACTGCATCTGTACTGGCTTAATTATTTACAACACTGGATTATTTGGACACATTCCTGCATATATGGAGCCACAAGTGGGTTGAACATTCACTGCAGTGATCTGTGTATGATCTGTAGGTCGTACGTTCTGTTCCTGTCAAGGCCATCTCAACTTTTCTTCCCTACAAGGCCGATAAGTGAGTATTACTTCTGGTTTGGTGATATTTTATGTACATATCTTCTGTCTAAATTGCTTATGCGTAAGCACTATGTAGAAAAACACATCATTATTATTATCAACCAGATTAACCTTGAACGCCACCTACTGTCGTCTCTGTCGATTCTGTTAATAAGCTAGGCAACCATAGATTTATCTGTAGGGGGGTTTGTCCGGTACAGCAACTATTACAGACACACCGGCATCCATACTACAACAGATCACTTGAGTACAATGCAAAACGTTCATGCAACTACTCGGTGACTTAATTTCAATATTCATTCTATATAGTACTCGAAATTGCAGTCACAGGTTATACACTTTCAGGCATGATCTGTGACGAACTGCATTCTGTCTCACAGGAGTACACGGATGAGTAGGTGAATAAGGGGCCACTCAGCCCTCACTCTTCTACAAACCAAAACCCAACACAGTCATAAAGGTAAAAAAGGGACAATCAAGAGATATATCTCCTTAACCTTTTGTGATAACACAGGCCAAGGGAAGACTATACCCTTAAGAGGGGTGTGAAAGTGAACCAGGAATGACCCAACCAACACAGGGTCATAGTCCAAAATAAAGGGAATGTCCAATCAAGGGGCTTACAAAATAAAACACTTTGATAGGTCACAACATCTGCATGTAGAATGAAAAGAGATTACTATACAAAAACCCATCCTACAAGAAAGAACAGAGAAAATGCAACAGACTGGTCAAAGTAGCAGTCTCAGCGTAGTTCCAGGGGTGGTAGGTTAGGTACTACCACAAAAGGATATCTTGCAGAAAACAGAAGTGATTGTGACCTACTTAGTCTCTATGGCTCAAGTGAACCCAGGGGGGGCAGTTCAGTGTCATAAGACCCACAAGGCCCGGGTTTGAACGTTGATGCGAGCTGCTCAGGCTCAGTCAGGCAAGTAGAATTGTGGAGGCCCTGCAAGCAATAGGGCATTGAGTAGGGTCGAATGGTTGCACAGTGTGCTATCAAAAGGAGGTGGTTCAAATGATGCAGGTCAGGGCTGTCTCAAGAACTCTTTGCAGTAGGACAGGCCGAGTCAGGCTTTAGCTGCTGAAAGTGGTCCGTCAGTGACGCTCCAGTGATTTGAGTTTGCCGGCACTTGTTCTAGAGCTAACTAGGCCAAGCTGTTTTTGAAACCCCCACTCAGAGCCAACAAGTGACCCTCCAGAGATTTGGTTCCATTTCTGCCATTGATCAGTTGCTTTCGGCCTCACACGTGATGTGCTTTGATAGGTCACAATGCAGTGTCGAGCTAGTTTAGATGCAGTGCAATAGTTTGACTGGATAAAATAGCTATTGTTCAAGATGCGGGGAACACTGAGAGACCGGGTTGGTGGAGGAGAACAGTGAAATTCAACTGGTCTGGCCCTCTAGCTGCTTTGAGGCCTTTGCAAAGGACTTGTGGCCAGGAAACTCTGATTCAGGGCACACTCTTCTAGCACAGACGATTTGTTGAAGAATGTTTGGTCCTAGTCCACAAAACTGGTCACTCCCAAGGTTCCCTGGGAGTGGTTGGGGGACAGTTCTTCCTTCTGCGGTGGTTGTCTCTTTCTTCACCTCCAGAAGACGCCTTTGAACAGTGAAACTGTCCCAAAGGAAGTCCTACTGAGAATCTTCAAACCGACTCATCCGCCTTAAAGGATCCTTGAGAAACGGAGAGAATTCTGCTCAAGAAGTGCAAAATCCATTCCTTTAAAGGCACAAATCCCCAGGCAATTGGTCTAAAGATAGCCTGCTTTAGGGGACCAGTCCCTACTCCTGATTGGAGTGGAATTGGCCCTGTTTATGTCACACCCGAAGTGCTTTGCTACAGATGAAGTGGAGGAGACAGGAAAGGGAAAGAGAGACAGCAACAAACAAGATGATGGAAAGCTTCTTCCAATATCCAGAGTGCTCCTGCCTTTCCTATTCCAGCTCCCATCCCTCCTACCGACAACAACGACCTTTGGACACGCAGCACCGTGGTGTGAAGTTACTCCTCCTGAAAGGGTGTGCTTCTTTGATACGTGGGCCCTGGACAGCTGTGTGCTGTGTGTCTATCCCTGGGGGAGCAGGTCACCAGACCTCACAAAGAGAATGAAAGAGATGCTGAGTCCTCTGGGTTTCTGTCCTGCTGTGTGGCAGTGTCGGCCCGTCTGACCCCAATGCACATTCCCTTTCACAGCAAAGCTGATGCACAGGAGCTGACACATGTGCAATATCAATTGGGATGTGGTGGCGATGGTCATAAGTAGCTCCATGCACCATACCTGAACCCAGGCATAGCTTATTCTTAGAGATGACCCTGCCACCAGCATGTCATACTTATGATCATGCAGTTTGGTTACAGGGGGCATATCTTAAATGTCGCTCCTGTGATGCAGTAGCTTTGCTGTTGCCATGACAGTCGAGTGGGCATGGTGTGACCTTGGAACCTGGTCTGCGCAAACAAGCAGAGTGTGTGTTGCATATCAGGCCACTGATGCAGCAGGGCAGAAGTACATACACTATGTTTTTGGCATGGAGTTGTGACAAAGGGAGATCTAGTGAGCAGATGTCCCCTTTGGCGAAGGTTTCACCTGCATCATTTTATGTACTAAGAAAATAACAAAACGCCAGGCCTTTGCACCCTTGCCAGAGGGCAATTCTTCACACAATCACTCTGGCTGCCGGTTGGTTGATCACAACTACTATCAGGCTAAAAGTATTTCAGACAACGTATATAACGTTCTTCTAACCCTTGCAATACACTGCCTCAAAACTTGACCATGTACAAAAAACGTTTTTGTACAGGAATTGGGTCATGTGAATATGTGTGTATGAATAGGTTTCATTCATCAAGTCACAGAGTTTGCACAATGAAAAGGCAGTGAAGAAAATGATGTCAGCCCTATCCAATACCCTGTGGGAATTACTGATGCAGTTAGGGACCTAATTACAGTAAAATAACAAAGTGTAGTAAGTTAAGTAATTTTCATTTTTATGGTAACTGTTGATGAGCTGCCTTTTTAATGCAGTTGTACCAGCCAAATAAATGACTGTTGATGCCCTCATTAATTGTTTACAATCACACGTAAAAGGAAGTCATATTGGCAGCCTGTCCCTTATCTTTTGCTAAATTAATGTGGAAACTCATAAAATCCAATTAAGTTATTTCTTACTCTACCAAAATTCCGACAACCTCATCAAATCAGAATTCTTAACAGCCACGTTTAATCAACGTGTGACAACGTTGCAGATAAAACTGCAGCAAGATAACGGCTGATTGAAATGAAGCAAGTGTGTACTTTGTAGGTACTTTCCAATTACAAAAAAAAGAAAAAAAAAACGAAACAGCAAAACCTCTCAACAAATAACATGCCTGCCAGGCTTCTGCTTGACGATGAATGCTCCCTACATATTAAAATATGCTACCATCATGCTACTGTTCAAGCTTGATCGTGTAATGTTTAGTCGCCAACAACGTAAGTGAACTTTATGCAGTATAAGTGATGCATGTTTACAAAACCATGCAACACAGGACCTTCATGTACAAATGAAGAGTTGTATTTAAGTTTGTCTGATACATTTTGTTTTAAATAACATTTTCCCTTTTCACAATAAAGATAACCTTGGGGCACACACGTCTGTGTCTTTTTTAGCTTCCTATTGAGTGATTTGTAAAATGGAGTCTTCTGTCAATCAGCTTTAGGGTGATTGGTGCTATTCTCTGATCGACTCATTGCAGTTTGACGTTTTAATTGGTGGAATCATTATTTGCAGTGTGTTTGTCTGTGCCTAACACGATGTATCCAGTTTGGCAGTCGTGTAGGGATAACACCTGGCCATTAGCAGCAGAAACACGCTGTCTTTTTTAGACTACAAAATGTCTTCCAAGCTACGCTAGGGCCTTCGTGTAGCCTCACATAGCACATCTGTAGTGAAGGAGGGATTGTGGCAATAGCCCATCCAAGCAGAACTGAGAGTACAGCTATTTCCTCGATTAGAGGAATTTACAGAGATACTGGATCAGAGTGCAGCAGAACAAGAGGAACCTGTCTTTTGGAGTCAGGGGCGTTGCTGGGGGGGGCTAAGGGGGCTGTAGCCCCTGATCTTTTGGTTGTAGCCCCGGATAGAATCTCAGGAGCTACAGCCAAAAGACTAGCTAGCCCCCAGTCCCAACGGTTCCGACATCAGTTTAGCCCCGGGTCTTTTCCAGACCTAGCAACTCCCCTGAGTCATCAAACATCACATCATACATCAAGGCCCTGCAATGGTAAACACACTTCAGGAGAAGATAGTAGCAACAGCTGATGTCTGGTTGTGCTTGGCTGGGGAACTGCCTTGATACTGTGATACCTTGGGGGGAATCTGCACCTGTACTGGCAGGGAATGTGGCATGAGCTGCCCAAACCATCCAAAAGAAAAGAAGACTGTTACATGCGAGCACTCACAACCACACTTGGGGTAACCCACCCTTGGAAGTTAAAGACCAACACAGGGTGCTGTGATATGCCTTCTCCTGCTGCTGCTGCAGCTTCACTGAACTGGTTGAACATAACACTGCTCCTGCGGCACGTGGTATGCTTATGCTTAAATGAAAAGCACTAGCCCAG
The DNA here is from genome assembly GCF_040938575.1 of Ambystoma mexicanum. Lineage (NCBI taxonomy): Eukaryota > Metazoa > Chordata > Amphibia > Caudata > Ambystomatidae > Ambystoma > Ambystoma mexicanum. The sequence continues at coordinate 801,977,839 of NC_090928.1, forward strand.
TGACAAATTACTTCTGCTGGTGCAATTGCAGTGCTTTGCACACCTCGAGTCGAATGACATTACAGTGCTGTTTCTGTTTGTTTCTCAGCTTACATTCTCTGGGTGTAACTGCTATGTTCAGACTGAAGTTGACTGATCTTCTTGGCCAGCGGCAACAACTTTTTTATTTTACCTTCTTCCGATTAGTGGGCAACCTTCTTTGGGTGTCACCACTGCCACCCATCTCCTGTAAGGGAATACCTGGGAATGAGTGTGATATAAGATTACAGCTGATTGCAGCCTCGACTGTCCATCTTAAGCAGTGATGAAAAAGACTAGCCTACCACAGATCCATGGCCTACCACAGATCCACGGGGTATTCAGAAATGTAAAAGAAATCTGCCCTTGATCTCATAGCTGTTGGACATTACATGAATGCTGCTGTCGCTGCTCTCATTGGTGCTGCCTCATGGTCGTATACCTTCGACTGGCATCATGACCTCACCTCTGTTGATACCTGCTCTCACATGTGCTGCACACTGCCCGTAACCTTGCTTTTCCTGCTATACCCCTTGCAGTCTGTGTTCTTGTGGCTTCTTATTCACTGCTGCTGAGTTGCCCCTCTAACCTTGCATTGCATGATTAAGCTGTGGTCCATCCTCTTACTGTCAGTGTTATGAACTATTACTTCATCCCTCTCATCTGAGTTTTGTTTACCATGCACTCATGCTGCTATATGCACGAAATGATACTGTCCTTGCTCTCACTGCTAATTCCAGGGCCATCACTGCTGCTGTCTTGTTCTCACTCTGATACAAACTACACTGCCTGGCCTTACTGCTGATCTTCCTGTGGAAACAGCCTCTTCCTTGAGTTTTAGAACAGCACCAACACGTTTGGGTAGAATGCAGCACTGCTGGATGCTGCATTGCTCCATGGTTAGCACAACACGTGTGTTAAGCTCTGACTGAGCCTGGACGTCTATATTTGTTCCCTTGGGTGGTGTGGTCACATCACCACATCCATTCTTAACCATAACATAATGCAACAACATAAACATTAACTTTTTGAATACTAAACAAAACTGGTACAATACTGTGTTATTCCACCACATAGTCCTGTAGTCTCCCTGGCAGCCTTCTAAATGTCCTGACCAGGGAATGTCAACCCCCCCACATCCCGATGGACTGTCTTGCTGAACTTACCCACAAGTAAGGCTGCAGGCCCTCCTCATATCTTGCTCTTCTTAACCTTATTCAATGCCGGTTTATCTCTTGTAGTGTCTGGTTGTTATCTGGACAGAGGCACCACCTCCCTGCAGACCCGTCCTCCTCAACCAACTACAGTTTCTTGTGACGCTCTCTGTGCCCTGGCTAGCTGTTACCATCAATCCTTTTCTGTTTGTCACTGTCCACGGCGATATTTCATATGCTAGGCACAACCTGTGTGTGGCATGACAGTTTTTCGCTAAAGTGGTATCTCCCACGTGAATGTACAACATCATCAACCTCCATCGCACTGTTTCTCTGTTATTGGTTGCCTTTTGTTCTGCCCTTGTCTTCTCTGTGTCCACCACTGGGATTTCTCTGGAGCAGTGTTCGGGCACCATGTGCCCCATGTGCACTTCTACTGGGGACACCCCATCACTGAATGTGGGGTAGTTTTGTAAGCCACTAAGAATGTCACCAAATCCACCTTCATATCGGACCCTTCTTGCAGCATAATGCGAAGCACCTTATTGAGGGTCCTCATGAATCATTCCACATCCCCATTCGCTCTGGATTAGCAGGGTGTAATCATAATCTCTTTCATCCCTTGCGCCTCCACCAAATCTTTAAATAGTTGCCCCTGAAATGATGCCCCGTTATCTGACTTTATCAAGTCCGGCAGCCAATGCCTGCCAAAGATATTGTCGGGGAGATTTTCCCGGGGACCGGCAAGGCCGTCCGTGGACCTCCGGGGCTGGGGAGGCCCCATCTCCTCCCGCGTCCCAAAAGGAGTATGAGACACACCCAAGGGCAAGGTAATAACTGCTGTTTATTAGAGTAACGGCAGGGAAACGCTCAGACTGTATGCATCCGGAGAGGCTCTCATCTTTAGTGGGGCTCGCAGGCATTTTTACAGCAGTATGATGCGCTACTTGCGTCACCTGGGAAAATCATCACAAAACCTATCGCCACTTCGGGTTGGTTCCCTGAGTGGTAGGGTTAGTATAGTTATCCTATGGGAGGAAATGTTAGTGGATAAGGACGGGTCAGGTGGCACACTTGGGCTGTCCCTAACAGTTGCTACATCGGAATTGTTACAAGGGGACCCTTGGTGATTGGCTAAGAGTGATGGCATCAGTGATGAGCCCCTTGTGTTCTAATTGGTTCTCCCGCGAGCCCCCAAGCCTGGGACAATCGCCGTTCCCAGCTCTCGGTGTACCTGACATTAGCAACAATTTGCAACTATGTGTTTGTGGCGGACAATGGACAGGTCTGCTTACGGGCTGGTGTGCATGTCTTTCCCATCGCTGTAGGTGTCCAACCTGTCGCTTCGTTGTTGCAGATTGGCTCCTAGACGTGGGACCCTGGCGATTCTCTGTCTCGTGAGCTTGGCACCTTGCCGGTTTCGGCTTGGTCCTGTGTGGGGAGACCGTAGCTGGAGTAGAATTATGAGTATTAGATTTTGTATTCTGCCTCTGAGAGTTTGGCACCTGCAGGTATAACCTTGGCGCTTGGTGCACGGCATGCGAGTAGCAACATCGCGGCCAAGGCTGTGGGCTCTCGTTGGGGGCTCGTTCTGCATGCTCAGCACTTGCATTTTCGTTCTGGGAGGATTTTCGTTTGCGAGGCTCCTGCCTGGGGACTCTTGCTTGCGGCCTACTTGGGCCTAGGTTCGTGGGTGGCGATACATAATCCATACTATGGAGGTTGCAGGGTGACAGAGTGTTATAAATATAAGTATATATGGTGCCGTCTTCATAGGGATAGGTAGCGAGAAAGCACCAGCAAGCATATACACAAGCTCTTCAGGCGTCTTGTGTTTCTGCGGTGCTGTAGGAGGCCTATGTGAAAAATAACAACAATGCATGTCCGTGGGTATGTCAGTCTGCTACGTCATAGCACTGAGTATATTCTTCGTGTGAGTTGGTGTGTGAGTGACCAGTGTGCATGGTGGCACGTGTGTTCTTGTCTGTTGGCTATGTCGTCATGGCATCTCTACCGAGGATTTTCGTGGTTGGTGTCTAATCGAGCTGGTCCATGGTGCATGCGTCGGCTTGACCAGGGCGTGCTAGTGGGGGTATGCTCCTCGTATGTGTATGCCTTTGAAGCAGGATACTTTGTCATCTGGTAAGGAAGGGAATTGTTCAAACTCCTCTCGTGGTGGGTGCTTGGGCCGTGATCCCCTAGGCCATGGTCTGGATGAGACTGGGGCGAGGGTGTTATTCCATTCTCTCACTTCAATATCTTGCACCAACGTAATGGCACAGTCAGCATCTGTCGGTCGAATTAACTACACCTCCAGGAATCTTGAAAACTCATCCAGTAGCACCACAAAGTGCCTTTCCTGTTGGATTGTACTAAGGTCCATGCTCACTGCCTGCCATGGTGCGGTCGCTCTTACCAGAGACTCGATGGGAGGCTCTTTTGTGGGTGGATTTGCCACTTGGCACCATGTGCATTTGGCTAGGACCTCGTCCATCTGCTTCTCCAGGTCCGGGAAACAGATCTTCTCCCTTAGCCTTGCCTTGGTCGTCGTCGCTTGTGTGTGGAATTTGTGTGATATTTCCAGTACTCAGGCTATTAATACGACACCACTAGTCAGGACCCGCTCAGCAGGACATTCTCTCCGCCTACTGACAACTCTACTCACACTCTCCACAGGCCTGCCATGAATGCGTTGGTACCTGCTGTATATCAATTCTTCTCATCTGGGAGCGACTTCCATTGACCTCCATTCAGTTGCTCGATCACGTTCATCATTGCACAGTGCTGTTATTATTATGTGTGATGCATCAGTACAAGCAGTTAAAATAGGAGTGAATATTTTTGAGGATTACACTGTGAACAAAATCATTCGAATGGGCTGACCATTTTGACATAGTTTGGTATGGACACATTAGACAGGTTGATTGACTATCACAGGATCACACACTTTGAGAGGTGAAGCTGGCATTCGATCCACGTGTGTAGTTCATGCAGTTAAAACAACCGTTTTGTCATAAAGCATAACAACCCTGTTCCATATACTTGAGCATAAAAGTAAACAAATGGCATAATACACCAGCATTACAAACATAGACGCGTTCTATGCTCAAGGTAAATGACTGTGTATTAATGACCATGGTCACATCAAGAATAAAAGCACCAGCATAGTAAATTATGTGAGCCTACACAAATAATACCATCTGTGTTTATTCTATTCCAACACACATAGTTGTCCATTGCTGTTTATAATGAGCAATAGAACATTAGAAATTGTACAGAAAAAGAAAAATGTGTTTTGGTGACTGATAATGAGATCTGTAAATAATCCCTATCACTTCAAAGGAAAACCTAGAGTCTTGACTGGTTCTCGTGACTAGAAAAAACACACCGCAGTGAATCATGTAATATACCACTAGCAATTATGCAAATCTCTCTTCATTTAATGCCTATCATTATGACATTACTGTGAACACAGACATAAATGAAGGCTATGTGCATGTGATCTACTTGGATTTCTTAAAAAAACAGCCATGCCTCAATAAGAATGCTGATTGATAGGCCATGAACTTTTGTGATACTGATCTTGCCAAGTCCCATTTCGGAGAATTTGTGCAGAACGTACTGCTTCCAAAGAGGCTGGCATGCATTGCTCCCTCGCAATTTACATGCATAGTTAATTTGCCACTTCGTCATGCAGAAAGACTTACACGCATTTTTCACATGCCAATGCCACATATATACTCTACATATATAGTTTGTGGGCCACCCTTTTGATAGACTCACGACACAAAATATTCTTTCTCACAAACAGTGATTAACTCAGATAGAAAGTATTACGTTCCACCAACATCTCTATCTGGTCAAATGCATTTGATATCAGTCATTAGTAATATGCAAATACGTGGCATTAATATAGAAGCACGCTCATGGCCAATCTTGTGTAAAAGGACTGCACACGTTGATTTCTGGTAATGCACATATTTTGATATATGCATTGCAGACAAAGGGCACTGTAGGTGTTAATACTGTCAAGTAACAAGTCTCAGTGGAGCCAACCACTGTAACAACTTTACAAAGACCACACCATATGTTCATTTCAATTGGCTACTTAGTTTGGTAACAAAATCAGGTTGTTTAAGATGTTTGATTGGTGCAATGTTTTTAGACAATGTTTCTGCACATGGCCAAAATAGGTTTCCATTTCCACAACTGTTAAAACAAGATTGTGCACACACCCAAATTGTATTTATTTTTAAACGGACGTGCTGACCCACTCTTTCGTTCTTGTTATACAGGCTAATCGCACGCTTTCTTTCCCATTGCACCACCGCCATGTATTGCCTTTTGACTATCCAAGTTTTCGTTGTAGCCAACATCGAAAAACATGTCCTCATTTCTAAGCCATCAATTATAAAATGAAACCTTTTGGGATGGCATTTGAGGCACATATTATGGAACTCCTCCAAATCACGAGTATCACAAAATTCTGAGAGGATCTTCAGATCTCAAATCAGTCTTTTCTGTTGCACACACATTTTCCAAGGGCTTCTTAATGTATCAACTTGGGCTCCAGCCATGTCTTCCTCCTCTCCTCTTCCACACTCAGTGGATCATATGTGCAGGCATGATGTATCTGTTGGTCTCCTCTGTATGTTTGTTGGCATATGGTGCAGATGTGATTGACACTTTTTGATCAGTGCGTATTCTTATTGTTCACAATTATGAGACCGCCACCAGAGGTCATTACTTATGGATTGCGACCATTGTATTAGTTCAACACAACATTTTTCTTTAACGCTGCAGCATTTACTTTCCTGGCCGCAGACTTTGTCACATGCCACATGCCACATTGATGCAGGACCTGTGGAGATCTCTCAGCATGACTTTTGAAATGTTCAAGTGCCTGTTAGTGACACTACGTTTGACTTGCAAACCTCTACATTGAAGAAGGTCAATAGATTTAACAAAACCATGCTCCTCAATCATAACATAGGAAATGCATTCTGTGACCTAAGCCACCATGGATTGTGCCATTTGTTTACTGCTTATATCCTGGAGATGATATGTGCAATACGTATCACTAAATCCAGAACCGTCACACTGCCCATTATCTGCCAGTGAACGCATAGTCCAGTGCTTCCTGCTCAAGAAGCCAGGCATTGTGTATGGCATGGACAAGGTATTTTCTCAGGAGTTCTTAGTCAGAGTTCTTTGACAAGAATTCTAGTCGCAAAATGTTTTTGGGGGAATGTAAATGCAATAAATAATGTTGTGCCCTCACTTTGCAGATTTCGTAATTGAACATTCCCAAGCAGTGGTTGAGCGCACCACAACCCGATGTTTGTTCTCACAGGTACCATGAATTGTTAAGTTTGTTCCAATTATATTTCTCTTAAAACTAAATCAATGGTTTGCCACAACTGGTACTGTGAGTTAATGTGCTGCATGTCAGCATTTTTGAAATATCAAGCAAGCATCACACAATCACAATATATTTAGTTTCCCACGGTAGTGCAACAGAAGCAAATGGCTTAGGGCTATACATTCCACGGGGCCTTTTGACTCCTCAGACATATGTTAGTGACATTTGTTGTACCTGTGTTCCTTGGGATGTGATGGATGGACAAGAGAAAAGAGAGGCCATCACAGTTTGTGCAGTAAAACGAAGTTCGACTGCGGTGGTGGTGTTGTTCAAGAAAGGGAACAGTGTTGAGCTGGGGTCGAACAGGAGCTTGCTGCATTTTGAAGGTGACGCTCAAAGAAGTGTGGATTACAAGGGCCACCAGTGTTGATTTGACAGTTGCTTTGACTGTGAAAATTCTGGTGAATTGATGCACAGTTCCTACTGGATAGGTGCAATGAAGCATTTGAGGATCTGGGGATCCTGAGGTCCACCAGGGCCGGATCAATGGCTGATTTCATGACAAAGAGGCCTCAGACTGGATGCATAGTCTGCTTTGTGAGATTTTGTGTGGAGTTTGTGGGTCAGGGCTCAATGGTCCACCAGCTTCAGTTTGACTGTTGATGAAGATTGTCAGCGAAGATGCTGATTGGTTGGGCCGTGGGTGACAGCAGCAGATGCAATAAAGAACTTGTAGTTTAAGCCAAGGGAACAAAGCACTCAGCTAAAGCAGTGTGGTGGCAAACAGGAACATGCAGCACAACGGTTCGAGTACAGCAGACACGTTGTTCGAGATGGGGTGCAGATGTCAAGCACAGTCCTAACAGGAGACTGTGTGGTTTGAAGGTGATTCTTGGAGAAGTACTGATCGTAATAGTTAACCACCCAGTTTGGTTCAACAGTTGGTTTGAAAGCAAAGAGGCTGTTGACTGGAGGCACAGTTAAAGTCAAGCGTCTCAGAGGCAGTGTTTGAAAGTCATGGTTCGAATGAACCCCAGTGCCTGGTTGACTGTCGATGAAGATCAGCAATGAAGAGGCTGGCGGCTTGAAGAGGCAGTTCGAAGGTGGGGGTAAAATAATTGGCTTCAGTTAAGTAGTTGAAAGGTTGGGGGAGTGCCTCAGGTGGTTTGATGCAGTCAAACAGGCTTGAATCATGGTTCTAATTGGTTTACTATTGGTTACTGTGAGTCACAATCGAGATTCTCAAGGATAAAATGCAGTGCTTGTTCTCATGCTCCCACACACAAGGGAGGCTGGCCCACAACTGCAGGTGTCCCTCAACCCAGTGAGGTCCTTGGTATCATCGGGGCTGGCAGAGAGGTAGGTCACCCAAAATGGTCACATGTGATGGTAAGGGGACTGGGACTGTCTCTGACTTGGACTCTCAGTCCTCACCTCACTGGCATAGGACTTTGGAAAGATCAGCTCTCCCAATAGAAGTCCAATAAATGTTTTCTCAATCAAAGAAGGGTGGGAAGCCTCTTATTTTAAAGACATAATCCCACAGGTCGCAGGGATGCAATCCCTGTACTTAGAACAAGTGGACTTTGGCTTTGGCATCCAACACAGAGAGCCTTGTGCTAAATGAAGTGGAGGGGACAGGAAGGAAAGCTAGAATCAAAGAAAAACAAGATGGTGGAACCTCCAGTTCTAAAGTGCCCACTTTGTGTACACCTACCATGCCCCCTTCCCTTCTCAATAGGATAAAATGCTCCTTTGGTGTGCAGCACCCTCGTGTGATGCCATGCCTTTTGTGAATAAGGAAGGCCCTTTCATTCCTGCTTCTTGTGAAGTGGGTGTCTCTCTGGGGAGAGCGTTACCTGCCCCCAAAAAGTAACAAGAGAGGTTAAAGGTTACAGTCTGGTTTGCAGCAGTAAAGAAAACCTTTCTGGAGGAGAATGCACATAACCCTTCCACAGCTGGAATGGGCTGACACATGTGTGACAGCAAATTGATGTGGCTTGGATTACTAAGAGAGATGATGGCCACCATACCTCAAAGTCAAGTATATTTTGATATGAAATGACATTTATAACGCAAATAAAGGGGGGTCTGGGAATCTCTCTACCAGCACGAACACAGCCCAATGACCTGTTCTTGGGTGAATAACCCCTGGGAGAGACTCTACCAAGTCTTTAGCTCACTGTCCTTTTCACAGAGAAGAAATTTCCCCGCATATCAGCCTTTGTCCTGCCCAGGGGCAGTCCAGCGCCGAAATGCTAGGCAATTCTCCTCTGAACAAGAGTACCATCAGTAACCCCATACACGTGTTTCAGCCTTGTTGGGCATCATCAGTGAGGTGAAACTGTTGCCTCTCTAGGAACAGTGAGCAAGGGGTCCACGTCTGGATTGCCCTGTTAACTTAGGGTGAAACCCAAAGTTAATGTATGCAAATAAAGGGGGGTCTGGGAATCTCTCTACCAGCACGAACACAGCCCAATGACCTGTTCTTGGGTGAATAACCCCTGGGAGAGACTCTACCAAGTCTTTAGCTCACTGTCCTTTTCACAGAGAAGAAATTTCCCCGCATATCAGCCTTTGTCCTGCCCAGGGGCAGTCCAGCGCCGAAATGCTAGGCAATTCTCCTCTGAACAAGAGTACCATCAGTAACCCCATACACGTGTTTCAGCCTTGTTGGGCATCATCAGTGAGGTGAAACTGTTGCCTCTCTAGGAACAGTGAGCAAGGGGTCCACGTCTGGATTGCCCTGTTAACTTAGGGTGAAACCCAAAGTTAATGTATGCAAATAAAGGGGGGTCTGGGAATCTCTCTACCAGCACGAACACAGCCCAATGACCTGTTCTTGGGTGAATAACCCCTGGGAGAGACTCTACCAAGTCTTTAGCTCACTGTCCTTTTCACAGAGAAGAAATTTCCCCGCATATCAGCCTTTGTCCTGCCCAGGGGCAGTCCAGCGCCGAAATGCTAGGCAATTCTCCTCTGAACAAGAGTACCATCAGTAACCCCATACACGTGTTTCAGCCTTGTTGGGCATCATCAGTGAGGTGAAACTGTTGCCTCTCTAGGAACAGTGAGCAAGGGGTCCACGTCTGGATTGCCCTGTTAACTTAGGGTGAAACCCAAAGTTAATGTATGCAAATAAAGGGGGGTCTGGGAATCTCTCTACCAGCACGAACACAGCCCAATGACCTGTTCTTGGGTGAATAACCCCTGGGAGAGACTCTACCAAGTCTTTAGCTCACTGTCCTTTTCACAGAGAAGAAATTTCCCCGCATATCAGCCTTTGTCCTGCCCAGGGGCAGTCCAGCGCCGAAATGCTAGGCAATTCTCCTCTGAACAAGAGTACCATCAGTAACCCCATACACGTGTTTCAGCCTTGTTGGGCATCATCAGTGAGGTGAAACTGTTGCCTCTCTAGGAACAGTGAGCAAGGGGTCCACGTCTGGATTGCCCTGTTGACTTAGGGTGAAACCCAAAGTTAATGTATGCAAATAAAGGGGGGTCTGGGAATCTCTCTACCAGCACGAACACAGCCCAATGACCTGTTCTTGGGTGAATAACCCCTGGGAGAGACTCTACCAAGTCTTTAGCTCACTGTCCTTTTCACAGAGAAGAAATTTCCCCGCATATCAGCCTTTGTCCTGCCCAGGGGCAGTCCAGCGCCGAAATGCTAGGCAATTCTCCTCTGAACAAGAGTACCATCAGTAACCCCATACACGTGTTTCAGCCTTGTTGGGCATCATCAGTGAGGTGAAACTGTTGCCTCTCTAGGAACAGTGAGCAAGGGGTCCACGTCTGGATTGCCCTGTTAACTTAGGGTGAAACCCAAAGTTAATGTATGCAAATAAAGGGGGGTCTGGGAATCTCTCTACCAGCACGAACACAGCCCAATGACCTGTTCTTGGGTGAATAACCCCTGGAAGAGACTCTACCAAGTCTTTAGCTCACTGTCCTTTTCACAGAGAAGAAATTTCCCCGCATATCAGCCTTTGTCCTGCCCAGGGGCAGTCCAGCGCCGAAATGCTAGGCAATTCTCCTCTGAACAAGAGTACCATCAGTAACCCCATACACGTGTTTCAGCCTTGTTGGGCATCATCAGTGAGGTGAAACTGTTGCCTCTCTAGGAACAGTGAGCAAGGGGTCCACGTCTGGATTGCCCTGTTAACTTAGGGTGAAACCCAAAGTTAATGTATGCAAATAAAGGGGGGTCTGGGAATCTCTCTACCAGCACGAACACAGCCCAATGACCTGTTCTTGGGTGAATAACCCCTGGGAGAAACTCTACCAAGTCTTTAGCTCACTGTCCTTTTCACAGAGAAGAAATTTCCCCGCATATCAGCCTTTGTCCTGCCCAGGGGCAGTCCAGCGCCGAAATGCTAGGCAATTCTCCTCTGAACAAGAGTACCATCAGTAACCCCATACACGTGTTTCAGCCTTGTTCTTTCGAGAGAGGGGCGCCTGCTACCTTTTTTGTATTTATGAAAGGAACTTGGGGTTGGTCACCCTAGGTTACCTGGGGGCAACCAGACGTGGACTCCCTGCTCACTGTGCTTAGAGAGGCTCAGCTTCACCTCACTGATGATGCCCAACAAGGCTGAAACACGTGTATGGGGTTGCTGATGGTACTCTTGTTCAGAGAGGAATTGCCATAGCATTTCGGTGCTGGACTGCCCTTGTGGGCCGGACAAAGACTGATATGCAAATGGATATTTCCCATCTGTGAAGGTACAGTGAGCAAAAAGCAATGGCTGCGAACTCTCAATGTGGTTAATAACCACTGAACAGGTTATCATGCCTTGTTCTTTCGAGAGAGGGGCGCCTGCTACCTTTTTTGTATTTATGAAAGGAACTTGGGGTTGGTCACCCTAGGTTACCTGGGGGCAACCAGACGTGGACTCCCTGCTCACTGTGCTTAGAGAGGCTCAGCTTCACCTCACTGATGATGCCCAACAAGGCTGAAACACGTGTATGGGGTTGCTGATGGTACTCTTGTTCAGAGAGGAATTGCCATAGCATTTCGGTGCTGGACTGCCCTTGTGGGCCGGACAAAGACTGATATGCAAATGGATATTTCCCATCTGTGAAGGTACAGTGAGCAAAAAGCAATGGCTGCGAACTCTCAATGTGGTTAATAACCACTGAACAGGTTATCATGCCTTGTTCTTTCGAGAGAGGGGCGCCTGCTACCTTTTTTGTATTTATGAAAGGAACTTGGGGTTGGTCACCCTAGGTTACCTGGGGGCAACCAGACGTGGACTCCCTGCTCACTGTGCTTAGAGAGGCTCAGCTTCACCTCACTGATGATGCCCAACAAGGCTGAAACACGTGTATGGGGTTGCTGATGGTACTCTTGTTCAGAGAGGAATTGCCATAGCATTTCGGTGCTGGACTGCCCTTGTGGGCCGGACAAAGACTGATATGCAAATGGATATTTCCCATCTGTGAAGGTACAGTGAGCAAAAAGCAATGGCTGCGAACTCTCAATGTGGTTAATAACCACTGAACAGGTTATCATGCCTTGTTCTTTCGAGAGAGGGGCGCCTGCTACCTTTTTTGTATTTATGAAAGGAACTTGGGGTTGGTCACCCTAGGTTACCTGGGGGCAACCAGACGTGGACTCCCTGCTCACTGTGCTTAGAGAGGCTCAGCTTCACCTCACTGATGATGCCCAACAAGGCTGAAACACGTGTATGGGGTTGCTGATGGTACTCTTGTTCAGAGAGGAATTGCCATAGCATTTCGGTGCTGGACTGCCCTTGTGGGCCGGACAAAGACTGATATGCAAATGGATATTTCCCATCTGTGAAGGTACAGTGAGCAAAAAGCAATGGCTGCGAACTCTCAATGTGGTTAATAACCACTGAACAGGTTATCATGCCTTGTTCTTTCGAGAGAGGGGCGCCTGCTACCTTTTTTGTATTGACATTTATAACGCACCTATACACGAGTGTTCAAGGTTTCCATTTAAAGTTTTATGTGCCACAATGTCACCACACTCCTATGCATGCACATTGTATAACAGTGGTGCCTATCTAAGCAAGCATTGCAGATCATGCTACTGACGCAGCATGACACAGATGTACACTATGCTTCTGGCATGTAGCTGTTGGTATTACTGTACTCAGTTGTAAACACATAAACAAACATCCCAAATACTCAAAGCAACGCAGTTTAACATACCTGTGCATTGAGAGTTGTTTCAGATTGTGCTCCTGACATTCTGTTCTCCTCCTGTATCAACAAAGCATACGAAAAAAAATCTATCAAGCACTTATAAAGTAGTGCGGAAGCTAACTTCGACTGGCACACGTGCGTAAAGTGAAATGTCTTCGTGGGTAACCAACAACGTCTGAGGCCTTCTTTTCCTACTGATAACGAATACAATCTGGTGTCTGGCTAAACAAATGACAGCACAAAAAACAAATTGAATAAAACAAATCATTGCACACAGACAGGACAATACAATGAATCATAGCAGCTCATATATATTCACAACAGTAAGACTAGGAAGTGTTTTAATCCACAAAGCACCATTGACTGGCATATCTCAGTGCCATGTGAAGTGTCAGATGGTTATCTGAAAGCACTGTACATCCCTGTTTCCATCTATGAACGACATATGGAATTAGGCAAGAGGCAGGGTCAATAAAAGGACTCAAGCACATTTTATTGGTAAGTATTTTGCAAACAGCCTAGGCACCACATGGACAAATACTAATTAAATATCAGCAATCAATTGAAACTCCTACCCAATGCCCAAAGCAGTGCACGATGGAGTGCCTGCCCTCAGAGTGCTGTGAAATCAATTGTTGTACCTGGCTCCTGATGTGATAAAGGTAAGAATGGGGCCAAGAGAAAAGGGCAGAGGTATGATATGAGCAAATTCGAGTTGCCAACATTTTCAAAAGGTCATGCCATGGCGAGTACACAGAGCGATGTTAGTGACATGCCATATAAGAGTAAAAACAATGCCATGTAAAGAACAATACACCCGTGAGCGGAAAATAAACTTTTAATGCAATATGTTGGAGTGAACATAACACGAAAATGGCCGGCTATGTCTCATGCATTCGCCAATCAATAAATTGGCTCACGAGGCCAAGTGGAAATGTAAACATTCAAAATATAGGTGAAAGGGAACAGTTCTATATTATATTGACTTTCCCACGGACATGAGTAAAGATATTGGCCACAGCAGTTGCAAGAAACCTCTCACTCAGTTGGAGGGAGCCATTCTTTGTATAATGCGTACTCGTACATCTCTATTGTAAAATTTTGACTGCAGACGTGAAATCAACAGGCCGATTCATGGAATAATTAGCGCGGCGCAAGTGGGCAAAAACGTGCGATTTGCAGTGGAATAGCCATAATCGCAGTGCAAGTGCGAAAATCGCACGAAAAGCAGCGCACATCGATTCATGGAAGGCCGTGCGCAAGAAAACCATCGGATGTGCGAAAAAAAAGTGCGCGGCGCACGTTGGCGCACAGGCCATCTAACAGCGTGCGCCAGGTCACAGCGACAATCGCACAGGCCACAGCGAAAATCGCACATAGCGCGGCGCACGCAACAAAAGTAGGCGGAACACGGGGCGTAACACTCGGAATGGGGAACAACTTGCCAAAACGTGGGCGTCACGGGGGAAGTACAGGGTACAAGTGCGCGGAACGCCCACACGCTTGCCTACAACACAAATTCATGGAATAGAATAGGGCAAAAAAGCGCACGCTCAAACCAGCGCACAGGCACGAACACGACCGCCACAAGAAAGCAGGCGGTAGCATCTCTGCGCCTGGAACAAATGTGCGCCAAAAGGTGCGCCAACAAATAACACCTATATACAGCCATGAAGAATGTCCTATACTGTGGCCCTCCAGGACAAATGACGTGCAAAGGGGTACCCACAAACACGGACAGCCGCTGACAAAAAATTACGTGTGCGTGTATACCGGGGTGCGGGAAGTCTCACACGCGATTTCGGCAGGGTACGTGTATTACATGGGTGCGCGGGAAGTTCCACACGCGATTTCAGCAGGGTACGTGTATTTCAGGGGTGCGCGGGAAGTACCACACGCAATTTCAGCAGGGTACGTGTATTTCAGGGGTGCGCGGGAAGTACCACACGCGATTCGAGCAGGGTATGTGCATTTCAGGGGTGCGCGGGAAGTCCCACACGCGATTTCAGCAGGGTACGTGCATTTCAGGGGTGCGCGGGAAGTACCACACGCAATTTCAGCAGGGTACGTGGATTTCAGGGGTGCGCGGGAAGTTCCACACGCGATTGGCCCAGTGCGAGCAGGGTACGTGTATTTCAGGGGTGTGCGGGAAGTTCCACAAGCGATTGGGCCAGTGCGAGCAGGGTACGTGTATTTCAGGGGTGCGCGGGAAGTTCCACACGCGATTCGAGCAGGGTACGTGCATTTCAGGGGTGCACGGGAAGTCCCACATGCGATTTCAGCAGGGTACGTGCATTTCAGGGGTGCGCGGGAAGTACCACACGCAATTTCAGCAGGGTATGTGGATTTCAGGGGTGCGCGGGAAGTTCCACACGCGATTGGCCCAGTGCGAGCAGGGTACGTGTATTTCAGGGGTGCGCGGGAAGTTGCACACGCGATTGGCCCAGTGCGAGCAGGGTACGTGTATTTCAGGGGTGCGCGGGAAGTTCCACACGCGATTCGAGCAGGGTACGTGCATTTCAGGGGTGCGCGGGAAGTCCCACACGCGATTTCAGCAGGGTACGTGCATTTCAGGGGTGCGCGGGAAGTACCACACGCAATTTCAGCAGGGTACGTGTATTTCAGGGGTGCGCGGGAAGTACCACACGCGATTCGAGCAGGGTATGTGCATTTCAGGGGTGCGCGGGAAGTCCCACACGCGATTTCAGCAGGGTACGTGCATTTCAGGGGTGCGCGGGAAGTACCACACGCAATTTCAGCAGGGTACGTGGATTTCAGGGGTGCGCGGGAAGTTCCACACGCGATTGGCCCAGTGCGAGCAGGGTACGTGTATTTCAGGGGTGTGCGGGAAGTTCCACAAGCGATTGGGCCAGTGCGAGCAGGGTACGTGTATTTCAGGGGTGCGCGGGAAGTTCCACACGCGATTCGAGCAGGGTACGTGCATTTCAGGGGTGCACGGGAAGTCCCACATGCGATTTCAGCAGGGTACGTGCATTTCAGGGGTGCGCGGGAAGTACCACACGCAATTTCAGCAGGGTATGTGGATTTCAGGGGTGCGCGGGAAGTTCCACACGCGATTGGCCCAGTGCGAGCAGGGTACGTGTATTTCAGGGGTGCGCGGGAAGTTGCACACGCGATTGGCCCAGTGCGAGCAGGGTACGTGTATTTCAGGGGTGCGCGGGAAGTTCCACACGCGATTCGAGCAGGGTACGTGCATTTCAGGGGTGCGCGGGAAGTCCCACACGCGATTTCAGCAGGGTACGTGCATTTCAGGGGTGCGCGGGAAGTACCACACGCAATTTCAGCAGGGTACGTGGATTTCCGGGGTGCGTGGGAAGTTCCACACGCGATTGGCCCAGTGCGAGCAGGGTACGTGTATTTCAGGGGTGCGCGGGAAGTTCCACACGCGATTTCAGCAGGGTATGTGTATTTCAGGGGTTCTGGGGAGTACTACACGTAAATTGGCCGTGTGGGTCCTCCAAGGTGTACGCTCCACAACCTCCACGGCCCCTGCAGGCAGCCCACACCACGGGGGACTACCCTGCACCCCTGCTCATGTCCCGCAGGCAGCCCATCCACCATGGCCATGCCCCCCAGCCAACCCACATGTCACCTTGCACTACTGATCAACAATGCATGTCTCCCACCACCCCCACCCCCCAGCAGTGCAGGGGCACCCTCCATCAGGCCCCCACCACCCCCACCCCCCAGCAGTGCAGGGGCAGCCCCCACCAGGCCCCCACTCATGTCTCCCACTACCCCCACCACCCAGCCACCAGGGGCACCCTCCACCAGGCCCCCACTCATGTCTCCCACCACCCCCACCCCCCAGCAGTGCAGGGGCACCCTCCACCAGGCCCCCACTCATGTCTCCCACCACCCCCACCCCCCAGCCACCAGGGGCACCCTCCAACAGGCCCCCACTCATGTCTCCCACCACCCCCACCCCCCAGCAGTGCATAGGCACCCTCCACCAGGCCCCCACTCATGTCTCCCACCACCCCCACCCCCCAGCAGTGCAGGGGCACCCTCCACCAGGCCCCCACTCATGTCTCCCACCACCCCCACCCCCCAGCAGTGCAGGGGCACCCTCCACCAGGCCCCCACTCATGTCTCCCACCACCCCAACCCCCCAGCCACCAGGGGCAGCCCCCACCAGGCCCCCACTCATGTCTCCCACCACCCCCACCCCCCAGCAGTGCATGGGCACCCTCCACCAGGCCCCCACTCATGTCTCCCACCACCCCCACCCCCCAGCAGTGCATGGGCACCCTCCACCAGGCCCCCACTCATGTCTCCCACCACCCCCACCCCCCAGCAGTGCAGGGGCACCCTTCACCAGGCCCCCACTCATGTCTCCCACCACCCCCACCCCCCAGCAGTGCAGGGGCACCCTCCACCAGGCCCCCACTCATGTCTCACACCACCCCCACCCCCCAGCAGTGCAGGGGCAGCCCCCACCAGGCCCCCGCTCATGTCTCCCACCACCCCAACCCCCCAGCAGTGCATGGGCACCCTCCACCAGGCCCCCACTCATGTCTCCCACCACCCCCACCCCCCAGCAGTGCATGGGCACCCTCCACCAGGCCCCCACTCATGTCTCCCACCACCCCCACCACCCAGCCACCAGGGGCACCCTCCACCAGGCCCCCACTCATGTCTCCCACCACCCCCACCCCCCAGCAGTGCAGGGGCACCCTCCACCAGGCCCCCACTCATGTCTCCCACCACCCCCACCCGCCAGCCACCAGGGGCACCCTCCACCAGGCCCCCACTCATGTCTCCCACCACCCCCACCCCCCAGCAGTGCATGGGCACCCTCCACCAGGCCCCCACTCATGTCTCCCACCACCCCCACCCCCCAGCAGTGCATGGGCACCCTCCGTCTCCCACCACCCCCAGCATCCAGGGGCAGCCCCCACCAGGCCCCCACTCATGTCTCCCACCACCCCCACCACCCAGCCACCAGGGGCACCCTCCACCAGGCCCCCACTCATGTCTCCTACCACCCCCACCCCCCAGCAGTGCATGGGCACCCTCCACCAAGCCCCCACTCATGTCTCCCACCACCCCCACCCCCCAGCAGTGCAGGGGCACCCTCCACCAGGCCCCCACTCATGTCTCCCACCACCCCCACCCCCACTCCCCAGCATCTAGGGGCAGCCCCCACCAGGCCCCCACTCATGTCTCCCACCACCCAGCCACCAGGGGCACCCTCCACCAGGCCCCCACTCATGTCTCCCACCACCCCCACCCCCCAGCAGTGCAGGGGCACCCTCCACCAGGCCCCCACTCATGTCTCCCACCACCCCCACCCCCCAGCAGTGCATGGGCACCCTCCACCAGGCCCCCACTCATGTCTCCCACCACCCCCACCCCCAGCAGTGCAGGGGCAGCCCCCACCAGGCCCCCACACATGTCTCCCACCACCCCCACCCCCCAGCCACCAGGGGCACCCTCCAGCAGGCCCCCACTCATGTCTCCCACCACACCCACCCCCCAGCAGTGCATGGGCACCCTCCACCAGGCCCCCACTCATGTCTCCCACCACCCCCACCCCCCAGCAGTGCATTGGCACCCTCCACCAGGCCCCCACTCATGTCTCCCACCACCCCTACCCCCCAGCAGTGCAGGGGCACCCTCCGTCTCCCACCACCCCCAGCATCCAGGGGCAGCCCCCACCAGGCCCCCACTCATGTCTCCCACCACCCCCACCACCCAGCCACCAGGGGCACCCTCCACCAGGCCCCCACTCATGTCTCCTACCACCCCCACCCCCCAGCAGTGCATGGGCACCCTCCACCAAGCCCCCACTCATGTCTCCCACCACCCCCACCCCCCAGCAGTGCAGGGGCACCCTCCACCAGGCCCCCACTCATGTCTCCCACCACCCCCACCCCCACCCCCCAGCATCCAGGGGCAGCCCCCACCAGGCCCCCACTCATGTCTCCCACCACCCAGCCACCAGGGGCACCCTCCACCAGGCCCCCACTCATGTCTCCCACCACCCCCACCCCCCAGCAGTGCAGGGGCACCCTCCACCAGGCCCCCACTCATGTCTCCCACCACCCCCACCCCCCAGCAGTGCATGGGCACCCTCCACCAGGCCCCCACTCATGTCTCCCACCACCCCCACCCCCAGCAGTGCAGGGGCAGCCCCCACCAGGCCCCCACACATGTCTCCCACCACCCCCACCCCCCAGCCACCAGGGGCACCCTCCAGCAGGCCCCCACTCATGTCTCCCACCACACCCACCCCCCAGCAGTGCATGGGCACCCTCCACCAGGCCCCCACTCATGTCTCCCACCACCCCCACCCCCCAGCAGTGCAGGGGCACCCTCCACCAGGCCCGCACTCATGTCTCCCACCACCCCCACCCCCAGCAGTGCAGGGGCAGCCCCCACCAGGCCCCCACTCATGTCTCCCACCACCCCCACCCCCCAGCAGTGCAGGGGCACCCTCCACCAGGCCCCCACTCATGTCTCCCACCACCCCCACCCCCCAACAGTGCAGGGGCAGCCCCCACCAGGCCCCCACTCATGTCTCCCACCACCCCCACCCCCCAGCCACCAGGGGCACCCTCCACCAGGCCCCCACTCATGTCTCCCACCACCCCCACCCCCCAGCAGTGAATGGGCACCCTCCACCAGGCCCCCACTCATGTCTCCCACCACCCCCACCCCCCAGCAGTGCATGGGCACCCTCCACCAGGCCCCCACTCACGTCTCCCACCACCCCCACCCCCCAGCAGTGCAGGGGCACCCTCCACCAGGCCCCCACTCATGTCTCCCACCACCCCCACCCCCCAGCAGTGCAGGGGCACCCTCCACCAGGCCCCCACTCATGTCTCCCACTACCCCCACCCCCCAGCAGTGCAGGGGCACCCTCCACCAGGCCCCCACTCATGTCTCACACCACCCCCACCCCCCAGCAGTGCAGGGGCAGCCCCCACCAGGCCCCCACTCATGTCTCCCACCACCCCCACCACCCAGCCACCAGGGGCACCCTCCACCAGGCCCCCACTCATGTCTCCCACCACCCCCACCCCCCAGCAGTGCAGGGGCACCCTCCACCAGGCCCCCACTCATGTCTCCCACCATCCCCACCCCCCAGCAGTGCATGGGCACCCTCCACCAGGCCCCCACTCATGTCTCCCACCACCCCCACCCCCCAGCAGTGCATGGGCACCCTCCACCAGGCCCCCACTCATGTCTCCCACCACCCCCACCCCCCAGCCATCAGGGGCACCCTCCACCAGGCCCCCACTCATGTCTCCCACCACCCCCACCACCCAGCCACCAGGGGCACCCTCCACCAGGCCCCCACTCATGTCTCCCACCAACCCCACCACCCAGCCACCAGGGGCACCCTCCACCAGGCCCCCACTCATGTCTCCCACCACCCCCACCCCCCAGCAGTGCAGGGGCACCCTCCACCAGGCCCCCACTCATGTCTCCCACCACCCCCACCCCCCAGCAGTGCATGGGCACCCTCCACCAGGCCCCCACTCATGTCTCCCACCACCCCCACCCCCCAGCAGTGCAGGGGCACCCTCCACCAGGCCCCCACTCATGTCTCCCACCACCCCCACCCCCCAGCCATCAGGGGCACCCTCCACCAGGCCCCCACTCATGTCTCCCACCACCCCCACCACCCAGCCACCAGGGGCACCCTCCACCAGGCCCCCACTCATGTCTCCCACCACCCCCACCACCCAGCCACCAGGGGCACTCTCCACCAGGCCCCCACTCATGTCTCCCACCACCCCCACCACCCAGCCACCAGGGGCACCCTCCACCAGGCCCCCACTCATGTCTCCCACCACCCCCACCCCCCAGCAGTGCAGGGGCACCCTCCACCAGGCCCCCACTCATGTCTCCCACCACCCCCACCCCCCAGCAGTGCAGGGGCAGCCCCCACCAGGCCCCCACTCATGTCTCCCACCACCCCCACCCCCCAGCCACCAGGGGCACCCTCCACCAGGCCCCCACTCATGTCTCCCACCACCCCCACCCCCCAGCAGTGAATGGGCACCCTCCACCAGGCCCCCACTCATGTCTCCTACCACCCCCACCCCCCAGCAGTGCATGGGCACCCTCCACCAGGCCCCCACTCATGTCTCCCACCACCCCCACCCCCCAGCAGTGCAGGGGCACCCTCCACCAGGCCCCCACTCATGTCTCCCACCACCCCCACCCCCCAGCAGTGCAGGGGCAGCCCCCACCAGGCCCCCACTCATGTCTCCCACTACCCCCACCCCCCAGCAGTGCAGGGGCACCCTCCACCAGGCCCCCACTCATGTCTCACACCACCCCCACCCCACAGCAGTGCAGGGGCAGCCCCCACCAGGCCCCCACTCATGTCTGCCACCACCCCCACCACCCAGCCACCAGGGGCACCCTCCACCAGGCCCCCACTCATGTCTCCCACCACCCCCACCCCCCAGCAGTGCAGGGGCACCCTCCACCAGGCCCCCACTCATGTCTCCCACCACCCCCACCCCCCAGCAGTGCATGGGCACCCTCCACCAGGCCCCCACTCATGTCTCCCACCACCCCCACACCCCAGCAGTGCATGGGCACCCTCCACCAGGCCCCCACTCATGTCTCCCACCACCCCCACCCCCCAGCCATCAGGGGCATCCTCCACCAGGCCCCCACTCATGTCTCCCACCACCCCCACCACCCAGCCACCAGGGGCACCCTCCACCAGGCCCCCACTCATGTCTCCCACCACCCCCACCACCCAGCCACCAGGGGCACCCTCCACCAGGCCCCCACTCATGTCTCCCACCACCCCCACCCCCCAGCAGTGCAGGGGCACCCTCCACCAGGCCCCCACTCATGTCTCCCACCACCCCCACCCCCCAGCAGTGCATGGGCACCCTCCACCAGGCCCCCACTCATGTCTCCCACCACCCCCACCCCCCAGCCATCAGGGGCACCCTCCACCAGGCCCCCACTCATGTCTCCCACCACACCCACCACCCAGCCACCAGGGGCACCCTCCACCAGGCCCCTACTCATGTCTCCCACCACCCCCACCACCCAGCCACCAGGGGCACCCTCCACCAGGCCCCCACTCATGTCTCCCACTACCCCCACCACCCAGCCACCAGGGGCACCCTCCACCAGGCCCCCACTCATGTCTCCCACCACCCCCACCCCCCAGCAGTGCAGGGGCACCCTCCACCAGGCCCCCACTCATGTCTCCCACCACCCCCACCCCCCAGCCACCAGGGGCACCCTCCACCAGGCCCCCACTCATGTCTCCCACCACCCCCACCCCCCAGAAGTGCATGGGCACCCTCCACCAGGCCCCCACTCATGTCTCCCACCACCCCCACCCCCCCAGCAGTGCATGGGCACCCTCCACCAGGCCCCCACTCATGTCTCCCACCACCCCCACCCCCCAGCAGTGCAGGGGCAGCCCCCACCAGGCCCCCACTCATGTCTCCCACCACCCCCACCCCCCAGCAGTGCATGGGCACCCTCCACCAGGCCCCCACTCATGTCTCCCACCACCCCCACCCCCCAGCAGTGCAGGGGCACCCTCCACCAGGCCCCCACTCATGTCTCCCACCACCCCCACCCCCCAGCATCCAGGGGCAGCCCCCACCAGGCCCCCACTCATGTCTCCCACCACCCCCACCACCCAGCCACCAGGGGCACCCTCCACCAGGCCCCCACTCATGTCTCCCACCACCCCCACCCCCCAGCAGTGCATGGGCACCCTCCACCAGGCCCCCACTCATGTCTCCCACCACCCCCACCCCCCAGCAGTGCAGGGGCACCCTCCACCAGGCCCCCACTCATGTCTCCCACCACCCCCACCCCCCCAGCATCCAGCGGCAGCCCCCACCAGGCCCCCACTCATGTCTCCCACCACCCCCACCACCCAGCCACCAGGGGCACCCTCCACCAGGCCCCCACTCATGTCTCCCACCACCCCCACCCCCCAGCAGTGCAGGGGCACCCTCCACCAGGCCCCCACTCATGTCTCCCACTACCCCCAACCCCCAGCAGTGCATGGGCACCCTCCACCAGGCCCCCACTCATGTCTCCCACCACCCCCACCCCCCAGCAGTACAGGGACAGCCCCCACCAGGCCCCCACCCATGTCTCCCACCACCCACACCGCCCAGCCACCAGGTGCACCCTCCACCAGGCCCCCACTCATGTCTCCCACCACCCCCACCTCCCAGCAGTGCCTGGGCACCCTCCACCAGGCCCCCACTCATGTCTCCCACCACCCCCACCCCCTAGCAGTGCAGGGGCACCCTCCACCCGGCCCCCACTCATGTCTCCCACCACCCCCAACCCCCAGCAGTGCAGGGGCAGCCCCCACCAGGCCCCCACTCATGTCTCCCACCACCCCCACCCCCCAGCAGTTCAGGGGCACCCTCCACCAGGCCCCCACTCATGTCTCCCACCACCCCCACCCCCCAGCAGTGCAGGGGCAGCCCCCACCAGGCCCCCACTCATGTCTCCCCCCACCCCCACCCCCCAGCCACCAGGGGCACCCTCCACCAGGCCCCCACTCATGTCTCCCACCACCCCCACCTCCCAGCAGTGCATGGGCACCCTCCACCAGGCCCCCACTCATGTCTCCCACCACCCCCACCCCCCAGCAGTGCATGGGCACCTTCCACCAGGCCCCCACTCATGTCTCCCACCACCCCCACCCCCCAGCAGTGCAGAGGCACCCTCCACCAGGCCCCCACTCATGTCTCCCACCACCCCCACCCCCCAGCATCCAGGGGCAGCCCCCACCAGGCCCCCACTCATGTCTCCCACCACCCCCACCCCCCAGCAGTGCAGGGGCAGCCCCCACCAGGCCCCCACTCATGTCTCCCACCACCCACACCCCCCAGCCACCAGGGGCACCCTCCACCAGGCCCCCACTCATGTCTCCCACCACCCCCACCCCCCAGCAGTGCATGGGCACCCTCCACCAGGCCCCCACTCATGTCTCCCACCACCCCCACCCCCCAGCAGTGCATGGGCACCCTCCACCAGGCCCCCACTCATGTCTCCCACCACCCCCACCCCCCAGCAGTGCATGGGCACCCTCCACCAGGCCCCCACTCATGTCTCCCACCACCCCCACCCCCAGCAGTGCAGGGGCACCCTCCACCAGGCCCCCACTCATGTCTCCCACCACCCCCACCCCCCAGCATCCAGGGGCAGCCCCCACCAGGCCCCCACTCATGTCTCCCACCACCCCCACCACCCAGCCACCAGGGGCACCCTCCACCAGGCCCCCACTCATGTCTCCCACCACCCCCACCCCCCAGCAGTGCATGGGCACCCTCCACCAGGCCCCCACTCATGTCTCCCACCAATCCCCACCCCCCAGCAGTGCAGGGGCACCCTCCACCAGGCCCCCACTCATGTCTCCCACCACCCCCACCACCCAGCCACCAGGGGCACCCTCCACCAGGCCCCCACTCATGTCTCCCACCACCCCCACCACCCAGCCACCAGGGGCATCCTCCACAAGGCCCCCACTCATGTCTCCCACCACCCCCACCCCCCAGCAGTGCAGGGGCACCCTCCACCAGGCCCCCACTCATGTCTCCCACCACCCCCACCCCCCAGCAGTGCAGGGGCAGCCCCCACCAGGCCCCCATTCATGTCTCCCACCACCCCCACCCCCCAGCCTTGCAGGGGCACCCTCCACCAGGCCCCCACTCATGTCTCCCACCACCCCCACCCCCCAGCAGTGCAGGGGCAGCCCCCACCAGGCCCCCACTCATGTCTCCCACCACCCCCACCCCCCAGCAGTGCAGGGGCACCCTCCACCAGGCCCCCACTCATGTCTCCCACCACCCCCACCCCCCAGCAGTGCAGGGGCACCCTCCACCAGGCCCCCACTCATGTCTCCCACCACCCCCACCCCCCCAGCCACCAGGGGCACCCTCCACCAGGCCCCCACTCATGTCTCCCACCACCCACACCCCCCAGCAGTGCATGGGCACCCTCCACCAGGCCCCCACTCATGTCTCCCACCACCCCCACCCCCCAGCAGTACAGGGACAGCCCCCACCAGGCCCCCACTCATGTCTCCCACCACCCACACCGCCCAGCCACCAGGTGCACCCTCCACCAGGCCCCCACTCATGTCTCCCACCACCCCCACCTCCCAGCAGTGCCTGGGCACCCTCCACCACTGTTGCACCCTTGTCAAATACACACACATGCACATGTACACAGTGCTCATACATGCAGCCCAAAACAACATACATGCGTGACATCACGGACATTTCTACTTACATACACATTCATCCAAACATGTGTGCACGCACAACTGCATTTGCCATGCAAGCCTACACACACAAGCACCATCCATGTCTCACACATCACAGCCCTCGCATGTGTCAGCCCCACGGCCCTGTACACCCCCACCCATACTCGACCCCATACAAACAGATGTGCAACCTGCACAATACCGAATAATCACCACACGCACTGCTCACAATCAGGATGCATGTACACTCACCGCTCGACTCCAGACGGGTCTGCTTCTCCAGGACCTGGACGTGGAGCGCTGGGGATATGCGTTCCAGGACCCCCATCTGTTCTTCCGACAAGTGGCCCCGGCGCCCCTTGGCATCGCTGCCTTCAAGAGGCGCCAGGCCTTGTTCAGGGTCCTGGACCTGAAGTCCTCCCAGCGCTTCCTGACATGTTGTAAGTCCCGGACTGCCACCCCCTCCGCGTTGATGGCAGTCACGATTACAGTCCAGATCCGAGTCCGTCCTTCCTTGTCGGCGCGGGAACTTCCGAAGAGGGCATCATACTGCCCCAGGACTTGCTCCACCAGGACACCAACTTCGGTGGCACTGAAGCTGGTGCCCCTCTGCCTCTCTGGCCGGGGGTTGTCAGTGGTCACAGATGGTGTTTGCCCCGACATGACAACCCCAGAGGCAGGAGTGGGTGGGCAACTGGGTCCTGGGGCTGGGCTGTGGAGCGATGGAATTCACCACCCCCATCCCCCAGCAGTGCATGGGCACCTTCCACCAGGCCCCCACTCATGTCTCCCACCACCCCCACTCCCCAGCAGTGCAGAGGCACCCTCCACCAGGCCCCCACTCATGTCTCCCACCACCCCCACCCCCCAGCATCCAGGGGCAGCCCCCACCAGGCCCCCACTCATGTCTCCCACCACCCCCACCCGCCAGCAGTGCATGGGCAGCCCCCACCAGGCCCCCACTCATGTCTCCCACCACCCCCACCCCCCAGCAGTGCAGGGGCACCCTCCACCAGGCCCCCACTCATGTCTCCCACCACCCCCACCCCCCAGCAGTGCATGGGCACCCTCCACCAGGCCCCCACTCATGTCTCCCACCACCCCCACCCCCCAGCAGTGCAAGGGCACCCTCCACCAGGCCCCCACTCATGTCTCCCACCACCCCCACCCCCCAGCAGTGCAGGGGCACCCTCCACCAGGCCCCCACTCATGTCTCCCACCACCCCCACCCCCCAGCATCCAGGGGCAGCCCCCACCAGGCCCCCACTCATGTCTCCCACCACCCCCACCACCCAGCCACCAGGGGCACCCTCCACCAGGCCCCCACTCATGTCTCCCACCACCCCCACCCCCCAGCAGTGCATGGGCACCCTCCACCAGGCCCCCACTCATGTCTCCCACCACCCCCACCCCCCAGCAGTGCAGGGGCACCCTCCACCAGGCCCCCACTCATGTCTCCCACCACCCCCACCCCCAGCAGTGCATGGGCACCCTCCACCAGGCCCCCACTCATGTCTCCCACCACCCCCACCCCCCAGCAGTGCATGGGCACCCTCCACCAGGCCCCCACTCATGTCTCCCACCACCCCCACCCCCAGCAGTGCAGGGGAACCCTCCACCAGGCCCCCACTCATGTCTCCCACCACCCCCACCCCCCAGCATCCACGGGCAGCCCCCACCAGGCCCCCACTCATGTCTCCCACCACCCCCACCACCCAGCCACCATGGGCACCCTCCACCAGGCCCCCACTCATGTCTCCCACCACCCCCACCCCCCAGCAGTGCATGGGCACCCTCCACCAGGCCCCCACTCATGTCTCCCACCACCCCCACCCCCCAGCAGTGCAGGGGCACCCTCCACCAGGCCCCCACTCATGTCTCCCACCACCCCCACCCCCAGCAGTGCATGGGCACCCTCCACCAGGCCCCCACTCATGTCTCCCACCACCCCCACCCCCCAGCAGTGCATGGGCACCCTCCACCAGGCCCCCACTCATGTCTCCCACCACCCCCACCCCCAGCAGTGCAGGGGCACCCTCCACCAGGCCCCCACTCATGTCTCCCACCACCCCCACCCCCCAGCATCCAGGGGCAGCCCCCACCAGGCCCCCACTCATGTCTCCCACCACCCCCACCACCCAGCCACCAGGGGCACCCTCCACCAGGCCCCCACTCATGTCTCCCACCACCCCCACCCCCCAGCAGTGCATGGGCACCCTCCACCAGGCCCCCACTCATGTCTCCCACCACCCCCACCCCCAGCAGTGCAGGGGCACCCTCCACCAGGCCCCCACTCATGTCTCCCACCACCCCCACCACCCAGCCACCAGGGGCACCCTCCACCAGGCCCCCACTCATGTCTCCCACCACCCCCACCACCCAGCCACCAGGGGCATCCTCCACCAGGCCCCCACTCATGTCTCCCACCACCCCCACCCCCCAGCAGTGCAGGGGCACCCTCCACCAGGCCCCCACTCATGTCTCCCACCACCCCCACCCCCCAGCAGTGCAGGGGCAGCCCCCACCAGGCCCCCATTCATGTCTCCCACCACCCCCACCCCCCAGCAGTGCAGGGGCACCCTCCACCAGGCCCCCACTCATGTCTCCCACCACCCCCACCCCCCAGCAGTGCAGGGGCAGCCCCCACCAGGCCCCCACTCATGTCTCCCACCACCCCCACCCCCCAGCAGTGCAGGGGCACCCTCCACCAGGCCCCCACTCATGTCTCCCACCACCCCCACCCCCCCAGCCACCAGGGGCACCCTCCACCAGGCCCCCACTCATGTCTCCCACCACCCACACCCCCCAGCAGTGCATGGGCACCCTCCACCAGGCCCCCACTCATGTCGCCCACCACCCCCACCCCCCAGCAGTGCATGGGCACCCTCCACCAGGCCCCCACTCATGTCTCCCACCACCCCCACCCCCCAGCAGTGCAGGGGCACCCTCCACCAGGCCCCCACTCATGTCTCCCACCACCCCCACCCCCCAGCATCCAGGGGCAGCCCCCACCAGGCCCCCACTCATGTCTCCCACCACCCCGACCACCCAGCCACCAGGGGCACCCTCCACCAGGCCCCCACTCATGTCTCCCACCACCCCCACCCCCCAGCAGTGCATGGGCACCCTCCACCAGGCCCCCACTCATGTCTCCCACCACCCCCACCCCCCAGCAGTGCAGGGGCACCCTCCACCAGGCCCCCACTCATGTCTCCCACCACCCCCACCCCCCAGCAGTGCATGGGCACCCTCCACCAGGCCCCCACTCATGTCTCCCACCAGCCCCACCCCGCAGCAGTGCATGGGCACCCTCCACCAGGCCCCCACTCATGTCTCCCACCACCCCCACCCCCAGCAGTGCAGGGGCACCCTCCACCAGGCCCCCACTCATGTCTCCCACCACCCCCACCCCCCAGCATCCAGGGGCAGCCCCCACCAGGCCCCCACTCATGTCTCCCACCACCCCCACCACCCAGCCACCAGGGGCACCCTCCACCAGGCCCCCACTCATGTCTCCCACCACCCCCACCCCCCAGCAGTGCATGGGCACCCTCCACCAGGCCCCCACTCATGTCTCCCACCACCCCCACCCCCCAGCAGTGCAGGGGCAGGCCCCACCAGGCCCCCACTCATGTCTCCCACCACCCCCACCCCCCAGCAGTGCAGGGGCACCCTCCACCAGGCCCCCACTCATGTCTCACACCACCCCCACCCCCCAGCAGTGCAGGGGCAGCCCCCACCAGGCCCCCGCTCATGTCTCCCACCACCCCCACCACCCAGCCACCAGGGGCAGCCTCCACCAGGCCCCCACTCATGTCTCCCACCACCCCCACCACCCAGCCACCAGGGGCACCCTCCACCAGGCCCCCACTCATGTCTCCCACCACCCCCACCCCCCAGCAGTGCATGGGCACCCTCCACCAGGCCCCCACTCATGTCTCCCACCACCCCCACCCCCCAGCAGTGCAGGGGCACCCTCCACCAGGCCCCCACTCATGTCTCCCACCACCCCCACCACCCAGCCACCAGGGGCACCCTCCACCAGGCCCCCACTCATGTCTCCCACCACCCCCACCCCCCAGCAGTGCATGGGCACCCTCCACCAGGCCCCCACTCATGTCTCCCACCACCCCCACCCCCCAGCAGTGCAGGGGCACCCTCCACCAGGCCCCCACTCATGTCTCCCACCACCCCCACCCCCCAGCATCCAGGGGTAGCCCCACCAGGCCCCCACTCATGTCTCCCACCATGCCCACCCCCCAGCATCCAGGGGCACCCTCCACCAGGCCCCCACTCATGTCTCCCACCACCCCCACCCCCCAGCAGTGCAGGGGCAGCCCCCACCAGGCCCCCATTCATGTCTCCCACCACCCCCCAGCCACCAGGGGCACCCTCGACCAGGTCCTCACAATCCCCAATCATGTGCGTTATGGTCAGCCTCCACAGCCAAAAAGCCCCTACCAAGTAACCCATTCACCCACATGGAAATGGAAATTACATGTCACACCCCCAATGTTCATGAAGCTAATGAACCCATGTCCGTCACACACAATGTTTGCAATTGAATGGGAAAACACCCAACATGACATGAAACCAATGAGATGATACCACACAGTGAAGCATGAAAACAAAATTGTATTGAAAAAAAGAAAGAATGCTAAAGAAATGAAACAAACTACAATGGGAAGTAAAAAAAAATCAAGCTGCATGTCCGCATAAAAATAAAGAACTGCAAATCATAATCCAAAAAAATTTCCTCCAAAGTGAAATGTAAAAAAATTATCCATAACATCAAGAACTATGTAAAAAACTCGAAAGGGTCCATGAGCCCAACTGAACAAAGGAAACCTAAAAAAACACCTAACTAAAAAGCAACTATATACAAAAAGTGGAGCAGTGTCCGTCGACTCCAAATCATAAGAAAAAACAAAGGAAACCTAAAACTAAAGAACTATATACAAAGGCGGCGGGCAAGTCCAGCGGCTCACTCCGTGGTGTTCCGGGCCAGGGCATCATCGAACTCCTGTTCGATGACCCTGAGGGTCCGCAGGGACGACGCCGTGTCCTCCTCCAACCCCCTGCGGATTGCCTCGAGGCACTCGGCCCGCCTCAGTGCCCTCCGCATGGAGTTCTCCGCCCTGACCATTGTGAGCCGCGCCTCTTCCGCCCGCCGCCGCTCCGCACCTATGGCGTGGCCCAACCGCTGCCACACGGAAGACACTCTCTGTCCTGGGTCCTCCTGCCCTCCGGCCGATGCCTGCCCCTCCGATGTCGAAGGCCCCGAGCCTTCATGGCTCCCACCATGTTGCTGCTGCTGCTCTGCCTCTGCCCGTGCACTGCCTCCTGCTGCCTGCACATCCTCCGCCAGCTGGGGAGCAGTTGTTGATGTGGCCACCCCTGCTGGACGTCCGACTCCCGACTGTGGCAGGGATGCCTCCTCCACCAGCCTTGCCGCACTGTCAGAGGCAGCTCCACAGGGCACCCAGGTGACTGATGGGTGGGAAGATGGCACAGAGGACGACTGGCGCGTAGGGGGTCCAGTTGAGGAGGGGGTCGGAACAAGCCCCATCAGACGGAGGAATCCGGTCTGGGTGACCTGTCCCAGCAGGCTGACGTGGTCAACGAGCCATTCGAGATGACGTGCAGTCTCTCCATGAAAAGACTGCAGGTCACCTCGCATGGCCCGTTGACGCAACGCCACACCAGCCAGGACAGGCTCAACCCGGACCTGGATGGCCACGTCCGCAGGCAGAGGAAGGCCAGTTGACGTCAGCTCATCCCCTGCCTGAAAACGGATCTGGACGTAGGTATCCCTGCTGGTGCAAGATAATGCAGGGACAGGATCGGGGACAGGATTGCACACAGGCACCTCCGTGGCCGCCTGTGCTGCCTCCTGTCCCTGGTCCTGGACTGCACCACAAGCACCAGTGGGATCCCCACCTCCAGACCCCGTCTCTCGTGCTTGCACGGCCTCCTCCTCCACCAGACCCCCCACCAACCTGGATGACTCCGTGCCATCTTCCCCTGTTGGGCCCTGTGGGGTCCCAGCTGCCCCTTCTGCTGCCGAGGAGTCCAACTCCAACCTCCGCTTCTTGGACCTCCCCCCGGCAGCTGCGGCCTGGGACGCGGCACCGGACTCCTCACTCCCCGACGAGATGACAACACGGGAGGGGAGCCGGGCCTTGCGTCTCCGGCTGGCGGTCGGATCCCCGCCGCTGTGCTCCACAGCACCTTCTCCGCCCTCTTCATCGGTTGACACTGAAGACAGGGAGAAACAAAACACAGGCATCAGGGCACTGTACAATGGACACATACACACATGACAGTTGCACATGAGTGGCATTGGCAAACCTCAGACATGTCATCACAATCCCCAACACACATGTCATTGCAACTCGCACACAGCCATATCGCAACTGCCACCACCATCCATACACATACAACAGCATGAGCAGCCAAAGGTGACCCAGACATCTTATGCAACACAGGAAGTGCACCACACATGTACACACACCACCACACTTGCATGCATGTGTACACCTCTGCCAAGTGTCGCACTGTTCAGATGGGCATCCATGTCACATCTGCCAATCAGGCTTACACATACCGCAGTCACATGCATCCATGATGCATCACTGTTGCACCCTTGTCAAATACACACACATGCACATGTACACAGTGCTCATACATGCAGCCCAAAACAACATACATGCGTGACATCACGGACATGTCTACTTACATACACATTCATCCAAACATGTGTGCACGCACAACTGCATTTGCCATGCAAGCCTACACACACAAGCACCATCCATGTCTCACACATCACAGCCCTCGCATGTGTCAGCCCCACGGCCCTGTACACCCCCACCCATACTCGACCCCATACAAACAGATGTGCAACCTGCACAATACCGAATAATCACCACACGCACTGCTCACAATCAGGATGCATGTACACTCACCGCTCGACTCCAGACGGGTCTGCTTCTCCAGGACCTGGACGTGGAGCGCTGGGGATATGCGTTCCAGGACCCCCATCTGTTCTTCCGACAAGTGGCCCCGGCGCCCCTTGGCATCGCTGCCTTCAAGAGGCGCCAGGCCTTGTTCAGGGTCCTGGACCTGAAGTCCTCCCAGCGCTTCCTGACATGTTGTAAGTCCCGGACTGCCACCCCCTCCGCGTTGATGGCAGTCACGATTACAGTCCAGATCCGAGTCCGTCCTTCCTTGTCGGCGCGGGAACTTCCGAAGAGGGCATCATACTGCCCCAGGACTTGCTCCACCAGGACACCAACTTCGGTGGCACTGAAGCTGGTGCCCCTCTGCCTCTCTGGCCGGGGGTTGTCAGTGGTCACAGATGGTGTTTGCCCCGACATGACAACCCCAGAGGCAGGAGTGGGTGGGCAACTGGGTCCTGGGGCTGGGCTGTGGAGCGATGGAATTCCAGTCGGGAGTCTTCGGTTCCAGCAGGGGTGGTCACAGCAACAGCACCCCTGGCTGATGTGCAGGCAGCAAATGGCAGTGCACGTGGGCAGCAGGCAGTCAGGCAGCAGCAGATGGTAGGTGGGAGCGTGCTCGGGGCTCTGGGGGGCAGTAGTTCGGCCTTTTGGGCAGGAGCGTGGTTGTCCGTGTGCTTACGCGTGGCCAGCTTGGTACGGAGTGATTTGGCACGTGAAAATCCTGCACGTCAGCGTGAAAATCAAGGAAAGGCCCTTAGCGCGTAAGCGCATCAGCACGCATACGCGATTCTATTGGACCAAAGGCCCTCAGCGCGTAAGCACGTCTGTGACATGACCCGCACAGGTGTTTCCCACACAGCACGTGATGACAGAGCACACATGGAAAGACTGCACGTCAGAGTGTCATCGCGTGTAATTGGACAGCACGTCAGAGTCTCATCGCGTGTGATTGGTGGAAATGGCCCTACACGCAGAAGTGACAAAGCGTGTAATTGGTGGAAATGGCCCTACACGCATAAGTCACAAAGCGTGTAATTGGTGGAAATGGCCCTAGCGCGTACACGCCGCGTAAGTGACGCTGGACGTGTGGGCCTGTATAAAAGGTACATGTAGAACACCATTTCCTTTTATGTGCTTTTCGTGGAGAGCGAGTGGGTGAATTCTGTACTTCTTGTCGTTTCACACGCGATTTACTTCACAGCGTTTCAAGTTCGTATTCCCTGTTACCTCTGACAGCTTTTTCTCTTTTTTCTCTTTTATTGGTTTACCTTGGCCTGTTCCCTCAAACAGTGTTCCCTTCTACTGTTGTCCTGTCTCCTCAGACAGCGTACAAATCTTCTTTTGGTGGGGGTGTTGCCAACCAAACGCGCTCCTTTTACACACTCGTTTACCAGGCAGACGGTGAGTCACGCACGTATCTAACATCTGTGCTTGCCCCGTGTGTAGCCTACCCCTTCAGAGGTCATTCTAGGCTGCGTGTGACACGCATACGTTCATTCTTGTGTTACTGGGTGCCACAGCGTAGTGCAGGTTTTTCTTTCTGCACACGTGGTCTAGGAGGGGTTGCGTGCACGTCATCTTCCTTTTTTGGGGCTCCTGTGCGTAGCGTGACCCGTCATCTTTCCCCAGGTGTTACAATCAGCCTTGCAAGAGCACTAGGGTACAATTACCATCTGGTACCCAACCCCTTTGACCCCCAATTGCCCAGGACAATAGTTTACAGCCACTCCCATACGCACATTTACATCAGTGCCATGGCTGGGAGGCGAGGATTCCGTAAGGGTGGCAAAGGTGGAAGAGCCACAAGTGGTGGCCGTGGTGGATCCGGTAGGGGACGTGGTCGTTACTTGCAGGGTGAGCCTGTCCCCCCATGTGTGGAGGACCAGTCAAGGGCACCCATAATCCCCCCCCTCCCGTTGAGGCTGATGTGGCTGACACCATCCATGCTCAGCCCTTGTTGGACCAGCCCATTGTGGCACCAGACCTGGCTGACTCCATGGCTGACTTCCAGGTCAGCAGGCCTATGACACGTGCGCTGGTGCACGTTGATGTCACCATGCCACGTGCATCTGGGGCATCAAGGTCATCTGCTGCACCAAGTAGGCAGGGCGGAGAGGCTGCAGGGGCAGCTGCGGCTCCATCCACCCCAGCCCTCACTCACCCAGCCAGGACAGTGTCGGTCCTAGTCCATGTTGCTGACATTCCCCCTGACACCATCACACTAGAGCCAATGCCTGCACCAACTCCCATGCTGAGTGTGCAATCCCACACTCCTGATACAGAGTCCACCAGGGCTCCTGCCTGCTAGTGTCCAGAGCGGCGCAGGACACTCAGGATCACCACCACCTTCCAAGTGGAAGAGGAAGAGTGCTCGTCCGGCACAGGCTGATGCCCCAGACACGGCTACACAGTCCGGCCCGTCCAGGAAGCCCAGCTTCACGGATGACGAACTGAATGCACTTGTCGAGTATGTGTCCGCACATGACAACGAGATGGTCATTGTTGCAGGATCCAAGACCACACCTGCACAACGCCAGGCACACTGGCAGACCGTTGCGGACATCGTAAGTGCCCTTGGAATCGTGAGGCGCACAGCCAATGATTGCTATAAGCGCTGGAATGACCTAAAGCGCAGGGCAAAGAGTAAGCTAGCCTCAAGTCATGCCGCAACTCTAGTGACTGGAGGTGGGTCTCCAGTAGTAGACATGGAACTCACTCCGCATGAGTCAGTCGCTGGGACCTACGTCACGGAGGAACAGATCCAAGGCGTGGGAGATCTGGCTGATTACGAGGCATTGTCCGGTGAGTGCACATGCATGTGCGTGTCATCCATGTGCATGGTGTGTGTGTGAGGGCTTATGTTTGTGTGCCAGGTGAGAGTGTGTGCGCCTGAGTCGTATGGGTCAGCCATGTGCTTCATGCAATACATCCTGCGCAGCTGCATTTGGCCATAGCAGTATCCCTTCTGCCAACAGTAGACATCTAGCCCAACTGCACGCCAGTTGCCCTTGAAGTGTCACCTTGCCACAACATAGTTGCTTATTTTTCACTGTTCATTCAGTCAGATTGTTTGCATTCCACCACTTTTACTAGGCATGTCGCTGTCCACTAGTCACATGTCTGACATGGCCATGGTAAAGTGGAGTGACTTTGTTACCTGGATATCATTTGTTCACACATGTCCCTGTGCAATTGGACCATTTCAGACTGGCAGCTCCAGGTGAAAAATCTGACCTGTTAGAATTAGAAAAGCGATTACATGTGGGAACTGGACTGAATGAATAGGTGCTGCCCTCCTCTCCATCTTCACTCAATAGCAATGGTACATGCCATCTGTGTGATGGCATGTGTGTTTCACCTGGCAATCACAGGCCAATGTGTGATGCCACTGCCAGGCAGCATGCAGAAAATGTGTTCATCTTCCATCTTGGTGTCATCAGTGTGTGCCATTTGCCTGCCCTTCATACGCAGTGAGGGTGCATGCATGGGAGGGTTTTAGTCATGTGGGACATGTGTCAATCAAGTACTGTTTCTCTTGCTTCTCAGCCCTCATTGTGTGCCATGGTGCTAATGCCTGTTTCCATTTCTTTGTTTTTATGTCTTTGCAGGGAAGACGCACCTGATACTGCTGGGGTTGTGGAGATGGTGCAGACCCAGGAGGGGTCCGAGGGCCGACCAACCACCAGT
Organism: Ambystoma mexicanum; assembly: GCF_040938575.1. Lineage (NCBI taxonomy): Eukaryota > Metazoa > Chordata > Amphibia > Caudata > Ambystomatidae > Ambystoma > Ambystoma mexicanum. The sequence continues at coordinate 802,013,443 of NC_090928.1, forward strand.
GAGGGACGTGGTGTGGTGGTGGGGGAGAACCCACAAGTGCTGCAGGTCATGCTCTCAAGGGGTGTCTCTGGCTGCACCTCCTCCGAGCTGTACTCAGGTGTTGATTCGGATGAGACCTACGTGCCGTCGCAGGTGAGTGTTCCAGGGAGGGATTCTGTTCTGTCTCACCCACCTGCACCAGGGTCATAACCCTCAATGGGGATGTCAGTGTTGGCAGCTACGCCTTTGGTGGTTACGGATGCAGGGTCACACTCCGCGACATCTGATCCTGTTCCTGGGCCAGCAGATCAGAGGGGGAATGCAGTCCTGCAGCCTCAGGCAGTGCCGGCACAGCAAGGCGCAGTTCGCCTTGCCCCAGACAGGTGTGGTGCCCGCCGACGTGGTGGCCGTACGCCACCTGGCAATACCGCATGGGAGCAATCCATTTACGGTATGGCAACCCAACAGGCTGCATCATCCGAGATGATGGCTCAGGCCATGGATAGGGTGGCCACTTCCATTGTCCCCCCTGAAAGGCTGATGGAGCGACTAGAGCAGGCAACCGACTCCATCTGCCAGTCACACAGGGAGGACATGTTGGGGTCCAACAGGGACAGGCGGGCGGCACTGGCGACTCTGCAGGAGGCCATCTCCATTGAGTCCCAGGGCCACAGGAAAGCCCTGAGGAGCTCCTTCACCTCAGGACGACTCTTGTTGAGCTTGAGGCTTCAACACACCAAAGGACAGAACAGCAGCTGGAGCGTCTCACCCGTACGCTCTCAGCTGAGATGCAGGCAACGAGGGCGGCGGTCCGGGCATCCCGTGAGTTGTTGCATGGGGACCTCCGCACACTCATCCTCCAGAACCAGACCTACCACACCCGCATGCTTGCAGCCATGGAGGAGCAGACTAGGGCCTTGCGTGGGCTGCCTCCCATAGTGCAACCACCTCCGGATGCAGCTGCACAGGGTGATAATAGCGACAGCAGTGATACTCCCACAATAGGGTAGCCGTGTGGGCCATGAGCCCATGGAGGTGTTTTATTTTCCCAGGATCCACGCAGGTGGGTTCTGGTGTGCATCCTGTCCTCGGACCTCCTGGGTGGCCTCCCCAACCCGCCCAGGCCCATCAATGGCCATTTTTGATTTTTTTTTATTTTTATTTTTATTTTTATTTTTATTTATTTTATTCCCTATTTTATTGGGACGATTTGTTGGCTTCCGTGGTTCCTGTGGGCATACGCTGCATTGTGGCTGGGCACATGCAGGCTTGTAATGTATTTGGTTCAGATGCTTGGGTTTGAGTCACACACACCCCTCCTGCTTCCCGTTTCCATGGGCTTGCAAAGGGTGTGCCCAAGTGACAGTGAATTACACAGTGACGTTGGACTCCCATGAGCTGTGTGGGGGTCTGTAGTCAATACTGTGTATACATTCCTAGTGCATATTGCTGTTGTGTTGTACACTGCATGTTGCATTGATGTGTAACTCATCTTCTGTGTCTACCTCCCAATTTGCAGGTCCCTTCCTCATGTCTACACAAGGACCTCTAGTCTGGAGATGGGGTCCATGTTGGCAGCAGTGCACCTACAACTCTACATGGCGCCAACACTGCACAGTTGGTAGTGGTGGGAGTGCAGGCATTTCCAGGTGGTGAGACTACTAATATTTAACATTTGTGATGTCATGTTAATGGTAGTACGTGCTCAAGTTTGTTGTTGGTCCGGCATTGCTGTGAGCATTTCAGGTGTTGCAAGTTTCTAATAGGGACACTGTACATGGTGACACTAGTGTGATGTTGTGGGGATTACTTTGTTTACCTGCAAATAGCATGACATGGCACGGTGTGTCGTGTGGCGGTGCTGGGGTTGGGTTGGCTGACATGGCACTGTCCTCTTGTTGCATTTTGCAAGTGGGTATTCATTTTAGCTGCTTGAATGTGTAACTTCACAAAACTGCATTGGTGGTGTCTGTGTGGGTAGGGATGCACACATTGTGACACTTCCAGGTGAACAATCTCAGGCTGATATGGTATTCACGGTTCATTCTCCAGACATTCAGGATCAGTGTCAGGTTGAGTCATAATTGATTGTCAGATGGAATGTGCCAGGGCAGTGTGCACTCCACAGGGGTGTGATTTCTATGTGAAGTAATTAGCCACTAGCTGTGTACGGGCTGCCTCCCCCGTGCCCTTTCCCCTCCCATGCGCAGCGGCTGTGCATGTGGTTGGGGATGTGGGGCCACCACCATGTCCACGGCCAGGCCCCGGCGTGTTGCAACGTTGTGCAGGACACATGCTGCCACTATGATCCTGCACACTAATGGGGGAGCGTACAACAGCTGGCCGCCAGAACGGTCAAGGGAGCGAAAGCGTGACTTTAGCACTCCAAATGTGCGCTCCACTATGCCCCGGGTTGTAATGTGGGCTGTGTTATATCTTACCTCGGGTGGCGTGGTGGGGTTCCGAATTGGCGTCATCATGTGGGGGCTGAGAGGGTAGGCACTGTCCCCTGTGGAGTTGGTGATTGGTATCATTGGTGGGGTTGTGACCTTGCTCAGTATCTGACATGCATGCATGTGCAGTGGCATTCATACTCACCAAGCAGCCATGTATCGCCATGCCGCCCAGCTTCTAGGTCCCGGCTTAGGGTGGACATTCGGTAAATGAAGCTGTCGTGGGTTGACCCAGGATAGTTGGCATATACTGAGGTGATGATTCCCTTGGCATTACATACTACGTGCACGTTGATGGAATGCCAGTGCTTGCGGTTCCTATAGATGTGCTCTGATGCCCTGGGGGGACGTAGAGCCACATGGGTGCAGTCGATGGCACCTAGCACTTTGGGGAATCGTGCCACAACCGTAAAAATCCAGGGCGGCAGCATGCCTTTCTGCAGGTGTTCTGGGCAGGTATATGTGCCTGCGGACTGATGGCCGTGCAGTGATGATGTTCAAGACCTGGTGTAGGCAGCGTGACTGGGTGGCCTGTGATACACCACCCACAATGGCACTTGTCCACTGAAATGATCCAGTGGCTAAGAAGTGCAGTACATTGAGGACCTTCTCCAGGGGGCTGAGTGCTTGGGAGCACAGGGTGGGTGATGTGAGGTCATCCTCCCACTCACTCACCAGGTCCAGTATAATGTGTGGTGGAAACCTGTACCTCCCATGCACCTGGTCATCAGGCATCCCGAAAAGGCTGGTTCTGGCCCTGACTATCCTCCTCCTCCTCCTTTGGTAGCCCACGCCCACTGCTGCTAGGAACGGTATGTTCATCCTGGGTCTGAGCTTGTTCTTTTGTTAGCGCGCAAATTTATGCGTTGCACGTGTTGTAGGCGAGCGTGTGACCTGCGCACCCCTGAAATCCAGTACCCAGTCCAATAGCGTGTGGAAATTCCCGCGCACCCCGGGATACAGGTGCGCTGACGTACTTGCGTGTGTAAGTGTCCGCGCACCCCTGATATACACGTACATAGGCCAATCGCGTGTACGCGCACTTTTGTCCAATTACACGCAATGAGACTCTGACGTGCTGTCCAATTACACGCGATGACACTCTGACGTGCAGTCTTTCCACGTGTGCTCTGTCATCACATGCTGTGTGGGAAACACCCGTGCGGGTCACATCACAGACGCGTTTACGCGCTGAGGGCCTTTGGTCCAATAGAATCGCGTATGCGTGCTGACGCGTTTACGCGCTGAGGGCCTTTGGTCCAATAGAATCGCGTATGCGTGCTGACGCGTTTACGCGCTGAGGGCCTTTGGTCCAATAGTTTCGCGTATGCGTGCTGACGCGCTTACGCGCTAAGGGCCTTTCCTCGATTTTCACGCTGACGTGCAGGATTTTCACGTGCCAAATCACTCCATACCAAGCTGGCCACGCGTAAGCACACGGAAGACCACGCTCCTGCCCAGAAGGCCGAACTACTGCGCCCCAGAGCCCCGAGCACACTCCCACCTGCCATCTGCTGCTGCCTGACTGCCTGCTGCCCACGTGCACTGCCATTTGCTGCCTGCACATCAGCCAGGGGTGCTGTTGCTGTGACCACCCCTGCTGGAATCGAAGACTCCCGACTGGAATTCCATCGCTCCACAGCCCAGCCCCAGGACCCAGTTGCCCACCCACTCCTGCCTCTGGGGTTGTCATGTCGGGGCAAACACCATCTGTGACCACTGACAACCCCCGGCCAGAGAGGCAGAGGGGCACCAGCTTCAGTGCCACCGAAGTTGGTGTCCTGGTGGAGCAAGTCCTGGGGCAGTATGACGCCCTCTTCGGAAGTTCCTGCGCCGACAAAGAAGGATGGACTCGGATCTGGACTGACATCGTGACTGCCATCAACGCGGAGGGGGTGGCAGTCCGGGACTTACAACATGTCAGGAAGCGCTGGGAGGACTTCAGGTCCGGGACCCTGAACAAGGCCCGGCGCCTCTTGAAGGCAGCGGATGCCAAGGGGCGCCGGGGCCACTTGTCGGAAGAACAGATGGGGGTCCTGGAACGCATATCCCCAGCGCTCCACGTCCAGGTCCTGGAGAAGCAGACCCGTCTGGAGTCGAGCGTTGAGTGTACATGCATCCTGATTGTGAGCAGTGCGTGTGGTGATAATTCGGTATTGTGCAGGTTGCACATCTGTTTGTATGGGGTCGAGTATGGATGGGGGTGTACAGGGCCGTGGGGCTGACACATGCGAGGGCTGTGATGTGTGAGACATGGATGGTGCTTGTGTGTGTAGGCTTGCATAGCAAATGCAGTTGTGCATGCACACATGTTTGGATGAATGTGTATGTAAGTAGACATGTCCGTCATGTCAGGCATGTATGTTGTTTTCGGCTGCATGTACGAGCACTGTGTACATGTGCATGTGTGTGTATTTGACAAGGGTGCAGCAGTGATGCAACATGGATGCATGTGACAGCGGTATGTGGAAGCCTGATTGGCAGATGTGACATGGATGCCCGTCTGAACAGTGCGACACTTGGCAGAGGTGTAGACATGCATGCAAGTGTGGTGGTGTGTGTACATGTGTGGTGCACTTCCTGTGTTGCATATGATGTCTGGCTCCCCTTTGGCTGCTCATGCTGTTGTATGTGTAGGGATGGTGGTGGCAGTTGCGATATGGCTGTGGTATGGCTCATGTGTGCGAGTTGCAATGACATGTGTGTTGGGGATTGTGATGACATGTCTGAGATTTGCCAATGCCACTCATGTGCAACTGTCATGTGTGTATGTGTCCATTGTACAGTGCCCTGATGCCTGTGTTTTGTTTCTCCCTGTCTGCAGCGTCAACTGATGAAGAGGGCGGAGAAGGTGCTGTGGAGCACAGCGGCGGGGATCCGACCGCCAGCCGGAGACGCAAGGCCCGGCTCCCCTCCCGTGTTGTCATCTCGTCGGGGAGTGAGGAGTCCGGTGCCGCGTCCCAGGCCGCAGCTGCCGGGGAGAGGTCCAAGAGGCGGAGGTTGCAGTTGGACTCCTCGGCAGCAGAAGGGGCAGCTGGGACCCCACAGGGCCCAACAGGGGAAGATGGCACGGAGTCATCCAGGTTGGTGGGGGGTTTGGTGGAGGAGGAGGCCGTGCAACCACCAGAGACGGGGTCTGGAGGTGGGGATCCCACTGGTACTAGTGGTGCAGTGCAGGACCAGGGACAGGAGGCAGCAGAGGCGGCCGCGGAGGTGCCTGTGTGCAATCCTGTCCCTGCATCATCTTGCACCAGCAGGGATGCCTACGTCCAGACCCGTTTTCAGGCAGGGGATGAGCTGACGTCAACTGGCCTTCCTCTGCCTGCGGATTTGGCCATCCAGGTCCGGGTTGAGCCTGTCCTGGCTGGTGTGGCGTTGCGTCAACGGGCCATGCGAGGTGACCTGCAGTCTTTTCATGAAGAGACTGCGAGTCATCTCGAATGGCTCGTTGACCACGTCAGCCTGCTGGGACAGGTCACCCAGGCCGGATTCCTCCGTCTGATGGGGCTTGCTCCGACCCCCTCCTCAACTGGACCCCCTACGCGCCAGTCGTCCTCTGTGCCATCTTCCCACCCATCAGTCACCTGGGTGCCCTGTGGAGCTGCCTCTGACGGTGCGGCCAGGCTGGTGGAGGAGGCATCCCTGCCACAGTCGGGAGTCGGAGGTCCAGCAGGGGTGGCCACATCAACAACTGCACCCCAGCCGGTGGAGGATGTGCAGGCAGCAGGAGGCAGTGCACGGGCAGAGCAGCAGCAGCAGCAACATGGTGGGAGACATGAAGGCTCGGGGCTTTTGACATCGGAGGGGCAGGCATCGGCCGGAGGGCAGGGGGACCCAGGACAGAGAGTGTCTTCCGTGTGGCAGCGGTTGGGCCACGCCATAGGTGCGGAGCGGCGGCGGGCGGAAGAGGCGCAGCTCACAAAGGTCAGGGCGGAGAACTCCATGCGGAGGGCCCTGAGGCGGGCCGAGTGCCTCGAGGCAATCCGCAGGGGGTTGGAGGAGGACACGGCGTCGTCCCTGCGGACCCTCGGGGCCACGGAACTGGACCGCCTCCGGGACATCGAACAGGAGTTCGATGATGCCCTGGCCCGGGACACCACGGAGTGAGCCGCTGGACTTGCCCCCGCCGCCTTTGTATATAGTTCTTTAGTTTTAGGTTTCCTTAGTTTCTTATTATGATTTGGAGTCGACGGACACTGCTCCACTTTTTGTATATAGTTGATTTTTAGGTAGGTTTTTTAGTATGTTTCCTTTGTTCAGTTGGGCTCATGGACCCTTGGTAGTTTTTTACATAGTTCTTAGTTGCATGGAGATTTTTTTACATTTGAGTTTGGACAAAATTTTTTTGGATTCTGATTTGGTTTTTATACGGACAGCAAGCTTATTTTTTCTCATTCACATTGTGGCTTGTTTCCTTTCTTTAGCATTCTTTATTTTTTTCAATACAATTTTGTTTCCATACTTCACTGTGTGGTATCATCTCATTGGTTTCATGCATGTCATGTTGGGTGTTTTCCCATTCAATTGCAACCATTGTGTGTGACGGACATGGGTTCATTAGCTTCATGAAATTTGGGGGTAATTTCCATTTCCATGTGGGTGAATGGGTTACTTGGTAGGGCTTTTTGGCTGTGGAGACCGACCATTATGCACATGATTGGGGATTGTGAGGACCTGGTGGAGGGTGCCCCTGCACTGCTGGGGGGTGGGGGTGGTGGGAGACATGAGTGGGGGCCTGCTGGAGGGTGGCCATTGTCGCAGGGGGGTGGGGGTGGTGGGAGACATGAGTGGGGGCCTGGTGGATGCTGCCCCAGCACTCCTCGGGGGTGGGGGTGCAGGGAGACATGAGTGGGGGCCTGGTGGAGGCTGCCCCTGCACTCCTCGGGGGTGGGGGTGCAGGGAGACATGAGTGGGGGCCTGGTGGGGGCTGGCCATGGTGGCAGGGGGGTGGGGGTGGTGGGAGACATGGGTGGGGGCCTGGTGGAGGATGCCCCTGCACTGCTGGGGGGTGGGGGTGGTGGTAGACATGAGTGGGGGCCTGGTGGAGGCTGCCCCTGCACTCCTCGGGGGTGGGGGTGCAGGGAGACATGAGTGGGGGCCTGGTGGGGGCTGCCCATGGTGGCAGGGGGGTGGGGGTGGTGGGAGACATGGGTGGGAGCCTGGTGGAGGATGCCCCTGCACTGCTGGGGGGTGGGGGTGGTGGGAGACATGAGTGGGGGCCTGGTGGAGGCTGCCCCTGGTGGCTGGGGGGTAGGGGTGGTGGGAGACATGGGTGGGGGCCTGCTGGCAGGTGCCCCACAGTGCTGGGGGGTGGGGTGGTGGGAGACATGCATTGTTGGTCAGTAGTGCAAGGTGACATGTGGGTTAGCTGGGGGGCATGCCCATGGTGGATGGGCTGCCTGCGGGACATGGGCAGGGGTGCAGGGTAGTCCCCCGTGGTGTGGGCTGCCTGCAGGGGCCGTGGAGGTTGTGGAGCGTACACCTGGGAGGACCCACACGGCCAATTCACGTGTAGTACTCCCCAGAACCCCTGAAATACACATTCCCTGCTGAAATCGCGTGTGCAACTTCCCGCCACCCCTGAAATACACGTACCCTGCTCGCACTGGCCCATTCGCGTGTGTAACTTCCCGCGCACCCCTGAAATACACGTATCCTGATGGAATCGCGTGTGGAACTTCCCGCGCGCCCATGTAATACACATACCCTGCTCGCACTGGCCCATTCGCGTGTGGAACTTCCCGCGCACCCCTGAAATGCACGCACCCTGCAGGAATCGCGCGTGGAACTTCCCGCGCACCCCTGAAATACACGTACCCTGCAGAAATCGCGTGTGGAACTTCCCGCGCACCCCTGAAATACACGTACCCTGCTGAAATCGCGTGTGGAACTTCCCGCACACCCCTGAAATACACGTACCCTGCTGAAATCGCGTGTGGAACTTCCCGCGCACCCCTGAAATACACGTACCCTGCTTGCACGGGGCCAGTCGCGTGTGTAACTTCCCGCGCACCCCTGAAATACACGTACCCTGATGGATTCGTGTGTGGAACTTCCCGCGCACCCATGTAATACACGTACCCTGCTCGCACTGGCCCATTCGCATGTGGAACTTCCCGCGCACCCCTGAAATGCACGCACCCTGCAGGAATCGCATGTGGAACTTCCCGCGCACCCCTGAAATGCACGTACCCTGCAGAAATCGCGTGTGGAACTTCCCGCGCACCCCTGAAATACACGTACCCTGCTGAAATTGTGTGTGGAACTTCCCGCGCACCCCTGAAATACACGTACCCTGCTGAAATCGCGTGTGGAACTTCCCGCGCACCCCTGAAATACACGTACCCTGCTTGCACGGGGCCAGTCGCGTGTGGAACTTCCCGCGCACCCCTGCAATACACGTTCCCCACTTGGCGTTTGCTGTTTGCCAGCCCGGTGAACTGGTCCAGGGTTAGCGCAGCCCTTTGCGATGATTTAGCGATTTTGATGGCTTTTCCTTGCGCGAGGGCGTTCTTGGGGGCGTTACTGGCGCTGATGCAGGGTCGCTGCGATTGTCTGCGCCATGGCTGGTTTGGAAGCCTGAAATCCATGAATACGCTGTGCGCGGAAATCGGTTTTAGCGCACGTGCCTGGCGTAGTCAATCGCACGCGGACACTCTGCGCCAGCCGCTTGCGACACTTTTCTGCGAAATTCTATGAATTACCCTGCAAGTTTCTTGCTCATCTGCCATGACATCATTTGCAAAGCTATCTATCTCATTCTGTTAAATGCCGCAGCTGAACAGCCAATGCCATATTTTGGAAAAAATATGAAGTAGACTCTAGGTCATCTTCATATGTGTGTTGTTGGGACATCCGATGACAACGCATGATCACACTTCTTATTTTATGGTCAAGTTATGACAATTTGAAAACGCGTAGTTTTATAATATAAAAAAGATGCAAAAAAGAAAAGTGCATGACATAAAAAATCATACTAGAATGGAACAACTGATAACAATAAAAATGTGCCATTTTCAAAATTTTAATGTTAGTCATGTATATAGGTGGTGAAAAGAACAAAGATGAGAAAAGTCAGTCCAACGGATCATCAAAAGCACAAGAATAAACTTCAAGAATATCAGTTTAACGGTAGTGCTTGGGGATGCTTGGACATGCTGTCAGAAAGCGGTTTGTTCCCAGTCGATTGTTTACAGATGATTAGATTATAGAGTAAAAATTGACTTTATACCCTGTGCACGAAATGCATTCATGGGAAATGTGGTCATATCCCGGACTGGCCATCTTTTTTAAATTGTATTTCACAGTTCTGCATTTTAAATACCATATACAGAATATGATAGGACAAAGATGGCTGTGAATAGAGCACACTGTGGAATCCTTTTAAAGCTGTCAAATCAAAACGAACATACAATTCAGTGAAATCAAAAGTCACATGGCTGGATCAGGCTTGTGCAGTAAACAAATGGGGCACGTGCCAATCAGAAAATATCACCATACCCCTTCATTACTGCATCGTAGTGCAACATCCTGATAATTAAAATCAGCAAGTGCTCTTGTTCATGGTCGTCTCGTGATGGAGACAGGCAGCCTTTAGGTAGGGACAGGGTGTTCATTTTTCTCAGATTTCTGTATACTGAGTGTCTCGATTTGACCAGCAAGACATACCATGTCTGTGGGGCAGAAATGTGAATGCCATTGAGGCTTTATCACTTTGAGGAGTTAATTGACTGCGAACGCAGACAGTTGTGGGATCTTCTCAGACTTGTAGCACACCACAGAAAAAACATCATGCTGAATTCTATTAGTTAATGCTATTGATTGTTGATTGTGGTGTCTATTGATGATGTGAGTTGACCTTTAGCTTCAACCAGGATGATCTGTGCCCATGTGTTTGTGTATTAACACCATCTGTAATTGACTAGCAAGAGGCATCATGTTTGCAGTGGCAGATATTTGCGTACCATTGAAGCTTGTATCCCTTTGATTAAGTGTGTAAATAGGAAGTATGAGGCATATCTTGAGACATATACACGTCCTGGTGGAATATCCTGCAGTACCGATTGAGCTACTACTATTTATTATCATTTACAGTGATCTCTAGGTGAGTGTTGTGACATTTAGCTGGAAGCAGGATTTTATGCTGACAAATGTATGTGTATTATAACCGTCTGCATTTGACGAGCAAGAGACAACCTGTTTGCATGGGAGATATTTGCATGTCACTGAGCCTTGTATCCCTTTGTCAAATACGTTTTAGGTTTCAACATCGAATGTTAGTCCATAATCTAAGACTTGAATGAAACAACCATGGTGAGACATCCTGCTTAATTAAGATGTACTATTGTGTAGAGTTGTATACTGACCAAGTTATCAAAATGTATGCAGAGGCGGGATGTGCAATGAGTTACTTTTTGCATCTATTGACCTTCTGCCTAGGCACACCTTAAGACGCCATTTGTAAAGCTGTATAGGATTGTGATGTGCACATCGTGAAGTGGCACAGAAGAAGATATACCTTTGATAAGAAAGCAGAATGAAGAGCATACTGGACATTAGTGATTACATTTCAAGATCAGGCTAAGATGATGCATTAATTATCATGCGCTATTTACAAACAGATTCCCTAAATCAAATGCAACGTCTTTGAAATTGTCAATTTAAAGTGATAAAAGTAGAAACAAAGCATGCACCACATGGTAAAAGAGTATTATATTTTAAGTAATCTCCGCCTGGCAGTTAATCTTCTTAGTACAAACACTGGAGAATGCAATAGCTTGATGGTAACATTTAGTGAATTGACAGGGGCTTCAGCAACTGGATAACTGTGTTATTTGTACTATCAATGAAAGAGCAAACAATTCTACTTCTGGACGTTGCACGATTAAAAATGCCACGATTATCAATTTGAAATTCCATTAGCATATTCCAGTGTATTGCTGCAAAACGTTTAGATGATGCTCCAAGGTCATGCTCAATGAGATTTTGCAACACAGCCAACATAGTTTATATTAAACATCATGACATTTTAGGCTACAAAACGTCTCTTATCTACATCCATTACTTTGCATTACATCTCAGTGTATATTTCAAAGGCACTTTCTTTTTGTTATGAGGATTATGGCACCTATGTCCTAAGAAATTACTGTACTCCTCATATAATCAATTTAAAGTACTTGTTTTGTATGTATTTTCGACACTTTCTCACAAAAAAAACACCCCCACCTCCCCGTCACACATTACTCACAGAGCAGGATGCCAGTGAAAACATTGTTGTGATAAAAGGGTGTAGGGATAGCTATTCGTTTTGCTATGATGTGATATGATCTATGATCAGACTAACATCTTGTTTAAGCCAACAAAACACAGGGTATTGGATGTAGACTGCTACAGAGAGGAAAATATGTTTGTCAAATGTGTCAGAACCATATATAAACTTTAAAGGTATGTTTGGAGCAATTTTGAAAAAAGGCAGAATATGTGACGTATGAAAACCAAACATCAGCCATACAGAGTGTCTTTTCTCTGTTAGTGTGCAGAATACATGCTAGTTTCACACAATATTGTCAATTTCCTGTTGGAGCCAAAGGTTGACCTGCATGCAGCATCATGAGATTGTTCATTATTAATTGGTTGCTTTGGACATTTTCATGTTTCAGTCACATTTCGAAAAATAAAGGACACCTCAAAAAATAGTAATGATGCACATACAATATATTAAATACTTTAACATTCATGTCTCTGGTGTTTTAAAAGAAATTATTAAAAACATATACATTTAATGCTTCTTCAATGTCTTAAATGCTCCTAAAGTTAACGCAGTGACCTGTCAAACCTATCTGACAATTCCTCATCGATGACCTATATGATGCCCGTTGGTATAAATCAAAGCACTTTGGTTCAAGTTGTCCGTGAATCCATCATGTATATGCTTGATAGTCCAGAAGGCGATACCATAATTTGATGGATTATGAATAGTTCATTAGAAAAAAGAGATGTACATCATACACTGCTTGAAACACATAATTAAAATGTATCGTCATGGGGCATTTAGAGTATACATGACATGTGAGCATGTCTAGACAGCACAGATGTAGACTAAAGGCAATTCAAAGTACTGGCAGCAGGTCATTAGAGGCACTTCGGACAACATGACCTTGAATATAGTTATAGGGGAAACATTTTTAACATTGGTGTTGCCTATTGTTGATTATCCATTCCCTTTGACCACAGCTGATGTTACATTTTTAATTTAATTCACATTAATCAAATATATTATACTTCAGCAACATTTTCACAGTCTGGAAAAATAATGATTTGACATTGAAGTGTCAGACACCATTGCAGTAATTGCAAACACATTAAGTTGTAACAATAACACACGCTTTCTTTCCCATGAAATAACACATTAAGGAAACCTTTTTAGAAACATACATGCTAGAGACAGAAATATTCATATTACAGGAATGCAATGAATTGGTGTCTGGGTAAAGAAACCTCAACTACTAGTGCCATCGGATGGAAAATAATGTATCTAGCCGGGCAGGATTAAGGTACAGTAATGTTTGTAACAGTAGTCTTAGGAAAATCATTGTGATAACTGGATGCCATACTTACTCATTAAAGGACAAATGCAGAAAATGAAGTGCCATGAAGTTCTTGCACCAGGGCCATCAGCATTCACAGACATTCATAGGTAAGACGAGCTGCACTAAAGGGTCTTTGCAGAGCTATGCACTGTGGAGGAATATCATCTTCCAATAGATAGGCTCTACATGTGAATTCTCATGTTACCTCATATTGTTTAGTAATGTGGGCATCCGTTCATAGGGATGGCATTGCTACCAAGTAGAGACATCTTCAATTCAGCTTGTTCCAGGATACAGTGAATCATCCTTGGTGTTACTGCCTTATTGCCTTCCTCTGGTTGTCCTTGCCTTTGCCTTGCTTACATTTTGTCATCTGTGAATTCAGGTTCAAACATGAAGCCTGTTGGGAAGGAGGCAGCTCCGTCCCACCCCCTAGGTGCTTTAGAGTGAGGTGAGATGCATTCAAAGCACTATGACGGGCCAGTGGGGAGGAGGGATGAAGAGAGAGACACCTCCCAGTTAAGCAGGACCCTACTCCAATGTAACCAAATGTAGTCTATCCTTATAGTACAGCATAAGGCGCAAAGAGTGTTACTATTTTGTGTTGATATTAGTAATCATATGTAGAAGGGAAGGATGCGCAGTAAATGTGGAATTGCAAGCATTAGGCCTGAAATCACGAGTCAAGAGACATCCCCAGCCATGCCCCAGCTCCCTTGAGGACAGCCGACACCCCAACCACCACAATGCCTATTCATTGTTCTAATAGGGTTGTAAAGATGTTCGAGAGGAATGTGCCCAACAAGGCTGCGATCATAGACCAGCGCCTCGTGGGCATGTTATCACACATTGGCCATCCCGGGCGACCACGAGTTATAGCCCATATAACTGACTAAAACTTAAGACCTTTAAATTCCATGGTGCCCTTTGACCACAAATCCAAAAGAAAACGGACAGGGCGCATCATTGAAGCAACAATTATGTGATTTGTATTGTGAGGTGCTGGGAGGGATATCGTGTCCGTCTTAATGCCTGTCAAGTGCACAGTATGAGTGATAAAACAAGTTGTATAGTAGGAGTATGATTAATTTGTTTTCTGACCTTCAAGGTGAGAAGATGAGCACCACAGTACCCACATTAAGGAATATGGACAGACTGGGCTGGGACCAATAGACTTGCATACCTTATGGATAACGGTGGAACATGCATAGAGTCCATCCAATTAGCCTTGCAGGTGTTTACTGAATGTTGTTGTGTCATCTCGGCACTGTGCACCTGGCCACCCTCTCTTCTTTGGGCCCAGGTACTTGCACACCCTGCCTCTTTGCTGCACTGCCTCTGGGCCACCCCTTGCACTGGGGTCTGTAACTGTACCCATACAGTCCCCCACCCACTTTTCTTCTTCTGCACTTATCAAATACACCCTAACCGACTAACATAGCACTATTCCACTTGCTGGCTGCACTACCACTGCTTATTTATTTATTTGTTTATTTATTTGTTTATTTATTTATTTTTACGTATTACTATTTATTCCCTCCTCTGCTCCGCGCTTTTCCACTTTTCCCCTCTTCCATGCACTTTCCGCCTTTACCCTTTTCCATGCACTTGCACGCTCTTTATGTCACTGAGCCTAGTAAGATTGTTGTTTTTGTTCTCTCCCCTGTTCCCCTGCCTTTGCCTGGTCACGCTCTGAAACACTTGTGTATGAACCTGATATAAATAAAATATCATTTCATTATGACGCTGTGTACCTTTAAACGTTTCTGTTTGTACCTCTCTTTGGCAAAACTTTCTTAGCAGCAGAGTTCTTTGCTGTTGCTCTCATCTATATCTGCTATTAAAACTTGTTATCCTTACACAATCGACTTTGGCCATTCTTCCCTAGCGGGTTGCATTCTCTCTGGTATAAGCGTTCAGGGACTTGCCTTCAATTGGTGACCCCAATGTGATCCCAGCACCCCCCTGTACCTGCGGAGGCTTCCAGGCTGCTCCTCCAGCAGGAGTAGCACCCACCTACAGCGACTGGTCAAATACATTTTTGAGTGGTTTAGCAGGAGTCATTTTAAGAGAAGTCCTCTATGTTCTTTGAAGCGGGGCATGGCTCCAAGGAGAGTGCATGCCAGTTTTGGATCTCTGTGAGCACGCCCATGTCGAGTAGACTCTTGTAAGTGATAACAAATAGGGGACAGATGCATTGGGAAGTGTGAGATGTGTGAGCACGTGGAGAGTGAGCTCATTGATGTGACATGGGAATGAGCTGTGTAATTCGTTGTTAAAATGTGTACTATGAAGAGTGTTTTGGTAAGGTATTATAAGGTATGGCAAAGGTAAGGCAAAGGTAAGGCAGGGAGCCGCTCCTGGGAAAGGGAGGGAAGGTGGGACCACAAGGCAGTATAAAATAATAAGTTTGCATTTATATAGCGGTACAAACCATCAGGCATCTGAGAGCTGTTTATTAATACCCACGGTGTGTGGTGCTCATTTATTGACCTCGGAAGGATGAAAGGCGGAGTTTGGCCTTGCCGGAATTCAAACCTGCATCGACAGACTCTGCACACATGTCAAAGCGAGCACTCTACTCACTGTGCTATCTGACCAGCTATATTATTTAAAGAAGGAGTATAAGAATAAAATTAGTGGTTTTATAATAGGCCTGGAATAAGCAGTGGTTGTTATGTTAGGTGGTTATTTCATTGGCCCTCATTACAACACCGGCGCTATTAGTCCGCCATGGTGCAATGGGGAATTACCAGCCCATTCTAAGGTTGGCGGGCGGTAATTCCCCATGCACCATTGGCGCTTCCCCATTCCCATTTTTGCCCCATAGGGCTCAATGGGAACGGGGAAGACGGTAATTACGGTACCGCAAATTGCGGTACCGTAATTACCTTCAAGGTCCCTTTGCGGGTCCCTACTTTAACAGCTGGTCCAGTCCAACCGTTAAGGTAGTGGAAGCCGCAAAGGGACCTCGTAATTAGACACTAAGGGGTTAACGCGCCGCAGCCTTTTACGGCACAGTAAACCCCTTAGCGCCAGGGTCGTAATGAGGCCCATTGCATTATATTTGTGTGTTATTGAATAAGGAGCAGGACATAGAAGTGGCGCTAAGTGTGTGCATCGCAGTGTGATGTGGTGTTGGATGGTTTCATGGTGTGGCGTATGTGTGCAAGCAAGGGGGATAGAAAAGGGTGTGCGTTGAGTTTCTTTGTTTTTGTTGTCACAAGAAAGCAGCAGCATGCACAATGCATTAGGTGGACTTTGCAGGGCGAGTAAACGATAGATATCACTAGCATGGGGGTGAAACACTGATAGAACATATGTATAAGGCCCTGCCACTGTATCGTGACAGTGTGGAAAAATATCATAAACAGTGGATTGCAGAGACAGGAGGAGGGAGATTCCCTTCCCATGGCCAGGGCAGGGCTCACACAACAAGGTAGCAAAATATTAGAGGAAGCAGCTACAGAAGAGAAAACAAATTCTAGATCTTTAGTGTACATTTGAAGATGCAGAAGATCAAGGGAACAGAGTAGAGGAGCAGAGACAGAAGAAGCGGAAGTGCAGAATGGGAATGGTAAAAGGAGAGGGCGGGGCACCAGTGGAGTGTGGGGGGTATATTCTTTGGATTATATATCCCTTGATAGCATATTCCCCTGAAGAGTGCACCAATCCAAGTTATGTACCCATTGTGATATGGACCCCTTGTGCTGTGGTGTGGTCACCTGCAGCACCAGTAACATCACAGGCTACTGCTTCCCCAGCTACATATACTCACCTGCCTGAAATATCGTCATCGACGGGTTACAGGTCAAGGGAGTTCGAGGATAGGTTAACAGGATTGCTAACAGAATTAAGAAGGATACAGACTTCCCCAAGAATGGTAAGGGATATAGGGGAGAATGGAAATTAGGGGAAGTGCTGTTTAGGATGGATATTGAAGGAATAAGACGTGTAGGTGTTGAGAAAGAAAGAAGCCTGGGTGCCCGGATAATCCTGGGAGAGGAGAATAAGGTGTTGGCAGAGAATGTGGAGGAAGAGGACAATGACACATTTGCTGAGGCTCAGAGCAAAGGAGAAAGGTTGAAGAGGAGAAGAAGGGTGTGGGAAGTAGGGTGAAGATGCAGATGTCCCTCATACATAAGGCGGCAGGGAGGACACAGTATGTGTCCTGGGCCCAAATGGATAAGAATAATTTAATTAAGGCACTCCCACAGTTCACAGCATGGGTGAGCAAGTGGGTGTATGAATTCAAAAAGCAAACATCAAGGGTGCTCCTGGAGATAGGGGATCTTAAGAGCTTGCTGGTTGCTGTAATTGGGGTCCAGGCTGGCGACTTGTGGGTTAAGGCCTGATACCCGGGAGTAAGCCTGGTGGACGATGCGCATGATGGATCATCATTTATTGGATAGAGAGCACTGGTATGGGACTCACTACGAAAGGCCTTCCCAGATACCCCTAATTTACAGTCCTTGATGCAGTATACTATGGGTTATGATAAGGACCCAGCTAGATTTATACTCAAAAAGAAAGAGAAGTGGCGAACTGAAACAAGTGGGTCATAGGACAAATCAATACCATTTTTCTATATTATTGTAAAGAGGGGCTTGCTGAAGTAAGTGTAGAAGGCATTGGATACGATTGTGGGCATTGAGGTGAACGGGTGGCTGGAAATAAAGAGTATAAAAGTGCATCATTGTAAATGGATTAAGGAGTGGTAGAGGGAAACAGTCTATAGGCATTAGGGAGAAGAAACACATTTGTTGGAGAACAAATTGGCAAAGGTTGCAATCCAGGTGCAGCACTCTGGGATGAAGGAGAACAAGGACAGTGGGGCGTGGGGCAACAGTACCCCGGCCCACAGTGGCAGCAAGGAGGGTTGCAGCAGGGGAGTGGGGGATTTCGAGGAGCAAATGGAGGGGGTTTGGACCCAGAGGGGTGGGTTTGGACTGTCTCAATGCTGCAATTGTTTAAGGTGGAGGCATTTCCTGAGGGAATGCAGCAGTAGATCTGCAGTGGGGTACACTTATGGGCCGCAGCACTAGGTCCAAAGGCCCCAAGGGACTCAAGAACTAGGGTATCCACAAGGACATCAAGGGTATCCCCAGGGGCAACACCAAACATATAATCAGCAGCCTCGAGCATCAGACATGTAAGTGCAGCATCTGCCACAGCAGCAGCAGGCCGGTGCTGCACTGGTGAGCAGGGTACCACGTGGGGATATCGCTCCGTTTAGAGGAGCAGCAGTGGTAGGAGGTAACCCCTTTTTGTTTCCTGGAACGAACACATACCCTAATTAGGATAGCCCACAGAGAGCACTACTGTGTCCGGTCTTGTCGACAACAATCCACCCTGAAGAGGAACCTTTGGTGGGGACAGAGATAGGAAAAAAAACAGTTCATATTCATGGTGGACTCTGGATTAACTAAATCATGTATCATGGAAGAAACCTTTCCACCATCAAGAAAATACCTTGACACACAGGGATTCCAAGGATCAATACACAGAGGAACTGAATGTAAAGGTGGGAGGGAAGGGTACCCTTACTGTATTCTGAAAGTTCCCCAGTTAATTTGCCGGGTAGGAACCTGCTCAGCAAGTTAAACATGACTATAACATTTACAGGTCATGTTATAGTCTGCTCCACGCCTGGGATTTGCGCTGTAAGGGCAATGTTGATAATACATACAATTGCAAGGGAGGTGGTGGTCCACAGGATTCCGGTAGACCTGGACATGTTTATGAATGGGCTTATAGTGCTTGTGAAGGTGGTGCCCCAGGCTGCCAAACAGTGTTGGCGAGTGCCTACTGATTTTATCTTCCATCCAGCAGTGTCACCTGAAGTGGTGGCGGGGAACGATATTGTCCCTGGATTTGCAGGGATTGTTGATTTCAGACAAAAGGGTTTTGTTGTGAATGGACAGGCATGGGTGTGAGTGGCGCAAAGTGCTCTGTGTAGATCCAACAGTACAGCCAAGGAAATGACGGATGGCAAATTGTTTGAAGATAATGACAAAGAGGGGGACATAATCCTAGAGATCTGTATCCCCTGTGACTTAATGATACAGTACTGAAGAGTGCATTCCCTTGATGGCAGTAATAACTCCACCTCCACTTTTTGACAAGGACTTATAACATGTGCCTTTGCAGTTGTGGACTACAAATTCACATGATGTAGGATTACTGAAAGACATGACCCCTGTGTGTATAACACTGAAGCCAGGTGCGGTGCTGCCCAGGGTAGGTCAATATCCATTATCGAGTGAGGCGGATGAGGGTATTAGAAAGACAATACATGCCTTACTGAACCAGGGGATATGATGTGATAGGTTATTTATAACACACTTAATACCTAGAGGTTTCTAAGCACAGACCCAAACATTGAACCTGTGTTGCTCCATTTCGTCTTGCTTCCAAGGCGAGCACGTTACCCCTGAGCTATCCTCCCGATATCATTGTGATATCTATGTCCCCATGTAATATACCAATATACCCTGTCAAAAAATCAACTGGAGGCAATTGGAGAATTATTCAGGAGTCATGCCCCCTAAATGATGTGGTACAGAAAGATTATCCAGTTGTTATGAATCCTATGATGATTTTCTGTAGTATACCCAAAGAGAACACAACATTAGCTCAGATCATTGCAGCTGTCCATGGCCTGGCTGTTCACATGAAGAAGGAGGGAGGAATACAGTACAGTGATTGATTTACTACAGTATTTAGCTGGGTTCCGTTGTGGCTCAGAGCGATCATGAAGATGCTAATGCCCATAATTGTGTTCATCCTTGTTATTTTCTGCACCTGTCAGCTGGCCCTTTGAGGTTGGGCCAATGTGGAACCTGATAGCACACAAATGATGGTATCAATTGGAGCTCCTAAAGCACCTCCCAAAACAGAAATTATTGAAGTACAAACTGATGTCCCGCAGGGTAGCACAAGGTATAAAAATCTCCCCATCCAGTATGGAGATGAAGTTGATCGTCTATACCACATTATCCTTTTTCCACCCCCTGCCCCCGGGCCTCTTGTGAGTCTACTTGCTTTTTTTTGTAATATTGTGCGGTTCGCGCTCCGAGCGCCTTGTTGTGCCTGCTCCCCCCTCCCACTTCCTGGTCCTCTTCTCCCTTCCCGCCTCCATGCCCGCCCACCCCCCCCTTCTGATTGGTTGCCTGACTAGTTCCTTCTGGACTACTCGACGGCTGCTCCCCCGCTCGCTTCTTTGTACGGCGGAGCGGAAGAGAGCAGTCTCCGGTAGCCCCGTGGGACTGCAGGCTAAGGCAAGTCCTGCCAGGCCCTCCGGGCCTCTTGTGAGTCTACTTGCTTTTTTTTGTAATATTGTGCGGTTCGCGCCCTGAGCACGTTATTGTGCCTGCTCCCCTCTTCCACTTCCTGGTCCTCTTCTCCTTTCCCGCCTCCCTGCCCGCCCACCCCCCCCCTCTGATTGGTTGCCTGACTAGTCCCTTCTGGACTACTCGATGGCTGCTCCCCCCGCTCTCTTCTTTGTACGGTGTTAAGATGGATTTCTGAACTCTGTCCTGGAGGGGCAGAGGTTCAGAAGGCCAGCCTAGTTTCTTGGAAGAGGGTAACCTCTGGACAAGCCAGACCAATCAGGATATTGATCGCGGCTGTCAAGACTAGGTCTCAAGAGGGGTGAGGGTGACTTAAAACCCGAAATGTGCACACAAAGCAAGGACACTTACAAATTACTCCAAGCAGGTGTTATATTAAAAATATAGACACATTTATTACAAGGCCTTTGTAACATTGACCGTAGCGAGAAATCACAATAAAACTTAAGTAAACTAACACATACTAATAAAATCCAATACATATACAAATACAAACGAGTCTAACGAGTTAGACGCACAAAATGTGTAGACCACCTAGATGTGGAGGAAAACAGGCAGTGCGAATAATAATTAGACCCATTCCGCCTTCAGAGGCACCTAACTAAAAGGAAGTCCGAGCCCTACGAAGAGTGGAGCCTTGTGCTCAAAAGTACCTGCACACATGGGTGCCAACGGGCAAAAGGGGAGCCTCCTCGGGGGAATCAGGCAGTTCAGTTCGGTCAACAAATGAAGATGAACAGAGCTCCGCGACTCAAACGCAGCCTCCACTGGGGGCAGAAGCAGAGCGCGAGTACGGAAAGGCGTGCTGTTAGACACAGCAGGGAAAAGCTATGTGCTACTGCAGGAGGGCGACCAGTTCCTAGCGATGCTACTCACCGGCACCGGCAAACTCAGGCTTCTCCGCGTCAGTTTCAGTGCTGGCAGGTTCAGATACGAGCACGGGACGTCTCAGCGTCGTGTAGATTCCGCAGCAGCAGAAGTGAGATTTGAGGATGTCCAAAAGCAGTGAATCCGCACAGTTTGTTACCACAGCAGGGCAACGGAGTGGCCGTGTGTATTTCAGCCCAATGTACACTACCCACTTCTGACCTGGGAATGCCAAGTGCACGAATCGTGTGAGAGTGACAAGGACTCGTAATACAACACAACCTGACGGCGGTTACAGAGCAAGACTCCTGGGTAGGCTGGTCATTCCACTGGATGGCCCAGAGACACTACCGAAGGCTTACGTGCAGGAGAGGGTAAATATGCCGAGAATAGTTGTTCCCACTATTCCAAAGGGTCAAAGTACCAGTACAGGCCTTCTCGTTCGATCAGAGGTAGACAGGGTTTCACCAAGCCACAGCAGTGCAGAGGAGCAGTCCTTCAGCGGGTCACCAGCGATTCCTTGGTTCAGCCTCGTAGTTGCAGGATACTTGGCTCCTGTATTCCTTCGTTCGTGAGAACTCAGGAGATCGACATGGTAGTGGTGTTTCCAGCCCCCTCTTATCCACGGTTCCCTTCGCGCCAAAACAGAGGGGACCCAATGGGAGATCTGCTCACAAAACACTCACAACATACGTGGACCTATCACGGACCACGGTGGTCCCAGGCATTCATGACACACTAGACTCTCTGGCACCCAGGATGTGTATTGGGACCAGACATCCCAGCCCACATCCTGGAGGTACCCACAAGGCCTGTAGAAGCCCGTGAAAGCATCTTTGTTTCGCGGGAAAGTACATGCCCAAATAAGGAAGGCCCCGGGTCGGCTCGACCTGGGGAAGGTGAAGGGGGCAAGACGGTCAGCGCACAGGACAAAGAGCCTCGTGGTCTGGCCATTTTGGGAGCCAGGCCACCATTTTTGGCTAAGCGCGAGAAACGCGCTTAAACAGCCAAAAGGAGCTCAAAACACAAAGAAACGATCGCTGCCACCAGTCCCATCCATGATTCACTTGCACCGTTCGTTAACAATCCAAAGAGAGCATCTAGGGCCTGTAGAAGACTAGAGACCCAAGAGAGCAGTAATTTAGCTTACAGTGCCCTCTTGTGCCATGTTGCGCGAAAGCTGCAACATGATAAAAGAACTACGGAAAACGTTTCCCGGTACTGACTGTCTTAAGGGCATGTCAGTTTCCCCGTAAGAATGGAGCGAAAGCCCAGAGGAGTGCAGCAGAAGGCTGCGCTTCTCTGGCAAAGTCTAGATCATGGTGAAAACAACAGCAAAAAGTTTAGGGGTTGCCACATGGAAGGAAAATTACCCACAATTAAGAAATCTTTCCTAACACTCGCCCCTCCCAGACTATGGACAGGGGGAACTAATCCACCCCTGGATGAGTCTCTTGTTCAGGTCGGTTAAAAATTCTGGACAACCCATCAGCATTGCTATGTTGGACACCTGGCCTATGCTCAATAGTGAAGTCAAAGCCTTGTAGACTTATGGACCACCTAAGCAACTTTGGATTCTCTCCCTTCATGTTCATTAGCCACTTTAAGGGCTTATGGTCAGTTTGCACAGTGAAGTGGGTCCCATAGAGGTAGGGCCTCAGCGTCTGTAGGGCCCACACAACAGAGAAACATTCTTTCTCCACTGTGGACCATCTGAGCTCTCTGTCCTTAAGCTGGCGACTAATTAAACCAATAGGGTGTTCCTTACCCTTCTCATCTACTTGCGATAGTACAGCTCCTATCCCAGTGTCAGAGGCGTCTGTCTGCACAATAAAAGGTCTTTGATAATCAGGGGCCCTGAGGACAGGGGCCTGGCACAATGATTCTTTTAAGCCGTTGAAGGCCTTCTCACACTCGTCGGGTCAAGTTACCTTCTTGGGTTTCTTCGGAGTGGTGAGGGCAGTCAGAGGGGCAGCTATGGTGCCATAGTCTGCCATGAAGTTGCGGTAATACCCTGTGAGTCCTAAGACGGCTCTCACTTGGGTCTGTGTAGTGGGGGTAGGCCAGTTTTGAACTGCTTGTACTTTACTGGAAGAGTCTGTATCCTCCCTCCACCTACTTCATGTCCAAGGTAAACCACTGAGCCTTGTCCAATCTGGCATTTACTAGCCTTTATGGTCAAGTGTGCTTTCTGAAGAGCCTGGAGCACAATCCCGAGGTGTTTCACATGGTCTTCCCAGGTGGCACTGAAAACTGCTATATCATCCAGATATGCAAGGCAGAATTCGTCCAACCCATTCAACACATTATTCACAAGCCTCTGGAAAGTGACAGGTGCATTCTTCAACCCGAACAGCATTACCCTGAATTGGTAAAGTCCGTCTGGAGTAGAAAACGCTGTCTTCTCCTTGGCATGTTCTGCTAAAGCTATTTGCCAATAGCCAGCAGTGAGGTCAAACGTGCTGAGGTACTTGGAGGCACCCAAAGTATCCACCAGCTCATCTGTTCGAGGCAAGCGGTGTGCATCTGTCTTGGTGACAGCATTCAGAGCCTTGTAATCCACGCAGAACCTCAGTTCAGAAGTGCCTGCCTTTGGAACCAAAACCACAGGGCTGGACCAAGGAGTACTAGAGGGTTCAATCACCCCAAGGTCTAACATTTTGTTGACCTCGGTCTTAATGTAAGACCATACTTTGTCTGACATCCTGTATCCCCTACTTTTGGTAGGTACACTGTCTCCTGTGTCTATGTTATGTTTGCCCCATGGTGTCAAACCAGGCAACTGTGAAAACAGGGGAGAAAACTGCCAAAGCAAACTCAAACGAGCTATCTGAAGGACCGCTTTGGAACAGGTCGGGGAGAGGTTCTGACTCCTCTTCCTCAACATCTGAAGCCAGTAGCAGTGCAGCGATTTCGACTCTTGGGACGAAAGCCTTCAGCCTATTTACGTGGAACACTTTTGGAGCCTGTCCAGGCCTTCCAAGGTCCACTAAATAGATAACCTCACCCAGGGGCTCCACCACTATGTAAGGGCCTGACCATTTGTCCTGTAAAGCTCGAGGCCTTATGGGATTCATGATCAGGACTTGCTGACCAGGTGTAAAGTTGATGAGGGAAGCTTTCTGGTCGTACCAATGTTTCACCAGCGCTTGTCCTGCCTTCAATTTATCACTAGCCAAACCCATCAGAAGTACCATCCGTTTTCTGAGCCCCAGCACATAATCTACTAACAGGGTAATTCATAGAAATTCGCACAAAAGTGTCGCAAGCAGCTGGCGCAGAGTGTCCGCGTGCGATTGTCTGCTCCAGCCGCGTGCACGAAAATCGATTTCCGCGCACAGCGCATTCATGGATTTTCGCATCCAAAACCAGCCGTGGCGCAGCGTGGCGCAGCGACCCTGCAGCAGTGCCAGTTACGCCCCCAAGAACGCCCTCGCGCAAGGAAAAGCCTTCAAAATCGCCAAATAATCGCAAAGGGCTGCGCTAACCCTGGACCAGTTCAGGGCTGGCAAACAGCAAACGCCAAGCAGGGAACGTGTATTTCAGTGGTTCGCGGGAAGTTCCACACGCGATTGTCCTGTGTACCTGTGCATCAGGGGTGCGCGGGAAGTTCCGCACCAAAATCAGCAGGGTACGTGTATTTCAGGGGTGCGCTGGAAGTTCCACACGCGATTGGGCCCGTGCGAGCAGGGTACGTGTATTGCAGGGGTGCGCGGGAAGTTCCACACGTGATTTCATCAGGGTACGTGTATTTCAGGGGTGCGCGGGAAGTTCCACACGCGATTGGGCCAGTGCGAGCATGGTACGTGTATTTCAGGGGTGCGCGGGAAGTTCCACACGCGATTGGCCCCGTGCGAGCAGGGTACGTGTATTTCAGGGGTGCGCGGGAAGTTCCACACGCGATTGGCCCAGTGCGAGCAGGGTACGTGTATTCCAGGGGTGCGCGGGAAGTTCCACACGCGATTGGCCCCGTGCGAGCAGGGTATGTGTATTCCAGGGATGCGCGGGAAGTACCACACGCGATTTCAGCAGGGTATGTGAATTCCAGGGGTTCTGGGGAGTACTACACGTGAATTGGCCGTGTGGGTCCTCCCAGGTGTACGCTCGACAACCTCCACGGCCCCTGCAGGCAGCCCACACCACGGGGGACTACCCTGCACCCCTGCTCATGTCCCGCAGGCAGCCCATCCACCATGGGCATGCCCCGCAGCCAACCCACATGTCACCTTGCACTACTGATCAACAATGCATGTCTCCCACCACCCCCACCCCCCAGCAGTGCAGGGGCAGCCTCCACCAGGCCCCCACTCATGTCTCCCACCACCCCCACCCCCCAGCCACCATGGGCATCCCCCACCAGGCCCCCACTCATGTCTCCCACCACCCCCACCCCCCCAGCAGTGTGGGGCACCCTCCACCATGCCCCCACTCATGTCTCCCACCACCCCCACCCCCCAACAGTGCAGGGGCAGCCTCCACCAGGCCCCCACTCATGTCTCCCAGCACCCCCACCCCCCCCAGCCACCATGGGTATCCCCCACCAGGCCCCCACTCATGTCTCTCACCCACCCCCACCCCCCAGCCACCATGGGCATCCCCCACCAGGCCCCCACTCATGTCTCCCACCACCCCCACCCCCCAGCCACCATGGGCACCCTCCACCAGGCCCCCACTCATGTCTCCCAGCACCCCACCCCCCAGCAGTGCAGGGGCAGCACCACCAGGCCCCCACTCATGTCCCCCTGCACCCCCACCCCCCAGCATCCAGGGGCACCCTCCACCAGGCCCGCACTCATGTCTCCCACCACCCCCACCCCCAGCAGTGTGGAGCACCCTCCACCAGGCCCCCACTCATGTCTCCCACCACCCCCACCCCCCAGCAGTGCAGGGGCAGCCTCCACCAGGCCCCCACCCATGTCTCCCACCACATCCACCCCCCAGCCACCATGGGCATCCCCCACCAGGCCCCCACTCATGTCTCCCACCCACCCCCACCCCCCAGCCACCATGGGCACCCTCCACCAGGCCTCCACTCATGTCTCCCACCCACCCCCACCCCCCAGCCACCGTGGGCATCCCCCACAGGCCCCCACTCATGTCTCCCACCCACCCCCACCCCCCAGCCACCATGGGCATCCCCCACCAGGCCCCCACTCATGTCTCCCACCACCACCACCCCCCAGCCACCATGGGCACCCTCCACCAGGCCCCCACTCATGTCTCCCAGCACCCCCACCCCCCAGCAGTGCAGGGGCAGCACCACCAGGCCCCCACTCATGTCCCCCTGCACCCCCACCCCCCAGCATCCAGGGGCACCCTCCACCAGGCCCCCACTCATGTCTCCCACCACCCCCACCCCCCAGCAGTGTGGGGCACCCTCCACCAGGCCCCCACTCATGGCCCCTATCACCCCCACCCCCCAGCATCCAGGGGCACCCCCCACCAGGCCCCCACTCATGTCTCCCACCCCCCAGCAGTGCAGGGGCAGCCTCCACCAGGCCCCCACTCATGTCTCCCAGAACCCCCACCCCCCAGCCACCATGGGCATCCCCCACCAGGCCCCCACTCATGTCACCCACCCACCCCCACCCCCAGCCACCATGGGCATCCCCCACCAGGCCCCCACTCATGTCTCCCACCACCCCAACCTCCCCAGCAGTGTGGGGCACCCTCCACCAGGCCCCCACTCATGTCCAACTCATGTCTCCCACCCACCCCCACCCCCAGCCACCATGGGCATCCCCCACCAGGCCCCCACTCATGTCTCCCACCACCCCCACCCCCCAGCAGTGTGGAGCACCCTCCACCAGGCCCCCACTCATGTCTCCCACCACCCCCACCCCCCAGCAGTGCAGGGGCAGCCTCCACCAGGCCCCCACCCATGTCTCCCACCACCCCCACCCCCAGCCACCATGGGCATCCCCCACCAGGCCCCCACTCATGTCTCCCACCCACCCCCACCCCCCAGCCACCATGGGCACCCTCCACCAGGCCTCCACTCATGTCTCCCACCCACCCCCACCCCCCAGCCACCATGGGCATCCCCCACCAGGCCCCCACTCATGTCTCCCACCCACCCCCACCCCCCCAGCCACCATGGGCATCCCCCACCAGGCCCCCACTCATGTCTCCCACCACCCCCACCCCCCAGCCACCATGGGCATCCCCCACCAGGCCCCCACTCATGTCTCCCACCACCCCCACCCCCCAGCCACCATGGGCACCCTCCACCAGGCCCCCACTCATGTTTCCCAGCACCCCCACCCCCCAGCAGTGCAGGGTCAGCACCACCAGGCCCCCACTCATGTCCCCCTGCACCCCCACCACCCAGCAGTGTGGGGCACCCTCCACCAGGCCCCCACTCATGTCTCCCACCACCCCCACCCCCCAGCAGTGTGGAGCACCCTCCACTAGGCCCCCACTCATGTCTCCCACCACCCCCACCCCCCAGCAGTGCAGGGGCAGCCTCCACCAGGCCCCCACCCATGTCTCCCACCACCCCCACTCCCCAGCCACCATGGGCATCCCCCACCAGGCCCCCACTCATGTCTCCCACCCCCACCCCCCAGCCACCATGGGCACCCTCCACCAGGCCCCCACTCATGTCTCCCACCCACCCCCACCCCCAGCCACCATGGGCATCCCCCACCAGGCCCCCACTCATGTCTCCCACCCACCCCCACCCCCCAGGAACCATGGGCATCCCCCACCAGGCCCTCACTCATGTCTCACACCACCCCCACCCCCCAGCCACCATGGGCATCCCCCACCAGGCCCCCACTCATGTCTCCCACCACCCCCACCCCCCAGCCACCATGGGCACCCTCCACCAGGCCCCCACTCATGTTTCCCAGCACCCCCACCCCCCAGCAGTGCAGGGACAGCACCACCAGGCCCCCACTCATGTCCCCCTGCACCCCCACCCCCCAGCAGTGTGGGGCACCCTCCACCAGGCCCCCACTCATGTCTCCCACCACCCCCACCCCCCAGCAGTGTGGAGCACCCTCCACCAGGCCCCCACTCATGTCTCCCACCACCACCACCCCCCAGCAGTGCAGGGGCAGCCTCCACCAGGCCCCCACCCATGTCTCCCACCACCCCCACCCCCCAGCCACCATGGGCATCCCCCACCAGGCCCCCACTCATGTCTCCCACCACCCCCACCCCCCAGCCACCATGGGCATCCCCCACCAGGCCCCCACTCATGTCTCCCACCCACCCCCACCCCCCAGCCACCATGGCCATCCCCCACCAGGCCCCCACTCATGTCAACCACCCCCCCCACCCCCCAGCCACCATGGGCATCCCCCACCAGGCCCCCACTCATGTCTCCCACCACCCCCACCCCCCAGCCACCATGGGCACCCTCCACCAGGCCCCCACTCATGTCTCCCAGCAGCCCCACCCCCCAGCAGTGCAGGGGCAGCACCACCAGGCCCCCACTCATGTCTCCCACCACCCCCACCCCCCCAGCAGTGTGGGGCACCCTCCACCAGGCCCCCACTCATGTCCAACTCATGTCTGCCACCCACCCCCACCCCCCAGCCACCATGGGCATCCACCACCAGGCCGCCACTATGGTCTCCCACCACCCCCACCCCCCAGCCACCATGGGCACCCTCCACCAGGCCCCCACTCATGTCTCCCACCCACCCCCACCCCCCAGCCACCATGGGCATCCCCCACCAGGCCCCCACTCATGTCTCCCACCACCCCCACCCCCCAGCAGTGCAGGGGCAGCACCACCATGCCCCCACTCATGTCCCCCTGCACCCCCACCCCCCAACATCCAGGGGCACCCTCCACCAGGCCCCCACTCATGTCTCCCACCACCCCCACCCCCCAGCAGTGTGGAGCACCCGCCACCAGGCCCCCACTTATGTCTCCCACCACCCCCACCCCCCAGCAGTGCAGGGGCAGCCTCCACCAGGCCCCCACCCATGTCTCCCACCACCCCCACCCCCCAGCCACCATGGGCATCCCCCACCAGGCCCCCACTCATGTCTCCCACCACCCCCACCCCCCTGCCACCATGGGCACCCTCCACCAGGCCCCCACTCATGTCTCCCAGCACCCCCACCCCCCAGCAGTGCAGGGGCAGCACCACCAGGCCCCCACTCATGTCTCCCACCACCCCACCCCCCCAGCAGTGTGGGGCACCCTCCACCAGGCCCCCACTCATGTCCAACTCATGTCTCCCACCCACCCCCACCCCCCAGCCACCATGGGCATCCCCCACCAGGCCCCCACTCATGTCTCCCACCACCCCCACCCCCCAGCCACCATGGGCACCCTCCACCAGGCCCCCACTCATGTCTCCCACCCACCCCCCAGCCACCATGTGCATCCCCCACCAGGCCCCCACTCATGTCTCCCACCACCCCCACCCCCCAGCCACCATGGGCACCCTCCACCAGGCCCCCACTCATGTCTCCCAGCACCCCCACCCCCCAGCAGTGCAGGGGCAGCACCACCAGGCCCCCACTCATGTCCCCCTGCACCCCCACCCCCCAACATCCAGGGGCACCCTCCGCCAGGCCCCCACTCATGTCTCCCACCACCCCCACCCCCCAGCAGTGTGGAGCACCCTCCACCAGGCCCCTACTCATGTCTCCCACCACCCCCACCCCCCAGCAGTGCAGGGGCAGCCTCCACCAGGCCCCCACCCATGTCTCCCAACACCCCCACCCCCCAGCCACCATGGGCATCCCCCACCAGGCCCCCACTCATGTCTCCCACCACCCCCACCCCCCTGCCACCATGGGCAGCCTCCACCAGGTCCTCACAATCCCCAATCATGTGCGTTATGGTCAGCCTCCACAGCCAAAAAGCCCTACCAAGTAACCCATTCACCCACATGGAAATGGAAATTACATGTTACACCCCTAATGTACATGAAGCTAATGAACCCATGTCCGTCACACACAATGGTTGCAATTGAATGGGAAAACACCCAACATGACATGCATGAAACCAATGAGATGATACCACACAGTGAAGTATGAAAACAAAATTGTATTTAAAAAAAGAAAGAATGCTAAAGAAATGAAACAAACTACAATGGGAATGAAAAAAAGATAAGCTGCAGGTCCGTATTAAAAAATAAAAACACCAAATCCCTATCCAAAAGAATGTCGTCCAAAGTGAAATGAAAAAAAATATCTATCCAATTAAGAACTATGTAAAAAACTTCCAAGGGTCCATGAGCCCAACTGAACAAAGGAAACCTACAAAAAAACCTAACTAAAATGCAACTATATACAAAAAGTGGAGCAGTGTCCGTCGACTCCAAATCATAAGAACAAACAAAGGAAACCTAAAACTAAAGAACTATATACAAAGGCGGTGGGCAAGTCCAGCGGCTCACTCCGTGGTGTTCCGGGCCAGGGCATCATCGAACTCCTGTTCGATGTCCGGAGGCGGTCCAGTTCCATGGCCCCGAGGGTCCGCAGGGACGATGCTGTGTCCTCCTCCAACCCCCTGCGGATTGCCTCGAGGCACTCGGCCCGCCTCAGGGCCCTCCGCATGGAGTTCTCCGCCCTGACCATTGTGAGCCGCGCCTCTTCCGCCCGCCGC
The DNA here is from genome assembly GCF_040938575.1 of Ambystoma mexicanum. NCBI lineage: Eukaryota > Metazoa > Chordata > Amphibia > Caudata > Ambystomatidae > Ambystoma > Ambystoma mexicanum. Next base: position 802,044,259 of record NC_090928.1, read on the forward strand.
CGCTCCGCACCTATGGCGTGGCCCAACCGCTGCCACACGGAAGACACTCTCTGTCCTGGGTCCTCCTGCCCTCCGGCCGATGCCTGCCCCTCCGATGTCAAAGGCCCCGAGCCTTCATGGCTCCCACCATGTTGCTGCTGCTGCTCTGCCTCTGCCCGTGCACTGCCTCCTGCTGCCTGCACATCCTCCGCCGGCTGGGGTGCAGTTGTTGATGTGGCCACCCCTGCTGGACGTCCGACTCCCGACTGTGGCAGGGATGCCTCCTCCACCAGCCTGGCCGCACTGTCAGAGGCAGCTCCACAGGGCACCCAGGTGACTGATGGGTGGGAAGATGGCACAGAGGACGACTGGCGCGTAGGGGGTCCAGTTGAGGAGGGGGTTGGAGCAAGCCCCATCAGACAGAGGAATCCAGCCTGGGTGACCTGTCCCAGCAGGCTGACGTGGTCAACGAGCCATTCGAGATGACGTGCAGTCTCTCCATGAAAAGACTGCAGGCCACCTCGCATGGCCCGTTGACGCAACGCCGCAGCAGCCAGGACAGGCTCAACCCGGACCTGGATAGCCACGTCCCCAGGCAGAGGAAGGCCAGTTGACGTCAGCTCATCCCCTGCCTGAAAACGGGTCTGGACGTAGGCATCCCTGCTGGTGCAAGATGATGCAGGGACAGGATCGGGGACAGGATTGCACACAGGCACCTCTGCGGCGGGATGTGCTGCCTCCTGTCCCTGGTCCTGTACTGCACCACTAGCACCAGTGGGATCCCCACCTCCAGACCCCGTCTCTGGTGCTTGCACGGCCTCCTCCTCCACCAAACCCCCCACCAACCTGGATGACTCCGTGCCATCTTCCCCTGTTGGGCCCTGTGGGGTCCCAGCTGCCCCTTCTGCTGCCGAGGAGTCCAACTCCAACCTCCGCCTCTTGGACCTCCCCCCGGCAGCTGCGGCCTGGGACGCGGCACCGGACTCCTCACTCCCCGACGAGATGACAACACGGGGGGGGAGCTGGGCCTTAAGTCTCCGGCTGGCGGTGGGATCCCCGCCGCTGTGCTCCACAGCACCTTCTCCGCCCTCTTCATCAGTTGACGCTGCAGACAGGGAGAAACAAAACACAGGCATCAGGGCACTGTACAATGGACACATACACACATGACAGTTGCACATGAGTGGCATTGGCAAACCTCAGACATGTCATCACAATCCCCAACACACATGTCATTGCAACTCGCACACATGAGCCATACCACAGCCATATCGCAACTGCCACCACCATCCCTACACATACAACAGCATGAGCAGCCAAAGGTGAGCCAGACATCACATGCAACACAGGAAGTGCAGCACGCATGTACACACACCACCACACTTGCATGCATGTGTACACCTCTGACAAGTGTCGCACTGTTCAGACGGGCATCCATGTCACATCTGCCAATCAGGCTTCCACATACCGCTGTCACATGCATCCATGTTGCATCACTGTTGCACCCTTGTCAAATACACACACATGCACATGTACACAGTGCTCATACATGCAGCCGAAAACAACATACATGCGTGACATCACGGACATGTCTACTTACATACACATTCATCCAAACATGTGTGCCCACACAACTGCATTTGGCATGCAAGCCTACACACACAAGCACCATCCATGTCTCACACATTACAGCCCTCGCATGTGTCAGCCCCACGGCCCTGTACACCCCCACCCATACTCGACCCCATACAAACAGATGTGCAACCTGCACACTACCGAATAATCACCACACGCACTGCTCACAATCAGGATGCATGTACACTCACCGCTCGACTCCAGACGGGTCTGCTTCTCTAGGACCTGGACGTGGAGCGCTGGGGATATGCGTTCCAGGACCCTCATCTGTTCTTCCGACAAGTGGCCCCGGCGCCCCTTGGCATCCGCTGCCTTCAAGAGGCGCCGGGCCTTGTTCATGGTCCTGGACCTGAAGTCCTCCCAGCGCTTCCTGACATGTTGTAAGTCGCGGACTGCCACCCCCTCCGCGTTGATGGCAGTCACGATGTCAGTCCAGATCCGAGTCCGTCCTTCCTTGTCGGCGCGGGAACTTCCGAAGAGGGCATCATACTGCCCCAGGACTTGCTCCACCAGGACACCAACTTCGGTGGCACTGAAGCTGGTGCCCCTCTGCCTCTCTGGCCGGGGGTTGTCAGTGGTCACAGATGGTGTTTGCCCCGACATGACAACCCAAGAGGCAGGAGTGGGTGGGCAACTGGGTCCTGGGGCTGGGCTGTGGAGCGATGGAATCCCAGTCGGGAGTCTTCGGTTCCAGCAGGAGTGGTCACAGCAACAGCACCCCTGGCTGATGTGCAGGCAGCAAATGGCAGTGCACGTGGGCAGCAGGCAGTCAGGCAGCAGCAGATGGCAGGTGGGAGCGTGCTCGGGGCTCTGGGGGGCAGTAGTTCGGCCTTCTGGGCAGGAGCGTGGTCTTCCGTGTGCTTACGCGTGGCCAGCTTGATACGGAGTGATTTGGCACGTGAAAAATCCAACACGTCTGCGTGTAATTCGAGGAAAGGCCCTTAGCGCGTAAACGCGTCGCCAGCGTATGCGCGTCTATGAAGTCACGTGCACGTTGAATTGGGCAAACGTATGAAAATGTTGCGTGTGAAAAAAATGAAAGACACGTCCGAGTGTCAAAGCGTGTAATTGGTGGGAATGGGCCTAGCGCGTACACGCGGCAGTGACAAAGCGTGTAATTGGTGGAAATGGCCCTACACGCAGAAGTGACAAAGCGTGTAATTGGTGGAAATGGCCCTACACGCAGAAGTGACAAAGCGTGTAATTGGTGGAAATGGCCCTAGCGCGTACACGCCGCGTAAGTGACGCTGGACGTGTGGGCCTGTATAAAAGGTACGTGTAGAACACCATTTCCTTGTACGTGCTTTTCGTGGAGAGCGAGTGGGTGAATTCTGTACTTCTTGTCGTTTCACGCGCGATTTACTTCACAGCGTTTCAAGTTCGTATTCCCTGTTACCTCTGACAGCTTTTTCTCTTTTTTCTCTTTTACTGGTTTACCTGGGCCTGTTCCCTCAAACAGTGTTCCCTTCTACTGTTGTCCTGTCTCCTCAGACAGCGTACACATCTTCTTTTGGCGGGGGTGTTGCCAACCAAACGCGCTCCTTTTTCACGCTCTTTTACCTGGCAGACGGTGAGTCACGCACGTATCTAACATCTGTGCTTGCCCCGTGTGTAGCCTACCCCTTCAGAGGTCATTTTAGGCTGCGTGTGACACGCATCCGTTCATTCTTGTGTTATTGGGTGCCACAGCGTAGTGCAGGTTTTTCTTTCTGCACACGTGGTCTAGGAGGGGTTGCGTGCACGTCATCTCCCTTTTTTGGGGCTCCTGTGCGTAGCGTGACCCGTCATCTTTCCCAAGGGGTTACATTCAGCCTTGCAAGAGCACTAGGGTCCAATTACCATCTGGTACCCAACCCCTTTGACCGCCAATTGCCCAGGACAATAGTTTACAGCCACTCCCATACACACATTAACATCAGTGCCATGGCTGGGAGGCGAGGATTCCGTAAGGGTGGCAAAGGTGGAAGAGCCACAAGTGGTGGCCGTGGTGGATCCGGTAGGGGACGTGGTCGTTACTTGCAGGGTGAGCCTGTCACCCCATGTGTGGAGGACCAGTCAAGGGCACCCATAATCCCCCCCCCTCCCGTTGAGGCTGATGTGGCTGACACCATCCCTGCTCAGCCCTTGTTGGACCAGCCCATTGTGGCACCAGACCTGGCTGACTCCATGGCTGACTTCCAGGTCAGCAGGCCTATGACACGTGCGCTGGTGCACGTTGATGTCATCATGCCACGTGCATCAGGGGCAGCAAGGTCATCTGCTGCCCCAAGTAGGCAGGGCGGAGAGGCTGCAGGGGCAGCTGTGACTCCATCCACCCCAGCTCTCACACACCCAGCCAGGACAGTGTCGGTCCTAGTCCATCCTGCTGACATTCCCCCTGACACCATTACACTTGAGCCAATGCCTGCACCAACTCCCATGCTGAGTGTGCAATCCCACACTCCTGATACAGAGTCCACCAGGGCTCCTGCCCCTAGTGTCCAGAGCGGCGCAGGACACTCAGGATCACCACCACCTTCCAAGCGGAAGAGGAAAAGTGCTCGTCCGGCACAGGCTGATGCCCCAGACACGGCTACACAGTCCGGCCCGTCGAGGACGCCCAGCTTCACGGATGACGAACTGAATGCACTTGTCGAGTATGTGTCCGCACATGATAACGAGATGGTCATTGTTGCAGGATCCAAGACCACACCTGCACAACGCCAGGCACACTGGCGGACCGTTGCGGACATCGTAAGTGCCCTTGGAATCATGAGGCGCACAGCCAATGATTGCTATAAGCACTGCAATGACCTAAAGCGCAGGGCAAAGAGTAAACTGGCCTCAAGTCATGCCGCAACTCTAGTGACTGGAGGTGGGTCTCCAGTAGTAGACATGGAACTCACTCCACATGAGTCAGTCGCTGGGACCTACATCACGGAGGAACAGATCCAAGGCGTTGGAGATCTGCCTGATTACGAGGCATTGTCCGGTGAGTGCACATGCATGTGTGTGTCATCCATGTGCATGGTTTGTGTGAGGGCTTCTGCTTGTGTGCCAGGTGAGAGTGTGTGCGCCTGAGTCGTATGGGTCACCCATGTGCTTCATGCACTACATCCTGCGCAGCTGCATTTGGCCATAGCAGTATCCCTTCTGCCAACAGTAGACATCTAGCCCAACTGCACGCCAGTTGCCCTTGAAGTGTCACCTTGGCACAACATTGTTGCTCATTTTTCACTGTTCATTCAGTCAGATTGTTTGCATCCACCGCTTTTACTAGGCATTTCGCAGTCCTCTAGTCACATGTCTGACATGGCTATGGTAAAGTGGAGTGACTTTGTTACCTGGATATCATTTGTTCACACATGTCCCTGTGCAATTGGACCATTTTGGACTGGCAGCTCCAGGTGAAAAATCTGACCTGTTTGAATTAGAAAAGCTATTACATGTGGGAACTGGACTGAATGAATAGGTGCTGCCCTCCTCTCCATCTTCACTCAATAGCAATGGTACATGCCATCTGTGTGATGGCATGTGTGTTTCACCTGGCAATCACAGGCCAATGTGTGATGCCACTGCCAGGCAGCATGCAGAAAATGTGTTCATCTTCCATCTTGGTGTCATCAGTGTGTGCCATTTGCCTGCCCTTCATATGCAGTGAGGGTGCATGCATGGGAGGGTTTTAGTCATGTGGGACATGTGTCAATCAAGTACTGGTTTTGTTGCTTCACAGCCCTCATTGTGTGCCATGGTGCTAATGCCTGTTTCCATTTCTTTGTTTTTATGTCTTTGCAGGGGAAGACGCACCTGATACTGCTGGGGTTGTGGAGATGGTGCAGACCCAGGAGGGGTCTGAGGGCCGACCTACCACCAGTGAGGGACGTGGTGTGGTGGTGGGTGAGAACCCACAAGTGCTGCAGGTCGTGCTCTCAAGGGGTGTCTCTGGCTGCACCTCCCCCGAGCTGTACTCGGGTGTTGATTAAGATGATGAGACCTATGTGCCGTCGCAGGTGAGTGTTCCAGGGAGGTATACTGTTCTGTCCCACCCACCTGCACCAGGGTCAGAACCCTCAATGGGGATGTCAGTGTTGGCAGCTGCGCATTTGGTGGTTACGGATGCAGGGTCACACTCCGCGACATCTGATCCTCTTCCTGGGCCAGCAGATCAGAGGGGGAATGCAGTCCTGCAGCCTCAGGCAGTGCCGGCACAGCAAGGCGCAGTTCGCCTTGCCCCAGACAGGTGTGGTGCCTGCCGACGTGGTGGCCGTACGCCACCTGGCAATACCGCATGGGAGCAATCCATTTAAGGTATGGCAACCCAACAGGCAGCATCATCCGAGATGATGGCTCAGGCCATGGATAGGGTGGCCACTTCCATTGTCCCCCCTGAAAGGCTGATGGAGCGACTACAGCAGGCAACCGACTCCATCTGCCAGTCACACAGGGAGGACATGTTGGCGTCCAACAGGGACAGGCGGGCGGCACTGGCGACTCTGCAGGAGGCCATCTCCATAGAGTCCCAGGGCCACAGGGAAGCCCTGAGGCAGGAGCTCCTTCACCTCAGGACGACTCTTGTTGAGCTTGAGGCTTCAACACACCAAAGGACAGAACAGCAGCTGGAGCGTCTCACCCGTACGCTCTCAGCTGAGATGCAGGCAACGAGGGCAGAGGTCCGGGCATCCCGTGAGTTGTTGCATGGGGACCTCCGCACACTCATCCTCCAGAACCAGACCTACCACACCCGCATGCTTGCAGCCATGGAGGAGCAGACTAGGGCCTTGCGTGGGCTGCCTCCCATAGTGCAACCACCTCCGGATGCAGCTGCACAGGGTGATAATAGCGACAGCAGTGATACTCCCACAATAGGGTAGCCGTGTGGGCCATGAGCCCATGGAGGTGTTTTTTTTTCCCAGGATCCACACAGGTGGGTTTTGGTGTGCACCCTGTCCTCGGACCTCCTGGGTGGCCTCCCAAACACCCCCGGGACGATCAATGGCCATTTTTTATTTTTTTTTCATTTTTATTTTTATTTTTATTTTTATTTTTATTTTTATTTATTTTTAATTATTTTTTTCCCAATTTTTTTGGGACAATTTGTTACCTTCCGTGGTTCCTGTGGGCATACACTGCATTGTGGCTGGGCACATGCAGGCTTGTCATGTATTTGGTTCAGATGCTTGGGTTTGAGTCACACACACCCCTCCTGCTTCCCGTTTCCATGGGCTTGCAAAGGGTGTGCCCAAGTGACATTGACGTACATGGTGACATTGGACTCCCACTACATTTGTGGGTAGTCTATTCAATACTGTGTATACATTCCTAGTGCATATTGCTGTTGTGTTGTACACTGCATGTTGCATTGATGTGTAACTCATCATCTGTATCTACCTCCCAATTTGCAGGTCCCTTCCTCATGTCTACACAAGGCCCTCTAGTTTGGAGATAGGGTCCATGTTGGCAGCAGTGCACCTACAACTCTACATGGCGCCAACACTGCACAGTTGGTAGTGGTGGGAGTGCAGGCATTTCCAGGTGGTGAGACTACTAATTCATAACATTTGTGATGTCATGTTAATGGTAGTACCTGCTCAAGTTTGTTGTTGGTCCTGCATTACTGTGAGCATTTCAGGTGTTGCAAGTTTCAATTAGGGACAGTGTACATTGTGACACTAGTGTCATGTTGTGGGGATTAGTTTGTTTACCTGCAAATAGCATGACATGGCACGGTGTGTCCTGTGGCGGTGCTGGGGATGGGTTGGCTGACATGGCACTGTCCTCTTGTTGCATTTTGCAAGTGGGTATTCATTTTAGCTGCTTGAATGTGTTTCTTCACAAAACTGCATTGGTGGTGTCTGTGTGGGTAGGGATGCACACATTGTAACACTTCCAGGTGAACAATCTCAGGCTGATATGGTTTTCACGGTTGATTCTCCAGACATTCAGGATCAGTGTCAGGTTGAGTCATCATTGATTGTCAGATGGAATGTGCCAGGGCAGTGTGCACTCCACAGGGGTGTGATTTCTATGTGAAGTAATTAGCCACTAGCTGTGTACGGGCTGCCTCCCCCCGTGCCCTTTCCCCTCCCATGCGCAGCGGCTGTGCATGTGGTTGGGGATGTGGGGCCATCACCATGTCCACGGCCAGGCCCCGGCGTGTTGCAACGTTGTGCAGGACACATGCTGCCACTATGATCCTGCACACTACTGGGGGAGCGTACAACAGTTGCCCGCCAGAACGGTCAAGGGAGCGAAAGCGTGACTTTAGCACTCCGAATGTGCGCTCCACTTTGCCCCGGGTTGTAATGTGGGCTGTGTTATATCTTACCTGGGGTGGCGTGGTGGGGTTCCGAATTGGCGTCATCATGTGGGGGCTGAGAGGGTAGGCACTGTCCCCTGTGGAGGTGGTGATTGGTATCATTGGTGGGGTTGTGACCTTGCTCAGTATCTGACATGCATGCATGTGCAGTGGCATTCATACTCGCCAAGCAGCCATGTATCGCCATGCCGCCCAGCTTCTAGGTCCCGGCTTAGGGTGGACATTCGGTAAATGAAGCTGTCGTGGGTGGACCCGGGATAGTTGGCATATACTGAGGTGATGATTCCCTTGGCATTACATACTACCTGCACGTTGATGGAATGCCAGTGCTTGCGGTTCCTATAGATGTGCTCTGATGCCCTGGGGGGACGTAGAGCCACATGGGTGCAGTCGATGGCACCTAGCACTTTGGGGAATCGTGCCACACCGTAAAAATCCAGGGCGGCAGCATGCCTTTCTGCAGGTGTTCTGGGCAGGTATATGTGCCTGCGGACTGATGGGCGTGCAGTGATGATGTTCAAGACCTGGTATAGGCAGCGTGACTGGGTGGCCTGTGATACCCCACCCACAATGGCACTTGTCCGCTGAAATGATCCAGTGGCTAAGAAGTGCAGTACATTGAGGACCTTCTCCAGGGGGCTGAGTGCTTGGGAGCACAGGGTGGGTGATGTGAGGTCATCCTCCCACTCACTCACCAGGTCCAGTATAATGTGTGGTGGAAACCTGTACCTCCCATGCACCTGGTCATCAGGCATCCCGAAAAGGCTGGTTCTGGGTGTGAATATTCTGGCCCTGACTATCCTCCTCCTCCTCCTCCTTTGGTAGCCCACGCCCACTGCTGCTAGGAACGGTATGTTCATCCTGGGTCTGAGCTTGTTATTTTGTTAGCGCGCAAATTTATGCGTTGCGCGTGTTGTAGGCGAGTGTGTGACCCGCGCACCCTTGAAATCCAGTTCCCAGTCCAATAGCGTGTGGAAATTCCCACGCACCCCGGGATACAGGTGCGCTGACGTACTTGCGTGTGTAAGTGCCCGCGCACCCCTGATATACACGTACATAGGCCAATCGCGTGTACGTGCACTTTTGTCCAATTACAGGCGATGACACTCTGACGTGCTGTCCAATTACACGCGATGACACTCTGACGTGCAGTCTTTCCACGTGTGCTCTGTCATCACGTGCTGTGTGGGAAACACCCGTGCGGGTCACAGATGCGCTTACGCGCTGAGGGCCTTTGGTCCAATAGAATTGCGTATGCGTGCTGACGCGCTTACGCGCTAAGGGCCTTTCCTCGAATTTCACGCTGACGTGCAGACTTTTCACGTGCCAAATCACTCCGTATCAAGCTGGCCACGCGTATGCACACGGAAGACCACGCTCCTGCCCAGAAGGCCGAAGTACTGCCCCCCAGAGCCCCGAGCACGCTCCCACCTGCCATCTGCTGCTGCCTGACTGCCTGCTGCCCACGTGCACTGCCATTTGCTGCCTGCACATCAGCCAGGGGTGCTGTTGCTGTGACCACTCCTGCTGGAACCGAAGACTCCCGACTGGGATTCCATCGCTCCACAGCCCAGCCCCAGGACCCAGTTGCCCACCCACTCCTGCCTCTGTGACCACTGACAACCCCCGGCCAGAGAGGCAGAGGGGCACCAGCTTCAGTGCCACCGAAGTTGGTGTCCTGGTGGAGCAAGTCCTAGGGCAGTATGATGCCCTCTTCGGAAGTTCCCGCGCCGACAAGGAAGGACGGACTCGGATCTGGACTGACATCGTGACTGCCATCAACGCGGAGGGGGTGGCAGTCCGCGACTTACAACATGTCAGGAAGCGCTGGGAGGACTTCAGATCCAGGACCCTGAACAAGGCCCGGCGCCTCTTGAAGGCAGCGGATGCCAAGGGGCGCTGGGGCCACTTGTCGGAAGAACAGATGAGGGTCCTGGAACGCATATCCCCAGCGCTCCACGTCCAGGTCCTAGAGAAGCAGACCCGTCTGGAGTCAAGCGGTGAGTGTACATGCATCCTGATTGTGAGCAGTGCGTGTGGTGATTATTCGGTAGTGTGCAGGTTGCACATCTGTTTGTATGGGGTCGAGTATGTGTGGGGGTGTACAGGGCCGTGGGGCTGACACATGCGAGGGCTGTAATGTGTGAGACATGGATGGTGCTTGTGTGTGTAGGCTTGCATGCCAAATGCAGTTGTGTGGGCACACATGTTTGGATGAATGTGTATGTAAGTAGACATGTCCGTGATGTCACGCATATATGTTGTTTTCGGCTGCATGTATGAGCACTGTGCACATGTGCATATGTGTGTATTTGACAAGGGTGCAACAGTGATGCAACATGGATGCATGTGACAGCGGTATGTGGAAGCCTGATTGGCAGATGTGACATGGATGCCCGTCTGAACAGTGCGACACTTGTCAGAGGTGTACACATGCATGCAAGTGTGGTGGTGTGTGTACATCTGTGGTGCACTTCCTGTGTTGCATGTGATGTCTGGCTCACCTTTGGCTGCTCATGCTGTTGTATGTGTAGGGATGGTGGTGGCAGTTGCGATATGGCTGTGGTATGGCTCATGTGTGCGAGTTGCAATGACATGTGTGTTGGGGATTGTGATGACATGTCTGAGGTTTGCCAATGCCACTCATGTGCAACTGTCATGTGTGTATGTGTCCATTGTACAGTGCCCTGATGCCTGTGTTTTGTTTCTCCCTGTCTGCAGCGTCAACTGATGAAGAGGGCGGAGAAGGTGCTGTGGAGCACAGCGGCGGGGATCCCACCGCCAGCCGGAGACGCAAAGCCCGGCTCCCCTCCCGTGTTGTCATCTCGTCGGGGAGTGAGGAGTCCGGTGCCGCGTCCCAGGCCGCAGCTGCCGGGGGGAGGTCCAAGAGGCGGAGGTTGGAGTTGGACTCCTCGGCAGCAGAAGGGGCAGCTGGGACCCCACAGGGCCCAACAGGGGAAGATGGCACGGAGTCATCCAGGTTGGTGGGGGGTTTGGTGGAGGAGGAGGCCGTGCAAGCACCAGAGACGGGGTCTGGAGGTGGGGATCCCACTGGTGCTAGTGGTGCAGTGCAGGACCAGGGACAGGAGGCAGCACAGGCCGCCGCGGAGGTGCCTGTGTGCAATCCTGTCCCCGATCCTGTCCCTGCATCATCTTGCACCAGCAGGGATGCCTACGTCCAGACCCGTTTTCAGGCAGGGGATGAGCTGACGTCAACTGGCCTTCCTCTGCCTGGGGACGTGGCTATCCAGGTCCGGGTTGAGCCTGTCCTGGCTGCTGTGGCGTTGCGTCAACGGGCCATGCGAGGTGACCTGCAGTCTTTTCATGGAGAGACTGCATGTCATCTCGAATGGCTCGTTGACCACATCAGCCTGCTGGGACAGGTCACCCAGGCCGGATTCCTCCGTCTGATGGGGCTTGCTCCGACCCCCTCCTCAACTGGACCCCCTACGCGCCAGTCGTCCTCTGTGCCATCTTCCCACCCATCAGTCACCTGGGTGCCCTGTGGAGCTGCCTCTGACAGTGCGGCCAGGCTGGTGGAGGAGGCATCCCTGCCACAGTCGGGAGTTGGACGTCCAGCAGGGGTGGCCACATCAACAACTGCACCCCAGCCGGCGGAGGATGTGCAGGCAGCAGGAGGCAGTGCACGGGCAGAGGCAGAGCAGCAGCAGCAACATGGTGGGAGCCATGAAGGCTCGGGGCCTTCGACATCGGAAGGGCAGGCATCGGCCGGAGGGCAGGAGGACCCAGGACAGAGAGTGTCTTCCGTGTGGCAGTGGTTGGACCACGCCATAGGTGCGGAGCGGCGGCAGGCGGAAGAGGCGCGGCTCACAATGGTCAGGGCGGAGAACTCCATGCGGAGGGCCCTGAGGCGGGCCGAGTGCCTCGAGGCAATCCGCAGGGGGTTGGAGGAGGACACGGCGTCGTCCCTGCAGACCCTCGGGGCCATGGAACTGGACCGCCTCCGGGACATCGAACAGGAGTTCGATGATGCCCTGGCCCGGAACACCACGGAGTGAGCCGCTGGACTTGCCTGCCGCCTTTGTATATAGTTCTTTAGTTTTAGGTTTCCTTTGTTTGTTCTTATGATTTGGAGTCGACTGACACTGCTCCACTTTTTGTATATTTGCATTTTAGTTAGGTTTTTTTGTAGGTTTCCTTTGTTCAGTTGGGCTCTTGGACCCTTGGAAGTTTTTTACATAGTTCTTAATTGGATAGATATTTTTTTACATTTGACTTTGGACGACATTTTTTTGGATTAGGATTTGGTGTTTTTATTTTTTTATACGGACATGCAGCTTATCTTTTTTTCATTCCCATTGTAGTTTGTTTCATTTCTTTAGCATTCTTTCTTTTTTTTAATACAATTTTGTTTTCATACTTCACTGTGTGGTATCATCTCATTGGTTTCATGCATGTCATGTTGGGTGTTTTCCCATTCAATTGCAACCATTGTGTGTGACGGACATGGGTTCATTAGCTTCATGAACAATGGGGGTGTAACATGTAATTTCCATTTCCATGTGGGTGAATGGGTTACTTGGTAGGGCTTTTTGGCTGTGGAGGCTGACCATAACGCACATGATTGGGGATTGTGAGGACCTGGTGGAGGCTGCCCATGGTGGCAGGGGGGTGGGGGTGGTGGGAGACACGAGTGGGGGCCTGGTGGGGGCTGCCCATGGTGGCTGGGGGGTGGGGGTGGGAGACATGAGTGGGGCCTGGTGGAGGCTGCCCCTGCACTGCTGGGGGGTGGGGGTGGTGGGAGACATGAGTGGGGGCCTGGTGGGGGCTGCCCATTGTGGCTGGGGGGTGGGGGTGGGTGGGAGACATGAGTGGGGGCCTGGTGGGGGCTGCCCATGGTGGCTGGGAGGTGGGGGTGGTGGGAGACATGGGTGGGGGCCTGGTGGAGGGTGCCCCACACTGCTGGGGGGTGGGGGTGGTGGGAGACATGAGTGGGGGCCTGGTGGAGGGTGCCCTTGGATGCTGGGGGGTGGGGGTGCAGGGGGACATGAGTGGGGGCCTGGTGGTGCTGCCCCTGCACTGCTGGGGGGTGGGGGTGCTGGGAGACATGGGTGGGGGCATGGTGGAGGGTGCCCCTGCACTGCTGGGGGGTGGGGGTGCTGGGAGACATGAGTGGGGGCCTGGTGGAGGGTGCCCATGGTGTCTGGGGGGTGGGGGTGATGGGGGCCATGAGTGGGGGCCTGGTGGAGGGTGCCCCTGCACTGCTGGGGGGTGGGGGTGGTGGGAGACATGAGTTGGACATGAGTGGGGGCCTGGTGGAGGGTGCCCCTGCACTGCTGGGGGGTGGGGGTGGTGGGAGACATGAGTGGGGGCCTGGTGGAGGGTGCCCCACACTGCTGGGGGGTGGAGGTGGTGGGAGACATGAGTGGGGGCCTGGTGGAGGGTGCCCCTGGATGCTGGGGGGTGGGGGTGCAGGGGGACATGAGTTGGGGCCTGGTGGTGCTGCCCCTGCACTGCTGGGGGGTGGGGGTGCTGGGAGACATGGGTGGGGGCCTGGTGGAGGGTGCCCCTGCACTGCTGGGGGGTGGGGGTGGTGGGAGACATGAGTGGGGGCTTGGTGGAGGGTGCCCATGGTGGCTGGGGGGTGGGGGTGGGTGGGAGACATGAGTGGGGGCCTGGTGGGGGCTGCCCATGGTGGCTGGGAGGTGGGGGTGGTGGGAGACATGGGTGGGGGCCTGGTGGAGGGTGCCCCACACTGCTGGGGGGTGGGGGTGGTGGAGGGTGCCCCTGGATACTGGGGGGTGGGGGTGCAGGGGGACATGAGTGGGGGCCTGGTGGTGCTGCCCCTGCACTGCTGGGGGGTGGGGGTGCTGGGAGACATGGGTGGGGGCCTGGTGGAGGGTGCCCCTGCACTGCTGGGGGGTGGGGGTGGTGGGAGACATGAGTGGGGGCCTGGTGGAGGCTGCCCCTGCACTGCTGGGGCTTGGGGGTGGTGGGAGACATGAGTGGGGGCCTGGTGGAGGGTGCCCCACACTGCTGGGGGGTGGGGGTGGTGGGAGACATGAGTGGGGGTCTGGTGGAGGCTGCCCCTGCACTGCTGGGGCTTGGGGGTGGTGGGAGACATGAGTGGGGGCCTGGTGGAGGGTGCCCCACACTGCTGGGGGGTGGGGGTGGTGGGAGACATGAGTGGGGGCCTGGTGGAGGGTGCCCCTGGATGATGGGGGGCGGGGGTTCAGGGGGACATGAGTTGGGGCCTGGTGGTGCTGCCCCTGCACTGCTGGGGGGTGGGGGTGCTGGGAGACATGGGTGGGGGCCTGGAGGAGGGTGCCCCTGCACTGCTGGGGGGTGGGGGTGGTGGGAGACATGAGTGGGGGCCTGGTGGAGGGTGCCCATGGTGGCTGGGAGGTGGGGGTGGTGGGAGACATGGGTGGGGGCCTGGTGGAGGGTGCCCCACACTGCTGGGGGGTGGGGTGGTGGAGGGTGCCCCTGGATGCTGGGGGCTGGGGGTGCAGGGGGACATGAGTGGGGGCCTGGTGGTGCTGCCCCTGCACTGCTGGGGGGTGGGGGTGCTGGGAGACATGGGTGGGGGCCTGGTGGAGGGTGCCCCTGCACTGCTGGGGGGTGGGGGTTGTGGGAGACATGAGTGGGGGCCTGGTGGAGGGTGCCCATGGTGGCTGGGGGGTGGGGGTGATAGGGGCCATTAGTGGGGGCCTGGTGGAGGGTGTCCCTGCACTGCTGGGGGGTGGGGGTGGTGGGAGACATGAGTTGGACATGAGTTGGGGCCTGGTGGAGGGTGCCCCTGCACTGCTGGGGGGTGGGGGTGGTGGGAGACATGAGTGGGGGCCTGGTGGAGGGTGCCCCGCACTGCTGGGGGGTGGGGGTGGTGGGAGACATGAGTTGGACATGAGTGGGGGCCTGGTGGAGGCTGCCCCTGCACTGCTGGGGGGTGGGGGTGGTGGGAGACATGAGTCGGGGCCTGGTGGGGGCTGCCCATGGTGGCTGGGGGTTGGGGGTGGGTGGGAGACATGAGTGGGGGCCTGGTGGAGGCTGCCCCTGCACTGCTGGGGGGTGGGGGTGGTGGGAGACATGAGTGGGGGCCTGGTGGAGGGTGCCCCACACTGCTGGGGGGTGGGGGTGGTGGGAGACATGAGTGGGGGCCTGGTGGAGGGTGCCCCTGGATGCTGGGGGGTGGGGGTGCAGGGGGACATGAGTGGGGGTCTGGTATTGCTGCTTCTGCACTGCTGGGGGGTGGGGGTGGTGGGAGACATGAGTGGGGGCCTGGTGGAGGGTGCCCCGCACTGCTGGGGGGTGGGGGTGGTGGGAGACATGAGTTGGACATGAGTGGGGGCCTGGTGGAGGGTGCCCCTGCACTGCTGGGGGGTGGGGGTGGTGGGAGACATGAGTGGGGGCCTGGTGGGGGCTGCCCATGGTGGCTGGGGGGTGGGGGTGGGTGGGAGACATGAGTGGGGGCCTGGTGGAGGCTGCCCCTGCACTGCTGGGGGGTGGGGGTGGTGGGAGACATGAGTGGGGGCCTGGTGGAGGGTGCCCCACACTGCTGGGGGGTGGGGGTGGTGGGAGACATCAGTGGGGGCCTGGTGGAGGGTGCCCCTGGATGCTGGGGGGTGGGGGTGCAGGGGGACATGAGTGGGGGTCTGGTAGTGCAGCCCCTGCACTGCTGGGGGGTGGGGGTGCTGGGAGACATGGGTGGGGGCCTGGTGGAGGGTGCCCCTGCACTGCTGGGGGGTGGGGGTGGTGGGAGACATGAATGGGGGCCTGGTGGAGGGTGCCCCTGCACTGCTGGGGGGTGGGGGTGGTGGGAGACATGAGTGGGGGCCTGGTGGGGGCTGCCCATGGTGGCTGGGGGTTGGGGGTGGGTGGGAGACATGAGTGGGGGCCTGGTGGAGGCTGCCCCTGCACTGCTGGGGGGTGGAGGTGGTGGGAGACATGAGTGGGGGCCTGGTGGAGGGTGCCCCACACTGCTGGGGGGTGGGGGTGGTGGGAGACATCAGTGGGGGCCTGGTGGAGGGTGCCCCTGGATGCTGGGGGGTGGGGGTGCAGGGGGACATGAGTGGGGGTCTGGTAGTGCTGCCCCTGCACTGCTGGGGGGTTGGGGTGGTGGGAGACATGAGTGGGGGCCTGGTGGAGGGTGCCCCGCACTGCTGGGGGGTGGGGGTGGTGGGAGACATGAGTTGGACATGAGTGGGGGCCTGGTGGAGGGTGCCCCTGCACTGCTGGGGGGTGGGGGTGGTGGGAGACATGAGTGGGGGCCTGGTGGAGGGTGCCCCACACTGCTGGGGGGTGGGGGTCGTGGGAGACATGAGTGGGGGCCTGGTGGAGGGTGCCCCTGGATGCTGGGGGGTGGGGGTGCAGGGGGACATGAGTGGGGGCCTGGTGGTGCTGCCCCTGCACTGCTGGGGGGTGGGGGTGCTGGGAGACATGGGTGGGGGCCTGGTGGAGGGTGCCCCTGCACTGCTGGGGGGTGGGGGTTTTGGGAGACATGAGTGGGGGCCTGGTGGAGGGTGCCCATGGTGGCTGGGGGGTGGGGGTGGGTGGGAGACATGAGTGGGGGCCTGGTGGGCTGCCCATGGTGGCTGGGGGGTGGGGGTGATAGGGGCCATTAGTGGGGGCCTGGTGGAGGGTGCCCCTGCACTGCTGGGGGGTGGGGGTGGTGGGAGACATGAGTTGGACATGAGTTGGGGCCTGGTGGAGGGTGCCCCTGCACTGCTGGGGGGTGGGGGTGGTGGGAGACATGAGTGGGGGCCCGGTGGAGGGTGCCCCACACTGCTGGGGGGTGGGGGTGGTGGGAGACATGAGTTGGACATGAGTGGGGGCCTGGTGGAGGCTGCCCCTGCACTGCTGGGGGGTGGGGGTGGTGGGAGACATGAGTCGGGGCCTGGTGGGGGCTGCCCATGGTGGCTGGGGGTTGGGGGTGGGTGGGAGACATGAGTGGGGGCCTGGTGGAGGCTGCCCCTGCACTGCTGGGGGGTGGGGGTGCTGGGAGACATGGGTGGGGGCCTGGTGGAGGGTGCCCCACACTGCTGGGGGGTGGGGGTGGTGGGAGACATCAGTGGGGGCCTGGTGGAGGGTGCCCCTGGATGCTGGGGGGTGGGGGTGCAGGGGGACATGAGTGGGGGTCTGGTATTGCTGCTTCTGCACTGCTGGGGGGTGGGGGTGGTGGGAGACATGAGTGGGGGCCTGGTGGAGGGTGCCCCGCACTGCTGGGGGGTGGGGGTGGTGGGAGACATGAGTTGGACATGAGTGGGGGCCTGGTGGAGGGTGCCCCTGCACTGCTGGGGGGTGGGGGTGGTGGGAGACATGAGTGGGGGCCTGGTGGGGGCTGCCCATGGTGGCTGGGGGGTGGGGGTGGGTGGGAGACATGAGTGGGGGCCTGGTGGAGGCTGCCCCTGCACTGCTGGGGGGTGGGGGTGGTGGGAGACATCAGTGGGGGCCTGGTGGAGGGTGCCCCTGGATGCTGGGGGGTGGGGGTGCAGGGGGACATGAGTGGGGGTCTGGTAGTGCAGCCCCTGCACTGCTGGGGGGTGGGGGTGCTGGGAGACATGGGTGGGGGCCTGGTGGAGGGTGCCCCTGCACTGCTGGGGGGTGGGGGTGGTGGGAGACATGAATGGGGGCCTGGTGGAGGGTGCCCCTGCACTGCTGGGGGGTGGGGGTGGTGGGAGACATGAGTGGGGGCCTGGTGGGGGCTGCCCATGGTGGCTGGGGGTTGGGGGTGGGTGGGAGACATGAGTGGGGGCCTGGTGGAGGCTGCCCCTGCACTGCTGGGGGGTGGGGGTGGTGGGAGACATGAGTGGGGGCCTGGTGGAGGGTGCCCCACACTGCTGGGGGGTGGGGGTGGTGGGAGACATCAGTGGGGGCCTGGTGGAGGGTGCCCCTGCACTGCTGGGGCGGTGGGGGTGGTGGGAGACATGAGTGGGGGCCTGGTGGAGGGTGCCCCACACTGCTGGGGGGTGGGGGTGGTGGGAGACATGAGTGGGGGCCTGGTGGAGGGTGCCCCTGGATGCTGGGGGGTGGGGGTGCAGGGGGACATGAGTGGGGGCCTGGTGGTGCTGCCCCTGCACTGCTGGGGGGTGGGGGTGCTGGGAGACATGGGTGGGGGCCTGGTGGAGGGTGCCCCTGCACTGCTGGGGGGTGGGGGTTTTGGGAGACATGAGTGGGGGCCTGGTGGAGGGTGACCATGGTGGCTGGGAGGTGGGGGTGGTGGGAGACATGGGTGGGCGCCTGGTGGAGGGTGCCCCACACTGCTGGGGGGTGGGGGTGGTGGAGGGTGGCCCTGGATGCTGGGGGGTGGGGGTGCAGGGGGACATGAGTGGGGGCCTGGTGGTGCTGCCCCTGCACTGCTGGGGGGTGGGGGTGCTGGAAGACATGGGTGGGGGCCTGATGGAGGGTGCCCCTGCACTGCTGGGGGGTGGGGGTGGTGGGAGACATGAGTGGGGGCCTGGTGGAGGGTGCCCATGGTGGCTGGGAGGTGGGGGTGATAGGGGCCATGAGTGGGGGCCTGGTGGAGGGTGACCTTGCACTGCTGGGGGGTGGGGGTGTTGGGAGACATGAGTGGGGGTCTGGTGGAGGCTGCCCCTGCACTGCTGGGGCGTGGGGGTAGTGGGAGACATGAGTGGGGGCCTGGTGGAGGGTGCCCCACACTGCTGAGGGGTGGGGGTGGTGGGAGACATGAGTGGGATCCTGGTGGAGGGTGCCCCTAGATGCTGGGGGGTGGGGGTGCAGGGGGACATGAGTGGGGGCCTGGTGGTGCTGCCCCTGCACTGCTGGGGGGTGGGGGTGCTGGGAGACATGGGTGGGGGCCTGGTGGAGGGTGCCCCTGCACTGCTGGGGGGTGGGGGTATTGGGAGACATGAGTGGGGGCCTGGTGGAGGGTGCCCATGGTGGCTGGGGGGTGGGGGTGGGTGGGAGACATGAGTGGGGGCCTGGTGGGGGCTGCCCATGGTGGCTGGGAGGTTGGGGTGGTGGGAGACATGGGTGGGGGCCTGGTGGAGGGTGCCCCACACTGCTGGGGGGTGGGGGTGGTGGGAGACATGAGTGGTGGCCTGGTGGAGGCTGCCCCTGCACTGCTGGGGCGTGGGGGTGGTGGGAGACATGAGTGGGGGCCTGGTGGAGGGTGCCCCACACTGCTGGGGGGTGGGGGTGATAGGGGCCATGAGTGGGGGCCTGGTGGAGGGTGCCCTTGCACTGCTGGGGGGTGGGGGTGGTGGGAGACATGAGTGGGGGCCTGGTGGAGGCTGCCCCTGCACTGCTGGGGCGTGGGGGTGGTGGGAGACATGAGTGGGGGCCTGGTGGAGGGTGCCCCACACTGCTGGGGGGTGGCGGTGGTGGGAGACATGAGTGGGGGCCTGGTGGAGGGTGCCCCTAGATGCTGGGGGGTGGGGGTGCAGGGGGACATGAGTGGGGGCCTGGTGGTGCTGCCCCTGCGCTGCTGGGGGGTGGGGGTGCTGGGAGACATGGGTGGGGGCCTGGTGGAGGGTGCCCCTGCACTGCTGGGGGGTGGGGGTGGTGGGAGACATGAGTGGGGGCCTGGTGGAGGGTGCCCATGGTTGCTGGGGGGTGGGGGTTCTGTGGGAGACATGAGTGGGGGCCTGGTGGGGGCTGCCCATGGTGGCTGGGAGGTTGGGGTGGTGGGAGACATGGGTGGGGGCCTGGTGGAGGGTGCCCCACTCTGCTAAGGGTGGGGTGGTGGAGGGTGCCCCTGGATGCTGGGGGGTTGGGGTGCAGGGGGACATGAGTGGGGGCCTGGTGGTGCTGCCCCTGCACTGCTGGGGGGTGGGGGTGCTGGGAGACATGGGTGGGGGCCTGGTGGAGGGTGCCCCTGCACTGCTGGGGGGTGGGGGTGGTGGGAGACATGAGTGGGGGCCTGGTGGAGGGTGCCCATGGTGGCTGGGGGGGTGGGGGTGATAGGGGCCATGAGTGGGGGCCTGGTGGAGGGTGCCCCTGCACTGCTGGGGGGTGGGGGTGGTGGGAGACATGAGTTGGACATGAGTGGGGGCCTGGTGGAGGGTGCCCCTGCACTGCTGGGGGGTGGGGGTGGTGGGAGACATGAGTGGGGGCCTGGTGGAGGGTGCCCCTAGATGCTGGGGGGTGGGGGTGCAGGGGGACATGAGTGGGGGCCTGGTGGTGCTGCCCCTGCGCTGCTGGGGGGTGGGGGTGCTGGGAGACATGGGTGGGGGCCTGGTGGAGGGTGCCCCTGCACTGCTGGGGGGTGGGGGTGGTGGGAGACATGAGTGGGGGCCTGGTGGAGGGTGCCCATGGTGGCTGGGGGGTGGGGGTGGGTGGGAGACATGAGTGGGGGCCTGGTGGGGGCTGCCCATGGTGGCTGGGAGGTTGGGGTGGTGGGAGACATGGGTGGGGGCCTGGTGGAGGGTGCCCCACACTGCTAAGGGTGGGGTGGTGGAGGGTGCCCCTGGATGCTGGGGGGTTGGGGTGCAGGGGGACATGAGTGGGGGCCTGGTGGTGCTGCCCCTGCACTGCTGGGGGGTGGGGGTGCTGGGAGACATGGGTGGGGGCCTGGTGGAGGGTGCCCCTGCACTGCTGGGGGGTGGGGGTGGTGGGAGACATGAGTGGGGGCCTGGTGGAGGGTGCCCATGGTGGCTGGGGGGGTGGGGGTGATAGGGGCCATGAGTGGGGGCCTGGTGGAGGGTGCCCCTGCACTGCTGGGGGGTGGGGGTGGTGGGAGACATGAGTTGGACATGAGTGGGGGCCTGGTGGAGGGTGCCCCTGCACTGCTGGGGGGTGGGGGTGGTGGGAGACATGAGTGGGGGCCTGGTGGAGGGTGCCCCACACTGCTGGGGGGTGGGGGTGGTGGGAGACATGAGTTGGACATGAGTGGGGGCCTGGTGGAGGGTGCCCCTGCACTGCTGGGGGGTGGGGGTGGTGGGAGACATGAGTGGGGGCCTGGTGGAGGGTGCCCCACACTGCTGGGGGGTGGGGGTGGTGGGAGACATGAGTTGGACATGAGTGGGGGCCTGGTGGAGGCTGCCCCTGCACTGCTGGGGGGTGGGGGTGGTGGGAGACATGAGTGGGGGCCTGGTGGAGGGTGTCCCACACTGCTGGGGGGTGGGGGTGGTGGGAGACATCAGTGGGGGCCTGGTGGAGGGTGCCCCTGGATGCTGGGGGGTGGGGGTGCAGGGGGACATGAGTGGGGGTCTGGTAGTGCTGCCCCTGCACTGCTGGGGGCGGGGGTGGTGGGAGACATGAGTGGGGGCCTGGTGGAGGGTGCCCCGCACTGCTGGGGGGTGGGGGTGGTGGGAGACATGAGTTGGACATGAGTGGGGGCCTGGTGGAGGGTGCCCCTGCACTGCTGGGGGGTGGGGGTGGTGGGAGACATGAGTGGGGGCCTGGTGGGGGCTGCCCATGGTGGCTGGGGGGTGGGGGTTGGTGGGAGACATGAGTGGGGGCCTGGTGGAGGCTGCCCCTGCACTGCTGGGGGGTGGGGGTGGTGGGAGACATGAGTGGGGGCCTGGTGGAGGGTGCCCCCACACTGCTGGGGGGTGGGGGTGGTGGGAGACATCAGTGGGGGCCTGGTGGAGGGTGCCCCTGGATGCTGGGGGGTGGGGGTGCAGGGGGACATGAGTGGGGGTCTGGTAGTGCTGCCCCTGCACTGCTGGGGGGTGGGGGTGCTGGGAGACATGGGTGGGGGCCTGGTGGAGGGTGCCCCTGCACTGCTGGGGGGTGGGGGTGGTGGGAGACATGAATGGGGGCCTGGTGGAGGGTGCCCCTGCACTGCTGGGGGGTGGGGGTGGTGGGAGACATGAGTGGGGCCTGGTGGGGGCTGCCCATGGTGGCTGGGGGTTGGGGGTGGGTGGGAGACATGAGTGGGGGCCTGGTGGAGGCTGCCCCTGCACTGCTGGGGGGTGGGGGTGGTGGGAGACATGAGTGGGGGCCTGGTGGAGGGTGCCCCACACTGCTGGGGGGTGGGGGTGGTGGGAGACATGAGTGGGGGCCTGGTGGAGGGTGCCCATGGTGGCTGGGGGGTGGGGGTGGGAGACATGAGTGGGGGCCTGGTGGAGGGTGCCCCTGGATGCTGGGGGGTGGGGGTGCAGGGGGACATGAGTGGGGGCCTGGTGGTGCTGCCCCTGCACTGCTGGGGGGTGGGGGTGCTGGGAGACATGAGTGGGGGCCTGGTGGAGGGTGCCCCTGGAAGCTGGGGGGTGGGGGTGCAGGGGGACATGAGTGGGGGCCTGGTGGTGCTGCCCCTGCACTGCTGGGGGGTGGGGGTGCTGGGAGACATAGGTGGGGGCCTGGTGGAGGTTGCCCCTGCACTGCTGGGGGGTGGGGGTGGTGGGTGACATCAGTGGGGGCCTGGTGGAGGGTGCCCATGGTGGCTGGGGGGTGGGGGTGATAGGGGCCATGAGTGGGGGCCTGGTGGAGGGTGCCCCTGCACTGCTGGGGGGTGGGGGTGGTGGGAGACATGAGTTTGACATGAGTGGGGGCCTGGTGGAGGGTGCCCCTGCACTGCTGGGGGGTGGGGGTGGTGGGAGACATGAGTGGGGGCCTGGTGGAGGGTGCCCCACACTGCTGGGGGATGGGGGTGGTGGGAGACATGAGTTGGACATGAGTGGGGGCCTGGTGGAGGGTGCCCCTGCACTGCTGTGGGGTGGGGGTTGTGGGAGACATGAGTGGGGGCCTGGTGGGGGCTGCCCATGGTGGCTGGGGGTGGCGGTGGGTGGGAGACATGAGTGGGGGCCTGGTGGAGGGTGCCCCACACTGCTGGGGGGTGGGGGTGGTGGGAGACATGAGTGGGGGCCTGGTGGAGGGTGCCCCTGGATGCTGGGGGGTTGGGGTGCAGGGGGACCTGAGTGGGGGCCTGGTGGTGCTGCCCCTGCACTGCTGGGGGGTGAGGGTGCTGGGAGACATGGGTGGGGGCCTGGTAGAGGGTGCCCCTGCACTGCTGGGGGGTGGCGGTGGTGGGAGACATGAGTGGGGGCCTGGTGGAGGGTGCCCATGGTGGCTGGGGGGTGGGGGTGGGAGACATGAGTGGGGGCCTGGTGGAGGGTGCCCCTGGATGCTGAGGGGTGGGGGTGCAGGGGGACATGAGTGGGGGCCTGGTGGTGCTGCCCCTGCACTGCTGGGGGGTGGGGGTGCTGGGAGACATGGGTGGGGGCCTGGTGGAGGGTGCCCATGGTGGCTGGGGGGTGGTGGTGGGTGGGAGACATGAGTGGGGGCCTGGTGGGGGCTGCCTATGGTGGCTGGGGGGTGGGGGTGGTGGGAGACATGAGTGGGGGCCTGGTGGAGGGTGCCCATGGTGGCTGGGGGGTGGTGGTGGGTGGGAGACATGAGTGGGGGCCTGGTGGGGGCTGCCTATGGTGGCTGGGGGGTGGGGGTGGTGGGAGACATGGGTGGGGGCCTGGTGGAGGGTGCCCCACACTGCTGGGGGGTGGGGGTGCTGGGTGACATGAGCAGGTGTGCAGGGTAGTCCCCTGTGGTGTCGGCTGCCTGCAGGGGCCGTGGAGGGTGTACATGAAATACCTGGGAGCACACAGCCAGTGTGGAAAATCCCACGCACGTACCCGGCCAAATCGCGTGTGGGACTTCCCGCGCACCCCTGAGATCCACGTACCCAGCCAAGTCGCGGTGTGCAAATTCCCGCGCACGTACCCCGCCAAATCGCGTGTGGAACTTCCCGCGCACCCCTGAAATCCACGTACCCTTCCAAATCGCGTGTGAGACTTCCCGCGCACTCCTGAGATCCACGTACCCAGCCAAATCGCATGTGGAAATTCCCGCGCACGTACCCTGCCAAATCGCATGTGCAACTTCCCACGCACCCCTGAAATCCACGTACCCTGCCAAATCGCGTGTGAGACTTCCCGCGCACCCCTGAGATCCACGTACCCAGCCAAATCGCGTGTGGTAATTCCCGCGCACGTACCCTGCCAAATCGCATGTGCAACTTCCCGCGCAGCCCTGAAATCAACGTACCCTGCCAAATCGCGTGTGAGACTTCCCACGCACCCCGGTATACACGCACACGTATTTTTTGTCAGCGGGTGTCCGTGTTTGTGGGTACCCCTTTGCACGTCATTTGTCCTGGAGGGCCACAGTATAGGACATTCATCATGGCTGTATATAGGTGCTATTTGTTGGCGCACCTTTTGGCGCACATTTGTTCCAGGCGCAGAGACGCTACCGCCTGCTTTCTTGTGGCAGTCGTGTTTGTGCCTGTGCGCTGGTTTGAGCGTGCGATTTTTTGCCCTATTCTATTCCATGAATACCTGTTGTAGGCGAGCGTGTGGGCGTTCCGCGCACTTGTACCCTGTACTTCCCCCGTGACGCCCACATTTTGTCAAGTTGTTCCCCATTCCGAGTGTTGCGCCCCGTGTTCCGCCTACTTTTGTTGCGTGCGCTGCGCTATGTGCGATTTTCGCTGTGGCCTGTGCGATTTTCGCTGTGACCTGGCGCACGCAGTTAGGTGGCCTGTGCGCCAACGTGCGCCGCGCACTTTTTTATCGCACATCCGATGGTTTTCTCGCGCACGGCCTTCCATGAATCAATGTGCGCTGCTTTTCGTGCGATTTTCGCACTTGCACTGCGATTTTCGCTATTCCACTGCGATTCGCACGTTTTTGCCCACTTGCGCCGCGCTAATTATTCCATGAATCGGCCTGTAAGTTGGTAGTGACAGGGGGAGTGGGCATCTCCCATCCCTCTTTGACTATGGCTAAGGGTCCCAGTACAGGATGACCGAACAGAAGTTCGAAGGGGTTGAAGCCAACACCCTCCTGTGGTACCTCTCCGTAGGCAAACAGTAAGCATGGTAAAAGAAGATCCCATTTTCTTCTCTGAGGTTCTTCCAGAGCCCCAATCATGCTCTTTAACGTTCTGTTAAAACGTTCCACCAGACCATTGGTCTGGGGGTGGTATGCAGAAGAGAACTTGTAGGTGACCCCACATTCTTTCCACATAGCCTGCATATACTTTGACATAAAGTTGCTGCCTCTGTCAGACACAACTTCTTTATGGAAGCCAACCCTAGTAAAGATGCCAAGTAACACTTTTGCAACCGACTTGGCAGCTACAGTCTTCAATGGGATGGCCTCAGGATATCTGGTAGCATAGTCGACTAGCACCAAGATAAACCTATTGCCTGAGGATGTCTGCGGGTCAAGGGGACCAACGATGTCGATCCCTACCCTTTCGAATGGTATTCCCACAAATGGGAGCGGTACCAATGGAGCTTGGATTGTTGAGCCACTCTTACCATATAACTGGCAGGAGGCACAACTCCTGCAGTGACTTTCTACTTGCACCCCCATCTTGGGCCAGTAGAAGTGCATGGATAACCTTTGCTTGGTCGTCTTAATACCAAGGTGACCAGCAAGGGGCACTTCATGCGCCAACTGCAGGAGGAAGGGTCTTACAGCAAGGGGAACCACCAACCTCCTATGGTCTCCTTCCATAGACTCTGTGGGCTCACTATACAGGATTCCACCTTCCCAATAAATCCGATGCGTCCCAGGAGGTTCACCCTCAAGCTGGGAGCAGGCCTGTCTCCTTAGGCCTTCCAGAGATGGGCACTCACGTTGGCCTTTACTGAATTCTTCCCTGTCAGGACCACCTTTTACTAACAAGTCTTTTAGTTCAGGATGGTCATTGGGGTCAAATACTTCAGGCATCGCCATCTCCTCGTCAGGCCCGGGCGATTGACCAACTTCCTCCACCGCAGTGGTAGGCGAGTTCGGGGGAATGTTCTCTTTCCCTCGTCTTGACTTTCTTACTCCTTTTGCCTTGGGTTTCCCCTTTGGTTGGGGCGGCGTATTGGTCTTGGCCAATGCTGCCTGTGTTTGAGACCGTGTGCAGGGTCTTTCGGCAGTATCTCCTACGAGCCCTAAAGCTCTGAGATTGTTGCCTAACAAGACCTTTCCTGGGACGTTTCTCTGAATGCTCACTGGAATCCTGACTGCTGTACCATTTAAAGTAAGATTTACAGGTATTACTGGAAACATGCGAGGTGGGCCGTCAGCCAATTTAGTGGGCATCAGAGTAGCTCTGGCAACTTCCTCTGAGTCTACCAAGGTAGAATCCACTACAGTTCGACTGCACCCACTATCCCTAAGAGCTCGAGTATCCACTCCATTGATTAGCACACTGTCTTTAAAGTAGTGCTTGGTATTATCTGGAATCCTAGCATAAGCCTCTGCGACTTTAGGCTCCCAGGAACCCAGGGAAACTAAAACTACCTCAGCTTCTATCCCACTGGGGAAGGAGTCTGAGGAGAAGGATGCTCCTGTAATCTCTTCTTCCTTGTAGGAGGAGAAGGCCAGATTAGCGGAGTGGACCCCTAAAGGTTTAACCTTACACCGGGGATCCCCCTTCACATGGTCAGTTGCTCCACAAGCAAAACAAGATCTATTGGGTCTGTTTACATAGGGAGGCTTATTGTAACCAGACTTCTGTTTCGGAGGCTGACCTCCACTACCCTGTGAGTTCTCTTGTGTCTTACCCTTATTTTTCTTTTTGTGGCCCTTTTGAGAAGAAGATTTATCAGATTTTCCACCCTCCTTATCTTTGGACTTTTTCCCTTCCTCCTGCTTACCAGGATGAGTTTTGTCCTTATGGGACACTCGATGTGACACCCATAAAACTGCGGCAATGGCAAGCTTCTTAGGATCTATCTCCTTCGAATCAGCCAAATGCTGCTTAAGCTGCGGGGAAGAAGATGCAAAAATATGTTCCAGCATGACAAGACTTATCATGCCTTCAAAGGTAGAAACCTTATAACCTTCGACCCAGCCAGTCAAGTTTTTTAAGGATTCGGTTACATAAAATACCCAAGTACCACCTTCTTTTTTTCTCATACTCTCGGAATCATTTTAAATATTGGGCAGGAGTCTTTCCAAACTTTAAAATGAGAGTTTGCTTTAACATTGCGAAATCCGCTCTCTCAGCCTTTGCCATTTCCATAATGGCACTACAGCCAGAATGGGGCAGTCTGCTAAGTAACCAGGCAATCTTATCAGCATTGTCAACTTGTTGAACTTCACATGCATACTCAAACGTATTCAGCCAGTCCATAATGTCATTCTTTTCCTTATACACAATGAGCAGATCTTTCGGAAATCGTGGATGAGAGGGGGCCCCAGACCCATGTCCAGGACCCTTGGATCCATTTGCAACCTGAAGCTTGGCCAGTTCCAACTGGTGATCCCTGTCTTTCTGTTTTTCAGCCTGTTCGATTTTCAGTTTGGTCATGTTGAAATCAAGCTCCTTCTGCCTAAACAGCAGTTCTTGTTTCTTGAATTCAAGCATGGCCTCCCCATCAACACTGGCAGAGGAAACATTAGACAACTCATCCTCCCTGTCCTCGTGGTCGCGGTGGACCAGTGCAGCGGCAGAACCATCGGTTCTACCAGAGAGAGCAGCCCCACCTCCTTCCGCACTGTTCTCAGAAGTTATAGCGTCAAGCTGCGCTTCTTGCCACGATTCTTTGGATCATATACATTTTGGTCCCTTGAGAGGAGACACCTCTCTCCGCACACATCTTTTTCAATGTTTCGGATTTAGAAGCATTTAAAGTTAACAAGGTATGTGTTTCCATACTGTTAGATAGGACTATGGCCTTTTAAAAGTTATACTATGACAATTCACCCCGTGTCCTGGTAGGAATAACTTGAAATGCCTTCACTCGTGCGCAACACTAGATACATTCACTCCTATCCCACCGCTGTACACCAATTTGTTAAGATGGATTTCTGAACTCTGTCCTGGAGGGGCAGAGGTTCAGAAGGCCAGCCTAGTTTCTTGGAACAGGGTAACCTCTGGACAAGCCAGACCAATCAGGGTAGCGATCGCAGCGTCAAGACTAGGTCTCAAGATGGGTGAGGGTGACTGAAAGCCCGCAATGAGCACACAAAGCAAGGACACTTACAAATTACTCCAAGCAGGTGTTATATTAAAAATATAGACACATTTATTACAAAGCCATTGTAACATTGACCGTAGCGAGAAATCACAATAAAACTCAAGTAAACCAACACATACTAATCAAATCCAATATATATACAAATACAAACGAGTCTAACGAGTTAGACGCACGAAATGTGTAGACCACCTAGATGGGGAGGAAAACAGGCAGTGCCAATAATAATTCGACCCAGTCCGCCTTCAGAGGCACCTAATTAAAAGGAAGTCCGAGCCCTACGAAGAGTGGAGCCTTGTTCTCAAAAGTACCTGCACAGGCGGGTGCCAACGGGCAAAAGGGGAGTCTCCTCAAGATGAACAGAGCTCTGTGACTCAAGCGCAGCCTCCACTGGGGGCAGAAGCAGAGCGCGAGTACGGAAAGGTGTGCTGTTAGACACAGCGGGGAAAACCTATGGGCTACTGCAGGAGGGCGCCCAGTTCCTAGCGATGCTACTCACCGGTCCCTGATGCAGGCAGACCCAGGCTTCTCCGTGCTGGCAGGTTCAGATATGAGCAGGGGATGTCTTGGCGTTGTGTAGATTCCGCAGCAGCAGAAGTTAGATTTGAGGATGTCCCAAAAGCAGTGAACCCGCACAGTTTGTTACCACAGCAGGGCAACGGAGTGGCCGTGTGTATTTCAGCCCAATGTACACTACCCACTTCAGACCTGGGAATGCCAAGTGTACGAATCGTGTGAGAGTGACAAGGACTCGTAATACAACACAACCTGACGGCGGTTACAGAGCAAGACTCCTGGGTAGGCTGGTCAGTCCACTGGATGGCCCAGAGACACTTCCGAAGGCTTACGTGCAGGAGATGGTGAAGATGCCGAGAATAGTTGTTCCCACTATTCCAAAGGGTCGAAGTACCAGTACAGGCCTTCTCGTTCGATCAGAGGTAGAAAGGGTTTCACCAAGCGACAGCAGTGCAGAGGAGCAGTCCTTCAGCGGGTCACCAGTGATTCCTCGGTTCAGCCTCGTAGTTGCAGGATACTTGGCTCCTGTATTCCTTTGTTTGTGAGAACTCAGGAGATCGACATGGTAGTGGTGTTTCCAGCCCCCTCTTATCCACGGTTCCATCGCGCCAAAACAGAGGGGACCCAATGGGAGATCTGCTCACAAAACACTCACACCATACGTGGACCTATCACGGACCACGGTGGTCCCAGGCATTCACGACACACTAGACTCTCTGGCACCCAGGATGTGTATTGGGACCAGACATCCCAGCCCACATCCTGGAGGCACACACAAGGCCTGTAGAAGCCCGCAAAAGCATCTGTGTTTCGCGGGAAAGTACATGCTCATTTAAGGATGGCCCCGAGTCGGCTCGACCTGGGGAAGGTGAAGGGGGCAAGACAGTCAGCGGACAGGACAAAGAGCCTCGTGGTCTGATCATTTTGGGAGCCAGGCCACCATTTTGGTATAAGCGCGAGAAAAATGCGCTTAAACAGCCAAAAGGAGCTCAAAACACAAAGAAACGATCGCTGCCACCAGTCCCGTCTGTGATTCACTTGCACCGTTCGTTAACAATCCAAAGAGAGTATCTAGGGCTTGTAGAACACTAGAGACCCAAGAGAGCAGTAACTTAGCTTACAGTGCCCTCTTGTGCCATGTTGCGCGAAAGCTGGAACATGATAAAAGAACTACGGAAAACAACATTTCCCGGTCCTGACTGTCTTAAGGGCATGTCAGTTTCCCTGTGAGAATGGAGCGAAAGCCCAGAGGAGTGCGGCAGAAGGCTGCGCTTCTCTGGCAAAGTCTAGATCATGGTGAAAACAATAGCAAAAAGTTTAGGGGTTGCCACATGAAAGGAAAATTACCCACAATTAAGAAATCTTTCCTAACATACAGCGGAGCGGGAGAGAGCAGTCGCTGGTAGCCCCGTGGGACTGCAGGCTAAGGCAAGCCCTGCCAGGCCCTCCGGGCCTCTTGTGAGTCTACTTGCTTTTTTTTTGTTTGTAATATTGTGCGGTTCGCGCTCCGAGCGCGTTGTTGTGCCTGCTCCCCCCTCCCACTTCCTGGTCCTCTTCTCCCTTCCCGCCTCCCTGCCCGCCCTCCCCTTCCTCACCTCCTTCTGCCTTAAAAGTGATCCCCACTGGACAGCCCCCCTGCCCGGAAGCCCCCCTTCGGCTAAGGGCCCCTTAGGCAAAGGGCGGCTCCTTCTTTGCGGCTCCCTCTGTGTCTGCAGGTGTCCGCTATCACCTTGCTTCTCCACCTACTCTCCAGGCCCACCCCACCTACTCCTTCACTTCATACGCATGGTGTCTATACTTCACTGTGTTCCAAAAACTTGTGGCAAACTAGGGTTTTTTCTCCCCTCGCAGGATTCTCAAACTTAGGTGGCCTCTCCACTGGGTACCAAATACGCATTACTGTGTTACTGTTGTTTCTGAAATGTTGTAAACTGGGGCTTTTTCTCCCCTCGCAGGATTCTCAAACTTAGGTGGCCTCTCCACTGGGTACCAAATACGCATTTACTGTGTTACTGTTGTTCTGAAATGTGGTAAACTAGGGCTTTTTCTCCCCTCGCAAGATTCTCAAACTCTACCCCAAGCAACAAGCTGGGGATAGATCTCTCTCCTCGGCAGGGGCCCCGCTCTGGAACAAGCTTCCTGCCTCCCTGAAACTTGAGGAGAACCATCTCCGGTTCCGGAAGCACCTCAAAACCTTCCTCTTTGCTTCTGCTTTCTCTCCCCCTCTCCCCTGCTACATTCCTGACTGAAATTGCACTGAATCTGCAACGGGGCCACTCTCACCGATCTCGGCCCGTGGCCCAACCACTCTCCCCTTGCACTGCCTCCCTGGCAACCCCTGCACTGCGGGACTGTCTCTGTATCCTACAGCCCCCCTTCCCAGCACTTGTCTGCACTTACCTTAAACTTGCCACCAGTTGGTCCTTATTATTATTTATCTTGTTATTCTACTTCCCCTGTACTGCACTTTTCCCTGTCCCTTTCCCTTGCACTTTTCCCTTCCCCTCTACCCTTGCACTTGCGCGATCTGAATGACACTTGCCGTAGTGGGATTGTTGTCTGTCTTCCCTCCCCCTGCCTCGTCGCGCCTTGAAACACTTGTGTATAGGCGCGTTACAATTAACATATCATATCATATCATATAGAGCATTACACAGAGGTGTGGGTGGACCTGGCGGAGGAGGAGGATGCATCTATATGGTGTGCTCACCTGAAGAGTATGTACGTATGGGGGAGAGTGTTGTTTTGCTGAGTGCTCTTTTTGTCTGTTTCTCTTGGAGAATTGTTTCGCTTCCTTTTCATCAAGACTTGGCTGGTGGCAGTGGTAAGTACCCTATTTATCCTACCGTGGTTATCTTACATACCCTTGGTATTGTTTTAGGCTATCTTGGTAGCCTCAAATTTAAACCCGGTAGACCATATAAGTTTTAATACGGTTCCGGCTGGGTTTATTCGCCATTTCTTTTTGAAAATGTCTTTCTCGTGTTTTACTCCATGTGCCAAATCAGGTGTGGTTCCTTTGTTCACCGTCTTTTCGTGGGCTTCTCCACAGAAGCCCTCCTTAGGCGCCTGAAAGTCTGGGTAGGCAGGATGTGAGGGAGGGGTTTTAGGACCCCTGCCATGGGTTCCCTTGGTGACCCAAGTCGCACTCCTGTTTGATTGGCTAGGTGACTGTCCCAGCGGGATAGCTTCCCTGCTGTGTGATTGACAGGCAGGCTGTGTGAATGGGGGAAAACTACATAAAAAGCTGACCTTTGGGATTGGAAAGAGAGAGTCGGCACTGGAACGAAAGAACCGATATGGAGCTGACAGAAGAGGACCCCTACAACGACTGAACCACCCGGTGAAGCCCTGCTGCCGGTCCAAATCTTCAAGCTCCAACAACAGAGAAGCTCTACCAGGAATCTTCTACCCCTGAGCTGGTGGGACCAACCAGTTTGCCCAAACTGCAAGCGACGACTCCCTCCTCTGGTCGAATTTGCTGTACAGAGCTACAGTGAACAGGATAGCCAGGAAGGTCGGACCCTTCTTGGGTTTTAAGGAGCGCACCTTTTATTTGTTGCTTTGCTCTGCTGCTGGTTTCTTCCCTGGGCAGTGCAGGACCCTCCAGTCTTCCTACTTCATGTCAGTCTGACAGTCGCTTCAGGAACCGTGAGCCTGCAGGAACTGTCAGGAACATCCGCCTTAGCTACATCTTCTTCTCCATTTAAAGGTACTGTGCAAATCCGGTTGTTCGTTTCGTCCAGCCGCAGTGAAGATGTGTGAAACCTTTCGCC
The DNA here is from genome assembly GCF_040938575.1 of Ambystoma mexicanum. Taxonomy (NCBI): domain Eukaryota; kingdom Metazoa; phylum Chordata; class Amphibia; order Caudata; family Ambystomatidae; genus Ambystoma; species Ambystoma mexicanum. The sequence continues at coordinate 802,076,300 of NC_090928.1, forward strand.
AATCCGAGGGCTTGTCCTTCTCTACTCTTTAAACTAACGTTTCTGCTGACTAACTTCGTCCGGAACTCTTGGCAAAGACTTAACCGCACCCTGAACTGTGTGATCTTGAGTAAAATAATTTTGTCCTATTGACATTGGCCCTAAGCCTTTTTGATTTGATTCCATCACTGTAGTTCCCCTTTCTTTATTTCCCTGCCTACTTACCTGTTGGTGCTGCTCAATGTTTACCTAACTTTGTATTTCCCTCCCTTTTTAAATTACTGGAGTGCCATTTTGCTTATACTTCATTTTGAATTTAACTTGTCCAGAATCTATTGGGAGTGGTGTGGTGTATTAAGAGCGTTATTTTTCAACTGCTTTACTTTAGTGAGATGTTATACAACTGATGTGTAAATAAATGTATATTCTTTTACACAGAAACCCTGAGTCAGTGTTTGTTTGAATCATAGTAACTGCTGTCCTTTGTGTAACTATTGATAATGCTCACTTGCCCTTGAGATAAGTCTGGCTGCTCAGCCATCGCTATCCCTGTAATGTGTAGTACAGGCTTGTACCAAAGGTGAATTTGTTACTTGTAGTCTTAATTGTGTGTGGTGTTCCCAAAGGGTACTGCATATAATTCTGCCTAACAAAGGCACACATGCAAATGGCCTCTAAGGCTTAACCGCAGTGCTGCAGGTTTCAGGGGGTGCTGCTCTATGGGATGAAAAGGTGTCTTTCAGGCCCCGTACATGGCATTGATGGACTTCCTGAAGTCCCTCGATAATCAGTTGGCATTTGACATGATATGGGAGGAGGGGGTGCAGGCCAGGGAAGGAGGTAAAGAATCAAGCATGTGGTTGCTCAAGGCTTTCTCTGAAAGCCCTGATACAAATGGCCTCTGTGGCTTACATGCAGTGCTGTAGGGTGACGGGGTGCTGATGCTCCGAGATGTGCTCTGCTATGAAAAGTCTTTCAGGCACTGTTCAAAGTGTAGTTCTAGCATGGCTGCACCAATGCAAAGGACCAGGCTCTGTCAGATTTTCGGATCTAAAGGTCATTTGTTGCATCGATTTGAGCGACTTGTGTTCCATGGCGAACAGAGGGTGTGGGTTTATCTCACTCCCCCGCTATCTTAGCCTGTGTAACTACTTCCCGAGAGGTGACACTAATTGTACTAATTGTGCTTTTGTAATGTTTTACCATTAAGCCATATGCTAGTTTTTATCCTGTTTATGGTTATATTAAGGGCTTGTCTCCTGTTCTCGTAGAGGGTCGATTGGTTTTTAGGTTGTATATTTTACCATGCTTTATGTTTTTTGTTCCTTGTGGTTTGTATTATTCTATGTTTTGTTACGTGCCATCATGCCTATGGGTTCATTGTGCGCTATATAAATAAAGTAAAGTTGGACTTCCTGAAGTCCCAAGCCAATTATGTGGTGTTAGGCATGGAAGGGGAGGAGCAGGTTCAGGGGGAGGAATGCAGGGGTGGGCTGGAGGTAGAGAATCAAGCACAGGTATCACTAGCAGCCTGGTATGGTGCAAAATGGCCTCAGTAGCTTAGCCAGAGAGCTGGAACATGCAGAATGTTGCTGATGAGCCCATATTCACTCTGGGATGAAAAGGAGTATTTCAGGCACTGTACACAATTTAGATGGACTTCCTAAATTTCATAGCCAAGCAGGTGGTTGTAGGCATGGAAGGGGAGGAACAGGTACAGGAGGAGGGATGCAGGAGATGAAAATATTTAAGCAAGCAAGCACAGGTGTCACTGTATGCCTGGTCTGGAAGGCCTGATGTAAAATGGCCTCTGAGTCTTACCCACAGTGTTGGAGGGTGCTGCTGCTGTAATCTTTCTCCTTGCTTCCAGTGACATTCCTCACTTCCTCTCCACTCTGCTATCTCCTTCCAGCCTGACCTGCTTGCTCCCTCAAGCAAGGCTGAACATCTCGGATTCCTCATTGGTAGCGACCTACGAATGCAACAATTCATAACTGCCACTGCCTCTGCTGCTCGTATTAACCTCTGTTTGAAATTTCCCCACGTTCTTACTAACTACTGTACACACACTCGAAATCCACTCTCATGCTCAGCAAATGTGACTACTTCTCAAGCTTACGTATTGTCCTTCAAATCTATTCTTTCCTCCCTCTAGAAACAGTCCTCACATTTGCTAACCACACAATCTAAAACCTATCAAGATCCTTCCCCACTTCTAACTACCAACACTACGCTGGTTGGCTCTCCATGCACAACTGTACTGTGTTCCTTCTTGTAGTCTATAAAGCTATCAATGGTCTTGCTCCTCAGTAGCTGTCTTATTTTATCTCAGTTTACTCACCACCATGTTCCCTTTGATCCTCCTCTGCTCGCAACCTCATGACACATACCATCTCCGTGCCTCCTCCCGCTCGTTCTCCCTACATGCCCCATTCCACTGGAACACTTTGTTCATAACAATCAAAATCAACACACCTGTGGATCTCTCAAAGCTTGGCATACACTTCAGCTACTTGCTAAACAAGAAGCTCTGTCTGCTCTCTACCCCTGTCCCTCTACCCTACTTGACCCCACCACACCCTTCAGTGAAGCTTAATATTTCATGTTTGTACATTTTAATAGTAGTACTCTTTAGTTTGAAGTACTTGTCCCATTATGGTTGATGTTACTTCACCAGTTTATCTTTATATTTTTTTCTGGTTGTTTTGTTACTGGTATATGTCCCACTTTTTTGTATAACTGCATAAACCAGATCAGGACATATTCTCCTATCTGTGCTATTGTACAGGCATCCTTAGTTTGAATGCCTTCTCAATCTGTATATGTCTTATTGTAAGTCATTACTGTTTAACATTCACAACCCGGTTCAACACATAAATATAAATACAAACACACTGGTTAGCCTTCCAATCTGAGATCAACTTTAAGGCAGCCTTCATCACCTACAATGCAGTAATGTCCAAAGTTCCGCCATGCATATCTGAAAATATCAATATCTCTGGAGGTCAACGAAACACCAGGGGCCAAATATCACCACACTGAAATCTGAGAATTGCACAAAGGAGAAAACCAGAATAGAAGCATTCTGCTGCAAGACCCCCAGTTACTGATACAACATTATTGCTTAAATCAGACTGGCTAACTCCCTCCTGTGGCGGAGGAAAGATCTGAAGACTGTGCTCTTCAAGAAACACTTCACAGACACATGAGGAACATAGAGGAATACGTAGACCCCCCCACACTATGTTCCATTCTCTTTAGTGTATACAGCTCCTTTGCTTTCTAGATAGGTGTGTGCTATATACACCACCTCCACACACACACAAATATATATGTATATATAAACCTTTGTTGATGTACGTAAAACAACATTTGGGAGATATAGCTTTGGAGCATTGGTTTTTAAACCTGAATTATGTTCCCCCAGGTGCTTCGAACAACATTAAAATGGTGTTCCTTGATGGATTTAGAATAGAATGTAAGTTTCCTTCAAGGAAAATATTACGTTTGATACCATATTTGCTTATGCCACCAAGAAAACCTCTGGGTATGTACTGAGCACCATAGGTTTGTTCTCAAATGGTTCAGGTTAGGGCTGTCACCATTTAGAATGTCCCTGGCAATTGGGCGCCAATGGTGTGACTGGAATGATGCATAAAGTGTTTGCGCATGCAGGACTGTGTGTCACGTGGTGATCTTTTGAATACTATGCAAAGATATCAGCAAAGATGAGAGGTGATGGCAGGAAGGTTTAGAATGAATCTTAACCACTAGCATTGCTCTTAGCAACGCTCCAGACCATTGTTCTTTGCCTGCCAAACCATTACAAAAAAGGGAAAGACCATATGCAAATCAAGCTTTGACCTCCCCAAAAGGGGTAGTTCAGCCCAAACTGCTTGGTCACATCCCTTCTGCGCGAGACCACAAGCATTCCCAGTGAGGAGTAGCTTCTCACTGATGACACCCAATGAGGACAAAACATATCTGGAGATGTTTGTGGTCTTGTTCAGAATGTCCGAAGGGTTGCCCAGAGCATTGCTAGAGGTAAGGATTAATTCCAAACCTTCCAACCATCACCTCTTTTGTTTTGCATAAGTCATCCTGAGTGGCACAGGTATGTCCAAACATGGTTCCCGAGCCTGCTGGGCCTAGAGGCACAGTCACTCCTCACTGATTCTGCCCAATGAGGCCAAAACATATCTTGGATGCTTGTGGTGTTGTGCAGAAGGGATGTGACCTAACAGTTCGGCTGGACTGCCTCTTTTGGTGTTGGACCAAGCCTGATTTGCAAGTGATTTTTCCCCTTTTGTAATGGCTTGGCAGGCTGAAGAACTTTAGTTCGGCGAAAGCAGGAAGACTGGAATAGATTCCAGACTTGTTTTTATGCGTAATGTATGTTGTATTGTATGTTATGTTTATTTTTTCTGAATTATATATCATGTTTAAAAGTAATTTGTTTATTTTTTCTAACGCAAATTATAAACACATAAATATTGAAATGTTTATGTATATAGTGTTTTTTAAATTTGATGTTAAAGTTACTTTTTATGAAAAAATATGTGCTGATTATTTTATTTGTTATTATAAATGTTATATGTGAAGCACGTGTATGTATATTTTTAATCACATAGTATTTTGGATTACAACAATATTCCATGCTTTGTTTTATTATGTATTAACTGTGGACATTTAATTCACTGTTTGATAATTTGTCATTTAAAAAATGGTTTGTCCGTATGTATATCATTTTGTTTACTATATAATAATATTTGAGTTAAGGTTACCACAATATTTGATTTTAATTTAATATTTTTATAAATGTATTGATAATATACTTTTATGTTGTTACCTTAACTTAATTTTTTCTAATGTTCTAGTTACATCTGTTTGGAAGGTTCTCGAAGTTATAATATGAATACTTGGATGTACTTTCTGGGTATCATTACAAAAATCACCAGAAATTGAGGACGTATGTAAAAGAAGACTTAAATCTTATTGATATTAAAATAATATATATTGGACTTTTATTTTGTTTTATTACTTATTTTATTGTATGGAATAAAATGTTGTGAATGTAAGCAAAACATCTAATTATGGATTTGTTATTTTTATAGGGTAATTTTCCTGTTAATTTTAATAATATGTTAACATGTTGCAGTAAGGTTTTTTTCATAAACTCTTTACTTTTTAAATTGTACATATACATTGTAGGTTAAGTGTAGGTTAAGTATGTTGCGTTTTATGTGGTGCATTTTGTAATGTACTCATTTTAAATAGTGCTTGTTTTAATTATTTTAATTAGTACTAACTTTGCTTATGTGTGTATGATTTATTAATTAAGAACAATATATTTTATATAAATTAAGTATTAAAGAGATTTCTCATGTTGGTGGTGTTTATTGTTTTCATGAGTAAACATTATTTTCACGGTTAGTATGTTTTGTATAGCATACAGCAAAAGTAAAAATGATGCTATGGGCCTCATTACAACCCTGGCGTTAAGGGGTTAACGGCTCCGTAAAAGGCTGCGGCGCCGTTAAACCCTTAACGCCAGATTCCCACTTTAACGCCTGCTTTTTGCAGGCGTTAAAGTCCAAGGCGCTAAGAGACCTTGGTGCTAATTACGGCACAGTAATTTACGGTGCCGTAATTAGCGCCTTTCCCATCCCCATTGAGCCCTATGGGGCAAAAATGGGGAAGGGGCAATGGTGAATGGGGATTTACCGCCCCGCCAACCTTGGAATGGGGCCGTAAATCCGCCATCCACCATGGCTGAATCCGGCATGGACCATGGTGCTAATAGCACCATGGTCCTACGCCAGGGTTGTAATGAGGCCCATGTATGGGATGCATTTTTAATATTCATGGATTTACTTATTTTAAATTAGTATAAACGTATTTGTGTTTGTTGTATGATATGATATAATATGTCATTTATAACGTGCCTATACACAAGTGTTTCAAGGAGCGACAAGACAAGGTAGGGAAAACAGAGGGACGACAAGACCAATGGCTTCATTACAACCCTGGCGTAGGATCATGGTGCTATTAGCACCATGGTCCATGCCGGATTCCGTCATGGTGGATGGCGGATTTACCGCCCCATTCCAAGGTTGGCGGGGCGGTAAATCCCCATTCACCATTGCCCCTTCCCCATTCCCATTTTTGCCCCATAGGGCTGAATGGGGATGAGGAAGGCGCTAATTACGGCACCGTAAATTACGGTGCCGTAATTAGCACCAAGGTCGCTTAGCGCCTTGGACTTTAATGCCTGCAAAAAGCAGGCGTTAAAGTGGGAATCTGGCGTTAAGGGTTTAATGGCGCAGCAGCCTTTTACGGCGCTGTTAACCCCTTAACGCCAGGGTTGTAATGAGGCCCAAACAATCTTATTAGGGCTTGTGTCATTCAGATCATGCAATTGTGACAGTGCAAAGTGCAGGGGGAATGGAGAGATGGAAGTGCCAGGGAGAAGGAGGTTGGAAGTGCAATCAGGGCAGCAATTGCTCTGAGTAAGTACAAACAGGGCAGCGTGGCTCTGCGTAAATGCAAGGAGGCAGGGGACTGTAGAGGTTAAAGTTACAGCTCCTAAGTGTGCGATAGGCCCATAGACGGTGCAGTGGAGACTGATCATGGAGGAAGCTTGGTACCCAATGAGGCTCCGAAGGTAGCCAGGTAACCAGTCAGCAAAGCAGATAGGTAGGTCAGCAGGGGAGGGAGAGAGAGAAAGCAGAGGAGAAAATGAAGGTCTTCAGCTGCTTCCGGAACTTCAGGTGGTGCGGTTCAAAGGGGCACTGAGACCATTCCAGAGGGAGGCAACTGCAGAGGAGAGAGATATCCCCACCACTCTCTGCCTGGAGAAGTGTCTGACCCTTAGCTTAGATAGTTGGAGGAAGATGAGCGAAGAGCTTGGGAGGGAAGGTATTTTGGAAGAGAGTATTGGGTGTAATGGGTGTAATGCGGGGCTCAGTGCCAGAAAGCCCTGTGGTCGATACAGAGGGTCTTGAACATGATCCTTACAGCCACCGGGAGTCAGTGTAGAGATTTCAGGGCTGGAGAGATATGGTCCTGGGGCGTGAGGCCAAGGATAAGTCCTGCAGTCCTGTTCTGGATTAGTTGAAGAGGGAGGAGTGAAAGTAGGTAGATTGAGAAAGAGGCTGTTCCAGTAGTAGTACAACCTGTAGAGAACCAGGGCTCTGGAGATAGTGAGCTTCTGTGAGAAAGTGAGAAAAGGTAGAATGCCCCTGAGATGGTGTAGCTGGTAGTGGGTGTTCTTGGCAATGTCTGTGATTTGAGGAGAGAAGAAAAGAGTGGAGCCAAAGATGGCACCAAGGTTTTTTCATCACAGGAAGGTGAAGTAATAAGGCCCAAGGAGGGCGGTCAGAGTGAGAGAGGGAAAGCAGGAGCAGTGGTCCCAATGAGAAGGATATCCATCTTAATGGCATTAAAGCAGAGATCATAGGAGGTGCATCAATAAAGAATTGCAGATAGATAGGAATGAGCGAGAGAGTAGAGGAGACTGAGGGGAGCCTCTAAAAGAGCTGAGTTTCATCCGCATAGGACTGAAATTCAGAGAAGTTAGAGATCAGGTGGGCCAAAGGGACCAAGTAGGCATTGAAGAGCCAGAAGGTGGAGCCCTGGTGAACACCACATGTGGAGAGAGAGGAGGTGGAGAGAAATGACCCCTTTTGGACTTGGGGGTGTGGGTCCAGAGAGAAGGAGGTCATCCACTCCAGGGCCTGATTTGTGATTGCTAGGTTCTCGCAGAGTGGATTGATCAGGATAGCATGATTGACTGTGTCGAAAGCAGAGGAAGGGTCAAGGAGAATGAGGACAGAAGGAAGTCCGGAGTTAAGATTAGAGAGCTGATTATCACAGGGGTTCAGGAGAGCAGTTTCTGTGCCTCTGGCTGCTACGAAGCCAGACTGATGGTCGTGGAGGCAACCAACAGATTCAGTGTGGAGAGTAAGCTGGGAGATGGCCATATTTTCCACGAGTTTGCCAAGGAAAGGAGTGATAGAGATCGGTCGGTAGTTTGCCGGGCAGGTAGGATCTGCGGAAGGCTTTTTAAGGAGGGGGTGCTCAAGGGAGTGCTTGAGGAGAGAGGGAAAAGATCTAGTGGTGAAAGAGTGATTGCAGAAATCACTCAAAGCTGGAATGAGGGTGTTGATGTGGTACTTGATGGTTCTGGAGGAGAAGAGGAGCACCTGTTTGGATGACATTTTCATATATCGGACTTGTCTAGAAACATCTTCAGGTGTAGTCGGAGAAAAAGAGGAAAAAGGAGTAGGAGAGGGCGAGGCAGCCAGAAGGGGCAGAGAGAGGTAGAGGAAGAGTCAGAGGAGAGAGAGGACAGGATGTCCTGAGTTTTATTGGTGAAGTGAGAAGCCAGAGCCATACAGAGGGTCTGGGAGGGAACAGGAGAGGTGGAGATTGCAGAAGGATTGGCCAGCTCCTTGCCGATTTTAAAGAGTTTGGCCATGTTGTTAGACGTTGCAGAGACAAAGGCTTGGCTGTGGACTCTCTTCTTGGACAGGACAGAGAGTCTGTATTGCTATTGGAGCAGGTGACAGGCCGGTCCATCAGAGGATGAGCCCAAATCCCTCCATTTTCCTCTCAGCCACCCTGCACTTGCGTTTTAGGCAAGCAATGCAAAGTCATACCAAGAGTTGCACTTGGAGGAAGACTTCAGCTGGATTCTCATGGGAGGGCAAGGATGTTGGGAGTGTTGGAGATAGCATGATACTGGTTAGAGGCAGATGCGTCAGTCTGAGTCAGCCAAAGGAGTAGGAGGAGCATAGAAAGTAGAGGAACAGGCATCCACTGACACATGCTTCATAGACCAAATGACCGAGACGGTAGGTGGCAGTGCTGAGGTGGGATTAGCCTGATGGACAGAGAGTTTCAGATATGAGGAAAGCAGGAAGTGGTCAATCCAAGAAATAGGAGTGGTGAGAGTATTAGAGACGGGGATGTCTGAGGGGATGAACACATCCAAGGTGTTTCCGACGGAGTGTGTCAGACGACAGGGTAGAATGGAGAGAGAGAGAGTGTTGTAGAGGTTGCAAAAGAGCCTTGAGGAGGGGTTTTAAGCATCCCGGTGGATGTTGAGGCCTCGCAGGCGGAGAAGTTGAGAGCTAAATACATGAGAGAAGAGGAATGGTCAGCCCACTCTGAGAGGAAAAGGGCCTGAAGATGGTGGCCACAGTTAGAGAGAGTCCACAAGGGGTAGGCCTGTATGGGAATGATAGAGGCAGGAACCCACTCCAGAAAGATGAGAGCTACTCCCCCTCTGTGTCGGTTGATTCTGGGCTCAGAGAAGATGTTGTAGCCATCATGGGAGTAGAATGTCAAAACTCATGACAGAGCTGGCCATGAATCATGTCATGTGAGAGCATTGACATCCAGGTTAAGTTCTTCGAGGAAGTGGCAGATGTCAGAGGAGTGTTTGACAGCATAGCGAGATTCGAGAGTAGCAACATGGAGCATGTTGCCACATTGGAAAGACTTCTGGGGTGGGGTAGAGGCTTGAGGTACACCAAGCTGAATTGGTAGAGGGGCCCTAGAGTGGGCAGAGGTAGTAGCAGGAGGTGAAATAGTAGCCAGACAGGAGAAGGAAGGTGCCAGAGAGGTGGTGGAGGAAGGCAGTGGTAGATGGGCCAGAGAGGTACTAGTAGGAGTAGCAGGAGAAGGAAGGAAGTTGATAAGATGTGGGCGATTCCTATTGAAAAGGAGGAGATTGGGCTGATCTCTCTGGACCAAGACGATGCAATTCAGATAGACATTAATGATGGACTTGGAGAAGTGGAAGGCAGCCAAGAGGACCTCCCATCGAATGCCACCATTAATGGGAGGGGAGGAGAAAAGAGAAAGAATAGAGACCATATGAGGGATCCATAGATCAGGAGGGGGAGCAACAAAGAGGATGTCAGTGAGAGACTGTCTGGAGGAAACACTGATGTAGGTATCAGCAATAGGGAGGACTGGGTTTGAGACCTGGATGTCCCTCTTGAACCTCTTCCTTCCGACTTAGTGAGAGGGTAGGATAGGAGAACGAGTAGCTGTTAGAGAAGAAGGGGAGACTGAAAGCACCATAGAGGGTGTGAAGTGAAGTAGGAGGAGGGAGCAAGTGAGAAATGAGGGATGCACAGCCCAGCACCGCACAGCATGGTATGTGCAGAGGGGAGGGGGAGTCACACAATAGGAAACACAAAGAAAGAGCAAACAGGTAAACTGAACACTAGAAGGTACTCCCACTGGGGGGTCCTAAAGATTGCGAGAGAGGCTAATGAGACACAGTTACCACACTGTCAATCACCCATATTCAACTTCCCTAAAACGAGGAAGAAAGGCCTGTTTTTTTTTTAACACAGTAGCAATGCAAAACGCCCAGATTTAACTTTCCTAAAAAGAGGGAGAAATGTCTAGTTTTGTAACAGAGCAGCAGTGCAAAATAGCCATATTCAACTTTCTTAAAAATGAGGGAGAATGAGGGAGAATGAGGGTCAGTTCTAGCAGGTTGATGGCTGCAGGGTTCTTTCTTCCCTGACGGACACCGCAGACACCATCTGGAGCTGCCTCCACTGGAGCAGTCCTTTGCCTCAGGGTCCTTAGCCAAGGGGGGCTGCCAGGAAGAGGCTGCCCTGAAGGCTGACGGATAAGGTCCCATTTCACCAATGGGAGCATGGTTGGTGGGAGGGAGGGAGGAGGCAAGGAACAGGGAAGAATGGTCAGGGGAAGAGGGGGAGAGGAACCAGTCAGAGCAGCACTGGAAGCATGGCTAATTTAAAAAATAAATCAATTTAGTCATGGTATGAGCCCCCGTCCAACTCCCGCCCTCCCAACCCCACTTACCTTCTTTTTGATGTTTTTTCAGGAGCGGACGCACTGGGAACACTTGTGTTTCCAGCGCGTCCGCTCCCGATGGCTGCCATGGAAAGGGAACTCTGTTTTCCCTTTCCATGGCGGCCGCCATTGTCTTTTTTTTTTTCTCCCGAAACGCTGCAGCGCCCGAAACGCTGCAGCATTTTGGGACATAAAAAAAAAGCTTTTAGTGCCCCGGTCACGCAATTTTTGCAGGCCGGGGTACTAATAGCAATAGAAGCCTCGCGTCGGGGACATTACCGACTCTGGTAATGCCCCGGGGCCTTCGGTAATGCCCCGACGCTCGGGTTCTATTGCTTAATTAAAAAGCGATGCCCAACATATATAAATAGGCAATACAGTACACACCTTTAAGTGAAAATATTATTTATATATGTTTAGTATATTATAGATATATATTACATGGCCACGGTAGTTATGGTTAAGTTGCTGTTTCCATAGGAAGAGCACTTTTTGGGCGGCTTATAACTTCGTTCTCCCTGGATGAATCCACACCAAACTTTGCAAAAAAAGTATATGGGTCACTCTGAATTATTTTGCAAAGTCTGGTGAGGATTCGTCCGGGGGGGGGCAAAGTTATAAGGGGGGTCCCAAAACTTTTTTTTTTTTCCCATAGACTGAATGGGGAAAAAACTTTGCTTGCGCCTACAGCCCAAACCGCTGGACGGATTTTCACCAAATTTGGACCAGGAGTAGTGGCTTGGTCCCGAAAGCGGTGAAAATCCGTCCAGTAGTTTTTTTTAAAATGACCAAAAAGTAGGTCATAAAAATGAGTGATATCTGTGTTCGGTCCGCAGACACACTTCCCTGTTCGCTCTGCGGACAATGTTCTGATTGGCCAATCGGCATGCGTCATGTACGTGGACATGCAACGTGTTCGCTGATTGGACTGTGAAGACCGTGAAGCGCGTCAGATTTTTAGTAGCGCCCGCCATCTTGAATTCGCGGACGTCTGCGGACAGCGCAGTGAAACTTGGTTTAAAAATTGTATTTAGTAGAGTGTGTTGGTGTGTAAGAGTGTGTTGGTGTGTAAGAGTGTTTGGGGAGGGTGGGAGAGTATGAAATGTTGTATTTTTTTATGTGGTAGAACCTTTTGTTGTGTTCGATTTGTCTGCGGACAACACGGCTGTTCTGAAATGTTCTAAATAAACTAAATGGGGGGGTGTTCTGAGGACGCAATATGTGTCTGTGTTGTTCGCAAGCAAGCTGAAACTGTTCTAAGAACACTCGTGGTGTCCTGAAATGTTCGTAAATAAACAAAATGGGGGTGTCCTGAGGACGCTGTCCGCATTGTTCACTGGCAAGTTGAAAGTGTTCTAAAAATACTCGCAGCGTCCTGAAATGTTCGTAAATAAACAAAATGGGGGTGTCCCGAGGACGCTGTCCGTATTGCTTACTGGCAAGTTGAATGTGTTCTTAGAACACTCGCAGTGTCCTGAAATGTTCGCAAATAAACAAAATGGGGGTGTCCTGAGGACACTGTCCATATTGTTCGCTGGCAAGTTGAATGTGTTGTAAGAACACTCGCCTTGTCCTGGAATGTTCGTAAATTAACAAAATGGGGGTGTCCTGAGGACGCTGTCCATATTGTTCGCTGGCAAGTTGAAAGTGTTCTAAGAACACTCACGGTGTCCTTAAATCTTCGTAAATAAACAAAATGGGGGTGTCCTGAGGACACTGTCTGTATTGTTTGCTGGCAAGTTGAATGTCTTCTAAAAACACTCGGGGTGTCCTGAAATGTTTGTAAATAAACAAAATGGTGGTGTGCTGAGGACGTTGTCCGTATTGTTCGCTGGCAAGTTGAAAGTGTTCTAAGAACACTTGCAGTGTCCTGAAATGTTCGTAAATAAACAAAATGGGGTTGACCTGAGGACGGTGTCCGTATTGTTCGCTGGCAAGTTGAAAGTGTATTAAGAACACTCGGGGTGTCCTGAAATGTTCGTAAATAAACAAAATGGTGTTGTCCTGAGGACGCTGTCCGTATTGTTCACTGGCAAGTTGAAAGTGTTCTAAGAACACTCATTATGTCCGCGGACATTAAAAGTTCCCATAAGCCATAGTTAAAATGTTTGACTCTATGGGTGTGATATGCTGCGGTGGTTGTGGCCGGGGCATAGAGTCTTGGGTGCATGGCCCTATGGCCATGCATCCAAGACTCTATGTCCTGGCCACACCCACCGCAGCATATCACACTCATAGTGGCTTATAACTTTGGGATCCAAAAACAAATTTATAAGGAACAAAGTTATAAGCCTCTATGGGTGTGATATGCTGCAATGGTTGTACTTATTATAATATACTTACTGTTTTGTTTAGTAACTGGAGTACATGTATTTCTTGTTCATTTCTGTGATAAAAGAAAGGATCATGTTAGTATTGGTATTTTGTAACGACTTATTACATTAAATAATCAACATTTTTTTTTACCCTCATATTTAGTAGATTACAAACCAGAGTACTGTGCAATTTGCTCAGTTTCTGTGTTTGTTGCTAAAATCATTGGGTCTGTGGGAGAAAACAAAATCCATGTTGGATTAAAAAAAAAAAACGTTTTCTGTTATGCTACAGTTTATTTGTTTGTTTGTTTTCAGTGTTCACTTGTTGTTTCTGGCTAATGCTGTATATATTGGCTTGTTGCAGTTTTTTGGAGCAGTAACATATCATTTATTTGTTTGGATATTGTAAAATTTTGGAGCAGTTAGATACCAGTAGGCATATTCTAACTGTCTATTTTTTTATATATTTTAGTGGTATTGATTTATCTGTTTGGATATTGTTAAATTTTGGGACAGTTAGATACCAATTGGCGTATTCTAACTGTCTATTTTATGATATAATTTAGGGATATTGATTTATCAGTTTGGATATTGTAACATTTTGGGTACCAGCTGGTGTATTCTAACTATCTATTTTTTGCTCTTATTTTAGTGGGATTCATTTATCTGATTAGTTGTTGTAGAATCTTTGGGCAGTTAGATACCTTTTGGAATATTCTAACAGTTTATATTTTTTTACTACACGTTTACCAAGGTTTAAGTACAGTTTAGTTAATACATTTTGGTTTTAAGAACATTAAATAAGCGTTTGCAAGATTTGCTGGTAATCTCTGCTTTAGAGTAATGGTACTATCATTACATTCAAACCATCCACATTTCTTTTTTATATATGCAGTGTAGTGACCTGAATTGGTTGTGGCTCCTTCGTGGTATATTATACCTATTGTTGTGAAAGTTTTCTTACCAAGTGATACTTGACCATGTGTGAATCCAGTCAGCTTGCAGTTGTTTTTGGTACCATCTGCATTGTAACGTAGAAGCATTAGTATTACGTATTTGCTATGTGTTTGTTTGTATCAATAAGGTGGAGCGATTATCCGAATTGCAGGAAGTACATAATCTGCCATGGTTTGCATTTTGTACAAGATGCTGAAATGGAATGGATTCACAATTAGGTATTGATATATATACAAAGCGTTCATTGGGGATTTGTTCTTTTATCACATTGTTGCAGAGAGTGCATGTATGTTTCCACACATATGAATTCTGGAGGATTTCATTTATAGGTATGTTTTGATTTTCCAGTACTTGTAGTAAGTACATTAGAAATTCTTGTGGATCTTCCTGTGATTGTATAGTGAATTTCACCATTCCAGCACAGTAGTCCAATAGTTGTCTTATTCCATAAACACTATACGTGTTATCAGGATTGTTTGTTGCATTTCTGTGAAGTACTAACATTTGAAAACACAATTGGTCTGTACTGTGTAAGTAAATGTTGTCAACTATTGGTGGCAATTGAAATAGAATATTCATTGCTACATTTGCATAGCAACTTACTCCAACTATATTTGACAGTTTAAATGGACCAGGTAGTTATCTGATTGATTTTTTTTAGTTTGTCTTCCTTCTTTGACGAAGTGCCTGGTTTACTTTCCCTAGTGGGTTCTTTTATGTTTGTGATACTTGATGAAGTTTTAGTTTCTTTTACTCTCTTTGGAGGATTTGCAATGACATCCTGTTGCATTTCTGTTTGATTTAGTTTTCTTTTACAACGTTTTACTTTTTGTGGTACAGAATATGTGTTTAGATGGGGGTGTATAGTGAGCGAAGTCTACTGTATTCTAAAATGCAAGGAATATCAGCGTTTACTTTACTTGCATCAAAGTTGATTAGAAATAGACCGTCAAGTGTACGTAAGCGTGATAGTGCTATGTAGCTCATGCCTTCTTCAAAGACTGTGTTACCAATGTCTATCATTGCTTTGTCTAGGGTAAGACCTTGTGATTTATGAATGGTGACTGCGTATGCAAGAGTTAGAGAAAATGGTTCTCTGCATTCATACATGTCTTTGAAGAGAAGGAATCGAGCGGTTGAGCGTCCTATCCTTTCTACTTCTGAAAGTTTGTCAAAGAGAATATTGACAAACTGAATTTTTTTGTCACGTGGGTATGTTTGAAAGCCAACAACTGTACCCAGTGCTCCATTAACTAGTCCTTGGTCCATGTCAAGGTTACGTTTCAGCATTACTCTGCAATTTAAGGATAATTTTAATATCTTTTCCAAGCCAGCTGTGTTTGAGATTGAATTATCTAAACTATTTAGTCTTGTTGTGACTTGCTCACACATGGGTAGTGTCATACCATGTACATCTAGTTTGTCTGTGGCTCTAATTTCCATTATTGATTGAATTTCTTTACTTAACATTATTTCATTGAATTTGAAACAGCTTGCAAGAGTTGGCATTAAGGCCATACAATTGTCAATTTTATGCGCTAATTGTACCATAACATCTGTAGTACATGCATTATCGCCATAAAGTGCATGCATGTGCTGGGTTTTCAATATTGCTTCTGCTTCTTTAGAAAGTATACCAACTCTGATACTTTTTAAGATGTTGGCATATGTGAGATCTGCAGATTGCCGCATGTTTTCTGTTAATTCTCTGTATTGGAAATGTTGCCAAAGGTTGACATTTCCAATGCTGCCAACAGTGTTATGGCAGAGTTTGTGTCCTAATGTTTTAAAAATAGGCTCACCTTTTACTGGTGTCAATTGAAGAAGATCTCCGAAAACAATAATGTGTTTTCCTGCAAAGAGCTCTTCGTAGTTTGTTTTGAGTACATCTTGTAATCTGAGGTGAATCAAAGCCAACATTAGGTTGGACACCATGCTCACTTCATCTATTAGTAGCATTTTCATTTGTTTTAAAACTCTGCGTAGTTCCATTGCAGCTTCTGTAGAAAGTGTATAATAGTCTAATTTGTTTTGGTGTTCTACTGGCAGGAGTAGTAATCGGTATAAAGTGACACCACCTATGTTGTAGGCAGCTAAACCTGTGGGGGCAGTGACAACAGCTGACAGTTTGTTGTTTGTCAATTGTTGAAGGGACTTACTGGTGACTTTGATTAGGAATGTTTTGCCAGAACCAGCTTCACCACTGATGTACAGTAGTATAGCTTTGTAATTTTGGCAGGTGCATTCTTTGTTTTCATGCTGTACACCATGTGCAATCTTTTGGTACTTCTTGAAAAATGCTACATTGCTCATTGTTTCGTTTTGATTGTAGTAAAATTAAGTCTTCTTTATCTTCATACTGACACATGGTGTTTTCTACTTCTATCATAGCTAATTCTGCCTCATTTGTTATTAGTGGTTCTCCCAGTGGTTCTTGGCTTCCTGTTACAGAAGGTTGACTACTGCCAGGAGTGTCCTTATCTAGTTGGGCCTGGAGTTCTTCTTCGTGTTGCTGTTCATTGTGCAACATTGTTTTGTTCTGTGTAAAGTTTACATCAGTTATAGTGCTGTCATTTGCTTTGAAAGCGTCTTCATATGAGTCAGAGTTATCTAGTATTTCTTCTTCTTTTCTCCATGGTTTAAAGAGTTGTAGCAGGGACATGTAATGTACTTCTTAATGTTGAGGAGTCTTTAATGACAATATGATATGATTAATTCGGTTTGGTGAGTTTTACTAAGCTGCCTTCACAGTGTGTCACTCTGTATTTACCTTTTTTTTCATCAGGTTTTATATTATTTTTGTACGTGTAGTTTTGGGCTATGTGGTATAGACACATGGTTTCCAAAGTATTACTTCTGTTTGGGTAGTATGTGTCCAATAAATTGTTTTTTAAAATGTCTTGGCTGTTGGGATCATGTTTGGCTATTGTTTCTATATCTTCGTATGATTTTAGAACTCATTTTCTAGATTTAGCTGGACCAAGACTTAGCCATACTATATTTTCAGATTTACCATACAATGCAATACCAGTTAAACGATCAGCTGCTTCATTTGATCCACATTCTCTATGGGAGAGCATTTTTATGCCCAAGCTGTATAATTTCGGAGACACTGTTTTATCTGATGACAGGTCATTCCAGAGTTCTTGGAGCTCTGTCTTTTCTGCTTTGGTTAAGTATGTTGTGACATATCGTGCAAATGCAGTAGAATTGTCTGCAATGTACTGCACATCTATGTTTGCATTCCATATTTGGGCAATGATTGCATTGTAAACATTGATATATTTTTCTTCTTCTGTTCTTTTTATGTAATATGTATTTTTAGGTGACTTAACACTATGTCTAACTGAAGACATGAGGTTGTTCACTTGACCTGTATTTGTAACTGGTGTAGGGAAACCAAATTGGCATTTGGTGCAGTATTTCCCTTTGTTTTTGTATTTGCGACAACAAAATTTGCCACATTTGTGTCTTAGAAATTGTAAAATGTGTACATGAAGATCACTATTTGTGGATTCTGTAGGAATTTCACAAGTGACATATTTTTCAATAAACTGTAAAACAGTGGCATCACTGTCTTGACCAAATTTACGAGCATCTTTAATCCATAAAAGCATGTGGATATGTGGTGCTCCTCTGGCTTGGTTTTCTTTTCTCCAAAAGAAGTGTTGCACTTCTCCAAGGGGAGGAACCGTTTTATTACAAATAAAATGTAGTATAGCAATGAAGCAATGGTGAAAACATCTTGAAACATTAACAGGATCCAGAGAACAAAGTTCTCCAGGTGTTAGTATATCTATGTTTGTTTCCTTTTTGTTTGATATGCGTAGGAAATCATGTAAATCTTCCCATGCATATTCTGCACAACTTAGTGTAACAAACCAAGTGGGTGGGCCAAGGTTTCTGATCATACAACGTACATCTCCATGACGTCGAAACCAGTACTCTTTAGTACCACGCATATTTGCTAATAGATTTGTAAAATTTGATTGTAAAACCTCATCTTTTTGTTACACTTTTTGTAATAATCGTTTACCTGTCATATTTTGAAAGTGGGATCCTGATTTTAATGTGTGGGCAACTCCGTAACATAAAGTTGCTAGTTCACTTTCAAAGAGTCGGTGAAATATGTATTCCACATTTTGTCTAAATCTGGGATCTTCAGAATACATCCGTAATGAGCGGTATTCTGATGCTGATATTTGAATAGGTCTATCATCGTACCTTCCTCCTTTGCCAGTAGGAAAGAGTAGAGGAAAAGCATGGGCTTCTATACTTTTTTCCCATATGCTGATTGGTGTTCCTTTTGTTTGACACATTTGGTACGTTTCCAGTGCATCTTCTATGGTGACATTAGAGTGCAATGGATGAATTGTATAATGGTCTAAGCTATTTCATATTGTAGCAGGATCTTGGAGCTCAAATTGACCAGCTTCGTGTGTCTCTTGAATTATTTCAGTTGTATCCTTCAAGTTTTCTTCAATATTAATTTCTTTGTAATATTCATTATTCTCTTTAAGATATTGTAAGGCTTGTCTAACTTTATGTAAATCTACCAGCTGTTGCCAAATGTTTTTGTCTTTTGTAGGTACACCATTTACTAAGATAAATAAAGATTGCTGCGTTGGATGTTGCACTCCTAGAGTGTGCACATTTTCTTTTAGATCTAATGGTAAATACACTTCTTTTCCACAAATACCTTTCACTAATTCAGAGGGAGCTAATTTGGCTGTTTTTGGTTGAAGGCCTATTATTGCTTGAAATGGGTGCTCTGTTTGAATTATGATGCTCTCATATACATTAAGTTGTTGCAGGGGTTTTGGTAGTGGATATATTTCCAAATTATTTGTGATAGCACGCATGTGAAGGAGTTTGGTTGTTGTCAAGTTTTGTAGTGCAGTAACTGCAAAGTATTAAGGGGTCAGTTATTTCGTATTTGTTTTCTGATATAAGGTAGAGAGCTCATTCAAACCATTTAGAATCTTCATTGTCTTCTATTTTGTATGATAGTTCTACAGTTTTTGTGTTACTTTTATAAAAAGTTCTGCAGCAACATACACACACATGGTTTGGTACTTCAGCTGATGTACTTTTACATTTTAGTATTTATTTTTTATATGTATGTAGTAAAAGGTTGCCATGTGTAGAATTGTTGCTAATTTGGTTTACAGCTATTTCATTCTGTAAGTGGCTTTCACTTCCAAAATATTTTTTCTGGATATAGTCGATTTCTTCAAGTAGGTCTTTTGCTGTACCATGTAGAAGAATGTTATTTCAATTGGCTAGTGCTAAAGCAGGACTTTTAGCATAATACAGTTTATAAACTAGATTTCTTATAGTTGAAGGATGTGTTGATATCCTTTTGATATCATGGAAGGTGGTTTTGTAAGTAGGTCCTGTAATGCAGGCCAATGAATGTCCTTGTAGTACTGTGTACTTGCACACTGGACAGGTATGCATATTTTGCAGTAGTTTCATTTTGATTTTGTCTTTGCCTTTCACATATTGATTGAGGAATTGCCGTAAAGACTTGACTTTTTTTGGAGAATGTTACACATTGACGTGCATGGCCATTTGTACATTAGACGTTCTGATTCAGTTGAATGGAGGGGTAATTCTAAGTTTTCAGGGCATATTTTTGTAAGGAGTACTTCCATTATGGTATTATTGACTTTTTCATAACCTCGACCACTGCTCTGTATGGCAATTGTATTTGTTTGCTTTTGTTTGTATGCTTCTTCATTAAAGTATGGTTCTGTGCTTGTAGTGTGACTCCATTCACCTCCGCAGATACTTAGACGTTCTTTCTGTTGACATTTCGTTTATTGAGAAGTCTTTTTTGTAATTTAGTCATTCATTTTGTTAGTGGTTTCATTTTGTTTAACACTAAAATAAATAACTTTCTTTTGAGAGGAAATGCACTGTCTATCAACGCTTCTAAGATTAATTTCCTACAATAGGTTTTAAGGGTTGAACCTGGTTTTTATAAGATTTTGAAGGACTCTGTGACGGAACATTTTGGCTAAAATACTTTTCTTGGTATGCTTACTTTGCACTATATCAAGATTTATAGAAGCAGTTTTATCTGTAGTGATAGCTGATTTTTTGTTAATTGTTTTCTGGTTTGTTTTACATTTTGATAGAGGAGGCAAAGTTTTTGTACTTGAAACTTCTTTTGTTTCACTAAATGACTGTATTAGCTGTTTTGTTTCAACTTACTTTTACAAATTCTGCTAGAGATGGATGCTTATGTTGGACACTTTTATTTTCATTTGCTCTACTTCTGCGTTGCTTTCTACGGACTTGATTTTTGGTAGGCTTCTTTAGGGTCTGTTGAAAAAAATAAAGAAGGCATGGGTTGGGGTGTTCTGCAATGTATGTGTGCTGTGTGCATGAGTGTTTGAGTAAGATGATAAAGATGTATGTAATGGTGTGTGATTGTACATTGGGAACTACAACTAGTAGGGATGGGTATTCTTGAATTATTGTGTTACTAAACTGGGGTTCAGATGACAGAAAAAAGTAATCTAGTGGTGTGGAGAAGTATAAATAGTATATCTAATGCTATACAATTAAAACAGTTGTTTGTTCTATAACATCTACATTCTAGCGGTTGAGTTGGGTAATTTGTGTGTCGGAAAATAGGAATTTGTGGGCCATTCTGGCTGCAAATTGCTGTTTAAGAAAAGTGGATTTTTGGAGAGTATGGTGCACAATCTCTATTTTTAGGCACAGAAATAGCATGAATTAACTTTACAGTTTGAGTAATAATACAAATATTATGGTGGTATTCAACTTACTTTTTTTCTAAAATGAGCAGGTTACTTCTTAGTTGTTCTTTGTACTTCAAAATCGGCTGCTTCTTTTCAGGAGGATGGTCTTCACTGCAATAGTAAAAGAAACAAATTAGTAATTTTGTTTGCATATAGCACTGTTTTTAATTTAGACATTGATTTTTTTAATTAACATCCTCAGCGCCTTCCTCAAAACCATTAAAACTATCTTATTCTCATAAGATAAGTCGCACCAGTTGAATACATATCATATGTTCTTAATGACTAAACTGTATTGCAATGACTAACTGTAGCAAAAACATATCTTTACTATGCCTTGTGAAATTCATTATGTACCACTGAATACCACTATTCCTGTAACTAAGCTCTTGCAAGCAATAGTGCTTCAATGTCATGGGCTGCTTGCGTTATATAAATATAAGTAAGTAAATAAATGAATAAATAAATCTATATGTTATTGTACAAGTATTGTTGTTTGAGATTTGAACATAGTGTGTGCTTGCAATTTTGTTAGACTATATGCACTCTATATATTTTATTTAAAAAATGTTAGTTCAACATGATTTGAATATGTGTGTGTAAAATGAAATTAAATAGTATAAAGGTTTGTAAGTGACAGTTGATTTTAGGAGATGAAAAAAGACAGTAAATTCATTTTACATATTATAAAATCTAAAAGTCAGTTAATCTGTTTATATGAAACTAGAATAATTGTACATGCACTTTACAGAAAATATGCATACCTGTAGTTTGTGTTCATGCATATGGATATGCATGGACCTGCAAGTAGAAATCTTGGAGACTTGTATAGTATTTCTTGTAGAAGGTTCTTTCCAATAAAATGACACTTGTACTCAGAGAGATTAACAGTACATTTGCAGTGCTGATCTATGATGATGCAGTTAGATGTAGAAGTGTTCTATGTGATTGGTGGATGGTCATGTGACTTCTTAGCTACATCCAATGAGGAAATGGCACAGAGAGTGAAGTGGAAATGGTAGAAGGGCTGTCCATGTTACAATATGTCCGCTGACATGGCGGTAGTTCGCGGACATCGGGTGTTACATCCAGGGATTTTTGGTTTGGGAAGCCATGCAAATGAGAATGAACATTCAAAGGGATTGGTCAGGAAAGTTTAGTGGGTGTGTTGTGCCAGTAGAGAGTTTCTCATATACTCTTTTTGCTGAGAGAAGAACAGATAGCTGTGGCTGTGTGTTTCAGAAAACAAATTGTTTGGATTTTGGGAGTCTCGAGGATACATTGTTTGAAGGTGCATGCAGAAAGCTGTGGAGTAGCTCTAGATCTTGGATTTCCACATGTGGAAGTACGCTGGCATGGAGTACATGGAATGAAGTGGTTGGACTTGCTACCTCTTTGTGCTACTTTGGAGACAGAGCAACATCCAGATATAATTATAATTCACTGTGGAGGGAACAGTTTAGGAATTTCTTTGCAATTTGCAATGAAAGAAACACTTGGGAAGGTCATGTACATGTTTCCAAATTCTCAAGTAATTTTTTCACGGATTGCGCAGAGACAAATGTGGTTTCATTCTTCTTCATTTGGTCCACAAATGGAGAAAGCAAGGCGCAATGTCAATAAGGCTGTTTATGCTTTTCTAAGAGATTTTGGCATGTCATCTTTTCACAATGAAAATATTATTTTTCATAGTACATACATTTTTCGCAGAGATGGAGTCCATCTTACTCATGCTGGCAATCAGATTTTTCTGAGAAATGTACAAAATGCATTGCGACCTTTTTTAGAATTACAGCATCCATTTTGTAGTAGGTGTTGATTATTTCTAATTTTTCAAACACAATCACCACCAAAAGGCTCTTTTCAGAGCCACCACTTCCTCCCAGATAAAATTGCAATGGTTGTGATAGGGCAGCACTCCAAAATTTTAGATGTCCACGGACATTCCTCAGACTTCTAAAAAATACACAGGTCCCTGCTTCATTTATTTTCACTTCTATTATTTAACTGTGAAAGGCGGCTCTGAAAAGAGTTGGTTGTGAACAATACGGACAGGCATAGCGTCCTCAGGACAGCCCTATTTTGTATATTTATGAACATTTCAGGATACATAATATGTTCTAAGAACACTTTCATTTTGTAAACGAACAATATGGACAGCGTCGTCAGGCCACCCCAATTTTTCATCCATTGACGAACATTTCAGGTGACAGCTTGTGTTCTTAGAACAGTTTCAATTTACGAACGAACAATACGGACAGGCATAGTGTCCTCAGGACACCCCCATTTTGTTTATTTAAGAACATTTCAGGACACCGCGTGTGTTCTTAGAACAGTTTCAACTTGCTAGCGAACAATACCGACACATATAGTGTTCTTCAGGACACCCTCATTTTGTTTATTTACAAACATTTCAGGACACCGCATGTGTTCTTAGAAGAGTTTCAACTTGCTAGCGAACAATACGGACAGACATAGCGTCCTCAGGACACCCTCATTTTGTTTATTTACGAACATTTCAGGACACTGCATGTGTTCTTCGAACAGTTTCAACTTGCTGACGAACAATACGGACAGGTATAGTGTTCTTCAGGACACCTCCATTTTCGTTTCTTTACTTGGAACCATAACGTCCCTTTAACAAAGTTTTGTCACTGAATTTCATAGGTTTTTACTAGCGCAACTTAACCATAACGTCCCTTTAACAAAGTTTTTTCACTGAATATGTATATATATATGTAACAATCAAGGAACATTTTTTAGTTGCAGGGACGTTAAGGTGAGCAATAAATTGTAACAAAACCCTTGAAATTCAAGGAAAGAAACTTTAGTTGCACAGAAACCCCTGAAATTCAGCTAAAGCCACCTTAACTTTGCAGCCCCCTGTTGCACAGCCTATGACTACAATAATGGTATCACATATCACCTCACTTATGACATCACTAATTACATGTTGTATGAGAACACTGATGGCATTACACATCACATCACTGATGCAATCACTGGTGACAGCACTAATTACATTGAATATCACTGATTATATACATAATGGAAGTAGCCATAACATCATTAGCCCATGAAAACATTGATTCCTTTAATAACAATTTAGGCCTGTTTTAAAATATACAGTGGTCAATGTTGAAAGCTTTAGTCAGTGTCCATGGCTAAAGGCCATAGATAGTGCCCATTAATGTGTTAGAATATACAGTCGGCACAGCCAAAGGCCAGGGCTACTGGCTAGTATTGTTTTGAAAACCATGGCTAGTGGCTGGTTAGTGAATATAATATACAATGGGCACGGCTGAAGGCCATTGCTTATTGCATTTTTTTTATATGCAGTGGACGTGGCCAAAAGATGTACAAACTGCTCAAGGTCAAAGTCCATGGCTATTGGCCCGCTTATATGTTAGAATATATAGTGTGCACAGCCAAAGAATATGGCCACTGACCACTATTTTGCTAAAGTCCATGGCAAGTGCATGGTCAGTGTATATAATATAGAGTGAGCAAAGTTTAATGCTGTATCCACTGGTGAAAGCCAAAATGTATGTTTGGTAGTCTGTTAGTGTTTTAAAATGTTCAGTGCACATGGGTGGAGGTTGTGACCACTGTCCACGCCTGAAGGCCATGAATAGTACCCATACATGTGTTAAAACATATGTTGTCATGCACACTGACCATTGCTGATGGCCAAGCTTAAAGCCAGTGTTGGGAAATTGGAAAGGTTCAAACTACACACACCATACCACTGACTGGGGGGTGGACACTTCATCATCATCATTTTTGTCTACAAAATTTATGGTAAATAGGATAAGTGTTAAATTTAGGTTACTTTGTGTTATTTTGTGTAGAGGTGATACATTTGTAGATTTTCATGCGCGCAGAACTATAACGATGAAACATCGTCACACGGAGTGCCTCTCCCCACTCAGGTGAAGCAGGTGATCAATATGTGTACGTGGAGTTTAGCTGTATGAATGGCAGTCATGAGAGAAGATAATAATAGGTATAAAATACACACATAATGGTATACATGTATGGGAAGTATTCTTCAAATTTAGTAAAAATATTAAATATATGAGGTGCGGTTGCTCTGTCTATCACAGATCTTCATATTGTGGACTAAATAGAGGGGTATTTTCGCAATTGTGGCAACGGCCCATCAGCAGTCAGGGAACAGGTTTTGTAAGTTGGTCAACAGGGTGGCTGCGGTCAGTTTGCAGATGGCTCAAGTGCAGCAGGGCGAAGGGAAGATATAATCCCTGGTAAACAGGAGAGCTCATTCTTGTAAGCGAAGGCATTTGTGAAACTGTGGGAATATTTGGAACAGGTGGCTCTCCCAGGGCACTTGTGGAGAACAGTAGTAATACATTTCAGGATAACGATTGTCTTGTCAGAGTCTGGGCCAAACTCATGTGAATTGGAAAGGTCAGTAGTCATAAATATCGCACTCCGGCCAGGTTTGGGCAATGCGGTTAGCAAACACACATATGTCAAAAGGGAATCTACATGTCTTTCTCTCGTCTTCATGTGCTTAAGTATTGTTAGGGCAGGTTATGCACGTCAATAATAGGAATTCTGTTGTTGAGTAACTAAAAGGCAAGGCTGCCACCAAATATGGAGAAGTTTTTGGGATGGGGTGTGTTGAAAATATAAACCTTGTTATTATACGTCTTTAGGGGATTGTATTATAAATTCTGTGTCCGATGAACTGTTTTGGTATTAGACTTCTCTGCACATCGCAACCAATCATGTTTGGGGGATGCATTTCTAATGGTATCTGGCGGAGTGTATTAACTGTTGCAAACTGTATATAATGTGTGTTCTTTGTGTGGTTCAGGGGGACTAGGGATATTGTGACTGTTAGATGTCATCTAAGCCACCTCCTGACCGTCTGTACAATGAGCTTGCTTTATGGACAAAAGGCGCACTTACTAATTCTAGGGGTGGGCCTAATTTGGGTAAAAGGGCAGAGCTAAAAGTCCATACCTACACCAGTTACTGTTGAAATGTAATTAGTGACATGATCTGTGATGTCATCATTGTGGTCGTAGGCTGCGCAACAGG
Source organism: Ambystoma mexicanum (assembly GCF_040938575.1). NCBI lineage: Eukaryota > Metazoa > Chordata > Amphibia > Caudata > Ambystomatidae > Ambystoma > Ambystoma mexicanum. Next base: position 802,102,233 of record NC_090928.1, read on the forward strand.
CGTCACAAAGTTCAGATGGCTTTAGATGAATTTCAGGGGATTTGTTTAGCTAAGTTCTGACCATAACATTCCTACAACTAAAGCGTTTTCCATGAATATAAATATATATAACCGCAACTACAGCACAAGCCAATGAGTTGTGTGTATTTGTAGATGTGCCTACGGTGAGCAACGACTGGAGTGATCCTATCCGTGGCTGCAGGCCTGTCTAGTAACATTATAACAATGGTTTAAAGTGAATATTTTGGGGGGTTTTAGTCACGGAAACTGCATAAAATAAATTACAATAGATATTATAATATATTTGTGTGGTCTGTGTTTAATTTAATCTATTTTTATAACTTAGACGGTTGCCCTTAAAAGGACCGTTTTGGGTGAAGGAAAGAGGGGATGGAACAGGGAAGGAAAACAAATAAGGATAAAACATATAACAAAGGGAATTGAAATAAAAAGGAACACGTTTTGCAGTATTATTTTTATTTTATTTTATTTTTCTCCAAAAAAGGGGGGAACAAATTGCCACTAAAAAAAAAACTAAGGATGACAATTAACCTGCTGTTCAGATATCAACTTGTCCCAATTCCTTGCTGTGGCATCTCCCGCGGCTACTCATTGGTGGCATAGAGAACACATTACTCTTATAACTGAAACATTGGGAGCCAGTAATATAGGAACAGGTGGAATTGACACTGCTGCAGAAGTTGAGGGTTTATTCACTGTAGGTGGCATCCCACTTGTGGATGGAGGTGCTGGAGTTGGTGCTGATTTACGTGCAGGTAATGCATAAACCCCATGCATTTTAATGTTGTTGTGCTCATGTGATTGTTTGGATACAGTGTGTGTTAAAAATACCTACATATCCTATTTATCCTTAAGTATTTCATTATGGCCACCGTCCCCTGAGGACACTGTGGGTAAACCCCCACTAATCATTGTTGCATTTAGCCACGCATGCATCCTTGGAAGCCGTGGCTATAAAACTGTAAAAAAAAAAAAACATATGTACATATATATGTGGGCAGTCAGTAGTCTTGTAAAGGTTTATTTTAGGATACAGTAATATCCAAACAACGTTTTTCAAGAACAGGATTATTTGGGATATATGTGGTTGCACAATTTCTTTTTATTTAACTTTCTACACGTGATAGATCGTTTTCATTAGCCCAATTGTTTTTTTTTAACACACACTGAGCCTCATTACAACCCTGGTGGTAGCCGTGCTGCTGCTGCCAGAGTTGCATTTTTTCCAGCACACGTGAATTGGCAAGAACCGGGTCATGCCGAGTTAGGCGGGCCCAGTATTTGCCCATTTTCGGTGCCAGAATCAAGGGCCTCCTCATCTCCATTCCACCCCATAGGGCTGAATGGGGATGGGGACTTCGGATGCACCAGCACATTCAGAGTTGTGCCGGTGCATCCAACGTGCTGTGCTCGCGGGTGCCTGTCAGCCCGCCAGGAAAAATCTGGCGGGCTGACAGGCACCCGCGACCACAACACGTAGTATGGCAGTCCGGGAACTGCGGTACCGGCATGCTTACCGGTACTATAGTTCCCAGACTTCCAGGGTCCTAATGAGGCCCACTGTAGTGAATGGATCAATTCAAGGTCTTTGATCCATATATACAGTTTGTGTTTTCATTGTATATTTTTATAACTGAAAAGTTGCCCCTAAAAACGTCAATTTTGGTAGATAAGGAAAAAAGAGGTAGGAACTGGGAAAGGATAAATACTAGGATTCATACATATAACAAAAGGGTTTTATATTTAGTACATTTGGTTGTGGATTATTTTGTCTAAAGAATAGAGTAAAAAAACAAGTGACACTTAAAAATATATAGCGTTGGCAATTGGCTGTATTATTTGAAAGAGCCTTGCTCAAAGCGTCTAGGGTACCACCTCCCGCCTCAGGTTTTGCACATCACAATAAAGTTAGAAAGATCAGGTGCACACACAATGGACTGAGTTTGGGTGTTAGTTGGAGACAAATAGCTAGTAATTGTGTTGGAAATCTGTGGCACAGATGAGAAATACTGCTGTTCTGATCTTGCTCCATGTGCTTTGATTTGATTTTTCACATGAGTCTTCCTACATAAATCATCCAGTTCATCCCAATGAACACGGATAAGTTGTTGAATTAACCTGGATGTTTCCAAGTTTTGCGACAGTTTGTGTGAATGTCCACTCCGCAATATTTTATAACAGAAATTGCACAAAATCTGCTCTATCTCCTTTTTGCTGTGTTGCTCCTTTATGTGTAAATATTGCAAACTGTCACAATTTATTTTTGTACACATTGTTTCTTCCATAGAGGTAAAACTGAAGCCACCCACAGCCATCTTATTATCACAGCTAGTCATAATCATTTTGAAATGCAGTACCATGGAGGAATAATAAACACTATAAAAATATACAACACAAAAAAGACTTTGTAGCTTAATATTAAAAAAGGTAAAATATAAAACCACAAGACACAAGACAAAGCACAAGACAAAGGACAAATGTATAGGAAGAAGAAAGGTAGACAAGAATGAATACATCAAGGTACAGATTTTAAAAGTTCCTGAAGGCTTACAAATAAGTTTGCCAACCAAGATACAAAAAGCAATGGTATATAGAGAACAAGAGTGTGTTTTCCGTATGCACATATATGCCCAAGCAGAATAATGTGTTAGCACCTACATTATTGACCATAACCTAAATCAACAAGAGGACGTGCCTGCCCGTAGCTCTAGCCGCACCGAGGAAAGGCCCAACCACTTTGAAAGCTGCATTGATGTAGCTATGACACTTCATGCCTATTTTTAAACGGCAATCAAATCATGTAACAGTTTTGCTTTGCCACTATATCTTGTATGACTTCATTTTTCTAATGTTATCCAAGTAGACAGTTTAAAGTACGTTTAGTACCAGGCAAGGGATAATCAGAGTTTTACAAACAAAACTCACTGGGTCTTCACTGGGTCCTTAGCAGCCTGACAAGGTATCAGTCACCACTACGTCCTTTGGTGTTTGTTCTATGAGTGGATTCCATGAAAGAGAGAAGGGACTACATGTACTCCCTTCTCACTTTCCATGGCAGCTATTTTCTTTGTTTTCTTTTAATAGCGACCATGGAAAGGGAGAAGAGACTATATCAGTCCCTTTTCCCATTCCATGTTGGCCATCTTCTTAGCTTAGTTCTTTTTTTTTAAAACTTGTTTTAAATGGCCACTATCAAAAGGGTGAACAGACTTCATATCCCCTTCCATGACGAACATGTTTTTTTTTCTTTTTTCAGTTGCAAATTGCTGCAGTATCTTGCAACCGAATAAAGACACTATTAGCACCCTAGGGAAAAGTGGATGAAGACTTACGGCGGATTAATCTTGTGAACGCCTATCGCTCATCCAAGTGGTACTGCTGGATGTAGGACCAGCACATCTGCAGACACATGATGGATAACCTCCTCTCTGAACCTCTCTAGCAGTGAGTTACCGGCAACCCCGTAACACCGATTCTACCGCCTTACCTCCCAGTGCCATTGGGATATTATGGATGGCGGCAATAACAGTACATCCATATTCCCATGGAGTCCCATAAGACTGGGAATGCAGTCACTGAAGCACCGGCACTGGTGCTAACGGTTCTGGTGCTTTAGTATAAACACTGCCGGTAGGGGCCTGAACTCCCAACAAATCAGGCCATTACGACCCAGGTGGTAAGTTACCGCCTGGGTTGTACCCTTACCACCATGGTGTAAACTGCGTTTACACCATGGTGGATGGCGGATTTACCGCCCCATTCCAAGGTGAGTGGGGCGGTAAATCCCCATTTCCCATTTTACCCCTCCCCATTCCCATTTTTGCCCCACAGGGCATAATGGGAGTGGAGACGGCGCTAATTACACCACCGTAAATTACGGTGGCGTAATTAGCACCATGGTCCCTTAGTGCCATGGATTTTAACGCCTGCAAAAAGCAGGCGTTAATATCACCATGGCGCTAACGGACCTTGTAATCAGGCGTTAAGGGTCGGCGCCGTTTACGGCGCCGTTAACCTCTTAACGCCTGATTCGTAATGAGGCCCATTGTCACTTTATTAGGGAATTTGCAAATCACTTGCCCAAACCGTACAGGAAACCTGCTCAGCACAAAAAGGAAAGAGCAATTGAAGAACGCTATGAAGATATGAATGGGTATGCTAAATATTCATCTTAACGCCATGAAAAAATTAGTGTGCCCAGAAAACGTTGACTAACAGCTGGCAGTATTTCTGTATCTTTGGAGAAAGAAAGACTTTGGGCCTCATTACGACTTTGGAGGTAGTCATGGCGCAATTAGCGCCATGGCTGCCTCCAAAATCGTGTCCAGGTCTGACCTGGTGGAGTGGGGACTTACCGGGACATTCCGCCCTTGGCAGGACCCGGTAAGTCCCCATTCCAAATGCCATTCCCCATTCCCATTTGAGACCCATAGGGCTCAATGGGAATGGGGAAGGCGCTAATTACGGGCCTGCTAATGGCAGGCCCATAATTAGCAAGAAGAGAAATGAGTGGGCACCACTTGATAATAGATCAACTTTCAAAAAATGTAAACAAAATGGTTGATTTGTTCAAATATTTCTTATCAAAATTTTCTAAAAGGAGCTGGCTGTGATGAATTCGGAGACACCCAAATCCAAAATACATGTGCAGCAGAAGAAGACCAAGTGAGATACAAGGTCACACAGCTGTTCTCACAGGAACCCAATCCGGGTTTATAAGTAGACAAAAATCATTTCAAGTTCAATTAGTTAGTAAAAAATATATGTTGTTGATTGAAGAATGACAATGTTGTGGTTCAGTTGTATTTCAACATCATTTTATCAAAGAAAGGAATCTCTTATGTGAGAAATCCCTAATACACTCTTAGTGAGGAAGAAATTGCCACATAAAGTTTTTCAATCAGACCAAAAAATTGCCAATGCATTTCGGAATAACATTTCCTTAATACACTCTTAGTGAGGAAGAAATTACCACATAAAGTTTTTCAATCAGACCAAAAAATTGCCAATGCATTTCGGAATAACACTTCCTTCATCAGGGCAGGTCTATAAATAATGTATACCAAGCCATCAAATAAAGTTAACCATCATCATGTGACAAAACACATTAACACATATCAGTGTCATATATATATATATATATATATATATATATATATATATATATATATATATATATATATATATATATATATATGAGAAAGAAAAAAACATACCATTTGGTTGAAGTAACAGAAGTGGATGGTAAAGATGAGGGAGCAAATTAGAAAAAGAAAATAGAAATTGATGAGGCTCCATACGGTATGAGTTAAGGACAGTGAGGAAAATAAAGAAAGTATTTTACCTGAAATAGCAAAAATGCGTGAGCTGTATGTGGCGTTGTCAGCTATTTAGAATTCAAAACTGCCTGATGTAAAATCAGCGCAGAAGAACATCCTTCAGCAGTATAGCTGTAATCAGAAGGCATATGTGTTGGTAAGCGGGTGAATTCCGTGTATGGGAAACAGAATGTAAGCGTTCAGACAAGCTTACCATGCTGGACACGGGGAACTGTGGTGCTCCTGTTGCCTGCTCGTGAAACACTGCGGTTGTAGCATCGAGGCGTCGCTAAGGCAACGCTTCCTTTAAGAGAAACGTGACCGCAAGGCAGCCCAAATTGGCGCGTAGTCAAAAATGGGAGGCTGCATTCAAACCTTAGGGTTTGTTTAGGACAAATATGAATATTTGTCTGGCCTCATGGCTATTTATGAGGAATTGTGGAGTATTGAAGAATGGAAAACCAAAATTAAAAATGATAGAAATAAAAGAAATACTATGCTAAAGTCAAACTCAAAAGGGCCATAAATACAGTTAGTATAAATGTCAGCCTGGCCGTGCCAAGGGCTGATGACTCCAGGTAAGTGGTGTGCAGTAAAAACATTAGTGACATAGAAAGGTCAACACTTAGGTTCACACATTAGCATATATATACTGTGTTATAGGTGGGGTCATCCAAGGGGGACCCCTTTAGGTCCATAGGGTACCAGACATGATGCAGTGGCATTTGTCATACATAGAAGAAAACCTAACTACATGGTTATGTATTGTAACGCTTTCTATTTACATGTCTAGACCCCTGCTACGGTTGGTGTCGTCAAAAGGCGGCACCTAGGGTCCCAGAAAATGTGTCCAGGAAATGCAGCAGGGTGACTTATAGGTCCACATACATTGGGTGCGAAGAACATATCAATGAAAACAGTTAAAATTACGGATCATAAGAAGCAGTGGTAATTGATTTCTTCGTTAATTCCATTTGGGGCCAGACTACCAAGTTTGTCAATCCAGAATGTCTCTCTGCGGTTCAACCGCTGGTTCAAGTCCTTGTGTGGATTGTTTCACGCGATTACTTCCAAAATCACGAATCTTATTTGAGTCAGATTGTGTCCATTTTCGATCCAATTGCGTGCTACAGCTGAGTTTATGTTTGCATTCCGGATGCAAGACCGATGTTCGTTCCATCTCGTTTTGGCCATTCTTGTGGATTGGCCCACATAGAACTTTCCACATGGGCATTTGATGCCGTAAATAATGTTTGTGCTGTCACATGTTCCGTAGGTTTTTAGGCGAATCTTTCTTCCTGTTCTTGGGTGGTTGATAACATTCCCCTTGATTATTGAGTTACAGTTACTACAATGAAGACAAGGGAATGCACCAGTTCTCTGAGTTATGGGTTCTTTGAGAGGTGGTCTAGTATGTACAAGTTCATCCCTGAGATTCTTGCTGCGCTGGTATGCAAACACCGGTAATTCAGTAAATAAATTCTGTACCCTGGTGTAATTTTTCAAGATCCCCCAGTGTTTGCTGATGGTTTTCTTAATCTTATTGCTTTGGATTGAGAATTTGGAAACATACACAGGTGACTTAAATTCTCTTTTGGTTTTAGGATTTTGGGTTGATATCAGAGTTTCGCGTGCCACGGCGCTCACCCTGGCAGACGCCAAGTCGAGTTCCTTCTGTTTATAACCACGTTCCAAAAACTTTTCTTTCATCACAAGCAATTTTCTTTACCCGTAACAGTTGACTATATGGAAGATTTCTGAGCAAACTAGGCTGATGAAAACTCAAACGATGTAGACGATTATTACGGTCAGTTGGTTTGCGGAACAGAGAGGTGCTGTAGCCGGTAGTTTGCTTTTTAATGAGGACGTCCAGAAAAGTAATAGTATCGTGTGAGATTTCCCTCGTGAACTGAATACGTTGATCGATGTTATTAAGGTATTCAAAAAAAGAGTCAAAATCAGCCCTCGTGCCTCTCCACACGCCAAAAATATCATCAATGTAACATGTCCATAAGTGGATGTCTTTATTCCACATCTGTTTGCTGAGTACATTGTCCGTTTCAAATTTAAACATAACGCAGTTAGCATATGTGGGTGCAATAGTGGCCCCCATAGATGTTCCTGAAGTCTGTAGATAGAACTGGTTACCATATTGAAATTAAGAATTTTCTGTAAAAGTGCCAGTATAAACTCCTTCTGTGCACGGATTTCTGATGCTTGTAATAATAGCCATTCAACTGATTTGATGCTCAGGTCATGTGGTATGGATGTGTATAGGCTTCTGACATCAATGGTGAACATCAGGTCATCCTGTTGAAAAGTGGTGGAGCGAAGTTTCTGAAGGAAATGAGTGGTATCACGAGTGTATGTGGAGGTTTTTTGTATGAGAGGCTGTAAGAAGAAATCTATGTAAATACCCAATGGTTGGTTGATGCTTTCCATACCCGCAACTATAGGTCTCCCTGGTGGTTTGATGGTGTCCTTGTGGATCTTGGGTAATGTATAAAAGTTTGGGATCCTAGGGTGGCAATTGAACAAAAACTTGTGTGTGTGTTCATTAATCCATTCTAGCTCAAGAGCTTTATCCAGCAGAGTCTTCAGATTCAGTCTGATTGCAGTGGTTGGATCATGGTCCAAGGTAGTATATATTGTTCTATCTTGGAGTTGTCTGATACATTCTATTTCATAATCCACTGTGTTTTGAATAACTAGTGCGCCCCCTTTGTCAGATGGGCGAATAGTCACACTCTTGTCACTATAAAGATCCTTAATCAGTCTCATTTCATGAGGTTTCAAATTCCTATGTGGAGGAGTTGTATAGCTGATCCAATCGAGGTCACGGGTCACTAGTTTCTGAAAAATGTCAATAGATGGAACTGTGATAGGTGGAACAAACCCACTTTTTGCTCTGAATTCTTGGAAGTCTGGACCTTCAGTTGGTTTATCTTGGACTTCAAGAAGACTTTACGTTTCAATTTTCTGATGAATTTGTATAATTCAATCTTTGTGTCGAACAGGGTGGTCCCATAAATTGGTACGAAACTCAGACCTTTTTGTAAAGTGTCCTCCTCTGGCTTGCTCAAAGTTCGGCTAGATATATTAATGACTAAGTTTTCTTTTGCTGTAGTCTTGTTTGCGGTTTGTTCCTTAGGTTTCCTCCTCCCCCTGCGGGTTCCTTTGGGCGGGCGCCTAAAAAAGCCGACGAGGAGGGTGTTAGTGCCACAGGACCAGTTGTTTGGTTTACATTATCTGTTGTTTGTTCTGTAGGTGTTTCTGAATCTCTCTGGGCCTCTGAGTCAGAGCTGCTAGTGTTATCTGATGTATATTTGAAAAGCTTTTTCAGTGCTACTGGACCATATCTCTCCATCCATGTGTAAACTTCGTCATTGATATAATCGTAGGTGTCACGCTTGAATTTCTTAACCTTCTTTTGTTCAAGCTCAGTTTTGTACTCTTCCAGTTTAGTGTTGATGTCTGACAGAATGATATCGTATTTCTCCTTGCCTAGTGAGCCCACCAGCTCCTTTTCTATATCCTGAATATCCATTTTCAGCGTTATCAAGTTTTTAGAGAGTTCTTGAATAGTTAGCAAGATGAGATCTAAAGAACATTTGTTCAGGATCGCCTCCCACTTACGAACAAACTCCTTACTTTCCTTACACAGGGTCGGCCGAAGTTGTATACGTAGGCCTCTCGGTATCCGTTGGTTCTATTTATAGACCTGCCCTGATGAAGGAAATGTTATTCCGAAATACATCGGCAATTTTTTGGTCTGATTGAAAAACTTTATGTGGCAATTTCTTCCTCACTAAGAGTGTATTAGTGATTTCTCACATAAGGGATTCCTTTCTTTGATAAAATTATGTTGAAATACAACTGAACCACAACGTTGTCATTCTTCAATCAACAACATATATTTTTTACTAACTAATTGAACTTGAAATGATTTTTGTCTACTTATAAACCCGGATTGGGTTCCTGTGAGAGCGGCTGTGTGACCTCGTATCTCACTTGGTCTTCTTCTGCTGCACAGGCCCGTAATTAGCACCCTGGTCCCCTAAGGGACCTTGGAATTGGGCGGTAAGGGATTACCGACACCGGTCTCCTTACCGGTGCCCGGTATCCCTTACCACCCAACTCGTAATGAGGCCCTTTAACAAGTTGTGTGTTTCCTATTGTAAACTATTTCAGAAGGAAGCTTCCAATAAACCTTCCCAAATGTTTTAACTTCAAATTTAATTAATCATCTTACCCTGTTTCATTACTTCAATATAGAGGGTAATTTACATCAACATGTACAAATCCATGATCTATAATCTGCGCAGAGGTGTCTACGGTAAATAAAACATCACTGCTGCTGCTATTGTCATGGTTAGACATAATCAAATGTCCAACTGATCAGGAAAATATAAAATAACAAAAATGAAAACTCTAAAAAGACAATGCAACAAAACAGAAAGCCTCCTCTCTGAACCTCTAGGATGGAACTGCAACCGGCTCCGAGCTTATATTACATATTTAGACTGAAAAGACATAAAATCCCCAAACATGTGTGTAAATTAATTTGTTTACATGTTTTTCTTTTTTATTCAAAAATAATATGCATACATAAATAGTTCTAAATATAGATGTTCTTAAATCTGCAAGAGCGTAAACAATACTTTATCAAAAAGCAAGCTCTAAATAACCCAACAAAGGCACTCTTTCAGAGGTTCCGCTGAGAATAAAGCTGCAAATATCAACTAACTGCTTTTCCAAAAGATTCACATATGTTTACATCGACAACATGCACACTGTGACTTCTGCAAAGATACCAACATTATTATCAAGAAATGCAGAATTTTTATAACCAAACATATAAATAACATTATATGTAATGCCATAAATGTTTCATCTGTGTACTCAACATCATTTTGTTTGATGAAGGCCATTGCTTATTGCATTTTTTTTTATATACAGTGGACGTGGCCAAAAGATGTACAAACTGCTCAAGGTCAAAGGCCATGGCTATTGGCCCGCTTATATGTTAGAATATATAGTGTGCACAGCCAAAGAATATGGCCACTGACCACTATTTTGCTAAAGTCCATGGCTAGTGCATGGTCAGTGTATATAATATAGAGTGAACAAAGTTTAATGCTGTATCCACTGGTGAAAGCCAAAATGTATGTTTGGTAGTCTGTTAGTGTTTTAAAATGTTCAGTGCACATGGGTGGAGGTTGTGACCACTGTCCACGCCTGAAGGCCATGAATAGTACCCATACATGTGTTAAAACATATGTTGTCATGCACACTGACCATTGCTGATGGCCAAGCTTAAAGCCAGTGTTGGGAAATTGGAAAGGTTCAAACTACACACACCATACCACTGACTGGGGGGTGGACACTTCATCATCATCATTTTTGTCACGTTCGCAAATTTCTACAAAATTTATGGTACATGGGATAAGTGTTAAATTTAGGTTACTTTGTGTTATTTTGTGTAGAGGTGATACATTTGTAGATTTTCATGCGCGCAGAACTATAACGATGAAACATCGTCACACGGAGTGCCTCTCCCCACTCAGGTGAAGCAGGCGATCAATATGTGTACGTGGAGTTTAGCTGTATGAATGGCAGTCATGAGAGAAGATAATAATAGGTATAAAATACACACATAATGGTATACATGTATGGGAAGTATTCTTCAAATTTAGTAAAAATATTAAATACATGAGGTGCGGTTGCTCTGTCTATCACAGATCTTCATATTGTGGACTAAATAGAGGGGTATTTTCGCAATCGTGGCAAAGGCCCATCAGCAGTCAGGGAACAGGTTTTGTAAGTTGGTCAACAGGGTGGCTGCGGTCAGTTTGCAGATGGCTCAAGTGCAGGAGGGCGAAGGGAAGATATAATCCCTGGTAAACAGGAGAGCTCATTCTTGTAAGCGAAGGCATTTGTGAAACTGTGGGAGTATTTGGAACAGGTGGCTCTCCCAGGGCACTTGTGGAGAACAGTAGTAATACATTTCAGGATAACGATTGTCTTGTCAGAGTCTGGGCCGAACTCATGTGAATTGGAAAGGTCAGTAGTCATAAATATCGCACACCGGCCAGGTTTGGGCAATGCGGTTAGCAAACACAAATATGTCAAAAGGGAATCTACATGTCTTTCTCTCGTCTTCATGTGCTTAAGTATTTTTAGGGCAGGTTATGCACGTCAATAATAGGAATTCTGTTGTTGAGTAACTAAAAGGCAAGGCTGCCACCAAATATGGAGAAGTTTTTGGGATGGGGTGTGTTGAAAATATAAACCTTGTTATTATACGTCTTTAGGGGATTGTATTATAAATTCTGTGTCCAATGAACTGTTTGGGTATTAGACTTCTCTGCACATCGCAACCAATCATGTTTGGGGGATGCGTTTCTAATGGTATCTGGCGGAGTGTATTAACTGTTGCAAACTGTATATAATGTGTGTTCTTTGTGTGGTTCAGGGAGACTAGGGATATTGTGACTGTTAGATGTCATCTAAGCCACCTCCTGACCGTCTGTACAATGAGCTTGCTTTATGGACAAAAGGCGCACTTACTAATTCTAGGGGTGGGCCTAATTTGGGTAAAAGGGCAGAGCTAAAAGTCCATACCTACACCAGTTACTGTTGAAATGTAATTAGTGACATGATCTGTGATGTCATCATTGTGGTCATAGGCTGCGCAACAGGCGTCACAGAGTTCAGATGGCTTTAGATGAATTTCAGGGGATTTGTTTAGCTAAGTTCTGAACAAAACATTCCTGCAACTAAAGTGTTTTCGATGAATATAAATATATATAACCGCAACTGCAGCACAAGCCAATGAGATGTGTGTTTTTGTAGATGTGCCTACGGTGAGCAACGACTGGAGTGATCCTATCCGTGGCTGCAGGCCTGTCTAGTAACATTATAACGATGGTTTAAAGTGAATATTTTGGGGGGTTTTAGTCACGGAAACTGCATAAAATAAATTACAATAGATATTATAATATATTTGTGTGGTCTGTGTTTAATTTAATCTATTTTTATAACTTAGACGGTTGCCCTTAAAAGGACCGTTTTGGGTGAAGGAAAGAGGGGATGGAACAGGGAAGGAAAACAAATAAGGATAAAACATAACAAAGGGAATTGAAATAAAAAGGAACACGTTTTGCAGTATTTTTTTTTATTTTATTTTATTTTTCTCCAAAAAAGGGGGGAACAAATTGCCACTAAAAAAAAAAACTAAGGTTGACAATTATCCTGCTGTTCAGATATCAACTTGTCCCAATTCCTTGCTGTGGCATCTCCCGCGGCTACTCATCGGTGGCATAGAGAACACATTACTCTTATAACTGAAACATTGGGAGCCAGTAATATAGGAACAGGTGGAATTGACACTGCTGCAGAAGTTGAGGGTTTATTCACTGTAGGTGGCATCCCACTTGTGGATGGAGGTGCTGGAGTTGGTGCTGATTTACGTGCAGGTAATGCATAAACCCCATGCATTTTAATGTCGTTGTGCTCATGTGATTGTTTGGATACAGTGTGTGTTAAAAATACCTACATATCCTATTTATCCTTAAGTATTTCATTATGGCCACCGTCCCCTGAGGACACTGTGGGTAAACCCCCACTAATCATTGTCGCATTTAGCCACGCATGCATCCTTGGAAGCCGTGGCTATAAAACTGTAAAAAAAAAAACATATGTACATATATATGTGGGCAGTCAGTAGTCTTGTAAAGGTTTATTTTAGGATACAGTAATATCCAAACAACGTTTTTCAAGAACAGGATTATTTGGGATATATGTGGTTGCACAATTTCTTTTTATTTAACTTTCTACACGTGATAGATTGTTTTCATTAGCCCAATTGTTTTTTTTAACACACACTGAGCCTCATTACAACCCTGGTGGTAGCCGTGCTGCTGCTGCCAGAGTTGCATTTTTTCCAGCACACGTGAATTGGCAAGAACCGGGTCGTAATGAGGCCCATTGTCACTTTATTAGGGAATTTGCAAATCACTTGCCCAAACCGTACAGGAAACCTGCTCAGCACAAAAAGGAAAGAGCAATTGAAGAACGCTATGAAGATAAGAATGGGTATGCTAAATATTCATCTTAACGCCATGAAAAAATGAGTGTGCCCAGAAAACGTTCACTAACAGCTGTCAGTATTTCTGTATCTTTGGAGAAAGAAAGACTTTGGGCCTCATTACGACTTTGGAGGTAGTCATGGCGCAATTAGCGCCATGGCTGCCTCCAAAATCGTGTCCAGGTCTGACCTGGTGGAGTGGGGACTTACCGGGACATTCCGCCCTTGGCAGGACCCGGTAAGTCCCCATTCCAAATGCCATTCCCTATTCCCATTTCAGACCCATAGGGCTCAATGGGAATGGGGAAGGTGCTAATTACGGGCCTGCTAATGGCAGGCCCATAATTAGCAAGAAGAGAAATGAGTGGGCACCACTTGATAATAGATCAGTGAGTATCAACTTTCAAAAAATGTAAACAAAATGGTCGATTTGTTCAAATATTTCTTATCCAAATTTTCTAAAAGGAGCTGGCTGTGATGAATTCGGAGACACCCAAATCCAAAATACATGTGCAGCAGAAGAAGACCAAGTGAGATACGAGGTCACACAGCCGCTCTCGCAGGAACCCAATCCGGGTTTATAAGTAGACAAAAATCATTTCAAGTTCAATTAGTTAGTAAAAAATATATGTTGTTTATTGAAGAATGACAATGTTGTGGTTCAGTTGTATTTCAACATCATTTTATCAAAGAAAGGAATCTCTTATGTAAGAAATCCCTAATACACTCTTAGTGAGGAAGAAATTGCCACATAAAGTTTTTCAATCAGACCAAAAAATTGCCAATGCATTTCGGAATAACATTTCCTTAATACACTCTTAGTGAGGAAGAAATTGCCACATAAAGTTTTTCAATCAGACCAAAAAATTGCCAATGCATTTCATTTCGGAATAACATTTCCTTCATCAGGGCAGGTCTATAAATAATGTATACCAAGCCATCAAATAAAGTTAACCATCATCATGTGACAAAACACATTAACACATATCAGTGTCATATATATATATATATATATATATATATATGAGAAAGTAAAAAACATACCATTTGGTTGAAGTAACAGAAGTGGATGGTAAAGATGAGGGAGCAAATTAGAAAAAGAAAATAGAAATTGATGAGGCTCCATACGGTATGAGTTAAGGACAGTGAGGAAAATAAAGAAAGTATTTTACCTGAAATAGCAAAAATGCGTGAGCTGTATGTGGCGTTGTCAGCTATTTAGAATTCAAAACTGCCTGATGTAAAATCAGCGCAGAAGAACATCCTTCAGCAGTATAGCTGTAATCAGAAGGCATATGTGTTGGTAAGCGGGTGAATTCCGTGTATGGGAAACAGAATGTAAGCGTTCAGACAAGCTTACCATGCTGGACACGGGGAACTGTGGTGCTCCTGTTGCCTGCTCGTGAAACACTGCGGTTGTAGCATCGAGGCGTCGCTAAGGCAACGCTTCCTTTAAGAGAAACGTGACCGCAAGGCAGCTCAAATTGGCGCGTAGTCGAAAATGGGAGGCTGCATTCAAACCTTAGGGTTTGTTTAGGACAAATATGAATATTTGTCTGGCCTCATGGCTATTTATGAGGAATTGTGGAGTATTGAAGAATGGAAAACCAAAATTAAAAATGATAGAAATAAAAGAAATACTATGCTAAAGTCAAACTCAAAAGGGCCATAAATACAGTTAGTATAAATGTCAGCCTGGCCGTGCCAAGGGCTGATGACTCCAGGTAAGTGGTGTGCAGTAAAAACATTAGTGACATAGAAAGGTCAACACTTAGGTTCACACATTAGCATATATATACTGTGTTATAGGTGGGGTCATCCAAGGGGGACCCCTTTAGGTCCATAGGGTACCAGACATGATGCAGTGGCATTTGTCATACATAGAAGAAAACCTAACTACATGGTTATGTATTGTAACGCTTTCTATTTACATGTCTAGACCCCTGCTACGGTTGGTGTCGTCAAAAGGCGGCACCTAGGGTCCCAGAAAATGTGTCCAGGAAATGCAGCAGGGTGACTTATAGGTCCACATACATTGGGTGCGAAGAACATATCAATGAAAACAGTTAAAATTACGGATCATAAGAAGCAGTGGTAATTGATTTCTTCGTTAATTCCATTTGGGGCCAGACTACCAAGTTTGTCAATCCAGAATGTCTCTCTGCGGTTCAACCGCTGGTTCAAGTCCTTGTGTGGATTGTTTCACGCGATTACTTCCAAAATCACGAATCTTATTTGAGTCAGATTGTGTCCATTTTCGATCCAATTGCGTGCTACAGCTGAGTTTATGTTTGCATTCCGGATGCAAGACCGATGTTCGTTCCATCTCGTTTTGGCCATTCTTGTGGATTGGCCCACATAGAACTTTCCACATGGGCATTTGATGCCGTAAATAATGTTTGTGCTGTCACATGTTCCGTAGGTTTTTAGGCGAATCTTTCTTCCTGTTCTTGGGTGGTTGATAACATTCCCCTTGATTATTGAGTTACAGTTACTACAATGAAGACAAGGGAATGCACCAGTTCTCTGAGTTATGGGTTCTTTGAGAGGTGGTCTAGTATGTACAAGTTCGTCCCTGAGATTCTTGCTGCGCTGGTATGCAAACACCGGTAATTCAGTAAATAAATTCTGTACCCTGGTGTAATTTTTCAAGATCCCCCAGTGTTTGCTGATGGTTTTCTTAATCTTATTGCTTTGGATTGAGAATTTGGAAACATACACAGGTGACTTAAATTCTCTTTTGGTTTTAGGATTTTGGGTTGATATCAGAGTTTCGCGTGCCACGGCGCTCACCCTGGCAGACGCCAAGTCGAGTTCCTTCTGTTTATAACCACGTTCCAAAAACTTTTCTTTCATCACAAGCAATTTTCTTTACCCGTAACAGTTGACTATATGGAAGATTTCTGAGCAAACTAGGCTGATGAAAACTCAAACGATGTAGACGATTATTACGGTCAGTTGGTTTGCGGAACAGAGAGGTGCTGTAGCCGGTAGTTTGCTTTTTAATTAGGACGTCCAGAAAAGTAATAGTATCGTGTGAGATTTCCCTCGTGAACTGAATACGTTGATCGATGTTATTAAGGTATTCAAAAAAAGAGTCAAAATCAGCCCTCGTGCCTCTCCACACGCCAAAAATATCATCAATGTAACATGTCCATAAGTGGATGTCTTTATTCCACATCTGTTTGCTGAGTACATTGTCCGTTTCAAATTTAAACATAACGCAGTTAGCATATGTGGGTGCCATAGTGGCCCCCATAGATGTTCCTGAAGTCTGTAGATAGAACTGGTTACCATATTGAAATTAAGAATTTTCTGTAAAAGTGCCAGTATAAACTCCTTCTGTGCACGGATTTCTGATGCTTGTAATAATAGCCATTCAACTGATTTGATGCTCAGGTCATGTGGTATGGATGTGTATAGGCTTCTGACATCAATGGTGAACATCAGGTCATCCTGTTGAAAAGTGGTGGAGCGAAGTTTCTGAAGGAAATGAGTGGTATCACGAGTGTATGTGGAGGTTTTTTGTATGAGAGGCTGTAAGAAGAAATCTATGTAAATACCCAATGGTTGGTTGATGCTTTCCATACCCGCAACTATAGGTCTCCCTGGTGGTTTGATGGTGTCCTTGTGGATCTTGGGTAATGTATAAAAGTTTGGGATCCTAGGGTGGCAATTGAACAAAAACTTGTGTGTGTGTTCATTAATCCATTCTAGCTCAAGAGCTTTATCCAGCAGAGTCTTCAGATTCAGTCTGATTGCAGTGGTTGGATCATGGTCCAAGGTAGTATATATTGTTCTATCTTGGAGTTGTCTGATACATTCTATTTCATAATCCACTGTGTTTTGAATAACTAGTGCGCCCCCTTTGTCAGATGGGCGAATAGTCACACTCTTGTCACTATAAAGATCCTTAATCAGTCTCATTTCATGAGGTTTCAAATTCCTATGTGGAGGAGTTGTATAGCTGATCCTCTCGAGGTCACGGGTCACTAGTTTCTGAAAAATGTCAATAGATGGAACTGTGATAGGTGGAACAAACCCACTTTTTGCTCTGAATTCTTGGAAGTCTGGACCTTCAGTTGGTTTATCTTGGACTTCAAGAAGACTTTACGTTTCAATTTTCTGATGAATTTGTATAATTCAATCTTTGTGTCGAACAGGGTGGTCCCATAAGTTGGTACGAAACTCAGACCTTTTTGTAAAGTGTCCTCCTCTGGCTTGCTCAAAGTTCGGCTAGATATATTAATGACTAAGTTTTCTTTTGCTGTAGTCTTGTTTGCGGTTTGTTCCTTAGGTTTCCTCCTCCCCCTGCGGGTTCCTTTGGGCGGGCGCCTAAAAAAGCCGACGAGGAGGGTGTTAGTGCCACAGGACCAGTTGTTTGGTTTACATTATCTGTTGTTTGTTCTGTAGGTGTTTCTGAATCTCTCTGGGCCTCTGAGTCAGAGCTGCTAGTGTTATCTGATGTATATTTGAAAAGCTTTTTCAGTGCTACTGGACCATATCTCTCCATCCATGTGTAAACTTCGTCATTGATATAATCGTAGGTGTCACGCTTGAATTTCTTAACCTTCTTTTGTTCAAGCTCAGTTTTGTACTCTTCCAGTTTAGTGTTGATGTCTGACAGAATGATATCGTATTTCTCCTTGCCTAGTGAGCCCACCAGCTCCTTTTCTATATCCTGAATATCCATTTTCAGCGTTATCAAGTTTTTAGAGAGTTCTTGAATAGTTAGCAAGATGAGATCTAAAGAACATTTGTTCAGGATCGCCTCCCACTTACGAACAAACTCCTTACTTTCCTTACACAGGGTCGGCCGAAGTTGTATACGTAGGCCTCTCGGTATCCGTTGGTTCTATTTATAGACCTGCCCTGATGAAGGAAATGTTATTCCGAAATACATCGGCAATTTTTTGGTCTGATTGAAAAACTTTATGTGGCAATTTCTTCCTCACTAAGAGTGTATTAGTGATTTCTCACATAAGGGATTCCTTTCTTTGATAAAATTATGTTGAAATACAACTGAACCACAACGTTGTCATTCTTCAATCAACAACATATATTTTTTACTAACTAATTGAACTTGAAATGATTTTTGTCTACTTATAAACCCGGATTGGGTTCCTGTGAGAGCGGCTGTGTGACCTCGTATCTCACTTGGTCTTCTTCTGCTGCACAGGCCCGTAATTAGCACCCTGGTCCCCTAAGGGACCTTGGAATTGGGCGGTAAGGGATTACCGACACCGGTCTCCTTACCGGTGCCCGGTATCCCTTACCACCCAACTCGTAATGAGGCCCTTTAACAAGTTGTGTGTTTCCTATTGTAAACTATTTCAGAAGGAAGCTTCCAATAAACCTTCCCAAATGTTTTAACTTCAAATTTAATTAATCATCTTACCCTGTTTCATTACTTCAATATAGAGGGTAATTTACATCAACATGTACAAATCCATGATCTATAATCTGCGCAGAGGTGTCTACGGTAAATAAAACATCACTGCTGCTGCTATTGTCATGGTTAGACATAATCAAATGTCCAACTGATCAGGAAAATATAAAATAACAAAAATGAAAACTCTAAAAAGACAATGCAACAAAACAGAAAGCCTCCTCTCTGAACCTCTAGGATGGAACTGCAACCGGCTCCGAGCTTATATTACATATTTAGACTGAAAAGACATAAAATCCCCAAACATGTGTGTAAATTAATTTGTTTACATGTTTTTCTTTTTTATTCAAAAATAATATGCATACATAAATAGTTCTAAATATAGATGTTCTTAAATCTGCAAGAGCGTAAACAATACTTTATCAAAAAGCAAGCTCTAAATAACCCAACAAAGGCACTCTTTCAGAGGTTCCGCTGAGAATAAAGCTGCAAATATCAACTAACTGCTTTTCCAAAAGATTCACATATGTTTACATCGACAACATGCACACTGTGACTTCTGCAAAGATACCAACATTATTATCAAGAAATGCAGAATTTTTATAACCAAACATATAAATAACATTATATGTAATGCCATAAATGTTTCATCTGTGTACTCAACATCATTTTGTTTTTTAAAGAAGATGGGGAAAAATTGCCACTTAAAATAAATGATTAAGTATGACAATAAATGTGGTATTCAGGTAGACTTATCCCAACCCTTAGTTGCACCACCTCCCACAGAAACCCATTTGTGCCACAGATAACCCTCATTATTTAGACATACATAGGCAGTAAAACTAAAACATGTGGTGTTGACACAGATGCCAAAGTCACAGGTTCATTAAGTGTTGGTGGCGTCGCACTGGTGAAATCAGGTGCTGGACATGGTGTCAATTTCCATGTATGTAATACATGAAACCTAACCATTTTTATGTTGTGGTGCTCTTGCAATTTCCAATATGCATCATCCCAGGAGACTTTCACCAGATGATTTATCATGATTGATGTTCTCAAGCTGTCTGACAGAATATTACAAGGGCCACATCTTAGTGTTTTCTTGCACTATTTTAGACATGTTTAAATGTCCAACTGGTGTTGAAAACCTAAAATAACAAAAATGACAACTCTAAAAGACAATGCCACAAAAAATAAAGCCTCGTCTCTGAGCCTCTGTAGCATTTCTAATAACTCTTCAAATAGAGTGTTTCAGTGCTGCAGTGTTTGAAGACTCTGGTTGTTGCTAGCAGCATCTTTAATGGGTGGTGGATGATTCTGCAACACTACAGCTCACAGATAGAGTAAAGATTTAACACCACATATTTGACAAAAAAGGCTGCAGCCCATTATGGGCCAGACCATCTCATGCAATTTCCAATACGCATCATCCACATCATCTCTGGAGACTCGCACCAGATGATTTATCATGACTGATGTTCTCAAGCTTTTTGACAGAACATTAGAAGGGCCACACAAAAATGAAGCTGCCTCTCTGAACCTTTCAAGCGTTTCTAATAACTCTGCAAATAGTGTGTTCTAATGCTGCGTGTATTTGAAAACTCTGGCTGTTGCTAGCAGCATCTTTAAAGGATGGAGTTTTATTCTGTACAACCATCTCTAACAGCTACAGTGATGATATGAGACCACATATAAGATAGAAAAGGCTGCAGCCCAGTATGAGCCAGACCATCTTGTGTTATGTCCAATACACATCATCCAAATCATCCCAGGAGACCAGATGATTTATCATAAGTGATGTTCTCAAGCTTTCTGACAGAACATTAGAAGGGCCACGTATTAGTGTTTTCTTGCACAATGTTAGACATATTCAAATGTCCAAATGGTGACAAAATTATAAAATAAAAATGACAACTCTAAAAAGACAATGCCACAAAAAATGAAGCCGCCTCTATAAACGTTTCTAGCATTTCTAACAACTCTTCAAACAGAGTGTTCCAATACTGCAACTGTTTGGAAACTCTTGCTAATGGATGGAGGATGATTCTGCACAACCACCTCTCACAGCTACAGTGAAGATATAAGACCACGTATAAGCCAAGAAATGCTGCAGCCCAGTATGGTCCAAACCATTTTTATTTTTTATTTATGCATTTAAATTTATAAAGCGCAAAACAGCCCGCAGGCATCGAGGCACTATGAAGGACATGTATGGAGGTTTGATTCAGGGTTACGTGAATGCGGCCCAAGAGGTTACTTAATGCAGAGTGCTCAGTTACATTTACAGGAAAACAACAATGTGTACAGAAGCTTTCAAGAGAACATGAGGAACATGATATTTCCAATATGCTTCATTCACATCATCCCAGGCAACTTGCACCAAATGATTTATCACACTTGTTGTTTCCAAGCTTTCTGATGGAAAATTAGAAGGGCCATGTCTTAGTGTTTCCTTGCAATATGGTACACATATTCAAATGCCCAACTGGTAACGAAAATATAAAATAACAACAGTGACAACTCTAAAAAGACAATGCCACAAAAATGAAGCCGCCTCTCTGAACCACTCTAGCATTTCTAATAACTTTTCAAATAGAGTGTTCCAATGCTGCAGGTGTTTGAAAAACTCTGAATGTTGCTAGCGGCACCTTTAATTGATGGAGATTGATTCTACACAACCACCGCTCACAGTTACAGTGAAGATATAAGGCAACCTACAACCTAAAAAAGACTGCAGCCTAGTATTGTCCAGACCATCTTGTTCAATTTCCAATACACAAACATTACAAAGGGAATATCTTACTGTTTCCTTCTCAAACTGATTAGCAAAAAAAAGACAATGCCACAAAATAACAAAAATGACAGCTGTAAAAATACAATGCCACAAAAAATGAAGCATCCTCTCTGACCCTCTCTAGCATTTCTAATATCTCTTCAAGTAGAGTGTTCGAGTGCTGCCATGTTTGAAGCAGCACCTTTACTGGGTGGAGGTAGATTATGCACAACCACCGATCACAGCTACATTGAAAATATAAAACCACATATAAGCCAAAAAAAGACTGCAGCCCAAGTTAAATCATTATTGAGTTATTAACTTGTCCCAATCCTTACTTACACCACCTCCCACAGCTACCCATTGATGGCATACATCACATATAACACTCATAACTTAGATATTGTCAGACGGTATAACTGGAACATGTGGAGTTGACACTGCTGCCTAAGTCAAGGATTCATTAATATTTGGTGGTATCACACTGGTGGAATCACCTACTGGACTTGGCAACAATTTCCATGCACGCAACACATCAGCCGCAAGCATTTTTATTTGTGGGTTCACCTACAGTTTCCAATAAGTATCAGCCACATGATCCAAGAAGACTCACACAACATGATTTATCATGATTCATGTTCCCAATATTTGTGACAAAACATTAAAAGGACCACGTCTACTGTTTTCTTCCACAATGTGCACTAAAGATCCTGCACCTCCCTTTTAAAGCATAGCCCATAAACTGCACACAGGAATCTACTGTAAAACAGCATCACTACTTTTCTCCAAGCAAATAAAGACACTATAACTACTCCAGTATAATGACCCACAGTCCTACTGGCAATACGTCAAGAGCCAAGGGGACATTCCTGCAGCAGATAATGCCCATGGTCTTTATCAAAGCCCTCACGTTGGTCGGTCCTATAACTATGAGCATGCTAAATGTTCACCTTCACACCATGGAAGAACCAGTGTGCCCAGTAAACTGCCATTCACAGCTGCCACTATTTCTGCATCAAGTAGCAGTAGAGTAACATGACCATTAGAAAAAACTAGGCACATTTACTATTTTAAACTGTTGTACATGAAAACATCCAATAAACCATCCTAAAATTTTACAACCTCTAATTTGTGTACTAAAATTGGATTGCTGAGCACATACTGTAACTGCATTTATTCGGGCAATTTTCACCACAGAATCCATTTAATTTCTATTTTACATAAAAGCAGTTTGCACAACTAATAATATTCCCATATTCTTTATGAATATATAATTAAAAGTAAAACCAATCACACATATTTTTCATGAAATTAAACATTAGGTTTCACAATACAATAACAAATGAAGACAGTTCATTTTCTCTTATAGATAACCACACAGTAAAACACTTCAGCAAACCAAATCTTTTTTAAAGCACACCCATTTTCAAATCACCCCACAACAGCAAAAATAAATCTTTTTAAAACAAACACATTTTCATATCACCCCAAAAAGCAGTTTAACACACGCCATAAACACGTTGTAGAAAAAGTAATTTTCAACTTCTCTATGGTTATTCTTTTGGTTTGAGTGCAGGAAGTATACTTAATGATTGTATATCATGCACCTCAATTAAATTCATTTTCTTTCCTAATAAATAACTTCCAACAATTATTCCCACCCATGTTCTACTTATACAGCAGGGCCACAAGTTCTGCAGTCAAAAGTAGATAAAATGGGGAGTTTCATACTTTCCAAAATCAAAACCAGAAAAAGAGGACTATATTCTAAAAAAGCTAATAAAATGAAAATGGCCAACACATATTCACTGTAACCTTTCACAAAGAAGTACACATTTACAAAGTTAACACCAGCCAATTAGAAAGAGTGAAATACATACAAAACCCTGTCCTGCATCACTAGTAGCCACAGATATTCAATGCAGCTACAAAGCTCACTTGTAGCCATGACTACACGCACATTTTCGACAAACTAAAAAACAAACTAAGCCAACCCTCAAAACGTCAAATAAGACAAGACAACACCTAAGCACACACAAAACACAGAGTTACAAGTCTGTGCTATATCATCTACATACCAATATGAATATATTGCACGGAAAACGTATGTTCATATACACAGCTATAAATATAATCTCACCTATGGACGCAACCAATAAAAAGATGAAAAGTGTTGACGCTCCTACACATGTGCTTTTTATACACTTGGTTAAAGAAAAACCCATACATGAGTGTTTGCTGATAGCTGCAGCTATTCGGAAAAATGATGACAAATAAAAAATGATTTCCACTCCCCCAAAAACCCCAAACATCAAAGAAGTGTCCCTAACACATATACCAGCCCCCCCTTCAGTGTCTGTGGTCCGCCTCCACTGCCCTTGTCTCTCCCAATCCCCCAAAACACTCAATGCATCTATGATGCTACTCTACAATTGCGGATAGCCATGACTACCACACGTCCACAAACACACGACTTTCCGTTTGCCCAAATATAGCTGTGGCTGCCCGGGGTGCCACATCTACACACAGGTAGCAACGTTGCACACTTAATTACAACATTACCATCAACCAAGTACAATTTCAAAAACACACAAATGCTAATACAAACTACTAGAAATTCAAACTAGAAATCATTTTCCTGGAAACAGAGAAATACTGCATATTTCATTGTTGGTTTGAAAACTGTGTGGCTAGAAGGGACACTTTTCAGGTACAGTGTACTTTTTTGTACATTGAGGCCTATAGCCATGGGTAAGGTCCTATGAACCCATGGCTATGACCCTTCGCAAGTTGTTGCTGCGGTCAACAGTGCCTCCAATATTCAACAACCCATTGGGCTACACCGTAGAAATGGTTATTCATCTGTATTTGTAGAAAAATAATGATATCCTTCAATTGAAAAAAAGAAAACATAATCAGTTAAACACCCACACTTAAAGAAACACAATTTAATACAGGCATTCTTCTTACCTCATATGTTGTATGCAGTGCATCACATGCACTATATGAGATACAACATGTCTGCATACAACTGTTGTTCTCTTTTCACATACTAATCAATGGGTCATTGGTAGAAAAAAAACAAATTGGATTAAAAAAACATCAAAAACCTAGATGTGAGCAGTGTTTATGCTGAATCAAACTCAACACATTAAAGGAGCTGCCACCAACAATCAGAGACATGGAAAACCTGCATCACTCCATTTCAAGAAGTTAACTGTCCAACATCTGGTGCAAATCTACTGGGATGACGAGAACGAAAAAATGACTAAAATGAAGTAACACCATCAATTGTACTACTTCACAGAAAACTCAAAACAGTTAAGAGTACTTCATAGCTGAAACTGCATTACAATTACAACAAATGCAATCAATTAAACCTTCAACCTCACTAACATGAATACAAAATCGAAATGACTACATATACATACCATTGATTGATAAATCTAATGTTGTAGGTACATGTTAGTGAAAGTTAAGAAATAACATTATAAAGTACGTGCCACACAATCAGAGCAGATTAAATAAATGATAATAAACACCATCTGATAGCAGTAAATAACATAACTAGCACAGACAACATTGCACATAAAATTTGAACATGTAAATATGTATTAACACTTACTTTCACATCAGTCACACTTGTGCCATGCGCACAGTGAGGGTTCTGGAATCAACAGGATACAACTACATATAATGATGGCTTTTATACTTTCCAAAATGAATACCAAAGGAAAGAGGACTATATACCAATACAAGTACTAAAATGGATGACACATTTTCACTACAGACAATCACAAAGAGCTACACAAATAGAACAGTACCAAAAACCAATAACAAACAATGATATTCCCAGACATCTATTTTTTCTCCACCTAGCCCCTTTCATAGCCCCGCCTATTTGATGCTGCTGCAGACCTTGCTTTGTATCTGTGGCTACACGTACATTTTTCTGCAAGCCCAAAATCAAACTAAATTGGCCTTCAAACCTTCAAATCAAATAAGTGAACAACTTAGTATATAAAATAACACAAAATTACACAAGCAAAACACATTCTGTAATGTATCACCCACACAAAAATATGTTTATTGCACAGAAAATGTATGCTTATAGACGCAGCTTTAAATATGCATATGGTTCCAGCCACATCTAATAAAACGCTGAATAGTATTGACAGGCCTACACACATGCTTTTTAATAGATGCTGCTGCATGTACACAATGTCCCGTTTGCCATAAAATAGCTGTGGCTGCAAAACAGTGCACAATTTACCCAGTTGCTGCTGCACAGCCGCAGTTAAGCACAACAGTACTATCAGCCAATCAAAAATTACAAAACACACACATCAAGCACACCCTGCTCATACAAACTATTAGAACATTCAAACTAGGAATCATTTTCCTGGAAAAAGAGAAAACCTGCAGATATCATGGCTGCTTTGAAAACTGTGTGGCTAATTGGAGACAATTGGCTGCTTTGGTTGCTGGCTTTTTGTGAGAAACGAATTATTAACATGGACCTAGGTTTGATAGTTTTAACAATTAAATGGTTTGGATTGCAGGGAATGGGTTGCTTCCAAGTTTTTCCTAAATTGTTAAGTCTGGGAAGTACATGGCAGCCAGATGTCATACCAATTCATTGTGGAGGCAATGATTTGGGGAATGTATGAGGTGTGTCCCTTACTTTAATGAGGAAACAAGACATCGGAAAAATAACTATTTACTCACACCATCTTTATCTTTTCCAATTTGACTCAGAGGCAAAAATGGAGATGGACCACCAGATTCAATGCTAAAATTGAGAAAACCCAGAGAAATGTTAATGAAACAGTTTCAGCATTCATGAGAGACCATAACCAATAATGGATTTCGAGCAACAACATACAGTTCTACATGGCCAATTTCTAGGCGTCACATGTCTTGGATACTACATAAATGATCACAGAGGTGGAAGGTGTAGAATTTGACCCATCGACAGAAATATTATTGGGATTAGACGTGGTTGCACTCTACACTAGCATCCCACAGAGAGCTTCCCTTGACATGTTTGAAGAGAAACTTAACTAAGATTACACTGCAAACTCTACCCCAGTTTTGTTTATTCTATGGTGCGCTGAGATGGCCCTCATGGAAAATTATTTCCACTTTCATGGAGGGTTCTATAGACAAATTCAAGGAACCGCCATGGGGGCCAACCTGGCCCCCAGTGTAGCCAATGTATACATGGAGGCATTCGAGACCACGCAAATCATGAACTTAGTCAATCCCTTTGGGAATAACATAAAAAGGTGGAGACGTTATATCGACAACATTTTTGTCATCTGGAAAGGAACGGTTAACAAACTTGCGAGCTTTTGTTTATGGTTAAATATGCAAGATAGATTCTTGCAGTTCACTTCCAACTACAGTGTGACGTCACTTGATTTTCTGGACATTACCATCGGAGTTGATCCTGAAAATACAAAGTTATGTGTGAAGCACTGCAACAAGCCGATGGACAAAAAACTGTGTACTTCACTACACAAGCTTTCATCCGCGAAATGTGCATGATAACCTCCAGTTGGGCCAATTTCTCAGGCTAAGAAGAAACAGCACTAAGAGATCTGATTACAAAATTGAAGCAACCAAAATTCAAGAACGCTTGACCAAAAGAGGCTATGCAGTTAAAGTTACAACCAATGCTCTCAAGAGAGCTAGTAACAATAACAGAGATGCACTCCTTGAATATAAGGAACAGAGGTGCAAAAAGAAAAAAGTGGAACAAATTTTGTTTGTAATAATTGCTTTCAAAAGGAGCCCGAATATCAAAGAATATATTACACGCAATGACGTCAGTCTGAGACAGA
Source organism: Ambystoma mexicanum (assembly GCF_040938575.1). Lineage (NCBI taxonomy): Eukaryota > Metazoa > Chordata > Amphibia > Caudata > Ambystomatidae > Ambystoma > Ambystoma mexicanum. The sequence goes on from NC_090928.1 coordinate 802,129,669, forward strand.
TGAAACCGAGAACATTAACTCAGCAATGGAGACTGCCTGACTTGGTTGGACACTATCCTTGCGGTCACTGCACCTGCTGTCCCTTTACTTGTAAAAGCACAGCAGTAGATATTGGTTTACGAACTCCATGGAAGCAAAAGCCACATACTAATTGCAATTTGTGTATGGTCATCTATGTTGTCTGGTGTCCATGCAAGAAAGTGTATATTGGGAACACAGATCAGTCCTTTATAAATTGAAGCCATGAACAGACAGCAACAAAGATAAAAGGTTGCTTTTGAAAAAGAACTGCAGATCATTTTTTTGACCAACAGCATGGAAACCGGGTGAAACAAAAAAAATGTATTGGATGATATAGTTTGGTCTATGGACTACATCTATGTTTGTCCCATTCATGTTGTGTAAATATAGAGATGATGGCTGAACACTGAGAACACACTAGAAACCACAGCACTCGTTTAAATGTCTGGCGGCTGGATTTTTATAAAACCATGGGTAAAGTATGAATGTACAACACCGACTGACTGAGGACGGTAACGTATAGCCGGCAGAACTGCAATTATGATATTTTCATATCTTAACACATCGAGATGAATACACATTATAGAAGATGAATATATGAGAGGTAGAAAGAGGACGGTCAGTCGTATGGTCTAACCCAAGAAGCAAGCTCAACATGATCCAATAAGTATCAAGTTCACTGGGAGATGAAAGTTTAAAACAAACAGCCAATGGTGTTACACATATTGACGCTTTCAGGCGGTGATTGCCCCGCCGGACGAGAGTTAAACGCTGAAACATAATTCCTTACGGTAAGACTTTCCCTAGCTTTCGCTTCGGATAACTGAACTTAACGGTAGAATATTATGACACACTGTGTCTTCCATTTGATTTATAGTGAGAGCAGTTTGTTTCTTTGGTGCTGCACCAAAGCAGAAGGGCTCGTTTGGGAAGCTTACTCAAGCCTGCAATGTTTACTGCAGACAGATGTGACTCGCAGCTTGCCTAAGGGAGAACAAGTAGCAGTTAATATTCTCTGCCGCGGGCCTGCGTAAGGTGCTAATCGAGCATGTTTGACATGTATCCATGACGAACCGAGAGGTTAAAGTCCCTAGGAACAGGTTGGGATAATGGGATCGTCCATTCCCAACAGGGCTGTACAACACACTTATGGATCTTTGTTCCAGACTTAAAGACCCCGAGGGGAATCCTCAGTTTAGTGATCCACATGTGGATGGAAGGACCTAGTTTGCATTATATGCTTGAGGATATTTGCAAGAACGGTAATCAATGCAGTTTTTGCTTTATTTTTGTTCTCCTCCTTTGCAAGCCTAGCCTTTTAGAAAAGTTTCTCAGTGAGAGTATTTGACTGGGGAGAGCTTGAGCTAGATCCTGTTACATCTTGGAACTGTATCAACTGTGGCAAAATGTTAAGTAGAAATAGTGACATGGAACAAATAACATATAACATTGTAATCCGTGCTGATGACATTTTAGTGTTGGTTCCATATGTGGAATTTTGAGAAGAAAAAGGGATTTTTTTTTAGATGACCGGTGCAAGTAATTGGCACTAAGCCTATGTTGATTTATTGAAAATAGATGTTGTTTGAGATCAAGATTCATGAACATATGGACATCTGATATCCAATGTTTGCCAAAAAAGTGCTCTACCTATGAGTTCAGCAACTTAACCATAACTACACGGCCGCTACTTCAGGCCTGTAATTACATTATATTAGAGGGGGGGGTCTCAACATTTTAAATTGCTATATGCCGTTTGATGAATGTAGACAAAAGTTTTCAGAAAGATTATAGATCCAACCTCGAATGTTTGAGTAAAAGCTGAATGGATTTTGTCAAGTGGGGGCTAAGCTATATGACTATTGTATGTAATACATTTTGACACTTTTGAAACAAATAAAACATGGGTGGATTTCAAGCAAACTCGTGTAAGTAGCGTTGGCAAGGTACTTAAAGCATGGTTTTGCAAATGTGCCTGTGTTTTATTTTTTGACAAGTGTCATAATGTAGGTACAAATAATAGTGCTATACCTGAGGTGACTGAAGTATAGCCTGTGGTAATGGGCAGTGTCCAGATTGTCTGGATCATGGTACAAGGTCATGGCCTGGACAATCTAGCTACTGGCCATGACCGCGAGGGATGAAACATGTTGTTAAAGTGGCCATGTCCACCTGGGACCGGCTATGTGGTAAAGTTATTCAAAAGTAGTATAGGCTTGAAAGGGAAAAGAAATGTGCTTGCGGTAGTATGGTCATATGGTTCTGACTTTGACTTCTGAAGGCTGCCATGGAGGGGCTCTGTACGGTGCCCTGCTTTCTCGTTCCATTGTGGTCATCTTGGAAAAGGAGTTTCCTTCCTACAGCGAGATGCCAGAGGCATCCCCCTGTAGGAAGAAAAATAAATGTTTTAGCACCCTGGGCTCCCACTTTGGGAACCAGCAGTGCTAATGGCCTTTACCACCCATTGCAGGGGCTGCAATGGAGGATAATGGGCTGGAGCCCCTGTTATTTATTTATTACGCGCCAAAGCCCGCCGGCATCAGGGCGCACACAGACAGACTTCACTTGGGCTGATAACTTGGGCTGCTGGGCAATTATCCCCTGTTCCGGTCCCTGGAACGGGGGATGAATGTCTCATTATTGCCATTTGTATAAAATGTTAATGGAAATGTTGGAAAAACGTATTGAGTCTGTGTACTTTACTGAGAAATGTAAAGTCGATGGGGTCTATAAGATTTTTTTTTAGTTCCATTTTTTAACTGTGAAAGTTGGTTCTTAAAGGAAATGTTCTTTTGTTGTTTTTTTAGAATTATTTTTTTGCAGGAGATGTTAGAATGTAAGGTGAGGAGGGAAGAGGCACCAAGCACTAATATGGAGGGATAGGTGGACACAGGAAGATGTTGCGTGTGTGTTACTTCTAAGGTAGTGGGCAGTGTTTCTCATGCTCCTTGATTACAGCTTCAAAACATACGTCAATTTTGTTTCTCCCAGCAGAGTGGTGTGTTGCAGTATATACAGAGGACTGTTGGCTTCCAAAGATATGGATCAACATCCTCTTTTATCGCTTGCACAGTATCTGGTGGGTTTTGTTTCCCACAGAAGTAGGCTGTGTGGTTACAGTACTGGTTGAGGAAGATGATGTGGAGGAAGACAGCCTACTACTTGCTAAGAAAGGATCAATTTTTCTAAGAGCATTGCTGGTGTTGGATTTGGTGTGACGGCGCATTTAGGTGGTCCCGTAGGAGTAATGTCCAGGTAGTCCGCGACTGAGAACAAAGTTTTACTAAGTGCGTTTCAATTTTGTAGTTTTAGCCTTTGGTACATTCCCAACAATGGTAAAGATCTGCCACACCCATGATTCTCTCTGGGTGCTAGAGGTAGGCACTTCCTCTACCTCATCTTCTTGGTCCTCTGCGTTGTCTTTTTAGTTATTGCTCTTTTTTGTTTTATAGGTCTCCACCTGGTGGTGGTGGCTCTTGGGGAGTAGGGATGGCAATAACTGATGCCATTTTCAAGATAAATAGCAGTTTTGCTAATATTCTTCCAAGTATTTGCTCTGTACTAGATTGTTAATGGATAATGAGTAAGTATACATGTAGAAGCTGTGCAAGGGGAACAATGTGAGCTTCAAAGTTCCTAGATTAGTAGAAAGTGTAGTTCAGAACTTCCCGTGAAGCACAGACCCGATCGTGAAGTTCAGATTCGTTCGCAAACACAGCATCACACCACGTGCGTCTGCTTGACCACGTGACACTGTCCGGAAGGTCCGCAATGAGGTTAGACATTCACAAACTTCGATGGATACAAAAATAGTGGAAAAAGTTCCAAAAAGTATATAGCAGTGTTAAAAATTATGCTAGAATGTCGGTGAAAATGTAAAGTGTACATAAATGTTGCTATATTGGGGTAAGTCTGATATTAGTGTCGGGGGGAAATTCTGCCAGGGTCGGCTGGGCCGTCCGCGGACCTCCGGGCAGAGAGGCCCCAACTCCTCCCGTATATCCCAAAAAATGAGTATGAGACACACGCAAGAAGCAAGGTGATTCTGCTGTTTATTAAACAAAACGGCAGGGATGCGTCCAGGAACGTACGCGTCCGTCCTGACACTCTCTCTGTCCGTGGGCTCGCAGGCCCTTTTTATCTTAGTATGACACGCTACTTGCGTTCCCTGGGAAAGTTTAGCAAAAACCTATCGCCACTCTGGATTGGTTCCTCGAGTGGTAGGGTTAGTATAGCATATGTATAGAGAGCATTGTTAGTGGTTAAGGGTTAGTCAGGTGGTATAATTGGGACGTCCCTTCAAATTGATACACGAAAATTGTTACATGAGGATCCCTGGGGATTGGTCAATGCTAATGGCGTCAGTGATAAGAGCCTCATGTTCTGATTGGTCCACGCACGAGCCCCCCAGTCTGGGACCATCGTTGTTCCCAGCTCGCGGTGCACCTGTCATTTGCAACAATGTTTCACTATGATTATGTGCAGACAACGTGAAGATTTATTGGTATGCCTGAAGGCCGACTACTCCCACCGCTGCATATGTCCATTGGATCACTTCATTGTATCTTCCGGTGTCTTGAAATGGGGGGGGGTTTCGGTGCCTCCCTCCTCCTGGGCCTGGCACCCTGTCAGATTTGGCTTGGTCACGTGAGGTGGGACCGTGGTCGAGGCAGAATTCTGCACAATTAATATTGTATTTTTCCACTGTGTGCCTGGTTTTGATTGCAGGTGTGATCTTGGCGTCGGCTTGCGGCATACGAGATTGCAACATTGCGCCCTTGACTGTCAGTCATCGCCGGGCTTATTCTGCAGGGTCAGCAACTGTACTCTTGCTCATTCAATGTTCATGGAAGCTCTTGCTTGCGGCCTACTTGGGCCTGGTGCACAGGTGGAGACGTTTGACACACCGCGCTTTAGGTTATGGTATCATATTGTTTTATCCCCAGTATCGTGTCTTCGTTATATTTCTTTTTGCAATGCATGGTTTTAGGAGAAGCGTGAGCAAGTGTTATAGATGAGTTCATTATGCGTCTTGCGTTTTAGCATTTTGAAAAGCCTATCTGAAAAATAATAAAGGTGCGCGTCAGTGAGTGTGTCCGTCACCTACGTCGGAGCACTGAATATGTTCTTCGTGGGGATTGGTGAGGGAGTGTCCAGTGTGCATGTTTGCACGGGTGTGCTGACCTGTGGCTAAGTCGTCATGGCATCTCTAACAATGTATTCATTTACTGCTGCATGGTTCAGTCGAGTTCATCCATGCTGCAGGTGTTGGCATGGGCAGGACAGGCTGGTGGGCACATCCGTATGTTCTTGTACCAGGGTATTTGATCATCTGGTAGATGGGAAAACTCCTCTTGTGGCGGGTGCCTGGGCCGTGATCCTCTAGGCCAGGGGCGTGAGGGGATTGGTGGGAGCCTTGTGTTCCATTTTCCCACTTCAGTCCCCCCTCTGGTCGACTTGTCGACCACAAACATATCTTTTTCCTTATCTTCTCTCACTCTCCATATTTTAGTTACTCCTCCCAAACGTCCATAGAGCTTGACATGGTCTTCAAATGACCAATACATGTATGCACATGTTCCTCCAGGTGTGCAGTATACCCATTTCCCTCCGTAGCTCCTTGGGTTTCTTGGGTTTTCGAGTTTCACAGACAGCGGGTCCAGGTGGTTGGTGATGATCTGGTTGCGCAGTCTCTCTCTCTTTTATTATTGTTGCCTGTGTGTTGGCCGTCGTCTGCTGGCATCAAGGGGTGCATACCAACCTTTTCGATCATTTCGTCTGTGGTGCGTGCCTTCCGGGCCTGCCAAAATCTTATTATGATTAGTGCAGCTCCAGCCAAAATAGTACATCCAACTATAATCTTCAGTCCGTCCGACAGCCACAATGGCATCCATGACCATAATAGCGAAAACCAGCTGTCATCCTCCTTCACACCTTTACTTTCATTCATCATGTTGGAGTGCATCTGGGCCAATTGTGCTACTGCTTCTGTCAGTGTACCATTGTCAGCATCGTTAGCAGGAATGAATGTGCAGCATGATTGTCCTATCTTTGCGCAAACTCCTCCTTCCATTGCTGTGAGGAGGTCCAGTACATATCTGTTCTGTAGTGCTACCATCCTTACTGCTCGCAGTTCCTCTTTTATTGCGTTGAATCCATTTACTGTGGAATTAATAGTCATCATCAATTCCCATCGAGTTATCTGGAGCCATTTTGCGTTTGCGTAGGCCTGTAGTCCTGGATGTATTATTGAGGAGAAAAACATCGCTGCTCTGCTGAATAGTCTGTGTTCTGGTGGGATCGAAGTGAGTGCTGTTTCCGACCTTCCCCATGGGTAATTTCCTGTCAGAGGTTCTCCTTGTCTTTTCTTTCTATTCAGGACAGTGTCGTCGCCTTTGTTTTGGTCCTCTGGCCCCTTCTGGGATTGTACAGATCTCTTATCCCTCTTGTTTCCTTCATCCATTTTAGGGAAGCTTGCCATGTTCCCATGTTTCTGGGGTACCACTAGTGATGGTACATTAACGTGTACCATCGTGCATATACCATTCCACAGAGGGGGCAGTGTGTGGTATGCCTTGTCTCCGCAGGCCCAGTAATGGTCCATTAATACCGCTGTTCCTGCTCCCCCCTCAGGTAACTCCGTCACGCTTGCACAGTTGGTGTTGTACCCCACGTTCACTTCTCCTCTATGTTGATAGCATACCTTAGCGGCAGTATTGTTATTGGGTCTTCATCCTTCTCTATCCATGTTAGCATGGGTGCGTACTTGATCCAAATCGTCCAGCATCTGTTGTTGTGTTCAGCAATAGTTGCAGTATCCTCTCTCGTTAACATGTTGCTGCCAACCACTCCTATGTCCCATTTGTTATCCAGGTACACCTTCCCTATTATTGTTATCAGTGGCCTTTCCCAACATCCTTGTTTACCAGGAACTTCAGTGGCGTACCAATCACATGGTAGGTATTGTAGTGTTACTTTCTTTGTCTCTCCTTTTTCAGGGCCGCTTGTTATGTATCTGAATGCATCAGCATGTAAACTGGTCTTGTGGTAACTCAAATAAGTCTTGAGGAAGTTGTTTTCGTATGGATATGTGTCTTGTGTCTTCCATACCAGGTGCACCGTGCTCCCTTGAAATCTCCCTTTCGTTTGGAACAGTGCCAAGTATATTATACATCGTGCTGTCCGTTGGAAATGTTGTTGCTGTTCTCCCAATGGCCCTGTCGGTGACGCTAGGGCGGGTCTGGAGTTTGCAGATATTTACGTCGTGTAGGTGATTCCAAGCGCATTTGTCCTGTAGCTTTACTGCTCTCGTTGATACTTCCTCTACCAGATGGGGGCCAGTGAAACGTGGGCTGTTCCACTTTCTGTTGAAATTGCGGAGTAGCACGTGGTCCCCTTTAGCAATTTTGCAGAGTTTTTCTTTTCCCAATTCTTTGTCCGCGTCTTCTTGTTGCTCACTCTTAGACCCGCCCCGCGTGTGCTCGAGCTGTTGAGACACAAACACTACACTAGTAATCAAAGAAGACACATATTGGTACATTTCATCACCGAGAACAGTTGCAGTATTTTCATAGTCGGTGAATGCTCTTGATGTTGGCATTAGGGGGAGGCGCATTTGACGGCCGGTCACCACCTCGTGAGGAGTGAGGTGGTGGTCGGAGCCTGGCCTATTCCTCAACTCAAATAGGGCTAGTGGGAGGCAATACAACCAACTCTTCTTTGTTGTTTGCTGTATTTTTGCAATTGCCTCTTTTAGTAGGCCATTCAGGCGTTCGCATACACCATTGGCCTGTGGGTGATATGCACATGCAAATTTATGTTTGATGCTCAGTAAGGATGTGATGTGCTGGAACATTTCATTGGCGAAGTGTGGGCCATTGTCTGACCGCAGTACCTCGCACACTCCCCACCTGGGGAAGACCTCCCTCACTAGAAATTTAGCTGCTCTAAATGCATCTGGGTGTGAGCAGGGTCCTGCTTCAATCCACCTGGAGAACGGGCATACTACTACAATCATATACCTATTTCCTTGACATACGTTGATCATATCAACATAGTCAATATGGATATGTAGGAAGGGTCCCTCTGGCCGGGGTATAGTACCTTTTATCACCTTCAGTGTGTGACCGGCCGTGAATTGTTGACATGTGAGGCAGTTGCTTATAAAATTTGTCACATGGGAATTTAACTCGGGGCAGAACCAGTCTTCCCTAATTCGTGCTGCAATGACCTCCTTGCCTGTATGGGCTGGGTGGTGTAATTGGCTCAGGGCGGTGTTCAATAGTGCCAATGGCATTACCATCTTTCCAGTGTTACCCTGGCGCCATAGTGCGTCAGTTGGTGACATTGTACATCCTCTTTTGACCCATATTTCTTTCTCTGCCATTGGTGCAGCTGCTTGTAGCTCCATTATCTGTGTGGCTGGGAGATGGGTGTACCCTTCTCTTATCAACATCTCTTTAGCTATCCCCCTCCCTCTCCCTCTCTCTGACTCTGGGGGGTTCCATATCTCACCAAAATATGCAGCATACTTCGCATGTGCGTCTGCTGCTGCGTTTCCTTTTGAGATAAGATCTTCTCCATTAGTGTGTGCTGTGCATTTGACCAATGCTAATTCTTGGGGGTTATTTATTACTTCAATTAGTTCAGCCAACAAGAGAGCATGTTGCACTGGGGTGCCGTCAGCTCTCCTAAACCCTCTTCTCCTCCATTTGGACAATCCTGAGTGGACAGTAGACGTGACATATGCGCTGTCGGAATATATGGTCACACGTTTGTCAAAGCTTTCCTGTAACGCCAAGATCAGTGCAGCTAATTCAGCTGCTTGAGCAGAGTAATGCTGTGGTAATTGTACACATTTCATCGCCACACACACCGGTACCTCCGTCATTTTTACCACTGCTGCCCCAGTTCTCCTTATCCCATCACTTTGGTCAATTGTTGATGACCCATCAATGAACAAGAGCTCGCCTCCATCTAGTGCGTTCTCTTCAACTTTTCTAGTACATGCGCACATTTCAGTAGTCTGCGTACAATCGTTTGCATAGTCCCCTTCCTCAATTACTTCTGCCATGAACCTTGCAGGGTTAACCGTGCTGCATCTAACAATTGATAGTTCTGGCCTAGATAAGATGATCTCATAACCTGACGCCCTCTGTGTGGTCAGTGTGGACTTAGGTTTGTTCAATATTGCAAATAGTGCATGTTCTACAAATAGTGTGGTTGGGCACCCCATGGTTATTGCTGATGCTTTCTCTACCGCAAAGGCAGCTGCGGCGAGACCTTGTTCGCAAGGGAAATGTCCTAACATCACAGGGTCCAGGTGGCCGCTGTAGAGCGCTATTGGTTTGTAGCCCATGCTTGTTTTTTGAGCCAACACTGCTTTCATTACTGCTGAGTCGCAATGTGAAAATATAAAACATTGTCGTTCATAATCTGGGGTGGCCAGTACCGGAGCAGTTGATATTGCATTTTTCAGTTCATCAAAAGCCTCTTTCATTTCCATTGTCCACCCCAACTTTTTCTCCCCTTTGTTGGCTTCTTTTAACCCTTCAAGTAGGGGACCTATGTATGAGCTGTAATCAAATACCCAGGCTCTACAGTAGTTGCACAGTCCCAGGAACTGTTGTAGTTCCCGCACTGTTCGGGGCAGTGGCGTTTTTGAAATGGCCTGTGCTCGTTGTGGTGCGATCTTTCTTCCGTGTTGGGATATGAGCTGACCAATGTAAAGTACCTGTTCCTGACAGTACTGCAACTTTTCCTTGTCTACTTTGTAACCCTTTTCAGCCAATATTGTCAACATCTTCAATGAGTCCTCTCTGCATCTTCTTTCGTTTGTGCTGCAAATTATTATGTCATCAACATACTGCAAAACTGTGCTTTCCACTTCAATGTTGCCCAAGTCCATCTGTATTACTCTGTTGAATATTGAGGGTGACTCGCAGTACCCTTGTGGCAATCTGGTGTGTTTCCACTTCGTGTTTCTGTATGTGAAGCTTGTCAAAACTTGTGAGTCTGGGTGCAGGGGTATTGAGAAAAAGGCATTTTTGAGGTCTATCACTGTAAATCGTGATGCTTCTGCTGGAATACCGCACAATATTGTTGCCAGGTTTGCTGCTATTGGATATTCTGCTTCTACTATATTGTTCAAGGGCCTGAGGTCCTGTATGAAGCGCCAAGACCCCCCTCTAGCCTTGCGCACTGGGTATACGGCTGTGTTACATGGTGATTCTGATGGTACCAGTATGCCACTATTTATAAGGGCCGTTATTGTTTCATATATGCCCTCATCTGCCTCTTTTGATAGTGGGTACTGCTTCACTCTGGGGAGTATTGCACCTTTTTTCAATTTTATTCTTACTCCCCCTATACTTTTTATGCACCCCACGTCATAGGGACTAGTAGTCCATAATGATGTTGGTACCTTTGCCATATCCTCCTCAAAGAAGGGAACTGGGGTGGATGTGGGTGCTTCAAGTGCCATCGCAATTTTCTGTGCCACTTGTTTGTATGACACTCTTAGCCATATTTCTACACTCATCATAAACACCATTTCACCTTCTTCCATTCCTTCGGAGAAGAGCTCTTCGTCTGACACCTGGGTGAGTCTACATCCCTCTGCTAGTGCTATCACTGCCCTCCATGCTCTTCCTTCTCTGTCTTGGGCATGTACTGCAATGTAATCAGCAGTTGCTATAATGCTCTCTATGTCCACTGAAATCACCTTTCCTTCTGGTTCATTGGCTGGTGTTTCTGGTCTAAAAAGATGTCTGTCATGTCTGTCCCGTACTGGAACAGTTCACCATCTACTGGCTCAGCCCTAATCACTGTCTGTCCGCAGTATGCTTGCAAAATTTGTCGTGCAGTGAGCATGTTAATTCCTGGAATGGAGCAAACTATGCCGTCCTCCGTAAAGGAGATCGTCATATTCAACCTACTCATTATGTCTCTCCCCAGTATATTTACTGGTGAGGCCCTATAATACAAAAGTGGCACTGACATGTTATATTTCTTTTTGCAATGCATGGTTTTAGGAGAAGCGTGAGCAAGCGTTATAGATGAGTTCATTATGCGTCTTGCGTTTTAGCATTTTGTAAAGCCTATGTGAAAAATAATAAAGGTGCGCGTCAGTCAGTGTGTCCGTCACCTACGTCGGAGCACTGAATATGTTCTTCGTGTGGATTGGTGAGAGAGTGTCCAGTGTGCATGTTTGCATGGGTGTGCTGACCTGTGGCTAAGTCGTCATGGCATCTCTAACGATGTATTCATTTACTGCTGCATGGTTCAGTCGAGTTCATCCATGCCGCAGGTGTTGGCATGGGCAGGACAGGCTGGTGGGCACATCCGTATGTTCTTGTACCAGGGTATTTGATTGTCTGGTAGATGGGCAAACTCCTCTCGTGGCGGGTGCCTGGGCCGTGATCCTCTAGGCCAGGGGCGTGAGGGGATTGGTGGGAGCCTTGTGTTCCATTTTCCCACTTCATTAGTAAGTTGTAGGAAAGTAGCATGCACTGGTACAAACCCATGAATTTCACTGAAAAAAAGTTGCTAAAGGGGCGTTAAATCTTTTAAATCTTTACGACAATTCCTCAATCACTATGTCAAACTAAAAGAAAAAAGTAAAATGAAAACTTTACAAACCATAGACTCCTGTCCAGTGCACAGCCACACTGGTTTGCCTGGACATTCAGTAGCCTGCATTTTAGGAATTGCTTGCAAAAGAACTTTCACCACATCAAAATGGTAGAGACACACCATTGTACTATCCGGAATCGTGTGCATCGACTATACTATGCAAAGAATTCCTGCTCTAGAACTGCAACATTTAGATAACATTCTCCTACATGGAACTGCCAAAGAACTGCTTCAAGAAATAGAGCACATCTCCAACATAAATACTTTGGAGCAGAAAGTGACCTAGAAAACTATGTACCTTTTGAAAACTTTACAGAAAATACCAGACCAAATACGCAGAATGTTTTATAAAAAGAGCACAAAAATGGTAGATCTAGATTACAAATTAGAGAACAATGAAAGATCCCAATGGTTTCACAGACGAACGCGCTGGTCTTCGAAGCAAGACCACGCAGAGCAACAGAGGCTTCAATCCTCGATCCGCGTTTAGAAAGCAAACTCAGGTACGGTATTAGGCGCATTATTAAAAAAAAAACAATTCAATACATGACTAAATTTAACAGCAGCAACTAAATACACGATAACTATCCCCTCAACAGTTTGCATATACTTCAACACAAAGCTTGAAAATATCCAAACGCCATCATGTGCTATCACGAATAACCCACTTCTGAAAGCTCTCCAACAGCTTAACTTGTATGAGAGCATTATAAACCAAACAGTGCACCCATTTCAAGCTATAATACGCCTTCAACTGAAATCAGCCAAATTACCTCCTACCGAGTTACTAAAGAGCATCTGTAGCAAAGTAGTATATTTTCCATTAGATCTAAAATGAAATGCACAAACTCTAGGAGTACAATGGCCAATAGATCAATCTTTGATTATACTAGTTAATGGTGTGCCAACAAAAGACCAAAAAATCTGGCAACAACTGGTTGACTTAAACAAAGTTATACATGCCCTACAATTTTGAAAAGAAAACAATGAATACTACAACAATATAAACATAGAGGAAAACATAAGAGAAACCACCCAAAAAGATTCAAGACTCACCAGCAATTTGAACATGTAGATCTTGCTACTGAGCCAACATTTTAGACCAGTATGCAATTCACCTACTACACTCCTGCAACATCCTGTTAGAAACCACAACTAGTGACCTACATACACAAGTGTTATGCTTCCAAAAACAAAAATGGCAAATACGGTCGACGTAGATATAAAAACAAAGGCAAATGCTTTACCAAATGTCACTTTGCCTTCCCTTAACCAGTTTGCAAAAAAGGACAAGTAAATAGCTAGATGTCCACCTATATCATCTTCATTCCATTCCCTTGCCCTTTCAATGACCTTTTTCAGCCATCAAATAACCACACATGTGTTTTCAAAGCTGCTTATTCATGGCGCTGTCCACGCACTACTGCAGTTCCATATCATCTTTATTCTACTTGCCCACTATTTCCAGGACCTCTTTCAGCCATCAAAAAACCCCAAATATTTTTTCCAGACTTTTTCTCCAGTGCGCTATACATGGATAATGGGCGCTGTCCGCCGATCCAACATGGCGGGGGTTTCCAGAAATATGACTCACCTCAGGCTTTTCACCATCCAATCAGTGTGCGCATCCGATGTCCACATACCTCATGACGGCCTCTGTACCAATCAGGGGTCTGTATGTACGAGCAAATAGGGAAATTAGTCCAGTACCAAACACAGATATCACTAATTTCTTTGTACCAAATTTTTGGCATTTTTTAAAAATAAACTACAAATGATGTTGGCGCACATCGGACGGACCCGCTGATTGGATGGTAAAAAGTGTGATGTGCATCCTATTTTTGGAAGCACCCGCCATGTTGGATTTGTGGACAGCCGCAAATGACCGTGGACAGATCTGTGGGGAAAAAGCCTGAAAAACACATTTTGCGTCTTTTGGTGTCAGGAAGAGGGTCTGGGAAGGGTGGAGGAGTGGAAAAAAGATTATATGGGGCTCTTTGTGTGTGTAGGTGTAAAAAGAGCATACTGGTGGGCAGACACCATGCTAGTCTGTGGACCGAGTCTTAGGCGGGCAGCATGAGAAACACATTTGCCGTTATTTGGCGACTGAAAGAGGGCTTGGTCAGGGTAGAGCAGTCGACAAATGATATGAGGATATGATATGATATGATATGGCATTTATAACGTGCCTATACACAAGTGTTTCAAGGTGCAAAACGTTTTCATTGGTGAAAAATAGGGTTAGAGGTTCAATTCGATGTCTGCAGACTTTATTTGAATTTTGAGGTTCAAAGTGAGTAGTAGTGTGGTGGTTGAGGCCAGATTCTTGGGTGCATGGCCGTATTATGCAGTGGTAAATTGAATCTGAAATAGGGAGAAACAGAATTTACTGTTTTAAATGACCACTATCGACAGGGTAAACAGACGTCACATCCCTTTCCATGGTGAACGTTTTTATTTTTATTTTTTCAGTTGTGAAATGCCACAGTATCTTGCAAATGAATGAATACACTAGCACCCTGGGGAAAAGTGGATGCAGACTTAAGGCAGATTAATTGCATCAGAAATAAAAGATCTTGTGAATGCCTCTAGCTCATCCAAGTGATATTGCTGGAGGTAGGGCCAGCACATCTGCAGACACATGATGAAAACCCTCCTCTCTGAACTGATAAATCTTCAAATGGAGAGGTCCAGTGCTGAAGTTCATTCAAGACTCATTACAATGTTTCCGGTAAAACCCGCCGATAGGCAGTGAGTTACCGGTAACTCTGTAACACTGATTCTACCGCCTTACTTCCCAGTGCCATTGGGATATTATGGCAGGCGGCAGAAATGGTACATCCCTATTCCTATGGAGTCCCCCAGCCCCATAGGACTTCATGGGGATGGAGTCACTGAAGCACTGGCACTGTTGCTAACAGTTCAGGTGCTTTAGTAAAAACACTGCTGTTAGGTGCCTGAACGCCAAGCAGATCAGGCCTGCCAAGATTTCTGTACCCCTATCAGCAAACACTTTGTTGGTCCAGAAAGGATGCCAGTAGGTTGTTACCAGATGTGATGGGAACAATTAAAAATATACCATTAGAAAGAAAATGAAATGGACCCAGACACTCTCATTCATCCTTGGTAATCAGAATGGAAGCTACCAACACAACTAGCTTGTGTTTGTTAACTCAACATCAAGCAAACACAACTCTGGTACCTTATATTTAGTGGCAAAACCATTTACTAAAACAAACACAGAATCTGCAATGTCACACTTCACTTGTAGAGTGTTGACATTTTCTTCTAAATTGAGAGATAAATACACAACTTTTCCTCTTACACCTAACATTAATGATATTCACCTTAATTCCATGAAAACATTAGTGTGCCCAGAAAACGTTCTCTAACAGCTATCAGTAGTTCTGTATAAAGGAGCATTGGAGAAAGAAAGACTTTAAACAAGTTATGTGTGTTTCCTATTGTAAACAATTTCAGAAAGAAGCTTCAATAAAACGTCCCAAACTTTTTTAACCTCAAATTTAATTAATCATCTTACCCTGTTCCATTACTTCAATATAGAGGATCCCTATGAAAAGGCTAATTTACATCAACAAGTACAAACCAATGTGTGCATAGGTGTGCACTGTAAAAAATCATCACGGCTGCTGCTATTGTCATGGGTAGACATGTTCACATGTCCAACTGATCAGGAAAATATAAAATAACAAAAATGACAACTTTAAAAAGACAATGGGGTCATTCTGACCCTGGCGGTAGGGGGTTAACAGCACCAGTAAGGATGCCGGGGTCGTTAACCCCCTACCGCCCTATGACGAGGTCCCTTAGCGGGTCCAACCAGGACCGGCTGGTTTTACCAGCCGGCCTTAGCGGGACCCGTTTAGGGACCATGGAGCTAATAACAAGCCCGTTATTAGCTCCTTCCCCATTCCCATTGAGCCCTATGGGGGCTCAAATGGGAATGGGGAATGGTTTTCGAAATGGGGCCTTACTCGGTCTGCGTAGGTCGGAATGTCCCTGTAAATCCCCATTCGACACCACGGATTCGGACCTGAGTTTGTATGTTTTTCTTTTTTATTCAAAAATAATATGCATAATAAATTAGTTAAAAATATAGATGTTCTTAAATCTGCAAACAGAAATCTGTAAGGGCATAAACAATACTTTATCGAAAAGCAAGCTCTAAATAACACAACAAATGCACCCTCTCAGAGGTTCCACCGAAAATAAAACTGTAAATATGAACTAACACTTACTATCTGCTTATCCAAAAGATTCACATATGTTTACATCACCAACACAGTAAGCATATGCACACTGTGACTTCTGCAAACATATCAACATTATTATCAAGAAACCAAACATATAAATAACATTATATGTAATGCCATTTCTTTTTGTTTTTTAAAGTAGATGTGTAAAAATTGCCACTTAAAATACAATATTAAGTATGAAAATTAATGTGGTATTCATGTAGACTTATTACAATCCTTAGTTGCACCACCTCTCACAGCAACCCATTCATGCCATAGATCACAAATATCCCTCATAATTTAGACATATGCAGCCAGTAAAACTAAAACATGTGGACTTGACACAGCTGCCAAAGTCAAGGGTTCATTAAGCTGCTGGACGTGGTGTCAATTTCCATGAATGTAATACATGAACCCCAAACATTTTTATTTTGATGTGCTCTTGCAATTTCCAATACACATCATCCACATCATCCTAGGAGACTTACACCAAATATTTGTTATGATTGATGTTCTCAAGCTGTCGGACAGAATATTACAAGTGCCATGTCTTAGTGTTTCGTTGCACAATTTTAGACATGTTCAAATGTCCAACTGGTGAGTAAAACATAAAATAACAAAAATTACAAATCTAAAAGACAATGCCACATAAAATAAAGCATCCTCTCTGAACCTCTCTAGCATTTATAATAACTCTTCAAACAGAGTGTTCCACTGCTGTAGTGATTGCAGACTCTGGCTGTTGCTAGCAGCACCTTTAATGGGTGGTAGTTGATTCTGCTCAACCATTGCTCACTGCTACAGTGAAAATAGAAGACCGCATATAAGCCAAAAAAGGCAGCAGCTCTGCATGGGATAGACCATCTTGTGCAATTTCCAATACGCATCATCCACACCATTCCGGGAGATTTGCACCAGATGATATCTGTATGTTTACATCAACAACACAGTAAGCAAAAGCCACTGTGACTTCTGCAAACATAACTGAATTATTATTAAGAAATGTAAAATGTTTATAACCAAACATATAAATAACATTATATCTAATGTCATAAGTGTTACACTGTGTACACAACATCTTTTTGTTTTTGAAAGAAGATGGGGAAAAACTGCCACTTAAAATAACATATTAAGAATGACAATGAATGTGGTATTCAGGTAGACTTATCCCAATCCTTAGTTGCACCACCTCCCACAGCAACCCATTTGTGCGATAGATCACAGATAACCCTAATCATTTAGACATACACATCCAGTAAAACTAAAACATGGTGAGTTGACGCAAGCTGCCAAAGTCACAGGTTCATTAAATGTTGGTGGCGTGGTACTGTTGAAATCAGCTGTCGGACGTGGTGTCTATTTCTATGAATGTAATGTATGAACCCCCAAGAATTTTAATGTTGTGGTACTCTTGCAATTTCAAATATGCCTAATCCCAGCAGACTTTCACCAGATGATATATTATAATGGATGTTCTCGAGCTGTCTGACAGAATATTACAAGGGCCACGACTTAGTGTTTTCTTGCACAATTTTAGACATGTTCAACTGTCCAACTGCTGTGGAAAACATAAAATAACAAAAAAGACACCATTTTTAATAACTCATCAAATAGAGTGTTTCAGTGCTGCAGTGTTTGAAGACTCTGGCTGTTGTTAGCAGCATCTTTAATGGGCGGAGGATGTTTCTGCACAACCACAGCTCACAGATACGGTAAAGACTTAACACCACACATTATCCAAAAAAGGCAGCAGCTCAGTATAGGCCAGACCATCTCATGCAATTTCCAATACGTATCATTCACATTATCTCTGGAGACTCGCACCAGATGATTTATCATGATTGATGTTCTCAAGCTTTCTGACTGAACATTAAAAGGGCCACGTCTTAGAGCTTTCTTGTACAATTTTACACATATTCAAATGCCCAACCAGTGACAAAAATATAAAATAACAATAATGACAACTCTAAAAAGTCAATGCCACAAAACATGAAGTCGCTTCTCTGAACCTTTCTAGCATTTCTAACAACTTTTCAAATAGATTGTTCCAATGCTGCAGGTGTTTGAAAACTCTGATTGTTGCTATCAGCACCTTTAATTGATGGAGATTGATTCTGCACAACCACCGCTCACATCTTCAGTCAAGATATGAGAAAACATATGAGCCAAAGAAGGCTGCAGGCCAGTATGGTGAAGACAATCTCATGCAATTTCCATCATCCACATCATCCTAGGAAACTTGCACCAAATGCTTTATCATGAATGATGTTCCCATGCTTTCTGACAGAAACACACTTCATCAAACCAAATCTTTTTTAAAGCACACCCATTTTCAAATCACTCCACACCAGCAAAAATACATCTTTTAAAAATAAACACATTTTCCCCACCCCAAAAAGCACTTTAACGCAAGCCATAAAAGCATTGTAGAACAGTCACATTTCAACTGCTCTATGGTCATTGTTTTATTTTGAGTACAGGGAATATACTTTTTTTTCCTAATAAACCACTTCCAACAATTATTCCCACCCATTTTCTTCTTATATAGCAGGAACATGAGTTCTGCAGTTAAAAGTAGACAAAATGGGGAGTTTCAAACTTTCCGAAATCAAAGCCAGAAAAAGAGCACTATATTCTAAGAAATCTAATAAAATGGCCGACACATATTCACTGTAACCTTTCAGAAAGAATTACACATTTGCAATGTTTAACCCCAGCCAATTAGAAACAGTGAAACACATACAAAACCCTGCCCAGCATCAATAGTAGCCACAGATATTCAATGCAGCTACAAAGCTCACTTGTAGCCATGGCTACAGGTACATTTTCTACACACTGAAAACCAAACTAAGCCTACCTTCAAAATGTTAAATAAGACAAGACAACACCTAAGCACACAAAAAATCACACTGTGCTATATCATATCAGCATTGATGCACCTACACATGTGCATTTTATACACTTGGTTATAGAAAAATCCATACATGAGTGTTTTCTGATATTTGCGGCTATTCAGAAAAACTATGACAAAAATGATTTCCACTCCCCCAAACATCAAACAATTGTCCCTAACACATATACAAGCCCCCCTCCAGTACACGTGGTCCACCTCCACTGCCCTGGTCTGTCCCAATCCCCCAAAACACTCAATGCATCTATGATGCTACTCTACCCAAAATTGTTGGATGGCCATGGCTACCACACGTCCAGAAACACAGGACTTTCTATTTGCCCAAATATAGCCACGGCTGCACGGGGTGCCACATCTACCCGCAGGTAGCAACACCGCACACCGAATGGCTGCTGGATAGCAGCAGATAATTCCAACATTACCATCAACCAAGTACAATTTCAAAAACACACACATCATTTATACCCTGCTAATACAAACTACTAGAAATTCAAACTATGAATCATTTTCCTAGAAACAGAGAAAGACTGCATATATCATGGCTGGTTTTAAAGCTGTGTCTGAGCTCGTTGGCTGTTTTAGTTACTGCCTTTTTAAATACATATATACATAATAGATCAGTCTTAGACATATAATACATAATAGATCAGTCTTAGAAGGGACAGTGTACTTTTTTGCACATTGATGCCTATTGCCATGGGTATGGTCCAACAAACCTGTGGCAACAAACCTCACCAGTTGTTGCTGCGGTTAACAGTGCCTCCAATATTCAACAGACCATTGGGCTACACCGCATAAATGGTTATTCAACTATGTTTGAAGAAAAATAATAATATCCTTCTATCTGAATAAAAAGAAAACATAATCAGTTAAAAAACACACACACTTTAAGAAAATGCAATTTAATACACACTTTTTTCTTATCCTCATATTTTTAATGCAGTGCGCAGCAAGTGCTGATGCTACGCCGTGCCTAGGTTACCCGGGGAACTTTCTAGATACTTCCTCGCGGCGTAGGATGCAGAGTAGAAGCAGTCTGCAGTCCCCCCATGATTTGTGCAGTCTCTCCTCCATTGTTGCTGCTTAGTGGGAGGATCCACTAAAACCCTCGACCTTCCTCGGAGCGGAACACAGAGTAGTATGCAGAGTAGAAACAGTCAGCTGTCCGCGAGTCCGCGGGTGCCCGGGCGCCATGGATGAGCTTGCCTCTACACCCTCCCCCCTGGGCAATGAATTGAAGCGCTGTCTGCGAAACAGCGTTATGTCAACCACACGGCCAGAAAAAGAACATTTAATTTCTCCCATTAAGAAACTGAAAAGTAAAACCACCATACCTACAGGCAGTGGATCCAATGCACCGTCGGGGAAGATGTGCTCCCTTCCCACTACGAGTTTGTGGTCTCCCCTGCCCTCTCTGTCTTCATTTTCCTTGGCCGCGGCTGCTGGGAGCTCGGCTGAAGTACACCCGGCACATCCGGCGACGGCCGATGCGGTCCATGTCATCGAACAGCCGCAGGAAGAAAGTGATTGCGGCTTGACTGGGGAGCAGGTCAGCGGCGTTGTGACTCCATTGCAAGACGCCTTTCGATTACCTGCACCGCCTGCACCGCGTGCTGATTCACCGATGTCAGCGTCTGAGTGGGATCATAGCTTGGGCCGGAGACCCGCCTTGGTGAGAGGGATTACCTCCAAAGCCATTGGAGGACGACTTGGGAGGTTCCTTTCTCCGACCCTGCACGCCCACAAAGACTGTACTGACAAAGCAGGGCCACACGTGCCCAACTCAAGTGTAAGCGCCAACAAAAGCGCCATCAAGAACTTACATGTCCGTGGCAACTGTCATGAGGTCTCTGTCGAACAAAGTCATAAAGAAATCAAGGCCAAAGCAATGATACATGCTGAACCCATTGCGGCAGGTGTCTTACCTCCTATGGACAGAAACAGCCGTGTAGGGGGGAACCATTACCCAGTGAACAAGGATTCCCAACAAAAGGACACTGGCCATACTGCGGCCACTTTGCACATGCAGGGCGTGATAAAGCCTTTAACAACTACAGACTTGGTTGACACCTCAGGGGGCGGCAAGAGGTCCCAGTTCAAAAAGCCCAGACCTCCCCCACCCTACCGTGAAGGAAAATCTTTTACAATAAAAACCAAACTGGAAAAAAAGGGGCCAAGACAAATGACACTCAACAATTGAGAGCCGACTTTGGAATGAAACCCAAAAGAAAAAAAAAATCCACATCACCAGAAGTCAGAAACCTAAACCAGAACACAGAAAAGAAAAGTGATAGAGGGAAACAAGTCCTTCAAAAGCCATCTATTTCAAATGCACTTTTCAACCTTTTTAAAAAACAACAATGGAAACGCAAACTGAATGCGGAAATGGAACTTTCAGATGCAGAAATTTTGGAGGTTCTGGAAAAATCATTTCTGGCCCCAAAGTCAAGAACAACAGACAACCCTAACACTGAGGCATCATTGTCAACCCTCACTCAACCTTCTCCCACAATTGCCGATATTTCATCAACAAGCACCTTGCCTGTCCTCATTCAGTCTCCCAATCCTCGACAATCAGATTCACGGGACCAGCAGAAGGAAGCACAAAACCCAACATTATTGCCAGTGACCTCACCAGCAGCCATTTCTCTGGACCACGTTCAATCGTTTAACCAGCCTTCTAATTTCCCACAAGCAGAACATCAGGAGCAACAGACTGATGACCAAATTCCATCACTTTGTCCAGCCTCCGCTGAAGGTGTAATTAACGTCGAACCCACACGATCCCCTGGGGGTAAAGCTTTTCACACATTCGACACTCCAGTTAAACGAACAGTGGACAAACGACATCAAGAGGAGATGACAGCGCACTCAGTGAGCTCCCAGTCATGAGCTAACATCCACCTGCATGCCGCTACCGAGGCAGCAAATCACTGCCAATGCCCCCAAATATTGGTAACCTTAACTCAAACCTTGATGAACAGTTAATGTCAAATCAGCCCATCATTACACATTTCAATCAGAAAATGCACCTGATTTTCAATATCCGGTACTGAAAAAGAGACTTTACTCAGATTCATCGGGTGATCCAGGAAAAGGGTCGCCCAAAAAGAGGCCCGACATGACCACACTAATGTTAGCAATCAGTATAGCCTTAACGCCCTTCTGCAAATTATATGAAGCCATAAATGATGCTATAACACCTCAATCTTAGCAACAATCCAGTCCAAATTGATTTTTCTGGAAGGTTACATAACTGCAGTAGAAGCCAAAGAGGTGCAGTGCAAGCAAATTGGGAAGAGAAGCTGTCCCGGATAGAACAACAACAGACCCATGCCATGCCAGTCAAGCAGGCCAAAATAACGAATTCAGAAAAGGCATCCCAGACCAGTGATCCTATCACCAAAGAAACGCACCAGCAGAGGCACAAGTGAGGCCATAACAGCGCTTCCCAGTGCCATGGAAATGATCAAAGGAACTGGTCCCGCAAGAAAGCAAAATCCAGTTTTTCAATTGGCAAGCACGAATCAAGTATCTTCAGTGAAACTTAAGTCTGTGGAGCCCAGAAAACAGGACGGCAGAGAGGATTCTGTAATGAGCAAAAACCAACAAACAAAATCATTGCAATCAAGGGACCCCGTAGAAACCCAAGTGTTCATTGACTTAAGTAATTCACCACGGTCGCCGGCTGAATTCCAAGCATCAAGTAGCCTTATGGATCTAACACTGCATCTACATGCAGAATAATCCCCAATTAGCAACAAGACGCAGATCAGCCCGAAGACACCCACAGATGACGACAGAAACAGCCAACCAGAACCGAAGGTTGGGATAGCAATGAACAAAACTTAGAGCCCCGGAGGGCTAACCCGTCAGGGCTCTACAACACATTTTCCAGGTAAAAAGCCTGACCAGAAGTAACTAATAACGGAAGCTCAAAAATTACTTTCTGGCTACTCACGTTTCTGTAATGAAACGCCATCTAAAAAGCGGCAGAGGAAAAGTCATTGAACGAACAGTGGGTCTTCAACCAAAGTGATACGGAAAATTCATCCAAGGGCACAAGAATCTTTAAACTTGAACAAGCATCAAGCAAATCTGGCTACATGATTCTGAACAGAAAAACTGTGCTGAAAATCCTGAACAAAATTAGATCGCTAAGATCACTAACTACGGGAGACTTTCGTTTGATTGAGCCGCACCATAGAGAACAAAAGGCCAAGGCATTTCTGCACATAAAAGCTTGAGCTATACAAACAATCACGGCGGAAGCCTACAGCGACCTTGGACAAGTCAGACTCTTGCTAACAGAACTCAAAATCCCCATATCAGAACCCAAGAAAAGAAACAAGGAGCAAGTCAGGTCCCATGAACCACATTACATTTCAAAAACCCAAGACTTATACAGCAAAAAAAACAGCAGAAAGAACTCAACTAGTGAACTACAACACCTCAGATCTTATAGAGATCATCCAGAGAGGCATGACTCTACTGAACAACAGCACCTTAGATCTTATAGAGATTACCCAGAGAGGCACCCCTCACCTATCAACAACGATTTTCATGGGAAAGACTCTTCAAGATCGGCTACACAAAGAGCAGGTAAAGCAGACTACAACTCGCACAAATGCTCAGAACCGACACCGACAAGAAAGGCTGAATATCCAACTTAGAGAAATGCCTCGCGAACAGGAAGAATCTAGATACCCGACAGGTCCATGGCAATGGCTAAAGACAGCTGTTAAAGGGAAGACCAGCAGATAGCAATCAGACTGGGTCACAACGACATCAGACCAAGATGCTCCTGTGATCAACACATTATCAATGGCCTCATGGAACACCCGGGTCACTCACATCTTACTAACAGAAACAACCAGGTCATGGTGGGCTTAGACATCATATGCCTCCAGGAAACCTGGTTGACAGAGAAACCTACTTTAGACGGGTACGAGATTGAACTTTCAGTGGCCAAAAGGGCCTTATTTGGACATCCGTCCTCAGGCCTTCTGCTCGCAGTTTGGATCGGGTCTGGCATTAAGATTTAAAAAAAAACTAACAGAGACTTACGGAATGCTTGCAGTTCTTACAACATGGACGTTTCAGGACCCAAGGACCAAAAAATCTTGCACAGTCCAACTGGCGATCGTAAACCTGTATTGGAACCCCCAGCAAACTTCAATTGCACACTTTTGCAACCAGGTAACCGATGCAATCGACAACATCAGAATCGATACGAACACAAGTTACATAATCATATGCAGGGAATTAAATGCTAAATGCGATCTGGAAAATACCAGCCAGAGTAAAACCAAACAGAAACTGTTGTCGGAAGATAGAGGTATCGCGTGGATGGCTGCGATGAACTCACAAAACATTCATAACCTGGCATGGCTGAAACCTTGGGAAAACATCATACCAACGTGGAAACTCGAAACCTCCAGGGCAACACTTAATTGTATCTTCGCCTCCAACAGCCTACTATCCCTGATTGAATCATTCAAAATCATTCGGACAGTAGAAAGTGACCATAATCTACTCGCAATAACTTGGTCGTCAACGCACTCTGAAGGCACAATGTTTCTTCCATTGTTAGAAGCAAATAACCAATAAACTAGACTTTGCCTAACTGCTGCTAACATCAAGGCAATCACCAGCAAATATGAAAACACTGTGGCAGGCAAACTAAAGGAATCAGAACGCCCAGACTACCTTCCACTCCTACTAAAATTTAAGACACACCCTAAGAAAAACAAGGGACCAGGCCGAAAGCACAATCACGAGTTCGACCGAGCACTGGTGGAAAGAAGGAAAACCAGGAGGAAAGCAAAAAGAAGATCAAAAACTGAGAACTCTGATCCTGCCAGGCAGGATTGCATAACCAAAGTAAACAGCTATAAATTGTGGTTACACAGCCGGAGACGATTAATGTACCAAAATGACGCAGAGAAGATGCTAAAACCGCTAAGCACCAAGAAATCCAGCGACTTCTGGGCACTCATTAAGAACACAGCTAAGACTCAGGCAAAGGAACTAGCAAACTCAGTCACGGACGAAAAAAGGATCAACTACTTCAAAAGGCTGTTTGCCCCAACTTCGGAACTGCCCCAAACGCCAGAACTGAAGATCGGTGGTCCATGGGTCAATCTATCAGACGAAGATGATATTATTGATGTCATCAAACATCTAAAATACTCAAGAGCGCCTGGCCCTGATGGCCTCAGTAACATCGACCTCAAACAACACCCTGAGGCCTGGTCAAGATTCATAAGCATTTTATTCCAGCACTGTGAATCACTCAGAGCAATCCCAACCTCATGGACCCATTCAATAATAGTTCCTCTGTTTAAACGTGGCAACAGGGAAGAGTCAAAGAACTACCGGCCAATAGCACTGTTGGATATCATTGGCAAAATGTTCGCAACATTATTGATAAAACACTTCCAATCATGGGCAAAGGTATCACCAGCAAATGATCCACTCCAGATGGGCTTCTTAAAAAATGGCGGAACATCGGTAAACATCCTGTTGTTAAATCTAATCAAAGCAAAAGTTAAGCAGGGCGTGCCGCCAGTGTTTTTGGCCTTCATCGATCTTTCACAGGCCTTTGATAGAGTGGACAGGAGCCTGCTCTGGTCTAAACTACACAAATGGAAGTGCCCAAGCAAAATATAGGATCCAATTATGGCACTCCACACGGCTACCAAAGTTCGGGTCAGACTCAACAACCAAGGATTGCTGTCAGAGGAGATTCCTGCAGAGCGTGGGGTCAAACACGGCTGTCCTTTAGCCCTGTCCCTCTTTATCAGCTTCTTGGGTGACTTTAAGGACACAGAATCCTAAGTCCGAGCATTTCTGCCAAAAATAGGAAACACCAATGTGTCTCGCCTATTGTACGCTGACAATCTAATTCTGTTAGATCAGGAAGACATTGGCTTGCAGCGTCAATTGACAAATCTGGTGCAATATATAAGTTCAAACAACTTGGAAATCAACAAACTCAAAACAAAAGTTATGATTCTGACAAAAAAAAAACCATACAACAGACGTAACAAGGGTTGGTTCCTGGAAAACACCAAGATAGAAGTAGTCACACACTACAAATACCTGGACATAACGATCGATAGCTCAGCACAGGAATCAACCATGCAAGCAGCTCTGTGTGTCAAAGCCCGGAATCTAGCGGCACAGATGAGAGCCAATGACAAGCAGTACGGGAGATTTTCACTGGTTCCTGTAATTCAATTCTATAAAGGCAAATTTGTTCCAGCCCTAACCTACGGAATGGGTGTGACCCTGACCATGCCAGATTCAATCTGGGCAAAACTGGAAGGACTACTGTGGCGATCAGTCTTGGGCCTCCCAAATTCGTCCGCAATTGCAAACATTAGGTATGACCTAGGCCTGTTGTCAGTCAAACAGAATTTTATGCAAATTTTCAGAAGAATTCTTCTCCCAGACACACTCCCGATATACAAATTTATCGCCGCAGAACTTACAGCAGGCCATACCAACATCCTAAATGGTCCTTGGAGCAAAAAGCAAAACTAGAAGAAATAGCTTGTACCGAAGAAGATCTGGCAGGGAACCCTCAGAGAATAAAAAACAAAATGAAACTCATGGACTGGATCAACACAGTCGATAAAGCCCAGGCGAACAAACTAACTGCACATCTGCCACCAAGTTTCAATAAACTGAAAGTTCCATTGTTATACTGTACCAAATTTCCAGACAAAAACCTCATGAAGATCTTTTTGAGAGCACGCCTGAACTTACTGCCCACACGAGAAATCCTCTGTATCAGACTGCAGTCTGCGTCTAAGGAATGCAGATTATGTGCGACACCTGAAGAACCAGAACATTTGAGACATCTATTATTGCACTGTAAAGCACTAAATCAGGAAATAATTGCCTACCTCTCACATCTTGGGATGCCCTCGTCGGTTCTAGAAGAAGATATCTGGTGGAAAAGACTATTGTCCAGGGAGAATCCCAAATGGACCAACACAGCAGCAAAACTTCTGACTATCGCCCTAATAAATTCACATGGAAATCAAAGTACGGCAGGGTGCTAAGTACAAGAAATGTCATCGTCACAAAGAATCCTCAATGTTCAATTTGTCCTTGTAAAAATCACAAGGTGATTATACACAAGTAATAACATTTTTTTTAAAAAATGCAGTGCATCCCATGCACTATATGAGATACAACATCTGTGCATACAACTGTTGTTCTCTTTCCACATACTAATCAACGAGTCATTGGGGGAAAAAAATGGATTAAAAAACATTAAAAACCTAGGTATGAGCAGTGTTTATGCAGAATCAAACTCCACACATTAAAGATGCTGCCACCAACAACCAGTGACTTGAAAAACCTGCAGCAATCCATTTCAAGAATCATCAGCAATGATAGAGGTTCAAAAAGAAGGTGTTTCATAAACTGTCTTCAAATGTGCTGCTCCAATCTCCAACAGTACCACTATGTTTTAAATATAGGTTGACCTTCATGGAAGGTAACTGTCCAGCATCTGGTGCAGATGTACTGGGATGATGAGAACCCTACAGCTAAAACACAATACAAAAATGAAAAATGACTAAAAATGAAGTAACAAAACATCATCAATTGTACTACTTCACAGAAAACTCAAAACAGTTAAGAGTACTTCATAGCTGAAACTGCATTACAATTACAACAAATACAATCAATTAAACCTTCAACCTCACTTACATGAAAACAAAAATTAAATAACTAGATATACATGCCATTGATTGATAAATCTAATGTTGTAGGTACATATAAGTGAAAGTTAAAAAATTACATTATAAAATACCTCCCACACAATCAGAGCAGATGAAATAAATGATAATAAACACCATCTGATAGCAGTAATTGATATAACCAGCACACACAACCCTGCAAATAAAACTTTGAACATGTAAATATGTATTAAGACTTACTTTCACTTCAGTCACACTCGTGCCGTGCGCACAGTGAGGGTTCTGGAATCAACAGGATACAACTACAGAAAATGGTGGCTTTTATACTTTCCAAAATGAATACCAAAGAAAAGAGGACTATATACCAATACAAGTACTAAAAAGAATGACACATTTTCACTACAGCCAATCACAAAGAGCCACACAAATAGAACAGTAACAACAACCAATAACAAACAATGAAACTCACAGAAATCTATTTTTCCCCACCTATTCCCTTTCATAGCCCCACCTATTTGACGCTGCTGCAGACCTGGCTTTGTATCCGTGGCTACACGTACATTTTTCTGCAAGCCCAAAATCAAACTAAATTGGCCTTCAAACCTTGAAATCAAATACATGAACAACTTAGTATATAAAATAACACAACCAAACACATCATAAACTGAATCATCCACACAAAAATATGATTATTGCTCAGAAAATTGATGTTTATAGACGCAGCTTTAAATATACATGTGGTTCCAGCCACATCTAGTAAAACGCTGAATATTATTGACAGGCATACACCTGTGCTTTTTAATCCATGCTGCTACATATACATGATGTCCCTTTTGCCATAAAATAGCTGTGGCTGCAAAACAGTACCACATTAACCTAGTGTCTGCTGCATAGCTGCAGTTAAGCACAACAGTACAATCAACCAATTAAAAACTTCAAAACACACCCATCAAGCACACCCTGCTCATACAAACTATTAGAACATTCAAATTTGGAATCATTTTCTTGGAAAAAGAGAAACACTGCAGATATCATGGCTGCTTTGAAAACGGTGTGGCTAATTGGAGACAGTTGGCTGTTTAGGTTGCTGGCTTTTTGTGAGAAACTAATTATTAACATGGACCTAGGATTGATAGTTTTTACAATTAAATGGTTTGGATTGCAGGGGATGGGTTGGTTCCATGTTTTCCAAAATTGTTAAGTCTGAGAAGTACAGGGTAGCCAGACGTCATACTAATTCATTGTGGAGGAAATGATTTGGGGAATGTACGAGGTGTGTCCACTACTTTAATGAGGAAACAAGACATCAGAAAAATAACACAACTATTTACTCTTGAGAAAACCCAGAGACATGTTAATGAAACTGTTTCAGCATTCATGAGAGACCATGGAAAATGATGGATTTCGAGACAACAACATACAGTTCTACATGGCCAATTTCTATTGACATAACGGAGTACACCTAATTGATGAAGGAAATGCAGTGTTCCTTCAAAAAATCAAAACAATACTCCAGATGTTCTAAAATACTTTACCCCAAAACAGGACTTTTAAGGACTACTTATGATATATATTTATATATATATTCACAAATACAATAAAATAAACAAGAACATGTTTTTTATTATAGCTGCAGTTACAGTACATCGACTTTTCTCATAACGGCAGTTATGAAAATTGGTTTAAAAAGGTGCTCACTTCAGGTTTTATACTAAAATAGAACTTAAAAGATCAATACAGTACAATACTCCTCCTGTACTGTAAGTTATACGCTGCCAAAAAAGTGCTCTACCCATGAGTTGAGCAACTTAACCATAACTACATGGCCACTACTGCAGGCCGTGTAATTACATTAAATTAGAGGGGGGTCTCAACATTTTTAAATGGCTATATGCCGTTTGACGTATATGGCCAAAGTTTTCAGAAAGATTATAGATCCAACCTTGAATGTTTGTGTAAAAGCTGAATGGATTTTGTCAAGTTGGGGCTAAGTTATATGACTATTGTATGTACATACATTTCGACACTTTTGAAACAAATAAAACATGGGTGGATTTCAAGAAATCTCGTGTAAGGTGCATTGGCAAGGACACTAAAGCATGGTTTTTACAAATGTGCATGTGTTTTATTTTTTGACAAGTGTCATAATGTAGGTACAAAAAATAGTGCTATACCTTTCGTGACTGAGGTATAGCCTGTGGCCATGGGCAGTGGCCTCATGATATAAGGTCATGACCTGGACAATCTGGCTACTGGCCATGACCGTGAGGGACAAAAAATGGTGTTAAAGTGACCATGTCCACTTGGGACTGGCTATGTGGTAAAGTTATTCGAAAGTAGTATAGATTTGAAAGGGAAACAAAATTGTGCTTGTGGGAGTGTGGTCATATGGTTCTGACTTTGCCTTCTGCAGGCTGCCATGGAATGAGAAGAGGGGCTCTGTACAGAGACCTGCTTTCTCTTTACATGGTGGCCATCTTAAAAAAGGATTTTGCTTCCTACAGAGAGATGCCGGGGGAGTCCTGCTGTGGGAAGAAAAATCTATGTTTTAGCACCCTGGGCTCGGTAAGGATATTTGGCGTGTTACAGCACAGAGTACAGCACTACTGCACATATAGCAATTTTTTTTTGATGCAGCACCACCACATGGGTGTGGTGCATTGCTATATGTGTTGCCAGAGTAACATGGACATATAAGTAAAGACAGGCTATTCAGTCAAAAACGATTTTTACATATAAGGTGCAAATCTATTTTTACAGTTAAAAACACATGTGCACATTCAAAAATGCACACTATTTTTCACCTGAAATGCCTATGGTGCAAGAGACACATTTGAAAATTAATAACTAACCTTATTAATAACTAACCTGACTAATAAAACTGCATTTAACATAACCCACTAATAAAAATGTGTCTCCACTGCAGAATTAGGCCTACTCTGAAAGTGAACTTTTAAACGCACATTCATTTTTTTCTCTGCTGCTCTGTCCACATAACTAGAGGAAGCAAAGAGCTCGAAGCAACAGGAAATCAGTTGGTTACAAATTTTTACTGTAGAAAGGAGCCATTGTGTAGTGAGGGAGGAGATGACATGATTGATTCTGATTGGAGCAGCGTCATAGCAAGTATCATGCTAGAGAATGTGATTAGAGTTTTTGCTGGGGAAGCTTGAGGAGAGGGGGAGAACAATCAAGATCTTGCAGAGCTGGGAGAAGGACCTGTTTCCTGGCTGAAGCATTCCTGCTGCAAAAGCTGAGAATTCCAGGCAATAACCCCGGTTTGAGAACGACAGACGCTTGTTTTCACTGGGGTTAATCTTCAAGGGAGCCAAATTCAGAAAGAGAATAGCCGGAGAAAACTCATGCTGAACAGATAAGGTAATTACAGAAGTGTGGGAGCTGTGCGAAAGTGTGCGAAACTGTTCAGTCAGTGTATTCGAGGGAGTCCCAGTCCCTTATCAGCATATGTAATGTTACCAATTGAATATATTCTCGCAGTTCTCTGTTCATTTTATCACAAATAATGTTGTACCATTTCATTTATTTCTGTAAAAAAAGGGTTAAACTGTGTTTAAAGGAAATTTCTATAATACAAAAATATATGAAAACAGATAGCTAGTGTGTATTATTTCTCTCTTTCATTTTGCATGGGAAAAGGTTTAAACGTGGGTAGATTTTTAAACAGTGCAATTGTCATTTTAAAACAGATGTGTGCATGATTATATTCAGTATGGACAGTTGTGAGTGACTGTTTGTAGCATAGCTTGTTGGAGGTACATGAGCCAACGGGAAGAGAGACTCTCTGGACATAGTTCCATACCGTATATAAGGTAGTGGAAATTACCACAAAAATACCACAATAGCCCATGGTGGCACACAACACTAACACTGAAAATGTGGTATCCCTAAAATGTAGGCCTGAGGTCTCTCTAGTGATCAAGAACAATCTAGATAAAAAATAACGGATGTTGGATATTGGGGCCACAAATAAACCAACCCCGCAAATTATCGCGCACATTATCTAAATAGGTCTGAATTCTGAAATAATGCAATGTATTATTGTTATGTGTGATCCAATATGAATACAGAGAGTGATTATTGCTAAAGGTATTTTGGCAGTAAGAAAATACCGCAAAGCCCCAAATATCCACAAAATACCCAACAGCTCCTGCTTTGGGAACCAGGGGTGCTAACAGCCTTTATTACTCATTTCAGGGGCTGCAATGGAGGATAATGGTCTAGAGCGCCTGCCATTTGTTTATTTATTTATAACACACCAACGCCCGAAGGCATCAGGGCGCACACAGACACACTTCACTTGGGCTGAGTACTTGGGCTGCCGGGCCGTTATCCTCTGTTCTGCTCCCTGGAACGGGGGATGAATGTCTCATTATTCCCATTTATACAAAATGTTAATGGAAATGTTGGAAAAACGTATTGCGTCTATGTACTTTACTGAGAAATGTAAAGTCAATGGGGTCTATAAGATTTTTTTAGTTTTATTTTTTAACTGTGAAAGTTGGTTCCTAAGGGAACCATTCTTTTTTGTTTTTTTAAAAACATTTTTTGCAGGAGAGGTTAGAATGTCAGGTGAGGAGGAAAAGGAGGGAAGTGGCACCAAGCACTAATATGGAGAGGTAGGTGGGCACAGGAAGATGTTGCACGTGTGTTACTTCTAAGGTAATGAGCAGTGTTTCTCACGCTCCTTGATTACAGCTTCAAACACACATCATTATTTTTTCCCCCTGCAGAGTGGTGTGTTGCAGTGTATACAGGGGACTGTTTGCTTCCAAAGATATGGATCAACAGCCTCTTTTATTGCTTGCATAGTAGCTGGTGGGATTTTGTGTCCCACAGAAGTAGGCTGTGTGGTTACAGTATTGGTTGAGGAAGATGATGTGGAGGAAGACAGCCTACTACTTGTTAAGAAAGGAACAATCTTTCTGAGAGCATTGCTGTTGTTAGATTTGGCGTGGCAGCGCATGTAAATGTCCACGTAGTCTGCGACTGAGAACAAAGTTGCACTCAATGCATTTCACTTTTGTAGCTTTAGCCTTTGGTACATTCCCAACAGTGGTAAAGAACTGCCACACCATGATTCTCTCTGGGTTCTACATATAGACACTTCCTCTACCTCATGTTCTTGGTCATCTGCGTTGTCTTTGGAAGTAATGCACCTATTTGTTTTGTAGGTCTCCATCTGGTGGTGGTGGTTGGTGGCTCTTGGGGAGTAGGGATGGCAATAGCTGATGCTATTTTCAAGATAAATAGCAGTTTTGCTAATATTCTTCGAAATATGTGCTCTGTACTAGATTGTTAATGGATAATGGGTAAGAATACATGTAGAAGCTGTGCAACGGGAAAAATGTGGGCTTGAAAGTTCCTAGATCAGTACAAAGTGCAGTTCAGAGCTGTCTGCGAAGCACGGACCCGATCACAAATTTCAGACGCGTTCTTAAACACGTCATCATGCCACGCACGTGTGCTTGGCCACGTAACACTGTCCGGAAGTTCTGCAATGACATCAGACGAACGCAAACATCGACGGATACAAAAATAGTGGAAAAAGTAGCAAAATTATATAGCAGTGTTAAAAATGATGCTAGAATGTGACAAATTGCTGAGATTTAAGGTGAAACTTTGTAAACTGGACATACATGTTGCTATATTGGGGTATGTATGATATTAGTAAGTTGTAGAAATTAGCATGGACTGGTAAAAACCCATGAATTTGACTGAAAAAAAGTTAAAGGATGTTAAATCTTTTAAACCTCAGTCACTATGCCAAACTAAAAGACAAAGTAAAATGAAAACTTTACAAACCACAGACTCTGGTCCAGTGCCCAGCCACACTGGTTTGCCAAGACATACAATAGCCCGTATTTTAGGAATTGCTTGCAAAAGCACTTTCCACCACATCAAAATGGTAGAGACACACCATTGTACTATCTGGAATCTTGTGCTTCGACTATACTATGCAAAAAGTCCTACTCTAGAGCTGCAACATTTAGATAACAATCCTCTACATCAAACTGCCAAAGAACTGCTTCAATAGAGCACATCTCCAACATAAATACTTTGGAACAGAAAGTTACCTAGAAAACTCTGTACCTTTAGAGAACACCTCATGAACACCAGCGTCCAGCATCCTAATAAAGACATACAAAATAGAAATAGCTAAGTTTCAAAACACACCTGCTGAAGCACCAGACCAAATATGCAGAATGTTTTATAAAAAAGAACACACAAATAGTAGATCTAGCCTACAAAATAGAACACAATGAAAAATCCCAATGGTTCCACAGGGGCAATGCTCTGGTCTTTGAAGCAAGACCACGCAGAGCAACAGAGGGTGGAATCCCGGATCCGCGTTTAGAAACCAAACTCAGGTACAGTATTAGGTGCATTATAAAAAAAACTATTAAATACAGAAATAAATTTAACAGCAGGATCAAAATACACAATGACTAACCCCTCAATAGTTTGCACGCACTGCAACACAAAGCTTGACAATAACCAAATGCCATCACATGCTATCACTAATAACTTAGACATATTCCCACTTCCGAAAGCTCTCCAACACCTTAACTTGTATGAGAACATTATAATACAAACAGTGCACCAATTTCAAGCTATAATACACCTTCAACTGAAATCAATAGTATATTTTCCATTAGATCTAAAATAAAATTTAAAAAGTCTAGGAGCACAATGGCCAATAGATCAATCTTTGATTATACTACTTAATGGTGTGCCAACCAAAGACAAAAAAAGTTTTAACAACTTGTCGACTTAAACAAAGTTATACATGCCCCACCATATCTAAAAGAAAACATTGAATACTACAACGGTATAAACATAGAGGAAAACTTAAGAGGAACCACCCAAATTATTCAAGACTCACCAACAACTGACGAATTTGAACATGTAGATCTTGATACCGCAGCCAACATTTTAGACAAGTGTGCAATTCACCCACTACATTCCAAAGACAAAATTGATGATGCATTAGAAACATATCAAATGCATCAAGCCAAAAGAACCCCGATGAGCACACATTATTTTCCTCTACTCTTTTCTACAGGAAAAGGAGGAGGATATGATGAAAGATCTGTGCAAATGAGTGCATCAAAATATTGCTCTTTAAGAATGTATTCTGAAGACCCCAAATGCAGACAAAATGTCGATTACTTTTTCTCCCTCCTCTTCGAAAGTGACCTAGCAACTCTATGTTATGGAGGTGCACACACATTAAAAACAGGATCTAACTTTTTAAACACACCCGCTAATTAACTGCTTCAAAACAACAAAAAACAAAGGTGAGGTTTTGCAGTCAAGTATCAATAATCTCTTGCCAAACATGCGTGATATCAAAGAAAAACTAAGCTATGCTCAGAGACGTGCAACACTTCTTATGGAGAAAAGAATATGAATCCAGAAGAGCACCACATGCATTTCTGGATAAAAGATGCTCCAACATTTGGCCATGATAGTGATGCCACTGTTTTACAGTTTATTGGAAAATATATTGCCAGCAACATCCCGTCTGAAACCACAACTAGTGACCTACATACACAAGTGGTATGCTTCCAAAAAAATGTGGCAAATACTGCCGACGTAGATATAAAACCAAAGGCAAATGCTTTACCAAATGTCACTTTGCCTTCCCTTGACCAGTTTCAAAAAAGGACAGGTAAATAGCTTGATGTCCACCTATAATAACAGCTCCATATCATCTTCATTCCATTCCCTTACCCTTTCAATGCCCTTTTCAGCCATCAAATACCCACACATGTGTTGTCCAAGCTGCTCGTTCATGGCACTATCCATGGACTACTGCAGCTCTATATCATCTTTATTCTACTCCCCACCATTTCCAGGGCCTCTTTCAGCCAACAAAAAACCCAAAATATGTTTTCCAGACTTTTTTCCCCAGTGCGTTATCCGTGGATAACGGGCGAGGTATGCAGATAAAAAATGGCTGGGGGTTTTCAAAAATATGACGCACCTCAGGCTTTTCAACATTCAATCAGTGTCGGCATCCGATGTCCACATACCTCATGATGGCCCATGGACCAATTAGGGGTCTGTCCGCACGAGCAAATAGGGAAGTGAGTCCACGTACCAAACTCAGATATCACTAATTTCTTTTTACATAATTTTTGGCATTATTGTTCAAATAAACTACTGCACAGAATTACACCACATTTACAAAAGCACGCTTTCGGGACCAAGCCGCCTATCCTGCCGCAAATTTGGTGAACATCCATCCAGCGGTTTGGGCTGTAGGCATGAGCCACATTTTCATTCCATTGCGTCAATGGAAAAAAACCACACATTTTGGGACCCCTATAACTCTGCCCCCCCCGGATGAAAACTCACCAATCTTTGCAAAATCAATTCCAAGGGACCATATATTCTTTTTGCGAAGTTTGGTGAGGATTCATCCAGGGGGGCAAAGTTATAAGCTGCCCCAAAGTGTGCTCCTCCTATGGGTTGAGCAACTTATCCATAACGACATGCAAGTACAGTGGGAAGATCACTTTTTGGGTGGTTTATAACTTTGTTCCCCTAGACGAATCCTTATGAATCTTTGCAAAATAAGTATTTGGACTGACAAATTGATTCTGCGGAGTTCGGTGAGGTTAGGTTGAAGGGGGGCAAAGTGCATAGATCCAATGGAAAAAAAATGTTGCTCACATCTACCGGCCAAACCGCTGAACGGATTTTCATCAAATTTGTGGCAGGAGCGGCGGCTTGGTACCAAAAGCATGCTTTTGTAAATGTTCAGTAAATCCGTCCTGTAGTGTTCTTTGAAATGGTCCAAAAGTAGGAAAAAAAATAGTGATATCTGGGTTCGGTTCACTGACACACTTCCCTGTACGCTCCATGGACAGCCTCCCATTGATCTAGACGGCGGCGTGATGTTGGCTTACATCAGACGCACCCGTTGATTGGATGGCGAAAAGTGTGAGGTGTGTCATATTTTTAGAAGCACGCGCCATGTTGGATTTGCGGACAGCCGCAAATGACTGTGGACCGATCCATGAGGAAAAAGCCTGAAAAACACATTTTGCGTTTTTCGGAAAGAGGGGCTGGGAAGGGTGGAGGAGTGGAAAAAAGATGATACGGGGCTCCTTGTGTGTGTAGGTGTAAAAAGAGCATACTGATGGGCGGACACCACGCTAGTCTGTGGACCTAGTCTTAGGCGGGCAGATTGAGAAACACGTTTGGCATTATATGGCGATTGAAAGAGGGCTTGGTCAGGGTAGGGCAGTGGACAAATTATATGGGTGTATGATATGATATGGCATATATAACGCACATATACACAAGTATTTCAAGGCGCAAAATGTTTTCATTGGTTAAAAATAGGGTTGAAGGTGCAATTCGATCTCTGCAGACTTTATTTGAATTGTGAGGTTCCAAGCGAGAAGTAGTGTGGTGGTTGAGGCCAGATTCTTGGGTCAATGGCCATATTATGCTGTGATGCCAAGAATCTGGACACTGGCCACAACCATTACAATAATACGTGCATAGAAAATTGATCTGAAAAAGGGAGAAATTGAATTTAATCTGGTTCTGAGTGCACTCACATCCTGCTCTCCTTCTGGAGTCGCAAGTATATTCAAAAAAGGAGGGTATGATGTTCAGACCAAAATTGATGCAAATAATGCAAATGATAATATGAGCTTCAATGCAGTTGATGTTGTGTGGTCAATCCACCTTATAAAATGTTATTTTAAATTCATAAGGCATGAAGTGTGCCTGACTTTCCAGTGCCAAAGATCACAAATGCAAATGCATATCTGACTATGTCCTTCATCAGGGCTTTAAGGCACTATTTGACAATCACCTAAATCATCGTCCACATGTACATTGTTATGGTCACAAGCATGTTCAAACAATGATATTCAACAATGATATTCAACAGGTAACAAACCACCTGTTTGTTAACATATGTGATTAAAACGTATTGTATATAATTAAGCAATTTAAACATACCGTCAGTTCATCAGTTACAAATGAAGACAGGTTCCAAACTAAGAGAATAAAAGCAAATAAAACAAAAACAAAAAGAAATGAACACATCATTATCATTCGATTTTGACCTCTCTTTCGTGACCATGTATGCATTATCACATAATATGCAATACCTAAATCTGTGGTCACTCTGTCTGGCCATGTCATCATCTCTTTAGAGCGTTATGCACCTAGGATTAACATAATCTTTTATGTTTCATGCCTTTTAACTGCGATCCTATCAGTATCTAAGTTACCATAATGGTGTCTACCTGTGAGGCGTGCACGGACATGTATACGCTGTGGCTCCGGTTATGTGAGAAACAAAAATTATATTTGCACGAATCAACCATCTAATTGTCTGGCGTGATGACCATCTCCCAATCTGCAGGTTTTATGTATGCGCATAGAGTGTTGATACCTCCTTACCACACCACATGTATGGCTCTACCAGAAATGTTGTTAGGCCTACTACGGCAGTCACCTGTTTGTTTCCATTTCCTTCCCTTCCCTTCCTTATCCATGTTTTAGCTCTTTCACTATCTGAAATGTCATCAGGCAGAGTACGATAGTTAATTTCACATCCTTACTGTTCATGGCCTTTAAGAATGTCATTGTATTTTCCCTTGTTCCCTCCCTTGCCTTGAAGCGCTTTCAAACACATAGGGCCTCATTCTGAGGTTGGAGGTAGCCATGGGGCTATTAGCGCCATTACTACCCCCTTACCGCATACAGGGTTCCCTGAATGGGGAGTTACCGGGCCATTCCAACCTTGGAGGACCCGGTATTTCCCCATTCAGGGAACCCATCCCCATTCCCATTCGAGCCCCCATAGGGCTCAATGGGAATGGGGACCATCCTAACAACGGGCCCATTAATAACTGTTGGCGTATTCAAACTATTTTGATATTGAAACGTAGAATTGCAGTATTATGGATGCAGTTAGATACAAGTGGGCTTTTGTTAGGGAGAATTCTCATAAATGTGCTAATTTCCCGTACCTTTTGAGACCCCTAGCAACTTTGCTGGATTTCTAGGAATTTAGTGTTCTACCTGGAAAGAGTGCATGCCTTTTTTCCCACTCTTTCATGTATTATGATGTGTCTTTTATTGTTGTGTGCTTTGGATATGGAGTTTTAAACAACTCGATAGGCATCATCTTTTTCTTATGTGTCACAGGGATGTTTTTCAGACTTCCAAAGGTTTAAATACTTCTCTGGGACTGACTACTGCATCCCAGTGAATGTAAAGTTTAATTGACTTTGCTAGTCTTTTTAAATTGCTAGACCCAGCACACACTTCTTTACAGCAGAGTGCTGGAGGGAATACCTAGAGTTTCCTTTGCCTAGAAAACTCACGTAGCCCTCAAAAGCTACCCTTTCTTCTCAGAATGACTGGTGGCAGTGCTATTACGATGATTTCCCCGACCGCCACTCGTTTAAACGCTCCAGTAGCTGAAATCCACCGGAACCATGATTTTCAAGGTGGCGTCTGAGCCCCCTCTGCAAAAACAGGTTCCAATTGACTTTTTTCACCATTTCCTTTTGGAAAGGTCCTTCTAGTGTTTGTCTCTGCGTGCCAAACCAGGTTTGGTCCCTTTGTTCATTTGCCTTTGGTGGGCTTCTGTACTGAATCCCCCCTCTGGTGCCTGAGTGTCTGGGGTGGACAGGATGTGAAGAGGTGCCCGAAACTCTCTGTGCTTAGTCTCCTAGGAGAATTTAAGGCACTCTGGCGTGATTGGCTGGCTGACTGTCCAGCAAGGACAGCCACCGTGCTGGGTGAGTTACAGCTAAGCTGGAATGAATGGGAGAAAACTGTTTAAAAGCAGGTCTCTGGGACTTGGAAGGCAGAGTCGACCACTGGAACGAAAGAACCGAAGACGAGCTGAAGGAAGATGAATGCTGCAACTCCTGGACCGTTGGTCTGCCCAGTGAAGCCCTGCTGCAGGTCTGAATTGCCTTAAAATCCTCGACAGAGAAGCCCCTTCAAGGACGACTTCTTCTGTTGAGCTGGTCGGAACAACCAACTCGCAAGCCACCTGGACACCATCTCCATACTGGTTGAATGTTCTTCAGAGTGCTGTTGGAAACCTGATAGCCAGTGAGAAGGATACCAGCTTGTTGACTTTAAGGCACTCACACCTTAAACCGACATTTTACCAAGCTTGTGGATCAGTCCCTGTGCAGTGCACAAACCTTCTGACATCCTCCTTCTTGTCCCCATGACTGAGGCTCAGGAACAACGAGAACTGCCAGGAACAACTGCCTCAGCTACAGCTTTCCTTCATTCAAAAGTTACTGTGCAAATGCCGTAGAGAAATCCTCTTTGCCGCAGTGAAAGTTTGTGAAACTTTCCCAATTTGGAGTCTTGTTCGCTCCTAATCCAACATATAACTCTTTTTCGTGCAAACTACTTCTAAGAACATTGGCAAAGACTTAACCGTTTACTACCAGAACTGTGCTATCCTATCCAAGACACTGATCCATTGACTTTGGCCCAGGCCTATTGAATTGAACTGCCTCTTGTAGTGAACTGAAACTATTTGCTTTGCCTATGAAAAGTAATTGTATTTTATTCTTATAACCTTTGTCTTTTTACCCCTTTTGAAAGTTACTGAAGTGCCATTTTGCTCCCACTTCGGTGAGCCTAACTTGTTCAGAAACTTTCATGGTTTGGTACTATAGTGTACTATACTGTGATATTAAGCAGCTTATTACAAGTGGAATGTTTTCTAACTAACTGTGTAAATACATTAATATTTTTTTGTCACCAAGACACCTTGAGTACGTGTTTGTTTTAACCACTGTGATAGCAGGTCCTTTGTGTAACACCTTGTACTGCTCATATCTCTCTTGAGATAAACCAGGCTGCTCAGCCCAGCTACCACAAAACTTTGTAGTACATACTTTTACCAAAGGTGAGATTGTGCTTACACCTGTAGTGTTAATTGTGTGTAGTGTTCCCAAAGGGTACTGCATGCAATTCTGCCTAACAGCTTATTCCAACTGTTTATAGTTCAATAGTTCTGAAGTTTTTTTTTTTTTTTAAAGCAGTTACATACCAGTTGGAGTATTCTAACTATTTTGCTGTTCAAAAGTAGCATTATAGTATAGTAATATGGATGCAGTTAGATACCATATTCTAACTGTCGATAGCTTTGCATTTCAGAAGTATGTTTTATGTACATGTGTTTCTTGGTTGATGGGTACAACATGTTCTGTTGTCCCATGTGCTTCAGGGTTTTGTTAATGCTACCTGATATCTGCGGACATTTGTACTGTCCACAGACTCTATAGCTTTCATATTGCAGTGAATAATATTTAAAGCATTTGTTGCAAATTAAAGAGGGGTTTTGGTAAAAACCTATGACATTGGGCCTCATTACATGTTGTGTGGTAATGGAATAACGGTACCGGTAAGCGATTACCGGTACTGCTAAATCCCACACCTAATTACGACCCGGACTTGCCGCTATTAGTGAAACCGGTAAGTACGGTGCCACTAATAGCGGCAAGTCCGTGTGCGCGTGACCCCCAGGTCGGAATTAGCGGCATGGCGCTAATAGCATGCCATCACAAGCCATGTGGACATGGCAATAGCGGCATGGGAAAGACCCAAAAACATACCGGCATGGCGCTAATACCAGCATCGCGAACCACCCGTTAAGAGACCTGAGCAGTGTTCCCACCTGCCACAGGTGGACACATCCAGCACAGGTGGCGGCGATGGAGACTTACAGCACAAAAGAGCACACCACACCCCTTCCCACACCCCTTCCCACACAAAAATGGTTCCAATACTGCCAGCATTACATGGGCTTGAGGACATGATTGCAGTGCGGCAGCACCAACAACAGGCAGCACAGAGGAGACGCAGGAGGAAGAGTAGTAGGAGTAGGAGGAGGGCAAGACAGGCACAGCAAGCACCACCAGCGCACCCAGTAATACCACAGAATCAGCC
This sequence comes from Ambystoma mexicanum, assembly GCF_040938575.1. Classification (NCBI taxonomy): domain Eukaryota; kingdom Metazoa; phylum Chordata; class Amphibia; order Caudata; family Ambystomatidae; genus Ambystoma; species Ambystoma mexicanum. The sequence continues at coordinate 802,171,191 of NC_090928.1, forward strand.
ACCAATTTCCAGGATCCAAGCCAGTCCATTTAACCAAACACCTGAGCACATACATACCCCATACCGTCTGCACCGGGATACCATCACCAGCATCGTGGATAAGATACATGACGACAGCGTGAGCCTCATAGACATCAGAACTGCAATCCCCCCTCCAGTGAAGGTGGTGACTGTGCTCCACTTCCTGTCCACAGGCTCGTAGCAGCATACTGTGTGGCAGATGCATGGCATCTCGCAACCAGTATTCCCATGCACGCCGAACCAGGTACACAATGCCCTCCTGAAGCTTGGACATGAACACATATTCCTGCCACGGACTGCCCAGGAGATAGCAAACACCAAATCTGGCATCTATTCACTTGCAACCATCCCAAGTAGCTTTGGGGCCATCAACTGTACCCATGTGTAATAGGTGGTCCCACATCACAATGAAGTAGTCCACCAAAACAGAAAATAATTTCACTCAATCATTGTCCGAATGGCATGAGACGCAAATAAGAGAATCACACATTGTTGCGCCAGACATCCCGGATCAACCCATGATTCAATGGTCCTGCAGAACTCCACCATACCAAGCAACATGGAGCGACAAGCTGGCCAACTATCGTGGGAACTTGGTGAGTAGCAGGGCATGCACAGGACGGTGTGATTGGGGGGGAGAGAACGATACACCAACTGTGAGTTGGCTGTCGTGCGTGGGACAAATGGTCATATAGATGTACGTCAAAGTACATTGGGGGACGCCACAATGTACTTGACAAGACCCCACATGAAATGTGAAGCTGCACAACATTGAATACAATCCAACATTTGAAACATTACACATCCATCCACACCCACATTTCACATCATGCCACACCACATAATACACAAATCATCAACATGCCGTCAGGACAGTCATACAGAATTTGGGCAGCACAACATCAATACCGCAATGTGCCCTAGAATGCATGCAAATGGATCACCCCTCGCCATAGCATCTGACCACAAACCCATCGCACCACTGAAGTGATGCTTTGCAGCATAGCAACATGGATGTAGGAATGGCAGTAAACTGCCATAGTATTACGAAAATTGCCTGGGCCCAAGGGCACCTGAGACCTGGCCTCACCCAGGACATTTCCATTACTGTTGGAGGCATGTTTCGGCCATGTCGACTTGCATGGTCTAGCTCAGCCTTGTACATTGCAGTCACGCAGATCGTCTGCATGCATGCTGTCAGTTGTGACTTCCAATCACAATGCAAAGAAGATATGTGTGACATGTACAGGCCACAGCAGAGGTGGCCGGTAACAGGTACCCATTCTTCACCCCATGCAGGCAAAGCCGGCCATCCCCTGAAGAGGTACCACCTAACCCCTGTATGGAACCCACAGAAAAAGCAGGAAGAAGACAACAATATTGCACATACCCGTACCTGCGTCGTGACGGAGCAGGCATTCGGCCTCTCCAACACACAGCTCTGGTGCCTAAGCCTGCCTGGTGAGGCTCTCCTGTACAGCCATGACAAAGTGCCGAAGATAACCATGGCATGTGTGATGCAGCACAAAAAGTGCATCAGACGGAATGTGCCTATGCCACCTGACATGCAAGCGCCAGATGAGGATGATGTGGATGGTGATGAGGATGGTTGAAATGTCCCGCCAGGACATGCAAGAGGCAATGTCATGGAGGGACACGATGTGCGTCAGCATCTGATGTATCAGATTCCATGAGATCTAAGGTAATACTATTATGGATGCAGAAGGGTATTTTTGCCCTGATGCATGTGGTGAGTCCCACAAAGAACCATCTCCCCAATACAGTACACATACACAATTATGAAGAGCAAGCCTGTGTTTCAACTTTTCAACAGTGTATTGTGAACAAAAATCAAACAAAATGTGCATGACCCCAACTATGAAAATGACCTTACCCCCCTCCCCTCACAACACTCCCAAAAGCACCCTTACCCCCCCCCCACAAAACTCCCAATAACACCCTTACCCCTCTCCCCCCACAACACTCCCAATAACACCCTTACCCTCCTTCCCCCACAACACCCCCATGTGAGCCTCATGGTGTGTACGTGTCCTTCTCCACATGTGCCACCTAGTCCTTGCTGGCCCTAATTTGCAGTGCCTCCTCCGCCATTGGGTGGTTGGAATGTGGTGCGCCTCAGGTTGCGCAGAGAGCGGCGCAGGGGGCTTGTTTGCCGTGAACTCCCAGAGGAGGAGGTGCCCGGTTCATCCTGTGTTGTGGGTGGGCATCGGCACTCAATCGCGTCCGCTATACGGATCATGGCCTGCCTGAGTTGGGCCATCTCATTGCAAATCCTGTTCGTGCATGCCTCCATGCCCACCCTTGTCTGCCTTGCAAACATACTGAGGTCCTCCCTCAGACGGGCTGACTCAGCCACATGCTGCGTGCTACGGGCTGGTGGGATGACTGCAGCGTCTTGATCCATGCCACTGGCATCAGGTGAGGACACCTGGGGGCTCCATGCCCCTTCCAGGGTGTGGGTGGCTGATCCTCCATGGCTACCCGACCCTGATGACAACCTTGGCCTTGCCTCAATGGAGCGTGTTGGGCTGGGGGTGTGGCTTCGATCCACAGTGTCGAGTGCTTCATCCTCGTCCGAAGGTGGTGCAGTGGCTGCTGCCTCACCAGTTGAACTGGTGGCAGCAGAGTGCGTGCCCTCCATGCTAATTTCACATGCAGAGGGACACACTGCCGTGGGTGCTACGATGGCAGCAGGCATGGCCACAGGCTGCGTGGAACTTGTGCTCCTGCTGCCTTTGTCCCTCTGCTGATGGACACTCCTCCCGGTTCCCCTTGAGGTGGTGGCGGTGTCCCCTGTGACATCTCTCCTGGGCTTTTTGGTAGATGGGGGAGCAGGTGTTGCAGTGCGTGTGTCCTCAGTTTCTGTCTGTGATCCTGTAGGGGTGAGAAATGGGGATTTTCAACGTTTATGGTTCAACATGCCTTATGCTGAATGCTTACGTCATGCCACTCTATGCATTGGGGACTCATTATTGTGGATTGCGGTAAAGGGGATGTCGGGTGGGTCATGCATGAATGGGTCTGTGTTGCACGTGTATGTGGTGATGCAAACATGTATGTTTGTGGCTGGATCCATGGCCTTCATATGGACACATATTTGGGGGCAATTCACACTTCACTGTGCATTTTTTGATATATACACTTACCTCCATCGGATGAAGTGGCCACACCATGCTCCATTTCTCCAACGCCCTCTATGGATTCCACTCCAATTGTTGATGCGCAGATCTCCTCCCACTCACGGAGTTACAGAGGTGATTCGCCACCTCCTCCTGTGCCCATTGCCAGGTTGCGGTTGACTGTCAGTATGTTCCTGACACGGAGCCGGAGGTCATCCCACCTCTTACGACAGTCCTTGACTGTGCGGGTGGTGGTCCCCACCGCACTGACTTTGTTGGCAACCTCTGCCCAGATGGCCTTCTTCTTGAGGATGGTCTCCCGCCGCATGCCATTGCTGAAGACCACATTTGCATTTGCTGCTAGTGTTTCAGTCAGCATCATCAGCTCCTCATTGCTGAATTTCTCCTTACGTTGGCTCTCAGCAGGTTTTTTTACCGCCTTGGGCATCTTTGGGCTGTCCTGGATGGATTTGTGTCCGAGTTTCCTGGAAAGGGGTCCTGGATGCGGAGGATGGCAATGGATTGTGTTTTTAAAGATGGCCGCCATGCTCTTTCCCGTTCCTGTGAGATGACGCTATTTCCGGTTCCGCTTTTTTACGGTGACCGCTAATAGCGGTGACCGCAATTTGCATGCAGCGTGAATGCGGAGGTGCTATTAGCACTTTAGTTGAAGCCAGTAATGGACTTTTTGGGGACTTTTACGGCATGGCGGTAGTAAGATTACCGGCATGGCGCTATGCTTGTGTCCGCGTACTCGTAATGGTCTGCAATTAGCGGCGTCTTGCAAGGGCGGAGACGCAAATAACGCCATGCCGGTAAATGCCTTCATTTACCGCACATTGTGTAATGAGGCCCATTGAGTGCACATTTTTTTTAAAGGGACGTTATGGTTAAGTTGCACTAATAACCTATGAAACTCAGTGAAAAAACGTTGTTAAAGGGATATTATCGTTAAGTTGCACTAAAGAAAAAACTAACAAATTCAGTGAAAAATCGTTGTTAAAGGGACGTTATGGTAACAAGTAAAACCAAAACCTCCAGAAATTCATTAGTTATGGTAAGCTAAGCAACCATAACTGGCACCACCACTGTGCACTGCTAAGGCTAACACCCAGGACATCATTGATGACATCACACATGCCATTGATGACATCACTGATGACATCACATATATGGTCCAATTGTTGTTGTTCACTGACATATCTAGGTCAGGTGCTTTTGTTCACTGAGAGTCAGAATATGAAAATTGAAAAGGTGTTACATATATAGACATTACCCTTCCTCTATGTTCTTAAAGTACATTCCTTAAGGGCTTCTCTCAACTCATAGTGCACATATATGGGGCAATACGCAGACCTCAAACACACAATTCATTTTTAAACATGGTGATGAACTTTAATGTTATTCGCATTTTCTAGTGATGTTGTTTCTTTCTTCCTTACTTTAGTTTCCCTGTATATGCCTCTCATTTGTATGCATTGCAGGTCTTCATATGTACTGTTTGTACTAATACAAGCATGTATTAAGTCTTCAATTATAAGGTATTTATTCCATGTTTAACATCACTCAAAACTCTTAGAAGTTAACATTCAATAATTTACTAACCAAAACTACCAGATAAATCATATTTGGCTTCTATGATGCATGCTGCAGCCATTGCTTATGTGTTTGTATGATTAGGTTGCTGTATTAACAAGAACAGTCCAATATAATATTATATTTACGTGAATACATTCTTTAATACATTAAGTAGTTCATGAGAGGTCTCCGGATCACCCCTGACATCGTGTTGCCAACATTGTAAAAACAACCCCTTGTAGGGACTTGTCTTCAAAATTAATGTTTTATGTGATGTCATCTGTGATGTCATCAATAACATTTGGGATGCCATCTATGATGTCCTGGGTGTTAGTCTTAGCAGTGCACGGTTGTGGCGCGAGTTATGATTGCTTAGTTTACCATAACATTCAAATTTCTGGTGGTTTTCGATTTTACTAGCAACCATAACAACCCTTTAAAAAAGTTGTTTCACTGAATATTCAGTGAAAAAACTTTGTTAAAGGGACATTATGGTTAAGTTGCTCTAATAAAAACCTATGAAATTTGGTGAAAAAACATTGTTAAAAGGATGTTATAGTTACAAGAAAACCATTCAAAAAATAGAATCTAAGCAATCATAACTCACACCACGACAGAGCACCGCTACAATTAGCACGCACGGCATGAAAGATGACATACATATCTGGATGAGTTGTTTTTGTTCACTGACAGTGAGAATTTCAAACATTCAAAAGGTGTTATATATCTAGACATTAACCTTGTTGTATATTCTTAAAGTACTTTTCTTAGGGTTTGGCTTCAGCTCATGAAGCACATACATGGGGCAATAAGCAGGCCTCAAACACACAATTCATTTGTGCACATGATGATGTTATTGTCATTTTCATTTGATGTTGTTCCTTCCCTCCTTACTGGAGTGTCCCTGTATGTGCCTCAGATTCCAATGCATTGTGTCTTTTTATATGTTTTGTTTGTAATAACAAAAGTGTGTAGTACATCTTGTATTGTCAGCTATTAATTTCAAGTTTAACATTACACCAAATTGTGATAGACTTGTATTCATTTTTTTACTGATATAAAAAATACTGTACTTCTCTGGTGCATGCTGCAACCATTTCTTATGTGTCTTATTAGGTTGTTTTGTTAACAAGAACACTCCAATATAACATTTTGTTTAAATTAGTACCAATTAGCTACCAACATTGTACACACAACCCCTTCTAGCTACTTTTCATCAGAATTGATATGTGATGTCATCAGTGATGTCATGACATTTGTGATATTTTTAGTTAATAAAATAAGCCTTTCACAAACATTGCAGTATACGATACATTAATACAATATTCAATTTGGATGAAAAAGAAATCCCCTATCCACTTGCTTAATATCAAGTAAAACATCAGCTAAGTTCATAAATGATCTAAGAATCATAAAAGTATTTCAAAACAACACACAGAGAAGTATACTATGGCCCAATGAATTTCACCCCATTTCCCCACATAAGTCTGACACAAAACATCTCAGAAAGTTCCAGCGAACCCAAGTATCGCAGTCTTGCCTCCCCAAAGTCTACACAATGCAAAACAATGTGTTTTAGTGTTTCCTCAACGGAATGCTGCAAACAATTTCTTTTTTACCAATTTGGGAGTAACCCATCAGTTCTTCTACTGTTGAGCCTACCGAATACAGAGTCTTACACATTTACCAATTTGGGAGTAACCCATCAGTTCTTCTACTGTTGAGCCTACCGAATACAGAGTCTTACACATTTTGTTCCTTAAAGTCATTCATTGTGACTGCTGATTGTAGGGTGGACATGTCACCCAGATTTTGGTAGAGTGAATTGTTTGGAGGATTAAGAAACTTGCCGTACACAGACAGTTTCTTCCACGGAGCCCTACCTGCTAAGGAAACTAAGCTCAGCTCATGCCTTGACCCTGTAGTATGTTAAGGTTTTACCCCATACCAAAGGGGACGATGTCTAATCCATACAATATTGTCCGTTCTACCATCTGGAGGTAGTTCTACCTTTATTCTTTGTTTCTCTCCACTCTGGAGGGTCTCCCCTGCATCTTGGGGCCTTGATGCCTTTTGAGTCCTTTTTCTCCAGCTTCATAAATGGAAGTTAAGCCCTTTGAGCTTTGTTGGGCAAAAATGCATGCTGCACAATGAGCGCATTTACCGATTAATTTTTTTTCATGGAGTGATTAAAAATCATCTGATGCATTGGTGGAATGTGTTGATCCTCGGTGCACATCTGCCTGGGCTGCTTTTGGTGCACTTTACCATTCTTTTGACTATTGGATCTGGCCTTCCAACATGGCTGATTCCTTCTGTGTGTATTTCAGTGGGCCTCTTTGAACCTTGCCTGTCGCCTGTAATTGGTCCCTGCACACCTGATTTTAACCAATCAGGTGAGCTGGCAGGCGAATGTCGCCACCCCTGCAAGGCCTGTGGGTAAGGCCCGTGCTTCCTGACTTCCCTCTAGTTTCTTTGTTACCCTCAACCCTGGAAGGTCTCCCCTGCATCCTGGGGCTTGGAGGCCTTAAGAGTCCTTTCTCCTGCTTCATACATGGGAGGTAAGCCCGTTGGGCTTTGTTCAGCAAAATTGCATGCTGCGCAATGAGCGCATTTACCGATACATTTTTTTCATGGAGTGATTTAAAAATAATCTGATGCGTTGGTGTAATGTTTTGATCCTTGGTGCATGCCTGCCTGAGCAGCTTTTGGTGCACTTCACCATCCTTTTGACTAATAGATCTGGCCTTCCAACATAGCGATCCCTTCTGTGTGTGTTTGTGTGGGCCTCCCTGAGCCTTGACTGCCACCTGCGATTGGTCACTGCACACCTAATTTTAAGCAATCAGGTAAGCCAGCAGGTGAATGCTGGCCCGTCTCCAAGGCCCATGGGTAAGGCCCCTGTCTTCTTCCTGTCTGCTACCAGAACGCTGCCTCAGGTGTTTTCTTGCTACACCTGCACATGGACCTCCATGATACGGCTACCTCACTTACAAATAAATCTGGACTTCCATAGCACAACTCCGTAACTTTGGGTTAATCCCCAACTCACTGCTCAGGCCTCTACCCTCTACTGGGCCTCATTACGACCCGGGCAGTAAGAGATTACCGGTACCGGTAAAGGCACTGGTGCCGTTAATCCCTTACCGCCCAATTCCGAGGTCCCTTTGCACGTCTTCCCTTAACGGCTGGTTTTAATAGCCGTTAAGGACGGGACCCGCAAAGGGACCTTGGAGGTAACCACTGTACTGCAATTTGCGGTACCGTAATTACCACCTTCCCCATTTCCATTGAGCCCTATGGGGGCAGAAATCACACTGTGGAGATTGTAAACTTGAGTTCTCTAGCTCAACCACCAAGGTTGAAGACATGGCATCATTTCCACCATCAAGAACTGTTGGATTGGTTGTTGGTGTCTGAGTGGAACAGGTAGATGGTGGTCTACTCACTACTTCTAAGAGGAGTGGAAGGGAGCAAGCCGAGTCTGGACCTGCCTGCCCTCGTTCACCACCCTGTTCCTGCCACAGCTCTAGAAATAGAACATTATTCAATGTTGGGGATTGCAAGAGTCCAGTCTGTTCTCTTTCCCCTTGGTCATGTTTTGTAAGGGCCGCCAGACCCTTTTTAGTGATCAACAGTATGCTGCTGCATAGTTTTGCTGCAGACATGGTTAGGCATATAGAATGAATTATATGAGGCGAGCAAGCAAAAACAGCCCCACCTACTCAGTCAACTTGGAGCTTACTGACAAAGTAGTGGAGAATGTTGACGTTGTCAGGTTTCTCTGCGTTCACTTGGTCCTCTCAGCACCCCTCGAGTCACAAGACCAAAAGACTGCTTCTCTCCACTTGTTGCTCCATGCGGTGCTCTGCTCTAAACTGTCAGTTTTGAATATGCAATAAAGTTGTCGTGTATAGAGGCTCCTCTCTGACAAACAGTCACTGTGGAAAGAGTGTATACCAACCAACAAGGTAACAGACCAAAATACCACTTCTCTCCACTTGTCATGTTATTAGAAATATTGGTTATCACTGTCCTTCTTGTACCTGTCCCATTGCCCCCAGCAATCACACCCATCAAATTCCCAAAGTATAAATGCTTTGATCAAACTTAACTCCCTCCCTCCCATGATGATCATTGTATAGACATTCAAAATTCTCCTATTTACGTTTCCCATTCCGATACCCCATCCCTTTCATAAATAATGTATTTTGTATACTATAAATATGTTGTATATTGTTCAGTCATAATTTTTTAAAACACAAATCAGTAGTCTTTGGAAATAACGACTGTCCAGGGTATCTGCACTCAATACATGGTGCCCATGGACATCGCGCTGTGTCCGGACATGTCTCGTCTCGCATGACATACTTTTAATTAGTACTCGGACAGGGCACCAGTATGCAGACATCCATGCGCATGCGCCTGGCGGTCTCACGCCCAATGGTGTTCACAGACAGTGGTTAGCGCTGTGCACATCTGGGGATGTCATTGTGTGACCACACCCTGCGGTACTCAATCACATTAAACCTGGCCTGTACTCCTACCGGACCACCACCATGCACTGCCAAACTAGATCCAAAGACTCTTGTGCTCTGAGAAAGGCTGTTCCTTTCTCAGGGAGAAGCAAGTTGACGGCCACTACTCCATCTTCATCGACCACTCCTGCAACCACACAAAATACTCCTCTGGGGCAGAGGATACTGGCGGCTGCCTCGCATGCCATTCAGACCACTGTTGACCCTTACCTTTTGATGGTGACAGTACTATGTCTGTACTGCGAATCATCAATCTGCAGGGGGGAAGCAATTTTGAAGTGCTTTTTCAAAGTTACGGTTAAGGTGCTCTAGAAACATTGCAACCTACCTTAAATTCAAAGCCCGATCAACATCTTCCCCTGTCCACCTGCCCCTAAATCTCTGTGGTTGGTTCACCTACCCTACCTTACCCCCACCTTACCTTGCCTCTCTATAAAAAACAAAAAGCAAAAAAAGACTAGATTATAAAATACAAAACAAAAGAGTTCCTTTGGAGACACCTTACACAGTAAAAAACTAGAACTTAAAAAAAATCATAGGACCCTTTACAGTCTACATAGTCAGCGGACAGTCCCTGCCGTAGTCTGCAGACAACTGGAAAATTCCAGGCGTGAGGTGGGGGAATGAAAATCATGTTAATAGTTTTTCATTCATGGTGGCTCTTAAAATAACCTTTTTTTCTCTTTTTGGTTTTTACATTTTTTTTTATTAGTTGTTTTTTATGTACTAAACTAACAAATATTCTACTGAACTTAATTATTTTGTCTAACTTTCCCAAAAATTGCTTCTGATTTTTTTTTTCTGATTTTCCTTTTTGTTTACTTCAGCTACTAAAGTATACATGAATTCATGTGGTATGTGTTCACAGAAACTGCTTCAATGCATTTGAAAGTTTTCAAGAAAAATCTGATTGCCCACAACAGTCAGATGCACTCCATCTGTTAAAAAAATGTTGTCAATACCAAATGTAATATTTTCATTATGAAAAGATGTCAGGCCAACATCCTGGAAAAAGCACATATAACATGGAAAATACATTCGAACACATCCACATTTGTCTCTGTGCTATCTGAGAAAAAAACTATTTTAGAATGTGGAAACAGTTCCATCAAATTTCCAAATGTATCCTTCATTGCAAACTGCAAAATTACGGTAACATATCCCAAACTGTTGCCTAAACAGTGAACTACAATGATATCCAGATGCTTCAAGTGAACCATATTCCCACAGAACAGGAGAAATTCTGCCCACTTCATTCCCTAAACTCCATACCATGAAACTTAAAATGTATCTAATCCAACATTCTCAGACAATTCACAGTGCTCAGAACATATCTTCAGGAAACAGATCCAATAGTCTCCCATAATCCATACACTCTGCTTCCTCAAAGACATAGCCATAGACATCTTCAGTGCACTCACCAACGAAAACTACTGCTACCCTCTCTTCCTGTATACCATACCGAGGAAACATGATTGGCTGATTCCCCATTGTCCTCAGACATCCTCAACTTTACATGGTCTCTGCAGTCCCCTTTCCATATGATACATACTTAAAAGATCTGGATGGCATGTGTGGTGTTATGAGAAAGTAATACAAACCTGCGTTTGGCCTAGCCCCTAGTGGGCGGTCTCTTGTAAGTTTTAGACAATCTCCTAGGGGGGTGTGGTTCACTATGCCTCCCTGCTCTTGTATCTCAGGGCCTTTGTGCACTGTGTTACTCCTAGATTACTCCTATCTTACTCCAAAGGACACAAAGAAAACACATGGATCGATGCAACAATAGAAACACTTTTATTCATACATAGCAATGCATGATGCAAACACTACTATAATGCAAATATCGAATTTGTACCTTTTATGCTTTTGGTGCAAATCTACCAGCAATCCAATAACTATACACCTTACAGGCTTCTAATGCAAGCAGTCTAATAGCCACACCATTCCTCTCCATTCCTCTCCATTCCACACCATACTTAACACTCTCTCTCTAAGAACAAATCTGTCTGATTACCCCATCTATCATGTCAGCCAAAGCTCTGTGTGAGAGTCTGTTCTAATTCCCCATGCATGTGTCTTATTCAGCAATACGCCCCTTTTCTCTGTTTTGCTCTGTCCCTCCTCTCCCGCTAACTTTGCAACTAGCCAGTCAGTCAGGGCCAGCCCGCTCTCTGCCATATCCCTGCCAGGTGGATCTCATCAGCTATGCTCAGAATGTTTCCCCATCTGCATATCAGCCAAAACCGCTTCCCGAAGCACATCCAATCACTCCCAAACACCTCTCCAAGTCACCTCTCCTCTCTCAGAGTGTCCGTGTGCCATCTCCAACTCCAACTAGCACCTTGAACTACCAATTCCCTCTCTCCTCAGAGAGCAGACCAGCAGAGAGCAGCAACTACCTCAAATCTCAGAGTGTCACCCCTCATTATACTGTTCAATGACGTATACATAGCCATGGTTACACTCGTTCTCTAAGCTAAAATGCCTCTCTTTCTGTCTGTCAGCAATTCTAAATATGAGCAGTGCCTAAATATCAGTGATGCATGTCTTGTACTTTTCAATCACTGTGTGTTCTGGTCATCGTGACATGTGCCATCATATCTATACCATATCTATCTTCTATCGGCTTGCACCATCTCCTCATATTTCTCCATTCAAATCCCTCTATCTTTCTGCATGCAAAGCTCTCCATGGTGCTTCCTACCCCGACCTTCTCTCTGTCTAAGATGACCACCAGGCCTGATAAGGCCAGCATCCCTGTCCACTTGGACAAGGGTTCATGTTATCTGTGTCTGCCAAGCAACCATTTACGCATACTTGTACACTGTAACTCATAACAACTTCCCACTCCGCAGCTCTTCTGTGTGTCTCATTCAGTGAAATGGCTTCATGCTTTCTCTAGTCTCGAATGTAGTGTGTAACACATTCATTCATACCAAGCACTATACTCAAAGCTCAATACATATTCTAAGTACACACTCAATGTGTGTCTCTACATGCATACATAATACATAACAACATATCTCGACATGTGTCTACAAATGTAACATGTGTCTCTAAATGGCACTTCAAATATAGCAGGCCTCATTCTATCATAAAATGTGGCAGAATAATGTGGATAGTCTAATGATGTCACTATTTAATGTCACTACTAATCAGTACTAATCAGAATGTATGATGGATAACTGGATCCCTAATTGGGTAATGATTCTCTAATGATAACAAACCAGGCGTCTCCATACTATCAGGTTTTCAATCTCTCCTCTTATCATTATATAATCATTAGTAATGATTTGTCAAAACATGTCTCAATGTGGCATGCTAAAAACCAAGCAAAATTGCAAAGGGAAAAAATATTCTATTTCATACTGCAAAAAAAAAATAAAATGCAAGCATTTCACTCTATTAGTGGCAAGCTAAAATTCATATGCATAGCTTCAAATGTGTCAAAATTCAGAATAGCATATTCAAGTTTCTGATAGCAAAAAGTCAAGTCAAAAGTCAAAAGCCAAAAGTGTGTCTACAAGCAGATTATTCAAAATGAAAATGCAATGCATAGAATCAATGCATGTGTACTGTGGATATCAGTTTCAGTGTGTCAAGCACACAGTGACAATATCTCTTTCACAGGTGTCAAAGCTCATTTCAAAGGTATGCATTTCCAGTGTATACATGTCAGTGTATTGGTTATACAGGCCAATTCAGTTACATTTCCAGTGAAGTTATTGCCATGTTCTCATTCATGTCAGTCTGTGATCAAATCAGTTGTACCCAATCAGAATGTATGTGTGTCCTCACATCTGTGCAAAATTCCAAGTCAGTACAAATCAAGTTCTATTGCAAATATCTCAGCCAAGGAATGTTAATAAAGCATGTCAACAAAGTGAGTGTGTGTTCACAAATGGGTCACAAATGTGTTCAGCAAGCATATGTATGGACATCAAAGCACAGTCCAAAGCAAAAAGTAGTTCCAGCTGCAAACGGAACTCAAGTGTGTGTCCTGTAAATGGACAATGTCAGCGACAAATTTCAGAGCCTCACTGCTACAAGCTCTTCTCACAATAGGTGACAAATCTTTTCTTCAGAGCAATCTCTGCTCACTGCTGCAAGTTTCCTTCTCAATGATGTCAATCAGTTCAGATTCTCATTCAGAGTGTTGCTAAACAATGCAGATGGCAACTCTCCTTTGGCAATTAAATGAAATTTCACATAGGTCCTTCACATAGGCCAAACTCCAGATTCAAATTCTCTCCTTCCTTACCAGGTCATGTTGTTGCCAGTTGTTGCCATGTCATCTCATGCTAGTATTCCAGTTCATGCCATGCTAGTCCCTGCTCTTCTCATGAGGGACTAGCCAACGTTGGATGCAAGTGCAGATTTCAAAGCACAATGGTGTCAGATCAATGCTCTCTCTCTCACAAGAGACAAAGCTTCACTACATTTCAAACATGGTTAGCACCAGGAATTCAAATGCTTTCAGAGCATGTGTTCCTGCTCATTCCCATTTCTCTCTTCTTCTCAGGCCCAAACTTGTGTCTGGTTCTGGTTCACAAGGTAAGGCATTCCAAATGGATTCTCTTCTCACAGCAGATAACAAAACAGCCCACAAACGATTGATTTCTCTCTTTTTGCTGAACATCTTTCACTCTCTTGGCACAGAATGCTGCAACGTGTCGGTTCATATCTACAGTCAGTCACAATCTTCACTTCCCATGGCATTATTTGTCATGCCAGGAAATCAGACAGCAAACAGGTCTTCTGGGTACCTTTTCAGAGCACAGCCATTGACAAAGTTACCAGTAAAAACTCCAAGCAGCAGTAAATGCCGGGCATTCATTAAAAATTTGACAATACCAAAAGAACAACCGAGTATAATTGACCAGTTAAGAAACAACAAGAAAAAAGTTAGACCAGAACAAAAGACTGAAGAACAAAAGATTCCAGAAATCGAAGAAGACGAAAGTTTTGAAAATGATCTGTTGGACCTCTCTACATACACGGTATCAGATGATGAAGATAAACAGGGAATAAGATTCCACAACGAGGTAAACACAGGGGTTGACGACTCCGTGAGCGAGGAGAATACAGACTATAGTGAGAGTGACACCTCATCAATAATGTCAACACAGACTGCAAAGGAGATACGAAGAGAAAAAGAAAGAGTAACAAACACTTATACAGAAAAAGATGAAACGAGGAAAAATATGGAAAAAAGTGAAAGAGTTCAGAAGAGCGAACGTTAAGGTCAAGAAAGGAACGTGGGGTGGTCCGAGAACCCAAAGTCTGTAACCCGCGGGGATAGAGAAACAAGAAACAGCAACAAGCGAACCGAGATGGAGGAAAGAAAAGACCAGCAGTACATAAAAGAGGGGGAAAGAGAACTACAGCACCGATCAACATGCACAACAAGTGCTGTCGACACTTACAAGCAACCAGGGCTCGTCCTGGAGCGTATCCTTCACTATGAGGACGGACTAATCCTCAACAGAACCAACGTAATAAGACTTCTACACCACATACCGGCATTAAGACTAATTACCACGGACGACTTGGCGTTCGTGGAATTTGTCGATGAAGATCGTACTGACAAGGTAATCTTGCATACAAGATCAAACCTGGTGAGACAACTACTACTGGACGAAGCTCCGCAATTGAGACCAATTGGTTTTGATGTACAAGAAACGGACGAAATTCTAAAAACCCAAGAGATAGCAAAGAAACACTCGGTGAGACAGATCGACAGAAAAGACAGAGAGGCCAGTAGCACCAAGACAAACAGAGCAACATCAGAGAGAAGGGGCAACCAGAATACACAAAGCTCAAACAACAGAATTCAACAACAAGGAGAAGAAAATGAAGCAGCAAGGTGGAAATAGTTAAAAAACATGATCGATGATAAAATAAACACCCAATAACATAAAACAGTAAAAAGTGTGGGTTCATGGAGCCTTGGAAGCTGGAATACAAGAGGCTCTAACTACCTTTTTACTAATGGAGTGCTTCAAAAAGAGAACTTTAAAGTGTTGTGCCTACAGGAAACATGGCTGTTGCAACCACCGACACTGGAAGGATATATGGTTTTGCTAAATCCAGCAGTCAAAGGCCCAAAAGGTAGACCTATGTCAGGCTTACTCGTAGCCATTAAAAACGACCTGAATTGGCAAGTGCTGGAGGAGACAAACCCAAATTCATTCATCCAGATGGTAGTGATACAGCCGGATAAAGAAGTCAGTAGAGTACTAATACTGATCAATATATACTGGAACCCAGCAAACACTCTACACGAAAACCTACCGGATGAAATAGCAGAATTAATCGACGAACAGAGAGAAAAGTAGATAGACCCAATGTTCATATTGGTAGGAGATCTAAACTGTTCATGCCTGAGTAAGGACAATCAATCAGAGCATGATACAATAACAGCAACAACGAAGGAAAAAAGAGGAACAAAGTGGAATTGTATGTTGCAATCAAGGGACTGAGTCATACTGAACGGAAAGGTGAAGGGGGTCCAACCAGCAAAACCAACTTGGAGGGGAGTACAATCAGTTGAGATTCTGGATTATATTTGCATCTCAAGTAATCTGTCAGATAACATCCAGACTTTGGAAGTAATCCCAATAGTAGAAAGTGACCATAACTTGTTAAAACTGACATGCAAAAACATCAGCAACAACAAGACCAGAACTTACAACCAGAAGCTGGTCATAGACCAAAGAGGCATTAAACTAAGGATCAGACCAGAGAAAACTAAAGAACTAAACCATAAATTAAAACAAATGACCTTGACGCTTGGAAACAAACAAGTTCAACAAAGGATTGACTATACCCCGCTCTTCAGAGCATTTGTTATAGAAAGGAAGCTTGGAAGTAAACATCAAACAACCCACCAACACCAGTATGACAGTCATATATGAGAAAAGAAAAAAGCATTAAGGAGAGATATTAGACGATTAAAAAGATCAAATTTGACAACTCTAGTAAAGAGATAAACAAGCTAAAACAAAGGTACAGAAACTGGCTCCACTTACACAAGAAGACCTTGCTAAACCAGGATGCAGAAAGAATGTTGGAAAAAATAAGAACTAAAAATACAGCAGAAATCTGGACAATCATCAATGATCTGAAGAAGCCGCAAGACATAAGCCAAAAGAACCCAATAAGTGCTTCAACATGGGTTAAGCATCATACACAGTTGCAAGGGGAAACTTACATCGAACCCAAGCGGAAAATATTGGTAAACAAAAAAGATGCAATAATAGACATCAGTACTGAGGCAATCGAAAACATAAACGTAATTACCACCTTCCCCATTTCCATTGAGCCCTATGGGGGCAGAAATCACACTGTGGAGATTGTAAACTTGAGTTCTCTAGCTCAACCACCAAGGTTGAAGACATGGCATCATTTCCACCATCAAGAACTGTTGGATTGGTTGTTGGTGTCTAAGTGGAACAGGTAGATAGTGGTCTACTCACTACTTCTAAGAGGAGTGGAAGGGAGCAAGCTGAGTCTGGACCTGCCTGCCCTCGTTCACCACCCTGTTCCTGCCACAGCTCTAGAAATAGAACATTATTCAATGTTGGGGATTGCAAGAGTCCAGTCTGTTCTCTTTCCCCTTGGTCATGTTTTGTAAGGGCCGCCAGACCCTTTTTAGTGATCAACAGTATGCTGCTGCATAGTTTTGCTGCAGACATGGTTAGGCATATAGAATGAATTATATGAGGCGAGCAAGCAAAAACAGCCCCACCTGCTCAGTCAACTTGGAGCTTACTGACAAAGTAGTGGAGAATGTTGACGTTGTCAGGTTTCTCTGTGTTCACTTGGTCCTCTCAGCACCCCTCGAGTCACAAGACCAAAAGACTGCTTCTCTCCACTTGTTGCTCCATGCGGCGCTCCGCTCTAAACTGTCAGTTTTGAATATGCAATAAAGCTGTCGTGTATAGAGGCTCCTCTCTGACAAACAGTCACTGTGGAAAGAGTGTATACCAACCAACAAGGTAACAGACCAAAATACCACTTCTCTCCACTTGTCATGTTATTAGAAATATTGGTTATCACTGTCCTTCTTGTACCTGTCCCATTGCCCCCAGCATTCACCCCCGTCAAATTCCCAAAGTACAAATGCTTTGATCAAACTTAACTCCCTCCCTCCCATGATGATCATTGTATAGACATTCAAAATTCTCCTATTTACGTTTCCCATTCCGATACCCCATCCCTTTCATGAATAATGTATTTTGTATACTATAAATATGTTGTATATTGTTCAGTCATAATTTTTTAAAACACAAATCAGTAGTCTTTGGACATAACGACTGTCCAGGGTATCTGCACTCAATACATGGTGCCCTTGGACATCGCGCTGTGTCCGGACATGTCTCGTCTCGCATGACATACTTTTAATTAGTACTCGGACAGGGCACCAGTATGCAGACATCCATGCGCATGCGCCTGGCGGTCTCACGCCCAATGGTGTTCACAGACAGTGGTTAGCGCTGTGCACATCTGGGGATGTCATTGTGTGACCACACACTGCGGTACACAATCACATTAAACCTGGCCTGTACTCCTACCGGACCACCACTATGCACTGCCAAACTAGATCCAAAGACTCTTGTGCTCTGAGAAAGGCTGTTCCTTTCTCAGGGAGAAGCAAGTTGACGGCCTCTATCCCATCTTCCTCGACCACTCCTGCAACCACACTAAATACTCCTCTGGGGCAGAGGATACTGGCGGCCGCCTCGCAGGCCATTCAGACCACTGTTGACCCTTACCTTTTGATGGTGACAGTATTATGTATGTACTGCGAATCATCAATCTGCAGGGGGGGAGCAATTTTGAAGTGCTTTTTCAAAGCTACGGTTAAGGTGCACTAGAAACATTGCAACCTACCTTAAATTCAAAGCCCGATCAACATCTTCCCCTGTCCACCTGCCCCTAAATCTCTGTGGTTGGTTCACCTACCCTACCTTACCCCCACCTTACCTTGCCTCTCTATAAAAAACAAAAAGCAAAAAAAGACTAGATCATAAAATACAAAACAAAAGAGTTCCTTTGGAGACACCTTACACAGTAAAAAACTAGAACTTAAAAACAATCATAGGACCCTTTACAGTCTACATAGTCAGCGGACAGTCCCTGCCGTAGTCTGCAGACGACTGGAAAATTCCAGGCATGAGGTGGGGGAATGAAAATCATGTTAATAGTTTTTCATTCATGGTGGCTCTTAAAATAACCTTTTTTTCTCTTTTTGGTTTTTACATTTTTTTTTATTAGTTGTTTTTTATGTACTAAACTAACAAATATTCTACTGAACTTAATTATTTTGTCTAACTTTCCCAAAAATTGCTTCTGATTTTTTTTTTCTGATTTTCCTTTTTGTTTACTTCAGCTACTAAAGTATACATGAATTCATGTGGTATGTGTTCACAGAAACTGCTTCAATGCATTTGAAAGTTTTCAAGAAAAATCTGATTGCCCACAACAGTCAGATGCACTACATCTGTTAAAAAAATGTTGCCAATACCTAATGTAATATTTTCATTATGAAAAGATGTCAGGCCAACATCCTGGAAAAAGCACATATAACATGGAAAATACATTCGAACACATCCACATTTGTCTCTGTGCTATCTGAGAAAAAAACTATTTTAGAATGTGGAAACAGTTCCATCAAATTTCCAAATGTATCCTTCATTGCAAACTGCAAAATTCCGGTAACATATCCCAAACTGTTGCCTAAACAGTGAATTACAATGATATCCAGATGCTTCAAGTGAACCATATTCTCACAGAACGGGAGAAATTCTGCCCACTTCATTCCCTAAACTCCATACCATGAAACTTAAAATGTATCTAATCCAACATTCTCAGACAATTCACAGTGCTCAGAACACATCTTCAGGAAACAGATCCAATAGTCACCCATAATCCATACACTCTGCTTCCTCAAAGACATAGCCATAGACATCTTCAGTGCACTCACCAACGAAAACTACTGCTACCCTCTCTTCCTGTATACCATACCGAGGAAACATGATTGTCTGATTCCCCATTGTCCTCAGACATCCTCAACTTTACATGGTCTCTGCAGTCCCCTTTCCATATGATACATCCTTAAAAGATCTGGATGGCATGTGTGGTGTTGTGAGAAAGTAATACAAACCTGCCTTTGGCCTAGCCCCTAGTGGGCGGTCTCTTGTAAGTTTTAGACAATCTCCTAGGGGGGTGTGGTTCACTATGCCTCCCTGCTCTTGTATCTCAGGGCCTTTGTGCACTGTGTTACTCCTAGATTACTCCTATTTTACTCCAAAGGACACAAAGGACACACTAACATAAGACACAAAGAAAACACATGGATCGATGCAACAATAGAAACACTTTTATTCATACATAGCAATGCATGATGCAAACACTACTATAATGCAAATATCGAATTTGTACCTTTTATGCTTTTGGTGCAAATCTACCAGCAATCCAATAACTATACACCTTGCAGGCTTCTAATGCAAGCAGTCTAATAGCCACACCATTCCTCTCCATTCCTCTCCATTCCACACCATACTTAACATTCTCTCTCTAAGAACAAATCTGTCTGATTACCCCATCTATCATGTCAGCCAAAGCTCTGTGTGAGAGTCTGTTCTAATTCCCCATGCATGTGTATTATTCAGCAATACGCCCCTTTTCTCTGTTTTGCTCTGTCTCTCCTCTCCCGCTAACTTTGCAACTAGCCAGTCAGTCAGGGCCAGCCCTCTCTCTGCCATATCCCTGCCAGGTGGATCTCATCAGCTATGCTCAGAATGTTTCCCCATCTGCATATCAGCCAAAACCGCTTCCCGAAGCACATCCAATCACTCCCAAACACCTCTCCAAGTCACCTCTCCTCTCTCAGAGTGTCCGTGTGCCATCTCCAACTCCAACTAGCACCTTGAACTACCAATTCCCTCTCTCCTCAGAGAGCTGACCAGCAGAGAGCAGCAACTACCTCAAATCTCAGAGTGTCACCCCTCATGATACTGTTCAATGACGTATACATATCCATGGTTACACTCGTTCTCTAAGCTAAAATGCCTCTCTTTCTGTCTGTCAGCAATTCTAAATATGAGCAGTGCCTAAATATCAGTGATGCATGTCTTGTACTTTTCAATCACTGTGTGTTCTGGTCATCGTGACATGTGCCATCATATCTATACCATATCTATCTTCTATCTCCCTGCACCATCTCCTCATATTTCTACATTCAAATCCCTCTATCCTTCTGCATGCAAAGCTCTCCATGGTGCTTCCTACCCCGACCTTCTCTCTATCTAAGATGACCACCAGGCCTGAAAAGGCAAGCATCCCTGTCCACTTGGACAAGGGTTCATGTTATCTGTGTCTGCCAAGCAACCGTTTACGCATACTTGTACACTGTAACTCATAACAACTTCCCACTCCGCAGCTCTTCTGTGTGTCTCATTCAGTGGAATGGCTTCATGCTTTCTCTAGTCTCGAATGTAGTGTGTAACACATTCATTCATACCAAGCACTATACTCAAAGCTCAATACATATTCTAAGTACACACTCAATGTGTGTCTCTACATGCATACATAACAACATATCTCTACATGTGTCTACAAATGTAACATGTGTCTCTAAATGGCACTTCAAATATAGCAGGCCTCATTCTATCATAAAATGTGGCACAATAATGTGGATAGTCTAATGATGTCACTATTTAATGTCACTACTAATCAGTACTAATCAGAATGTCTGATGGATAACTGGATCCCTAATTGGGTAATGATTCTCTAATGATAACAAACCAGGCGTCTCCATACTATCAGGTTTTCAATCTCTCCTCTTATCATTATATAATCATTAGTAATGATTTGTCAAAACATGTCTCAATGTGGCATGCTAAAAACCAAGCAAAATTGCAAAGGGAAAAAATATTCTATTTCATACTGCAAAAAAAAAACTAAAATGCAAGCATTTCACTCTATTAGTGGCAAGCTAAAATTCATATGCATAGCTTTAAATGTGTCAAAATTCAGAATAGCATATTCAAGTTTCTCATAGCAAAAAGTCAAGTCAAAAGTCAAAAGCCAAAAGTGTGTCTACAAGCAGATTATTCAAAATGAAAATGCAATGCATAGAATCAATGCATGTGTACTGTGGATATCAGTTTCAGTGTATCAAGCACACAGTGACAATATCTCTTTCACAGGTGTCAAAGCTCATTTCAAAGGTATGCATTTCCAGTGTATACATGTCAGTGTATTGGTTATACAGGCCAATTCAGTTACATTTCCAGTGAAGTTATTGCCATGTTCTCATTAATGTCAGTCTGTGATCAAATCAGTTGTACCCAATCAGAATGTATGTGTGTCCTCACATCTGTGCAAAATTCCAAGTCAGTACAAATCCAGTTCTATTGCAAATATCTCAGCCAAGGAATGTTAATAAAGCATGTCAACAAAGTGAGTGTGTGTTCACAAATGGGTCACAAATGTGTTCAGCAAGCATATGTATGTGTGTTCAGCAAACATATGTATGGACATCAAAGCACAGCCCAAAGCAAAAAGTAGTTCCAGCTGCAAACGGAACTCAAGTGTGTGTCCTGTAAATGGACAATGTCAGCGACAAATTTCAGAGCCTCACTGCTACAAGCTCTTCTCACAAAAGGTGACAAATCTTTTCTTAAGAGCAATCCCTGCTCACTGCTGCAAGTTTCCTTCTCAATGATGTCAATCAGTTCAGATTCTCAAGCATTTTCCTCTCTTTCCCTATCTCCAAAGCTTTCCCTAGTTTATCCTCTTTTGATACCGATGTATCAATCACGTGGTACTCATTCAGAGTGTTGCTAAACAATGCAGATGGCAACTCTCCTTTGGAAATTAAATGAAATTTCACATAGGTCCTTCACATAGGCCAAACTCCAGATTCAAATTCTCTCCTTCCTTACCAGGTCATGTTGTTGCCAGTTGTTGCCATGTCATCTCATGCTAGTATTCCAGTTCATGCCATGCTAGTCCCTGCTCTTCTCATGAGGGACTAGCCAACGTTGGATGCAAGTGCAGATTTCAAAGCACAATGGTGTCAGATCAATGCTCTCTCTCTCACAAGAGACAAAGCTTCACTACATTTCAAACATGGTTAGCACCAGGAATTCAAATGCTTTCAGAGCATGTGTTCCTGCTCATTCCCATTTCTCTCTTCTTCTCAGGCCCAAACTTGTGTCTGGTTCTGGTTCACAAGGTAAGGCATTCCAAATGGATTCTCTTCTCGCTGCAGATAACAAAACAGCCCACAAACGATTGATTTCTCTCCTTTTGCTGAACATCTTTCACTCTCTTGGCACAGAATGCTGCAACGTGTCGGTTCATATCTACAGTCAGTCACAATCTTCACTTCCCATGGCATTAGTTGTCATGCCAGGAAATCAGACAGCAAACAGGTCTTCTGGGTACCTTTTCAGAGCACAGCCATTGACAAAGTTACCAGTAAAAACTCCAAGCAGCAGTAAATGCCGGGCATTCATTAAAAATTTGACAATACCAAAAGAACAACCGAGTATAATTGACCATTAAGAAACAACAAGAAAAAAGTTAGACCAGAACAAAAGACTGAAGAACAAAAGATTCCAGAAATCAAAGAAGACGAAAGTTTTGAAAACAATCTGTTGGACCTCTCTACATACACGGTATCAGATGATGAAGATAAACAGGGAATAAGAGTCCACAACGAGGTAAACACAGGGGTTGACGACTCCGTGAGCGAGGAGAATACAGACTATAGTGAGAGTGACACCTCATCAATAATGTCAACACAGACTGGAAAGGAGATACGAAGAGAAAAAGAAAGAGTAACAAACACGTATACAGAAAAAGATGAAACGAGGAAAAATATGGAAAAAAGTGAAAGAGTTCAGAAGAGCGAACGTCAAGGTCAAGAAAGGAACGTGGGGTGGTCCGAGAACCCAAAGTCTGGAACCCGCGGGGATAGAGAAACAAGAAACAGCAACAAGCGAACCGAGATGGAGGAAAGAAAAGACCAGCAGTACATAAAAGAGGGGGAAAGAGAACTACAGCACCGATCAACACGCACAACAAGTACTGTCGACACTTACAAGCAACCAGGGCTCGTCCTGGAACGTATCCTTCACTATGAGGACGGACTAATCCTCAACAGAACCAACGTAATAAGACTTCTACACCACATACCGGCATTAAGACTAATTATCACGGATGACTTGGCATTCGTGGAATTTGTCGATGAAGATCGTACTGACAAGGTAATCTTGCATACAAGATCAAACCTGGTGAGACAACTACTACTGGACGAAGCTCCGCAATTGAGACCAATGGGTTTTGATCTACAAGAAACCGACGAAGTTCTAAAAACCCAAGAGATAGTAAAGAAACACTCGGTGAGACAGATCAACAGAAAAGACAGAGAGGCCAGTAGCGCCAAGACAAACAGAGCAACATCAGAGAGAAGGTGTCACTACCCAAGGCTCCTTTCCCAGGGATCGCCTCACCTGGATCTTCACTGTGGCTGAGTACCTTCTGCCTCCTTCTCCGGTCCTTTGGAGGTTTCTCTTCTTCCCCTTCCTTCTTTAGAGATCCTTTCCCCTTCTTACGTTCAAAGAGATAGGGGCGGTCTCCTCCCGAGGCCACTTTGACCGTTAATAAAACAAACAGTCAAGTGAACCCTGGGGAGCCCGCTCCTTCGAACAGGGAAAAAGCCTGAACCGCAGAAAAAACCCTGTGTAGCTGCAGATGACGATGGCCGTGTAAATTAGAAGGTCCAGAGGCAGGTGAGGACTTTCAACAATGATCTTGGTTGTATCTCCAAAGGATAGCGGCACTGATGCGGGGCTTTTCTGGATGAAGGAGCCCGGGAAGGAGAGGTAAGGAAGAGTCGCTGAAGAGGACTTCCGCATTACACACAGAAGTGGACAAAGAAGGGTAAGCACGGGAATAGTACTACCGGAGAAACAGGTAAGATCAGAGAGAGCCAGAAGTCAGAACGAGAAAGAGCACAAGAGTGAATGAGTGAATGAGAGCGAGAGAGCGCGAGTGAGTCTGAGCGAGAGAGAGTGAGAGAACGGAGATGTAGTGAAAGTAACCCCGAGCGGGTGGGAGCCGACAAGTCGGAACCCGGCCGCCGGGGAAGGCAGGTCTGCGGCAGCGCGAAGCAGGCGAATAGCGCCTCCATCTTGCCCATAGCTTCCATGGCCGCATCGGTGTGACAGAAGGGGCAACCAGAATACACAAATCTCAAACAACAGAATTCAACAACAAGGAGAAGAAAATGAAGCAGCAAGGTGGAAATAGTTAAAAAACATGATCGATGATAAAATAAACACCCAATAACATAATACAGTAAAAAGTGTGGGTTCATGGAGCCTTGGAAGCTGGAATACAAGAGGCTCTAACTACCTTTTTACTAATGAAGTGCTTCAAAAAGAGAACTTTAAAGTGTTGTGCTTACAGGAAACATGGCTGTTGCAACAACCGACACTGGAAGGATATGTGGTTTTTCTAAATCCAGCAGTCAAAGGCCCAAAAGGTAGTCCTATGTCAGGCTTACTCGTAGCCATTAAAAATGACCTGAATTGGCAAGTGCTGGAGGAGACAAACCCAAATTCATTCATCCAGATGGTAGTGATACAGCCGGATAAAGAAGTCAGTAGAGTACTAATACTGATCAATATATACTGGAACCCAGCAAACACTCTACTCGAAAACCTACTGGATGAAATAGCAGAATTAATCGACGAACAGAGAGAAAAGTGGATAGACCCAATGTTCATATTGGTAGGAGATCTAAACTGTTCATGCCTGAGTAAGGACAATCAATCAGAGCATGATACAATAACAGCAACAACGAAGGAAAAAAGAGGAACAAAGTGGAATTGTATGTTGCAATCAAGGGACTGTGTCGTACTGAACGGAAAGGTGAAGGGGGACCAACCAGCAAAACCAACTTGGAGGGGAGTACAATCAGTTGAGATTCTGGATTATATTTGCATCTCAAGTAATCTGTCAGATAACATCCAGACTTTGGAAGTAATCCCAATAGTAGAAAATGACCATAACTTGTTAAAACTGACATGCAAAAACATCAGCAACAACAAGACCAGAACTTATAACCAGAAGCTGGTCATAGACCAAAGAGGCATTAAACTAAGGAACAGACCAGAGAAAACTAAAGAACTAAACCATAAATTAAAACAAATGATCTTGACGGTTGGAAACGAACAAGTTCAACAAAGGATTGACTATACCCCGCTCTTCAGAGCATTTGTTATAGAAAGGAAGCTTGGAAGTAAACATCAAACAACCCACCAACACCAGTATGACAGTCATATATGAGAAAAGAAAAAAGCATTAAGGAGAGATATTAGACAATTAAAAAGATCAAATTTGACAACTCTAGTAAAGAGATAAACAAGCTAAAACAAAGGTACAGAAACTGGCTCCACTTACACAAGAAGACCTTGCTAAACCAGGATGCAGAAAGAATGTTGGAAAAAATAAGAACTAAAAATACAGCAGAAATCTGGACAATCATCAATGATCTGGAGAAGCCGCAAGACATAAGCCAAATGAACCCAATAAGTGCTTCAACATGGGTTAAGCATCATACACAGTTGCAAGGGGAAACTTACATCGAACCCAAGCGGAAAATACTGGTAAACAAAAAAGATGCAATAATAGACATCAGTACTGAGGCAATCGAAAACATCCTAAAAAAACTGAAAGATTCGAGAGCCCCAGGGCCCGATGGGCTGACGAACGCAATACTAAAAAGTAATCCATGTGAATGGGCAACATTTCTACACCATCTATTCAAATACATATTATCAACAGAAAAAATGCCGGATTCCTGGCGAAAAGCAGTAGTGGTGCCTATTTTTAAAAAGGGTCTTAGAACATCAGCAGACAATTATAGACCGATCGCACTACTGGATGTGGTGGGGAAGGTCTTTGCGTCTACACTACTGAAAGCGTTAGACCTCTGGGTACAGCAAAGTGGACGACGTGATCCTTGGCAGTCAGGTTTTGTGAGAGGGAGAGGCACGGCACTCAACATCTTCCTGATTAATCTAATGAAAGCAAGAACACAAAGGAATAAAAATCAAATAATCTACACAGCCTTTGTAGATTTGTCGAAAGCCTTCAACACCATAAAAAGAGCCAAACTATGGGAGAACATGGAGAGCTGGGAATGTCCACAGTCATTGGTGGAGAACATCAAAGACTTGTATACAGATAAAAGCATTAGAGTTAGACTGGACACAGCGGGTACACTAACAGACGAAATTCAGATAAAAATGGGCTTAAAACAAGGATGCCCGCTGGCACCGGAATTGTATAACCTGTTTACATCAGACCTCGAGGATTCATTTGAGTTCACTCGCTGCTTTCCACCAAAAATAGCAGGAACGCCGAAAGGGAGACTGCTCTACGCAGATGACATCGTCCTGATGGACCAAACCCAAATCGGCTTGCAAAGACAGCTTACAACATTACAATCGTACGTGGACTCAAATGACCTGGTAATAAATTCAGGAAAATCAAGAATTCTGAACTTATGCCCAGGAGGTAATAAAAATAGAGGTAAAAAACTAGGATGGTCACTGAAAAACAAAAATATCTTGGAAGTGGAAGCCTGTATAGACAACACGAAAAACAACACGCCAAGAATAGCGGGGCTAAAAAGAAAAGCAACTAATTTAGCTGCCCAAGGGAAAATACTGCACAAAAGATACTGCAGATTCACCTTATTACCTCTAGTATCCTTTTATAGGATGAAAGTGGTGCCCATACTAACATATGGGGTTGAATCACCTACGCCTTTACCATCTCAAACATGGTCAACCCTGGAGGGCCTGTTTTTGCAGAAAGTTTTACAGCTGCCTAAATCAGTACCAATACAGCAAATAAGGAGAGAGCTTGCATTAACTTCACTTAAAACAATAGCGGTATGGAAAATGCTAAGCTTCTACTGAAAATGCCTTGAGGAAAACACCACGGGAGGAGTCAGTGTACTGAAAAAAGCCCTAAAAGATCAATCCGATATAATCTTAACAGAATGGCAAAAGATATGTCGAGCGATCCTAGTGAACCTCTGTGAGTCAGAGGACGACTTATGGATCAACCCAGACAAAACTAAAAAGAAACTATACACGGCAGACTGGATAGAAACCCAAGAAGGCAATTGCAAATACAAAGGCTATGAAGACTTCTGGGCCCAACCACGTAAACTGAACAGGATCCCGAGCTACCTGATCTTATTCCCTAACTGGTACTTCCGAGACCTTTTTCTGAGATTCAGATTGAACATTTTACCAACGGGAGAAATATTGCAAAGAAGAAAAAGGTTGGACATCCACGAAAGCTGCAGAATGTGTAAGATAAAAGGAGAGAAAGAATCCCTGAAACATCTAATACTACAGTGTACCGGTCTAAGGAAAGACCGAGAGCAGTGCTTGGGGGACATCCTTAGAAGCCATATGACAAGGAATGTTGATGAGTGGTGGAGGACTCTTGTAGAAGGTGAAAAAACGAAAATGACATTAGCACTCATAAAACTAGGGATTTCAATCCTCAAGAAACTAGAGGCAATCAAAAACACGATACAGGTCCAACGAGGCGATACCAAGCACTGTAAACTGGACACCGCACACTAAATTGGAGACACACCACCGAAGAATGGACATGATCAGGTTAAAGGTTTCAAATATGGAAACCATATAATCTGTATAAATAAATAAAAATAAAAAAGTTATACCCTAAGGCCTCAAATCGGTCGGTCGCCATTCCCCAGAAGTGCTGCTTCAAAACCTAGATGTCAGTTCCAATTTCTCATCACTACTGCTGCAAAAAGCCATGATTCAAAGTCACATGGTTTCAACAAGGTCTGGTCAATCTTGTCTGTCCAAACTGCTGTCAATCTGGTCTGGTCAATTCATGTGATGCAATCTGATCAGTTATCAAGGCGATCTGCAAGATCTCACTGTCTGCAAATCTCGGTCTGGTCAAGGTGTTTCTCCAGATTCCATGCAAAGAAAACAAAAGTGCAAGTATCAGTTTTCCATCAGTTTCAGATATATTCAAATCCAAAAACAAAACAGCATTCTCAATCTATATTTCAGTGCATATAGCTACTTCTAAACTCCCCATGTCTCTCAAAAGACATCAATGCTAATTATCTCAGTGTCTGCAATATCAGTTCTAGTGTATCAGTGTATCGGTGCATCAGTGCATCTGTCTAACCATGCCTCATGATGCATTACTCCATCGCTGTCTTTCTCAAAACAAAATAGGACAGCCCACTTCACATAGCCCAAAAATTGCACCTTCAAATGCTGCACAACTGCATTCCTCTCATTCAATTGCACTCCATGTTCTGCAAAAGCATTGCTTTCTGTGTCATTTTCACGTGTTCTATCCACAGACTCCCCTTTCAACATGATGTATTCAAAACGTTGAATCACTAAATGTTGACAAAACAAATCGATTTCATTCAAATGGATACTGCTTCCCGCATGTACAATACAATTCAGATTTAATAAACATTCCTTCCCTTTACTGCTTACTCCTTCTTCAAATAAATAGTCTGCTAATTGCGCGCGATGTTTCTGCATAACGTAAACAACCCTTCTTTCTATGCACTCATTCAAACTCAAAATATTCAAAACATGCTTAATCTCAGAACATTCAACTTTCGCATGATTCACTCCATTCACATTCTCCTTCAATGCTATCCCAGTTTATATGTCAATAGACAAAACAATATTTTCACTCGCTAACGTAGGCAAAGTACTGTTGTTATCAATCCTGCCAAAATGTCATTACAAAAGCCATTTAAGATTTTCACATAACTGCTTCCATGCACATAACTGCTTCCATGAAAAGGTGTCTCCAATGATACAGTTTCATAATGCAAATCTTCATAGGCAAACCCTCTATGAATTCTGCACATGTCTGTCAAAAATGTACTCTCCATTTCCTCAATTTCCTGGCAAACATCTCGTTCAATCTGTTCAATTTGTTCAGTGGAACAAACTGCTGTCTGGGACACACTATTTCTGTCATTATTCTGAGGTAACTCTTACTCCCCAATAACAATATTCAAATTTTCTCCATGCACTCCTTCGTGCTTCACCCCTGCCAGGTTTTCTCTAGGAACTCTGTTCCCACCCATCACTGATGTTGACAAAGACTTCAATGGGTAATTCAAAGCTGCTAGGACATCTTCCCAGTTTTCAATTATATGTCTGCGACAATATATTATTGCTTGCAAGTCACTAATATATGGTGTCATTTCTGTTCCTGCTTCTTCTCTCTTCACTTTCAATTCTCCAATTATTATGGTTGGTGCCGGCGAAACTTCCCAGGTATCAAGCATATTTCTAAAGCCAATTTCTTATTGCTCATTTTGCAATAGTAATTATTCACCCTCAGGATTTTTCACCAACCAAACCTCACAACACTTAAGTGAGTTTAAAAAAAAGAAGTTTCAAGACGTCTCTGAACATGCAGATACAATCGTCGGCTTGCCAAAAATGTGCACAAATTCCAACCAATAGGAATCCAAAACAAAGGTCAGATTTCCACAAAACGTGTCAGCCTCTGCAGAGTTCCAAACAAACAAAATACCACAAGCGTCTTCAAGAAAAAACAGTTTCTTTAGCTCGGCCAAATGGATGTACATTCATTCCCAAAAATGTCCAGTCATGAAATACTGCTCTGGATCAATTCCAATCAATTCTGGATTCAAAGTCAGTCAGACAATTGCAGTGTCCGCGGACATGGTAGCACATGGCAGCCCTTTTATCCTTTTTACTTTTATGTTTATAACACTCCCTCGTTGGCTGCATTGAAACAGCCACACATACATCCATCGATCACATCCAAAAACTCTACATGTAGCCCTGTCATCTCAGTTCAACACTTCAGATGTACTCATGAACTCTCAGAGTACATGTCATTTAAAGTATTTGTGTGAATTCTTTTACAAATGTATATATGCAGGGTCCCTGCCACTTACACTGTAAAAAGCTTCTCAATACGCATATTCTCTTTTTTAACCACTCTATCAAATGCCATGTATTGCAGCATTCAGCACCTGCTCACATCAAGTTGCAATTGCTTACAAAGCTGTGTGTTTAAAATGTTCCTTTTTAGAAGCATTTTCCTGAAAGTAAGAAATTCATATGTGCATTTATAGAAACACTGTGCGTAACTTATTTCCAAAAGAAAAGAAAAGCAGATTGAAAAGATGTGTGCAACATTTTTAAATTGCACTTGGTGTGTGGAAGTTTAATATGTTGACAGTATATGCATACTTGCCAACATGAACCATTCCAATATATAGGTGCTCATTAAGTCTTGTTTTTTTTTCTTTGATTTCTCTGACTTGTAATTCCACTTATCTCATTACACACCTCTGACTTCAAGTCCCTGAATGCAAAAAAAAAAAAAACATGACTGGACTGAAAGTTTCAAAAGTGTGACATTTATATTGAATGCAATGGAACATGCTGTGTGTTTAAAACATATTTCTTTTAGGTGCATTTTCATTAAAGTTAAGAAATGCATATATGCCTTTATAGCAGCACTGTGCAAAAGGCGGATGCAAAATATGTGTACAACATTTTTAAGTGTCACTTACTGTGTGGAAGTTTCATACCTTGGCAGTACATGCATAGCTGCTAACATGACCTGCTCCAATGTATAGGTGCTTATCCACTCCTATTATTTTCTTCTGCATTCTGGGACTTGTAGTTCAAGTTTCCTAATGGAAAAAGTACAACTGAAACTCCCAGAATGCAAAGAAAAAAACAACACTTGATAAGCACCTACATATTACAATGGATCATGTTGGCAAGTATGCATTTACTGCCAGCATATTAAACTTCTACACACCAAGTGCCACTTAAACATGTTCTACACATCTGTTCCTTCTGCTTTTCTTTTCTTTTTCAAACAATGTACACACAATGCTGCTATAAATGCAAATATGCATTGTTTACCTTTCATGAAAATGCTCCTAAAAACAAACATTAAACGCTCAGGCATTTTTCATTTCTCATTCCATATAAAAGTCTAACTCTCAAATCTAACTCATTACATCCCTTACAATGCCACCATTCTCTGCCTGCTCACACATATTTCTATACCAGAAAGTATCTATATACAACACGCCACCTTACATATACAGTACTCTTGATATGATAAGGCATTTATAATGTGCTTGTACACAAGTGTTTCTAGTGCTTATTCTTTCCCAACCTGTACTATAACCTGTACACAAGTGTCTCTAGTGCTTCTTCCTTTCCAACCTGTACTATAAGACACCAAGCACTGCTGCAACAACAATGCACTGTTGCATTACCACTAAGCCACAGTTTCAAGCACAAGAAAAATGGGGGAACTGAGGTATGGGGCGTAGTGATGTGGTATATATACGATACCGGAAGTCATGTCTGGAGCTGATGATCAAACTCATAGTGGAGCGTAGTGGACCTTGACTCGGCCGTCGATCTTTGATCCGTGTTGCTTGTGCTTGATCATCGGCTCCAGACGTGATGTAAGGCATTGTGAATATTATCCAGTGCCACAGTTAGATAGAATTGTGAATAGTAGCCAGTGCCACATTTAGATAGCATTGTGAATATTAGCTTGCATCGCATCTAGACAGGATTGAGAATATTAGCTTGCGTCACATCTGGACAGGGTTGTGAATACTAGCTTGCGTCACATCTAGGCAGGATTTTGAATACTAGCTTGTGTCACATCTAGACAGAATTGTTAATATTAGCCAGTGCCACATTTAGAGAGAACTGTGAATATTAGGTTGTGTCGCATCTAGATAGACTTGTGAATAGTAGCCAGTGCCATTTAGAAAGAACTGTGAATATTAGTTTGCATCACATCTAGATAGAACTGTGAATATTAGCCAGTGCCACATTTAGATGAGCTTGCATCACATCTCGACAGGGTTGGGAGTACCAGCTTGCATCACATCTAGACAGGATTGTGAATTCTATCTTGTGTCACATCTAGACAGGATTGTGAATATTAGCTTGCATCACATCTAGAAAGGATAGTGAATATTATTTGCGTCACATCTAGACAGGAAAGGGAATGTTAGCCAGTACCACATTTAGATTGAATTGAGAATATTAGCATGCGTGGCATCTAGACCAGACTGTGAATATTAGCCTGCGCCACATCTAGAAAGAATTTGAAAATTAGCATACATCATGTCTAGATAGCAATGCCACTATCCAATCCACTACAAATCTCACCCTTCTGCATACACCTCTCAAACTCTAACCAAACACAACACAACATACCTCTAAAGCAAACCAAACTGCATGCACTTCACTGCACCGCAACAATGAAACAAATCACACATAGCCTTGCACAACAGAACACGATGACTACCAACCAAAAAACACACCCACGCTCAGTGAACAGTGTTAACCGAACTGAAGCTGCCTACATCACATCACTGCTCTCTTGCCTTTTTCCCATTTCACCCTACTAACTCTCTCCACCCCTCTTTTCTTTTCATACCAGAGCGCCAGAGGACTACTTCGGTGGTGATAGTGCATGATATAAATGTCCATTAACATTAACATTTTACATTGTATATGTACCACGTCACTATGCCCCATACCTGAGTTACCCCCTTTTTCCCATGCTTGAACGCTGCAGAAGAAAAATGATGGGAGGCAAGGCTAATAAGCCTGTAAGAAACTGAACAATGGGAAACATCTCAAAGGGGCGAAGCTCAGTCAAATGAATACAGGGAAAGACATATTATTTTTGGTGGAAAACAAGCGGCTAGCCAGATAGAGGCGGCTAGTCAGATTGAAGCCTAGGACATGCCCCCAAGAATCGTATGTACAATACACCTTCAAATAACAATACTCGCCCTGAACCCCCTACGATCCAAATGATGTACGCGGACACCAATAGTGTCCAGACCATAGTCTGACTGCTGAGAGCATCCACCAAACCATTCTCTGACCCCACCAGATTAACTTCAGAGATCCGGTTCTATATCAACCAGAACCACAGCTGCATCGCCCCTCTGCAGAGGCTTCTGTTTCTGACCAAAGGCCACTCACCTGCAAATCTTCTCAGTGAGTGCCCCAACCCTTCAGAGATGCATCCGTAACCTCTCAGGCCTGAGGCTGAGGAGGCCAGAAGGGTTCCCCTGCCAAAAGATTACCACAGTAAGTCCACCAGTTGAGGTTGTGGACCACTTGGCTGAATACATTGAGAGGTTCTGTGAGTGTTCTGAGGTACTATGACCACTGAACACATAGGAACCATTGAAGGGATCTCATGTGCAGCCTGGACTTTGGCAACAGAAAAATACAGGGGGCCATGAGACCTAAGAGGTGGAGGAAGAAAGCTGCTGGTAAGGTGGCCTGATTCTGGAACAAGTGTACCATCTGTGCTATGTTTCATACTCTCTCCTCAGTTGGGTAGGCCTTCCCAACCCGGGTGTCTAGGACTGATATGGTGAACTGGAGCTTTTGGACTTCTTCAAGTTCAGGGAGAAGCCAAGTCTGTGCAGTAGAAGACAGGTGTCCTCCAGATGAGACAAGACCTGACCGCTGACTTCCCTTGGATCAGCCAGTCATCCAAGTACGAGAATAAATGGACCCCAAATCGACTAAGGTGAGCAGCGGCTACCGCCATGATCTTGGTGAAAACCCTTGGAGTGGAGGTAAACTCAAAGGGAAGCACTTTGAACTGATAGTGCTTGTCTCCTATGAGGAACTTTATTCATGTGCTTTCGATGTATCGGCACATGGAAATAAGCGTCCTGAAGATCTATACACACCAGCCAGTCCTGAAGTTTGACAGCGTGGAGAATTTCTTTCAACAACATCATCCGGAATTTGTCTTTTTTCAGAAACATGCTTAAGGTCCTGAGGTCCAGAAATAGATATTGATCTCCTCCTTTCTTGGGCACCAGGAAATAACAGGACTACCAACCCAACCCTCTCTGGACTGGAGGTACCTCTTCAACGGCACCCTTTGCGGTAGGGCTTGCATTTGTTTCTGGAGCTCCTGTACCGGTTGGATTGGATGTGGTGGGGTCTTTCCCGTGGTTTCCTTAAGAAGGGCAGATGATAACTTCACCGACAGATTTACGCAACTGGAATTGCTATCAATTTTCTCTTCCAATTGCTACCAATTGTTCACAACATTTACTTAAATGGCTCAGACCAGTTGTGTTTGCAAATGCGCGTCCTTCATAGAAATGGCACAAATAATCCTGACAGCACTTACAGTATCTCAGGTATAAGGCAATCATTGGACTACTGTACTGGAATGGTGAAAGTTACCATAAACACACAGGCAGATCCTCACGAATTCCTGATGTACTTAATACAAGTACTGACACCAAAGAACATCCCAATACATGAAATCTTCCAGATTCCATACTCTTGTAAACATAAATGCCCTGTTTGCAACCAGGTTTCACAGGAGCAGATGCCTAATTAACGATTTGTGTATCTATCAATACCAAATTCTGAATCCATTCTATTTCACCAGCTTCTGCAGAATGCAAATCAAAGCATACCACCATGCCCTTTTTGTAATTCAGGCAATTGTTCCAACTCGCATGGGCAATATGTGATACTAATGCTTCCAAGGTACAATGCAGATGATACCACAAACAACTGTACATTTACAGGCTTCACAAACAGCCAAGTATCTCTTGTCAAAGAAACCTTTACAACAGTGGGCATAATCTACTACACTGGTGCTACAATGGCTTGAGGCCACTATACTGCATTTGTCAAAAAATACGTGGTTGGTTTGAATGTAACAACACCTCTGTTACTCCAAAACAAAGGTCACAGCAAATCTAATGAATGCCTACTTAATATTCATTCAACCCACATTTACTCACTAAACTGTAGTGCAATAAACAGTTAGAATACGCCAACGGCTATCTGACGACATCCATAATACTACAATAGTACTTTTAAAAGCCAAGATAGTTAGAATACGCCAACAGGTATCAAACTACTTCAAAAATACCCTTTATTGCAATACACTTCAAATACACCATCACAGTTCTTATTACTGCAAAATTCCTTTTTAAGTCTAATATAGTTAGAATACTCCAGCAGGTATCTAACTACTTTAAAAATTCCCTTAATGAAAACATACTTCAAACAAACATACTATCACACTACACTCACATAATTATAATAGTTTTTTCGTAATCCTAATGGATTTTTTTCCCAAAGACCCAATGATTATTTTATGTCAATACAACAACAGTGTAGCAGACATTAATGTTGTACCATACATAGTACATGACATGTACTGTTTATGAGGGTCAAAGAAAGTAAATGTATATGTAAAATGGAATGCAATTAAAGCTTTTAAACTATCCTGATTAACATATTATAATGCTTTTTTTTTTTACAGAAAAGGAACCAGAGATTCCAGCTTTATTACTGTTTGTAACTAAGTAACCATACCATAAGCACTACCCTCAATTGTACTACAATCATAAATACCATATACACTTCAATTATATCACCATATTACATTATTGCACCATATTACAAATAATGTATACTCCCCTATATTACCTATAATTACTATACACATACTACTATAGAATTAAACCATATAACAAATATGTATAATATACCCTAAAATAACAAGACTTGCTCTGAACCCCCTGCAAACCAAATTATCTCTGTGGACACCAAAAGTGACTGCAGACTTGGTGGCCCCTGCATACCTTTTTTACACTTATAACAACAGCTCCATGTTAATTTTATTGCACTTCCCCACCCTTTACGAGCCCTCTTTCGGCCACTAAATACCTCCAAATGTGTTTTCCAGACTTTTTCCTCAACACGGTATCCACAGTCAGTGGTGGTGTCCGCACACTGGGCAGCACCAGCAAGCATTTTTTCTCCTATAAAACAGCTCCATAACCAACTGTATTCCACTCCCCCACCCTTTCAGGTACCAAATAAACCCAAACATGTTTTACAGACTTTTTTTACCTCTGTGCTATCCGCTGACACCCGTGGATCTTCGCAGATTCAACATGGCGACCGTTTCAAAAATGTGCTGCACCTCACGTTTTTGAAGGTGTCTGTGAACATCACACAGCTCTCTGATTGGACCAGACGTGTCTGCAGACTCCTCACGGGAAGGGAGTCTGCAGACCGGATCCAAATATCCCACATTTATTTTTACTTACTTTTTACCCCTTTTTAAAAGAATCTTTTGGAAGGCTTTAAAATAAATGTACAAAAAACACGCTTTCATGACCAACCCTCCTCTCCTAGCACACATTTGGTGAATATCCGTCCAGCGGTTTGGGCTGTATGCACAAGTAAATACATTTTCCATTGTTTCCATTGTGTTTATGAGGATATCCTCAACTTTTGGGACACCCCCTTTATTTATTCATTCATTCATTTATTTATACATTTATTTATTTATTTAATTCATTTATTCATTTCTATAGCTCTCACAGTTCGCAGGCATCGGGGCGCTTACCCAAACACAAGGGAAAACAAACATAAAATCAAGACAAAGAAGGATAATACTAATATACCCAAATGAGAATTTGTGCATCCTAAAGCAACCTGATCAGTTAACTAAAAAGGTGTGTCTTCAGTGCTTTCCTGAAGAGACTCAGACTGGAAGTCTCTGATGGCTGTTGGCAGGGAATTCCAAAAGGATGGGGCCAGTGCCTGGAATGATCTACCTAAGCCTCTTGTTCTCTTAAGTATTATACCCTGTAATAATGATCAATTGGCATTTATAAGTTCTCTGTCAGGCTTATAGGGCATGATCATTTTTTTAAGCTAATAAGGAGATTTTCCATAAAGGGAGCAGTTAATTCTATGACAAGACGGAGGCGAGCATTATGCTTAACTCTTTAATTTGCCACCAACACAGCAATTCAACATTTTAATAAACTTTTTCAAAACAATTGTTTCTTTCTGCTTTCAGTAAAAGGAATCTTTAGTTTAAAAGTTTGTTTCTCTTTCCAGATGCTCTATATCGATCTCCTACAAATCCCAAGAGCCTCCTTGTAAACAGTAGTCCTTCCTCCACCAATCCGGTGCCTGACTCCCCTATAAGGACTCCCAGCACAAGGTTCCTTCCTCTTTCTTTTTGCTGCCAACATACGAGATAAGTGCTTATTTTCTCTATAAATGTGACTCTAAAGAGTTAATGTTGTTTTTGAATTTGGATAAAACGACTATATTGAACGTTAGTGCGCAGCGTATATATATATATAAAAAGAAATATATATCTAGTTTTGAATATTATGATTTATATTATATTTTCTTCCATAATTAGTGCTCTTGCGAGTGTATCTATATAGCGACGCCCTTGCGCCCGCTCCAAATCATATTAAAGCGGCTCGGAAGAGCCGCGCTACGAATAGAACTAACCCGAATGTCAGGAGGCTGTGGAGGCGGAGCCGGAGCCGTGGGCGCTCTCGTCTGTGAGAGGCATCCGGCCCGCTCCACAGCACGTCGCACGGAAGGCGTGCGCTAGGACCCTGGGGAAGCAGGAGGTCTCGAGCCTTCCCGTCTTCCCCAGAGCCCCTCCAGCATTCGTATTAGGATCGCGAGCGAGAGGAGAAAGCTGCGTGGAGTGCCCTCTGACTAAAATAAATAAATAAATAAATAAATAAATAAATAACTTTCTGTCACGGAGCACGTGCGATTACAGCTGCAAGTAGCAGTCAAAAAAAAAAAGAAGGAAATTCCTACTTGACTCCAGAAGGCTGGCAGTCTTACAGCTGCCTCATTTTGTGAGCCTGATCTTTTCAGTCGACAAAAGAGAACGTTAGCTCTGCTAACTAAAGGACATTATGGCTCATTATGAAGGGGAACATTCTACAAATCCTGAGTATACCGAGGAAGAGTGGGAGGAGGAACCTTCTCTTCAAGAAACTGACCCCTCTCTTAGTTTTAAAAAAAGTATTGGGTGAATCCCTTTCACTGGCAGTTTCGGAAGGAGTACAACATATCGCTCAGAGACTTGACATGCTTGAAGCATGGATATTACAAAAAGAGCAGGAATCCCCTAGGAAAAAGAGGGCGCTTAGCCCAGGCGAGGGCCCGTCGACTGGACACCCTCATAGTGGGGTTGAGCAGGGGTGTAAGGCTCGGAAGAACAAAGTCTCTTTGACCCCCCCGAGCAAAGAAAGGAGGGTTGACCAGGACCCCCACAAGACAGACGACCCTGCCACAAGATTGAAAAAGGCCTTCCTGGAAAAGTCAGCAGAATGTCTGCCCAGACCTCCTGCCCCAGGGGTGAATAATTTAGGGGGCATATACGAGGGCTACTCGCCCGATGATGAAGGAGGGGAAGAGGATGACCGTCCAGGGCACCCCGCAACAGGAGAGGAGACTTTAGATCAATATGTTTGATCCGGAAGCCATTAGGCATCCAAAATCATCTGAGTGGATACCTTCCCCGAAAGTGGCGCTCTACATGGCGCAACATATATGCAAACCACTTGATAGAGAAGTAAGATCTCGCATGAGAGCGGAATGTCCCCACCCAGACATCCCTGACAAGTTATCGGAGACCCCCGATCTAGACCCGAAGATGGTCACATTCGTAACAAAAGTTTCTAAAGACATTAGAAAGGGCATAGATAGAGCGTGTAGAGGGTGCCAAGACAAGGTACTGGAGTTAGCGGGTCCATTTGCGAAAATTATGGATCTGGCTGAAAAAAACCAAGAACACTGGGACCCCCATAGATCCTCTGGTCCTAGCAAACTGGGCGCAAAGAGCCATGTGCTTCTTGGGTAATGCCAACTGCGCCCTCTCTTCTGAGAGGAGAAGAGGAGTGCTCCTAAAAATTGACTCAAAACTAAGCGACTTAGCGTCGTATGAAGCAGGGCAAGGAGCAAAAGGTCTGCTTTTCGGTGAAGCCTTTGCGAAGGTGATGTCGCAATTCATGGGAACCTATTCAGCCCTCGAAAAAGCACAGAGCTCCATTAAAAGAATCTTTCCCGGAAGAGTTTTTGCCGGGAACGGACGACAAAAGGGCCGATCGTCCGGACGATATTCCTATCATCGCAGGCCCCAAGGTCACAGAGCTCAATATTGGGAGGGAAGACAACAAGATGCCTTCTTCCCCTCCAGGATGAGGTTTCTGAGAGGTCGCAGGCAAAGAGGATCCTACAGACATGCAGGCGCCACTGGCGGTGAGTACCTCGAGTGTGCAAGTGTGGGGCAGGACCCTAAAATTTCTGGACGCTTGGCGCGCATTATCCAGCGATGCTTGGGTTTTAAATGCCGTAGCAGGCTTGCGCATAGACTTTTTAGGTGACCCCTTTCAATGTCAAGAGCCGCAAGCAATACACCTATCAGTGCAGGAAGCAGTGCTTCTTCAGAGCGAGCTAGTGAAGCTTCTCCAGAAAGATGCGATAGAACGCGAGACGCAGTTTTCCCCTGGGTTTATAAGCAATATGTTCCTCGTCCACAGAAAAGAAAAAGTCCGTCCAGTTATCAATCTAAGAAACCTAAACGAATGGCTAAAGTACAATCACTTCAAGATGGAGGGAATCCATTTTCTCAGAGACTTGTTGCGCGAAAGAGTTTGGCTAGCACGTCTAGACTTGAAAGACGCCTATCTTACAGTACCTATAGCAGAAGCCCATCGCAGGTACCTACGCTTCCGCTGGAACAGGGAAGTGTGGCATTTCAAATGCCTTCCTTTCGGTCTCGCCTCAGCCCCATGGGCCTTCACCAAACTGATGAGGCCAGTAGCTGCGGCCATAAGAGAAAGAGGTATTCGGATCATAATTTATCTAGACGAGATTCTGATCCTAAACCAGAACAAATGCTCTCTAGTCAACGATGTGCGTTGGGTTTTCACCTTACTATCTTCGCTGGGATTCCTGGTGAACCTCGACAAGTCTCAATTACAGCCAGTTCAAAGAGTAGAATTCCTGGGGGTCATCATAGACACAGTGAAAGCAACACTAGAACTCCCGAACCGGAAAGTGAGAGCTATAAAGAAGGAGATCAAGACAGTCCTAACGAAAAAGACCATCTCACTTCAATACCTAGCCAGAATAGTAGGGCTTCTGGCAGCTTCCATTCAGGCCATCTTTCCGGGCCCCCTACATTACAGAGCCCTTCAGAGGCTCAAGACCAGACACTTGCAAGGAGGTCTGGGCTACCATCAATTGATAACCTTAGACAGCGAAGCAATCTCAGAGCTTCACTGGTGGCTGCAAAACATGAAAGCCTGGAACGGCCGCGCCATCTTCAGTGATGGCCGAGCTCATAATAGAATCCGATGCGAGCAAAGATGGAGACCGGAGGAAAATGGTCGGAGGACGAATTACATCTGCACATAAACTGCCTCGAGCTACTAGCAGGCTCGTTCGCGGTTCAGACTTTCACCAAGGGCAGAGTCAAGTGCTCCGTACTGTTGAAGATGGACAACGTCTCCGCAGTACGATACATAAACAAACTGGGTGGTACCAGATCGAGAATGCTTGCAGAACTAACGAAAGACTTCTGGCACTATTGCCTTCAGCATCAGATAGCAGTAGCGGCAGAATATCTTCCGGGAGCTCAGAACGACGTAGCAGACTGGAACTCTCGATACCTGACAGATTCCAGCGACTGGAAACTGCTTCCCCAAGTCTTCCATGAATTAAACCAAGTGTGGGGTCCCCTTCACACAGATCTGTTTGCATCCAGACTGAATGCACAAACAACCAATTACTTCAGTTGGAGGATGGACCTGGGTGCAGTGGGAACAGATGCGTTTCTACAGTCGTGGACAGGAGCAGTTTATTACGCGTTTCCGCCTTTCATAATGATCACAAGATTTCTAGCGAAAGTTCGCAGAGACCAAGCAGAGTTGGTACTAGTGGTCCCCCCTCTGGAAATCTCAACCCTGGTTTCCAGTAGTGATGGAACTTTCCTCGGATTTTCCGAGGAAGATCCCGCATCGCCCAGACCTCCTCCTCAGCCCATCTGGCCAGTAACACCCTTTAGTGGAGGCAGGCTCCCTGCATCTCATAGCATGCAGAATTTCAAGAAGAGATGGGAACTGCCAGGAATTTCACAGATCGCTGCAGACTGTATCAGAGATTCCTGGGCGCCTTCCAACTTTAGGAGGTATAGTTCGGCATGGGATGCCTGGGCGCGATGGTGCGCAAACCTGCAGTTGGATCCCGTTTCAGCACCTGTAGTACAGTTCCTTAACTTCCTAGCGAACACATTTCTCGAAGGCTGTGCTCACAGGACGCCACATGACAGGGTGGAAGGAGCTCCAGTAGGAGAACACCCAGCAGTCCACAGGCTACTGAGAGGGATTAGATTAAAGAGGCCGGCGGAGCCCAAATACTCTACCTTATGGGACGTCCGCGACGTCCTACAGTTGTTTATGAGATGGCCAGAAAATAGTCAGCTATCCAGATCTCAGCTTTCAGGGAAACTGGCGATGTTACTCTGTCTGACAGCATGCCGGAGAGTGTCAGATGTAAAAGCATTAGAGATAGACAGAAAGATCTTGTATCCTGAAGGAATTGCGTTTATTATTGTGCAAAGAACGAAATCCGATTCCAGAGTGATTTCCTATCCCTGTTTTCCCGAAAACAAAAAGCTATGCGTAGCGCAGTGCATTAAAGACTACGAGGTTGCTACAGCGCTGGTTAGGCCGCAAGGCGTCACTCAATTGCTAATTGCGCGTAGGAAGCCCCATCAGAGCTTTTTCTGTAGGAGTGTCTTTACAAGACATCATGAAATCAGCTGATTGGTCCTCAGAATCTACTTTTAAGACTTTCTATTTTAAGCCAGTGTCAGAAATGGCTAGTAGGGTGGTACAGAGCTTTGAACAAGCATAATGCTCGCCTCCGTCTTGTCATAGAATGAAGATTGCCCATGCTAACTGCACTGGTCAGTCTAGATTCTATTAAAGACAAGGAGGCGAGCATTATATCCCACCCAAATGAATGTGAAAAAGGATGTATTAAGATTGACATTGTAATGTATATGAAACTGTTCAGATTGAGTCAGAACATCGCATTCCCTTCCCTTACATTATTTTGTGTCTCTCGTAGGAGATGAACAGAAACCCGCATGAAAGCATCGCTAGCTAAGGCAAAAGTGATCCCAGTTGTCACGTTGGACCTTATGGATAGCAAGCCATGACCACAGTTGCCTCGAGGAGGAATTTAAAGTTGGAAGGTTATTCAGACTTGAGACTTTTATGCAGACAAAGAAAGAGGAAGGAACCTTGTGCTGGGAATCCTTATAGGGGAGTCAGGCACTGGATTGGTGGAGGAAGGACTACTGTTTACAAGGAGGCTCTTGGGATTTGTAGGAGATCGATATAGAGCCTCTGGAAAGAGAAAAAACTTTTAAACTAAAGATTTATTTTACTGAAAGCAGAAAGAAACATTTGTTTTGAAAAAGTTTATTAAAATGTTGAATTGCTGTGTTGGTGGCAAATTAAAGAGTTAAGCATAATGCTTGCCTCCTTGTCTTTAATAGAATCAAGACTGACCAGTGCAGTTAGCATGGGCAATCTTCATTGTTAAACACATTTTGAACTCAATGTGTTGCTTCACAGGTAACCAACGCAGCTCCCTCCTTGCGTGGGTGATATGAGCTCTCCTGGGATGGACATGACGATGCAGACAGCTTCATTTTGGATAGTCTGACATGTCCTGAGATTAGACATGGATTCTCCGCACAGCAATATATTGCAGTACTCTAAACTCAACAAAATTGTCGCTCGGGCGATAGTCTCAGAATTCTTTTTATTCTATGGCCATCAAGAGCGTGAGATGATAATTGCAAGTTTTGCAGAGATTTTGTACCTGTGTATCTGAACTCAGGGATTCCTCTAGTACGACCCCTAAGGTATTTACTTTTGGTTGGACCTGAATCCT
Source organism: Ambystoma mexicanum (assembly GCF_040938575.1). Lineage (NCBI taxonomy): Eukaryota > Metazoa > Chordata > Amphibia > Caudata > Ambystomatidae > Ambystoma > Ambystoma mexicanum. The sequence goes on from NC_090928.1 coordinate 802,214,430, forward strand.
CTTGCCTTGAAATGTGAAATTGGCATATTCAGGGTCCAGTTTAGCGCAGGCTTAGGTTGAGTCAAATATCAAAAGCTCAGTTTTATTACCATTTAAGCGGAGCCAATTTGATGACATCCAACTTTCAATGGCATTGTATATGTTCTTTAAGAGTCTTGTTGATAATCTCTGCTAAGATAGATGACCAGCTGCATGCCATCGGCATAGTTGATAAAGAAGACCCCTAGTTTTTCCAGTAGGGTGCAAAGTGAGCGCATATACAAATTAAAAAGACGTGGTGATATAGAGGCTCCTTTAGGGACACCACATTTGATAGACCCTCTATAACTTTATCCCACCTGGATGAAACTGCACCAAGCTTTGCAGAATCATTCCGAGCGGGGCATACACTTTCTTTGCAAAGTTTGGTGAGGATTCGTCCAGGGGGGGCAAAGCTACAAGCCACACAAATGTGCTCTTTCTAAGAGTTGGGCAACGTCATCATAACTACAGGTCCACTACCGCAGGCCCTGTAATATAAACCACAAATAAGTGTGCCATTAACAGTCAACTGGTGGGCACTGCTAGGCTTGAACAAGACAAGGAAAAACTCTCTGAGGTCTAATGTGGTATTTAAACCATCTGCAACTTTATTTGAGTTTAAAAACAAAATCAAAAGGGATCCCATTCAACCGACGTTTCGCTGTATGCTACAGCTAATCATGCTAATGACAAGCGACAAGGGACAATCCATTTTTAATCCCTTCTAATTGGCACTCATTTCCCATAAACTCATGGTAAAAAATGAAGTTATTACATAGTTACCATGAAATACAGTCTTTAAAGCAATAAACCAGTCAAAGTGACAGTGCCTGTTAGTAAAAAGTGAAAAGAAGAAATAATATCATTGTTATCAAAGTGACAGTGCTTGAGCAATTTTGTGTGAGAATGGCATACGAACACACCTCTATTGCCTACTAGCGTGCCTGTGGCAAGTATTATAGTTCGCGATTATAAAGTGTATATTGAACAAATAAATAATGAAAGTGTTGCCGAAGTTACAGTGCTTTAATTATGTTGTGTGAAAAAACTATAAATTACGCACTTTCATGAATTCATTACAATTTGCTAAAAAAAAGGTAATAAATATTGCACATAGGAAGGCAAACATAGATGACAAAATAGATCCTAAAATGAATAATTAGTAATAGTGACAGAAACAAATATATCCATTTGGATGTTACTCAACGGTTGCCAATTCCTTACAAAGCCAAAACAAATATCTGCCTGATATAAGAATGCAATTTAGTACCTCATCTGGTTAGAAAAGATACTCCAGCCCAAAGGCCCTAATTCGTGGAATGATTTGCGCGGCGATAGGGGACTTGGGCGTGAAATCGTGCGCAATCGCCAATTTGTGGATTCATGAAACGCAATGCACTGGGCTCATCAGGGACTTGCGAGGAATCTGCGCCAATCCAAAGCGCCACTGCAACACCGCGAACGCCTTGCGTGAGACTCGCAGCAAAGGGGTGTGGGTTCTGCACTGTCACCTGTAAAGGGGGTGGAACACTTTGAATGGGGAACAACAAGTGAAAATATGGGCGTTACGAGGGATGTACCAAAGTAAAATCCTCGCAACGCCAATATGCACGCTAAAAACCTGTATTCATGAAAATGAACAGGGCACCCCGGCGTGTGGTAAAATATGTGCACATCTTGAAACTTGTAAGCCATGCGATAGCTGGCGGATACGCCAATGCACACAAAAACAAATGCATAAAAAGCCTGCACGATCAACACGCGTATACAGCTACGATGAATATACCATTTGTCACAGCAGTGATCGTGGGAGCCCGCAGGAGGAGGAGGATGGCCGTGGCCTGGATTTTTCTACCTAGGACCAGCCTTTTTGGGATGCCTGATGACCAGATCTATGGCAGGTATAGGTTTCCATATCATATTAGACCTGGTGACGGAGTGGGAGGATGACCTTACATCACCCACCCTGTGCTCCCAAGCACTGAGCCCCTTGGAAAAGGTGCTCAATGCACTGCATTTTTTGGCCACTCTGTCATTTCAGCAGACAACTGCTATAGTTGGTGGCATTTCACAGCCCATACAGTCACGCTGCCTACACCAGGTGTTGGCAATAATGACTGCACACCCCTCAGTCCGCAGGCACATCTACATGCCCAGAACACCTGCAGAAAGGCAGGCCGTGGTCCACGATTTTTGTGGGGTGGCACACTTCTCTAGAGTGCTTAGTGCCATTGATTGCACCCATGTGGTTCTACATTCACCTAGAGCGACAGAGCACTTATATCGCAATTGCAAGCACTGGCATTCCATCAACGTATCATTACATCTGTATATGCCCTGGAAGCTGGGAGGCATGGCAACACATGGCTCATTGGTGAGTATAAATGCCCATGCATGCATGTACCCACACACAAAGATACACACCAATGACAAACTTCTTGCCTGTACAGGGGACAGTGCCTACCCTCTGAGCACCTACATGATTGCACCAATACTGAACCCTGCCACACTACCCCAGGTAACATACAACATTGCCCATATTGCAACTCAGGGCATAGTGGAGTGCACATTCAGAGTGCTAAAGTCACATTTCTGCTCCCTTGACAACTCTGGTGGTGAGTTGCTATATGCACCACCACTAGTGTGCAGGATCATTGTAGCAGCATGTGTCCTGCTAAATGTTGCAACACAGTGTGGCGTACCGGTGGACATGGTGGTGCCCCCACATCCGCAACCACATGCACGCCGCTTGCACATGGTAGGTGAAAGGGCATGTGGCGAGACTGCCCGTACCCAGCTTGTGGCTACATTTTTCACCTAAAATCCAACCCCTGTGGAGTGCACACAGCCCTGGCACATTCCAGGTGCCATTCAATGATGACAAAGGGCCAATCCTCTGGGCCCACCAAACCACCCTGAGAATGTGGCCTTGGAAGTGCAACATTGGGCCTCATAACAAATCAGGCGGTCCGGAAAAAACGGTGGCGGTAAACCCGCCGCCACCGTTGTTTCCGGACCGCCTGATCCCGACTCCTGTAGGCGGGAGGTGATGTTCAGTTAACCTGTCGGGTTTAACACCGCCCGCCTGCAGGCGGACGAGGAAACACCGGCAGCATTACGAGATGCTGCCAGTGTTTCCATGATCCCCATTCCCATTGAGTCCCATATGACTCAATGGGAATGGGGATTAACACCATTCCGCCTTCGTGATTCCCGGGAAACCGGGGTTGTAATGCCCGGTAATTCCGGAAATCACGGAAGCGGAATGGTAATACGAGTCCGGCAGTAACCAGGCGGTTTTACTGCCTCTGTTACCGCCGGACTCGTAATGAGGCCCATTGTCTGCATCCCTTTGAACTAAAACTAATTTCATTTTGTGTTTCCATAAGAAACGCATAGAAGAGGCACTAGCCACTACCACCATTCCAAACTCGACATCCAATAACCTATGTGTCACATAAACCCCCTGAAAGTCCTTGAGCCTGGGTGTTGGGGACATGGGTTTAGCTTGAACGTCCCTTCACCTTGGAGGCAGAGACAGTATCTGCCCCTGCATCTCTGTGTTCCTTGGCTGTGACCACTACACCCATGGCTGCAGATCGCTGAGCCTGGGTGTTGGGGATATGGGTAATGCTTGAATCGCCCTTCACCTTGGAGGCAGAGACAGCATCTGCCCCTGTGTCTCTGTGGACCTGGGCTGTGAGCACTACACCCATGTATGCAATTGTTAAATATACTAATTTGGTCCAGCAAGGCTCACTATTACCCCTGGTGAAAAAATAAGTGGGACGTGTAACGCACAGGCACCCCAAATATCAAAATAGCGAGTATGCCATGCCTCAGTAGCTCACGTGAAAAGCAAAAGCATTACGCAGTATGCTGTGGCACCCAGCAACAGATAAATGCGTACACGAAGCCCATGAAAGCCACTGTGATGTTAACAATCAGGGTACGCGATACACAGGGGCACCCAGAGTATGAATAATGCATCCGCAACTCACCATTAGCCTCAAAACAAGAAAAATACATGCGCGTGTGCACAGAGGCAAAACCCCACCAAAATAAGCACTTTGCACTGTTACAGTAGTGAACAAAATGTGCGGCACCACAATAAATTCCAAAGTCCACACGTCTGTCTGATCCAACTCACACAAGCAGTGTGATGTTCTCCTACGCACTCCTTTATCCCGAATATGAACGGCAACAGCCAGCGCATGTTATGTAACTTACGCGATTAGACCCTTTCCTCTGTTTTCATGTGTACGTACTAATTTTGCATGCGGGAAGTAACCGTCACTCTGTTTCCAGCTGCACACGTGAGCAACACGGAAGACCCACGCGCTCCTGCCCACAAGCCACTTTACCTGCCTCATATGAGCCATCTGCTGCTGCCTACCCACTGTGTGTGCCTGCAGCTTACCTGCCCTGCAATTTGAGTGCCTGCTGTACAGCCATTGCCAGTGCTCCTGTCCTAGGCCCTGTGACCAGCTCAGCTGATTCAGAAGACTCCCAATGTGCCAGAACATCACCACCACTCCAGAGCCCAGCCCCAGGACCACCTTGCCCACCCACACCTGCCCCAGGGTTTCCATGTCTGAACAAACATCTCAAGAGGCAAGTGGTGTCCCCATGGCAGCGAGGCAGAGGGCTGTCAACTTCACAGCAAGGGAAGTGACATTGTGGTGGTGGATGTCCTGGGCCATAATGATGCCCTCTTCATCGCTGCAATGCAATTTGGCATTGATGGACAGAAGCTTATCAGGGACCTGAACGTGGGTCACATCTACACAGAGGGGGTGGCACCCCGTGACTGCCACCATGTGCACAAGCGCTGGGGAGAACTCCAGGACCGACAACAAGGCCCAGCGCTTACTCCAGGCTAGTGCCAACCAAGTGGGGTGCCGGGGCTGGTTGAACACTAGCGACATGCGTGTCCTGGAGATGTTTTACCCGGCGCTGCACACCCAGGTCAGCGATTTGCAGCACTGACTGGAGTCGTCAGGTGAGTGTCCATGTGTTGCTAGCCTCCACTGTGCATGTGCGTGTTGCTGTATGGTGAGATTACAGCAAGTATGCCTCTTGTAGAGATGTCTGTGTGCAAGTCTCAGTGCTCCACATTTTTTCTTTGAACCATGCGTAATTTCAACAGACTCGCTTTTGAAATGTGTGCTGTACTTCAGCATAACACACATGCATGTGGTTTGTTACATGTGTCTGAGACGTGCCCGTGGGAGAGTTGTGGCACATGGGTGGTGTTGTCAATATCATGAACATGCATGGTGTACATGTGTATGTGTCTGAGATATGACTGTGTGACTGGCCATCAATCCTGGATGGATGTAACTGGTGCATTTCAATGTGTGCCCTAGTCTTGTTGCCTGATTGACGTTGAGGGGACTCTGATGTGATAGCTCAGTGCACTTCTTCAGGACTGTCAGGTGATGTGTGTGCATGACATGTGTATGACCTATGACGGCCTATGACACGTGTGCATGAACAATTTGTAGGTGGTGACAGTGGCATTTCCAAGTATGTGATTGTCTATTGTGAAGGACAGACATGTCTGTGTATGTATGTACATTGCATGCATCTGTGCGTTGTGGAGGGTGATGATGGTTTTGACCTTTGGCAGTGTACTTCATGTGCATATGTTTTGTGCAAAACACACATAGGTACAGTACCCTGATGTTTGTGTTCTATGGGCCTCATTAAAACCCTGGCAGAATGGGTTAGCGGGTGCCGTAAATGGATGTGGACCCGTTAAACCCATTCTGCCTGATTTTAAGGTCCCCTCGCGGGACCCGGTGACGACGCCTGGTTTTACCTGGTTTCGTAATTGGCCCATTGTTAGCTCCCTGCACCCATTCCCATTGAGCCCTATGGGGGCTCGAATGGGAATGGGGAAGGTCCGGGCCCGGGTTCCTTGATGGAGGAATTACCGGGCCCTCCAAACTCGGAATGGCCTGGTAATTCCCCATTCAGGGAAACCGGACCAGGTTTTGGAGGCAGCCATGCCGCCAATAGCAGCATGGCTACCACCAAAGCCGTAATGAGGCCCAATGTCGCCTTATCCATAGTGCTATTTGAAGAGCAAGGCAGCAGGGATGCCTCCACCGGACAGAGACGCAAGGCCCAGTCACGTCCCCTGGAAACAACATCATCAGGGAACGAGTAGACTGGTGCCGCATCTCAACCATCGGCTACAGCTGCTGAGGGGAGTTCCAACAGGGCGAAGCTGGACATGGTCTCGTCGGCAGTGGAGGGGGACAGGTGAGCTGACACAGGGGCAATCCACTGTGGAAGACACTGGGGAGGCATCCAGGTTGGCAGCGAGGAGGAGGAGGACATATTAGCCCAGTCGATGGGGCTCGGCGGGGCTGGTGGGGTGTGTGTGACTGGTGCAGTCCTGACTCAGGACCCAGTATGCATGTGCCGGCATGTCCCAGGCCAAACCCAGCCTTAGATGTCGGATGTTCCCACCCAAACCAACACCAAAATGCCTGCAGATCTGGCCATTTGAGACAGAGTGGAACCCTTGCTAGCCGGTATTGCGAGGCATACAGCGGTCATTCACGATGATCTGCAGGATTACACTTGTGGACTTGCGCATCATCACAATGAGATCTGGCATCTCCCGAACTGGCTAGCAGCTTTCCTGGTCTCGAATTGGGTGTGTGGGCTGGCCACCTATGCAACCTCCTCCACGTCTTGCTCCTCTGTACTCCAGTCGTCCTCCTGGGCACCTTCTGGCCCAAGTGCCACCAAGGCCCCCTGTGTACCTGTCCCACCCACGTCGGCCAGTCTGGTGGAGCTATCATCCCTGCCTGAGTTGGGAGTCACCAATGGATCATCTGAGGTGGTCACCATGCCGATCCAGGCTATGACAGAAGCTATGGCAATGGAGTTAGAGCAGGCACCAAGGAGCAGGGCACGTGCCATACACCCCCGGGTAATTACATCAGCCCGGAAGGTGTCCAATGCAAGGCAGGCCCCGGGAAATATGGCAGCAGCAGGCTTTGAGTAGGAGGCTTCTGAACTCAGGGCATACCATCCAAAGGGAGCAGGTATCCGGCATCAGACAGGATTTAAATGTGGACCTCCGAACCTGGATGTCTTCTGTGTGGCAGCAATATGGGCAGCAAATCGGGGCAGAGAGGCAGCGGGCTCTGGAGGCGAGACTCACCATGGCCAGGGCAGAGATTGCACTTGGTCGGGTAAGGCAGCATCGCCTCATCCTCAAAGATGGCTTGCAGGGGCTGGGAGGTAAGGGAAGGGGCATGCTGGTGGACCTGCAAACCCTCAAGGAGGCAACAGAGGTACGCATTGGGGAAGTGGACGCAGTGCTCAATGATGGCCTGGGCCGGACATTGAGCGACATTGGTGAGGAGGAGGACCAGCGCGCTGCCTTTGTACAATGTTTTTTAGTTATAAGTTTCTGTTGATTTTATTTATTATTTGGAGCTTTTGGACATTACTCAGTTTTTTTGTACATAGTTCTTCATGTGTAGTTTTTTTTAAATTTATTTTATCATTTCGAGCAGACTTTGGACATTACTCCATATTTACTTTGTACATAGTTTTATTAGTGTGTGTTTTAGTGTTCACCATGCGGAATTGGTTTATTTTTATTTCTTGGTGGTATTGTAAATAATTTTAATGGACATGTACATTTTTACATTTGTTCTCTTTACAGACTGTATGAACGCAATACAACGGTTTAATATAATTTATTTTCTTATCTCACTGTCATTGTTTCTCACTGTTACTTTTTGCAGTGTGCCAGTTTGGTAGTCCATTTAGTGGCCCTGGTTCTGACCATCATTGGCCATGTGTGTGGTTACTTGCATGCAGGGTGAGGGGTGAGTAAACACATGTGGCTGACCGGTGGTGGAGTGTTAAGTGGGAGTTTGGGTATGCACGGTAAAATGGCATTTGCTTTCACATGTGCAACATCACTGGTTATTAGCGCTCCCTGTATTTGTGAGTGAGGTGTGTGGGGTAACTGTGGGAGTGTTACATGTTCAGGATATTGGCACATGATTTGCTTGATGCTTTGTAACACACATGTAGTGGTTTCCCCTTCACCAGCATGTGTTTGTGCAGTTATCATTACCTCTGGTGTTGGTCAACCTCTTGCACTGGCATACAATATTGGCATTTCTTTGTATTTACACATCGGCGACCAATGTAGCTGTCTCAGTGCGTGGCGCAATGTACTCAATCAGACGTGAAAACATTCCACTTTGCTTGTGCTTTCTTCCCTCCTCTCCCCTGCTGAACTCCTGACTGAATCTGCACTGGTCACCTGGCTACCCTTGACCTCGAGCCCATGTTCCTCGCCCGCCACTTGCACCCCCGCACTGCCTCCCTGGCATCCCCCGCACTTGGAATGTTTTTCTGTATTCCTACAGCCCCTTACCAGCACTTGACACCTGATGTCTGCACTTACTCTTGCACTTGCCACCAGCTAGCTGCACTTTAATAAATTGCTTTGTTATTCTATTTATTTTAATATCCTTCCCATGTACTGCACTGCCCCTCCCCTTTCCCCCACACTTTTTCCCTTTCCCTACTTCCCCTGCACTTGCGCCATCTCAATGTCACCTGGCCTAGTAAGATCGGCGTCTCTGTCTTCCCTCTGTTCCCCCTCCTTTGCCTTTTAGCGCCTTCAAACACTTGTGTATAGGCGTGTTATAAATTGTAACGCTTACCTGGACTCCTCGGGAGCGCAATGCCTTCTCAACCTGTGGACCTGGTACTTGACACCTTTTGATTCTCTTTCTGTTTTAAAACAACAATAGCAACAATAGAACACTATAACCTCTATTAACTAAAATATTACTGCATGACATGTGAGCTCCTTTAAACCCTCCCTTCTCAACTGTGTTTGTTTTTTGTGGAGCTCTCCATCCTGCTTTTCTACAAGGGCGCGTTGAGGTGAGGAAACAATGATAACTTGGATAGCTGTTGTACTCTATAGCTTATTGTCAAATAAATGTCATTACTTTTAAGAATGAGCCTTGGGGTAAGTTGCTGGTGAAAATGCTGTAATCATGAAGGCTTAAAATAGATTCCTACGTTGGAGAGATCTGTCTTTCTAATACTTGTTCTTTTTGTCTTTATTTTGCAGGTTCTCAGAATTTAGGAAAAAGGCTTATGGCTGAGAAGGGCTGCGGAGGTACACAGAATGAGATAACGTTTATAAAACGTGAGTTCGCCTATACGGAGTAACTGCAGTTAACTGCAGCCTTCAGGGATGAGCGCGGACTTCACCTACTGTGAGGTGAAAACTTGAAGAACCTTCAGGTATGTAATGCTTATTTAACGTCTTCTTCTTTTAACTATAACATTTGTATATTTTTAATTAAATGCTTCTTGTTTTGTCTGCAGGTTTTCGGAAAGCTGAGGGAAAATACCTTCATAAAATGCGTTGGCTGCGGAAGAAACCTCTGACTGAAGATACTGCGACTACGATCGAAAAGTGCCGATTAAAGATGCTGCACTGGTGAGAAAAACGTCTAATGGAAGATGCTGCGACTATGAGCGGAGAATGCTGACAGAAGATGCTGAGGCTGAGAGTATAACTTCTGACGGAAGATAATCGCTTTGGAGATAACCTTGGTCAGGTAAGTCTTTTCTATTAACTATTGAAATCTTTAAATTGCTGTGAAGCTATCATGGCCACTTGCCTGGGATCACAGGAGCTGCACCATCAGGTTATGGGAGCAAGGGTTACCATGGTTAATGCACATCCCTTTTGGGATGTTTATACACAGGGGGCCGGGTTGGAGTCAGTCCTGGCACCCTTGGCGCCAGGCTCATGGAGAAATATAAGCAGGACTCTTTATTTTGGGCAGGAGTGCTTTTCAGGAACTTTCCACGTGTGAGCAGTCAGTCCGGGTGTGGCTTTCCATCTTGAGCTGCATGTGCAACTTTCCATCTATAAGCTGCAACGTGCAACTTCACGGAGTGGCAGGGTGTGGCAGGCAGAACAGAACTAGCGGGCCTGGCTCAGCTATAAAAGCCAACCCAACCCCAAGGCACATGCTTTGTGTTAATCTGCATTCGCATGCAGCATAACGCTCACTGCCGCCTGGGATAAAGCAGCACTTTTGGGAATCCAGTCTCCTGCCCATACGCTTACCTCCTGGAGTCAACATTCACCTGCATTCTTCACTGCTGAGCCTGGCGTCCATTCTTCATCCTTCGGAACGCAGGACTTCAGCTCTGGGCACCACAGCACGACATCTTCTAAAATGACAAAAGGCAAGGTTAGACAGTACAGACTTTTTTGAGGTCGCGCTTGCAAAATTCTTCACGCTTATCCTTAAAAGCTCACTTACGTGCTGCCGGACTGCTGCAGGATCCTCGCTCCTCATCTGGAGCCACCTTGTGCTCTGTAGCTCTGCCGGGATGCAATCACACCTATTTGGGAGAAACACAGACATTATTACAGAGCTGAAAACAGGCTGTGAGAAAGACAATACAAATACTTCAAGACAAAGAGAAAACTGAAAGACACTTACCAGAAAGGCGTGGAATAGTCGCAGCTGGATTGGACACCATGTACGAAGGACCAGTCAAGGAACTCGGTCCTCATCCTAAATGCACCCCTGCCAGAAGTAGCAGGACTGAGAGCTCACCATTAATAATCTACAGGTGAGCCTTAATGGGTCGATGCATGCTCACGGAGACCACGCTATGGGAAGAAGGGTTTGAGAGGGAATTCACTTACATACCAGCAAACTTACATCCTCTCATATCTACGCAGGAGCAGTGGTCCAATTCATCACAGCAGCCCACAGCCTATTTTCAGCGGGAGAAAGCAGAGAGGGGGGTTCGCCTTCCCGGGAGGGCTGTAACTGTGCCCCAATGTCCCTGCAGAGACCAGGTGAGTGTAACAGAAGCTAATGTCTCTATTATCTCCTTTTACAGGTTTTGTGAGGAGAAACGCCAGTAGCGTTACCCGCTGTCAGCGGATCAGACGCGAAGCATGCGTTCTGGCAGAGGCGGGGTTTAAATAGCTCCCTCTGCAATATTAATAGAGTGTGCTGCAACTTAAGAATTGATCGTGCGGCGGCAATGTGAAGTGTATGGAATTTATTGTAAAACATCACAATAGTCTATGGAAGTGCATGGAATTTTCTGTAAAACATCATAATAGTCTATGAAAGTGTATGCTGAGAATGATTTAAATGCCATGCGTGCCAGGTGAGCACCCACCTTTGACCTGCTGGTTTAAGTAATGTTCCCTGCCTAGCCTGAAAGCCCATAATGTCCACTGACTGGCATCACGACATAAATGCCATATCATTTCATATGATTTCATAATATATCCTTCACACATGGGAGCCACAGTTATGTGTTTATTAGGAAATCTATTCTAGAAATAGCAGTTAATTGAGGCTCAGGCTGTGAGACACCTGGCCACTGTGTGTTCATGTGGCACACATTGAGGCTGCTTTTCATTCTGTCATTGTAGGACTATTTGTCCCTGGGGATTTGTGACATGACATTGTCACATGGCCGGCAGGGCCTGATTTTAACATTAACTTGTTACATGAGTATGTTGGGAGATGGTTGCGGACAGCAATTGTGTTTGAGCAGTTGCCACACTCATGGATGTGGGCCAGGTGTTTGCAGGATACATTTCCCGGTTGATATTGGGGGTTATGTCACAAACCGGCAGTAAAGGTGCACAACACACCATCGATGGAGTGATGAGGTGTCACTATGTCAGTGTCCAGCATGCAGGTGATATCCTGTCTGGAGGGGTCTGCCTCCAGGGTGGGGTCACGGGTGATGGGGGCAAGGCTGGGAGTGTCCCATGTGGAGGGGGCTGCCTGCAGGGTGGTATCACAGTGATGTGGGCTGGGCTGGGGGTGTCCCATGCGAAGGGGGCTGCCTGCAGGGTGCGGAATGGGGTGTGCCATATGGAGGGGGCTTCATGGCTGATGGGGGCAAGGCTAGGGGTGTCCCATGTGGAGGGGGCTGCATTCAGGGTGGCATCACAGTGATGGGGGCTGGGCTGGGGGTGTCCAATGTGGAGGGGCTGCCTGCAGGGTGGCGTCATGGTTGATGGGGGCTGGGGTGTCCCATGTGGAGGGGGCTGACTGCAAGGTGGCATAATAGGTGATGTGGGCTGGGCTGGGGGTGTCCCATGTTGAGGGGCCTGCAGTGTTGCATCATGGGTGATGGGGCTGGGGGTGTCCATGTGGAGGGGACCAGCTGCAGGGTGGGTTGATGGGTGATGGAGGCTGGGCTGGGGGTGTCCCATTTGGAGGGTGCTGCTTGCAAGGTGGCATCACCGGTGATGAGGCCTGGGGGTGTCCCATGTGAAGGGGGCTGCCTGCAGGCTGGAGTCAAGGGTGATGGGGGATGGGATGGGGTATCCCATGTGTAGGGGGCTTCCTGCAGAGTGGCATCACAGGTGAAGGGGGATAGTGGTGTCCCATGTGGAGGGGGCTGCCTGCTTGGTGGGGAATGTGGTATCCCATGTGGAGGGGGCTTCATGGGTGATGGGGGCTGGGCTGGGGGTGTCTCATGGGGAGGGGGCCGTCTGCAGGGTGTTGTCACAGGTGATGGGGGCTTAGGGTGTCTCATGTGGAGGGGGCTGCCTGCAGGATGGCATCAAGGGTGATGAGGCTGGGGTTGTCCCATGTGGAGGGGGCTGCCTGCAGGGTGGGGTGATGGTTGATGGGTGCTCGGCTGGAGGTGTCTGCCTGCAGGATGGCATCACGGTTGATGGGGATTGGGCTGGTGGTTTCCCATGTGGAGGGAGCTGCCTGCAGGGCGGCGTCATGGGTGATGGAGTGTCCCATGTGGAGGGGGTTGCCTACAGGGTGGCGTCACAGGTGATGGGGACTGGGGTGTCTCATGTGGAGGGGGCTGCCCACAGGTTGGCGTCACAGGTGATGAGGCTGGGGTTGTCCCATGTGGAGGGGCTGCCTGCAGGGTGGTGTCACGGGTGATGGGGGCTAGGCTGGGGGTGTCCCATGTGGAGGGGGTGCCTGAAGGGTATGGCGATGGGTGATGGGGCTGGGCTGGGGGTGTCCCATGTGGAGGGGGCTGCTTGCTGGGTGGTGTCACAGGTGATGGGGGCTAGGGGTGTTCCATGTGGAGGGGGTTGCCTGCAGGGTGGCAGCATGGGTGATGGGGGCTGGGGTGTCCCATGTGGAGGGGACAGTCTGCAGGGTGGGGAATGGGGTGTCCCATGTGGAGGGGGCTTCATGGGTGATGGGGGCTGGGCTGGGGGTGTCCCATATGGAGGGAGCAGCCTGCAGGCTGGCATCATGGGTGATGGGGGCTGGGGTGTCCCATGTGGAGGCGGCTGCCTGCAGGGTGGCGTCACGGGTGATGGGGGCTGGGGTGTGTGTGTCCCATCAGGAGGGGTCTGCTTGCTGCAGATTGTGAGGTGCAGATGCACAATTTGGCTGGGGTGCAGCCAGGGATCACGGGGTATTTTCACACGATTATGCTGGGGTGTGGGCAGGGATCACGCAGTGTTTTTACAAGATTTGGCTGGGGTGCAGCCGGGGATTATAAGGGGTTTTCACGTGATTACCCTGGGGTGTGGGTGGGGATCGCAAGGTGTTGTTTGTGTGATTATGCTGGAGTGCGGCTGGGGATTGCACAGAGTTTTCACGCAATTTGGCTGGGGTGCGGCCGAGGGTTGTGAGGTGTTTTCGCGCAATTACGCTGGGGTGCGGGCAGGGATTGTGCAGTGTTTTCACGTGATTTGGCTGGGGTGCAGCCGGGGATTGCAAGGTGTTTTTGCGCGATTACACAGGGGTGTGGCCTGGGATTGCGCTGAGTTTTCACACAATTTGGCTGAGGTGCGGCCGAGGATTGTGAGGTGTTTTTGCACGGTTACGCTGGGGAGTGGCCAGGAATCGTGCAATATTTCAATACGATTTTGCTAGAGGGGCAGTATGCTGGCCCAAGCATGGCGTGGAGGCTTGCACCGTGTTAGGACTTTCACTTGCTTTTTACTGCCAGTGGGGGTGTGTTGGGGGCATTACTGGCGCAGCTTGCTGTTCCTTGCGCCATGGCTACTTATGCCTCTGGGAATCCATGACTATGCATGCTGCGCAATCATTCCTCTGCACCATGGCTGGCGCAAGCTCCTTCTCGGCGCTTGCGCCTTTACTGCGCCAGGTTCTGTATCGGGCCTAAAGTTTCAAGTGCCCTTGCCTTTTATCACAAAAAAGTGACCAAAATAAAAACAAATTAAAGCATCATAAAATTAACGGAGAAAGAAAGGGGGTGGGAAATTAAAGAAGCATACAAGAGAGGAATAACAAAAAGTACTGAATGTACATAAGTGGAACCACAAGTTCAATATATCAGGAGAAACAGCAAAAAGCGGACATATTCATTTTCATATTAATGTTACATAAACATTACTGCCTTCAGTTGTATTCAAACCGACCGGGACCTTTGAATTAAAGTGCAAGATCAATCAGGCTTCTAATCTGCATAAAGTCAGCTCTTACAGGCATGAAGTTTTACATGAGCCAGTCTGATCCATTTTAAAAGTCTCCTGCCTTGGTTATGAGATTCTGCAACGTAATGACTACTAGCCATTTCTCATTTTTCGTGCTGCTGGTGTAAATTTTTATACATGAGAAAATCAATCCATAGACTACAAACTCCATATTGCAGTCAATCCGAGAAGTGATGTGTCGGGGGGAAATTCTGCCGGGGTCGGCCAGACCGTCCGCAGACCTCCAGGCAGGGAGGCCCCAACTCCTCCCGTGTGTATCCCAGATAAGATGAGATAGAGTATGAGACGCACACAAGGAGCAAGGTGACGCTGCTGTTTATTAGACAAAACGGCAGGGATGGGTCAAGGAGCGCACGCGTTCGTCCTGACACACACTCAATTGTGGGGCTCGCAGGCCCTTTTTACTGTAGTATGACGCGCTACTTGCGTCACTTCAGAAAGTTAACAAAAAACCTATCGCCACTCTTAATTGGGTGTTCGAGTGGTAGGGTTAGTATAGCACACATATAGAGAAAGATATTAGTGGACAAGGTGTAGTCAGGTGGTATATCTGGGTTGTCCCTACAATTAGATACATGAAAATTGTTACATGAAGGCTCCTGAGGATTGGCTAAATGTGCTGGCGTCAGTGATAAGAGCCCCATGTTCTGATTGGTGCACCCGTGAGCTTCCCAGCCTGGGACCACCGTCGTTCCCAGCTCTCGGTGTACCTGTAAGTTGCAACAATGTTTCACTATGGGTACATGCAGACAATGTGAGGACTTATTCATAGCTAGACGGGGTACCGTTCCCACTGTTGCAGATGTCCATTGAGCCTTTCAAGTGTATCTGCCAGTGTCTCGTAGCGAGGGATCCAGACGCCTCTGTTCTCCCGGGTTTGGCATCTCGTCAGGTTCGGCTTGATCACGTGGGGAGGGACCGTGAAAGAGGCATAATTCAGCACAATTAATATTGTTTTTCTACTGTGCGTCTGGTTTAATTTGTCGGTGTGACTTTAACGTTGGTGCGCGGAGTGCGAGGTTGCAACATCGTGCCTTTGATGATTTGCTCTTGGAACGTGGGTTTGCAACATTGCGACCTTGGCTGGTTGCTTCGCCAAGCTCATTCTGTAGGATCAGCAACTGACTCTTGGCTTGTTGATGTCCACGGGAGCTCTTGTTTGAGGCCTACTTTGGCCCGGTGCATAAGTTGTCCGTTTGGTGCACAGGTGCTTTAAGTTATAGGAGCATATAATTCCATAATCGGTATTGTCTTTATTAGATTTCTCATCGTTGTACCTGATTTCAAAGAGAAGCGTGAGCAAGCTAGTAAAAGTTCATGACGCGTCTTGCGTTTCTGCATTCTGAAAACCTATATAAAAATAATAAAGATGCACGTCCGTGAATATGCCTGTCGCCTACGTCATAGCACTGAGTATATTCTTCGTGTAGGTTGGTGTGGGAATGTCCAGTGTGTATATTTGTACAGATGTGCTTCCCGTTGTCTAGGTCGTCATGGCATCTCTAACGACGTGTAGATTTTAGTCTAGTTGATCCGTGCCGCAGGTGTCGGCATGGCCAGTGCGGGCTGCTGGGCAGGCAGATGGACACATCCGTATGTTCCTGTACCAGGGTATCTGGTCGTCTGGTAAATGGGCAAACTCTTCTCGTGGCGGGTGTTTGGGTCGTGACCCTCAAGGCCAAGCGCGAGAGGTGAAGGACGGGAGCCTGGTTTTCCATTCTCCCACTTCAGTCCCCCCTCTGGTCGACTTGTCGACCACAAACATATCCTTCTCGTTATCTCCTCTTACTCGCCATATCTTAGTTATTCCTCCGAGATGTCCATAGTGGTTTACATGATCTTCAAATGACCAATACATATATTCACAGGTACCCCCAGGAGTACAGTATACCCATCTTCCTATGTAGCTCCTGGGGTTTCTTGGGTTCTCGGTCTTTACTGACGGTGGGTCTAGATGGTTGGTAATTATTTGGGTGCGCAGCTTCTCCCTTTCCTGTATAATTACACCTGTATGCTGGCCGTCATCTGCTGGCATCAAGGGGTGCATTCCCACCATTTCCAGCAATTCGTCAGTAGTGCGTGCCTTTCGTGCCTTACAAAATCTAATTATGATCAGGGTAGCTCCAGCCAATATAGTACAGCCCACTATTATTTTCAGTCCATCTGACAGCCAGGATGGCATCCATGACCATAATAGTGAAAACCAGCTCTCATCCTTGTTCACACCATTGCTTTCATCCGTCATTTTGGAGTGTATCTGAGCTAATTGTGAAACTGCTTCTGTCAGTGTACCATTGTCAGCATCATTGGCAGGCATGAACGTGCAGCATGATTGTCCTATCTTTGCACAAACTCCTCCTTCCATTGCTGTGAGAAGGTCCAATACATATCTGTTCTGTAGTGCTACCATCCTTACAGCTCGCAGCTCCTCTTTTATTGCGTTGAACCCATTTACTGTAGAATTGATGGTCATCATTAATTCCCATCTAGTTATTTGGAGCCATTTTGCGTTTGCGTAAGCCTGTAATCCCGGGTGTATTATTGAGGAGAAGAACATTGCTGCTCTGCTGAATAGTCTGTGTTCTGGCGGTATTGATGTTAGTGCCGTTTCCGACCTTCCCCACAGGTAATTTCCTGTCAGCGGCTCTCCTTGTCTTTTTCTTCTATTTAGTACAGTGCCATTGATGTTGGTCCTGTTCACTTGCTCCTCCTGGAGTGGTGCAGATCTCTTTCTTCTCTTATCCCCTTCATTCATTCTAGGAAATTTCGCCACATCAACGTGCTTCTTAGGTACCACTAATGATGGTACATTGACGTGTACCATTGTGCACACACCATTCCACAGGGGAGGCAGTGTATGGTATGCCTTTTCTCCACAGGCCCAATAATGATCCATTATTACTGCTGTTCCTGCTCCCCCCTCAGGTAACTCCGTCACGCTTGCGCAATTGGTGTTATATCCTACGTCCACCTCTCCTTTATGCTGGTAACATACCTTGGGCGCAGTCAACGGTAGTATCGCTATTGGGTCTTCATCTTCTTCTACCCATGTGAGCATTGGTACATACTTGATCCACGTCGTCCAACATCGGTGATTGTGTGTCTCGATGGTTGAGATAGTTTCTTTTGTTACCATGTTGCTGCCAATCACTCCTATCTCCCAGCTGTTATCCAGATACACCTT
The DNA here is from genome assembly GCF_040938575.1 of Ambystoma mexicanum. NCBI lineage: Eukaryota > Metazoa > Chordata > Amphibia > Caudata > Ambystomatidae > Ambystoma > Ambystoma mexicanum. Next base: position 802,232,141 of record NC_090928.1, read on the forward strand.
TCCTGTTATCGTCAGTAGCGGCCTCTCCCAGCACCCTTGTTTACCCTGAATTTCAGTGGCGTACCAATCACATGGTAGATACTGCAGTGTTACTTTCTGTGTTTCTCCCTTTGCAGGGCCACTTGTTATATATTTGAATGCTTCAGCATGTAAACTGGTCTTGTGATAACTCAAGTAGGTCTTGAGGAAGTTGTTTTCATATGGGTATGAGTCTCGTGTTTTCCATGTCATGTGCACTACAGTTCCTTGAAATCTTCCTTTCGTCTGGAACAGTGCCAAGTATATTATGCACTGTGCTATCTTCTCATTTATTTCTGTGGCAACAAATGTTCGTGAAGCACTCATGGCGTATGGTATTAATGAGCAGACGTAGCAGCTATCCTCAGTTGTCTGCTTACCAATGCGGGTCATGTGTTGGTACCATATATTGTTTGTGACGTGTGCTGAATCTTGTACATAATTATCAATACCTTTATTGTCTGAGTATGTGCTGCGTTTAACTCTATTTTTCTTTGGTGCAATGTTACTACTACCACCTGACGTAACACCTGTTGCAGCAAGGAACGGGGGTATATTAGGTTTGGGTACAGCAACAGAATTGATAGCACAGCTATACTGCCATACAGAAGCAGCCAAAAATCCGGTGATTATCAAAATCCCTATTATTTTTATTACAATTGCTAATCTCACCGGCATTTTGCTCTTACCTTGCTGCAGTCCTGGCAGCTTATTCTTGCGACGTTAAAGTTGCCCGCCTAAAAATTCTCAGAAATGCTCGTTTTAAATGTTAGTTTTGTTTTGTTTAAGCTCTCCCTATCAAATAGTCATTCAGTGCCCAGGCGAAGAGCTGCTCCCATGCTACTCTAAGTGATTGGTCTCTTAAGACCGGCAAGTATGGGCGGAGGTGGGGCATGTAATATTCTATGGCCAGGAGGAAGGCTGTGTAGTAAACACGTACCCTTCTTCTTTTTAGGTATGTTGGCCTTTTTATTTCGTATACAAATTGGTGTGACAATTCTTCTGGGTAGTTATCGTCTGGGAGTACCATCTACGCCTGGACAGTGGACTTTGTTAGTTAGCTTTCTACTTAACAATACAATAATACGCAGTTCCTGTATGTGCGAGAGAAAAAGAGAACATTCACGTGTTTACATGTGTATTTGTGCGACCAATGTCTTTTAGTTTATGTTACAACTGTCCTGGGGGGGGATGGCGTAATTATTTTTACTCTTTGAACGTGTGACCATGGGGTGGGCAGTGTAGTGATCACCCCTTTCTTCGTCAGTTATTGTCTCTGGGGTGTCTGGGTAGTGAGAAGGTAAAGGAACAATTGGGTCGTTGTCTGTGGTAGAACTTCCTTCCGCTGTCAGGGATGTTGTTGCTGTTGTTCCAATGGACCTGTCGTTGGCGCTGGGGCGGGTCTGCAGTTTGTATATCTTTACATCATGTAGGTGGTTCCAAGCACGCTTATCCTTTAGTTTTACTGCTCTTGTTGATACGTCTTCTACCAGATGTGGACCGGTGAACCTTTTGTCGTTCCACCTTCTATTGAAATTGCAAAGTAGCACGTGGTCACCTTTGGCAAGTTTGCACAAGTTCTCTTTTTCTAATTCTGTACTGGTGCCTTCTTCTTTATCTCTGGTGGACCCGCCCCGCGTGCGCTCGAGCTGTTGAGACACAAACACAACACTAGTAATCAAAGATGACACATATTGATACATTTCATCACCTAGTATACTCGCTGAACTTTCGTGGTCAGTGAATGCCCTTGACGTTGGCATTAGAGGAAGGCGCATTTGACGTCCAGTAACCACCTCGTGTGGGGTGAGGTGGTGGTCGGACCCTGGCCTGTTCCTCAGCTCGAACAATGCTAACGGAAGGCAATACAACCAACTTTTCTTTGTTGTTTGTTGTATCTTTGCAATTGCCTCCTTCAATAAGCCATTTAGGCGTTCACATACGCCGTTAGCCTGTGGGTGATATGCACATGCAAACTTGTGCTTTATGCTCAGCAGGGCTGTGATATGTTGGAACATTTCGTTTGCGAAATGTGGGCCATTATCTGATCTTAATACTTCGCACACTCCCCACCTGGGGAAGACCTCCCTTACTATGAATTTGGCTGCTCTAAATGCATCTGGGTGTGAACAGGGCCCTGCTTCAATCCACCTAGAAAATGGGCATACTACTACAATCATGTATCTATTACCTTGACATATGTTGATCATATCAACATAGTCAATGTGGAGGTGCCGAAAGGGTCCTTCTGGCCGGGGTATGGTACCTCTTATCACTTTTAGGGTATGACCGGCCGTAAACTGTTGGCATGTGAGACAATTGCTGATAAAATTTGAAACATGAGAATTTAACTCGGGACAGAACCAATCATCTCTAATTCGTGCTGCAATTATTTCCTTGCCTGTATGGGCTGGGTGATGTAATTGGCTCAGGGCGGTATTTAAAAGTGCCAATGGTATTACAACTTTCCCAGTACCACTCTGGCGCCATAGTGCGTCGGTTGGTGACATTGTACATCCTCTTTTTACCCATATTTCCTTTTCGGCCATTGGTGCTGCTGCTTGTAATTCCATAATCTGTGTGGCTGGGAGGTGGGTATACCCTTCTCTTATTAACATCTCCCTAGCCATTCCCCTCCCTCTCCCTCTCTGTGAGTCTGTGGGGTCCCATATCTCACCAAAGTATGCAGCATATTTCGCATGTGCGTCTGCTGCTGCATTCCCTTTTGATACATGGTCTTCACCATTGGTGTGTGCGGTGCATTTTACTAAGGCTAGCTCTTGGGGGTCGTTTATTACTTCAATTAATTCAGCCAACAAGAGGGCATGTTGCACTGGAGTGCCGTCAGCTCTCCTAAACCCTCTTCTCCTCCATTTTGTTAGCCCTTAGTGGACAGTGGATGTAACATATGCACTGTCGGAATATATTGTTACACGTTTGTTAAAACTTTCTTTCAATGCCAATATTAGTGCAACTAGTTCAGCGGCTTGAGCACAGTAATGCTGCGGTAACTGTACACATTTCATGGCCACACACACCGGAGCCTCCATCATTTTTACCACTGCTGCCCCAGTTCTCCGTATCCCATCTCCTTGATCAATAGTTGATGACCCATCAATAAACAAAAGCTCACCTCCCTCTAGTGCATTCTCTTCAACTTTTCTAGTACATGAATATATTTCATTTAGTTGGGTGCAGTCGTGGGCGTAATCTCCCTCCTCAATTATTTCTGCTAGAAATTTTGCAGGGTTAACAGTGCTACATCTAACAATCGCTAGTTCAGCCCTAGACAAAATGATCTCATAACCCGATGCCCTTTGTGTCGTTAGTGTGGACTTGGGTTTATTCAATATTGCAAATAATGCATGTTCCACAAACAGTGTAGTTGGACACCCCATGGTTATTGCTGATGCCTTTTCTACTGCAAAGGCAGCTGCAGCGAGGCCTTGTTCGCAAGGGAAGTGGCCTAACATCACGGGGTCTAAGTGACCGCTATAAAATGCTACTGGTTTATAGCCCATGCTTGTTTTTTGGGCCAATACTGCTTTCATTACTGCTGAGTCGCAATGTGAAAATATAAAAAATCGTCGCTCATAGTCTGGGGATGCCAGTACTGGAGCTGTTGATATCGCGTCCTTCAATTCGTCAAATGCCTCCCTCATTTCCATAGTCCACCCCAACCTTTTCTCCCCTTTATTTGCTTCCTTCAACCCCTCAAGCAGGGGTCCTATGTATGAGCTGTAATCAAATACCCATGCTCTACAGTAGTTGCATAGCCCCAGAAATTGCTGCAGTTCTCTCACAGTCTGTGGCATGGGAGTGCTTGAGATGGCCTGTGCTCTTTGTGGTGCAATCTTTCTTCCATATTGGGATATCAGTTGGCCAATGTAGAGTACCTGTTCCTGACAGTATTGTATTTTTTCCATGTCTACCTTATACCCTTTTTCAGCCAATATAGTCAACATTTTTAACGAGTCCTCTCTGCATTTACTTTCATTTATACTGCAAATTATTATGTCATCCACATATTGTAACACTGTGCTTTCCACCTCAACGTTACCCAAATCCATCTGTATCACTCTATTGAAAATTGAGGGTGATTCACAATACCCTTGTGGTAACCTGGTATGTTTCCATTTAGTATTTCGGTAAGTGAAACTTGTTAGATCTTGTGAGTCGGGGTGTAATGGTATTGAGAAAAAAGCATTTTTAAGATCTATTACTGTAAATCGTGATGCCTCTGCTGGAATGCCACACAATATTGTGGCCGGGTTTGCTGTTACTGGATATTCTGCTTCCACTATGTTGTTCAAGGGCCTTAGGTCCTGTATGAAGCGCCAAGACCCCCCTTTAGCCTTGCGCACTGGGTACACAGCCGTGTTACATGGTGATTCTGAGGGGACCAATATGCCATTGTTTATAAGGGCCGTTATAGTTTCATATATGCCCTCATCTGCCTCTTTTGACAATGGGTACTGTTTTACTCTTGGTAGTATTGCACCTTTTTTCAATTTTATCCGTACACCCCCTATGCTTTTAATGCATCCTACGTCATAAGGGCTAATGGTCCATAATGATTTGGGCACCTTTGACATATCCTCCTTAAAGAAGGGGACTGGGGTGCATGCAGGTGCCTCAAGTGCCATAGCAATTTTCTGCGCTATATGTTTGTGAGCCACTCGTAACCATATTTCTACACTCATCATGAACACCATTTCCCCCTCCTCTTTTTCTTCTGAAAACAGTTCCTCATCTGACACCTGGGTCAACCTACATCCTTCTGCTAGTGCTATCACTGCCCTCCATGCTCTTCCTTCTTTGTCTTGGGCGTGCACAGCAATATACTCAGCTGTTGTAATAATGCTTTCAATGTCTATTGCAAACACCTTTCCTTCTTGTTCATTAACAGGTGTTTCTGGTCGGAACAGGTAAGCTGCTGGCCTCCTCCATATTTTCCCTTCTATCCCTGGCATCCATGCAATTGCCATGTCTGTCCCATACTGGAATATTTCGCCATCTACTGGTTCCGCCCTAATCGCTGTCTGCCCACAGTATGCTTGCATAATCTGTCGTGCTGCTAGCATGTTAATCCCTGGAGTAGAGCAAATTATACCATCCTCTGTAAAGGATATTGTCATATTTAACCTATTCATTATGTCCCTCCCCAGTATATTTACTGGTGAGGCACTATAATACAAGAGTGGAACTGACAGATCGTAATCTCCGATAGATAAGGGAACGTTATCAGTAAAAGGAACCAATCCTTTAGCCCCAGAAAATCCTTGGGTGTTCATGGCTTCGCCTGACATCTTAAATTTACCTTCCCTTATGCAAGACCGGGTTGCCCCAGTGTCAACAAGGAAAGATAACTTTTTGTCACCTATCGTTACCTCTATGCGTGGCTCCTCCGCACTATTAGGTGTTACTGACAGGATGGGACACACCAAGGCCGTCTGTGGGCTGTCCTATTGGGGGTACAATGATTGGCCATTTCCTGTGTAAGGGTTGTGTCCCAATACTGTCACCCTACCCAATTGCGTTTGTTCATTTTGGGGTTGTTGTGTTATCACTACTTGTTGTTGTGGCAGTGGCTGTTGTTGTGTTAATTGCTGTTGCTGCAGTGGCTGTTGTTGTGTTAATTGCTGTTGCTGCAGTGGCTGTTGTTGTGTTAATTGCTGTTGCTGCAGTGGCTGTTGTTGTGTTAATTGCTGTTGCTGCATGCCCTGCTGTTCTTGTGGTGGCCTAGGTTGTGCCTGCTCATTCCATGCTGGTGTTCCTGGCCTAACCCTACACGTGCGTGACATGTGTCCTAATAGTCCACAACTCCAACACACAGGTGGTTCTCTGTTTTGCCATGGAAAGCTCCCTGTGTTGTCCTGGTATACCTGTTGCCCTGTGGGGTATGAACTTCCAACTCCCCCTACCTGCTGTTGGGTATTATATCCGTATCCTCTCTCTCTCATAAATCCTCCTCTCCCTCTGTTATAACCATAATACCCAGCTCCTTGCATCTGGTACCCTCCTCCCACGTTTTGTGCGTGTAATTGTAGTGGCGGCATTTGCTGTATTATACTTTGTCGAGGTGCTATTAGAGCTGGGTCTTGTGCAGCCACTATTTGCGTGGGGCTTTGGGCCATTGTTGTGGGCGCAGTTATTAGTGCCCCCTCCATTGTATATTTAGTTAGTTTTTTCTGTACTAGTTTGGCCTCTTCCGTTTTCCTGTCCTCTTCCTTTTGTTTCATTTTTCCTTGCCATATCCTGCAGTGATGCACTATTGTCAGCTGTATTTCAGGCCATGGTTTTACTTCCATTCCCACTACTTTCTTTAGTTGTTTCTGGACTCCTTCTGGGAGCCCTTGTACTAGTATATGATAAAATATGGCTGGTGTTTTATCCCATTGTTCTCTAGTTTCCATGCGCCACTTCTCTTGAATATCCTGTATATAATCAACGGGATCTTCATTCTCACGCATCTTACGGGAAGTGATTGCTCCTATGTCTGATGTGTCTGGGTACTGTACTCTCAGTGCCTGCCATAGCGCATGTCTGCAGTTTGCAAATGGCGCCCCATCATGCGATGTGTTCGTTATTGTTATCCCATGGAATCCCGCTCTCTTCCAGATGTCGTCCGCTCTATCCCCTAATATCGATATTAACAGGCCTTTCACATCTCCTACTGCTAGTTTCTGCCCTGCGGTGTGTTTTTCCATTTCATATATCCACTTACCCGCACCTCCACTTAGTGATGGGAGCCTACATTTTATATTTTCTTTATCCGTATGCTTCCATGGTACATACTGCGGTCTAACCCCTCCTCTCTCCAACAGTGGCATTAAGTTGTGTCTTGTGTCACCCTTTATGTTCCATAATATTGAGTCCTCACACCCCTCCTCCTCCCCTGTTTCCCTTACCACTTCAAATTCTTCCTTGCTACCCCTCCTCCTACCTACCTCTCCGTCCCTTCCCCTTGTTTCGTCATCCTCTGTGTTTAATATGGGTATGCTTATCTGTCTGTCTTGCCTGCGGCTAGGGAGGTCTCTAAGCCGGCACGCATAGGGAGTCACTTCGTCCATGAATGGCGCAAGCTTTATTTTGCGCAGCGTGCGTGTGGTGGTTGAGCATGTAGGGTGCGATGGGGGAGGGCGTGATGGAGATGGCGATGGTGTGGCTTCATGGGTTTGTTTTTCCACTAGTTGTTGCACCCTCTCCTCACTTTGTTCCAGCTCCTCCCTTCTCTTACGGATCCATGGCGAGTCTATATTGGTTCTAGTGAGGTACAGCTTATCTAAGCTTTCCCTTTCACTCTTTCTTCCTACCCTTTCTACTCCTTCTTCCTCCTCACTGCAAAAATCAGTCATAGATGGTATCCCCCACTCTGTCCTTTTCCCCTTTACTGTTACTGTTTCTAAGTCTATTAGCTCCATTTCTCCTCTTCCTTTGTTACCAACTGTTCCCCCGGGTGTTGATGTTGTTGCTACTTCTCTACTTCTATATACATCCCCCCATTTTTCACTCTCCTTATTTCTCCCTCCTCTTTCCCCTTCACTCCTCTCCTCCACTTCCCTACTATTTTCCTCCCTTTTCCTTTTTAATTCCTCCATCACTTCGTTGCTCATCTGTTCCAATATTCTTTCATCTTCTTTCTTTCTTTCCCATTTCACCCTTTCTCTTTCTATTGCTTTCTCTTCTTCATATTTCTTAGCTGCCTCTGATACTACCCTCCTCCTCCATATTTCCAATTCCCTTTCCTTTTCCTCTTCTTCCTTCTTTTTTTCTCTCAATACTACTCTTGACACCCTTTCTGCTGCTGCTCTTACCCTTCCATCTTCTATCCTTTGCTCCTCATTTCGTTCCCTTAATTTTTCCAATTCGTTTTTACCCTCTTTCCTTTTCCTCACTCTCTCTTTTTCCCCCTTCTCAAGCTGTGTTAGTAATTCATTCTGCTCATCCCGTAGTTTTGCCAATTTTTCCTCCAAAATCTCTTCTCTTTGTATTAGTAGCTCCTCCCCCTTCATCTCACTCTCCCTTCTACTATCCTCGCCTGTTCTCTTTACAGCCTCCCTTTCTTCTCCCGTTAGTTAACCCCGTAATTTTAATAATATCTGTGCAGCTACCCACTCATCATGTCCTATCTCTACAATCTGCTCTTCTCCAATCCTCCCCTCCCCCACTATCTTCCTGTGAGCCACATATGGTGGAGGGCTGTAAGCCGGGTTCGAGTATCCTTCAGCCGCCCTTAACTGTCCTTCCATTTCTCCTAGTTCTCTTAAAGGGTACAACCCTTCTCTCTCTGTTTTCACTCCCGGTGTTATGGGTATCTCGTTGCTCGGTTCCTTTTTTATGTCTTCTAATGTGTCAATCTTTTCTCTTCCCTCTCCTTCATTCTCCGCATTCTTTTTCCTTTCACACCCCTTTTCCCCATCCGTTCCCTCTTTCATAATCTCCTTTACTTCCGGTGTTTCTCCCATAGAAAACATTCCATTTGGTCCTGGTCGGGATCCCTGGAACATCCTCCATAAGTTAAACACCTCCATATGGCTCGCCAACTTCTTCCCCTTGTATGTATTGTGCAGATGGTTTAGCAATGAATGTTGGGCATATGGATCGAAACTACCATTAGGCGGCCATGGTGTTAACATTTTGTTATCCGTCCCCTGGGTCCACTCTATGCTGTACTTAATTAATTTCTCCCTATGGGGTGGCAGTGTTGTGCATATGTGTTGTAGTGGGGTAGTGAGGGTGTTCCCCCACCCTCCCGACCCTGTCCCATATGACATAGTTGTGCCCCACTTGTTACTCCTCCCTTCGCTATCAGTTTGCAATTTACAACCTTATATTGTTTACCTGGCCCCGTAAGTGTGGGGACTTACGACAATCCTTTACAAAGTATGCAATAATAATAAAAAAAAAACAAGAAATAATAAAACACAAATATATATATATGTATAATTTTGTATTGTATATTCCTTCCCCTACGGCCCCCTGCGGCCGAAGCGCACGCAGCCCCCTGTTACTGCGTACCCCTTACGACGATCTTATACAGTCGTCCTTATTCCTCGTTCTCCTCCCCCTTTTACATTTGCCGTTGCTGGCGTTCTCCGTGCTCAGCCACGCCCCTCTCCCCTTCTCTTCCAATCCACTCGTTTATTGCTTATCTTCGTACCCGCTCCCTCATCATTTTTCTCTTCCCCACCACTTTCAAAACTCAATGTTCCTTGTGCTCGTGATATCCTATAAAATCCCTACTGGTGACGTCACCGATGTCTCTACGCTACTAGTACAGTCTCATTATTAGTTTCAAAATACACTTGCAATTTACCCCCGCTAACCCTACAGCTGTCTTCCTGTCTCTCCTGGAACAAGGTAATCTCATCAATAATATAATTGGACTGCACACGCTGCGTCGCCTCGCGTGTGATACGCCCCTCAACAGGAGGGCTTAACCAGCCAATTATCTTCCGTATTTGGCAACTATGCAACTAGCTACCCCCTACAGGGAAACGTCATCTACCTATCGAGTTTCTTGCTCGAACAATAGGAAACCTCATCTACCTATCGAGTTTCTTGCTCGACCAATAGGGAACCTCATCTACTCATTGATCAATAAATGCCAAATCGTAGGAAACCACACACGCCCACCCCTACACGTTAGTCGCGATTTAGGCCAATCAGTGTCTACGAGCGGCCACACGTGATGTTTCGTGCTCCGCCCCCCTCTTTCACGTCACTGCTCTCGCACTCTTTTCACTCCCTTTCATTCCATTGCCAACACTATATTGTCAAACCTTCGCCGCGCACCTGTGCAACACCTCCCTCCTCCCTCATTTAATTCCTCCCCCCTCCCTCACAATTTCGCATTGCTCGTTGTGTGTGTCATGCTCACCAAGTTCTCTCGATGCAGGGCCGCTCGACTGCGTGCACCCCTCCAAGCGGCTCGCCACCTCCCCTCGTCTGGACCACGTCTGGACACTCGCCAACCGCGGGCGGGATACTTCTCAACCGGCTCCCGAGGGCCAATATCCGGATTGCGCTGTCCGGTCTTCTCGCAGCTCCGCGATGGTCCTGTAGTCCTCAGAAGGGGGCAACGGCAGAGGGGGCCGCGCCGCCGGGCCTCCTCGCAACGGGAGTGCCTGGAAAAAGTAAAAAATAAAAGTCGATCTTAAACAGATCTCAGCAGTGCCTCCAACTTGTCGGGGGGAAATTCTGCCGGGGTCGGCCGGACCGTCCGCAGACCTCCAGGCAGGGAGGCCCCAACTCCTCCCGTGTGTATCCCAGATAAGATGAGATAGAGTATGAGACGCACACAAGGAGCAAGGTGACTCTGCTGTTTATTAGACAAAACGGCAGGGATGGGTCAAGGAGCGCACGCGTTCGTCCTGACACACACTCAATTGTGGGGCTCGCAGGCCCTTTTTACTGTAGTATGACGCGCTACTTGCGTCACTTCAGAAAGTTAACAAAAAACCTATCGCCACTCTTAATTGGGTGTTCGAGTGGTAGGGTTAGTATAGCACACATATAGAGAAAGATATTAGTGGACAAGGTGTAGTCAGGTGGTATATCTGGGTTGTCCCTACAATTAGATACATGAAAATTGTTACATGAAGGCTCCTGAGGATTGGCTAAATGTGCTGGCATCAGTGATAAGAGCCCCATGTTCTGATTGGTGCACCCGTGAGCTTCCCAGCCTGGGACCACCGTCGTTCCCAGCTCTCGGTGTACCTGTAAGTTGCAACAATGTTTCACTATGGGTACATGCAGACAATGTGAGGACTTATTCATAGCTAGACGGGGTACCGTTCCCACTGTTGCAGATGTCCATTGAGCCTTTCAAGTGTATCTGCCAGTGTCTCGTAGCGAGGGATCCAGACGCCTCTGTTCTCCCGGGTTTGGCATCTCGTCAGGTTCGGCTTGATCACGTGGGGAGGGACCGTGAAAGAGGCATAATTCAGCACAATTAATATTGTTTTTCTACTGTGCGTCTGGTTTAATTTGTCGGTGTGACTTTAACGTTGGTGCGCGGAGTGCGAGGTTGCAACATCGTGCCTTTGATGATTTGCTCTTGGAACGTGGGTTTGCAACATTGCGACCTTGGCTGGTTGCTTCGCCAAGCTCATTCTGTAGGATCAGCAACTGACTCTTGGCTTGTTGATGTCCACGGGAGCTCTTGTTTGAGGCCTACTTTGGCCCGGTGCATAAGTTGTCCGTTTGGTGCACAGGTGCTTTAAGTTATAGGAGCATATAATTCCATAATCGGTATTGTCTTTATTATATTTCTCATCGTTGTACCTGATTTCAAAGAGAAGCGTGAGCAAGCTAGTAAAAGTTCATGACGCGTCTTGCGTTTCTGCATTCTGAAAACCTATATAAAAATAATAAAGATGCACGTCCGTGAATATGCCTGTCGCCTACGTCATAGCACTGAGTATATTCTTCGTGTAGGTTGGTGTGGGAATGTCCAGTGTGTATATTTGTACAGATGTGCTTCCCGTTGTCTAGGTCGTCATGGCATCTCTAACGACGTGTAGATTTTAGTCTAGTTGATCCGTGCCGCAGGTGTCGGCATGGCCAGTGCGGGCTGCTGGGCAGGCAGATGGACACATCCGTATGTTCCTGTACCAGGGTATCTGGTCGTCTGGTAAATGGGCAAACTCTTCTCGTGGCGGGTGTTTGGGTCGTGACCCTCTAGGCCAAGCGCGAGAGGTGAAGGACGGGAGCCTGGTTTTCCATTCTCCCACTTCAGATGTATAGTGACCAAGTTGTACCATTCATTTGGAAGTTTGAAACTTTGATATTCATGGAGCAAGTGCTGCAATTGCTGCAAGAGAAACAGCCTACCAATTGATGTAGTCAATGTTGTTGTATGGTCTCCAAATGGCTGTGGGTGATCAGATCCCCTATACTTTTTCCATGTTGGTATGTGATATGAGCTCTCGGATTCATGCATGTTTTGAGAACTGGATCTTTAGATAAGATGTTTTTTTTATCACGTTCTGATTTTGGGGTGCTTGTAGACCAAATGAAGTTTGACTCTAATGTCTTACGATTTTGGCACTGCTTTTTTTCGTTTTTCATTTAAAAAGATACTGTCTATCTCGAGAATTTATTTTACTTCTAGATTTCTGTTACATCCCAGTTGAATAACCTCTTTGTAAGAATCATGACATGTCATTGTAAATTGTTTCTAGATCTGAAATGTGAGAGCAGCTTCTTTTAGGTCTAAGCAACACTGCGTAGGTATGTTGTCGATGGTACTTCCTGGATGGCATGACATTGCATGTAGTATGGAGTTACCGGCTATTTGTTTACAACACAGGTTTGTTTATCTTTGTTTGAACCAATCCATCAATAACTTAGATTCTCAGATCCAAAAAGTCAGTGCTTTCATTGCTAGCAGTCATGACAAGTTTCAAATTCAGACAATTTGCATTCAAACAATTACGGAATGTAACTCTTCCATGCTCCCTTGCCAGATCAAAAAAAATCATCAATATAATGGAGTCACATGATGATATTGGAATTCCATATATTTAGTGGAGTGTTCAACATAAATACCTCTTCCCAGTAGCACACTAGTAAATTGGTATAAGAGTTGCACATTTCGTACCCATGGCAGTCCATGATTTGCAGGTAGTAATCACCATTAAAGAGAACATAATTATGCTCCAGTACAAACATAATAATTTCAAGGAGCATTTTGTTGTGTCTCTTGAAACGTGAACTGATTCCACAGGAATAGGTTGGCTGATTTCACTCTGTCACTATGTCTAATCACTGTATACAAAGATGTAACCTCAAGAGTGACGGAAATTAAATCCCCTCGTAAGGTATATGTTATAGTTGATCACCAGTATATTTCACAAATGAAGGTAAGCTAGTAACAAGTGGCAAGAGGAAGGAATCTACAAAACTAGACAGTCAGAGATCCAATTGAAATGACAATGGGTCTGCCATGTGGGGATGGTTGGATTTTATGGATCTTAGGTAATAAACATAGTTTTGCGATGGTTGGGCATTTAACAGTTAGAAATCAAAACTCATCTTTATTTAATAGTCCTTCCCTGTACCACCTGTCAAACAAATTCATCAAAGACACCAAGAAACCATCAGTAGTATCTTTAGGCAGCTTCTGATAACTCCATCTGTCTCTCAGCAACTTGTGGGCCTCCTTGACATCATCCTCATGGCCCCAGATAACCATATTCCCCCTTTATCCATGGGTTTAATCACCAATTCAGTTTCTTTGGCCAATTCTTTGATGCGGCCCATATCACCATGTGACAGGTTAGTAGGCTTCTGGGACAAATTGACTGGGACAAGGTCTTTCTTTACCTGATGTTCAAATTGTGTGATGATTTGATCATCAACAAAACGTGTTATCATGTATGATTTGGGATTGAAGTTGCTGTGGTGACATAAGAATTCATAATTAGCATGTGATAGATCAAATGATGTGCTTAATGGATTAGAGTGGGCCTCCAAATCAGTGAGGCATGATAAAGGTCTTATGCATCTCTGACACTCATAAAGTTGAGTTAAGGAATTTCGTCTGTTGGTATTTCATTTCCCAATGCAAACAATGTCTTCAATCAATGTGTCCTGCAAAATGTAAACATGTTGATGAGGGTGTTAATATACATTCTAGGATGATGGTTGCCACCCTATTCTTAATGTAAAACGGAGTTACTTTGGAAATCCAAAAAATGAATTGCTAATAACTTTTGAATAGTGTGATGGATTTGGCGGACATTCGGAAAAGAAAGGTTTTGTATCGTGCCCTCCAGGCTAAAAAATCTGGCAAAGATTCTTTGAAAAATAAAAACAAGTGATTATGAAAACAAAATATACAGTTGCAGCCTAGACCCAATTCATTTTCCAATAGAAAAAAAGTTCAGTTTTTGCAGGACCTCACAGCCAAATTGGCTGGACAGATTTGGATCAGGTCTGAAACAACGTGTGCACAAAGGGTATTTCGTTCATTTCTTATTTTAGTATTTGACAGAGAAGGGGGTAACCCATTCTCTAAAATAGCTATGTCTCAGGTAAATTGAGAAGAAACTAGGTGTTTACTACTACTTTTGTTTTCTCCCTTAGTGATGTTGAGACAGTAGGCCTCATTAGGAGTTTGGAAGTAAGCATGGAGCTAATAGCGCCATGGCTGCCTCCAAACCCTTACCGACTCCGCCCTGGTGAATGGAGCTATTACCGCCCCATTCCACGGTTGGCGGGGGCGGTAATTCCCCATTCAACATGGCCCTTTCCCATTCCCATTTGAGCCCCCATAAGGCTCAATGGGAATGGGGAAAGCACTAATAACGGTACCGCAAATTGCAGTACTGTTATTAGCTCCAAAGTCCCTTTGCGGGTCCCGTCCTTAACGCCTGGAAAAACCAGGCGTTAAGGGAGGACCCGCAAAGGGAACTCATAGTAGGGCGGTAAGGGATTACTGGCACCGGTGCCCTTACCGGTGCTGGTAATCCCTTACCGCCCACCTGACCCAAGTATTGGTAAGGAGTTCTTCAGTTGTTTTGTTGCTTTTAATCTTTTTACTTGAGATCAGTTATACTCAGTTGGACAGTAACCAGATATCAGTTCCTCTCTTCCTAATATATTTGTGTTTGTTTTTCTCAAGAATGATAGACGGATTTACTAGTGGCCTTACACCCACTTTCAAGATTCCAATTGTAACTTCACACATATGAGATGTCTTATCACGCCTAAGGTGTATTAGCATTTAAGATATTGTATACACACTATAATATCACTGTGATTTTTGGATTATTTGTTGCTTATATCAGCTCTTTCTGATTATTTACAGCCCTTGTTAAGGGGAATACCCCTGAAGAAGAGAATTGTTTCTCATAACGTATTGGGTTAAGTTTCCCATTAAAGATTGTCGGTTTCATGAAAACAATATTGGATGCCAAGAAGAATTTCTTTCATGAATGATCAATGACTAGCCCATGCACCTCATGTATATGCTTATGAAATCTAATATTTATACTCTACATTGAATGGTTGGGCTTGTTTTAGGTCAAATACAGTTTTACAGAGAACTTTATCTTTTTGTACGCATTGTCATCGGTGCCAGCTTTTGGGGCAAAAGAACCTGGGCATATGTTATTCTTGCAGCAAGTATTTTTTTCCCTTTTCTGTGCTACTTAAATGATGTTAGTTGGGGTTGTGTGATGTATCACAACAGTCACCAAGAGACCGGCCGCCAGGGGTGTGTAGCACGCTGGTTAAGCAAAATGTGTGATCCTTGGCAAATAATGTAATCTCTCTGCGCATTACCTAAAGAAATGGTGAGTTCTCAAAGCCTGCCATCTGTTATACAAAACAATACCACTGTAAAAACAGGTCAACATCAGTCTGTGATTGATGAATTATTTGAGCGATTATTTACTTGAGGGTGGATTTCGAGGTTAATCTCTTAAACCTGGGCATCTGTTATTCTTTGAGCCAGTCATGAGTGATAGAGACCATTTATTTGCCTTTTGCTGAATTGCATTCTGGTATTTGTAGTCTCCCAGTCAAGGCGGTGGAATAATGCCGCTTTTTGCCTGACAAAGTTCCATAAGAATGTATATATTTGATTGACACTATGGTATGTGTACTTTTCAAGTTATCTTTATATAGCAGAGTATTATTGGAAGCCAGACATTGGGGTGAGGAGGGGAAATGATGAGAGGGCAAGTAAGTGGGCTAGTAATGTTCTAAAATGGTCAGCAGGAACGCCCAAAGGCCATGTCTAGTGGCAATGTAGTGAGTTAAAAATACAGTGGGCATGGCCAGAGGCCATGGTCTGGTAGTGGTCTGGTAGTGTTCTAAAATGGACATTGGGCAAGGCCATGGCTAGTGGTTCAGGAGTGATTAAAAAATACAGTGGGCAGTGGGCATGCCAGAGTCTGTGGTGCAGTGCAGTGTTCCTGCAGTGTTAGAAAATGGACAGGGGCACGGCTGAAGGTCATGGATGGTGGTCTGGGAGTTATGTAAGAAATACAGTGGGTGAAGGCCATGGCTAGTGATCGTACCCAAGGATCGTGTTGCTACAGCCCTCAAATGTGTACATTGGCTTCTGCTAATTGCAAGGGTTAAACTCGAGATACTTTGTACAATTGACAATGCTTTCTGGGTTTTGACTACAAAATGTCAAACTTTGTTTCCCTAACTACTGCCCTACTCTAGCCCTCCGCTGGTGAAAACTCCAATACTCTGCTTGTCAAATGCTTTTTGAAACAGAGAGCAGGAGGCATGTCTATCTCTTGACTTCATTAAGTTTCGGAAACTTCAGAAAACTCTGCTTTTGTGTTCCTGTTTTACTTAATCCCTTCCCTGCTAACTTACACCACTGCCACTTATACTGGTGGCCTGGACCCTGATGAGCCTCACAGGTTCCAGGTGCTTTATGTAGTCGGCACCATTAAACCCTCCCCACCATCAGTAGTGTCCCACATTGGCATGTGTTGGCACTTTCCTTCTGGGTGGCTAACAGCATTTAGAAAACTATACTCCTTTTTTCATTAATGCATGTGTTTTACTGCAGAATACATATGGTTATTTATAGCAGCAGTGTGTACACTTTGTTTTGGATAAGCAAGGGAAATGCAAATGCAAACGATGTGTACAACATTTGTAAGTGGCAGTTGGTGTGTAGAAGTTTACTATGTTGATAGGCCTATATGTAGACCTCTCTTTAACAGATTGGTGGATTTATGTGTGACTGTAAGCAGGAAATGAAGGGGTGTTACAAACATAACTGTAAAATCTTAGGAAGATCTGCCTTCTGCAATGATGTGAATATGCAATGTGTGCTTTTCAATAATGCATGGCATGGACAGGGGAGTGCAGAGACTGTGGGTAGTCATAAAGGTCCATGTATTGTGGTCCTTACTGTATGGTAGAGCAAACTGTTTGGGACAGAAAATTGTTTCTGTGCTTTTTCTTTTTCTCTGGTATATGATTGTCCATTATTTCCATTAGCATTGTATAAAATGCTAATGGGAATGTTGGAGGATCTTATTGAGTCTAACTTCTTTACTGAAAATGTGAAGTACCTGGAATCTATGATCTTATTTGTTTTTTCTTCTATTTTCCAACTGTGAAAGGTGGTTCATAAAGGAACCTATTTTTGTGTTTTTTATTTTGTATTTCTTTTTGCAGGAGAGGTTAGTAAACAAGGTGGGGGAGGGAAATAAGGGATGGGACACCTACCACACATATATGGAAGGGCTGGTGGACAAGGAAAGATGTTGAGCGAGTGTTAAATCTAAGGTGGGGGAGTGTTTTGCAGTCTCAAATTCCGTTCAAAACTGCTCAGCTCTGCAGAGTGCTGTGTTGCAGTATATACATAGCACTTCTGTCTTATAAAGATATGGATCAACAGCCAGTTGTATGGCTTGCAATGTAGCTAATGGGATTTTCTGCACCACATAAGTAGCCTGTGTTGTGGTAGCATTGATTGAGGAAGATGAGGTAGATGAAGACAACATACTACTTCCTGAAAAAGGAACAGCATTTCTGAGAGCATTCCAGTGTTTGGAGATGGTGTGGTGATGCATAGAGGAGGTCCCCTAGGGGTACGGGCCAGGCTATCCATGACTGAGTACACTGTTGTACTCAGTACATTTCACCTTAGCCTTTGGTACAACCCTAACAGTGATAAATAACGGCCACACCCATGATTCTCTTCGGGTGTTGGAGGTAGGCATTTCCTCTACCTCATCTTCCTGGTCCTTTTGATTGTCTTCTGCATTATTGCACTTTTTCCTTTGTCTAGGCCCACCAGCTGTTGGTGGTGGTGGCTCCTGGGATGGAGAGATGGTAATAACTGATGCCATTTTTGAAGTTAAATAGCAGTTGTGCTAATATGCTTGCAAGTTTGTGCTCTATTCTAGATTTCAAATAGATAATAAGTAAAAATAGGTAGGTGTAGGAGCTGTGCAAAGGTACCTTTTTAGCTTGAAACATCCTAGACCAGCTACAAATGCAGTTTTGAACTGTTTGTGAAGCAGCAACTACTTAGTAACCACCCCTGACATGTTGCTATCAACACTGTAAACACAGCCATTTGTAGAAACTTTAATATAATTAATTTAATATGTGATGTCATTAGTGATGAATCAATAACATTTATGGTGTCATCTTTGCTGTTAATGTTAACAGTGCACGCTGATGGCACGAATTATGGTTGATTAGCTTACCATAACTGGTGAATTTCTGGGATTTTTCGGTTTTACTTGTAACCATAATTTCCCTTTAACAAAATGTTTTCACTGAATTTGATAGGTTTTCATTAGTGCAACTTAACCATAATATCCCATTAACAACGTTTCTTCTCCGAATTTCATAGGTTTTTACCAAAAACCCGCCTTAATTTTCTAGAAGTGCTTTACACCATACTCTCCCCAATATGAAAGCCATAGAGTCTGAAAACAGAAGGAATGTCTGCGGCCATCAAGTAGCATCAACAGAACCCAGAAGCACATGGGACAAAAGAAAATGTTTTACCCATCAGCCAACAAAAACATGTACATAAAACAACATTAGTTATATTTATTACACTCAAATATACCTTCTTTTACAATTTATTATTCAGCACACAATATAATGGAATGCACCAAGCACAAACCATAACTGTACACCTCATATTATCACTTCAGTGCAACTCTTCATACAGTTTCAGAAACAGCAGGAGCCCATTCCAAAATAACCCCCCCAAATAGTAAGTACATTATATTTATTTCTCTGTTATTACAATGTAGTATACAAACATTTCTTATAAGCAAATACCGCTTTTTTATCGTTCATACTTTATTTGAAGAAACAACACCCCAATTTATTTATGGAGAATCCCAACGATCACAAACAGAATCCCTATCCCAAACTTTACATAATGAAACCATGACCTAGTCTGCAAAATTAGATGAACTTAGTGATGACATTAAGGAATGTTTAAATTATGGTAAAATCGTCTTATTAGAAACATTGATTATCACTGTACTTATACCTGTGCCCCTTACCCGTAGCAATCACCGTCATCAAATTACCATAATGTAAATGAAAGACACTTTGATGAAAGGTCTCTCCCTCCCTCCCCTGATAATCAATGTATAAACATTCCAAATTCTCTCATGTATGTTTCCCATTCCAATACCCCATTCCTTTAATGAATAAATGCATTCTTTACATTATAAATATCTTGTACATTATTCTTTGAGATATATATATATATACATTTAAACCTCAAACAATAGTCCGTGGACAACACAACTGTCTGGGGTGTCTGTTCATGCAATCTGGTGTCCGTGGACATCGCGCTGTGTTTTGGCATGTCTGTTCTCGCAAGACGCACAGTTGTTTCGTTCGTGGACCGTGCGCCAATTTGCATCACCAATGCGCATGCGCCCGGGGGCAGTCTCCCGCTCAATGTTGTACGTGGACACACCTGTACAGTATGATGACATGTTCGTAACCGCAAACAGTCTAAAACCATATGTTCGGCCAATGTAGGAACTTTAAAAGTGACAAATTATCCTTCCAGAGCTGCTAAACCCATTTTTTGTTGAGCTGTCAACCAATTACAACTTTCCAAGGCTTTTATAGGACGCAATAGTCCATGGACAGCCGCACGGTCCACACACAGTTCCTCTGAAGAGACCCGCCTGTTACATTTAGTCATTCTCAATTTGAAAATCCAGGATAGAGCACCTCAGAGCAACTGCTTCACAAACCTTGCAATCTGCTCTAACAGCATAACTCATTGCAATCGCTCTTCATTCCCAGGGGCCACCACTATCACAATCGGAAGGGCCTGCAGAGCGCAACAGGTGCATTGATGTAGAACAGGATGAAGAAGAAGAGGAAGATGAGGTAGAGGAAGTGTCTACCTCCAGCACCCGGTGTGCATCATGGGTCTGTCAGTTTTTCACCACCGTTGGGGGTGTACCAAAGGCTTGTGCAGACAAGGTCAGATGCACTGAGTGCTGCATCATACATAAAACTCAGTCATTGAAAACCTGGTCTGTACTCCAACGGGACCACCTCCATGCGGCGCAACACCAGATCCAACCACGGGACTGCTCTCATAAAAACTGTTCCTCTCTCAGGGAGAAGCAGGTTAACAAGCTCTACCCCATCCTCCTCAACTGCTCCTGCAACCACACAGGCTACTCTTGTGGGGCTGAGGGTCCAGGAAGCCACCTCTCAGGCCATACAGAATGTTGGTGACCCTTACCTTTCGAGAGTCACAGTACTATGTTTGTACTGCGACGTACCAATCTGCAGGGGGGAGCAGTTCCGTAGTGCTTTTCAGGCTGTGATCAAGGAGCATGAGAAACACTGCCACGTAGCTTTAATGTAAGGCCTTCCCAACATTACACCCTATCCACATGCCCCTCCATCTATGTGATTGGTGCCCCTTCCCTCCCTTCCTTCTCTTACCTTCCCTTGCTTCTACTGTTAAAAACAAAAAAATACAAAATCCCCAAAAAATTGTTTGTTTAGGAGCCACCTTTCAAAGTTAAAAAATAGAACTTAAAAAAAAATTACAGGACTCTTTGCAGCCGCATAGTCTGCATAGTCTGCTTATGATGGGGTAGTCTGCGAACACCTGGAAAATTATATCAAGTAACTTGCTTTTCTTTAAAAAATGGTGGCTCTTAAAAGAACCTTTCTTGTGTTTTTCTTTTTATATTTTTTTGGCTTTTGTTTTTTTGTCATAGAGGCAAGGTAAGGCGGGGTGGAAATGAGGGAAGAGAGAGAATGAGGGAAGGGAGGGAAGGGGCAAATACTTGATTACATATTGTATGTGTTCACAAAAACTGCTTAAAAGCCTGATTACCAACATCAGTCAGATGCACTCCATCTCTTTGAAAAATGTTTACACTATCAAATTTGATATGTGCATTATCAAAAGATGTCATGCCAACATCCAGCAAAAAAGCACATTTACCTTTGTTAACATTACGCCATGCGTTCTCAATTTGTGGACAAAATAAATGTGAACGCTTCCACATTTGTCATTGAGCAAACCGCAAAAAAATAATTTTCGAATGTGGAAACCATTCCATCAACTTCTCAAATGTATCCTTTATTTCAAATTGTAAAGAAATTCCAGTGACATAGCCCAAACTGTTGCCTCCACACCGAACAACAATGATGTCCGGATGCTTTCAATTAATCATTGGCTCACAAAACCGGAACAATACTGCCCACCTCATTACATGAACTCCATACCATAAATCTTCCAATTGTTGTAATCCAAGATTCTCAGACAATCCACAGTGCTCAGAATACAACTTCAGCCAATGGATGAAAGAGTCTCCCACAATCCATACACTCTGCTTCCTCAAAGAAATAGCATAGCCATCTTCAGAGCACTCAACAAACAAGAGTCCTGCTACCCTGTCTTCCTGTACTACACAGCCAAGAATCCTCATTGGCTCATACCCTGTGTCCGCGGATATCTCAACTGTCCTAGGTCTCCTCAGTTCCATTTCCATGTCAGACATCCTCAAAGGACCCAGATGGCACATGCTGTGTATGCGGACTACAGTGGGGTCCACAGACAGTATGTCAATTACAGTGGGGGGGGGTGTACACTCAATTAAAAAAATATATTCTGCAATTGTGGCTCTTAAAAGAGATTTTTTCTGTTTTCAATTTTAATTTCTTTCTCATTTTTATATCCTACACCTACTACCAAATGATTTACTATACACTCCACATTTTCCATTTAAGTTGTTCATGTGAGCTTTTTCAAAGCATTTTTGACATTGAAAAGAAAAAAATGATTCCCAACATCATGTAAATGCACTCCATCGCTCTGAAAAGTATTTACACCATCCACCATCATATTTTCTTTCTCAAAAAATGATATCTCTGAAGCACATGACATACACCTTTATTAACAAGATTCCTACATTTTTCCATGTTGGAAGTGAATGCATTTGAAAATTCCATAATTGCAGAAACAGTAATCTACAAACTTGGAAACAGTTCCATTAGGCTTTTGAAGAAATCTGTAATGATTCAGCAGTCACAAGTCCCACACTGGTCCCTCCACAATACACAATAATAATGTCTGAATGTTTAAAGTGAGCCATACTCTCACACATGGATAATAAGGTTGCCCAGCTTACACCACACACTGCATACCAGGAGAATTATACTTTTTGCAATCCAATACTACCAGAGGTGCCACAACATTCACTATAAACCTTCAATTAATACATCCACCATCCACACACTCTGCTTCTTAATAGCAAGAGACACATCTATCTTCACTGCACAGAACAAACAAAACACCTACTACCCTGTCTTCCTATAACCCTTAACCACAAAATGTGATTGACTAATCTCCACAGTCCTCTTTCTATGACAGGCATCATTAAAGAACCCGGATGGCGATGTTCGCAGTCTACCGCTGTGTCTGTGACACCGTAATACAAGGCAGCCCTTCCACCATTTCTAGGTTCATGTTTGTAACACTCCCTCATTTGCTGCTGTCAGTCACATATCCATCCACCAATCACATCCAAAACCTCTTCACCTATACCTATCATCTCAGTTCAACACTTTAGATTTGCACTTGAACTCTGAGAGTACATATTTTCTGTTAAGCAAAGCCACCTGCATCAAAACCTGCTGTGAAACTTTACTAAATTTCTACTTGTAGAGTCAGCAACATCTGCATCTAAGAAAGCATACTTCAGGTATTCTTACATTTTATAGAGCGTTTTCTGCAACACTTTTACATAAGATTTTACTTTATTTTACAAAAAATTTAGAGACAGTGCTGTTCTAAATGCACATAAGCATTGTTTCAACTTTTAGCGTAATCCTCCAAAAAAATAAACACTTTTAAATGCACGCAATTTTCCATTTCTCATTCCATACGAACATCAAAGTTTCCAACCTTTCTCATTACTTCCCTTATATTGCCACCATTCTCCACCTGGTCTCATATATGTGTAAACTGCCAAATGGCCCAATTCTTCAAATTTTTGGAAAAGTGTTAAGTGATTTTACACTGCTAAAAAATAACCTTGCGCTGCCAACACAAACCCTTATTCATGTTACTGTGCAGAATTTATTTTTGTAGTACAAAGTCAATGCAAACTCACTTTATACTTCAAAAATGAACTTGCACTGACTTTCGACTGCAAAAATACACTTCGCACAGTTCCATTAATCACAGTCTCTATCGGCAGTGCAAACTCACTTTTCAGCAAAAATTCCGGCCCCAAAGTACTTATATACAACAATTCCCTCTACATATAAACTATTGTTCTTTTCCAACCACTACTATAACACAACAAACCCTGCTCCAACTACAATCTGCCATTGCATTTCCACTAGGCAACAGTTTCCCTATTATTTAAAAACACTGCAACACATCACAAATACATTGCACCACAAACACAGCCCTTCTCTTACTGAAATCACCAGCATTACTTAGATATACATATTTTTAATACAACCATTTGTATATAATACAACCATTTTTGCCCTACACCTGATAAAGTCCCAAACAACACTACTCATGGGGCCTCATTACGGGATTGCCAGTAAAACCCACCGTCAGACAGCGTGTTGCCATCCACACCATATTACCATTTCCACCACCTGACATCCCGATGCTACCGAAATAGCACAATCAGTGTCATTACACTAAGTTCCCATTCCCATACAGTCCTTTTGGACTCCATGGGAATGAATCAGCAGCACCACTAGTAATGATGCCGGTGCTTCAGTCTGCTAAATACAAAGGCGCAAAGCTTAAAAAGAAACAAGATATTTTAGGACTTTGGAAATTGTACGAAGAAAAAGAAAAGGAGACGGGAAAGGTGAAGAGGAGGAGGGACAGGGGGTCGCACCGGACCCATCCTATACGATATGCCCATTATTAAAACCACCTGCAGGTTATACAAATCGAATGCGAATCGCTCAAGACAAGGAGGGAGCACATCAGAAGAAGGCGAATGGTGATACAAGCACAATTAGCAAGAACGAGTAAAGGGAGGAGGAAACATTTGAATGACATAAAAAAGAGTGTGTGGCAGCAACTTGAAAGTGTGTTAAATGAAGCATAAAAAGCACTGGAAACGGAGATAGAGGAACAAGGGAAGTAGCAAAAGAAGGGAGCCAACAAAAAGGGGCGGACAGCAGGATCCATACCATTTCAAATAGACAATTGGGGACAAGACTGGGACAATAGTGAAGCTGAAGCGGCAGAAGAAGGGCACACCATATCAGACTGGGAAGACAGTGCTGACAGCAATCTAGGGGATGACAAAACAAACACACAATTTGACAGATAGGAGATGGGAAAAGACAAGGAATGAGAGCGAAGAAGAGGAAAGAGAAGAGACACTGTGTGACTGGGGAAATAGTTTTCAGAGTAGAAAAACAAGAATAGTGGTAGCCAAGAGACCACAGCATGGCTATGAACGCAGAGCTCACACACAGATGTCCCTTTAACAGAAAATGAGGGGTGAGGTTCACTGCATACTATGGCAGACAATGGACAGGAACAATTTAGGTTACAGTTCACCTTCATTAATGGCTGGGGCGAGCGAGTGGATCAATGTTTTTGTGAAAGAAACAGTGGGCATTCGATTGGCCATAGGGGACATAAAAAGTTTACTGTCAGTATTGGTAGGGGAGAGAAGTGACACAGTATGGCAACAAGCTGGATATGCTGTGGTGAAATTAAGCTCCAATATACATGATAGAGTACCTTTTAATAACTATCAAGCACATGTTTGAAAGTCTGTAAGGGAGCTGTACCAGACACCTCAGACATGGGTTCTATATTGGCTCGTAAAATAAAGCCTGATGAGGACCCCGTGGAATACATATGACTCATACTGGAAATGTGAACACTTCAAAATAAACAGTCATGGGACAAAAAAATACCATTGCTTTACCACATCTTAGTGAGTGCTTTCCCGCTCATATGTATACTTCTTTAGGATATTACATGGCCACAGTAGTGGCCATGTAGTTATGGTTAAGTTGATGTTTCCATAGGAAGTGCACTTTTTGGACAGCTTATAACTTTGCTCCCCCTGGACGAATCCTCACTTTGTAAAAAAAAGTATATGGCCCACTCTAAATTATTTTGCAAAGTTTGGTGAGGATTCGTCCAGGGGGGGCAAAGTTATAGGGGGGGTCCCAAAACTATTTTTTTCCCATAGACTGAATGGGGAAAAAACGTTGCTCGCGCCTACAGCCCAAACCGCTGGACAGATTTTCACCAAATTTGGACCAGGAATAGCAGCTTGGTCCCGAAAGTGTGCTTTTGCAGATTTGGTGAAAATCCGTCCAGTAGTTTTTTTTAAAATGACCAAAAAGTAGGTCATAAAAAATTAGTGATATCTGTGTTCGGTCCGCGGACACACTTCCCTGTTCGCTCCGCGGACAATGTCCTGATTGGCCAATCGGCTTGCGTGATGTCCGCGGACATGCAACGTGTTCGCTGATTGGACGACGTGGACCGTGAAGCGCGTCAGATTTTCGGTAGCGCCCGGCATCTTGGATTCACGGATGTCCGTGGACAGCGCAGTGAAACTTGGTTTGGGAGAGTATGAGATAGGTTAAATGTTGTGTTGTTTTATGTGGTGGATGCTCTTGTTGTGTTCGATTTGTCTGCGAACAACACAGCTGTTCTGAAATGTTCTAAATAAACTAAATGGGGGGTGTTCTGAGGACGCAATATGTGTCCGTTTTGTTCACAAGCAAGCTGAAACTGTTCTAAGAACACTCGCGGTGTCCTGAAATGTTCGTAGGGGGTGTCCTGAAGACTCTGTCCGTATTGTTCCCGGTTAAGTTGAATGTGTTCTAAGAACACTTGTGGTGTCCTGAAATGTTCGTAAATAAACAAAATGGGGGTGTCCCGAGGATGCTGTCCGTATTGTTCGATGGGAAGTTGAATGTGTTCTAAGAACACTCGTGGTGTCCTGAAATGTTCGTAAATAAACAAAATGGGGGTGTCCTGAGGTTTCTGTCCGTATTGTTCGATGGGAAGTTGAATGTGTTCTAAGAACACTTGCAGTGTTCTGAAATGTTTGTAAATAAACAAAATGGGGGTGTCCTGAGGACGCTGTCCGTATTGTTCTCTGGCAAGTTGAATTTGTTCTAACAACACTCGTGGTGTCCTGAACTGTTCGTAAATAAACAAAATGGGGGTGTCCTGAGGACGCTGTCCGTATTGTTCAATGGCAAGTTGAATGTGTTCTAAGAACACTTGCGGTGTTCGCAAAAAAAAAAAATTGGGGTGTTCTGAGGACGCTGTGCGCATTGTTCGTTCTCAAGTTGAAAGTGTTCTAAGAACACTCGCTGTGTCCTGAAATGTTCGTAGGGGGTGTCCTGAAGATGCTGTCAGTATTGTTCGCTGGCAAGTTGAATGTGTTCTAAGAATACTCGCGGTGTCCTGAAATGTTTGCAAATACAAAAATGGGGGTGTTCTGAGGACGCTGTCCGTATTGTTCTCTTGCAAGTTGAATGTGTTCTAAGAACACTTGTGGTGTCCTGAAATGTTCGTAAATAAACAAAATGGGGGTGTTCTGAGGACGCTGTCTGTATTGTTCGATGGGAAGTTGAATGTGTTCTAAGAACGCTTGCAGTGTTCTGAAATGTTTTTAAATAAACAAAATGGGAGTGTCCTGAGGACGCTGTCCGTATTGTTCTCTGGTAAGTTGAATGTGTTCTAACAACACTCGTGTTGTCCTGAACTGTTCGTACATAAACAAAATGGGGGTGTCCTGAGGACGCTGTCCGTATTGTTCGATGGCAAGTTGAATGTGTTCTAAGAACACTTGCGGTGTCCTGAAATGTTCGCAAA
Organism: Ambystoma mexicanum; assembly: GCF_040938575.1. Lineage (NCBI taxonomy): Eukaryota > Metazoa > Chordata > Amphibia > Caudata > Ambystomatidae > Ambystoma > Ambystoma mexicanum. Next base: position 802,259,007 of record NC_090928.1, read on the forward strand.
TAAACAAAATGGGGGTGTCCTGAGGACGCTGTCCGTATTGTTCTCTGGCAAGTTGAATGTGTTCTAAGAACACTTGTGGTGTCCTGAAATGTTCGTAAATAAACAATATGGGGGTGTCCTGAGAACGCTGTCCGTATTGTTCTCTGGCAAGTTGAATGTGTTCTAAGAACACTTGCGGTGTCCTGAAATGTTCGCAAATAAACAAAATGGGGGTGTCCTGAGGACGCTGTCCGCATTGTTCGTTGTCAAGTTGAAAGTGTTCTAAGAACACTTGCTGTGTCCTGAAATGTTCGTAGGGGGTGTCCTGAAGATGCTGTCAGTATTGTTCTCTGGCAAGTTGAATGTGTTCTAAGAACACTCGTGGTGTCCTGAAATGTTCGTAAATAAACAAAATGGGGGTGTCCTGAGAACGCTGTCCGTATTGTTCTCTGGCAAGTTGAATGTGTTCTAAGAACACTTGCGGTGTCCTGAAATGTTCGCAAATAAACAAAATGGGGGTGTCCTGAGGACGCTGTCCGCATTGTTCGTTGTCAAGTTGAAAGTGTTCTAAGAACACTTGCTGTGTCCTGAAATGTTCATAGGGGGTGTCCTGAAGATGCTGTCAGTATTGTTCGCTGGCAAGTTGAATGTGTTCTAAGAACACTTGTGGTGACCTGAAATGTTCGTAAATAAACAAAATGGGGGTGTCCTGAGAACGCTGTCCGTATTGTTCTATGACAAGTTGAATGTGTTCTAAGAAAACTCGTGGTGTCCTGAAATGTTTGTAAATAAACAAAATGGGGGTGTCCTGAGGACGCTGTCCGTATTATTCGCTGTCAAATTTGAAGTGTTTTAAGAACACTTGCAGTGTCCTGAAATGTTCGTAGGGGGTGTCCTGAAGACGCTGTCCGTATTGTTCTCTGGCAAGTTGAATGTGTTCTAAGAACACGTGTGGTGTCCTGAGATGTTCGCAAATAAACAAAATGGGGGTGTCCTGAGGAAGCCGTCTGTATTGTTCGATGTCAAGTTGAATGTGTTCTAAGAATACTTGCGATGTCCTGAAATGTTCGCAAATAAACAAAATGGGGGTGTCCTAAGGACGCTGTCCGTATTGTTCGTTGTCAAGTTGAAAGTGTTCTAAGAACCCTCCCGGTGTCCTGAAATGTTCGCAGGGGGTGTCCTGAAGACGCTGTCCGTATTGTTCTCTGGCAAGTTGAATGTGTTCTAAGAACACTCGCAGTGTCCTGAAATGTTCGCAAATAGAAAAATGGGGGTGTTCTGAGGACGCTGTCCGTATTGTTCTCTTGCAAGTTCAATGTGTTCTAAGAACACTTGCGGTGTCCTGAAATGTTCGCAAATAAACAAAATGGGGGTGTTCTGAGGACGCTGTCCGTATTGTTCTCTTGCAAGTTCAATGTGTTCTAAGAACACTTGCGGTGTCCTGAAATGTTTGCAAATAAAACATGGGGGTGTTCTGAGGACGCTGTCCATATTGTTTGCTGGCAAGTTGATATTTTCAGCGGACATTAAAAGGTTCCATAGGCCATAGTTGAAATGTTTGACTCTATGGGTGTGATATGCTGCGGTGGTTGTGGCCAGGGCATAGAGTGTTGGGTGCATGGCCACCGCAGCATATCACACTCATAGTTGCTTATAACTTTGAGTCAAAACAAATTTATAATGAACAAAGTTATAAGTCACTATGGGTGTGAAATACAGGTATTTCTTGTTCATTTCTGTGATGAAAGAAAATAGCATGTTAGTATTAGTATTTTGTAATGACTGATTACATTGTATAATCAACATTTTCTTTTTGTTTGGACCCTCATATTTAGTAGATTACAAACCAGAGTACTGTGCAATTTGCTCAGTTTTGTGTTTGTTGCTAAAATCATTGGGTCTGTGGTAGAAAAAAAAAATTCATGTTGGATTAAAAAAAAAATCTTTTTCTGTTATGCTGCAGTTTATTTGTTTGTTTGTTTTCAGTGTTCATTTGTTTCTTGCCAATGCTTTATACATTGGCTTGTTGCTGTTTGCTTGGAGCAGTAACATATTATTTATTTGTTTGGTTATTGTAAAATTTTGGAGCAGTTAGATACCAGTAGGTGTACTCTAACTGTCTATTTTTTTTATATATTTTAGTGGTATTGATTTATCTGTTTGGATATTGTTAAATTTTGGGACAGTTAGATACCAATTGGCGTATTCTAACTGTCTATTTGTTGCTCTAATTTAGTGAGATTCATTTATCTGATTAGTTGTTGTAGAATCTTTGGGCAGTTAGATAGCTTTTGGAATATTCTAACAGTTTATATTTTTTGACTATAAGTTTACTTAAGGTTTAAGTACAGTTTAGTTATCAAATTTTGGTTTTAAGAACATTAAATTAGCGTTTGTAAGATTTGCTGGTAATCTCTGCTTTAGAGTAATGGTACTATCTTTACATTCAAACCATCCACATTTCTTTTTTATATATGCAATGTAATGCCCTGAATTGGTTGTGGCTCCTGCGTGGTAGATTATACCTATTGTTGTGAAGGTTTTCTTACCAAGTGATATTTGACCATGTGTGAATCCAGTCAGCTTGCAGTTGTTTTTGGTACCATCGGCATTGTAACGTAGAAGCATTAGTATTACGTATTTACTATGTGTTTGTATTAGTAAGGTGGAGCGATTATCCAAATTGCAGGTAGTACATAATATACCATGGTTTGCATTTTATACAAGTTGCTGAAATGGAATGGATTCACAATTAGGTATTGATATATATATATATATATGAAGCGTTCATTGGGGATTTCTTCTTGTGTCACATTGTTGCAGAGAGTGCATGTATGTATCCACATGTATGAAATCTGGAATATTTCAATTATAGGTATGTTCTTATTTTCCAGTACTTGTAGTAAGTACATTAGACATTCTTGTGGATCTTCCTGTGAGTTTATAGTGAATTTAACAATTCCAGCACAGTAGTCCAATTGTTGCTTATTCTATAAACACTATACATGTTATCAGGATTGTTTGTTGCATTTCTGTGAAGTACTAACATTTTCAAACACAATTGGTCTGTACTCTGTAAGTAAATGTTGTCAACAGTTGGTGGCAATTGAAATAGAATATTCATTGCTACATTTGCGTAGCAACTTACTCCAACTATATTTGAGAGTTTAAATGGACCAGGTAGTTCTGTATCTGATTGATTTTTTTTTTAGTTTGTCTTCCTTCTTTGATGAAGTACCTGGTTTACTTTCCCTAATGGGTTCTTTTATGTTTGTGGTACTTGATGAAGTTTTAGTTTCTTTTACTCTCTTTGGAGGATTTGCAGTGACATCCTGTTGCATTTCTGTTTGATTTAGTTTTCTTTTACAACGTTTTACTTTTTGTGGTACAGAATATGTGTTTAGATGGGTGGTGTATAGTGAGCGAAGTCTATTGTATTCTAAAATGCAAGGAATATCAGCGTTTACTTTACTTGCATCAAAGTTGATTAGAAATATACAGTCAAGTGTACGTAAGCGTGATAGTGCTCGTAGCTCATGCCTTCTTTAAAGACTGTGTTACCAATGTCTATCATTGCTTTGTCTAGGGTAAGACCTTGTGATTTATGAATGGTGACTGCGTATGCTACAGTTAGAGAAAATTGTTCTCTGCGTACATACATGTCTTTGAAGAGAAGGAATCGAGCTGTTGAGTGTCCTATCCTTTTTACTTCTGAAAGTTTGTCAAAGAGAATATTGACAAACTGAATTTTGTTGTCATTTGGGTATGTTTGAAAGCCAACAGCAGTACCCAGTGCTCCATTAACTAGTCCTTGGTCCACGTCAAGGTTACGTTTAAGCATTACTCTGCAATTTAAGGATCATTTTAATATCTTTTCCAATCCTGCTGTGTTTGAGATTGATTTTTCAAAACTATTTAGTCTTGTTGTGGCTTGGTCACACATGGGTAGTGTCATACCATGTACATCTAGTTTGTCTGTGGCGCTAATTTCCATTATTGGTAGCATTTCTTTACTTAACATTATTTCATTGAATTTGAAACAGCTTGCAAGAGTTGGCATTAAGGCCATACAATTGACATTTTTGTGGGCTAATTGTTCCATAACATCTGTAGCACATGCATTATCACCATAAAGTGCATGAATGTGCTGGGTTTTCAAAATTGCTTCTGCTTCTTTAGAAAGTATACCAACTCTGATACTTTTTAAGATGTTGGCATAAGTGAGATCTGCAGATTGCTGCATGTTTTCTGTTAATTCTCTGTATTGGAAATGTTACCAAAGGTTGAAATTTCCAATGCTGCCAACAGTTTTACAGCAGAGTTTGTGTCCTAATGTTTTAAAAATAGGCTCACCTTTTACTGGTGTCAATTGAAGAAGATCTCCGAAAACAATAATGTGTTTTCCTGCAAAGAGCTCTTCATAGTTTGTTTTGAGTACTTCTTGTAATCTGAGGTGAATCAAAGCCAACATTAGGTTGGACAACATGCTCACTTCATCTATTAGAAGCATTTTCATTTGTTTCAATACACTGCATAGTTCCATTGCAGCTTCTGTAGAAAGTTTGTGATAGTCTAATTTGTTTTGGTGTTCTACTGGCATGAGTAGTAATCGGTGTAAAGTGACACCACCTATGTTGTAGGCAGCTAAACCTGGGGGGCAGTGACAACAGCTGACAGTTTGTTGTTTGTCAATTATTGAAGGAACTTACTGATGATTTTGATTAGGAATGTTTTGCCAGAACCAACTTCACCACTGACGTACAATAGTATAGGTTTGTAATTTTGGCAGGTGCATTCTTTATTTTCATGTTGTACACCATGTGCAATTTCTTTTGTTACTTCTTGAAAAATGCTATGTTGCTCATTGTTTAGTTTTGATTGTAGTATAGTTAAGTCTTCTTTATCTTCATACTTACACATGGTGTTTTCTACTTCTATCATAACTAATTCTGCCTCATTTGTTATTAGTGGCTCTCCCAGTGGTTCTTGGCTTCCTGTTACAGAAGGTTGAATACTGTCAGGAGTGTCCTTATCTAGTTGGGCCTGGAGTTCTTCTTCGTGTTGCTGTTCATTGTGCACCATTGTTTTGTACTGTGTAAAGTTTACATCAGTTATAGTGTTTTCATTTGCTTTGAAAGCGTCTTCATATGAGTCATAGTTATCTAGTATTCCTTCTTCTTTTCTCCATGGTTTAAAGAGTTTTATCTGGGACATGTAATATACTTCTTTATGTTGAGGAGTCTTTAATGACAATTTGATATGATTAATTAAATTTGGTTTGGTGAGTTTTACTAAGCTGCCTTCACAGTTTGTCATTCTGTATTTACCGTTTTTTTCATCAGCTTTTATATTTTTTTTGTATGGGTAGTTTTGGGCTATGTGGTATAGACACATGGTTTCCAAAGTGGTACTCCTGTTTGGGTAGTATGTGTCCAATAAATTGTTTTTTAAAATGTCTTGGCTGTTGGGATCATGTTTGGCTATTGTTTCTATATCTTTGTATGATTTTAGATCTCTTTTTCTAGATTTAGCTGGACCAAGACTTAGCCTTACTATATTTTCAGATTTACCATACAGTGCAGTACCAGTTAAACAATCAGCTGCTTCATAGGATCCACATTCTCTATGGGACAACATTGTTTTGCCCAAGCTGTATAATTTTTGAGACACTGTTTTATCTGATAACAGGTCATTCCAGAGGCATTGCAGCTCTGTCTTTTCTGCTTTGGTTTAAGTATGCTGTGACATATCGTGCAACTGCAGTAGAATTGTCTGCAATGTACTGCACATCTATGATTGCATTCCATAAGTGGGCAATGATTGCATGAGGTTGTTCACTTGACCTGTATTTGTAACTGGTCTAGGGAAACCAAATCGGCATTTGGTGTAGTATTTCCCTTTGTTTTTGTATTTGCTACGACAATATTTGCCACATTTGTGTCTTTGAAATTGTAGAATTTGTGCATGAAGATCTCTATTTTTGGATTCCGATGGAATTTCACAAGTGACATATTTTTCAATAAACTGTAAAACAGTGGCATCACTGTCTTGACCAAATTTAGGAGCCTCTTTAATCCATACAAGCATGTGGATATGTGGTGGTCCTCTGGCTTGGTTTTCTTTTCTACAAAAGAAGTGTTGCACTTCTCCAAGGGAGGAACAGTTTTATGACAAATGAAATGTAGCATAGCAATGAAGCGATGGTGAAAATATCTTGACACATTAACAGGATCCAGAGAACAAAGTTCTCCAGGTGTTAGTATATCTATTTTTGTTTTGTTTTTGTTTGATATACGTAGGAAATCATGTAAATCTTCCCATGCATATTCTGCACAACTTAATGTAACAAACCAAGTGGGTGGGCCAAGGTTTCTGATCATACAACGTACATCTCCATGACATTGAAACCAGTATTCTTTAGTACCACGCATATTTGCTAATAGTTTTGTAATATTTGATTGTAAAACCTCATCTTTTTGTTGCACTTTTTGTAATAATTGTGTAGCTGTCATATTTTGAAAGTGTGATCCTGATTTTAATATGTGTGCAACTCCGTAACATAAAGTTGCTAGTTCACTTTCAAAGAGGAGGTGGAATATGTATTCCACATTTTGTCTAAATCTGGGATCTTCAGAATACATCCATAATGAGCGGTATTCTGATGCTGATATTTGAATAGGTCTATCATCGTACCTTCCTCCTTTGCCAGTAGGAAAGAGTAGAGGAAAAGCATGTGCTTCTATACTTTTTTCCCATATGCTGATTGGTGATCCTTTTGTTTGACGCATTTGGTACGTTTCCAGTGCATCTTCTATGGTGTCATTAGAGTGCAATGGATGAATTGTATAATGGTCTAAAGTGTTTGATATTGTAGCAGGATCTAGGAGCTCAAATTGACCAGCTTCTTGTGTTTCTTTAATTATTTCAGTTTTTATCCTTCAAGTTTTCTTCAATATTAATTTCTTTGTAATATTCATTATTCTCTTTAAGATATTGCAAGGTTTCTCTAACTTTATGTAAATCTACCAGCTGTTGCCAAATTTTTTTGTCTTTTGTCGGTACTCCATTTACCAAAATAATTAAAGATTGTTGCATTGGACGTTGCACTCATGGAGGGTGCACATTTTCTTTTAGATCTAATGGTAAATACACTACTTTTCTATGAATACCTTTCACTAATTCAGAGGGAGGTAATTTTGCAGTTTTTGGTTGAAGGCGTATTATTGCTTGAAATGGGGGCACTGTTTGAATTATGATGCTCTCATATAAATTAAGTTGTTGAAGGGGTTTTGGTAGTGGATATAATTCCAAATTATTTGTGCTAGCACGTGAAATAGTTTGGTTGTTGTCAAGTTTTGTAGTGCAGTAACTACAAAGTATTACGCAGTCAGTTATTTCGTATTTGTTTTCTGCTATAAGGTAGAGAGCTAATTCAAATCATTTAGAATCTTCATTGTCTTCTATTTTGTATGATAGGTCTACAGTTTTTGTGTTACTTTTATAAAAAGTTGTGCGGTAACATACACGCACATGGTTTGGTACTTCAGCTGATGTACTTTTAAATTTTAGTATTTCTTTTTTGTATGTGTGTAGTAAAAGGTTGTCATGTGCAGAATTGTTACTAATTTGGTTTACAGCTATTCATTCTGTAAGTGGGTTTCACTTCCAAAATATTTTTTCTGGATATAGTCGATTTCTTCTAGTAGGTCTTTTGCTGAACCATGTAGAAGAATGTTATTTAAATTGGCTAGTGCTAAAGCAGGACTTTTAGCATAGTACAGTTTATAAACTAGATTTCTTATAGTTGCATGATGTGTTGATAACCTTTTGATATCATGGAAGGTGGTTTTTCAAGTAGGTCATGTAATGCAGGCCAATGAATGTCATTGTAGTCCTGTGCACTTGCGTACTGGACAGGTATCCATATTTTGCAGTAGTTTAATTTTGATTTTGTCTTTGCTTTTCACATATTGATTGAGGAATTGGCGTAAAGACTTGAAAAATTGTTTGTGAATGTTACACATTGACGTGCATGGCCATTTGTACACTAGACATTCTGATTCAGTTGAATGCAGGGGTAATTCTAAGTTTTCAGGACATCATTTTGTAAGGAGTACTTCTTGTTCCATTATGGTATTATTAACTTTTTCATAACCTCGACCACTGCTATGCATGGCAATTGTATTTGTTTGCTTTTGTTTGTACGTTTCTTCATTAAAGTATGGTTCTGTGTTCGTAGTGTGACTCCATTCACCTCCGCATATACTTAAGAAGTTCTTTTTGTTGACATTTCGTTTATTGAGAAGTCTTTTTTGTAATTTAGTTATTATTTTGTTAGTGGTTTCATTCAGTTTAACACTAAAATAAATAACTTTCTTTTGAGAAGAATTGCACTATCAACGCTTCTAAGATGAATTTCCTATGATAGGCTTTAAGCGTTGAACCTGGTTTCTCTCCTGTTTTAATAAGATTTTGAATGACTTTGTGACTGAACATTTTGGCTAAAATACTTTTCTTGGTATGCTTATTTTGAACTATATCAAGATTTAAAGAAGCAGTTTTATCTGTAGTGATAGCTGATTTTCTACTAATTGTTTTTTGGTTTGGTTTACATTTTGATAGCGGAGGCAACGTTTTTGTACTTGAAACTTCTTTTGTTTCACTAAATGACTCTATTAGCTGTTTTGTTTCAACTTTTTTACAAATTGCGCTAGAGATGGATGCTTATGTTGGACACTTTTATTTTCATTTGTTCTACTTCTGCGTTGCTTTCTACGGACTTGATTTTTGGTAGGCATTCTTTAGGGTCTGTTGAAGAAAATAAAGAAGGTATGGGTTGGGGTGTTCTGCAATGTATGTGCGCATACTGTGTGCATGAGTGTTTGAGTAAGATGATAAAGATGTATGTAATGGTGTGTGATTGTGCATTGGGAACTACAACTAGTAGGGATGGGTATTCTTGAATTAATGTGTTACTAAACTGGGGTTCAGATGACAGAAAAAAAGTAAGCTAGTGGTGTGGAGAAGTAGAAATAGTATATCTAATGCTATATAATTAAAACAGTTGTTTGTTCTATAACATCTAAATTCTAGCGGTTGAGTTGGGTAATTTGTGTGTCGAAAAATAGGAATTTGTGGGCCATTCTGGCTGTAAATCGCTGTTTAAGACATGGGGATTTTTGGACGGAATGGTGCAGAATCTCTATTTTTAGGCACAGAAATAGCATGAATTAACCTTACAGTGTGTTTGAGTAATAATACAAATATTATGGTCATATTCTATTTTTTTTTTCTAAAATGAACAGGTTACTTCTTAGTTGTTCTTTGTACTTCAAATTTGGTTGCTTCTTTTCAGGAGAAGGGTCTTCACTGCAATTGTAAAAGAAACAAATTAGTAATTTTGTTTGTATATAGCACTGTTTTTAATTTAGACATTGATTTTTTTAATTGAAATCCTCAGCGCCTTCCTCAAAACCATTAAAACTATCTTATTTACATAAGATACGTCGCACCTGTTGAATACATATGATCTGTTCTTAATGAACAAATTGTATTGCAATGACTAACTGTAGCAAACAAAATATATTTACTATGTCTTGTGAAATTCATAATGTACCACTGAATACCATTATTCCTGTAACTAAGCTCTTCCAAGTAATAGTGCCTCAATGTCATGGGCTGCTTGTCCTATATAAATGTAAGTAATTAAAAAAATAAAGAAATACAAAAAAAATATTTGTAATTGTACAAGTATTATTGTTTGAGATTTGAACATAGAGTGTGCATGCAATTTTGTTTGACTATATGTAGTCTATATATTTCATTTCAAGAATGTTAGTTTAACATGATTTGAGTGTGTGTGTGTATAAAGAAATTAAATAGTATAAAGATTTATAAGTGACAGTTGATTTTAGGAGATTGAAAAAAAGACAGTAGATTCATTTTATAGATTATACAAGCTAAAGGTCAGTTACAAAATGTGTTCATGTACGGTACAGAAAATATGCATACCTGTAGTTTGTGTTCATGCATTAGGATACGCATGGAGCTTCAAGTAGAAATCTTGGAGACTTGTACAGTATTTCTTTTAGATGGTGCTTGCCAATGATATGACACTTGTACTCAGAGAGATTCACAGTACATTTGCAGTGCAGATCTATGATGATGCAGTAAGATGTAGAGGTCTTGAATGTGATTAGTGGATGGTGATATGACTTCTTAGCTACCTCCAATGAGGGAATGGCACAGAGAGTGAACTGGAAATGGTAGAAGGGCTGTTCATGTTACGATATGTCCGCGGACATGGTGGTAGTTCGCGGACATCGGGTGTTACATCCAAGGATTTTTGGGTTCAGAAGTCATGCAAATGAGAATGAACACTGAAAGGGATTGGTCATGAAAGTTTAGTGGGTGTGTTGCGCCAGGAGAGAGTTTCTCAGATACTCTTTTTGCTGAGAGAAGAACAGATAGCTATGGCTGCGTGTTTCAGAAAACAGATTTTTTTGATTTTGGGAGACTCGTGGATACATTGGTTGAAGGTGCATGCAGAAACCTGTGGAGTAGCTGTAGATCTTGGATTTCCACATGTGGAAGTACACTGGCATGGAGTACAGGGAATTAAGTGGTTGGACTTGTTACCTCTCTGTGCTACTTTGGAGACAGAGCAACATCCAGATAAAATTATAATTCATTGTCGAGGGAACAGTTTAGGACATGTGTCTGGAATTTCTTTGCAATTTGCAATGAAAGAAGGACTTGGGAAGGTCATGGACATGTTTCCAAATTCTCAAGTAATTTTTTCACGGATTGCGCAGGGAAAAATATGGCTTTGTTCTTCTTCATTTGGTCCACAAATGGAGAAAGCAAGGCTCAATGTCAATAAGGCTGTTAGTGCCTTTCTAAGAGATTTTGGCATGTCCTCTTTTCACAATGAAAATATTATGTTTCGTAGTACATACATTTTTCGCAGAGATGGTGTACATCTAACTTATGCTGGCAATCAGATTTTTCTAAGAAACATACAAAATGCATTGCGACCTTTTTAAGAATGACAGCATCCATTTTGAAGTAGGTGTTGAGTATTTATAATTTTTGAAACACAAACACCTCCCAAAGGCTCTTTTCAGAGCCACCACTTCCTCCCAGAGAAAATTGCAATAGTTTTGATAGGGTAGCACCCCAAAATTTTAGATGTCCGCAGACTTCTAAAAAATACAAAGGGCCCTGCTTCATTTATTTTCACTTCTATTTTTTAAATTTGAAAGGCGGCTCTGAAAAGAGCCTTATTTTTTTTATTTTTGTTATTTTATATTTTGTTTGGTTTTTTATACACGACACACTAGGAGAGGAGGGGAAAGGAGGGTAAAGGGGGGGACACCAACCACAGGGATAAGAAAGGGTGAGCTGAGAGAGGAAGATGTAGAGTGGGTTTTATTTGGGTAGTGAGCAGGTCTTCTCGTGCTCTGAGACGATAGTCTCAAAAGCACTACGAAGTCACTCCCCCCTGCAGAGTACTGTGTTGCAGTACATACACACAACTGTGACCCTCGAAAGGTAAGGGTCATCAGCATTATGTATGGCCTGTGAGGCAGCTTGAGGAAGACGCTGTCCCACAGAGGTGTTCCTTGTGGTGACAGGATCAGAAACGGAGGATGAAGTAGAGGAAATCAACCTACTTCGCTCCTCGCAAGGTACAACCTTGCGAATGGCCCCAGAGTGAAATGACCTTAGGTGTCGCTTCATGGTAGTGGTCCCAAAGCTGTACAAACCATGCCTCGCATGACTGAGTACCATTTTGCACTCATTGCAGGTGACTTGTTTTGCACGAGCCTTAGCACCATCCCCATGAATGGTAAATAACCGCCACACCCAAGACTCACGCCGAGTGCGGGTAGTAGGGGTTTCCACTACCTCATTCTCGTCATCCTCTTCTTCCTCCTCTGCATCCTCACTCCTGTTCCCCTCTTCCGGCCCTTGGGGAGGTGGTGGTGGTGTAGGGGGTGGGGGTGGTGCTGAAGCAGGTGCAGCACTAGGTGGCAGTAGTGCAGCCATGGATTCCATCTCGATGATGGTGTAATCTGCAAGTTGCAGGAAAAATAGCTGTGCTCTGAAGAATAGCCAGAAACACAATGAGAATAAGCTCTAGGGCGTGGTCTTTTATAGGGGTGCTTATATTTGGTTTGCGGACATGCGCTCTTTCCGCGGACAGATCAAACACAAAAATAGGTTCAAAAACTTTCAAAAAGTATGTAGAAACTTAGGATTAGTATGTGGGACTTGTGCTATGGTGAGTTTTTATTGAGAAATATTGTGGATTACTTGAAAATGTACTTTTAAATTGTTCGGGGACATGAACAGTGTCCGCATTCAGAACACGTGATCAGCATGGATGCGGTCACCTGATCGCTTTGCGGACATGTTCGTGAAGGAAGCGGCTGTCCGCAGGACACCAAATGCACAGACATTGGTTTGCGCATGCTCGTTGATGTTCTACGGACACTGTTCGGGTCCTGAAGTAATTCAAAGTGTGTCACACGTCAAACGAACAGTTACGGACAACCGTTTGTTCTTAGAACAGTTTAACTTCCTTGCGAACAATACGGACAGACATAGCGTCCTCAGGACACCTCCATTTTCGTTTATTTACGAACATTTCAGAACACCGTGTGTGTTTTTAGAACGGTTTCAACTTGCTAGCGAACAGTACGGACAGGTATACTGTTCTTCAGGACACCTCCATTATTGTTTATTTACGAACATTTCAGGACACCACTTGTGTTCTTAGAACAGTTTCAACTTGCTAGCGAACACCACGGACAGGTATAGTGTTCTTCAGGACACCTCCATTTTCGTTTATTTATGAACATTTCAGGACACCGCGTGTGTTCTAGAACAGTTTCAACTTGCTAGCGAACACCATGGACAGGTATAGTGTTCTTCAGGACACCTCCATTTTCGTTTATTTATGAACATTTCAGGACACTGCGTGTGTTCTAGAACAGTTTCAACTTGCTAGCGAACAGTACGGACAGGTATAATGTTCTTCAGGACACCTCCATTTTCATTTATTTTCGAACATTTCAGAACAACCACGCTGTCTGCGGACACCTATATTGTTTTTTTTTTTAAATAACTGAAACTAATTACAACACAATATAAAAATGTAAATGTATTTAACATATATTAACAATTCATGACAGAGAAGGTGAGGCAGAAACGGAAACAAAAACAGGATAATTAGGGGAATCGACATGATTGGTATCAGGTGAAGAAGGGATGGAAGTCTCATCAAAACGTTTTGGGTTATGGAGAGGGTTTGGGGATAATTGACTTGGATATGGTGAGTGGGGACAATGGTATGAGGTTTTTGTTTTAAAATGCTCCTCAACAAAAGTTTTCATATTATTAAAATTGGTCAACAATATATCAATTTTTTCTTTTATGCTGTCCAGAGTGTTATCCGTAACAGTTTCTTCAGAGGTATTTTCTATTTTGGTATGCTCTATGCAAAAAAAATATATATGTTAAATGTATATAAAATAAAAATAATTAAATGGTTTATATTGTAAAGTGTGTACCATTAGTTTCACTATCTTCTGACATTTCCTCATGTGGGAAATGCTCCTCTAGCCATTCCAGAGTACTTGACATTTCTGTGAGAAAATAAAAGATAATATATATTTTTTATCTAATACAGAAAGTTTATAAATATGAGTACAATGAAGTACACTTACTATTTCAGGTACGAAATGTTCTGAGTACTCTGTAGGTCTGGTCTTGCTCTCAGTTGTGGAGTGTCTGTGAGGTAATTTTGTTGGAAGCCAATTTATCTTCTTTTGGTATATTCCATTTTAGAACATATTGTATTTAAATGAATGGTTAGTGTGTTACATATATGGGTTACATTTCTTATGTATTTTACTACATATAATATGTATGTGTGCTGCTTTGTGAATTTTTCAAATGTTACTATTTTATGATATAACAATTAAACATACCCTCCCAGAGTTTTTAGGTAGTGGTACTGTTGTCCGAACATATCCGCGGACATCAAAAAAGTTTGTGGACATCAAATTCAGTAGAAGGGGTTCAGTATGTTCCATATTACATGTACATAAAGTCAAAGTTATTATTGTTAAGTTGTGCTACTAAAAACCTATGAAATTCAGTGAAAAAACGTTGTTAAAGGGATGTTAGGGTTAAGTTGTGCTACTAAAAACCTATGAAATTCAGTGAAAAAACTTTGTTAAAGGGACGTTATGGTTAAGTTGCGCTACTAAAAACCTATGAAATTCAGTGAAAAAACGTTGTTAAAGGGACGTTATGGTTCCAAGTAAAACCGAAAAACCCCTGAAATTCACCAGTTACGGTGAGCTAAGCAACCATAACTCATGCCACCACCGTGCACTGCTAAGACTAACACCCACGACATCAAAGATGACATCACGAATGTCATTGATGACATCACTGATGACATCACATGTCTGGCTCACTCTTTTTTCTTTTGCTGACATATCTAGACCACATGTTTTCTTCAGTAACAGTCAGAAACTAAAAATATCATTTTATTTGTAGACGTATCCTTCAAGTAGGTTCTTACAGTAATTCCCTTAGAGTCCATTCACATCATATGAAACATATACATAGGGGAAGGTACAAGCTTGAAAGACAGCAATCCTTTTTGTGCATAAAGATAATCAATAGACTTATCAGCACTTTCTGATAGTTCTGTTGTTTTTTTTATGGCTGTACTTTCCCTGTATATGGTCATATTTGTATACATTGTACTCACACTACTTTCCTTAGGGTCCAATCACATCAAGTGATACATATACATAGGGTAAATGGTAGCTTTGAAACAGAGCAATCATTTATTTGCATGAAAATAATCAGTTAGGTTATGAATTGTTTCTGCTACTACTTGTGCTTTTTTGCTAACTTCACTTCCCCTGTATATACCCATATTGGTATGTGTTCTTGTCTCTTTGTGTTTTGTCTATAGTAATGCATTTATGTAATATATGGGTTTTATTAGCTAGGTATTACATATTTCACAGTACACAAAAATCTATTAAGAAAACAATGATCATTTCATTATTCAACATATTAACATTACGAATATTATACATTCATCTTGTACGCTGCACACAATGCTATGTTTCTGCATGAGTAGCTTAGTATACTATATAGGACCCCATAATAGAATGCTATTTATATCAATGCATCGTTCAATGCACTAATTAGGGTATGATGTTTATTGCAATGATCCTTGATACTTTTTTCGCAACATTATAATAAGAATCCCTTGTACACATATTTCATGAAAAGTACATATGCATGTGATGTCATCAGTGATGTCATCAATGACATTTGTGATGTCATCTTTGATGTCGTGGGTGTTAGTCTTAGCAGTGCACGGTGGTGGCGCGAGTTATGGTTGCTTAGTTTACCATAACTGGCGAATTTCAGGGTTTTTTCGGTTTTACTTGGAACCATAACGTCCCTTTAACAAAGTTTTTTCACTGAATTTCACAGATTTTTAGTAGCGCAACTTAACCATAACGTCCCTTTAACAACGTTTTTTCACTGAATTTCATAGGTTTTTAGTAGCGCAACTTAACCATAACGTCCCTTTAACAAGCTTTTTTCACTGAATATAGATATAATTGAGGCAAAGGGGTGGCCTGAAATACAGGCATCAATTGAACACTATTGCAAAAGGAAGCAGGAGAAGCATAAGGAAACAATTGATTATGCACCAAAGGTGGAAAACAAATTAGTTCAGAAAATACATTTGGAGGGAACAGTCCTCACAGGGTCAGTTTTCGTTCCACAAGCTCAGCAAGTAGGGCTTCCAGTAGCTGCAGTAATTCAATCAGGAGGTTACACCCACGTATCACCCAACCAGCAGTGGGAATGGCACAGATGCAGCAACAACCAACATTCATAAATGTGCAGCAGCCAGGGGTCATGCAGGCAGACAGAGGAAATGATACATGGAACAGTATCAGACTGGGAGAGGATATTATTCACGTGGAAGGAAAATGGGATACAGGGGAATGACACCACGTTTCGGAGTACAATGCTTCGCATGTGGGAATTTTGGACATTTAGCATGAACATACCCACTTATTCCACAGGCAGGGCAACACCAGAAAACCTATATGCAGCTGACAACTCAGCAGATGCAGGTGATGCAGAAGCAACATCAACTACGGATACAGCCCACACAAACACAAAGAGTGCCCACACAGGCATAAGTACAGGTACAAGATGGGGAAATTATAGGTCCTCAAGGTACAGTAAGCGTACTTCAGGCACCAGCGCACACACAGGTACCAGAAGGGTACCAGAAGGGGTAACAATACTGGGACAGAATAACATACCCTAAAACACAGGATTGACAATGGTTGGCGTTAACCCATTTATGTCATCCGCAACCACTTTTTCCCAATGCGGTGCCCACGGGGAGTGCAAGTGTGTCCTGCCCTAGCAGCTACTGAAGGCTGTGAAGAGGAACCGGGTTAGCAGTTCAGATAGGACAAAGGGGATTTTCCTTTCTTATATATACTAGGACAACCAGTTCATGCATCATGGACAAAGGATTTCCGTTATCTAACAAATGTTTGGGCACACAAGGCATTTTGGGGAACATTTCAAAAATTCCTCTGACAAAAGATTTATGACTGACAATAGGGACACAGCATATCATAGCACCATTACTGTATTCAAAAGACATTCCCATCACCATTCTGGGGAGGCAGATGCTCAACAAATTAAACACCACAATTTCATTTTCAGAGAAGGTGCGCACCACTACCCACTTCAACGAGAGAGATACCAACTCACATGGAGGTGTTTCTGTATGTGGTACATGTGTTATTGGGATGGTTGCCAGGGATTGAAGGGGATTTGTTCTGACTGTCCAATACATTTCTGTTGAGTTCTCAGTGTCCCTCATCAGTTGGTTCAGGCACACACAGACACTTTTCTGCACTTGGAGGAAGTACTACTGTGGAAAGAAATGATTATACTGGTTGCTACTGATGAGAACAACATGGAAGCCAATCAATATCATGTATTGATCCCACACTGACATTAACAGGGGTAAGTGCCACAGAATTGTTTTCAACAAAGGACAATGAGGAAGGAGAGGTGGTGTTCGACCTGAGAATACCTTGTTCAGTACACATAAACAAAGGGGCAGTGCCCCAGATGACTCAGATAACAAAAAAGAAAACTCAATATTTGCAAGATTTAGAAAAAGAGCTTGTGGACAACAGGACCCCATGATGTAGGAATACTTAAGCGGTAGGGACAGTACACATCAAGTTAAAAGAAGGACCACTATTGCCATGAGTAAAGCAGTACCCACTTTCACAAGGAGTAGATGAAGGCATATACGAGACGCTGCATGCCCTATGTCAGCAAGGCATAATACAGGTGAGTTCATCACCTTGCAACACAGCTATCTATCTGATTAAGAAAGCAAACTGAGGGGTGTAGTGTTATATACAGGACATATGCCCTCTGAACGACATTATTGAGGCAGAATATCCCCAACCCTGCAGCAATTTATTGCAGCATTCCCGCAGAGGCACACTACTTCACAGTGGTTGACTTACAAAAATACTTTTTCTCCACTGCACTACCTACAGACTTCAGGTATCTCACTGCTTTTGTTTGATGTATAGTGGAATGCAATTTGAACATACTAGAATGCCTTAGGGTTACTGTGAAGGGCCTAGCATCTTCAGCAGAGTAATACAAATTGACTTGAGCAAATTGCAGGTTGCAAGCACAATAATACAGTACGTTGATGACTCATTGGTATGCACCTAACAGATGAGGACTGCAGAAGGGACTCAGTGGCACAGCTTACTTTGCTGGCAGAAACAGGGTACAAAATGGACAGGGAGAAATTGCAATACTCTCAAAAAGAGGTGGTGTATTTGTGTCAGATTGTGTTGGCAGATGGGCATAAAACAACACCAGAAAGAGTAGAGGCCATACACAAAGCATGACTAAAAAACATTGAAAGAGAGGCAACAGTTTTTGGCCTTGTGCAATTACTGCAGATCATGGGTTTCTGATTACTCCACATACACCAGACCATTGTTGCAAGCACTAAAAGAAGCACAGAAAAACAAAACACACATGAAATGGACATCTGAAAAGGGCAAAAGATGTAATGAGCTAAAACATTCACCAGTGTTAGGAAATCCCAATTACAAAGAACAATTTCACCTGTTCTCACATTGAGATGGAAAAGTAATGATGGCATCACTGATACAGAAACAAGGACAGGGACACAAACCACTTGCATATTGCAGTGGGTCACTGGAAGAAGTAATGCAGGGACATTTCCCATGTGAGAAGGCCCTTGCTGCTGCTGCATTTGCTATTGAGAAGGCTTCCACAATAACTATGGTGGGCCCAGTAGTTATGTACATCTAACATGCATTATTTGCAGTACTGTAGAAAACTGAATCAACACTGACCACTCAGAGATGTTCAGGATATGATGTAATACTAACCAATCCAGCAATAGAAGTGGTGAGATGCAGGTCCATACAACCAGCAGAATTCATTGCAGATAAAATAGAGGAAGGGGACTATCTGCATGACTGCATAGCATGCATAGACAGGAGTGAAGGAAAGAAGGGGGGCATGGTTTTTATTGACAGAAGTTCCAGCATTGATCACACCACAGGGTTGAGGCATTCTGGTTGCGCAGTCGTCACACATAGACAATGAGTACACAAAGGGCAGGCGTTGATAGTGTACTCACAGCCATGACTAGCAAACCATTACTCTGCACAAGTAGCAGAGCTGATGGCCCTGATTGAAGCATTAAACATGTCAGAGTACCAGGCAGTGAACATCTTCTCTGATTCGGCCTGTATCAATTCCAAAGTGCACTCAGGGTTAGCACAATGGGAAAGAAGAGGATTTTAAAAGAGTGATGGCATCCCTGTTCAGCATGCAGGATTACTGAGTAAACTACTAGACATGTTAATGCTCCCAGTAGAGTTGGCATTTCTAAAGGGCAAAGCCCATAAAGGAGGAGGGCCCTATTTTGTCTCACTAGGAAACAAAAGAGCAGACAGAGCAGCAAAAGAAGTAGCATATCTGCCAGAGATGTCACATGTTCTGTTCCCTGGTGAAAAAGAAAATATACCGCTAATAGCAGTGTTAAAAGTGAGCAATAAAAGTGATGCATTGCAAGATAATTTGAATGTAACCCTAATATTGCAGATACTAGAATTGCAGGGAGGAGCATCAGATACTGAAAAAGCTATGTGGAAAAGGTGAGTATGTTATTTGTTCCCAACTGACTTGGTCCACCGACAGGATAGCACAGGAAACATTTTAATGCTGAAAAGACTGTTACAGGTAGCATTGGAACAGCTTCACTACCCTGTCGACATATAGAAAGAGCATGTGACTCCAGGGATATGTGAAGACTGGTTTGTAGCAAATCTCTATTAGTGTGTTGCTGAGTTCATAAATAACTGTATGACTTGCCAGAGGTTTCTGCCAGGGCACATGTCCAGAGTTGTACAAAGAACCCTGCCGCGGCCGGATGGCCCCTTCCATCACTTGCATATTGACTTTATTTATATGCAAAAGAGATGTACTTCTTACAGGTACAAGCTTGTAGTTGTGTGTCCATTCTGTGGTTGGCTTGAGGTAGATCCCTATGCCCAATTGGATGCCTGCTCTGGTGCTACATTCCTTGTGAGGGACATGTTCCTGAGGGGGGGGATTCCAGACGAAATTTGCTCTGATAACAGGCAGCACTTTGCGAATGATTTAATAAGGGAAATAACATCACTCCTGGGGATAACGCTTATACTCTGCATGGTTTGCAATCCTCAAGCCAATGGTTTGGTTGAAAAAATGAACAGACTGCTTAAAATGTGATTGACTAAGCATACGCAAAAGCTAAAAAATCTTGGGTGCACTGCTTGCCTCTTGCTTTGCTTGCGCTAAGAAATACACCTGAAGAAGATCATTACCTGATTCTTCATGAGATTTTTACTGGGCGGAGAATGCATGTGCCTATTCTGCCATCGCATAAATCTCTGATGCTCACACTTCCTCTGCTATTCTGAGAGTGGGGATTTGATGTATATCTAAAACAGCTTACCAAGTCCCTTAAATATATATCCATGCAGAGGAGCTCTAAAATCGAATGTAGATAATCAGGTGCCCCGAACGGACACTTTCCTCAGGCGGCACTCCTTTGTCCGGATGATAGAGTCTTCGCCAGGAATCATATTCGAAAGTGGAAAGAAGAACGCTTCACTGGCACACATACTGTCATCTTTCCACACCAACTGCAGTAAACCTCCAGAGACGGCGAGGATGGGTCCATATCACTGACATTTGCAAAGAAAAGAGCCCCACAGAGCAGTACAGCAGAACCTTTTTTCAATTTTTATTAAAGCCATCCATATTTACAAAAAGCCAGCAAAGGAGGGTGGTGATGAGTTTATTAATGGAAAATGTGTAGCAAAGAAAAATGACTTTTCAGTGGCTTGGAACTCTTCCGTTTTTTGGAACATGATGTTGTTAATATGTTTTAATGTTGGATTAATTCTTATTTTATTTGACTCTTAAAGAAAAAGGTGAACACAAATGGATGGGAAAAAAAGGGGACAAGAAGTATAATGAATGGGGGGGATATCCACCATGGCACAGAAGAAAAGCATAGTTAATTAAATGGAAATGTCTGGGATGATTAAATGTTGTGTGTGGGGAGAGAGAGAGAGTACATGGCACATGTGATGTTTATTCTTGCATTCCACATGTAGTAGGAGCACCCAAGTTTTTCTTGCCCCAGGGAGTGTTTTATGAGGATGCAGGATGCCTAATGCACTTGTCCTTATGCAAAACTAGAAGCCTGTTTCAAGGTAAAAGGTAAGTTGTGCTAGACCTCCTAACAGCCATTGAAGGAGTTGTTTGCAAAAAGCTTGGGACAAGTTGCTGTCCTGCAATACCTCAAATGGAACTCTATGTTCAGCCATACAAGAGATACAGATACTCCAGGGAAAGATGACAATCGAAGTTAAGGGTGTGCAAGCAAAAGACTGGTTGGGCAGCATTTTCGCTTGGGAACATATCTGGCTTTCCAGGTTGTTTCGAGTGACTGCAAACACAAAGGACATTTGATGTTACCCTTGACTGTTGAATAAATGGTTTTGAAATGAAGAGTAGGAACTAAATAGCGCAAGTGAGGATCGGTTTTTACACACCCTACAACACCCTACTAATGCTAAAAATTACAAAGACTTCTCGATAAAATGTCTAAAGTATTGGACATGGTGAATATGTGTGGGGGAACATTTGAATGGTTGGGAGGAGACCGGGGGAGACATGACCAGATTGAAAAAAATGTGGATACATAAAAATAAGATTGCTAAAAAGGAACAGGAGACCCACATATGTTTAGTTATTAATAAATCAATAAAAAGGAGGAATAATGTAATAAAGATGCAAGTCCAGCACAGTAAAATGTGATTTTATAATGGAGCCGAAAAGAACCATGGTGGTTTCAAATTGTCCTATAGTACATCTTGCCTGGGAAAAGGATTAGAGTGTCCCCGATATGCAATATTTTCATAATAGTGTGTCTATGTTTCAAGGCTCTAACAGTGACATGGTGGGCAACACTGCCCATGATAATGTGAATGAGGTCACCAGGGCATTTGATTAAAGTTCCACAATGAATTAACTTTGTATTGTGGGAATTAGGGGTGTATTGTGATGTCACAAGTTGTAATCAAGGCCGGTGTGGCAAGAATCGTGGGCCCAATTACTAAATGTAATGTATGGTTTTCTGCAAAGTCTCAAAGTGTGAAAGCCAATCAGCTTTGTGCGGGAGATTTTTCATGTTGCACAATCACAATGACTAATTACCTGTCATTGTATACAAGTTCTACCTTTAGGGCCGTTTCTCTGACAGCGTCTTTTCATGCAGTTCTGTTCCAGGATCTGTTTGAATTTGCTGTCCCAGCTGTGTATGCGACCCTGAATAAAACTGTGTTTGTTTGTTTGTTTGTTTTTTCTTTATTTGTAATGCGCGGCTGACCCAAAGGTATCAGGGCGCAGAGACATGGATATTTTAAGCTTACAAGTTACAGAGTGTTTCACAGGAATTTACATCATTTACAAATTGCATAATTAATACTTACAAGTTACAGAATATGTCACAGGAATTTACATCAATTATATTTACATCAATTACCAGTTACAAATTATTGTGTAAAGGTTATACATAGTCAAAAGAGTGTGTCACAGTCGGTATGCGGGGAGTCAGGGGAGCTGATACTGAGGAGGAGAGGTAGGGTAGCCTTCTCTTTCAAGTCAGGATGGCTTTAGATATCATTAGATGTGAGCCAGTTGGTAAGGTTTCACCTGAAGTGTCTGTAAGTTTGGTTTTCCCTTAGTCATGGTGGTAGGGAGTTCCACAGTTGGGCAGCTTTGACCGGAAAGTTCTTTCCGCCTATGGCGGCTCATTTCAATGGAAGGACTGTTAGGCAGTTTGAGTAGACCGTTCTGATGGGTCGGGTTGTCAGTCTTTTGTTGAACCTCTGTGAGGTAGGGTTGTACTGTATTGTTAAGGGATTTGAACATTAGGTAGCCAGTTTTAAGTTTGATTTTATTGATGGTGGATAACCAATTGTTGTTTGTCCTTTCAATAGATATATGCTCTTATTTGGAAATTCGCAGCGCTGTACTCAAGGCGTTGTTCTGGAGTATTTGTATTTTCTTTGTGATGTATTTGTTGGCTCCGGTGTAAAGAGCATTACAATAATCCAGTTTGGAAAGTATAAGTGCTCTTGCTAGTGTGGTGCAACTACTCGTTGAGAGTAAGGCTTTAGCTGACCCGATCAGTTTACAAGTGCAAGCCATGGCAGATGCCATAGCATTCACTTGTTTTATCCAAGTAAGGCTGGAGTCAAGGTAGACACCTAGTGTTTTAACCTCTGTCATTGCCTTGATTGAGTTTCCGTCTATATTGAAAGAAGTATATTCATGGCCAAGTTTGTTGATATTAGGGGTGGTCCCCAGGATGATAAGTTCTGTTTCATCATCATTCAGGCACAGACCATGTAATGCCATCCATGCCTGGATGATGAGGTATAACCTATTCACCAACGCCAAATCCCGGTTGTAATCCCCTGTAAGTGGGAAGAGAATCTGAGTGTCATCTGCATAGTTAGTGTAGGTGACACCAAGACAATCCAGATCATCGAAGAGGGGCTTGGTGAATATGTTATACAGGGTAGGGGAGACACAGGAGCCCTGGAGAATACCACATGCAATAGGGATAGGACCAGCTGCTTCCGAAGTGGAGAAGACTCTCATCGTTCTTTCACTCAAGAATGATTGTATCCATGCTGTGGCATGTTGTGAAAAATGTGCAGCTGATTCTAGATGGTTGCAGAGGATGGTGTGATCCACCAGGTCAAAAGCTGCTGAGAGATCTAGTAAGAGTAATAGGGCACATTTGCCCTGATCTCTAAGTTCATCCACCTGGGTCTTGAGGTTGATAAGTGCTGTTTCAGTTCCATGCTGAGGCTTGAAACCTGATTGCCTTGGGCCTAGAGGTTGTTTCTGCTCCAGGAAGCTCTGAATCTGTAGGAACGCCACCCTATCTAGTATTTTGAGGAGGAATGCTACTGGTGTTATAGGTCTATAGTTAGTGGGTATGGCAGGGTCAAGAGTTTGTTTCCTCAGAAGAGGGAGGACTCATGATTCCTTAAGATTGCTTTGATGGTACCTATTCTAAAAGATGTGTTAATAATCTTGGAGATAAATGGTGAGAGGTCTCTGGCAGCGTCTTTTATCATTTGGGCTGGGCGTTGGTCACCTCTACAGTTAGTAGGTTTGAGTGAGAGTAATATTTTTTCAACTTACAATATAGTGATTTTGCTGAAGTTGAAGCAAATGTCTGGTTTAGGTAGGTTCGGTACATTTCTGGGTTGGGTAGTAGCTGTTGGTATATTTCATTTTTTTTTGTCAATTTTATCTTTAAGGGTGGCAATTTTGTCTGTGAGTGCTTTCTGTATGCTTGGTCACCAGGGCTTGTCTTTGATACAGTTGTCAGGTACTGGGATGGGGTTTTCTAGTTCCTTTAGTATGGCAAATAGTTCCTTCATACCTGATTTAGCCTCTAATATCCTGTTGTCAACACTTTCTTTTTTAGCTCATCGTATTTCATTTTTGTATTTAACAGAGATGATCATATCATTTACTTTGTTCTCATCTCAAGGTGTTAGCCTCCATATGGATTTGCTTTTTCTTTTTTCTTTTCTTAATGATTTAAGGTGTGGAGTAAACCAAGCAATTCGATGTGGCTTGCTATTCCTTGTTTTTAAAGGGGCAATGGTATCAAGAGCTTCTTGTACCACTTTGTTGAATTTGTTCATTAGGGTGGAGGGGACAAGTGAATCTGGGAGTGAGTTTAGAGTGGGAAGTATCTGTTTAATGAGTCTATCTGGAGTTATATTCTTTTTGTTTGTAGTTGGCATGGAGGGTGCGATGGGATTATTACTTGTATGGACCATTTTGTTGGAGTCTATGGTAAAGGCTATGAGGGAGTGGTCCGTTCAAGCCTGGGGTCTGATGGTGGTGACATTGATGTTGCAGTTGTGGTCAGCTACCCAGTCAAGTGTTCTACCCTTGATGTGGGTGGGCTGAGTTACTTTTTGTTCAAAACCGAGTTTGGATAAGGCATTGGCAATGATAGTCGCTTGATTGTCGTTGGGGTCATTGTAGCCTAGGTTCAAGTCTCCTAGTAGCAATACCTGGGATGTGTTTTTTAGGTTGTCAGATAATAGCATAGATAGGTTCTCTTCAAAGGAGCCAATGAGGCCTGGAGGTCTATAGATTAGGTGTATGGCGATAGTTTGTGAGTCTGAGATCGGTAGCTTTATAGTCATGGATGCACATGAGTTAGTGTGCATAGGAACTACTAATCTCATTGCTAGTGAGGATTTAGCTGTAATTGCTACCCCACCTCAGGTGTTGGTTCTATCTTCTCTTAAAATAGTATATCCTGTTGGCACAGAGATCATCAGAGAGGGGCCAGCTGCCTGGTGCAGCCAGGATTCCGTGATTGTTAGGAAGTCATAGTTCTCTGTTTCTATTAGATCAGCAATTTCTGTAGCATGTGCTACTAGAGATCTTGCGTTGATAAGAGTTCCCTTAAGCTGGTGTGTGGGTGAGTCTAAAGTAGCGGCAGGTGTAGTCTTACTACGGGTGATGGTCGTTGTAATAAGATTTGTGTTGGGTTTAGCTAGCTTTGTATTCACCGCAGGGGTGATGTTGAGGTTGGTAGTACTCGATTTGGTGGAAGTGTGTTTGGCAGGGTAGGTATCATTTTTTGCTAGTCTAGCTAATGATTCGAATAGCTTGGGTAGTCGTGATCGTAGCTTAAAGTTCCTATGTAGGAGGTCACATGGGGCATATGTTATATTCATGTTAAATTGGGAAATAGACTTCTGTGGTCCATACAGAGTATTCTGGGAAGTATTCTAGGGTGGGCCGGCACTCAATTAGTGCACAAGAGGACCGTAAGGCAGGGGGTGGTGGCAAGCATCATAATGCTGTTCTTGTTCTTCCAGGTTATTAATGGAATCCGGATCTAGTGCTTCAGGATCAGGCCACCAGAGAAGCAGATGAGCAGGAGGTGGACACCATGAACGTTACGCTGCAGGAGTGCAGAATAACGCAAAGCGTGTTCTGCTGTTTGGGTGTGGTTTAAATAGCCTAGTAAAGTAGTTCCAGGCCAAGTAGTTCCAGGCCCAGCCACACCCAAAACACTAGACCGTATGGCTTGGTTCTAAAGAGCTGAGCTGTGTAATAGGCCCCAATGTTGGATTAAGGTCCAAAACTGGTATTGCTGTATTCCTGATAATGAGCCTGGTGCCAAAGGTGCCAGGACTGACTCCATATATGTTTCTGATCGAGTTTTAAGGACCTTGGGGCCAGTGTGAACAGCTTTAGCCCCACTACTGCCAGGGGGCTGTTATACCTGAGGGGGTCAGGGGCATGGATCGTGACAGGTCTTTGGTGTGGTGGTCAATATTAGTGGGGGTTTTTGCAATGGTCTCGGGAAGGTACTTACAAGATATAGAAGGCAGACTGTGTTGTTGTTGCAGTTGGCATGTCGGTCATGCACGGATAGGCACTGACAGTGTCATACCTGTGCCTTGTGATGTGTGCCTTAGGTTGGGTGCCGGCTTACGCCTTCCGGCATAGTTTTGTGGAAGATATTCGCTTCCTTGAGCGAATAAGACGCTCGCTCTGTGCGGCGTCCCAGTTGCTAGGCAACTGAAAATGTGATCAGGCGGACGGCCATTTTGTAAAGTTCCTCATGGTGGGGGATGGTTTCAGTTGTGGGATAATGATCAAAATATAGTTACTTCTTGCACTGGCTTATACTCCTTTATGACTACTTTTTCGATGCAACCCCGACTGAGAGTAATCAACATAACACAATATCTACCAATATTAGTGTGGCCACAGTAAAGGATCCAGAAAATTAATTTTACAAAAAAATTTCGGCTGTAGAATTCTTAACAATCTCATAAAAACAGCTACGTTACGATCTACCCTTAAAAAACTACCACACAAAATGAATCCTCGACGCTCTAATTGACAGTGCATTTCTACTAAATCGAACGATGTGTATATTAATATTAAACAGAATAAAACCACTAACTAAATTAATCAAAACATTAGAAAAATACATTCTAAACATGAGCAATGTCAACAGAGAAACCTTTTCAAATGTCTGTGATGGTGAATGGATTCACACAAGCAGCACAGAGCTGTATTTCAATAAAGACACTTATAAACAAGAACAAACAAACCCAATTGCCATAGACAATAATGTCTGAGGCTATGAAATGGTAGGAGGCACTGCTATGGCAAAAGAAACCCTTAAAGAGAAAGCTTCCCCAGACAACCTTCAACCCAATGATCCTTTTGCCCAAACAAACTGTTCAGTAAACAAATGGACGTACAGACGTACAGATTAATATGTAATGTATGACAACAATCCTTTAAATCTTTACGACAATTCCTAAATCTTTATGTGTAACTACAACAAAGGTATAATAAAACACTGTACAACCCATAGACTCCTGCCCAGTGCGCATCCACACAGGACTGAAAGGACATTCATTAGCCTGCATTTCAGGAACTGCTTGCAAAAGCATGTTCCATCACATAAAACACACCATTCCAATACACAAAATCTTGTGCAAAGACTATACTATGCAAAATGCTCTCTTCTAGAATTGCAAAATTTAAATAGCATTATCCTACATGGCACTGCAAAAAAAACTCATGCGAGAAATAGAACAGATCCAAAGTAAATATTTGGGAAATGAAGTTGACTTTAAAAAATTCAGTAACTTTTGAAATCATTAGCAAAAACCTCACAAACAACAAACAGCATCCACCTTACAAACACATACAAAAAAGAAATACCTACATTTCAAAACACATCTGCTGAACCACCAGTCATAGTATGTGTCTGTTGCCACAGAACTTTTTATAAAAAGAGCACCAAAATAGTAGATGTGGCCTTCAAAAATCCCAATGGTTCCAATTAGCTTTATATCTAACAGCAGAACATAAATACAAAATAACTGACCCCTCAATAGTTTGCTCATATTGCAATACAAACCAATACAATTACCAAATGCCATCACATGCTATTAATAATATCTTAGAAATCTTCCCACTTCCCAAAGCTCTCCAATGACTAAACGTGTACTAGAGCATTAAATTACAAACAGTACACACATTTCAAGCTATAATATGCCTTCGACCAAAAACAGCCACATTGCCTCCATCTCATTTAATAAAAGCCATCCATGGCAAAGTAGTTAGTATATTTGCAATTAGATCTTAAAGAGCATTTAGAACCTCTAGGAGTACAACTCTATGTTATGGAGTAGTAAAAAATAGACTCTAATTTTTCAAACATATCTGCTACCCAACTGCTTCAAAAAATAAAATGCAAAAATGAAGTTTTGGAGTCAAGTACCACACATCTCTTGGCAAACATGCGTGGTACAAAAGAATACTGGTGCCAATGTCACGCTTATGTAGGTTGTATGCTGAGTAACCTAGGCCCACCCACATTGGTTGTTACTTTAAGTTGTGCAGAATATGTATGGGATGACTTGCATGACTTCTCACACACTGCAAACCAAAATAAGGAGACAATAGATATAAAAACACCAGGAAAATTCTGTTCTCTTGACCCTGTTAATGTATGCACCATCACTTCATTGCCATAATGAACTACATCTGCCATAAAAAATACCCCTCCACTCGGAGAAGTGAACCACTTCTTTTGGAGTAAAGCATATCAATCCAGAGGAGCACCACACATCCACATGCTTTTGTGGATAAGAGATGCTCCCACATTTGGCCATGACAGTGATGCCACTGTTTTACAATGTATTCAAAAATACATTACCTGTGACATCCCATCAGAAACCACAGATAGTGACCTACATACACAAATCTAACGCTTCCAAACACATAAGTGTGGCAAATACTGGCAACGTCGATTTAAAAACAAAGGTGAATAGTTAATGTGTTTTGTTAGATACAGTGTAAAAGGGAAATCCCATAAAAACACATACAACATTAAAAGGGATGAAACATCCAAGAACATCAATGATTACAATGCAATCATTGCCCTCTAAGGAAGGCAAATATAGACATCCAATACATTGCAGACAATTCCACTGCAGTTGCAAGATAATGTTACAGCCTATCTCACCAAATCTGAGAAAATATAGCTAAAAGACCTCTGGGATGACATATCATCTGACAAAACACTTTCACAAAAATTATACACATTCGGTATAAAAATGCTCTCCCATAGAGAATGCGGGTGCTATGATGCTGCAGACTATTTAACAGGAACCAACTTATATTGGCAAATCTGCACACATTGTCTGGCTAATCCTTGTTCCAGCTTCATCCCAAAAAAGAGTACTAGAATCCTACCAAGAGATAGAAACAATAGCCACAAAGTTCCAAATTATCCCAGCAGCCAGACAATGTTAAAAAACATTTGAATTGACACATACTACCCGAACAGAAGTGCTAGTTTGGAAAACATGTAACTATATGACATTGACCAAAACTACTCCTACAAAAGCAATGTCAGACCAGATGAGACAACTGACAAATATTCAGTCTCAACTTGTGAAGGAAGCATAGCAGAACTTACAAGAACCAGCCTAATTAATCAAATAAAGTTATCATTTAGATGTCTGCAACATATAGAACTTTATTACATTGCCCTACTACAACTTTTTAAACCTTAGAGAAAAGAAAAAAAGAATTATTAGCTGACCATGAATCATTTGAAGCTGCATTCAAAGCAAATGAAAGCAACATAACAATTGTACATTTGAAACAATACAAACAAATGTTGGACAATGAACACCAACAAGAGGAAGAAATTGAAGCTATACTAGATAAAGACAATCCTGAGGGCAGTCAACCTTTTCTTACAGGAAGCCAAGAACGACTCAGAGAACCAATCATTCTAAATGATGCAGAACTAGCTATGACTAAACAATATGAAGGAGTCTTGTCATTGCTCAAATCACAGCTATGTGATGAACAACTCACCATTTATCTAGAAGTCACTGAATAAATTGAACATGGTCTTAAACATTAAACTAAAACTTGTATCTGCAAAGAATATAAACCTCTGCTCCTGTATGTAAGTGATGAAGCTGTTTCTGGTAAAACATTCTTAATTAAAATAATCAGCACATTTCTACACGACTTAACAAACAACAACCTTTCAGCCCCAAAAGGTTTAGCTGCTTACAATATAGGAGCTGCAACTTCACACTGACCATGCTCCTCCAAGTAGAACACCAAAACAAAGGAGAATACTACAAATTAATTTTCTGCCACAAAGTAACCCCAAATATAATTTCCAAATTCCTTCCCCTGTGCTGTCCGCGGTCAGCAGCCTCTGTCCGTAGATCCATTATGGCAACCATTTCATAAATTGTGACACGCTTATTGTTTTTGAGCATCCAATCAGCATCCGTCTTTGATGTTCGTGTACACCAAACTACCATCTGGGGCCAGATTACAGAAAATTTGCAACGGTGCAAGTGCAAAGTTGCACGGTATTAGCATTAGGGCAAAGTTTTCCTTTTTTTTTTTAAAACACTGGGACATATTAGAAAACTATTGCACCATGTCGAGTTCAATTTGGCATGGTAGAGGCAGCAAGGCAAACATTTCCCCAGTGCAAGAAAGATACATTTTCACTGCATTATTGCAATAGGGCAAAATTTGCCCTAATGCTAATACACAATGGTATTAGCACTAGGGCAAACTTTGCCCTGGTGAAAAAAACACATCCAAAATGTATCTTTCTAGGTGCTTATACAATGCCAAGGTGCAATTGTCATGGTGAAATCGTTTTTTAATATGGCCTAGTGTTTTTAAAAATAGGGCAAACTTAGCCCTAGTGCCTATACTATGCAACTTTCCACTTGCACCAGTGCAACGTTTCTGTAATCTGGCCCCAGATTGGTTCACAGATCTCTGTGGACACCGAATCAGGAAATGAGTGGACCCAGATATCACTCCTTTTTTACCTACTTTTTGCCTTTTATTTAAAAAAAACTACTGGAGTAATTTACACCAAAAGTACAAAAGCACGCTTTCGGGACCAGGCCACCACACCTAGTGCAAATTTGGTCATAATCTGTCCAGACGTTTGGGGAGTGTCTATGAGGATTTGAAACATTTTGGGACCCCCCTATAACTTTGCTCTTCCTGGATGCAAAATCGTTCTGAGGTGGCCATATACTTTTTTCGCAGTTTGGTGAGGATTTTTTTAAGAGCGCCAAAGTTATAAGCTGCCCAAAACATGTTCATTCTATGAGTTGAGCAACTGGTATCCAGTGATTTTAACAAATACAAAATGAAGACTGAATTTTAAATGAAACAAAAACAACAAAAAATACTGAATATTTTTTACACATGGGGTTGGGGGTAGGATTAAATCTGGTTCGGAGGGGGTTGGGGTAGGGCTTTAAACATGGGGAAAAAGGGGACTTTTGGGGTGGACCACACCTCAAACAAATTATTCAATATTTTTTTCAAAAAGTGCAGCCGACTTTCCATTCATTTTCCCTTAGACAAACATGGTAAATGTTTGCTAAAGCGCACAGCCCAAACCGCTGGACGGATTTGGACCAGGTCTGAAACAACTTGGGCACAAAGAGTTGACTTGTGATTCAGGCTTGGTTATTCCTTGCAGTATTATTTAAATATTTGACAGAGAAGGGGGTGCAATTATCTGTATTATTGATTTCAATAATGTATGGATAACAAAATTTCAAGGAAAAAAATGAAGTTGCAGGGATGTTAAGGTGAGCAATACATTGTAACAAAGCCTTTGAAATTCATAGAAACATCTTTAGTTGCAGGGATGTTAAGGTGAGAGCTTAACGCAACACAACCTCTGAAATTCTGCTAAAGCCACCTTAACTTTGCGCCCTCTTTGGCCCTCTTTGGCACATCCTATGACCATAATGATGACATCACAGATCACATCACTGATGACATCACTAATTACATGTTGTATGAGAACACTGATGACATTACAAATCACATCACTGATGCCATCACTGGTGACAACACTAGTAACATTCTACATAACTGATTACATCAATAATGGAATTAGAATTAACTTCATTTATAAGTTAGCTCATGAAAACTTTGATTACCTTAATAACAATTTAGGCCATGGACTTGGCCATGACAAAGGATGGTGTCATTGGCCAGCACTAAAATGCCATAACTATGAAGGTGGTTTACATGGACTGATAAGGTGATTCCACGCAAAGAGTTAGACAGGACATCTGCACACAATTTGAATTGCCTTTCCAGGACCGTGGTCCCTTTTTCCTTTAACCAATATTTGCCTGTACCCCAAGCATCCTCCATTCTCTGAGGGGCTATGTTAGATTCTTTAAAGCACAAAGTGCATACTGATGGTTCTGGCTCCACTGGCAGGGAGGGTCAGACAGAAATCTGTGAAAAATACTAATATTGGAGAGTGATAGTTACAGGCATATAATTACTGCTGGTTCTAGTCTTCCTTCCTCAAGACTCATGGAATGTTTTAGGCTACTTGGGGCCCAAGACCCCAGACATGATCATGTAACAACCAGCTCTTCTAGGAGCTTAATATTATTTGGAGTGACTCTTCTGCAGAATGTCCAGCATGTTGTAGGTTTGAAGCAGGAGAGGCAGCCAAAGCCTCAGGTATTTCCATCTTAGCTAACCAGGTGATGTGTTTTTTCTGGACCATTCGGTCCTCAGAACTGGAGTTCTGTTGGTAATTGAACCAGAACTTCTATAGTGTTAACCACAAGGACTTCCGCTTACAGGCAAGTGTCTTCCATGTGCTGAAGCCAAGTCATATGCCTAACAGGTCTTGGTTTAAAGTTCTTAACAATCCTAATTATTCTGGGCCTTAATGCAAGGCTCTTAAAGGAGGTAACACAAGGCTTAACTCTAAGCCTTTTGGAGCCAGCTCACTGTTAGGTCAATCAGGCTAATTTGTGACTCCCACTACACTCACTGACATTTTTGCTTGTTTCACTCGTGGTTCACTCACCTCATTTTGCCCAGTGCGTCTCAATCCAGGGCCCCAGTGACAATGTAATTCAGTGCTTTGTGTTCGGGACCTAAAGGTACCCTGTCACCTTACTCGTCTCCTTAAGTAACTAAGTGACTGGTGGCAGTTCTTAGTATTATTTAGAAGGATGGACCCTGCTGAAGCCATTTTGTGTTCAGGGAAGAAAGGCTTGGAAGATCCAGAGTCACCAGCTGGAGTCTGTGCTCCAAATCATTTAAATATAATACAAAAAAGGGGAGTCAGTACACACACCACAAAATACATCAAAAGGCCAGTGACACACTAATGTTCTTTAATCCCACAATTCAGTCCTAGATAGAGTGCCGAAAGCCATACTTAGGGAAATGAAGGCAATACATAGTTTCTCTTTCCTTATGTTTACACCTTTGGTCATAAGAAGCATGAGACCCTGGTCATGAGCACTACACTTTTGAGAGCCCAGTTGAAAGGGGGATAGAATACTGTTGTCATTTTGTCCATTCCCATAGTTTCCTTTTGAATGGCCATGCCAAATATTTTGGCAAATGAATCGGCGAGGAACACAACTTGGGATCCCCCCACAGACCTATTTTGTAAATAGGTATTATCACTGCTGTTTTCCTGGAGGAAGGCACTGTCAAGATAAATATTGCTATCTTGATAGCTTTGGTCCACAGTGAAGTCCAGAGCTTAATTTCTCTTTTACTCAGGTCCTGACAAACCCTGCCTGGACCAGGAGCTTTTCGGTGACAACATGATAACCTCATACACACATCTAGGGCATGAATGACTGCCCCTAGCACACCACGTATCTCTCTGATTTTATGGGCTCACATTTTGTTTTGTGGCCTTTATTTGTTTGAGTTGCGGGCATTTTGATGCAGTGGGCTCATTGTGAGCACACTAGGTTTGGATTTAAGCAAGTGGAAAATGGCTTTGAGATTCTCAGAAATAAAGTAAGATTCAAATGACAAATGACACTTTCACAGGTTTGAAATCACAGAATGGACACACGATTTCTATGCAGTTCTAAATAGGTTGAAATGGATGGGATGAGATTATTTTAGACTAAGAGATTGGTTCTGCAGAGTTCTGGCTGGATACTCACACTATAAATTTGAGATAGGCCGTCAAGATCTGGTCAACAGGTTTAGACTGGACTTCTAGCGGGTGGTTCTGAAGTCACAGCTATCTGGGTCAGCTCTGCTCTGCTGGTCTGGATCTCTGGTTCTGGCAAAAGTTCTTGGCACTGCACAGAGGTCTGGTCTGGTCTGCTGTTCTGGATACAGCTCTGCCTTCTGGGTCTGGTTCTGGTTCTAGCAAAAGTTCTTGGCATAATTTCTCTTTTACTCAGGTCCTGAGGAACCCTGGCTGGACCAGGAGCTTTTCGGTGACAACATGATAACCTCATACAAACATCTAGGGCATGAATGTCTGCCCCTAGCACACCACGTATCTCTCTGATTTTATGGGCTCACATTTTGTTTTGTGGCCTTTATTTGTTTGAGTTGCGGGCATTTTGATGCAGTGGGCTCATTGTGAGCACACTAGGTTTGGATTTAAGCAAGTGGAAAATGGCTTTGAGATTCTCAGAAATAAAGTAAGATTCAAATGACAAATGACACTTTCACAGGTTTGAAATCACAGAATGGACACACGATTTCTATGCAGTTCTAAATAGGTTGAAATGGATGGGATGAGATTATTTTAGACTAAGAGATTGGTTCTGCAGAGTTATGGATGGATACTCACACTATGAATTTGAGATAGGCCGTCAAGATCTGGTCAACAGGTTTAGACTGGACTTCTAGCGGGTGGTTCTGAAGTCACAGCTATCTGGGTCAGCTCTACTCTGCTGGTCTGGATCTCTGGTTCTGGCAAAAGTTCTTGGCACTGCACAGCGGTCTGGTCTGGTCTGCTGTTCTGGATACAGCTCTGCCTTCTGGGTCTGGTTCTGGTTCTAGCAAAAGTTCTTGGCATAATTTCTCTTTTACTCAGGTCCTGAGGAACCCTGGCTGGACCAGGAGCTTTTCGGTGACAACATGATAACCTCATACACACATCTAGGGCATGAATGTCTGCCCCTAGCACACCACGTATCTCTCTGATTTTATGGGCTCACATTTTGTTTTGTGGCCTTTATTTGTTTGAGTTGCGGGCATTTTGATGCAGTGGGCTCATTGTGAGCACACTAGGTTTGGATTTAAGCAAGTGGAAAATGGCTTTGAGTCTTTCAGACATCCAAACGATCATCCTGAGTTAGAGTGTCTGCGTCTTTGGTGGTATTTTGGACAACCCTGATTGGAGAACCTTCAAATCTTTGTGTGCTGTATGTATGGATTCAATGTGCTGGCTTAGCTAGCCCTTTTGTTAACGTGTTTATAAAAGGGAGACAAGAAATTCCTCAAACGTTCCTGAAATCACCTGAGGAATGCTGATGAGATGGACTTATGCTGAGGCTCTTGGTGGCGTCACGCTGGCTGTGCCCTTGTTCTTTGCCCCTGAATCCTGTGATGTGGCTGAGAAAATGGGACATGTATGATATTCTCTTTTAGGTGTTTAACATGTTTAACAAGTGTGGATCAAGCACCTATAGTAATTAGGGGGTGTCTCTACAAACAAAAGGCAAGTTTCTATAGAAACAATGTCCAGAATGGGCTAACACTAAGAGGGGTAATACAGTTCTGAGGTTAAGGAAAACATTTTCCATATAAAAAATGAGTATGTTCTGTTCTGGACCCCCTTCTCTAAACACAAATGTTACAAAACTGTGTCCAACCGAAATCCAAATTGTATTCATTAGCGGTTAAGTCAGTGTCCTTGCTAATCCTAATCCAGAATCACAAAAGGTCATGGTTCCGGCCAATACAAAAGTTCAAATCCTGTTGTCAACCTAGGGTTTTGTTAAGTGACTTCAATTCAGCACTCCAACTAAGTCAATGCCTAGTCTGGGATGCCCAAGGGAAGCCCTTATTTATATATTTTTATGACAAGTTCATAGACCTGGATGATAAACCCTTCTATAACGCCCCTCTCTTTGAATCCCCCTGACCTCACTGAGCCAAGAAGTAGGTTTGTTTTGCAAATTAAAAGATTTATTTGAAACATTAAACAATATATACTATATATATATATATATATATATATATATATATATATATATATATATATATATCACACTTTTATGAATAAATTAATATTTGATAGCACACTTATGGATATAAAGTTGATCAACAATGGGTAATGTTACAATTGCACACTCTTTTCAATCAGTGAGGAGTTAGTATAGAAAGGATAAGGTAGCAGAGAATACTTTTATGGTTTCAAGGAAAAGCAATGATGGAAAGAATGCAGCACAGAAATAAACTGATATGGTTTCAACAGAGATAATATGATCACTTTTTCTGGTGACAATTCACTCCCCCCCTATGGAATATAAAGAGATGGAAAGGAGAACACACAGTTTTCAGGAATACAAACAAAATGCAACACAAATTCCAGTTCCCCCCTAGCAAGCTTAGAGCAACCGGTATGCTTTTAAACAGTCAAAAATACTTTTACAAGTGATTTGCAATGAAATGAAAAATATGCTAAAAACAATTTTAATTCCCTATAGGAGATTCAGGGTAGGTGACACCTACTTTGAATTAGTTCAGGTCAACACTAGCAATTAATCAGGAATGATTATCAGATTGAAAACGAATTTCAGCAGTTGCAAGCAAAAGACAGCTATTTTTGACAGGTGGAGAAATTGAGTCAAATTGCAATTCGCTGCACTTTTTCAGAGTGCGTCAATCGCGATTACGGAAAAACTATAAGGAATAGAAAGTCTTGGGCTTGTCGGAAAGCTTAGGTTCTTAGCTTTAAAATCTCACTTCTAGGATGTGCGGTTCATAAGATACTGACAATTTAGTGGAGGTAGATTCTCAGAAATAAAGTAAGATTCAAATGACAAATGACACTTTCACAGGTTTGAAATCACAGAATGGACACACGATTTCTATGCAGTTCTAAATAGGTTGAAATGGATGGGATGAGATTATTTTAGACTAAGAGATTGGTTCTGCAGAGTTCTGGCTGGATACTCACACTATAAATTTGAGATAGGCCGTCAAGATCTGGTCAACAGGTTTAGACTGGACTTCTAGCGGGTGGTTCTGAAGTCACAGCTATCTGGGTCAGCTCTGCTCTGCTGGTCTGGATCTCTGGTTCTGGCAAAAGTTCTTGGCACTGCACAGCGGTCTGGTCTGCTCTGGTCTGCTGTTCTGGATACAGCTCTGCTTTCTGGGTCTGGTTCTGGTTCTAGCAAAAGTTCTTAGCTAGAATCAAACAGCACAGCCTGGCTGTTTTATTCTGATGTGCCCCTTGGAAGTCTGGGGTAAATCAGTTTGCAAAATTGTAAGGCCAGCTGAGAATACTTTTAGCTTGCAGTAGGCCTTCTGCTTCAAAGTTCTGGAATTTGGAGTCTGGTTTTCTAAGTTCTGGTCTCTGGATATTGCCTGAATTTGAAGTCATCCGTCAAAGTGATTCGCAAGAAAGTGGAAAGAGCAGTCCCCACCTAGGTCTCAGTGGCTCTTTTTATGTCTTTTGAAAATGGGTGGGTAGTCTAACTTTCTATTCCCAACCCACTAAGGATCCTGATAAGCTAGATGATTTTCTGTCCTTTAACTGGATAACTGAGTTGTGAGTCAGAGTGATGCTACCCTTTTACAATCTATTGAAGAAACGCTCCTTTGCTTTTACTTAGAAAATTAATTTTTCATAACAAACAGGTTTCCCAGATACACACATGGTTCATAATACATATACACATCACAGATGAATGAAGACAGGTCTCTGTTCAAGCACCATTTTCCTGTGAGCTTGGGTTCAGAAATGACAACATTTTGCGCTTTTAATGGGTTCTGCATTTGGTTAACAGAAACCTGTGATTTCCTGCATTTTTGTGTGGAGTTCTGAGGTGCGAAGCCTTTCCATGGACAGAAGGCCTCTTGAACTTTTAATTAAATCAGACTGCCTTCTAGTATAAGGCCCGGGAACAGTAGGTGTTAAGAATTCTCATTAACCACAAGGCTTTGAAGACCCAGCTGGCTTAGGTTCCTTTTCAGCTCCTGAAATACCGGTCTCCTGTCAGAGTTTAGATCGCTAGCGCCGGTTAGTGTCAAGGGCCGGTACTGCACCCATTTTTTTGGCAGCTGTCTTGAATTAGTGCATTTCCAAAAAGGGGATTTTACTTGATGGCATATGTTCCTTGCTAACATTGTATTAATGTGGATTTTGCAGTAGAACAATTTTGTGCCCATGATTTTAGCAATTTCTGACATTAATTAAAACAGATTTTGAACAGCACTATATTCCTTTGCATTGATTTCGCTCTGTGTGCAGCCAAAGGAAAGGGTCTGGTAATGGTCTCCTGTATTAACTGTCTTGCAATGTTTGAAATATGCATTTTGAGCTTGCATTCAGAGAAACAAAGGTGATTTCAAAGTGCTTTTTGAGCTAACAGGTACTGCTGTTTTTCCTTCGGCACCACGTTTCTCTCATGGCGCTTCTAGCCCATCATGCTCGCACTGGTGGGTGGCAGGTCAGGCGACCATTTTGGTGTGCGCAAAACTGTGCGGTTTTCCTGGATTCTGGCGCAAATGTGGGCTTTTCTGCCATCTTGGATTTTCTAAGCCCACAGCCCCAAATGTTGCAGCATAATAACTCGAACATGGGTCAATACACCTGACAGTTTGAAAAGTTGTTTGAAGGGGCTTCCTGTGTCATGTGCTGCCAATGGGGAGTGGGAGAGAGACAGTAGGGTCTTGCACCCCTGCTTTCACCCTTACGGATCCATGGATGTGTTGGACCAGTAGTGAATGTATTGCCACATCACTAACGATACTCGGATCCTCATCCCCATCACAGGTAACCAGGAAAAAGACACCACTGCCGTCAATAAGATTTATGCCAACATTCAAAACTGGATGGCCATAAACAGTCTATGTCTCAATGATGAGAAATCTGAGATCCTCATCGTGGGTCCCCCTTCTAGATTAAGAACCCTCTACTCTGACTACTCCACCATCACCATTGAACACCCATCCCAGTCCTCAAACACGTTAAAACATTGGGCGTATGCCTTGACTCTAACCTTACCATCACAAAGTTTATCAATACACTTTCTTCCACCACCACCTACATGGTCAGACTCATTACACTCAGCTGTCAATTTCTTACCCCACAAAACTGCTTCACCCTAACACAAGCACCCATGCTATAAAAATTGGATTACTGCAATATTCTCCTGGTGGGAACCAAAAACACCAATCTGGCCAAAATGCAACTACTACAAAACAAAGCACTAAGAGCAGCCTTTGGACTAAAAAGAAGTGACCAGATTTCCGACATCAGGAGAGAAGCACACTGGCTACCCATTCAAGCAAGAATCATATTTAAATCTCTCATCATCACACACAATTGTATCACCAACAATGCCCCTGCATATATATCTACAATAGTGTCTCCCCAAAAAGGACCAACTAGATCCCTAAGATTGGGCACCAGCATTCACCTATGCATCCCAATATTTAAGTCTGCCAGTGCCGGGGGTGCCAGCTTTCCAGTGGCTGTGCCTACGATTTGGAACTCCCTTCCCATGCATATCAGAAATGAGCCTTCTCGCCAGCTCTTCAAGAGTCTCACAAAAACTCAGCTATTCAACAAATACTAACCAGTCTCTCTGTTCACCTCTTTAGCAACTAAGTTTTTCCAGATCCATGTTGATTGTTTGTATCCTGTGTACTTCTTCTGTAACCTCACAAAACTCTCTTCCGTAACCAGACTGCTCTGTAATTTCGTTTGTAACCCACACTGTGATACCTTTGGGTTTGGGCGTGTAACAAATGCTACCTAAAAAATAAATAAATAAAATTGCGGAAGAAAGAGACTGCCTGATAAGAGGAAGTAGAGATATATCTTTTGGTGTGCGTGAATGACTGGGTACAGGTACATATTGCTCAGTATTTCATTTGTTCAGTTGGAAATATTTTGCTCACTTGCAGAGTGCTCCCATTGTGAGTTGGACTTGCAAGTTTGCTCCCTGGAGATTCATTTTGCTCCCAGATTTGGGGGATAGAGAGTGAAATGCTCCCATTTCCAAACTTATCGGGAGCACTGGCTACACCAGTATTAATTCTATCGGTGAAGCATTCTTTGCAGTTTCACAGTAGTCTTCGTGTATGTATAAATACTGTGCACATCTTTCATCCTGTTAGTTTCCTTTTTCTTTTTTCGAATGTTTACTAACCAAGGGTGCTTTATGTACTATTCTTGTGAAAGTTGGCAGTTGAAGCAGGTAATTAAATTAAAGGGGCAGCCTCCTTGGCTGAGTTCCTTTGTGAAATGTACACATTAACCAAAAACCTGCTTCGTACAACCACTAACATGCGTGTGGACTCTTCAGTGGGGACTAGTTAAATAAGAACCGCCCTGTTTTGGATCACAGCCATCCTGCTTTTTCCATAATTTTATTTCTGATAACTTAAGTCTCCAAAGACCTGATATTGATTCTATGAGGAGGCATGTGTGAGTGTTGCATGAGGTGTACTGCTTTGTATGCTATTCGCATAGCTCTCATGAATTGATCTATTCAGACTCATTACCTCCAAGACCAATGTACTAACTCTTGGTGGCAGACTAGCTTTCTGCATTTAGTGAGCACTGCAGATGATGTCCACTTCCATGTCTTCAAAATATTTGGGCAGGAACTTTTGCTTCAGTATTTCCTGTTCTTCAGACATGGATACTTATGTAAAGTTCCTTTTTATTTTGGTGTGGAGCATTTGTTTGTATTGTAGAATTTATGTGAACAACAAGGATTTCAGTTTCGATCAGAAATGACATAGGATAACACATTTGTATACGTAGTAGGTGGCATTCGCTGGCAGGGTGCCTGTACAATAGCACAAAGATGAGAGCACGTTTGAGGGTGTAAACAAAGTAGGACAACGACACAAATACATGCACCTTGGGTATTTTGGTGGAGGTGGTGGGGTAAGGAGAGATCCAGTCAGGCTAGCTTTCATTGTGCTGGGCAGCTGGTTTCTATGGAGCAGCATGAGAAGGGAGGAAGGACAGAAGTGAGAGGAGGTGCGTGGAAAAGTGAGGTTGAATGCAGAGAAGGAGTGTCAGAAATGACCTGGTGGGTAGACAAAGATCCAGTTAGCCAGGTACTGAGGAGAAAGGCCATTGATGACTTTGTGGGCTAGGAGAAGGAACTTGAAAAGGGAGTGGCATTGTATTGGGAGCATTTTTGCATTTTGATAAGTAGAAGTGGGGGGATGATTTGCTTAGGTTGTAGATTCTGGGTTACAACGTTGAAGACTTGTCTAGAGGGAAGTAGGAGTAGAGAGGCCTAAGGAGTGGGCATGAGCAGTCACATCTGATCATCATTATTGACTTATCGGTCAACTGGACAATTCAACGTATGTTTTACTGCAGTAGTTGTCAAATGAGACTATTTTTGTGCATCTCTACACTGTGCCCTTTGCCTACACTACATTTTCTGTAACTAGAATTCAGTATGACTGAGCAGGCTATGCCTCATAGTGACATTCCAACAAATCGCCCAAAAAGGACTTTGACATGTTTGAGTTTATTATGAAGGTATTTTGACATGATAGTGATGGGTAAACATTTTAAATCGCATTTAAGTTAACACAAAAAAGCCCCCAGCATACTGCACTGAGCACCAATTGGCAACTGACTCCTCTGGCACCCCCTTCCCACACCATGAAAAGCTCACACTTCACATTCTCCCCCTTGCCTTCTATCCACCCAACACCCACCCTGAGTCGCTAATGCCCCCGCCGCTCGGGGCATATTGCTTAAGTGTTCTGAAAAAAGTTCACGAACAGCCAATGCTTAATGAATTGTTTTGATAAGCAAAATACATGTTCTTAAATGACTCCTAAACGTTTTTGTGTCTCAAATGTCATATTACTACAGAGAGTTGGAAACCCCCACTTGTATATGATTACATTGTTTAGTTATATACTGTATCATATTCTCACTATTTATATGGAGCTTTTACCAAATGGCTGTATATGAAATTCAAAGACCTTTGTGTTTCCACTGACTCACACTCTCTTAAACCTCAACCAGCTGAATGCCACCAAACAAATACTAACCACTGTCCATCTTGCTGGGTCCTAATTCCTTGAATCTCTCTCCCTTGTACATCAATACAATGGGGGGTTTTAACACCCACACTCTCCCTCCACAAACCCTCTCTCTCGCTCCACTCAAATGATTGTCCCCATGAGGCATTATAGCCCATTATTCACCTCTTCACATGACCCATTCTCTCCATTCCACATAACCCACTTCCCTACACTGTGCCCATGCCAGTGAGCCCTACTTCCCCAGCCTGTGCCCATGCCCTCTCACCTGTTCCTTCTCATAACACTTTTCTCCAATTCATGTGGCAAAAGCTGAGCATAGAAAGCAGACCACTATTTCAATTGCCATGTATTTGGTATGCACCACAGTCAGCGGGCCATGATTCAGTGAATTCATTTTAGCCAGAAATGGATAAATCGGATTTTCATAAATAGCAGGATGGGAATAGTGGACCCAGGAAGGTGAGCGAACAGAAGAGAGACTGAAGGAGCTTCTAACAGACACAGGGACAGTATTTCAATTTTAGGATGAATTGACTCAAGAGTGAAATCTGAAAGAAGGAGCAGTAGAACGTGGAAAGGTTATGAAAAACAGGAGATTATAGATCAAGTAATGTTTCCAGGCAGGAGGACACGGAAGCCATGCAAGGAACCAAATTGCAGGAAGAGTGGCACCACTCTGAGAAAGCATCTACAGAAAATCCATGTATTGCCAATGTGAGACACAATTTCAACTTGAGATACAAGGGATATCCTCACACTTATCAATGAATACATATTTGTATTTCTTATTGCTGACTACATTTTTCTTCCCCAATTTAGAAAAGGAACTTAGAATGTAGACTAACATGGCCCACAGTGATTGCATTAAAGGGGCCAGCTGAAGAATATATAAACACTCCTGTAAACCATTCAGCCTCTAGACATATTCCTCATTCTGGTGTTCACGTGCCAGGCTATCTATAAATTACAAGATTGCCCCCTGTGCACACATCTAAAGCGCAGGTCTCAGTTCCCTGTAACACTTTGCGTTGTTAAGAGTACAAACTTGGGACACTGTACCATGGCATTGCTGGACAATCGATGACCAAACCTCTAAACCTTAGTTCTCTTCCACATATTCCATTCAGTTTTGCGTCCTGTGTTGTGGCCCACACACCAAATCCCTGCTTTGAACAGCAGGCTTAACAAAGGCATCACTGCCAGCTTATTTTCAGTGTCTCCAGTGCCATTAACTCCACTTTCCGATTTCAGTGATGTTTTCATTATGTGTGACGTGGTTTGAGAGCACTGTTTTCCCTAGGGGCACAGTAAACCTTTCAATGTTTCCTCTGTCCAAAAAGCTTGTAGAGCACCACAGAACCCCATAATGTATGGTCCTACTGATCTTAGACATTATCATTTACTCATGTGTACATGTCTTGTGATCATAGTGAGACAATGTCAATTCTATACTTCAGTTTTTCTTAAAGGTACTGTGTGTGATTGCCAGATGTTACTTGACAGCTATGGTTCACATTTAATTGAGACATTCTTCGATACCTAAGATTAATTTTGAAAAGGTCATAGTGAGAAAATATCAATCCTGTCCTCACATACTTTACAAGGTTACTGATTCCAAGTAACAAGGTTACTGACACCCCTTTCTTGTAAAATGCAGTGAGAGAATGCAGAGGTTGTCCTGTAATTCCTGATAAATACTAGAAACCTGGAAGCTGAAGTCATGTCGACAACTGGAACATAAAAACGAAGAGGATGACGAGGGAAAAGCAGCAGAGACGATTTCCAGTGACCGGAGAGCCTGCTGTGTAACCCGAGCATGCTGCAGCCCTTCCTTCCGATCGACCTGCGGTCTCTGAAAACAACGACCCGAACCCAGAGTCTGATGAGAGCCACTAGACTCAAGAAGACCTGCATTTTGAGCCATCCCACGGGTTGCTGCGACCTTGTGTTCTTGCAATACCCAAATACCCTGGGATCTCCAGCCACTGTGCAGTGCACGGTCTTCCGAAATTCCATATCTTGCTGAAACTTCGTGGGCATCTTGGTGTTTCTCGAGAGAAATGAATTGAGTTTGAAAAATCCCCTCACAAGAGTGCCAGACCTTTGTAACGACGAGAATTCAATTGCGATATTCTGTCTTCTTCTGTGCTCCTTGAAAAGGCGCCACATCCACAGAACCACACTCATCTGTGAGGAAAATCTTGCCTAGACCCTTCTTCATCGATACCTGCTGCAAAGTACCTTCAGTGGACAAGGAATCCACTGACTGGGTATTTGGCTGCAGTCCCTGAAGTTCTCGTGCTGCAATCTCTTCTTCATTGCTGAGGTACTGTGTTGGCTTGGGTATATACTTACCGTAAGCCTTTTGGGATTTCTGTGTAGTCCTGGGGTGTTTTATGTGATTGGGAGGTCCCTTATACAGTGCACCCAGTCCCACTGCTAGAATCCTGCTGGGGTGTCCTCTGTGAAGCCCCTGGACTCTCTTCTAACCCTAGAAGTAAAGTACTCACCTGTTTGTCCAGTTTTCCTAAGGAACTCTGACTGTTGCTACTAAAGAAC
Organism: Ambystoma mexicanum; assembly: GCF_040938575.1. Lineage (NCBI taxonomy): Eukaryota > Metazoa > Chordata > Amphibia > Caudata > Ambystomatidae > Ambystoma > Ambystoma mexicanum. Next base: position 802,303,419 of record NC_090928.1, read on the forward strand.
TTATTCTAACACTGCCTGTTGGTCACTAGTCCTGGTGACCCCCCTTCTGCCACTGAGAACACTCATGCTCTAAGAATAAGGGAAAGACTTTGAAGGGATTGGGACTTCTGCCTAGAAAAGAAATCAAGTGTTTTATTTACTTGTAAAGAGTTGGTTGGTAACTGTAATTCTAAGAGTGAACAGTTACAAAAGTTCTTACTGATCTTGAATGTGTGATGCACTATTCTTAAACGTATTGTTAACATCTTTTCTTCCTTGGCCACTGTTTTGCCAGTCTAATAGAAAGTCGATGTGAAGGTATTTTACTCTCCTGTGATTAGGTTGTGCCTCTTTACAAAAGTAATGTGTTGGTTTCACCAGATTATTAATGTAGGGTAATTGTATGAGTGTCCTCCAACTGTTGGTATCACCAGGTTAGTTCTGTTAGGATAACTGTAGGAGTGTCCCCCGACTGGGTCTTGCTTCCCCTTACTTGCTGCTAGCCTGTCCTTAATAAGTCTACATTAGGTTGTTGCCTACCTAGAATAACTATTCAGTAAAGTGTGACATTGGGTTTTACTTTCCTCTTCATTGTGAAGTTAAAGTATGTGCTTACCTCAATCTGGGTTTCCCTGATTTCAAAAGCATCTGTAATTGTATATTACATCCTTAGATTTTACTCACCTAGAATAACTGTGTGTTATGACAAAAGTAGTTATTGTTTTTTTACTGCACCCCGGATAAGTGTTTCACTATTCACCAAAAGTATATTATCTAGCTGACTGTTAATGTGATTTGTTACAAGAGTCACTGTACAACTGTACTGCCCTTGCATTACTGAATGTAATCTGAAAGTAACCATTGGTCTTTTACTCCCAAAGAATAGGCTTGACCTATACTAAATGTGTATAACAAGATTTTGACTTCCCTAGAACTACTGTTAGGTGTTCCAAATAAGGTCTATATTTGGGTCTGTGGATTTCTAGTATAGTGTTGTGTTTTTATACTGTGATTTTTTATAATGTTTTAGTACTTACTTACCCCTAATTTTATCTGGGCCTACCTGTATTTAAATAAATCCTTTATATTTACAATGCATACTGTTTCAGTGTTTCTTTGGATCATTTGTAATACCTTTTCACGTGTACCGTGTCTACTGCCCTCTCTCCCTCCTAAGATAAGCCTGGCTGCTCTGTCTACGCTACCCTGAACTCAGGTAGTACAGCCTTATACTAAGAGTGGAGTCTTGTACTGCCTCAGTTGAATGGCTTTTAGTTGGACTTCAGAAAAACTGTCCTAACAAGTATAAGCAGATGAGCTTAAACTGGAGTGTATAGATCAACAGTCTACCAAACTTGTGGCAGGGTGTGTGAATATAGCATTAACACCTGCATTTAATGGGTGGCTTGGCTATTAACGACCCCATAGCCCAAGCCAAAATCGGCCTGAGGAAAGTGAGGGCAGCTGTGAGTTTTGAGGACCGTTAATGGACACGTCTTACCACAAATAAGGGTGGTGCCTTGGTTGAGGGGCAAGGCGGGACCTGGGTCTAAAGGAGAAAGATGGTGGATCGAGAGATACACTGACAGGCCATTGTCGAAAGACTACATCACTGGAGCTCCAAACCCACGTTTCATTGTAACTAATTGGCTGGTGTCTCCAGCCAGGTGCTAATGTGTTTGAATTCATAAACGTACAGTAGATTATGTGTATTTGTACTATTGTAATCATTCCTATCATTTGCTTTATTAATCACTATTATTTTCTTAATCATAGCTTAGGTTAATTTGTCACTGTTTTTTCTATTATTCATTTTTTTTTCTTAGAGCACATCGGTTGGCTCCTCCATCCCAATCACTGCAGTTTTTAACTGTGTGTATCTCATATTTAAACAATTGGACTGTTCTATGCCACTCTTTCATTTCCAGTGTTTTATTAATCATGATTATTACTAATGTTTCCTGTATACATGTGTGATCCCTGGTTATACTTGTAGATGCATTTGTTTGCATATTACATGGTCTGCGGTAGCGGCCATGCAGTTAAGGTTAAGTTCTTAATCACATAGGAAGAGCACTTTTTTGGGTGGCTTATAACTTTGCTCCCCCTGGACGAATCCTCAACAAACTTTGCACAAAAAGTATATGGCCCACTCTGAATTTGTTTTGCAAAGTTTGGTGAGGTTGGTCCATGGGGGGCAAAGTTATAGGGGGGAGCCCAAAATTTATTTTTTTCCCATAGACATAATGGCTCATGCCTACAGCCAAAACTGCTGGACGGATTTTCACCAAATTTGCAGCAGGAGCAGTGGTTTGGTCCCGAAAGTGTGCTTTTGTTAATTTGGTGTAAATCCGTCCAGTAGTTTTTTTAAATGACCAAAATGTAAGGCTGCGCGGACACACTTCCCTGTTTGCTGCACACTGATTGGCTAATAGACTTGCATCATGTCCGCGGACACACAACGTGTTCACTGATTGGTTGGCGGGAAGCATGTGGAGCATCAGATTTTTAGAAGTGCCCTCCTTCTTGGGTTCGCGGACATCGTCCGGTGTCCGCGGACATTGCGGTAAAAACAGATTAAAAAACACAACGTTGTACTTGTCAAACCTATCAAATAATCTCTGGGCGGTTGAGGGGTGATGAGGATGGGATGGGATATGGCTGCAAGTAGCAAAAAAATGAGTGGGTTTTGCCGTGAAAGTCTGCGAACAGTTCGGGTTCACTTTGGATGTTTGGCGACAGTTTTTGGATGGCATATAACTTTGGCACCACTCAATGAAACCGCATGAAGTTTTGCAATTGTATTCCCATCCTGATTCCGAATGTGTTTGCAAAGTTTGGTGGGATTCTGTCAAGAGCGGGCAAAATTAGAGGGGGGTCTCAAAATAATGTAATGGCTTATAAATGAGGTGCCATTTGACAAATCCACACAAAGATTTGCAAAAAAGATTATAGATCTAGATATAAATGTTTTTTTGTAAAGTCTGAATAGATTTTGTTTTTTGACAAGTGTCATGGGGTGTAGCCTGTGGCCATGGGCAGTGGCCAGATTGTCCGGGTCTTGGAATAAGGTTATGATCCGGACAATCAGGCTACTGGCCATGACCACGAGGGACAACATATGGGGTTAAAGTGGCCATGTCCACCTTGGACTGGCTTCGTGGTAAAGTGCTCATGGTAATATGTGGCATCCCGGTGTAGGAAGAAAAATCCTATTTTTAGCAACCCGGGTTCCCACTATGGGAACCTAGGTTGCTAATGGCCTTCATCCTCCATTACAGTGGCTGGAATGGGGGGATAATGGTCCGGAGACCTCGTTATTCACCCTTGCTTCGCTTGGGCTGATAACTTGGGCTGCCATTACGGTATCCACCATTTCATCCCTGGAACGGGGGATAAACGCCACAATATCGCCATTAGCATAACACAAAATGCAAATGGAAATGTTGTCAAATCTTTTTGAGTCTATGTACTTTACTGAGAAATATAAAGTAGATAGAGTCTATATGTTTTTTTTAGTTCTATTTTTTAACTGTGAAAGGTGGTTCCTAAAGGAACATTTCTTTGATTGTTTTTGGATGCATTTTTTTTTTTTTTGGCAGGAGAGCTTAGAACGAAAGGTGGGGAGGGAAATGAGGGAAGAGGCACCAAACACTAATATGGAGGGGCAGGAGGACAGGGGAAAATGCTGCGCATGTGTTATTTCTAAGGTAGGGGGCAGTGTTTCTCATGCTCCTTGATCACAGAGGTGGTGGTGTCTCTTGGGGAGGAGGGATTTCACTAGCTGATTCCATTTTAAGATAAATTGCAGTTTTGTTAAAAAGTATGTACTGTGTACTAGATTGTTAATTGATGAGTAGGAATAGGTGTTGGAGCTGTGCAAGGGAAATTTTGAAGTTGAAAGTTCCTAGATCAGTAGAAAATGCAGTTCCGAACTGTCCGCGAAGCATGGATCTTATTGTGAAGTGCGGACGAGTTATCAGACACTTCATCATGCCGCGCGCCTGCATATGGTCATGTGGCACTGTCCGGAAGGTCAGCAATGAAGTCAGATGTTCGTAGACATTATGGTTAAATTGCACTAATAAAAACCTATGAAATTGAATGAAATAACTTTGTTAAGGGGACGTTATGGTTAAGTTGCACTAATAAAAACCTATGAAATTCACTGAAAAAACATTGTTAAAGGGACGTTATGGTTAAGTTGGACTCATAAAAACCTATGAAATTCAATGAAAAAACTTTGTTAAGGGGACGTTATGGTTAAGTGGCACTAATAAAAACCTATCAAATTCAATGAAAAAACTTTGTTAAAGGGACATTATGGTTAAGTTGCGCTACTAAAAACCTATCAAATTCAGTGAAAAAACTTTGTTGAAGGGATGTTATGGTTACAAGTAAAACCGAAAAACCCCTGGAATTTGCCAGTAATGGTAAGCTAAGCAACCATAACTCGCGCCACCATCGTGCACTGCTAAGAGTAACACCCATGACATCAAAGATGACACAACAAATATGATTGATGACATCACTGATGACATCACATGTCTAGCCCCTTCTTTTTTTTGTTCACTCGCATGTCTAGGCCAGGTGAGTTTATTCACTGACAGTCAACAACTTAAAACTCAAAAGGTATTCATTTGTAGAGGTTGCTATTCTCACATGTTCTTACAGTATTTTATTAGAATTCAATCGCAATTTATGATGCACATACATAGGGGAAGAAGCAGGCCTGAAACACAGCAATCATTTCTATGCGTAAAGATAATCATGTTGGTTATACACAGTGGCTCATGATACTGCCACTTGTTTACTTTACTATCCCTGTATAAGCCGTATATTTGTATACATTGTGGTCTCTTAATGTTTTGTCTGTAGTAGCACAAGTATGTAGTAAGTGAAGCATTATTACCTACTTAGTATATGTTTCACAGTATGCAAAAGTGTGATACAGAAGCATTCACCGTTTTACTATCCAACATGGGAAAATTAGAAATATTACATCTCTATGGTGTATGCTGCAGCCAATGCCTATGTTTCTCTATGGGAGGTTCCTGTTCTAGAAACAGCACTGCAATGGAATGTTCTTTGGAGCAATACATTGCATAATGAAGTATGTAGTTCATCGCACATCTCCAGATGACCCCTGACACTTGTTTGCCAACATTACATTCACAACCCTTGTAGGGACTTCCTATGAAAATTAAATGCACATGTGAATTCATCAATCATATTTGTTATGTCATCTTTGATGGCATGGGTGTTATTCTTAGCAGTGCACGGTGGTGGCACGAGTTATGGTTCCTTTCCGGTTTTTTCTTCGGTTTTACTTGTAACCATAACGTCCCTTTAACAAAGTTTTTTCACTGAATTTCATATGTTTTTAGTAGCGCAACCTAACCACAAAGTCCCTTTAACAAAGTGTTTTCATTGAATACATATATGTATGATTTTACCTTTAGTTATGTCTACAGAGATACCCTCCTGTGCTTTTCCTTCTCAAGTCTATATCACTCGCTAAATGTATGAGGTTTTTTAAATATTGACTGTCTACTGAGCACCTTTTAAATGCAATCAAATACGTGTTCTTTCAAAATGATAAAATCATTTAGTAAAACTCGTTCATTGTGAGCTTCTTACTACAGATTCACTCCCCGATAAGCAGTAACGTGAGCACTTTGATGTAGCATGTCACCCATGTATCCTCTGGACAAATAATTTCACATTTTCTTTATATCAAAGGAAAACAGTTAATTGCATTGGCTTGGCATGTAGCACCTATTCATGTTGTACTTTCATGTATTTATGTTGCAGAAAGGACGGGTGTATTGGCGCTGCATTTTGTGAGTACGCTCGAAAGATGTTCAGTGCCAGCAGATATCAAGGAAAAATTGCTCTTTATTAACTTGAAAAATGGATTTCTGTCCAAAATGTCAACACGTAAAGCCGAGGAAGCAGATCATGGCATTTCTACTTGAAAAGACCACAACAGACAAAGGCAAGCGTTCTTGAAGGATTGGATATTGAACAGAGACAGTGCAGCAATCAATCGTTAGAGCAGTCTATCGACGCTCTATGGTTTTAATCATTAAATCCCTGTGTAGGAGGTCAGTAAGCCTCACATCTGGCAAGTTATTGCAGGGTGGGTCTTTCTTTTACAACACACCCCCCAACCCCCCCACCACCCCCCCCCCCCACACCCTCCACCCTCCGCTTTCTGCATCTGGGTTAGTCCCAGTTACGTTTACGGTTCATGAATTTATATTGTCTCGAATATTTTACAATATTATATATAGTGCAACGTCTGCCAGTGAATGGCACTTTACATATTGAATGGTGAATGCGATGATGCACGTGTTGTCCTGTGATAGTAGAACCTGCGGAGTAGAGCAGGGATCATTCCAGAGCGTGCAACTAATAGATACAATCCGGTTTGATTAAAGACACATTGCTTTGGCATGTGTGGCATGAAGAATGCATGTTTTTAAACCGTTACTAGGGCATGGTCTCATTCGTTGACATGAGAAAATGCCCTGGCAAGGACATTAATTGAACTTTCTCTGAATGTTTCACATTTCATGTAACAATGACGAGGCAGAGACATGCGAATGGTGAGTGGGGAAACCAACATCTCATTCATGGGTTATACGCGAGAAGCAACGTAATGCTATGTATGAATGGGTGCAGACACAATTTACAACAATGGGCAGGATTGTAGAAACTTTGCACAGTTGCAAGTGCAATTCTGCAAGGTATTAGTAAACACTGAGCTATACTAATGCGGACGAGTATTGCCACAAGGGGAACCACTGTCTTAGGGCAAGGATGCATTGAAGCAATTTATTTTTGCACAAGGACAATTGTAGCCCTATTGCTTCTGCCACTTGTACCAGTTCAATATTTTAGTAATTCGGCCCAAGTTATCTAAACCAATTGTTTACTACAACGGGATGCAGGTGTAATGTTCAGTCTGATTGAAAAATTGCCAACGTTGAAACAGCCACACGTTACTTTAATTAAGTAAGGGTACAATGACCATAGAACTCCTTACCATCACTGACCCCGCCCCCTGGTACCAACTGTAGGAAGAGGAAAGAGCAAGTACTATAGTGACTCATCACGTAGTGTAGGTCGGATTAAGATGACCTATTTGGAAGCTACACTCCAGGCGTCCAGCACTTTTCAGGCCCCTCTCCACTGGAAGAAAGGAACTAAGGGATCTAGGATATCTGCTTGCACCTCCTCTCGTCCCCCACCCCCGATACCCCTCACCCGCCGCCTCATCACAATCACAAGCCATGGGGAACATTAGCTGTCCACAATAAGGGGTCTTATGTTCTAGCAAAGGTACAGGAAACAGTTAATCAATAGCAGCCACGAGTAAGGTATATCATACATAGTATGATTGCAGGGCACAGATCGTATGAAAAAGGTGCACATAATCCAGAATAGGCGGAATACGCAGATTAGCTGCTCCACAGAATGCACAAGTGCTCAGGCATGGATACAGGAGACCAATAGGAAGGAGGAAGAAAGGAGAACACTACACATACCATCAAGAGCAGATAACTCTTTGAAGATACCAGCAAGGTGGCGTATCCGGACAGACTGAGATTAGAAGAGGGACATGGTTTTCAAGTAGTGCTGCCATTCCAGAGCAAATAAACAAGTGACAACATATCAATGCTCAGTTTGCTCACTATTATTTTAGAGGAAGAAACCCTATACATAGACAGTGGAAGTATGAGGGAATCTTTTTTAAAGATCATGCACTGAGAACAAAATCACTCTGACGGGCTGACCATTTTGAAAGATTTAGGGACTGGCAATGTTGACAGATGAGGCAATACAAGATTAAATGAGATGCCCAGGATCACACATTGGTTAAGAGGAGAAGCTGGGATAAGAACTGACTTGGAAAGTATGTAAATCACATGACCCAACACACATTTTTGAAAACAAAACGTTATAAAAATATATTATGCAAACTGGCAATAATTCTAGCTTCATTGTCTACATCATCAAGGGAAGTATAGCAGTACCAGCATACTAACTGATGTGATCTTAACAGATTTCATATAGTTTTCTCTTTTGTATTGTAAAGCTTTATATAGACATCAAACACAGGCTTGTGGAATGGTATTTAAAAATGTGCCCTTTGAATTGCACAAAAAAGCTAACCGTTTTGTTGTCACATAAGTAGACCTTAAATATGCTTGCACAAAGCCTGCAATATCTCGTCTGCTCTCTTGTCTAAGACACCTACCACTCAAACGGCCTACATAATAGGAAAAAACAGGCTAAACAATGGCACCAGTATGTGAGAAGGTAAACCTTTTCATAGAAGACAGCACAGTACTGTCGGTGAAATAATATTTGTCCAGGATCACTGTATTGCCTGCTGGCAAAGCCAGGATCCAAGCATCGGTGCTTTGGTGCCACAGTTTGGAATTTAGATACATCATCACCTCTCTGGACTAACATTTTATTTTTGTCATTAGAGATGCCTGCCTAGGATTTATAACTCCCCATTTGAACAAATCAGTTACTAGATCTTCACCATAATTATACTGTTTCTATAGCAACTGCAGTCTGGTGCAGGTTCACTGGTGACGATAACATCTGGTGTGCTAAATAACAAAGTATATATACATGCAGGCTTATCAACTTCATATATTGGAAAAGCAGAGTTGGCCTTGCTAGAATTAATATTGTAATGTTGCATGTGAATGTCGATCTCTGCAATGAGTGCGTTAAACACGGAGCTGTCTTCTGAACATCGCAACATTCAAATGTATTAATATCCATTTCTACTTTGGTTAAGGTGGGAATGCTACATGCGTTGCGCTGAACAAAATATGTATACCATAGAGAAAGTATTACAGCATGAAATGATCAGAGCATAATGTACTTGTCAACAACAGACAGGCAATAGGTTTAGGGCTTCTGCAGCACCCCATACAAAATGCTGACGTGTGACGTTTAATTTTGGTGACTAATGGGAACAGACTTCTTTTAATCAGGCTGGCTTCTGGGACCCCCTTCAAGGTAGGGGCCTGAGGTAAGTGCCCGTTTTGACCTCCCATAAAGACGTCTCTGCCATGGTCGTTTTCCAAAGGGGCGGATCCCAAGGGCTCTGGTATTAGCCCTTTGCCTCTTTTAACCTGTTTGAGTTTGCTTGAGCTAAAGTTAACTCTCGGCACCTAGACTATGCCTTTCAATACAAATATTATCTAGCTTGAAGGCAAGTCAGAGATTATCATGAAGTTTCTAGTAAGTTGCCAGTTATTGGGAGTAGGCAATCTCCAGTACCATCCTCTTGTGACTTTTAGGCACCATAATCTTGCATCTATGAGTACCATCAAGGCTATCAAATCTTCTATAAAGTGGCCCATGCCTTAAAAATAATGATCCCCCTTTCTGTCTCCTCTCATCTTCTGATACCACATGTAGAAAAGCCTTTGCTAGCAAGGGGTCATTCAATTGAGAAAATGCTGAATTTGGAAGGATCTCATTTTACTCGCAAAGGGTTTTTGATTTTACTGCCTTACACGTAATTTATGAAACTTCATCGGCCTCCCCAAAACATTTTCCCCCTCTCTCAGTTTTATCTGCTTCCTTGATTTCCTCCATTTTGGGAAACAGCTGTTTTCAGAATCTCCTGAACTAATAGTGTTAGGCAAAGTTTGAATGCAGAACCCTCTGGGAACACTACAAAGAACTATAACTACAGGTACAGGCAACCCAACCTGTGGTATAAGCTTGTACTACACAGTTTTGGTAGTGTGTTGCGCAACCAGGCTTATCTCAAGAGGGGACATGTGAGCAGTAGTGGAGTTACACAAGGATTCACAGTTACAGGTATTAAAATAACTCTTACACTCAAGGTTTCTTGCATAAACAATTATTAATGTATTTATCAGTCAGTTATAAAGCCTTTTTTCAGAAAGGGAGCAATAGAATAGTAAAACACAAATATACTTCAATACTGTACACTTTGAGTTTCTGAATCAGACAAGAACCTTTTGGGATGGCCCACAGACACAACCTACACCCACAGGTGACTTCAGTAACAAGGGTGCTGGGGACATTAATATCTTACTGGTGGCATTCAGAAAACTCTTAAAAAGTTGGAAAAAAGGCAAAGGTTATTAGAACACAAGAGACCACAAATTTCTTAAGCAGTGCAGATACTTTTAGAGTTCACTAGAAGAGTTATTCATTTCAAAAGGGTAAGCCAAAGTCAATGGGCAAAAGTCTTGGATAGGATAAAGCACTTCTGGTAAGTAAAAGGAAAAGTCTTTGCACAAGTTCTTAGGAATCTTTGATGAAAAGAAGAATCAAATGTAAGGCCACAAGCTGATAAGACTTGTGAGTTGTGGAAGTTACCAGCACTTCTGCCATAAGAGGTAAGTTCTCTTGGCATTGTTTTACAGTACCTTGATAAACAAGAAAAGATGCAGCTGATGACTTCTGTTCCTGTGCAGCTCTGCAGATTTCACTGTTCCTGTGCCTCAGTTGTGGAGACAAGAGGGAGGACGTCGCAGGACTCCTCCAATGCACTTAGACTGTCAAAACACGCAACCAGCAAACCTCACTTTCAGTGGCTGTTTCGCATTTCAGCTACTGCAAATAGCACCAATGCGGTTCCTGGCTGTTAAGGTGGACAGTCCTTGCTTCTGGGATCCTGCACTCTGCTATGGGGGCTCATGCTTGGTCAGTCCTGCTTCGTGAGAGTCCATAGGATCTTCCAAAAGCTTTAGGCCAGCTTAAAACTAACACACACAATCTGGTGTCCCTCTCCCTCGCTATACTGTTTCCTGTAGCAACTCTGAGGACATTCAACCAGCTCTGAGATGGGTGTCCAGGTGGCTTACTTTGGAGTTGATTGTTCCCACCAACTCAAAGAGAGAAATCGTCCTTGCAGGGCCTTCTCTGTCGATGCGAACTTGGCACTGCAGCAGGGCTTCACCGGGCAAACCAACGGTCCAGCATGTTGCAGCAGGTGTCCTCTTCAAGCTCTTATTCGGTTCCTTCATCCAGTGGTTGACTCTGCCTTCCAAGCCAAAAGACTTGCATTTTATTCAGATCCCTAACATTCATTCCAGCCTAGCTGTCACTCACCCACAGGGTGGCTGTCATGGCCAGACAGTCAGCCAGCCAATCACCACAAAGTGCATTTGGGTCTCCTAGGAGACTAAACACAGGGAGTTTTGGGCACCTCCCTCACTTCCTGCCTACCCCAGACACTCTGGAGTCAGAGGCGGGTTTCACTCCTGAAGCCCGCCAAAGGCGAAATGAACAAAGAAACCACACCTGGTTTGGCACGCAGAGAAACTCTCTAGACGGACCTTTCCACAAAGACATGGCAAAAAAAGAAGACCGGGGACCATTTTGTCAAAGATGGCTCTGCGCCATTTTGAAAAAGATGGCTCACATGGTTAGCGTTACCGGAGTTGCGAACAGCCACGGTAAATGCAAACCATGGTAGTTCGGTACAAAACCACTACACCAGCCATTCTGTGAGGAAAGGGTAACATAAAAATCTTACAACAGCAATTAAACACAGGGGATACTAAGTAACCCCTTCAGCACTCTATTGTACGATAGAGGACAATAATCCTACAGAGATGATGAGACCCGTTCTTGAGAAAGATCTAGGGAAAGCATTGTTAGAAGAATGGAGCACACACAAAAATAAAGAATTACCTACAAATTATTCTCCTGTCATGCTGTTTTTTTATGGGTTTCCTGAAATACAAAAAAACTTGACCAATCCACTTTTGAGACCAATAGTTGCAACAATAGACAGCATATTCGACCCACTTGCCAAATATCTTGATAAAGTATTGCAACCCGTTATTCAGAAAACATCAACATACTTGAGAGACACCACTCATTTCCTCAATATAATAACAACTTTGATAGACATTCGATCTTATTGAAATCTATTTACTTTGAATGTACAATGTTTATACACCTCAGTCCTTTATGTGGACAGAGCGGAAGCTCTAGGATGGATCTTACTAAAAGAAGTATGTGTACAATCAAACACAATCTTAGTTTTTGAACTCACCAAAATCATATTATGTAAAAGTTACTTTCACTTTAAAAAGAAAAATTGGGCCTCATTACGACATTGGAGGTAGCCATGCCGCTATTTGCAGCATGGCTACCCCCATTCCAGGTACTGGGTGCTGTTCCCTGAATGGGGAAATACCGGGCCATTCCGAACTTGGAGGGCCTGGTATTTTTCCATTCAGGGAACCCAGACCCGCTATATCTCCATTCGCATTCAAGCCCCCATAGGACTCAATGGGAATTGGGAGGATGCAAACAAGGGGCCCATTAATAATGGGCCCCTTGTTTGCATCCTGGTCTGCTCACGGGACCCATTAAGGACACCGGGTTTTACCAGGCGTCCTTACCGGGTCCTGCGAGCAAACCTCATAATGAGGTGGTAGGGGTTAATGGGGCCGGCAGCTCTATCGGCCCCGTTAACCCCCTACCACATTCCTTGTAATGAGGGCCTTCATCTTTAAGTTTCAGGCACTTTGATGGGCTTGGTGATTGCACCTGCCTACGCAAACCTGTGTATGTATACCATTGAGACCAAGCACATTTTGGAACAGAAAGAATGGACTGATGAACTAGTTGTATCAACAAGGTACTTCAATTACATTTTTGCCAATTGGAGGGGTTTGATGAATGAGTTGAATACCTTTTTAACATATTTAAATACTTGCCAACCCAGAATCAAATTTACGCTAGAGACATGGTCACCAATACACTTTTTAGACGTTGAAATTACCCTTATGGACAACAAACTGTTTACATCAGTTTATCGTAAACCAACTGATGATAACAGTACACTACATTACGCTAGTTTTCATCCATAGCACCTTAAGGACAATCTACCCTTGAGCCAATATATGAGGATTAGATTACTTGTATCAGACAATGCAGGATTTGAATCAGCAACCAACATGATCACTGAGAGATTCTAGGTGCAAGGATATCCTGGTCAAATACTTGAGAAGGTAAAAGTGAGGAGCAACAGTTATACCAGACAATCCTTAAAATGGGCCAATCAGAACCACAGTTCATACATACAATGAAATACTCTAGACAGTGTGCACAGATTAGAGAAAAAATAATAATCAAGTTAGAACAACAACTAACAAAATGATTCCCGAAAGCCCCAATCATAGCCTTCAAAAGAGTCTGAAATCTAAGAGACAATTTGGTGAAACTGAGAGGTCAGATCAAACATAACAAACACTACTGAGCAAACTCAAAGCTGGTGCATTTCCATGCCTGCATTGCAGCCATTGTAATACAGTCCAAAAAGGTGCTCTGGTTAGACATCCCTGTGTAGGTCAAAAGATTACACTCAAGAACTTTGCTACCTGCAACTCTAGACTTGTTATCTATGATTTGATATGCCCATGTGGCAAGTATTACGTGGGACAGACAATTCGACAAATTTAAGAAAGAATAACTGAACACAAGTCTGACATTATAAATAACCCCCAAAATTCACCAGTGGTGAGGTATTTTCCCACAATGACACACACCAAAGCTTGGCTGAGATATGGAGTATTAGAAGTGTTTAGGACCCCAGCTAGAGGAGGCAATTCCAGAACCTCTTCTTGCCAAGAGAGAAATCTACTGGATTCACAGATTAGACTCCATGGATCCCACAGTGTTGAATGAAGAATTCTCACTAGTACCATTCTTGTAACCAAATGAGAGTTGTCGATTTTGATTTGCATGATAATGATCTTCTTGATCAAAAGGAAACTATTTATGATCACAGCAGTCTATTTACCTACATTTTTTGATTTACCTTGGGCTAGAGTCACCTTCCATGACCAGTGCGGGCTGAAACACCCTCCACTACAACTGAATAGTTTTTCCTAAAATACAGTCCTTTGCTCGATGGAGTATAAGCCTCAATACCCTTCTACTTATGATTACTGTTGGCACATCATTGGCATGTATTGGATGACCAAATCAATATCTACTGAAATTACATAAAATGTAGATAACTTGAATATATAACATCTGACATACCATCATTCGAAATAACTGCCAACATGCTCATACATCCAATTATTGTGATTACACTCTATAGATACTTGGATTCTTTGACTCCATTAGTGATGTATAAAGAGATAATTCACAATATTTTCTATAACCAATGCTGCACACATTTTGGAAATTTACAGTTATGTGCCTTCACTAGTGGGATCACGGTGTAACAATGATATTTGATAATTGACTGGTTAAACATCAGGTTGACTTTTGTCACACATTTGAAAACTGTGATGAGCATCATGGATCTTAGTTACCCTCCTTTGATTAGGAGCATCATTTCTATCGACTGAATTACCAGTTACCATCCTTTTTTCTGAGAAATCCACCCACTGATGTATTCACATCCACCACGTGTGCTTTGAATAACTAAAAAAATGTATTAAAACCATTCTTAATGATGAGATACAAAAGATATAATACACTTCCTTCTTTTTCCCACATTGATAAGACAATAACTGATGGATTGGCATCCATCATATCTACTTTACTCATCATAGTAGCATCAAACACCCATAACAATATTGATATCATTTTAAACTAGGAGATAAGAAAAGATAGAATGCATAACTATCTTTGAGAAACGTAAAGGCACATGCGCGAACGATTAGAGGCATACAAAATGTCAATATTGACATTTTGAACATGACATCATGACGCGAAGACATTATACGATTATGATTTTCATTATAGAGTGGCAATTTTGGGCTGCACGCAGGACGCCAGACCCATGAGAAGGGGACTGCATGAGCGGGAATTAAGTACTGACAGAGGGCCTCATATGGGGTTGGCCGGAGTGGTAAAGGTGCAGTGTTAATGCGAATTCCAACTACATTATCGCTCCGCCCAATCACGAGTTTGGGTGGAAAGTGGGAGGTTTACCTCCAGCTTTTTGCTTGAGGGAAAAATCTCCCCTTTCTGCCCATTTTCAGCTGAAAAGCCCCATAAAGTCCTATGGAGTCTGAATAAATGCAGACTAATAGCACCAACACAACTCAGGATCCGGTGCAAATTGCGCTGGACAGATTTTCGATAACGCTAAAAGCATTGGGCAGTATCCCAGAACATTTACCGGTAGGATCCTGCACAACTTGTGATGAGGCCCAGAGTCTATAGGTCGCCGCCATCTAGTTAAGGTGAGTCAGAGACACATAGGAAGATCTCAAAATTCAATTTTTAATAACTTATGATTTGAGTAACGGATTTGACTCAAATTTCGAAAATGATACAAAGTATGTGCCCCACTCCCATCCCCCCACATCCCCTGCACCAGACTGCAACATTTCATAAAGAATTGTTGAAAAATAAGAGTTATTTAGCCTCCCAAATGTTTTTGTTCTGCTGGTCGGATTTGGGCCAGGTCTGAAACAACTTGGGCGCAAAGCATTCAAGAGTGCTCTGCTTGACTTGGGGTTATTCTGTGCAGTTATTATTTAAATATTTGACAGAGAAGGGGGTGCCACCTTCCCCCAAAAATAGAGATATCTCCCATGGTGCATTGCAGGATCATAGTTTTCAGAAATAAACGACCGCCATCTTGTTTTCTCTCGATGCAAGAGATGTTCACGGCTATAGCTGAGGTTCTGGGAAAATGAAACACAGTTAAAAGCTATTTGCAGGTCAGAAAATGTACAAATGCTTTAGGGTAGAGGTAGGGGGATGGATTAGAGGGCACTCCATGAAATTTGGGAGTTGGAGGATGTCTATGGACTGAGTTTGCAGCTCAAAGCTTTCCGTATGCCTCGGCTATAGCAGCGAATAGCTGACATCTAAAAGCAAATGCGTCAGAGAAGCAGCGTATGTTGTGCAGGGAAAAGGAGATAGCAGGGGAGTTTGGGAGGCAATTTGGGCAGTGGGGGAGCTGGTGCAGATGACAGGGACACTTAGGGCCTCATCACGAGTTTGGCGGTGACCCTTAAATCCGGCAGTCGCGCTATTACCGCCAGATTTAAGGGTCCACCAAATCAGGTATTCGGCGGATTTCTCTCCAGCTTTGAGCTGGGGAGAAATCCGCTGAAAATTCACGCTTTTCCGCCGGCGGTAAGAGCGCAAAAATTCCCCATTGAGCCCAATGGGGAATGGGGCATTCCCGAATGGGCTCAGGGGGGAATGGGGAATTCCATTACCGCCAAATAGCGCCGGGCATTTGGTGGTAGGGCTAATACCGCCGGCGTTACCGCCCAACTCGTGATGAGGCCTTTAATGAGGTGCTGGAGGGCAGGAAAACATTTTTGTTTTGCCGATATTCACGGCTATATCCGAGGCTACAAAGGGCTACGGATAACCACAGATAAATGTAGTTCAGTACCCACAATACATTTTTTTAAAGATATTTTTACAGCTACGTGACGTCGGAGGAGAAAAATTCACTGGCCATGGCAGGAGACTCAATTATCCATCCAGGTTACCCATCCATGAAGTAACCAGGACAAGTAACCAGGACAGATTCTGCTTAGCTTCATAGAGAGGAAGGGTCCAGCTTCCTCAGACCAAGTTGCCAGATGAAAAAGCAAAACTTACAAGACCACTTAAAGGAACAGTCTGGCCCTTTCCTTGCTTTGAAGCTAAGCAGGGTCAGCCCTACTTTGAAGCTGGGTTACTCATAAAGTGTATTCATTCGCCCATTCATTTGAAAAAGCAATCACACAAAGTTTGTTTTTGATTCAACAGTGTGGCTTTATGCAGAGATTCAGTGCCCTTTAGTGATAACACGTGTTTCGACGTATGCAACGTCTTTTTCAAATCAGGGCCAATGTGAAACTTCGTTTTAAATGTACTTTTTCAGTCAACAAGTTTATTCGGATTCCGAAGAAAATCCATTAAACACAAAAAAACATCATACGAAAACAATTACATTCAATATTCCAAGAGATAACAGAATGCACCCCATCGAAAATAATTGGGGAGGAGAATAAGTAAAACTAGGAGCCCCATTATCAACAAGAAGTCCCCCATTACAAAGGCCTATCCCCCAAGGAACCTGACCAATGACGTCCCAAAGGGGTGAGGTTAGCACCAGACAGGGGGGAGGGTCTCATAGTTAACCTCGGGGGGCACTCGAGGACTATTAGAGGATGACTACTGATTAGAATACCACTCCTGGGTGACCAACTAGTCCCCCCACATTGTCCTAGGACCGCCCTTGCCACTCCCAGGTCCCAAAATGCAAGTTCCACAATGTCACCCTGCTGATTGTCCACTCTTGGCATTCTGCGACACCCTGCCAAGGATTCCCTGGACACAAAAGAGCAGCCTCTTACGGACCGCAGCCAATGTAGACTTTTGTTGAGGAGGGCATCCCTTGACTCCTTCCTGTCCCTTGCCAACCCGGGTACGCCATGCAAGTACACGGTAGCTTGCCCGGTCCAGCCTAGGGCATAGGGTGGAGGTAACTTCTCTCTACGCCACGAGCCATAGGCTCTCCCCTCTCCAGGAATGAGGCGTGTTGGACCCGATTTGCTTGGTGCAGTTTCCTCCCGAGATGTAGGTTTAGCCTTAGATTGGGGCACCCCATTGGACACTCTAGGCTTGACACAAGTACTGGGGTTGATACCCTTGGCTACTTGTAGATTCCCAAGCACCATGCTAGAGCAAGGTTCGATGAACGTGGGTGACACAGGGGCCTGTACTTGATGGTGTGCCAGGGGTGGGCCAGGGGTGAGACGATGGGTCCTTTGCGAGCTATTAGAATGCTATAGGGCTCCCCCTCGCACTGCTTTTCCCCCTGCATTCCTATGAGGACTGAGAGCAGATTTTTGATAACTGCCAACTCAGCCAACACTTGGATGCATACACATTTACACACCCTGGCTGTAGAATCACCCCCAATTGAGGGGTCAGTGGCTGGTTTTGCAGCGGAATTGGGGTCATCAGGTTGTTGCTTCGGAACCCCGGGTAAGGATAGATGAGAATGCGAGCTGACTGAAGGGCTTAACGATGACATATAATCGCTCCAAAGACTACTATTGTCAGAAGATATATTCAGCGGGGGTATGTCAATAGGCGGACTGCAAAGATGCAGGCTGCCCTCGTAGAGTGAGCAGACAGGGGTGGAGCTGGACGGGCCCACCTCTGTGCAAGAGCCAGGGGTAGAGAGCACATGTGCAGTAGATGGACGGGACATCGGGCCTGGATGTCTTCCTCCGTTGGGGCCTATGAAAGCCTGGTCCTCCTGAGGCTTAGGGGTACGGTCCCCTCCTGCGCAAAGGTCAGACATACTGCCATGGTTAGTAGGTATTGGACCTTCCCTGGTCCCTTGTCCAGCGGCTATACTGTCCCCCTGTGGCAGCCGACAGCCCCCATCTTTCATCACTAGTGGGGGTTCGGGGGAACATGGGAGGGACTCACCCCCAAGAATTAGGACAGAGTTTTGCACATCCGGGATTGGAGCTTTGGCTGGCGCTCCCTTTTGACCCTGGGAGCGAAACCTCTTCACAGCCAGGACCTTTCGCTTGGGTTTGGGACCACTCGTTTGGCGAGTGAGAAGAACCTCTGAACAAAATGAGGGGAGGGGGAAGGGTGAGAGAGCTGGTAATGGAGGGAGGGGTTTCCTTGGTGGTCCCTGGGCTTTCAAAGTTCTTAGGGACTTGAGGAGTGACATTGCGAATTTAGTAGGTCCACCCCAATGTTTCTGCCCTCCAAGACACACAGGCAAAACAGCTCCTCGTACAGTCCCTCGCCTGCACTTACTTCACCCTCTTCTCCCAGGTGTATCCAAGCCGAGTGTCCCTCTTCACCGCCAAAACACTGTGTCCGTGTACCGCCTCAGGGTCAAAGGGACAAAGTCCAGAAGATGCACCTCCACGAGTCCGCAAACACCCTCCGCGGGACGCCAACACCCGCGCCCTTGTCCCCGCGGGCTTCACCCTGGCGGGCCGAGAGTCCTAGGGGAAGTAGTGGAGGGGGTGTGGCTTGCACGCAAGTGTGGAAGCCCTCCTGGGCCAAAACTGCTCCTCCGCGGGACGCCAACACCCGCGCCCTTGTCCCCGCGGGCTTCACCCTGGCGGGCCGAGAGTCCTAGGGGAAGTAGTGGAGGGGGCGTGGCTTGCACGCAAGTGTGGAAGCCCTCCTGGGCCAAAACTGCTCCTCCGCGGGACGCCAACACCCGCGCCCTTGTCCCCGCGGGCTTCACCCTGGCGGGCCGAGAGTCCTAGGGGAAGTAGTGGAGGGGGCGTGGCTTGCACGCAAGTGTGGAAGCCCTCCTGGGCCAAAACTGCTCCTCCGCGGGACGCCAACACCCGCGCCCTTGTCCCCGCGGGCTTCACCCTGGCGGGCCGAGAGTCCTAGGGGAAGTAGTGGAGGGGGCGTGGCTTGCACGCAAGTGTGGAAGCCCTCCTGGGCCAAAACTGCTCCTCCGCGGGACGCCAACACCCGCGCCCTTGTCCCCGCGGGCTTCACCCTGGCGGGCCGAGAGTCCTAGGGGAAGTAGTGGAGGGGGCGTGGCTTGCACGCAAGTGTGGAAGCCCTCCTGGGCCAAAACTGCTCCTCCGCGGGACGCCAACACCCGCGCCCTTGTCCCCGCGGGCTTCACAGTAAATGTACTTAGCAGCTTTCTTAACCAGTCATGGATTAATCCCTATGTTCCTCCGTCCTCTCAAGATTATGGCTATCCGTCCTCGTGCCACGAGGAAAATAGGGATTAACCCTTGACTGGATTGCATTCTGGTATGTGTAGTCTCCCAGTCAATAAACATGAAAAAATTGATATTTTTACAGCAACAGTGGGTTTCCATGCCTGCAGTAAGTGGGACAAATGGAGGAAGGAGTTATCCCCGTAAGGCCACTTTGCCTAATATATGAGGCTTCCTTACAAGACCACTTAGAGAAAAATGGCTTAAGGGGGCTGGACCCTTCTTCGCTGTGAAACTAAGCAGGGTCGGTCCTTTTAATTGCATGGATGGCAAACTGTCCTGAATTCCGAGTGTTTTCTTATTTTGAAATATTTCATAACAAACGCCATCCACATTATTTTTTTTAAACCGTGCTACTGTCAGTCCTTGAAAGTTTTGCTCTCGCAAACAATTTGTTTGCATTTTCCTCAATTGCATTCTGGTATGTATATTCTTACAATGAGGATGGGGGGAATAATGCCACAATTGTACACTTTCAACTAACATAGTTCTATACATGTTCATATATTTGAGTGATAGTATGGTATGTGTACTTTTAAAATTAGCTTTATAAAGCAGAGTATAGTTGAAAGCCAGGCATGTGGGGTGAGGAGGGGAAATGATGAGTTAGCAAGTATTTGCCCACAATGTGACAAGAAAGATTGGAATCCTCGACACTGGTGCAGTTATTTCGCCCTGATTGTTAGTGCTTTTGAGGGCACCAGTAAAGGACACATGTTGGTGGACAGCGTAACTTTTTTTGCAGAGGATGTGCAACCCCTCGGGTGTTTTTGAGGTTGGTAAACTTGCTCAAGTATTTGGATACCAGGATTTTACTCCAGTTGTCATGTTCCCAGTGGAGACGCTTACCCACAAGACCACAAGCACTTGCTTTATATTGGGATTTCATTTCCCATGCATTTTTTCACTACAGATTGCTGGGTTTAAAAGGTGAGCACCTTTTATACTTTATCAGCATATTTCTTGAAAGATCTCCTCTCTCTCAGATTATTTTTCTGGTGTTCATTGCTTTTTTTTAAAGTCCAATGCTATTTTGTCTTGCACACTTTCTTCTAAGGAGAAGGTCAATTGAACTACATTTGTATAGCTCACTTTAAAATATATGGTCACTTACTGTGCATATATTCATGGGTGCCAGCTTTGGATTTTCGTTATGGGTGAAAAGGTCCCTGGGCATATGTTATTTTTGCAGCTGATAATTTGTTACCCTTTCAGTGCTGCTTAAATGCGGTTAGTTGGAGTTGTGCGATGTATCACAACAGTCACCAGGTGACCAGTCATAAAACAAGGGGCTTGTAGCACACAGCTTAAACAAAGTGTGTGGTCATTGGCAAATAATTTAATCACACAGCTACATTAATTAAAGATATTGGGAGTTGGGAGCTGAAAGCGTGCAATATCTTATACATAATAAAAAAAACATCAAGAGTGAAAAATCACTGGTGAAAAGGGGTCTCCCATTCATGCAGTAACAAAGAATGACCCTCCTTAGCTTCAAAGTGAGGAAAATGCCAGTCCCCTAAGGCCATTGTGCCTAACAAGGAAAGGAATGTTCCAAGACCACTTAGAGCAACATGTCCTTGCAGCCAGTCATTGTTTTTCCCATTTCCGTGCTGCTTAAATGTTGTTAGTTGGAGTTGTGCGATGTATCACAACAGTCACCAAGAGACCGGACAACACACAAGGGGCTTGGAGCATGGGAGAGGACATTTCTGGACTGCCAGTCAGGCGCATGCCGTTATCGCGTGACTGTTTTGCCGCAGGTCCTGTTTGGGTGCGCCCAGTTGGACACAGCCAGTTGGGCACAGGAACCTGTCGGTGCAAGGATGTTTTGGCATGAGAGGTTGCAATTGGAGTGCCATGAACCTGCAGGCATGTTGAATTTTGTACCTGTCAGCACAAGGATGTTCTGGCGTGAGAGGTCACAATTGGCATGAACCTGCAGGCACTTTGCATTTTTTAATATGGATTAAACGTGAAACACATTTATTTACTGCAACATCATAAAACAGAATGGAAAATGTATTACACCGTCTCTGGGCAACATTATGCAAAAAAAAACACATTTATGCTGAACTCTTACTTTGAGAACCTTGGTTTGCAGGAGTTCAAGATGCAGCTCTTAGCCAGTTTGCTACAATGACATTATTGCTTGAATTCTCACAAGTGTGATACTTTTTCAATTGGACAAATTAAATTGTAGGCTAAGTATGAAATGTATGCATTTTGAAGCACTAAACCATTGTGGCCTATTGGTTTAGTGCTTCAAGATGCAAGTCACAAAATGCAAAAAAAAAAATCAAGAACTGGATGGGCATCTTCTGAATTACATGGAGACATGCACACACACACACAGACAATGACACTGAAAACTCACAATCGATGTGACAAAATGCTCACATAGATACATGTATGAACCCGGATGCACACACACTAACACTCGCCTTCACAGAGCAGATGCACACATGCACCCACATTCACATCTCACAAACAACTTACCATGTACACAACCACACGCTCACATCAAACACACACACATTGCATGCAAACCGTCTCAGATGACATGCACACCCTCACACCACACATTCCCCCTTACACTGCACATATATTCAAAAAGAGGACTACTCCGTCTCTGGACAACATTATAAAACTGAAAAAAAGAAATAAAATCACATTTATGCTGAAATCAGAGAACCCTGGACTGAAGAAGTTTTAGATGCACCACTTAACCATTATGCTATAATTATGTTATTGTTTGGATTTTCATACCTAGACTTTTATCATTGAACATATGAAATGATTGGCTAAGTATGAAATGTATGTCACATTAAGCACCAAGCTATTGTGGCCTATGGTTAAATGATAGGCCATAAACGCTGGCAGACCAGGGTTTAAGGCTGTATGTTTTTATTTTTTTAATTAAATTTTTTTGAAAATATGTTTTTATTGACATTTTGTGGGTTATTACTACAAACGTTGCATCAGAGAAACAAACATTACATTTTAAAAAGACAAAGGAACATTCCTACCAATAGCCCTTTTTACCCCCCACCCCCCCCACCTCCCTAGCCGTATGGTCAAAGTAGAGTCTGAATTCAACACTGCGGAGTCCAATACACATTCACAGAGCACAGGCGTTAAGCACATCTTGCACATTTGTCCTTGGGCTCAACCCTTCAAGGCCCCCTTGTGGGGGGGAGAGAACATGTCCCAATCAGTGGGTGTCCATGGGGTCCCCACCTGAACATTATCGCCCTGTCCAAGGGGCGGAGCCGGGCCCGTCCTGAGGGCTGGACCCCTCACGCATTGCTCTCGTATCTCTCAAAGAACGGAAGCCAAAGTTCTCCGATGTTAGTTCTGGATTCATCAAGGACATGCGTGAGGAACTCCATATCGTAAATCGCTCGGACCTTGGCTACCCATTCCTTTTCCTGTGGCATGTTTGGGTTTTTCCATTTTTGGGCCAGGCAACTCCTGGCCGCCACAAGCATGACCTGGAGCATGTGGCCCTGGGTGTCCTCCTGGTCGTCCCCGACCTCGATCCCAAAGAGGAGCAGCCAGGGACAGAGGGGTCTGTCTATCCCATCCACTCCCTTGATCCAGGATAGGACCTCTCCCCAATACATCTGTACCCTGGGGCACGACCACCACATGTGTATGTAATCTCCAGTGGTGTTGCGACATTTCCAGCAGTGTGGGTCATAGCCCGGGAGAATTCTAGATAATCTCTGGGGGGGATAGTGCCACCTGTGTAGAACCTTTAATGCCTGGTGTCTATATTGGAGGGATGTGGTTGAGTGATGAGCTCGGATACACATCTTGGACCATCTCCTATCATCTATTGCATTTCCCAGGTCTCTTTCCCATTGCGTTCGTGCCGGGGGGGGTCCCTTGGAATTGAAAACAGGAGGAGTCTGTACAACCGGGCTATCACCCCCCTGGAGCCCCGGGTGGAGATGATTGTTTTCTCAAAGTCCGTGAGGTCTCTCCTAAGAGTGTCCCCCCATGAAGGTTCTGAAAGAACTCCCTTAAGCTGAAGGTAGCGGAATGGGGACAGTTTACCCAGACCTAGCGCCTCCTCGAGGTCTGGAAGGGGCATGAAGGATCCCCCCACCCATAGATGGCAGGCCCTAACCAGGCCCGCCTCGTACCAACTCTGGTATGCCGCTGGTTCTGCTATTTTGGCCAGGAATGGAGGTGCCCAGATGCAACTCAGCGGTGAGGGCCAAGTCGTGAGCCACCTGAAATAACTCCCCTCCTTCCAGATCGACCAGAGGACCCCCAGTACTGGGTGTTCGTGTACCCTCTTCGGAATGCGTGTTCTTGGGACCCATAACTGCTCATCAATAGTGACTGGGGCGAGAAGTCTATTGTCCAGGGCCACCCACTGTTTCTCCGTCCCTGGGTTAAAATGGTCAACCAAGATCCTTAGCTGAGATGCCCTGTAGTATGCATCGAAATCGGGGAACCCCACTCCTCCATCCTCCTTCGGTCTTGTCAAGACATCGTAAGAGATTCTATGTTTCTTGCCCGCCCAGAGGAATCTAAGCAGTACTCGCTTCATTGAGTTAAGAAAGGGCCTCGGCACCTGGGTGGGGAGCA
Organism: Ambystoma mexicanum; assembly: GCF_040938575.1. Taxonomy (NCBI): domain Eukaryota; kingdom Metazoa; phylum Chordata; class Amphibia; order Caudata; family Ambystomatidae; genus Ambystoma; species Ambystoma mexicanum. The sequence continues at coordinate 802,327,727 of NC_090928.1, forward strand.
TTTGGAAAAGGAATAGAAATTTAGGGAGTATTACCATCTTAATCAGGTTGAGCCGAGCCATCCATGAGAACCCCGCCGCCGCCCACCTCTCTATATCTCTCTTCACCGCTGTCCATAATGGGGTAAAGTTACGCTCAAAGAGGTCGCCCGGGGTAGATGGAATTTGGATCCCCAAGTATCGGAACCCCTCTCTCTGCATTTGGAAGGGGAGACTTTGTACATATTGTACCTCAGGTTCCGGCAACTGGCCCCCCACGAAGGCCACCGACTTGTTTAGGTTGACCTTATACCCAGAGAGGTTGCCATAGCGCGTCATTGCCTGAAGTACATGAGGGATCGTCCGTGATGGCTTAGTGATATACAGGAGGACGTCATCTGCGAACAAACTAATCTTACAGTGGGAGTCGCCCAGTTGGACCCCTGTGATAGTTTCGTTCTTGCGTACTGAGATTGCCCAGGGTTCCATGACTAGGGCGTATATCAGGGGGGACAGTGGGCATCCCTGTCTTGTACCCCGCCCCAGGGGGAAAGATTCCGATTTCGTCCCGTTGGCTACTACCCTGGCTGTTGGGGAGGAGTACAGTGCCGCCAGCCAGCCCATCCACCTCCGGCCCATCCCCACCGCCGAGAGGACCTCCCCCATGAACTCCCAGCTCACCCTGTCGAAGGCCTTCTCTGCGTCTAAGGATAGGAGCAGGGCTCCTTCGCTCCAGATCTCCCTCGAGTACAGCACATGGAGAGTCTTACGCATGCTGTCCGAGGCTTGTCTATTGAGTATAAAACCCGCCTGGTCGGGGTGGACTAGTCGAGGAAGGCACCTCTCTAGGCGGGAGGCCAGAATCCTAGTGAATATCTTGGCATCAAGATTTAGGAGGGAAATGGGCCTATAGGAGCCACATTCCCTCAGGTCCTTCCCTGGCTTTGGAATAACCGTGATTAGGGCCTGGAGGAAGGAGGGCGGGAGCGTCCCCTCATTGCGAATTTGGTTAAAGAGCTTGGCCAGGGGCTCCACCAGCGAGGGTGCGAACTGTTTATAAAAGTCGGCTGTGTAGCCATCTCCCCCCGGGGCCTAGCCCACCCTCAGCCTTTTGATGGCTGCCTCGACCTCGTCGACAGTTATGTCAGATTCTAGTTCCTGTAATTCCACCTCAGATAGGCGGGGCGGGGGGTATTCCTCCAAATATGCCCTCATCTCCTCTGGTGATGTTCCCTCCTGTTTTGTGTACAGTTCCTTATAATAATCTGCGAAGGAGCCCACGACCTCCGCCTTATTGTTAAGCATGGAACCCTCCCGGCCTCGAATGGGACCAACCCTCCTCTCCAGTCGGCATCCCCTGGCTCTGCGAGCCAGCAGCGTTCCCACCCTGTCTCCCCTCTCGTAGTACCTCTGTCGTGTATATCTCAGCTTCTTAACCACCTCTCCTATGAGAACCGTGTGTAGGGCCTGTCTCTTCTCCCTCATTTCCGTTAAGATGGATTCCCTGTCTGTCCCCTCCCGATTGAGCCTACTCCGCAGGGTTCCAAGGTCTGCCCGTATCCTGGCTTCGATGAGCCCTCTTTCCCGTTTGCGTCTGGCTCCCTCTGCTATGAGGAGGCTGCGAAAGGTGGCCTTTGCCACCTCCCACACCGTCGACATGTCTGTTTCCCCATTGTCGTTAGTTTCAAAGTATGCCGCCATTTCGCCTTTCAGGAAGTCCCTAAAGACTGGGTCTCTGAGAAGCAAATCATTGCACCTCCAGTGTGATGACCGGGGGGAGACGGGGAGAGACCAGCGTGCCACCAGAAGCTCGTGGTCGGACCAGGTTATTGCCTCAACTCGTGGGTCTGTGGCTACTCCGCCGCCCTCTCTGGAGATCAGGAGCAGGTCAATTCTGGTGTATGTAAAGTGTGGGGGGGAGAAAAATGTGTAGCCCCCCGGTTCTGGGTGGGCTGTCCGCCAGACGTCCTCCCAATAGTGTTCCCTCAGGAGAGTCCGGAGCGAGATGTTATCCCTAGATGTCGCCTTGGGTTCAACCCCTCGGGCCGTCCACCAGTCCAGTTTGGGGTCCATTACAAGATTAAAATCACCCCCAAGGATCATGGCCCCTTCCGCCCATTCATCGATCGTCCCCATGATTTGGGTGAGGAATCCAATCTGGCCGGAGTTGGGTGCATAAAGAGTGGCCAAGGTGATGCGTTCGCCCTCGTGGGTGCCCTTAATTGCCAGGAACCGCCCCCCATAGCCCCTCTTGGTTTCAATATTGGAGAGGTGGAACGCTTTATTCAAGAGGATCCCTACCCCCTCCTTCTTTGAGCTTCTGTGGGAGGCCCAGTAGTTGGATCCGATGTCCCTTCCCTTTATGGGTGATTCCTTGCCCTGTCTATAGTGAGTTTCTTGGAGGAAGAGTACCATTAGTTGTTTGCGAAACATGTTACTCGTCAGTGATCTCTTGTTCTGTGAGTTGAGACCCTTGACATTGAGTGTGCCTATCTTGCCCTCAACCATTGTCGTGTGGGGAAACCCCTTCTATTTGTCCTGTGTCGCAGTGTTGCCCTGTGGTCTGTTTCTGCGTTGTGAACCCTAGTTTGACTCGGCTATTCACCCCTCCCATCCCCTGTGTCCCCCACCCAACTTCCCCCTCCCTGTCCTCCCCCCTCCCTCCCCCCCTTCCCTACTCCCTTTCATTGTAAGGCGTCCGTCCACGCCCCCCAACAGGTGTCGGGGTTGGTCAACGAACCACCAAGGACTCTTACCCCAGCCCCGGGTATTTCTTTTGTTAGGGATCCCCATCTCTTGTTTTTCCCCAATTTGTGTCGACCCCAACCATTGCCTCGATGTGGGTGGTCGGGACGGGAACCAACGAACTCCCCCGCCCCCCCGCCCACCCCAAGGTTCAAACTTAGCCCCTCATCGGGGAAAACACAACCAAAACATTAACATTGCCTTCAACTGTTTCCCGCCCCTCAATCCGGCGGTTTAAACCTCGCGCCAACGCGGTGCCCGGCCTCGGCCCCGTGCAGCCCGGCCTTCATTTCCAGCTCCGCCAAGGCTCAGAGCACAGGAGCATCGGTAGGGTTCCTCAACCCCCCGGAGAGTGGTATAGTCATGGATTCGGGCGGTCCTCAGAAGCCGTTGGTGGATGTCTCGTTTTCTGAAATTTACGAGTGCCTTTGATCTTTGACTTGCCGCTGAGCTTACCCGGACCAACCGGGCCTCTGGAGGGGTCTTGGGCGCCACCCTCCCCGCCGCCCGAGGGAGCGGGCAGGTCACCAAGCAGGTCGTCTGTGGCCCTCTGGATGTCCTCCCCCGAGGCCAAGTGATATTTCTCTCCCTGCCATTCGAACGATAGGGAGAAGGGGTGGCCCCAGCGGTATCTGACCCCCTTCCCCTGTAGCCATTTTGTGAGGGCACCGCATTTCTTCCTCATTAGTAGGGTGAGGGCTGAGAGGTCCTGGAAGATTGACACCCTGGAATCTCCGTATTGGATATTGCCTAGGTTCTTTGCCTTCTCGAGGATCCTGGCTTTATCTTTATAGTGATGCAACCGAGCCAGCACCGAACGCGGGCCTCTGCCTCCTCCGCCCGCCCGGTGGACCCTGTCAAATTTGATCTCGTCTCCAGCATTATCACCCAAGACAATTCTTATGATGTCCAGTACTTTGCCCTCCAGACCTTGTGTGGTCTCACCCTCGGATTCCACCAGCCCAAAAATGCGCAAATTGTTCCTCCTTTCTCTGTTCTCCATATCGTCCACTTTGAACGGAAGTTCCTCCTCCCGCCGTAGCATGTCCTGAAATCTGACCTCCATCTGGGTCTCGAGAAGCGCCGTGGAGAGCTGGTTGTTCTCGACCCCTTCCATCCGGTCCTCGAGGGTGGTGACTTTGGTAGTAAGGTCAGCCAATTTAGCCCCCATGTCCGTTCTCATCCCGCGTATTTCCTCCAGGATTGTCTGGATATTGTTCTGTATCGCCCCCAGGTCGGAGGGGGGGTAGAGGCACTCCCTGCCGCCATTTCGCCCGCAGGAGCCGCGAATTGGTATTTGGCGAGGGTCTCCCTCCAGCTCATGGGAAGAGCACTCTGGTGGGTGATGCGGCCTGTCTATTCCACAGTTTCGTGGGAGGGCGCCGTGTGTAGTTCGTAGCCCCGTGGGTGGGGCGGGTGAGCTCCTGGTGGGCGGGGGTCCCCCCGTTGATGATCCCGAAAGACACCGGTTTTGTGTGTGGAGCGGGACCCGGTCGAGACGCCGGAGGTCTGGTGTCTATGTGGTCCCTTGGTATGCCTCCCAGGGTATGTGCGCGGCGTCGTGCTCTGGTGGAGTGCTCACCACCTTTTGCCGTGGATCTCCCCACCCGGGGTCCTCCCGGAATTCACTGGCGTAGTGGTGGGTCCCGTTTGTCCCCCCGTCGTGGGGTTCCAAGGCCGGAGTTCATGGGGGTGTCAAGGGTTGTTGCCCCACGTCGTGTCCCTGGAGGGGATTGAGGTCGAAGGGGGGGGGGTCGCTCCTGCGTCGCCCCTCTATGTCCTGGGTGTGCTGGGAGCGCTCTCACCTTTCGCGCCGGGCCGACGCGCCACACTACGGGTCCCGGCCTCAGATTATCTCCTCGCTCGGCCGCTGGTCCCGCGTCCAGTCCCCGTCTCGGCTTTTCGCGCTCTCTGCGTCTCCCCTTCTCCCGATCCGGCGCGGCCGCCGCGGCCTGCAGTCGAGTCCCACGCCGCGGTGTGGGGGGAGGGGCCAGCGGCTCCCTCGGATGGCCGAACTCGGCGAAGCCTTCACGGCCGAGGGTCGGAGTTGGACCCAGCTGGGGGCCGAGGGTTCCTACGGTCTCGTGGGGGGGTCTCGAGATGAGTGGGGGCCCCACTCCACTGCGTTATCAGCGATTACCCGGGGCTGGGTACGGAGCTCTCAGCTCAGGCAGCCATGTTGGCCTTTTTTAATTTAATTTAATTAAAAGAAAAGCAATGCAACTGGTAGGTGACGTGGTTTGTTTGTTGCAGTGCAGTGCTGTTGGTATTTATTAATCTTATTTGGTATGAGGGCGTTTAGATGTGGCTGCAATGTCATCCATGTCAAGATATCCCTTGCACTAAAATAACAGTGCCGGGATGGCTTTCATGCCAAAAAAGGTATGCTGAAATGGGCACTGCAGCGGAATGGCCGCACAATATTGGTCCGTGCCAAAATGATGGTGCCGAAAAGGTGTGTACCACTTGGAGCATGCTGCTTAACAAAAGTGTGTGCTCCATGGCAAATAATTTAATCTCACTGTACATTGCTTAAAGTTATTGTGAGTTCTCAGAGCCTGCAATCCGAAGAGCATAGCTAGTGGTCTGGTAGCATTTTAAAATGGACAGTGGGCACGGCCAAAGGCCCTTATGGCCCTTATGGCCAGCCTCCCCTGCCCAAAGACCCAACCAAGTATTGCATCGACCCACATAGAAAAGGCAATTACATGATACAACCCCAATGGCAAGTATGTAAATGAACACATGTCTGTCACACACACACAATGGGTGCAAGTGAATGTGAAAACCCATATCATGACATGCATGAAACCAATGAGATAATACCACACATCGAAGTATGAAGAAAAACATGTATTAAACACAACATGAATGTAATTAAAATCCAACACACAACAATGTGAATAATAAAAGAAAAGATGCATGTCCGTAAAAGAATAAAAAACAAGAAATCATAATCCAAAGAAATCTAAAAAGAAACGGCCCGCATTACAACACTGGCGCTAAACCATGGCGCTATTAGCACCATGGTTGGTGCCGGTGTTGTAACAGGTCCGCCATGGTTCAATGGGGAATTACCACCCCATTCCAAGGTTGGCGGGGTGGTAATTCCCCATTGAACCATGGCCCTTCCCCGTTCCCATTTTCACCCCATAGAGCTCTATGAGAATGGGGAAGGCGCTACGTACGGTACCGCAAATTGCGGTACCGTACTTAGCACCAAGGTCCCTTTGCGGGTCCCTGCTTTAACGGCTGGTGTAGACCAGCTGTTAAGGTCGGGTCCCGCAAAGGGATCTCGCAGTAAGGCGCTAAGTGTTTAACGGCGCCACAGCCTTTTACGGCGCCGTTAAACGCTTAGCGCCAGGGTCATAATGAGGCCATGGTGTCCAAAGTCACAGTCCAACAAAGCAAATCCAAGGGAAAAAAGAAAGTGAAAACCATTGCTCCATGGTGAAAATAATAAAAAGAGAATAATCCAATGGTGAACTATGTACAGATGAACAATCCAGGGTCCATGAGCCCAACTGATGAAATGAAACCTAACAAAAATACTACCTAATAAAAAACTATATACAAAAACGTTGTGCATTGTCCAAGCGCAACCAAAATAAAGAAAAAATGAAAGGAAACCTAACACTATCTAACTATATACAATGGCGGCGGGCATGTCCAGCGGCTCACTCTGTGGAGTCCCGGGCCAGGGCATCATCGAACTCCATGTCTATTTGCCAGAGGCGGGCCTCTGTCCTGGCCCCGAGGTCTCGCACTCTGCCCGTCTCAAAGCCGACGGATGGTGAAGTCTGCCCTGACCATGGTGATCCGCGCCTCTTCCACCCACCGCTGCTCCGCACCTATCTGCTGGCCCAACGGTTGCCGCACGGAAGACACTCACATTCCTGGGTCCTCCTGCCCTCCTGCCGATGCCTGCCCCTCAGATGTTGATTGCCCCAAGCCATCATTGCTCCCACCGAGAGCCTGCTCCTGCTGCTGATGTCCATGTGCCGTGTCTGATGGTGCCTGCACATCCTTCATCAGCTGGTCTCCAGTTGTGGTGTCCACCCCTGCTGGGCCGCCGACTCCTGACTGTGGCAGGGATGTGAGCTCCACCAAGCTGGTTGTGTTGGTCGGGCCAGGTCCACAGGGGGCCCTGGTGGAATCTGGGCCGGAAGACGGTGTGGAGAACGACTGGCGCATAGTCTCCACAGAGGAGGAGAGGTCCGCCAGAGTGTGCGACACATGTAGGAACCCACCAAATAGGGCCCCTCCCAGCAGTGCCACGTCACAACGCTGCTCTCTGTGATGGAGTGCATTCTCCGGCCAGGAAGAATGCACGTCGTCACGAATGACACGCGTGCGCAACGTGACACCAACCAGGACGGAGCCCATACATTCGTGGGACCCCTCGTCCGCAGGTAGTGGAGAGGCAGATGACATGGCACTCTCCCCTACCTGTGGACGGGCCTGGGACGGGGCCTCCCTGCTAGTGCATGGTGGTGCAGTCACAGGGTCAGGGACAGCAACATGCACAGGCCCCTCTGCGGTGACCTGTGCTGCCTCCTGACCCTGGCCCTGGACTGCACCACTTGCACCAGTAGTACTACCCCCACCAGGCCCCATGTGCGGCTCAGTAGCGGGATCCTCCTCCTCTGTGGAGACCACAAACCTGGATGTCTCCACACCGTCTTCCGCCATTGGAAGCCCCTGTGGGGGCTCACCCGGCCCTTCCGCCACAGCCGTTGTGGCAGACGCAGCACCAGCCCCCTTGCTCCCGGATGATGGTAATTCATGGGAGGGTGGCTGGGCCTTGCATCGCCGCCCAGTGGAGGCATCTCTGCCGCTTGGCTCCACAGCACCGTCTCCGCCCTCTTCTTCACTTGACGCTGCATAGAGGGAGACATAGAACACAAGCATCAGGGTACAGTACAAAATACCCTAGACAGGAAGCAAGAACACATGAGTGTCACTGTCAAATGTCACTTCCATCCTGTCATTCCACAACACATGGGTAAATGCACACAACTCACATGCAGAAACGGTCCCAACGCCTGCAATCAACATCAACATCGATGTAGAAGGGCCCCTGTAAACCAAGATGTTGCCTTCAAAGTCACATGCATCCATGGTGTTTCAAAGTCACATACACTTCTCAAGCACACACACACACACATGTGCACCATACATGTACATGACATCAGCACCCATTCCTCAGCCCCCTCCATGTCCAGGAACAGGGACAGCCATGCTTTCATGTGTGCATTCCGCATAGAGCTCCCCATGTTGCATCAAAGCACATGCACCAACCATGTGGTTCACACATAACTGGTCTCACATGCATGACCATGATGTACCTGCACACACACATCCATACATGGCCTATGTCACACATACAGGCAAGCATCAGACTATCAGCACAATGCAACATGCCCTGTCTCACACAGCAATGCTTGGCCACTTACCACTCAACTCCAGACCGGTCTACCTCCGAAGTATCTGGGCTTGGAGCGCTGGGCCTACGCGTTCCAGGTCCCTCATCTGGATGTTACTCATGCGTGCCCGGCCCCCCTCCGCGAGGCGCTGGGCCTTGTGGAGGGTCCTGGACCTGAAGTCCTCCCAGCACTTCTTGACGTGCTTGATGTCGCGGGTCGCCACCCCCTCTGCGTTGATGGCAACCACTACGTTGTCCCAGATCCTCTTCCTTTCTTCCTTGTTGGAGCATGATGTTGTGAGGAGGGCATCATAATGCCCCAGGACATGCTCCACCAGGACACCAACTTCTGTGGCAGTGAAGCTTGTGGCCCTTTGCCTCTCTGGCTGGGAGTTGCCTGTGGTGCCAGATGGAGATGTGTCCGACATGGCAACCCCAGAGGCAGGAGTGGGTGGGCAACTGGGTCCTGGGGCTGGGCTGTGGAGCAATGGTATCCAAGTCGGGAGTCTCCTGTTCCAGCAGGGGTGGACACAGCAACTGGACCCCTGCAGATGGCTGATGTGCAGGCACCAAATAGCAGGGCACGTGGGCAGCAGACAGTCAGGCAGCAGCAGATGGCAGGTGGGAGCATGCTCGGAGCTCTGGGGGGCAGGAAAATGGCCTTCAGCGCAGGAGCGTGGTCTTCCGTGTGTGCACGCGTAGCCAGCTTGATACAGAGTGATTTGGCACGTGAAAAAATTGCACGTAAGTGTGTAATTCGAGGAAACGGCCTTAGTGCGTAAGCGCGTCAGCACATGCACGCGATTTCTTTGGACCAAAGGCCCTTAGCACGTAAGCGTGTAAGTTACATTACGCGCACGGCTGTTTCCCTCATAGCACGTGATGACAGAGCACACGTGGAAAAACTGCACGTCCGAGTGTCATCGCGTGTAATTGGAGGAACTGGTGATTCTGCCCCTACTGACCAGAGCGGCGTAAGCCACTCTGGCTCCGCTCCACCTTTAAAGAAGAGGAAGAAGGGTTCTCTGGCACGACAGGCTGAGACCCCAGACACGGCTACACACTCCGGCACGTCAAGGAAGCCTTGTTTTAATGACGCGGAACTTGATGCACGTGTGTCCTATGTGTCGGCACATATCCGTGAAGTGTGCAGTGTACAAGACCACACCTGGTCAACGTAGGGCACACTGGCAGACCATCGCAGACCGAATAAGTGCCCTTGGATTAGTGAGGCGCACAGCTGATGATTGCTACAAGCGGTGGAAGACCTGAAACGCAGAGCAAAGAACAAGCTGGCCTCAAATCATGCCGCTACTCTGGTGACTGGCGGTGGGTCTCCACAAGAGGACAATGAACTCACTGAACATGAGTCTGTTGCTGGGGCCTTCGTCACAGAGGAACAGATCCAAGGTGTGGGAGAACTACCTGATTATGATGCATTGTCCGGTGAGTGCCCATGCATGTGTGTGTAATGCATGTGTATGTTGTTTGGGTGACAGGTGATTGAGTGCTAGGTGAAGGTGTGTGTGCCTGAGTGGTCTGCCCACAGTAGTAATTTAGCGCAACATTACGGCTGTTGCCCTTGAAGTGGCATCTTGCAACAACATTGTTTGTATTTTTCAGTGTTCGTTCAGGCTGATTGTTTCAATTCTCCCACGTTTGCTACGCATTCCTCAGCCCTATTGTCACATTTGTGACATGCTTCTGTCATTGATGAACCCCACATTGGCCCACATGTGTTACCTTGTTAGGTGAATGATTTGACCATTCAGACTGATTGAGTATTGGCCTGATCACATGAATTTTTGGGGCCTGTTTGAATGTGGAACATGATAGTTGTTTCCTGTCATGTTGAAGTGCACAATCATTGATGTGTACATCGGCCTGCAATCACTGTATTTGTGTACACTGGATGTGTTGCAGTGTGTGGCAATGTGTATTTTGTCACACTATGTAGCATTTTTCATCTCATCATGTCCATCTCACATGGATGGCTGACAGTACTCATTCACTGACATGTGGATGTACTTGTGGAATGCACCATGGCTATGGCACATGCCATCTGTGTGATGGCATGTGTCATGTATGTGTATTGGACATGCCACTCACAGGCCAATGTGTGATGGCAGTGCTACCCAGCATGCAGCAAATGTGTTGCTCTTCCATCTTGGTGTCATCAGTGTCTGCCTTTTGCCTCCCCTTCCAACTCAGTGACAGTGCATGCATGGGAGGGTTATAGTCATGTGGGACATGTGTAAATCATGTACTGGTTCTGTAGCTTGTCAGGCCTATTTGTGTGCTATGGTGCTAATGCCTGCTTCCATTTTTTGTCTTTCATGTTTTTGCAGGGGATGACGCACTTGATGCTGTTGAGGTTGAGGAGATGGTGCAGACCCAGGAGGAATCTCAGGCACGACCGGGCACCAGTGGGGGACGTGGTGTGGTGGTGGGTGAAAACCCAATCTTGCTGCAGACCATTCTGTCCAGGGGTGTCTCTGGGTGCACCTCCCCAGACCTCTATTCAGGTGCTGATTCGGATGATGAGACCTATGTGCTGTCGCAGGTAAGTGTTTCTGGCAGGGATTGTGTTCTGTCCAACCCACCTGCACCAGGGGTAGAACCCTCTATGGGGATGTCAGTGTTGGTAAGTCCGCCTTTGGTGGTTACAGATGCAGGGTCACACTCCACAACAACTGATCCTGTTCCTGGGCCAGCAGATCAGAGGGGGAATGCAGTCTTGCAGCCTCAGGCAGTGCCAGCACAGCAAGGCACAGATCGCCTAGCTGTGCTGCCCGCCGACACGGTGGCCGCACGCCACCAAGCAATTCCGTATGGGAACAATCCATGTACGGTGTGGCAACCCAACAGGCAGCATCAGTTGAGATGATGGCTCAAGCAATGGAGAGGGTGGCCACTTCCATTGTCCCCCCTGAAAGGCAGATGGAGCAACTACAGCAGGCAACAGACTCCATTTGCCAATCACACAGGGAAGACATGTTGGCGTCCAACAGGGACCAACGGGCGGCACTGGAGACTCTACGCCAATCGATATCAATAGAGTCCCAGGGCCACAGGAAAGCCCTGAGGGTAGAACTCCATCACCTTAGGGAGACTCTTGTTGACCTTGAGGCTTCCACTAACTTGAGGACAGAACAGCAGCTGGAGCGGCTCACACGTTTGCTCTCAGCTGAGATGCAGGCAACTCGGGAGGAGATCCGGGCATCACGTCAGGTGCTGCATGGTGATCTCCTCACTATAATCCTCCAGAACGAGACCTTCCACACCCGCATGCTTGCTGCCATGGGGGACCATACCAGGGCTTTGCGTGGGCTGCCTCCCATAGCATCACCACCTCCTGTGGCAGCAGCAGAGGGTGATGAGAGCGACAGCAGCAGTTCTCCCACATTGGCATAGCCGTGCAGGCCATGAGCCCATTGAAGTGTTTTTTTTTTTCCCCAACATCCATACAGGTGGCTGTTGGTGCGCACCCTGTCCTCGGACCTCATGGGTGTACCCCCCCCCTAGCTCCCACAAGGCCATTTTTGATTTTTTGATTTTTTTTTACTGTGTGTTGCCTTGTGTGGCTCCCCTGGGCATCCATTGTATTCCTGCTGGGCACATGCAGGCTTGTCCTGAGTTTGGGTTAGATGCTTGGGTTCGTGAGACACACACCCCTCCTGCTTCCCGTTTCCATGGGCTTGCAAAGGGTATGCTCAAGTGACAGTGAATTACACAGTGACGTTGGACTCCCATAAGCTGTGTGGGCAGTCTGTAGTCAATACTGTGTATACATTCCTAGTGGATATTGTTGTTGTATTGTACACTGCATGGTGTATTGATATGTGCTTGTGCATCCATGTCTTCCACCTAATTTGCAGGTTCATTCCTCATGTCTTCACAAGGCCGTCTACTTTGGAGATGGAGTTCATGTTGTAAGCAGTGCACTTACACATTTGGATGGCAGCAACACTGTACAGTTGGAAGGGGTCGATGTGCTGGCATAATCAGGTTGTAAGACTACCACTACTTTAACTTAGTACTGTCATGTTTTTGCTATGTTTGAGGTTATGTAGCTGCATTGTATTGTTGGTAAGTATTTGGTCATGTGTGTTGTTAGTTCTACATTTCTGGGAGCATATTGTGTGTGGCCAGTTTCCATTAGTGACACTGTACTTTGTGTCACTTGTGTCAGGATTTGGGGATTGCTTTGTTTGCTCTCACATAGCATGACATGCCATGGTGTGTTGGGTGGCGGTGCTGGGGAGGGGTTGGGTGACATGGCACTGTTGTCATGTTGTATTTTGCAAGTGGGTAATGAATTTAGCAGCATAGAAGTGTGTCTTTTGATGACACAGCATTGGTGGTATTTGTGTAGGTAGGGATGCACACAATGTAACACTTCCAGGTGATCAATCTCAGACTGGTATGGTTGTCACAGTTGACTGTCCCTTATGTCACCATCATTGATTGTCAGCTGGTATGTGCCAGGGCTGTGTGCATTCCACAGGGGTGTGATTTTAGGTGAAGTAATTAGCCACCAGCTGCATACGGGCTGCCTCACCCCGTGCCCTTTCCCCTCCCATGCGCAGCTGGCGTGCATGTGGTTGGGGATGTTGGGGCACCACCATGTCCACGGGCAGGCCCCAGCGTGTTGCAACGTTGTGCAGGACACATGCTGCCACTATGATCCTGCACACTACTGGGGGAGCGTATAAAGCTGCCCGCCAGAACGGTCAAGGGAGCGAAAGCATGAGTGAGCACTCCGAATGTGCGCTCCACTATGCCCCGGGTTGCAATGTGGGCTGTGTTGTATCTTACCTCGGGTGGCGTGGTGGGGTTCCGAATTGGCGTCATCATGTGGGTGTTCAGAGGGTAGGCACTGCCCCCTGGGGAGGTGGTGATGGGTATCATTAGTGGGGTTGTGACATTACTCAGTATCTCACATGCATGCATGTGCTGTGGCATTTATACTCACCGAGCAGCCATGCCGCCCAGCTTCTAGGTCCCGGTTTAGGGTTGACATTCTGTAAATAAAACTGTTGTGGGTGGGCCCTGGATAGTTGGCATATACTGAGGTGATGATTCCCTTGGCATCACATACTACCTGCATGTTGATGGAATGCCAGTGCTTGGAGTTTCTATAGATGTGCTCTGATGCCCTGGGGGGACGTAGAGCCACATAGGTGCAATCAATGGCACCTAGGACTTTGGGGAATTGTGCCACCCCGTAGAAATCCTGGAAGGCAGGCTGCCTTTCTGCAGGTGTTCTGGGCAGGTATATGTGCCTGCGGACTGATGGGCGTGCAGTCATGATGGCCAAGACCTGGTGTAGGCAGCGTGACTGCGTGGCCTGTGACACCCACTGTGACACCCACAATAGCACTTGTCCGCTGAAATGATCCAGTGGCCAAGAAGTTCAGTACATTGAGGACCTTCTCCAGGGGGCTGAGTGCTTGGGAGCACAGGGTGGGCAATGTGAGGTCATCCTCCCACTCACTCACCAGGTCGAGTATTATGTGAGGTGGAAACCTGTACCTCCCATACACCTGGTCATCAGGCATCCCAAAAAGGCTGGTTCTGGGTGTGAAAATTCTGGGCCTGACTATCCTCCTCCTCCTCCTGCGGTATCCCACGACCGCTGCTGCTAGGAACGGTATATTCATCCTGGCGTCTGAGCTTGTTTGTTGTTTGCGCGCACTTTTATGCTGTGCGGGTCCACGTACGCCTGCTTCCTGCTGGTGTACATGTTTCCGGATTAGCGCATCTTTTTTGGCACACGCGTTAGCCCCATTCGAATCCATGAATACGTGTTTTGAACGTGCGTGTGGGCGTTCCGTGCATTTGCATCCTGTACTTCCCCCGTGACGCCCACATTTTCACGTGTTGGTCCCCATTCTGCGTGTCACGCCCCCTGTTCCTCCTACTTTTGTTTTGTGCGCGGCACTATGTCCGATTTCGCTGTGCGCGTAGCGCACGCTGTTTGGAGACGTGTGCGCCAGCGTGCGCCACTCAGAATTTTGGCGCACATCCTGGGATTTACACATGCACGGACTTCCATAAATCGCTGTGCACGGGTTTCGCTGCGATTTTCGCACTGGCACTGCAATTCGCACGCTTTTGCACGCTTGCACCGAAAATTTCAGCGCACATTAATTCCATGAATCGGCCTGTATATAAATTTATCATTTGACTGACTAGCTCATTATGTAAGTTGTTCAGGGGACTGGAGTGTCCATCACCTTAGGACATTTAGGACCTCACATATATTGGGTGGAGCAGTAAAAATGGGGAGGTAGCGCTATTACTGCTGCATTACCGCTCCACAAATCTATGAGTTGGACAGAAAGTTGGAGATGTACCTCCAGCTTTAAGCTGGAGCTAAATCTGGCCACGTTCTGCCCATTTATGGTGCTATTAAAGCCACGGTAATTGCGCTGAAAATGCCCCATTGGGTCCAATATGCCCCACCACAACTCAGGTTCCGGCGCTAATATCGCTGGCCCAAGTTGCGGTAACGCTATTTGCATTGGGTGGTATTCTGACAGTTACTGTCAGGATACTGCTGACTCGTGATGAAGCTTAGCATACGTAATAATGAAGTCATGACCTACCATGGACGAAGCCTAAAAAGGGTATGTTGAACACATGCACTGAAGATGGTAGTTTTTTGGCAATGATGTTGGTAAATGCAAAACTTGTTTCCATATCTTTCCTTGGATTTTATTCAATACTGACCCAATTTCCAGAGAGCGTAAATCTAAACCATAAATAATAATCGCTTCCACCTTGAGCGTATAAAATTCGATCAGTGGGATTAAGGAAAATTGGCAGACCTTCAAGTGTATTAATTTCATTTGAGCAATTAGTGGAGATGTTTTGAATTTCTACCTGCCATTTAGCAATTGAGTCGGAATTCACCAGGTTATACCCTAAATATAGCATACCCAATGCACGAGGAATAGCCAACCCTTTAAAATTCCATTGGTAACGAATACACTTTCTCTTATTTGTGATGACAAAAATGTTCAATTTTTTTGAATTTTGATTCAAGTTGTTGTTATCGCAAAATTCAGCAAGGCATTCCAGTTTATTTTGCAATCCGAATGGGGTCAGGTCAAATAGTATCAGATCATCTGCAAAGGCTAGCCAGCCAAGTCGCAGATCGCCTAATTTGACAGCAAAGGAGTTGCAATTTGGCCACAAGGTGTCAATCTCTGATAGATACAAATTAAAGAGAATGGCTGCAAGATTGCATCCTTGTTTCACTCCTATGTATGTGACAATCAGAGGAGTTAGAGATCCAGTTTTATCTATTTTTACCCTATAGTTTGTGTTAGTGTGTAAAAGAACTATCATGGCGATGAGTTGAGGTGTAATTAAGAGCTCTTGCATTCTCCACCATAGGATTTGTCTTATTACACAATCAAATGCACCAGATATATCTAAAAGTGCCATATAGATCGGGCCATGGTCTTTCTGCCTAGTGAGCTTTAGCAGGTGTGCCAAAATGGTGGCATTTAATTGCGTGCCCATTACTTTCCGGAACCCTGTTTGGAAACGAGAGAGGATCTTCTGCTTGTCAATACATTCGTTTAAGTCTCTTTGGATTAAGGCAGCAAAAATTTTTGCTGAAACATCTATAAGTGCTATAGGTCTACAATTACACGGGTCATTAAATTGACCTTTTTTATGTATAGGAATCACAATAGCAGATAACCAAGAAGGTGGTACACTTTTAGATTGGAACACACATTCTAAGCGACTCAATAAGATTACTGCCCCCAACTTGGGATCGTCTTTTACAACGCATGGGGGGATGTCATCTGGTCCGGCAGCCTTTGAGGGTTTCAATTTCCCTATTTTCTGTTCGATATCCTCCACGCCCCATGGGCATCGTGAAGTCAGATCTGTCATAGTAACCAGAGATTGATGGTCTCTAAATTACTGAGGCATAGCATATTTGTTCCGATATACTTCTATCCAGACCTCCCCTCTCACGGCCGAGCACAGGTTCGAGATTCCTTTCATTAAAGGGTCTCTCAACATCGCCCATACTTCTCTTGTGTTTTTGTCAATAAGATTAAAAATCATTTTTTGATTAGATTTAATATATTTGTCAAACTTTAGTTGTTTGAGATCATTTTAATATCTTGTCAGAATTTCCTTTCTTTCTATAGCATATGAGCTTCTACCATTAGGGTACTTTAACAAATTGCGGATTGCAATGTTTTTATGCTTTTTTTTAAGCGCAATTGCAGCATTGTAAGTTCCTCTATAGTTGGTATGTTTCTCACTTATTTTTTGAGCTGCAAGCACTTCAATGTGCCTACGTATCATGATGTCATTCTCCAATTCACAAATCTTAGATTCACTTGTAGACATCAATTGAACATTTATTTTAACAGTGTCCCTATTAACCAAATAGCCTATATAGACCAGTGTTCCACCTAATAGATAAAGCATGCCGATCTATTTCTAATAAGGACAAGGCAGATAAAGAATTGTATACTGGAAAAGTAAACTCAAGGCAGCGCTCCAATATAATAATAATAATAATAATAATAATAATAATAATAATAATAATAATAAATAATAATATGCAATGATCACTTAAGTGGGAATGTATGATGTTACACAAGGATGGCGTGTTAGCTAAGGACCCAGACATCACAATGTAGTCAATAGTTGAGGCTTTAACGCCACAAGACCATGTAAACAATGAATCTTTGACAACAAATGGTACTATTTGCATGTCCCATTGTTCAAAATAATTTGACCATAGTTGCCCCCTTTCGTATGAGGACATGGCGTATGAATAGTTTGATGTTTCTGAACCCAGATTGGAATTAAAATCACCACCTATAATGATTTGCACATTGGGAAATTCTGCGACAGCCTCTATCATTACATGGTTTAGTTTGTCAATTGTGCTGTCTATAGAAGTTAAAGTTGGGTTCCAGTATAGTGAAATAAGTAACATATGCAAACTCATTAGGGTACATGGCGCAACTTCAATTACAAGCATTTCTGTGGATGTAAACACTTGCCGTACCTTGACACAGTATAGATGTTTTACAAATATAGCAAGCCCACCAGATGGATGCCCAAATGAGCCTCTCACAGCATGAGCACCGAAGGCCGTATAGCCTTCTAGGTAGATATTCTGTAGTGCCATGGTTTCTTGTACTATAATTATTGCAGGTAATTTCCCATATTGAAGCTTCTGAAACCATACCTTCAAGTTATTAAACCCACAACTATTCCATGAATTTACCACCAATACATTGTTTTATACATTTTCTTTAACTGGTAGCTCACCGATTAGAGATTTCCTGAGGGGTTCTAGCCATGCAAGGCTTGTGACAATTTGTGCCACTGATTCTGATTGAACTCTTATTTTTTCATTCATACTTGCGAACTGATTCTCTCGTGTATCTATGATGGGTTCATTTTGGCACACTGGGGCCTGGTATTCGACAAATCTTGATGCGTCTTCCATCACGTAACACATAGTCAAATTATAGCCAAGCATTTCAAAATCTTTTTGATGGTTCCATATTAAAGAGGCCATCATCATAGTTTGATATTTACAAATCATCCGACAATTGGGTGCATAGGGGAGTCTGATCCAATCAATATCATTAGACACCAGATTGCGCAAAGCTGGGATCTGATGGAAAACTATCATTAATGAAGCATGATTTAAATTGGGTTTGTCCATTTTTGATGGGTCAGCCGTCCAACCCATCACCAATTTCATTTCGGAGGACACTTCTTTGTAATTTGGGACTCTGCCCACTCCCTGTGCCTCAGGTTCTGGTCTATCGTTGGAGGAATGATCTTTTTCTCTAACATCTGGACAAACAGGGACCACCTTTATGTTATCAAACCCAGCCACCTGTGGCGGCACCTTTTCTTTGCCCTCCTTTAGTACTTGAATATGTTCATTACCATTCGGGTCATTAATGGTCTGGTCAGTTCCCTCAGTATTGTCCACAGGGGATTGGGAGTGTTGGGTTAAAGATGTTATTTTCTTGTCCATTTTTTCAAAGAACCGTTGGAGCTGTGTTTGAATAAGAAGGGGTGTGGATAGAACACCAACCTCTTTAACTTGTTCCAAGGTGGTGTCACCACCCCCCTGTTCTTGTTTCTTATTCAACCCATTTGACAACACTGAAGGTGAACTCCCCTTGTCGTTACTATCATTAACCCCCAAATGTACCTGACTTTCTATATTTAGTTGTGTTAAATCAATGATCGTTTCATCCCTTGGTTTCATGTCATTTTTTTTTATCAATCGAATTGAGTTTGTATGTATTCTCTACCATAGAATTTTTTTTGGTTTTTTTGGTTATTGTTATTTGTTGTATTGGCCCCCAATTGTGTACTGGCATTTTGTTCTCCTATCTGTGCCGGTCTTTTCTTTGCTCTAGCGTGGAGTTTTTTTTCTTTGCGTGACATAAAGAAAGTGGACTGTTTTTCCTCACAATCTTCTGCCAGAGCTTCAATAGGAGGATGTACATTCAAATTGGGACCCACATGGAGGTCAATCAAGTCAGTAAGGGCCGAGGGTCTGTCAGGACTGATTTTCAGTTTAGGAGACTTTAGTTCCTCATGCCCAGCCTGTTCTCCACACAATACCTCGACAGGCACTCGTTTTGCAGCCAACAGTATCTTTACGAGAACCAAGATTCTTTCATGTTGGAGTTTAGCACTTTCTGCGTATGGTGGGAGCTGATTCATACTCTGTGCATCAGAACTCGAGTCTGTGTTTATTTCTAGACTCTCAGAGTTACCCCAAGAATTAGTTTGAGTAGATTGTGACTTAGATAGACTCACAACTTGAGCATTTGCCATTTCTACAGGCTCCAACTGCTGATTCTGGTGCTTTGATTTTTCACTAAGGACTTGGACTGCCCAAACATGTGGCATTTCTCTTGAGCCATAAGAAATTCTTATATTCTGCTCAATCTAGAATCAATCTCTGAAGTTACTGAACTCAGGGCACTAATTGCTCCATGGGTATATTTGTGGCCTTTGTCCAACAAGTTCAGAATTCTTGTTAAAATATGGAAGTTTTGTAGCTCTTGTCTATCAGGTCCACTAGAGTATCTTCAAGGGGAAAGAGTGGTAATGATGAGTTTGGTAGGCGTGGTATTTCAGAAGTCCCTTTAGTTTGAAGTGGATCAGATCCTAGAACGGGTGAGTGTGGATAAGTTATGTCACTCGGATTACTCACCAGCTCATGTGCAGGGGAGCTAGCATTTTGTTTTATCTCTTTTGTAGCCCAACCTATATCATTATTTCTTGTTTCTTTTAATTGATTCAAGTTAGCCGCAATTGCGGCTTGAAAATAGACTTGTTCCCTAAATCCGCGCAAGCTCGCTGCCAGGGTCGATGGGCCGTTTGAGAGGCACATTCTGCTGTGTAAATCAGCAAGAACTACTGGGGTCAACCAAAGAGGTGTCAGCGGTAGGTATGCTATATCCATCGCTTACAGCACCCAACAGAGAGCTATCAGTGATGGGTATATTACATATAGGGTTTGACGGGTAGATGAGGCCGTCATCACTCTCTATATGAATTTGGGCTAGAGTGTCTATTTTGTTTTTGGTTTGTTCGGCTTTTAATATCTCCAGCGCAGGCGAGGTTGTAATTGGAGTCACTGTGCTTAGAGATACAGCAGCAAGTTCACTCACACCAGAGATCTTGCGCGCACACCTCCCTTTTTTTTGTCTGATTTATGGTTTCTTGGGATGCCTCTTCCTCTGACATGTTTCCCTCACTTAGCATAGAGGGGGACCCGTTTAAACACATTTTCCCGTTTCTCAACTTTTTGACCATACTATAAATCGTAAGCTAGAAACTACCTCGTGCTCTGAACTGAACACCAGCTAGATATTCACAAAGGGTTACCTGTGGTAATCTGGGTAGTCTGTGCCTCACCCGCCCAGCTGAACAGCCATACAGCAGTACACTTACGACTGCACTTCCGATGTGCGCACGATGCGCGTGCACCGTGTTTTTAAAGAAAAGTACCCAATGCTGCTAGTGTAGTCACGTCACTTTTGGTGGGCATATCAGTGAGCTTGATGGTACTGCTCTTTGTTTTTTTCAAAGTCCAAATCCGTGTTTCCAGTCTTCACCCTTCCTCTTGGCGACTGGTGCAGGTACTTGGAAGAAAATGCAGCTTTGTGTGCAGCATTTGAGTCCAAGATCCAAAATCTAAAATGCAGCGGGCAGCGAGACGGCAGAACAGTGAGGCAGCCAAACAGCAGTACACTTATGACTGCACTTCCGATGCACCCAGTTTGTCCATTTTCCCAAAGGCTTGAGGTTGGCCCTTGCATACACCCTGATGCTAAGTGTGCAGCAACATTTTCGGTGAAGGAGATATTTCCACAGTGGGGAATTTGTGAGGTCCTGAAGTCCATCAATGTAATCCACTTTTTGAATGCCTTGTTCTCTGACATTACTTCGTTCTTGAGAATGAAGCACAGATGGTGTTCAGTATAGCATCCACGGGCTAACAGGATTGTGGTGTGGTTAAATGGAGTTCTCAAGGTTCGGTTGTAAAACATATTTAGTGATTTAAGTAAAAGTATGTTATTTTGTTTGCCATTGTTTTTTTTTTCATTTATTTGCCATTGGTTTTGTTTCATTTGAGGAATCACCCAGGGACAGATCATCATGTTAGCCCGCATGAGATTGTGACAGGACATAGGTTACACAAAACACTCTCACCTGCATGCACAGCATCAGAAGCACACAAGTCAACAGAAGTTCTGGGTGAGGAGTTAAGGGAGTTCCTCTAGGCCTTAACCTAAAGCATCAGAATTATATCTTCACAGGGTGTGTTTTCTCACCAGCAGCCTGCAGGAGGAAGCAGCAAAGAATCAGGCAAGCTACACAAGCAACTACTATCTTCATTTGATCCTTTGTGCAACGCTGGAATGAGTGGCAATTCCACGTGCTGCACTGTGTGATTTTCGCAACTCTGACTGCTGTGAAGGTTGAGGTTAGCAAGAGCTGGGTCCATATCAGCGACGTACGCAGGGATACCGGCGCCCCACCATGGCACAGGAGCAGGCTCATAATTAAGTATGTCCTAAGTATTCAATATTCATTCCAGTGGAAAAGGGGGGAGCAAATGAAGACCAGGAATTCTTATTTTTTAAAATGAGAAGAAAACAATCTATTTGTTGTTTTTCTTGTTATCATGTTACAAGGTGGCAATCAGTATGGATGTGAATGGTTTAAATGTATTCAGTATCATAGATTGTGATGACATATTATTGAGGTCACAAAGAAATGTTGATGCTGATTTCCTGGACAGTGCGAACAAGGTAAACGTAGACTCAATAGTCGATGCACATGGTTTGGCAGCAGATGCAGTATGGTATAGCCATATGAGAGTTGGGAGAGAGAGATCTGTTGGATTTTGCTACATCTGCTCTCTCATCCTCATGCTTCTAGTGCCCGTAGGGTGTTTATCCCAATTGAAATAAAGCTAGCCGAGGCACTGTGTCTATGCAGGATCTGAGGGCAGTTTCAAGGGCAATCAATGAAATCATCCATTTTACCTGTTGATGAAGAATGTTCAGCTACAGATCATAAAGTTCAGAGGAATGTTTGATGTACGCAAAGAGTCCAGCTGAGTTTAAAAGGGAATATTGTCATCAATAACCGATGGAAGCAAGGGGTGAAGAGTTGCAGAGGCTGGCGTGATGAGGCGATTCTCAGAAGAAGGGTTGGTATGTTTAAACCAAGACTGGAAATTCATGTCACACAAATTTAAAGTATCTGACATGGCTGAAGGAGCCAGAAAACCCTGTTAAGATACAAACACGTAGCCAATTTTCTTTGTGTTTTAAGGGTGATGACACATTGCCTTTTGGCACAAATGGGAATGCAGCCCCATGCTTTGCATCACGGATTTGGCTGAAGGTACAGCGTGCTTCTCAATGTTTTATGGACTTGTGGACAGTTTGCCTGCAGGCAGTTAAATCCAGCCTGGTGAGGTGTGTGCAGTTTACCATGTAAATGTGCCACTCCTTGCTTTTCCTGCGGAACATTTAATCCTCACCTGCCCTATGATGAAAGCAACATCTGTGTCCCCTTTGTCCCCTGTGCCCCCTTGTGTCCCCTATATCATCACACATGGACACCACACTAACTCTTTCTGATCATAGAAAGGATGGACTATTGCGATCAACCAAGCAGTTGAATTACCTATCAGCGGCTTCTTCAAAAGCTTTGATGGACATCCTGGAACAGTTTGTGTTGTTTGCAGAGACATTCATTTCCTTTCTCATTGGCACCTAGCGTACAAGCTGTAACAAATGCAAAGTGACTGCAGGTGACCAGGTACGAACTTCTGCTTTTTGTGAATTTCTCTGAATAGGCTTCAGTGACATCAAGGAAGAGCTGCAGGTCCTAGGCTCATAGCCTTGCATAACAGGTATATCATGACCTCCTAACAGCTGTTGGGATGCAAACAAGCCTATCCTACCCCATGCGCTTTCAGGTGGGGCAAACAGGTGATGTAGTGTATAATGGGGAAACCACACACCAGTAAGCACCATGTAGAGGCACTTTAGCACCTACTGTGAAACACAAAGCACCCAAATTAATTTTGTATTAGGCCCAAGACCGTAGGAGCTTGTATAATTGCGCTGTTCATGAATCCAGCTCAACAGGCCTAATCTCAGTAAAATGAAATGGATCCGCAGAGCTCCGTTCCCACAGAAGTTCACTTACCCTTTGCTCCACGAATGTTATGAATATTTAGTATCTTACAAAGGAATGCACCCTGCAAGAGTGTGAGACAACACCAGGCTCCACACTGTGCCCATTCATCTCTACTAAACTGCCAGTAGACCTCTAACCCCCACTCAGCAGTTTGGAGCCAGACCCACACCACTGACCCATCCACCACACATTTGCCATCCCCGGAAAGCAGATGATACCCCTGTTCCAACACAAATCAAGGGTCCGCAGAAGATCTAAGCATGAGCAGCTGTATTTCCTCAAGCATGAAAACACATCTCTTGTAACACAAGGTACAGGGAGGGATAAAATGATGATCAAAACCTCAGGTGGAGACCTTGAGTGTAGGAACTGCAGTATCAATGAAGCCTTGAATCTGTGGGTCAGTGTGATAGTATTTTCTCCTCCCTTCCCACTGGCACCATTTCACGTGCCACCCAGGTACTTGCCACAACAATATAGTAACTAGGCTTAGCATGTTTAGTTTAGAATGAAACATGTGCCCTGACCTTCACTGCAAGGATGAGCCCAGTTGACCCACGTGGATACCGATCAATGGGAAATAACCAACCAATTACAGCTTGACATCCCCTATGGAGCAGGCCCATATGTAGACTACATCCATTCAGTGGCACCAATTAGTACTGTATGCAATGATGTTTTTCAGGTTTTTAAGCCCTTGTTTGCAGCAGTCCTTCGCTGATATTTGTATTCTGTACTTTTAAACCTTGTTATCCTTGCAATTATATCTCCTGGCCTATTTCCCAAGTGGGTTGTCTTTGTTCTGCAGGGTGCGTAAAAAGGGACTTGCCTTCACAGCTACTGAGGGAGGATTCTGTCAGAAAATAGGGAACACTTGCTGCATGTTTGTGCATGTTTGTGCTTCCTAGTGATTCAGAAAATGGGACCCTAATTCAGACTATTGCCACTCTGCACATGGGTTCTGGCTTGGATGAGCCTAGCCATTAAAATTCTCATGCCCATTTTTGTCTTTTTCCTTATTATCGTTTGCTCTTGTCTAATGCCCTTATGATGCTGTTCTGCCCAGGTACCGAAAGCTGCTGCTATGATGACTATGACCCTGTCCAATGCTAGAACCCCTACCATTTCATATCACATGGGTACTCAGACTAAATGCTGTTGCATGTCCTCCACCAAGATGGGATGATTGTGTAGAGCAGTGGGCAGATTTTGGAAATGGTGGGGGGACGAATGTGATTGTTGAGCGGAGGAGTATGTCCATATTGTGACCAATGTGAGAGATGATTGTAGGGTCTTTCCACAATGCTTTCAAAGGACAAGAATGTGGTCTATTAATTAAAGTATTAACTAAAGAGGGGAATGTTAGGGTGGTAAGAAAAGTCAGGATGGGTCCCAATGAGAAAGAGTGCTTCATGTTGTGCGCGCAATATATGTGGCTGGGGAAGCAGCGAAGTTGGCGCAATGTTGCATCTTTATTTGTATCCAACATAGTTAATGTGAATGGGATATGTGTTACTTAAAATGTTACTTTGTGTTCAAGTTGATATATTTTAAGTTTTGCAGCAAGAAAAATGTCAAAATCACCAATGAAATACAAATATAATCTCGGTATGGGGTGCCAAAAATCACCTAGAATCTGAGCACTGAGGAGCGTCATAATGTGCATGTGAGGAAGCTGATAAATTATGAAGAAACCACAGTAAAGAGAACACAATTGTTTTAACATGCATGCACATTGATATAGATACATGGGGAATGTACAAATCTAAATGCATTGTGCTCTTTCATAAATTGGCTAAACTCTGCATTCAGGGTTTGCGAGGTAAATTCTGAGTGACTGTGAAAATCTGTTTTTTCAGGCTTTGGAGACCGAAGGGAAGGTAATGAATAACTGCAACATTAAGCAGAACATCAGTCAACAGACCGAGCCAAGGGGTTTCATGGCTTGTCAGTATCACAGTAGGACAATGCAATATTTTAAGTCCATGGGAGCTTGTTATTTATTATTCAGGGGGATCCGGCCATTTGATATTTGCCCAGCAACAAACCTGGAGTGAAGGATGCTTGAGGCCAGAGTAACTGATACTTCATGTTTTTTTTTTTTTCCTCAGGATGTGACCAGAGGCCATGCTTGTTGAATTGGTAGTCATTTAAAGATTAGAGTATTCTGAAGACTTGAGCAAGTTGGGGTGGATGAGATATTTATCATCAGTTCAAAGGGAACATGTTTATTCTTCCACTCCTCATATTTTTTGAAGTACTCTTGCAAACCATGTGCAATTATGTCCGGGGTTAGGAGGTCTCAGGCCAGCTGGGACTCGTAATGAATCATTTTTGTATGTGAATGTGTACCTATGTGATGATGTCATGACCTACTACGGACACAGTTTAAAAGAGGCAATGTTGTACACATGAGCCAAAGATGGTAGTTAAGATAAATGTGACCAATGAGAACCGGGGAATTGGAGAAAAATTGGATTTCTTTTGAATAGATTTTGACCAATCACATGGCGCAGGTGATTTGTAATAAAATATATAGGAGTGCTTTAACTGTTGCCAACATGTATATAATGTGTAAAATTGTATGGTTCGGAGAGACTCTGGTTAGTTTGATTCCTGTCTGATTGTACAATAAACTTGCTTTATGTACAATCATGCACTCGCATCTTAACTGATGGGCCAGCTTTGGGTTAAGGTTATTAGAGACCCATCCACACAAAAGTAAAGAGGATTTTGGCATGGAATTGTATAATTGATAATATGCTTTTTTGTGTAAGAGTGGAGAGTATAATGAGAAGTGGATAGTTAGTGAGGTGATTGTGGTGAGAATAAATAAGTTGAGCGGCTGGTGAGTAGTTTTAATTAATTGGGGAGGAAAAAAGTGTCTGTTTAGTTTGAAAAATGTATGCCACAGGTTCGGCTTTTGTGTCTAGATTGTTGATTTCTGGAATACTAGGTTTATGGGGAAGAGAAAAGCAGGGGATGGGGGGGTTGTTGGGAAAAGGGCCAAAAAACCCAAGAATGTTATGACAATTAAATCCACCAAACCCCAGAAAATTGTTAATACTATTAAATGTTTTCCTAAATCAGCTACCAATTCATCCAAAAGATCTTTGGACTCTTATATGGATGTTATGGCCAATAATATAGTAAATTGATTGAATGCGGCTGAGTCTGCCTCTAGAGAGGCTGCTCCTCGGTGTAATGGATCGGGCTTGGAAGGTATGGAGGGGATGGGGGACGCAGACATTGGTGCTAGGCCTCTGCTGACTGGGGTTGATGAGAATGCGGTCAGCGTCGGAGCAGGGAAAGTCCAGGCGCTGCCGGAACCGCAGCATTCAAGGGAGGGGGGTGCTTAGAACTAATGGAAAAATTCTCAAGGATAGGGATAGTGCATCACTAGATTGCTCCACAGCCAGTGAGGGAGATAAAGAATGGTTGGAGTCTTTACTTGATGATAAACTCAAACCATTACAGGTGTTGCTGAATTCTCTGAGAGGGTTAAGAGAGGGAGTCCTAAATACCCTGGCTATTATGGATGACTCCATTAGGGCAGTCTCCCTTAGGTTGTGTGACCTGGTCAGCATTGTTGAGGAAATGGGTGTAGCTGATAGGCGCTGCCAGTGTCCCTCAATCATAACCCCTAGTGGTGATATCTCTTCCAGTGGTGATAGGGTCCCAGACTCACAAGGGGGACAGCCCAATGTTATTGTTATAGTGGACCAGGAAGTAGTCCCAGAGAATCAAGGGGGGACGAGTGGGTCTGAAAGGGACAGGGGGATTGGAAACCGAAACAAAACTATGCATGCACAGGGGCAGGGGCTGGGGCAGGGAAAGGTTTTTACTCTGAACCTACCCCCGGAAGCAGTCCCCTATGTGGGGATCATTACAGGATTATCCGGGCTCCCTTTAGGGAGTTATGAATCAACACTTTCTTTGATTAATAAGGCATCTTATTGTTTTAACTTGAACCTGACGGGTCCTAAGATTGATCCTAAAATGATCCGTTTGGCCAGGCGAGTGGGTTGGGTGGGGAATAGGCCCAAGAATATGAGTGAGGACTGCGTGGTGATCACTTTTTCAGATGCACAGATAACAGATTACCTTCTGAACTCCAATTTAGCCAGGGGCCTTAAGCCTAATGGCAACAAACTCTTCAGTAAACTTCTTCCCCTAGACTATTTTTATGTCCAGGGTGGGGGACAGATGGCGCTGAATCAATCATTGGGCCGTAGGAATGGGGGAGGTTTTGTAGCGAAAACTACTGCCACGGGGCCACTGTTACCAACTAATACACCATTGGGCGGCTGGAGCACCATCCCGCCCAAAAACAGACAGCGAAATGTTACGGCAAGGAGTGACTCAGTCCCCCTGCCCCTGGATAACAACTATGAGATGTTAACGTCTTGTGAGGATATAGATTGAAAAGAGGCTGTGGCAGAAAGTAGTGTAATTGCACAATTCCCCTTTGTTCCACTTTGGAGCTCTGTAAGTAAAATCTCAGAGTTCAGACTGCTCTCCTGGAATATTGCAGGCTCAACGAGGAAGTTAAAGTTGGGGCCAGTGATGGAGCTTCTGCAAGCAAATTCTGTAGTTCTACTTCAGGAAACTTGGGCAATAGAACCCCCGCACCTGGATGGTTTTATTTCTAGTGACATCCCTGCAAATAAAAAAACGAGAGGTAGACACTATGGCGGTTTGTGTATTTTGATAAAGGCCGCCCTTGAGTGTAGAATAGACGTGACTCCAACAGACTTGGATTTTTTACAGGTGGTGTCGTTAGCAACTAGGAAGGGAGTTGAAATTTGTATTATTTATTTTTATAATAGTCCTCATATCTCTGATTTGGACAGGTAAACCAAGGTAAAAAAGTTCATAGAGGATCTAATGTCCAAGGACAGGAATAAAACCATATTTTAGATCTGGGGCGGGGATTTTAACATCAAAATGGGGGGTAGATAAGGATATTCTTGACCCATTGGAGGACCAGACAGAGAATATCCCTCTCAGGTATATGTTGGATGCAATAGTGTGCCCAAAGGGCCTACAGTTAAGCCTATGGTTGATGGAATGGGATTTTTGTATAGTGAACGGTCGCCTGGCTCCCGATATACCAGGTGAGACGACCTTTAGCAATCATCAAGGTTGCTCAACATCCATGGGGATGTGCTGCAAATTTCGAGGTGATGGCAGACTTGCACAGTGATCACCGGCCCATTTGTCTGTTATTGAAGGGTTTGCTGCGGGTAAGGGTTTCGCAGGATATAGCCCCTAGCCCATTGTTGGGAGTGGCCTCAGGTGCAAGAAGAATCAAATGGGGGACCATCCAAGAGGAGGAGTTACACTATGAATCAATTAGTGAGAACGAATCCCTTGTGATGGACATTCTGGGTGATCATTCACCTGTGGGGGTAATCGTTGAGAAATTTACAGAACTGTTGGCTGCCCTCACAAATAAATTTACCACGGTTACAAGGACCAAGGGAAATGTAGTAAAGAGAGGGTGGTTTGATGTGGCTTGCAAAAGGGAGAAGAAAACCTTGCTGTGTATACTCAAGGATCCGACGAGTAGTAGATCAGGAAAGTCAGGAAAATCTACCAACTGGAGTTAAAGAGAAGGAAACTTGAGTTACAAAGGGAAGGCTCAGAAGGGTTTTTGAATGCCGCCACGAAAGGGGACCAGAAGGCTTTTTGGGCCTATGTAAAAAGTGGACTGGAGGGGTGTTGGACCAATGCAGGAAGTGGCACACATGTGGAAGAAGGGGCCTGGTTAACCCATTTTGGGAACCTGTTTGGGTCAGAGGGCTCACAGGCTCTTTTAGACCATACAGGCTCCTGCTTGAAGTTTGAGGTGGAGGAGACGGTAAAGGCAATCAAGCTCCAGGCGTATAACCGAGCCCCGGGTCCCGATATGATCCCTTCAGATCTATTTCGGGATCCAGTAGACATGTGGGCGCCGCTTTTAACTGTGGTGTTTAATGCTTGCATACAAGTAGGGAAGTACCATCCATCTTGGAAAAAGGCTATCATTTTTCCAATTTTTAAAAAGGAGGATTTATCCAGCCCCGGCGCATATAGGCCAATTTCTCTACTGGATTCTTTGTTTAAAATTTTCGGGAGAATACTGTTGGCCAGAATCGAAACCTGGATCGGGGAACAGTCTATCCTCTCGGACATTCAATTTGGGTTTCGCCCGGGAGAGGGCACAATAGTACAGAGCCTCAATTAATATATTTTAGTGGCCAATTCGGTTTTTGTCCAGGGTGAAGCGGTTTATCTGCTTTTATGGACCTAAGCACGGCCTTTGACAAAGTGGATAGAGCGAAGCTTTGGGCTGTGCTTGGGCCCTTAGGGTGCCCCAGGGACATACTGCTGGTGCTAGTTGATCTCCATACAGACAACAAGGCTTGTGTACGTAGCGGTCCAGGTGGGCATTACACAGCCTGCTTTCGGGTGGGGTGTGGCATAAGGCAGGGTTGTGTACCTGCTCCAATCTGCTTCTGCCTCTATATTAATGGCCTTTCACAGGACCTTACCGATATATTGGCCGACTTCCTGGTACTGTGGGGAAGGGGTTTCCCGGCATTGGCCTATGCTTTCGATACAGTCCTATTGGCAAGAACACCAAGGGCTTTACAGGTCCTGTTTAAAGCCTATTCAACATTCATGGATAATTTGGGCCTAAGTTTTAATACCAAGAAGTCAGCAGTAATGGCCTGTGTAGGAAGAAAACTCCCAGTGCCCATGAAACCTATGCTTTGTGCAGGGGAAATTATACCAAGAGTCAAGGTTTTTGACTACCTTGGAATACGTTTCTCCGAGGCACTAAATGTTAGGGACCATGTGGCCAAGCAATCTGTAAAGATGAGTCAACAGATAGACGGCATCTTTAGATTTATGTCAAAATGTAGGGGGCAGCCTCTGGATGTGATCACAAAGATCTATGGTGTACAAACTGTGGCAACTACTATGTATGGTGCAGCCATTTGGGGCTTTCAGAATGTGACGGAAATCCAAAGTAAAGAAAATAAGTTCTTCAAAAATGTGTTGGGGTTACCAAATAATGTCTCCGGTATAGCCATCCACAGAGAACTGGGTGTGGAATTCTGGGAGGACCAGTGGGCGATGGCACCTCTTTTATTTTGGGTTCGCTTGTGGGCTAACAAACATGCCTCTCTTTGTCATTTTATTATTTGCACTGTGTTGGGCAGAGCTGGTTGGAAAAAAATCCCCTGGCTAGTTTATGTCTCCTCTAAACTGGGGGAGGTTAATCTAAGTGCCCTTTTTCCATCGGCCTCGATAATAACAAAGAGTGAGGGGGCAGCATATAAAGCAACACTGGGAGAGATTGTGGTAAGGAAAAGAATTATCTTAGAGTATGGCCAAACATCCGGCCAATTCCACACTAGTATTATAAGGCTTACCGGAATTCAACCATATTTGACATGGAGCCCGTATAAAAAAGATAGATGGTGGATTAAGAGGGCACGTTTTGATTGCCTCCGGTTGCAAGGAAACACTTTTAATTGGAAAGGCTTTCCCAACTCTGCGCGTTGTCCGGTCTGTGGTCATATGCATGAGGATCCTCCGCATCTGCTGTTTTTTTGTACAGGGTATGTTGGTATACGTAGAATGACTTTGATTCCTGCCCTTAAGAAGACAGCGATCCACACGCATCGGGCCACACTTGTGTTTCTCTTGAGTTCCGATACAGTTTTCACATCCTGGACTCTTCCGAAGTTTTTGAAAAGAGCAATGTATTTCAGAAATAGTTTAGTAAAATTGCAAGGTGTTGAAAACTAGTGTTGTGAATCACACAACATTTTCTACTAATGAGTTCATTGTATGACCTTTGCTCCCTGCTTGATTTGCATCTAATTTTAATGCGGCCACCATAAATGAATTAATGTGACATTCAATTTTATTTGTATGCTGTTTAATGAATTGTCCATTGACCTTTTATCTTTTTATACAACTAGTGATTTTGTTATGTGTATAATTGTATTTTTGTCGTTTAATGGATTTCTTTATATTTCCAAATAAACATGTTTGATTGATTGATTGATTTCTGGAATAAGGTTATCAGAGTTAAGCTGGTTTGAATTATGGAGACTACTTGATCATTTGTGTCAGGTATTTCCAGGGTATAAGGTAAAACATGTGAAGTGCCACTGGGAAGTGGTAAGAGAAATCAAGGATACATTGTTTATTTCTAGGCCTGAGGGGACATATGATAAGGATATGTTGGAGAATACCTTTCAGTTACTAGATACAAGGGATCCAAATTATAAACACATTCAAATAATTTAGAAATATGAGGATGTCTGATGAGGGCACAAAGGCCCCCAGCTCTAAAATTGAGGAAAAATGGCAGAGAAAGGAAGGTGCAGAGATTCCTTCCACCCCAGCACTGTATAGGTGCTACCATGTGTTGCCTGCAGAGGGGTACACTGACCTCACATTCAAAACTCCGTCATCCCCATCGACCTCTCCAGTGCTTGTCTGACAGAGACGGGAAATGCCTCCTTCAGCAAGTGTCTCTGAAAGAAGAGATACTGAGAAAGCTGCAGGGGTAATTTCTTTGAGGGTTAGGACAACAGAGAGATTTAGAACGGGGGTGACAGAAGAATAACTAATCCAACCGCTAGTTTAGCAGAGAGACTAATGATCGAAGAGTGGAGAGAGTAACTCCATTAACAGGAAGGTTAGTTGAAAGATTGAGAATGGGTGAAAAAGAATGAGCTTTGCCGCATATCGCAAAAATAGAGGATGGATAGTGAATGGAAGTGAAAAATCAAATGTGGAGGAATTTGGAAGAATCAGTGAGACTAGGGAAAGTATAGGTAGCACTGTCGGTGCAGCAAAGAGCGAGAATAAAGGAAGAGGCAAGTAGAAGATGTAGGAGGAGAGAGGTGGAAGTATGGACAGGTCCTGTTTAGGCTTGACAAATTAGTTATCAAAGATGTCCAAGAGGAACAAGAAGAGGAAAGTGTAGGTAGAGAACTTGAACAGGGGGAATGGGAACTGGAACCCCAAGGTTATGATTGGTTATGATTCCATGCATATGAAAAGGCCAGAGTATGTGACAACAGGGGAAGAGAACAGGGAGGAGGAATGGGAAACAGATACCAAGCAGGGAGAACAGGGTGGTGAAGCCCCACCTCCCACTCCAGCACAAGTGGCTGCTACAGAAAACAAATGCTGTGGTACCCAAATGGCTGTAGGAAAAAGTAAGGGAAAAACAGGTAAAGCCTGAGTAAAAACCAGCTTGACTCAATATCCGTTATTCCACTAGGTACAAGGGATAAATGTATTATGTCCCATGGTCACATATGAACCAGACTAATATGATGAAGACACTCCCCTTGCTCACTGCAGGGGCAGGAAAGTGGATGTATGCATTGGAAAAACAGACGGTCATTGTTATGTTGGCCATAGGGGACATGAACAGTTTATTTATGGCTTTAATGGGGGAACAATCAGATGAACTTTGGAGGCAAGCAGGATATCCGGGAGTCCAGCTAAATACAAACACACATGATGGGGCCCCCTTTAATAATTATAGGGCAGAGGTATGGGGAGCCCTGCAGGTTAAGAACCCTGATAGGCCAGACATACATTAGATTCTGAGAAAAACTATAAAGCTAGATGATCATCCCACAGAACATATTCTGTTGATTCAGGAAATGTGTAGAGTAGAAACTGGAGAAGCATGGGATAAACATGTAGCTATTTCTACCAAATCTTAAAAATTGGGACTTCCCAAAGAAGTTCAACATGATTTGCACAAGGTGCTGGGAATGGAGGCCAAGGGTTGGTAGGACATTCAGGTGCACATTTTGTATTTGTGCAAAGACAAACAAGACAGGAAAAGGAAAAGGAGAGTACTGAACAGGCAAATATTTTGCTAAAATCATTCTAGATGGAGCAGTAATTACTAAATCCACGGAGGGACAGCAAGGACAGTTTGAACAACAGGACATATTGAACAAAGTATGGCACAGGGTTGGATGGATGGGTATGTTCCCGATCAACAGCAAATGAGAGGATTTCCTTGGGGAAGAGGAGAATTTCTGATAGGAGGTGGGTCATTCGGGAGGTTCAGAGGTATGAGGCCCCATTTCAGAGGGGCAATGCAAGGTAACTATGGGGGACTGTATGGGGTCCAGTGTTGGTCATGCAGGAGGATGGGACATGTATCGGGAGATTGTTGGAGTAGGCCACAGTATTTTAACCCAAGTGGACCAGTAGGTGCGTTCCTGTAAAGTTCTTCCAGGCAAATGTATCCACCGACCATGCCATATGACCCAGGCTCTGTGCAATCACAGCAGCTATGGGTTGCTTAGAACCCAGCATCTGAGGCTGCACAGACCTACATGCTTGAACCAACCATGCCAGCCCAGGCACTGGTACAACTATGGAAAAATAATGATGTACCCCATGAAACAGCTACTCATTATACTGGAGTAAATATTTTAGAAGGGAATCCTTTCCCACTCCCAGGTACTAACATGTATCCATATAAGGACAACCCACAGAGATCTCTAATGTGTCCAGTCCTGTCTGTTACTGCCAATCTGGAAGAGGAGCACCAGGTAGGTATAACGATAGGTGATCAAACCTGTTCATTTATGATTGATACAGGGGCTATGAAATCTTGCATCAAGTACAGTAAGTTCCCTTTATGAGGCAAATCGATGGACACACAGGGATTCTCTGATACTGTTATGTCAGTTCCTTACACAGAGGATCTACGTATTAAGAAAGATAAACAAAATGCATCTGCTCCTTTGTTGCATTGTACAGATACCCAGTGAATTTTTTGGGCAGAGCCCTCCTAATTTAATTTAACATTAAGATTGCATGAACATTGCAGTCATGAAGAAAGGTATATTATGCTCAACTCCAGGTTTGTATATGGTAAGAAAATAGCACGTTTGCACACGTTATAATGGCAGCACAATAAGGGTGGTGCCTGTACATTCAGCTTTGATCTTTGATGGAGTGATGGTTGTATTGTGTTGGGTCCCTGGAATCAGAGACCGGACGTGGCGTAGACCAATTGAATTTTCATTTTGGCCTGCTCTTTCACGAAGATAGTATAGAAACTATTGTTACAATGCTTTTGGAAGTAGTGGTCGCTAAAAAGGACCAGGTAGTTCTCTTAGCCACTGATAAGGAAGGCAAAGAGTGGCACAGCATTTTGTACATCGATTCAACCCTATCACTAAGGGAGGTGTCCGATGAACAATTGTTCAAGGAAACCAAAGACAAGGTGAGATGAAATTTAAGATTGGGGTGCCTTGCCAGGTGACGATAGCGCATAAGGAGATACCTCAGACTATGTTTGTCATTAGAACTACACCACCATGTTGGAGGGAGCATTTGGAGAAGGTGCCTGATTACTTGTGTACCAGCAATCCTTCTGATGTGGGGTTATTAAACTGTATTGGAGCAGTACAGATAAAATTGAAACCTGGTGCAATATTGCCAGTACCCCATGTCTAGAAAGGCCGACAAAGGGATGTATGAGACTATTATGGCTTTGGGGAAGTAAGGCATAACACAACATGTCCTGTCCCCATGTAACACACGCATCTAACATGTGAAAAAAGCGAAGGGGTGAAGTTGGAGGATGGTTCCGGATTTACACCCTTTGAATTATATTATTGAGGCAGAGTTTCCAGAGGTGCCAAATCCTGCTACCATTCTCTGTAAAATCATTACTGGTTCAACCCACTTTACTGTGATTGATTGAAAGAATGCATTTTTATCGGTCCCCTTACACCATAATGCTCAGTGCCTTAATGCATTTATGTATCGTGGTCAGAGTTTCGAGCACACAAGGTTGCCTAAGGGATACTGTGAACTGCTGAGCATTTTCAACACAGTGGTTCCAATGCCATAGAGAACCATTACAGTTGAGAATATTGCCCATTCAGCTACTGTGAGACCGATGCAGCAGTTCTTGGGACTCTGTAACTATTGTAGATAATGGATATTTGACTACTCTAGTTACAAGGGGCCCTTATTGCAAGGACATGAATGAGCACAGAAGGTGAAAGGTGTAATAGAATGGTCAGAAGAAATGGATGACTTCTTTCCGGGAGTTCAAGGTTGGGATCAGCAATGCTCCGGTCTTGAAGATATTGTCCATGACTGGGTGACTTATGAAGGAAAAGGAGAAGGAGAAGAGAGGACAAATGTTAAGAATGGTGCCTGGAAGGGAGGTGAGGTGCTCTTTGTTGGTTGTTCCTCGAAAAATAATCAGGACAACAGCGAAAGACATTTAGGTGTGGCAGTTGTGGGCCTTGTGGATGGAGAAAAACCAGGTTTGGATTAAGAAGTGATTGCCTTCACATTATTTCGCACAAATGGCAGATTTAGTAGTGCTCATAGATACATTGGAGATGAGCAAAGCGAAGGTGGTTGCTATTCACTCTGACTCTGCATATATACCATGCAGGCTTGTCGAGATGGCATAGGAGAGGGTTTAGGAGATTCGACAGGTCCCCTGTTCAGCATTCTGTGCTGATATCCAGACTAATTGAAGCAGTAACATTATCCACAGAGGTATGAATAGTTAAATGCGCTGCACATACAAACTGTACTGACCTGATAGCACTCAGAAATGATGTGGCTGATAGAGCGGTAACGGAAGCCGCATATTTGTCATTTACGTATTCCCAGAGAATGGAAACCGTGTCCCAGCAGGTACAGTTGCCAGCTCTGTATACTGAGGTCCCCTTACTTCATATTGCAGATATCCAGGAGAGAGCATCAAAAGATGAAAAAGATCTCTGGGTAAAGAGGAAAGGTGGTGATGGCTGCAAAGTTACTTCTTGTGGCTCTAGAACAACTACATCACCCACTGCAACACTTCTCAGGTTTCGTTGTGAAGGTGGTGGGCCTGTGGAGAAGACCATTGTGTGCAAGTATTGAGTGCAAGGTGTGAAAGGCCAGAGCGAGTGAAACTATCATGCTCGAGCAAAGTGGTAAATATAAAGATTGAGTGAGTGGGACTGGTTGACAGGAGAGTGAGAGTGAGAGCTTAAGGAATTAAAATAATAAGGGGATGGAAGGGAAGGAAAGAGGAGACTATTTTTAATAGAAAGGGATGCAGCAGAGGCAATGTCATCCTGTTGGCTGGATGCTCCATTCAATCATATGTGTAAGAAGTTGCCCAATATCATGATAAAATAACAAAGTACCATTGCGAGTGGGTGAAAAACACAGTAGGGAAGTGTCATAAAGAATGGGGTGGAGAAGGAACATTCTATAAAGACATTATAGGGTAGGGAGTATGTGTTCCTATTTGTCAGCTACAAACAAAGGGGCAGAACTTAAAAAGAGACAGAACATTTTGGGGCTCTGGAAATTGTACAAAGAAAAGGAGAAATAAATGGAAAAAGGGAAAGAGGAGGAGGAGCAGCGAAGTGCACCACCACCACCCCATGCAATATACCTGTTATTAAACCAGCTGCAGGGTATACAAATCCTAAACAACTGCCTCAAGACAAGGAAGGGATACATAAAAAGAAAGAAGAGGGCAACATGAGCATTGTCAGCAAGGACAAGAAAGGGAAGAGGAAATATTTAAATGACATAAAAAAGAGTTTACAGCAACAACCTGACAGTGTGTTCAAGGAGTCAGAAAAGGCAATGGAAAGGGAAATAGAGGAGAAAGGAAAGGAACACAACGAGGGAGACAATGAACATGGGTGAAAAGAAGAATGCATAAAGATTAAAATAGACAAATGGGGACAGGACTCGGACCATAGTAGAACTGACACAGCAGACAAAGAGCACGACATATCACACTTGGAGGACAGCTGTGACAGCGATCATGAGAACGGCGAGACACACATTCTGACAGACAGGAGAAAGGAAAGAAGAAGAGATGAGAGAGAAGAGCAGGAAAGAGAAGAATCATCGGGTGACTGGTAAGAAAAGCTCTGAAGCAGGAAAACCAGAATAGCGGTAGTCAAAAGATTAAAACATGGCAATAAATGCAGAGAATACACGCTAATGCCCCTTTTACAGAAAGCAAGGGGCGAGGTCCACTACATACCATGGCATACGATGGACAGGAACAATTTAGTTAACAGTTTACCTTCATTAATGGCAGGGGTGAGCAAGTGGATTTATGTTTTTGAGAAAGAGACAGTGGGAAACCCATTGGCCATAGGAGACAAAACATGTTTGTTGGCAGTTTTGGTTAGGGAAAGAAGTGCCAAAATTATGCAAAATGAGGCCTGATGAGGATCCTGCAAAACACAAACAGTCCATACAGGAAATGCGGACACAGGAAAATAAGCAGTCATGGGATGAAAAAATACCTTAGTTTTACCACATCCTAGTGAGGGGCTCCCCATGGAGGTGCAGGTCTATTTTAAAAATATAATGGGACTTGAGGCGAAGGGATAGCCTGAGATACAAGTGATAATTGCACACTATTGAAAAAAGGAAGCAGGAGAAGGATAAGGAGACAGTCGAAAGACAGAAAGCAAATGAGTACAGAACAACTGGCAAAAATACACATGGAAGGAGCAGTGCTCACAGGGCCAGTAGTGGTTCTACAAGCTCAGCAAGGGGAACTTCCAGTGGCCACTGTAATGCAGCCAGAAGGTTACACTCAAGTGTCACCAAACCAGCAGTGGTGAACTGTACAGATGCATCAGCAAACCACATTCATAAACATGCTGCAGCACGGGTTATGCAGGCAGGGGGATGGAATGTGGGTACATGGGACAGCATCAGATGTGGAGAGGATGCTATGAGCGTGGAAGGGGAATGGTAGATATGGGAATGACTCCACGTTTTGGAGTACAGTGCTTTGCATGTGGGAATTTTTGACATTTTGCACGAACATGCCTGCTCGTTGCACAGGAAGGACAGTCACAACAGACACACATGCAGCAGATTCCACAGCAGGTGCAGGTAATGCTGCAGCAAAATCATTTACAGATAGAGCCCACACAGGCTCAGGGTATTACTACCCAGGGAAAAGTACAGGTACAAAATGGGGAAATTACCGGAACGCAAGGTACAGTGAGCGTACTTCAGGTACCAGCGCAAACACAGATACCCAAAGGGTAACAGTGGGACAGAACACCATACCCAAATACACTGGATTGACAAAGGTGGGCGGTAACCCCTTCGTGTCATCTGTTAACCCTTTTTCCCTATAGGGATGCCCACAGAGAGTGCAAATATGTCCTGCTCTAGCAGTAACTGAGGACCCAGAGGAAGAACCAGTGGTAGCAGTTCTGATAGAACAAAGGGGATTTTCCTTTCTTATAGACATGGGGCAACCAGATTGTGCATCAAGGAAGTAGGATTTCCATTATCTAACAAAAGTTTGGACACACAAAGGACACTTTCCTCTGACAAAAGATTTACCCTTGATGATAGGGACGCAGCATATTGTAGCACCATTTCTGTGTTTAAAAGTCACTCCACCAATATTCTGGGGAGGGACTTACTCAGCAAATTGAACGCCACAATTTCATTCTTTGAGAAGGGGATGGTGTGCACCACACCCGGGATGTTTCCAGCTTCTGTAGCAGTACAGATTCAGGCATACTCTGCACACAGCACAATGAGAGGGGTGCCCACAGACATAGAGGTGTTTGTGTACAGGGTACACGTGTTGCTGGAATGGGCGCCAGGGATTGAAGGGAAGGCGTTCTGACTGTCCAACACATGTCTGTTCAGGCCTCACTGTTCCTCATCTGTTAGTTCAGCCACAACACTCTACTATACTTGGAGGAAATAGTGGTACTAAAAGACATGATTATATTAGTTGCCACTGCCGAGAACACCATGGAATAGCGCTCAATATTATGTATTGCCCCCACACTGACATTGACAGGAAAAGTGACACAGAGTTGTTTGCAACAAAAGACAAGGAAGTAGGAGAGGTAGTGTTCGAACTGAGCCTACCTTGTCCAGTACACATAACAGAAAGGGCCGTGCCACAGATGACCCAGATAATAAAACGGAAAGCACAATGTTTGCATGAAGATTTGGAAACAGTGCCCAAGAATCTGTGACAACAGGACTCAATGATGTAGGAATACTCAAAGGGTCAGGGGAAGCACACATCAAGTTAAAAGAGGGAGCACTGTTGCCATGAGTAAAGCAGTATCCACTGTCACGAGAAGCAGGTGAGGGTATATATGAGGCACTGCATGCCCAATGGCAGCAAGATATAATACAGCTGAGATTGTAACCTTGCAACAGCACTATATACCCAATTACGAAGGCAAAGGGAGGGGAGTGGCATTTTATACAGGATTTATGCCCTCTGAATAACATTATTGAGACAGAATATCCAAAGGTTCCCAACTTTGTGATGATTGCAGCATTCCCGCGGAAGTACACTATTTCACAGTGGTTAACTTGAAGAACACCTTTTTCTCCATCTCACTACATCCAGACTACAGGTATCTCACATCCTTTATGTATCACAGGATGCGGTTCAGAAAAATTAAAATGCCTCAGAGGTACTGTGAAGGGCCCAGCATCTTCATCAGAGTGATACAAATGCAGATGAGCAATTTTCAGGTTGCTAGCACAGTAATGCAGTATGTTGATGATGTATTGGTGTGCAGCAAGACAGAAGAGCAGTATAGAGGGGACTCAGTGACACTACTGACTTTACTAGAAGACAAAGGATACAAAGTGGACAGAGGGAAGTTACAATACTGTCAAAAAGACGTGGTGTACTTGGGTCAGATTGTGTCAGCAGACGGGAGACAAATAACACCAGAAAGAGTAGAGGCCATACACAACACTTTAGGACCAAAAACAGTGAAAGAGATACAGCAATTCTTGGGCTTGTGCAACTATCGCAGAGCATGAGTCTATGATTACTCCACATACACCAGGCCATTGTTACAAGCACTAAAAGAAACACACAAAAACAAAACACAAATAATATGGACAGCTGAGATGGGTGAAGGTTTTGATGAGCTAAATCATGAGTTAGCACCTGCACCAGTGTTTGCAACTCCCAATTACAAAGTTTCACCTGTTCTCACACTCAGATGGAAAAGTAATAACAGCAGTACTGACACAGAAACAGGGACAAGGACACAAGCCACTTGCACATTACAGTAAATCACTGGATGCAGTTATACAGGGACATTTCCCATGTGAGCAGGAACTTGCTGCTGCTGCATTCAGGATTGAAAAGGCTTTCACAATAACCATGAGGTGCCCAGTAGTTTTGTACGTTAAACATGCACTGTTTGCAGTACTGGAGAAAATATTATCAATACTGACAAGTCTGAAGGGTACAAGGTAATCCTAACCGACCCAGCAATAGGAGTGGTGAGGTGCAGGAAAATAAACCCAGCAGAGTTCTTTGGAGAACAAGCAGAAGATGGAGATTATGTAAATGACTGTGTAGCATGCATCAACAGGAGTGAAGGTAACGCCCTAGTTCAGGAAGTGGAAAGAAGAACACTTCACATGACCTCACGTCGACATCTATTCAACACCAACAGCTGTTAAAATACAAGGACCACGTGGATGGGGTCACATCACTGACGTTTGCAGAGACAAAGTACAGTCTGCCAGAGCACAACATAATGGGAAGTATTACAGAGTTTTCTTTTCATTTTAAACAGCCCTTAGACTGTGCAAAAAGCCTGTGAAAGAGGAAACTGAAGAAGGTTACAATGCAAAAGCGGTGACAAAAAAAAGTCACTTTCAATTTTCTGGAGTGTAATGATTTTAACATGTTTTAGTGTAATTTTAATACTTTCTTTTGATAGGTTTTTTAAACTAAAAAGTGAAACACAATTAAATTCAAAAATAAAAATGGGAAAGAGAAATGTGATGAATGGGGATGGCTTCTACCATGGCACTGCACTGTGCAAGAACATAATTAATTGACAGGCAATATCTGGTATGATTAAACAATGTGTGTGGGAAGAGAGAGAAAATGGCACATGCTATGTGTGCTCTCTCTTTTCACACATAGTTGGATTGTCCAAAGTTCTCCTACCCCAAGCTGTGTCCTATGAGGAGGTGGGATGCCTAATGCACCTGTCTCACTGTAGAAATGAAGTTTATTTCAGGGGAAAAAAGTAGCAGTTCACTGGGTGGATGAAGGGGAAAATGTACATGAAAACAACTATGTAAAAGTAATGCACATTTTTCAAAATCAGAAAACTAGGAATAAGGTATTGGTCTATGTCACTGAATGCCCTAAATAGGGGGAATTGCAAAAAAGAGACCATGAACGATTACAATGAACAACCAAAGAATGGCACAGTGGCCCGTGGTGTCATACAAGGCCACTGATAAAAATAGAAGGAGCAGTTAGGTATGGGGACAAATGGGAGGGGGGAACAATGCAGTGTCATGTTGAAGGACTTGTGGTTTTAAGCAAAACGTGATAGCCAAGATTAGTGACAACCGCCGAGCAACTTGGGGAAAGTATGTTTATGCCTTAATGTGGTTACATGATAAACATCAACCAGTTGACATAAGGAGCTTTACAGGATTCCCTTTGTGTTTCAGGTCGAATGTGTCCTTTTTGCTGGGCACTAATTTGGGATGCGCCGAGATCATGCAGAATGCAGCGCTGATGTGGGAAACAGCAGCAGTGATGGATTTTTGGTGGGCTTGCAGATCCAAAGCATATGTCCAACTTCCGCCTGACTGGAATGGAATCTGTGCACTCATTACTTTGCACAGTC
This sequence comes from Ambystoma mexicanum, assembly GCF_040938575.1. NCBI lineage: Eukaryota > Metazoa > Chordata > Amphibia > Caudata > Ambystomatidae > Ambystoma > Ambystoma mexicanum. Next base: position 802,369,338 of record NC_090928.1, read on the forward strand.
CTGCACTTGTGGTGCTGCAAAATAGCACTGCCATGAAGATTGCTATGTAGGGAAAAATGGCACAGCAAAATGAGTAGCAATGGATAATGAGAAAGAGGAAGCGGGAAAACAACTATTTCTCAATGAAAAATGCAGCAAACCTTGTGGATATCAGCAGCTGCCATTTCTTGCTTCTCTGTTGTTTGCAGGAGTACAGGCTGCAGGTAATTCTAAATAGCTGCAGCTAACCCGTTACAAGCTATTGCAACAGACTAATTCACCTGCAAAAGGGTTCAATGCAATAAAAGAAGAGCCGAGGGCTTTGCACTTGGTGGCCCTCCAAAATAGGATTGTTCTGGACCTCCTAATAGCCATTGAAGGAGGTGTCTGCACCAAGTTTGGGTAAAGCTGCTGCTCAGCAACACCTGATGGTGATGCCTCCAATGGATAGTGCAGCTATACAAGAGATACGGACACTCCAGGGAAAGATGACAAACAAGGTTAATGTAGTACAAGCAAAAGACTGGCTGGACAGAGTATTCGCATGGGTGCCTATCTGGCTTTCCAGATTGTTTTGAGTGACTGTCCCCACGTTAGTGCTGATTCTCATCACCTTTTGCATTTTTAAGAACATTTCTAATGTATATTTTAACAAACATGTTAATGTGATCCCTGAGTGTTAATAAAAATCATTTTGAAATGAAGAGCAGGATGAAAATAAAGGGGGAAGATGAGGGGGAGAATTTGATGGATGGGTTTTTACACAGCCTACTAATATCCAGAATTACAAGGAATTCTGGATACAATGTCTGAAGAATGGATTTGGAAAGATCTGAATGGCTGGCAGGAGATAGGGGGAGATATGACACCAATGGAGAAAATATGCATACATAAAGATGAAGTTGCTAAAAAGGAACGGGAGGCTCAAAACGATTTAGTTATTACTAAATTCATTAAAGAGGGAATAATTTAATAAAAATGTAAGTTCAGCGCAGCATGATGGAAGGCACTTATCAGCTGCGAGAGCAGCACTGTAAAAGGGGAGGGGGCTCTTTCTGATATATGTGAAATTAAAAGCTTAATAAAACAAATACATAAATGCTGGGGCACAGGTAATTACAATCATGCATAGTGGCAGAATGGAAAACATGGTAAATAGGCCCTAAAAGCTTGCTTCTGCTTGAAACATGTGCACGCATTTTGTTTGTGGCAAAGGCCGCTGTAGTTGATGAATTAGTGCAGAGTTTGCGATCCTAGGCCAGCATTGTGGGAAGAACATAGTGGTTATTATTTTTTTTAGGTTAACAGAGTAGAGCTCCCAGGTCCTGCCTGAAAGTAATGAATAGATAACCATTTTCTAATTCAAAATCGTTTATGAAATGCGATTTTCGAATGGAGCGGGCAACAACCACAGCAGTTTTCAATCTCAAATGTTTCAATGACTTAATTGGGTGCTGTGGGGATTGGGGGAGTATTGTGACATCACAGGGCATAATTGAGGGTGATGTGAGAAGGTCTGCGAACTCAATCATTGCTTGCAATGTATGCTTTTCTATATGGGTTCAAATTGCAATGTCCAATCAAACTTGCGTGGGGAGATTTTGTTGATGCAACCTGATCACAAATGCTAATTATTTTTTTTTATATCAAAATCCTTAGTGTAGTACAGTTTCTTGGACAGTGCTTTTTCATACAGTTCTGTTCCGCAATCTGTTCGAATTTGCTACCCCAGCTGCATCTGTCCCCCTGATTAAAATTGTGTTACTTCTTGTACCAGCGTACACTCCTTTTTGACTACCCTTTGTAATTTTTGGTGAGTTCTACGAGGTTACCCCGATACAATGGAACCCACTTCTTTATTTACTTGTTTGCAGAGATCGCTTTAGTCTTTGGGATCAAGCACAGGTTGTGTTTGGTGTACCACCCCAGGCTAATGGGATTTTGCAGTGTATGAAGCGAATTCTTAAAGTTTGATTATCCATGCTTTGCAATGTTCTAAAACGGACCTGGTTGCATTGCCTTCTAGTGGCCTTTTTTTATTCTAGGAATCAGCTAGGGAAGGAGCATCATCTCAGTCCACATGTAATAGTAACAGGGCATAGAATACACACTCAAATTTAACCTGCACGTACATTATCAAATGCCCACAAGTCAGCAGAAATCCTTGGTGAGGAGTTAAGGGAAAACCTTTGGGTTTAACCAAAAGTGTCAGACTTGTATCTACACAGTTTGTGTTTTTTCATCAGCAGTTAACAGAAGGAAACATTTAAGGGCCTGAATCAGCTTCAGCTGCTACCCTGGGACCTGGTCTTTGTTTGTGCCTTTGTTCGGAGGTGGCACGAAAGGCATTTCCATGGGCCTTATTGAGTGATATTCATGACCTTGACTTCTGTGAAGGTGGAGGGCCACAAGAGCTGGATCCACATCAGCAACATGTGGAGGGTTACCAGCACCCCTACACCAGCACAGGAACAAGAGCAGGTCTCATGGTTAAGTATGCCCTAGGATTCTCAGTTGTTCCAGTTGAGAAGGGTGGACGAATAAAAGTAGTGACAGTTTGCTGTAAGTATTAAGAAGAAATTTGGATCCAAAATGAATGTTAGGATATTTGATTTTATGGTTTTTTATCTTTTTTCCTCTTGTCCTATTTAGGTGCAACAAATAATGTAAATGTGAATATTTTTAATTTATCTAGAGGTGCAGGATTTGAGAACGTGTTATCTAGATCACAAAGAAGTATTGATTTTGAATTTATGAGAGACTATGTTGAAGTAGATTCAGATCAAACAGTGGATGTGTATGGCTTTGCAGCTGATACTGTCTGGTACCGGCATATGAGAAGGTTGGGGAGAGACAGATCTGCAGAGTCTTTTTAATTCTGCTCTCTAATCCCCCATGCATCTGATGACCCTAGACTGCTTATTCCTGATTAAATAGATTCCAAAGTAGCAATGTTTCTGGTGCACCTAGCTGTGTGGAGGGTTTGAGGGTAGTTTCAAGGGCAATCAGTTACAGATTCTGTAATACCTATTGATGAGGAGTGTTTAAAAAAAGATTGTAAAGAGCATGAGAATGTACGCTGTACGCAAAGAGTTAATTTGAATTTGGAACGGTTCATTGTTACAAAAACAGCTGGGAGCAAGGGTTGAAGAGTTGCAGAGTTGGAGGATTGAGGGGGTTTTCTAAAGAAGCGGTGGCATAGATTATTAATGATTGTGGAAACATCTGGAATCAGTATCTGAAATGTTTGACGTGGCTCAAAAAAACAGAGAAATTTGTTAAGTGACAGTTACCATCATTTTTCACTGTATTTCAAGGGTAATGACACAGTGCCTGTTGGGATAAATGGAAACTGCAGTCACACACTTTGCATTGCTAATTTGGCTGGAGAAAGATTTGCATTACTTGATGTGTCCTGGTCTTGTGCAATGTTTTCTTACAGACAATTATAACCAGCCTGACAAGGTGTCTCAATACACTGCATGAAAGTGTTCTCATTGTTCCTGATAAACATTTGATACTTACCAGCCAAATGCCTAAAGCCACATCTGTACCCATCTTGTCCCCTGTGCCCCTCACATCCCTAGTTTCATCAAATGTGGACAATCTGTTGACCTTGTCCGGGCATGAGAAAGAAGAACTTTTAAATTGGACTAAGAGGTTGAACTACGTATGTGCAGCATCTACAAAAGTCCAGATGAACATTCCTGAACAGTACAGACTGAGGTGGTCTTTTTCTTCCCTTGCAAAGTGGTTTCATTTTACTCGCTATGAATTTTTATTGTTTGTCATTTCTTAAGGGCCTTCAGGCTCATTACTCTGCACAACAGGTACACCCTTGACCTCCTGAGATCCATGGAGGGTGAGGTTTGCCAGAAAATAACGAGCACATGTTGCATCATTGTGCCCCCAAATGATTTGGAGAATGGGACTCTGACAAAGACAATTTTCACACTGCATAAGCTTAGGGTGGTCATGGAAAAAGAGGCAGGAATTAAGAATGAAACTTGTTTGGACTCTTTTCTTGGGTACCTTCCTTGTTGAGCACAGCTATGACGTTACTCATGCCAATTTTTGTTTTTTCAATTATTATTTTTTGTTCCTGTCAGATGTTCTTAAGATGTTGTTCTGAAACAATAGCAAAAGCAGCTGCCATGATGACTGTGAAAATGTCAGATATTCTTGAGATGTTGTTCTCCTACAATAGCAAAAGCAGCTGCCATAATGACTGTGAAACTGTCCAGGGCTATGACCACTACCATTGTACACCACATAGGTACACAGACTGAGTTGGACATGAATCCAGGGTTGCTTGGGACCCCAGTTATTGTATCATTCCCTACACCAGTATGGGATGATTGTGAGGAGCAGTTGTTAGATTCTGGAAATTGTGGGGGATGTTCTGCTTTTGTTCACCAGAGGAATATGCCCATAGTGGACGAGCATGAGGGATGTTTGTGGAGTTCTGAGTCCCCGAAAAGAGGCTGAAACAGAACAAGGAATGTGTTTGTTAGTTAATACATTAATTAAAGGGGGAATGTTGAGAAGGTCGATATTGGTCTTAATGTAGAAAAAAGGCATACAGTGTGTGCGCCATATTGATAACTGGGGTAGACACGATGTTGCTGCAATGTTGCAACCTGGTATATATCTAGTATTGTTAGTTGGAGTGGGATGAGTGTTACTATTAGTATTATTTTGTGTGTAGTTTGATATATTTTAGATTTGCATACAAGTAGCAACATACTGTTAACTCTGCTGGTACAGTGTGAATACATTATAGTGACCTGCAGCATAGCGCCGAAGATTGGAAGTGAGGAGCTTTATATACAAATGCGAGAGGAGAAATCCACAGCTGTGGAAGCCACTGTGAAGGGATGTGGTAGTCCTGAACACACGTACATTAATATATGTGTACATGGGGGGTTTTAAGGTTTTAAAGGAGATGTGTTTGGGATATTTAGGGAACAGGAGGTGCATGGCGAATACATGGCAAGGTTGTATACCTCTGGTATCTCATAGATGGTGTTTGTGTAGGCCGCAGAAGCCTGGGTTGGTGAGATGTACATTGTGTGACCTGGAGAGTTGGTTGACCGGGGTCAGGGAAGGGTTAAGGCAGTTAACTGAATTTGACCAGTATTGATTGCATTAAAGGGTCATCGGAGGATAGGACACAATGAAGTGGTAGTGCATTATAGGTTTATGATTTGGCGCCATGGTGGATAAGTGATATAATCTTCATGACTACATGGGAGATTTTTATTCAGTGACCAGGGAATTTCAGCCACATGGCAGGGTTAACTTGGTGCCAGCTAATAAACCAGGTACAAGAGGTGCTTACGGCAGGCATAGCAAATGGTTTATGGGTTTTAATTAGGTTCTCAGAAAGACAACCAGGATGTAGGCCAGAGGCCATTTGGGCTGACATGGCAGTCACAACACATTAACATAAAATAATAAATACCAGGGAGGCCAGCAAGTCTGGGAAGATACAATGGTTATTGCCAGTTCAAAGTCAAATTGTTTATTTCGCTCCCTCCTCATATTGATGAAGTGTTTGGGTAAAAGCCATGTGAATCAAACCCAGGGCTAGAGGTCCCCGACCAGATGGAAGTTGTAATACATCAGGATTGTTGTAGGCAAATAAGTAATCATGGGATAATGTCATGATCAACTATGGAAAGAGCCCAAAAGGGGATGTACTTGTAAATATGATCTAATGTAAATGTATGCAGAAGGGTATGGTCTGTAGGTGAATGTGTCCAATAAGAGCATTGGAACTTGGATTAGATTTACTTGCATGGGGTTAGGCAATCATATTTGGGGGATGACTTTGTAACAAAATATATGGGTGTGTTTTAAATGTAGCAACAATGTATTTTAAGTGCAACTTGTGTGTGGTTCGGAGAGAATTGGGTGAATTCTGTCTCTTAGGAGTCGTCTAGCCCCTCACTGGCATTTGAATACAATAAACTTGCTTTACTGACAAACGTGCACTCACTTCTTGAGAGGTGGGCTTACTTGGGGTAGGGGGATCTGGGGTCAGCCGTGACACCTCACACATACCACTCCTCTTGCCACCACCACTCCTTCTGGGGAGCATGGATTGTTTCAATATATTTCTACCAGCCTGTCCCCTCCAGGGTGGACATGTGTTTGCACTTTTTTATGTATGTTTTTACCCCACCCATGCTGGGCTTTATTTGTTTTTTACCCCATACAGGGTAGATTTTATTTGTTTTTACCCCTGTCCAAGGTGGATTCTATGTGTCTTTTACCCCATCCAAGGTGGACTGTATTCTTTATATTTGTCCTCATCCAATATGTACTGTATTATTTGTGGTATCTTTCTGTCAGGGCCATTGTGCTCACAAGGGCAGTGGGTCAACTGTTCATTGTAGTAGGCACAATTTCGGACTGGGGGACAGGACCTGTGGCCATGCTCGGTGGAGTCAACTGACATGGGCCCTCATTACGGGTCCAGCGGTAACCATGCCGGTATAACCGGCAGGTAGCCGCCAGAACCATAATGATTTACTGCCACATGACTTGCCGGAAACACTGGGCCATTACAATCCTGGAATTCTGGCAAGTCAGGTGCTGCTAAAATGTTTATCGCCATGTCCATAAAGTCCCACCGATTCTATGGGAGTGGGAACCACAGAAGTACCAGCACCATTAATAATGGAGCCGGTGCTTCTGTGAAAGTCTGCGGGCGGATGCCGTTAAGCCCGACTGTTCTGACACTGGCGGCAGTGCAGCACCCGTCCGCAGACTCTACTTTTCCGGTCCAGAAGCAATGGTGCCAGGAAGCTTACTGCTACCGTTGTTTCCGGACCAGCAAACTTGTAATGAGGACCATGGTGTTACGGACTGCTACAGCCTCCCACATAAAGGTGAATGCTCCAATAAATATTTATCTCTACATGTGCAATCTGTTGTACATACTCCTCTAGCTGGTACAAACAAATGTCTGACTTTATTTCAGGTATGTCACCTTATCCAGTGCCCACACTCCCAGAGAGGAACCAAAGCAGCCTATTTGCACCCAAGTCCCAATACCTCTGCTGGACACTGGCCCTCCTAGCACCAATGCAGAGGGACAGTGTTAGGTGGAGGTGGTGAGGGATTCACAGCACCACAGCTGTACCACCAGGTAAGATGGTGCACTGTCATTCATTTTGATAGCTGGTGACATATGCATCACAATTGTGACATAATGTGGTACACATAGGGTTTGCATAGATGATGTGATTTGTTGATGATTGGGTGATGGTCACTGTCACTGAAGTTGTGAGTTGTCCTATATACTTGTGTGCGTGCGTGTCTCCTTGATCAGCTATGCATATTCTTTGGATTACTGTGTGGACATCCTCGAAGTGGTGCTTTATGTCAGTCTCCTCGGCATGTTCCTATGCATATGTTTTTGGTGAGGGCTGATGCAGTAGCTTCATTTTTTATGTTGCATTACATTTGCACTCTTTTCATGTCTTCCTTGCATGACATCTCCAGACATGTATCATGTTGAGCAGCTACTCCATGATCAGGGGTGGACTGGCCTATTGGGAACTCTGTTTCTTTCATGGTAGGACTCTGCACCCTGGAATGTGGTCGGCCTTGTAGTAGAAATGTGATGTGGGTCCACCTTGATGCATGATCCAGTTGACAAGTATGCATGTGGGTGATGTTTGTAGTATGCAGTGCATTGCTGGTGAAGTGCATGTGTCCAAGGCCAACATGTCTTTCTCATTTGCCATGTGTAATGTTGCTGAAGTCTTCCCATTGATGTGGTCTTGGGCTGTTGATGGAGAGAGCTGTGTTACCTTGCACTTTTTACATGTTTGTTTATCCTCTGGTTGGCTACTTTGCTTTCTGGAATTTCTGGAGGGCATATGCATAATTGGACACTGGAAATTATGAAGGTTTCAGAGACATACATGCATGTGGAGAGGGTGCATGGGCAGATGTTGATTTTCCCCAGTGCAGCTGCATGAGCGTGGCAGTGGTTTGTGGAGGTGGAAAGGTCAAGAAGCAATGGTGCGGAGGGACACGTCATCAGGATGGATGGAGGTCAGGTGAGCCCTTTTTTCACTAGATGCATGCCACTCAGGAGAGCACATATTATGGGGACATTGGGCCTGGCTTTACTTTGTTTTGCTTTTTGGGCCTGTGACATGGTGACTGTTTATTCCACTTGTAATGACTGTGGCAGTGATATGTGCACTTCATGTTATGGATGTTGATGTGGTGGTATTGTACTATTCGTGTTATGGGGCACACACAATTTACAAGTCCAAGAGTCACTTTCTCAGGGTGATGTTATGAGCAAGCTGGAGGAGCCCGATTGCAACACTGAAGGAAGTCAGGTGTGGCTTTACTTGTTGGTATTCATGTGAAGTAGGTTTGTACTACCTGGTTGTTTGTGTCCTGTCCCTGTGCCCATTGGCCGGTTAAGGGAATGGGTTGTGCCTGTGGATGAGAGCAGATGCGCTTATGCACCTCTACAGTGAATTCACGACCTGTGTCAATATCATGCATGACACAACATGACACAATGATTTTGCATACTGCAGGGGATGCATACAGTAATACACCACCTGCGTGGTCACAGAGCGCAAACGTGATTTGAGCATTCTGAATTGGAGCTCCACTATGCCCCAATGGCTATTTGTGCTGTGGTATCATGAGCCTCGTCGGGGTTAGCTGGATTCCTGATAGGTGTCAACAAGAATTTTGACAGTGTATAGGCACTGGTCCCTGCAAAGGAGTTAATGTTTGTTAATTGCATCTAAAGTCATTTCTTGTGTTTGTGTGTGTCAGGTGACTGATTGTTCATGCGTGATAGTTGATATTAAGTACCAGACAATGTTCCTGAAGGTTCTCAATGCAAGGGTTTAGTGTATGGGTGTTAGGCAAGATTGTATGCAGTACCGTTTGGGTGCACAACAACAACCCTGACCTCCTGCAATAGAAACCAAACCTTTGGTATATGTCTCTACTACACAGGTTGGTAGTGTTGAGCATCCAGGCTTATCTCCAGAGGGGTCTTTGTGAGCTGTAGGGGAGTTACACAGAGAGTCATAGTGACAGGTACTCAGATACACTCTTACACACAAGATTTCTTGATTAAACAATTATTAATTTATTTAACAGTCATTTTGAGAAAGCCTTCTTCAGAAGGGGCAATATAATAATAATACACACATACGCTACAAAATACATACTCTGAGTTTACCTAAAAAGGCAAATACCCATTTGGGATGGCACACAGGCACTTCCTACACCCTCAGGTGGCTTCAATAGTTAGGACACTGTGGACATTAATATATTACTGTTGCATTTAGGGCAATACTTAGGAGAATGTCAAAGACAAAGATTATTAGAATACAACAATAGACTGCACAAATATTCTGAAGCTGGTAAGTACTTTTGGTAACCCCCAATGCAAAGTAAGTTAACCCCTTCCAGGAATGAGGGATAAACACAGAGTCAGAGGGATGAAGAGTTATTCAGGGTGCCAGGCCAGGCCACGAAAGTCAAGGTGAGCTGAAGTAATTCTTGCAGGTAATTAAAAGTCTTGCACAATGTTTTAGAAGTTTTTGTAGAAAAGAAGAAATCAAAGTAGGGCCACAGGCTGATTAGGCTTGTGATGTAAAGAAGCTGATAGCAACTCTACAGAGGCAACCAAGACAAGTCTGTACTGTGAACAAGTGAGGTTACATAAAAAGAGGTAAGTTCTCTTAGACTTTACTGTACCTTTGGTTAGAAGGAAAGGGCTTTGGCTGGCATCTGTTCCTGTGCAGCTCTGCGGATCCTGTGTTCCTGGGCCTCAGTCGTAGGGACAAGAGGGATGACATCTGGAGGACTCCTGCACTGCAATGGGACGGTCGGCGACAGAAAAGTATCAACTTCTATTCAGTGGCACTTCGCGATTTCAGCTCCTCGCATCTAAGCAAATAGTACCACCATGGACTCTTCGTTTCAGATGGGTTTTCCTTTGCGCTGGGGTTCAGCACTCTGTTGAGGTGGTTCAGGCTCAGTCAGTACTTTTTCCTGTGAGTCCAGAGGATCTTCCTGGAGCTCTTGGCCAGCTTAAAAGCAATGCACAAGATCTGGTGTTCCTGTCCCTGACTCTTCGGCTCCGAGCGGCAACTGCAGTGGAAGGACAACCATCTTTGAGAGGATGTCCAGGTGGCTTACTCATGAGTTGATTGGTCCCACCAACTCAAGGGGAGAAGTCGTCCTTGCAGGGCTTCTCTAGTTGTAATGATTTGGAGCTTCAGCACAGCAGGAGGGTTTTCACCGGGCAAACCAACGGTCCAGGAGTTGCAGCAGGCATCTCTTCCAAGTTCGTCTTTGGATTTCATCATCCAGTGGTCGACTCTGCCTTCCAAACCAAAAAACCTTGCCTTTTATGCAGGTTTCTCCCATTCATTCCATCCTAGCCGTCGGTCTCCCAGGAGGGTGGCTGTCCTTGCCGGACAGCCAGACGGCCCATCACCTTAGAGTGAATTTCTGTCTCCTAGGAGACTAAGCACAGGGAGTTTCAGGCATCTCCCTTGCTTCCTGCCCCCACCAGATACCCTGGGCCCTGGAGCCAGAGGCGGGTTTCACTTGTGAATCCCGCCAAAGACAAAACAAACAAAGGGAACAAACCTGGTTTGGCGCACAGAGTAAATGTCTAGAAGGATCGCACAGAGTAAATGTCTAGAAGGATCTTTCCCCAAAGAAATGGCAAAAAAAGAAGACTGGGGCCATTTTGACCGAAATGGCACCCGTGGGTGCCTTACTGCAGCTGAAAATGCAGCCCATGTTAAAAGCAGACAACGGTAGTTAAAAGTAAACCTCTGCCACCAGCCAGTCATCCAGGAAAGGGTAACATAAAAATGTTACATGAGAAGCTAGTACTAAGTAACCCCCCCAGTACCCTATTCTAATATAGTGTGTGCTGGGTCTAGAAAGTTACAAATGTAAGCAAAGTACATTTCACTTCACTGCTCTTGGAAACAGTATCCAAGAGAAGGTATTTAAAACTTTTGGAAATCTGAAAGACTTCCCTGTGTCACCGCGCTCAGGGTACTGTGTGACACAATGTAAAAGATGATGCCTGAGGAGTTTGTCAGACTCCACAACCAAAAAGAAACAAAGTCTTCAAAATCATATTTAAAATATATGAGAGAGTGGGGAAAACAGGGTCTCACTCTTTCCAGGTTAAATATTCAAGTCCTTAAAATCCAGCAAAGTTGCTGGGTGTCTCTAAGGTAGAGAGGAATTCGCACATTTCTGAGAATTCTCACTAACACTCGTCCCCCCCAGACTATGGAACAGGAGGATTTAATCCACCCCTGGATGAACCTCCTTACTCCAGTCGTTCATACTTTCTGGAGAGACCTTCAGCATTTTGGTGTTCTATGGTAAAATCAAACCCCTGCAGGCTGATGGACCATCTTAACAATTTAGGATTGTCCCCCTTCATCTGCATTAACCATCTCATGGGTTGGTGGTCTGCTTGAATTACAAAAGTAGATCCAGACAAGTATGGTCTACACTTCTTAAAAGACCACACAATGGCAAAACATTCAGGTTCTATGGTTGCCCACCTTGTTTCAGGGTCCTTCAGTTTTCTACTGATGAAGCAGATTGGGTGTTCCCTGCCTGTCCCATCCAGCTAACTCAGAACTGCACCCATACATGTATTGGAAGCATCAGTTTGCATGATAAAGGGTTGGTTGTAGTCAGGACTTCTCAAAGCTGGAGCATGACAAAGGGCTTTCTTAAGTCCTTAAAATGCCCTAGTGCACTCCTCATTCCACCTGACATTCTTTGCGAATTTTGGTGAGATCACATTCAAGGGAGAAGCTATGGTCCCATAGTTCTCAATGAAGTTCCTATAGTAACCTGTGAGACCTAGAGAGGTTCTCACTTGGGTTTGAGTAGTAGGGGTGGCCCAGTCGTGTGCAGATTGTACCTTGCTAGGCAATGACCTTATTTCACCTCCTCCTACCTCATGTCCAATGTAGATCACGTTACTCTGACCAATTTGACATTTACTTGCCTTTATGGTCTGATTGGCCTGCTCAAGAGCCTGCAATACATATCCTAAGTGGTAAATATGTTCCTTCCAAGTAGGGCTGAACACTGCAATGCCAGCTAAGTATGCCATTCAGAAGTCCTCCAACCCATTCAGAACCTAATTCACCATGTCTTGGGAGGATAGCTCAGCGGCAACGTGCTCGCCTAGGTAGCAAGACGACACGGATCAACACAGGTTCGATGACAGGGTCCGCTCTTAGAAACCACTGGTTATTAAGCATGTTATAAATAACCAATCATATCATATCATATCCATTTGAATGTAGCAGGTGAATTATTTAGTCCAAAATGCATTACCTTAAACTGTTAGAGGCCTCTTGGGGTTGAAAATGCAGTTTTCTCCTTGGCATGGTTTGTCAGAGCTATTTTCCAATAGCCTGAGGCTAGGTCAAATGTACTGAGGGACTTGGTGAACCAAATTTGTCCACCAGCTCATCTGTCCTGGGGAAAGGATGGGCATCAGTTGTGGTGACTGCATTAAGACCTCTATAGCCCACAAAGAATCTCAACTCTTTGGATCCCGTAACACGCACTAGTACACCAGGACTAGCCCATGGTCTTGTAGAGGGCTCTATTATCCAAAGGTTAAGCATCTTCTTGACCTCTTCCTTTATGTGCGTTCTTACATGGTCTGACATTCTGTAACCCCTGCTTTTGACAGGGAGACAGTCACCAGGGAGAATTTCATGCTGGCCCCAAGGAGTCAAGCCTGGTGATAGTGAAAACAGAGGGGCAGTGTCAGATCAGAAGAGAGATTAACTCATTCTATTTTTCCATCTAAAGGTTGTCCCCTGAGGAGGACAGGTAGAGGCTCACTCTCCTACTCCTCCTGAGCAGAGGCTAGAAGCAAAGCTCCCAGTTCTGGTCTGGATACATAGGCCTCTAGGTGGTTGCTGTAAAAGACGCTGGGGGCCTCCTTAGGATATCCTAAATCCACCAAATAATTGACCTCTCCAAGTCTGCCCACAAACTTGAAGGGTCCAATCCATTTGTCCGGTAAGGCCCTCTGCCTTGTAGGTAACATAACTAGAACTAGCTGGTCTTTAGTAAACTCAACCATGTTGGCCTGACTTGCTTTCAAGTTATCAGAGACATAACACATAGTCAGTGACTCTCACTGGCTTGTGGGAAGGAACACTCTCCAACCTCTCCTTGATTGGGGCCAATGGATCTCTAACCGGATAACCATAGAGGAGCTCAAAGGGGCTGAAACCAACCCCTTCTCGAGGGACTTCTCTATAATCAAAGAGAAAGCATAACAGTAAATGGTCCCACTTTCTTCTAAGGGATTCTTCTAAAGCACCTACCATGCTCTTCATAGTTGTATTAAACCTCTCCACCAACCAATTGGAATGGGGATGGTAGGCTGTTGAGAACTTGTTGGTCACTCCATAGTTTTTCCACATGTCTTGCATGTAGTGGGACATTAAATTGGTCCCCCTGTATGAGATAACCATCTTAGGAAAACCTACCCTGGTAAATAAATACCAAGGAGGGCCTTAGCCACTGCCTGAGCAGTAACAGTCCTCATAGGTATACCTTCAGGATAACTGGTAGCATGGTTTATCACAACCAATATAAATTGGTTGCCTGAAGATGTGGGAGGGTCTAAGGGACCAACAATGTTGATTCCTATCCTCTCAAACGGGACTCCCACCACTGGTAGAAGCATCAAAGGTGCCATGTTCTTTGCTCCATTCTTGCCAGAAGTCTGACAAGTGTGACAGCTTCTACAAGATGTATCTACATCATGCCCCATATTGGGCCAGTAGAAATACAGAGACGTCCTTTCCTTAGTCTACTTAAAACTTCAGTGTCCAGCTAAAGCAACCTCATGGGCTAACTGTAGAAATGGGGGTCTCACCTCCTTGGGCATTACAAGTCTTCTGTAGTCTCCTGGGGTAGACTCAATATGTTCACTGTAGGTGAGGCAATCGTCCCAGTACAACCTGTGCTTCCCTGGTTCTTTTCCATCCAGCTGGGAAGCTGCCTGTTGGAGTTAGGCAAAGTTCGAATGCAGAATCCCCTGGGAATACTACAAACAACTATTACTACTGGTATGGCAACCCAACCTTTGGTATAAGCTTGTATTACACAGTTTTGGTAGTGTGTTGAGCAGCCAGGCTTATCTCAAGTGGGGAGATGTGAGCTGTAGTGGAGTTTACACAAAGATTCACAGTAACATGTATTCAAATAAACTCTTACTCTCAAGTTTTCTTTCATAAAAAATTACTAATGTATTTATCAGTCAGTTATAAAGCCTTCTTCAGAAGGGAGCAATACAATAGTAACACACAAATATACTTCAATACTGTACACTCTGAGTTTCTGGATCAGACAAGGCCCCTTTAGGATGGCCCACAGACACAACCTACACCCACAGGTGACTTCAGTAACAAGGGTGCTGGGGACATTTGTACCTTACTGTTAGACTACAGAATACTCTTCAAAAAGTAATTAAAGGCCAAAAGTTATTAGAACACAAGAAATACAAATAGTCATACGCAGGGCAAATACTTTCAGATAGCTCTGAGAAGAGTCATTCAATTCACTAGGCTAAGCCAAAGTCATTGGGCAAAAGTCTTTGTATAGGATGCAGCACTTCAGGTAAGTGAATGGAAAAGTCTTTGCACAAGTTCTTAGGAGTCTTTGAGAACAAGGAGAATCAAATGTAGGGCCACAATCTGATTAAACCTGTGAGTTGCAGAAGTTACAAGGACTTCCAAAGTAAGAGGTAAGTTCTCTTAGGCTAGTTTTACACCACTTTGGTAAAGAAGAAAAAGATGCAGCTGAAGACTTCTGTTCCTATACAGCTCTGCAGATCTCACTGCTAATGGGCCTCAGTCGTGGGGACAAGAGGGAGGACGTCAGGGGACTTCTGCACTGTACAGACACCATCAAAGCAAACCTGCAAACTTTACTTTCACTGGTGGTTTCGCATTTCAGCTCCTTGCGGTACAGCAAATAGCAATAAGCGTGGTTCCTGGCTGTCAAGGTGGACTTTCCTCATATCTGAGGTCTTGCCCTCAACTGAGGGGGATCAGGCTTGGTCAGTCCTGCTTTGTGGGTGTCCGGAGGATCTTCCAAAAGCTTTAGACCAGCTTATAAGCAACACACACAATCTGGTGTCCCTCTCCCTGGCTCTACGGTTTCATGCATTAAAGGAAATTCAACCCGCTCTGAGATGGGTGTACAGGTGGCTCACTTGGGAGTTGATCGATCCTACCAACTGAAAGGGAGAAATCGACCTTTGCACGGCTTCTCTGTCGATGCAAACTTGGCGATTCGGACCTACAGCAGGGCTTCACCAGGCAAACCAACGGTCCAGGATTTGTAGCAGCTGTCCTCTTCAAGCTCTTCTTCGGTTCCTTCATCCAGTGGTCGAATCTGCCTTCCAAGCCAAGAGACGCACCTTTTATTCAGTTCTCTCTCCTTCATTCCAGCCTAGCTGCCACTCACCCAGCAGGTTGGCTGTCCTTCCCGGACAGTCAGCCAGCCAATCACCACAGAGTGCATTTGGGTCTCCTAGGAGACTTTGCACAGGGAGTTTTGGGCACCTCCTCACTTACTGCCTACCCCAGACACTCTGGAGCCAGAGGCAGGTTTCACTCCTGAAGCACGCCAAAGCTGAATGAACAAAGAGACCAAACCTGGTTTGGTGCACAGAGAAAAACTCGAAAAGGGCCTTTCCACAAACAAATGGCGAAAAAAGAAGCCCGGGACCTGTTTTAACAAAGGAGGTTCAGGCGCCATCTTGAAAAACATAGCTCCTGTGATTTAACGTTACCTGACCTGCGAACAGTTTGCGGTCGGGGTAAATCATGGTAGTTCATTGTAAAACCACTGCCACAAGCCATTCTGAGAGGAAAGGGTAACATTTGACTGTTACATGAGTAACTAGACATAGGGGATACTAAGTAACCCCTCCAGCACTCTAGTGTAAGATAGGGTGTGCTGGGTCTAGAAATGTACAGGACTAAGTGAAGTCAATTTCACTCCACTGTTCTGAGAAAAAGTAGTTGATCCCAGAGAAGGTATTTAAACCTTTAGAAATCTGAAAGACTTCCCTGTGGCACTGCACTGAAGGTGCTTTGTGACACAATTGTAAAATATGTTGCCTATGGAGTTGGTTAGACTCCATAACCAAAAAGAAACAAACACAGAAAACACATTGATTTGAAAAGTTCAGTCCCAAAGTTTAGCAAAAGAGCTGGAGGGCTCTAAGGTGGGAGGAATTGGCAAATGTTTGAGAATTCTCCCTAACACTCGTCCCCCCCCCCCGCCCCAGACTAATGGCTAATGGAGAGGAGTATTTAATCCCCACCAGGATGAATCTCCTGTTGCAAGTCAGTTAAATTGCTTGCTGAGTACACCAGCAACCTTTTGTAACCGTTGCTATGGCACTTTGTATGAGTTATTTTCATTTGTAAGCTATATGACCTACAAACCTTAATTGGTGCATCTCTCTTATTTAAGGTATAGAGGATCTGATCTAACAGTCCCTCAGAAGATGTGACAACCTCTGAACCTACAATAGGCTTTTTCAAGGGGTCCTTAGAAAGGAATACCTTAGACCTAGAGGGGCCTCAATGGTTCCTCACCACCTCTCTTACAGGAGCATGTTGGATCTCAGGTAAATTGGTTGGAGGGGCTGTGGTCAAGCAAGGTACATGCTTCCACTTCCACTGAGATCTGGCTTTACCTGGTTTAGAGGTTTCCCTCCTAACACTAGGATTCTGGAGTCTTCAGTTGAAGATCCAACCGCCTTAAGGTGTTTAGCCTTAGACATATTTTTCCTGGTTTTCCACCAGCTTTGATAATTACCAGTTCTCCCAGGCCCGGAGAGGGTTCCAATTTGTCTATCCACCTCTTCCTCAGAAGTAGGGTGTGTCAGAGACTTTACAACTGGATGGGCAAAGATGGAGCTTGGTTGGGGCTCCCATTTCCTTAACATTCTAGCCTCAGATTTGCCTTGGTTAGAGGTCAAATTACTAACACAAGGGCTTACAGTAGGGGCTCTGTAGAGTGTCCCACAGGCTCAGAGTGGTCTCTTAAAGTTGCCTCTCTCGCCAATTTGGTTTGGTTCTGTTTCCTCTTACTGGGAGGCCTGGGGGTACTGGACACTACTCCTAGAGTTTTTAAGTCATTCCCCAACAGGACTCTCCCAGGCACCTCATTCTGAATACTGACGGGAATCCTCACTGTCATATTGTTACACTGAATGAGAGCTGGTAGAATTGGGACCAATTGGATAGGGCCTCCAGCAAATCTAGTGGGACCTTTGGGTGCATTAGCAACATCCTCAGGCTTGAAAAAACGTTCATTAACAACTTTTCTGCTGGCCCCAGTATTTCTCATGCCAGGTGTATCCTGGCCATTTACAAGAACACTGTCCATATAATTCCCTTTGGAGTTATCTGGAATGGAGTTATACACATCCATATTCTGCTTCTTTCCCAGACCGAGGGACTCTAAGGATACACTGGCTTGAACACCCAAGGGTTCTTCAGCCAATAGGTGAAAGTGGGCACTAGCCATTCGTACTTCTCCCTCAGAGATGAAGGCTAAGGAGGCAGTGCTGACCCCTACAGGTTTACCCTGGCATCTGGGATCTCCTTTCCAGTGGTCTACAGACCCACAGACATAGCACTAACCAAATGCTCTTTGTGATGGGGGTATCTGCTGACCTCCCTCTGGTTGGGCACCAGAGGATTCACTAGATCTACCAGGTTTTCCATGGGACCTACCCTTATGTGGTTTGGGGGCCTCTTCTGGTTGGTTGGAATTAGACATATCTTTATTTTCACCTTTGTGCTGCTTCCCCACATCCTTTTTATGAGTGGCTCCAGTATCCTTGTGAGTAGCCCTGTTGGCAACCCACATGTCAGCAGCTGTTGCTAGCTTCTTGGGAACAATCTCTATAGAGTGAGCCAAGTGCTGTCTCAGATCAGGCGAGCAGACATCAAAAATAGATTCCAACAAGTTAGATTTCTCATTCCTTCAAAAGAGTTTGCTCTGCAACCCTTAACCCAACCATCTATGTTTTTTAAACATTCACACACCCAGGTAGCCCAAGGGGTACCATCAGTCCTTTTGAGGGTCCTGAACCTCTTAAGGTACTGGGAAGGAGTTTTCCCAAATCTAGCTATCAAAGCTAGCTTCAGATTTTCATACTCCAATCGTTCAAGTTCCCCCACCTCCATTACAGCATCAGTTGCAACCTGGTGGAGCCTAGACAAAAGCCAAGGAATCAACTGATTCCCTGTAAAACCCTGATTCCCTTAGTTATATTCAAAAGCACCCATCCAATCCAAAATATCAAGTTTCACCTCATACATACTCACAGCTTCCTTAGGCATGCAAGGTCTCTTAGCACTGGAAGACCTAGAAGACCCTGGGATAGAAACATTTTCAAGAGACAATTTCTACATTTCAAGATTATGTTGTAATTCCATGTCCCTTAGTTTCAGATCATGATGTTTGGCTTCAGCATGAATTTGTAATATTTTAAACTTTAACTCAAGTCTAATTTTTGCAAGAGAGACACATTCTGGACTCATTACTGGACCTGGCTAAAGGTCGAGGCCTAAGAGCTTGTTGAGGTAAATAGGGGCTCTCTTCCAGAGACTCCTCTAACTCTTCTGACTCTTCAACAATATTAGAGTTAGTCTCTGAATCATTATCACCCTCATCATTTCCCACATTTTCTGGTATAGAAGGTGTGATAGACCTACTACCCAGACTTTGATTTTCTAACAATCTTGCAATAAGTTCCTTTTTCTTTCCTTTAACATGGATAGACCTGACTTTACGCATTTCTTTCAGTTCCTCTACTATCAAAATGATCAGGGCATCCTGTCTGAAGTCATCCATATCTGGTATGTTACAATCGCTTTTCTAGTGGAGCTTAGCCTTGTGAAGGTTAATATTTGAACAAAGGTAAAGTAAACTCTAAATATAACAACTCTAAAATATATCCTCACTGCCGGACACCAGTGTTAGGCAAAGTTTGAATGCAGTACCCTCTGAGAACACTACAAACAACTATGACTACAGGTATAGGCAAGCCAACCTTTGGTAGAAGCTTGTACTACACAGTTTTAGTAACGTGTTGAGCAGCCAGGCTGATCTCGAGAGGAGAAATGTGAGCTGTAGTGGAGTTACACAAAGATTCAAAGTTACAGGTATTCAAATAAACTCTTACACTCAAGGTTTCTTGCATAAACAATTAATAATGTATTTATCAGTCAGTCATAAAGCCTTCTTCAGAAGGGAGAAACAGAATAGTAACACACACACATACTTCAATAATGTACACTCTGAGTTGCTGGATCAGACAAGGCCCGTCTGGAATGGCCCACAGACACAACCTACACCCACAGGTGACTTCAGTAACAAGGGTGCTGGGGACATTGGTACGTTACTGTTAGTATACAGAATACTCTTTAAAAAGTAAGTAAAAGGAAAAAGTTATTAGAACAAAAAAAATACAAATAGTCATAAGCAAGGCAAATACTTTCAGATAGCTCTGAGAAGAGTCATTCAATTCAATAGGCTAAGCCAAAGTCAATGGGCAAAAGTCTTTCTATAGGATGCAGCACTTCAGATAAGTAAATGGAAAAGTCTTTGCACATGTTCTTAGAAGTCTTTGAGAACAAGTAGAATCAAATGTAGGGCCACAATCTGATTAGGCTTGTGAGTTGCAGAAGTTGCAAGCACTTCCACAGTAAGAGGTAAGTATTCTTAGGCTAGTTTTACAGTACCTTAGTGAAGAAGAAGAAGATGCAGCTGAAGACTTCTGTTCCTGTACAGCTCTGCAGATCTCACTGCTCCTGGGCCTCAGTCCTGGGGACAAGAGGGAGGATGTCGGGAGATTCTTGCACTGTACTGGCACCGCCAAAGCTGGCAACAGGCAAACTTTACTTTCAGTGGTTGTTTCACATTTCAGTTCCTAGCGGTACAGCAAATTGCAATACGTGTGGTTCCTGGCTGTCAAGGTGGACTTTCCTCACACCTGAGGTCCAACACTGAACTGAGAGGGGTCAGGCTTGGTCAGTCCTGCTTCGTGGGAGTCCGAAGGATCTTCCAAATGCTTTAGGCCAGTTTACAAGCAACACACAACATCTGGTGTCCCTCTCCCTTGCTCTACAGTTTCCTGCAGCAACTCTGAGATAGATAATTCAACCAGCTCAGAGATGCCTGTCCAGGTGGCTTACTTTGGAGTTGATTGGTCCTACCAACTGAAAGGGAGAAGCCATCCTTTGCAGGGCTTCTCTGTCGATGCGAACTTGGTGATTCGGACCTAGAGCAGGGCTTCACTGGGCAAACCAACGGTCCAGGAGTTGCAGCAGCCATCCTCTTCAAGCTCTTCTTCGGTTCCTTCGTCCAGTGGTCGACTCTGCCTTCCAAGCCAAGAGACTCACCTTTTATTCAGTTCTCTCCCATTCATTCCAGCCTAGCTGCCACTCACCCAGCAGGGTGGCTGTCCTTCCCGGATAGTCAGCCAGCCAATCACCACAGAGTGCATTTGGGTATCCTAGGATACTAAGCACAGGGAGTTTCAGGCACCTCCCTCACTTTCTGCCTACCCCAGAAACTCTGGAGCCAGAGGCGGGTTTCACTCCTGAATGAACAAAGAGACCAAACCTGGTTGGGCACGCAGAGAAAAACTTGAGAAGGACCTTTCCACAAAGAAATGGCGAAAAAAGAAGACCGGAACCTGTTTTAACAAAGGAGGCTCAGGCGCCATCTTGAAAAACATGGCTCCTGCGATTTAACGTTACCGGAGCCGCGAACAGTTCGCGGTTGGGTTAAATCATGGTAGTTCATTGTAAAACCACTGCCACCAGCCATTCTGAGTGGAAAAGGTAACATTTGACTGTTACATGAGTAACTAGACATAGGGGATACTAAGTAACCCCTCCAGCACTCTATTGTAAAATAGGGTGTGCTGAGTCTAGAAATGTACACGACTAATTGAAGTCAATTTCACTCCACTGTTCTGGGAAACAGTAGTTGATCCCACAGAAGGCATTTAAACCTTGAGAAATCTGAAAGACTTCCCGGTGGCCCTGCACTAAAGGTGCTTTGTGACACAATTGTAAAAGATGTTGCCTATGGAGTTGGTTAGACTCCAAAAAGAAACAAACACAGAAAACACATTGATTTGAAAAGTTCAAAGTCCTAAGTTTAGCAAAAGAGCTGGAGGCCTCTAAGGTGGGAGGAATTGGCACATTTTTGAGAATTCTCCCTAACAGTTGACAAAGTACTTCAAGAGTAGAACACTCTCTTTGACCTCTGCTGAAGTCTGCCCCACAAGGGCCACATTCTGCAAGCAAAGTCTGCAGCTCAGGATGGTCTTTAGGATCCAGATCTCCAACAGGGGGAAGGTCTTCTTCCAGATCTGTGTCATCAGTAGCTGAGTCACCATCTTCTGGTTGGACCTCAAACACAGCCTCAGCTGGTCGAGGGGGTCACTGGTGTGACCTTGGACTGTCCTCTCGGGGATAACCTGGTTTTGTACACAGGAGTGCTACTCTTCTTGTTTCCTGAGACCTTGGGTTCCCCCTTTGAATTTTATTTCCTGAAAGTAGATGTTTATTCTTCCTGTGGGTTTTATAGGTTCCTTTCTAACAGCCCACTGAGAGTCATCTAAAGTGAGCTCTCTGCCCTTCCTAGTCTGCTCCTGCTTCCTTTTACTGGGAGGCATGGGGGCCCGTGATACAACTCCAAGAGGGTTTAAGTCATTCCCCAACAGGACTCGCCTAGGCACCTCACTTTGTACACTGACAGGTATTCTTACAGTTATATTGTTGCACTGGATGAGAGCTGGCAGTATTGGAACCATCTAGAAAGGTCCTCCAGCAAGTTTAGTGGGGCCTTTGGGTGCCTTTGCAAAATCCTCAGGTTTGAAAAAGGTTTCATCCATCACTGTGATGCTGGCCCCACTGTCTCTAATTGCAGGGGTATCCTGACCATTCACAAGTACACTGTTCTTGTAGTATTCATTTGTGTTATGTGGAATAGAGTAATACACATCTAAATTCTGCTGTTCTCACAGACACAGGGACACTAAAGAAACACTGGCTGAGACTTCAATGGGGTCCGCAGCCAATAGGTGACATTTTCCACTTGCCATATGTACTACTCCCACAGGGATGAAGGCTAAGGAGGCAGTGTGGACCCCTGAAGGTTTACTCTTACATCTGGGATCCCCTTTCATATGGTCGAAAGACCCACAAGCATAACATTTAACAGATGTTTTCTGGAATGGGGTTTCTGCTGACCTACCTCTAGTATGGCACCAGAGGTTTCACTTGACTCACCTGGTTTCCCCTATGGCTTACACTTCTTATGTTTGTGGCCCTCTTTTGGATGGTAGGTTTTAGAATTCTGTTTGTCATCTTTCTTGTGCTGCTTCCCCTAATCCTTTTTGTGAGTGGCCTCAGAATCCTTGTGAGTGGCCCTGTTGGCAACCCACAAGTCAGCAGCTTTTGCTAGCTTTTTGGAATCAATCTCTTTTCAGTCAGCCAAGTGCTGTCTCAGCCCAGGAGAGCAGGCATCGAAAATAGATTCCAACAAAAAGAGAGTTCTCATTCCTTCAAATGAGCTCACTCTGTAACCCTTAACCCAAACATTTAAGTGTTTCAAACATTCACACATCCATGTAGCCCAAGGGGTACCATCAGTCTTTTTGAGGGTCCTAAACCTCTCAAGGTACTGGGAAGGAGTTTTCCCAAATCTAGCTATAAAAGCTAGCTTCACATTTTCATACTCCAATCTTTCAAGTTCCCCCACCTCCATTACAGCATCGGTTGCAACCTGGGGCACCCTATACAAAAGCCAAGGAATCAACTGATTCCCTGTGAAACCCTGAATCCCATAATGGTATTCAAAAGCACCCAACCAATCCAAAATATCAGTTTCACATCATACATACTTACACATCTTTGGGCATGCAAGGCCTATTTGGATTGGAAGACCGAGAGGACTCTGGGATAGAAACATTTTCAAGAGACAATTTCCTCATTACAAGAGCAAGCTGCATTTCAAGTTCCCTAACTTTGATGTCCTGATGTTTGGTTTCAGCTTGGATTTGTAATCTTTTGAATTCCAAATCAAGTGTCATTCTCTCAAGAGACACAGATTCTGGACTCAGTGATGGACCTCGTGGGGTTCCAGTGGCTAAAGGGTGAGGCAAAGAGGGCCTCCCTTTCAGGGACTCCTCTCCCTCTTCTGACTCTTCTAAGACATCAGAGTTCGACTATGCATTAGAATCTATCATTTCCCACATTTCCTGGGTTAGTAGGTGTGACAAGCCTACTACCCAGACTTTGATGATTCGACAATCTTGCAATCAAATCATTTTTCTTTCCTTTAACAGGGAGGTGCCTGATTGTACACATTTCTTTCACTTGCTCTACTGTTAAAATGACCAGGGCTTCCCGACTGAAGTTATCAATATTTTGTAGTTACAATTGCTTTTCTAGTGGAGCTTAGCCTTCTGAAGGTGTTTAGTTTAACAAAAACAAAGCAAATAGTTAGTGTAACAACTCTACAACAGATCCTCACCGCCTGCCAGTAGTGTTAGGCAAGATTGTATGCAGTACCATGTGGGGGCACTACAACAACCCTGACCTCCTGGCAATAGGAACCCAACCTTTGGTATAAGTCTGTACTACACAGGTTTGTAGCGTGTTGAGGCTTATCTCAAGAGGGTTCAATGGGAGCTGTAGGGGAGTTACACAGAGATTCACAGTGACAAGTATTCAAATAAACTCTTACACACAAGGTTTATCGATTAAACAATTATTAATTTATTTAACAGTCAGTTTGAGTAAGCCTTCTTCAGAAGGGGCGATATAATAGTAACACACAAATACACTCCAAAATACATACTCTGAGTTTTCCTAAATCAGAAAATACCCATTTGGGATGGCACACAGACACTTCCTACACCCTGAGGGGACTTCAATAGTTAGGACACTGTGAACATTAATATATCACTGTTGCATTTAGGGCAATACTTAGGAGAATGTCAAAAACAAAGATTATTAGAATAAAACAAGAGCTCTCACAAATATTCTGAAGCAGGTAAGTACTTTTGGTAATCCCCAATGCAAAGTAAGTTAACACCTTCTTGGAAGGAGGCTAAACACAGAGTCAGAGGGAAGAAGCGTTATTCAGGGAGCCAGGCCAGGCCAAAGTCAATTGGACAAAAGTCAAGGTGAGCTGAAGCAATTCTTGCAGGTAAGTAAAATTCTTGCACAATGTTTTAGAAGTCTTTGTAGCAAAGAAGAAATCAAAGTAGGGCAACAAGCTAATCAGGCTTATGAGGTAAAGAAGCTGATAGCAACTCTACAGAAGCAACCAAGACATGTCTCCACTGAGAACAAGTGAGGTTACATAACAAGTGGTAAGTTCTCTTAGACTTTACAGTACCTTTGGTTAGAGGGCTTTGGCTGGCTTCTGTTCCTGTGCAGCTCTGAAGATCCTGTGTTCCTGAGCCTCAGTCTTGGGACAATAGGGGGGACGTCTGAAGGACTCTGGCACTGCAACGGAACGGTTGGTGACAGAAAAGGACCAACTTCCATTCAGTGGTACTTTGCGGTTTCAGCTGCTCGTGTCTAAGCAAACAGTACCACTGCAGACTCTTGGCTGTTGAGATGAGCTTTCCTTGCATCTTGGGTCCAGCACTCTGTTGAGGTGGCTCAGGCTCGGTCAGTCCTGCTTGCTGGGAGTCCAGAGGATCTTCCCAGAGCTCTTGGTCAACTTAAAAGCAACACATACGATCTGGTGTTCCTCTCCCTGGCTCTTTGGCTTCCAGCAGCAACTGCAGTGGAGTACAACCAGCTTTGAGAGGATGTCCAGGTGGCTTACTTTGGAATTGATTGGTCCAACCAGCTCAAAGAGAGAAGTCATCCTAGCAGGGCTTCTCTAGTCGTAACAAATTCAGAGCTTCAGCAGAGCAGCAGGGCTTCATCGGGCTAACCAATGGTCCAGGAGTTGCAGCAGGCATCTCTTCCAAGTTCTTCTTCAGATTCCTTCATCCAGTGGTGGACTCTGCTTTCCAAGCCAAAACACCTTGCCTTTTATGGAGGTTTCTCCCATTCATTCCAGCCAAATGTCAGTCACTGAGTAGCTTGGCTGTCCTTGCCGGACAGCCAGCCAGCCAATCACCTAAGAGTGCATTTCTGTCTCATAGGAGACATAGCACAGGAAGTTCTGGGCACCTCCCTCACTTCCTGCCTCTGCCAGACACCCTGGAGCCAGAGGTGGGTTTCACTCGTGGATCCCACCAAAGACACAATGAACAAAGCGACCCAACCTGGTTTGGCGTGCAGAGTAAATCTCTAGAAGGACCTTTCCACAAGGAAATGGTGAAAAAAGAAGACCAGGGCCATTTTGACAAAAATGGCACCGTTGGGTGCTTTATGGCAGCTGCGAACACAGCCCGCGGTAAAAACACACTACGCTAGTTAAAAGTAAACCACTGCCACCAGCCAATCATCGAGGAAAGGGTAACATAAAAATGTTACATGAGAAGCTAGACAAAGGGGATACTATGTAACCCCTCCAACTCCCTATTGTAAGATAGTGTGTGCTGGGTCTAGAAAGTTACAAATGTAAGTAAAGTCAATTTCACTTCACTGCTCTTGGAAACAGTAGTTTATCCAAAAGAAGGCATTTAAACTTTTGGGAAATCTGAAATACTTCCCTGTTTCACTGCGCTGAGAGTGCTGTGTGACACAATGTAAAAGATGATGCCTATGGAGTTTGTCAGACTCCAAAACCAAAAAGAAACACAGTGTTCAAAATCGCATTTAAAATACATGAGACATTGGGAAAAAAAGGGTCTCACTCTCTCCAGGATAAAAATTCAAGTCCTCAAAATACAGCAAAGTTGCTGTGCGTCTCTAAGGTATAGAGGAATTAGCACATTTCTGAGAATTCTCCGTAACAATGGGGAAATGCTGGAAGATGTAGCTGTCATGCGTGCCTCCTGTACAATTTTCATTGACATGCATGATGTTTCCGGTGGCATCACATATCACCTGAACATTAATGTAATGCCAATGTTTCCTATTGCAATGGATGTGTTCATTCTCTCTGGAGGGTTCCAGTGCTACATAGGTGCTGTTGATGGCTTCAAGGACACAGGGAAAGTAGGCAAATGCATGGCATTCTTGGCATACTCTCTGCCTTGCCTGCAGTGTGCATGGCATGTGTATTTGCCCATGCTTAAATGCTAGGATGCAGTAGAAGACCTAGTGCAGTCACCTTGAATGTGTGGGCGGTGGCATTCTGCCCACAATGGCTGTGGTATGCTGATATGAAACTGTGGCCAGGAAGTCTAGGGCTGAAAGCACTTTCAGATGTGGATGAGCCTGTGAGCACATGTTGAGTGATGCCAGGTCATTCTCCCACTCCCTGACCAGGTAGAGGATGACATGGCAATAGACGAGGTTTGTTCCATGCACCTCCTCGTATGGGGTCCTGAATAATGTTGTTTGTGTATGTAATAGGATCAGTGCTAGGAATGCAGGATATGGCATTGTGGCAATCTATGTTCATTGGGTTTGCATTGCAATTTTATGCGTGAGCTTTGTGACGTGTAACAGGTGGCAGTAAGATCGCAAGATACGTGTTCTCCTTTGGACTCTAGACAATTGCACGATAACCTCAGTGAATGGAGTTTCCTTAGCGCATGTTAGGGTGTCTTTGTTGTTTGCATGATACCTCTCTCCCCACCCCTATGTTCTTCCTATTTTCCTCCTTGAATGGGGATTTTGCATGTTTTGACCCCTATTAGATCTTTGTGCTCAGTCTTCCCAACTGTTGTGCTCTTTGCCATGCAAAGCTCTCCTACACAGAGCAACGTGAGAAGGGGCAGCACAGTGTCCGAACTGTGAATCGGAAAACGTTTGTTTGCATGGCATAAAGTGTAGCTTCAGTGCGCAAAATCTGTTTGCGTGGCACAAACGTTTTTGTAAATGAGGCCCTTTATCACTTAAAGTAACTGCTGATTATTCTGTTCCTACGACTGCTCTTTATCATTTGCATAACAAAACCAAGTTCATATCAAATTTTCAATTGCTGTGTGACAAATCGCAATCTCTCGATGCTAGAAATATTGTTTTAGGTGATGTTAACATCCATCTGGATAACAAAGAATCAATCTAAGTGCAGTTTGATAAATTATTTCGCATTTACTCAGGCCCAACTAATACTGCAAGACATCATTTGTATTCAGTATTAGATTTTAATGTAAAACTTGAAGATCCTAAAGATCCTATTCGTTTCTGGTCTGATCTATATTTTTAAAATGGAATTTCATCTGCCCAATCTAGTTCTACTGATCCTTTTAAAATGTAACTGGTAGATTTTACTGGGGATTAAGAGGATGTTTCTAGGGTGAAGGCTTGCCTTGGGTCAGTTCAACATTTGATGCAAGATAACTTCTTATGTCTTAACAAGTACAATACTGAAATAATACTAGTTGGCTGTTCTCTTGGCTCTCCTTTTCCATTTAATTGGCCAGCACATCTTTGGCCCTCACTTAAAGCATCTGTCCTTTTCTCCTGAGGTGAAGGCAATAGTCAAAGCTGCTCATATTCATCTATTTAATTTAAGTAGATTAAATAGATCTATTCTCGAAAACTCACTAGTTGTGAGCAGAATTACTCTATTACCGACAAGGAGTTGTTGCGATAAGGGCAGCCTTTCTGGAGTGGCGGCATTACCTTTTGGGAGCAAGACATCCGGTGATGGTGGTAACTGATCATAAGAATCTTCAGTACTTTAAAACCGCACATACCCTAAGCCCAAGACAGTTGCGTTGGTCACACTATTTCAATGAATTCGATTTCCTTGTAACATTCCGGCCAGGGAAGAAAAATGGAAAGGCTGATGCATTATCCAGACAGCAAAATTTAGAACATTTTGTGACAGAGTTGAAGATTATTCTTCCGGTGGAAAGAGTGGTAGGAGCAGTGACCAACAGTCTGTTGAGACAGGTGAAGAAGGAAATGAGGAAACTAGAGGGTGTAAAATGGGGCACAAAGAGACCGTTAGAAACAGTCAAGGATAGTCTTCCGTACTATGCAGGGAAGTTATACTTGCCTACTCAAGATTTACAAACAAAGACCTTGCATTGGTGCCATAACTCACCATTGGCAGGTCATGCTGGGAGGAAGAAGACACAGGAGATGTTGAAAAAGTACTTCTGGTGGCCAACCTTAAAACAGGATATCATTGAATATATTCAAAGATGTGAAACATGCATTCATAGTAAGGCAGATCATGTAAGAAAGGCAGGACTATTGCAGCCACTGCCTACTCCAGAAAATGTTTGGACTCATATTTCAATGGATGTCATAACTGACTTGCCACCTGATAATCACTATGACACTATTTTGGTAGTAGTAGATTATTTGTCCAAACAAGCTGATTTTGTGCCTTGTCAGGGTATTCCAGGGGCAGGAAAATTGGCAGAGCTATTTCTGCAGAATGTGTTAGAACTGATATAATATTGTTCCGTCCTCATTGTATATGTTGGCCTATGCCCAGTCGCTTTGCAAGGAAAACCGTATTACAAGGTCGTGACCTCAAGTGAATCAAGCCTCCATTTTAGGTTAGAGCCACCATTTTAGCTTATCGTACAAAGTCACCCTGTAGTCTAAAATGGCCGTCTCGTGTGCTCTTGTTCTTGCTTTAACCTCTCCAACCTCTGCAGGGGAGTTAATGTCCAACCTGCCTCCAGGCTACATGTTAGGGTCATGTAGACCTTGTCCTTCGTTGACCGCGGGATCAGGGGATTACTTGAATCGGCGATGTTAACCTACAAGTATACAAGAAAAATAACGCAATCCAAATACGACATGCGAAACATTTGTTTGATCTGTATTAAAGCAATGTGTAAAGAGTGTAACGTTAAAACTAAAGAATAATAGTGTGTGTAGTAAATATGTTGAAAAGTAAACAGCATGCACGAGATATGTAAATTAACAAATGAACCTGGCGCGACCCTAGCCCTCTATATAATTAACTTCTAAGAGGCTGTACATCATTATAACAAACTGTATAGATACGCTGATGTCCAGCTAGCAAATCCTGCTCACTGCTCACATTGAACCTTCCTGGTGGTCTCTGTGATGTATTGACAGCCAAATAGCTATTTGTGTACTTTGTTCGATACTGTTCAGTTTTGTAATAAAGATTCTGGGAATCTTTACAAGCCCATGTCGGTGTATTTTCCTTTGCATGGTGTAAAAGCCTTAATATTGTATTTTTCTGATTCCACAAATGTTGTTCGGTTGCATGGGTTACCACAAAGCACTGTGTCTGATAGGGGTCCCCAGTTTACATCTAAATTTTGGCGTGCGTTTTGTCAGATGCTGGGTATTGAGTGTGCTTTATCTACAAGCTATCACCCACAGACTGATGGACAAACTGAGCGTGTCAATCAGACGCTGGAACAATATTTACGATGTTATTTGCATGATGGCATGGACGCCTGGGTACAGGCTTTGTGGTTAGCAGAGTTTACGTACAGTAATACTGAGCATGCTTCATTGGGGATGGCACCTAATGAATGTTTGTACGGACAAGGGCAGAATATGTTGCCGGAACATTTACCAGCAGTGGAAACATTTCCAGCATTGCAGGAGAGAAAATAATTACTTTTGACTATTAGACAAAAGGCTAGATTGAACTTAGAACAAGGAAAGAAGGATCACAAGAAACAGGCAGTTAAAGTAAGACGGGTAGCTCCTCATTATAAAGTAGGAGACAAAATATGGTTATCTACACGTAATTTACCACTGGCAGGATATCGTAAATTTGCACCAAGGTTCATTGGGCCATATGAAATTGTGAAATGTGTGTCGCCAATGGCTGTTAAACTAAAGTGGCCAGACACTTTAAAGATACATGCAGTGTTTCATGTGTCTTTGCTTAAACCCGCAGTTCCGGGAACACATGTACAGAGACCACCAGCCATCACCAAGGAAGGTCAAACGGAGTATGAAGTCAAGAAAATATTGGATTCAAGACGCAAACAGTGGAATTTATAGTATTTAATCCAATGGGATGGTTATGGGCTGGAGGACTGTTCCTTGGAACCTGCCAGTTCAGTGAAAGCACCATGATTGCTGAGACAATTTCATTTGCGTCATCCGGAAAAGGCAGGCCCTGGGAAGAGCCTGGTGAGAGGAGGTACTTTCAGGAATATGGTTTGGGGCAAGCCCAGGAGACAGTATCTAAAGATATGATAGCACAAACTACATTTCCCAGCATGCTTTGGGGCGGGTTGTAGTTTGAGGAGAGTTGCACCGTGAGTCAGCTGTAGGCCATCAAGACTGTATTTAGCTGATGACAGCCCGTTCACAGGTGCTGATAATTAAGGATTGTGCAGCAAGGGCGGCCACAACGGTTTGGATGGGACTCTGTATGAAGCTGGAGGCGGGCTGGTTTATCCTGCGGAACGCGGCAGTGAGAGAGTGAACTTCTGCTGGCTGATTTGGCTGCTCTCCCTGGGCTGTGGCGGTGCCTCTCTGAGGCCAGGTTCTTTCGCGCTCGCAGTTCGAAGCGCGTTCCCTCTCCGGGCTGTGGCAGTGAGCTGCGAAATTCATGAAATCCTCTCCTGCAGAGGCCACAGCGTTCCAAAAGGCAGCATTCTACGATGTCCGGGTGAGCTCTCGAGTCACCGGGACGCTAAGGTAAGTGGCTAAAAGTTAATGAATTGAGCAATGTGTCTGGAGTTCTATGTTTACTTAAGGAACTGAAGCAGTATTTTCTTATGGGACACATGAAGCCATATTCCAGTATTGAAAGGTTGCTGGTAGTATGGTATAACACCCGGAGTATGAGGCAATACTTATCGTGAAGAGTGGTATCTTTACTAGAGTGCAGGGTACCAGGTGTTGAAGGGCAGAGTCTTCCATGCACAGATGGACACAGCATCCCATGATTATTGTTCTGTTTCATGTTGAATGTTAGCCCAATGGGCCATGTGTCATGTTAACTCATTTTGGGGAACATTCCCTTGTCTGTGCCATACAGTTTGTGGTTTGCTTCATGTTTGCAATGTGGTGTCATAATCTTGCTTCATTTATATGTTAACATGCTTACTTGGTATGGCTAATAACAATCAAGGTTACTAAGCTGCCTATGTAGGTAGTTAACAGGATTAGGGCAGGACAGTTGATAACCAGTGTGGAGAGCAGGATTAGGGGCTCAGGCAAGTTTCATTCTTAAGTGTAGATGTTAGATATGCACGTTTTCTCTTCTCCACCTTTCCTTTGTCAGTCCACCCCCTTTCCCTAACTCCGTCTTCTCCCCATTGGCTGCCACGTGGTTCTCTCTATTATTAATATTCAGACGCCATTGTCAACCACAGAGGGAGGGTCGATCTATTCAGCTTCTGTGGTTCGGGCAAGGGGTTCGATACCCTTTCGTCCCTTAGTAGACTTGACACAAATGCCATTGCCAAAGGCAGTGAAGGCGCTCTGTCTGATCACGTCGACAACGGCCCTATTGATGACATCTATGATTAAGCGGCTGTGTTAGGTGAGCAGCTGGTAACAACTACGCAAAATGATACTAATAGAGCAGCTGACATGAATGGACGTGGCGGTGTGAACAACATTATCAGCCAGAGGCAAGTAGAAGCTGCTGGGGGACGAATAAAGATTTGTCCTGGGAAACCTTCAAATATCCCATGCAAACAGAATGATGCAAGAACTGGAGGCGGTAACACTAGAAGGAACCCAACAGGGCAATTATACAAACATACAGCTTGCAGTAAGGAGCGAGAGAAAGTTGGGAATATCACAAACCTGGAGAAACAAGGTAACCTACAGGTAGACAAGCTGCTTAATTTCGAACAGTCAACAGTGTTACAAACCAAAGATCACATAAGTCTCAGATGTCGACTACAGTGATTGGAAAGTCGAGAAGATTCAGCCTGAATGAAATGTCATTAGCTGAAGAGATCAGAGAAATTGAACGTTGAAATACATTCATCAGACAAATGAAGGCTAAAGAGCTGAAATTAAACTGGACGCCCACATTGGATTTGACCAAAACAAAAACAGCTGGCAAAGGATTAGACGTTTGAAGGTCAAACAAGAAAGCAGCGGCCTGCACTAAATAAGGAAACACCACTGCCACAAACAGTGGGTGCAAATGAGGAAAGTAACAAAGGATGTTCAGAATCTGGAAGTGCCAGCATTGATGTTAATGAGAGAAGAGACAAAAACTTAGACCCTCATGTGATTCAAACAGTCCAAAGGACAATGGAGAAAACTAACACAAATGGCGTGAGTAGTGCTTCAGACTCACCAAGCCTGAAAGAGCTAAGTGCTAACACCTCACAACATGAAGCCCAGGCTGAAAATCACAGCAAACCACTGTATGGCACCAAAGTGGTTACTCAATGCAAGGAGACAGCAAATGCTTTTGTGCAAACAACCCAGCCTATGGATAAAACACAGATGTCGACAGCTGCGGGAATACAGATTCACACCAATGTAATGGCCGCAATGTCCATCTCTTCAGCTCCTTTTACTAAGCTGTACAAATCTATTAATGAGAGCATTAAGGATAATGTGACAATATTGGCAATGGTCCACACAAAGCTAATATACTTAGAAGCCCTTTTTGGAAAGGTGGATGTCCATCTAGATCATGAAGCAGAAGTCTCAGTTATGTGGCAAGGGAGGTTGAGCGATCTTGCAAGTGGAGAACATAGTGAGAAGTCAGCATCAATGTCATTACTGATGGACAACCACAGTCAAATGCCATTAATTCCGCAATGAGGATACCGCTGGATGCACCAACATTAATCCCAGATTCTTCTACAACGGGGCGGCAAGAGCCAAATGCGACGGTGATGAATCGTAACCTGGAAGTGCTAGAGACCTTACTTATTGACCTGAAGGAGTCAGCCATCACCTCACATCCCGCGACCTATGAATTGAGGGAACTGGGCTATCCAAGGCAAAGACAGGTCATCACAGAACGAAATGAGAAAGGTGTTGTTGCTACCGAAAAGACCTCTGTGAACAACGACGTAAATAAACTATTATTACACAAAGAAACAGCGCAAAGACAAAAGGTAAAGTGCACTTCAGCGCTTAAGCAGTTAAGATCAGTTGCACCAATTGAACCAGAAATCAATTACCCAGTTTTTGGGGCGAGGACAGATGAGACAAAAAAAATAAACAAATCTCAGAAGCTGACAGAAGAAACACAACCAAGTATTGCAGTGTACTGCAAAACAAAAAAACACAGAGAATGGCGAGAAAGGAACTATCGTCACAAAAATAACTGCTGGTGCAAAAAAACCTCAACTGGCTTCCAAGCCTTCCTACATAACTTGAAAACACTGTCACCCAAAAGATTCATAGTGGTGCCGATGAGAAGTCACAGAGCGGTACCGACCAAGAAACAAGGGGCTGTAATAAATGATAGAATAATTGAGGAAGTAAACCATGAGGTGGCAGACACAGGATCGGAGACAGAAACAGGAGAGGACTCTCATGATTTGATTGATGACGGCTCTTTCTATATTGACGAGAACCGATCTAATTCAGCATAAAGTTTGCCTAAAAGCAATTGTAATGATTGTTCAATGTCTTCTAATGGAAGCGTGGAGTTTATCAGTGAGGCCATTCAGATGGGGGAAAGAAACCGTCTCTGGAGGCCAAAATGAAAATAGTCACAAGGTCTGGCATCCAGTTATTGTCAGACAGATGGAAACACATACATTACAAAGGACAACATCCAGCAGATAAATATAACAAGGAGAAGAGTGTAGGCACAACCCAAAAGTGGAATCCAAAAAGACCAATACAGTGTCAACTAACTAAGCAATCAATGAAAACAGATAAAAAGCAGACAATGTCCAAAGGGCAGGAATCTTTAATAAAAATTAAACTGGAATCTATTTGCTCCAACAGGACAAAGAGAAACTTAAATCAAAGGAATGTCCTACATCTTTTACACTGTGTGCCGACACTAAGAGGCATCTGCTCAGATGATATAAGAATTGTGTAATATGTTGACGATACCCACACTGACAATGTAATTTTGCACATAAAGTCATCACTTGTTATTGAACTAATTCTACACGCAATGACGAGCTCCAACGCTTGGGATTTGATGTACCAGAGCTGGCTCACAGAACCACAAGTCTAACAAAAAAGACAATTAAAGCAAAAATGGCAACAAAGGTAGTAGAGGAGTGTGCAGAATCCTCTTGGTCCGAAAGCTCAAAAGACAAAGGCAACTGGTAGTCTTACAAAATAACAATTATGAATGAAGAAAACAAAGACCAAGGTAGGTCACTGAAAGACAGGTACTCCAAAAAACAAGTCCAGGGAAATGATTGGTCCTAGATAGTATCTGCCTTAATCCAGCATAAAGATGCCTAGCCAAAAACAAATGACGTTGAGGGAAGAATCAAGCTAACATCATGGAACACACATTGATTTAGACATCTTTTTAATAACTTGAATGTGGATCTGAGTGCTGCGAGTATTATCTGTCTCCAAAAGACCTGGCTGGATAAAGTGCCAGTCTGTGACAGGTATGAAATAATTTTTACTCCAGCCAGGAAGGGAAATCTTGGAAGGCCACAGGCGGGATTGATCACATTGATAAAAACAACAGCACATATAAAAGTTAAAAAAACTGACACCTTAAACAATTATATACAATGGGCTTGGAGGAGGATGAATAATTCAAATAATGAATCAAGTGTACATATGATGTTAATAAACCTATGTGGACATGCGGGAAAAACACAAATTGCTAACTTTATGAATGAGATAACGAACATCTTAAAGAAAGTGCACAACATGGAACAAGACCCATTGATAGTGGTTTGTGGTGACTTCAATCTAAGGTGTTTAGATGATAAAGGAGTACAAAAAAAAGTTGACAATGTGGACTCGGACGCAGCAAAGTGGATGAAGCTAACAGAGGTGTATCATTTTGTCATGTTGAATGGTCATACATCAGGCGATGTCCCTGCAAAACATATGTGGTCCAATGAGAGTTATAGCTCAATGATAGACTATGTATGGATTTCCAAATCACATCACCACAAAGTGGAGAAATTTGAAGTGATCCTACAAACAGCAAGTGACCATGCTCAACTGCAAGTTACCTGGGTCGATGCTCTAATGAAGTCTTTGCCATGGACAAAGCAGATACCCACACTAAATCATGGAGGAAACCGCTTGAAATTAAAAAAACAAGACATTCAAACATTAATAAATAAATACTCAAACATGGTGTGTGAAGGTTCAACAGATCCCTCATACGCTCCCTTGTTAAATGCTTATAGCATGGTCAAAATGGGAATGAAATGATCACACTTAAACCTGAGACATCTGTTTGGTTAACAGGTGCAAGAAAGAAAACAACTTTAGCAGAAAGCACTTTGCGTATGATGGAAGAAGTCAAACGACACTTGTCACAGCAAAATGAATTGGACCCCTGAATGCAGGCTTGATTTTGTCCAATCACTTGTGGACATTCGCCAATAACGAAGAGGGTATCCCACTCCTTTTTTTTCTTTGCAGAATTGCCAATTCTATTTTATACAAGTTGGCTTCATCATTCGGGTTCAACCATCGTTTGATTCAACAGGCTTGCTCCGCCAGGAAATATGAGTACCACAGTAGGAGCACTATCTCCCATCTTGCTTGGAGACACACAACCACTCAAACTTCAACCTGCCAAACACACCAATTTGGGAAGGATATGTATTAACCCTGCAGTGATAAGGGCAACGTGTTCCACTTAAGCAAATTTGATTGAATCTTTGAGAGCAACGTTGGGCAGTTGTCTCCCACCAGGGTATCTACTGAGGGGCTGACGTGAATCCCCAGATATTTGATGGAGTGCAATTGTAATCTAAATGGGGCCATTCCCCCAGGGTCGCAAGGAATATCCGTGCATAACGGAAATACTTCACATTTTTCATAACTAACCCTATACCCTGCAATCATGCCAAAACCTTGCAATATGGACTGAATCCTTGGGATGTTTACCCGCAACTCAGTGAGCTATAGAAGGACATCATCTGCATAGAAAGATATGCAGTGTTCAGTCCCCGCTCTAACAATGCAACCAAGTCAGTGTCTCGTTGAATCCTGGCTGCCAGCGGCTGAAAGGCTAGTGCATATAACAGTGGTGATAAGGGGCAGTCCTTCTGCATGCCTGAATATACGGAAACGGGTGAAATACAAATCCATTGGTGACCACTGACACAACGGGGTCCAGATACAGAAGCCAAACCATATCCCTTAATGCCGAAGGTCCACAGAACTGCAAACATATAATTCCAATGTACCTTATCAAATGCCTTCTTGGCATTGAGGGATTAAATAATATCATCCTGATCAGCCTCTGCGGCCACCAAGTTCAACAAACGTCATAAATTATCGCAAGAGTGCTGCCCCCGGAGGAAACACATCTAATAATAATTTAGCATGCATAGAGCCTACGAACCCTCAGGCATCTGAGCACTGCTTATTATTACCTACGGTGTGTGGTGCTCATTTATGACCCTCGGAAGGATGAAAGGCTGAGTTTGGCCCTACCGGGATTCGAACCTGCATCAGCGGGCTCTGCACGGATGTCAAAGTGAGTGTTCTACTCGCTGTGCTATCTGACCGGCTTGGCTTTAATCCAGGTGGACCAGCGCTGTCAAAAGAGGGTCTAGTCGACTCGCCAAGAACTTTGCCAAAATTGTTGCATCCGTATTCATTATTGCCACACATTTGTTAGGGTTCTTACCGGGTTTAAGAAACACTACGATGTTAGTCAATAGGAAGGAACTGGGTAGAGATCCCACTTCCCTCGCCTCATTAAAGACGGCTGCAAGCCTCAGGGCCATTTTGTCCTTCAATGCATTATAAAAATCTATCAGAAGGCCATAAGGGCCCGAGGCATTGCTAGCAGCTAATCTAGCAATTGCAGCCGTAACCTCCCCCTCCTCAATGGGGGCATTGAGCCTGTAGCAATCCTCTTCCGATATTGTGGGTAAACTGAGCCCATCCAGAAATTCTGGGACTGCCCCGACTGCAAGAGTGGGCGGATCTGAATAAAACTGATGGTAGAATTTGGCAAAGTGATCATTGATCACCTTAGTGTCTGAGAGCCTAATGCTTGATTCTGATTTACTAGCTTCAATCATCTGCATTCGCTGTCTCCCCCAAAGGAGCACCACCATTGGTTTCAAAGGGCGATGGATTTTGCCCAATGAAGACCCATCCGGGAAACATTATGTGCATGCTTCAAGCTCACGAGATCTGTCTGAAGCTGTTGTTCACGTTGCCTCGATCCCTTCAGCGTATATGCCCGCTCTGTGATAGAATGACCTATAAGTGTGGCCTTGAATGCGTCCTAGCAGTGCACTGCAGTGAAGCCGTCTGTTAGATTCTCATCCCAAAATTGCACTATATGTTGCCCCAAGTGCTCCACCAAATCTATGTGCTGCAGTGCTGCCAGGTTCAGCCACCACAGCAGGGTCTGGAGGCGCTCCACGGGGAGCACCATCTGCACAGTTACTGAACCATGTTCTGATAAAGTAATGGGAAGAATCTTGCACCAGTCTATCATGAATAACATTGAGGAGATGAGTAGGCAATAGTCAAGGTGAGCATGGCTCCCATGATGATTCGAGTAAAAGGAGAAGTCCCTTTGCTGCTTTGGGGGAAGCTCCCTCCAGACATCTCGCAGCCGGATCTTCTCCATCAAGAGCAGCAGAGCATAGGTTTTTCTTAGGAAGCATACCATGGGTGGCTTGAGGAGGCTGCCTGTCTAGGGACGGTGATAGGGCAACGTTCAGGTCTTCACCAATGAGTGTGAGTGGGCCCATGTCAGGGGCACTATGTATAACAACATGCAGATAAAAGTCAGAGTTATCGTCCATCGGTCCATAGACATTCAATAGGGTAATAGTTTGTTGATAGAGTATTCCCTCACTAATACATATCGCCCTTATGGATCACTCAATGTTTTCAGGGTGATTAATCTAACAGTAGTCATGTCCGTCAACTACTCGACTGCGGGAGCTCCCCTGTATGCCAGGCAGTCAGTTTTTCTACCCATACACCTGCTAATCTGATCATGCCCCATTTTCATTACACTCCCTGTCCCTGCGAATAACAGAACCACCCCTCCAACTATTTCCCTACCCTGAGGGCCAACCCTTCACACCTAAATCTGTCCATAGTCCATCATTCACAGCAGAAAAATATCGAACAAAATAAAACAAGAACATAGGAAAAACTAAAAAAGGAAGTAAATATAAAGACCCTGATTGATGAGCCCAATAAGACCAAGATAGAACCAATGTAGAACAAATGGGCGAGAAGGCCACAAAACTGACTCACTTTCACAAGTAACAGTAAACAAACATTGCACTTGCCGCATTAGAGAGGGATGATGGGCCAAACTTCTGAAGACAAAAAAGCGATTCATACCCTGGATCATATAGGGCCACGACAATTGACGGTTTATTTCACTGTACTGTGGTCCACAAGATCTGTCTCTTGGGAAAGATCAACTGCAGCATGCTGGATAGACAATGGTGGTGGCTTTGTCATGGGGTAATTTGTCCAGTCTTACCTCCCCGCCGAATGCAGGGGACCCTTGGGGCATCTGCCTTTCTGCTGCCATTGTGGCATCTCCTTTGCCGAACACTGCCCAAAGCCCCCCCTGCGAACTGGAGGCGTGTGTTTCTAGAGTGGGGATAGAGTTAGGGCCCAGTATATCATGGCTCACCCATAATTGCCAAGTCTCTGTAGAGAAGTCAAAAGAGTGCCATTTTCCACCCAGCTGGTAACACCAGACTACTGGGAATTTTAAATAATAGGGATGTGAGGATCACTTCAGTGCATCAAAAATCAGATTAAACTCCCTCAGTCACTTGGACACCTCCACCAAGAAATCATTGAATAGCTGCATCTGGGTGCCATCCAGTGGAATAGGACCATGTTGACGATATGCCTTCAGAAAAGAAATTGAGGAAACTAATACTAACGACGCGGGGCGAGCACCTACTGCAGGTTTTGGAATCAGAGCCCTGTGGGCTCGCTCGATGATAAGCTCTCGAGGATTACTCAGTTGAAGTGCTGATTGCCACAGGGAAAAGATAAAGCCATCGAGGTTGGTGACTTCAGTGCCTTCAGGCAGTCCAATCAGATGCAGATTGTTGCAGCGATAATTATTTTCTTGATCATCGAGTTTTGCTCCCAGCCGCTGGATTTCCTTGATGGCTGCCCACAATTCCATCGACATATCTCGCTGGTCATCTTCAACTGCGCTGATCCGCTGCTCATTATCTGTGGTTCTCTCTACCTGGGCATTAAGACAGGTATTAATGTCTTCGAGCTCCTTTGCCACATCCTGTACAGCTTGATTAGTCTCCTGCTTACACTGGTTCAGGATCTTCATATCTGCCTGGAATTGTGCCATTGTATCCATATTGCACTTGTTCGCAGTGTTTGGTGCCTCCTGTACAGACCTCGTACCAGTCCGCTGCCCCTTCGGTCTGGTGTTTTGGCACTGTGGTTCGGCACGGACATAGTCTGCCTGCCGTCACTAGAACCTGTAGACAATACACACCCAGTGAACGTACACCCACTCTCAATGCAGTATGGGCACTGCCCTTCCTCCAAAGGTCTACATGAATTCAATATATGCTACATTTCCAACTTGGTTCTTCGGGCGCTGGGTCCGCTTGTCCGATCAGAGTTCTTGTGGCCGTTGGTCCCCCGACCCAGTGGATCACTGTCAGCAAATGGATGCAGGCATGAGCACTTAAAGCACCCATTTTCCAAGTGAAAGTTTGCCACATCATCAGAGCATATAGTAGGCACTCCCTATGCTGCTCATGGCCATCACTGCACAGTTTCAGGGCATCGTCAGGTTGTTTGTAGATTCATGGAGGCCCCCTGCCTCACCTCCACTCACCAGCAACCAGGACTCTCCCACCACTGCTGCAACCCACTGAGGAGGAGTGCTGGTGGGGGATGGGTCTTCTAGCACCACAGATCTAAACCCCCATCGTGATGCAAGCATTAGTCACTGTCCTACCACCTGCCAGCACTGTTGTGCAGATGGCACCCTGCAGTGACTTTCGGATCGATGCCACGTGAGCCACCATCATTGTTCATTTGTGGCGTGCTGCAGCCGGGCCGTTCATTGACTGTGAAGCGAAGACATAAAGTCATGGTTACCATACAGATTCTACAGAATTGCATATCCTCTGCAGCAGGCGACTTTGTCAGGGTCAGTTGAGCTGTGGTCTGTGTCACAGCATACCGCCATATCCCGCCCACCCTATCACCTCGACCTGAGCCTGTCTGCCACTCCACAGCTCCAGTCTGCGGTGCATGGTGTTGGGTTCGAGGTTGCTCTGGCTAGGTACATTGCTGGCATCCTTCGCTCTTGATTTTGAGCCAAAACATGCTGCCAGCAATACGGCACAGAATGCCTCAAGTCCCAGCACTTAATCAGTCCATGAGCCGGGCATTGGTGCGAATGTGGGCTCCACCGGGACAGAGCTCACAGTTCAGCCACCATCACGCTCAGGCTCACAAGTACCCCCCTCCTTCTTTGAGTCACTTTACGACCATTCAGGGTTTAGGGAAGTATTCATTCTGACCTCTTTGGGCAGAGTTGATCTTTTTAAAGGCCTCAGCCCTTGAGGTGAAGAAGAATGATTCCATGGTAGAGCCAATCTTTGCTCTCTCCCCACTCTTAGGATACATTGGTGGAGACACATTACCAGGTCCTTCCACACTGTACTAAACCTCTTAAGGCTGGGAGAGCAGAGCTTAAAGGACTCATCATCTTCTAAAGCCCCTGCAGATGGTTTCACAGCAACTGGAGTGCCGGATCAGCTAAGATCCCTTATCTTCTACATCAAACTGGTTGAACCACATTTGAACTATGTTCACTGCACTTAAACCAGAAGGACCGATCAGTGCTGCTTTTGGCGCTTCATCAAACGGCTGCTGCTTTGCATCCACCAAACAAGCTCACTGACACATTGTGCCAAATGGAGTATGTCACCTGTTCAGCTAAATCAACCTGATAGCTGTTGCAGACAAAATCGAACTGGTCAAACTTCATACCCTGCATCAGGTCACCAAGGTCACTACATGAAACTGACCAACCTCACCCCAAACAATTGGAGTATTGTGTCACACACTGACTCTACTAGTGGCAAACAAAGTCTCGAACTGACTGGACAGTGAAACTGACACTGGGGAGCCATCCTAGCTGTATGATTCGAATGCTGGACCACACCTTGCTCCCACTTTGAACAGAAAAGATGCCAGCTAGCTGCTTGACCCAGCATGATCGCCACATCCAAACCTAGTTTAATCCACACCACAGCTGAAAGCCTGGTTCGATGATAACAAACAGCTAAACATTTGATTAGGGTACTATGAACTACACATGTCCCCTGTTCAGGATTATGGGGGCATAGAAACAGTTTTTTCTCATAAAGATGTAAGCTTTTGAATTCCTTTTGGCATTTCTTGCCTGTTTTTCCTCCCTGCTGAAAACCAAGATTGCTGCTAAATGATATCCTGCATTTGTCTGGCTTTCCTTTACAAGAGTGTGCATTTGTAGTGTTTTCAAAGCTATATGGGCATTGCTGTGTTTAATTTAAGTATATGCATTCATGTATGTAACCTTCATTTTTACATTCCTTCAATTTTGGGCTGTAGTACTTTTCTGTTTGGGTTGCTATTGAATAACATTAACACCCCTTTTGAGAGTATTGCCTTTCCTGGTCTCACGTTCCCACTAAAGGCAAAGGATGTATATCTCTTGGCTGTGCCCATTTTTCCTCTATGCTAGGGATCACTGCTGGTTTGCAGAAGAAGGCAGTTCAGCCACTACTGATCCTTATTCTCCTGCAGACCAGAAGCCAATTCGTCACACTCCCCACCTTTCTGTCTCTCTGTCTCTCTGTCTCTCTTTCTCTCTTTCTCTTTCTCTCTCTTGCTCTCTCTCTCTCTCTCTCTCTCTCTCTCTCTCTCTCTCTTTGTATTACTCTGTGTATGTCTACTTCTGTGGGGCTGAGAGTCAAGCAAGTAGTCAGGTGCATGTTTGCTAGAGCCAAGCCCAGCTCCTGCTGCCAGTTGTGCAACCACAGGAACACACAACATATATCGTTGGGCACTGTGATTTTTTGCTTGCAAAAGCAGCTATTCAAAAAGCATATTACACAAATTATAGTAACATTGTAAATTATTTCTTTTTAAAATGTTATCATTGTTTAGTCCTAGTTAACACACTTCCAGTATATATTGAGGTTATAATATCACTTTTATACAATTACAAATAAGACAATGGAGGTCATTACGAGGTTGGAGGTAATGGAAAAACGATGCCGGTAAAGGATTACCGGCACCGCATACCGCTCCGGGCTATTCCGACTCAAGAACCTAGTATTAGCGATGCCGCTAATACCGCTGTTGCTAATCGCGGTATGGGCGTGGGCACGAAGCCCTTCTGGCCGGCAATACTGGGATGCCGCTAACAGGAGGAGATCACAAGTCAGGCGTACATGTAAATACCGGCATCATGAAGGCGCTAATACAGGAACAGGCATGCGCCAATACCGGCATCGCGAACCACCCGTAAACAGCTATGTGCCATGTTCCCAACTGCCACAGGTGCACACAATCAGCACAGGTGGAGGCAATGGAGCCTGGCCCAGCACAAAAGGAGCCCACCCACACACCACACCCCTTTCCACACCAACATGATTCCACTAGTAGTAGCAATGCTGGGGCTGGAGGACATGCTTGCATCGCCACAACAGCAACAACAACAATAACAGCAGAGCCACAGAGGAGACACAGGAGGAGAAGGAGGGTGAGACAGGCCCAGCAAGCCCCACCAGTGCAGCCAGTGGTACCACGCAGGCAGCCCCCAATCCCTCGCATGAGAGCAGTCCATTCAACCTAACACCTGAGCAGATCCACACCCTGTACCGTCTGGACCGGGACACCATCACCGCC
This sequence comes from Ambystoma mexicanum, assembly GCF_040938575.1. Classification (NCBI taxonomy): domain Eukaryota; kingdom Metazoa; phylum Chordata; class Amphibia; order Caudata; family Ambystomatidae; genus Ambystoma; species Ambystoma mexicanum. The sequence continues at coordinate 802,412,474 of NC_090928.1, forward strand.
ATTGTGGACATGATACACAACAACATTGTCATCCTTATTGAAATACGCACCGCCATCCCCCTTCTACTGAAGGTAGTGTCGGTGTTCCACTTCCTGGCCACAGGCACCTACCAGCACACAGTGGGGCACATGCCTGGAATATCCCAACCCTTATTTGCTCGTATGCTGAACCAAGTGCTGGATGCCCTCCTGAAGCACACAAGGGACTACATATCCCTACCCATGAGATCTTTGACACAAATGTTGGCTTCCATGCACTGGCAGGCATGCCATATTTTATTGGTGCACTTGACTGCACCCATGTGGAATTGGTGGTCCCGCATGGAACAGAGGCGGTGTACCGCAATCGTAAGCAATATCACTCAATCAATGTACAGATGATATGTGACTCCAGAAAGATCATCACACATTGTTGTGCCCGATTTCCCGGATCAACTCATGACTCAATGGTCCTGTGCAACTCCATGCTACCACGCTACATGGAGCGACATGCAGGATGAAGTGCCTGGCTGCTTGTTAAGTTGCATGACAGGCACATGGCAGTGAAATGGGGGGATAGAGGCACACACCACCATGGTGTCATTGTAGTGGTGACAGCACGATATGCACATCCCAAGACACTGTGCCCCAAAGCATCCCAAACTAAACATGACAACCAATTTCCATAGCAATGAAGTAAGCTGCACACCCATCACAACATGCCAAACTAAAAACCACTCCACATCCCACAACACGTGCACCACCCATCATCAGACCTCACCCTCCGTAACACAATCCAGCAACATGCTGTGAGTATTCACTATGTAAATGTCTGCAGAAAATCACCACACAGGACAAGCATCCATGAGAGTGCACTGCACAAAACCACCAAGGGATTCCACTGCTTGTCACAGGGCCACCACCACAGAAGTGCAGCATGTCACCATGGGAATAATCAGCGCCAAATGCCAAATAATGCAGAGGCTACTGCCAATGTTGCCAGTTAGAAAATCATACAGAACACTACACATCACATATTTAACACAAACACAGCGGTCTGCATCCACAATGCATGAGCAACATCAAGGCAGTGTACACTATGTATCATCTTGAAGATGCAATCCACACCATAGGTCCATGGCACAGAACACATTGGCCCTCATTACGACCCTCGCGGAAATCGCGGTGCTAAATGCACCGCGGAGCACGGCGGAAAGCTGCCGATAGCGCCATGGAGGTTGGCGGATTTTCCGCCCCATGCCGACCTTGGTGGGGCGGTAAATCCCCAATCCCCATTTTACCCTTCCCCGTTCCCATTTTTGCCCCATAGGGTATAATGGGAGTGGGGAAGGCGTTAATTGCGCCACCGCAAAATACGGTGGCGTAATTAACATCAAGGTCCCGTAGCGCCATGGATTTCTCCGCCCGGAAAAACCAGGCGGAAAACGTTCCATGGCGCTACGGGAACTCGTAGTAGGGCGGACGGGTCCGCCGCGAATAACGCTGGCGTAAACCCACTCCGCCAGGGTCGTAATGAGGGCCATTGAGGGAAGGAAACATGTGTGCATATAACCAGGGACATGTGCATGTGACCAACAAATATCTGCAGGCATGTTTGACAAGAACAGCTGTCCATCATGAATCGACTAACACATACCTTTTTTTTCCTCACGTGCAGGTGATAGTAGCTATCCCTTGAAGCCTTGGCCCCTCACCCCTGTCCGAAACCCACAGAACAGGCATAAGGAGGACTACAATCGTTCCCATACCCGTACAAGTGTGGTCATCGAGCAGACCTTTGGCCTGTTGAAGTCACGGTTTCACTGCCTTAGCCGGTCGGGTGGGGCACTCCTCTAAAGACATGAGAAGGTGGCCAAGATCATCATGGCATGTGTCATGCTGCACGACATGTGTATCCGACGGAATGTGCCCCTACCCCCTGATATTGAACTGCAACCACCAGGTGATGATGAAGGGGATGAAGAAGATGTGGGTGCTTATCATCGCGGTGCATATGCACAGGAGGGACATGCTGTGCGTCAGTCTGTGATTGCACAATATTTCTAACACACATGGGTGCAGAGGGTGACATGAAAGTGGGACAGAGGACACTGGGTGTGGTAGTACATGTACACTATGCACTGTATATCAATAAATGACACATATCCAATAAGGAATGTCCACTCAAGTATTTTTTCTGCTACACAACAGGTGTATTTAACTGTTCAATACTACAAAGTGCTCAAACTCTTCACCTCACACACCCCCTCCCCGCTTCCCCTCCCCCCACAACTCCCCCACACACCCTCTCCTCCCTCCACCTCCCCCAACACACATGGTGTCCAAGGAAATGCAAAACGTGTCTGCGTCTATTGTCTTAATCAGGCTGCATCATCTACATTCGTCCACTTCCCGCACCTGGTTGCGGCATGTCAGATCTCTGCAAGATGCGTGCTGACCTGCAAAGGCGGCTGGTTTGAGTGGATCTGGATTATGATGGGGTGCCAGCTTGCTCCAGTCTGGGGGCCAGACGCTCATCCTCCAAGTAATCTGCTATGCGGGAGAGGACCTGCCACAGAGCAGACACCTCCTCGCATATGCGCGTAGTGCTGGCCTCAATGGCCTGCCTCAGGGACACAGTGTTGTCGCGCCCCTCCTGCCTTGCCTGGGCACTGTCTGACACAAACTGCCTGACTAGAGCAGTCAGCTCCTCCTGGCACTGCGCTGTATGTTCGATCTGCTGCACCCCTGCACGAACACCGGTGGAGGTGGATGGTGCATGTGTCACATCCCCAGATCTGTGTGGCTCCTCTGTGGGGCTCATGCTCCCTTGAACTGTCTCCCCTCCAGGCTGCTCCGGTGTGGTGTCATGGTAGGAGTACATAGGTGTGACCTGGGGTGATGGTGTGGGACTGGGTGTGGCAGGTAAGTCCGAGGAGTCATCCTCCACGGGGACACACGCCTGGCCCTGGCTCTGCACGTCCTTGTCTGTCAGGGGTGCCGTAGCTGCTGCCTCCCCAACAGAGCTGGTCTTAGCTGAAAGGGCCCCATCTGCCACTATCTCCTATGCAGGGGACACATGTGTTGTGGGACTGTAGCAGTGGCCCTTAGTGGCACCAGTGCAATGGCATCTGGTGGTGTTTGTCCCTTCTGTGCCTGTTGTGGCTTGGCTGGCCCTATTGAAGTTGAAGGCCTGTTGCCTTCTTCCCTGGCCCTCTTCCGGGGAGTTGTTTCCTGAGTCCTGGGCCTCGCTGTCAGGATCTGAGCCTGTCGGGGACCAAGAGAGGGCCGGCATCAGTGATGGTTCGACATGCATATATTGGTATTATTGCTGTTCTACACATTAGAGGGGATTAGGTATTGGAGTTTTGACAATCATGTTGCTTGCAATATGGGTGGAGCATGCAGGCATTCCTCAGGGTCACTCATGTAGGAGCTGGTGTATGCTGTGTGACATGCATTTTTGTTGTGGACTGCGTGCAGTGTGACTTATGCCATTTTCAAATGTGTTTTGTGTGTGTCAGGTATGGCATTGCCATGCTGCATGCATGTGGATGTGTTTGTGCTTCGGAGGGCATCTAGGCAGGGATGTGTCAATGTGTATGTAATGGGCCATGCATTGCCTCTTTGGACGGACAAATTGGTGGACTATCATCATACTTTGCATTACAGTGTTTTCTTAGGACACTCACCTCCATCCTCTGATGATGTGGCACCACCCTCCACCTCGCCCACACCTTGTATTGCCTCGATGCCAATAATGCTGGTGCAGATTTCCTCCCACCGGCTTAGCTTGATGGGTGTGCTAGGACCACCGCCAGAAGCCATGGCCTGGCTCTGGTTTGACGACATTATGTTCCTGACTCTCAGGCACAGGTCGTCCCATCGCTTGCGCACGTCCTTGATTATGCATGGGGTGTTCCCTACTGCACTGACTTTTTGGGCAACAAGTTGCCAGATCTGCTTTTTCTTAATCTGTGCCTCTCTCTTGAGGTTGTTGGCAAAGACAACCTCTGCATTTTCTGCCAGTGTCTCTGCCAGCATAGGGAGCTTCTCCTCACTAAAGTACTCTTTGCACTGCTGGGATGCACCTTTTTTGACAGCCTTAGGCATGATGCTGGTGGTGAAGGTTGATTTCTGCAGTCGGAAATAGGCTCCAGGTCCTGTGTGGTGAGGATGGCAATGGATTGTGTTTTTCAAGATGGCTGCCGTGCTCTTTCCTGTTCCTGTGCGATGACGCTACTTCCGATTCCGCTTACTAGCGGGCACCGCTATTAGCGGTCCCCGCTAATGCCGCATCCATTGATGCCGGTCATGTTTTTTGGAGGAGAACGGCGTCGGTAGTGCTGTCTGCGCTTTCATGATGCCGCTAAGGGGCATTTTTGTGACTTTAGCCGCATGCCGGTACTGTCGTTACTGGCATGCTGCTAAGCTAATGCACGCAAACTCATAATAGCCCACTGTTAGCGAGCTCTTTCCTACACAGACATAGTATTTGACCCATGCCGGTAAGGACTGTTTCTTACCTCCAACCTCGCAATGACCCCCAAAGTGTCTAACTCCGCAAAGCATATTTGAAAAATACAGAATAACCAAACATTATTTTCTAATACTTTATCAATCCAAGATAGACAGTCTCATACACTCATATTGTAAATCCCTAAAATAATGGGAAAAGGAGCAGAAAGCACCCGTGTTGTTTTCACCCTGCTTTACATAACATAGAAGAGAATGTTGAGCACATAAGCATGATCATATATATGACGCATTCGTATGTGAAAAAGGGGCTTATGCTTGAATCACAACGTATATAATAATGATCAGGCTTGGTTCATTGTTCTCAACAGTCACTAAAATGTTTCTAACATTGGAGCACACATGCAGAATTAGAAGATGGGAGGTTTTAGATGGGGGGATAAGATGTCTATGATATAAATCGGAACATTGAGCTCCAAGCTGTGATCATTCCCCATGGATCCGCAATGTGACATAAGTGGGCACAATTGTGTGCATGTATGTGTCTCCTGGTATACAGATGCAGTGCCCAGGTACCAAGTCATGTAGGCTTTATGAGCCCAATACTGTAGTCTTCAGTGCTGCTGTCATTGTGAACAGCAGTGGGAAGAGAGAAGGGCGGCTTCAGGTGAACATTGCTTTTGTACAAGGTGGCAGATTGTGGGTTGATCAAGAAGTGTACTGTTGGTTTTTTTCTATTTGCATCCTACTAGTACAAATTAATATGTACCATGCATTAAACATATACTAGAAAAACAGAAGGTTGTAAATAACAAGAATATTGTAAATGTAACAATAAACACTGCACACACTCCCCAGCACATATTTCTGGTACTTTCTTAACAGACAATATGTCAACAAAAAATAAACATGCAGAAAAGCTGGTGCCAAATAAAAAATGAAACTACGAAAAAATAGAAATAAAATGACACTGATATAAAATAGAAAATGTACACAACTCATTAAAAGTCATGGTGGGGTGGTTCAAATCATGAGTTAATTGATTTTGGAGTCACCACGTGTATTAGAATTTCGCCCAGTTAATGAAGCTTATGCCAGGTTCATGAAGTGACACTGATCGACTATGTACTTGAAAGGATGACTATATTACACTCGCCATACCTTCACAGTGCCCTTGCAGGCAGAGTCAGCACACACACGTGTGGGTGCTTCAACCCCATTGAATGACATGGAGTCACCTATGGGTTCAGTGATGAACAGTGTCTTGGAAGTCTGTGTACACCAGTATTGAAGATGCATTAACCCCTTAAGGATAATGCTGTGTATGCCTTTCCTGAATTCGCATAAGGAATCATTGTAGGCTCCTCCCACTCCTGCGCTTTTAAGGCCAACATAGTGATCAGATATGGCCTTTTCACCCAATATGGACACACGTTGGTAAGTAGGTAATGTGTGTTTTCTCTGTTGCACTTATTTCATTTCAAAGTGACTCATACTGGTTTTGCAAAACATATTTCAATGAATGTTTCTTGGATTTTTTCAGGCTTGACTTTTTTTCAGGTTAGATCATTGTAGAGCGGCCTTTTTGAACATTCTAATTCTTTTTCTTTTTTTTTTAGAACCGATTTATTAAATTTTAACATATTATCATTACAAAACAGATTTCAGCAAAATTCACATATCCATGAAACAATAGCAGTAAGTATAACAAAAAAAAGGGGTGGGAGAGAAAGAGAAGAAAAGAAAAATAAATAAATAAACAAAACCCACACCCTCACCCCAAAACAAACAAGAATAAATGACACAAAGCATTGAAGAAGTCCAGAATGAATATGCCAAGAGAGCTGTTGAAAACATCGAATTAAAAAATATCCACATGGTAATTTGAAACAACACAATCACAATAAAAAGAACAAATAAAAAGCATGCATGTTCACTTATCTGAATACAGGATACAAGATCCGATCTAATCCGCATCCAGAAAAGCCTTCCTTATCTTATCAAACAAATGTCTCTTCCTTTGAGTCGAATATATCACATTTTCAATATTGCATGTTCGATACATCTCCTCCAACCAACTGTTCAATGAGGGGTAAACAGCCGATTTCCAATTTCTTAAGATTAGCTTCTTCGCCAGCATGGCACCACGTAAAATCCATGTTACCTGATGAACACTCAATGAGCCTAATATAGTGGTTTCACCCAGGATAAAAGTTTCAAAATCAAAATCCAGATTTTCACCAAGAACCTTGTTCATCGTTTCTGCAATGTCCTCCCAAAATTTCCTGACCTTCTGACACTCCCATAGCATATGTTCCGTAGTACCACAAAAGTGACCACATCCCCAACAGTTGTCAGTCATTGATAACTTTCGTTCCTTCAATTTCACTGAACATTCTAATTCTTGAAAGATAACCATTCAGAAGTCTCTGTACGTCAGTGTAAAACTGAAGGTGGGAAGCAATTAAACGTAGTCTACTGACATCTAACAATATAATAAACGGCCTGTCCCTTTATGTTTGTCCAATGCAATAGATTCACCTTTTGTCACAGCTGCAGGGAGCTGGTGCCTTAGGATATATAAAGACAATGCCAATTTGCATAGCTTCAGCTGTTGTCATTGCTAGAGGGAGCTGCAGGCTTAGGATATATAGTGGTCTTACTGTGTTAATGAACACCTGCACTTTGGCCCATGTACACTAATATTGAAATATATGGACCTGGGAAAGAGGGGTTCAAATCCGAGCTTCACCACTTGAACAACACATCTGTGCCTGTGCAAAGCATTTGACTTGACTTTGCCTATTTTTGTTAAATGCTAAATTTAAGACCATCTACAACTAACTCTATCAAGTGTTTCTCCATATATATATATATACATATATATATATATATATATATATTAATATGGCAATTTCTTCAGGTTTCATCACATGGTCAATTGTATCTTAAATCACTAATGTTCTTTCACATTTGATTCACAGAAAAGTCAAACGAATGATGGACTACAACTTACGGTGGGTATGAGACATTCTCTGGGGTGTGGGTTACCGAAAGGAAACAACAATTGCAAAAATATTTGTCATATGCTGTCCACATTTTTAACAAAGCAAGTGAGTTTAATTGTTTCTGCCAAATGCACCATAAATATATATGGATTGGTGAGGTGCTATTGAGGTGATATGCCCCGAGGTGGCGAGCCCTCCAAGTGGAACATCTAAACAGAAGAATGTACCCTTGCTAGTAATTATTTTCATATTATTTCTTTTTTTTCTACTTGTTTCAAATAATAAATTAATATCTTTGAGAGGTTTCCGAATTATAGAAATCCTAAAGTGGGATCTGCCGCTGTTCTTATATAACCACCCAAATAATAAAGTAGCTATGTGTTTCAAAGGACAAACATTACGGTGATACTTCCAGTGTTTGAAAAATAAAATAAGAGGTGACTAATATAATTAAGGAAGAGTACAGGACAGTCACTTTCTACTTCCGAAGGTATCAAAAACATACATTTAAAGAAAACCTGAACACATAATCGGAAGTCAACAAAAATATAATCTCAGCCTAAAATAGAACAAAATACGAATACATCCACATGATACATTTAGGAGGCAACGTTTTTTGTAGAAAGAGATTACAATGTGCATAAGTGTTTTGACACAATTATATACAAAAACCAAAAAAAACTATAGAACATTGGATTTATATTCATTTCTTTACATTATAATGACTAAATCATAAAGAAGAGTGCAAGTAGGACATATATGTGATACTGGTTCAGTAGATAAACAAGTATCATAGCCCAATTTCTAGGTATTGTTCAGTAATAGTCCCTTTTTGCAGTTGTTAGTTTCAAGCAATTAATGCTGCAGGGTCTTTGGTACAAGATATCTTTTTTATCCATCTACAACTAACTCTATCAAGTGTTTCTCCATATATATATATATACATATATATATATATATATTAATATGGCAATTTCTTCAGGTTTCATCACATGGTCAATTGTATCTTAAATCACTAATGTTCTTTCACATTTGATTCACAGAAAAGTCAAACGAATGATGGACTACTACTTACGGTGGGTATGAGACATTCTCTGGGGTGTGGGTTACCGAAAGGAAACAACAATTGCAAAAATATTTGTCATATGCTGTCCTCATTTTTAACAAAGCAAGTGAGTTTAATTGTTTCTGCCAAATGCACCATAAATATATATGGATTGGTGAGGTGCTATTGAGGTGATATGCCCCGAGGTGGCGAGCCCTCCAAGTGGCCACCGAGGGGCCTATCACCAGCGTGCTAATCGTTTTTTCAAATTTTAAATGAAAAGTATTTTCTTTCTGTGCATGGAAGACCATGCGCCGTCATGTTCAAGGAGTGAAAACACTCTACCAACATGGCCATCATAGAATAGGAAGACAAGCCTCTGTATTGAGCCCCTCTTCCATTTTCATGGCTGCCAGAGCAGGGACTGGAGCAGCAGCAGCTGCAACGGCAGGTCTCACTGCTGCATCGAACAGGTAAGTGAGATTGGGGACAGGGATAAAAAATAAAAAACATAGTCAGAGCCTTCTGGAATCTCCTAGTCAAGTACACAGGGGCTTGTTTGGACAGACATTTATAGGTCAAAGATGATATGATAGTTTATTTATATAGCACCTATACACAATGTGTTTCAAAGCGTTTCACGGCAAGGTAGGGAACAACGGAAAATACAATGACATTCTTACAGACCATTGACAACAAGAAGGTGAAATTAACTATCGTACTCGGGTTGATGACATTTCAGATAGTGCTGGAGGGGGGAGGAGACAAACATTTGTTGCTATTATACTAGGTCCTGGGACGATTCTGATAGAGTAAGTGCATAGAAAAATGTAAAGGAGGGGGGAAGAGAGAGGGAGAACGGAGATGAGGTGAAAACAGAGAATAACCCAGCAAGAACAAAATGTTTATATATATAAATATAAAATGCAGGTGCCAACCTTGAAGCTGTATTTCCGTGAGGTTCCAATACATCTGAAATTCAAAACTGCAATGTTCAGCCAGTGGGTCTGTAAAGATAGTATTTTATGAGAGATACAGTGTTTAACTGGAAGTCAATGCAGGGATCTGCAGGCCCGAGTCACATGGTCTGCTCTCGCAAGTTCGCAGACCACTCTAACAGCACTATTTTCAGCAACCTGTAGCGTCTTCACATTATATTTAGATGTGCCAGCAAGAAGACTGTTGCAATAATCAATCTTTGTGTTAACAAGTGCAGCTGTTACACCTCTTCTGGCATTCTCATCACCTCACGCAGTTCTACTTGCCTGGACTCCCTCTATCATGCCGGACTGCAAAACTGTGTTCTTCACGTTGCTACTCTCTCTTTGAATGTCATTATGCTCTGTAAGTACGCCTTTCACACCAGACCTTTCTATACTCTAACTAATACGCTATCATTACCTACTTTTAATATAATTCTTGTTTCTTGACGAATTGTTAGATTCGTGGTCCTCAGCCTGTTAACGGGTTTCCCCGGAACATTCCTCTTCTACCAGTGTTTCTGGTAAAGTAATGCGGTACGTGGCGGGCTCGCTTTCACTTTCTATATTTGTCTACCATATCTGCTACAAGAATTATAGTTTTGCCAATCTTCCAAGGAGTGTTCTCATGAGTGTTCTCATTAGGTCTCGGCCAGTTAGTACAAAGACTCCATTTCCGGTAGGATCGCAAGGAACAATTCATCCTAACCCCGAAGTCTGGCAACTCAGGCGGTAAGATAATTACTGAACCTCACGCTTATTACTTCTTACCGGCATATCCCATTCTCCTCTTATAAGAATCTTGGTATCCTCCTGTTTTGAACCCAGTCTCTGTGGTTTGGTGTTTTCAGGAACCGTCTTACTAGCTGTTAGTGTAAGTTCCAACCCTAAAACGAGCATTCTTGCTATCTTTCTCTCCTACTTCTTCTATTTTTATCCACTTGCTGCTCTACCATTCTCAGACTTCCTCACAAGAAGATATCTGCCCTCACAGAGACACCACCTACATTACAACATCACAACTGTTGCCTCCTGGAGTCCACGCACTCTAGCAGCACACCACAGACTTTTTCCCCTACGGGGGTTTTCCCTGGAGGCTTCACTGTGTCCCAGCTCCTGGAGCAGGGTCGTGGAGGGGTATCTAGGTAAAACCTCATTTACTTCAAACACCAAACAGCTACACGTTACAGGCTGCTGAAGAGTGGAAGTAGGTGTCATTGTTGAATGCTGAAGCCTAAGTATTATGTTTTGACTTTTAAGTTATACAGACATAACAGTTAGCAACGCCAAATTGGCCTTGGAATTAGGACTCAGCAGACAACAAGGACACTGAATATGGATCAGCAAATCAAACAGCTAATAGCTGCAGTCCAATCCCTGACCTCAGAGGTCCCGAACCTTAAACAGGAAAATGCTGTTTTACGACAGAATCAACAGAACCAACAGCAGGCCGCTCAACAGGCAACAGCTAGTCGGGTTCCTCATTGTTCTGAGGTACCCCCGGCCCTCTACCGGGGGGGTCAGTTCGATGGTAACCCTCACAAGATAAAGGAGTTTCTTGATGCTTGTGCAGTACAGTTTCTTTTAAGAGTGCCTTTTTTCACACAGATATGGACCAAGTCGGTTACATGATATCTCAGATGGTGGGTCCTGCATTGGCCTGGGCAACTCCCTTAGATACAACCAATAATACTATTCTTGATTCCCATACGGCCTTCTGTAATAGTGTAAGATCCATGTTCAGTAGGCAGGAGATACAAATAGCTGCACAGGAACATCTGTTAGACCTGAGACAAGGGAATCAATATATATTGACACACATCACTAGGTTTAAACAAATAGCTAGTGAATCTACATGGTCCCATGATGCACAAGTGACCTTGTTTCGGAGAGGATTATCAGAGGACTTGAAGGATGAGATTTCTAGGTTACCCCATCCCACTTCGTTGGCTGAATTTATTGCCCTAGTCATGCAAATTGATTATAGAATGAAGGAACGAAGCAGTGAAAGACGCAAGGGGAAGGTGACTCGTACCTTCGCCACGTCCCCAACTACTGATAAAGGAAGTACCTCTGAAGAACCAATGCAGTTAGGAGCAACAACTCAAGGGCCACTATCTCCAGAGGAATGAGCTTGCAGGATGACACAAGGGTTGTGTATGTATTGCGGTTCCAATGTCCACACGGTGCAGGAGTGTCCCATTGCACCTCCCAGACGAACGGGAAATGCCAACGCCCGGTCGTAGGAGGAACTGCAATCCGGGATCCTGAGTTGAAAACAGGTTCCTCTTCTCTCTTACAAACGTTTCAGTGTAGCAATCCACCTTACACAAATATGCTGGTGTTACGCATCACTCTAAAGTTCGGGAACAAGATCCTCCCCGAAGTTTCGGCTTTAGTGGATAGCGGTGCTGCAGGCAATTTCATTGATGATTGTTGGGCGATGCAACACCATATACCCCGGTCTCTCAAAGCCAAGGCTATACCGGTGGAAAGCGGGAGCCCACTAATCTCTGGTGCAATAGTAAACCAAACATGTCCATTATCAATGTCGATCGCTACCCATCAAGAGATCCTTACTATGGACATCATACGGGCAGCACACTACCCAGTCATATTAGGATTACCTTGCTTACAAAAGCATAATCCCTTCATTAACTGGACAGCAGGATCATTCTTCTTGGGCTCGGAATTCTGCCTTACTCATTGTATTGGTCACACAGAGAAGGTTCCTCTGAACTCCCATCTGAAGGCAGAAGAAACAAGACAGATTACTACTCTTAATTTTGTGGCCGGACTCCCAGCCGAATACCAGGAATATGCAGTGTAGAGTACACACATTTACCTCCTCACCGAAGGGACGACTGTTCAATCGATATCATCCCGAAACTGCCATTACCTTTTGGGAGAATGTATATCCTCTCCACTTCAGAGAAAAAGGTCCTTTGAGGCTACCTGGATTCTAACCTCAAGAACGGATTGATAACAGAATCAACATCACCAGCTGCAGCATCTCTCTTCTTTGTTCCCAAGAGGAACTCCACCGAACTCAGACCATGCATTGACTTTCGGGATTTAAATAAGATCACCATCCCGGATAGGTACCCTATGCCCTTGATTTCAGACATCCTTGAAGCGATAAATGGAGCTATCATTTACACTAAATTAGACCTTAAGGGTGCGTACCATCTGATTAGGATAAAAAAAGGAGACGAGTGGAAAACCGCTTTCAGGACTCTGTTTGGTCATTTTCAGTACCAGGTAATGCCATTTGGATTATCCAATGCTGTTCCGCTCACCTGGTCTCCACGGGGGCGTTGCACGAAGCTGAGCGATGAATGTCTGCATATGCGTCGCGCGAAACTGAGTGATGAATGCCTGCATGTGTCTTCTCTGTCTCACTACCTCTTCACAAGGGGGCTTTTGCCTTAGGTGTTTTAATGGCAGGTTCTCCGTCCTGCGACTGAATGCAGGGGCACGTTAATGTTCATAAGCCTCTCTTCTGGATTTAGTTGCGTCACTGATCCTGCGGGCTGTAGCGGAGTCCTGAACAACTGTGACTCTGTAGGTAAGTCTCTATGCCAATAGATTATTGGTATAGTTATTGCGTAAATGTTCTTAGTTGCCAAAGTTCTCACTATTGTGCTTATTCCTTTGCAGGTGCAGTTTTGGGGGTGCCAGATGAAGGATTGGCTACTCTCCATGACACTGAGCAGAATTCATGCAGGTGAGTATTAGCGCGAGAGCGCAGCGTCGGAATGTATTAGGAAATGGTTCTTTCCCTTGCGCGACTAACCTGATGTTTTCTTTCCTGTTCTGCAGGTGTGGTGTGACTCTGGAGCGGCGATCGCGTGAACCGCTTAGATGGATTACAGGAAGAGTGCAGCCTCCGGGTGAGTATTAGCTCCCTTTGCTTGTGTTTCCTTTCTGCAGATGCAATGATTCCTGAGAGCGGCAGAAGGGAAAGCCTTCGGATGGACTGCTTCTCAGTTACGGACTCAACCGCTGTTCTTGTTCTTATTCTCTCTTCATTTCCTCTCTCAACAGGTGCTGATGGTTCGTGGTTCCCAGGGTGGGCGTTGCTGAAGACCGAGTAAACTGGAGCTAAGCAGACACGGGAGCGTTACGCTGCAGGAGTGTAGAATAGCGCAAAGCGTGTTCTGTCCTTAAGGTGTGTTTTATATCGTCTTGCACAAGTAGTCCCAGGTAAAGTAGACCCTCCAGCCACACCCTGCAGAAGTAGTCCCTGGCAAAGTAGTCCTTCCAGCCACACCCGAAGCTAGATTGTATGGCTCAGTTCTTTCAGTCTGGGCTATGTGTGGTTCCATGCTCCCTGCAACCTGTCTTACATGATAGAATACTATGAGCCTGGCTCCAACGGCACCAGGACTGACTCCAGGAAGTCCTGAGGCAACCTTTTGAGACCTTAAATGTCCCCGTGGGTGCCAGTAACTAGGGTAGGCTGGTCTGCTCCTGACGTTTGGGGGGATGCACCATGACAAATGCCCCTGCGGTATTCGAGAGATTTATGGACCACTTGTTTTCATATTTACTGTTACATTATGTCATTGTTTATCTGGGTGACATCCTGTTGTTCTACAAATCTGTTCCAGAACACCAGTCCCATGTCAGAGAGGTATTAAACAGGCTACAGGTTAACCATCTATATTGCAATTTTGAGAAATGTTCATTTCACCAACCCAAAGTGACCTATTTAGGATATATCTTATCCACCCAGGGCATTGCCATGGATCCAGATAAAGTTGCAGCAGTGGAGGACTGGCCTATTCCAAAATCCTGCAAAGATATTCAATGATTTGTGGGTTTCTTCAATTTCTATCGTCGGTTTATCCCGAATTTTTCTACTCTCACTCAACCCCTAACCGATCTACTAAAGAAAGGAGTCCCGTTTGTTTGGACTGAATCGACACAAAAGGCCTTCAATACTCCCAAAAAGAGGTTCACCACAGCACCAATATTGAAGACTCCTGATCAGTTCCGGAGATTCATCCTTGATACTGATGCATCCCAATATGTGCTGGGAGCAGTTTTTTGCAGGAAGATGAGCTGGGTGTAGAGTGTCCCATTGCATATTTGTCTAAGACTCTCTCTCCTGCTGAATTGAACTATACAGTACTGGAGAAAGAGTGTTGGCAATCAAGAGATCGTTTGAGGAATGCAGACATTTATTGCTGGGGGCACAACACCCAGTTGAAGTCAGAACGGATCAGCAGAATCTAAGGATTCTCCGATATGCCCAGCTAGATGGGCGCACTTTTTCTCGCCCTTCAGGATTGTGTTTTGCTTTATTCCAGGAAAGTATAATCTACAGGCAGACGATCTGTCTCGCAAAGAAACCACTGCCTACACTCCAGTCAAATCTGAACCAATATTCCCTCATTTGGCATTGAGTGTTTCAAAGATTCCATACTTCCTAAAACGTCTTGAGCAACATTCAGGACCCTCAGTACTAAAACAACTATCCAAGACAGAACAAAACAACCTTTCCAGAAAAGAAGGATGTTATTTCCGTGGCAGTCAAGCATATATACCGACCAAATCTTTACAAAAGGAGGTTCTTGGCATGTGTCATGATTCAATGTCTGCAGGACATTGTGGTCACGCTAACACCTATGAATTGATATCTCGTTATTTTTTGTGGCCATCTCTAAAGAGTGACGTCGACGTTATGTGGAATCCTGTCCAGTCTGCCTTCAGACCAAAAGTCTGAGACATTGTTTGTTTGTTTGTTTATTTATTTGATAATTCGCACCAAGCCCTTGGGCAGCTGGGCGCAGCAATACAAGAATTCTCGAAACTTAGTTACAATGCCTGTCAAAATATAGTACATATATGTGATTACAGAGTGAATTACAATACAAGATACTGTACAGTTAATTGGTATCATGTGGATACAGAAGTGAGGTAAGGTAGTCTTTACTGTTCATGGAACATTAGGGCTAGCCAGTAGTAGTAGGTAAGTGAGAGCCTATGGTTACAGCAATGAGTCATAAGATGGGTAAGTCACGGGTTCTTGGATAGTAGTTATTAGCAAGTGAGGAGATTATGGATCATTCGAACTGAGCCATTTGAGAGTATTGACTCTGAATCTAGTGTATGGTAAGGGGCGTCTGAGGTCGATAGGGAGTGTGTTCCATGCTTGAGCAGCTTTAACTGGGAAACTGGTTCCTCCAGCCATGGTGAGTTTGAATCTAGGGATGTCAAGCAGGAAGGTATTGGCAGATCTCAGAGGTCAGGAGGTGAATTGCCTTGTGACTTTTTCCGATAGGTAAGGAGGTGCTAGAGTGTTGAGACATTTGGAGGTGAGGGATATAGTTTTGAGGAGGATTCTGTCCTTTATTTTTAGCCAGTGGGCTTCCTTCCTGAATTTAGAGATGTGCTCTCTGTGAGGGATGTTCAGAGCTGCTCTTAGAGCGTTGTTTTGTAACTTTTGGAGTTTGTCAGTAACATACTTGTTGGCTCCTGAGTACAGGGTGTTGCAGTAGTCTAATCTAGACATGATGAGAGCATTGGCCAGGGTAATGCAGCTAGCATTGGACAGGAATGGTCTGGCGGCTCGGATTAATTTACAGGTATAGGCGGTGGTGGAGGAGAGAGAGTTAACTTGTTTTTTTAGGTTGAGCGAGGAGTCCAGGTAAAATCCCAGAGTTTTTACCACCGGCATAACCTTGATGTTGTTATTATCGATGTTAAAAGATGTGTAGTTAGGGGTTAGTTTTTTTAAGCTAGAGTCAGATCCGAGGAGTAAGATCTCGGTTTTATCGTCATTCAGGCAGAGGCCATGGGATGCCATCCATGCCTGGATGAGGATGTATATTTTGTTCACCAGAGCCAGGTCCTCTTCATAGTTGCCCGAAAGGGGTATGAGGATCTGGGTGTCATCTGCATAATTAGTGTAGGTGGCACCCAGTCTGTCCAACTTGTCAAATAGTGGCTTGGTGAAGATGTTATACATAGTGGGTGAAACACAGGATCCCTGTGGGGCTCCACATGTTATTTGGATGGGTTCGGCACAAGAGGAGGTGGAGAAAACTCTCATAGTCCGGTTGGCTAAGAAGGATTGAACCCAAGCGATGGCTTCATCTGTGAAGTGGCAGCGATTCCTAGATGGCTACATAGGACTGCGTGGTCCACCAAGTCAAAGGCTGCTGACAAGTCTAGTAGTAGTAACAGGGCAGTTTTGCCATTGTCCTTTAGCTCCTCAATTTTAGTCTTAAGGTCTAGCAAGGCTGTTTCGGTGCCATGGAGAGGACGGAATCCTGATTGTCGTGAGCCTAGCAGATGATTCGCTTCTAGGTAGTCTTGAATTTGTAGATAGGCTACTCTATCAATGATTTTGAGTAGGAAGGGTACAGTGGTGATGGGTCTGTAGTTGGTGGGTATTGAAGGGTCGAGGGTTTGTTTTTTCAGTAGGGGGAGGGCCCAAGATTCTTTCAGATTGGTAGGTACCATGTTAGTTTTGAAGGAGGAGTTGATTAGCTTTGAGATGAAAGGGGCTAAGTCTCTGGCCGCAACCTTTAATTATTTGGGCTGGGCAACTATCGCCCTTGCAGTTGGAGCGTTTCAAGGAAAGAATAACCTTTTCGGTATCAATGATTGAGATAGTCTTGAAGCTAAATGGTGGAATAGTATTGTGCTCGGTGGGCGGTGGTGCTAGTTGTTCAGCGATGGGCAGGGAATCTTTTTTTTTTTGTTATTTTGAGTTGGAGGGAGGAGATTTTATTAGATAGGGCGTTCTGTATATTAGTGCACCATGTCTTATCCTTTGGGACAGTGTCAGCTGGTTGTATTGGGGATTCCATTTCACGGAGGATGGAGAAGAGTTCCTTTGTATTTGATTGGGCCTTTGTGATTCTGTCATCAAATAAGTTTGTTTTGTGTTAAAGATTTCTTTCTTGTAGTGTTTGGATAGTTGAGCTAGTTTGATTTTATTGTTGTCGGTAGGTGAGTTGCGCCAGATAGCTTGTAGTTTTCTTTTCTGTTTTCTTAGTTCATTAAGTTGGGGGGTGAACCAGGCATTCAAGTGCGCTTCCTGTTTACTTTTGCGCAGTTTAGTGGGGGCAATGGTGTCTAGTGCTGGCATGGTTGAAAATGTCTACTAGGATGTCTGGGTCAGTATTATTTTCCAGGTCGTTGATGGTCGGGAGGAAGAGGGGGATAAGTTTTTCAGCAGAGATATCTTTTTTGCTTCTAGGGTAGGGAGGGAGGGTATCATGCTTATAGTTTTAGGGGTGAGGAGATGAAGTGAGGCCGTGAAGTTAATTAAGTGGTGGTCAGTCCAGGGTTGGGGGACAATGTTGGGTTCACCTTTTGGGGCATTGGTCAAGATGCCTTTACCTTCACGTCCTTGGCAAATCATCTCCACTGACTTTATAGTTGATCTACCACCCTCAGAAGGATGTTCCACTATTATGGTTGTCATCCATTCATTTACTAAGATGGCACATTTTATACCTCTTACAAGTCTTCCGTCTGCAGCCCAAATGGCTTGAACATTCATAGCTCAAATTTTTTCTTTGCATGGCTTACCCGAAACAATAATCTCCGATCGGGGATCCCAGTACACATCTAGATACTGGAAATACATCTGTCAGATTCTGGGGATTTTCCGAGCCTTGAGCTCGAGTTACCATCCACAGACTAATGGTCAAACCGAGAGACTAAACCAAACATTGGAAGGATATTTAAGAAGTTACATATCTGCTGCTCAAGACAACTGGATAGGCTTGTTACCCATTGCAGAATATGCTTACAACAACTCATACCACTCTGCAATTAAGACCTCTCCTTTTTACTGCACCTACGGATTTCACCCAGTATCGTTTCCAGAAAAGAGACTTTCAGATGACAAATTCCAGAATGTAGGCTCTCTTCTGAAACAGATACATTATGGTCAACACGCCTCCAAAGGGGCTTTGAAAGAAACGCAGGACAGACTAAAACGGTCTGCCGATCGTCATTGAAGTCCCGCTCCAGACATTAAACCAGGGGATTGGGTTTAGCTATCCTCCCGGTTTCTCCCAAGACACCCCAAACCCTCCAAACTGTCACCAAAATACATGGGCCCTTTTCGGGTTCTAGCAGCCATTGGAGCAGCTGCATTTAAACTTAGGCTTCCTAAAACTTGGACACAAATACATCCAGTATTTCATGTCTCTCAATTAAAGCCGGACCTACGGAGTTCCTTTCATCCTTGTATCGCCTCATGTTGTGCACCCATCATGTCCGCTACAGGTCCTGAATACGAAGTCTCAGATATTTGCAATTCACGTGTGCATCGTGGAAAGCTACAGTACCTAGTAGATTGTAAAGAATACACTACAGCAGATCGAACAATGGAACCGGAATCTGCGATTCATGCACAACGGTTAGTGAAACTGTTTCATCAAAAATATCCAGATAAACCAGGGGGTGGTAAAACTAAGAGGGGGCATAATGTTACTCCTCTTGCAGCTCTCTCATCACCTCATGCAGTTCTACTTGCCCGGACTCCCTCCATCATGCCGGTCTGCGAAACAGCTAGCAGCGGTCTAGCTTTTATACTAACTCAGAATGGGTTGGTAGCCACGTCCCCATGCCGCTTAGCAGCATATTTGGATACTTCGCACTGGGCTCTTCGCGTTGCTACTCTCTCTTTGAGTGTCATTACGCTCCACAAGTACGTCTTTCACTTCAGACCTTTCTATACTCTAACTAATACGCTAATACTACTAATACAATTCATCCTAGCCCCGAAGTCTGGCAACTCAGGCGGTAAGATAATTACTGAACCTCACGCTTATTACTTCTTACCGGCATATCCCATTCTCCTCTTATCTTGAGAATCTTGTTATCCTCCTGTTTTGAACCCAGTTTCTCTGGTTTAGTGTTTTCAGCTTCTGTTCTACTACCTACTGCTCTCTGTCACCGTAAAGCATCAGGAACCATCTTAATAGCTGTTAGGGTAAGTTCCAACCCTAATCCACCTGCTGCTCTACCATTCTCAGACTTCCTCACAAGAAGATATCCACCCTCGCAGAGACACCACCTACATTACAACATCACAACTGTTGCCTCCCGGAGTCCACACACTCTAGCAGCACACCACAGGGTTTTTTCCCCTATGGGGGTTTTCCCTGGAGGCTTCACTGCGTCCCAGCTCCTGGAGCAGGGTCAGGAGGGGTATCTAGGTAAAACCTCATTTACTTCAAACACCAAACAGCTACACGTTACAGGCTGCAGAAGAATGGAGGTAGGAGTCATTGTTGAATGCTGAAGCCTAAGTATTATGTTTTGACTTTGAAGTTATACAGACATAACAGCAGTAGAGACAACATCAACATTGGCATCAGACAGATAGGGCTTAATCTGTCTGATGAGTTTGAAAGTGTAGGCACATGTGGCCTTGTTGTGCATTACATGTTTTTTCATGTTGAGGTTGGCATCAAGAAAGACGCCAAGTGTTTTCCCTCATGGTTTCTTTTAATGCTACAATCTGCAATAGTTAATTGATCATATTTAGATCATGTTTGGACAGGCACTGATAATAACCCACTAACATGAGATCAATTTTGTTAACATTTAAGTCAAGAGAGTTTGCCTTCATCTATCTTTGGATGGTATAAACTTGACCAATAATTGCGAGTCCCTTTTCTTTTGCAGACGCCAATTATCTCCAAGACCACCTGGGTATCGTCGGCGCAGTTAGTGTATCTAATGCCACGATCATCCAGGAGGTCAAAAAGAGGGCGGGTATATATGTTGAAAAGGGTTGGCAAGAGGCAAACTCCCTGAGGAACGCTACAAGAAAGTACATTGGGTGGTGACATAGATCGACCAGGAGCTGCTCTTGCAGTTCTAGGACCCAGAAAGGAAGCCAGCCAAGATACAGCAGGTCTAGAACATTAAGCTATTTTATTAAATCTCTCAAGGAGCAAAGCATGATCAACAAGATCAAAAGCTCCTGAGAGATCAAGCAGCATAAGCAAGGCTATCCGGCCTGAGTCCACAATGTTGGTCAAGTTGGCTCTCAAATCGAGCATGGCAGTCTCTGTGCCGTGCTTGTCATGAAAGCCCGACTGTAAAGAGCCAAGAAGATTAGATTCATCAATGTGGTTCTGGAAATGCAAGTATGCAGTTCTGTCTAATAATTTTAATAAAAAAGGAACATTGGTAATGGGATGAACATGACTCAAAATGTTTGGATCTAATGTTTCCTTTTTAAGAATAAAACTAATCCAAAAACGTTTAAGAATAGCCAGCATCACTGCGGAAGAAAATGAAGCGTTGACCCTTTTAGTGATAAACAGCGCTAAGCAATGAATAGCATCCTTGATAATGCTGGATGGGCAGAGATCGCCAAGACAAAATGAGGGGTTTTTGACTGCTAGCAATCTTTATTAACCCCTCTTCCAAGATTTCATTAAAGCGAAACTCAGAAGTCTGATGGGAC
Source organism: Ambystoma mexicanum (assembly GCF_040938575.1). Lineage (NCBI taxonomy): Eukaryota > Metazoa > Chordata > Amphibia > Caudata > Ambystomatidae > Ambystoma > Ambystoma mexicanum. Next base: position 802,433,414 of record NC_090928.1, read on the forward strand.
ACAGCTAGTGGTGAAATCTCAGAGCAGTTGATACCAGTGTCTGATAAATTTGAGCGATCAGCTGAAATCTTAGTACAATGAGAATCGAGTTCAGATGCAAAGCTGTGTTGAATTTCTGAGCACCATAATTGCTTTTTATAGCGGCTGGATAGGTGCTGGATTTACTCTCAAATTCTTTAAGAATAGGAAAAAGGTCTTTCCGACAGGATTTGGCAGAGAGGATTCGTTCTTCAAAGTGATCCCCTTTTGGCAGAGATGATAGAATTCTTATAATTAGCAGCCGCATTGCGATATTTAGTGAGATTAAGTTGACAAGGCAATTTCCACCATGCTCTTTCAGCCTGCCTCTTTATTTTCCTATGCTCGAGAAGATTATAGCAAAACCAAGTTTTATGTAAGGTTTCAGGTTTAATTCTCTTGGCCACTAGAGGGGCTAGAATGTCAATAGCAGAGGCAGTGACATCCAGAAATTATTTCTAAGGGAGCATGTTTCGTTGGAATCGTTGAGATCACCCAGAAAAAGATGGGCTGTATCTGCAAAGCCTTCAGGTGATGTCCTATGAGTGTTCCTAACTTTGATGCAAATTCTGGTGTTGGTGTGGTAAGTGTTAACTTTTACGGGCTTAGAAGAAAGCAGAAAAGTAAAGGCGATCAGGTAGCGATCAGACCACAGACAGGCAGAGATGCCAAGTGCGATAGTGTTGATGTTAAACCTGAAAACCCAGTCTAGAATGTGACCTTCCCTGTGGGTAGGTTCCGTAATCCATTGAGAAAGACCAGTGGCTTGAAGGGAGGAAAAAAGAGAGCTGGCCTCATGGTCATCGTCATGATAAGCCCAGTAATTAAAATCACGTACTATTAGGCGGTGTGAAGAGGGCTTCATAAAGTCTCCAATAATCACCAGAAGCTTTTCCTCGAATAGTGGCATGAATATGAGCGGTCGATAAAGAGTTAGAATTACGATGGTAATGTTGTAATTAAAGTTCGAGTAAATGCATAAAGCGTGCTTTTAAGAATAATGACAGTACCACCCCCTTTTCCCTGTTGTCCATCAGTCCTAAATATTCTAAAACCAGATGGTAAGGCCAGAGAGGTAGCATGATAAGTGGTGTCTGAGAGCAAAGTTTCTGTTAAACAGACAAGATCGAGTTCATGGCTCTCAATGAAGTTAGCCATTTCTACACCATGTTTTACTGCATAGGTTTCGAATCTAGGTTCAGTTTATTACTGCAAATGGTTTGAATCTAGGTGCATTTTTATTACTGGAAATGTTTTGAATCTGGTGCATTTTCATCACTGCATATATTTTGTATCTAGGTGCATTTTCATTACTGCACAGGTTGCCAATCTAGGTGAATTTTTTACAGTACATCGGTTAAAACTAGGTGCCGTTTTATTACTGCAAATGTTTTGAATCTAGGTGCATTTCATCACTGCATAGTTTTTGTAACTAGGTGCATTTTCATCACTGCATAGGTTTTGAATATAGGTGCATTTCCATTGCTGCACAGCTTTTGAATCCAGGTGTATTGTTATCACTGCAATTGTTCTAGAATCTAAGTGTATTTTAATCACTGCATAGGTTGTGAATCCAGGTGCGTTTTTATTACTGCAAATGTTTTGAATCTAGGAGTATTCTTGCATTTTTATCATTGCATAGGTTTTAAATCCAGGTGCCCATCTAATGACCGTGCATGTTTTGAATCTGGATGAATAGACTATGCCAGGCACTAACCCGCTAGATGCATCCCATTCCCCATTAACTCAGACCGGCACCCACCATTATGCTCAACAGCTGCAAGGCAAGAGGTGCTCTATGGTGTTCCAGGAACCAGACCAGCATCCCTCCATATCACCTAACACCCTCATCCCCCACATGCCCCCTCTGCCTGGCCCTCCCAGGGCCACCCTCCTCCTTGTTTTTTTAAAATAGTTTTTATTTATTTTTTATTTAAAATGATATAGTTTCAGTACAAAACTTTTCATTTATACTTTATCAACATGGTTTACAGTCAGAATAAAAAGAAAAAACACAAGGAATTTGCATTTGAAGTTCTTCCCCAGGTTAAAGTTAAAGGACTAAAACAGCACGAATTAACTTTCATTCAACAAGTGGCTGGGACTGTGGCTTTCCAGTTACATTGTTCCAAAAATGAATAATGGTAATTATCAAGTTTTTTATTGGTGCCTTCCAATATCTGGGCCCAACGCTCGTGTAGTGTTCTGAAACACGCATGATTCCAGAATCTTTCTCTGAATAGGTTTCTTTTTTCCGTAAGCTTGGGACACTTCATAATGATGTGGAATAAGGTTTCAACAATGTCCTCTTGTTCGCAAAAGCAGCAGGATGCCATTGAGTTCGGCAATTGTCTGGAATTGGTGTGAGCTTCGTGTGTAGGTAAGATATTCAGACGAAATCTGAAAAAACAATCTCTGATGTTTCGATCAGGGAAAATAGCTAGATATACAGGGAGCTGGTTGATAGATCTAATGTCTATATCGCAATTGAAGTTCATTTTGTATTTGTTTTTGGAGGCGATAGTCTTTATTCAATCGTTCTGTAGCAGTCTTTTTTTTTGCTGATTGTGGACGATTGACCAGAGACTCCAAAGTTATATTGTTTCCCTCATTAGTTGCTCTATGGCGGTTTTCCAAGCCTTGAGCACAGTGACAGCTGTCATATTCTCTCTGGTACGGAGGATATCGAGAACCGGAGTATTGTCGTTGTTTGAAATTTTTCTGTATAAATCAAGTTTTTTCCAGATGACGATGGAACTGAGGGATTGAGTGGCTATCTCATGCCAGATTCTTACCACAGGGAATGAGTTAGGCAGTTTTAGGATTTTCTGCCAGAAGGTGCCTTCTAGCGCATCCCAAATAGCTTGATTGATGTTAATCAGGGTTTCACTCCCTTACATGATGATAGCACTCACCTCTTGTCAGTAAAATGTTATGACTGGTTTTATCGAAAACTTTCTGTATTTGAAGTGGATTGTGGAACCTTGCCGGGCCAAGGAGGCTGTCTTAATTCGAAGCTGTGAGACCCAGTCTTTCTCTATATCAGAATGATTCAACAGAATTCCCAAATACTTGATTGGGTTTTGCCATTGGAGTTTTTTATTATCCATGAAGAATGATGTTGTTTTCTGTTTGGATTGCCTGTTGTTGGTCAAAGACATGATCTTGGTTTATGTTGTGTTGATCTCTAGATTGTTCTGCTTCATGTAAATCTCCATCTGGGAGAGGCTTCTTTGTAGGCCTGCTGGAGTGAGGTCTAGGATCACGATGTTGTCTGCATATAATAAATGTGGCACAGGTATGGCGCTAAGTTTCGGTGGGTTGGCTGTACGGAAGGGTTCTTCCTACGGCATGTCTGAGGTATATAGATTGAATAAGGTTGCTGCCAAAGGGCAGCCTTGAATCAAGCCGGTCGGGATAGAGTTGCATCACGGTAGAGCCTAATTTTGGTGGTGGCATTAGTGTATAGTTGTTTAATTGGCTCTATAATATCTGATGCACAGTTCCGCAGTCTCAATTTTTGCCAACATTTTTCTCTGTTAACCAAGTCAAAGGCCACATGTAAATCGATAAAGGCAACATAGATGGGCTGTTTTTTTAAGAGAGCTTCATGTTTACGGATGCTTAGTATCAAAAGATTGATGTTGGTTCCTGTATTTTTGATGAAGCTAGTTTGGCGAATATCGAATCACTTGTTATCTTTCATCCAGATATTGAGATTGTTAACAGTAACGTGGCGAATATTTTGCCAATAAAGCAATTGGCTGATAGTTTGTGGGGCAGTTTCGGTTGCACAAACCCGCCTCCTCCTTAGCATCTCCCCACAGCCCCTCAGCATGCCCCCTCATCCATCTCCCCAACTCCCTCCCTGCCCACTCCCCGACACTCCCGCCATCCCCCACCCTTCCTTCCCATCCTTAAGTTCAGACCAAACTACACTAGCAAGGACTCCCCAGTCGGCAGTTTGTCCTTCTCTCACCCATTCACCTCTGGTTCCAGAAGTCCACTCAAAAACACAGAAGCCACCTCCACCTAAGGCTAACTTCACAGCTTGTCTCCCCTGCCTTTCACTTAGAACTTTGTCCACCCCCCTACACCTTGACTACCTCGCCTCCCACCTCCAACCCCTCAAACCCTCTTGTTTCCTCCCCTGACAACTCCCCAAGCCCTGTCCCACATCCCCCCTTACTCAAACCCCATGCCCTCTCAGTCTCCCTCAGCTCACCTCTGTCCCCTCCCTCCACAGCCCCCAACCCCTTCCTCTGTCAGAGCCCAAAATAGTATTCTTCTCCCGCACTCCACAGCCAATACTGCCCCACCCACTGATACTCCCCAGAAACCCTCCATCATGAGTATTCTTCGCTCCCAGTCTTAGATATTGTCCAGGATCCACTCCCACAACCCTTCTTAGAATTCCCCATCCTTGCATCCCATGTTCCCTCTCCTGATCTCACCTCCCCATCGTCTCTCTCTCCTCCTTCCCCTGTTCTCCACCCTGAAACCCCCCCCTAGTAGCCCACCAAATCAGCCCACGCTCTCTCTCTATTGCCTCTAGTCCCCTTCTCTCTCAACCTCCAAGACCCTTCATCCCCCACTCAACTCACCCCCTCTGATACGATGCATTCTTATCAACGCCAGATCTGTAGCCAAAAACAAACACATTTTATTCGACTTCATAACCTTGGAAAGCACTGACATCCCCTTCATCACTGAAACCTGATTCTCTGACACCTTCCAAGCTATCGCACACAGGGCTTTCCCTCTCTGGATACTCTGTGGTCGTGCACAATAGATCCAGCATAGCAGAGGGGTTAGCCATCCTCCACAAACTTCACCTCATAGTCCTGCACCTTGAGAATAAACCCTTGAAACAACAACTGCAAATCTCTTCTAGTTAAATTCCAACTCTCTCCCTCCCTCACCCACAGCTTCTTACTTCTCTACAGACTCTCGAGCTACAACAGAAATTTCACAGACTCCCTTAGCGACTCTTTAGCGTCCATCCTCCACTCTCACCCTTCGCTTACTCTTATAGGGGAACTCAACAATTTGGTTTGATGCCCCCACCAAACCCATGTCCCACCCACTCATTGACAACCGGGAAGCTTTAAACATGACCCAACTCATATCTGAGCTCACCCACATTGCAGGGCACACACTTGATGCAATATTCAACTCAGACAATCTTATCTAGCCCACTTCCACCCGCCCTCTAGTTTGGACTGATCGTCTACCCACTGTTGAAACCGGCACCCCCTTAGCACTCCTTTGCCGTCAAACCCCCTTGTGTTCCCATTGCAACAAGGCCACAGTATTGCCTGATCTGGGTGACTCTCCACTTTCCTTCCTTCCCACCCTCCCTACCCAAGAAGAAATCCCATCTATCAGCCTCTTTGAAGGGTGGCACTCTGATGCCCTAAGCCTCCTGACCCCCAAAAGATCCACCTCCCATAGACCAGGCCCTTCTCCAAAGTGGTTCACCCCTCCCTTAAATCACACAACCACTGCCTGGAACATACGCGGTGGGACAACCCTGCTTTGTGTCTTGCTGCCTTAATTTGACATTGTATTGCTACTAGCCTAATAGCAGAGAGAAAAGCACTCTCATTGTTAGAATTTGGTTGTGAACCAGGCACTAGAGTTTTTTCGCTCTCTAGCAGGACTACATTTCCCAAGTGCCGCAGGACAACATATTTAGATCTCTCTGGCGCTTCTGCGCCGGCGCTTCTAAGTCAAGACGGTCTTCACCGGTATTAAAGCGGCAGTCAAAACTGCTTTTATTTTCCAGATATTAGCATCAAACAAGTTACGTGATGTATTTTCATTGTGCGATCTGAATGCCACTTTCTTCTTCATTTCACTGCTGCATGTCTTGCTGCATGAATTTGACATTGTATTGCTACTAGCCTAATTGCATTGCGAAAAGCATCCTCATTTTTAGAGTTTGTGAATCAGGCAATTGAGCTTTTTTATCTCCGTATTGGGACTACATTTCACAGGCACCCCAGGACAACATATTTAGATCTCATGGCCACTTCTGCACCAGTGCTTCTAAGTCAAGCCCATCATCGGCATACATCGGTTACGGATGACCCTCATCTTGACGCTCCCACATAAACCCTGCTTTATAACCTTGTTATACTGTCCTCTGACCTCTAGAAAACATGGATACCTTGAAGGGGAATCACGTTCACTAGCCCTACTTCAGGCTAATCATATTGCTCTTGTCAATAGACTAAAAGTGCAGAAACTGGACTCAGCAAATACTTCACCTAACTTAGCACCCTGTATGGGGCAGAGCTCACATACTGAGTACCACCCGGCACCCGTAAGCACATCTGTCAAACATTCCAAAATGGTTGCTGCAAACGCGGTCAGGCATTCTGAGAAGGCAGTAATTATCACAGACTCACCAACTGCTAGCTGCACTCCCCCTGAGAACTTGTTAGGCACCACTTTACAATTGACGCTTCTGAATACCAGATCATTGAACAACCATACGGGTAACATTCACAACATGATTATTGACAGAGATCTTGACATTTTATGCCTCACTGAAACTTGGATTAGGGATGCCAGTGGCCCATCCATCAGCCTAGCGGCCCCCTCCGGGTACTCCATTCTCTGTAAAAATAGAGAATCGGGTATTGGGGACATGGTAGACAAACTCACTTAGGTTTGTTATGCTCCCCAATCTCCTGTCAGGATAGTGAAATTAAGCTTGCTAAAATGATGCCCTCTGCCACCTGTTGCTTGAATATTGTCCTGATTTACAGGACTCCTTCAGTAGTGTCAGAATTCAACAAGTAACTGATACAAATTCGGCAGTCCCTGGAGGGCCCTAAACGGGCCACTATTTGTTTAGGTGATATGAATCGCTGGAAGGGGGATGAAGCAGATAAAGAGGCTATTGAGCTTTAAAGGTAAATGAATAATATAGACTTTAAAGTTATTAACGATGTCCCTACCACGGACAAAAAGCAAATCCTTGACTGGGTGGCTACTCGGTATCTCATAGCACAGGTGAATCAGACTTTGCCTTGCATCTGGTCAGACCACTATTCCATCGATTTCCATGTCCTGCTCCCAGACAAACCCCCTAGAAGCAGTAACATGGCCTATTTAGTTACTAGTAGTAATCTTAAAAAGATAGCTTCTAAGAACTTAATGGCATGCCTAAACCTTATTATGTCAGAAACTCGAATACTGACTCCGCTGAGTAAATCACTCGTTCATACCATAGGGGGCTGACTCTCCTTTTGGATAAAGTTGCACCATTCAAAGACCAGACTAGTCAGAGACAACTCCAAACACCAGAAATGGTTCGACCAAGGCCTTATTACTCTAAATAAGCAAAAATATAAGCTAGAAGCTATATGGTCAAAACATCAAACTCGGGATAATAAAGAAACATGTAAACAGGTGGAAAAAATAAAGTGATTGATTGCAAAAAACTAGTTTAAAATCAAAAAATCTCTGAAGCGGCCAATAGTACCAAACATCTTTTTGAGACACTCAGACACCTGGACAAACTCAATGCCCTCCAAATACCATTTCTACCCACTAACCTTGATGCCATCACAGTACAGGCAGTATTCGAGGATAAAATCAACGAATCTAGAAAGAAGATTGAGATCCAAATGCAGGCCATAAATATCACATCTCAATGCTCCCCTTTCATTGATCCCAAGATGTCCAAACATTGTTTGTTATCTCTCTCTAATATTAAAATCAGTGAAATGGAAGATATTCTAGCTTCCAAGAAACCTACAACCTGCTTAGAAAATGCTATTGCCCACAAAATCATTCTTGATAATGTAGTGCACTTCTCCCCATTTTTCCCGGGGTTCATTCATGCCTCTTTTAAAGAAGGTAAAGTGCCCAAATCTTTAAAAACGGTCTCAGTCACACTGCTACCTAAAAAGCCCAATCTTGATCCTAATGACCCCAATAACCTTGGACCAATTACCAATTGCAATTTTGTTCTCAAGGTATTGGACAAGTTGGCATGCCAGCAGTTTCAAGCTTTTGTTGAGGCCAACGGTATTTTACATTCAAGACAATCAGGCTTCAGACCCAACATTAGCACTGAGACTGCGTCAGTGGATCTTCAAGCACACATGCCCCACATGATAGAAGAGGGCTGAATGGGCATCCTGATCCTGCTGGACTTGTCCGCTGCCTTCAACCTGGTGGACCATAACACCTTGAAACAGACACTATGCCACCTAGGATGATGCTCGGACATTGCAATTGGCTGGTTTCTCTATTTCTTATCACATCAGGATTCTTTATTGATAGATGCCAGGCAAGCTCACCCACTAAATCTACCTGGTATGGAGTACCGGGGGGGCTAGACTGTTACCTATTCTGTTTAATCTATATAACTGACCTTTCTGTACCCTTTTAAACAACTCAGTAGCATTGTTTACCAACTACGCAGACGATATCCAATTGGTTCTAGAGGTCACGGGTGACCGACCACCTGGCAGACTCTGCAACTTTGTCCTCACTCAAAGATTGGATGTCCTCCAAACGGCTCTGCCTTAACTGCAGTAAGACAGAACAACTCATCTTCGGCTCAAAGGCAGCATGGGCTGTAAGGGAGAATTCTCGGGAATGGCTAATTTCCCTCACCTACTGAGTCCCTCAGCAGCTTTGCTGGATTTCTAGGATTTATTTTCTTCACCTGGTAAGAGTGCAAGCCTTTTTTACCACTCTTACATGTCTTTTGCTGTCTGTGTTTAACATGTTTGTCTTGATAGACTGTGGAGCCTCACCTACTCCATAGGCAACATCTTTTTATTGTGTGTTACACAGTACCTTCAGTGCAGTGACACAGGGTTGTCTTTTTTCAGAATTCCCACTTTAAAATCCATTTTCTGGGACTGACAACTGTTTACCAGAACATGTAATGTTGCCCTTGACTTTATAAGTCTTTATAAATTCACCGACCCAGTACAAACTATCTTACATAGGGCCTGATCACGACTTGGGCGTTACCGCCGGCGGTATTACCGCCGGTGGTAATAGCCCTACCGCCGAACTCCCCTGGCGCTAATAGCGCCAGATCACGAGTTCGGCGGTAAAGTAATTCCCCATTCTCCATTGAGCCCATTCGGGAATGCCCCATTCCCCATTGGGCTCAATGGGGAAAATGTGTGCTCTTACCGCCGGCGGATTTCCCGCCGGTGGTAATAGCGCACATTTTCGGCGGATTTCCCCCCAGCTAAGAGCTGGGGCGAAATCCGCCGAAGTCCTGATTTGGCGGACCCTTAAATCCGGCAGTATTAGCGCTACCGCCGGATTTAAGGGTTACCGCCAAAGTCGTGATCAGGCCCATAGAGTTCTGGAAAGGGTTAATAGTTATCCCTTTTCGTCTGTTTCTAATGGAACAATTTTTTTTGGTCCCTTTTCATTAAGATTTGGCTGGTGGCAGTGGTCTCTACTCTATTTGTCCTACTGCGGTTATTATAAATAGACTTGGTATTGTTTTAGGCTATCTTAGTAGCCTCGGACTTAAAGCCGCTGGATCACAATTACTTTTATTTGGTTCTGGCTGGGTTTATTCGCTATTTGTTTTTGTTAAAGTCTTTCTCGTGTTTTACTCTGCGTGCCAAACCAGGTTTGGTTCCGTTGTTCACCATCCTTTGGCGGGCTTCGGCACAGAAGCCCTCCGTAGGCGCCTGAATGTCTGAGGGGGACAGGATGTGAGGGAGGGGTTTGAGACTCCCTGCAGAGGGTCTCCTTGGATACCCATGTCACACTCTGTGTGATTGACTGTGGTGATTGTCCCACCAGGACAGCCACCCTGCTGTGTGATTGACAGCCATGCTGTGTAAATGGGGGAAAACTGCATAAAAAGCAGGTCTCTGGGACTCAGAAGGCAGAGTCGCCACTGGATCGAGAGACCCAAAGAGAAGCTGACAGAAGAGGACCTCTACCATGACTGAACCTCCAGGGAAGTTCTGCAAGGAATCTTCTCCCCTTGAGCTGGTGGGAACAACCAGTTCACCAAACTGCAAGCCAGGCCTCCCTCCTCTGGTCGAATTTGCTGTGCACAGCTAGAGTGAACCGGATAGCCAGGAGGATCGGACCCTGCTTGGGTTTTAAGGAGCGCACCTTTAATTTGTTGCTTTGCTCTGCTGCTGGTTTCTTCACTGGGCAGAGCATGCCCCTCCAGTCTTCCTACTTCGTGTCAGTCCGACAGTCGCTTCAGGAACCGTGAGCCTGCAGGGCCTGCCAGGAACGTCCACCTCAGGTGCAGCCTTCTTCTCCATTTAAGGTACTTTTCAAATCCAGTCGTTCTTTCCGTCCGACTGCGGTAAAAGTGCTTGACATTTTTTCCCAATCCAAGGGCTTGTCCTTCTCTATTCTTTAAAGTAACCTTTCGTCTGACCAACTTATTTCTGAACTCTTGGCAAAGACTTAACCACAAACTACTCTGAACTGTGTGATCCTCTGCAAAGACTTTGGTCCATTGACTTTGGGCCAGGCCTCTTGATTTGATTTCCTCACTGTAGTTACTTTTTCTAGATTGCCCTGCTTACTTACTTGTTGGTGCTGCTCAACTTTTGTCTAACTTTGTCTTTCCCTCCCTTGTAAATTACTGGAGTGACATTTTGAGCGTAACTTGTCAAGAATCTATTGGGTGTGGTGTAGTGTATTAAGATTGTGATTTTTCAACTGCTTGATAATAGTGAAATGTTTTATAACTGATGGGTAAATAAATGTATATTCTTTTACTCAGAAACCTTGAGTCAGTGTTTGTTTGAACCATAGTAATTACTGTCCTGTGTGTAACTATTGATACTTCTCACTTGCTCTTGAGATCAGTCTGGCTGCTCAGCCATCGCTACCACTTAACTGTGTAGTACGAGCTTGTACCAAAGATGAATTTGTAAGGTCACTTGTAGTCACTTGTAGTCTTAATTGTGTGTGGTGTTCCCAAAGGGTGCTGCATATGATTCTGCCTAACACGGGCCATGCTAGGCCATGCCCAGTTCAGCTTTCAAAACAGTGCAAGTAGGATCCATGTTGTTAATAAGGTGAAAACACTGGTCATCTGCCTAGATGCCTCCCTGAATTCTCATGCTCATGTTTACCTCTTGACAAATAAATTGTAACCATTGTCTCCATCTTCTAAAACATATGCACCCTTTTATCTCTAGAGACAATACTGCAAACATTTCCCGTGCCATTTCCCGTGCCATGATTCTCACAAGACTCGACTACTGTAACGCCTTATTGATAGGAGCTTCTTCCAAAAACCTTAGGAAATGTCAGGTACTGCAAAACAGTGATGTGCACATGATTAACAACCTTCCCAGATGGGAACACATTTCAACTCACAGAAGTGAGCTACATTGGCTTCCCATCCAAGACTGCATTAACTTTAAGGCAGGCACCATCATCCACAAATGTGTGTACGGAGAAGCCTCTTCTTTCCTGAAGGTGCTGGTCCCTCATTATCGCCTGGTCAGAGTACTACGCTCTACTTACAAACCACAGATTGTTTGTCCCAGGTCCAAACAGGAGATGGGCCTTGGCAGATTTTTTCAGGTCAAAGCGGCAACATTTAGGAATTCACTTCCCACTGCTATCACTCTCGACCATAACTCCCAGACCTTAAGAAAATCTCAAAAAACCCTGCTATTTAAGTAATCCCTTCCAGCTAGTGATCTCATACTTTTTTTGTGTTGGTTCTCCTTGTGTTTTTGTCGCGCCTTGATGCCTGTGGGCTGTATCGGCACGTATGAAATAAATACATAACTATAAACCCTTCCTCTCAGAATAAAGCCACCCTTGCCAGGCAGATCTGGGCATAGAGGGCTGAAATTAGGAAAGCCAAACGGTCCCCCCTCTATGGAAACCAAATCTCTAACACCCCCAATCCTAGCATAGAACTCTGCAAGATCATCAATGAATTCAAGGTACCTCTCTGCTCTACCCCCTCCACCACTCATGCACATGCTCTCTGCGATGCCTTGTCAGATTCTACAATATCACTATTGAAAGAAACCACTCCATTAACACTAAACTAGCAATAGCTTAATCCCATGCTTACTCCCACCACACAATCCCTCTTCTGCTCCTTCTCTGCCCTAGCCCATTCAGATTTCCTGAAGCTACTCTGTAATAGCTGCCTTTCAGGATCCCCTGGAGACCCTTGTCACCTCCTTCCTCATTCTTTTTCCAACATGCACAGGAAACCTTGCTAGATCAATAATTAACCATTCACTGCTATCACACATTTTCCCGCTTAGGTCAAACCACTACTCATAAAACTCTCCCTCGATGCGCTCCTCCCTTCACATCACTGCCCAATCTCAAACAGTAGCTTAATTGACAAACTCCCAGATTGCACTTCGTATCACACTTTGTATTCCCAACTCTGCCTCTTCACAGAAACCAATGGCCTCTTCAATCCCACCCAGCCTGGTTTCAGACCCCACTGCAGTACCAAGTGCACCCTTGTTTCAATCTAGGAGGACGTAAAAAGAACAGCAGATGCAGAAGAATGTGCTGCACTCATCCTCCTTGACCTCTCAGCAGCATTTGACACAATCGACCACTCCAACTTCATGGTGAATCTCCACTCCCTTGACATCTGAGAAACTGCCCTTAGATTGATTTCCGCATTCCTTGCCAACCACTCACAAGTCATCACTCTCCCACCTTCCTTCTTTCCCCCACCTCCTTCACAGTCCTGCAAGGGGCCTCCCTCTCCCCTTATCTCTTCAAAATGTACCCAAGCCCCCTCCCACCATCATCTGCTCTCACAGTCTTACCTGTTACAACTATGCTGATGATAGAACAGAGCAATTTCAAAATCCCAAAAGTCATGTCCTCCCCCTACCCAGACCTCGCCTCCTACCTCACCAAACCGTTGGATGACAGACAACCACCTACTCCCCAACCCTGTTAAAATTAAACTACTGATCTGCTGCAAGAATGCTCTCCTGCCCCAACCCACATATTGGCCACCCTTGCTAGCCTATCCTCTGCTGCATCCTCCACTGTAAAGAAACGTATATGCAGTCTGAGCACCGACCAAACCTAACTCTCTCTTGCCAGATCAAAACTGTCTCCAGATCATGCCATTTTCACCTCTGCATTCTCGACAAATCTTTCCATATCTCTCCTACCCACACAGAATCTCAGCAACTTTGGCCATCATCCTCTCATTCTTAGATTATGCCAACTGCCCCTGTGTAGGTGCCCCTGCCTTACAGCTCATAAAGCTCCAGTAAGTTCAAATCTCTACTACAAGGCTTGCATATGCCCTCACCCCATGGGAACAGATCTATCAGCCAAAGTATCACTTTCAATGCCATTATCATCACCCACCGTGCCATCCACAATTTAGGCCCCAAATGCATTGAAAAGGACTAGACTTAAAAAAACAGATGGACGAAGCCAGAGGCCAAGGAAAACCAGCCTCCTCCTTCTACTTGACCTCTCTGCGGCATTTGGCTTAGTTGACCATAATGTCTTATGCCACCACCTCACCTCCACTGCTCAGTTCTCCCGAGATGCCATGACCTGGATCACCTCCTTTCTGCAAGGTAGGACCATGCAAGTGTTCTCAGACTTATCCGCCACCTCACCCACCATCATGCTATGGGAGTGCCTGAAGGCTCCTGCCTCTCTCCAACTCTATACAACATTTTTACATGCCCTCTCTTCCTCATCCTTGACATCCTGGGTATCTCCTACACCAACTACGCATATGATACCCAGATCCTCCTCACTCTCACAGGTAACTATGACACAGACTCCACAACACTCAACAACATCTATAACACCATCCAAGCATGGATGGCAGCCAACAGACTATGCCTAAACTCTGACAAAACAGAAATCCTCCTTGTAGGATCCCCTCACACACTTAGAAATATTGACACTCAGTTTAGCCATTTCACCATTGACTCCATCAAGATCCCAGTATCTGACGCAGTGAAAACCCTGGGAGTCTATTTGGACTCAAACCTATAAATGAACAGACAAGTTAACACTATCTTCTCATCAGCAGTGTACCATGCCAAACTCATTAACGCAGCAAGACCTTTTCTCTCCAAAGAGAACTGCACCAACATAGCCAGAGCTATCACCTGTGCAAGGCTGGACTACTGCAATGTACTCTTCTAAGAGACTTCCACAAAACACCTCAAAATATTGCAAGTCATCCAGAATAGTGCCCTTCTTGCAGCCCAAGGCATCTCCAAAAGAGAGCACATATCTGCCGCCAGAAAATTAGCCCACTTGCTCCCAATAAAAGAACTTGTTATATTCAAAGTGCTAACACTTACTCATAAGTGCATCCACCTCTCTGCACCTGCTTACCTATAACAAATGATTCACCCCTCTACTTCAACCAGGCCTACAAGAACACCATACTCAAACTTTCTTACAGTGCCTATGGTGAAAAGAACTAGAACAGGTGGCGCCAGCTTCCTGTACCTTGCGGCCCTTCACTGGAATGCCCTTGCCTAACATTCCGCAAGGCCATGAAAAATATGCTATTTGCATGATTACACCACACTCACCCCTCGTGAGTGCTTACTGCACTGCCTGTTAACCTGCTAAGTGTATTCATAACCTATTATCTAATATGCATATATGTACAACCTGTTGTATTCCTACCTCACTTGTACCCTCTCTGTAACTAAGTTACCCTCAAGTAACAGCGCCACGCTGCCCTTGGGCTGTTTTTGCGCTATACAATTGTAAACAATAAATAAATAAATGAAGAGTCAAAAGGTATGTTGAGGCGGTGATGGCCTGGGACCTTGGAAGATGGCCGCCTAATACCGCTGCTCCTACCCACCTCTTACCTATTGCAGCATTTCTTCTACTTTCTGGCTCGTTTCTTGGTGTGTCTTCGCCCCGAAGGAGTTGCTGTTGGTGGGAATGGCATTACACAGTAGTCCCGACGTTTGTTCTCGCACACCGGAACGAGTACGCTGCGCCTCATTATCTGAGCACCTGCTGCTTCTGACAATGGCTGCTTTGTGTGAAGAAATGCCCGGCGTGGTACGAAAAGCAGCACGCAGCCTCGGGCATTAAAGGCTCCGTCATTACAATAGCACCACCGCAAGAGGTCTTCTTGTACTTCATGGCAGCAACTTTTCTAAGTCCTTAAGCTAAGTTTTACTCACGCAATAATTATACCTGACATTAAGTTGCTCTCCCCATAATGCTCAGGTGCTTCTTGAGTTTTTTTTCTCCAGTCACCGGCCGGTATCACACGAAATTGGGTAGCTGCATGGCACGGGTGAGAGGAGTGTGAGGGCATATATGAAGAAAGTTTACATTTCAATTATTGTATTGATGTAAAGGAGGAAAGCAGGCTAAGGAAGAAAAGCGGGCATATGAAAAAGAAAAACATCTAAGAATAAGAGACTATGAACAAAAGATATCAAGGCATTATACGGTCATTTCCGCTCATAGTCAATATATTGTCTAAGTCTTTTTTCTGAATCATTTCAGAACCTGAATATTTTAACCCTATAAGACTGTCTGGGGGTTCACTTCTGATTATTGTACTGTCCTCACTACGAGCCCTTATTTGACCTCTCTTCTGGTTCTACCTCAGCTACATCTCATTATTAGCTGTTGTCATCGTTGGTGTCTTTTATCTGGTGCCTCAAGCTATAATGGCCACAGGTATGAATAATCAAAAAACAACACTTGTCATTAAAGACGCTAACCTTTCTTCAACACACCTGAAAAGGTCTAAAAGTGACTCACCTCCTCCACTTAGCCTGGTAGATCCAGCCATTGAAACCATTCTACAAGAAATTAGAGCTCTGAGGCCCTTCATCAAGACTACTAATCAAAAATTTCAGCAACTGGATGATAGATGGAAGGGCTTTGAAGACGGAATGGAGGAGGTGTGGAAATAAGTTGGTCTTGTGGAGGATGTCTCTCCAAAGGTGGCACAGCTTGAAAAGACTCTCAAAGACCTCCAGAGACATAATGAGGTTTTGGAAAATAGTAGCAGGGGTAACAACCTGCACATTTCAGGCCTGCCTGAGGGCTGTGAAGGTTCCAACCCCATTTAATTTTTACAGAAGTTATTGCCTGCCCTACTTCATTTTCCAACGGAGACATTATTTAATATACAGTGTGCTCATCATATTGGCCCACTTAGAAATTCTGAATCCCCTCGCCCTCCTCCCTGAACTCTTATTTTCTACCTGCTTGAATACACTCAGCTCCAGCTAATAATCTCAACAGTTAAAGAGAAAAACTCCCTCACTTGGCTTGGAAGCAAGATACATATCTCACAGGATGTGGCAAGGAGTACAGCTCTACATAGGAAATAATTCTTATCCTTCCACCCAGCATTAAAACAGCTCAATATTAGATATGGTTTATATCACCCCTGCTCCTTCAAAGTCACTCATTAGGGGTGCACTGTTTGATGATCCTGCTGACTTGAAAAGATTTATTTGTTCCATTAAATCTACCTCTTCTGCAACATGAGGTTCTTGTTTTCTCGCCCATCTCGGTCACTATTGTATGCCGTTACTAACTCTATGTTATTAGATTGGTGGGTCGGGTGCTGTTGTGGCGGTCCTCTCCTGCTGTGAGTCGTCTTTTTCCTTTTGACGGCTTGGTAGGGGTCACCTTCCCCTTTTGTCTTTTTATTCCTTTTTTCCCCACTTCCCAGTCTGATCACATCTGCTGTCCATTTTCTTTTTTCAGACTTTGAGGGATTTTCCTCACTTTTTACTCCAAATTAGCAGTCCTCGGTCAGACTTCCCTACCCTATCCTCTCACCCTTTTGTGTTCTTCCTTTATGTCTTGTCCCCATCATGGGAGGTCCCAATCGTATCTTTAATTAATTGACTCATATTGCCATGATACTGTATATTTTATTCTGGTTTGATTGTATTCTGAAATTATTACAGGATTATATTCTGCCCCCATATGTATCTAAATGTTCCCATGATATTTAAGTGTGTAACTTGGAACATTAAGGGATGCAATAATCCAATAAAGCAGAGCAAAGTTATTTCCCATCTCAATATATTTAAGTCTTCAGTGGCATGCATACAAGAAAGTCATCTATCATGTGTTGAAGCAATGAAACTCAGATCCCTGTGCACCAAAGAGGTTATTGCAAGGCCTGTGGTGGAAAGGAAAAATGAAGTTGCTATACTCCTCAACAAAAAACAATCATTGAAGATTCTGGGCCAAGATGCCCAATGGGCGTTGGGTATGCTTCAAGCCTCTGATTGGGATGGGTCGTGTTTCCATTCTGAATATCTATGGTCCTACCCTACCTGATCCTGGCTTTTGGGTTTTCATGAAACAAATGATTCTCAAAAATGATCTTACCAATCTCATTATGTGCGGAGATGTTAATCAAATTCTCGACCGTTTCTTAGATAGAAAATCTAAATGTGTGTTCAAAACCTCTAAAACTCACAAATCCGTTGTAAATTGCCTTGCCGCAACTGGACTAGAAGATACATGGAGGCTTTCCCACCCAACGCAGTTAGATTACACATTTCACTCGCCCCCGCACGACACACTCGCCCACCTAGATTACATCTTATCTTCCAAATTACTTACCGGAATTATCATTGATTCTTCAATCTCTAATATAATAATTCCGATCATGCTCCTTTTGCACTTCTTTTAACCTTGAGGACAGAGAACATAAAAAAAAAAGTTGTCCAGATGGAAATTCAATAACTATCTGTTGCAAGATCAGCAGTTTATCCAATCCGTTCAAACATTCAAACAACACTATTTTGCTGAAAAACTAGATTGTGATACCTCTCTAGTTGCCAATTGGGACGTGTTTAAGGCTGCTCTCAGTGGCCATATCATGGCTTATTCAGGTAAAAAAAAAAAGAAACTACATAAAAAACATCTTGATGATCTACATATCCAACTTTCCAACGCTGAACAGCACTTCTATCGAGACTCCAATGCTGCAAACCTCTGTCTGGTGTTGGCCCTACGTTTCAAAATTAATAATGACCTCAGTGAGTTAGCAACAGGGACTCTATTAAAATATAAGACCAAGATTTACCAAACTTCCAATAAAGTCGGTAAGTCACTTGCCTCTTATCTCAAAACTAGGAAGGAAATAACATCTATATCACACATCAAAGATGAAGCTGGTACCTCCCTTAATCACCCTGATGATATTTAAAATTGTTTTAAACAATCCTATTCAGACATATACACTCCTTAATCTACTGTTTCCTCTGAGAATATTGATTCCTTTCTCAGCAATTTCAATACAAATTCTTATCCCGAAATTGATCTTTCTCATTAAGAGGGGGTTATCTCACTTACTGAAGTCACTCGCACCATTAAGGTGCCCCCGGACCTCATGGTCTTTCTACTGAATTATTTGATCACTTTGCCCATTCCCTTACCCCTAAACTTAAAACATTATTATCCTACTGTATCTCCTGGAAATCCTCTTCAGGCTCCTTTTCTTAGGCTCTACTTATCCTATTCTACAAAGTTGATAAAGATTGCACACATCCCTGCAATTATAGACCTATTTCTCTCATTAATGTTGAACGCAAGATCTTGGCTAAAATTTTCACCAACTGAATTGAATCTTCTCTTCCCACTTTGATAAAATCTGATAAGGTCGGGTATGTGAAGGGGTGGAACATCTCTGCAAATACTAGATCATTACTTGATGCTTTTCATGTAATCTCTAAGGATAAGAAAGATAAACTGTGCTACGCTGCTGTTGCTCTTGACGCAGAAAAAGCTTTTGACCGGGTCAATTGGGACTTTATGTTTCAATCTCTCCGATGGCATGGCTAAGGCGAGCAGTTTATCTCCCTTATTTAAGTACTTTACTCTTGTTCCAAATCATCTATTAGTATTAATGGACAATCCTCTTACTTCTTTCCCTCTCTCCCATCCTTTATATTCTTTCTCTTCAACCTTTGATAGAACTTATCAGATCAGACAGAAACATTCCTGGAACCCCCGGTGGAAAATCGATCATTAAAATTGCTGCTAATGCAGATGATATTCTTATCCTTATTAAGAATTTCAAACTTCACCTTCCTCATTTGCTTAATAGACTCCATCCATTTTTCCTAGTGTCTGGCTACAAACTCAACAAAGACAAAACCGATATTTTACCCCATAACTGTGTTAAACATGACATAGATGTCTTCGGATTTAAATGGTGTAATGATTCAATTAAACATCTTGGTATTCCTTTTGCCTCCTCAGTATGTGATACAGTCAAACTTAACATGCACATATTGTTAGATAGACTTTGCGAATTAACCTCAATGTGGTCTCCCCTCTACCTTTCCTATTTGGGTCGGCTTGACACCATCAAGATAATGCTGTCCTCAATTATTTTATATTATTTGCAACTCCTAAAGGTCCCCTTGCCTCCCTCATTGTTTATGTTGGTCTGTTCAATTCTTCTCAATCACTTACAGGGCTCTCGTTAATGTAAAACGATTGTGATTTCCAAGTTAAAAGCCCCACATTACATGGGAGGGGTTAGTTTTCCAGACTTCAAAATCTATCATTCAGTATTTCTTCTTAAACAATCCCGCTGCTGGTTTGCTCCTCCTAATTCTGCAGATATTACTTCCTGCTTTGTGTTAGAAAAAACACCTGGTACATCCTTATGATGTATCTCACCGTACTTATGTATTTAACCACTCTTCAACAACCCTATCTGATCCCATCAAGGCCTCAGTCTCCAGCTCTTAGATTGTTTCTCTTCCCTCACATTAAGACCCCTTCCAAGAACCTGTCTCCGTTTCTTGGGCACAGTAAGCATATTACTATTAACAATACAGCGTTAAAGCGTAAATTCTGGTAGAATGGAGGCATCAGATTTATTCAGCAAATTGCCAGTGGCTCCTCCATTGTCTCCTTCCAACAACTGAGAAATCTCTTTTGCATTCCTGTTTTTGACTCAATGTTTATAATAATTTGGTTAATGTGTGCTTTGATGCACTCCAGCATTTCTCGAAGACCATCCTTTCGCATGATGCCTCTAGACTTTTGCTACTAACCATGGTTTCCGATATCAAGGCTTCAAAATGTTATAATGTTTTGATCAGGGTGGGTGGTTTGGCCTGTGCATTTGAAATGGGAACATGATCTGGGCTGTGCTTTTAATGACCACACTTGGTCTGTATTGTAAAATAGGATCAGGGGCATGTCTGCTTCAACCAACATAACACAACATCTGTTCTTCTTCATTCACATAGCATTTATTATCCCCTTGAAATTATCCAAATCCAAAAAAGATGCAGATGATAAATGTTGGTCATGTGGTGGTGCCTCTGCCTCCTATAAACACATGTTTTTGACTGTTCACATGTTTTTAAGTTATGGTAGGAAATTCGGAAATTCCTTAAACTCATATTTACAGTTGATGTTCCACTATCTTCTCAGAAACTTTTTTTGGGTTGTTTATCTGTCACAAACATGCCTCTGCCAAGCTATATGATTTGTTCTTTGCCCTCGCTCTGAAGCTCATCACTACTAACTGGAAGGATTTGCACAACATATCCATCAGGGGCTGGTGGAACAACATCTGTCATGTTCAAAGAATTGAATTATGCATGGCCACTTACCTGGATACTATACCTAAGCACAATGCCAAATCTGCTTTTTTATTCATTATCTAGACAATTTTAATTTATCATAACATGGTACCTGAGCGTTTTAACATCAAATCATTGTATTCCCTGATCCCCTTTTTTGATCATCAGATTTTTCCTATGCTATGAATCAAAAATGCCAAATATCATATTGCTATGTTTATCACCCACCCCCTCTCGTTCCTTCTGTTCTCGTGTTCGTATTCTGTCTGTCTCCTTGTTTGTCCCCCCTGTTCGTCTTTTGTTTATGAACTTCAACTCGTTTCAAATCTCACTGCTTTTGAACTTCCCATATTAACTTGTAGCATGGCCCATCTCATCTGGCAATTATTTTTTCTTTCAAACATGTTATCGTATTGCCTTTCATTATATTCTGATAAATGTTTTTCTTCATGTATATCTGCAATGTCATCAAATTGTATTGTTCTAAATTTCTTATAATCTTAATAAAACGTTTAAACAGGAAAAGGTTTGTTAGACAATACCGTTCTAGTCCCTCTGGAGTTTAAGTGTCTTAATTGAAAACCCTGCATCAACAGTACTAAAGTAATCCAGTGAAAGGTAACATTTGTTTCATATTAGATGTAAACAGGAGTGAGTGCATCACATTCCAGAACACAAATCACGTGAAGCACTAATCAGTGCCATGAAGCACAAAATATCCTTACAGCTTCCGGATTCGGAACCATTTGGTTCGGTCAGTTTAGTCAGTGAGGTTGGAGATGGATGGTTCAGTCTGTAACTGGGATATTTGAATAACGGAGAAAGTAACGCAGTCTGTTTTAAGTGCTGCTAATTTCTGTATCTTCCACCACTAATTGCATTTGTACAAATCAAAGGCTAACCTTAGATAGATTAAATGAAGGAATATTCAGACCGAATAGGAAAGTCATTAGGGCACGGTAAGAAGCATGTGTCTTAATGGGTGAGTAGTGATTCGTGGAACCTCCAGGAAATAGAATTCACCACACATTGACGCAGAGCATGTAGAGATGAAGTACATGATCAAGCAAAGCAATTCATATTAGGTAGAATACTGAAAAAAAACAGCAGCACATTTTTTGGGAAGTATAAACTATTTCGACAAAATCAACTTGCAGGAACAACCAACACAGTGATAGGCATCACGGCTAGCATCCTGGGGTATTCTGGTAAATTAATTTGGTGCAGCATTCACAGGGGTATACAATATCTACAGTCAAATGCATGTGAACATTCTGGTGCAGAGGAAGGACATACTTAAGTGACCTTCTTCATCTACCCAGATAAATAAACATAAAGCGTTCATATCCTACACAGGAAACCAAGTTAATAGATGTGCATAGAAATGGACATTTGAGGCGACAGAAGGAGATATTCATGTGTATGTCATTTCAGGCACTATTTTCTGTGACTTGAAGAGATCCACATGTAAGTTGTTAGTTTTAATGAATTCATGCAAATCCTGTTACTAGTGAGGCAAACATACATGGAACACAAATTGACATATTTTGTACATACCAAAACATTTGTATTGAGGGGAAGATGCCCATTTCAGTGTAAAAGATGTGTGTTTACATGTATAATGGCAAGTTTTCAATTTCAAGGTGAGTCTTTGACTGTTGCAATGGATGTTTCAATTGGTGGAGAGGGTTCAGAAATGTTAGCCAAAAGGGCTGGAATAATTAAATGAGATTTGGTAACTAGATGAGATTAGAGATTCAGTAACTAGGCCATCGCAGAGACCTAGAGGGTTGACTGAGCACGTTGAGGGGCCACCAAATGTGTATATAGATTCAAGAGTTCATGATAGTGCTTTCTGCTGTAATGATGACATCTACAAGATTTCTACAAGACTAAGAATTACTCTGTTAGTACAAGATTGTCACTGTTAACTCTGTGTTACTATAATATGTATATGGTTAAAACTGAATATTTCTGGGACACATAGTTCCCTTTTCTGCAATTTAATTGGGTGCCACAATCTGTGAATCTATAGCTACTTAATTTTATCCTGTACTATCATAATCAATTTTGAAACTGTATGTTGTCATAAGTGTACTACCTCATGAAGAAAATAATGTTTTCACCCTCACAGATCTGTAAATGACCTTGTCATACATCCAATGCATAGATGTGCTAGTGATCACTATGCCCCCTTTTATATTTGCACACTTAAACCTTTCCTCTCAGTGAAGCATTATAATCCTTCTTCAATGAATTTCTTTTTTAAATAATGATGGTTTAGAAATAATCTGTCTTCACTAGATAAATCTCAGTACAAACATCGTGATGGAGGCATGGCCATAGCTACTAAGATGGTTTATGTATAACACCAGAACTCCACTGAGGAGCACGGGAACCATGGAGAGATTAGCCAAATAACAATTGCTGAACCTCTTTGAAGGTGAAGATCCAACTGCTGTAATGCACATGGTTTGGCAGTGCAGCAACACAGCATTGAGATACATGGATACTCCTTGTGCTGATACTTCAGGGAATATGGTGTGTGGTCATGGTCGGGATGACAGTAGCCACACCACCCTTTAACAGCCACATATGGAAGCCGGTGAGGCTCATAAGGGTGAGCTTGTTGCAACACCAAGAAGAGGGAGCACCCAGTGGAAAGGCAAAACTCAGAATGGGAGGAGAAGGGAACTGTGGGAAAAGTGACACAGAATCCATAGCTCCCAATAATTACATGTAATGCAATACTAAGGTCCCCACTGTCCACAACCAATGCACCTATACACATACTGCACACTTGCCAATGCAGGAGATGGTGAGGAGGTGGCACCAGGACTCTGATTGGGAGCTATAGTATCCAAAGTGCTTTCCAAATAGGGACTTGTTTTGGAAGAGGTGTAACATAAGACAAATGTGTGAAAGCATGCAGAAGGCTTTTACTCTATTATATGTTGTCATGACTAGTTTTTGAGTGTTATTATGGTGGAGAGGAGGGGCAGATCATAAATAAGATTCCACGCCCTTCCTCTCTATCATGCAAATACTACATTGCACCAGCATGCACTCTCATGCTGACTCAAATGCTGTGGAATCTAACGGAGTCTGTCTGCTGTTTACTCCAGCAAAAAGCAGGCAGACTACATAGGAATCTATTCCAAAGGCCATCTGCCATGAGTACATGGCAAGCAGAGTTTCCTTAATTTGCATGGCAGCATGCAAAAGGGCAGCATACAAGCATGCACTCTGCTTTTTTCCACTCCCCTTTTTGAATTCATGGTGTAAATTAGCACCATTTGGGGGTGGGTACCTGTGTGACAGAAAGTGCTAATATAACAGATCCCCACAGCCAAATTGCAGGTGGCTCAAATATGAGGTCCAGACTATCCTACAGAAGGTTTCTTGAAAATCCCAAAAAGGCACAAAAGAGTACGTTGGCTGGACAGAATCTAGTGACAGGAGAGAAGAAGCAAGACTGATGTTAAATTGTGAGTACATCTGACACCACAATGCAAAAGACAATATTGTTCAAAACGATTTTCCTCATGCATCATAGCATTAAGAAACTATTGAAGATATCCCATGAACACCACAAGCCCAAACCTCACTACCCATTCTCAGTTTTTTGGAGAGAAACTCGATATAATAAATCATGTCGCCTTTAGGTGATGCTGATACTTGCTTCTTAACTGAGCAGGAAACAGTGAGTCAGCAAACACATTTCACTCCCTTACCATGCTGTCTGAGATTCCTCTATTACATCTCATGGCTGAATGAAGACCCTCAGGTTTGCTTTTGGACCCCAGCCCAGACAGCCTTCTCAAGACTGTGTGCTCCTGCATTGCTACCGATCTTTATAAAATCATCAACTAATAGTGGGTGCTAATGGCTCGCTCCACAATGAATATGCTGTTTTTTCACCTGGACATAGTACTGCTGCAACCCTTGACAATCTAAAAACCTGTATTGACTTGGGTGGAGTGGGCCTCCTTATATTATTGTATCTTTTGGTGGCCTTTTATACCATGGATCATGATGTTCTTGTAGGTCGATTATACAGGAATAGGTCTAAGAGGTACACCTTGAAAATCAGTGAAATCGTATTTGACCAAACAAACCCATTCTATTTCTCTCCCTCATTTGTATTCACACCACTGGAATACCGCAGAGGTCCTCGTTGAGTCCACGTTTATTCAATCTTTATACAAAACCTTCGGCAGATCTCATCAATAGCTTTGATTTACTTGTTTTTTGTATGCAGATTGCACTCAGTTCATCATTTGAGGGGGAGGGTCTGAGCATAATCCAATCGATCCTCTTAAACAATGCATGGAACCAGTTTGGGCCTCAATGGCCCTGAATTGGTTACAACCTAATGCACAAAATAGCAAATTATGCTTTGTAGAGATTGAATGGCATGCCAAATGACTCCGTCCAACCCTCTAGTCTGACAGAGATTAACCATTTGTGGCCAGTCTCTATAGGGCACTGTCCTCATCCTCAAATGTGGTCCTTAATCTTGGTGTTTGGTTTGACATAGACTTGCATATGGACACCCAACTAATAAAAACTCACAAGCAGTTGCTTCTTTCAGTTGAAAGAATTCCAAAGGTTCCTGGGCTTCCTAATCTCTTCAGCAAGGGTTCGATTTATGAATCTGTTCATATTCAGTCGTCTTGACTACTGTAATTCCATATACCTCGGTTTACCAAAGAAAAAACTGTTTAGTCTTGAACTCGTTCAAAATGCAGTGGTTAGACAGGCGTGATCATATTTCTTCCAACCATCATTAATTGCTTGGTTGCTGCTGTTCAAATGGACCTAGTTTACTACTCTCGGCATGGTCAGTAAGGATTTCTATCACACAGGACCCTCATTTCTGTGTAACCATATTACAAAGTATATACTAGGCAGAAAGCTTAGGTCAGCAATTTCCAAAATTCAAATATCAATGCTGAGGATGATGTTCTTTTACATTATGAAATCAAAGATGTGGAACAGTCTTCTGCTGCATCTATGGACTCTGGTGAACCACCTCTAATTCAGACAACATGGAAAGACTAATATTCCCAAGATAAATACCCATGCAATCCCATTTGTTCTGACAGGACACTACTGTGCCTCAATGCCTCCTTCCATTTGCCTTTCCATTTATTTTTCCATAATTTGTACACAAGTTCTAAAATAGCACAGATAGTAATATTCCTTGGTAAGCACCCCCCAGTTTCCTGTTAAAGAACATCAATTTGACTCTAAGTGAAGATGGACTTATTGGAAAGGAAAGACAACAATGATTTAATATGAACCCTCTGTTAATGATAACACATGTCATCATGTCCCAATACTCTTTCAAGTTTGAAAGTATACTTGAAAAAATAAATTGCTGATTGTTCAAAACAGCTCATTATGTTCCGGGTGTAGCTAACCATTTCTCAAGTGCTAAAAAGCAAAATGTGATACGACATACTTTAGAAACGATTTTCGGGAAAATATATATGAACATGAGCATGTTAGAGTGGCTCTTACCTTGAACAAACAAATAACGTTTTCTCACTCTCCTTAACTTGAAAAAAACTGGCAATCCACCTCCAATGGCAATATTTGATGTAAAGAACAACTTCAGTCAAAACACATAATTGCAAAATGTTGTTCTTTGAATATTCATTCAACCCATTCGGTGGTTCTGATTTTAGACAATGGATCCAAAGAGGCCCTTGTTTCGTGAGTTACTTCTCTGAAGAAGACAGTGGACAATGTTTTGCACTTTCTTGACACTGGACTGAACAGGTTGAAGCCTCTGCTGTTTTGAAGACACCCCTAAATCCATAAGTGGGGGAACATTTTTGCTACTTCAAACATGAGCATGATCTATGTCAGGGTAGCTTGTGATTGATTGATTGTTTGAATTCTTGATATGCTTGATATGCTTTATTTCTGTTAGAAAAGAATAACCAAAAAGCAGAAGTTCAGAAATTAAAACATACCTTAAAGGTTTACAGTGTTCATAAAGAAATAGAAACAATACAATCTCATTTTCAATATTTTTATGGGCAATTCCAAGCCCTAGTGAGTTGACAGGTAACAGCAAAAACTCTTGCAAAACAGTTTGAATTTTACAAAACTCAAGTTTAAGTCAAGTATTTTTTAAACAAGCTTCTAGTCGCATTAGGGCGCAAGGAATCTACTAAAACCCAATCCCTTAAACGTGTTAATGTCAGCTGGAAGCAGACATTCAGGGGTGTGCTAGAGAGGGGCCAGACCAATCATGGTTAACACTTTTTTTTAACATGGTTCAACCATGCCCAGGGTTCGGTATGATTGCTGGTGAGGACATCCTGCAATGCACCTTTTTATTCGTTAAATTCCTAGCGTGACCACATCTTCACCCAAAGTGAGATGGTTGTCATGATAATGAATAACAGTTTGGCCCAGGTCCATATTGATTGCTATATTAAGGGTATTAGAAGGTAATGTCGAATGTTTCTTAACAATTTTATATATATTGTCTGACTTTAAATGTGCCTTTAAGACTATGGTCACACAAAGCTGCTGAAAGGGATTGCACCCTATCCACCTCCAAAGTAGCTTCAGCTGCGTAACCGCCCATTTTTTTTTTGTTGTTCATTATTTATTAATGGGGCATTGGTTTGAGTACCCAACAATGATGTGTTACCTCACCACCTGTTTAACAGGAAACGTCTCTGTCTGTTCACCCTGTTCTCCCCATCTCACAACAGTTTTATTGCATGAATAAAGTGCCCAAATGCAAGTTACCAGTTGAAGATGTAGCCCAAGGTCATTCAGAGATACCCATAAAAGTAGGCAGTTTGTCAGATTCTTAGCATACGCCTTACCCAGGCTACGAAGGGAGATAGACCTAAAAGGAATAGGGCCATTGTTGTCACCCTATCTAACAGTAGCATCTATGACTGCAGAACCCCATGACGAAGGACGCTCGTGGTTGTTATTGACCAATTTAAACCAGTTTAGTGACGCAGGTGTCCAAAAGTCAGCTTTGGATGTAAATAAAAATTTCCAAGAATTTTAACTTGCTTTTACATTTTTAGTAGAGGTGCTCTGAAAATAGCAAAAATGTTTAACATGCCTCAATGGTATGTTATGTGATATGGGACTTTCTGAGAGATGGCATCAGATGTTCTCCCTGGCATGCTCTAAACTTTACGTCAGGGTTTCATCAAACCTTTTAGGATGAGCCCCTGAAAAGTATGATTTGTCCGCGGGAATAAACTAAGACACAATTGGTGTGATTTCGCAAATAACCAAACAAGTTCGGCCAGCACTGCTCTCGTGGGAGAAGAGTGTAACAATATAATGATGTGATCATGATATTGATGATTTATTTATATAGCGGCTTAATCCAAAGCGCTACAATATGCTTATGCTACGCTCATTTAAATTTTGCCATCAAAGAACTATTCACAACATATGTAAACGCGAATGAAGAAATATCTAGTTTTGGACTAGGATTCATTATTTTAAATTAAGTATGTTTAGAGGTGATGTTCTTGCCTCTTTAATTAGTTCACTGGCATTGATCCCAACACTGCTGGTGGAGTTGGCAGAATATCGGCAGACTTTAGATTTCACAGTGAATCTCACTAAATCAGATATGGTAGAAATATACCCCTCAGAGAGAGAGAGAGAGAGAGGGAGAGAGAGACGAGAGAGAGAAGGAGAGAGAGAGAGAGAGAGAGAGAGAGTGCTGATCAGTATATGATATACCCGGAACAAACAGAATCTCAGTAAAATCAAGGTCACCTGGTTCCAGAAAGTCATTTGGATCCCTGGAACCAACAATAGCAGTGAATGCCATCCCGAAGTCATTGATTTTGATTGTCTGCCTGCAAGGAAAGACTTCTGGCAGGTGCTAATATATCAGTTGTGAAATTCTTCTTTCAGAACATAGACAACCTGAGTGAGTTCATGCTATTTTATGCTATGCTCAAGACGTATTTCCTGCCTCTCATTCTACAGACCTTTAGGATTATGAGTGAGGACCAGGAGCCCGAATTGTACATGAAACTTCATTGTGGGTTCACATTCTAGCTGTTCCTCTAGCATACCATGCACGTTAGATGATACAGAAATAGCAGGCTGACCCGAATACGGAAATATTTTTCAACAATAATATTTCAAACAATAGTTCTAAAACCCTTGATTGTTAAACACCTACAACCTGTTAATCTTTGTTTGTAGACCAAATTGACGCAGTTGAGAAATATATATTTGAATGAATATGGTAGCAATTGATGAAAACAAAATGATGAACATATTTTCAAACTAATAAGAGAGCACCACTGTCAGATTGTTATACAAGGTTGGATTGAAGACTCTAATGGAACTGACTTTTTTTCTACATTAAAACTTTTCAATATGGTCCCAGCCCTTACAGGTATATTAACTGTTGCATGGCTTTACGCACTCTCTATGACAGTCGGCCCCTAAAAACATACTGTTTGCACACAAATGGAGCTAAATATGCCTGCTAAACTGCCCTCCTCCACCCAGCAGCATCGTCATATGTCATAGCACAGTTCATTTGTGAATCTTGGAAGGGTTTAAAGCCCGCCAATTCTTGTTATTAAATAATACAATTATGAGGGTAGTTCCATCTCAGAAAACTAGGCTGCACACCAAACACCCCTTCAATCAAGCTCCTTGCCAAAAGCATAGTGGAACATGTCAGCTGCTGGATCAGTCTCATTGATCTGCAGCTCCTGGTCTCTTCCAAGGTGCCCTTTGTAGCTGATGTGACAGCAAAGTCACTGAAGTGCAGAAGCTGAACTTTAATTTAACCTTTGAACGGCTGTTTCTGCACCTCGAACCAGTTTTCTATTGCACCGTGCCAACTGAACACATTAATTGCACCTACTCTAACAAGAAACTCACTGCTGTAGAAAACCTCAAACCGCCACATCTGAAGCAGTATCACCTTAAAATGCCAAGATCTTCATCATCAACCCAAAGCTCAACTGTTGAGGCGCATACTTCGAACATCACATCGAACCACAGCAAGCTCCCTCTGAAATCAGACTCTTCCCTCACTCGCCACATGGATCACCACAACTGGCTGCATTTGAACCAGGTTCAACCCACTTGCACAAAGGTTAAGAAGCCTGGTAAGATGCCCTTGAATTGCCAAGGACGGATTAAGGTGATGCAGGAAGCCCCTCCCCCCACCCCCCGTCCATTAGTGGGACCATAGAGTCTGTTTAAGACCCCCTGTGCACCTTTGTCTCAAATACATATTCGTGTTGACAACAATACAGTGATATATTGCCTTTTACTTCCTGCTAAGTTTTTAAAGTGCTTGCATCATTAAATTCTCGGATTTCCTTTACATGGGCGTGTTTTTGTTAGTGTTTTCTAGTACGGTTTTTGTTGCATGCCTGTGTGTTTCATTAAATTAGACATTTATATTAATAGAACATTTACTGCTTGGGTTGCTAATGCCTGACATTCACGTGCCTCTTAAGAGTATAACCTATCCTTGACCCATGTTACCACAAAAGGTGAAGGAAGAGTTTCTCTTGACTGTGCCTATTTCAACTTTATTTATTTATTTACGTATTTATTTATTTACTTATTTATTCATTTATTTATTGTATTTGTGGATGGTGCCCACGACCTGCAGGTATCAGTGCACTCGTGAAGAATACAATTTATGATTTGGATTACTGTTATTTTGGAGAAGTGTGAGGGCTGAGAAAGCAGTTTAGCCAAACCTCATCCTGGTACTCCTGTGGGGCAGTAGTCATTTTGTCACATGCCATCACTTAATACATGATGACACTTGCAGTTGCAGGAGGCCATTTGGAATGGAGTGGTGTGTTGATAATCCCTGCAGGGGACAAACACAGAATCAGTGAGAAGCCCAATGACTTCAGGGTTTCAGTATTACCAGGACATCCTAACATGCTATGGTGCATTGTGAGGGACAAGTACTATGACATTCAATAAAGCCAAGAACCAACTGTCAGGGGATGGTGTCCTTAGATGTAGCTAGTGATCCCCACTGCAGAATAGGATGTTTGAGGGCTTGAGGGCACTCAGGGTCATGAAGCTCAAAGAATAATGTTGTGCATAAATTGTCCCTTTGGGTATTTTGTATTTTTTGTGTTTATATTTTATTTTTGATTTATATAGTGCCTTACGCCATTGTATTTGTATATTATTTTTGATTTATATAGTGCCTTACGCCAAGGTGCTGTACCTATGACAACTAACAGTAAAATAATAATGATTACAAAATAGAATGCATACAAATTAGTAACTAAGAATCATAGACATTAAATAATAACAAAGGAAAACAAGATACACAATTTAGAATTGAAGAAAATATTTTTTTTAAAGAAGAGTGAAAGTGAGGGTAGGACGGAATAGATCCAAGACAAAGAGGTAGGGTATTCCAGTGAAGAGAAGCCAGCAAAGAAAAGGAACACAAACATGGCTGAGCACAAGGAGGACTGGGAACTGATCCTAAAAATAGGGATTGTGATCGAAGAACACGAGAGGGCAGATACAAAGAGATAACGGAAGTCAAATAACTAGGAACAAGACCAATAGCACTGATCGAGAGAACCCATACTGTGTCGCTCTGTGCTCTTTATCAGCAACCATGTTATAAATCTGATTCAGGTCTACCCAAAGAATGGGTGTTTGAAATCCAACATGATTTGTAAGATTCAATCTCCAATTTAAGTGACTCGAATAGATATTAATATTTTTTCAGTTCTACCTGTGCTGCAATTGAGATGGATTTTCCTGGATTCAGAATCCGGCAAAACATGTCTCCATAGATCCTGAATCTGAGGAAAATAACAGCCTGTGGCCTTTCTGAGCCACATTAATATACAAACCCTCTTTACAACTAAGCTCATCAGGACAAAAGTGTGGGTATTTCCATATACCAACACTTTTCCTGCCTGGTAGAGTACAAGTATGCTAGTGAGGTTGCAGCGAAGAGATAGAGGTAAATGAGGTCCCCACCGGCATAAAACAGCCAGTATCTCCTGCACTGTTATTACTGGTGCAGGAAATACCAGCAATCCCCTCCATGGAGTCTTGTGGCACTCCATGAAATGGGCATTTACCAGTATTCCCAACGCCTGTAATATCCAGGTAATTCCAGGATATCAGGCAGCGGGAATGGTATGTTACATCTCTCATAGCATTTCCACTGATTCACGTAGTTCGGCTGCCTCAGAATCCCTCCAGTATGGCAAGGAGCGGAACTAATAGCAGCCGTCTAGCGTTTCTACCCACTCGATATGAGTCGGTAGCCACGCCCCCTGCTTCCTGGACCGCATATCCAGATACTCGGCAGTCAAATCGTCGCGTTGCTACTCCCTCTAGAGATCCGCTACGCTCTGTAAGTACGCTTCTCTGGTTTACCCGATTATCCTTTGACTTTCTGATTTCCTAACTACTAGGACTTTATTAGGGATCAACTTCTTGAACATCCTCTTTTGTTTTCTTACTCACAGCGATTAGATTCGCGGTTTACAGTCTGCTGTTTACAAGGCTTCATTGAGCATTTCACTGTAACAAGTCTTTCCCCGAAAACCGTTCGGTACGTAGTAGTACTTGGCAGCTTGCGCTCTTATTCAGCGCGCTCTGCTCTATCTTCTTGTTTTCACGTGTAACAGCCTTATCACTTAACTATACTGTTTACTGATATCCCAACGGAATTGCTGACAGGATACCAGCAAGCTTGTAATGATCCGCACGGCAACTGCAGTGATCAGCAGTCCTCAACGGTCAGAGATTCTCAGAAGAGCTCTGCATTTGATTGTCTTTTTGTTTATTTTGAAGTTAATCACATAAAAGTGCACTAAAGGATAGATGGCTGCAGAGACAGCAGTGGTGAGTGAATAGAAGTAGCTATTATACCTTAATAGTGGCACATGGTGAGTGGTCAAAATGGAAGGGATGCATACACCTGCATGCTGTTTGACACCATGAAGATACATAGTTCTTGTGTCCTCATTTCTAGATTCAGAGGCAGTTCTGTTAAGGCTTTCCTGCATCTGCATGCTGATGGTTATAGGCTTCTATTAAGGAGGTGGAAAATAAAGAAGCCTTAGGTTTTGCTCAGCTGTTTTACCAAATTGGTTTCATGTGGTTTTTTTCTGATATTTCTGCACCTTTCAAGTCATCTCTGTTATTTGAATCCTGTGTCTTCAATGACTCCACCTGTAGTCCCAACCCATCACACCCTCCTTCCCCATCATGAGATACCAGAGTAATGTGTTTCCATGTCCAGCCCTAAGCTCAACCCTTCGGAAATGATTGGTAGGCTTATGCATTATCAACTCATTCCTTTTGATTTGAAGTTGTCTTATATGTTATGTTGTTCGATAGTAAACTTTGTTAGATTAGAAAAATGAATCCCGATTTAAACAAGTTGGTGCCTACTTTAAGTAAATACGGTACTTTTACGCTCAGCTCCATGTCCAGTATGTTGCTCTATGGCTCTCCCATCCGATATAAATCACCTTAACAACATAACATTATTTTTAATAACTGTGTTATAATAGACATGTACATGGGACTCTGTTTGTTGCACTTGCCTGTTCCGCACCTTCTGCATTCTCTCAGTGGTGTGCTAGTGAAAAGTGCACTTGTGATATGGAAATGGCATGCTTGCATCATGGACTGGGCATATTTTTTTTTTTTGTCAAGCTCTTCCTTCAGAAAGGAATTTCTTCAGAGGCTGGTGGAGTGCAGCTACAGAGAAAAAGACCTGGCCTCTGCCTCTTGGCGATCCTGTTCAATGATTGAATCAGTATGCAAGCAGGATGATGTTTGCTACAGTGATTCATATTGCAACAGTTAAGGGATGGCTCCCAATTGTGCTACTTGATATGTGGCTGGCGAGCGACCCATTCAATAACTGAACATTAGCATCGCTGTGCTCAGGTGTAAGGGAAACCTTGGAGTAACTGTAACCACCGTGGGACAGAATGTCCAACCTTTGCACTTGTGAAAATATGTGGACAAAAATAAAAATAGACAGCAATTTAGTTTAGTACCAACTGTGCTGCTTGTATTATAGGAAACATACAACAGAGGTTTTGCCCGAATCTGTACTATGTACAAAGATTGTCACAGGGGCACAAATTGCAATAAGCACATTTATTTTTAATACATGCAGAAATTGTACAAAACGCAGTCTGATTTCATTTTTACCGTAGTACAAAGGTTTTTAGGTAATACAGATTGGGCAAAACTTGTTTGCTCCATTCTGTATTACCTAGTCACCAAAGCAGGTGCAAAGTGCATTCGCTCAACGTTTTTCTCCGGTGCAAATGTTGAATAATCTGGCCCAGGGGAGTGTTGTTTTGCTTCCTTAGATCTTTAGAAATAATGAGAGTATTTGGGCGTCCGATAATGCCTGAATTAAGAAGTATTCTAGCCAAGCAAATATGTCTGCTCTTTACTTCTTGGGATCACATAATGTCTGGGGTCCCTAGAGGCCAGTGTGCAGCATGTGTGAGTTGCTAAACCGATGCAGCAGGTAAAGGATGAATCAGAGACATATTTCCTCAACTCAAACACGACATAAACACAATCATTCCTGGAGATTACGAAATAGATGCAGGACAAACAGATATGATACTCTTTAATGTTCATGGTGAAGCTCATGGTCGCTGATAATGGCAAAACACAATTAATCTCCATGCCAGACCTGACAAATGCCCACCTCTATGTCCTATGTCATTCCTCATCTATGGCTAGGCCTAGGCCCTGGATTCCAATTGACAATCGACAAAGGCTGGTGAATTTCAAACCTTACACCTTAGAAGGCTTTTCGACCGCCTGGGTTAAATCAAAGCTTGATATTTTCCATTGCTCTGGTATTTCTGATTGGGCGCTATAACTATTTATCTAGTATGAGGGGGATTGTGTTTGAGATCCACTGTTTCTCCCTCTTCTCTGTAGCTTTTGCCTAACAGTTATTAGGGGTGGGAGAGGACATTCAATTGGATTGATCAGTGTATGTGGGACATGGCTTTTTAACAAGACATTTCTGTGTTGTCGATTTTGCCGTAAGCAAGTCACGTTCATTCAACTTGGTTTAACTAGTGGGTTGAGATGTGGTGGGGGAGAAGGTGATGGCTTCGTTTTCTAATGACAAGGATGGAGATGCATAATTTTAAATCATGTTTTGGAATGTGGGGCATTGCATAGTTCAATGAAGTCTAGAAAAGCTATGCCAAAGAGCTACACTAGATTATGAGAGATCACTCAGTTTGTGTCAGAATGCGCAGGGCAGATCCAAATTCATAACAAAGGACATAGACAGACAACATGTTACACCCCAGAGCTCCAGGAGCAGGTGCTAAGAAAAAATACATGCTTCATAAACACAACCATTATTATTTTTGTATTGCTTTTGGTGCAAACCTAGCTTAAGAACAAGGGAGTTTTGTCTTCCTCCTTTCGAGCCTCTTCTGCAAGGTGTGAGTTTCAGGTGGTCACGGGTGGCAGAAGAAGGAATGCTTGTGAGTCTTTTGTTTAGAGGCTAGCTTAGACTCCAACCTTTTGGATGTTGTTGCTATGTGAGGTGTGAGAACCTCCAGAGGTGTGCTGTTTCATTTGAGACTGACTCTGCATGTGATGTATGCAGTTTTTAATATGATCCTGGTGGTTCGTGGGAGCCAGTGAAGTTGACGTAGTCTTGGAAAGATACAGTTGAATTTGCAGGCAAGTGGAACGAGGCGGTCTGTGGTGTGGTGAGCTCTATTGAGTTAAGGCAGGTTTGCGGCTGGAAGCCCACAAATGATGTCATTTTCCCCTTTATTGAGTGAGATCAAGAGATCTTGCTCCACCATGCAGAAGTTATGTGGGGGGATGAAGGGTCTGATATTGTGGCATGTGGAGATCTGTAGCCATGCGGTTTGCATCTATCTTTTTAGCTATCTGCTTTTGGATGTAAAGGCTACTGACTACAATAAATCCCAGGAATGTTGATGGGTTGACAGCTGAGGGGGAAATCCTTACAGTCATATGTTGTCCAGCCATTGTTGTACGAATTGTTGTTTGATGGGTGGAGGAGAGGGGCTATGAGGACATATTTGGTTGGGGTTCAGTTTGAGGTAGGCATTTTTCATCAGGTATGGATGGTAGCCAGACATTCGCAGAGGCAAGCAATGTCTTGGTAGCCACTGAGCCAAAGGAAAAGCTGAGTGTCATCAGTGTACCATTATATGAAGCAGTTGTTTTCAAACTGCATTCATTGTCGAACATGACTGATCAGGGTGGATGTGTAGAGCAGTAGCGGTCAACCTTTTGGTCTCAGATGTTTTGGACTACCACGCCCATCAGACCTAGCCAGCATATTCAATAGTGATGGACCATGGGATACAAAGAGAAACATCTGGTGACCCTCAGTTACACACCCTGGGTGTAGATATGTATCGACTTGAGAAATATTACAATCTGATAAGCAGTTTGACATGGTGTACATAAGGCACAATTGCACACAGTCAGAATGGAGATGGTTTTCTACTCTGGGTTACACTGGACAGTGTACAGAATGTACTTCTTCTTGCTGTATGTGGCAGTGACCCATGGGGTTGTTGATTGGGCCGTGCATACCATGACTTTAATTGACCATACACTGTAGAGGTTTGATTCATATGCTGAGAGGAAGGAGGCCGTAATGCAGGTGGTCTTACTGAAATAGCATTTTGCAACACACCCCAGAAGCAGATAGGTCACATTGTTTATAGTAATGGGTGCACTGTGAAATGCAGTGCCACACTTGAGGAAGGTTTTAAGTCATAATCTTGTGAAATGTTTATTTAAATGAGGTTGCGTTTGTGAGGTCATTTAGCAACAGATTCAATAGATTTTAGCAAGAACCACTGCATCTCCAATCAGCCTATGCAAATCCAAAGGATTGTATAATTCTTAAAGAGATATTGCTCTGTCATGCAGAGTTTTTGCAGCAGATATGGAGGCGCATTCCAGGGGTGGAAGGACTAGACACAACAGAGGAATAATCCTTGCATGGCTGTATGTGAGTAAGGGGGAGAATAGGTATTTGTAAAGATGCCTGATGGCTCACTGACACCTCAAAATGAGGATATGAAGGAGGATAGAAATGGCTTGCAGGTCGCCCACTTTTCATCTATTGATCAAGATTGAAGAGAGACAATAGACACATTCTTGTATATATTGGATATCCATTTGAACCTGCACCAGTTGGTTCTGGCCTAGTTGTATGGAGCAGCAACCGCTTTGAATTTACCACTGTCTGCTGAGGAGATTCTTGTGACAGTTAATTATCCAGTTGCACTAAGGCCCATGGACTTGATGGTCTGTCAATTTAATTTTATGAGGCTATTCATAATTTAGTAATTTCACATTAATTGGCGATGCATGTACAGGCAATAGAGCAGGACTCACTCTGCAAGGACATCGCAATAGCGCATGTAACCATCATACTTTCACTTGGGCCTCTAGAGCAAGTTCAGTCCAGTGTCAGTCTAGGAATGTCTGCTTCAAGTACTTTAAAGAAGTTGCGGAGGTTCATTGCATTGCTTCGTCATCTAGGTCTAGGACTTCTGGTTGCTGCAACATTGTTTGTCACCAGAAAGAAGTGGTTTCATCTGGTGGCTCCTTCTATTCTCAGTTCTAAAAAGGTAGGGGCTGCATAAATAATGTATCTCAATATTTACTTTTCTTTGCAATCACACTGCGGCTAAGGATCTTACCAAATACTGTGTATCTAAGGAATTGTGAAAGAGAGGGATGCTCTTTTCTCTTCCATGCTATTCACACTAGCGGTCAAGACCTTGGCAGACCATATAAAAGAGGTCTACGCAGATTTGGGTCTGTATTGAAACACTTAAAGGGTAGCAATATTGTTCTCTCTATGCCAGTTGTGCCCTTCTCTTTGTCAGGCATCCTTTGCCGAACCTGAATCCAATTTTTGCAGACACAGATTTTGCAGGATACTTGGTTCGGGAAGAAAACCAAAGTAATTCTCATATAATTCCACACTACTAGGGCCATTGAGGATAGTGTGGAGATCCTAGGGTTCTCATGGAGGAGCAATCGTATAAAGTATTTGTGCATGGTGGTTTGTAGGGATAACAAGCTGATAATATATCAGATTTATAGCATGGATGTTTACAAATACGAGGGGGTTATTGAGATATGGATTGAAGGTGCCACAGGCGGTTATGGAAATACACTAATTGATTAGAATGCTACTTTTCCCCAGGTATTATATCATTTGCGTAACATTTTACTTGCTTTGGACAAAGCTTTCTCTTCAATGATGCTGATCTTATTAATACTGCGAATGTGGACAAGAAAGCAGTCTTGGATTTGTTGGAAAATGTAAACTCTGTCATGTGATGGGTAGGCCTCGAAGTATGTGATGTGGAGAGGTATTATCTATTTGCTCTTGCCCATCACTCAATTGAAATTAGTTGTCCTCATTGCAATTGTTTGTCCTCTGCAAGGTGTAGACGTTTCTCAGAGTGTATAATGCGGTTCAGAGTGCTTGTCAAGTGTGGAGGAGGCTGGTTTATTAGACAGGCATGACTTCTGCTTAATCAGCATTCCTTCCTAAATCTCAGGTATATGGCCTCTTGACTATATTTCATTAAAGGTTTCTGCATATTGTGTTCATGTTGGGGATAGTTTACTATGAGGTCTTCTTTCAGCTAAGGGTAGCTCTGACTTACTTTCTGCACTATGCAGGCAACTGAAATCTCTTCATTTAAATATAGGTGTGCTAGACATGGGGTTGTGGATGTCTATGGTTTAGCTGGGGACTTGACAATAGGTAATGGCTCTGTAATGGCTCCAAAGCAGCAAATGGTGCCTTGCCATCTCTCTTAAGAAGGAAAAGTAACTGTAAATCTGTCAGTAAACCATTAAGGTCTTCTAAAGGATACATTGAAACGGTTGACATTTAATTTCCTAAATAGCTCTATCACACTCCTGCAAGCTTGAACAGAGTTTGTCCAGAAGTGTCTAATCCTAATCTACAAAGTTGTCCCCATGTTAGGACTGTTGGTATACATTAATAAAATGTGCAACATGTATAGGAGGATGGTGGGATTGTTCTTCCAGGAAAATACCATGTGGTGATTGCAAATTCCCCCAAAGTATCCAATATTGGCTCAAGAATATCAAATTGTGTTGTGATGCTTTAATTTGGTATTCATAGCTCATTATCCTCCAATGCAGATCCAAACACATTTAGTCCCATTACAGGAGCTGTTATCTCAATGGACAGCCTGACCTTTGAGAAGCTGTGGCTACTGAATGTGTGCAGTTTGATCACTCCTTGCAGCATTGTTCTTTCCCTTTGTTTTGATACATAGACTCTATAGCTGTATTTTCTTTAATGGAATGTGCCAATTGTGCTCCTGATGCCCACTACCTCCCAAATGGCCTTCCATTCTATGGAACATTATTCCTAATAATGTTATTGATATGCAATATACCTATTTCTTTACTGTTCAGTATCAGCATTCACACTTTAAAATCTATATCTTGTATTGTGCACTTCACATTTTACATTAATGTGTATTATTAATATGTATCAACACTGTATGTAATAGAACTGATACACTTGTACTTTACATCTTTCATAACAGGCATTATGCCGGTTAAGGCTTGCATTTGAATTGCTAAATAAGTGGTGTTTATAGTTTGAAATCTATTATCAATTGTATGTGTAGCATTTGAGTAACTCGCATGGAGGCAATTTGGCAGGTTTGGGTTCAAGGTGTATTATAGCTTGAAATCGGTGTACTGTTTGAATTATGATGCTCTCATAAAGATAAGTTGTTGGTGAGCTTGGGGAAAGCGGGCAGATTTCTAAGTTATTTTTGATAGCCTTGCTCTTTCCCTTTGTTTTGATACATAGACTCTATAGCTGTATTTTCTTTAATGGAATGTGCCAATTGTGCTCCTGATGCCCACTACCTCTCAAATGGCCTTCCATTCTATGGAACATTATTCCTAAGAATGTTATTGATATGTGATTCATAACATTTGAATATATATTTTAGGAGCATTGTGATAAGACTGACAAGGATCAAGTCCAATTTGCCTGACACAGTAAATAATCCGGAAAGGGAAGGCCTGGGGTTGTATAAAGGTGTTAAAACAGCAAATATCTCAGGGAAAAATCATGTGCAGCATCGAGAGATGTCCCTCGTAAATCAGGGTGGTTAAACTATACTAGAAACACCTGGATAGCATGCAGAAATTATTTCTCGCAGACTAAAGAATGCAACTGTCAGACCAACAATCACCAAGGAAGTACCCCCTAGAAGACATGCACTTGATGAATTATGGCATCAAGATTTGATTTAAAAAAGGAAATTATCATTTTCCACCACCTTGTCTTTACTAAAGAACCTAAGTGTCCTCATTTTCAAAAAAGGGATGCTCTAACACACATGAGTAAATCCTGACACTTGATCATTCAGTATAAGAACTTGTTGACTTTCCGGAGTATTTATTGGGTGGTAAGCTGATAAGGGTACCTGTTTTGATGTTAAATATGATAATGAGGCTAAGGTTGGTGTGATTTTGTTCTAACAGCATTAGCCCTTTAGTGCTGGGTTTAATTTAGTACTTGTGCATACAGCTGACACAATATCTCTTGATCCTACTAGATTGACTGAGAGGTCCATGAACTACACTGTGTACAATGTTTTTAACAGTTAAGATTGTAGGAGGCCATCTCAGTATTCAGCTATAGTAACCTGCCTAAATTTACTGGTATAGCTTCTTTTGAAGTAGAGGAGACTCTGGAATTGTTTTGTTGATGGCTTTTTAGCAATATGAGTATGTAACAAGACATATCGGGAAGCAGTGAATAGAAACATGCATGTCCTGCACCAGAGGACCATCTGAACCATTTGATAGTCCTGCCTGAAAAATGAAGCTCCAGCAAAAGGTGCTGTGTATCTCGATGTTAACCTTGTCATATGTTCTTAATGTACTTTCCTTAGGGTTTGGTCTCAGCTCATGGTGCACATTTATGCGGCAATAGCAGGCCTCAAATACACAATTCATTAGCCCAAGCCTTTGGTAGCCCTTGTATAGTCTTAAAGAACTGCCACACCCATACTTCTCTCTGGGTGCTGGAGGTAGGCACTTCCTCTCTCTCATCTTCCAGGTCTTCTTGTTCCTCCTCTCCATCTTTGCGCCTTTGTCCCGGCTGTCCAGGTGTTGGTGGTGGTTGTGGTGCTGGTGGTGGTGGCCCCTGAGGAGGAGGGATGGCCATAGCTGATGCCATTTTTTCACTTTAATCGCAGGTGTGCTAATAGACATCCAAGAAGGTGCTCTCTCCTGAATTGCAGATGGAACATTAGTAAGAATTGGAACTGTGGAAGGGTAACCTTTCATCTTGAAACTTCCCAGATTGGCTGAAAATGCAGTTGCGAAATGTTCGCGAAGCCCAGAACCGTTCGTGAAGCACGGACCCATTCATGGACACATCATCATGCCGCACATGTGTGAATGGTCACATGATGCTGTTTGGGAAGTCTAGGATGACAACAGATGT
Source organism: Ambystoma mexicanum (assembly GCF_040938575.1). Taxonomy (NCBI): domain Eukaryota; kingdom Metazoa; phylum Chordata; class Amphibia; order Caudata; family Ambystomatidae; genus Ambystoma; species Ambystoma mexicanum. The sequence continues at coordinate 802,474,577 of NC_090928.1, forward strand.
TCACAAATTTCAGCTAAGAAAAAACAGTGTAAAAGTTGTATAACGTTAATAGAAGTGTTTAGAATGTTACTAGGAGTTGGGGAATTTCACAGTTTTCACTTGAAACTTCCTAGATTGGCAGAACATGATGAATATATTGGGGGTGAGTATTATATCAGGATGTTGTAGCAAATTAGAGTGTACTAATAAAAACCTACGAAATTCACTGAAAAAACGTTGTTAAAGGGACGTTATGGTTACAGCTAAAATCAAAACCAAAACCCCCCAAAAATGGGCCAGTTATGGTGAGCTAAGCGGCCATAATATGTGCCACAACCATGCACTGCTAAGACTAACACCCAGGACATCAAAGATGACATCACAAATGTCATTGATGACGTAACCATAGGAGTGGAGGTGTTATGGTATTTTTAGAAGGCTAATGGAACTGTTTCCAGCTACGAAGATTATTGATTCACATATAACTCAAAGGCAAATGTGGAAAAAATTGAACTTGTTGTGTCCACAAATTCAAAAAGCCAGGAAGAATGTTAATATATCTGTATATGATGTTTTACAACATGTAGGAATGGCATATTTTTACAATGAGAATATACAAAATGATGGAGTGCATTTAACAAATGTTTTAAATGAGATTTTTCTTTCCAATGTTCACAAATCTTTGAAACATTTTTGTGAAAGAAATCAAATCAAAAAGAAAGATGACTTTACAGGAAATACTCAACAAGCTGCCCGAGAGATTTTTGTCAGTATTCTGGAGGTGTTAGACAAAGAGACAGTAAGTGTGGCAATTTCATAAGAATGTCTTACAAGCAGAACAATGATTAATCTCAATGTCAGATGCAAGAAATGTGTTGCAAACCTTTGGAAAGGTTTTTATATCTTCCAATACCAGATCAGAAAAGTGTACATTTTGCAAATCTGTTAATGAAATGTCACCCGTGTGGTTGTTATTTGCAATCATCACTTTCGAAATCTAAACCATAGTAAGTATCTTTTAATTATGTTGCTTAGATACACAATGGATGGTACAATGATCAATACTACAATTTTAAACTTTGTGAATGATCAGGTTTCAAATTGAAATACAAAATATAAAACATGTAATTACATTTCATAAGAGTGTATCCATTCATTTCAAAGATTTCACTACATGGGTGCACACAGAAGTAGAATGGTGTGTGTGCAATGACTATACACTATCATACAAAGTTAGATTGGCCAAGGTTTCAAATAATGCCTATATAATATTATCAGAACCAGAGTATTCATTTAGTTGTCTATATGTGCAAAGGCAATGTAATTGTATATTAAACATAGCATTCATCAACAGGAAATGCAATATACTGCCTTTTTCAGTGACTAATGTGTACTCAATAAGTATTTACTATTATTGTACCAATGTAAAACCTGATAAAATGTACAGTTTTACTTTATTTTCATTGACTATAATTAGTGTGCATGCTGTCAGAAAGAGGACACTCACTATTAAATAATTAATAACACTTAAATATAGCGTATGATTAGAGTAGAAACCTTAGTATACATATATTTGATCTTTTACTGAAGGTGAATATGATAGAAAGTATACAAATGAGCATTCTGCAATCTTCAACTTCTGTGTTATTGTGTAAAACATGATGTATATTTGTACATGCAATGGTGTTTCCTTAAAGTACTAGGTTGTTTAAGTGGGTTCTATGGACATTATTTTGAGTGCGAAGGAGTGTAGTTTGAGATAATAATTTAGATATGAAAAACAACAGTTGTTAAAAGAGTAATAATGGAAAAACACACAAATGTAACTTTTCATAAAAGACAGCTATAAAAAAACATGTTATTTTAAAGTGTAGATTGTACAATATTGTCAATACATTCTTCTGTGTGTAGGTGGCCAAAATAAGATAGCACACTGTTGATGGAAGAAGTATTGGATTGACAATAAAGAGAGATGTGCAATGTGTGGAATTAAGTATCCATGCATTCAGTGATATTCAGTGTCATATTTCATTTGTCTTACTATTATTTCATATATTAGTGGGAATTTACATAAAAATGTTTCAACTCAAAACAATGATATACTGTATTCATGGCTCTATACATTCAGTAAAACTAATGACATGTTTAGGTTATTTATCTATGTTTCCTTATTAAGGTTACCTGAATCATTCTGCAATTCACATATACTGCATTTTGAAAGCTCATCCATTTGCATATAGTTAGTTATTGCTATGATACTGTTAGTATACATTTTAGTGTAAATAATAAATCTAACACTGAAATGATTAAATCTATGACTTGGTACAATGTAATTATGAAGTTGATTTGGGTTTATATCGTCTTGTCCAAGGTAATGTTACATACAGTAAATAGATATCTGTAGTGTAAATATCGATATTTTATTTGGCAAATGGTTGAATTATCTATGCATTAGTATTATTGTAAATATTGTAGTTTAACACTATTACATTAACAAGAAACACTTGTTTATTAAACATTTAAAATATTCATACATTTGCGTTTGCTGCAAGTACAAGTTGAGTTTTTTTTTTTCTCTCCAATGAGTAGTGTTTTTCCTCTAATGCCACTTGATTAATAGTCACACCCTTAATTGGTTGTGTACTAAGAATACGTTCAGTATCCATACAGTACTATTATGTAAAATAAAATGTAATGTTCTTTTTATTCCATTTTAAAATATGTTACATTCTTATTGACAGATTTCATGCTGACAAAGATACAAATATTAAGACAAGATGAAGATTTGAGGTAAGCAATAAAGCAGTATACTTGCATTTTTATCTACTTTTTAAATATTATATGTAGAAATTAAGTGTTTCTGTAATGCGTGTACGTAATATTGTTTATTATAATCTAGAAACTGTATTACACAGCTTACAGTAGTGGCCATGTAGTTATGGTTAAGTTGCTCAATTCATAGGAAGAGCACTTTTTGGGTGGCTTCCCTGGACGAATCCTCACCAAATATTGCAACAAAAAGCATATGGCCCGCTATGAATCTTTGTGGCAAGTTTGGTGAGGTTTCATCAAGGGGGGGCAAAGTTAAAGGGTGGTCCCAAATGTTGTTTTTTTCCATCGACACATTGGAAAACATTTTGCTCATGCCTACAGCCCAAACCAATGAATGGATTTTCACCAAATGTGCGGCAGGAGCGGCGGCTTGGTCCGAAAGCGGGTTTTTGTAAATTTGGTGTAAATCCATCCAGTAGTTTTCTTTGTAACAGGCAAAATGCAAGTCCCAAAAAATGTGTGATATCTGTGTCTGCTCTGTGGACACATTCCCTGTTCGCTCCACAAGACTCCGATTGGTCCAGAGGGCTGTGTGATGTCCGTGGATACCCAACGCAACCACTGATTGGCTGGTTAAAAAAGTGGGATGTGCCTCGTATTTTCCTGAAATGCCCGCCATGTTCTATCCGCAGATAGCTGCAGCTGTCTGGGGAACAGGGCTGGGAAACATGGTTTGGAGCATCTGGTGTTGGCAAGAGGGGCTCAGAAAGAGGGGGTGAAAGATGTTTGATATCATGTGTTTGTGTCGGTGGAAGAAGAGTGTGGGGGGTGTGGCTGTCCGCATACACTGCGGTAGTCAGCAGACAGGAGCTTGGGTGCATGGCTTGTCTGGTGAATGCAAGGAGTGGAACGTCGATGATATGAGGATGTTTGCATAGATTCAAAATAGGCCATGCACCCAAGAATCTAGGCACTGGCACAACTACTGCAGTATCATACGGCCATGCAACCCAGTATTTTCCCACTACTATTGCTGTAGGTAGTGTTTGGAGGGCAGTTGGAGGAACATTTTTGTGGTTATTTGGTGACTGCATGACAGCTTGTTAGAGTAGGGGAGTGCAATCTAGATGATCTGGTGATATTGCCATTGGTGAAAAATAGGATTGGCGATCTATTTTGATATCTGCAGACAGTGATTAAATTGAGATGTTAAGGGCACATTTTTGTGTGTTGGCTGCACCCAGTGGCCAGATTGTTGGGTGCATGGCCATATTATGCTTTAGTGGTTGCGGTCAGACCCTAGACTCTTGGGTGCATGGCCAGAGGTGTTATGCTGTTGGTGCATTCTAAGTACTTTACTATTGAAAACTAATATTGTAATACTGTGAGCGTAGTGAAGGCGAGCATCCCCAAATAGCAAGACCCTCCCCGCAATGCGAGGCAATAATGGACTCCCCCAAAATGGGAATGAGGCTAGGACCAAGTGCGGGTGAGCTTAATGGAAGTTTTATCTAAGTCAAATAGGGCATGCAAAGAACTCTGCAAACTCCGAGAGCGCTCTGCCTGACAATCACAAAGACAGGCGTTTATATTTACAAAAAGTGTCATAAGAACCTACACACTATAGGGGGCACATGTTCATGGGGATTGGGTGGCGTCGACTAACTATGTGTGCAGCTGTGATGCGTCGCTTCGTGGTTGGTGGACAACGCCGGGTGCCAACGTGGGGTGGGCAGGTCAGCTGGGCTCATCCGGGAGGTTCTGCCAGGCCAGGCGTGGTCAGTGTCATTGATGGACGTCTTTCTTGGCTTTCTGCCCTAATGGCCATGCACACCCCATTCATTCAATACTGCAATGTCAGTTGTCCTGTAAATCCTACAATAGGTTATTCTACAGGTTAGTACAACACAGGAGGAATGCACATTAGGTGGAATACTTTGACGATATATCAATACATGGTTACTGTTTTCCTGTTGACTAGGTATCATGGGTCATGGGGTCGGGTGTCAGGGCACGGGGTAAGCTGTCCGAGTTTTAGGTCTCGTCAGAAGTAATGACAGATGCTTTTTACACAATGTTGGTGCAATATTAGGTGTCTTATTTTTCAAGCGCCATTAATCTGGGGTGAACTGGTGGGTTGTGGGACCTATGAGGGGGCACCTCGGGCCTTTGGTTATGGCCGGGTTTTACTGCTGGGTTGTAAATAATTCAGGTGGGTGGCCGTGGCCATGTGAGCTGTGGGGGAACATGAATGCTTGAAGCGGCTCCAGCCGAATTGGGGGAGGTGAGGCGGTGTAGCGCAGGCCTTTGCTTTCTCTGGCAGGCTTCAATAGGAAGGGAGAGGAAGTGACCTTGGATATGCCCACGATGATACTCTTCTTGTATGCTGCAAATTATATTGAAAACAAAGGGATTCATATAATGTATAATGCTTATTGATTTTCTAAAGGGTTACACATCTACATCGTTTGCACCTGTACATAGTCATTTCAAATATGTTAACTATACCAACGTTTCTATTAATCACTACAGGGTGAGTATTTGCATAAATAGCAGCTTTTGCATTATATGGTAAGCACGATACGTGAGGTAGCATTAGGGTTGGTGGAGCACGCAGGAACAACAGACCAATATGGTTGACAGCAGTAATACATGTTAAACTCATACATTCACATTTGATTGCATTCTATGTATCTCTTTAAGCAATTTGCATGAGCTCACAATACTGCCGCGCTTGTGTTCCTTTGCACGCTAGCAGCATCATGTTAGTCATGGCATAAGGACTTGGTATTGCTCTCTTTACATTACCCCTAGAGAAGCACATAGTAGGAGGCCAGGGCCACTGGGTGTTTGTACATAACTGAGGAGGTTAGGGTATCTTGACCATTTTGTCAAATAATAACACATTCTTCTATTCTTACAGTGTTTGTAGATTTTGACAAGGGGGTCATGCAGAAGGAATATTATTTTGATGCAATATATATATATATACAGTTTCTGGTATAGGATTGAGGCTTTTGCTTCATCGGGGACGATTTACAGTTATTTTCCAAGCCAGCCCCGCTACCCGGGTCACGCTGAGGATAATGATGCACTGCGGAAGGTGAATGATACAGTGTTTGCTCTAGCACTAGCTTATGTCCGACTGTTCGTGGGAACGGGCTGTCAGTGGATCTGCCAGGGAGCAGAGGCAACAGGGGTAGGCGAGGACTCTCTGAAGGTGGGGGCCATGCTGCAGCACACGAGGAATCATGTTTTAAAATGGCGTTCTGGTTTTCAAAATGGTTTCCAGGACCTAGCCTAATACAGTACGTTTGGTCAATGTGTCAGCCAGTGGTCCACCCACCACCTGGGCCCTGGTGGCAGGGGGTCCCCTGACGAGTCATGGACATCACAAGGAGGGAACTGCAGGGGAGGGGGGGTCCCTTGGACCTGTCCTCCCATACATTCCCCCCCTTTTTTTACTTGAGTAACGAATACTGTAACTCCCCCAACCTCTGGCGTTCCTTTTCATCAGCCACTGCTTCGTCCCACGCCGGGGTGCCCTTTATGGGCATCCAAGCCCTACACACCCCCCTCAGGCTTTCCTCCCTTCTAGCATATTCATCTGGTGTACAAGTCAGGTATATACAGTCCCTATCCCCCTCCAGATCCACCCACACCTCCTCATACCATTCAAGTTCCCGGGGATCTGTAATTGTTGTGTGCCATAATCTGTCCACTATATCCCCACTGTGGTATATTGGCACCATCTGGTATTTGGGCCCACCCTCTTCACCTGTTTGCACCTGAGCTTCCTGCATAGCTTGTACTGAACCTCGAGCATTGCCCATTGTCACCATCATCAATGTACCATTTGGTACTGCATTTGCACAACATCGAAGGCCCATCTGGGACACGCAAAAAATTAGAAGTAAACACACTACTGTGGGCATTAGTAGTTTGACAGTCATCCCCAACCATGATGGGGCCCCGGAGAAGAGGTTGTTGAACCACGTGCTTGCTTCTGCCCCACCTTCGGTTTTCATTCTTTCTCTTAGGTTGTGTACTGCTGCGATCACGTGGGACAATGTACCATTATCTGCGTCTTCAGAAGGTGCAAAAGTGCAACAGGCACTTCCAATTTTTCGGCAAACACCTCCGTCCTTCACTGTTAATAGGTCTAAGACATACCTATTTTGCATTGTCATTAGCCGCAGGGCTCTCAGCTCTACCTTGATCACGTTGAAACCTTCTTCAGTGTCGTTTGCTAACTGGATCATTTCCCAGCGGTTATTTGGAGCCACTTAGCATTTGCCCGTGCCTGGATACTTGGAATGAGTGAGGCAAAGAAAGTCTCTGCAAAGCTAAACAATCGATATCTGTCTGGGATCTGCGCCAGTAGTTCTGAAGATGCTTTGGATATGTAATTGGACGATCGTCTATTTCGGGACAGCATTTCTTTCTTATTGCCAGAGGACAGGACATACATTTGCAGCTCTTCCATCGGTTGGGCCTTGCTTTCATGAGGAGCATCTTGCACTTTCTTGCCCCCACCGATGTGGCTCTCTGGTATCACCATTAGAGCAGAATGTAGTGTGGCCAGTGAGCAAATGCCGTTTCATGATTGTGGGAGATGCAAGTATGCCTAGCTGCCCCACACCCAGTAAGTGTCCATGAGTGCTGCTGTAACCTTCCTCATATCTGGAATGGTGAGAGTCCTGTTGCAGTTTTTGTTTACCCCCATTACGGTTTTTCCTTCTCCCTGGAAACACAGTTCATATGTTATTTCTTTCTGCAGTTTGAACAGTTTTTGATGGCAGTCACCCAGGTTAGCTTTGCGATATGCTCCTTCCAGACTGGTGTAAACGTTTTTTCGATCCACTGCAGCTTTTCAGGTGACACTCCTCGTAGCGCCTCAGCTTTACATGTCACTTCTTCATCTGTCCATTTGTTGTCTGTAAATAATGTCCCTTTTATTATAAAAAACGGTTCTTTCAGGCATATTACTCCTTCCACTTTCGGGTAGCATGTTTTCTTGTTCTGTAGCATGCTAAAAGTTATTTCGTGTGCCTGGAAGGTGTTCTTAATTCTGCACAGCATAAGATGAAGGAGACATTGGGCATCTATAAGAGGTGATTCTTTTGGTAGCAGCACCTTGGGTGTTCCTGAGGCATGGGGGATAAGGGAGCAGACATAGCAACTCTCATGTGTTGTTTGCTTTGCAGTTGCACTCATGTCTGCATACCATTTATTAGTCTGGTGAGGGTGTCTTGGGTCTTCCATTTTATCTAAACCCAGGCCATAATACTCGTCATACTTCCTACTCCCCATCTCCCTTTTCCTTCTATTATTTCTGAGGTATCTCCCAGCTTCACGGGCGAGGTGTACTCTAGACCCCCCTTTTCCCACACCCCCTCTTTCCATTCATTATACAGAGATGCAAACTTTTCTGCCATCTCTTCGTTTTCTTCTTTTATTCTATGATGTACTGTACTGTCTGCTGTAGGGGTGGTTACATGTGTGGGCAGGGTAGTGGGGGTATTGTAAAGCCATGATATGACAGAAGGGTTGCAGTCATTTAAACTGTGGGCATTGTAGTCAGAGACATTTGGCAGGGGAGTTGTGCTAACATTCATTTCAACACTGCTTTTCTTGGAGTGGTTGATTGTTTTGCGCGGTTTCGTATTATAGCCCCATACAATCTGGAATCTGTTCCATACCAAAAAATCACCTTTTACCCTTTCAGTTGTTTTGGTTTCATTTGTCATATTACTTCCGTTCCCCCATTCCCCCTTATTCATCTCGATAGAGATGAATGATACGAACCAATAAGTACTTAGGCCAAACAGTATCACAAAAAATAATATGATGCACACAGACAGTCCATATTCATACGAATATCTACAACGTTTTACTATAGCATCTCTACATCTAGACACTCTATTGCTATCCGTTGTGGCCTGCCCATTTGTTGCCATGGTTGTTCCTATTTAAAACATAAAAGTGCATTAAGTATATACATGTAAACATTTCTTTTTGTACTGTATCTACCAGAGGATTATAGGGAGAGAGAGAGGGAGGGGGTGGGACGGGCGCAGAGAGAAACAGAGAGAGAGAGAGACATTTTCTCATTTATATTTGATCACTTTTTTCATATTTCATTTCAATGATTAATGTTACCCAGTTATCTTTTTCTTTTACCTGTAAGTGAATTTGTTCGTTTAGCATATTAATTTGTTAGTTAGCATATTAATATACCGTTTACACTTCCTTTTACCTGTACCTTTTCATTCAACATTTTCATTGTCATTGTTTGCTGGTGTTTGTGCCTCCACATTCACTTCCTCCTGAACATTATTGTACGCCCTCCGTACATCTGTCAAATGTATCCAGTACCGGAGTCCTTTGACCTTGACAGTGGTGGGCGTACAAAAAACGACCTCGTATGGGCCATGGAACCTTGGGGCATCCGACCTATGCACAAAACTTCTAACATAAATGAAATCCCCTGGCATTAGTTGTCCTTGGGGGTTCTGTTCCACAAATGACACAGCTGTGTTCCCTTCTTCCCTTGTAAATGGCGGTGAGAGTTGTCTTGCGATTGCACATGCTACCCTAGTCAGTTTTTTCAGGCAATCAGTAAACTCATCTCCTAATATTGTGGTGCTTCTGTGTGCATCTGAGTGTCTGCGCAGTGGGGAATGTGCTGTGTGCATTCGTCTTCCCGTCACAATCTCGTGCGGGGACAAGTGGTGGTCCTTACTTGGCTGATTCCTCAGCTCGAATAGTGCAAGGGGTAAGCAATACACCCAATTTTTTTTTTGAGTGAGAAACATAGTTTGGACAACCTTCCTTTTAACAGGCTGTTGATCTTCTCTACAATGCCATTACTTTGAGGGTGATAAATCGAGCAACGCTTATGTTTAATCCCCAACAATGCAGTTAATTCTTTGAACAGCTCATTTACAAAATGAGTGCTGTTGTCTGAGCGAATCACGTCGCAAATTCCCCAGTGTGGGAACACCTCTCTCAAAAGGAACTTTGCGGCGCATTTAGCATCAGGGCGTGTACATGGATGAGCTTCGACCCACCTGGAGAACGGACATACAACTACTATCATGTAGCGTGCCCCATTACACCTTTCCCCCATGTCTGCATAATCAATATGCAGTTCTCGGAAGTGCCCTGTAGGTTTTGGAATTGTCCCTCTGAGTGTCTGTAAGGTAATCCCAGAGTTATATATCTGACAGGCTGTGCACTCCATTGCTAATCTTGATGTATGTTCTTGGAGCCCAGGCACAAACCAATCTTCCTGCATCTCTCCTGCTATATGTTGTTTGGCATTGTGTGCTGGAAAGTGTAATTGCTGGAACGCTATCTCCACCAGTTTAATGGGCATCACTACTTTACCTGTGTTATTTTGGCGCGATAACAAGTCTGTTGCCGACTGGCTGCAACCCCTTTTTTCCCACAAGGCTTTTTCCTCATTACTCACTCCTTCCTGTAACTGTAGTATTTGCGATATGGGCATGGGATTGTACCCTTCTGGTAGTTCCTCACTTGCTAGTTGTTGCAATAGGTACTCACCTGCAGTTTCTTTTTGAAAATATGATGCCTCCTTGGCGGCAGCGTCCACTGCTGCGTTTTTTCCAAAGATACACTGTCTGTGTTAGACGTATGGGCTTGGCACTTGACGATTGCCACCATTGTAGGTTCTTCCAGTGCCTCAATTAATTCCTTTAAGAGTTCGGCATGTTGTACTGGAGTCCCATCCGCCCTGCGAAACCCTCTCCGCCCCCACCGTGCCAGGCCACAGTGTACGGTGGTAGTCATATAGGCTGAATATGTATATATCGTTACTGTGCATCCCTTGGCTGCACGTAATGCTTCAATTAGGGCGATAAGTCCTTCTGCTTGAGCCAAAAAGTGCGATGGCAGGTGATATTGTACTAGCACCTCGTACTCACCTTCTTCTAATCTCACTACCGCCATTCCCACGTATTTTTCCCCTGTATCCATGTCAATTGATGCTGATCCATCTACAAAGTACACCTCTCCTTCGGTTAGTGCATTTTCACTTACCACCGGGCCCTCTCCTTGTTCTCCTGTGTAAGTTGCACAATTGTGCTCTTGCATGACTTCTAATGTACATGGTTCTGTGATGAATGTCGCTGGGTTTACTGTTCTGCACCTTACTATGTCGATGTTGGCGCTGGACAATATTATCTCATAGGCCGTTGCCCAATGTATTGTCAGTGTGCTTTTTGATCTCTCCAGTATTGCGAACAGGGAGTGTTCCACAAATAGTGTAATGGAACACCCCATTACTATAGTGGCGCTTTTCTCAATGGCGAACATGGCGGCAGCGAGAGACTGCTCACACGCAAAGTGACCTTGCATTACTGCATCTATCGTGCCACTGTAGTAAGCCAATGGCTAGTGTTCCAGGGATGTCTTTTATAAGAGTTCCTTTGCAGTGGGAGAACAGGTAAAATTTGCACTCATAGTCCGGATTGGCAAGTACTGGAGCACTTGAAATTAACTGTTTTAGTGACGCAAAGGAGTCACTCATTTCTTTTGACAACTTTATTTCTCTGTTCTCCCGCTGGGCCTCTTTGAGTGCTTGTAGTAAGGGCCTTGTGTATTCTGCGTAATCTAGTATCCATGCTCTGCAATAGTTGCACATTCATAGAAATGTTTGCATCTCTTTTACCGCCTTTGGCTCTTTTACTGATGTGATTGCTTCTACTCTGTCAGGTATTATCTTTTTGCCATCCGTTGATATCAGCTGTCCCAGGTATAATACTTCTGGTTGACAGTATTGTAGTTTCCCTCTGTCCACTATGTAGCCTTTGTGGGCCAGCAGTGTTAAGAGGGTAACTGAGTCCTTCCTGCACTCATCCTCATTCTGTGCGCAAATGAGCAGGTCATCTACGTACTGAATGATTCTGCTCTCAGCTTTCAGGTTTCCCAAGTCCTCGTGGAGGATGCGATTGAATATGCTGGGACTCTCACAGTAACCCTGTGGCAACCTGCAATGTTCATATCTCTTCCCCCCTAGTGTGAATGCTGTCAAGTATCTGCTTTCTTCTGCCAAGGGAATGGAGAAAAATGCATTTTTCAAATCAACTACTGTGAAATGTGATGTGTTTTTTGGGATACTGCAAAGTATCAATGCAGGGTTCGGTACTAGAGGAAACTCTTTTTGTATGATGTCATTTAGTGGGCGTAGATCCTGGGTCATCCTCCATGGCCCTCCCTTTGCTTTCCTGATCGGGTAAATGCAAGTATTACATGGGGAATTTGAGGGTATTATTATTCCCTGGGCCAATAAGGCACTTATTGTTTCCTTTATCCCTTCCTCAGCTTCACGGGACAAAGGGTATTGTTTGACTCAAGGCAGGTTTCTCCCGGTTTAAGCTTTATTGTGACTGGGGTAACTCCGTGCAACAACCCTACATCATGGGGACCCATAGTCCACAAGTTGCTTGGCACTAGTTTCATGTCATCATCAAAAAAGGAAGGCGGTGCTCCTACCACTGCCATCAACTGTACGGGCACTTGTCTCACTTGTATCAAGATATCACATGGTATTGCTATCTCCATTATTATCTCACTGTCACTTTCTGAGTCAGAAAAGAGATCCTCATCTGACAGATCATGTAAGGCAATGTCAGCATTGATACACAACACAGTGCGCGATTCCCCTCCATCTATGTCCATGCCAATTACTGCAATTCTTTTGGCTGATATCTGCACAGCATGCAAATCTAGAGATATCACTGAACCAGGGGCAATGTCTGGGCGTACTATTGGGCGGAAGATGAATTCTGTTGGCACTCGCCATTCTAGGTTTTTTAGCTCGGGTACTACTCGGGCTAGTGTTTTCAATCCTTCAATGAACATATTTGGATTTACCGGCATGCCACGTATTTCTGGTGCTGTTGCTCGCGCATGTTCCACCAGCATTACACGCAACAGGCATATTCCTGGGGTGGAGTGAATGATATAGTCATATTGAGCTTGCTGAGAAGGTCCCTTCCGAGCAAGTTTATCGGTGACTGTCCATAATAGAGTAGGGGTGTCCTCACTGTTTTACCCCCCACTGTCACATCCAAATCTTCTGTGTAAGGAACTTCAACAACAGCCCCAGAGAACCCCTGCGTCTATAACCTACGGTTAGATAGCAGAAACCGGCCTTCACGTATGCATGATTTTTCGGCTCCCGAATCCACCATAAATATGAATTGCTTGTCTCCTATCTGCGCCCCTACTAATGGTTCCTCTGCTGCATTGTAGGTAGTAGATAGAACGGGACACGCAAGTGTTCCCTGTGGGCTGTCCTATGCTGGTTGCCTCATGGCTCCCCCTTGACTAAAGACATTGCCTGACACTACTGCCACACCGCTGTAGGGAGCTGGGGCAGGTGCCAGGTTCGCAACTGTTGTGAAAGGGTTTTCTGGTGTGCATTGAATAGGTTTGCCATTCTGTGGGTGGCCCTGTGCTCTATTGGGTTGACATGGTCTTTGGTCTGCGTACCCTTGCTCTTGTTGCCTCTGCTGTCTTCCCATTGGAAGGCCATATGGGCTCCCTGGGTGGGGTTTACCGTATTGTTCCATCTCCTGAAATCTGTTGTTTGGTCTGTTCCTGCATTCTCGGGAGAAGTGTCCCCACCTCCCGCAATTCCAGCAGCTCCCTTGTGCACCTCTGGGACCTTGCCCCCCATATCCTCCATTACCACCGTACCCCTGCCCACCCCCTCTGCGACCCCTGTACCCACCTCGTTGCCCTCGAGGGGCCCAATCTTGCCACTGCAGACCTCCGTACGGCTCCTGTCCGTTCCACTGTGGTTGCCCCGCTCCTGCCCAATTCGCTGCCATCCTCCCCTGTATTGCTACCAGCCCCTCCTCCTCTTCTTCCTCCCTGTTATGTGGGAGCGCGGTTACTGCTGCAGCGACCTTCACCAGTTTCGTTTGTACTAACTTGGCCTCATCTGCCAATATTTTTTGTGCTTTTTCTTTCTCACGCTCTTTTTCATCTTTTGCAGTGGTGGACTATTATACTCTGTATTTCGGGCCACCCCTTCGCCTCAATTCCTGCAATTTTGTCAAGTGCTTTTTGTACCTCTTTAGGCAGCCCTCTCTTTATTATGAAATAAAATAATGATGTTGACTGATACCAGGGCCTGCCCGTTTCCGCTCTCCACATCTCCTGTACCCGGAAAATGTAATCCATAGCATCTTCCCCCTCATTCATTGCACATTGCATAACCGACTGTAAGTCTGGGGTGTTTGGAAACGTTTCTCTTAATGCGTCCCACACTCGTGCACGCACTGTGTTGAAGGAGGCACCATCATGGCGGTCCCAGTCTAGTGTTATCCCCGGGAAACCAGCCTTAACCCACACTCTATCTGCTTGGTCTCCGACTGCTGATACTAGCAGGCTTTTCACATCACCTACCGCCAAGGGTACTCCAGCTGTGTGCTTCTCAAATGCATATATCCACTTACTTGCCCCTCCCGACAGCAGTGGTAACAGCTTTAACAAATTGGCCTTATCCATCTGAGCCCAGGGTATGTAATTTGGTCTCCCTCCTCCCCTGTGTATCAATGGGAGTTGTAACTTCCCCTTTGTTACTTTGTTTGTACTCACCTTCGTTCCTTTCTTTCCTAGTGGTGCCATTCTCCCCAATCTATTCCTTAATCGTCCTGTCCATTCCTCATCCATTGTTCTCCTTAAAGATGCACCATCCATCCTCCCACCTTCTCCTCCCATTGCCGCACTTAATCTCCCACCTTCTTCTTCATCGTCCTCCACATCACACCACAAGTCTTCTCTTCCCCCTGTGACCATTATTTCATCATCAGCATGTTCACTCACCTCATCTAGTTCTATTATTTGCGTGGGCTCTTCTTGTATTTTGAACAATATTTCCCCCTTTTTCCACCCCTCCTCAATTGACTTGTCATGGCCTTGTCATGGCCCTGTGCTCTTGGCGTTTGCTCGGCCAACATTAGTCCCACTCTGCTCACAAATATTTTTAATTCTTGATAATTCTTCTCTCACTGATGAGAGCCTGGAATCTAAATCCTCTGTTAACTTTTCTATATCTACTGTGGGTGTACTTATCTGTCCACGCAGTCTATGGCTCTCATACGGTGGGGGTGCAATAGGGCCATAGGTCGTTGTAGCTGTAGTTGGGGGCACATATGTGGGGTCACTATACCCCTCTGCGTGCACCGGTTTATTAAGTGTAGGGTACAACTGTGTTACTTCACCTGGTTTTCCTTCCTCTATCAGCTCTTTATTATCTTTGGGTATCAGTAATGGGTTATCGGTGGTGGAGGGCAAATTGGTCCCTAACTCCTTCTTTTTGAGAGGGGGCACTTCTTCAAACAATCTCCAAAGATCTAATATCGCCTTCCTATTGTGGAACTGCTTCCCCTTATATTTCATAAAAATGCAGGTAGCTACCATATCTAGAACATTTTTGTCGTACGATCCTCCTTCTGGCCATATCTGGGGCAGCCCTTCTCCTTTTAACTCTGTGACCCACTGGTCGTGGTATTTTCTGATGCGTTCAGCATACCCAGGTAAACTCTTACAAATATGGGCCAGGGGTGTTTCTGCCCCCATGGTATGTGCTTGGCTTATATATCACTATAAATATGCGTACGTTTAAAAACCTGTGTTTTTCCAACACCTGGGCAATATGAGAGTGGGTGTGTACACCTTATACTTTAAATAACTTAGGGGGCACATACAAAAGCAAACCACCTTTTGCACACTACCAATATCTTCAGCACAAATATTCATAAGAAACAGCTTAATTCACTGGGCTTACCACCTTAGAATTGTCTTCTGGTCACACTTACCAGGACCACACCATAATCATACACATTTTACCATTCACTAAAATCATCACAACATGTCTACGTTTTAACACATATAATGCATGTACAATGATAGTCAACACTCCATTGACAGTTAACCTTTAATCTTTTTCCTCCCTCCCTAGTTGGCCCCTTCTTTCTTTGTTTGATATGAGGTCCCCCTTTTGCTTAAATCTTTTTTATTTTTGCTCAGTAGTAACCTATTTTTATTCATAGACCCAGAAAGAATGGAAGAATAGCAGTTACTAATATATTCACCTGTCTCCCTTTTTAACTAGACACATTTATCTTATTCTCCACTTGTTCATATATTCCAGTACTAGTCAAGATAGCACTATGCGGCGCCGCCTTGTACCCCCTTGCAGAGCTAGGTTCCCGTCTCTTTATCTCTTTTCATCTTTTGATCCTAATGGCCATATGCAAAGAAAAAGTAAAGAAAATGTAGAATAGTTTTTAGTGGTCCCAAAAGTGTCCCCTTTTAAATGACCTCGTTTTTTATCCTGCTCCCTTCCCCTACTCCCTTTACGGTCACTCGCACTTAATACTCACATGCCCGTCTTGAACCGAGAGTCTCCAAACTGGGTCCGTCCAGGCAGCGCTGCCACACGCTCAATGGCCAGCCCCAGCTCCGGCGAGCGGTACTCAAAAGGGATTTTTGAAACGGGATCCCGTACCCTTTCTCTATTGAGGGCGCACTTCTAAGCGTACCAGTTGCCGTAGGTGGGTAGCTTTCCGGAGCAGGCGTACCGTGCGTCTCTCTTTTCGACCAGAGGTTTTCATGCCAGAGGGGATGGAAGGGATATATTAAGAGATGTAATCACGTCGGTGTAACCAATGAAGGCGAGCGTCCCCAAATAGCACGACCCTCCCCACAATGAGAGGCAATAATAGACTCCCCCAAAATGGGAATGAGGCTAGGACCAAGTGATGGTGAGCTTAATGGAATTTTATCTAAGTCAAATAGGGCATGCAAAGAACTCTGCAAACTCCGAGAGCGCTCTGCCTGACAATCGCAAAGACAGGCATTTATATTTACAAAAGGTGTCATAAGAACCTACACACTATAGGGGGCACATGTTCATGGGGATTAGGTTGCGTCGACTAACTATTTGTGCAGCTGTGATGCGTCGCTTCGTGGTTGGTGGACAACGCCGGGTGCCAAAGTGGGGTGGGCAGGTCAGCTGGGCTCATCCGGGAGGTGCTGCCAGGCCAGACGTGGTCAGTGTCATTGATGGACGTCTTTCTTGGATTTCTGCCCTAATGGCCATGCACACCACATTCATTCAATACTGCAATGTCAGTTGTCCTGTAAATCCTACAATAGGTTATTCTACAGGTTAATTCAACACAGGAGGAATGCACATTGGGTGGAATATTTTGACGATACATCAATACATGGTTACTGTTTTCCTGTTGACTAGGTATCATGGGGTCGGGTCTCAGGGCACAGAGTAAGCTGTCCGAGTTTTAGGTCTCGTTAGAAGTAATGACAGATGCTTTTACACAATGTTGGTGCAATATTAGGTGTCCTATTTTACAAGCGCCATTAATCTGGGGTAAACTGGTGGGTCGTGGGACCTATGAGGGGGCACCTCTGGCCTTTGGTTATGGCCAGGTTTTACTGCTGGGTTGTAAATAATTCAGGTGGCTGGCCGTGTCCATGTGAGCTGCGGGGGAACATGAATGCTTGAAGCGGCTCCAGCCGAATTGGGGGAGGTGAGGCGGTGTAGCGCAGGCCTTTGCTTTCTCTGGCAGGCTTCAATAGGAAGGGAGGGGAAGTGGCCTTGGATATGCCCACGATGATACTCTTCTCGTATGCTGCAAATTATATTGAAAATAAAGGGATTTGTATAATGTATAATGCTTATTGATTTTCTAAAGGGTTACACGTCTACATCGTTTGCACCTTTACATAGTCACTTCAAATATGTGAACTATACCAACGTTTCTATTAATCACTACAGGGTGAGTATTTGCAAAAATAGCAGCTCTTGCATTATATGGTAAACACAATACGTGAGGTAGGATTAGGGTTGGTGGAGCACGCAGGAACTACAGACCAATATGGTTGACAGCAGTAATACATGTTAAACTCATACATTCACATTTTATTGCATTCTATGTATCTCTTTAAGCAATTTGCATGAGCTCACAATACTGCCGTGCTTGGCCCTCATTACAAGTCAGGCGTTAAGGGTTTAACGGCGCTGTCGGTGCCGTTAACCCTTAACGCCTGATTCACACTTTAACGCCTGCTTTTTGCAGGCGTTAAAGTCCAAGGCGCTAAGCGACCTTGGTGCTAATTATGGCACCGTAATTTACGGTGCCGTAATTAGCGCCTTCCCCATCCCCATTATACCCTATGGGGCAAAAATGGAATGGGGAAGGGCAAATGGTGAATGGGGAATTAACGCCCCACTCACCTTGGAATGGGGCGGTAATTCCGCCATCCACCATGGCGGAATCTGGCTGGACCATGGTGCTAATAGCACCATGGTCCACCGCCTGACTTGTAATGAGGGCCCTTGTGTTCCTTTGCACTCTAGCAGCTTCAGGTTAGTCATGGCATAAGGACTTGGTATGGCGCTCTTTACATTACCCCTAGAGAAGCACATAGTAGGAGGCCAGGGGCACTGGGTGTTTGTACATAACTGAGGAGGTTAGGGTATCTTGACCATTTTGTCAAATAATAACACATTCTTCTATTCTTACAGTCTTTGTAGATTTTGACAAGGGGGTCGTGCAGAAGGAATATCATTGTGATGCAATATATATATATATATATAGATATATATATATATTTATATATATATATCTATATATATATATATATATACAGTTTCTGGTATAGGATTGAGGCTTTTGTTTCATCGGGACGACTTACAGTTATTTTCCAAGCCAGCCCAGCTACCCGGGTCACGCTGAGGATAATGATGCACTGCGGAAGGTGAATGATACAGTGTTTGCTCTAACACTAGCTCATGTCCGACTGTTCGTGGGAACGGGATTTCAGTGGATCTGCCAGGGAGCTGAGGCAAAAGGGGTAGGCGAGGACTCTCTGAAGGTGGGGGCCGTGCTGCAGCGCACGAGGAATCATGTCTTAAAATGGCGTTCTGGTTTTCAAAATGGTTTCCAGGACCTAGCCTAATACAGTACGTTTGGTCAATGTGTCAGCCAGTGGTCCACCCACCACCTGGGCCCTGGTGGCAGGGGGTCCCCTGACGAGTCATGGACGTCACAAGGAGGGGACTGCAGGG
Organism: Ambystoma mexicanum; assembly: GCF_040938575.1. Taxonomy (NCBI): domain Eukaryota; kingdom Metazoa; phylum Chordata; class Amphibia; order Caudata; family Ambystomatidae; genus Ambystoma; species Ambystoma mexicanum. The sequence goes on from NC_090928.1 coordinate 802,493,460, forward strand.
GAGGGGGGGGTCCCTTGGACTTGTCCTCCCATCCAGTAGTTAGATACTAGTTGGCATATTCTAACTGCTTCATTCCTGAAGGTGGATTTGAGCAGTTTCCCTATTGGAAGTAATATTTCAATACTATGGGTGTAGTCAGATACCAGTTGGCGTATTCTGACTGTTGATAGTTTAAGAGTCTTGAAGTGTATGTTCTGAAGCACTTTCCTTCTTGCTGGTGGATTTGAACTTTCCTATTATTGGAAAGTAATATTGCAGTATTATGGGTGCAGTTAGATGCCCGTTGGCGTATTCCAACTATTCACAGTTTCACCGTTTTGCAGAGTATGTTTTGAAGCAGTTTCATTGCCGTTGGTGGATTTCAAGTCTTTCACTATCGGAAAGTGATATTGCAGTATTATGGGTGCAGTAAGATGCCATTTGGCGTATTCACTGCAGTGGTATGAGCGCATTTAGACAGCAGTTGGTGTATTCCAACAGTGGATAGTTTTACAGGTTAGTGACTGCAGTTTGTAGACCCTCATAATGAGTACATTTCGAGTACTATGGGTAAAACAAAGTCAGTGCGTGTTTTGCACAGTTGTTTCTGTGTGCATAATCATTGGGTCATTAGGGAAAAAACTGTACAGCGTTATCAAAAATGTACAAGATGTACATATTGTGCCATATTGAAACTGTTTTCCATTTCGCAAACAGCATTGTGGTGCTATGGACGTACTTACAAACCAGATGGTGTATGCTAAGTTTTTATAGTTTTACAGGTAAGAAGGGTATTTTTCTTTAGCACTTACATACCTGTTGGTGTCTATCATCCAGTAGCTTATGCTACTTTCAGAGGTCAGTGTGTAAATTCAGGTTTCGGAAATATTAAGTAGCCATTTGTTCGATTTTCTGGTAATATCTGTTTTAGAGTAATGGAAGTGTCATTGCATTCAAATCAACCACATGTTGTTAATATATGCAGTATAGTGACCTGCACTTGTTGTGGCACTCTTGTGGTAAATTATGCCTACTGTTGTTAAGGTTTTCTTGGCAAGCAATACTTGCCCGTGTGTGAAGCTAGTAAGCTTGCAGTTGTTTTTGGTACCATCTGTGTTGTATCTTAAAAGCATTACTATTACATATTGGCTATGTGAGTTTATGTGTAAGGTGGAGCGATTGTCTGAATTGCAAACAGTACCTAATATGCCATGATGTGCATTATGCACCAGCTGCTGAAATGGAATGGATTCACGATTAGGTATAGATACATAAACAAATCTTTCATTAGGGACTTGCTCTTGCGCAATATGGGTGCAGAGACTGCATGTGTATTTCCACGTATATGAAATCTGCAAGATTTCAATCATAGATATATTTTTGCTTTCCAGCACTTGCAGTAAGTACATTAGAAATTGTTGTGGATCTTCCTGTGTTTTTATGGTGAACCCTGCCATTACTGCACAGTAGTACAATTTGTGCCTTATTCCTTAGACACTGTATGTGTTGTCCAGATTTTTTTTGCATTTCTAAGAAGGAGGAACACTTGCAAATACAACTGGTCTGCGCCGTTCAAGTAAATGTTTTGGACAATTGGTGGCAATTTAAACAGAATGTTGATTGCTACTTTTACATAGCAATGTACACCAGTTGTCTTGGAAAATTTAAATGGACCAGTGATTTCTGCGTCTGTGTCATTTTCTGGATCTCCACTTCTTTTTTAGAAGACATATTTATGTTTGTTTGTGCTGTTGGATGTGGAATTTGATTATGATTATGATTGGTTATTTATAATGTGCTTAATGCCCAGAGGTTTCTAAGTGCGGACCCGGGGATCAAATCTCTGTTGCTCCTGCTATCCTCCTGAGATGTTTGCACTACATAGTTTTATGTTTGTGCTACTTGATGGAGTAGCAGCTGCTTTCACTTTCTTTGGTGGTACTGTTGGGAGATCTCTTATAAGTTCTGTTTGCATTACTTTTCTTTGAACAAGTTTTCCTTTTTGAGGAACATGGTACATATCTAGATGGGGTGTGTAGAGTGCACATAGTCTGTTGTACTTCAAGATGCAAGGAATGTCAGTCTTGACTTTGTTTGTATCAAAATTGAGTAGAAATATTCCTTCCAGTGTACGTAGATGCGACAGTGCTACGTAACTCATACCTTCTTTAAAGACTGTGCTGCCAATAACAATCAATGCCTGATCTAGGTTTAGACCTTGTGATTTGTGAATAGTGACAGCATATGCAACGTGACAGAGAGAATTGTTCTCTGCGCACATACTTGTCTTTGAAAAGAATGAATTGTTCTGTTGAGCATCCTATCCTTTTAATTTCTGAAAGTTTGTCAAAGTGGATGTTGACAAACTGAATGTTGTCACGTCGAAACGTCTGGAAGCCAACAAATGTTCCAAGCGCTCCATTAACTAAACCTTGCTCCACATCAAGGTTATGTTTCAGTATTACTCCACAGTTTAAGTTTAAACATAATGTTAACATTTTCTCAAACCAGCTGCGTTGGAGAAACAGTTTTCTAAGCTATTCAGTCATGCTGTTGCTTGTTGAGGCATAGGGAGTGGCATGCTGTGCACTTCCAGTTTGTCTGTGGAGTTAATATGCACTGTTGGTTGCATTTCTTATTTTGTCTCATTACTTTGCATCCAGCTTGCTAGGGTTTGGCATTAAGGACATACATGTCACATGTTTGTGTGCTAATTGTTCAATGACATCAGGTGCAGATGTGTCATACCCATATATCTCATGGATGAGTCTACTATTTAAGATAGAGTGTGCATCCTTAGAAGGAAGACCAATATGAATACATTTTAAAATGTTAGCATAGGTGAGGTCTGCAGACTGACGCATGTTTTGAGTTAGTTCTCTGTATTGGAAATGTTGCCAGAGATTTACATTTCCTATGCTGCCAAGTGTGTTATGGCATAGTTTGTGTCCTAAGGTTTTAACAATAGGTTTACCTTTCACTGGTGTAGGAGATGTCCGAAAACAATAACATGTTTTCCTCCAAAGAGTTCTTAATAGTTTTGATTTAAGGACCTCTTGCAATCTGAGGTGAATCAAAGCCAACATTAGGTTGGATACCATGCTCACCTCCTCTCTTATGAGCATTTTCATGTGTTTCAGAAGTCTGCGTAGCTCCAAAGCAGCTTCTGTTGAATGTTTGTAGTACTCTAACTTGTTTTGGAGTTCTACTGGAAGGAGCAGTAGTTGGTGTAAAGTAACACCTCCTATGTTGTAGGCAGCTAAACCTGTGGAGGCTGTTACAACAGCTAAAAGCTTGTTGTTTGTTGCTTTTTTGAGGAATTTGGTGATGATTTTTATTAAACATGTTTTGCCTGAACCAGCTTCACCACTTACATAGAGGAGTACAAGTTAATAATTTTGACAGCTACAAGTTTTATATTCATGCTGCAAACCATGTTCAATTGTTTTAATTACTTCTAGGAAAATGCAACGTTGCTTATCATTGAGTTGTAATTTCAGCAGAGCAAAGCTTTCTGCTGATTCCTCATATTTACACGTGATGTTTTCTACTTCAATCAAGGCTAATTCTGCTTCGTTTACTATGAGTGGCCCTTCAAGTGGTTCTTGGCTTCCTGTAAGAGAAGGTTGACTACCTTGAAGAGTATCTTCATTTAGTTGTGCTTGCACTTCTTCCCCTTGTTGGCGTTCATTGGCTGCTTGAAATTGATATTTGTTATACTGCTTTCATTTGCAGTGAAAGCTTCTTCAAAGGAGTCATGGGTGCCTAATAAATCTTCTTTTCTCCATGGTTTCAAAGGTTGGAGTAGGGACATGTAGTAAAGAGTTCTCTATGTTGAGTTTAAATATCCTTATATGATGAATTCGGCTGGGTTTGATAAGTTTGATGAGTCTGCCTTCACAATGTATTTACCTTTGTTTCATCTGGTGTACTATTATTCCTGTATGGGAAATGTTGGGCTATGTGTTATAGGCACATGTTTTCCAAAACACTATTTCTGTTTGGGTAGTATGTGTCCAATACATTGTTTTTAAAAATGTCCTGGCTGTTGAGATCGTTTTTGGCTATTGTTTCTTGGTATGATTTCAGCACTTTTTTGTGGATGCAGCTAGACCAAGGCTTAGCCAGACTATGGGCCTTATTACGAGGTTGGAGGTAGTCATGGCGCTATTATTTATTTATTTATTTTACATTTATAAAGCGCTCAAACAGCCCGCAGGCATTGAGGCGCTGTTACAGGAATTGTTTGTTTTTCTTAGTTGCATAATTGTGTTTTGTTTTTTTTTGTCTTAGTTACTTACGTATTTATAGTGCACGTAAACACCCAGAGGTTTCTAAGCGCGGACCCGGGGATCGAACCTATTGTTGCTTCGTGTCGTCTTGCTTCCAAGACGCGCACGCTGCCGCTGAGCTATCCCCCGGGACGCGCCATGACTACCTCCAATACCGGTACTGAGTCCGCCCTCTTTCAATGCGGACTTACCGGTCTATTCCGACCTTTGCGGGACTGGTAAGTACCCATTGAAAAAGCCATTCCCCATTCCCATTCCAGCCCCGATAGGGCTCAATGGGAAGGGGGAAGGTGCTAATAACGGTACCGCAAATTACGGTACCGTTTTTAGCTCTGAAGTCCCTTAACGGGCCTGTCCATAATGCCTGGTAAAACCAGGCGTTAAGGAAGGAACCCGCTAAAGGACCTCAGAATAGGGCGCAAAGCGATTACCGGCACCAATGTCCTTAACGATGCCCGGTATCCCTTTGTGCCCACCTCGTATTGAGGCCCTATGTTTTCAGATTTGCCATATAAGGCTGTGACTGTTAAACAGTCTGCAGTTTCGTAGCATCCACATTCTCTATGGAAGAACATTTTGATGCCAAAGCTATACATTTTCTATGACAGTGTTTTGTCAGATGATATGTCATCCCAGATGTCCCTTGGCTCTCTTTTCTCAGTGTTGCTTAGGTAGGCTGTGACATATCGTGCAACAGCAGTGGCATTGACTGCAATGTACTGTATATAAATGTTTGTATTCCACAAGAGGGCAAAGATTGCATTGTAATCATTGATGTACTTTGAAGCTTTGTTTCTTTTAATGGAGTATGTGTTTTTAGGTGATTTGCCTTTCACACTGTGTCTAACAGAAGACATGAAGCTGTTTACTTGTACTTTTGCTAAAACTGGTCTAGGTAAACCAACGCAGCATTTGGTGTAGTTTACCTTTGTTTTTATATCTGCATTGACAATACTTGCCACATTTATGTCTTTGGAACTGTAAAATGTGTGTATGTAGCACACTATGTGTGCTTTCTGAAGGGATGTCAATGTTACATATTTGTGAATGAACTGCAAAACAGTGGCATCACTGTCCTGACCAAATTTAGGAGCATCTTTTATCCACAGAAGCATGTGGATGTGTGGTGCTCCTCTGGATTGATATTCTTTTCTCCAAAGGAATTGTTGTACTTCTCCGATGGGAAGAATTGTTTTATTACAGGTGAAGAGCAGCATGGCAATAAAGCAGTGGTGAAGGTATCTTGATACATTTACAGGGTCAAGAGAGCAGAGTTCTAATTGAGTTTCTATGTCTATCCCTTCGTTGTTTTGGTTTCCTCTGCATAGGAATTTGTGTAAATCCTCCCAGGCATATTCTGCACAACTTAAAAAAGTAACCAACCATGTGGGTGGGCAAAGGTACCATAGCACACACCTTACATCAGTGTGACGTCTGTAGCACTACTTTTTTGTACCATGCATGTTTGCCAGGAGATTTGTGATACTTGACTGCAACACTTCATCTTTGTCTTTTACCTTTTGAAATAGTTCGGTAGCAGACTTGTTTAAAACATTGGAACCTGTTTTCAATGTGCGTGCAAATCCATAACATAGACTTGCTAATTCACTTTCAACATGTCGGGGAGAAGCTGGATCCCCCCCCCCAGGGCAGTGGGGGGCCAGCAGCCATACCCTCACCAGCTATGGGAGGCCCCAACACCTCCCATATGGCCCCCAGAAATGCAACAGAGTCCCAAGCAGGCAGCAGCATGTTTCAAATTGCATTTATTTCTAGGCAAAGAAAAAAGAAAAAAAAACAAAGAAAAGCACAGAGCATCGTGCATCGCGAGTTCAGGCGCCGTCTCCCCCGGGGCTGTCTTGCAAGTAAGTTTTATAATCACACTGCAGGCTGACCTCACAGAATTGGATCAGCTCCCAGAAACCTATCTCCTCCTGTTATTGGCTGCAAAGTGGTGGGTTACATATGTAGCCCTTATAGAGCCTGATAATTGGATATTAACCTCCTGCGTCAGTGGGTTGATTTAGCTGTGCCAGCCCCCATTACCTAATTCTAATCTTGTTGCAATGTGACTTTGTTCCCATAACTTTTAGCTGAACAAGCAGTTCGCACCTGGGCTCTGGCTTGTTACAAGTTATGTTTCAATGTTGTGCGTGTCCTTGAGAAAATGTCTTTCTTTCCCAGAAAGAAAAAAAAGCACACTGGGTTGCCGTGATTTATTCGCATTTGTGGATAATTAAAAAATGTCTGTCTGCAGAAAACAATTTTATCTTGAATTTGCGGCCTTGGCAGTTTGAATGTTTTGCGAGGAATGTTGATAAGGCTCCCGCAGCCAGTGTTCAGTGAGTGAAATGAACTTAGCTGTAATTTTCCTGAAACATAGCTTTACACTGTGCATTTAGACCATGTTAATTCATATAGGCATTTGCAAGCCTTTAAACAGGGATTTTTGTGTTTGTAGATTCTGATATTGCAACATTGATTCTAATGTAGCATAGAAGTTGCACTGTTGGTGAAGTGGGTGTGTTTCAGCATATTTGTCACCCATGGGTGCGCTGGGGCCTGGTTCAAATGATAAGTGCGCTCCTTGTTCTTCCTGCTGTTCTTTTATGTATGCGCTTGGGGTGCGGGGGCATGGATTTGGTCTCGATTTTCCCTCTTCAGTCCCCCCTCTGGTCGACTTTGTCGACCACACCACCAAGCAACATTCACCTCCTTCCAGTCTGCATATCCTTGCCAATTCCTTGAAGTGTCCATAATTTTCTGCATGGTTGTTGATGAACAGTACATATAGGAGTGTTCTCCTTCTGTGTTCCACCACACTCACTTCCCTTCGTACTTCCTCTTATCACAGGGAGTGGCCACCTTTATTACTGCTGGAACCATGTTGCGCACCGCTATCTTAGTCCGGCTCTTCCTTTCACCATGTCTCTTATTTGAATTCCGATGTCTTCTTCTGTTGTTCTCTTGCAATGTATCTCTATCTTGCACAATGGTGCTGTGCTCGGTACTCGTCTTTCCGTTATCACCTTCAAGCAACCAGGCAGTCATGATGTCATCCATTACCATGCAAGCACTAGCTAGTTCTTTGCTTTCTCTTTTCAGATGCATTTTTTGCTGATCATTCTTTGGTATGCTGGTACTGCACCCACTCATTCTTCTTTCTCGCTCGAGAAGTAATTCCCTCCTCTTTTTACTTCTCTGTCTGTTTCTCTTCTTCCGTTGTTTTCCATCTTGGTGAATGTGTCACTCTTCACATCTTCCTTGGTCATCACCAACAAGGGCATGCTGATGCGCACCAATGAACACTCTCCTCCCCAATTCAGTGGTAGTTTCTCTTGATCTTTGGATGCATGTGCTCAATAGTAGTCCATAAGCAGTGATGTTCCTGCTCTCATCTCGCAACTTCTCTCAACCTTCTTGCATCCAGCATGATTGTCCACTTCTTGTCACTGTTGTGCTGGTAACATAACGTTGGTACCTTAACAGTATACGTCCTTCTTCAGTGACCATCTTTGCTCTTTTCTCTCACTCTGTTAGGCACTTATCATATTTTTGTCTTTTTCATTTTATTTTTTCTTCTCTCTTTTTGTTTTTCTTTCTTCTTTTATTATTTATTTATTTTTTTTTTCAATCTCAATGTTGCTGTCTTCCCTTGCAATCTTCTTTGCACCTTGTCATACATGGGCGTCGTGCTCTGCTGTAGTAATTTCTGTTGTAATCAATTCTCTTCCGGCATATGTTAAAGAACAGTCAGGACAGCTCTCTCCAGTGGTGTCCCTACCAATTTTGTACATGTGGGCATGTTGTTGGTCACTTCTGATATGTGTGTTATGTGTATGTTTTACTCCCTTTGTGTCTGCCCTTAACTCTCCTTACTTTAGCAGCAGCTTTTCCTCACCCACTGACGCCGTAACTCTTCCTGCTTAGGTAAGGGAATGTTAGCAGGGGATACAGCGGTAATGCTCATTATTACAACTAATTTTCAAATTACCACCCCCATTATTTCGTTCATCATTAATAGTCCCATCGTGAAGGTAAAAGTCCTTATTTGCGTGCCCATAACCACTTACGCTGCTTGTCCTTGCAGCTGATGAGATGATAAAGTTGCCCGCCTGAAAATCGCAAGAAAAGCGTTAATACGTTAGTACTTGTTAGTAACCTCAAGCTCCGCGAACTAAACAATCACTAAGGGCAAAAATCAAACCTTCCCCTGGACATTTCGTGTTTTCAAAATTTCTCAATATGGGTAGGGAAAATCTTGGGCTGTTTATTCAATGCAAGCAAGGAAATATACTTCAGGGAAACATGCTCTAAGGGGTCTGAGGTTCTTGATAGGGTGGGCAATTGAGTGGGGAATGCTACACAATGTTTTAATCAGTAGGCCTCACAGTTTCTAATGGAAGATAACATTAAGGAAATTTCCTACACATTTCTAACAGCATACATACGCAACAACCTGCATGTGCGGGGAAAAGAGAAGAAACAAAACAGTGTTACAGCTGTAGGTGCAAAAAATGTAATATGAAACTCAATTAAACTTTGGAAATGCGTGTGTCAGTCCCTATTCTAGTTGCTAGTGTGCGTTGGACCATGGGATGGCCATGTTTCCCTAACTCGGGAGAGTTCGTGCTATTTTGCAGTTCATGAAAATCTCTTGCGTTGGCCCTGTTGATCGTTGCTCCCTCGTTGCCAGGGTGGCCACCGCTTTGTAGGGCTTGACACCTCACACTTCTGACAAAGTCTGTCAGGAGGGGAAAATGTCCCACTGTAGTCCATAGCCATTGGGTGTTGGTTGTCCGTTGTCTTCAGGCCTGCCCTGGGTCCTTTGGATCTGGCGAGAAATGAAATGGAAGCGCTTGAGACCTGAGAATTTACATATTCTTCAAGTTCTTGACCTAACCTCTCTGCACTACTCTCACACTATTCAGTGTCCTAGTGGGAGGAGCCAATGGTACACCTATGCACCATCCTGTCACCACCTGGTGGCGTTCAATGGCGGTCTGACTGTAAATCATTACACAATTCGGAATGTACCCAGAAAATGGGTAGGCACTTAATTTATGTGAAGATACTCATTACACACTTGGATCATATATATGCCATTTGGGTGCTAGTGTACAAATGGGCCTTTGGATCTTTGTATTTACTGTGCTTTTGTTGTAAGCTGTTTATAGTGTGTGCCTTTGTCCCGTGGGGCATCAGGCACTGACAAGCTAAATAGGGAAACATCGGGGTGGTAAATTTGTCATATAGGGTGGCTGTGTTTCTAAATTAAGTGCACCATGTTACTTAGTTAAGATAATCGCAGGGTTTTTAAAACTTTTTTTTTTTTTTTTCTATGGCTCCTCTCTCACTTCTCAGGGCGTGCCTCGCAGTGAACTGCAGGCACTTTAAGCTGGTACTAATGGAATCCGCTACCAATTTACTCCCATTCTCTCTATCCCACCCCATGTCCACTTTTTAAAGCCTACCTACTCTGTTAATTACACATTTAGTCTAGTATTTTATTACTCCACTACTGTAATTACTGTTACATTTAAACAATATATATTTCTAATTACTGTTACATTTAAACAATATATATTTCTCCCCCCAATATCTGCTCTCAAATTTTAATACAACCATTATGCTCCAGTTCGTGCAGCAATGACCTCTTTCCCTATGTGTGTTGGCTAATGCATTTGTGCCAGTGTTATTTTCAAAAGCGCTAGTGGCAGTACCACTTGCACTGTTATTTTGTCGCCAAATTAATTCTGTTGGGAACATGGATCATCCACCCTTTACCCCTATTTCTCTCCTCCTGTGGTGAACTGTCAATGAAATGTAGGCCTCCCCCCTCAAGTGCACCTTCTTCCACCTTGTGTGTCTCATTTAATTGTTCTGTGTTAATCGTGTATTCATGAGCCCAGTCTCCTCACTGAAAGATGTGTGCTCAAAATGTAGCTAAATGTACTCTCTTGTGGTGCACTATCATTATGCACCCCCCTCTGTACCGTGCACCCCCATTATTCTTAAACAATCTTCCTTACTTTCAACATGTGTATGCCTGGTGTTTAACAAGTTATGGATTTCTCTGTTAATAAGGTGGTCATATCCACATTGCTCATGATGTCACAAATGTCTCTTCCCTAATGCATGGCCTAGTCGCCCCAATGTCACCCAGAAAAGAAAATGTTTTGATACCTATCACCACCCCTATGCAATTGTCCTCTGCATTATTGAGTGTGCGTGAGTGTGTGTGTCGGCGCGCGTCTCGCCCGCTCTGTCGGGGAGGTGGAGCATGAGTGTGTGTGGCAGAGTGAGTCAAATCAAGTTTGTCTTGGGCTGTCCTATTAGCGGTATAATGTCAATCTATGTCCTTTGAAAGATTTGTTCCCCATCAGGAAGACCCCTCCCAGTCATGTAACCGGTACCATTGCTATTGTGTCAGTGTTCTGTATGGGTGCTGGCTGCTGTGCAGTGCCCCTGTGTTGTCATTCTAGTCAGTCCTGGGGTAGTGGTGCTGTCATTTGTTGTGTCTGTACATGTAGTGGTAACAGTACCTGCATTGGTGCTTGTGGTGTCTGCTGAAATGATCCCATCCTGCCCCATGTATCCTCCCCACATGGGCGGTGCATATTGTGGTGACTGTTGACACTGCTATTGTGATTCTTGTGCGTGTGTGTTGAAGCTGTTTTTAACTGCCCCTCCCATCGCATGCTTGAATGATTTATTTTGTGCCTACTTGTCCTCATCTGCCTTTCTCTGCCCCTATGTCATCAAATATTACACTCCCGGAGGTTCAGAAGGGTGAGTCCCCTCTTCCCTTTGTTCGTGCTGGTTCAGCATGAGCTGACCCCTCGCATTTTCCCTTTCCTTCGTGCACACAGTTCAACTGTAGCCATGTGCTTTTAAAGCTATTCCCGTGTAAGTGCTGTGTATGTGTGTCCTTAGCAATTGCTGCACGCTTCTGGAGAAGCCGCCTATGAGCAGCCATGGTCTTTTTAATTTACCTTCAGTACTTTTGAATCTTTGCACACTATGTTTTACTGACTTATTTCAGCATGGAAGCTGTGTGCTACACAACAAGTGAAGGGGAGTCATTTCTGTATTGTGTGATACATTTTACCTCTATTCTATTCGAAAATTTCGATAGTCCGCTGTTCAGGGAGCAAAAGTTAGAAGATAATTGAACAATATTCAACTTCTGTGAGCCTTCTTGGCTCCGCACCTTAGCCAGTGCACTCCACGTGCAATCCATCTTCACCAAACCATTGCCTTCTCCGGCACACCCCCACAATCTTGCGCATGTGTCTTCCACACACCGCCTTTGGGTCACCTATTCTCCAAATCCAAAACCACACCACTATCTCCTCACCATCAAAACTTTGTGTCCTTATGCATCAATCTGAAGGTGACGTCACCAAACTAAAAACACAATGCAAATGAAAAGACAAATGTGCATACACAGAACAATAACCCATTTCTCCCAACCCCACAAAAAATCCCAAAATAAAACCCCACAATCCCCACAGCTGTCTTCCTGTCTCAACTGGAACAAGGTAAACCACAATAAACTCTTATAATTGGACTGCACACACTGCGTCGCCTAGTGTGTGATACGCTCCTCACCAGGGGACCTTAACCAGCCAACTATCTTCCACTCACTGAACTAAACGCTCAATTAGCAGGGAACCTCATCTACTCATTGATCTATAACGTCAATTCATAGGAAATCCAGACCCCGTACATGAAATCACCATCCAGACCAATCAGCGCGGCACTCCTGTTCTAGACCAATCAGCGCGGCACTCCTGTTCTATGTGTAGGGAGTCACTACCCCACCCAATATGCTCAAAAACACAAGAAGGGACCACTGCCACCACCCCAGTCCCAACTACAATTCACGTGCCGATCACTACCAATGCGCTGAATTTTGTGACAATGTACAATCACCCACCACCCAATTTACAATCCCTCCCTCAGTTTCTACCCAAAAAAAAAAACACTTTAACATTTCTACTTTAAACATTTCCCCCCCCTCAGAGCCCATGTTGCTGGTTTACTTACATTTTCCTATGCTGCACTGGCAGTTGCACCGCTGCTGGACACCCCCTCAATGCGCTTCACCGGACCCCTTCTCCTGCAGGGCTCTCACCTGCCCTCAAGCGGGGTATTTCCAACTGGCCCCCGAAGCCTTTAGCCGGTTACGTGTTTTTCCGGTGGTCTTCAGGTGCAGGCGTGGGTCTGATAGCTTCCTTGAGTCGGCGGCAGGGAGCTCAGTCCATCGCAGGGCTTGCGCAGGCAGAGCTCATTTACCCATGTTACAATGAGCAATGAGCCTCACAGAGGGCACCAACTTGTCGGGGAGAAGCTGGATCCCCCCCCCCAGGGCAGTGGGGGGCCAGCAGCCATACCCTCACCAGCTATGGGAGGCCCCAACACCTCCCATATGGCCCCCAGAAATGCAACAGAGTCCCAAGCAGGCAGCAGCATGTTTCAAATTGCATTTATTTCTAGGCAAAGAAAAAAGAAAAAAAAACAAAGAAAAGCACAGAGCATCGTGCATCGCGAGTTCAGGCGCCGTCTCCCCCGGGGCTGTCTTGCAAGTAAGTTTTATAATCACACTGCAGGCTGACCTCACAGAATTGGATCAGCTCCCAGAAACCTATCTCCTCCTGTTATTGGCTGCAAAGTGGTGGGTTACATATGTAGCCCTTATAGAGAGCCTGATAATTGGATATTAACCTCCTGCGTCAGTGGGTTGATTTAGCTGTGCCAGCCCCCATTACCTAATTCTAATCTTGTTGCAATGTGACTTTGTTCCCATAACTTTTAGCTGAACAAGCAGTTCGCACCTGGGCTCTGGCTTGTTACAAGTTATGTTTCAATGTTGTGCGTGTGCTTGAGAAAATGTCTTTCTTTCCCAGAAAGAAAAAAAAGCACACTGGGTTGCCGTGATTTATTCGCATTTGTGGATAATTAAAAAATGTCTGTCTGCAGAAAACAATTTTATCTTGAATTTGCGGCCTTGGCAGTTCGAATGTTTTGCGAGGAATGTTGATAAGGCTCCCGCAGCCAGTGTTCAGTGAGTGAAATGAACTTAGCTGTAATTTTCCTGAAACATAGCTTTACACTGTGCATTTAGACCATGTTAATTCATATAGGCATTTGCAAGCCTTTAAAAAGGGATTTTTGTGTTTGTAGATTCTGATATTGCAGCATTGATTCTAATGTAGCATAGAAGTTGCACTGTTGGTGAAGTGGGTGTGTTTCAGCATATTTGTCACCCATGGGTGCGCTGGGGCCTGGATCAAATGATAAGTGCGCTCCTTGTTCTTCCTGCTGTTCTTTCATGTATGCGCTTGGGGTGCGGGGGCATGGATTTGGTCTCGATTTTCCCTCTTCAAACAGGAGGTGGAATATGTATTCAACTTTTTGTCTGACTCTGGGGTCTTCACAATACATTCGTAAAGAGCAGTATTCTGATGCTATTATTTGTGTTCTTCTTTCAGCATGCATGTTCCAGTAGGAAAGAGTTGGGGAAAGGCTTGTGCTTCTACACTTTTTTCCCCCATATGCTGATTGGAGACCCTTTGGCTTGCCACATTTGATGTCTTTCTAGTGCATCATCTATGCTGTCTTTGGAGTGCAGTGAGTGAATTGTTTACTGGTCTAAAATATTGGATGCCGTAAAAGGATCTACAATTTCATATTGGCCAGTTGCTGAGGAATCCTGAATTATTGTGTTGGTTTCCCTTAGGTTTTGTTCAATGTTGATTTATTTGTAGTACTCATTGTTCTCTTTAAGATATTGCAGGGCTTCTCTAACTTTGTTTAAGTCTACTAGTTGTTGCAAAATGTGTTTGTCTTTCGTAGGTAGACCATTCACTAGGATAATCAAAGATTGATCTACTGGCCGTTGCACTCCTCCAGTGTCTACATGTTCTTTAAGATCTAATGGCAAATAAACTACTTTGCCACAAATGCCTTTCAGTAATTCAGAAGGAGGCAACTTGGCTGTTTTAGGTTGAAGGCGTATTGTAGCTTGAAATGTTTAGATTATAATGCTCTCATACAAATTAAGCTGTTGGAAAGGTTTCCGAAAGTGGGAATATTTCCAAGTTATTCTTGATAGCCTGTGAAGGCATTAGGCTGTTATCAAGCTTGGTATTGCAGTATTTATTGAGAGGTTAGTAATGTTATATTTGTTTTCTGCTATAAGATAGAGACTTAATTGGAATCAGTGGGATTCCCCATTCTCTTCTATTGTGTATAGTATATCTACAGTTTTGATGCTCTTTGTATACAAAGTTCTTAGGATAATGAGGTTAGGATGAGATCTCATTGGTTCCTGCATTGATACTTTGCCTCCTCAGCTACTAAGGAGGGTGGGGTAGCTATCCTAATAGTGAAATCCTTACATTTTAAACAGTAAAAGATAATATGGGCAGATATGTGGGGGTTGTTCTATGCATAGCAGGAAAATATCTTACACTAGTGTCAGTGTATGGTCCTAATTCTCAGTTCTACAAGGACCTATTTCCTCAAATAGCACAATTCTAGCAAGGGGAGCTACTATTGGGAGGTGATTCTAATTTGGTTTTGGATGGGGTTGTGGATAGGTCAGGCCTGGTGTCCTCAACTAGCTGAAACAGCTAAGGCAGCCCCCCTGAAAAAGGCAGTGGCCGACTTGAACCTGGTCGATGCATGGCGGAACCTTCATCCTCAACATCGAGATTACTCCCATTTCTCCCATGCATATTGCACATATTCTAGAATTGATTATTTCCTGGTGTCTCATTCCCTGGTGCCCGAGATCTCAGCAGCCACTATAGAGGTAGCCCTATATCAGACCATTCCCCTATCACAATACATTTGGAGGGATATGGCATGGGGGCAGAAAGTCTATGTGTTGGAGGATGAATGTTTCACTACTCACTGATCGAGTCATATGCTCTGATATTACGAAATGGATAGAACAGTATTTTGAAGAAGATCTCGCTGGGGAAGTGTACATCGCAGGTGTTTGGGAGGTCTTTAAGCCCACATTAAGAGGAAAATTGATCAGTGTAGCCACAGCCTGTAAAAAGCAATTATCCACCAGAGAGAACAGGCTGAGGAAAGGGTGGCCAGATGGGAATCTCAATATAAGAGTGATGGAGTCAGGAAGACTTATCGGCAGCTCCAGGTGGCCAGGGCTGAATTGAAAGCATTGTGGGCGAGAGACATTTCGCAAAAACTACCCTGTATGAGGCACTTTTACTTTAGCACCTCTAACAACGTGTCTTGAATACTAGCCTACAAACTCCAGTCACAGCGGGGTAGCACAGTGACAGGGCCATTACAGGAAAGGAGTGGTCTATTACAGATTAAGGATCAGGCAAAAATACAGACCCTGTCACAGTATTATTCCAAGCTTTTCACAGCCGACCCGTCTGTAGGACCCAACAAGTAGCCTTTATTCGGCAGTCCCAACTCCCCCAAATAACAGAAGAACAGAGGCAAGACCTAGATGCACCGATAACGGCAGAGGAAATAGCAATAGCCAGGACATTTACAAAGTAGCCTTTAAAAAAAAAAAAATCAACAGTCCTCGGCCCTCACATGGTAACATTATTTAACTCCTGCAGAAACAGGCACGATCACACCAGTATGGGGGAATCAAACTTGACCCTATTGGCAAAACCAGACAAAGAGCCCACCATGTGTTCATCTTAATGGACGATTGCAGTCCTTAACTATGACTCGCAAATCTATTCAAAGGTGTTAGCCGCTAGATTAGCCCTGGTTATAACGGAATTGGTATTAGCAGATCAAACAGGGTACACACCCAGATGCACGCGCACAGGAATATCCAGCATACAATAGATATCTCGACCTAGGCGCAAAAACATAAGCAAATGATTGCTAGACTCTCTATCAATGCTGAGAAAGTGTTTGATCAAGTTGATTGGTCAAACTTGTCTAAGGTCCTTGAGGGGTTCTTGCTGGGCCAGCGTTTTTGCAAACTGATACTAGACAACTTTGTATTACCATTTACAAGGATTAAAGTAAACAGGATTCTCTCCAGCCCAGTGACCTTACATAGAGGTACTTGTCAGGGGTGCCCTTTAGCCCCATTATTGTTCACCCTGTCTATGGTACCTCTGGCCTGTTTGGTGTGCTCATCCGATGACATTAAAGGTTTTGAGATAATAGGTTGCCAACTAACCCAGCCCTATATGCAAATGACTTCCTCTTTTATATACAGGACTCCATTACCACACTACCACACATTATTACACTGCTGAAATGTTTCCGAGAGGTCTCAGGCTTTAAAATTAATTTAACAAAATCAACCATACTCAACATCACAGAGTCATCAGACATGGTTACACAACTGAAAAGAGATTTCCCTCTCGCATGGGCCCCACACACCTTGAAATATCTAGGGGTGCACCTGACTGCAAAATATGTCAAACTTTACACAGCGAATATTGTTCCATTATTTAATAGACTCAAGCAAGACTTATTACGCTGGGGGGATCGGACATTTTTTTGGTTTGGGAAGATGACAGCGATCAAAATGCCTCAATTGCCGCGATTGTTGTATATCTTCCAGGCGCTGCCAATCTGCATACTGAGAGCGCCTCTGAAGACTCTACAATCACAGATATTTAGCTTTATATGGTCCTGGAAGAGGCCGAGCATGGCCAGACACACACTAATGGTAATTATAATAGCAGGGGGGCAGGCCGTACAAGATATTGTAAGCTATCTGTACGTGGAACAGCTGGCTCTGGTGTTGGAGAGCCAATCCGTGTCTGCAGCACTGGAAACCAAACATTGGCTAAATATTGAGCAAGAGGTCACGGGGACCACTCTCCATGAGACAGGTTGGGTGTCTCCTAAAGTTCATAAGATAGTGGCGCGGGGAATCCCTTCTTCCAATGCCACACTGTAATACTGGGACAAAGCGGCACGTAAATAAGAGGTGAAAACATTTCCCTCGCCTAAGACGGGTCTGTGGGGCAATAGAGAATTCCCCCCAGGAATAGATACAGGACGATTTATCCGCTGGAAAGAGGGAGGTCTCAATAGACTGGGTAAGTTGTATAGAGACAACCGTCCTCTCACGTTTGAAGAGTATAAGCAGGCCTATATGCTGGAGGAGCGGGATAGGTTTGAGCATTTGCATATACACCATTGGATCATTTGAGGATCTTTTCCTGGGTGATACCCCTAGGGATAAGTTATCAACTCTCTACAAAGTGCTCAATAAGACCCGCATGTATATGGTCAGAAGGGGAGGGGATGTGGGAAAGCCTATGTATGATCTTCTATGGTTTAACATCTGGGCTAGGGCCAATAGGACTTCTCAGGCGGTTCACCTGAGGGAAAATAGCTTAAAACTGATATTCCATTGGTATCTTGCCCCAGAGCGTATATATAGAATTTCCCCAAACCCCCCTCCTAATTGTTGGTGGTGCAGTGCTCCCCTAGGCTCCTTTTTCCACATGTGGTGGGAATGCCCTCAAATGCAAATGTTTTGGCGGACTATAGTCAAGATTAAATAAATAGGTGGGTTCGAACTGGAAATGGACTCACTTGTTCTACTCTTAGGAAATGAAGATTCCCAGGGACATTATAAACTGATGGCTAGAAACTCTAGATTGGTCACCTTTTTTTTAGTGGCAGCGCCAAACACTGGAAATCTGAGAACACACAAGCATAACATAACGGTGGGCCAAGGTTTGGTATGTGGCTTCCATGTCTAAAATTGAGGCAGCAATGCAGGGACAATGACAACTTTTTTGTCGGATTGGGCCCCAATTATTGCATTTGTAAATGCGTCCGAAACCCTGAACATTCCCCACAAACCTCACGGGATGACTTCTTTCTCATTACTATAGAGTATGAAACCACTTGCCCTGCTCTATTCCAATCATATACCAACAGTGAACGAGGTGCCCACACAATGACTTTGTTTTGAATTGATTTATTTGCAATTATTGTCTTGTTTGTCCTCTCTTTTATTTACTGTTTGTTTAGAACCCTTTAAGATGTTATGACTGATAGTAGAGCTTGTTCTGATTAAAATTATTTAAATGGTTAAAATGGTTCAAAAAAGGTCTGTGCAGCACATCACTGTTTTGCCCGAATGCCGATGACGGTTGTAATCTTATCAATGGACAATGCAAAGATTTACTTTTGAACGGTATTGGCATGAATGCTATGGTGATGAAACTTTTGTTGTACCTGACTTAAGTTAATGACAAAAGTTTTACAGACAGCACTGTTGTAAATGTACACATGCATTTAATTGGTTTCCTTCAAATGGTGCTGAAAGGAGTAGTTGTGCATTTTGTTAATTTTGCAATCCATGTCCCTGGCATGCTTTGGTAATATACATGAATTTTTCGTTTGCAGTGTGGGAGTTTTACAGCAGGTTTATTAGTGGGAGAAGTGGTTTTAAGAGTGACAGAATGAAAGAAGAAATAAGAGTTTGCACATTAGAATGGGTGTTATGGGCAAACATGCATGTTGTGGTAATATATTGACGTTTCACATAGGATCTGGCACTTGAACTTGTTGTGGAAATGTTCCCAGTGTGGTTTCTTTTTTTTTTTACAAGAAAAGCACAGCGAGTGCTTCTAAAATTGAAATATGTAGTTTGAATCTGTAAGTGGGCATTAAAAGAAAATGACAGCATGAAGATGGGATATTGGTGATGCATAACAATGTAAATAGTCCGAGTGGATCATAGACACAAAAAGAGGACTAACTCTCCCACAGTGCGAGTGCAAGGGAACCTCCAGATCACGTGACTGATTCATGTTGATATAATCCATGCGCGCTTCATAACTCTCTCAGTAGAAGACTGGAGTCAATAAGGGGTGCAGCCGCGAGATGTGAGATGCAAGGAAACCCTCAACTTATGTATACAAGGTGAGGATGTTTTGTGAAATGTATATCTAGGATGCTCTGGCAGCCGCAATGTATGAGAGGATTGATATTTGTAAGCCATATTGCAAACTACAATCGCGATCTGAGAGTGTTTATGAATGGCACCAGAGTCTGGGAAAATGCATAGAATATATGACTTTGTAACTAGAAAAATAAAAAAAAGAGGAAGGTGACCAGGTATTATGCATGCCTGGGGCAACGTTACCAAAACATGGGATGTAAGTAATAGTTGAAGTAAATGAGACTCTGTATGCACATTCCTTTCCAATTGCCAGTTGAGAGTTTAGACATAATCACCTCATTAAGAAAGGTTGAGTCAGGTATTTGTATGACAGCATTTGAAGCCTCAATTCCTTCATCTGGGGTGAAAATAGAAAAAAGAACACTATGTAATAACTTCACCACTGACTCAGACCATGTTTTCTGAGCAGGTCAAAAATAAAGGAAGAACAGCCCAGCAGCCAAAAGCCAAAAGTCGAGATGGAAGTCCCTTCATATGAACTGAAGACAATATACTGGTAAGCAGCACAGACTCACGTATTTGTAGCCATAAGATATCATCCCTTGTGTTGTGAAAATAGATGAAAAGATACTAGAGACATGGGGCCTCATTACGAGTATGGAGGTAGCCATGGCTGCCTCCATACTGGGCTCCAATACCAGGTTCCTGCAATGAGGACTTACCGGGTCATTCCGACATAGGAGGACCAGGTAATTCCTCCTTGCAGGAACCTATCCCAATTCCCATTTGAGCCCCCATAGGGCTCAATGGGAATGGGGAGGGAGGGAATAACGGGCAGATTACAACTGGCCCATTATTACCTCCCTCTTCCCCTTGCAGGACCCGGAAAGGACGCCTGGTTTTACCAGGCGTCCTTGCAGGGTCCTGCAAAGGGAACCTCATAATCGGTGCTCCTGTAATGAAGGGGGCCTGTCCCGTTATAATGCGGCCTATGGTCTCATCATTTAGTTGCAGGTAGAAGTTGGGTGACCACTGGGAGACCCAAAAAGAGAGTAAAGAAGAAGACAAGCACTGGTAAGAATCCCAAGATGCAATATACTTACTTGATGGATAGAGGATAACTTAGTGATGGTTACCTATTTAATATTCCCCATTTAGGGTGTTTCAAGATTAAAACATCTGGAAAAAAAAATAGAGACAAACTCCTCCAGCTACAAGGAGACTCAGACAAAAGCATTATTGTTGTCTTTACTAATTATAAACCTTATTTCAGATCTAAGTCCTGAAGAAAGCGTATATCAACATTTATCCCACTGAAACTGGTTGACCATACACAGAGGTTCATGGTGATGACCAGAACCCCCGAGACTTACATATAATTGGCAAACTTGGCGAAAACACATGACTCTATTTAACAGCTTAACTCTGGAAAATGTGTTGTGGAAATAGAAATACACAAGAAAACTTTTGATTTTTTAACTTTATTTTTCAAATTTTATAAGATACATGAGGAGGAAGGAATAAAATGTATACTGACTTCCTACAGTGTGTACTTGTTTTTAGTTGTTAGTAAAGTAGTGAGAGAGGGAAGGGTCAGTCTTTTTTCTATCCCCTAACCTAGACAGGTGGCACATCAAAGCTGACTATGGAGACTGCAACCAACTGAGGGATAGTTAGTCTCTTTTGAAGAAGGATATCTATTAAGCGACAGGCTACTATAGATGTAGAAGCTTAAAATCATGAACTCAAAGATTTTCTGTCTGTGTTGTATGAAAAATGATAGGGCCCCAGGCAGAATTTGCTTGCCCTTAGACATTTGATGTATTTAAAAAGTTTATTTAAAGTGTGTATTCAGGGTAAGTGCCAGGAACCCTGTTCATCTGCATTTGTAAAAGAATTTGAAATGCAATATACCAAATATATGCATACCTGTAGTTTGTGTTGATGGATGCAGATGTGGATGAATCTGGAAGTAGAAATCTTGGAGAATTTGACAGTACTTTTTGGTGCAGGTGCTTGGGAATCACAGTAGTTCTGTACTCTGAGTATTGAACACTACATCTGCAGAGTTGAACTGAGATGACAGAGTTAGGTGTAGAGTTTTTGGCTGTGATTGGTGGATGGGTGTGTGACTGCTTAACAGTAGCCAATGAGGAAGTGCTTCAAAGAGTGAAATGGAAAGGGAAGAAGGGCTGCCCTGTGCTACAAGGTACAAGGACACTGCGGTAGTGCGTGGACAGGGCGTGGCACATCCAGGTCTTCTCAGGATACCTGGCATGGAAATGGGACCATGGGGATTAGCCAATCAGATGTTCAGGTTGTGCTTTATAAGAAGAGAGGGTGATACTTTTTTCATTGCTTTGTGTAGTGAGAATGGCTGTTGCTGGAGAGATGGAGAAAGTTAGTGTGTGGATGGTGGGAGATTCCTTGGTGAGTGATCTGCAGAGGTATTCAGAGGGCAGTGGAATTTCTGCCAATCCTAGATGTCAGGGAGTGGAGGCTTTGTGGTGCAGTGTGCATGGCCACAATTCGTGGAGTTCTTGCAATTTGCAGAGATATGGCCACTTTCAGTACTCCTGATGTTGTGTTTGTGCACTGTGGAGGAGTCCATTTGGGTTACATTAGTGCTGCAAGTTTGCTCAGTGCACTGAAGGGCTTGGAGAAGGCACTGATGCTGCTGGTACCCAGTGCAAAGGTTGTTTTCTCATCCATACCACCTAGAGCAGTATGGAACAACCCCAATGTCTTCTGTCCTCAGCAAGCTACAGGAAGGTGTCTTGTAAACAGAGGCATGTCTTCATTTGTGTGTAGTGCTGGGATGTTCTCTGTCCACAATGAGAACATTTAAGCTCTAAATGTGTACTTTTTCACTGCAGATAGCATTTCTTTGTCCTACACTGGAAATGTCATTTTTCTTTACAATGTAAGGGTTGATTAGAAGACGTTCATGTAAGGCAGTAAGGAGGAAGAGAAGAGAAACACCAAATAGAAAATACAAAACAAAAGGTGTTTGTTTACAATCACCTTTAAAAAAAGGGTTCTTTTCAGAGCCACCACTAAAGAGCAAATTTCATACCCTAGGTTACATTTCTCTCCCTATCCCCCTGAATTTGACGATTTATTAGCGGACACCATGGTAATCTGTGGATCGAACGTGCCACATCCAGGATTTTTGGGGACGGCAGGCATGGAATGGGACTGCAGAGGCCAGAGTATTGCCCAGTAAGGTTTCCTGGATGTGGTATGCAAGGAGAGACTGTAGCAGAAGGTCTGTTTGCTGAGCGGAGTGCAGATGGCTATGGCTATGGCAGCGTCTTTCAGGAGGCAGAGTGTGTGGATTTTGGGGGACTCGTGGATACATCAGTTGCAGGTGTATGCAGAGCACTGTGGCATGGCGGCACACCTTGAATTTGATCACGTTGATGTGACTGGTATGGTAGCGCGGAATGAAGTGGGTGGACTTGCTTCCACTCTGTGCCACTGTGGTGAGGCGCCATCATCCGGCCATTATTATTGTTCATTGTGGCGGGAACGGTTTAGGCCATGTTACTGCAATCTCACTGCAGTTTGCTATGAAGGAGGAATTTGGGAAAGTCATGGAAATGTTTCCAAACTCCTGAGTAATTTTTTCTCTCGTTGCCCAGAGACAGATGTGGCTGCCCTCAACTTCATTTGATTGTGAAAATGGAGAAAGTGAGGCACAATGTTAACAAGGCTGCACATTTTGAAAAAATTACATTTCGGAGCACCAATAGTTTTCGCAGAGATGGAGTCCATCTTACTGATGCTGGCGACCAGATTTTTTTGTGAAATATCCAAAATTCTTTGCTGCCCTTTTTGCAACTATTGCAAAAATTTTACAGAAGGTGTTGCCTACTTTTTCTCTAAACCTTGAAAAAAACCTTCCAAGTGATGTCATCAATGACATTTGTGAAGCCATCTTTGATATTAGTTTTAGCAGTGCACAGTGGAGGCGCGAGTAATGGTTGCTTATCTTACCATAAATGGTGAATTTATGGGGTTTTTTGGTTTTCCTTGTAACCATAATATCCCTTTAACAACATGTTCCCACTAAATCTGGTGGGTTTTTATTAGTGCAATTTAACCATAAGGTCCCTTTAACAAAGTTTTTTCACTGAATAAGCTATAGAACGACAGAACCTTTGAAATTCAATGAAACAATGTTTAGTTTGTAAGCAGTTAAGATGAGCAATACATTGTAACAAAAGCTTTGAAATTTAGTACAACATAGTTACTTGAAAATGTGTTAATGTGAAAATGTAACACAACAAAACTGAAGCAGACAATTCAGGCAAAGCCTCCTTAACTGCTCTCCCCCTGTTGCACAGCGTATGACCACAATCATGACATCAGAGATTACATCACTGATGACGGCACTGTTGACACTACAAATTACATTTTAAATGACATCACTGATGAAATCACTGATGACATCAGACATTAGATCATTTATTTGATAGGTTATTTATAAAGCGCTTAATATCCAGAGGTTTCTAAGCATAGACCCGGGGTTCGAACCTGTGGTGCTCCGTGTCGTCTTACTTCCAAGACGAGCACTTTGCCCCTGAGCTATCCTCCCGAGACAATCAATCATTATGTATCCGCAGCCCCCCTGCCATTTCGGCCATCGCAGTTCCCAGGTCGACATTTTTGTACGATTCCGACAATTTCTGTCTGCCTTGGTTGAAATAGTTCAGTATGTACTGGTAAAAGTACCATACCAATTCATATGGCGTTTATCAATGTGGTACTTAATGAAGAGATTAAAACATTTTTGTCAGTCCTCATACATGTCTACCCTTCTTAAATATCCATGTTCTGTTGATAAATGTAAAGTTATTTATTGTGTATTGCAACTTTTGAAATACAATCACCTGCTGGATCTTTTACAAATGTACATCTTCTGTCCTTCAATGCTTGAATTCTTGTTACCAGGAAATCCTACATGCATCAGTCTGGAGATAAGTACCAAATGTAGGGACCTGTGTAGTGCAGGATATCAGATTATTGAAATCCAAAAATTGCTTATCACGTTTGAGATTTTTCTCATTGAAACATTAACATGAATATGTCATGTAAAGCTTGATTGTGCTATAGTGACAACGTTAGAAATATATTTTATGCAGGTTTCATGTGGCAGACACCTAAGGTCAAGAAGAAAGCTATGACCAAGCTCTGTAAATTCAGTACTTTTGTTTGGAGCTGTGTAGATGGATTTTAAAATGTAGGATCCTCCTGAAAGAGAATTAAACTTGGATGACATTCTCCAAATTCCACTTAGTCTCCAAACTCTCAATGTGAGTAGTTATCACTTTGGGTGTTTATTTCCACAGGGTTCAGAGTATTTATGTCACACCAATATGGTTTTGCAGGCTCGGGAGTATCCCAAGCCCTTTACCTGTGCTCAAGAAAGCCAAGATGCATGCTTTCCAAGGTCCTTTATCCAATGGCTAACCACATATCTGGAGATCTGTAAGGTCTTCCAGGTCCCCTGCCATATGGCTTCAAGGTCAGCCAGAAGATATAATCACTCGCTTTTACTCCAGGAAAGATAGTTGATCCTCATTGGTACCTATTTAAGCAACCATTGAGCTTCCTAATCCCAGCAAAAATATCCTCCCTCTCCCTGGTCATCCTTACTCCCTGAACTATCCCTCTGGAAACCTACTGCTCAATCTCACTGATGTGTTCCCAGGCCATGGACTCACTGGGAAATCATGAAATACATGCTAGGTCTCCCAAATGTGTTCTTCTCCACCTCTTGTCTCTATAAAAAGAGATCTTCCTCACTAAATTGCTGTTTGTCATCAATCTGTTTTATTTTTGACTCCAAAACCCCTTTGCATCTGTGATCACCTCCTCATCATTATCTTTCACTGTCTACTCACTAACACATTGACCAGTATGTCTTGCCATCACATCATCTTGAATGCCTGACAGTGCTATTTTCTCTGCTTCCTCCCCTCTACCACTTTGCTCTGCTCTTGTCACCACCAACTCATCTCCACCTTGGGTTATTCTTCTGCCTTGGCTGGAGCACTGGACTGGCTGCAGTCAAGCCATGCATACCCTGGGAGAGTGACTCATTTATCAACTCCATTCTGCCACTATGACCAACATCCACAAGCTTGGGGTGTAACCCTACCTCATGAACAACTTCCAAATGGTCCACAGACATAGGTAGGATGTTTTGTCACAACAGTACATTGATCATTATATTTAACTTTATTACATACATATGCCGTCCTGTGAGATTGTGTGAAATGAGTTGTACTGTGTATATATTTGTGAAACAAGTAGGAACTACACTATATAAAACTCTGTAAGCATTGACAATGTCAATACATGCTATGATAGCATTTACCCTGTGTGCACACTCCAGAGTAAATACAACCCGCTAAGGAATAAAGGCAAGAAATTGTTTTTTAAGGATAACAAGGTTTTGCTCATTTAAAACATAAGTGTCAGCAAAGAACTTTGCTGCCCGAGAGCGGTCTGCTAAAAATTACACAGGCAGTACATTAAGAAGGCAAAAAGCGTCATCAGTGACATCATTATATACAGTAGAAATCAACATGGCTATTTGGTGCGAACATATTCATGGGCTTGCTCCATATGGCATGCCAGGCGCTAATTTGCTGGTTCTTCCTTGTCGATCTAGCTCCAGCTATCAAGAGCTCAGTCTTTTCGTAATTGAGGCAGAGACTGTTGGCGGCCATCCAAGCCTGTATTTCTAAATAGATTTTGCTAATTGGCTTGGAATCCTCTTCATAGCAGCTTCTAAGCATGATGAGGACCTGAGTGTCATCTGCATAGTTGATGTAGATGACACCCAGGTTATCCAAGCGATCAAAGAGGAGCTTCGTGGATATATTGTATGATATGATATGGCATTTATAATTCGCCTATACACAAGTGTTTCAAGTTGCAATGAGGCAAGGGAGGGAGAACAAAGGGAAGACAGACAACGATCTTACTAGGTCAGGTGTCATTCAGATCGGGCAAGTGCATGGGAAGGTGGAAAGGGAAAAGAGTGTGGGGGAAGGGAGAGGGGAAAGTGCAGTATATGGGATAGTGGAATAAATAAGATAAATAAAAACAGCCAGATGGTGGCAAGTGTAAGGTAAATACAGACATAAGTGCTGGTAGGGGGACTGTCGGGATACAGAAACAGTCCCCAGGTGCAGGGGTTGCCAGGGAGGCAGTGCAGGTGTGCAAATGTGGGGGGCCTGGGCCCGAGATCAGAAAGAGTGGTCAGTTAACCAGTGCAGTTTCATCCAGGAATTCAGCAGGGGAAAGGGTTGAGAGAAAGCAGAAGCAAAGAGGAAGGTTTTGAGGTGCTTCCGGAACCGGAGATGGTTCTCCTCAAGTTTCAGGGAGGCAGGAAGGCTGTTCCAGAGGGAGGCCCCTGCCAAAGAGAGAGATCTACCACCAACTCATTGCTTGGAGAAGCGACTGACCCTGAGGGAGTTGGAGGCGGATGAGCAAAGGTATTGTGGCCCCAGGCCCCAGCAGGCCTTGTGGACAATGCAGAGGGTTTTGGACTTAATCCTCGCAGCCACTGGGAGCCAGTGCAAAGATTTCAGTCCTGGAAAAATACGATCCCTGCACTTGAGGCCAAGGACATGTCTCGCAGTCCTGTTCTGGATAAGTTGCAGATGGCGTAGAGTAGAGGCAGGCAGATTTAGATAGAGGTTGTTACAATGGTCCAGCCTGGAGAGAACCAGGACTCTGGAGACGGTGAGCTTCTGAGGGAAGAAGAGGAAAGGAAGAATACCTCTGAGGAGGTGTAGCTGGCAGTGTGACTCCTTACAGACGTCAGAGATGTGAGTAGAGAAAGAGAGTGTGGAGTAGCCTGAAAATGAGCTGGGTATCATCTGCATAGCATTGAAAATTGGGGCAGAGAGCAGCGATTCAGTGGGCAAGGAGTGCCAGCTATTGGTTGAACAGCCAGGGAGATAGGATAGATCCCTGGGGGACACACAGGTAGAGAAAAAGATATCGGAGAGGAAGGACCCAAGTTGGACCTGGGAAGGTCGGTCAGAGAGGAAAGAAGTCAGCCACACCAGAACCTGACCAGTGATACCCAGGTTATCACAGAGACGGTTGAGCAGGTTGGCATGGTTGACAGTGTTAAAGGCAGAGAGATCAAGCAAGATGAGGATGCACGGGGTGTTAGAATCAAGGTTGGAGCGCAGGTCTTCACGGATGTTTAGGAGAGCAGTTTCCGTGCTTCTGGCAGCTATGAAGCCAGACTGATGGTCATGTAGACAACCAATAGATTAGGTGTGGAGATTGAGCTCAGAGATGGCCAGTTTCTCCAGGAGCTTGACCAGGAAGGGGGTGATGGAGATTGGGCGACAGTTAGCCAGGCAGGAGGTGTCGGCAGAGGGTTTCTTAAGAAGAGGCGTTGGTGAGACGCAAGAGCCCTGAGGAACCCCGCAGCGTATAGGGATTGGGTCTGCTGAGGCTGAAGGTGAAAAGATTCTGGTGTGGTGGTTCAATTGGATAAGAAGGATTTGATCCAATTGGAAGCGTTGGTGGAGAAGGCTGCTGCTCTGGTCAGATGTCCAGTTAGGATTTGGTTGTCGACCAGGTCAAATGCAGCTGACAAGTCTAACAGCAGTAAGATCGCCAGATTGCCTTTGTCCTTAACCTCATCCATCTGGATTTTCAAATCCAGGAGGGCTGTATCCGTTCCATGTCTGGGCAAAAAACTGGATTGCCTAAGGCCAAGTAGGTTGTTTTCCTCCAAGTGTTTCTGGATTTGCAGGTATGCAACTCTATCCAGGATTTTTAAGAGGAAGGGGATGGTAGTAATAGGCCTATAATTTGTTGGAATGTTAGCGTCTAAGTTTTTTTTTTTAAAAGAGGCATAACCCAAGCCTCCTGAAGATTTTTGGGGACTAGACTTGACTTGAATGAAGAATGTTTCAGGGTGGCAATGAACGGGACAGTTCTTTGGCTCCTTCTTTAACGATGAAGGCCGGACCAGAGTCTCCTTGACAGCGAGAGGGTTTTAAACCTCCAATAATGTCTTCCACTTCTTTAGGTGCAACATGGGAGAATGCAAAAGGCGGGCATTGAGGAAGTTTTTGCTCATGCGCCGGCTTTGAGCAATGGCTACTCATAAGGCTGCTCTTTTTAGATTCTATTTTGTTTTGTAATAATGCTATTTTGTCAGCTAGGGCTTGCTAGATTTTGGTAGACCAGGCCGCATCCTTTTGCAGTCCTCAGTAGGAGGGAGGTGCTGGTGATTCTAGTTCATTTAAAATGCTGAAGAGCTCCTTGGTGCTTGATTTAGCGTTAAGGATTCTGCTATTGTAGGATTTTGTTTTGTGGATAAGATAGCAGATTTGTAAAATGCATCCGCAATAGAGAACAAGGCCTTGTTATGAGTGGTAGGCAATTTTCACCAAGTGGTTTCCACCACTCTTTTAGTGTTCCTTAGGATGTTTAGTTCAGGCGTGAACCACTTGTTGAGGTGGGCAGTTGGTTTGGCTTTTTTTAAAGGTTGAGTGCTTCAATAGTGTTTAAGGCTGACTCTAGTGTATCATTATACAAGTCAACTAAATTATTCAAATCTGGGCTCTTATAACTGGAAGCGTCAAGGATGTTACTGATTAGAGGCCTAAGGTTGGATATTGTGATGTTTTGGCAGTTTCTAGAGAAGGTGGGTGGGGCAATAGTAGGGGTCAAGAATGTTATCTCATGGATAGTAAAAGATATGAAATGGTGGTCTGACCAGGCGACAGGTTCATTCTGAAGTATTGTAGTAGAGCAGTTGAGGTCTGACACCCAGTCCAAGTTTCGGCCCTTGATATGTGTAGGTTCTGTGATTCAGTGTTTGAAGCCAAGCTGGGAAATTGAGTTTTCCAAGGCTAGGGCGTGCATATCGTTAGGGTCCTGGAACCTTAAGTTAAGGTCTCCCAATAGAATAGTTTGAGAGCCAAGTTTAGTGTTAGAGGAGAGGAGGTCTGTGACGTCTTGCTCGAAGTAAGAAATGGGGCCTGGAGGATGGCAGATGAGGTGCATAAGAATGGTTTCAGTAGGGGTAAGTGGGATTTTGACTGATATGAGTATAGCAGATGGAAGGCTGGTATAAGAGGTGGTTCTGAGGCCCAAGTGGGTTTTTGTTATAAAGGCCACTCCCCCTCATTTGCCTGAATTTCTATCCACCCTTATAATAGTGTATCCCTCTGGGAGGACAAGGGTGATTGCCGGGCCCGCCACCTGGCGAAGCCAGGTTTCCGTAATGGCGAGAAAGTCCTGGCGGTTAGCAGAGATAAGGTCAGCAATATTGAGGGCGCGGGCAACTAGGGAGCGAGCATTGTTAAGTGCTCCTTTGATGGTGGGCGGCAGTGATGAAGATAAGAGTCCTCCTCTGCTTGGTCCCACCGTAGATGAGGGAGCCATAGTAGGTGAAGGAGTCAGGGTGGTGGTATTTGGAGTCGGTGAGTTAGGAGATTCTGTGGCAGTTGCTAAGCAGATAGCTGATAAACACTTTTTTGGTTTAGAAGTGTGTGTTGAAGGAGCATCGTTAAGGTCACCGTGTGGTTGGGGAAGTGTGATCCTAATCTCTTGTTTCTGATGTCAACAGGACAAGGGATAATTGGGGTGGGAGGTGTGGCAAAATGCTGGATCCATTCTGTAAGGCTAAGTAGGGAGTCGGGTAGGTCCCTAGGGTACATGTCATCTGCAGGGATATAGTTTTTGACATATTGGAGAGGAGGGAGTTCCTAGCTCCTAGCCATGATGGTGGCCAGCCAAATGCCATGTTCACCCAATCATCTTGTTGTATTCCTGCTTCCTTTTTCATTTTTTTACTGAGTTCCTGCACCGCTGCTATCACATGCAATAGTGTCCAATTGTCAGAAGGTGCAAATATGCAACATGAACTCCCGATCTTTTTTCCAGACCCCGCCCTCCATACCCGGTTCTGCGTTGTCATTAACCAGAGAGCTCTCATTTCCACCTTGATGACATTGAACCCTACTTCAGTTTTCAGCCCACAACCCTACTATCCAACTGGCAGGCATGCCCAATTGTGTTGGTGCCCTCAACTGCACGCATGTAGAATTGGGAGTCCCCTATGCCGTAGAGGCAGTGTACAGCAAAGGTAAGCAATACCACTCCATCAATGTGCAGATGGTATGTGACTCCAGCAAGATCATCACACATTGTTGTGCCCGATTTTCCGGATCGACACATGATGCCATGGTGCTGCTTAACTCCACGCTACCCCGTCACATCGAACGACATGCTGGACGACGTGCCTGGCTGCTTGGTGAGTTGCCTGACTGGCCCATGGCAGTGCATCGGGGTTGTGAGGTGGGGTGCTGCATTCTCCACTAGGGTGGGAATGGGTGGTGAGTGGACAATGCACGCAGAACTAAACACTCCTGACCTGAACCTCCCAACCCGAACATGACACATCACTGGCACACATTGCACCAATCCTGCATATCAATGTCAACATATAAGACGCACGACCTGGCCAGCATGGGTATGTCAAGCAATGCATGACTAAACATGATTGCAACTATGCCAATGGGGCTAGTGTGACCATGCACAGTGTAGTATACACAGCAAAAATGGGAGGCTAAACATCGTCCTGCAACCACAGTACATCTGCATCAGCATGCAAGAATTCCGCTGCATCATTTGTACAACACCATCCAGACTACCACACCATATTGCAGTATAGAATGCATCTAAATAATATTTGTGCATATGTACAGGGACTTGTGCATGTCAACAGCAAATAGCTGCGCCCATGGCTGTGAATCCTGAAGGTGGAAGCTCAGAGTGACTCACATAGACCTATTTGTATTCGCTTGCAGGTGATGGAGGATATCCCTTGAAGCCGTGGCTACTTACCCCTGTGCGGAACCCGCGCAACAGCCATGAAGAGGAGTACTTTCAGGTTCATACCCATACCCGTGTTGTGACTGAGTAGACCTTTGGCCTGTTGGAGGCTTGGTTCCGCTGCCTAAGCAGGTCTAGTGGAGCACTCCTTTATAGGCCTGAGAAGGTGGCAAAGATCATCATGGCCTGTGTCATGCTGCACAACATGTGCATCCGGAGAAAAATACCACTGCCCCCTGATATTGACATGCATGCACCCGGTGAGGATGATGAGGATGAAGACGGAGGAGAAGCAGCACCCCTGCCAGTAAGTGATGCACAAGATGGCCGTGCAGTATGCCAATGACTGATTGACGAATACTTCTGACCCACAGGGACGTCGATAGATATGTGTCAGTAACACATTGTACACTGGGTCCATGTGGACCTGCACACAGGGAATGTGGAGAGTTGGGCACTGTACACTGTCATGAATTAAATGTATACACACGAAATGATCAATGTCCAGGCATTGAATGATTTTTCACACAACAGGTGTATTAATATCAACTACAGAAATGTGCTACCCCCCACAACACCAAAACTACCCATACCCCCCAATGAACTCCCAAAACCCCCCAATGAGATCCCAAAACCCCCAATGAAATACCAAAACCCCCAATGAACTCCCAAAACCCCCAATGAAATCCCAAATCCCCCCGCTGAAATCCCAAAACCCCCCAATGAACTCCCAAACCCCCCCAATGACCACTGACACCATCTGACCCACTCCCATTGTTCTTCCACACTATTTTCTTGATTGCTTGTTGTCCGGGGGCAGCATTTCTGAGTGCCTCGCACTCCATCTTGTTGGACGCACTGGGCTGGAGGGTGCAGAGGAAGTGGGTGTGGAGGATGGGGGAGTGGTGGATGCGGTGGAAGCTGTGGTGATTTGCACAGATGGTGCGTGTGGTTCTTTGCACGGCTGGTGCGATTTGTGGCTGCTGCATGTGCTGCAGGAAAGAGGTGAGGACCTCCGTGACGGCACCCAGACTGTCTTGCATCATCAGCGCAGACGCATTGACGGCAGCTGTATTCGCCGCTATTGCCTGTGCTATCTCACGCCTTGTGTCCTCCCCACACGCAACATATTGTTGGACGAGGTCCAACATTGAGTCCTGTCTAGCCTCCACCCTTGCTAGCTCTGCCTTAAGGTTGGTGGTGGGAGCAGCAGTGGTTGAGGGTGTTGTGACCGGGCGTGCATTGGCAGTGCTGTTCTGGGAGGAGCTGAGGTCCGAATCGTGGAGCAAAGCATCCGCACTACTGCTGATGGGTGTGTCCTGAGTGTGGGGTTGGGGGGTGGACACGGGGCGTGGCAAGAGTGGACATGCCACATGGGTTAGTCCATCCTTGTCCACATACTCCTCCACTGCAGTTTCAATGTTGCTCAGTGGGGCAGTGGCTGCTGCCTCGCCCATCGAACTTGTTGCTGCCGACAGTGTGCCACTGGCCCCGCCTTCCACTGGTATTGCCAGCTCTGTGGTCCCGGTGTGAGGCGTTGATGTGGGGCCCTCATGTGTGCCCATGGCCTGGACACTCGCACTGGGGTTCGATGTGGCCTGCGAGGCTGCCCTGGAGGTGGTCTTGTCTGTGGGAGTAGTCTTGTGCCGGGACGTGGAAGCCCTTGTGGCTGTTTCCTCACTGGCATCCTCTCCATTGGTGCCTGGGGGGTAGAAGAGATGCTGGGCATCAGTGATGGTGTTACATGCAAGATGCATTATATGGTGCTGTGGAGAATTTCATTTATCATGCAATCATATCTTACAGGTGTGTCACAAAGGGCAGTATGAAGGGGGCATTTTGGCATGTGCTGCGACGTCTCAGTGCAGGGATGCTGCATGGCAGGTGGCATGCCGTTGTATTGGGGTTTGTGCGATGTACTACATGGGCACGGTCCGTGTGTGTTGGCTGTGTGTTGGTAATTGGCACTCAGCATGCATTTCAGTGTGACAGGGTTTGGGCCTCCATCTGGACAAGGATATGTTGATGTGTGTGTGTTGGGACATGCATTGCCTTGCCTAGACTCTCTTCTACATCACTTGTGCTACATCATGGTTTCCCCTACTAGGATCGGCAGGGTCACTCACCTCCATCTGCAGATGTTACGGCACCTGTCTCCATCTCCCCAAAGCCCTCGATGGACTCCATCTGTATGAAGTTACTGCACGTCTCCTCCCAGCGTCAAAGTTTTGTGGGTGAGTGGGGACCCCCGCCTGTGGCCATGGCCTCCCCCTTATTGCTGGCCAGGATGTTCCGTATCCTGAGGCAGAGGTCATCCCACCTTTTTTTACAGTCCTTGACTGTCCGATGGGTGGTGCCGACTGGCGAGACCTTGCGGGCTACCTCCTCCCAGATCTCCTTTTTTCGTTGCTGCACCTCCCTTTTCAGGTTGTGCTGGTTGATATCCTCAGCAAGGGTGTCTGCCAGCATGTTGAGTTCTTCATCTGAAAAACGCTTTTTGCGCAGGCGGGGTTCTATTTTCTGGTAGCCTTGGACATTTGCAATAGATAGGCCCTGGTCTCTCCTCTGTAGCAGTGGTGGTTTGGGAGGATTGCAATGGATTGTGTTTTTAAAGATGGCCGCCGGTGCATTTCCCGTTCTGATGCGATTACTTCCGGGTCCTGTATTACGAGCCCGGTATTAGCATGATGTTATTACCGGATCGGTATCGGCGGGTCCCGTGATGGCGCTGTCAGGGGGTTGGAGGGCCTTTAGAGCCATGGTGGTATAGCCATTACCGGCATGGGTGTTCACGCGTGCTCGCACACTCGTAATCACCCACTATTAAAGGCATCATACGAGTATGGACCCACTAGTTCATCCATGCCAGTAATGGCCCCGATTTTACCGCGCTTCTCGTAGACACGGGACTGAACAGTGCCATTCAATAACACAGAAAATGATGTGCAGTGGCATTCCCTCACTAGATTCCGCTCCTGTGCAGATTGATTTGGTTACCACACGAAACATCCTCTGGATGCATTACATCTTTAACATAGTTTCCCTGTGCAGTAACACTCTTCTAAAACTTGCAGTGGACTCTGTGGAACTCCTGTAATGTGCACAGCCTTCTGAACAGTTTATTTTATTTATGTATAAAACTCCATCCGTAATACACAGAATGCGTTGTGGTGTTCAAAGATGGGGTTAAACAAAGACAGAGGGCCTCATTACGACCATGGCGCTCCCGTAATGAAGGGTGCCGATACGGGACCGGCACCCTTCATTACGGGATGCCCTATTACAAGGTTCCCTTTGCGGGACCCAACAAGGACCTGGTAAACCAGGCGTCCTTAGCGGGTCCCGCGAGGGGACCAGGGAGCTAATAACGGGCCTGTTATTAGCAGGCCCATTATTTGCTCCCTCCCCATTCCCATTGAGCCCTGTGGGGGCTCAAATGGGGATGGGTTTTTCCAATGAGGACTTACCGGGTCCTCCATGGTTGGAATAGCCCAGTAAGTCCTAATTGGAGGAACCCGGTACAGGACCCCGGTATGGAGGACCAGAGTCTTCGGGGACAAAGACACACAACCATTCACAGTTCTTCATTTAGACCCAGGGTGCCAAGGGAATCATAGAACAGCCATTGAGAGAACATCAGTGCGTTAGGAAAAAAATAGGTTTACGGAGGGAAGAAAGGTAAAAAGCATAGAGAGCCAAAGGAGTGCATGAGTGGCCTTGACAGGCCCTCTCAGGCAGAAAAGGTGACAAGAAGGCCTAAGAGTCCAAACGCGTTAAAGAAGCAGACCAAGTGTGTGTGTTATTGCAGGCTAAGTAACCAGTTTGGAAGCTTATGTTGATAACACATCAAAGACTTGGCACCGAGCTGTCAGGGTGCATATGAGAACATGGAAGATCCATCAGGTAACAGGGTAAGCCAATTTAAAAAGCTGGGTGTTGCGCTTTTTCTATATTTCAGGAGATTATCTTGTAATTTGATCTAAGAGGGGAGGTTGTTTTAAAGAGCTGATGGACCACAAACCAAGCTTCTTTTTGCTAAAGGAGTTCATCTTGAGCCTTCTTGCAGTAGTTGATTATAAATCCCAGTGTGGTTGTATTTGGCATAAATGGTATGAAGCAAGTGGGTCCTCTGTTGTTTCGAAACCTTGTGAACTATGCACAGAACTGTCAAATTTCAGGGAAGGCTACATGTGGTTTGAAGGTTTGAGGCTATGTACCTGGCAGACAGCCTGATTTTTAAAAAGTGACATGGCGTGGACAAGGTACTTTTGGAGGCAAATTTACAGTCTGTTGCAGTAGTCCAGTCTGAACAGTACTACTGCTCTAGCTAGTGACTTAAATATTATGCTGCATGTTAAGGTATGTCAGAATGTGTTTTAGTATGTGGAATTGGCCGTAGGATACTTTAATGTGACTGCTGAATGACAGTTGTGATCAAAGAAAATGCTGTGGTTTATGCCTTCAGTCACAGAGGCTGGTCGGGGACCCATGGAAGAAGACTAGCTAAAAGTGAAAGCAGCAAAGCAGTGAGCTCCTATGAACAAGACATCAGCCGTACTATCATTCAGCAATGGTAGTTGCCAATCACCTAGTTTTGTGGATGCACGAAACAGGATGAGAGCCGGATAATTGTGTGGTGTGTTAGACATTCTGAAGTCAATTTGGGTGTTATCAGTGTACAACTGAAACGAAGCTCATTGGGTTACAAGCATATCATCCAGCAGTTTTATGTAGCAGTTAAACAACTAGGGGGCTAAACCATGACTTGGTGGAAGCGAGAAATGAAGCTAGGGAGTGGAACATTGAAAATAGGGCTTAGCCAAAAGAGTTTTGAAGTCTCTGTAGCAAGATTTGGTGGTGGGCTACATAAAATTCAGAAGGACGTTCAAACAGAACGGAAGAGCCAGATAGTTGCAATCTAAGGTTGACAGGACTGTTCATGTGCAGCATGGTGGTTTCAGTGTATTCCTAAGCCTGAAACCTGACTGTATAAGATGTAGTAGAGAGTATGATGACGTATAATACAGAAGTTTGTGAGCTACCAACTTCTTTTGTAACTTTCTCCTTAACTATATATTGGTGATTGGGCAGACGTTAGACAGCATATTAGGAAATGATACAGAGTGTATCAGCATCGCCCTATGAGAAAGAGAGATGTTGGCTAGCACAGTGAGTGCCCGTGCCAGAGAAAGGATATTTTCTTAGATTGTCATGGCAGGGCATAGATGGACCTGCTTGGAAGAATCCTTAATCTCGCTAATAGTCTTGATAAGGTCTTCAGATGAGATTGAACTTGTGACAGAATAACTACCACTCTGCAGGCCTAAATAGATGAGCAGTTGCTAACACCCTTGCATTTATTATATTTTCTGCTCAACATCATAGAGTCGGGCTCCTAGGTGCTCAGTGTCAAGACAATTGAGTCATGTTGTTCCAGTGATGACTCAGGGTTGAGTTGGCTTCAAGATGGCACTCTCTATGGATTGAGTCTATACTTGAGACAGTTGAAGTCAATAGTTCCCAAAAGTTTGAGTTTGCAGTCGAGTCAGTCAGAAACGATTCATTCAGTTTGTGTCAAGTCGGCGTTTGGGATGTATAAGTGGATGGCTTCCAGTGGGTAGAGTAGGTTTTCATTTCGGGTTGAGAAGATGCTTCAGTTGGTTTGAGTTGGTGCTCTGAATGTAGAAATCAGAAAACTACACAGGGGACACCAGCAGTCAATTCACAGCAGCAATGAACTTCACTGGGTCGCATCAGCATTGAAACACATCAAAGAAGCGGGTACGCGGTTAAAAGTTTGTAGAGTGCCAATGCAGCACACTTCGGGTACTCTAGGGGATTGAAGAGAGTTGAACACAGCTGAGCTGGTTCAAAGTGGTCTCAAGGTGGTATACAGGGTTCTGAGCTGCTCTTGGACTTCTGAGTTGCTGGGAGGTCCAATCCAGGGTCTCTGGCAGTAAGATGAGTCTTTTCCACTCCACACATCCACTCCCAGAAGGTTTTTTGGAAACTATGAGGGTTCTTCACTTACAGTAAACTGGAATGCTGGTTCCTGTACACAGAGAGAAGAGAGGCATTAGTCCACAACAGCATCAACCCAAATGTGCCCTGGAGGTGGGTAAATGCTTTCCTCTTCCTTGGAAACCTCTGTCCTCATTTCTATGGCAGATGACTTTTAAACCGACTGTATCATCAACAGAGTTTCAGGTGAACCCTTCTTGCCTTGAAGTTCAAAGATGAATCAACTAAGGACAGTGTTTCCTGTCCTTATACAGGCAAAAGTCTACAGCAGTTTGGTCCAGATAACATTTTAATGCAGGGCTAAAGGTGTTTACGGTGTAAATGCACTTTCTCTCAACAGAAGAAAGACTGGGTTGAGACGAAATAAGGCCTTTAGTGCCAGAGACTTTGCCCTGACCAAAGGTAGTGATATTATACACCAGGAGTTGAGATGTAGGCATGGTTGAACAGTAAGACATGGGAGTTTTAAGTTTTTTGTGATCTTGAACATCGCTGCAAAATAGTTTTTTGCATACATTATACAAGTTTGAAATGAATCTTTTTTCTTTCTCATGATAGTGTAATAACAACTTATTTGGTGGTGTGGGCAAGTCTTCTTTTCAGAAAGGACTTTTGATTTGCACCATGTACTTTCCAATTGTCTGCCAGCCCTTCAGCAAGATTGCCATCTTTCCAACCACACTTATGTCTAGGCTGGGATTTTAGTGGTTTATGAAACAGAGGTGCCTGGTTTTCTTTGACTTTTGTGATGTCTTTGTTTATGGAGTTAAGCTTGTCACAACGAACAGACTGAAAATTGGTGTGGAAAAATAACCATCAAAAGAATTTGGAGTCAGCCTTGGTGTAAGATTATATTACAACACAGACAGCTGTGCCAGACAGCAAAACAAACAGACATGGAGTCATGTTTCAAAACAGCAGAACATGATCTAGTCAGAGCAAGATAATGCAGAATACAGCTAGTTTTGGCTTGTGGATTTGAGACTGGATATCTGTGCGCTAGTAATCACTCATTAAATTTTGTTGAATATACTAAATGTAGTTTGGTTGTATAAACTGAATGCATGCAAGCAGCAATCACTCAGATCCCACCAAGCAATCCACCATGGTTGGTATAGATAAAATATGATTATGGGGTGTGGGATGGCGATGCGCTCTACACCATTAAAGTAATAGTAGTTATTACAAGTGGAACAGTTCAATTAGTAGATTTTAATTCAATCATGAACAGCCGACACGTGTTTCACACGCTGGTCATTTTCAAGGCAAAAGCAATTTCGGTTACGGAATCTGGAGAGTCCTAGTACTTGGTAGTATATGATACACAGCAAGACACACAAATGATGTCATTTAAACAAATGGCGGATTCAAGTAAAGCCGTAATGGCTGGTTGGAATATATAGCTTGGTGAATCGAGCACCGCAAACAATAGCCGGGTTAATCCCTGTGTTGACTTCATTTGTGTGTCTTGCTGTGTATCATATACTACCAAGTACTCTGTAAGGACCAGTCCCCATTCGCAGCAGCAGGGGGAGAGTTAGCACATGAGGGGGAGAGGTAAGGAAGAGTTTAAAAGCAAAGTCTTGAGCAGTATCCGGAACTTTAGAAGATCCGGCTCAGGTTGGAGTGGAGAAGGGAGGCCATTCCAAAGAGAGGAGCCAGACAAGGAGAGAGATCTACCTCTCACTATCTGCTTAGAGAAACGTTTGACCTGCAGAGAGTTGGAGCCAGAGGACCAAAGGACTCTGGCCGGGAGGTATTTAGGGAGGAAAAGCTGGATGTAAAGAGGTCCCAGGCCCCAGCAAGCCTTGTGGAGGATGCAGGGGGTCTTGAATTTGTTCCTTGTTAGGCAGAACTGCAGGCATTAGCCTCTGGAAACACCACACACAATTAGGAATACAGGTGTAAGCAAAAATCAACCTTTGGTATAAGTCTGTACGACACACTTTTTGGTAGCGAACTGAGCAGCCAGGCTTATCTCAGTAAAGGGAGTTACACAGAAGTATCACAATCACAGTGGTTCAAGTAGACACTTACACTCAAGGTTTCTTGGTAAAAATACTTAAAACATTTATTTACACAATCATTTAGAAAACATTCACTAGTAGAAATCAACTCAATATTAAACACCAATACACTACAGTAACAAAGTTGTAGGGACAGTTTGTGCTCCCCTGAAAAAGGAGCCAAATGGCTCTTCAATTACTTTCAATAGGAATAGAAAGACATACGTTTCTACAATGTATTAGAAAACACATCTTTTAGGCAATGCAAAGGTTCAGTGTACCAGGAGGGTCAGTTCAATTCAATAGGCCAGGCCAAAGTCAACAGTCTAGTGTTCTTGGATAGGACAGAACAGTTCTGGTACAACTGCAGAAGTCATTGTAAAAGTTTTTAGAAGTAGACGAAAACGAATGATATGCTGGGTCACAAGCTGATAAGGCCTGCAAGTTGGGAAAGTTTCACAAACTTTTACCACTAAAGTTAGGATCTCTCAACCGGATGGATCAGTACCTTAAAGTGAAACAAAAAGATGTAGCTGAAGACGTTGGTTCCTGGCAGTTCCTGCAGATCTCGCTGTTCTTGAGCCTCAGTTGTGGGGCCAAGAGAGAGGAGGCCGGGGGACTCCTGCACTGTGTGGGATCGTTGTCAGAGCAAACAAAATGGAGTCACTTTGGTTCAGTAGCCGTTCCTTCAAGACACAAACTAGTTTCCCTCTCCCTGGCTAAACCTTAACCAGCATTGAGAGTGGTATCCTGGTGTCTTCTGAGCTGATTGGTCCCACCAACTCAAAGGAAGAAACCGTCCTTGAAGGAGCTTCTCTGTCGAATGGAGATCTGGTGTTTCGGATGAGTAGCAGGGCTTCACCGGGCAAACCAACGGTCCAGTGGTTGCAGCAGCCGTCCTCTTCCAGCTCATCTTCAGTTCTTTCATTCCAGTGGTCGACTCTGCCTTCCAGTCCTGGAGACTCACCTCTTAAACAGTTTTCTCCAATTCATTCCAGCCTAACTGTCACTCCCCCAGGAGGGTGGCTGTCCTTGCCGGACAGTCAGCCGGCCAATCGTGCCAGAGTGCATTTGGGTGTCCTAGGAGACCAAGCACACTGAGTTTCGGGCACCTCCCTCACTTCCTGCCCACCCCAGACACTCAGACACCAGGGGCGGACTTAATTCCTGAAGCCCGCCAAAGGCTCACAAGCAGAGGGACGAAACCTGGTTTGGCGCGCAGAGTTAAACACCAGAAGGACCTTTACACAAAGAAATGTCAAAATAAGATGACCAGAGTCTGTTTTTACAGAAGGGTCTTGGGAGCCATATTGAAAAAGATGGTGGCCCCGATTTTTAGCTACCGGTGTTCGTGCTCAGGGAAAATCATGGTAGTTCGTTATAAAACCACTGCCACCAGTCATTTCAATAGGAAAGGGTAGCATTTGACAGCTAAAAGAGTGTTTAGACATAGGGTATACTAAGTAACCCCTCAAGCAATCTATAGGAAGATAGTGTGTTCTGGGTCTATGAATTTAAAAAGACTAGCAAAGTCAATTTAACTTTACATTCTCTGGGGAACAGTAGTTCATCCCAGAGAAGGTATCAAACCTAGAGAAGTCCAGAGGACATCCCTGTGCCAATGCACTATGGTGCTGTGTGACACAACAATGAAAGGATGATGCCTATGGAGTTATCTAAAACTCCATAATCAAAGAAAATAAACACAGAAAAACAACAGAATTAAAAGTTCAAAGTTCCAAAGGTCAGCGAAAGAGCTCGGTGTCTCTAAGGTAGAGAGGAATTTGACAGATATGGTCCTTGGGCTTGAGGCCAAGGATGAGTTTTGCATTCCTATTCTGGATTAGTTGGAGGCAACGAAGGAAGGAAAAAGGCAAATTGAGGAAGAGGCTATTGCAGTATTCTAGCCTAGAGAGACCCGGGGCACTGGAGACGTTGAGCTTCTGGGCTAAAGTGAGTAAAGGTAGAATGCCCCTGAGAAGGTGGAGCTATAGGTTGGACATCTTGGCAAAGGTCTGTGA
The DNA here is from genome assembly GCF_040938575.1 of Ambystoma mexicanum. Lineage (NCBI taxonomy): Eukaryota > Metazoa > Chordata > Amphibia > Caudata > Ambystomatidae > Ambystoma > Ambystoma mexicanum. The sequence goes on from NC_090928.1 coordinate 802,534,561, forward strand.
TGTGTGGAGAAAAAGAGAGAGAGGAGTCAAAGATGATCCCATGGTTTTTTGCCTCACCGGTGGTTGAGGGGATGGAAAGAGGGGAAGCAAGGAGCAGGCATCCCAAATGAGTAGGCTCTCTGTCTTACTGGCAGTAAGGTAGAGACCATTCACAGAACACTATGCCAGAATAGCTTTCAGGCAGTGAGGTATGAGGGAGGAGGAGGACAAGGAGGTAGAGGATGGCAGCTTGAAGGAGAGCTGTGTGTCCTCTGCATAACACTGGAAATGAGGAGAGAAAGTTGTTACCGGGTAAAAGAAGAAGGGTTCCTTTAAGGAGGAGGGATTGGTGATGATGGGAGGGAGCGGGAGGAGGAAGGAAAGGGAGGGACAGAGGGGAAAGGCGTCAGTTTTATTGGAGGAGTAATAAAGGGAAGGTTGAACGTGACCTGGCTCCCGTGTTGTCTGTCAGAGCTGTACGCCGAGGCCTAGCATAGGCCCAACAACTGGCGATGAAGGCCGGCGAGCCCCACGCTGGGCAACAGGCGGAACAACACCTACAGAGGTAGCGTGGAGCCCAGCGACGACACCACAAACTGCATAGGAGGAGCGGTGGGTGAGGAGAGCCCAGCTGGACACGTGTGAAGACCTGCAAGGTTCTGCACACCACGTAGGAGGAGCGGCGGGTTAGGAGATCCCAGCAGAAGCAGAACAGACACCGCGTAGTAGGAGCAGCGGGTGAGCAAAGCCCAGCAGAAGCAGAATGGAGCCCAGCGAGGATGCTGAAGACTAGGCAGGAAGAACGGTGGGTGAGGAGAGCCCAGAAGAGTAAGCGTGGACCAGAAGATTGGCCCCGCGTGCCCGACATCAAAGGGAAAAGCAAATGTCAGCATCGCAAGTGAAGGGACCAGAGCACACGCCACATGTACACCTCCCAAGCCACAAGGAAAGGACGTTAAGGAAGACCTGGCCCCACCGTGGAGTGAACCAGACCGAAAAGGGTGATAAATGACACTGTGCCCCATCCCATAAACCACACTATAAGAGCAGTGCACGCCACAGAGGACATAGCCCTGGCCACAAATACATAAATAAATACATAAATTGAAGAGGCCCAGATTATATCAAACCACGTGCTGCAGTAGTAAACAATCACTGGAAAAAAAAAACATGCAACGCAAGCCCACATGCCTCAGAGGCACAACCTGCCACACCCCAGGAAATATAGGAGTGGCAGAGCCACATAATAAAGGGCCCAGGACTGACAAAGCCACGAAACAAAGGGCTCAAAGGCAGAGCTCATAACAGCAGACTGGTGAAAAGTGGCAGCAGCCCCATAAAAGAAAAGAGCTCAAGAGGCAGCAGCAGAGCCACAAAAGCAAGGGCTCAAAGCCATAGAAGAAAGGACTCAGAAGCATAGCCTGCAACAACAAAAAGAGGGAAAGCAGCAGCAAAGTCACACAAGTAAAGGGGCAACTACCACCCAGATACAAAGCCGCTGGATACGCAGAATGCCCAGTAAAGATGAGGCCCAGGAAGCAGAACAGTAAAGGACCACCACGCCAACAGGGCAAACGCACCCAGCATCACCAGTGATACAGAAAGCCAGCACCACAAGACTCCACTAAAACGGTGGACAAAGCGCAATGAGCTGCAGCCGCAGGTGCGCCAGCCCTCGCAAACCTAGGGCCCACATCCCGAGCAACCTTCCTGAAACAGCCCAACCCATTTGCTCAGCACCCACACAACGACCAAGGCCAAAGGTGGGAAGAATGGGTCGAGGAGTTCGAGGACTTCATGAGGATGATAGGAGACCACAACTCACTAAACAAAATGGACATCTTCCCCAACCTTGCAGGAAAAGAGATAAAAGGGATCATGAAAACAATTCCTGCACAGGAGAAAATAACATATCAGCGTCTTATCGCTGCAGTGAACAGCAAATTGATGGTACTCCACAACATAGACTATGAGAGATATGCATTCAATCAATGAACACAGCTGCCACCACGGACGTCATTTCACCAAAATGCCAGGGGTAGCGGAAGTCACATCACATGGCCCTTGACCCCTGTTGACATCACAGGAAGTGATGTCATTTGACCCCACCCCGAAGTGATATCACATGAAGCGATGGAACACGACCCTTCACCCGTTGAAAAAACAGGAAGTGGCATCACATATCTTTGTACACTATGAAAAATATGGTTACGATATCACTATAACGTGATGTACATTTCATAAAAGAATGGATCGCCATATGTATCGTTGAGATCAGTGTGTATGGGCCCATATTACCAAATTACTGTGCATGCAAGCAGACGTCCATGACCAAATGATAATGATGTGTTATTATATAGCACTTACGCTTAAGCGCTTTACATAGAAAAAATATACACCCAATATCACCCAACCTGTGTTGGTACCCATTTGTCAACCTCAGAAGGATGAAAGGCTGAGTTGAGGTGTTTAAGAACAGACTAAATCAGTGACTCACCCCCTGAAGTGTACCTGAAATAAACCTTTAATGAGTCTAGCAATTATTATATAGAATTCCAGAAGACACCTTTTTTGGCATTCCTATTCTTTCTTTTAGGGTCAGTAGACTTGTGGCACTCCTGTTCTTATTTTTCTTCTTTTTTAAAGGGGCCTGAACAAGAAAGCTATCCACTCCATTATTAAAGATCCACATGGTGCTGGCCACAGCCCAGGAGCTTGCATTGCATTGCAAAAAAAAACCAAAAATAATAATGATTATTATTATTGTTTTTTTAGAGGTCACAAGGGAGACCTCAGAGGTCCCTGGCTGCCACACAAGTCCCTAGGAGAATTTGGTATCCGTCTCCAGAAAATAAATCACATATTGTGACTTTGCTAACTTCAATGATGATGAGGCGATAAGACTGAGAATCATTGAGGGATGCATCTCGTCATTGTTGAGAAAGCATCTACTAAAGAAACTCCCATCATAACAAGAGATAATCGACCTGGCAAGAATATACAAATGGGTCAACGCTCAAGCCGCAGCCATTGAACACCCAAAAAAGGGGTACACTATTGCAGCCATGGAAGCCAGACAGCCAGGATACGCCAGGAATCTAGGACCCCTGGGGAGGCAAGGATTCAGAAGCCCACAACAAAGCCCTCAGAGTGAGAAGCAATGCTACAGATGCAGATTTGACTTCCCTCACAGAGGCCAATGCCCAGCCATTGGACAGATGAGCATGCAGTGTGCAAGGAGAACCACTTCCAGGTGATGTGCAGGGAAATATCCCCTGCACTCGCTGCGTACCGACCATCACTGCTGTCAGGCCCAGCCAGATGACAAGAGCAGACAAGGGGACCCAGTGACAGACTAGCCCATGAGAGGGACCCTGAGAGAACGTTCCAGGAGAGGAACCTAGCCCTGTTAACAGCCCAAACTGGATTCATAAGAGCCATGGAGGACCAGAATATTGACCTACCCAGGTGTCACTCTGACGCGTACGACTACCAACCCAACCCAGACATGTATGACTACCAATCCAATCCAGGGTCGGGCTATCAAGTTGGTCATGGACTTGATCAAGAGTACGCTATAAATGCAATCCCCGTCCCATGACATGACCATGACCTGTAAGAAAACCCAGAACCGAGCACAGTGACAGAATCCGGAGATAACCAATACTACTACCATAACAGATACAGCAAAGAGTATGTGAGACTCATCAGCACCACATCAGATGACACCACAGCCCCCAAGGTAGCTGTCCAGATCAGAGGCTTACACAATCAGTTTGTTGTGGACACGGGAGCAACCGTCAACGTTATGAATGAGCATCTCTACCAAGCCATAGGGGAGGCGTATCCACTATGTAAATCCCACGCCCACATATTTCAATGGGGAGCAGCACAGTTACTACAGTCCTAAGGCCAATTCCACTGTGACCTAACCCATAGAGGTCACAGAGTGACCACCGCCACTCATGTGATACAGAGTCCCTCCATAGGGCGCTGTCTCCTTAGCTATTGACTGCCCAGGCCCTTGCCCTTATCGACATTCAGTATGAACAGTCAGAAGTCATCCAGGGCCTCCCACCGGGCACGCAAATCCTGCAATCAATATCCTACCTGACACTGGACCTCGAAGAACTGAAGGCCCTATCCACAAAGTTATTCAAAGGTGTCATCAGCCTCCACATAAACCCAAACATCACCCCTGTACCCCAGCACCCCCGCCGGGTCAGATTCCATCTCCAAGCATAGGTGACCCATGAACTTCAACTACTTCTACAAAATGACATCATTGAGAGGGTAGACAGCCCCACGCCATGGGTGTCCCCCTTGGCTGTCATCCCAAAAGACAATGGACGACTGCGCCTATGCGTGGACATGCGCATCCCGAACATTTGTTATTCAAAGGGAAAGCCTGGGGCCCAGCATTGAGGGCATGCTAGTGAGGCTAAACCAAGTCACTTGCTTCTCCAAACTGGACCTGAACCAAGGGTACCACCAGTTAGTAAATGATCCTGCCTCTAGGCCAATCACCACCTGTGCAACTCATGAAGGACTGTTCTACTACAAGCGGCTCAACTTCGGAATTTCCTAAGCTGCTGAAATCTTTCAGGAGACAATACACAGACTAATATCCCTGGTGCTCAATACCCTCAACTATAGTGATGATATCCTCATCTTCGCGGCACTCAAGAACAGCATGACAAAGCGCTGAAGGCTGTGTGCGACATCCTCCACAATGCCAGCCTCACACGGAATGGACCGGAGTGCGCCATCAACAAACACAGCCTGGGCTTCTTCGGCCACATCTTCTCGGATCAAGGCATAATAGCCTATCCTGAGAAAATCAGTGCCATCGTCAACCTGGATGCCCCCACCATAGCCGCTGAACTAAGATCATTTTTAGGGATGGCGGGCTACTGTGCTCGTTATGTCCCGAATGATGCCACCATCACAGATCCACTTAGGAACCTCCTCAAGAAGGACTCTCTGTTCGACTGGAACCGGGAATGCCACAACTCCTTCCACACAATAAGAGAAGAACTGTTCAACCATCGGCAACTGGCCTACTTCAACACAGAGTGGGACACCAAACTCACTGTAGACGCTAGCCCTGTTTGCCCTGGCGCCATTCATATCCAGTTAAACCCTGAGGATGGCCACAAACATTACATTGTTGCCTATGCCAGCAGGGCTCTGTTGCCCACCAAAAGGGCCTACTCTCAAGCAGAACGCAAGAGCCTTGCAGCTGTATGGGCATGTGAGAAGTGTCATCACTTTATTTTTGGTATGAGGTTCACCCTCATCACTGGTCATCAGGCAACCCCTCGCGAAAATGCCCCCTTGCATTGAAAGGTGGGGCATCAGATGCCAAGAGTATGACTATAGGATCATTCACAAACTGGGGGGATGCCAACCAAGCAGACTATTTATCCCGACACCCGGAAAGGAAAACGGAAAACACCATGACACAGGAGGCAGACGTCTACATCTCGTACTTATCCCTCAATGCCCTTCCCCCTGCCGTCACTACAGAAACATTTGCCATGAAAAGCAGGACGGATCCCACCATACAGGCAGCAGTGCACCTCACTAACAAAAACAAGTGGAAACACCTCGACACAGAATGCTTCACAGGGGAGGAGGTGGACAAGAAGGACCTGGTGCGATTAGCAATGATACAAAGAGAGCTTGCCACAACGGGCCAGGGGATACTGTTAAGAGGCAACTGACTAGCTGCCCCCAAAGGCCTCAGGAAAGCACTGATGATAATGCCCATGATAACCGAGGGGTTGAGAACACTAAGAAAATACTAAGGAATCAAGTGTGGTTCACGTACATGGATACCATTGTGGAGGACGCACTAACCCTGTCAGAAAGCAGCATCAAGTAATCCCCCATGCCCCTTACAAATAGTATCACTGCCAGACAGACCGTGGCAGAGAATAGACATGGACTTCTACTGCCCACTAGAGGAAAGGGGACACTTACTCGTCATAGTAGATGAGTACTCTCGATTTCCCCTCATCAAACATGTGCAGTCTACTGCGTTCCACTAAGTAGCTCCAGTGAGAGATGAACTGTTTAGTCAATGGGGAATCCTCACCACAGTGAAGATAGATTACGGCCCGCCATTTCCAAGGACAGGACTTTCGGAAACTTGCCAGTCACCTAGGTTTTCACCACCAGAAAGTCACGCGCTGCTATGGCCACAGGCCGATGGTATGGTGTAAGGTTCATGGCCACCATCAAACGAACCAGACAAAAAGCCATGATGGACCAAATCTCGCAGCCACAATCAATATGCCAAATTCTGCAGAGTTATAGGAACATGATACAACAGGGAGGACATCCGCGGAACTCATGGTGAAGTATAAGCCACAGACCACCTTCCCCAAGTGGAGGACTACACCCCGCAGCAGGCTGCAGAGATCCGGGAAAGGGATGTAAAAAAGAAAAGTAAAGCCAAGGAATGGTTGGACAGAAAGAGAAGAGCCAAGGAGCAACAATTCCCGATTGGAGAAACTGCCATAGTGCAACAGAGACAACAAAAGAAGACAGACTCCTGATTCAACCCGGAGCCACTCCTAGTCACAGCCGTCAAGGGGCCAATGATAAACGCAACAGGAGACCAAGGAGAGATAACGCGGAATGCATCCTTCTTCTGCAAGCTATACCTGGAGGAACCAGAAGCAGGAGAAGAGCCGGCAGTTGAGACAGAGCAAGTGGAAAACTGAGAGGCAAATGAAGCACTGCAAGCAGAAATGTCAGGGGAGACCCGCGAGTCACCTGGCCGGCTCAAGCAAGCAACGAGGAAACCCCAGCATCTGATCGAACAGATGTAACCCGGGAACCTATATGCTAAGTGAGGGGGAGGTGTTAATGGGCAAAAGAAGAAGAGCTCCTTTATGGAGGACGGACGCGGGACGATGGGAGGGAGAGGGAGGTGGGAGGAAAGGGAGGGACAGAGGGGAAAGGGGTCAGTTGTATTGGAGGAGTAATAAAGGGAATGTTGAACCCGACGTGGCTCCTGTGTTGTCTGTGAGAGCTGTACACCGAGGCCTAGCATAGGCACAACAAAAGTGGAGATCAGATAGGTCAGAGGGGCCAGTTAGATGTTTGATTTGTGCAATATTTTTATATTATTATTTTATATTGAATCCATGTCCTGTGAATCATTAAAAATAAAATACATTTAACACATATAAATAATTCATTTAATTGAAAGAATAGGGATTTGAACCTGCATTGACACGTTTTGTTTTGATTTTCTTATTTGAATATTTTTATTTTTGTTGATTTCTTTGACGACTGATCAGTTATCTTACTATTACAGGGTTTTTTTTTTAAATAAACTTTACTCACTTTCATGCCAGCTATGAAAACCCACCTGCATTAATAGTTGCATGCTTTTTAAAGGTGCATTCCCTAATTATGATTCAGAGTGTTAGGCCTTATCAGGCATTTCTTAGGTCCTGCCACAAATATTGTTTGCAAAAAATAAGCTGTGTTTGCTAGTACCGTGGACAGTCTAGGTTGTGACTGCGTGCTGTGTTTTGTCTGACCAGTCGGCTGCCTATTTGCATACTATTTCCAGGTAAGTGGAATGGGGGTTTCCCTGGGTAGATGCCTACTTCCACACTGCTGTAATGGTGGCAGGAAACATGTTAAATCAAATGCAATAACTGCAGGTTTTGTTCTGGGATCAAATGTTCCCCATTTAGAGCGTCAACGTAACAATATGTGGACACGGTCAGCAGGAGATGTTCCTTTTCTTTTGTACACCGCATTCCTTTTGTCGCCATGCATGCAAAGTTAATATGTCAACGCCAAAGCTGATTAGTGGAACGTCGGCAGCAATATGGCTTCTGTATTATCCCATCCCAATACTGCGGTAGATGCCATATTTCTGAGCGCAATAACTATCAGACAGGCTCACAGATGAAGCCTGAGACGGCATTTAATTCAGCGTACTCAGCTCTGAGAGGCTCAGAGCAGATAATTGTTAAGAATGGAGCTTCTTCAGCTCCACTGAGAGCCGGCCTTTATTGCACAGCAGAACATTGCTGTCAGTGAAATTGTAAGTGACCTGACGAGTTCACATTGTTCTCCAAGGAAACAATCATGTTTTTTTTTTTATCAAAAACAAACAGAATTCCCGCATTTTGCCAGTGAATAAGGTGTTGTGTGCTACAATCATGTTCACAGTACTGCATTTGCATCTTAATTTTGCAGTGCGTGCCAGACAAAGCAATATTTTCCTGTAATTGGCGAGTGAAATCTGCCTGCCTCTGCATCACTAAAAGCACAATACCTGCAGGACATATAAGAAATTATTGCTTTGCCGGCATCTCAGTTTCACACTATGCTATTTCAATGATTTGTAAGTTTTTCTTTCAAAATAGGAACTGTCATATAGATCGCTGTACACCCTGATATAATAGAATGGGAAATGATATGGGCTTGGGGGTCACATATACCTGAGGTATAATTACATAATGACTAAAAAGGCTATTTCTCACACCAAAGGGTCTTTTTCCCTGGTGTGTGCAATGCCGACCATGTCCTTACAATTAAAGATTAAAATAGATTATATCTATTAAAACATGTCTTCAATGTGATATCTTTCAAGTTACCATTTCTTCATGACCTTAAATTAGCTTCCAACAGGTCAATGGATCCTTGTGCCGTGCTAAATGACCAGGTCCAATGTGAATATTTTAACAATGTCATGGCTAGAATCTACTGGGAATTGCCTAGACCACTTTCTCCCAACACTGCCAATGGCTATTGCTCGTGGTCATGCCCTGTCACCCCCACCCCTTCCAAACCCCTAGTCTCCCAAAGTGGTCACTGGACCACTATGCCCTGAAATGGCCATTTGCCCCAGTGCATGGCAATGCACCAGTTCCTCTCAAGCCCTAGAAGTGAACATTCGGTTAAGGTTTGCAGCAAGCCTAATGGAAATATTGTCCCTAATCGTGGCCACCAAGCCGGTCTATTGGTTACTTGTATGAAGGACCTTGTATGTAGGTCCTGAAGGTCCATGAATTGGCGCATATTGTACCGTTCTGCCTCTCCATCTTCCCTAAGTTTAGGTGACTGCATCAAAAAAGTTCTGTTTGGAGTCAGCAAAATGTCAGGGGGCCACAATAGCACCCTTCAAAAATATTTCCATCCTAGACCCAAACCAGATTGACTTTCGATTGGAGAGCCAATATGGTTGTCCTTTACTGTGGCCAAGTACCTTTATTCTGAGGCTCCTCGAAGGAGAACAAACGACCACCAACAAAGTAGTTAATGGGGATACCCGTCCCACTCGGGGTGACTATAGTAAAACTAAAGAGGTGATGGCTGGAAGGTTTAGAATTCATCTTATCATCTGGCATTGCTCTGGGAAACTGTCCAGACCACCGTTCTTCGCCTGCCAAGCCATTACACAAGGGGAAAGACCATATGCAAATCAGGCATGGTCCCATCCCAAAAAGGGTAAGCACAGCCCAAACGCCCAGAAGGCACAAGACCCACGTCTGGGCATACCCTTCCAGACCATCTTTCTTCGCCTGCCAAGCCATGACAAAAGGGAAAAAACCTAATGCAAATCAGGCCAGAGGCTGCTGAAACGAAACCGACAAACTAATCACAGCTTCCAAGTCAACTACAGTGTGAAATCCAACATAGCAGATGGCCTTAAAATAACCTTAGTCCCAGACCCTCAAAATGACAATGACCCTTAGCAATTGAGCTATTCCATAGCCAAGCCAGCAAACTCCACCAGGTGCAGCAAGTTTCCCCAAGTGCCATCTGATTCTCTCTAAGGCTTTCCTGCATACTTGTTCTTCGTGTACCGTGCTATGGGTAGTACACAGTGAGTTTATGATCATGGATCATTTGGTATCAGGTTTTGTTTTTTGCAGGCAGTCAGGAAAATAAATATCACTGCACAGCTGGTCTTCATTTGTCCCCATTCGGCAAACATACCATGTCTCCGGTACATTCCAGATCCATTTTGGGAGTGTTAAGAAAAGTTCGAACCAGGGTGCAGGATACCGATTTCGGCAATCTTTCACATGTACAAATATTGGCACCCATTTCCGTGCATCAGACATACTACCAATGCATATTGAACCATTCAAAATGGGTAACATGTTTTGCATTTGACTGTATGCAAGCCAGGAAACAATTATGAAGCTGAGGAAACATTGCAGACTGCACCAATTAAACCTTGAGAGCACACTTTGAAGTGCCACATTGTATACCAGCCAGGAAACCTTAGACGAGGCATTGAAATCAGTATAATGTCCTGACATTACATTGCAGTAGCAAAACACATGTTAAGGCAGTGTGAGTAAAATGCTGTAGTCACACTTGCTTTCCAATGATTTGTTTTTAAACTTTTTGCTTCAATATGTCCTTTAACATAACTTCAGCAATTTGGAAGGCTTACCAGGGCCTACCTTAAGACTATCAATGCCTAACTCTAAACACGTATTACATGCAACGGTACATCATCACAATAAAAAATAAAAAATAAAAATAAAAAAAGTTACATTTGACCAATATAAATGTGTCTTAAAATGCAAGTATCATGTACATGAATAATTAACTGGTATTGGGTGACATTTGAGGCTATGATTGGCACAGTGAGACTGTCCCTCCCATGTGGTGGTTATTCCTTCAGTAGGAGGTCTTAACTTTGTAATTTATTTTAATGTATTTATTTGAAACACATATAGCAACATGGCTTTGTATAACACAGCATACAATAGATATAAAAATACATTCATCTTTATGATAACAATCTTATTAAAAACACAAATCTGCTTATTGAAGCTACATACAAATAAAACGTAACAATGAAATACACTAGGTTAATATCATTGCCTTGTGTAAATCCAACCATAATAAAGGTATTTCTATCACATTTACTGCATTAGTACATGCCTTATATGCCTTATATTTAAGGCGTAATGACACAAGACTTTCACATTCCGTGATCAAATGGAACACTGTTTCATTAACAAGATTGCCACACAACCAACAATATGTATGATGATATGATAATTTGTTTTTCCAGCTTTTCGGTGATAGAGCTACAAAGGCCCTCATTACAAGTCAGGCGTTAAGGGTTTAACGGCGCCGTCGATTAAGAGGTCCGTCGATTAAGAGGTCCTGGGTTTTAACGCCTGCTTTTTGCAGGCATTAAAACCCATGCCACAAAGTGACCTTGGTGCTAGGTACGGTGCCGCAATTTGCGGCACCGTACTTAGCGCCTTTCCCCATTCCCATTATGCCCTATGGGGCAAAAATGGGAATGGGGAAGGGCAAATGGTGAATGGGGAATTACCGCCCCACTCACCTTGGAATGGGGCGGTAATTCCGCCATCCACCATGCCAGAGTCCGGCATGGACCATGGTGCTAATAGCACCATGGTCCAGCGCCGGACTTGTAATGAGGGCCAGAGACATTAAACCTAAGTAGCAGGTATGTCCGGAAAATGTGCGGGGCAGGGTAGGCAGAAATATATTTTGGAATGGACGTACGGGACCATCTCTCTTTACAAAAGTCAACAGTCGATGATGCATTCTCGATATGATGCATATTTTCTAAGAAGGCACACTTGCCAATTTTTCCCTTCAGCCAATATTTTATATCACCAGAGAGGAATCTATTGATGCCCTCATATAGCCATTTCTTATGTAACTGCTTTAAAGCACCAATTGTGCCTATCAGTATTTTGTCCTCAATGGCTAAAAAAGCCTTCATATAGGGGACGATAATGATATCTGTATGCACTGTGGTTAGGCGTTGGTAAAGTAAGACATAATGGGCTATATAGACGTTCCAAATACCCTTGATATTAAATTCAAGATAAAAATATTCAATGCTTATGCATTGGGGGAGACGGAATAACCTTCTCAGTAGTTTTACTTCAAACATGATGATACGTGTTTTATATTTTTGGCCCCAAATTGCTACAGCGTATGACAACATAGCCAGGATTTTGGTGTTATATATGGACAAAACAGCCGATGCACAATAGCCACTATTGCGAGCAATGAATGAACTAAGTGCATTGAGCGATATTATACATTTCTGTTTCAGGTCAGCCCAATGTATGTCCCATTTTAATTTATCGTCAACAATTACACATAGATATTTGTATGACGTTACTTGCTCGAGTGGTTCTGAAGATAGTGTCCAATGTAGTATCTTTGGCCTAAATATCTGCGTGAAGACCATGATTTTACTTTTGGCGGTATTAATCTTGAGGCCATTGTCATTCGAATATAGAACAAGTGCATTCAACATTAGTTGCAAACCAGCAGGCGTATAATCCAGAAGTAGGAGGTCATCTGTGTGTGCGAGCCAGCCCAGAGACACCTTCTTAATTTGTATAGGCTTAGCAGCATGAATATTAAATGAAACAAACATATCAGCAAGATATAAATTAAATAAAATGGCCGCAATCATACACCTCTGTTTTACGCCACATTAGGTCGGCATTGATTTTGATAGTTTACCCACTGCATTAAGGTGGACACAAACAGTTGTGTCGGCATGCAGTAGCATTAACATACGAAGCAGGCCAGGAGGAATCCCCCATGCATCTAATTTACGCCACAGACGATTCCTGCAGACGGTGTCGAAAGCGGCAGAAAAATCGATAAAAGCGTAATATACGTCTAGTTTACGCCGCTGCAATGAGTGTTCGATGGCAGAGCTTAGTATGAGGAGATTGTGAGAGGTACTTGATTTCTTGCTAAACCTTATTTGATTTAATGGAAGGATCTTGTTTACTTTAATCCATGCATTCAATTTGTGCAGAAGAACCTTTGTGAATATTTTGGATGTGGAGTCTAACATAGCCAACATACGGAAGTTTGATGGATTATCCCAAGCCGCTTTCTTGTGAACTGTTAAGATGTTACTAGATTTCCAAGATGGGGGGAGGATTCCATGTATTCCAATGTGACAAAATAACTCATGGAGAGCAGCACCCCATATGAGGAATCGCTTTTGATTACAAGATTTGATATGCCATCCGGGCCTGCGGCACAGGAAGCTTTCAAATCATCAATGCTAACAATGATATCTAGAACTGAGGGCTTACATTCCCAAGATACAACAGGGAGCAGAAAGGGCAGAACAGCAAATTCACCACAGCCCAGGGTAGAAGCAATGTGTTTTGCCCATGTGTCCTCATCGATACCTTTTATTGTTAAATCGCGTTTTTTATTTTTTGCGATCAAGTGCCATATCACATTGCCATTATCCGATAAGGCCAATCTAGCAATTTTTTGCAACAGCTTTAACTCAAGATCTTTTTTAGGAGTTTTTAGCCACTGTTTGCAAGAGTTTTTTAATTCTCTGATTTGTACAGTAATCGGCGGCTCAGAAGTCACATGGTTATTAGAGTGTACAATGCTTTTAATGTGGTGACATAAGCTTCTTTTTGCTATTTGAATCATTCTGTCATTTCCTTTACGGACAGGCAATGAGATATTAACTCTCTCAAATACTGTTTTGTATGAGCGTTGTTCTAAGATCATACTTTGGATATCACCCATAATTGATGAATCATTCTTTATGAGTGTATCACATGAGTTAGAGTTGGATGAACTCAAACAAATAAAATCGCGTAGTAAAGCCTGCACCATAGTGCACACTTCTTGAATGTTATGTTTTCTTCTCATTATGCGGTTATGACCATCGTTTAATAAGATCTGTCCGTTCTTGTCAAATTCGGGTAGAGGCATATGTGCATGCAATGTATCAATGAGGAGACATAGGGGCAGATGGTTGCTCCCTTCATGACAGGCAATTCCCATGTCTACAATAAATTGCATCCCCAAGTGGTTTGAAAATATGTAATCTATGGTTATGGCAGAAGAACCCTCAATTCTAGTGGGAGCCATTTGGTGGTCACTCATTGTTAGTCCATTTAGTCTAATCAAGTTGTAAGGTTGGAGTAGCCTGCGCCATTGAGTGTCAAATACAGGCGTGATGACATCCGATTTCTGGGATCTATTGGTCAGTTGTTCAATTTAAACAAACTCGCCTATCTTGGCATTTAAATCACCAAGAAGCCATATCGGGATGCTGTGGGAATAGTGTTTTAAAGCCATTTCCACTACTTTCATATTTTTGGTGATTGGCGACATCTTTGGTGTATCATAAATGTTTATTATAATGATGTCTATCGCAGCATTAGAGATCTTAGCAATTAATACATTTGGCGTAGATTGAGACAATTTGGCAACCGACCAGGGAGCCTGTACTTGTATTAGGCGTCCACCTTTAGGTCGACCCAGGTGGCCCTTTATGGCCACTTCATGGACAGTGGGTCAGTTGTCTATTTGTATCTCGGCGGTGATCCAGGTTTCTTGGAGAGCCACTATAGAAAACATGTCAATATTGCTCATTAAACCATCGGCATCGAAGATGTGTGAGTGTCCACGAGTGTTCCAGGAATAAAGAAATTCAGAGTGTACTGGTCATTGTCGTGTCCCAGTAAAATGTTCTTTAAATGTTAGCGGCAACCATTGCCGATAGCCATCAGGCACATCTTTAGATGATCTGAGATCTTTGGCAACTGGACATGCAGCATCTTTCTTCGACATTTCGGGCCCACGTTGTTGTACAGAAACTGTGGGCATAGTTGTTGCAGGGGTATTTGGTCTGCGGTCAGGTGCAAGACCAATCTTATTGGAAGAAGGAGATGCTCTAATGCAAGAATTATCCAACCATCGTTTATTGGTGGGGATATCTACTTTTTGGCGATGTAGCCCAATTGCAGAAGGTCTTCTTCAAAACTCAATGGCCCTCATTACGACCCTGGCTGAGTGGGTTTACGCCAGCGGTATTCGTGGCGGACCCGTCCGCCCTACTACGAGTTCCCGTAGCGCCATGGAGCCTTTCTCCGCCTGGTTTTTCCGGGCGGAGAAATCCATGGCGCTACGGGACCTTGTTGTTAATTACGCCACTGTACTTTACGGTGGCGTAATTAACGCCTTCCCCACTCCCATTATACCCTATGGGGCAAAAATGGGAATGGGGAAGGGTAAAATGGGGATTGGGGATTTACCGCCCCGCCAAGGTCGGAATGGGGCGGAAAATCCGCCAACCCCCATGGCGGTATCGGCAGCTTTCCGCCGTGCTCCAAGGTGCATTTTGCACCGCGATTTCCGCCAGGGTCGTAATGAGGGCCAATGTGTAGTTGAGAGTGGCAACATTTTTAAAATACACATTGGATGTATAATGGTTGCACAATTCAATCTGATCGATTAAACGTATGTCATTTCATGTTATAACTCGCAGTGGGACTATTTTATGAAAGATCTTAAGTATAGCCGATCTATTTAATGGACCTTGCACTTGATCAATAGGGACTTGGGTCAGTTGTATGGCTGCCAATACAGTTGGTTCATTAATACTTGGTGGTTTAGAACTAAGTTGCAGAATGTCATTTATTATTGGATTACTTGTAATCCATTCCTTGGGCAAAGATTTTTGCCGTTGTTCTGCAAGACTCACGGCCTGATGTTTTTTCTGCTGTGTTTTTCGGATTTTCTTAGCCTTCACAGTTTTTGTAACAGCTAGAGGGCCAGTCGTAGGATTACAAACTGGCACACCAGATTGAATAGGGTTAGTTACAATCACGATAAGATTGACATGGACAGGAACACTAGTAGATGTGGATGAGGCAGAGTTGGGAAGGAAGAGCATTTGTGTTGCTTTACCTTTTTTCCTTCTTTGCATTGCTTTGTTCCCGCACATGAAAGCATGGTAAATACGATTGGTGGTACGGGACTTACCTTTAAGAGCATGCACACAAAGTGCCATTGGACTGGTCTTTGGGGAAATCAGAGGTATTGGTGGGGGAGGTACCACAGGCACAGGAATGGATTGTGCAGGGCACTGTGCGCCACAGGTTCTCCTAAGGCTAGAGTGGATCAGTAGAGATTGAACATTGATTTTGGACTCCAAAAGGGTACGTTTGGCTAATAAATTGGACAATAGATTTTCTAATGCCTCAAATGTATCATCGGAGGTCATACTCTGATCGAAATCACTATCATCCAATTTTAGGCCTCGGTCAGTTATAATGTCCTGAGTCAATGAGGTGTGGGCAGGATAAGATGTTTTAACAGAGGACTTAAACATAAATAAAGGCATGGTATTGGTAGTTGACTCAGCCTGATGGTGCTTTTTAGGTACATCAAGGATGGAATCAGCCAGGGGTAAACATTGCTGATCCGGAAGACCGGCTGGTTTGGATGGTGGGGTAAAGAATAAAGGGGTATTGATAGGCTCATCAATAGAGTGGTCGAATGGTTGGCCTAAGTATTCCAACTCCACTTCTTCAAGCTGGGAGTTGGATGGATCTATGACTTGATATGTGGCAGGTTCATGAATCACTATTGGGTATACAACGGTTGATACAACAGGGTCAACTTGGGGTGAGCCATTAGCTCTATCTACTATCATACCAGTCTGTGGATTGTGAACTGCTTTAGGTATAGGATCAAGAGGAGCAGTCAAATCGGGGTCATGCTTATAAGCCAACAACCCACCTAATACATCATTAATAAGTTTTGATCTTACACATCCCAGCTCACTGGAAACTTCCATTATCAAATCATCAGTAGATTCTATTATCAAACCATTTGTCACTGGAACTTTGCTGGCTTTTAACACACATAGAGGACTGTTAAGCGAAGTTGTTTTAGAAAAATAGGCCGAAATGTGATTATCTTGGATTGGAAGGCGAGTGATAACCTTAGGTATACATATCCGGCGATTTCCAAGTGTTTTGTGCATTTCAATCTCCTGTAAATGATCGGCATTATGGATTATATGGGATACAACAATTGCTAATTAGTAATTAGTGTTATCTTCATACATGACGCAAAAACAGTTCACACTGCTGCAATTTTTTTTTTTTTTTTTCGGCCGATAACTCAACTCTTCAGTGAAGAATACTTTATTGTCTACATGGCATGCATGCAATGTTACTTGCTAAAAACAACGGCATGAAGGCTCGTGCTACCGCCAACCATGAAACTGAAGATAGTGACTCTGAGATGGCAAAAAGGGGGTGCAATGCTGTCCTGCTGCGAGCAGCGAACAGAGAACAGCTACTTCGGATGCTACTTCAGGAGCGTGTACGCAGGAGCGCGCGGGGGCTCCTCTTTATTACGTAGCAGAAAGTGGGAGGGGCCAAAATTCCTAAAAACAGTAAAAATGCGTATATAAGTACTTATATTTAGCTGCAAGTCCAATTAAATATATTAGCAGCAAAGTACAAGTCAGTAAAGTCCAAAGATGCTCAGTAGCAGTTCATGGAAACATCCGTGGTTATGTAAAATGTTCGTACCGGGAACAGCACTGAAAGAATCCTCCAGCGAACAGCTACTTCGGATGCTACTTCAGGAGCGTGCGCGCAGAAGCGCGCAACTAGCACTCTCCCTGGAGAATACCAGGATTTCCAGGAGGGGTTTCCAGAAGGAACAAGCTAAAACACTACTGCCGCACAGGTCTTATGACTGTCAGATTGTCCTAATACCTGGTGCACAGATCCCTTGTGGCAGAATCTATGCGTTTACAGAAACAGAAAACCAGCATCTAAAATCCTATCTGGACCAGTACTTGGCAAATGGGTTCATTCGCCCATCTAAACACAAGGTGGATGCCATTCTTAAATGGCCTTCTCCGACCTCGTTAAAAGCGGTCCAGAGCATGCTGGGCTTTGCACTCTTCTACCGTCGGTTCATTCTGATCACGTTACTTCTACGAAAAAACAATACAAAATGTATGTGGACAGAAGACGCCAAAAAGGCCTTCCAAGAACTTAAGGAAAAGTTCACCTCAGCCCTGATTTTGCGACATCCTCGTCCGGATCTTTCTTACATTGTATAAACGGATGCCTCCAGCATGGCTATGGGGGCGGTTCTTTCTCAGAGGGACCCTGAAACTGGCCAATTGCACCCCGTGGCATTCTGGTTGTGAAAATTCACACCCCCTGAATTCAATTATGCCATCACCGATAAGGAACTGCTTGCTATAAAATCAGCGTTCATGGCATGGCGACATTACCTCTTGGGAGCCAGGTATACAGTCACGGTAATCACAGATCATCAGAACCTACAATATTTGAAAACAGCAAAAGCACAATCCTCACGCCAATTGTGATGGGCCCTTTTCTTTCCCGAGTATGACTACGTGATCACTTATCGATCAGGCGTAAGAAACGGAAAAGCAGACGCACTATCCCGCGTGGGCATCGACGAGGAAGTATATGCAACCCCAGATCCAGTAGCCATTATTCCTGAGGACAAGCTCTTAGGCCTCACCACATCTTTAACACAAACTGAGCTTAAAAATGTGATCCAACGTGAAACAACACCTAACAAACTACTGGAATGGCATACCAAAGGAAAACAATACACCATTAAAGATCAACTGCTATATTTTGATGAACGCCTGTATGTGCCTAAAACAGAGCTACAGCAACTAATCGTTTTGCACTATCATGATTCTCTAATAGAAGGTCATCCCGGGATTGCTAGAACCCTAGCCAAAGTGAAGTGCAATTATTGGTGGCCTACTTGGCGGTGAGACTTCATCCAATATGTTCAATCTTGTGGAGTGTGTGCACAAAACAAGTCACTAAAACAAAAACCAGCTGGCCTCCTACACCATTACAAATTCTTCCTGCACCGTAGCACACACTCTCTCTCGACTTTATTACCGATTTGCCTCCCAGCCAAGGGTTCAATACCATTTAGGGGTAGTAGCAGACTTATTGTCGAAAATGGCACACTTCATCCCTTTCAAAGGACTCCCGGATGCATCCCATCTAGCAAAAGTGTTCCTGGTAAACATTATCAAACTGCATGAATTCCCTTCAGTACTGGTCTCTGATCGAGGCAGCCAATTTGTATCTACCTTCTGGAAAAAGTGCTGCTCTATGGCTCAAATCGACATCCGGCTATCCACCAGCCATCACCCCCAAACGGATGGTCAAACAGAGAGAACCAACCAGACTCTCGAACAATACCTACGGTGCATGCTGCACCAAGTCAAAGGAACCTGGAAAGATCTATTATGGATAGCCGAATATGCTTACAACAATTCATTGCATTCCAGTACTGGTCAAACACCTTTCTACACCTTCTACGGCAGACATCCACATACTTCCGAACTAGACAGCCCTCCCAGTCTAGAAATGCAGGCAGTAAAGACTCTTCATGCAAACATCACTCAGGCCTTTAAAAAGACAACAGAACAGTTAATCCAAGCCAAAAACAAGCAAAATAGGTTTGCTGACCAACATCGGAAAAAGGCCCCTGCCTATAAGGTAGGAGACAAGGTTTGGCTAGCCGCAAAATATATACCTCTAAAAGGAACCCAGACTTTTCGTCCTCGCTATTTGGGAACTTATTCTGTTCAAGCCATCATAAATCCAGCAGCTGTTAAACTAGCATTACCAGCCAACATGCAAATTCACCCAGTATTCCACGTTTTACTTCTAAAATCAGTACAACCCGGTACACGAGTTAAGCCACCACCTGAACCCATTATGGTGAATGGAGAACCCAAATTCGAAGTGAAAGAAATCCTGGATTCCAAATATACCAGATCCAAACTATACTATCTAGTCGATTGGAAGGGTTACGGCCCTCAGGACTGATCTTGGGAACCTAGTGACAACATTCATGCACCACGTTTGATTAGACTATTTTATCGAAACTTTCCAGCCAAACCTGGACCAGGCAGGAGAATCACCTTAGGAGGGGCCTTGGGGGGGAGTGCTGTCACGACCTGTGACCCAAAACCCCACTGGCATGGTCCCATGCCAGGTAGGGTTAAGACTCAGGGTTCACTTAGGGCCCCAAGGGCCTTGAACTATCCTCATGGACTCTCCTGTAGTCAGTCCTGGCGCCTTTGGCGCCAGGCTTATGTTCAGATTGGGACACAGTCTTGAAGGGACTACTTTTCATTGGAGGCCTGCAGCCAAAATGGAGGCACCCACGCAGCCTAGTTCCTAGAACCAGACTGTGCGGTGCAGTGTTTTGGGTGTGGTAGCCCGGACTACTTTACCTGGACTACTTTACTAGAGGGCTATATAAACCACACCCAAGTTACAGAACGTGCTTTGCGTTATTCTGCAGCCAGCAACGTGACCCTCATTGTGTCCAGAGACCAGAATCCAGCAATCCTTGAACAACAGACCTGCAGAGGAGACAAAAGAACATCATTAGCAGTCTCTGGTTACCTGCAGCTTCCAATCCGTCGAGTATCCGTCTTCCTGCAGCTCGCGGTCTTTCATCCAGTCGGCAGCATCACCGGGACATCACTCACGCACCAGAACGAAGCACCTGGAGGGAGAGAGAAAGAAGGACAACGTTAAAACAGGTTACTCACAGCATTTACGGCAGTAATCACGAGAACCTCACCTGGCTGGGCATTTCCTGGCCGGCTCCGCTCCGGAAATCTTCACATGCCCAGAAAGACCATCCTGACCTGAAAAGGAATAAAAAACCCAGGTTAGTAAAAGAAGACATTACTGCGCCGCAGTTCACGCTTAACCTACCATCCATCACACGCTCCTGCATCCATCATCCGGGTAGGAGCCCGATCCAAGCTGCGCATCCGCAGAACCTCTGTGCACCTAAGGGGGAATAAATAAGGAAAAGACATTAATAGCAAGAAAAGAAAGCAAGGTCATTTTAAGATTGCTTTAACCAGACTTACCTCCTTAAAGACACTTGAATGGGTTAGCACCAGTGAAGTTCACTCGGTCGCTCAAACCCGCAGAAAACTATGCACCCCTGCACAGAAGGCAGGACGGAGGGCACGCCAGACATCACAACAAGGTGAGGAGTGGGCCATCAAATCGAATACAGGGAGCGGGGGGAAGAAAAACAAAATCTGTTCCTAAATCCAGTCCTCCTGTGTTTTCAGGCCCGACCTCCATAGAAGGCACAATTCGGAATCGGGAAGGGTCCAGGGTGAATCCGGCAACCAGGGCATAAGGACGTCCCCGTGGATACCAGGTGAGCGTAACAACTACACAGGTCGCATGTGGCACATTTTGCTGAGAAATTATCTACATGTTCCTGGAGATTGGGGACATACCAGTCCTCCTGTATGTCTTCTGCAATGTACTACATAGATGCAATCGTAGGGTAGTGTAATTGTTCAGAGGCAACCATAAGCAATTCCCGGGGCATTACTGTTTTTCCTGCAACATTTTGTCCCTAAGTTAAATCTGCTGGGATAGTGAACACCCTATTTCTCTTGTCGTGGTGCTCATTCCTGCAGTTCATTATTCTGTGTCAAGGGTACTGCATTGTATGGGGCTGGCAACTTCACCTACTGCAGTGCTATGTCAGGAGCCCTACCTATTGTTTTTGGTACTTCTAGGTATGTTGCTTCTGGATC
Source organism: Ambystoma mexicanum (assembly GCF_040938575.1). Lineage (NCBI taxonomy): Eukaryota > Metazoa > Chordata > Amphibia > Caudata > Ambystomatidae > Ambystoma > Ambystoma mexicanum. The sequence goes on from NC_090928.1 coordinate 802,555,985, forward strand.
TTCTCGATCATTGCCATACACTATTGGGTCTGTATTGTTTGTATGTTGGTATGGGCTGCACACTTCACCACACCAACTATTGTGGGAAGTGTCAATATGCCAATTAATCTAGAGAGTAAAGATGCATTCTGCACAGGTACACTGTCTGATTTTTTTGAACCCTGACCTGTATCATCTTAACAACCCTGAATGTACTGTTTAGGTAACATATGCTGATGTGACACCCTTTAGACATTTGCAATGTTTCTATGAGTGCTATCAGTTCTACCACTTGAGCCACCTGAGCCACTTTTAATAATGACCTCAAACTCTCCATCTACAAGGCTTACTACTGCTGCACCTGATTGTCCTTCGCCTGTGCTCTGATCAATAGTTGATGGAGAGTTCTTCCCTTCCTCGAGTGCATCGACCCTGACAGTGGTACCCTCATCTGTATCCCCTTTGTATGTTGTACAATCATGTACTGAATCCTCTGGCTACACATGCTCTGCAATGAATGTTGTCCTTCCTCAGTGAATTATATGTATGACATCTCACTGTCTGAACTGAGGAGCTGCACAGTATAATTCTCTGTGTAGTGAGGGTAGACTTTGATTTCTCTAGAATGGCAAAGACTGTGTTTGCCAAATGTAATGTCCTTGGGTATCCCATTGTGATGGTGGAGGAATTCTGTATTGCTAAGGCTGCTGCTGCTAGAGGCCTTGTGCACGGAAAATTGCCCGCATTACTGTATCTAAAAGTCCACTTTCTTAAGTGAGAGGCTTGTGCCCCACTGATGGCTGTTGCCAACATCACCTGAAAATTTGAATGCGAGAAAGGAAATAATTATTTGTTGTAATCTGGTGTTGATACCACTTGAGCATTACTGATTGCATTTTGAGTTCCTGAAACAATTTGGTTTTATCTTTGTCCAACTAATTGGTCCCTTTACTTTCTGTACTTCCTTTAGCCCTTGCAACAGCTGTTTGGTGTGGCTGGAATAATAAAATTTCCAGGACATACAGTAGGGGCACAGTCTGAAAAACCGCTGCATGTGTTTGACTGTGGTTGGCTGTGCTGTATCTTGCACTGCTTGTACTTTCTGGTGTCACTATTCTTGCTGCTGATGATATTTGCCAAAGGTATACTACCTCTTCCTGGCAATACTGCAGTTTCTCTTTATAAAACTTGTAGTTCTGCTAGCAAAGTTAACATTTTAACTGAGTCTTCTCTGCATTTCTCTTCTGTTCTGCTGCAGACCAAAAAGGTCATCTACATTAGTGGAAGTGCATTCAGAAGTGCTGTATGGTTGTTGAGGCTGTTCAGGCTCTAACACATTGCAGAAGAAATCAACTGGGTATGCACTAAAGACTGCAATCTCATCAGACTTCAACACTTATGGACTGTGCTACTGCCAATTCCCTCCCCATTCTGATGTTTATATTGCATTCCTTTAACTTTTAGGCTTCATTCTGCTAGCTTTGTAGAATGTTTAGTAAGGAGCACCTAAACTCCACCCTGTTTACCCAGAAGCCATTTAACCAGAGCACATGCTTGTTTGCGCACATGCATTCGTGGAAGTGCATTCAGAAGTGCTATTTGGCTGTTTAGCTGTACAGCGGTAAGCAAGTTACCGACCTGACTTAGTTGCTGCTGTTGTGAATTGCAACGGCTTGTCACCGTTTTTTTGTTCCCTCACAGGGACTAATCAAAAGAAATTGCTTTTGAGATAATTTAAATCCATCTGCACCACAATAACAACAGACATACATACCTTGAAATCTGCAATGCCCCAATGAAAGAAATTAGTAAATTGGTTATACAACCAAGTCGAACTCCCATAAAGGCGTCCCACACCCTAATCTACACCAAGAGCAACTCTGCTTCTGCGTGCTCTTGCACGCAATCTCTTACCACCATCATTCAAAGATTCTTTTCCCCTGAAGCTATCAAGTCAGCGTGTCCTGTTTTGATCAAAAGCTCTCTTGCGAAAGCCCTTTTGGCTACCGCTACTGGGAAATCACTAACCACAGATGCTGCACCTGACTCCTTAATGGTGGCTGGCTACTCGGACTCACTGCCTGAAGTTTCTCAACTAACAGCTGATGATCCTTCTCTTAGGACTTTGTATTCAATCGCATCTGACTGCAAAACTAATAAGGTCATCGGACATACTGAAACCTCCACTGCAGCCTTAATTCATGGCAAACCCTTATGTGATGTGATATGATATGATATGGCATTTGTAGCGCGCCTATACACAAGTGTTTCAAGGCGTGACGAGTCAGGGGGGGAACAAGGGGAGACAGACAACGATCCTACTAGGCCAGGTTTCATTCAGATTCCGCAAGTGCAAAGGGTAGAGGGAAAGGCAAAAGTGCGAGGGGGACAGGGAGAGGGGAAAGTGCAGTACAGGGTTAATAGCATACAGCAAACAGGATAAATAACAAGGGCCAGCTGGTGGCAAGTGCGAAGTAAGTGCAGACAAGTGCTGGGAAGTGGGGCTGTTGGGATACAGACACAGTCCCGTAGTGCAGGGGTTGCCATGGAGGCAGTGCAGGGGACAGTGGCTGGGCCAAGGACCGAGAACGGTGAGTGGCCCAGTTGCAGATTCAGTGCAGTTTCAGTAGTATTAGCCAGGGAGAGGGGGAGAGAAAGCGGAGGCAAAGAGGAAGGTTTTGAGGTGCTTACGGAACCGGAGATGGTTCTCCTCAAGTTTCAGGGAGGCAGGAAGGCTGTTCCAGAGGGAGGCCCCTGCAGCGCAGAGAGATCTGCCCCCAACTCGTTGTTTAGAGAAGTGGCTGACCCTGAGGGAGTTGGAGGCGGATGAGCGAAGAGCTCGAGAAGGAAGATATTTAGGAAGAGAGAGTTGAAGGTATTTTGGCCCAAGGCCCCAGACGGCCTTGTGGACAATGCAGAGGGTTTTGAACTTGATCCTCACAGTCACTGGGAGCCAGTGCAGTGATTTTAGTCCTGGAGTGATACGGTCCCTGGGCTTGAGGCCAAGGACAAGTCTCGCAGTCCTGTTCTGGATGAGTTGCAAAGGGCGGAGAGTAGAGGCGGGCAGATTTAGATAGAGGCTGTTACAGTAGTCCAGCTTCGAGAGAACCAGGGCTCTAGAGACAGTGAGCTTCTGGGGGAAGGAGAGGAAAGGAAGGATACCTCTGAGGAGGTGTAGCTGGTAGTGTGACTTCTTAGAGACGTCGGATATGTGAGGAGAGAAGGAGAATGTGGAGTCGAAGATGACCCCAAGGTTTTTTGCCTTGCAGGTAGGAGCAGGAAGAGGAAGAGGGCCAAGAGAGGCTGGCCAGAGAGCTGCAGGGAAGGAGGGAGTGGGTGTGTCGATGAGTAGAATCTCAGTCTTACTGGCATTAAGGCAGAGGTTGTTGGCGGCACACCATTCCTGGATAGCAGAAAGACAGTCAGAGATGAGGGAAGGAGAAGAGGAGGTCGAGGGTAGCCTGAAAATGAGCTGGGTATCATCCGCATAGCACTGAAAGTTGGGGCAGAGAGCAGCAATGCGGTGGGCGAGAAGTGCCCGATACTGGTTGAACAGCCAGGGAGAGAGGTTAGATCCCTGGGGGACACCACAGGTAGAGAAAAAGATGTCAGAGAGGAAAGACCCCAGTTGGACCTGGGAGGGTCGATTGGAGAGGAAAGAGGTCAGCCACGCCAGAGCCTGACCAGTGGTACCCAGGTTATCACGGAGACGGTTGAGCAGGATGGTATGGTTGACAGTATCAAAGGCAGAAGAGAGGTCAAGCAAAAGAGAACACATGGAATGTTAGAGTCAAGGTTCGAGAGCAGGTCCTCACGGATGTTCATGAGAGCAGTTCCCGTGCTTCTGGCAGCTCTGAAGCCAGACTGATGGTCATGAAGACTACCAACAGATTCAGCATGGAGATTGAGCTGGGAGATGGCCAGTTTCTCCAGGAGCTTGCCCAGGAGAGGGTGATAGAGATTGGGCGATAGTTAGCCAGGCAGGAAGGGTCGGAAGAGTGTTTCTTAAGAAGGGGGTGCACAAGGGAGTACTTGAGAGGGGATGGGAAGACTCCAGAGGCAAAGGATGATTGCAGAAGTCAGCAAGGGCAGGAGTCAGGGAGTCTATGTGGTCCTTGATAGTCTTGGAGGAACAGGGGTGGACCTGTTTTAATGAGACTTTCATAGATCAGACTTGTCTTGAAACGTCGTCAGCAGAAAAACGGGGAAAGGCAGAGAAGGAGAGAGGAGGGGTGGCTGCAGAAGGGCCAGAGGAAGGGCAGAAAATAGAGGGTGGGGGTGATAGGAGGAGAGTGAGGACAGGATGTCCTGAGTTTTTGAAATGAAGTGAGAGGCCAGTGCCGTGCAGATGGCCTGGGAGGGGACAGGAGAGGTAGAGACTGCAGCAGGGTTGGCCAGCTCCTTGCAGATTTTGAAGAGTTTGGCCGAATTGTTAGATGCCGCAGAGATGCAGGCTTGGATAAGGCCTCTCTTCTTGGTGAGAACGGAGAGCCGGTATTGCCTTTGGAGCAGGCGACAGGCCAGTTTGTCAGAGGATGAACATGAAGCATGCCATTTCCTCTCTGCCACCCTGCACTTGCGTTTGAGGGTGACGAGATCCGAGTCATACCAGGAGTTACATTTGGCTTTGGGCTTCAGGCGGATACTCATGACAGGGGCAAGGATATCAAGAGTATCAGATATAGCAGAGTGGAGAGTGGAGGGGGCTGTGTCAGGGTGGGAGTCAGCCGAAGGGGGAGGAGGGGGCGAGAAGGTGGCAGCGAAAGCCTCAACTGATACGTGCTTCATGGGACGGATGACCGAGAAGGAAGGTGGCAGTGATGGGGGTGGCTTTGCCTGTGGGGTAGGGAGAGTGAGGTGGGAGGAGAGGAGAAAGTGATCACTCCAGGAGAGAGGAGTGGAGAGAGGGACAGAGAGGGGAAGGTCAGAGGAGATCAGGGCCTCAAGAGTGTGCCCTGCAGAATGAGTCGGCCCAGACGGGAGAATAGACAGTGAGAGCGAGTTGCAGAGGTCTCGAAAGAGTCCAGAGGGGGGACAGGAGGTATCCAGCTGGATGTGCACAATTCCAGAATTCCAATTCCTCAATTCCACAATGAATTCTGTTAGGTGTGAAAAACAATGAGCCCAACAATACTTCACACGTGACTTCTGGGCACCAGCATAAAGTAACACACGCACTGCCAGTGCCACACGCAATTGCTGATTCCCCAGCAACATCTGTGCCTCTAATCATAAATATGAGACCACCCAACATCTCTCCTTCCGATTACTGTACTGCAAACCTCTCCCAGTCACCCAATATGTTTTGCACACTTTTTGCACAACTTGTCTGCACTTTCAAATTCCTTTGCAAATCCCATCCAGAGAAATCAAACAACCACTCAGCAAATACAACAACCTACATCCCCTCGTACTTCTATAGCCCCTTTGTAGACTTGACACTGACTGTCATGAACACCACCCTTTTATCAATAACAAAGTTATTCGAATGCATGGACAATAATATTAATTCGCAGACATCTCTGATTATGCAGCTTTTACAGCGGAAACCTAATAATCATAGATATCCACAGTGTCCCCCTCAAGGTTAAAAACGTCCAAGGAGGTCCAAGGACCAAGTTCAAAATAAATCACTGCACCGCATTCTACATGTGGAAAAGACAACTCTGGAGTCATACCAACCCATTTTGAGGTAGTTCTCCTATCCCCAGACACTCCAGCAATGGAACTTCCTACCTTGACATCGACTGCAGACAAACCAGCCTTCATTATATTTTCAAAATATGAAGGCTGGCTCATCTCAGATGCGTTCTAGCTCGAAACAATTCATATACTCTTTATCTAAGCTGAAGAAACAGATAGAAATTGCAAAGTCTTCCATCACCAAAAAGTACACGACTATAGCCCAAAACAAAAAAGTTGTGAATAAAAAGATTTAATCACAAGACCTGCAATACGAACCGCTCAACAAACTCGTATTAGAAGTCGCGAATCAGAAGAAGAAAACGTCTCAGATAGTCCCATCCCCCCGCCCCCCTAGCTATACTCCCTGCACAACCTCTCCTGGCTGGTAAAAATAGGTTTTTAACAATGGAGCAGAGATTGCTAATTCAGTTGTCACATACATTAATTCATCTCAAGAAGCATATGGCAACCATAATGAAATATCCATGTCACATCGACCAGCAATACAAGAAACCCAATTTAATTTTACTTCAAACAATCAAACGGCCACAAATCAATTGAATATTAAGAAATCCACACTTCCATCCAAGCAAGGTGAGAATACCGTGCGGCTAACAAATTATCATTCTCTGATAAACCAATGCCGAGCCAGTCCCTACTTGTTTTATGATCTAAATAGAACTAGCAGTCTGAATATATTCAGTGATGTCCCAAGTCTTGAACACCTGTCATCGTCTGATATACATCGAGTAGAATATATGAGAGATACAGATGTGTCCATAGCAAGACTCTGGATCTAGTCAGGTATTGTACTCAATACTATATGGCAGGCTAGGGCTTCTTTTTGTGAACTGGGCTTCCTCCTCAATCAAGAACTCCCCATTGATAGCTCTATTCAAGCCAATTTATGCGAGGAAACCACCTTCACCAAGGAAAAAATCCTTTCACTCTCATCCCTGAAAGTTACGTATATACAAGGGCTTTCCCACTCCCTGCGACAAATAGAACCAATTAGGAACGAACTGCATTCGTCTCAGTCATGACATGAGAATCAGAAACAACAATCTAAGACAGAACTTTCTCAGTGCTATAATCTAGTCAGTTGGAATACTTGAGGCTTCAAATACGTCACAAATACGTCATCAAACGACTTAACAACTATGACATTGACCGTTTACAGGAAACATAGCTTTCTGGACCACCGATCTGGGATGACTATAATATCATATTACTACCTGCCAAAACCTCTGCTAAAAGAAGACGAATGGCTGGGTTATTACTCTCAACTAAAGTAGCCTCTGACCTTCAATTAGAAAAATGGGCTGAACCCAGTATGTATATCCAGCTGGCCAAGATAAAGTTTCTATTCAAAACGATAGCGCTGATAAACGTTTATTGGAACCACACTGGCATAAGCACCTACACATTTCTCCAAGATATGGGAGACATTCTAGACCTTATGACAATGGACACATCTGTAACACACACAATCCTAATGGATGATTTGAATATACATTGGGCCTCATTACGACCCTGGCGCTAAGCGAAAAACGATGGCGGTAAATGCTTACCGCCATCGTTTTCCGCCAGGTCCGATCATGACCCGTGACCGTTAACTACGATGCCAATAGCGGCATCGTAGTTAACGCTGCCGCAAACTGCGCTAAGGGTGCGCGCACGCGACCGCCCACACCGTACTTAGCGCCATGGCGGAAAGGCACGCAAATGCCGACCCAAGCGGACATGCACCTAACGCCATCATTGAGGCCGCTAAGTACCTTACCGCCATGGTGCAAATAACGCCATCGCGAACCAACCGTAAAGGGCCAATTCAAGTGAATGCAGCTGCCACAGGTGCACAGAAACAGCACAGGTGAAGGCAATACAGACTCAGGGGAGTATAAAAAGAGCACACCCCACCCCTACCCACACCCAGTCACACTCCACAATGATGCCAATACGACTAGCAATGTTGGGGCTGGAGGACCTGATAGCAATGCATGTGCTACTACAACAGCAACAGCAACAACAACAACAACAGGCAGCACAGAGGAGACGCAGGAGGAGAAGGAGGGCAAGGCAGGCCCAGCAAGCCCCACCAGCACAGCCAGTGCCACCACGCAGGCAGCCCCCAATCCCACGCATCAGAGCCAATCCAAACAACCTCACTGCTGAGCAGATCCACACCCTGTACCGTTTGGACAGGGACACCATCACCGCCATCGTAGACATGACACACAACGACATCGTCAGCATGATAGAAAGTCCAACCGCCATCCCCCCCCTACTGAAGGTAGTGGCTGTACTCCACTTCCTGGCCACAGGCACCTACCAGCACACAGTGGGGCACCTGCATGGCATTTCACAACCATTATTCTCACGAACACTCATCCAAGTGCTTGATGCCCTCCTCAAGCACACAGACGACCACATCTCATTACCACGGACTGCCCAGGAGATTGCAAACACCAAAGTGGGTTTCCATGCACTAGCCAGCATACCCGGTTGCATTGGTGCCATCGACTGCACCCATGTGGAATTGGTGGTTCCACGTGCCATGGAGGTACCGTACCGCAACCGGAAACAGTTCCACTCTATCAACGTGCAAATGGTCTGTGACTCCAACAAGATCATCACACATTGTTGTGCCCGATTCCCCGGATCAACCCATGATTCCATGATCCTGAGGAACTCCACAATACCACGCTACATGGAGCGACATGCAGGCCCAAGATCCTGGCTACTCGGTGAGTGCTATGTCATGGAAGTGGGCATGGGAATGACGTACCAGTGCATACTCCACCTGGCAGAAAGGGGGGGGGGGATGATGCATACTCCACCTGGCTGTGAGTAACACAGAGAACGGATACAGAGGAAGGCCACTCACAATGCACTAAACCCCTCTGCATACATAGGGTGATGGCATGCTAAACAGGCCATGGCAGCAATGGGCATATACTGGTTGCATAGTGTGAATCAATTAGTGCATGTAGAAGTGAGCCAAGGTAACAGTTCCATGCCAGCCATGGTGGGACATCATGTTCCTGGACAGACAACATGACTGACACATACATTCTCGCCTACATACAGGTGATGCAGCCTACCCCCTGAAGAGGTGGCTCCTCACGCCAGTCCGGAACCCGCAGAACCAGCACGAGGAGGACTACAACCGTGCACATACACGTACTCGTGTGGTCATAGAGCAGACATTCGGCCTCCTGAAGGCACGGTTCCGAAGCCTCAGCAGGTCTGGTGGGGCACTCCTGTATGGCCATGAGAAGGTGGCAAAGATCGTCATGGCATGTGTCATGCTGCACAATATGTGCGTCAGACGGAATGTGCCCCTGCCCCCTGACGTAGAACTGCAACCACCTGACGATGAGGATGAGGATGAGGAGGGTGCAGAAGGGGCGCCACCACATGGAGGAGGCGATGCACAGGAGGGGCGTGCCATGCGCCAAAGTATCATCAACCACTGCTTCTAGCACACACGGCTGGTGTTCATCGCATGGAGACAGCACTTGGGGCACTGTGTGACTCTGGGGCATGCACACTGAGGACTGGACACCAATAAAGCACACATACGCAATGAAAATGTCCACACGTTTCCTTTTGTGAAACGAATAAACTGTATTTGAACTATGTACTGTCGTGTCACACCCCCTCCCACCTCCCACCTCCCCCCTGCACACCCCCCCCCCCAAACTCCCCCCTTAACTCCCCAACACACCACCCCGCCACCCCCCTGCACACCCCAACACACCCACTCCCACCTCCCACCTCCCCCCTGCACACACACCCCCCAAACTCCCCCCTTAACTCCCCAACACACCACCCCGCCACCCCCCTGCACACCCCAACACACCCACTCCCCCCTCCACCCTCCCCCCCCCCTGGAATCCCAACAAAGGTGTGAGTTGGTCTGTGCAGCAGTGTCAGTAGTAGGATTCCTACACTGTCCGGCCACTATTGGCAGCCCCCTCCACTGGCCCCCGGGGCACCCCTGCCTGTGCTGCGGAGGTTCCTCCCCGATCGGCGGATGGGGCTGCTCGGTGTCGAGCTGGCAACCGAGGAGGATCCTGCCTGCTCATTTGGACGCATGGCCCGTATTGTCTGCACAAGGTCAGTGATGGCGTGCCGCACAGCAGCTAGTTCCGCGCAGATGTCCTTTGTGGACGACTCTATAGCTGCCTTCACAGTCTCAGCACATTTATCCATTGCTGCACTTGACCCCCCACATTCAGCAACATGTTCTTCGAGCAGCGAGGAAAGTTGCTGCTGCCGGGTGGCAATCGCCTCCAGAGAATGGTTGGGATTCTGGGCCATGGCTAATGGCAGTGGCATTCCCATTGGGCTGATCTGCCCCTGCAGCGGGGATGGAGTGGCTGGCCAATCGTCATCCTCTGGCTGACCCTGTGTGGCATCCACATGCGGGCTGCTTAGGGACAGGTAGGGGGAATGAGGGTGGCCTGTGGGGCTCCTGACATCACTCTCCTCAAAGGTCCCTGCTTCACTATCGGAGGAGGCAGCAATGGCAGCAGTCTCCCCAAGTGTGCTGCTTGCAGCAGAGGCTGTGGCTTCTGTGGGCATGATTGGTGTGATGTCTGCTGCTGCTGCTGCTGCTGCTGTACTGCCTGCTGGGGTGGCTGTCTGTGCCCTGTCCTGTTTCCCTTGCATGGATTTTGCCTGCTGTGGTGTTTTCCTCGGGACGACAGAGGTGGAGGGTTGTGGCGTTGGCACAGTTGGCCTGGCCCTCTTGGTGGGTGTGGAGGCTGTGGTGTCCTCTTCCTCAAGGTCGGAATTTGAGCCTGTGGTGGGACAGAGGAGGGAGAGTGTTATTGATGGGTCTGCGGACATTGGCCGGGCATTGTTGCGACTGGCATCTCATCAGTTAGTACATGTGGCACATTTCATGCAGGGGAAAAAAGTTGACTCCCTTTTGTGTGGAAGTAGCATGGAGGTATGTGGGTGCCTGCAGTTAGGGTGTGCATGCTGCATGTGTACAGGGTGCAGATCGGATGTATCTGTGGGCAGTCTCCTGCTGATGTGTTGCATTCACACTATGGGCCAACATTGTACTTCACATGAATGGACTTTGCATGCCTTGATTTGAGCCACCTACCTGCATCGCCCGATGTCGGGGCTCCTCTCTCCATTCCTCCTACTCCTTCAATGCTCTGCATTCCGATTGTGGAGGCACAGATTTCCTCCCATGGCTGCAATTTTATAGGGGACTCCGATCCTCCCCCAGTTGCCATTGCCAGGTTCATGTTGGCTGATAGTATGCTCCTGACTCTGAGCCGGAGATCGTCCCACCGCTTGCGGCACTGTTTGACATTGCGGGGTGTCGTTCCCACGGCACTGACCCGCTGAGCTACCAGTGCCCATATGGCCTTCTTCTTGGTTATGGCCGGTCTTGTCAGTTGGTTGGAGAATACCACTGCAGCGTTCTCCTGTAGGGTCTCCGCTAGAATGGTGAGCTCCTCTCTGGAGAAGCGGTCTTGCCGCTGGCGGTCACAGGCTTTTTTCAAAACTTTCGGCATCTTCCTGCAGGTAGAAGGTTGAAGCCGGTATTGGCGGGGTCTCAGGCTCGGATGTCCAGTGGTTTCGGAGGATGGCAATGGATTGTGTTTTTAAAGATGGCCGCCGTGCTCTTTCCCGTTCCGCCGCGGTGACGCTACTTCCGGTTCCGCTTATCTACGGTCAACGCTAATTGCGGTGACCGCTAACTACGGTCACCGCTATGTACGGCGGTGGCGGTGGTGCACCTTGCGCCGCATACGATGCCGGTAGGTGCCGTTTTGGGGGCATTACCGCCATGGCGCTGTTTACATTACCGCCATGGCGTAATGCTCGTGCGCGATGGGTCGTAATGTGGCGCACTTTACACCATCGTCCCACGGCGTTAACGTTCATTACGCCATGGCGGTAATGACGGCGGATTACCGCCAGGGTCGTAATGAGGCCCATTGTGTCTCTAAAATAACTCCCAGCAAATATAATTTCGTACAACGTTGGAATTCTCTAATGGCTGACAGACAACTTATCATGATAAATGGAACGATCCCAGGTGATATACCTCCAAATATCACCTGGAGTAGATTCCAGCAAGTAGCCATTATTGACTCTAAATATACTGACAGAGACCTGTTTGCAACTGCTGAATGCTTTCAGATAAAACCTTAGAAGCACAGCGACCACGAGATCCATGCATTCAACTGGAGTTGGCTATCGCCGCAGAATCCTGCTAAACTAAGTTGTTACAACAGCAATCCTGTTTTAGCTGGAGGCAGATATTGATTCCATTGGACCTCAAAACTTTTAGAAACACTGCACGATTGCATCTTTACTAAACCAAATTCTCTATCTCCGCAAGCAGCGATCACTGAAGGTCATTATTTTGCAGCTTTACACATTTTTAAGCAACAAACATTCACAGCAGCAAAGACCATACACAGGCACAAACATATTTATGACACTGTATGCAAGAGAAGAAAGCTGTCCTCCGTTGATCCAAAAGACTAACGTGTCTTTTACCACCTGATGCCAAAGCCTGCACTCTAAGACAGGTGAACACTCAATACAAAAACTAGATAACAGCACGTAAACAATTACTAATGGAGAGAGATGGTAAACAAATGTTACGAGCCCTTGCAAAGAATAACTATGCAACCAGCTGGAGCCTATTGCAAAGAATAACTCTGCAACCAGCTGGAGCCTATTGCAAAGAATAACTCTGCAACCAGCTGGAGCCTATTGAATCAGGCAAATCATATCACCCAGACATCAATGCAAATGTCTGGGTGAACAAGTCTGGAAATGACATTATTGCACCCTATACACACCAGCCATCATTGACAAAAATCATTGACATACTTCCTGTGAATATACCAGCATCTGGTAATATTACTTTAGTAATATTTATCCCAATTTTTTAAAAAGGAGAACGCCAATTAAAGGCTAATTATCAACCAATAGCCCTACTCGATTTTCCTGCCAAATTATTTGTACAAATTATCTTGACAGATTTTAATCATTGGGTAACTGCCCAGAACTTGCAGCATCCCTTTCAAACAGTCAGTGCCATAAAGATGCGAAGGCCCCAGATGAACAAACTGATTTACATGGCCTTCATTGTTTTTGAGACTGCAATTGATTCAATATCCAGAGAATTGCTGATAATTAAACTAACTAAGGCAGCTTGTCCACAAGCGACTCAAGCCCTGATTCTTCAATTACACACTCATACTATGATGCAAATTTGATTAACATTAGACAGTAAATTATCCTCCCCTCTCCCCACACACACAGGTTTGAAACAAGGATGCATCTTCACATCTGCTTTGTTTAATTTGTTCATTTCTGACCTGAGGCAGATTCTCATTGCTGTAATTTTGAATTCTCCCAAATTAGGTCAACAGACCATATCATGGCTATTCTATGCAGACCACCTTGTTCTTTTATCCAAAACCCCAAGAGGCCTACAAATTCTCCTGACTGATTTAGGAAAATATGCCAATGACTATCTTCTATCAATTAACACAGAGAAAGGTTTTGTGTTGTGGCTCGATGAGACAAAATGGAAAATGCTCCTTCAAATGGTCTCTGCAAGGAACCCGACTACAGGTAGTCAATGAATACTGTTATTTGGGTTTAAATTTGAACAACCACCGCTCAGACCTTCCCTATCTCATGGAGCTTAAGTAAGAAATACTAACAGCGATTGCACAAGCTCGCATTATTCACGCTAAGTATGTAAAATTCACGTGTCTAGCGTTATTGACCTTCTATAACCAGAAGGTAGTGCCCACAGTCCTGTATCGTGCCAAGACCAAAGTTTGGAAACCAGAATCATCCTGGCTCCGACTTGAAGGAATGTTTTGGAAACATGTTCTCTCTTTGCCACTATCCCAACCAATGTGTATAATCAGACACAAATTAGGTTTACTTTCTCTGAACAGCACATATGCTTAGAAACTGTGTTCCCTGTATAGCACATGTTTGTTAACTACTAAACCAGGATCCCTACTGCATATCTTGTCTGCCCATCTAATGTCCTCCGAACATCGCTTTATAGCAGTATGGGGGCCACAAACTATAGACATCATGGCAAGAGCGGACATCTCACTTGAATTGTTACTAACAAATCCAACATGTGCCAAATAAAAACTTTGGCAGTATGACGTGATACATACACATCAACTATGTTTGACATACACACCATTTAAAAACAATCAATACATCCTAAAAAGGTTTTGTGTACCTGAGTCATATTTAGTCAATTTTCCATCACCATCTTATAGAAAGGCATTTTGACAATTTCGACTCAATATGCGGCAAACAAATGTCTTTGTGGCTACACAGAAAATCATACTCGAGTGTGACAATGTATGTAGATTCTGTCGGGAAACAGATCAACCTGAAACACTAACACATCTGTTGTAAATGTGTCCTGCAACTGAAACCATACTTTAAAGATCTAAGGATTATAACAGCTAAAATACTGTGCCATGAAGCATTTCAAACCAAACTCACAGCAGTTAGAGTTGCAGTTGACAGATTGATTTCATCACTCAATATAGTATAAAGCATATAATTGAGTCTGCAAGTTCCATCATGATGATTTTGTCTGAAGAAATGTGTACTTTGAAGTTAATATAGATTAAATATTTAACTAAACGTATCTGATTCATTGCAGATCCTTTTTTTAATACAAGAACTTTTTTATCATGTTTTTAAAGATGTACTTTGTGTCACATTGAATACCTATTCGTAACAGTATGAATTGAAAGGTTGATATTCTGTTTTCTTCAACCGTGACAAAAAAAAGGTTGTCTACATGTTGAATCACTGTGCTCTGTACTTGTAGATTTCCTAAGTGAATTTGTACAACTCTATCAAAGCTGCTAGGGGACTTACAATATCCCTGAGATAATTTTCTGGGTTGAAATTTCTGCCCTTGATAGGTAAATACTGTGAGATACTGGGAGCCAGGGGCCGATGGGACAGAGAAAAATGCATTCTTGATATCTATCACTTTAAAGTGCATTGCTTCAGTTGGAATATTGCAAAGCATGGTGGTGGAATAGGGGACCACTGGAAATTCTGCTTCTAGAATATTATTATTCAATGGGCATAAATCCTAAACCATTCCCAAACTTGAACCCTTTGCTTTTTACACAGGGTTTATAGACATGTTACGTGGGGATTCTGATGGCTGTATTATGCCTTGTTGCAGAACTGGTGGCTTAGAACCCTTAATCTGCTTCCCCTGACATGGTGTACTGTCGTACTCAGGTGTAACACTGCACATGGTCTCAGTTTTATCCAAACTGCTATTGTGCTCTTCAATAACCCTATATCGTGGAGACATATGTCACTGGCTTCCTTATCCAGATCCTCATGCAAGTGTCATGGTAATGCCTGGGTAATATGCATAGTGTGAGATACCTCTCTGTGTTGTATCATTATTTGGCAGTGTATGCACATTTATATTGTGTCCTCAGTATATTGGAACAGCTATTTGTCATACACACCTATTGGTTGGGTCTATCAACAAAAGCATGTCCCATTACCCCCTTCCTCATTGGTACTAGACATCAGTTTTGTAATCACTGCATCCAACACTGCATCCAAATCCAATGTTATAATGGTGCCTTGTGCCTTTTCCTGGTGAACAGCTGACCTGAACAGAAAGTCAGTGGATACAAGCAGTGTCTTGTCCTTAATCCTGGGCACCCATCCTAGCAGTACTGTTACCACGGATAGAAACACATCTGGATGTAGAGGCACTCCTCGTATGCCACTGTCACTGCAAAGTGCTTGTGTTATTGTTGCATCTCTAGCATGGTACATGCCTGACATTGAACACATTACACCTTCCTCAGTGAATTAAATTGCCCTGTTCAGTTTACTCAGGAGACATCGGCCCAGAAGGTTAACTGAGGTATCTTTAAAATACAATAAGGGTCCTAACAGCTCCTGTGTACCTATATTGATGGGTACATCTTTATGAACTGATACAACTGATACAAATGGAAGCAATACAAATGCCCAGAGAATCCCTGCATGTCCATTATTTTACCTGACAAGGGAAACCTCCCTTTCCTGATACAGGAATGTGTAGCTCCTGTGTCAACCATAAACATGACTGTTCTAGCTCTTATCGTTACTCCTACCTGGGGTTCCTCTTTTGGGTAGGAGGTGACTGACAGGACTGGGCACATCAGAGCTCTCTGTGGGTTGTCCTATTTGGGATAAATGTTCGTACCTGGAAGTCTGAAGGGATTTCCCCTGAAGCAGGTGTAGTGTGTCACTATACCTTGTTAAAGGGGATTTTTATCACATTGCTTTGAAGGAATCAGCATGGGGGCTGCTGCACGTATGTCTGTGTGATTTCTGTGTGATTTCTGACATTGGGTACTGAATTGGCTGCGCTTGTATTGGGCTTTGGGCATGCATGGGACCTGGGGCACATGCGATAAATGAGGACTGCATTTGGGACTGTGGATGATAGCTGAGTCGAAACACTGGACCCCTGGGGTTGTTATACGAAAAAGGTGTTCTGCTCATGCAGTCTTGAGCAACATGTCCTATCTTTCCACAAGACCAAACCTGGGTTTCATGTCTCTGAATCCACCCCCTTTTCCACTTTGAAAACCTCCTCTTCCCCTCTGAAAACATCCCATCTCCCTTTCATCCTCTGTGTACCCCCTTGATTGCCCTTCTGCACTGCTAGTAATCATTACTCCTTCCATGCTTAATGTAGCTACCCTCTTCTGTACCAGCTTTGCTTCTGCCCTTTGTGTTTGTTCTGCTGTCTCCTTCTCCCTGCCTTCTTTCCTTCTACATTAATGCACTATGTGTACCTGTATTACAGCCCATGGCTTTATCTCAATAAAGACCACTTTATCCAAATAATATGTACTTATTTGGGGAATCCTTTGTGCAACATGTGATACAATACAGCAATATATTTGTCCAATGTCTGCCCTTCTCTGCGGCATACATCTCCTGAATCTGATGAATGTTAATTGCAGGGTCTTTATCTGCCTACAATGTGAAGGCCATAATTGAATGTGTCAGGTGTGTCTGGGCATGCTTCTCTGAAAGCGTTCCATATGTGTGCGTGATAGGTTTTAAATGATGCGCCATTGTGAGTGTCACTGTTCAGCTGCACCCTTGGATACCACGCCTTCTTCCATATTTCATTTGTCTGCTGTTCCCCTAGCAGCACAACAAACAAACTCTTCATGTCTCCTACAGCTAACGTGACACCTGTTGTGTCTGTTTTTCTAGGGCACATATCCATTTGCCTGCTCTGGCTGTAAGTGAGTGCAATGCCATCACTAGATTGTTCTGATCCATGTGGGTCCAGAGCACGTATTGTGCCCTCCATGCTCTCTTCTGTAACAAGGGGAACAGTGCCCCCCTCTTCTTGGTCTGTGATCTAGTCCCTCTCTTCTTACCCATTACCAGGGCTATTTGACCGAGACGCGGTCTAAGTCTAGTGTCCCATGAGGTGATTTCTTTCTGTTCTTCATCTGTTTCTTGGGATGATAGCTCAGGGGCAAAGCGCTCGTCCTGGAAACAAGACAAAACGGAGCAACACAGGTTCGATCCCCGGGTCCATGTTTAGAAACCTATGGGAATTAAGCATGTTATAAATAACCAATTCCAGTTCCAGTTACAGTTTCCCATTCATCTTCCTCGCCCCCGCTTCTCTTTCACTGCATACCATATCATAGTCTATGCTGTTGGTGCGTGTATTCCTATGCTGCAGGATCTCGACAGATCCCCCTGAATTGGAATATCCCTCGTTGAGTCTACATTGATATCTTTCATAACATTGCTATTGATTTTAAAAATAATATGTCCCGCCATCCATTTGTCTGTGCCATTGCAGTGCCTTGCCCCTCCCCCTGTCCCTGCACTGCGTTTGCTAGCTCCTTCTCTGCTATCTTTAGCACTGTTTCTAAAACTCTGCAGGCTTATTTTCTATTTCCATAATCAATGGTTTCTGTGTATCATTTTTAGTTCTAGGGTTCCTGTATTCGGCTCGGTGTGGAGTACATACTGAGGTTTTATGTATCATGTGGTGGACTGTAAAGCAAAGCACCCATAAGGAGGAAGTGTGGTAGCATGTGTGCATGTCTGAAGTAGTTCCTTATGTGCTGTAATTGGGCACTTTCAACATCCTCAAAAATGTCACATAATTCAATTATTCTCTGCCTGTTTCTCAACTGTTTTCCTTTATATGTTGACAATAAATGCATGTACATATGCCCCAATATATTTCTATCATGCATGCCCTCCTCGGGCAAAACCTTGAACAATTTGCCCTCCCGTCTCTGAACCCACTCACGGTGGTTCTTCCGAATTTTCTCCCTGTACTGAGGGAGCCCTTTACTCATAAGTTCCGATACCAAAAAACCTGATAACACATCCTGCAGAGTCTTGCCTAAAAACCCACAATACCCCAACACACCTTCCCACAACAGAAACCTCCCTAAAAGACACCCCCATCTCAAACACTGTTGCTGATATAATCACCACAAAAAGGTTTCATCCACTCACTGCACTAATACTACCCCACATCAAACCTTTCAAACTACAATGGTGTAGACCCTTCCTTTTGAGACGAGGGAACACAACCCTCCTCATGCCCCTTTCACAGAGGGATACTGTGTCCTTTCTGTACAGGACCATCACTTCCACCACATTGCTGTCTTTCCTCGTAAAAGCGGAGATAACCCATAAAACAATTTTCAAATGTATTACTACTTATAAAGTCATTTTTCCTGCGGAGGGGTGCTCCACCTATCTATTAGTAAACTACTCATACAAAATCCCAACATTGTATTTTTGTATTCATTTTCTTATTCAATCACTCATAAACACAAAATCTGTCAGCCCCCCCCTGTTTTTCTAGCAATAGTGCACTCACATTCTTAATTGTCCTCTGAACTCTTACGGTTTAGTATCCCCCATCAATTGCCTGTACAGCTGGGCGTACCTCCCTGCTCCAAAGATCAGATGGGCCTTCTTGAAACACAGTGTCTGCAAACCTCTGCAGGGTGTGCACATGTACGGGTCATTGCAGATGGGCGCTGCAACCCAGCATGAATGGCGGGGGAGCCCCCAGCCTCTCTGGGGAATCTGGAGACACGTCAGGGTCACCAAAATTTTAAGTTAGGCCAAAAAACTGACCAATATAAAACAATCCAAGGGGTAAATAAAGAGTGCACGTTTTACAAAAAAACAAGTTTATTATGACTGGGAGGGTCAGTGAGCTCTGTGTAACTGAGAACTGAAAACTCACTTGACACGCCCACGTTAGTTACAGCTTTTAAAGCTAAAGATCCTCAAAAACTACATTGACAACATGTATCTAATACAGAATAATCACACAATTTATATTGCCTATCACCTATACAAAAATCTAAACATCACTTACATTTTACTACAACATTGTTCAATTAAGTAACCGAGATGACATGAGTACAGCCCCCTGTGAATTTCCTAATTGTGCAGTCAGCAACACATTCTTTGTTCTCATTGGTCCATTACATTCAGGTAACTTGTTGCAAATGGCTCTTTGACCTTGCTGCTGCAATCTTTGTTAACAACTCTTGTGACTCCCGCCTTGAAACTTGCTGCTTTCCTAGTACACATCCTTCCCTATCTCTCTTGGGAACCAGGTGTGTTTATAAAAACCACAGCCGAGGCACTGCTCTTGTGGATTAATTTGCTTGACACCTGTAGTTCTAATGGACCTACCATTTCTCAATTGGGGCAGTATAGCCACAACCTAGTTCAACACTTTGGCAATGTATGGACACCAGGCCTTGTTGTGACTGTGTAAGCTGCAGAACCCCTTCTTCTTCCCGTCCCTCCACACTCTCCTCACCTGAGTCTTCAGAGTTGCCTGCGTTCCGTAGATTCTGCCGGCTCAGGTAGTCCCGTTCTTTTTTAGGTAGCACTTGCCTGTCTCGGTGAGAAGCCACAGTGACAACTGAATAGACAGCCGTCCTGGGGCCCCGTTACCGGGAACAGGCCGGAATAAAGGGAAAAAACCCACACGTGGGAAAAACCCTTAGGATACTTCTGGCAATGAGGTAGGTGAAGATCCAGGCTCGTAACCAGTAGGACTGGAAGCAGATGCGAGGTCCACAGGGTTGAACACAGGAGAGAAGTCCAAAGCGACACCAATGAGAGGTGAAGGGAGCCGAAGCCACCACCGGGCCAAGGACCTACCAGGCGCGGTAAGAAAGAGAGAAAATACAGGAGAGAAAACAATGGACAGAGAAAACAAGGGATAACTGGAGAGCCGTGAGAGAAAAGAGCGGCAAAGAGGAGAGAAAAAACACGCCTGCCGCCGGAGCGGCGAGACTAGAAGGAAAAAGCGAAGTAGTGCCGAGGGATCGGCAAGGAAGAGGCTGCAGAAAAGAAGGCCACCGCAGAAACTGAAACGGCCGTCAGGTAAGTAGAAGGAACTTATCCCAAGGAGAAGGGAAAAGCAAACAGAGAAAACCTGCCACACGCCGAGGCGAGCAGAGGGCAAACGCTGGGAGCGCAAAAACCAGAGCCGCTGGTGCAAGATCCAGCAATGGGTTGAAACGCAGCGACTGCCGGGCTAGAAGGGCAGATAAACACCCGGCAGTGCTGTGATTGGCCATAACTTGTTACCAGACACAAAAAAGGGACTAAAACCTATCTACCTGCCGGTTAGCCTCCAACTTGGAAGGAGCCGCCACCCGCGGTAGCGATTGCGGATGACAGTACGACCCCCTCCCCTCCTAACCGCCCCAGGCTTCCCTGGATAGCAGCGGTGAAAAGAAGCCAACAACCTTGGTGCATGAACCTGAGAAGCCGGTTCCCATGAGTCCTCCGACTCAGGGTATCCCTTCCAAGACAGCAGGTACTCAAGACGTCCGCGATAATACCTGGAATCACGGACCTTAGATACCTCATACTCATCAGGCTCCGAGGACCGTGCTAGGATAGATCTGGGAATGATTCTATGGTGAAGATCGGGACAGTAAGGTTTGAGAAGAGAGGAATGAAAAACCGGATGAATGCGGCGAAGAGAGGAGGGAAGCCGAAGGCGAAAAACTACAGGATTGACTTTAGAAAGAATAGTGAAAGGTCCAAGAAAACGAGGAGACAGTTTAGAAGGCCTTGTCCATCTGGGCAGAAACCGGGTGGACAACCACACCTGATCTCCTGGCTTCCATACTGGACATTCTTTCCGATGTTGATCGGCACAGGATTTTGTCCGTCTTCTGCTGACCTCTAGACTCCGCATGGCTGAAGTCTGGGCTTCCTTAATATTCCCTAATACTTCTTCTACCGTCGAGGAGTTGGTGTAGCTGGGAACCTCCGGAAACACGGCACGAGGGTGAACCCCGTAAGTGCAGAAGAAAGGAGAGAGTCCTGTAGCGGAATGCCTGGTATTGTTGTACGAGTACTCTGCCGTGGGAAGCAGCGAGACCCAGTTGTCTTGATGTTGAGATATATAACACCTTAGATATTGTTCCAGGGTCGCATTCAGGCGTTCCGTTTGACCATTGGTCTCCGGGTGAAACCCTGAAGACAGAGCTCTTTCAATGCCCAAACGGTTGCAGAAGGCAGTCCAAAACTTCGAGATATACTGACTTCCCCGATCCGAGATTATCTTATCGGGGAGACCGTGTAGCTTGAATATATCTCGAGAGAAGACCTCCGCCATCTTAGCCGCAGTGGGCAGACCTGGAAGAGGAGAAAAATGTGCCAACTTAGAAAAGGCGTCTACTGTGACCATAATGCAGGTACAGGATTCCGATACCGGCAGATCGACAATGACATCGGTAGATATGAGACCCCAGGGGCGCGTTGGGAGTTCGACCTGAGTGAATGGACCCAACGGTTTTCCCAGGCGATATTTGGCTCTGGCACAAATTGGACAAGCCTTGACATACTCGTATGTCTCCTTTCTAGCGTTTGGCCAAAGAAACGTTCTAGAGAGGAGCTCAAAGGTATTCTCAGCCCCTCTATGTCCGGCCGAGCGAGAGTCGTGACTCCACTTCAGGATTCTAGAACGAAGAGGACCCTTGGGAATGTACATTTTCTGTTTGTAGAAAAGCCAGCCACCTCTTTGTTGAAAAGGAGAGGTAATACGTAGGGATATTTGGGGCTTTTCCTGAATGAGGGCTGTTTTCACCTCTTTAAGGAAAGAGCCAACAAAGGCTAGGATTTGGTTGCGTTTGAACATGGACTCCCTCTTGATTTCCGGGTGTTCCTTGGTGGAGTCTTTGCGGGATAAGGCATCCGCTAGACTGTTCTGTGATCCCGGGATATACGAGACTTGGAATTCAAACTGTGCAAAATGATGGGCCCATCTGGCCTGCCTGGAATTTGAACACTCCAAATCTTGTAGTACCTTGAGGTTCTTATGGTCGGTCCTAATCAGAAATGGATGTCTGGCTCCTAGTAGGAGATGGCGCCACTCTTCACAGGCAAGTTTCATGGCCAGGAGTTCTTTCTCCAGTACCGAATAGTTGAGCTGGCTAGGAGAAAGAGTTTTTGACATGTATGCCAAGGGGTGTTCTACTCCTAGGATGATCTGGAGCAATACCGCTCCTACAGCTACCGCAGAAGCGTCGGTCTCCAAAACAAATGGTAGTGATTGATCAGGATGCTGGAGAATGGGGGCAGTACAGAACAATCTCTTGAGAGAATCGAAACTCTTCTCTGCCTCATCAGACCAAAAAAATGGAACGGCCTCCTTCTTGAGTAGGCGCGTAATCGGGTATACTACCTCCGAAAAGTTTGAGATAAATCTGCGGTAGTAATTCGCTAATCCCAAGAATCTCTGGACTTCTCGGACCGAAGTAGGAGCTGGCCAATCAAGGATAGCATCAACCTTGGTTTGGTCCATGGCCACCCCTTCTTCGGAAAGAATGAATCCGAGATAGTGAACCGAGGGTACTGCAAATGTGCACTTCCCGCCCTTGACCAGCAACTGATTTTCCTGAAGACGAGACAGAACCTGTGTGACGTGTTGAATATGTTCCTCCATGTTAGGGGAGAAAATCAGAATGTCGTCGAGGTATATTATCACCGAGACCGACATCAGATCTGAAAATAGCCTGTCCATGAATCTCTGGAATGCAGCCGGTGCGTTCACTAAACCGAAAGGCATCACTCTGTACTCAAAAAGACCGTATGGAGTTCGAAAAGCCGTCTTCCATTTGTCCCCATCAGTGATGCGAAGCAGATGATATGCATTCCTGAGATCCAATTTGGTGAAGATTCAAGCCCCTTGTACCGCCTCAATAATGTCGGTTATGAGTGGCATGGGATACCGATCACGGATGGTAATCTTATTGAGGCCCCGGTAATCGACACATGGTCTGAGATCAGTCGTGTCTTTTTTCTTGATGAAGAACAGGGAGGCGCCAGCTGGTGACTTCGAAGGTCGAATAAGACCATTCTCCAAGTTGGTATCCAAATAGACTCTTAATACCTTCTTTTCGGCCTGAGAGAGAGAGAACATGCGCCCAAATGGAACCAGTGCATTAGGTTCGAGATCGATTGAGCAGTCTTCTGGCCGATGAGGAGGAAGCTGAGCGTGAGGATTCTCTTGGAATACCCCGGAGAATTGTGCACAAAAATGAGGAAGCGCGTGAATACCTACAAGATCTTTGGAGAGAACCCTAACTGACTGTTGATCTTCCCTGGTATTGGGAGGAAGACAATTGACCGAACAGTACGTAGAACAAAAACTTAGTCGATTTTCCGTCCAGTTGATATACGGGTTATGCCTGCGCAGCCAAGGTATGCCTAGGATTATGGGGAAATGTGCGGCTCTAATAATGTTGAACTGCAGGGCCTCTGTGTGTTGGTTGATGACCACAGAGAGTTGTTCGGTGGTATGTGTGATTAGTCCAGACGACAAAGGTGTACCGTCCACTCCTTCCACTTTCTGACCCACCTTCCGAACTATCCGAGTGAGCCCCATCTTGTCAGCCCACAGAGTGTCCACAAAATTCCCTGCCGCTCCACAATCCAATAAGGCTAAAGTTTCCACCAGTCTTCCGTTTAGATTCAAGGTAACCGATAGTACCATCAGTCTGGAATCCTCTTGGGATTCTGAAGCCGACACCGAAAGTGTGACATAGGGACGCTGAAAAAGATCGGAGTACCCTGGGCTGCCCGTCCCTATTGACGCCGAGGGTATTCGTTTCCCGCCTTCCTCTCCGGAACCTCAGAGCAATCCTTCAGTACATGTTGATCGGAACCACAATAGGCGCACAATCCTTTTTCTCTTCTTCGCCTTCTCTCTGCTGATGACAGAGGTGCTCTGGTAGCTCCGATTTGCATCGGTTCTTCGCTCTGAGTAGAAGAGAAACGTCCAGAGGGAGAGTGTGAAGGATGGTTCATGGGATATCCTGATCCTCTTTGCTTTCTGCGTTCTGTCCTTCTCTCTTGGAGACGGTACTCAATGTGGAGAGCGGCAGCAAGTAAGTTCGGAAATGTGGGAGAGCGTGGGGATCTGGCTAGCTCATCCTTGATCTCATCTCTCAACCCTCTCCGGAATACCGCATATTGTGCTTGTTCGGACCACCCCACTCCTGCTGCCAGTGTCTTAAAAGAGGAGATGTATGACAGCACATCTAGAGCACCCTGTCGTGCATCCAGCAGTTCCTCACCTGCAGTAAAAGATAGTTCGGGTCGCTCGAAAGTCTGTTTCAGTAGGTTCTGAAAACCCGAGAAATCTTGTAGAACGGCATTACTGTCAGTAACTAGCGGAGTAGCCCAGGCTAAAGCATTCCCTGTCATATTTGAGACCATAAACCCTACTCTGGCTTGGTCCGTGGAGAAGGTGTGTGGTCTGAAGGTAAAGTACACGTTGCAGGCCTCCAGGAATTCTTTTACTCTCTTAGGTGAGCCATCAAATCTTCCTGACGAAAGAGCCATAGGAGGCGATTCCGGGGGATGTGAGGGTTCCCGGACCGCTACCATCTGTTTTAGCAGGGCATTCTCCGTCTTGACCCCCTGTAATTCCAGCGACATGGCCTGAAAAGCCTTCCATAACTCCTGAACTTGATCTTCGGCTGACATCTTGGTCCTTAATGGCGTTTCAATCTGTGACTGTGTAAGCTGCAGAACCCCTTCTTCTTCCCGTCCCTCCACACTCTCCTCACCTGAGTCTTCAGAGTTGCCTGCGTTCCGTAGATTCCGCCGGCTCAGGTAGTCCCGTTCTTTTTTAGGTAGCATTTGCCTGTCTAGGTGAGAAGCCACAGTGACAACTGAATAGACAGCCGTCCTGGGGCCCCGTTACCGGGAACAGGCCGGAATAAAGGGAAAAAACCCACACGTGGGAAAAACCCTTAGGATACTTCTGGCAATGAGGTAGGTGACGATCCAGGCTCGTAACCAGTAGGACTGGAAGCAGATGCGAGGTCCACAGGGTTGAACACAGGAGAGAAGTCCAAAGCGACACCAATGAGAGGTGAAGGGAGCCGAAGCCACCACCGGCCCAAGGACCTACCAGGCGCGGTAAGAAAGAGAGAAAATACAGGAGAGAAAACAATGGACAGAGTAAACAAGGGAAAACTGGAGAGCCGCGAGAGAAAAGAGCGGCAAAGAGGAGAGAAAAAACACGCCTGCCGCCGGAGCGGCGAGACTAGAAGGAAAAAGCGAAGTAGTGCCGAGGGATCGGCAAGGAAGAGGCTGCAGAAAAGAAGGCCACCGCAGAAACTGAAACAGCCGTCAGGTAAGTAGAAGGAACTTATCCCAAGGAGAAGGGAAAAGCAAACAGAGAAAACCCGCCACACGCCGAGGCGAGCAGAGGGCAAACGCCGGGAGCGCAAAAACCAGAGCCGCTGGTGCAAGATCCAGCAATGGGTTGAAACGCAGCGACTGCCGGGCTAGAAGGGCAGATAAACACCCGGCAGTGCTGTGATTGGCCATAACTTGTTACCAGACACAAAAAAGGGACTAAAACCTATCTACCTGCCGGTTAGCCTCCAACTTGGAAGGAGCCGCCAACCGCGGTAGCGATTGCGGATGACACTTGTACTCAGCAAGATTTGTCCTTTGCAACTGCTGCACTAATGTAATCTAATCTATTCTAATCTAATCTAACCTAATCTAATCTAATTTAATCTAATCTACTCAAGAACAAAATGGATATAATGCACTACGTTCACAGCTCCTGTGGACTGCTCAGCCTTGCCCCATTATTAATATCTGTGTGGTACTGCCCTTTTCCTCCAGGGGCATTGGCTGTCTAAACACTCAATGATGGGAAGGAGGAATACAATCTAATTAAATGAACAGAACAGAAGCTCCAGAATGCAGCCTAATTCTGTAACTGACAAAAGCTGCAAACTCTAACAGGGCCTAACTCGAAATGGCAGAACTCTAATTGCTAACTTGGCCAACACCCCTTATCTTACTAATAATTCAACATCTATCCTAATTAATATTTGTACTACGTGGCATTTCAGCCACCCTTTCACCAACTACCAAGGCAACATATTCTGAGCCTAAACTCTAAATATAATCAGCAATATTGTTGCTGCTCCTCCTTTCACCATTCGATGCTCTCTAAAGTGTGTCAAAGCTAACTACGAATAGCACGTGTGCAGAAATGCTAAACCAAATGGCAACAATACTGACAATAAATGAGCAGCTCTACTTGTTAATAGAATGTATGCAGTCTGAACCTGCTCAATGTTTGGGATGTTACACTTGCATGGCAACATCATTGGTGATTTTAACATCCCCTCTCTCTCTCGACTGTGCTATCCATTGACATTAACACTCTTCTCCTTAACTACTCACTTTCTTCTGTCCACTCTCTGCCCACCCATTCAAATGGAAACTCCATCAACCTTATTCTCATATCCTCTCAACTCTCTGCCTCTAATATCTCCACCACCAAATCGCAATTGTGAAATACATACTCTTACTTAAACTAGAACCTTGAATATCTCTCTAAACTAAAGCTGTGTATAATATTCATGGACAGTTAACTGATTTTTGCAATCACGATGATGACAATCTCTGCAGGCTAAGCTTACTGTACCCATTCTCTTACTGTGGTTACCATCTACCGGCCTCCTGGTCAAATCACCTCATTTCTCTCTGAGTGGGCAGACCTCTCCTCCTCCCTCTTGGCCTCTACCACTCACCTCCTCCTCCTTGTTGACCTAAATATACATTTAGACACTCCTTGCTCCTCCTCCGTGACCTCTGCAACTCCCTCTCCCTGTCCATCCTCCCCTCTGGCCCGACTCACTCTGAAGGGTACACACTCAATGTCTTGATCTCCTCTGACCTCCCCCTCTCCATTCCTCTGACCACTCCTCTCTCCTGGAGGGATCACTCCCTCCTCTCATCTCATCTCTCCCTCTCTTCCCCTCAAGCCAAGCCTAACCCAACACTGCCACCTACCTTCTCGGACATCCGGCCCATGAAGCGTGTGTCAGTTGAAGCTTTTGCCGCCACTTTCTCTCACCCCCCTCCACCTTTGGCTGTCTCTCATCCTGATACAGCCCTGTCTCTGCTCTACTCTTCAATTTCTGATACACTTGATGTTCTTGCCCCTGTCATGAGGATCCGTTTGAAGTCCAAAGCCAAGTGCATTTCCTGGTATGACTCTGACAGAGCTACACTTAAACGTAAGTGTAGGGCACCTGACAGAAAATGGAGGACTTCCTGTTCATTCTCTGACAAACTGGCATATCACCTGCTACAAAGGCAATACCGACTCTCTGCCCTCACCAAGAAGAGAGTCCACATTCAAGCTAGTGTCTCTGCGGCATCTAACAACTTGGCCAAACTCTTTAAAATCTGCGCGAACCCTGCTGCAGTCGCTACCCCTCCTGTTGCCTCCCAGGCTCTTTGCAATGCCCTTGCCTCTCACTTCATTTCAAAAACCCAGGACATCCTGTCCACCCTCTCCGCCAACACTCCTCCTCTTCCCTCTCCATCTGTGCTTGCTGACCCTCCTTTAGCCGCCCTCCCACCATCCTTCTCATCCTTTCCTCTTTTCACCACTGACAAGGTTGCTACAGGGGAGAACAAAACAACCATCTTACTAGGCCCAGTGACATTGAGAATGCGCAAGTACATGGGAGAGGGGGAGGGGAAAAGTGGATGGAAAGTGGGAGAAGTCGAAAGTGTGGCGCAAAGGAGAAACAGATACATAATAATAAATAAATAAATAAATAACAAAGGCAACAAACAGTGGCAGTGCAGCCAGAAAGTGGCAAGTGCTAGGTATAAGGCAGCAGACAGGGTAGGTCTGATAAGTGCAGGAAGAAAAAGGGGGTGATCTATGGGTACAGATACAGACTTCAGTGCAAGGGGTGGCTCGGTGGCCATGCTGGAGAGTGGCAGCATGAGCAGGTACCTGGGCCCAGAGGAGAGAGGGTGGTCAGGTGCACAGTGCCAAGAGAGAACAGATCAGCTGGGGCGAGGGGGTGTTAGGAAGAATTCTCCAGAATGGCTAATTTCCCTTATCTACTGAGTCACTCAGCAGCTTAGCTGGATTTCTGGGATTTATTTTTCGCCTGGTAAAGAGTGTGAGCCTTTTTTCCCACTCTTACATATGTTTTGCGGTGTGTTTTACATTTTTGTGTTCATAGACTGGAGTCTCACCTACTCCATAGGCATCAACTTTTTACTGTGTGTCACACAGCAACTTTAAACTCCATTTTCTGGGACTGACTACTGTCTCCCAGAAAAGGTAAAGTTGCCATTTTTAAATTCACAGGCCCAGTACAAACTATCTTCCATAGAGTACTGGGAAGAGTTCATAATTTTCCCTTTTAGTCTGTTTCTCATGGAACATTATTTCGTACCCCTTTCTTTAAGATTTGGCTTGTGGCAGTGGTATCTACAATTGTATTCCTACCACGGACTATGAAAATAAACTTGGTACTGTTTTAGGCTATGTTACTAGCCTCAAACTTTAATCCACTGGACCCCTTTTAATTTTATTTGGTACCGGCTGGGTTTATTCGCCATTGCTTTTTGTAAAGGTCTTTCTCGTGTTTTACTCTGCGTGCCAAACTAGGTTTGGTTTCTTTGTTTGCCGTCCTTTGGCGGGCTTCTGCATAAGCCCTCTTTAGGCGCCTGAGTGTCTGGGTGGACAAGACATGAGGGACTGGTTTTAGGCCCCCTGCACACAGTCTCCTTGGAGACCCAAGTCGCACTCTTATTTGATTGGCTAGGTGTATGTCGGGCCAGGACAGCCACCCTGCTGTGTGATTGACAACAAGGCTGTGTGAATGGGGGAAAACTGCATAAAAAGCAGGTCTCTGGGACTTGGAAGGCAGAGTCGCCACTGGATCGAGAGAACCGAAGAGAAGCTGAAGGAAGAGGATGACTGCAACTACTGAACATCCCGGTGAAGCCCTGCTGTGGGTCAGGATCTCCTAAACTTCGATGACAGAGAACATCTGCAAGGAATCTTCTTTCCTTGAGCTGGTGGGACCAACCAGTTTGCCAAACACCATGCAAAGCCTCCCTCCCCCGGGCGAATTTGCTGTGCAACGCTGCAGTGAACCGGATAGCCAGGAGGACCGGACCCTGTTTGGGTTTTAAGGAGCGCACCTTTTATTCGTTCCTTTGCTCTGCTGTTGGTTTCTTCCCTGAGCAGTGAAGGACCCTCCAGTCTTCCTCCTTCTTGTCAGTCCAACAGTCAATTCAGGAACCGTGAGCCTGCAGGACCTGCCAGGAACTTCTGCCGCAGCTACAGCATTCTTCTTCTACTAAGGTATTGTTCATATCCGGTCGTTCGTTCCGTCCGACCGAGGTGAAAGTGCTTGAAATCTTTTGCCTATCCGAGGGCTTGTCCTTCTCTACTCTTTAAAATAACTTTTCTTCCGACCAACTTCGTTTCACACTCTTGGCAAAGACGTAACCGCAAACTACTCTGAACTGCGTCATCCTCTGCAAAGACTCTGAACCATTAACATTGGCCCAGGCCTATTGATTTGAATCAAGTAAGCCTTTTCTAGATTGCCCTGCCTACTTACTTGTTGGTGCTGCTTGATTTTGCATAACCTTGTCTTTCCCTCCCTTTTTAAATTGCTGGAGTGCCATTTTGCTCACACTTCATTTTGATCTTAACTTGCCCACAATTCATTGGGTGGTGTGTAGTGTATTACGTTTGTGATTTTCTACTGCTTTATATTAGTGAACTGTTTTACAACTGATGGTGTAAATAAATGTATATTATTTTACTCAGAAACCTCGAGTCAGTGTTTGTTTGAACCATAGTAATTGCTGTCCTTTGTGTAACTTATACTGCTCACTTTACTCTTGAGATAAGTCTGGCTGCTCAGCCATCGCTACCATTTTACTGTGTAGTACAGGCTGGTACCAAAGGTGAATTTGTACTTACACTTGTACTCTTAATTGTGTGCAGAGCATTCCCAAAGGGTACTGCATATGATTCTGCCTAACAGAGGGAGCAAAGCAAAGAGTAAGGTCTTGAGGTGCTTCCGGAACCAGAGATGGTTCTCCTCAAGTTTGAGAGTGGCAGGGAGGCTGATTCGAGTGGGAGGCCCTAGCCAAAGACAGAGATCTACCCCTAGCTTGTTTCTTTGAAAAATGACTGACCCTAAGGGAGTTAGAGGTAGAGCGTTCCCAAAGGGTACTGCATATGATTCTGCCTAACAGGGGGAGCGAAGCAAAGAGTAAGGTCTTGAGGTGCTTCCGGAACCAGAGATGGTTCTCCTCAAGTTTGAGAGTGGCAGGGAGGCTGATTCGAGTGGGAGGCCCTAGCCAAAGACAGAGATCTACCCCTAGCTTGTTTCTTTGAAAAATGACTGACCCTAAGGGAGTTAGAGGTAGAGGAGTGAAGAGCTCGAGAGGAGAGGTATTTACAGAGGGATAGTTTAAAGTATTTTGGACCCAGGCCTCAGAAAGCCTTGTGGACAATGCAGAGGGTTTTGAATTTAATCCTTGCATCCACTGGGAGCCAATGGAGAGATTTGTTTTTGCCTGGCACTCTGAACATTTGCTGACAATTTGCTGTGGACAAGGACTTGGAACTTAACCCCTCTGCATGTTTCATTCTATGTTGTGAGCCTAGAACAAGGCCATTACTATGGTGGGTATCAAGACAATTTGTACTTTAGAGACTTTACATTAAGAGAGCTCGTAAGGAGCCCTGGACCTATATGCAAACAAAGCATTGAGTCTTATAGTAGAATCCTTCATGCTATGGTCCGACAAATTGTCAATTGTTATTACTGCAGCTAACAGCAAATGTTACATTTATGTAAAATAGTAAATGCTGCATTTATGTAAAATAGTAAATGGTGTAATCATGGAAAATAGTAAATGCTGCATTTATGAAATGCTAGCGATTATTCCATTTGGAAGGGGAGATTTAAGTGGGTAGTGTGAGCAGGCAAATTAGTGTTGTTGTTTTGTGCTGTGTTCATAGAAACTACATTTCCCACTTCGGTGCTATTTCGTATCTTTAGATGCTGTGGTTGCTAGGAGCGTCAATAAGCCCCGCCTACCAGCTAACTACATCTTGTCCTTCCTTTTGGTATTTAAGGCACTGGGACAGCGCCCACGTAGCGCGCCCCGGAAGTGCCAGAAAGTGCCTGTTTTCGGCTTTTTTCACGTGGGCTAGTGCGCCAGTACTTTGAGAAACAGACCTTATTGGGAGAGTTTCGCTCTGGTAAGATTTCTGTCGGGTGAAGGTGGGTGGTTGCATATAAGGTTGTACCCCCCCCCCCCGGACCAAAGCCACTTAGTGTTTGCCATGGATTAACAGAAGCCTGAACAGACTCCAAAGAGACTAAATATAACTGGGAAAATTAAGTGAAAACAGCAGTTTTGTTCCACTCACCTAAGAGAATAGACGTTACCCTTAATGTGTTAGGACCGTCATTTTGAAATTGAGATTATATTCCAAAAGCAATTATGGTCAATGGCCTAAGAAGTGGAAGAAAATTTAGCGTAGGACTCGTCACTGCGCCGACTGATGTAAACTGTCTGGCACAACGACCTTTCTTGGGACTACTAAATTCATCTGAATTGCAGCCACAGGGGGAGATGACTGAAGCAGCCATGAATGCTATTAACGAAATATCCCCTCCATTCTTTGTACAAACACAGGGCCTCATTACACGGTAGGCGGTGAGCCATGGCGCTATTAGCGCCATGGCTCATGCCGGTAAAATACCGGCACCGCCTTGGCGGAAAGGGGATTTACCGCCCCATTCCAAGGTTGGAGAGGCGGTAAATCCCCCTTCCGCCATTGCCCTTCCCCATTCCCATTTCTGCCCCATAGGGCTCTATGGGAATGGGAAAGGCGCTAATTACGGCACCGTAATTTTGCGGTGCCGTAATTAGCTCCGAGGTCCCTTAGCGGGTTGGATTTTAACGCCTGCAAAAAGCAGGCGTTAAATCCCCCAACCCGCAAAGGGACCTCGTAGTAAGGCGGTAGGGATTTACCGGTACCGGTATTTTACCGGTACCGGTAAATCCCTACCGCCATCCGTGTAATGAGGCCCACAGTCTATTACTGTAACTAAGACTGAAAGCTGCACTCTGGCCCCTGATTCCAATGATGAAACTGAAAAGTCTGAAAATGAATATAGAATGTTACGAAACACTCCATCGTACTTGCCAATTATAGCTTCTCAACAATTAGGTAGGAGCATTGACATTCTGATGGATGAGGCAATCGATGAACAAATTGCTCAACTGTCTAGTATGGAGGCTCCTAAGTCAAGTCCCACCCACGTCGGCAATTCCATCACAAGATCAAAGGCAGTGTATAAAACTCCAGGGGAATATACTGTTCAGAAAGCAAACCCTTCATTTCATGATCATTGGATTAGTCACAACGAGGAATCTAATGAGTTATTAGATCGAGAGGCAATTAGAAAAGAAATGGGCTTGGAGCATTTCAACAATTATATAGTGAATATTTCTATGCTAGTGCCAGTAGTTGAGCCCGAATTAGGCAAATGCGTTTCGCTCTCACACAAGCCCTCGACTCCTATAACTTTAGGAAAATTTGGTAGAGAAAATAGCTACCTATATAACAGTATGCCACAACAAAATTGCTATGCGACTTTAAAGGAATGATGACTAACTGCTCTGGGATACAGAACAAACGAATGGTTTACTCTTGTGCGAATGAGTCATCAAGCCAAACAACTGTCACAGGTAACAGGGACTTAAATAATGAAAATGTTCCTTCCATGATAATGAGACTCACTCATGTAAACGACCAAAGTCCGTCCAATGGCGCGTCTCCTGAAACACAGATGCAAGGCCATCATGATATTCTACAGGATGAGTTTTCCCCAAATCAAGAGGCATTCCCTGTTATTTCATAAATTATAAACCTATTGGATAAGGGCCATGAACGGACTCACTGGGAAATGAGCGTCCTTCAGATTACCCTAAATGAAATCATGGGTAAGGTAAATAAGATTGAGGGACTTTTATTTGCATGCGATGCCATCGTGGTACCCACACAGCCAAAAGGCAAAAATGACAGAAAATCAGCTTCCACTCAAACCAATTTGTATGCAGATGTGGTAGCCGCGAATAGACCATTAACTCAACATCCTTCAGATATAAATGAGCTCCTTTCAACTCCAATGTTGTCTGAGAATTTGAAACAAATGGGGGAATTGTCATACAAAGTGAATGAGTTACTTCTTGCTCAACAGCAAGCACAAAATAACTCTATTTGGGACGTGGGACGAGAAAGCCCCTGTCCCCACATTGTGTCCCTGCGCTGTTGCGTCTGATAGCCCAACTGCGCTGACCGATCTTATCGATTTATCAGAGGGGCAAAACCAGTTCAATCCTAATGAGACAGTCTCATGTGATCCTTCAATCATTGAGGAGGTCCAAGTGATAAAGCTCACAAGGAGACAAAAAAAATGATAGCTAGAGGGGAGAAACGTAAAGCCTTAGGTAAGAAAGTTAACGAAAAGACTCAAAGAAAAACAAAAAATCAGGTCAAGACGAAAGATGACCATCACAATGCACACCTGAAAGGGCTCCAAAACATCTCCGACCATCACGTTATCATTGACCTACAACAGCTCAATGAAGTTCCAAAGTGCTACTCAATTTAAACCAACCCAATGGGTGTAATGAAAATCCTCAACCCACTAAAGAAGGTATTCACCTAGGGGCTATTAGCAGAGCCGAGGTTTAAAATAAACAGGCTAACAAGATTCCAAAAAAATGGTGATATAAAATCTTCTACAGGCATGATTCCACTTGGGAAACCCAAGGTGAGTCAGAGCATCTGTGTGTGCCATTTTCTGCCTCACAAAAACAGCTTCCATTATTGCATTTTATTCCCCTCAAGAGGTTTCAAAAGAACCACCAGGGCAACAAATGAGTGGTTACTTAGACTTAGATTGATTGGTGAAAAGAATGGGCAAAAAGCTGTACCTGTGGAGGACGGACCTGTGCAGGCTGTGGCAATCCCACAGGTAGATAACTTAAGCAATGAGTCTAACATATCACGACACAACCCGAATAATAATATACTGATACAACACATAATAGCTAAGATATTGGATCTAGGTGTGACATAACTGGAGCTGAGAACTATACAATGAGGGTATCTGAGGATACTCCCCCTATAATAGGATGGATTAGTGATCAGGTGCGCAATGGTGATGCAAGGCTAAATTGCGCATATATGCTCAAAGCTTTCCAAGCTATTCCCGCCCTCCAAACTATTAGATCTGATGACATGAATTGGGTGAAATTAGCATCCGTAAATATCAATCGGATGATTTGTGGTTTGAACTCCAATGTAATCATGAAAATGATATGGACTCAAAAAGATGACTTCCCCTACATTGGCTTGACTCGGTACATATTTAAATCTGACAAAGAGGCGGCCAGCTTCCTGGAGACTCTTCCAAATAACGATGGCGCTGGTAGTGGAGCCCCAAAGTGAGTAACAAATTCCTATATTAATGAAAACAATTATCAGCTTTTCTTGAAGCAGTCAAGGATATTTCAGCACCTGGTCAACAGAAGATAGAGCGCCCTCGCAAACAACCAGGTGACTCAGTTTAGCAGTCATCTCGTGGAACTCCTGAGGTCTCAATAATTTTCTGAGATGGCATGCACAACTCCACCACACAAGGCTCCCTGATACAATATTCCTTCAGGAAACAATGTGCACAACCGACTTCCAGCTGGAAAGCTATCAGGCTTTCATCCGGCATGCTCATCGTGGTATCCTTGGTCGTCCTATGAGAGGGATGGCTATTTTTCTCAATATTGCATGTTTAGCACCAGAGCAGATTTTGGCTGTGTAGATATACATTGGTGCTGATTTTGAAATCTGTCTTCTACTAGTATGCAATACAAATATCGTATTCAGTTAAGTCAGTTACATGATGATCTCAACAATATTTTCGAAGAGGCTTTCTCTAGGAATTCCAACACGAACATGCTTGCCGGGGGTGACTTAAAAGTTATGTGTCTTCGGAAACTCTAAAAGAACTAAAGGGCAACTACTATTCCCTGGCAACCTCTAATGGAAAAAAATGGATTGATTTCTTTCTAGATTGGGATACACTGATGGCGATTATGGAAGAGGGGCCTCATACCTATACCTGGTGCCATGGTGATAGGTCTTCGGTTATTGACTATTTTTTCATATCTACAGAAATGTATCACTGTGATAAACCTGTGTCCATTCAAGCGCCTTCAGCCAGTGATCACCTGGTGATAAAATTGGTCATAAAGATCCCATACTCCAAACATAAGAAGGAGCTCAGGATGGGACTTATTGTTCCAGACCGTCATGCTTTACAGGTAAAATGGTCACCCATTACTTGTGAAAGATTTTTGAGTAACATTAGGCATGAAATACAAAATTGTTGGAAATCCTCTTACAAGAGATGCTATTCGATCAAATTTGAGGAGCACCTTGATCGATATATTGATCTACACTTGAAAGCCATGATAGTGCAGTCTAGGGGAGGCGTTAGTCCATCGGTGCAATGTCAGCACCTCTTCAACCTTGATATTGCACAATT
This sequence comes from Ambystoma mexicanum, assembly GCF_040938575.1. Classification (NCBI taxonomy): domain Eukaryota; kingdom Metazoa; phylum Chordata; class Amphibia; order Caudata; family Ambystomatidae; genus Ambystoma; species Ambystoma mexicanum. The sequence goes on from NC_090928.1 coordinate 802,591,705, forward strand.
GAAAAATTAAAAGAACCATGCGTTGAGAGATTTAAGAAAGTAAATCTTGCCGTTTGCTGTCATACAAGAGAAAACTGGAATAATCAAACAATCCTACAAAAACAAAAATAAATATTTAAGGAAAGCACTCATGATTGATTGAAGATAATCAAAAAAAGGCTCCATCATTTGCTAAAGCAAGATATGCAGCAAGTCTCAGCAACACTTTGTGCAATTCATTCTCAACCAGAAAAGCTGTTGGAACCAGTAATTTCGGCCCAAGTATGGATGACTTACATATATACGAAATATGCTCTCCCTGAAAAATGTAAGTACTTAAGCAATGAGGTGTCAGAGGCAATGATTGACGGCGCTCTCCCTGGACTATAGAGAATATCAGAGATGCAATCCACCAGATGAAGAATTTTAAAACCCTGGGTCCTGAAGGACTTCCAACCTGTCTATTTAAAGCTTATCCTGAACTTTGGGCAGACATATTGAAAGTCAAATTTGACATTGTTTATTGTGGTGGACTAATTCCAATTTCTTGGTCCACTGCGATAATCATTCCAATATATAAAAAAGGTCCACCTGAAAATCCCACTAATTTTAGACCCATTGTTCTAACAGATGTAGCTTCTAAGGTCTTTTCCATCTTACTGCTAAAACAGATTCAAAAGTATATAGATTTACATAAGGTACTATCTCACTTTCAGGTGGGTTTTCCGAAATCAATGGGATGCCTGTTTAATGCAACCATCCTGCAACATCTACAAGTACAGACTAAGCAGGCTAATATCAGAGCAGTATATATGACACCCCCAGACTTAACGGCAGCTTTTGATTCTGTAATCAGAGCTGTCCTATGGGAGAAAATGCTTAAAAGAGGCTTCCCTCAAGCCTTGGTTACCATGATTGCAAAACTTCATCATCAAACCAGTTACAGGATTAGATTAAATCTCCAGGGTGCTCTTAGCGAAAAGATCGACATTGCCATTAGAGTAAAACAGGGCTGCAATATGGCGGCGGTTTTGTTCAATCTGTACCTATCAGACCTAGACAATGATTGGAGTAAGTTAATAATTTATCCCGTAAATCTAGGTTCATTAAAACTCGATTGGATCGCTTTCGCACCTGATCTTCTATTCTTTGATAAAACACCTTTTGGGCTTCAGCACAAATTAGATCAATTTGCGGCTTTTGTTTCCAAACATAATCTTGTGGTGAATCTGACTAAATCGAACATTATTATTTTTGGAGATGGCAGATGCAAACTTACAAGATTCTCTTGGACTTTAAACAATGTGCTGTTGACGTATATTCCTTCTATTCAATGCTTAGGATACACCTTAGCTGATAATTACTCAGCTAAAATGTGGATAGCCCTGCTTAAAAGCAAACTCAAACCATTGACATCACAAATGAAAATTATGATGAGCAAATATTGCATGTTTTCACTTGATCCGCTGATCCAATTTTACATCCTTAAGATTGAGCCGATTGTATTATACTTTTAAAACATATGCAGCTGTGATATTGAGGAACAACTTGATAAGATTCAGGGCTGTTTGTGGAAAAACATGCTAGGTCTATCACGTGCAATCCCCAACTGCATAGTATGTCATGAGTCAAATATACTGCCGTTATCTGTCAAGAGAAAGTGCCGTAGTCGTAGGAATTATATTAAAATACTGACTCCTCCCAAAGATTTGCTGTATGAATATCTACATCATATTGCAAATGAGAAGAATGTGCGGTCTTTGAATACATCCTGTGATAAAACGTCTTGCATATTCAATGATATAAATGTCACCAAAAATGATCTTGTGCAAAAAGAAGTTTCAAGAATATTATTAGTGTACACAATCTGACCAAATAGAGACTCATTAGCCATATCTAGAATACCATTGTCATCGTCGAAAATGGGGAGACAGGCCCTAAAGCTAGGAAAATGTATATGCGATTCAAACTTAATTAATTAGCCACATTAGATAAGATCAAATATTGGAAGACTCTGAGTGGGGTTCAATTGGATGGGATATGTCGATTTGACCCCAAGTGTAATTGTATTGAATCACTGAAGCACCTTGTAATGGATTGCCCACACTATAAGCATCAGAGAGATAGGATCCTGAATCGCTATCTTACTAATGAAGGGCCTTTTACTCAGGAGACGATATGGAACCAAGCTATGAGGGGCGATAGTAAGAGTCTTAATTTACCATTTGTTCAATTACTCTATGCCATTGATGTGGAGTTATGTGTAAAATTGGATGAGTATTCAAGAATTTGATAAATTGATTGTTTAGGCTTAGATTTAGATAACAATATGTTTTGATGAATACCCAAAAATTTGAAAATTGATTGTTTTGATTTTATAATATGTTTCGTGCTTTATATTTTATGTTTTGATCATTTAGATTTTATAATATGTTTTGTGTTTAATATGATTGATTTGTATTATGGATAATCACTGTGTTTTATATAAGAAACTGGCAAACAATATAAAAGCGGTCATTGTACTGTAATGAAATGGAATTGTTAATAACCCGAATATGACATTTTTTATGCAATGTATTGTTTTAAAATCATTGTAAGATTTTGAAAAACCAAACACAATTAAAAAAAAAATGAAATGGAGAGATTTCAGAGCTGCAGAGATATGATCCCAGGGCTTGAGACAGGGCGTAGAGTAGAGGCAGGTAGATTTAGAAAGAGTCTATTACAATAGTCCAACCTAGAGAGAACCAGAGCTTTGGGGACAGTGAGCTTCTGGGGGAAGGAGAGGAAAGGCAGAGTACCTTTGAGGAGGTGCAGTAGGAAGCTTGACTTTTTTGAGACAGGAAAGTGTGGAGTCAAAGATTACCCAGAGGTTCTTAGCCTTGCAGGTGGGGGTAGGAGGAGGAGGGCCAAAGGGAGGCCGGCCAGAGAGTGAGGCCAGAGAGTGAGGGGAAAGGATGGTGAAGGTGTGTCAATGAGGAGGATCTCCGTCTTGCTGGAATTCAGACAAAGATCATAAGCAGAGACATGTCAACTGCAAGATTTTTTAGAAGACATTTAAAGGAGAAATTATTTTTAACATGCTCATTTACCTTAGATTTAATAACACTTTCACATTGCAAGTGTGGTCCATATTAAACAGCAAACAGCTTAAATTAAAATAGCCAAGTGGAAAACGTGTGACATACAATGTATTATTATGTATTCCTGATCCAGGAAGATTAGACACACTATATAGGATATTCTGATTATATGAAGCATTACATTACTATGCCTATCAAGAAGATACGTTTGAGGATGTAGAAAAGGAACAGTACAAATGTAAGAATAAATGGTTTTCTAGTCCGGCATTACAATCTCAAAAGATAGCATGTAACAATAAAGAAAATAAAGTATATTAATTGTGTCTTCTTCAATTGTTCTTGATATTGTATACAGAAGAAGAATACAGCAATAACACCAGATATGGAGGGCCGGATTGGGTGGTAATGTCCCAGGGTTCAAGTTATGCAACCACGCTAAACGAATAATTTATGGATGGGCCCACGTGTCATTAGTATCTGATCCAGCCTGCCAGAGATTGTGTTATTGCTATTAGCATCCCAGGTTTTTAATCCAGGGTGCTCATAGCAATCTAGTTGTTTTGAACACATGCATTGTGCTCTTGATGCATCCTGTCCATCAAACACAAACTAACCTAAGATGGCTGCAATGGATATGGAAGGTGGGGCTCTATGTGCAGACCCTCTACACTTTCCATGTGGCCTAGGAGGGCCTTCGCCACAAGCAGAATCTGGTAAATTGGGTGGAGGGGTTAGGTGGGAAGAGAGGCAGGTGCTTGCAGATCCAAGCTTTCTCAGCACTTATTAATAAGAAAAATACAACAGTTACAAAGAATTACTTAATAATATTAAAGATGTAATTCAGTGCTCGGATGACAAAATTACTTCAAAATGATCATCAATAATATAGGGGACTAATTTGTCAAATCATTACAAATGGATCCATTATTCCAATAATTTCACATGCATGTACAGAGTACATAAAGCTTTTCTCCCTAAAGTACAACCATAATAATGATGAATAATATTACATTTTCACTTCAATAGTTATTCCACAACACAGTTCAATACAAATTATTAAAATATCACTTAGACATAGTGACATATCAACCAAACATACAGAATAATAAAATCAATTCCATTCACAATACTTCTTTTTGACCCAGATTTAAGCATTTCTACAAAATTGTTTCACCATGCACAACTCTATGCACAACTCTATGGGCTCATGTTAGGGATTTTAGAGGGAATGTAGCATTGATGTCCGATGGGGATAGAGGCAAAGTGATGTTGGCCTAATTGGGAAGGAACCCGGCACTGCTGTACCTTCCCAAACAGATCTACAAGAATCGGAGACGGTACAATGTCACTATTGAAGTGAAAATGTAATATTATTCATCATTATTATGGTTGTACTTTATGGAGAAAAGCTTTATGTACTCTGTACATGCATGTGAAATTATTGGAATAATGGATCCATTTGTAATGATTTGACAAATTAGTCCCCTATATTATTGATGATCATTTTGAAGTAATTTTGTCATCCGAGCACTGAATTACATCTTTAATATTATTAATTAATTATTTGTAACTTGTATTTTTCTTATTAATAAGTGCTGAGAAAGCTTGGATCTGCAAGCACCTGCCTCTCTTCCCACCTAACCCCTCCACCCAATTTACCAGATTCTGCTTGTGGCGAAAGCCCTCCAGTACCTGTATGATTGTAGCTCAGTTTTCTCACCATATTAGCTATTAGCACCATGGCTACCTCCAAACTCGGATTGACCCCCATGTGTTTTCTCTGTATTTTGTAAACTAGACTCCCTTCTCCTCCAACAGGTCAAAGTGGGGTGCTGTAAAAATATTATAGAGTGATGGAGAGTAGTCTGCCCCCTGTGTCACAGCAAACAACAATGAGGCTGGTGCAGCATCTGCTACAAACCCTAATCTGCCTATTATTCAGGCAGGACTGAATCCACAGTGCAGCCTTATCCGAGAAGACACCCACTTCCATCAACCTGGTGACCAATAAAGAGTGGTCTACCTGGTTGAAAGCCACAGACAAATCAAGTGACATTGGTAATGCAACATTACCCTTATCCATAACCTGCAACAACATTGACCTTATATCCAACAAGGCTGTCTCTGTGCCAACTCCTTGCCTGCAGCCAGACTGCCAGTTATTTAAAATTTCATGTGGTTTCAAATGTTCTAAACTGTGGACATATGCAACGCAATCTAAATTGTTCAGTAAAAATGGTGCATTATTGATAGGCCTATAATTTTTGGCACCAATAGGTCCAGGCCTAGATTTGATTTTTTTAGCAAAGGTAAGATCCAGGCCCCACACTAATCACTACTACTGCTACTCCAAAAAAAAATATCCACCCTCTACTGCCCATCCCCACTCTCACTAGGGTTTGAATGGCCAAGTGTCCTGGGTGGCCTCACAAAGCTACCCTAGCGGACCTCATCAATAATACCATTGCCCCCATCCCACTAAACATTTATTCAGTAATACCTTACATGCTCTAACCATAACCTCAGAGTACAATTTCCAAACAACTTCTAAAGAAAAGAAATGTTCACTTAAAACAACATGACATACATTGGCATAATTTCTTTATTCACATTCATAAAGGTGTTGCAAGATAATCTGTAACACATCTATGCTTTGATGTACCAACCATTCATGCATCTCTGGTGTGTCCTCAATTCATGACCACTTAGTTGCTCCACCTAGCTCCAGTTTTCACACCTTCAAGCCTCTCCTTAAGAACTGCAGGCCAACTCCAGACAGACAGCATTCAGTCTAGTGCTACTTACATAACTGGGCCCTGTCACACCCTTCCTCCCCCCACCACCCATTTAATCAGCCCTTCTTAGCCATCCACATCAAAGAACCTGTAAAGTCAGGCACCTAACCTGTTTCCACCTATTCAACCATCATAGGGCCAACGGCCTGTCCATCTATCCTGCATTTCACCTAAAAACGAATAAATATTACTACTACTCAGGATGTAGATCAGCATGTATGCCCTCCCTTCATTGGCCATCCCATCCCCACTCCACTAAATGTGATATGATATGGCATTCATAACGCTCCTATACATGATGCAAGTGAGGGGAAACAGGGAGGACAGACAACGTGCCTACTAGGCCAGGAGGCATTTAGTTTGCACAAGTACAGGGGAGGGGGGAGAGGGGAAATGTGCAGGGGGAAAGGGGAGGGGGAAGTTCAGTACATAGGATAACAGTAAAAATAAATAAAGACAATAAATAAAAGTGTGGCCAGCTGGTGGCAAGTGCTAGTGTAAGAGCAGACATAAGGGGTCAAGTGCTAGTAGGAGCTGTAGGGTTACAGAAACAGTCCCCGAGTACAAGGGTTGACAGGGGGCAGTGCAGGAGTGCAACTGGCAGGGAGGGGACCTGGTCCAGAGATCAGAGGTTACCCAGGTAACCAGTGCAGTTTCAGATTCAGCAAGGAGATTAGCAGGGGAGAGGAGGAGAGAAAGCAGAAGCAAAGAGGAAGGTCTTGCAGTTCTTCCTGAACTGGAGATGGTTCTCCTCAAATTTCAGATTGGCAGGGAGGCTGTTCCAGAGGGAGGCCACGGCAGAAAAAAGAGATCTACCACTGCTTGAAGAAAGGCCTGACCCTGAGGGAGTTGGCAGCGGATGAGCAAAGAGCTCGAGAGGGAAGATATTTAGGAAGACAGAGTTCAATGTATTGAGGTCCCAGGGCCCATAAGGCCTCGTTGACAAATCGGAGGGTTTTGAACTCGCCACCACTTGGAGCCAGTGCAGGGATTTCAGCCCTTTAGAAACACAACCCCTGGGCTTGAGGCCAAGGATGGGTCTTGCAGTCCTGTTTTGGATGAGCTGCAGAGGGTGGAGAAAAGAGGGAGGAGGATATAGAATGAGGCTGTTGCAGTAGTCGAGCATAGAGAAAACCAGGGCTCTGGAGACAGTGAGCTTCTGGGGGAAGGAGACAGTGAGCTTCTGGGGGAAGGAGAAGAAAGGAAGAATACCGGCCAGAGAGTGACAGGAAAGGAGGGAGCAGGTGTGCCAATGAGGAGAATCTTGGTCTTAATGGCATTAAGGCAGAGATCATTGGTGGCACACCACTCCTGGATGGCAGACAGACAGTCAGAGATGGGAGAAGGAGAAGAGGTGGCAGAAGGGAGCCTGAAAATGAGTTGAGTGTCATCCGCATAGCACTGAAAGTCGAGGCTTGAATGACCAAGTGCCCCGGGCAGCCCTAGAAAGCTACCTTACCAAACATCATCAATAATATGTTTCCTCCATCCCACTATGCACACTTATTCATTTTACAATTGCATATGTCAGTGCATTGCAAAACAACATATTACATTACATAGCATGAGACCCAAATAGATTCCTGCCCTTCGAAAGCACACCATTTACCAGAAAATTGTGAAACTGCCCAATATGGTTGCTGATTATTATTTCTAAATCACTACCAGTAATTACATGAGAGTGGAAATACTGCAGCATAAAATATTGCCCCATCTACACCTCTCCTCTAAGTGCTTGAGTAATGTGGGATACTATTGAACAGCTCATATAGCATACATAAGGTGAGCAAAGTAGTTTTCCTTGGTGGGAATTAAGTTTGCTGAGTTGTTATACATCTGTTGTGGGGACAGTACATTTTTGGAGTGATAGGCCTCAATGAAAGGTGAGCTAATCTTATACACCACAGTACCCATTTCTTAAATGACCTAACAATTCATGATAGAGCATACATATATTAAAATAAATATATGTATAAACTGTGTCCTTTGCAAGCTCATACCTACATAGAAAGAGTCAAACACATTTTATATATTACTGTACAAAAGCTGAAATGAAAAACTATCAGACCCTACCCACTTAGCCACTATGAAATCATCTTCTTCACTTTGCTTCATAATTTCTCACAAACCATTTACCTGGAGTATTTTCCCTAAAACACCAAAAGACCTTTATAACACCTGGCATACTCTAGCCATAACCTCACAGTACAATTTCCTAACCACCTCTCAAAAGAAAAAAGTTCCCTCCAAACTCACTGGTTCAAATTCCCTTTCACAGTAAGCTAGCAGAATCCACAAATGTCCACAAATAAGCAAAATAACATTGTCAAACATCATAACCAAGTTTTTCTTCACCAGGTGCACTGCCCCATAACACTTCTAAATTGTAAAGCCACTTTCAAACACTTCCACAATTCTAACAGAGTAGAAAATCACCAATATACAGCTCAGAGAAAAACAGCTTGATCTCCAACTACAAAGCACTCATTCAGCTGCAATATTTGTCAAGAGTAGAGTTATACTGCTAGGGTTCATTATGCACCCACATTTATATCATATCTTCCAATGTGAGAAACAACCTTTATTTGGAAATATATTTTTTGTCACACATAACCATAGCATAACATCTCATACTGCTTCATCATTCTCCTAAAAACACTGAAGACAAATATGGAAAACCCTACTTTACAAACAATACTTATAGACTTGACTAAATCAAACACCTAAACATACTTAATGTATCTTAGAAATACAACAATTCATAATATGAATGAAATATAGAAAAAACACACAATCACTCACCATCACCTGCTCCAATTAATGAATAGATCTTCACACTAACCAAACCCAGAACATGTGCATTCTTTGTGTTTTGGGATCTGAATGTCAAAAGTTTACAAAACAGTCACATTCATGTTTGTATTTTCGATGTGCTTTATATATATTGTACACCTGGCCTGGGGACATCTTGGCGCATTTCTTGCATAGGTTGCAGGTTACAGATAACCTCCTAGTTACGTTTCTTGGGGTACATGTAGCTTTCAGAAATCAATAGCCCAAAAAGAGGACTGAAGAAAGAAAACAAGTAAAATGGCCAACACATTGTTATTTTTTTAATTTGCCAAATTACATAACAGCGGCTATAGCCCCAGTTACACGACGAAAACCCGCCTATAGACGCGGTTACACGTACATTTTTCAAATGCACTGAAAAACACATGTTACATAGGTTTCTAATTTAATACACACATGCCTTCAGGTAAGAACAAACAAACAGAAACACATGTACAACCTGTGCTAAAACATCCATATTATAAAATGATCACTGCACCAAACTACAAACAGCTATAACTGTGGGTACAACCAATTGGTTCATACCTGCAGCTACCAAAGCCTGCCACAATGTTTGATGTACGATTGGAGCATTCATAACTGCGGTTCAAGTCAACCGCCAGTAATCGTGGCTACCCGTAAAATGTTTACAGATACAAAAAGACATATTGACAAGAAGCAACAATTCAAACAACATAAAGGTACACATGAGGGCATAGAATCAGAAACAGATGTGAAATTGTGTAGTGTAAAATAAATGGAACAACATGATTAATTAACAGAAATCGGAATCACCATACCTGTGGCCAATGCAATATTCATAGACGCAGCCACAGCTGCCAAAAATATATAACATCTCATTGGCTTGGTGTTACCCATGGCTATAATTCGTCTGACATGGCACAATGTTTTATTGGCTGATGTCGTATCTGTGGCTATTTAAAAAGAAAAAGCATTAAATGTATGTTCTTTTTCTAATATACTTAAAAGTTTCTCTGGGGGCTCCTAAACAAGCCATTGGGTTATTTTACCAATTTATAACCAAACATATATCGGAGAAATACTCTTCACCTCTATTATATCTGTGCTCTTTCTTTAGATGATTAATTAATGTTCTTTTGCTGCAGAGAGAAAAACCTGTACTCCCTGTCAAAAATATGTCTCCACAATTGCAACATAAGCCTCTTATTTCAAGACACTCCATCTACAATAATATTATAGAACCAAAACAACTTTTTTAAGACAATGCTTTGACAAACATCACGTCAGTCCCCAACATCACTATTAACTCCATTCTCAAAATTCTTACATTCTCCAGTCCTCTAAACAATGACAATACTCTCCTTGTGAAATTGCCTGCATGTTTGCAATATCCAATCAAACAATACAAATACCCCAGAAATAGCATAATCTCGTAAGAATAACTCCTACTCTCAAGCAATACAAATGTACTATGTAGAAAAACTCTTAATACAATGTATTATACAATACAATATAGTGTGTTATTGGCATATATAAACATCCCTAAAAAATGCATTCTCTCATAGGTTCTACAATTCAACAGCATCAGAAGTACTTAATAGCCTATTGGCAGCCACCCACCACACAAACAATGAGCAACCAATCAAAAAGCAAATACCAACATTCCACCTTCTATACTCTTCCTCCATTCCTGATTCTCTGTCGATGCAAGTCGAAGCAAGCAATAATCACAGTCAACATTTGTAAAACTTAAAAAATACATTAAATCATTCTTGCCACTCAAACACAGCAAGTGAAAGAAATAATAATGAACATCATCTGATAGCAGTGTTTAATATAACTAACACCCACAACACTGCAAATAAACCTTCAAATGTGTACAGAATTATTAACACTTACTTTCACATCAGCCAAACTCCTCCCATTTGCAGATTGAGATTTCAGGAATTAAAAAGATAAAACTACAGAAAATGGTGGCTTTTATACTTTCCAAAACAAATACCAAAAAAAAAAATACTATCTATCAAAAAATGACTGAAAAGGATGACACATTTTCAGCACAACCTATAACTAGGACCTACACAAATACAAAAGTAACAACAGCCAATAACAAACAATGAAATTGACAGATATCGATTTGTTCCCCGCCGCGGCTATTCAATGCAACTACAGATATTGCTTTGTATCTGCGGCTACATGTACATTTTTCTGCAAGCCCAGAATCAAACTAAATTACTATCCAAACCGGCAAATCAAATAAGTGAACACCTAAGTACAAAAAAATAACGTACACAAATAAAGTTCTGTATTGCCTCATCCACATAAAAATATGATTATTGCACAGAAAATGTATGTTTATAGATGCAGCTTTAAATATTATTGACGCACCTACGCACATGCTTTTTAATAGATGTTTCTACAAAGACACAACGTCCCATTTGCTGTGAAATAGCCGTGGCTGATCAGGGTCCCACATTTACCCACGGGTAACAATGACACACACTGTGTAGCTGCTGGATAGCTGCTGTTTACTACAACAGTACCATCAACCAATCAAAACCTTCATCATACACACCCTGCTCATACAAACTACTCGAAAAATTCCAAATCGTTTTCCTGGAAACTGAGAAAGACTGCAGATGTCATGGCTGCCTTGAAAACTGTGTGGCTTACTGGAGACAGTTGGCTTTTTGACAGAAACTAAATATTAACATGGACCTAGGTTTGAGAGATTTTACAATTAAATGGTTTGGACTGCAGAGAATGCGCTGTTATGTTTTTCCAAAATGTTTAAGTCTGGGAAGAACAGGGCAGCCAGACGTCAGAGTAATTCATTTTGGAGGACCGAATAGCCCCAAACCATGCATGATCATGAGTCAACGCTTCGTACCCAAGTTGTTTCGGACCTGGTGCAAATTCTTCCAGCGGTTTGGGCTGTGCGCTTTGGCAAAAATTGACCTTGTTTAGCTATGGGAAAATGAAGGGAACAAATATTTGGCGTTGCTTAATAAAAACAAATGTTTAACAAATCTTTACAAAACTTTGCAGTTTGGGGGTTCCCCAGGTCTTAAATCACTTTCAAAATGTTTGCCAAGAGAATTACTCGAATCAAAAGTTATTAATGATAGCAATTTGAGGGAATCATATGGGATGCGACTCACCTTAACTATAGGATGGCTATCACTGCCCTATAATTAGATAATGTGTGGGAGAGAGTGTATGATGTATTGTTGGCTGGGTGTGCATGTCTGTCAGTGTATTGTGGATAGGTGCATGTGTGACTGGTGTGTGAATGTGAATGTATGCTTGTGTTTAATGCTTGGCCGAGGAGCTGTGTTGGGGAAAGGGGTGTTAGGGAGAGGGGTCTTGTAGGGGTATATATGTATATTATGTAATGTGAGTGTATGAGGTATTGGTGGCTGTGCATGCATATCTGTAAGTGCATGGTGGATATGTGCATGTGTGACTGGTGTGTGAATGTGTGTGTGTGTGCATGTGTTAAATGATGGGCTGAGAAACACTTTTGGAAGTTGGGGGATGATGTGGGAGGGTAACAATATGTGTGGGGTGTATATGTATATTATGTAATGTGAGTGTACGATATATGGGTTGCTGGGTGTGCGTGCCTCAGTGTAGGGTGAATTGGTGCATGCGTGACTGGTGTGTGAATGTGGGTGTGCTTGTGTTTAATGCTGGGCTGAGGAACTGTGTTGGGGAAGGAGTGGTTTCTTCTACCTAGTTAAATTGTTCTACATATTCTTTCATTGGTTTGTTTCATGTTTGTAAATATGCTTCTTTCATTATTCTTGTATCTTGTTGTTATATTGTAAAGTGCTTTGGATTAAAGTGCTATATAAACCTAATAAATACAATTATAAATATGTATATTATATCATGTGAGCGGTACCCAGTTATTTTACAGAGGATTTATTATTCTGGGCATTTTTTTACCACAAAATGTTTACCAACAAAATACAGATTTGTTTCATGAAATATATATTGTGGAGGGGTTGAAAGGGTGGGAGGAGGTTGGGGAGAGTTAAACACATGTGCAAATGGAGGGCTTGGGGTTGAGCCCCCAAATAAAAAAAAATATATAGAACAATGTGAGTGCATGAGGTATGGGTGGCTGGGTGTTTGTGTCTGTGAGTTTATGGTGAATTGGTGCATGTCAGAATGTGTGTGTGCTTGTGTTAAATGGTAGGCTGAGGAGCAGTTCTGGGAGCAGGGGGGGAGGATGGGAGGGTGAGGGTACATGTGGGAGTATATATGCATATTATGCAATGTGAGTTTGTAATCAATCAATGGCTGGGTGTGCTTGTCTGTGAGTGTATGGTGAATGTGTGCATGTGTGAATGTTTGTGTGCTTGTGTTTAATGCTTGTTTGAGTAGTTGTTTTGGGAGTTGGGGAAGGATAGAGGGCGTTTGATGGTGTATATGTATATTATGTAATGTGTTTGAGTGGGTGCATTGTGTATGGGTGACTGGGTGTGTGTGTCTGTGTGTATGGTTCATGTTTAAATGAGTGTGTTATTGTGTTTAATTCTGGGCTGTGGAGCTTATTTTGGGTTTGGTGTGGGGGGTGGTATGGAGAGGCAATGTGTGGGGGTTATATGTATATTGTAATGTAAGTGCATGATGTATGGGTGACTGGATGTGCGTGTCTGATTGTATGGTGAATTTGTGCATATGTGAAGGTCTATGGCCCTCATCCCGAGGTGTGTGCTAGTCACGGCGGTATTAGCGCCATGACTAGCACCAATACCGGTACCGCCACTGACTTGGTGGTATGGGGACTTACCGGTCTATTCCGACCTTTGCAGGACCGGTAAGTCCCCATTTGAAAAGCCATTCCCCATTTCCATTTGAGCCCCCATAGGGCTCTCAAATAAGGCTCAATGGGGAGGGTGAAGGCGTCAATAACGGTACCGCAAATTGCGGTACCGTTATTGACCCCGTTATCCCTTTGTGGGTCCCGTCCATAACACCTGGTAAAACCAGGCGTTAAGGGAGGGACCCGCAAAGGGACCTCGGAAAAGGGCGCAATGGGATTACCATCAGCGGTGTCATTACCGGTGCCCGGTATCCCTTTGCGCCCAGGTCGTAATGACCCCCTAAGTGTGTGTTAAAGGATGAGCTGATGAGATGTATTGTGGAGTGGTGGGTGGGAGAGGGGATGTGTGGGGGTGTATATGTATCTTATATAATGTTAGTGTATGGTGTTGGGTGGCTGGGTATATGCTTCTGTGATTCTATGGTGAATATATGCATGTTTCACTGGTGTGTGAATGTGTGTGTGTGTGTGTGCATGTTTTTAATGTTGGGCTGAGGAGCTGTTTTTGGGGTAGGGGAGAGTGTAGGAGGGAGAGGGGTTGTCTGGGGTTGTATGTGTATATTATGTAATGAAAGTGTATGATGTATGGGTGGCTGGGTATATGTGCAAGTCAGTGTATGGTGAATTGGTTCATGTGTGAAAATGTGTGTGTGTGTGTGCTTTTGTTTAATGCTGGAGTGTGGAGCTGTTTTGGGGGTTGGGGAGAAGATGGAAGGGAGAGGAGATATGTGGGGCGTATATGTATATTATGTAATGTGGTTTCTGATGTGGGGGTGGCTGTGTGTGCGTGTCTGTGAATATATGGTTAATTGGTGAATGTGTGTGGGCTTGTGTTTAATGCTGGGCTGCAGAGCTGATTTTGGGGATTGGGAAGAGGGGTGTGAGGTACAGGGGACGTATGAAGGGACCAGAGGGTGCACTAAAATGTAATTTTAACAGGCATGATATATGTTATTAGTGGCTTGACTGGCATTTTGGTGCATCCAGTCTAGTAATTTCTTACTGTTGCTTATCTGTTTTTACTTGGCTAGATTGGCATTTTAGGGGAGCCAGTATATCCCTTTTTTACTATGGCATGATTTCCTTTTCGGGGCTTCGATAATAAACCAAGTATGATATGTGTTGTTACTTGACTAGATTGGTATTTTGATGCAGCCAGTTTGGATATGTTTTCTTATTGTGGCATGGCCTTTTCAATGGTAATGCTAACAGGTTTATTTCCTCATGTGGAGGTACCACTGATTGCCAGTCCTGGTTCACCTCCAATGACCTCTGCCTCAATGCCAGTACGTCTGAGATCCTTCCTATCGGGACCCCTGCTCACTCTGTCTTCCCAGCACTCTGGCCATCCTCTATGGGCTCCCTCCCTTTTCCTTCTTCTGAAGCTAGAAACCTTGGAGTCAACGTTCAACTCTTCCTTCTCAAAGGCATTCTCACTTTCCCCAAGAAGCTCAATGTTACCTCTAGGCTGGACAGCTGCAATAACCTTCTCTTGAACCTATACTCTTCCTCTCAATGACCCCTCCAGCTAATCCAGATAGGGCAGCAAGATTTATCCTTGGACTCAAGCTCAGGGACTGCTTCTCTCCTGCGCTAAAAACCCTTCAGTGGCTCCTGGTTGCTGCACGGATCAAATTCAAATTCCTCTGCATCATCCACAAGGCTGTCTGGGGCCAGGGACCACACTATCTGCAACTTGCTATTACAAAACCTTCTCCCTCTGGACTTTTACGTTTCTCTGAAGCCAAATCTCTGTGTGTGAAGCAGTTTGCTTAACAGAGGGCAGGAGGCTGATCTCTGCCTTCCTTTTCATCTTGAACCGGACCTCCTCAAATTCCAGAACTTCCTCAAGACTTTCCTCTTCATTGCCTCCTTCCCTTCCTCCCTCCTCTGATAACCTCCAGTTGCTGTGATTGGTGACCGGGGACCTTATGTGTTATTCTCAATCCCATGTTCCCTCTCTGTTGCCATGGGTATGCTTTAAATTGCATTTACTTGCTATATAAGCACCTAATAAATGCGCAATAAATAAATAAATACTGCCATATACTGGAAAAGTCAGCTTTAACATAGTTTCTTATGTTCTCTACTCTCGTACACTCTGACATATATTTAGGAAATGTTTACACCCCTCCAATTGAAAAAATTCACCAGCCGCCAATGGGCGATTGACTAGTGGGTGAATGGGTATGAATGTTTGCATGCAATGCTAGGTCCCACGCAAAGAGGATTGACATTTTCTTACATGTTTTACTGGTATTTTTGGGCAAGGCCAAACTTGATGAATGTTATTACACAGAGGAAAGTTTGGGCATGGGTTTATTGAACAATGGAGCGGGCAAACTGGACATTTTCTTGGGTAAGAGGCAATGCAAATATGATATGTGTCCTTACGGTGGTTTTGCATGTTTTACTGGTGTTAAAGGCAAAGTCAACATGATGGGTGTGCTTACATGTTGGGTGAGGTATGTGTGCATCCAAACAAGGAAATGGTTCCTTACTGTAACATTGCATGTTTTACTAGCATGTTCGGGCAGAGCCAACTTGATGTGTGTTATTATTTGGCTAGAATGCCGTTTTGGTGGAGCCAGCCTAGCCATTTCTTACTTTAGCATGACATTTTTTACTGCAAATCTATGATAAAGCAAGCATGTTAAGTGTTCTTATGTGTCTCGACTGGCCTACATTGGATCCAGTTTGGGCATGTTTTCTTATTGTGACATTGTATTTGTAATGTCACAGACATCAGGAGCATGTTATTTATTTATTTATTTATTTATTTATTTATTTATTTATTCATTCATTCATTCAAATGTGTAGAGCGTGCAGCAGCCCGAAGCCATTGTGGCGCATGTTACAGTGAATGATCAGAGCTTAGTTACATATAACAACAGGCAGGTGAGGGTACTGGCACATATTGGCAGAGCCAGCTTGGGCATGTTTTCTTATAGTATCAACTGACATTTTTTGTTGTTCACCTATCCATCTTTCCCACGTGCGCCTGGCATGGCAGGTTTGCAGGCAGAGTACTGCAAGTGCTCTCCTTGTCAGACTAAGGGTAAGGATGCAGCACTACAATGGCAACACAGACACCCTCCATTCCTAAATGGAATTACAAGTTTGAAAAGTTATACTTGATTAAAACTGTGAGAGAGCAATACTTGTAATGTGCAGAAATGCAAACTTCAAATGTTTTGGTCCTCTTGAGTTATGCAAGTACTTAGAAGAGATAGAGGAATATAATCGGCTATCAGAATTTGGCAAGACACTATTCAAACCCATTTTAAACTAGGCTCTGAAGTAAATACATATTGAAGATATCTGACTGTTTTTTGCAGAAATAATACATTCCATGAAATAAACGCAAACAGTACATCACATTATAACACACATCCTACTAAGAGGTTATCCTGAAGGTAAGTTGTTGAATCAGTAAAGAATGCAAAGGGTAATTTCCCAAATCATTGAAGACTGTATTGTGTGTACCATTGACCATAAGAACATATGTTCTTTGGTGAAACATTCTACCTCACGCCTTCTATCCTAGCTTTCCCCTATCCCTATAATCGAATTCCCGCCCCTGTGCCCCCAAAATGTGATTTTTCTCTCTAGTCATGCAGAAATCTCAGGGCAAAACCACATAAAGAAGGGATTTGGGGTCATACACATCGTGTGATAATATGGGCTTTGACACAATGATAATAACCCTACATATGATGATCCATTCTTTTATGAAATGTATATCGCATTACAGTGATATTGTAACCACATTTTGCTTAGTCTACTGAGGGGCAGTGCTATGTGATGCCACTTCCTGTTATGTCAAGTGGGGAAAGGCTGTGTGCCATCACTTCCTGTGATGTCATTTTCTGGTAGTGGTCAAATGAAATCACTTCCTATGATGCCATTGGGGAGGTCAAGGGTTGGGTGATGCCACTTCCCCTCTCTCTGCCATTTCGGTCAAATGATGTCCCTGATCCCAGAGGTTGTGTATATCATTGTGTCAGTTGAAAACTACAAACTCTCGAATTTGGGACTAGTGAGGTAGAAGAGAGACAGTATGAAAGTTGACAGGAAGTTAGGATCTAGGCCAAGTTTCTTTGAATATAATGGAAACGTAGCACTGTCAAGAGAGGAGTTGAATAGGGAAGTAAGATATGGAGTTTCACTATGTGTGGGGAGAGAGTGTCAATGGGGGCACATGAATCGTTAGCCCTGACGAGAAAGTCAAGAATCTCATCAGGTTTAGTGTCGGCAAATTAAGACATTGTCGCAGGAGAGGGCAATAGAGGTGGTGGAGAAAAGTGAGCAGCTGGGGGATAGTAGATAATTTGCAAGGGTATTTATTTAGTCTCTTTAAATTTACTGACCCAGCACACCCTATTTTACTATAGAGTGCTGGAGGGGTCGCTTAGCTTCCCCTGAGTCAAAACACTCATGTAACAGTAACATGTTACCTTTTCCTACTTTAAATGGCTTGTGGCAGTGGTTTAGATCAACTACCATGATTTTTGCGACCGCTAACAACGGTAGCTCAAAATCAGGGGTAGCCATGTTTTTCAATATGGCGCCTCAGACCTATCTGTAAAAACAGACTCTGGTCATCTTTTTTCACCATTTCTTTTAGGAAAAGTCCTTCTTGTGTTTGTCTCTGCACGCCAAACCAGGTTTGGTCCCCTTGTTTGTGCCCCTTGGTGGGCTTTTGTGCTGTGGCCCTCCTCTGGTGCCAGAGTGTCTGGGATGGACAGAATGTGAGGGAGGTGCCCGAAACTCCCTGTGCTTAGTCTCCTAGGAGACCTGAATACATTCTGGTGTGATAAGCGGGCTGGCTTTCCAGCAAGGACAGCCACTCTGCTGGGTGAGTGACAGCCAGGCTGAATGAATGGGGGAAAACTGTTTAGAAGCAGGTCTCTGGGACTTGGAAAGCAGAGACGACCACTGGAATGAAAGAACTGAAGAGGAGAGGAAGGAAGAGGACTGCTGAAACTCCTGGACGACCGGTGAAGCCCTGCTGCAGGTCCCAATTTCCTGAAACTGCAACATCACAGAAGCCTTGTCCCCATGATTGAAGCTCAGGAACAGAGATATCTACTCGAACTGCCAGGAACAACTGCCTCAGCTACAGCTTTCCTCATTTAAAAGGTCCTTCCCTAAATATTCATCAAACTTTTCGCCTAGCCACATCCTCGAAAAATCTGTGGCAAAGACTTAACCATTACATACCAGAACTGTGCTATCCTATACAAAAGACTCTGAACCATTGACTTTGGCCCAGCCCTATTGAGAAGAATTGCTGGGTGTATTTAACTTGAACCTTTTGCCCTGCCTATGATTTTATTTGGGCTGTCTATTCTTATAGCCTTGTCTTTTCCCTCCCTTTCTGAGTATCTAAAGTGCCATTTTGCTCACACTTCATTTTTGAGCTAAACTTGTTTAGTTACTTACCGGTAGGATTTTTGTGGTGTATTAGTGTGTGATATTGAGCTGCTTATGCTAGTGTAATGTTTTATAAATGAGTGAGTAAATAAATGTATATTCTTTTACTGAGAAACCTTCAGTAAGTGTTTAATTGAATCACTGTATTGGTTGGTCTTTTATGTAACTTGTTCTACTGCTCACTTAAACTCTTGAGATAAGTCTGGTTGCTCAGCCATCGCTACCACTTTACTGTGTAGTACAGGCTTGTGCCAAAGGTGAAATTGTGCTTACACTTGTAGTCCTAATTGCCTGTAGTGTTCCCAAAGGGTACTGAGGGTAATTCTGCTTAACAGCCCTTTTTGACCCAGACCTTTAAAGCCTCTGTGAAAGGAATCATAAGACTGGGAACTACAGCTGGCGTGTGGTGTAACAGATGTCAATGGTGCATGGGTACCGTCCTTGACTCAAGAGATGAGAAATAACAAGGAGTTCAGCACACCCGGGGTCTCAGAGGGAGAACCGATAGTAAACCGGACGGTGTTGAGCAAAGTTTGCAAATGGCAACATGATATGAACAAAGAACTGGTGTGCTAATGAACTTTTCAAGCCCAGGGAAAGACCAGCTGCAGAGTGGTCTGGCGCCACATGAGCACCCATTTGAAAGATTCTGGCGTGTCCCCTTTTCTCGTGAACATTATAGTACCAAGGGGCCATAGGAAAGGCCAGCAAAGAGAGTTAAGTTGGTCATACAAGGGTCGAGCCAAAATCGCATGTACAATCGAACATCCATAACCCATTACCAAAGTTTTGACATTGTGAATCCTGACTGGGGCTAAGGTGAAGACTGACTGGGGGCTAAGAGAAAGCCTGACTGGGGTTTAAGAGAAAGCCTGAAAGGGGGCTGGAAAATGCTAAGGGAAGTGTGTCCCACAAGATGTTACAAATAAGTGAACTCTATTAAACTAGCAAATATGAACCCAGATGAGGGATACCTGCAATGAGACCAACACGTAACACCCTGTAAGCCATTGTTTCGACAAGTGTGAACCCGGCTGAGTGATGTTCACAATGAACGGTTGTTTAAAAAGACATTGAGACACTTAAGTGTTGTAAGTTGCTGATATCTTGAACGAAAGGCTGTAGTGAACCCGACTGAGGGAGGACAACATTGGAAAAGGATCTGGGCCTGGTTGAGGGGATCCACGGGTGAAGGGAAATCACTCGACAGGAAGATTACTGAAAGAAACAAACTGTACTCTTGTGCTGGAGAAGCCCAGGAGTGTACTGTGCTCGAGAGTCCTGCCTTGTCCTGTGCTAAAAACATGGTCAAAGGAGACCCCAGTTCTACCATCCTTACTTATCATTTAGTGAACACTTCTTTCTTTTCTGGTAAGCATTATCCCACACTATTTTGTAACTTAGCGGTAAGGATCGGCAATAGTTTATTTTTAGTATAGGCCATTTTTATTGGACAAGATGCCACTAGGACTGCCTTATTATTATTTGATGGTTGTAGCTTGCTCCCATCTTAGATTTAGGTTTAGATTAGGCATTCTGCTCACCCATTTATACAGTTTAATAAACATCCTTGAATTGTGATCACTTTTGTCTGTATTTACTGTTGCCACCATGAGTTCCTTAGAGTAGTAAGGGGAAATGACAGGAAAAGGGAGCATTAAGCTCAACATCAAAGTTAGTGAAGGTTTTGTCACTGGATTGAACATTGAATTTTGGATTGGAGGAGAGATAGTGGTGTATGCCAGAGAAGTTCATAGGGAATCTAGAGGAAGGAAATCTGTGATTGGTAATGGAAGTGGTAGTTGGAGAAAGTGGGGTAGAAGTGGGAGTGGAGATAAAGGCAAAGAAGATGAAAAAATCAGAGTGAAATGGTGCGGTGCAGATATTAGAGGCATACAGTTAAGAAGAGATGAGAATAATGCCAAGGGAGTTACCATTGAATGGGTGGTCAGCGAGTGGACAGAAGAGAGAGTGTGGTTAAGGACAAGAGAGCTAACGTCATTAAATAGAGTAGTGGAGAACGAGGGAAGGTTAAATTCACCAGCGACAAAGGGTTTATGATGGGGAGAAGAGTCAATTAGTTGTAGGAGGTGGTCAATAAATTTACCAGCGGGGCCAGGTGGTCGATAAAGAGATATAATATGAATGTTATGGGGGGCAGTGATTATGGATATAGTGCATACTGAAAAGAGGGAGAACTAGTGGGAAATAGGGGTGTAGGAGAGATATGAAGTTTGGAGATACAAATAGTCCTACACCTCTACTGCTACCATTTGGGCAAGAAGATTTGGTGAAGTTGTAGACAGAGTTGTGAAGGGCAGCAAGGGTTGCAGAGTCTGAGAGAGAAATCCAGGTTTCTGTAAGGGTAATGAGTACAAAAGGGGAAAAGGGCAAAGAGGGAAGTTACATGTGAAGGAGTTTTTGTTACAGAGAGATTGTGCATTCCAAAGGTAAATACAAAGAGTGTCAGATGTTGAAGCATACTGATGTTGAGTCTGCGAAGTAGAGAGGCACTGGGGAGAGGAAGAGGAAGAAGAAGTGTGATTACAAATACAGTTGGAGGTTCTATGAATAGAGAGAGTAGGTGAGCGAGAAGAACCATGGCATTGAGGAAATGATAGGGATAGGAAGACAGTTGAAAAGATTTTGAGCATAGGAGAATGAAGAGGAGTATAAGAGAAAGGAAAAGATAGTGAAGGAAGTGCATGGAGAGGGTGGGGCTGAGAAAAGACATAATTGGTATTCATAAGCAAGTAGCAAAGCAAAGTAATAGCAAAGAGGATAGAGGAAAGGCTGGGGGTTGGCCCTTAGCTGTTTGTCATTTGCTGGTTCACCTGGGGCTGGGTCACCAAAAAGAAAGGAGTCAGGTACTGCAAGTCATGGAAGTCGTGATGAGCATCCAGGGGCAGGAGGAGTCAGTGGGAACACTGACTTGAAGCTACAGGGCAGGCCATGAGTTGAAGTCCTAGCCCGGCTGCCCTGTTTGCCTCTTGATGGTGGTGCAGGTGACTGAGGGGATCGGGCGGATGGAGTATGCCATGCTCAGATTAGCAGCAGGACCCAGTGGGGATGCCGGGCAGCCTCTGGAAGCAGCCCAAGGCAGATATAATCAGTGCCTCTTATGCTGTTGTTATGAACTCTGTAATTTCCTCCCACCTATAAGCCCTGTTATAATAGGTGTTGTAATAACCATTTCAACGTTACTCTATGAATAGACCTCAGACTGGTCTAGAGTTTAATTGGAGTTGTCGTGCTTCAAACCAGTTCCTCTAGGCTACATACACATGTTTGAGGTAAGTGTCTAACTCACCATGATATCCTATCAGCTTAATCACCAGACACCACCCATTCTACATGTGATTGGTTGTATTTCACTTGAGTGAATCTTTTGATCTTCATTTTTCCATCAGGTAAAGTTCCCAGTGTCCGGAGAGGATCACCAGTTTCCCTATCTGTTTGAACCAACCAAACCCGCTGTCACGCCACAGACCCTAGTTCTGTAGGCCTGGTTTCCTGTCCTCGCCAATTTGCCTTAAAGCATCATTCAGGGTACTCTGGTCGGCCCATGTTACCAGTAAGAGCAAGGTGGGCTAAAGCGTGGAGGGCTTGGCAGCACGTTAGAAAAAGGGAATCATCAGTATGGGCATTAATGGGTTAAGAATAGCATTGGATGCTGTGTTATTTTCCCCCAAGATGGAGGTACTTCCTTTCTGGCATCTTGAGTGCAGGCTAGTCTTTTTGGGCGTGTCTGCTTGCCTACTAAATAAAGCCACGCCCGCTACCCGCGGACCATCACTACGAAGACCCTGTGAAACCAGCCCTACTGTGACAAGACCACACAGACCAAGAAGAATACAAACCGACGACTACACACTCAACCCGAGAAGATGGAGTAATGAGGCTCAAGCCTCGGTATCCAAAAAATCACTGCTGATGGATAAAAATCTATCAGCAAGAAGAAGAACAAGCCGGCCGAAACGCTTGCATTGCGTCTTTCTGCCTAAGGAAGCGTGACGCTCCCGGCATCGTCCTGCAAAAGAAAGAAGCATAAATTACAATGCTGCTCGTGCGCGGCTCCCAATTCCCAGCATTTACTTACCTGAACCAGATCCCTGTAACAGCTTCTGTGGGAATCACCGTCTTGAACTCAGCTGCAAAGGAAGAAGAAGCACAAGTTACGGGCTGCTCGTGTGCAGCTCCAAATTCCCAGCATCTGCTCACCTGAATCGGCGTGGACTCAGCTGATATTCCAGCTCAGTGAACATCGTTCTTCCAGTCCGCAGGCTTAAGCCGTGCGTCCGCATTCTCTGCTCGTCTCTACAGTGAACCCTGGCCGCACAGCATGACCTCTCCTGCGAAAACGACAAAGAAAGGTTAGTGAACCACAGGAAGAATAACGAGCACTCTCCTGCCACAGAGTGGGAACGTTAAGCAAGATTGCACTTAAAAGACATTAACATTCCAACGTTACCAGCACAGACATTTTACCAGCATCTTGTTGATGAAAGACAATGCATCACGGACAGCAATCTGCTAGAGACTCTCTTTGGACATTGCATCTGATTGCCTCTTGGAACTAAACATTAAAGTTCTTACACGCCACAGCTGGACTGGGCTAACACAGCCAGTGAAGTAACTGGCTGCATGAAAAGGCGCCCCTGCTGAGACATAGCAGGATGGAGAGCTTACTGAAAAAGTAGCACAGGTGAGAGAAGGTCCAGGAGGTGGGTGTCGGGAGGTATTGGGCGGTGGTTCTGTCAGTGCCCCGCAGTAGCTAAACATCTTGCCCATTCTTCTGCAGATACGCATTCCATAAGCCAATTTCCAGTCTATACCTTGGGATACGTTAGTGGAGGATTCCTGGTGCCCCTGCAGAGCAAAGGTGAGCATTACACCCACATTTTGGTTGGCATGTTCTATATCATTGATTGACACCCAGGAACCTGTCCTTACTACAGTTGACCTATGTCTGTCCTTGATCAAAGATGCAGGTTGTTCCTTTGAGTGAAATATTTTATATCCCTGAATGAATCTTAGAATCCATCCTTCTAACAAGCTCATTAATCCATTAGTGATCCATATGTTTACGTCTTATGCGTAGGCCAGTGGTGTTTAGTGGAGGTATGTGTCCTATTGCTGGCTATAGCAGGTTGAATACGGCATTAAGGGAGTTTAGTTTGAGTCTCTACGTTTACAGCCACTCTCCAAGTTTGTTCTCCACAGGTTATTAGTAGATTGATGTATAAATACACAGAACCAATCCATAATGCAGGTAACCAAATGCTCTGTCTCTGCTGAATCCCCAAAACCCATCTCTCCAACAAGCAACTAACTACAAACTGTGCAGGCATGACTCACTACCTCTTTGCTAATGATCAAAACCCATTTTTCAAACATAACATTACATGTTTTCTGTCCTTCTGCTCATTGCCACAGAACATTTTTAAAACAGGTAACAGGTTATTTGTTGATGGGTCAATCCTCCAAACATATTCTTCCTACAGTTGACTGGCACTTGGTGGGTGAATCCTCAGAACCCCTAATTCCGACAAGAGAAAGGTTGTTTTTGTCCCTGAGCAAATTCCCAGATTCCCCAATTTAAACAGGGGACAAATTATTCAGCTTAATCTGAAAATAGAGGCCATCTATTCCCTGACTAACAGGCCACACTTCATTCCTGGGAAGCCACTTCAAACCATTATTTTAATGGTTAAATGTGTGTTAACCATCCTTCCTATGAGTGAGATGATGACCAGCATCTACCAGGTGAAATGTAATGTCTTGTCCCTATGAAAATGCCCAGAATTCATCTGCTTCTTGAGGTGAATGTAAATGTATCCATGAGCACATCTCCTGTAGGGGATATTAAGAGAAAAATAATGTGTGCAGCATATTCTGTGTGTTGTGTAGTGTAGTACATGGGTTACTAACATTTAGTATTTGGGACAAAGGGGGTTGACATTGCTTGCTAACACTTAGTATAGGGGTGCATTTGGTGGACTAGATTTGTTAGGCCACAAAATCTGAGTGTACTAATATTGCAGCATGTGCACAAACAGCATCACTGATCATCGCCAGTTTCAGAAAGTTAAGCAAAATTGAAAACTGAACAGCGGTACTTTGCAAGGCAGAGCGTGCAGTGTAACAGCGCAATGGGCCTTGAGAATAAATGTTGATTGTAGGCAGCAGGAAGAGAGGAAGTAAGATGCAACATTATTGAGAGAGTGTGTTATGCAGAATATAGTCCAAAGATCATTTAAACCAGGGCCTGGACAATTACACGAGTGTAAGTGAGGGGGCAGGATGGATTGCTGGAAGGTTATGGTATGTGGTGTGACAGATGACACCACGGAAGAGGCTGGAAAAATGGGAAAGAAAAATGTACGGAGACAGGATAAGAGGCAGTTTTCATTGAGAGGTTTAAAAGAGGGAGAAAGGCAGAAGGAGGGGACTCTTTGGGGGGAGCTTCCTGGTGGAGAGGCTGCTGGCTGGCTGAAAGGAGAGGGCGGTCCTGGGTAGCTTTCTCTGGATATTTCCTGGCTGGTCTGGAGAGCAGTGTAGCTGCAGAGGGTTTTCCATTGAAGGCCGTATTTTAGTATCTGGGACAGTGTCCTAGCAGAAACGGGGCAAATCATATTTGGCTGAAAGAAGGGCCTGGCCAGTCAAGGGGCGAGACAATCACTCTGAAATGCACAGAGATCAGTGTGAGTATAAATAGGTCAACAATCAATTAGGACCCCCTTCTGCACGCTATTTTAATTGACAAGGGGTCGGAATGGACATGGAAGGCAGAACTTTTTGAATCCTTCTGGTACCAAAAGATTAACAAAGTAGCCAGAATCCAGAATATGAGCGGGGGATTTCTTCATTCACGAAAAGGGAGTCAGAATCTCATAATATTGCAATCTCATAATCTTGTCACTGATTCAGCATCAGGCAACGGTAGGAGAATAACTGAGACCTGAACCTGTACTGATAGTGTATTTCTTTCATAGACAAAGAGGACCAGCTAAGATGTTTCAGGTTAGAGGGAAATCACGTACATGTGTTTTTCTGGCTGATGAAACTGAATATCTATATAAAAGTGCCTAACTGTGAAAGTGTGCAGTGGTTTTTAATGTGTCTAGTTCTGTTTGGGTTTCACACAGTGGTAAATGCACATCTGAATTAAATGCATGGTACAAAGTCTTTAGATGCCTACCTAAGATTCCCTGGTATAGAAACGGTTAGGGAGAATTCTCCAGAATGGCTAATTTCCCTTACCTACTGAGTCCCACAGCAGCTTTGCTGGATTTCTAGGATTTCTTTTTTTCACCTGGTAAGTGTTTGAGCCTTTTTTCCCACTCTTACATGTGTTTTGCTGTGTGTTTTACATTTTTGTGTTCATAGATTGTGGAGCCTCACCTACTCCATAGGCATCATCTTTTTTACTGTGTGTCACACAGCACCTTTAGTGCAGTGACACAGTGTTGTCTTTTTCAGACTTCCCACTTTAAACTACATTTTCTGGGACTGAATACTGTCTCCCAGAACATGTAACGTTGCCATTGACTTTATTAGTCTTTTTAAATTCACAGACCCAGTACAAACGATTTTCCATAGAGTGCTGGGAAGGGTTAATAGTTATCCCTTTTTGTCTGTCTCTCATGGAACATTATTTTGTTCCCCTTTCTTTAAGATTTGGCAGGTGGTAGTGGTATGTACCATTTTTTTTTCCTACCGCGGACTATGAAAATAGCCTTGGTACTGTTTTAGGCTAAGTAAGTAGCCTCAAACTTTAATCCACTGGACCCCTTTAAATTTTATTTGGTTCCGGCTGGTTTTATTTGGCCTTTCTTTTTGTAAAGGTCTTTCACGTGTTTTAATCTGCGCGCCAAACCAGGTTTGGTTGCTTTGTTCGCCGTCCTCTGGCGGGCTTCTGCACAGAAGCCCTCCTTAGGCGCCTGAGAGTCTAGGTAGACATGATGTGAGCGAGGGGTTTTAGGCCCCAAGCAAAGGGTCTCCTTGGAGATCCAAGTTGCACTCTTGGTTGACTGGCTAGGTGACAGTCTTGCCAGGACAGCCACCCTGCTGTGCGATTGACAGCCGAACGTGTTAATGGGGGAAAACTGCATAAAAAGCAGGTCTCTGGGACTTGCAAGGCAGAGCCGCCACTGGATCGAGAGAACCGACGAGAAGCTGAAGGAAGAGGACGACTGCAACTACTGAACCTCTCGGTGAAGCCCTGCTGCGTGTCTGGATCTCCTGAACTTCGACGACAGAGAAGATCTGCAGGGAATCTTCTTACCTTAAGCTGGTGGGACCAACCAGTTCGCCAAACACCAAGCAAGGCCTCCCTCCCCTGTTTGAATTTGCTGTGCATCACTGCAGTGAACCGGATAGCCAGGAGGACCGGACCCTGTTTGGGTTTTAAGGAACGCACCTTTTATTTGTCGCTTTGCTCTACTGCTGGTTTCTTCCCTGGGAAGTGCAGGACCCTCAAGTCTTCCTCCTTCTTTTCAGTCCAACAGTCGCTTCAGGAACCGTGAGCGTTCAGGACCTGCCAGGAACTTCTGCGTCATCTACAGCATTCTTCTTCTATTAAGGTACAGTTCAAATCCCATTGTTTGTTGCATCCGACCGCAGTGAAAATGTTTGAAATCTTTCGCTAATCCGAGGGCTTGTCCTTCTCTACTCTTTTAAATAACTTTTCTCCCGACCAACTTCGTTTCAAACTCTTAGCAAAGACTTAACCGCTAACTCTAAACTGTGCGATCCTCTGGAAAGACTCTGAAACATTAACATTGGCCCAGGCCTATTGATTTGAATCCTAGTTGTAGTAAGCTTTTTCTAGATTACCCTGCCTACTTACTTGTTGGTGCTGCTTGATTTTGAATAACTTTGTCTTTCCCTCCCTTTTTAACTTGCTGGAGTGCCATTTTGATCACACTTAATTTGGAGCTTAACTTGTCCAGAATTCATTGGGTGGTATGTAGTGTATTAAGATGGTGATTTTCTGCTGTTTTACAACTGATGGTGTAAATACATGTATATTCTTTTACTCAGAAACCTTGAGTCAGTGTTTGTTGGAACCATAGCAATTGCTGTCCTTTGTGTAACTTCTGATACTGCTCACTTTAGTCTTGAGATATGTCTGGCTGCT
Organism: Ambystoma mexicanum; assembly: GCF_040938575.1. NCBI lineage: Eukaryota > Metazoa > Chordata > Amphibia > Caudata > Ambystomatidae > Ambystoma > Ambystoma mexicanum. The sequence continues at coordinate 802,619,788 of NC_090928.1, forward strand.
CAGCCATCGCTACCATTTTACTGTGTAGTACAGGCTTGTACCAAAGGTGAATTTGTACTTGCACTTTTGGTCTTAATTGTGTGTGTTGTTTCCAAAGAGTACTACATATGATTCTGCCTAACAGAAACTGTGGCAGAAAGGGAAGTGGCAGGAACGTCCTGCACTTCACACACACCCAGTGGCATCACATGACAATTCTCAATCCATGGGCAAACCTCTAGAGTCCATCCGTGTTTCGTCTGACAGTTCCTGGGCCTTGGACTATCCCCTTAGCTCATGATTTCCACAGGTTAAATCTTATCTTGAAAACACATCCTTTCTAAGTGAAAGGCAGTCCTCACTGAGTCCATTCTTAAAACAGGATTCATTCATAATACAGGTGTCAGGTCCTGCGTGTCTCCATGCAGGCTGCAACCACATTGTTACTGTAGATGTGTCATTTCTTTACAATGGTGACTACGCAGTAATTATGCGATGTACTGCTGCTAAGCCACTTTAACAGTGCAACCACAATCTACACCAGCAATATTGCCCCCCCCCACCCCTGAAGATTTTAAGTATGTGCTGCATACCCAGTGGAGCGGAGAGAAGGATTCAGATACATGTGGAGTACTATTGCTTTAAGAATATTATACAATTGTGCACAAAGTTGGTTACAGTGATATATTTCCCATTTACCAGGATGTTGTTCCGCTGACATCATGAACCTTTCTCCTCTGAAGCCTGTTTCCCGATGTGACTTCTTAATAGTGCTATATTTTTTCAAAGTGCAATGCTGACTCTAGTCTTTCCTGACATCCTGAAACTGCAGTGATTCATAGATACTCAGCCAGATTTTCCGTCTAGCGGCTCACCAGTTTACAGCAGTGTTTGAACACTGCAATTATGGTAGAATAGAATGGTGTTTGTTTATATCGTTTGCATAATTGCCTTGGGACGAGTGTGAAGGGTTCCATCCAGATGCTTTAAAAAAGAATGATTGCATGTTTACTGCTATATAAATGGCATTCAGTCGCGCCTGTTCTGTGCTAAAAACCAGATTGACTTTGAATATCGAAATTAATTTCTGTTATGTTGTGCATTGAAACTAAAACACTTGTTTCATTCTAGACTGTATTCCAATAGTTTTAAGAAGTCTGAATTGTATTTTGATTTCTTTCAAAAGTGCACGACAGCAAAGACTAAGAGAATACATTTTCAGTATCAAACATTTGTATATTTTGTATTCATTTTTCGAAGACATTTTTTCTTTCAGTTTGATTGCATCAATTTACATTAAATATGATTTCTTCTGACGATTTCATTTTGATATGCCATATGTTTAATTAATATTAAACGTGACAACACATCAGTTAAACACAAATTGCAATTGACAAATCAAAGACATTTATAATTTCGGCGATTATATTTACAGAATGAGTCAAACCTTTAGTTCATCACCAATGGTGGGAGGCGGGCGAATGGGACAAAAGGGGAGAACATTGAGAAAAAAGAGGGTGCAGTGCAGGAGACTAAAAAGAAGAAAGCAGAACCATGTATGACAAATCTCGCCGAGTACAAAATGCAACAAAAAATGTAAACCCATTACGATGAAATGGCATAATGTAATTATGATAAGAAGTTAATATGCGTGCATCTTATTACAAAGCTGATATTATTGCACACCTGTTAGCAAGAATTAATGCACAGTTGGCAATTAAAGTGCCCATGTCTATGGCACTTTCACAGGCCCTCACTCAGGATATTCGAATGTTAGCACTAATTTAGTAACTTCAATAAGAGACTCAATTGCCAAAATGCCTGGCAGCATTAAAAATATATGGTTGTTTCCCATGTATCCTTTAGTGCCTTGTTATGCTGTATCGTGTGATTTGAAATGTGCATGCCATTTGTATAATCTTCAAACACTGTGGCGTGAATGGTCCTTCAGAAGACCATAGTCTGAACAGACATAACATAAAAAGAAAATTGCATTGCATGCAAACGAATTCATAATGTCATGTGACAGTTAAATTATTCCCAGAGAGAAGTAATATAGCACCATTGTGATAGCTGCAGTATGATGGGTGTTCAGGCGCAGCGTGAATTGCTATGTCAGTGCCGCTCAACCATATTTTCCATGGAACTCAGCTGTATTCAGCGGGTGCAGTGCTAAAGGTGGAACAGGCACTATTATGAATTAATCTATACACTCCAAGGGCAACTGCCTGCAATTGAGGGCTCTGCTATAATTCACATGCAGAACATATGAACAATGAATATCATACAATCACAATCATATTGCATGCAGTTATCAGATATGTCAAAGATACATTCCATGCATGTCCACTTGCCAGGTCATTTTTGTAAATGAAGAGACCTATTTGACATTTAAAGGCCAGATAGCTAGGATTAACCATTTGTGCATATAATATGATACACGAAAAAGAATGCAGTTGAACCATGTCTAGCAGTGTTTCTCATGCCAGGGGTTTTCTGGCTGCTATTTGCTGTGAAATTAAGTATTCAATGTACCAATCTCATAAGATGAAAATTCAAACAAAAGAATGGATGAGATTTATTTGCCTGAAGAACGTTCTTAGACAGCATTACTAGTGTGGTGTGGCATTGCGTTAAGTCATGTTGTGAATGTGTGATGACATTTAGTTGTGCACAAGAGTTCCTGGGAGTCCCTCGGAATAGTGGCACCGAAAACTACATAAATATATCGGATACCCACTGCTGATGACTGGCAGAGGTGTCAGTGTTAGAAATTAGCAGTGTGCACAATGAGTGCTGGGGGACACAAACGGAGAGTTTGACAGTAAGTTTCCCTGCACCCCAGGTTTTACCAGATTAGCATCTGGTGGAGAAGAGAAAATGAGTGTTCACCTTGTAGGCAGCGAATTGCTTAATAATCCACAGGAATGCATTAGCTAAACCCAAAGCCACCTTCATATTAAGGGCAACATGTTAGATGCCCACATATCCATTATAAGGCATGTTTGAAAACAGGCCCAAGCTTTGAGGCCTTCCTTCACTGCCTTGGTAGACTCAAGTAATGCCAAAAGATGCAGGAGCACATACACTCTTCCATTTGTTCCCAAGGCTTTGAACTTCCGAGAATAGACAAGTTCTATAGACAGAAAGACTGGGAGGAACTATGGTATTCTTAAACATAGGTGGCTGCTGGTCTATGACTCCACTTAGAGCAAGTCCCTAGAGTGAGCTGCCTGGAGGTTCTTGAGGCCTGATAGGAACTTTATGGGAATTGTAATGTCAGCGTTGGATTCCTCTTGGAATGAGGCTGTATTCTTGGAGTTAATCTGTGTAATCCAACCTCTTTCACCCATCCAGCTCAAACTGGGCTGTTGTAATTGCATCCGGTTAACAGAGTGCAATAGGATAATCTTAGGCTCAAGAAGGATTGTAGTGACTGCTTTTCAGGCCTGCATGTGCGATGTGCCACTTTCCTGAAGCGACTGCTGGTAACGTATATTGGTTGTCGGTCTTGTAGAAAATGACATGACACTGCAGACACAGCATAACAAAACATGACATAGTATGGCATACCATAACATGATGCATCAGAACGTGCTTGCATAACAAAAACATCAAACTGTTGAGGGGGGTGGTATTCAAAATTAGGAACGTAGATTTATGACAATGATGGAAAGAAGTGGACGTTCAACAGGGAAATGTTTGCGTCTGGAGGGTGGGGGGGGGGGGGTTGTAACAACCCCAACAAGGAAGAAAGAAGTTGTACATTAAGAAAAACATTTTGAATTCAGGGTGCTTGTTTTTTTCTTTTTTAATGTATCACTGCCAACCTGTGGTATTGCATTAAAACCTGTCAAAACACAATTACATGTTCTCCAAAACAGTCCCCCAGATGTGGATAATTTGCCAGCAGTAGTATCAAATGAGCAATTGGGCAGCACCTCGGTAGATAAATGCTTCAAAAAGCCTTTAAAAACCCTGGTGTGATTACATTAAATACTTTGGAATGTTAACCTTAATGTTAAAGGATATTTGTACTGTGCACTATCACCACCAGAGCGGTCCCCTGGCACACTGGCGGCTCTGAAAAAGGGAAGTGGGGTGAGTTAGTGGGAATAAGCTGGAAAAGTGCAAGAGAGCAGTGATGTGCTGTTGGCGACACAATCTGGTGTTGCCTGGGCTTGGGATGTTTTTCGGTCGGTAGTCATTGTGTGCTGTTGTGCGAGTCTGTGTGTGGTTTGTTTTGTTGTTTTGTTGTTTTGTTGTTGCAGTGTAGTGAAGTTTGTGCGGATTGTTGAGTTACAGGCTTGTGGTTGTATTTGGTTAAAGTTTGAGAGGTGTAGGCAGAGGGGTGAAATTGTTAGTGGACTGGTTAATTGGCATTGCTGTCTGGAAACGAGGCACAGAACTTTCATATTCTCTCCAGGTGGGGTGCGTAAGCATCACTGCATCTCCATCCAGATCTGGGACCGGCCGACAACCACAGTCCCTTCTACACATTACTCCTACTCACATTCATATCCTTGTCCAAGTTCGGCCCAGGCCACCTCGGTCCAACCTATCTGTATCTGGGGCAAGCAGGCATTTGAGAGGCCCTCCAAATTTGGCCTTCGTACCAGTCCCAATCCAGTCAGTACGCGGCCCCGTTAGCCAACGCTACTCCATTTATATGTGTCAGAGGTCAGCATTCATTGTCTTATCCAGCTGCTCATTCAGGCTACCGTTCACAGACCTTTCGAATCATGGCACATGCCAATGCGTGCATTCACACCAGGCGCGGCACTTGTCATCATTCACAATCACACCCGGCTCAGCCCATGACGATGTCCAGAGCTTAGTTCAAGTGTGGCAGCTGCTACAAATCACACAACTCTATTCAATATGATACCTGGTAGCGATTATGGAACGGGTGGGGTTGTTGGGTGGAGTTGGCTAGGGATGCTGATTCTGTCCTAACACAGTGTTGCTTGTGTCCTATTTGACTTAGCATTGTCTCTCTTGTCATAGTAGGAGTTTTGCTTAGTCGGTTCTGGATGTTTGTCTGTGTCATCCTAGATTCTGTTATCCTGTTATTTGTGTTTCCCACTTGAGTGTGATCTTGAAGAGCCAGGTTTTTAGTAGTTTTCTGAATTGTAGCTGGACTTTGGTGTTTCTTATTTCTTTCAGGATGTTGTTCCAGGTTTTTGCGGCTTGGTGGGAGAAGAAGGAGCCCCTTAGTTTTTTCTTAAGGTATGGTTTTATGTCCATGTGGATTACGTTGCTTGATCTGAGGAGTCTTGTTGGCTTGTAGATCATTTTCTTTTGTAGGAATCCAGCTCCCTGTCCGCTGATTGCCCAGTGTGTTATCCACATTGTTTTGAAGGTAATGCAATGTTTGACTGGGAGCCAGTTAAGTGTTTTTAGTGCTGGAGTGATGTGGTCTCTTCTGGATAGTTTGAAGAGGAGTCTGTCTGCTGTGTTTTGGATGCGATGATTTGGGCAATGATTGTGAGTGTTTTGTGGGTGAAGGAGAGGAAAGGTAAGATTCTTCTTGTGTGAAGGAGGAAGAAGCATTTCTTGATTATTGCATTTATTTGTGGTTCTAAGGTTAGGGTGTTGTCCATCAGGACTCTTTATTATTACCTTAGATACCTAACTACCTAAGCCCCAAATGTACTGTTAATGCCAATTCAACAGAAGAAACATTTGTCAAAAAAAGGGTTTTTCAAGGTTCATGGGGGCCTCAATACAAATGCCCATATCTCCAATGAAATAAGAGGAGCTTCCACCATTGGCCTATGTCCAGTGTTTTGTGTAACCAGTTTCCACAATCCACAGATATCCCCAGTATGCATGGCATCACAACATGTTACCCAGGACGCTGCCCTTATAACTTATGTAGCCATGAATTTAAATGGTCCTGATGCATACATGAATTACCCACCTTCACCACAACATTATTTAAACTCATTGAAAGAACTGAGGAACTAGTTTGTTGGTGGATACAGACAGACCTTTGATACAGGAGATAAGGCAGAAGACTAATGTAACATTTGTGCAGTTGGACACCTCATAAATAATGTACTTAGTATAGTTGTATAATTACAGGACCAATTGTCCTCTGTTAGAGATATACTTTGAAACACCATTGGAATTGAAACACAACATAAAAATGCTATCTTCTGTTAAAAATAGTAAGTCATATGATTAGGGCTCTGAATACTGGCAGGAATGCATTAGAACGATACAGAAGAGGTTACTGAACTAAGAACATTTACCATCATACAAACAAATTATTGGGATGTAGATACGGCCTAGAGATATAGTATATTTTATTAGACAAGACATTCATATCATTTTTTTTAATTTGTAGGATATTTGAATTGATTATTTTCCCTGATGAAGAATATTACATTATTAGAAATGTGTTGGATATAAAAAAACACAGGATGCATTTAGATTGGTGAATGTTCACATAGAAGAAAAGATATATAAACAAAAATATTGTCTATTTTTTAGAATTTCAATTTGTGTGTTTATGATTTTGAAGAAGTGGGGTGATTGAAATACTCCCATAGAAGTCAAATGTAACCTTGTATGAAAATTGAATTAAAGTAATGAATTTGAATATTATGATAATGCAATAGTGAAAGTTATTATAAAACATTTTTATCTTTGAGGAATTAGAATACTAATTAAAAACGTATTTGATTAAGTTTGGAATATTTTTTGTTTTGAGCATGCATTATAGATTTGAATTTGTTAGAAAAGGGTTATACCCGGTGTGGAATAACCAATGCCGGTCGGTGTAGGATGTTATCGAACTTGCCAGAAGAGGCCCTCTCAGTTGACTTCTTGGAGGGTGGTAGTCCACGAAAACCACGATTCTAATAAGGGAACTTACATAGGTGTAGACACTATAACATCACGCATTTTCAATGGATTAATGGGACACATGTTTCACAAAGCTTTATATTCAAATTCACAGCCTATTGGACTAATGAGCACTTCACTTTTGATGGCCATGCTCACCATGGAGCTCCAGACAGATTGTATTCATAGGTGTATATTGTAGGTTAGTGCAACACGTGGGGATCCACACTTTCCCCCCAGTTATACACCCCAAAGACGAAGTGAACCACATGTTTTTTCATATAAAGAATACCATTTCTAGCTATTTATTGTCAGTGAAGAGGACATATGTAAATACGGCCTTTCACATTGGCCATTGATGATTCACTTTGATAGACAAATGTTTTTCATATGTTTCTAGTCCACTGGAATATCATCTAAGGTTATGTCACATGCTGGTTTATGTGAAATGTATATCAAAATGCATGTGGCCACTAGGCTTAATTAAGGTGGTTACTATTACACAACATATCAATGAGCCTAGGCACCTTACTTGTAGTAAGGCACTTTTAAGGGCCTTACAGTCATAGACACTACAAATAAAATTGCTGAAATACCTGGAGTAGTACCCTGGCTGATTTAGGAGCATCTCTAAGGTTCCTCACAACCCGAGCAACATTGTAGATTCCAATTGTTCCAACTGAAGAAGGCAAGCCAAACAAAAAACAAAATTAAAGACTGGATAAGGGTTAGTCGAAAAAGTAACTGCCTGATAACCAGGGATTAAATAAACATATGTAGGTAGAAGTGAAAGCAAAATGTAACACAAAGAACAGGGGGTCAAGTAATGAAGCCTGAAAAAGACAATAGCATCAATAGGTCATGCCTGTTGAATGTACATGCCTCTCCACCAGAATTGCAGCAAGTTGCATTAAATGGCTGGAGGTTTGCACTGCTCACAGAGAGGCAGGGTATCATGAGCTCCAAATAAAATGCATAATATGTTGCATGGGCAAGCGACATCTCAGGATCCAATCAGAGCTCTCACAGCCCTCAAACAGATACGACGACTCTACTTCTGCCCATCACTGCCAAGGTTCTGCAACGTTCATGCACATGGCTACAATGCTATAAAACTGTGATACTCCAAGTCGCAATGAGCCTTAACCAGCATCACTACACAATCAGCTTCTGCGATCATGTTCAGAAGACGTGCTGTTCTTTTCCTCTCTAATACAATAGCTGTAGATATATCTCATACCAATAGAGTGTCAAAAGTTTGGTTGAGCTCATTTTCTACAGACTTCCCTCAGATTTAAGGTCTTGCATGTGAGGATCTGTTATGAACCATATAAAATCCTTAGCAAATCTACTTGAGGGAGTTCATGAATTGGTCTATTATGGTGCAGTTTACAAAAGCTGTCAGATGCGCCGAGCATGACGGCACCTGTGTAAGAAGATAAAAGACCATTCCTACATTCACGGTCTGCGGCACTCATTTTGATATGGGTCCGTTGCACTCAGTTGTTCCTTACATCCATGTTATGCTTTAAACTATTTGGATGCAGCATAAATATGAGGCCCTAAAGGTGGTGCATGACTTTCATATATGGCATCTACAAAGAATGGCTCTTGGCATATCTATCATCAGGGCCACAGTGTGTCATATATACTATGACAGGGCATATTTTCATGTGACCCTCCATGAGCCAAGTATTAGTGAGGCAGAAATATAGGCACTGCATAGGTGCCGTTCTTGGATGTTCAGCAAAAATATTAGGCTTTAGGGTGACATACATGGGATTGAAGACCCAAAGGCTCAACCTAGTCATTATATATCATTAACATAGCAAAACAGCCAATGGGGACAGACTGTATGACCCTGGCAAAAAAACATGAAGGCCTGATTTATAAAAGCATTTCCCAATGGAAAAATCTATTTAAAAAAGTGTTGTAAATCTAGCCAACAGGGTCCTAAAGTTGAGACTTAAAAAACCGGCGTGTGGAGTTGTGTCCTATTTTTCATGATAAATAACTACAAATAAAATGGCTGCCAGGAAAATGGTATCTCGGGCTCTGTGCAGAGACCATCTTCCATTTGGTTGATGAGCATATCAGTTTAACATATAGGGAGATTTGTGTGGGGGAGAGGAGAGAGCAGCAGCAAAGTCATGCGAGAAGCAAGGGAAGGGTATCAGAATCCAACAGTTTTTTTGAAATGCAGTATTATACTACTATTAAAAAATGGAATCCGAACATCATGACATGTTGCTTAAATCTACACAGGTGCTAATACCAACTATGTCATGCATATGAAATATTTGTGTCAAATGTAAAGTGGACATGATTAAAATATCTGTGAATAATGACACATATCTCACATATGTTACAGATATGTAAAATTCAACACATGTCTGTCACATATATGTGACAGTGTACATTACACGGCCTGCGGTAGCGGCTGTGTAGTTATGGTTAAGTTGCTAAACCCATAGGAAGAGCAGTTTTTGTGCGGCTTCTAACTTTGCTCCCCTGGACGAATCCTCACCAAACTCTGCAAAATGAGCATATATCCCGCTCTGAATTATTCTGGTAAGTTTGTTGAGGTTTCGTTAAGGGGGGCAAAGTTATAGTGGGTCCCAATTTTTTTGTTTTTCCATAGACTGAATGGAAATGTTATGTTATGTTATGTTATGTTATGTTATGTTATGTTATGTTATGTTATGTTATCTGAACCTTTAAAGCGCACAGTTACCAGAGGTATCTTGGCGCTAAGGGAGAGAGAAGGGGGACCACCAATTGTAAACCACTGCAAGTTTAGAATAGCACAGTCTTCAAGGATTTTATAAAGGCTAGGTGGTTAGATAAAGCCTTAACTTAAGATGGCAGGTTATTCCACATTTGAACAGCAACCACTGAGAAATCCAATACGTTCACAGCGATAGGAGGAAACTACCAGCAAACTCACTGATTCCGAGTGTAGCGAGCAGGGGGGGGTAGTAGCAAATAAACTTGGACTGACAGTATTCTGCCCCTAGTCCATGGAGCGCTCGATGGACGATACAGAGTGTCTTGAACTCAATTCTCAAACTAACAGGGAGCCAGTGTAGGGCACGCAGCACCGGAGAGATATGTGCACCATAGGGTGACCCAGTGGCAACAGGGGCAGCAAGATTTTGTAGGCGATGAAGCCATTGGATTAAACCTTTACATATAATGAATTACAGTAATCCAACCGGCTGATTACCATGGCCGCAACAACCGGTGGATGGAGGGAAGCTAGCAATAATGGGAGAAACCCTCTTCAATGTCTTAAGACAGCAAATTACCCACTTTGCACACGGCAGAGACTTGGTCATTCATTGACAAAGAAGCAGAGATGGTCACACCAAGATTCTTAACCTTCGTCATTGGGACAGGTAGGAACCCAGAAAGGAGGGCCAGAAAGAAGACACCCAGAGTCAGGGATCAGGGGGAAGCCCACCACCATCACTTCTGTCTTGTCCCCATTCAACTTCAGTCAATTTCAGCCCATCCAGTCACCTAAAGCCTTCAGGCCTTGTGGCTCACCACAGGTGAGGTGGAAGGAGCCAGAAAGGAAAGGAAGGAGGGAGAGCACTTGAGAGCTGTCAGCCATGATGAGAACCAGCCTAGAACCTGATCCGCAATCCCAATCTGAGACAAGCGGGTATGCAGGGTGGGGCGATCAACGGTGTCGAAGGCTGCTGAAAGATCTAGAAGAATCAGGGCCTCCACCCCACCAGCATGAACGAGCCTGGCCATGTCACCCTGAACTGGCACCAGTACACTTTCCATGCCCCGACCAGGCCTGAGACATGATTGGGCTTGATCGAGCAGTGTAGAGGATTCCAGAAGATAAGAACAAAGAGGGGAAACCAGAGACTCTAACAGTTTCATAGAGAAAGGAAGAAGAGAGATGGGGCGGAAATTGGAAAGAAGAGAGGGGTCCAGTGAGGGTTTTTTCAGAAGGGGAATCACAGTGGTGATCTTAAGTTCAGCCAGGATGACCCCCATCTGGCAAGAGGCATTGACGGTTGCGCTAAGTTCCATAAGAACGTCACAAGAGATCTTCTTCTTGACTACCAATGGGGAGCCTTATTTAATGCGCTGTATGACCCCATAACCTTTTCCTCAGAGAAGGGTGAAAAGGTAGGCCACTCTTTCACTTCAGTTGGGCTACCTAGCGATAGGTCCACCAACAGGGGTGGGGGACACCAGAGACGCTTGGATGGTACAGCAAATATCCACAATCTTGGATATAACAAATGGGGTCAAAGAATCGCAACGATCCTGGGAAGGGGTGAGCACAGGTGTGTTTTTCTCAGAGGAGGATAAAGATCTAATCACTGAGAAGAGTGCCTTGGGTTGACAGAGAGCAGACTCCACCTTCTGAGTGAAATACAGTTTTTTCACTTGAAGAATAGCAGAGAAATAAGCAGCCAAACACACTCTGAAATAAACATTGCTGATGCCTACAGTCCAAACCGCTGGACAGATTTTCACCAAATTTGCGGCAGGATTGGTGGCTTGGTCCCGAAAGTGTGCTTTCGGCGAAAATCCGTCCAGTATTATTTTTTTAAAACAGGCAAAATGTAAGCGCCAAAAAATGTGTGATATCTGACTCCGATCCCCGGACACATTTCCTGGTTCGGTCGGCGAGCAGGACTCTGATTGGACCAGAGGGCCGCGTCATGTCTGTGGACATCCAACGTGCCCGCTGATTGGCTGGAGGGAAGTGTGATATGCGTCCCATTTTCCCGAAACGCCTGCCATGTTGTATCCACGGATATTCACGGATAGCTCAGTGGCGAACAGGGCCATCTGTTGTTGGGAACAAGGGCTGGAAAGGGTGGGGGAGTGAAAGATGGTTCATATGATGTATTTGTTTAGATGGAAGAAGTCTGTGTTGTGTCTGCGGTGACCATGGACACCGCAGCAGTTCGCGGGTAGGTCCTCAGGCGACCAGTTTATGTGGTGACTTTGGGCAGGCTTCATAAGGGTAGGGGAGCGGAATGTAGATGATATAAGGATGTTTGTATAGGCTGTGTTATGCTGTGGTGTTTGTGGCCAGCTACTAGACTCTTTGGTGCATGGCCAGAAAGAAAGAAGCATGCAACCAATAATCGTATAATCGCTGTATATATTGTTGAGGCACTGTATACCTTTTTTTTTTTACTCAGTGTAGAATAATGTTGAGGTGGCAATAGCAGATTTTAATATTGTGGCACTGTGGGCACATATTTTCTTTATTTCATCTGCCCAATGGCTGCAAGTAGTGTAATAATATGTGTACAGAAATTGATAGGGTGTGTGGCACCCTATTGGCTGCAAGTAGTGTAATAATATGTTTACAGAAGTAGACAGGGTGTGTGGCAGTTGGTTTATTGGATTGTCTTGAGGGTTGTTGCCACTGGGCAGATTCTCGGGTACATGGCTGTATTGTGCTGTGGTAATTGTGGCCAGCTAGGCCATACGCCCAAGATTCTGCCCACTGGCTGGAAGAGTGTGCCCAATTGCTGCAAGTAGTGTAATCATATGTGTACAGAACTGGACAGGGTGTTGTAGCTGGCTTATTGGACTGTCCTGAGGGTTGTGGACAATGGGCAGATTTTTGGGTGTATGCCTGTATTATGCTCTGTTAATTGTGGTCAGCTACTCGAGTCGTGGGCACCCAAAAGTCTGTCCACTGGCTGCAAGTAGTGTAAGAGTATGTGTAGATAAGTGGATATGGTGTGTGGCAGGTGGCTTATTGGAGTGCCCTGAGATTCTTGGGTGTATGAGAGTCTATGCGGTGGTTGCAAGTATTGTAATAATATGTGAACTGAAGTGGATAGGGCCTCAGGCAGCTGCCTTATGTGTGTGGGTTGTGGTCAGTGGGCAGATTTCTGGGTACATGGCCATATGATGCTTCAGTGGTTGTGGCCAGGCCCTAGAATCTTGGGTGAATGGCCGGAAGCCATAGGCCGTAGGTCATACACCCAAGAGTCTAGGCCCTGACCACCACCACCGCAGCAGAATACAGCCATGCATGCAAGAATGTGACACTGGCATTAGGATTTCACAATTATGTGTATAGAAATGCAATTTGCTGATTACAAAGAAGCATGACACCAATAATCGTATACTCACTGCAGACATTGTTGAGGAACTGCACACCTTTTTTGAACTCAGTGTAGAATTCTGTTGAAGTGGCAATTGCATATTTGAATATTGTGGCATGTGGAAATGCAGGAGAAATCTTTCTTTCATTGTCTGTGATAAAAGAAAACATAACATTTTAGGGTAGGTACTTCATAAGGTCGTATTTCATTCCATTTCACACATGTATGCACTTTGTGGATCTTCATAATTAGTACTTTTCAAGTACTATGCTTTAAACAAGTGTACTGTGCAATGTGCTCAGTTCCTGTCTTTGTTTGCATAATCATTTTTGCTGTGGAAAAAAAAAATCCATGCAGGATAAAAAAAAACTTCTATATTCATGTTTTGTTATGTGCCACACTGTTTGATTAATATGTGCAGTACTTAAAGGAATGTTCAAAGTGCATATCTATGTGGTCTTGCTGTTATAAGCACCGTTGCAGTAGGAGGAATTGAAATGGTGTTTGATGTACCTTTTGGAAGTGGTGGTACTGTGGTTGCAGTTAGATACCGGTTGGCATATTCTAACTGTATATCTGTTTCCTCTTTTTAGCAGTATCTGTTTATGCGTTTGATTGCTGTTGGTGTTTTCTAAGTGGGGCAGTTATATACCTTTTGGTGTATTGTAACTGTTGGTAGTTTGAAAGGTTTTGAGGGTATGTTTGTAGCACTGTGATTGCTGATGGTTGATGTTGGCAGTTTGCCTGCTGGAAGTTATTATTGTAGTACTGAGGGTGCAGTAAGATACCAGTTGGTGTATTCTGGTTGTTTATACTTAAAAAGTGTTGAAGGGTTTCCTCAGAAGGACTTTCATTTTTGCTGGTGGATTTCAAATTGTGTAGTAATGGGAAGTGATATTGTAGTATTATGGTTGAAGTTAGATGCCAGTTGGCAGATTCTAACTGTTTGCAGCGTCTTAGTTTTGCATGTTAATTCCACGGATTTCCATTTTTCACTATTGTGAAGTGACTTTGCAGTATCATGGGTGTAGTTACATGCAGTTGTGTATTTATTGTAGTGGTATGGACATTTTTAGGCAGATGTTGCCTTATTCCAACAGTTGGTCATTTCCCAGGTCATTGAGGACAGTTTGTAGACCCTCATACACAGTACTTTGATTTTTAAGTACTATGTGGGAATCAATGTTAGTGTGTTCTTTCCACAGTTGTTGTTTCTCTGAGTATTATCATTGGGTCATTGCGGAAAAACTATACAGTAACGCAACTGATGTCCTCATGGGCCAGTTGGTGTATGCTATGTTGTTACAGTTTCATAGGGCAGAAGGTTAGTTTTCGTTTGCAATTACACATCTGTTGGTGAGTATTGGATAGTAGGCTATGCTACTTTTGTAGATAGGTGAGTACATTTTGGTTTCAAGAATATTAAGTAGGCATTTGCAAGATTTGCTGGTAATCTCTGCTTCAGAGTAATGAAAGTATCACTGCATTCATACCACCCACATTTCTTTTTAATGTATGCAGTAAAGTGACCTGAAGTGGTTGTGGTACCTGTGTGGCAGATTATGCCTACTGCTGTGAAGGTTTTCTTGCCAAGTGATACTTGTCCATTTGTGAAGCTAGTAAGCTTGCAGTTGTTTTTGGTACCATCTGCATTGTATCGTAAATGCATTACTATTACGCATTATCTATGTGATTGTGTCTGTAAGGTGGAACGATTGTCTGAATTGCAAGTAGTACATAATATGCCATGGTTTGCATTTTGTACCAGCTGTTGAAATGGAATGTATTCACAGTTAGGTATGGATACATATACAATGCGCTCGTTAGGGACTTCTTCCTTCCCCACATGGCTGTAGAGAGTGCATGTATGTTTCCACAAGTATGAAATCTGGAAGATTTTATTTATAGGTATGTTTTTGCTTTCAAGTTATTGCAGTAAGTATATTAGAAATTCTTGTGGATCTTCTTGTGTGTTTATAGTGAATCTGACCATGCCCGCACAGTAGTCCAATTCCTGCCTTATTCCTGAGACATTGTAAGTGTTGTCAGGATTTTTGTTGCATTTCTATGAAGGAGTCTTATTTGCAAACACAACTGGTCTGTGCTGTTCAAGTAACTGTTTTCAACAATTGGTGGCAATTGGAATAGAACATTGATTGCTACATTTGCATAGCAATTTACACCAGTTGTGTTGGAACATTTGAATGGACCAGACAGTTCTGTGTCTGAGTCATTTAATGGAAGTCTATGTGCTTTTTGTGAAGAGGTACTTCACTTTGTTTGTGCAGTTGGGTATGCATTTGCCTTTTCAGTACATCCTTCTGTGGTTGTGGCAATTTCTTTGGTGGAACTGTTGGGAGATCATCTATAAGTTGTGTTTGCACTAGTTTTCTTTTACAAAGTTTGCCTTCTTGAGGAACAGGGTACATTTTAAGATGGGGTGTGTAGAGTGCACATAGTCTGTTGTACTCTACGATGCAAGGATTGTCAGCCTTGACTTTTCTTGCATCAAAATTGACAAGAAATAGTCATCCAAGTGTATGTAGGCATGACAGTGTTATGTAACTCATGCTGTCATGATGCATACCCCCGGGCATCCGGACCATGTCCATCAGCCCCGGGAGCAGGCATTATGTTGCCGTGAGAAAACCCAGCAACCCCTGGGCGCCAGGCTCTTAAGTGCACACTTACCTGTTGCAGAACATGCTGCAAGAAGATCAAAGCCCATGTGAGGTCTGGAAGGGACTTCTTTACCTTAGGGACTATTTTGTTACTCGGGTGTGTTCGGGGAGGAATACCTACCTGGGACTACTTTGGAGGCTATTTAAACCACGCCCGAAGAGCAGCACACGCTTCGTGTTATTCTGCATCCAGCAGCGTAATGTTCACCGTGCCAGCAGCAGCATCCAGACTTCTGCCACGCCCGTCTCGAACCTGGAGAACCTAGAAAGAAGGAAAGAAGCAAAGGTTAGAGCAAGAGTATTACTTGATTTCTTAACTGATCCCAGATTCATCGCATCTTCAATCCTGAGGAAAGACTTTGTTTTAAACGTGTCGCATCGCCAGCAGCAGCGCCGCGCCATACTCACCGTTCCATGCAGCATCTCTTCAATCCGGCGCTGTCTCTATCTTTACATCGCCGAATTCCGGCACCTAAGGGGGACAAGAAACAACAAGGTGAGCAGAAAGAACAGACAGAGACAATATCTTTAGCGGCCATATGCTTACCTGATTTTACCGCCGGAGGTATTATTCATCAGCACGCCACATCTTCTTATGCCACACCTGTGAGAAAAGGAGAAAGCAGCAAGTTTAACCCTTGGCATTATTTACCGGACAGTGTTGGGTAACACAGACTTTTACCGGAGCGCTTTCGGTTGTCAATCTTCTTATTGGGTCAAAGCTGCAAGATAAAAGAGGAATTGGACAGGAGTGAATTCCAGACATTTTGAACTCTTACGAACTATATACTTATGGCTCTTTGCCAGGACCTTTTGGAGTCAGGATTCGTCTACAACTCTTCCAATATCTTCAGGCCAGTGAAGTAACTGGTCATCAACGCGCCCCTGCGTACTTCGCAGGATGGAGGGCTCATCCTTCAAGAATATAAGGTGAGATTGCTGAGAGGGCACTTCAGTGGTGATTAGAGGAGAGGACAGTGGGGGTGCTATCACTTGAATCCACAAGTGGCTAAATCCACTCTCCACTTGTAGGAGAATATTTCTACGGGTCAAGCAGACAAGAATTGGAGGGCAGATCCCGTCAGTCATCGCTGCACTACGCATCACGTGGGTGGAGGCCGCAGCAGTCCGGGTCCGACCGACGCCCCTGTGGCAGCCAGGTGAGCGTAACACATGCCTTCTTTAAAGATTGTGCTGCCAATGTTAATTAATGCTTGATCTGGGGTTAGACCTTGCAAATTCATGAATAGTGACTGCATATGCTAGAGATAGAGAAAACGGATCTCTGCGTACATACATGTCTTTGAAAAGAAGGAATCAGGCTGTTAAGAGTCCTATCATTTTTAACTACTGAAAGTTTGTCAATAACTGTACCAAGTGCTCCATTAACTGAACCTTGCTACACATCAAGGTTATTCTTTAGCATTACTCTACAGTTTAAACACAATGGTAACATGTTCTCCAAAGATACTGTGTTTTCTAAGCCATTTAGTCATGCTGTGGCTTGTTGACACGTAGGTACTGTCATACCATGCATGTCCAGTTTGTCTGTGGAGTAAATTTGCACTATTGGTTGTATTTTCTTTTTCAACATTATTTCATTGAATTGTGCACAGCTTGCTAAGGTTGGCATTAAGGACATACTTTTTACTTTTTGTGTGCTAATTGTTCCATGGCATCAGTAGAAGATGTGTTATGCCCGTATATCTGATGGATGTCTCTTCTATTTAAAATAGACTGTGCTTCCTTAGAAAGCACACCAATTCTAGTGCTTTTCAAAATGTTAGCATAGGTGAGGTCTGCAGACTGACACATGTTTTCAGTTAGTTCTCTGTATCGGAAATGTTGCCTTAGATTTACATTTCCTATGCTGCCAAGTGCGTTATGGCACAGTTTGTGTCCTAAACATTTTAAAATAGGTTCACCTTTCACTGGTGTTAATTGAAGAAGATTTCTGAAAACAATTCCGTGTTTTCCTCCAAAGAGGTCTTCGTAGTCCATTTTAAGGGCCTCTTGCAATCTGAGGTGAATCAAAGCCAACATTAGGTTGGACACCATGCTCACCTCATCTATTATATTTTTATTTGTTTCAAAACTCTGTGTAGCTCCATAGAAGCTTCTGCTAAATGTTTGTAGTAATCTAATTTGTTTTGGTGTTCTACTGGAAGGAGTAGCAATCAGTGTAAAGTAACACCACCTATGCTGTAGGCAGCTAAACCTGTGGGGGCAGTCACAACAGCTGAAACCTTGTTGTTTGTCAATGGTTGGAGGAACTTGCTGATGATTTTTATGAAGAATTTTTTTCCCTGAACCAGTTTGACCACTTACAAATGTTTATAGTACATACATACATACACTTACATGTTTATAGTTGTGACAGGTGCACGTTTTAGTTTCCTGCTGCACACCATGTCAATTTCTTTAGTTACTGCTAGGAAAATTCTACGCTACTCATTATTCAGTTGTGATTTCAGTAGAGCAAAGTTTTCTTTAGATTGCTCATACTGACAAATGGTGTTTTCTACTTCAGTCATGGCTAATTCTGCCTCATTTACTATGAGTGGCTCTCCAAGTGGTTCTTGGCTTCTTGTAAAAGATGGTTGATTGCTCTCAGGAGTGTCTACATTTAGTTGTGCTTGAAGTTCTTCTTCTTGTTGGCGTTCATTGTCCAACATGTTTTTGTACTGTTTAAAGTTTAAGGGCCTCATTACACGGTAGGCGGAGAACCATGGCGCAATTAGGGCCATGGTTCATGACGGTAAAATACCGGCACCGCCTTGGTGGAAAGGGGAATTACCGCCCCATTCCAAGGTTGGCGGGGTGGTAATTCCCCCTTCCACCATTGCCCTTCCCCAGTCCCATTTTTGCCCCATAGGGCATAATGTGAATGGGAAAGTCGCTAATTACGGCACAGCAAATTGTAGTACCTTAATTAGCTCCCTGGGTCCCTTTGCGGGTTGGTTTTTAACGCCTGCAAAAAGCAGGCGTTAAAATCCCCAACCCACAAAGGGACCTCGTAGTAAGGCGGTAAGGATTTACCGGTACCGGTAAAATACCGGTACCGCTAAACCCTTACCGCCTACCTTGTAATGAGGCCCTATATCTGTTATACTGCTTTCACTTGCATTGAAAACATCTTCATAGGAACATGGGTGTCCAATAAATCTTCTTCTTTTCTGCATGCTTTAAAAAGTTGCAGTTGGGACATGTAATAAAGTTCTTTATGTTGAGGAGCTTTTAATGATAGCTTCATGTGATAAATCAGGCTGCGTTTGGTACGTTTATTCAGGCTGCCCTCACAATTTTTACTTTTAACTATGTATTTATCTTTTCTCTCATTTGGTTTTATATTATTTTTGTATGAGAGGTTTTGGTATATGTGGTATAGACACATGGTTTCCAAAGCAGTACTCCTGTTTGGGTAGTATGTATCCAATACATTGTTTTTCAAAATGCTGATTGGATCATTTTTGACTATTGTTTTTATGTCTTGGTATGGTTTGAGAACTATTTTTCTAGATGCAGCAGGACCAAAGTTTAACCAGACTATCAGGGTAATTCATAGAATATCGCAGAAAAGTGTCGCAAGCGGCTCGCGCAGAGTGTCCGCGTGCGATTGTCTGCGCCAGGCACGTGCGCTAAAACCGATTTCCGCGCACAGCGTATTCATGGATTTTAGGCTCCCAAACCAGCCGTGGCGTAGAGTATCGCAGCGACCCTGCAGCAGCGCCAGTAACGCCCCCAAGAACACCCTCGCGCAAGGAAAAGCCATCAAAATCGCTAAATCATCGCAAAGGGCTGCGCTAACCCTGGACCAGTTTACAGGGCTGCCAAACAAGGAACGCAAAGCGGGTAACGTGCATATCAGGGGTACGCGTGAAGTTATACACGCGATTAGCCAGGGTACGTGTATTTCAGGGGTGCGCGGGAAGTTCCACACGCGAATAGCCTGGGCGCGTGTATTTCAGGGGTGCGCGGGAAGTTTTACACGCGATTTCAGCAGGGTACGTGTATTTCAGGGGTGCGCGGGAAGTTCCACACGCGAATAGCCGGGGCGCGTGTATTTCAGGGGTGCGCGGGAAGTTTAACACGCAATTTCAGCAGGGTACGTGTATTTCAGGGGTGCGCGGGAAGTTCCACACGCGAATAGCCTGGGCGCGTGTATTTCAGGGGTGCGCGGGAAGTTCCACACGCGATTAGGCTGGGTGGGTCCTCACAGGTGTTCCCTGTACACCCTCGACGGCCCCTGCAGGCAGCCCACAAAACAGGGGACTACCCTGCACACCTGCTCATGTCCCCCTGCACCCCCACCCCCCAGCAGTGCAGGGGCACCCTCCACCAGGCCCCCACTCGTGTCTCCCACCACCCCCACCCCCCAGCAGTGCAGGGGCACCCTCCACCAAGCCCCCACCCATGTCTCCCACCACCCCCACCCCCCAGCCACCAGGGGCAGCCTCCACCAGGCCCCCACTCATGTCTCCCACCACCCCCACCCCCCACCATCCAGGGGCACCCTCCACCAGGCCCCCACTCATGTCTACCACCACCCCCACCCCCCACCATCCAGGGGCACCCTCCACCAGGCCCCCACTCATGTCTCCCACCACCCCCACCCCCCACCATCCAGGGTCACCCTCCACCAGGCCCCCACTCATGTCTCCCAGCGTGCTACGTGAATTTCAGGGGTGCGCGGGAAGTTCCACACGCGAATAGCCTGGGCGCATGTATTTCAGGGGTGCGCGGGAAGTTTTACACGCGATTTCAGCAGGGTACGTGTATTTCAGGGGTGCGCGGGAAGTTCCACACGCGAATAGCCCGGGCGCGTGTATTTCAGGGGTGCGCGGGAAGTTTAACACGCAATTTCAGCAGGGTACGTGTATTTCAGGGGTGCACGGGAAGTTCCACATGCGAATAGCCTGGGCGCGTGTATTTCAGGGGTGCGCGGGAAGTTCCACACGCGATTAGGCTGGGTGGGTCCTCACAGGTGTTCCCTGTACACCCTCGACGGCCCCTGCAGGCAGCCCACAAAACAGGGGACTACCCTGCACACCTGCTCATGTCCCCCTGCACCCCCACCCCCCAGCAGTGCAGGGGCACCCTCCACCAGGCCCCCACTCATGTCTCCCACCACCCCCACCCCCCAGCCACCAGGGGCAGCCTCCACCAGGCCCCCACTCATGTCTCCCACCACCCCCACCCCCCACCATCCAGGGGCACCCTCCACCAGGCCCCCACTCATGTCTACCACCACCCCCACCCCCCACCATCCAGGGGAACTCTCCACCAGGCCCCCACTCATGTCTCCCTGCGTGCTACGTGAATTTCAGGGGTGCATGGGAAGTTCCACATGCGAATAGCCTGGGCGCGTGTATTTCAGGGGTGCGCGGGATGTTTTACACGCGATTTCAGCAGGGTACGTGTATTTCAGGGGTGCGCGGGAAGTTTTACACGAGATTTCAGCAGGGTACGTGTATTTCAGGGGTGCGCGGGAAGTTCCACACGCGAATAGCCGGGGCGCGTGTATTTCAGGGGTGCGCGGGAAGTTTAACACGCGATTTCAGCAGGGTACGTGTATTTCAGGGGTGCGCGGGAAGTTCCACACGCGAATAGCATGGGCGCGTGTATTTCAGGGGTGCGCGGGAAGTTCCACACGTGATTAGGCTGGGTGGGTCCTCACAGGTGTTCCCTGTACACCCTCGATGGCCCCTGCAGGAAGCCCACAAAACAGGGGACTACCCTGCACACCTGCTCATGTCCCCCTGCACCCCCACCCCCCAGCAGTGCAGGGGCACCCTCCACCAGGCCCCCACTCATGTCCCCCACCACCCCCACCCCCCAGCAGTGCAGGGGCACCCTCCACCAGGCCCCCACCCATGTCTCCCACCACCCCCACCCCCCAGCCACCAGTGGCAGCCTCCACCAGGCCCCCACTCATGTCTCCCACCACCCCCACCCCCCACCATCCAGGGGCACCATCCACCACGCCCCCACTCATGTCTCCCACCACCCCCACCCCCCACCATCCAGGGGCACCCTCCACCAGGCCCCCACTCATGTCTCCCAGCGTGCTACGTGAATTTCAGGGGTGCGCGGGAAGTTCCACACGCGAATAGCCTGGGCGCGTGTATTTCAGGGGTGCGCGGGAAGTTTTACACGTGATTTCAGCAGGGTACGTGTATTTCAGGGGTGCGCGGGAAGTTTTACACGCGATTTCAGCAGGGTACGTGTATTTCAGGGGTGCACGGGAAGTTCCACACGCGAATAGCCGGGGCGCGTGTATTTCAGGGGTGCGCGGGAAGTTTAACACGCGATTTCAGCAGGGTACGTGTATTTCAGGGGTGCGCGGGAAGTTCCACACGCGAATAGCCTGGGCGCGTGTATTTCAGGGGTGCACGGGAAGTTCCACACGCGATTAGGCTGGGTGGGTCCTCACAGGTGTTCCCTGTACACCCTCGACGGCCCCTGCAGGCGGCCCACAAAACAGGGACTACCCTGCACACCTGCTCATGTCCCCCTGCACCCCCACCCCCCAGCAGTGCAGGGGCACCCTCCACCAGGCCCGGGGCACCCTCCACCAGGCCCCCACCCATGTCTCCCACCACCCCCACCCCCCAGCCACCAGGGGCAGCCTCCACCAGGCCCCCACTCATGTCTCCCACCACCCCCACCCCCCACCATCCAGGGGCACCCTCCACCAGGCCCCCACTCATGTCTCCCACCACCCCCACCCCCCACCATCCAGGGGCACCCTCCACCAGGCCCCCACTCATGTCTCCCAGCGTGCTACGTGAATTTCAGGGGTGCGCGGGAAGTTACACACGCGAATAGCCTGGGCGCGTGTATTTCAGGGGTGCGCGGGAAGTTTTACATGCGATTTCAGCAGGGTACGTGTATTTTAGGGGTGCGCGGGAAGTTTTACACGCGATTTCAGCAGGGTACGTGTATTTCAGGGGTGTGCGGGAAGTTCCACACGCGAATAGCCGGGGCGCGTGTATTTCAGGGGTGTGCGGGAAGTTTTACATGCGATTTCAGCAGGGTACGTGTATTTCAGGGGTGCGCGGGAAGTTCCACACGCGAATAGCCTGGGCGCGTGTATTTCAGGGGTGCGCGGGAACTTCCACACGCGATTAGGCTGGGTGGGTCCTCACAGGTGTTCCCTGTACACCCTCGACGGCCCCTGCAGGCAGCCCACAAAACAGGGGACTACCCTGCACACCTGCTCATGTCCCCCTGCACCCCTACCCCCCAGCAGTGCAGGGGCAGCCTCCACCAGGCCCCAACCCATGTCTCCCACCACCCCCACCCCCAGCCACCAGGGGCACCCTCCACCAGGCCCCCACTCATGTCTCCCACCACCCCCACCCCCCAGCAGTGCAGGGGCAGCCTCCACCAGGCCCCCACTCATGTCTCCCAGCGTGCTACGTGAATTTCAGGGGTGCGCGGGAAGTTACACACGCGAATAGCCTGGGCGCGTGTATTTCAGGGGTGCGCGGGAAGTTTTACATGCGATTTCAGCAGGGTACGTGTATTTTAGGGGTGCGCGGGAAGTTTTACACGCGATTTCAGCAGGGTACGTGTATTTCAGGGGTGTGCGGGAAGTTCCACACGCGAATAGCCGGGGCGCGTGTATTTCAGGGGTGTGCGGGAAGTTTTACATGCGATTTCAGCAGGGTACGTGTATTTCAGGGGTGCGCGGGAAGTTCCACACGCGAATAGCCTGGGCGCGTGTATTTCAGGGGTGCGCGGGAACTTCCACACGCGATTAGGCTGGGTGGGTCCTCACAGGTGTTCCCTGTACACCCTCGACGGCCCCTGCAGGCAGCCCACAAAACAGGGGACTACCCTGCACACCTGCTCATGTCCCCCTGCACCCCTACCCCCCAGCAGTGCAGGGGCAGCCTCCACCAGGCCCCAACCCATGTCTCCCACCACCCCCACCCCCAGCCACCAGGGGCACCCTCCACCAGGCCCCCACTCATGTCTCCCACCACCCCCACCCCCCAGCAGTGCAGGGGCAGCCTCCACCAGGCCCCCACTCATGTCTACCACCACCCCCACCCTCCAGCAGTGCAGGGGCAGCCTCCACCAGGCCCCCACTCATGTCTACCACCACCCCCACCCCCCAGCAGTGCAGGGGCAGCAGGCAGTCAGGCAGCAGCAGATGGCAGGTGGGAGCGTGCTCGGGGCTCTGGGGGGCAGTAGTTCGGCCTTCCGGGCAGGAGCGTGGTATTTGTGGCCAGCTTGGTACGGAGTGATTTGGCACGTGAAAATCCTGCACGTCAGCGTGAAAACCGAGGAAAGGCCCTTAGCGCGTAAGCGCGTCAGCACGCATACGCGATTCTATTGGACCAAAGGCCCTCAGCTCGTAAGCGCGCCTGTGACGTGACCCGCACGGGTGTTTCCCACACAGCACGTGATGACAGAGCACACGTGAAAAGACTGCACGTCAGAGTGTAATCGCGTGTGATTGGTGAAAATGGCCCTACACGCAGAAGTGACAAAGCGTGTAATTGGTGGAAATGGCCCTAGCGCGTACACGCCCCGTAACTGTATAAAAGGTACGCGTAGAACACCATTTCCTTGTACGTGCTTTTCGTGGAGAGCGAGTGGGTGAATTCTGTACTTCTTGTCGTTTCAGACGCGATTTACTTCACGGCGTTTCAAGTTCGTATTCCCTTTTACCTCTGACAGCTTTTTCTCTTTTTTCTCTTTTACTGGTTTACCTGGGCCTGTTCTCTCAAACAGTGTTCCCTTCTACTGTTGTCCTGTCTCCTCAGACAGCGTACACATCTTCTTTTGGCGCGGTTGTTGCCAACCAAACGCGCTCCTTTTTCACGCTCTTTTACCTGGCAGACGGTGAGTCACGCACGTATCTAACATCTGTGCTTGCCCCGTGTGTAGCCTACCCCTTCAGAGGTCATTCTAGGCTGCGTGTGACACGCATACCTTCATTCTTGTGTTACTGGGTGCCACAGCGTAGTGCAGGTTTTTCTTTCTGCACACGTGGTCTAGGAGGGGTTGCGTGCACGTCATCTCCCTTTTTTGGGGCTCCTGTGCGTAGCGTGACCCGTCATCTTTCCCCAGGGGTTACAATCAGCCTTGCAAGAGCACTAGGGTACAATTACCATCTGGTACCCAACCCCTTTGACCCCCAATTGCCCAGGACAATATTCTACAGCCACTCCCATACGCACATTAACATCAGTGCCATGGCTGGGAGGCGAGGATTCCGTAAGGGTGGCAAAGGTGGAAGAGCCACAAGTGGTGGCCGTGGTGGATCCGGTAGGGGACGTGGTCGTTACTTGCAGGGTGAGCCTGTCCCCCCATGTGTGGAGGACCAGTCAAGGGCACCCATAATCCCCCCCCCTCCTGTTGAGGCTGATGTGGCTGACACCATCCATGCTCAGCCCTTGTTGTACCAGCCCATTGTGGCACCAGACCTGGCTGACTCCATGGCTGACTTCCAGGTCAGCAGGCCTATGACACGTGCGCTGGTGCACGTTGATGTCACCATGCCACGTGCATCTGGGGCAGCAAGGTCATCTGCTGCACCAAGTAGGCAGGGCGGAGAGGCTGCAGGGGCAGCTGCGGCTCCATCCACCCCAGCCCTCACACACACAGCCCAGACAGTGTCGGTCCTGGTCCATGCTGCTGACATTCCCCCTGACACCATCACACTAGAGCCAATGCCTGCACCAACTCCCATGCTGAGTGTGCAATCCCACACTCCTGATACAGAGTCCACCAGGGCTCCTGCCCCTAGTGTCCAGAGCGGCGCAGGATACTCAGGATCACCACCACCTTCCAAGCGGAAGAGGAAGAGTGCTCGTCCGGCACAGGCTGATGCCCCAGACACGGCTACACAGTCCGGCCCATCCAGGAAGCCCAGCTTCACGGATGACCAACTGAATGCACTTGTCGAGTATGTGTCCGCACATGACAACGAGATGGTCATTGTTGCAGGATCCAAGACCACACCTGCACAACGCCAGGCACACTGGCAGACCGTTGCGGACATCGTAAGTGCCCTTGGAATCGTGAGGCGCACAGCCAATGATTGCTATAAGCGCTGGAATGACCTAAAGCGCAGGGCAAAGAGTAAGCTGGCCTCAAGTCATGCCGCAACTCTAGTGACTGGAGGTGGGTCTCCAGTAGTAGACATGGAACTCACTCCACATGAGTCAGTCGCTGGGACCTGAACAGATCCAAGGCGTGGGAGATCTGGCTGATTAGGAGGCATTATCCGGTGAGTGCACATGCATCTGTGTGTCATCCATGTGCATGGTGTGTGTGAGGGCTTCTGTTTGTGTGACAGGTGAGAGTGTGTGCGCCTGAGTCGTATGGGTCAGCCATGTGCTTCATGCAATACATCCTGCGCAGCTGCATTTGGCCATAGCAGTATCCCTTCTGCCAACAGTAGACATCTAGCCCAACTGCACGCCAGTTGCCCTTGAAGTGTCACCTTGCCACAACATTGTTGCTTGATTTTTCATTGTTCATTTAGTCAGATTGTTTGCATTCCACCACTATTACTAGGCATGTCGCAGTCCTCTAGTCACATGTCTGACATGGCTATGGTAAAGTGGAGTGACTTTGTTACCTGGATATCATTTGTACAAACATGTCCCTGTGCAATTGCACCATTTCGGACTGGCAGCTCCAGGTGAAGAATCTGACCTGTTTGAATTAGAAAAGCTATTACATGCGGGAACTGGACTGAATTAATAGGTGCTGCCCTCCTCTCCATCTTCACTCAATAGCAATGGTACATGCCATCTGTGTGATGGCATGTGTGTTTCACCTGCCAATCACAGGCCAATGTGTGATGCCACTGCCAGGCAGCATGCAGAAAATGTGTTCATCTTCCATCTTGGTGTCATCAGTGTGTGCCATTTGCCTGCCCTTCATACGCAGTGAGGGTGCATGCATGGGAGGGTTTTAGTCATGTGGGACATGTGTCAAACAAGTACTGGTTCTCTTGTTTCTCAGCCCTCATTGTGTGCCATGGTGCTAATGCCTGATCCATTTCTTTGTTTTAATGTCTTTGCAGGGGAAGACGCACCTGATACTGCTGGGGTTGTGGAGATGGTGCAGACCCAGGAGGGGTCCGAGGGCCGACCAACCACCAGTGAGGGACGTGGTGTGGTGGTGGGTGAGAACCCACAAGTGCTGCAGGTCCTGCTCTCAAGCTGTGTCTCTGGCTGCACCTCCCCCGAGCTGTACTCAGGTGTTGATTCGGATGAGACCTACGTGCCGTCGCAGGTGAGTGTTCCAGGGAGGGATTCTGTTCTGTCTTACCCACCTGCACCAGGGTCAGAACCCTCAATGGGGATGTCAGTGTTGGCAGCTACGCCTTTGGTGGTTACGGATGCAGGGTCACACTCCGCGACATCTGATCCTGTTCCTGGGCCAGCAGATCAGAGGGGGAATGCAGTCCTGCAGCCTCAGGCAGTGCCGGCACAGCAAGGCGCAGTTCGCCTTGCCCCAGACAGGTGTGGTGCCCGCCGACG
The DNA here is from genome assembly GCF_040938575.1 of Ambystoma mexicanum. NCBI lineage: Eukaryota > Metazoa > Chordata > Amphibia > Caudata > Ambystomatidae > Ambystoma > Ambystoma mexicanum. Next base: position 802,646,911 of record NC_090928.1, read on the forward strand.
TGGTGGGCGTACGCCACCTGGCAATACCGCATGGGAGCAATCCATTTACGGTATGGCAACCCAACAGGCAGCATCATCCGAGATGATGGCTCAGGCCATGGATAGGGTGGCCACTTCCATTGTCCCCCCTGAAAGGCTGATGGAGCGACTAGAGCAGGCAACCGACTCCATCTGCCAGTCACACAGGGAGGACATGTTGGGGTCCAACAGGGACAGGCGGGCGGCACTGGCGACTCTGCAGGAGGCCATCTCCATTGAGTCCCAGGGCCACAGGGAAGCCCTGAGGCAGGAGCTCCTTCACCTCAGGACGACTCTTGTTGAGCTTGAGGCTTCAACACACCAAAGGACAGAACAGCAGCTGGAGCGTCTCACCCGTACGCTCTCAGCTGAGATGCAGACAACGAGGGCGGAGGTCCGGGCATCCCGTGAGTTGTTGCATGGGGACCTCCGCACACTCATCCTCCAGAACCAGACCTACCACACCCGCATGCTTGCAGCCATGGAGGAGCAGACGAGGGCCTTGCGTGGGCTGCCTCTCATAGTGCAACCACCTCCGGATGCAGCTGCACAGGGTGATAATAGCGACAGCAGTGATACTCCCACAATAGGGTAGCCGTGTGGGCCATGAGCCCATGGAGGTGTTTTTTTTCCCAGGATCCACGCAGGTGGGTTCTGGTGTGCATCCTGTCCTCGGACCTCCTGGGTGGCCTCCCCAACCCCCCCGGGCCCTTCAATGGCCATTTTTGATTTCTTTTTATTTTTATTTTTATTTTTATTTATTTTATTCCCTATTTTTTTGGGACGATTTGTTGGCTTCCGTGGTTCCTGTGGGCATACGCTGCATTGTGGCTGGGCACATGCAGGCTTGTAATGTATTTGGTTCAGATGCTTGGGTTTGAGTCACACACACCCCTCCTGCTTCCCGTTTCCATGGGCTTGCAAAGGGTGTGCCCAAGTGACAGTGAATTACACAGTGACGTTGGACTCCCATGAGCTGTGTGGGCAGTCTGTAGTCAATACTGTGTATACATTCCTAGTGCATATTGCTGTTGTGTTGTACACTGCATGTGGCATTGATGTGTAACTCATCTTCTGTGTCTACCTCCCAATTTGCAGGTCCCTTCCTCATGTCTACACAAGGACCTCTAGTCTGGAGATGTGGTCCATGTTGGCAGCAGTGCACCTACAACTCTACATGGCGCCAACACTGCACAGTTGGTAGTGGTGGGAGTGCAGGCATTTTCAGGTGGTGAGACTACTAATATTTAACATTAGTGATGTCATGTTAATGGTAGTACGTGTAGTAAGTTTGTTGTTGGTCCGGCATTACTGTGAGCATTTCAGGTGTTGCAAGTATCTAATAGGGAAACTGTACATTGTGACACTAGTGTCATGTTGTGTGGATTACTTTGTTTACCTGCAAATAGCATGACATGGCACGGTGTGTGGTGTGGCGGTGCTGGGGTTGGGTTGGCTGACATGGCACTGTCCTCTTGTTGCATTTTGCAAGTGGGTATTCATTTTAGCTGCTTGAATGTGCAACTTCACAAAACTGTATTGGTGGTGTCTGTGTGGGTAGGGATGCACACATTGTGACACTTCCAGGTGAACAATCTCAGGCTGATATGGTTTTCACGGTTCTTTCTCCAGACATTCAGGCTCAGTGTCAGGTTGAGTCATCATTGATTGTCAGATGGAATGTGGCAGGGCAGTGTGCACTCCACAGGGGTGTGATTTCCATGTGAAGTAATTAGCCACTAGCTGTGTACGGGCTGCCTCCCCCCGTTCCCTTTCCCCTCCCATGCGCAGCGGCTGTGCATGTGGTTGGGGATGGGGGGGCACCACCATGTCCACGGCCAGGCCCCGGCGTGTTGCAACGTTGTGCAGGACACATGCTGCCACTATGATCCTGCACACTACTGGGGGAGCGTACAACAGCTGCCCGCCAGAATGGTCAAGGGAGCAAAAGCGTGACTTCAGCACTCCGAATGTGCGCTCCACTATGCCCCGGGTTGTAATGTGGCCTGCGTTATATCTTACCTGGGGTGGCGTGGTGGGGTTCCGAATTGGCGTCATCATGTGGGGGCTGAGAGGGTAGGCACTGTCCCTTGTGGAGGTGGTGATTGGTATCATTGGTGGGATTGTGACCTTGCTCAGTATCTGACATGCATGCATGTGCAGTGGCATTCATACTCGCCAAGCAGCCATGTATCGCCATGCCGCCCAGCTTCTAGGTCCCGGCTTAGGGTGGACATTCGGTAAATGAAGCTGTCGTGGGTGGACCCGGGATAGTTGGCATATACTGAGGTGATGATTCCCTTGGCATTACATACTACCTGCACGTTGATGGAATGCCAGTGCTTGCCAGTGCTTGCGGTTCCTATAGATGTGCTCAGATGCCCTGGGGGGACGTAGAGCCACATGGGTGCAGTCGATGGCACCTAGCACTTTGGGGAATCGTGCCACAGCGTAGAAATCCAGGGCAGCAGCATGCATTTCTGCAGGGATTCTGGGCAGGTATATGTGCCTGCGGACTGATGGGCGTGCAGTGATGATGTTCAAGACCTGGTGTGGGCAGCGTGACTGGGTGGCCTGTGATACACCACCCACAATGGCACTTGTCCGCTGAAATGATCCAGTGGCTAAGAAGTGCAGTACATTGAGGACCTTCTCCAGGGGGCTGAGTGCTTGGGAGCACAGGGTGGGTGATGTGAGGTCATCCTCCCACTCACTCACCAGGCCCAGTATGATGTGTGGTGGAAACCTGTACCTCCCATGCACCTGGTCATCAGGCATCCCGAAAAGGCTGGTTCTGCGTGTGAATATTCTGGCCCTGACTATCCTCCTCCTCCTCCTCCTTTGATAGGCCACGCCCACTGCTGCTAGGAACGGTATGTTCATCCTGGGTCTGAGCTTGTTATTTTTTTAGCGCGCAAATTAATGCGTCGCGCGTGTTGTAGGCGAGCGTGTGACCCGCGCACCCCTGAAATCCAGTACCCAGTCCAATAGCGTGTGGAAATTCCCGCGCACACCGGGATACAGGTGCGCTGACGTACTTGCGTGTGTAAGTGTCCGCGCACACCTGATATACACGTACATAGGACAATCGCGTGTACACGCACTTTTGTCCAATTACACGCGATGACACCCTGACGTGCTGTCCAATTACACGCAATGAGACTCTGCCGTGCTGTCCAATTACACGCAATGACACTATGACGTGCAGTCTTTCCATGTGTGCTCTGTCATCATGTGCTGTGTGGGAAACACCCGTGCGGGTCACGTCACAGACGCGCTTACGCGCTGAGGGCCTTTGGTCCAATAGATTCGCGTATGTGTGCTGACGCACTTACGCGCTAAGCGCCTTTCCTCGGTTTTCACGCTGACGTGCAGGATTTTCACGTGCCAAATCACTCCGTACCAAGCTGGCCACGCGTAAGCACACGGAAGACCACGCTCCTGCCCAGAAGGCCGGACTACTGCCCCCCAGAGCCCCGAGCACGCTCCCACCTGCCATCTGCTGCTGCCTGACTGCCTGCTGCCCACGTGCACTGCCATTTGCTGCCTGCACATCAGCCAGGGGTGCTGTTGCTGTGACCACCCCTGCTGGAACCGAAGACTCCCGACTGGAATTCCATCGCTCCACAGCCCAGCCCCAGGACCCAGTTGCCCACCCACTCCTGCCTCTGGGGTTGTCATGTCGGGTCAAACACCATCTGTGACCACTGACAACCCCCGGCCAGAGAGGCAGAGGGGCACCAGCTTCAGTGCCACCGAAGTTGGTGTCCTGGTGGAGCAAGTCCTGGGGCAGTATGATGCCCTCTTCGGAAGTTCCCGCTGCGACAAGGAAGGACGGACTCGGATCTGGACTGACATCGTGACTGCCATCAACGCGGAGGGGGTGGCAGTCCGGGACTTACAACATGTCAGGAAGCGCTGGGAGGACTTCAGGTCCAGGACCCTGAACAAGGCCCGGCGCCTCTTGAAGGCAGCGGATGCCAAGGGGCGCCGGGGCTACTTGTCGGAAGAACAGATGGGGGTCCTGGTACGCATATCCCCAGCCCTCCACGTCCAGGTCCTAGAGAAGCAGAACCGTCTGGAGTCGAGCGGTGAGTGTACATGCATCCTGATTGTCAGCAGTGCGTGTGGTGATTATTCAGCATTGTGCCGGTTGCACATCTGTTTGTATGGGGTCGAGTATAGTTGGGGGTGTACAGGGCCGTGACACATGCGAGGGCTGTAATGTGTGAGACATTGATGGTGCTTGTGTGTGTGGGCTTGCATGGCAAATGCAGTTGTGTGTGCACACATGTTTGGATGAATGTGTATGTAAGTAGACATGTCCGTGATGTCAGGCATGTATGTTTTTTTCGGCTGCATCTATGAGCACTGTGTACATGTGCATGTGTGTGTATTTGTCAAGGGTGCAACAGTGATGCAACATGGATGCATGTGACAGCGGTATGTGGAAGCCTGATTGGCAGATGTGACATGGATGCCCGTCTGAACAGTGCAACACTTGGCAGAGGTGTAGACATGCATGCAAGTGTGGCGCTGTGTGTACATGTGTGGTGCACTTCCTGTGTTGCATGTGATGTCTGGCTCCCCTTTGGCTGTTGATGCTGTTGTATGTGTAGGGATGGTGGTGGCAGTTGCGATACGGCTGTGGTATGGCTCATGTGTGTGAGTTGCAATGACATGTGTGTTGGGGATTGTGATGACATGTCTGAGGTTTGCCAATGCCACTCATGTGCAACTGTCATGCGTGTATGTGTCCATTGTACAGTGCCCTGATGCCTGTGTTTTGTTTCTCCCTGTCTGCAGCGTCAACTGATGAAGAGGGTGGAGAAGGTGCTGTGGAGCACAGCGCCGGGGATCCGACCGCCAGCCGGAGACGCAAGGCCCGGCTCCCCTCCCGTGTTGTCATCTCGTCAGGGAGTGAGGAGTCCGGTGCCGCGTCCCAGGCCGCAGCTGCCGGGAGGAGGTCCAAGAGGCGGAGGTTGCAGTTGGACTCCTCGGCAGCAGAAGGGGCAGCTGGGACCCCACAGGGCCCAACAGGGGAAGATGGCACGGAGTCATCCAGGTTGGTGGGGGGTTTGGTGGAGGAGGGGGCCGTGCAAGCACCAGAGACGGGGTCTGGAGGTGGGGATCCCACTGGTGCTAGTGGTGCAGTGCAGGACCAGGGACAGGAGGCAGCACAGGCGGCCGCGGAGGTGCCTGTGTGCAATCCTGTCCCCGATCCTGTCCCTGCATCATCTTGCACCAGCAGGGATGCCTACGTCCAGACCCATTTTCAGGCAGGGGATGAGCTGACGTCAACTGGCCTTTCACTGCCTGCGGACGTGGCCATCCAGGTCCGGGTTGAGCCTGTCCTGGCTGGTGTGGCGTTGCGTCAACGGGCCATGCGAGGTGACCTGCAGTCTTTTCATGGAGAGACTGCACGTCATCTCGAATGGCTCGTTGACCACGTCAGCCTGCTGGGACAGGTCACCCAGGCCGGATTCCTCCATCTGATGGGGCTTGCTCCGACCCCCTCCTCAACTGGACCCCCTACGCGCCAGTCGTCCTCTGTGCCATCTTCCCACCCATCAGTCATCTGGGTGCCCTGTGGAGCTGCCTCTGACGGTGCGGCCAGGCTGGTGGAGGAGGCATCCCTGCCACAGTTGGGAGTCGGAGGTCCAGCAGGGGTGGCCACATCAACAACTGCACCCCAGCCGGCGGAGAATGTGCAGGCAGCAGGAGGCAGTGCACGGGCAGAGGCAGAGCAGCAGCAGCAGCAACATGGTGGGAGACATGAAGGCTCGGGGCTTTCGACATCGGAGGGGCAGGCATCGGCCGGAGGGCAGGGGGACCCAGGACAGAGAGTGTCTTCTGTGTGGCAGCGGTTGGGCCACGCCTTAGGTGCAGAGCGGCGGCGGGCGGAAGAGGCGCGGCTCACAATGGTCAGGGCGGAGAACTCCATGCGGAGGGCCCTTAGGCGGGCCGAGTGCCTCGAGGCAATCCGCAGGGGGTTTGAGGAGGACACGGCGTCGTCCCTGCGGACCCTCGGGGCCATGGAACTGGACCGCCTCCGGGACATCGAACAGGAGTTCGATGATGCCCTGGCCCGGGACACCACGGAGTGAGCCGCTGGACTTGCCTGCCGCCTTTGTATATAGTTCTTTAGTTTTAGGTTTCCTTTCTTTCTTATTATTATTTGGAGTCGACGGACACTGCTCCACTTTTTGTATATAGTTGATTTTTGGGTAGGTTTTTTAGTAGGTTTCCTTTGTTCAGTTGGGCTCATGGACCCTTGGTAGTTTTTTACATAGTTTGTTATTGCATGGAGATTTTTTAACTTTTGACTTTGGGCAAATATTTTTTGGATTCTGATTTTCAGTTTTGTGTTTTTATACGGACATGCAGCTTTTTTTTTCTCATTCACATTGTAGTTTGTTTTCTTTCTTTAGCATTCTTTATTTTTTCAATACAATGTTTGTTTCCATACTTCACTGTGTGGTATCATCTCATTGGTTTCATGCATGTCATGTTGTGTGTTTTCCCATTCAATTGCAACAATTGTGTGTGACGGACATGGGTTCATTAGCTTGATGAACATTGGGGGTGTAACATGTGATTTCCATTTCCATGTGGGTGAATGGGTTACTTGGTAGGGCTTTTTGGCTGTGGTGGCTGTCCATTACGCACATGATTGGGGATTGTGAGGACCTGGTGGGGGCTGCCCCTGCACTGCTGGGGGGTGGGGGTCGTGGGAGACATGAGTGGGGGCCTGGTGGATGGTGCCCCTGCACTGCTGGGGGGTGGGGGTGGTGGGAGACATGAGTGGGGGCCTGGTGGAGGCTGCCCCTGGATGCTGGGGGGTGGGGGTGGTGGTAGACATGAGTGGGGGCCTGGTGGAGGCTGCCCCTGGTGGCTGGGGGGTGGGGGTGGTGGGAGACATGGGTGGGGGCCTGGTGGAGGGTACCCCTGGTGGCTGGGGGTGGGGGTGGTGGGAGACATGAGTGGGGGCCTGGTGGAGGCTGCCCCTGGTGGCTGGGGGGTGGGGGTGGTGGGAGACATGAGTGGGGGCCTGGTGGAGGGTGCCCCTGGTGGCGGGGGGTGGGGGTGATAGGGGACATGAGTGGGGGCCTGGTGGAGGCTGCCCCTGCACAGCTGGGGGGTGGGGGTGGTGGGAGACATGGATGGGGGCCTGGTGGAGGGTGCCCCTGGTGGCGGGGGGGTGGGGGTGATAGGGGACATAAGTGGGGGCCTGGTGGAGGCTGCCCCTGCACTGCTGGGGGGTGGGGGTGGTGGGAGACATGGATGGGGGCCTGGTGGAGGGTGCCCCTGGTGGCGGGGGGTGGGGGTGATAGGGGACATGAGTGGGGGCCTGGTGGAGGGTGACCCTGGATGCTGGGGGGTGGGGGTGGTGGGAGACATGAGTGGGGGCCTGGTGGAGGCTGCCCCTGGATGCTGGGGGGGGTGGTGGGAGACATGGGTGGGGGCCTGGTGGAGGCTGCCCCTGGATGCTGGGGGGTGGGGGTGGTGGGAGACATGAATGGGGGCCTGGTGGAGGCTGCCCCTGGTGGCTGGGGGTTGGGGGTGGTGGGAGACATGGGTGGGGGCCTGGTGGAGGGTGACCCTGGATGCTGGGGGGTGGGGTGGTGGGAGACATGAGTGGGGGCCTGGTGGAGGCTGCCCCTGCACTGCTGGGGGGTGGGGGTGGTGGGAGACATGGATGGGGGCCTGGTGGAGGGTGTCCCTGGTGGCGGGGGGGGGTGGGGGTGATAGGGGACATGAGTGGGGGCCTGGTGGAGGCTGCCCCTGCACTGCTGGGGGGTGGGGGTGGTGGTAGACATGAGTGGGGGCCTGGTGGAGGCTGCCCCTGGTGGCTGGGGGGTGGGGGTGGTAGGAGACATGGGTGGGGGCCTGGTGGAGGGTGCCCCTGGTGGCTGGGGGGTGGGGGTGGTGGGAGACATGAGTGGGGGCCTGGTGGAGGCTGCCCCTGGATGCTGGGGGGTGGGGGTGGTGGGAGACATGGGTTTGAGTTGGGAGACATGAATGGGGGCATGGTGGAGGCTGCCCCTGGTGGCTGGGGGGTGGGGGTGGTGGGAGACATGGGTGGGGGCCTGGTGGAGGGTGACCCTGGATGCTGGGGGGTGGGGGTGGTGGGAGACATGAGTGGGGGTCTGGTGGAGGCTGCCCCTGCACTGCTGGGGGGTGGGGGTGGTGGGAGACATGGATGGGGGCCTGGTGGAGGGTGCCCCTGGTGGCGGGGGGGTGGGGGTGATAGGGGACATGAGTGGGGGCCTGCTGGAGGCTGCCCCTGCACTGCTGGGGGGTGGGGGTGGTCGTAGACATGAGTGGGGGCCTGGTGGAGGCTGCCCCTGGTGGCTGGAGGGTGGGGGTGGTGGGAGACATAGGTGGGGGCCTGGTGGAGGGTGCCCCTGGTGGCTGGGGGGTGGGGGTGGTGGGAGACATGAGTGGGGGCTGGTGGAGGCTGCCCCTGGTGACTGGACGGTGGAGGTGGTGGGAGACATGAGTGGGGGCCTGGTGGAGGCTGCCCCTGGATGCTGGGGGGTGGGGGTGATGGGAGACATGAGTGGGGGCCTGGTGGAGGCTGCCCCTGGTGCTGGGGGGTGGGGGTGGTGGGAGACATGTGTGGGGGCCTGGTGGAGGGTGCCCCTGGATCCTGGGGGGTGGGGGTGGTGGTAGACATGAGTGGGGGCCTGGTGGAGGCTGCCCCTGGTGGCTGGGGGGTGGGGGTGGTGGGAGACATGGGTGGGGGCCTGGTGGAGGGTGCCCCTGGATGCTGGGGGGTGGGGGTGGTGGGAGACATGGGTAGGGGCCTGGTGGAGGCTGCCCCTGCACTGCTGGGGGGTGGGGGTACAGGGGGACATGAGCAGGTGTGCAGGGTAGTCCCCTGTTTTGTGGGCTGCCTGCAGGGGCCGTCGAGGGTGTACAGGGTACACCTGTGAGGACCCACCCAGCCTAATAGCGTGTGGAACTTCGCGCGCACCCCTGAAATACACGCGCCCAGGCTATTCGCGTGTGGAACTTCCCGCGCACCCCTGAAATACACGCGCCCAGGCTATTCGCGTGTGGAACTTCCCGCGCACCCCTGAAATACACGCGCCCAGGCTATTCGCGTGTAAAACTTCCCGCGCACCCCTGAAATACACGTACCCTGCTGAAATCGCGTGTAAAACTTCCCGCGCACCCCTGAAATACACGTACCCTGCTGAAATCGCGTGTAAAACTTCCCGCGCACCCCTGAAATACACGTACCCTGCTGAAATCGCGTGTAAAACTTCCCGCGCACCCCTGAAATACACCTACCCTGATGAAATCGCATGTAAAACTTCCCGCGCACCCCTGAAATACACGTACCCTGCTGAAATCGCGTGTAAAACTTCCCGCGCAACCCTGAAATACACGTACCCTGCTGAAATCGCGTGTGGAACTTCCCGCGCACCCCTGAAATACACGCGCCCAGGCTATTCGCGTGTGGAACTTCCCGCGCACCCCTGAAATACACGCGCCCAGGCTATTCGCGTGTGGAACTTCCCGCGCACCCCTGAAATACACGCGCCCAGGCTATTCGCGTGTGGAACTTCCCGCGCACCCCTGAAATACACGTACCCTGCTGAAATCGTGTGTGAGACTTACCGCGCACCCCGGTATACACGCACACATATTTTTTGTCAGCGGGTGTCCGTGTTTGTGGGTACCCCTTTGCACGTCATTTGTCCTGGAGGGCCACAGTATAGGACATTCATCATGGCAGTATATAGGTGCTATTTGTTGGCGCACCTTTTGGCGCACATTTCTTACAGCCGCAGAGACGCTACCACCTGCTTTCTTGTGGCGGTCGTGTTTGTGCCTGTGCGCTGGTTTGAGTGTGCGCTTTTTTGCCCTATTCTATTCCATGAATACGTGTTGTAGGCGAGCGTGTGGGTGTTCCGCGCACTTGTGCCCTGTACTTCCCCCGTGACGCCCACGTTTTTGCAAGTTGTTCCCCATTCCGAGTGTTACACCCGTGTTCCGCCTACTTTTGTTGCGGCGTGCGCCGCGCTATGTGCGAATTTCGCTGTGGCGTGTGCGATTTTCGCTGTGACCTGGCGCACGCTGTTAGATTGCCTGTGCGCCAACGTGCGCGGCGCACTTTTTTATCGCATATCCGCTGGTTTTCTCGCACACGGACTTCCATGAATCGACGTGCGCTGCTTTTCGTGCGATTTTCGCACTTGCACTGCGATTTTCGCTATTCCACTGCGATTCGCACGTTTTTGCCCACTTGCGCCGCGCTAATTATTCCATGAATCGGCCTCTATGTTTTCAGATTTCCCATACACGGCTGTGCCGGTTAAATGGTCTGTGGCTTCGTAGCAGCCACATTCTCTATGGGAGATCATTTTTATGGCAAAGCTGTATAATTTTAGTGACAGTGTTTTGTCAGATGATATGTCACCCCAGAGGCCTTTCAGCTCTGTTTTCTCAGCTTTAGTCAAGAAGGCTGTGATATATCGTGCAACTGCAGTGGAATTATCTGCAATGTACTGCACATCTATTTTTGCATTCCACAGGAGGGCAATGATTGCATTGTAATCATTGATGTACTTTGATGCTTCAGTTATTTTAATGCAGTATGTGTTGTTAGGCAATTTACCTTTAACACTGTGTCTAAAAGAAGACAAGAAGCTTTGTACTTGTCCTTTGACTGAAACTTTTCTAGGGAAACCAAAGCAGCATTTGGTGTAGTATTTGCCTTTGTTTTTATATTTGCGCCGACAATACTTGCCACACTTGTGTCTTTGAAACAGCAAAATGTGTGCATCTAGGTCATTATGTGCGCCTTCTGAAGGGATTTCGCAAGTGACATATTTGTGAACGAACTACAAAACAGTGGCATCACTGTTCTGATCAAATATAGGAGCATATTTAATCCACAAAAGCATGTAGATGTGTGGTGCTCTGCTGGATTGATATGCTTTTCGCCAGAAGAAGTGTTGCATTTCTCTGAGAAGAGGATTTTTTTTTATTACTACAGATGAAGTGCAGCATGGCAATAAAGCGGTGATTGAAGTACCTTGACACATTTACAGGGTCAAGAGAACCGAGTTCTCCTGGTGTTTTTATGTCTATCCCTGCTTTGTTTTTGTTTGCTATGCATAGGAAATTGTGCAAGTCTTCTCATGCATACTCTGCACAACTTAAAGTGAGTGAGTGGGCCACGGTTGCATAGCATACACTGTACATCTGCATGACGTCTGAACCAGTATTCTTTCATACCACGCATGTTTGCCAAGAGATTTGCAATACTTGGCTGTAAAACGTCATCTTTCTCTTGCACCTAGCTGCGTAGCCGACATGTTTAAAAAATTGGAACCTGTTTTAATGTGTGTGCAACACTGTAACATAGAGTTGTTAGTTCACTTTCAGAGATGAGGTGGAATATGTATTCAATGTTTTGTCTGAATCTGGGTCTTCAGAATACATTTGTAAAGAGCAGTATACTGATGTTATTTATGTGCATCTTTCATCATACCTTCCACCTTTTTGAGTAGGAAAGAGTAGAGGAAAGTTTCCTGCTTCTACACTTATTTCCCATATGCTGATTGGAGATCCTTTGGCTTTCCACATTTGATATGTTGCTAGTGCGTCGTCTATGGTGCCTTGGAGTGCAGTGGGTGAATTATATACTGGACTAAAATATTGGAGGATGTAGTACGATCAAGAAGTTCAAATTGGCCATTTGATGAGGACACCTGAATTATTTTGGTGGTTTCTCTCAAGTTTTCTTCAATGTTTATTTCTTTGTAGTATTCATTGTTCTCTTTAAGATATTGCAGGGCTTCTCTAATTGTGTTTAAGTCTACTAGTTGCTGACACATTATTTTCTCTTTTGTAGGTACACCATTCACTAGAATAATCCAAGATTGATCTATTGGCCGTTGCACTCCCAGAGTTTCTACATTTTCTTTAAGATCTAATGGCAAATACACTACTTTGCCACAAATGCCTTTCAGTAATTCAGAAGAAAGCAACACAGCTGTTTTCGGTTGGAGGCGTGTTATCGCTTGAAATGGGTGCACTGTGTGGATTACAATGCTCTCATACAAATTAAGCTGTTGGAGTGGTTTTGGCATTGGGAATATTTCCAAGTTATTAGTGATAGCCTGTGAAGGCATTTGATTATTGTCAAGTTTTCCAGTGCAGTATGTGCAAAGTATTGAGGGGTAAGTCATTTCATATGTGTTTACTGCTATAAGATAGAGAGCTAATTGGAACCATTAGAATTCCTCATTGTCTTCTATTTTGTATGTTATATCTACAGTTCTGCTACAACGAACACATACTTGGTTTGGTACTTCATCAGATGTGCTTTTAAACGTTACTATTTCTTTTTTGCATGTGTGTAATAGAAGGTTGGAAAATGCAAGGTTTTCAATACTCTCTTCTAAAGTTACTGGATTGTGTAAGTGCCCTTCACTTCCTAAATATTTGCTTTGGATGTGGTCTATTTCTTCCAGCAGTTTTTTGGCTGTACCATGTAGGAGAATGTGATTTAAATTCTCCAGTGTTAAAGTAGGACTTTGTGCATGGTACAGTCTCTGAATGAGATTTCGTATAGTAGAATGGTGTGTTGCTAACATTTTGATGTGGTGGAAGGTGCATTTGCAAGCAGCTCCGGAAATGCAGGCTAATGAATGTCCTCTTAGTCCTGCATATTTGTATCCATGGTTTGTAATATTGAAATTTTTTATTTGACTTTGGCTTTCACATACTTATTGAGGAACTGCTGCAAAGATTTGAATTATTGTTTTCGTACATTACACTATGAAGTGCATGGCCATTTGTAGACGAGATGGATTGGTTCAGTGGAATGGAGAGTTGATTGTAAGTTTGTTGGGGATATGCTTGCAATCAGCATTTCTTCTGCCATAATGTTACTGTCTACCTTTTCATACTTTCTTACTTTACTTTATTATATTTATATAGCACAGGCATGGACACTTACTCATTAGGGCAGGTAATAAGATGGACAACAAGAAACACAGAGGGGGAAATAAGAAGTAGGTAAGATCAGAGTACAGAACTAGTCAGATAGGAGGGAGGCAGGGGATGTGTGAAATCAAGTTATGAAAACAACCACGTATTTAGCTTTTTTCTGAAAAGACTCAGGAAGGTAAAACCGCGTAGCTCGGAAGGGAGCAAGTTCCAAGCCGGGGCTGCAGCGAAGAAGGCTGCATTTTCAACCTTATTCGTTTTACATCTAGGCGTGACCAGCAGATCTTGATTATTGGACCCAAGGGTCGGCTATTAACCATTTTACGTATGAGGTTTTGCAAATAAAGGGGCAGAAGGCCAGATCTGCATTTAAATGTTATGACGAAAAGGCGAAAGAGGATTCGAGCTTCCACTGGCAGCCAATGCAGAGCCTACCTCGATGCTGAGACATGGTCATGTGGGGAGAGACCAACTACGACTCAGACTTCTCCATTCTGGATGACCTGGAGTCTGTTGATATCCACTTTACATAGGCCCACCAGAGTACTACTACAATAATCTATTCTATAACAAACAATAGCTCTCGCTATGGTTGCAGCGTTATCCTGGGAAATAAAAGGTCTCAGGTGCGGCAGCAGCTCCATATATCAAATAGCTGCCGAGACAAGGCAAGCCATGTGAGACCTCATGTTCAAAAGTTGATCAAGAGTAACCCCTAGGATTTTTACTTTTGCCTGTGGATAAAGTTCATTTCACCAAGCACAAAGCAGCAATAGTCAGGTTGCAACTTCGCTAGCATCGATGCAGTGCCTACAGTCATCAACTCATTTTTACTTCTGTTGAGGGAGAGATTATTGCCATCCATCCAATTTTCAATCAGAGAGTAGACTCTATTAAGTTCACCTTCCTCTGTGGCATGAAAGCCAGTCAGCGGAATGACACATTATCATCCGCATAGTTAGAAAACATGACTCCCTCCTGCTCCAAAATGGCAAAGAAGGAAGCCATGAAGATGTTATAAAATCATGGGGAGATGCAGGCCCCCTGTGGCAACCCAAAGTCTACTGGCACCGGAGCAGCCCCTACCTATCCACAGAAACCCTACTTTCTCTATTGCTAAAAAAGATCATATCCATTAAGCTGCTCCATTCTGGACAACCAGGAGTCTGTTGATGTCTGCTCTACGGTGGACCACCAGAATACTACCACAATAATCTGTCTTACAACAAATAATAGCTCTCACTATGGTTGCAGCGTTATCCTGGGAAATAAAAGGTCTCAGGTGCTCCAGCAGCTTCACATAATAAATAGCTGCCGAGACAAGGCAAGTCACATGAGACCTCATATTCAGTAGCTGATCAAGAGTAACCCCTAGGATTTTTAATTTTGACTATGGATACAATGTCACTTCACCAAGCATAAAGCAGCAATAGTCAGGGTGCAACTTCACTAGCATCGGTGCAGTGCCTACAGTCATCAACTCGGTTTTACTTCTGTTGAGGGAGAGATTATTGCCGTCCATCCAATTCTCAATCAGAGAGTAGACTCTATTAAGTTCACCTTCCTCTGTGGCATGAAAGCCAGTCAGCGGGATGACACATTGAGTGTCATCCGCATAGTTAGAAAACATGACTCCCTCCTGCTCCAAAACGGCAATGAAGGAAGCCATGAAGATGTTATAAAAGCATGGGGAGATGCAGGCCCCATGTGGCACCCCGAATTCCACTTGCACCGGACTAGCCTCTACCTCATCCACAGAAACCCTACTTTCTCTATTGGCTAAAAAGGACCCTATACATTGAGTTGCGAGAGATGAAATATTTGCCACCTCCACCATTCTGTAAATACCCTCGGCCACTGCTATGTATGGCAATTGAGTTTGTTTGCTCTTGTTTGTATGCCTTTTCATCGAAATATGGCTCTGTGCTGGTTGTGTGAATCCACTCCCCTTCACAGATGTTTGCAAAGGTATCTATGTTGATATTGCATATTTTGTGAAGTACTTTTTATAGTATACTAATTAATTTTGTTAGTGGTTTCATTCTGTTTAAAATTAATATAAATAATTTCATTTTGAGGAGCATTGCACTGTCTATGAGAGCTTCCATTATCCGTTTTCTGCGGTACGGTTTAAGGGTGGAGCGTGATTTTTCCCCTGTTTGTATAAGGTTCTGAAGGATTATATGCTGGAAATTATTTTGTAATTTTTTTTTTTTAATGCTTACTTGTTATGTGTTAGCACTACTGGTATTTGCATTCTTCTTAATACATTGAGTTTTAGTTTTACATTTTGGAAGAGGAGTCAAATTTATTATCCTGCTACCTGGTTCCGTTTTGCTCAGTGACTGTATTAGCTGTTTTGTTTGAACTTTTTGTACAAAGTCTGCTAGATGTGGATGGCCATTTTGCATTTTTTGAGTTTTATCTGCTCTATTTCTGCATTGTTTCCTATGATGTTACTTTTTGGTAGGCTTTGCCTTGTGTCTGTTGGAGAAAACAGGAAAGTGTGGGTTTGGAAGTTGTGTAATGTATTTATGTGTGCTGTGCATGAGTGTCTGAATATGAGGGTAGGTATATATAGAGGAGTGTGACTATGCAAATTGTTGTTACTTTTAGTTTGGAAGGTAGTACTGGTATGTGTGTTTGTTCCTGTGGGAAAGGTCTGCTTCAGTGTGTATGACAGTGTAATGTGCTTGATGAAGTAAGGACATTACAATGTTCTTATAAAACTAGTGAGTATTACCATACTGGTGTTCTGATGACAATAGGAACAGTGCACCTGGCAAGGTGCAATGAGTAAGGGTGAAGTGAGTGGTGTGGGGTTGGATAAAATTGTCTAGGCTACAGTACAACAACACTGCACCATCTGAGTAACAGGCAGAACACTACAACAGTACTGCACTTACTTTGTTGGATGTGAAGAGTATGTTTCTTCTGGGTTTTATCTTCCAGCAGAAACATCACTGGCTTTTAGGAGGTGGTTCTTCATTGCATTTGCAAAAGAAGGGAGTTAGTGGGTATGTGTTTGTTAATGGTACAGTAATAGAAGTAGGACAACACATTGTTTTAGATCGAAGGAGGATTTGTTGGCAGGAAGAGTTAGTGTGTGTGCAATTGTACAGCACTGCATGCGAGTGGGGACTTGGGAGTATTAGCATTGTTGGTAAGGGGGCCAATGATGCATTGATAACTCTGCCCTATGGGGCTGCACTTTTGAAGTGTGTTAGATGTTGTTTGCACTATTTGTTTTGGAAATAGATTAGTGGAAGTCATGGTATAGTGTGAAAAAGGGAAGAACGATCTAGAGATTAGAAAGGAGTATGTTACTGTGTGTGGAATTTTGTTAACTTTCTTACAGATCGATGCTCGCTACATGAGTACATAAAATCTTTTCTGTTTCATTTATTTATCCAAATGTACACATAGCACTGTTTCCAATGCACACATGCATTTCTTTGCTTTCCTCCCAATGGTGAATTTTGTCAATTGTGCAATGCATGTACTTACCATGCTTTCCTAACATACATGCAGTTTCCCTTTTTTTCTGGGAATTTCACATAGCATCTGGCATTTGAATGTGCTGTGCAAATTTTGCCAATGTGTTTTATTTGTAAAAAGAAATCACAGGCAATGGCGCTGAAATTGAAATATGTGGTTTGTAGCTGTTATGCTAGTGGGTGGCACAAGAAAGACGTGAAAGCAAACAGCATTGTAAGTAACTGTCAGTTGATGTGAGGAGATGGTGCAAATGACAGTATAATTATTGAATAGGTTATGCAGGGCAAGTGGCAGGCACCCTGCTCCTATGAATGAAATCTATGTTTGCAATGCTCTGGTAACATACATGCAGCTTTTATTTTCTATGTGCATTATAAAACATATGCATACATGTAGTTTGTGTTGATGAATCTGGAAGTCGAAATCTTGGAGTGTTTTACAGTACTTCTGGATGCAGGTGCTTGGGAATCATGGGAGACCTGTGCTCTGAGTGTTCAACAGTACATCTGCAGTGTTGTATGGAATTGATAGTGTTATATGTAGAGATCTTGGATGTGATTGGTGGATGGTTGTGGGAATGCTTACCAGTAGACAATGAGAGAGTGCTGCAAAGTTTGAAGTGGAAAGGAAAGAAGGGCCACCGCTGTGTTACGGGATCCACGAACACTGCGGTAGTTTGTGGATCACACATGCCACATCCGGGACTTCTCAGAATGCCTGGCATGGAAATGGGACTTTGGGGATTAGCTAATCAGGTGTTAAGTGTGTGGTTTAGAAGAAGGGGGGGTAATACTTTTTTTTTGTATTGTTGTGTTGGTTGTGTAGTGAAGATGGCTGGAGTTATTGTATGAATAGTGGGAGATTCATTTGTATGTGATCTGGAGAGGTATGCAAAGGCAAGAGGTGTTTCTGCAGATCTTGGTTTTCCAGGCCTGGAGGCTTTATGGTGCAGTGTGCCTGGCCGCAATTTGCAGGCACTACTTGCTCTTTCCAAAAAAAATGGCTACTCTTGGTAGTCCTGATGTTTTGTTGGTGCACTGTGGAGGAGAACACCTGGGCTACATCAGTGCCCCAAGTTTGGTTCCTGTTTTGAAGTTGTTGGTGGAAGAACGAATGCTGCTTTTCCCTACTACAAAAGTTTTTTTTTCTGAAATACTCACAAGAACACAATGGAACAACCCCAATGTCTTCAATCCCCAGCAAAATGTTGGAAGGTGCCTTGTTAATAGAGGCATGGGTGTAGTTTTGCGACGTGGTGAGTTGTCTTTTTTTTCCAACGACAACATTGACTCCCTTAGTGTGCACTATTTTCTGCAGATGGCAATTTGTTGTCCATTCTTGCCAATGCTCATTTATTTTGGAATGTAAGGGATGCTTTGCAGAGGTTGATGTAAGGCACTAAGGAGAAAATGAAGAAAAACACCGCCCACAAAAATACAAAATACAAAATAAAAGGTGTTTGTTTACAAGCGCCATTTAAAATAAAAATTGCCACTACTAAAGAGGAAATCTTTTACCCTGGTTAAAATGCCTTTCCCCAACCCCATGAACTACACAACATGTCCGCGGATGCTGCAATAGTCCGCGGATCGCAGGTGCCACATCCAGTGCTTTTGAGGATGGCAGGCATGGAAATGGGACTATGAAGGCCAGGGGATTGGTCAATAAGGTTTCCTGGGTGTGTTGTGCAAGAGGAGACCGTGGCAGAAGGTATGTTTGCTGAGAGGAGTGTACATTGCTATGGCTTTGTATTTCAGGAGGAAGAGTGTGTGGATTTTGGAGGACTCGTGGATACATTGGTTGCAGGTGTATTGCAAGCACTGTGGAGTGGCTGCACAAATTGGAATACCTCATGTGGATGTGTACTGGTATGGAGTGCATGGCATGAAGAGGCTGGATTTGCTTCCCATTTGTGCCACTTTGATGATGCAGCATATTTGTATTTGTATTTGTATTTATTTTATTTATAGAGCGCACCAGGCCCGAGGGCATCCGGGTGAGTATTTTAGTTACAACATGATAAGGCAGACGTGGCAATACAATTACAGTTTAAATAACAGTTTAAAATTACATCAACATTTATAAACATATATACATAATGCAGTTACAGGTGAGCAGGAGGACATAGCCTATGCACAAGAGGTGAAGGCAGGTGGCTAGAGCAGGGGAGGTGGTTGGCAAACAGGTGATGGGTCTTGGGCAGTTAGCCAGGCTTTAGCCATGTTTTTGAAACTGTGGAAGGACGGTTCAGATCTTAGCAAGTTGGGAAGTAAATTCCAGAGTTTCGCTGCCATTACTGGGAAGCTGGCTCTGCCAGATCTTTGAAGGTTGAAGCGTGGTATAGAGAGGCAGTTAGTCTGAGCAGTTCTGTGAGGTCTGTTAGTGTTGTGGAGGGCGAATCTGTTGGCTAAGTAGAAGGGTGATTGGTTGGATAAGCATTTATTAGTGAGAGAAAGTGTTTTCAGTTTAATTCGTTGAGGGACGGAAAGCCAGCGTAAGTTACGTCTGGTGTCTGAGATGTGTTGGTTCCTAGAGATGTTGAGAGCGGCTCTAATAGCATTGTTTTGGATGATTTGTAACTTGTTTAAGTTACAACTGTTGGTGCCCAAATAGAGGGCATTACAATAGTCCATTTTTGACAGCACAAGATTTGTGTTTTGAGGTCGATAAGGGCAGTTTCAGTTCTGTGACAGGGCCGAAACCCAGATTGCCTTAGACCCATGAGTTTATTGGATTCAAGATATTCTTGAATCTGTAGGTGTGCAGCTTGGTCAAGGATTTATAGTAGGAACGGCACCGTGGTGATGGGCCTGTAATTTGTAGGTTAATTGGCATCCAGGGTTGTTTTTTTTAGGAACGGGATAACCCAGGCATTCTTCAAATTGTCCGGTACAGTCCCCGTGCTGAAGGAGGAATTGATGAGAGTAGTGATGAATGGAGCTAGCTCATGGGCCGCTTCCTTGATGATGGGCGCTGGGCAGAGGTCCCATTGGCAGTAAGAAGGTTTAAGGCTATTGATAATATTTTCCACTTCAGTGATAGATAGGGGTGAGAAGCTGTTACGCTCACCTGGACCCCACAGGGGTGTCGATCGGACCCGGACAGCTGCGGTCTCCATCAACGTGATGCATAGTGCAGAGATGACTGTCTGGACTGGCCCGCCTAGTCTTGTCTGCTGGACCCGAAGAAGTATTTTCCTGCAAGTGGAGACAGGGATTAGCCACCTGTGGGTTTTAGTGATGGCCTCCCAACTGTTCTCGCTCTCCCCCAGTAATCACCTCCGATATCCCATTAGTAACCTCACCTTATGTTTGTAAAAGATGAGCTCTCCATCCTGCGTGTCTTGCAGGGGCGTGTAGATACCAGTTACTTCACTGGTTTGAAGGCGTTGGGAGAGTTCCGGGAAGCATTGACTCTGAAGTCCCAGGCGGGATTGGTAAGTGCCCTTTGGGCAGTTTCTCAGATATAGGAGGAACTGTTCCAGTGTACAGGAGTATGACATCCAATCCCTAATCTTGAAAGAACGGCTTTTGGAAAGAGGTTATCCCAATAAAATCATTAGGCAAGCCAGAAAACGTGCAAGGAATATCCCTCATGATGTTACACTACAACAGACTCAACGTCCAGAAGGACGCCAAACTATAACAGCGATTTTTGGATATTCTTCCAAAATTAATCAAATTAAAAGAGAAATCCTAAAACTCTGGCCCATTCTTAACATAGGGGCCATAGATCTTGCTCCCCGCCCCGTTTTGCCATCAAAAAGAGGAAAACATTAGAGAAATCCTAGTGCATTCCTATAGGGAACAGGACAAGGAAACATCCGCCACCCTATGGAATACCACACCGGCCACCGGACATACTCCTTGTGGCCAATGTAATGTGTGCAATCTGACAACACGGACAGAAACCCTTGAACTAGGCCTCCGTACCCCTTAGAAACAAAATACCTTGACGAACTGCAATACAGCAAATGCTATCTACATGATCACATGTCCCTGTAACTTGACATATATAGGGATGACTAGTAGACCCATAAAACAACGGATGCAGGAACACATGTCGTGCATTAGGACGAGAAGAGAAAATGCACCTCTGGTAGCCCACTTTGTGACCCTTAACCACAAACCTGAGGATATCAGATGGAACATAGTAGAAAGGGTCAAGTGTCCCAGAAGAGGAGGCGATATTGCCAGCATGCTCTTCCAACGGGAGCAAAACTGGATTTTTCTCCTAAAGACCGACAAAACGGGCCTTAATGAATCCCTTCCCTGGCAAACCCTTTCAGTCAGAATATGATCATCCAACCTGACCTAGCAATAGGCTTTTGTTTTCTGAGACTCTGTAGCCCGGATCTGATGCCTGGGCAGCAACAGTTTTGAGCTTTCCTTTGCCCACACTGACGGAGTTAGCATGAGACCGGCCCACACTGACGGAGCTAGTATGAGACCGGCCACCATGGACACCATTTATTTTATACTGGCCCGTACTTTATGGATATTTAGTTCCCCTGACTAAGACACTCTTTAGCCTTTACCCTGCCCCTCTCGATGCAGTAACTCACCTGGGTCACTAAAGACTTTTAAGGGTCCCTTATCCATGGAAGGGAAGTCAAATGGTCCATCTGATTCCACATATGTGTCTATGATCCTGACATAGTCTTTTCTTCACCAGTGGGCGAACGTAACTCGACAAGCATAGGGTGTTATACATAATAAGGATATATATATTTGTCGGTCACTCTTAGGTCTCTAACTTTGTTTTTGCAACAAAATTGAAAACAATAGAATTCCCAATAAACTAGTTTGGTTTGTAGAAGTTGCCTACCAAACAAGCAATGTCGTTGCACATGCATCTAGAACATGACAGATCCAAAGACACCTGGCCCCTGCAAACCTGTTGCCTGCCTTAATAACAGCCTATCCGTTAGGCTGTTAAATGAGGTCAAACGCTGGGACTTGTAGTTACGCTTTAGGCACGCTTGACGTGAAGCCCAGAAACGCCTGCCCCTGCCTGAATAAAAGCCTATTCTTTAGGCTGCTAAACGTGGTCAAACGCTGGGACTTGTAGTTCCGCTTTAGGCAAGCCCGACGTGAAGCACAAAAAACGCACACGTGACTTTATGCACGTGACCTCGCTAAGGTTCTTTTTCTACTTAGCCTGCATCTTGGTCACGAACAACCCGTATCGCCGGGGGGTACAGCGAACGCCTGGAGCTTTTGATGTAAGCAAGACTAGTAAGTGGTTACAAGTATGACAACAGGCCGCTCTGCAATACGTGTGAATGCGCGCGCACCTTTTTTTATATATTTTTTTTATACTTCTCTTCGTACTAGCATGTATGAGTGCGCGCCACGCTAGTAAGGTATGGGGCTTTTTATTCGCCCCACGAACTTTGAAATACATAGTTCGTTACTGAGTTTCTCTCCACTAGCTGGAGGGAATCACTTACACAGCCAGCCGCTTTTGCTTTAACTAACCACATGGAGGATAGAAACCGGATTGGTAACATGCATTTCGAGTGATGGCCGCATTTTCAATTCCTACAGCACATCAATTCGAATAGTTGCTGTTCTCTGGACTATTTCCTGCCACCATTACATTCATAGGGTACACGCCCATTGCAGTGCAAAAGGTTAGTATATGACATACAACCCTTGTTTAACCACAAGATGTGGTTTCCCTGCTACTCTATTTTCACTCTGAGTGTGGGTGCTCGGCACATTGATATGTCAGGTGTTAATGAATCACAAGTAACAATGTCTTGCCACCTATGAATACTAACACAACCATGGAATGGCTGGTGGCATTCATTTGTATTCTCAATATGCACAATTGGATCACTTTGGGTGTCCTTGATCTATATGAGGAGTCACAGCTACTTGAGCTGATAGTCTCCTAGCAGTAAAGCGCAAGGCAGTTTTTGGGATCTGACCTTGGTCTATTAATTTGTTTTCTCCATAGGTCCCCTTTCGGAACCTTCCTGCATTGGCGCTAGCTAACGGGGTAAAGTATATACCCTGTGGCAGAAAGATGGTGACTGAATACTGAGTCTCACCCTCTCTTCCCCCTGTTCTAGAAGACTGTCCTGATGAAAGTGGTTACACCCAAAATACACCACTGAAACCGGTAGACAGAGGTTGTCACATGATGGAGAACTAAAATACCCTCTACCTTATCATGAACAACCTTTTATATATGTCTTTTTCTATGTCTGTTTTCTGTAGCCTTACGCCCTGTCCTATTATCTAAAACCTGGTTGGACAGGACCATGTGGTCTACATGTTCATCTTTATTTTATTTATCTTCTTTGAAAAACTGGCACATCCCGATTAGGGATTATCTGCTGTATTGAAAAACCTACACCACAGCAGCACTACAATATTGTGCCGAGCCTTTCTTCCAAAAAAACTGAAAGATTTTTAACTTGCAAAGTTACCCTGGGAAGTCTAGTGCTGTCTATGGGATAGTAAAAGTAATATGTACCCATAATAGACAGTCCGGACTGGTCATCGTCTTTTATATGTGCTTTCAGTCCGAGGTGTGAACTTTACTTTTACACATTTAACTGCCTCTATTTCCTCTATGAGGTCATACAGTAACCAGGGACATGCAGGAGTCTAACAACCTTGACGTTGTTACTATTTTTCAAAATGAATTCTCTTTGACTTCTTTTTCTGTCCTCGTTTTTGTAAGCGGCTCAGCAGCGCTTCCTAAGGAAAGTTTGTTTTCCCTATCTAGAAGGCTAGGACAGGGATAGATAGAGATTTTCCCTCTGTCCTACTGTCTTTCAAGACCGACCCTGTATCTACCTGGTCACTTTTTCTTGCGCAGCACCTTTTGGTTTGGTTTGTTTTAAATGGGATTCCCATACTGCCTCATTAATATTATACAGTTGTGTGATGCCCTCTTCATTGTGTTACAATACTAGCCTGTTAGGGCTTCACCCTGTTCACTGTATTCTCAGTGCCATTTGGGTTATAACTATCCTTTTAAAAAAGAAAACACACACACACACCAACAGTATACACATAGAACTTTATTTACACACAAAAATAAACACTATTAGGAAAGGGAAGGGGTAGCAGAAATGGAAACATATACAGGGGAATTGGTGTTTTCCACAGGTTGGTCATCAGGGGAGGAAGGGATTGAGGTCTCATCATAACCCCGTTGCTTACTGGGAACTTGTGGGTATGGTTGGCTTGGACAGGGGGAAGGGTTACAGATGCAGGTGAGGCAGTAGTATTTAGTATTGTCACCAAAACTGTTGATCAATAGGTCAATTTTTGCCTCCAGGCTCACTAGTATATTTTGCACACTGTTAGTTTGGTTTTTTATGTGCCCATGCACTTGCGGAGGAGCTGCTGCTTCTGGGCCATTTCCTTCATTTCGTGTATGTACTGTTAAATAATAAAGAAATAAATATGTCTCAGGTACATGTGAAGCAATGTGTATTAATTCTCTTACTTTTCAAACTGCAATGTTTACCATTGGAGTTACTGTATTCACTCATTTCATCACAAGGGGAATTCTCCTCAAGCCACTCCAGGGTGTTTGCCATTTCTGTGTGAAAAAAGAGAAACATTTTTTATTAGTACTGTACACAGAACAAAATGCACAGTTATAGGAAAATAGTGTATTTACCACTTTGTAGTACAGATTTGCTGTCAGTACTTTGCACTTGTCCCGCTGACAGTTGCTTCTCCGTTTGTATGTAATGCAGCATTGCAGTAATACTGTTGGAAGCACAGGTTATTTTCCTGCTTAGTGCATTCCATTATTTTGCACACTCTGTGTAATTGCATTGCTGCTTTTAGAAGTACATAGTTTGTAGACCTATCTCATTTTTCCTTACAATTCACTGATGTGTTGGTCTTTAAAGATGTTCAGTTTCTTTGCTGTATGCTACCATAATGTGAAACAACCCCAGTGCTATTGGGCAGGGTGGATGCTGCCCGAAGTCCGTGGACATTTGCATAGTCTGCAGACTCTGAGGTTATCAGCATGGGTTTAAGGGGTTCAGTATGTTGTATGGTAGATCTATACAAATGAAGGGTATCCTGGTAAAAACCTATCAAATTTAGGGAAAAAAACTTTGTTAAAGGGACATTATGGTTCAGTTGCCCTAATAAAAACATATTAAATTGAGTGTTAAATTTACTTTACACTAACAACAACCTATCCATATTATGGTTAAAACCGAAAACCCCCAGAAATTCGCCAATTATGGTAAGCTAAGCAACCATAACTCGTGCCACCACTGTGCACTGCTAAGACTAACACCCATTACATCAAAAATGACATCACAAATGTCATTGATGTGTGTGGGTGGTCGACTTGTAGTATTTTATTATGATGTATTGAGTGTAGTTTTTGTAAACAGTTATTGTAACATTTGTAATTATTTTTGTTCATCATTAATACATATATGTGTGCATACTTTAAAAAGGTTAAAAAAATATGCAAACACAGTTTGTTAAAAACAGGTTTATTTGGGGTTTGGGTGTAGTTGTGGGTATTCTTTTTTTTTTTTGTTTGAACACATGATCCATCTTATTCCTTAGCCCAATTATCTGGATTCTTATTGTCCATGATGTGTCTTAAATGTTCAATGTCTTTTTTGATGGAGTGTGTTTCGTTTTGAACATTAATTAATAGTTTTTTTTTAATTCTGTGAATGAATTCATGATTAGTTTCATGGGTAGTTCTTGTGGTGCTTCTTGTTTAATTTTTCACAATATTTGAATGACTTCTTGGAAATATTTTTAAACAATTGTAGATGTAATATACTTCAACAATGTTTGTGTTGATTGCCTATATACTTAAAAGTAGTTAGATAAACTGTATGTGTTTGGAGACTGATATTTGTTCAAAAACATATTATTTCTCGTCTAATTGTACATAAATATAAATCATGGACTCAGAAACCTTTGAATGTGCTGTATTTTCTTGTGGTTCTTTTTTTTTGAGTATCTTCTTTTTTACTGTGTTCCTCTGTAGGATCATTTTCTTTCAGCCATTCCATGTAGTTTTCCATTGTACTGTGATAGACACACATTACAACCCGAGAACCCGCCAATACCGCCACATCCCATTCCGTGCCCCCTCATACCGGTTTGCGCGCGTACATGCACCACATTGCGGAGGAAATACCAGGATACCGGTAATAGGAGGACATCACAAGTTACGCAGGCATGCACTTACCAGCATCCCGAAGGCGGTAAATAGGGCCTGCATGATGGCGGCCATACAGGCATAGTGGAACACCCGTAAATAGCAACCTGCAGTGAAGTCAACTGCCACAGGTGCACACAATCACAACAGGTGGAGTCAATGGAGCCTGTCTCAGTATAAAAGGAGTACACCGACACATCACACCCCTTCCCACACCAAAATGATACCACTAGGGTGAGACAGGCCCAGCAATTACCACCAGTGCAGCCAGTAGTACCTCGTAGGCAGCCACCAATCCCTCGCATCAGACCCAGTCCATTAAATCTAACCCCTGAGCAGATCCACACCCTGTACCGGTTGGACCGGGACACCATCACCACCATTGTTGACATGATACATGACGACATTGTCAGCCTCATTTAAATACGCACTGCCATTCCCCCGCTACTAAAGGTGGTTTCTGTGCTCCACTTCCTGGCCACAGGCACCTAGCAGCACAAAGTGGGCCAGCTGCATGGTATATCACAACCACTCTTTTCATGCATGCTGACCCAAGTGCTGGATGCCCTCCTGAAGCACGCTAGCAACCACATATCCCTACCACAGACTGCCCAGGAGATTGCCGACACCAAAGTAGGCTTCCATGCACTGTCAGGCATGCCCAATTGCGTCGGTGCCCTCGACTGCACCCATGTCAAATTGGTAGTTCCTCATGCCATAGAGGCGATGTACCGCAATCGCAAGCAATACCACTTCATCAATGTGCAGATGGTATGGGACTCCAGCAAGATCATCACACATTGTTGTGCCCGAAATCCCTGATTGACACATGATGCCATGATGCTGCATAACTCCATGCTACCCCATCACATGGAGCAACAATCAGGACAACGTGCCTGGCTGCTTGGTGAGTTGCCTGACTGGCCCATGGCAGTGCTTCGGGGTTGCGATGTGGGGGATGCATACTCCACCTGGGTGGTAATGGGCGGGGAGTGCACAATGCACTCAGAGCTAAACACTTCTGACCTGATCCTCACAACCCGAACATGACACGTCACTGCCACACATTGGATGAATGCCGTACATCAATGACAACATGTAAGACGCACAACCAGGCCACCATGAGTATGTCAAGCGATGCATGACTAAACATGATTACAACTGTGCCAATGTCGCTAGTGTGATTAGGCACAGAGTAGCATACAATGCAATTATGGGAGGCAAGACATTGTTCCGCATCCAAAGCACATCCGCACCAGCATGCAAGTTAACACCCTGCATCATCTGTACAACGCCATCCAGGCTAGCAGACCATATTGCAGTACACAATGCATCCAAATAATCTTTGTGCAAACGTAAAGAGACACATGCATGTCAACAGCAAATAGCTGCGGCCATGGCCGTGAATCCTGAAGGTGGCAGCTCAGAATGACGCACACAGACCTCTTTGTACTCCCATGCAGGTGATGGAGGATATCCCCTGAAGCCGTGGCTACTTACCCCTGTGTGGAACCCGCGTAACAGGCATGAAGAGGAGTACAATTGGGTTCATACCTGTACCCGTGTCGTGATTGAGCAGACCTTTGGCCTGTTGAAGGCACGGTTCCGCTGCCTAAGCAGGTCTGGTGGAGCACTCCTTTATAGGCCTGAGAAGGTGGCAAAGATCACCTTGGCCTGTGTCATGCTGCACAACATGTGCATCCGGAGAAATGTACCACTGCCACCTGACATTGACATGCATGCACCAGGTGAGGATGATGAGGATGAAGATGGAGGAGAAGCAGCACCCCTGCCAGTACCTGATGCACAAGATGGTCATGCTGTACGCCAATCACTGATTGACAAATACTTCTGAACCACATGGACGTTGATGGATATGTGTCAGTGCTACACTGAGCACTAGGTCCATGTGGATATGCACACAGGGTATGTGGGGAGTTGGGTACTGTGCATTGTCATGAATAAAATGAATACACACGAATGAACAATGTCCAGGCATTAAATGATTTTTTACACACCGGGTGTATTAATGAAAACTACAGAAAAGTGCCTCACCCCTCCACCACTCACATGTCCTCCCCCATCCCCCAACACACAAAAACTCCCCATTCTCCAATGAACTCCCCATTCCCCTCAATAAACACCCCCTTATTCCCCTAAACACCACCAACACCACCTCCCCCACTCCCATTGTTGTCCCACACTATTTGCGCGACTTCTTTGTGTCCGGGCAGCATTTCAGACTGCTTCGCACTCCGCCTTGTCAGTCGCACAGGGCTGGAGGGTGCAGATGATGCTGGTGTGGAGGATGGGGTGGATGCCGTAGGGATTGGCACGGCTGGTGCAGGTTGTTGTTGCTGCATGTGTTGCAGTATGCCGGTCAGGGCCTGCGTTACTGCCCCCAAACTGTCACAGATCATTGCAGCACAGGAATTGACTGCACTAGTGTTCCATGCAATGGCCTGACGGATCTCCCACCTTGTCTCCTCCCCGTCAGCCACATATTGGTGCACTATGTCAATCATGCTCTCCGGCCTTGCCTCCACCCTGGACAGCCGTGCCTCCAAGTCAGTGGGAGCAGCAGAGGTTGATGGTGCTGCGGCAGGGCGTGGCATTGCAGTGCTGGCCTTTGGGGTGGTACTGAGTTCGGGGCTGTGCAGCAGAACTGCAAATTCCAGCATGGGGCTGGTGAGTGAGGCCTGAGTGGTGTGTTGGAGGTTGAAGGGGGGCTTGGTGTGTGTGGACATGCCACATGGATTGCGCCTCCTTGGTCCACGTACTCCTCCGCTCTGATTTCAACATCACTCAGTGGGGCTGTGGCTGGTAGTTTTAAGGGGGGGCATTTTGGCATTAGCCATGATGTTTCCATTCGGCAATGCTTCATGCCAGGTGGCATGCCGTTGTATTGGGGTTTGTGTGATGTATGACATGGGAATGGTCCCTGTGTGTTGGCTGTATGTTGGTAATGGGATTGGCACTGAGCATGCATTTCAGTGTGGCAGGGTTTGGGCCTCCGTCTGTACATGGATATATTAATGTGTGTGTGATGGGACATGCATTGCCTTGCCTAGGCTCTATTCTACATCACTTGTGCTACATCATGGTCAGCCCTACTGGGGTTTGCAGGGTCACTCACCTCCAACTTCAGATGTTGCGGCACCCGTCTCCATCTCCCCAAAGCCCTCTATCGACTCCATCTGGATGGTAGCACTGCCTGTCTCCTCCCAGAACATGAGTTTGACCGGGGAGTGGGCACCCCCGCCTGTGGCAATGGCCTCCCGATAATTGCTGGCCAGGATGTTGCGGACCATGAGGCGGAGGTCATCCCACCCTTTGTTGCAGTCTTTGACTGTCTGTGGGGTGGTGCCAACTGCAGACACCTTGCGGTCTACCTCCTCCCATATCTCCTTCTTCCTCTGCTGTACCTCCCTTTTGAGGTTATGGGTGTTGATCTCATCAGCATGGGCAGCAAGTGTGTCTGCCAACATTTTCAATTCCTCATCTGAGAAACGCTTCTGGCGCAGGCGGGGGTTGGTTTTTCGGGTTGCCTTAGATATGTTCTTTTCAATGGCCCTGGTCTTTCCTATGCAACACTGGTGGTTTGGGAGGATTGCAATGGATTGTGTTTTTAAAGATGGCTGCAGGCGCATTTCCCGTTCTGACGCGATGATGTTACTTCCGGGTCCGGTATTACGAGCACGGTATTTACATGGTGTTATTACCAGGTCGGTATTAAGGGTGCCTCCTGGTCGGAGGCGGTATCAGTGGGTCCCATGATGCCACTATCGGGGGGGTTGGAGGGCCTTTAGCGGCACGGCGGTATGGCCATTACTGGCGTGGGGGTTCGCGCATGCTCGTGCACTCGTAATCAGCCGCTATTAGCTGCATCAAATGAGCACGGACCCGCTACTTACTCCATGCCGGTAATGACCCCGTTTTTAGCACACTTCTCGTAATGAGGTCCTAGGTGTGCATATAGTAATTATATTTTTTTGTTTACAGCTTTGTTTATAAATGCCCTCAACAAAGCAACACCAATAGGCTAATTAGAAGGAAGCATGGTGTAGATGACACAACAATACCTGTTGTTGATACAACTTTTGAACATCTGCAGTTTCAAATAGCAGTTGTGCCAACTGAACAAATCAATGGAAGCCAGAATATTTTTAGTGAAAGCAATAAAAGAAAACAATTATCCAATCTGTTAGTAGCTAGTAAAACAACATTTTAGAAGAAAAGAACAGAAAAGTGCTATCAGTTTCAAAAAGAGGAATGATGATATATGGGAAAATATTCCACTCTCGAGTTTCTATAAACCTTTGGAGAAGTGTGAAACTAAAATCTAGATATGCTGTAAAGTGTTTTTGCAAAAAAAAAAGTAGAAGTAATCATTAAAAAGCTTTCCAAACGAAAAGAATATTGCTTCTTTTTGTATTGAATAAACTTAAGAAATTACTTAAGGGGACTGCACAATCGCATACAAATATAGAACAGTTCATGCACTTACGCATGACAATTTTTGTGATGTATTTGGCTGAGAGTGAAAACAGACCTCTCATACATAAAGATTTTTTAATGTGGAGAGTTACTTTCAAGGAAAGAATGTGCTACTTGCTATTGATGAGAGTGGACATAGCTATGAACTCCAAAATTATGTGATTTCTAAAAAAAGAAGAAATCCTAAGGTTTGATAATACAATACAGAAATCGAAAGTTTAGGCCAGTCTAGAATAAACCCTAAAAAGCAAAGTGTGGTAGGGACATGCAATTCTTTGTGCAATATTGATACTTTTTTTTGTAAAGTCTTAAAGAGCTTTTGCACAAAAACAATAATTTTCAAAGACAGATCAAACTGTTACAGAGAATAGATGACTGTGAATTTGGTGAAAACTTCTTCTTGGTCACTCTCTAGTTGTCTTGATAACAGTATATGTAAGAGCCTGCTTCATCATATACAGATACTGGCTGCACATCATAATAAAATGATACCTTCTAGTTAAGCTATATGAGTGCAGAACACAAAGAATGCCTCTTGCACCCTTTAAATCAGACACTTCTGACTGGAACTGTAGAATGTTTAGTTTATACACTGCAAATAATTAATATAATGCACTTAAACGATTATGTGTACATAGATGAAACACTTACAGGAAGTGGAATTGATAAACCTATGCTTTCAAAGGATCTGATTTTTCATCAGTATAAAAAAGTATTTCAAAGTTTGAGTTGTCTTCTACTGAAAGGCATGGCATTTACTGAGTATCTTGTTGAATCACTTTTTTGAAGTGCAACACAGTGAATAATATGTTTGGAAACAACTTTATCTGTATTTGTTAGTAGAAGAACAATTTGACAGAAGTGAGGCACTTTATGTTTGTAGAAACTGTTGGGTTTTATTATCAAAAAAGTATTTCTCCAAGAAGTATCTTGAATGACATGGGAGTGCCTGAAATCCCTGTTGTACTTCACACATTGAACATGTTTGAATTTAGTGCCTTGCAGACTGTTCATCCTTTCCAAGTTGTTTTTAGATTGCAAACAGAGATGTCAAACCTGCCTAAAAAATCATTAGTGCAAGGTGTGAGAGGCCAAATTGTGTGTTTACCTCTCTACTTGCAAGAAAATGGCTACATTCTAGGAGTGAGGTGTGACATTGCAGATTTTTGTGTGTTTTAGTAAATGGTATTGCCACAAAAGATAAGAACATTTGCCGACAGCTGCTACATATTTGAAAGGTGAAAAATGCATAGGCGTTTTTATTGGAGCACAATGCTTTATACAAAGGCAGCCTTACTGTACCAGATTTGTCTATGCTTGATGTTGAGTCAACAAACAAAAGCAGTGAAGGTCAGTTACAAAATCTATCTGTTGCAGAAGGAAATAGTTTGCATGCATATTACACTATTAATCCTCTACAATCAGGTGAAGTCATGGGTGACAGTTTACAGAATTATCAAATGAAAGCAATGAAAGGTGTACCTATCAGTGTCTGGGAAAAGATGTTAGAAGTGTGTTGTTTCCATATTTTTTTTCCTACTGGAACAGGAGGCAGAACGGATGATCAGACGGTTCCACTTTCTTCTTCAGAATATCGTTGTACATGAATGTATTCCGAAGATTCCTGTTTCCGTACCGGTGTTGAATATATTTTTCACTTATTGTATGGAAGTGAATTTTCAACATTATGTTATGCTGTTGCTCATATACTTCCGACCAGAACATCTTTCTGCGTGAAGAAAAAACAGCATTCAGTCATCTTCTACTTATGTCTTGTATTGTGTAAAACAGTGGATATTTTAATATGTACAAGTGTTCCCTGTAAGTACTAGGTTACATAAGTGGTTCCATGTACAATATTTTGATGGTTAGGGGGTTTAGAAGTTCACGTAGGATGTAGATACAAATAAAATGAAGTTAAATGTTTCTAAAATAAATAATATCTAATTACTAATAAGAGTTTTAGGGGAGTATTTAGATATATTGGGCCTCATTCCGACCCAGACGGTAAGGGGTTTACGGCAGCGTAAACAGCGCCGACCCTTACCGCCTGATTCCGAGGTCCCTTAGCGTCATGGAGGTTTTAACACCTGCTTTTAGCAGGTGTTAAAATCCATGGCGCTAAGGGACCTTGATGTTAATTACGCCACCGTAATTTACGGTGGCGTAATTAACGCCTTCCCCACTCCCATTATGCCCTATGGGGCAAAAATGGGAATGGGGAAGGGTAAATGGGGATTGGGGACTTACCGCCCCGCCAACCTCGGAATGGGGCGGTAAGTCCGCCAACCACCATGGCGTAAACGTAGTTTACGCCATGGTGGTAAAGGTACGACCCAGGCGGTAACTTACCGCCTGGGTCGGAATGAGGCCCATTGTGTCTTACTTGTTATGTGTGTAGGTGGCCAGAATAAAGCCGCATACATGATTTATAAACATTATTCTAATTCAATTAAAACATGAAAATAGGCTAGTTTAAGTTATCGTTTGTTCAATGTTTAAAGATCTGCTATTTGCAGTGTAGAAGTTTTCAGAAAAGTTGTGCACTGTGTTGTGCCATTGCACCGTGGACGTTTTTTTTTATAGTACATTTTACAAAATTTTCATTAGCTTCTTAAGTCTGTGTGTGGCCAAAAAAGGAATTACACCAATTTGAAAATAATTATTCTAAGTACAGTATTCTGGACCGGCTAAGTATTCCAACACAAGTATTTAAGTATTAAAATACTTAAATAGACTGTTTTCCAGACCGGTACATTCCGACTTACGATGGTGGAAACACCTAGCACCGTGACGGCAAACAGGCCGGATGTCCCTGAATTACTGGCACACCGGTATACCGGGTACATTAGGAGTTCCACTTACATGGAAACACTGCCATAAAAATGGTGTTAGCACCATGACCACTACTCCTGAAATACTGCCACCGCGGACGATGCATTAAACAGTTCCAGGTGAGCAGCAACAGGCCCAGGTGGCCAACATTAGCCCAGCTGCACACCATTGGCCACTGGGAACTTTAAAAAGGACCACACCGAAAACACCTCCCAAAACAACCAGGCTGGCAGTCGGTCTAGAAGCAATTGGGCTGGGGAACGTGCAAGCAGATATTGCGTTAGACGCAGCACTGAGGCAGAGGATGAGGCATAGGTGCAGGAGGCAAATGAGGAACCAGGTGGCCATCCCAAACATCATTATGCAGCAGGTACCACCCCGCAGGTAACCACCAACACCCCACATCAGGGTCTTGCCCTGGAACCTGACCCCACGTCAAATCCACACCTTATACCGGCTTGACAGGGACACCATTATATCAATAGTCACCCTCATCAATGACAACATCTGCAGCATCATAAACATCCAGACTGCAATTCCACCCTTGCTGAGGTAGTGTCAGTACAGCAGTTCCTTGCAACCGGCACATACCAGCACACAGTTGGTGAGCTGCACGGCTGTCACAACCCTATTTTTCAAGGATAATGTTCCAGGTACTGGATGTGCTGCTGCGCCATGTGTCAGACCACATTGCCCTACCCCGAACTCCTGCACAGGTCAATTCCACCAAAGTGGCCTTCCATGCCATTTCGGCATGCCCTAATTGCATTGGTGCGTTAGATTGCACTGATGTGGAGTGGACTGCCAGACATCCATTGAGGCAGTGTATAGAAATCTGAAACAATTCCACTCCCTCAATGTGCAGATGGTCTGTGATGGAGAACAACTCATCACCCATTGCTGTGCACGTTTCCCGGGATCGACACACAACGCAATGGTTTTGCGGAACTCCACCTTGCCAGGGTACATGGCACATTACATTGAAGAGAACACCTGACTGTTGGGTGAGTAGAATGACTGATGCAGGACCTCTGTGTAGTGGAGGCAAATAGACACTCCCCAGAATGCACATGGCCGTTGGGTGAGTAGAATGACCAATTGTTAGGCAGAAACCTGTGCAGTTCCCTTGGGGAACACTGCAAAAGATTTAAGACTACAGGTAGAGCAGTAAACCCCTTTGGTAGCAGTCTGTACCACCCAGATTTACCTGGTAGCTGTGGCTGAGCAGTCAGACTTCTCTCAAGAAGAGTTAGGCAGTATGCAAAGTATACACAATATGTACCAAAACACAATAGTACAAGCAAACACTGACCAGAGCTTGGTTTCAAAAGTATATAGTTATTTATTTAAAATACACATAAGTTAAAAACACTTTAGCAAAATATAGTAAAAACACTTCAAACACAGTTATAATGAGAGCAGTTCCAACCCTTACTCCTATCTAGACAACTCTAAGTTAACACCACATAATTAAAACAGAGGTGAGCGCTTAACGTTAGATGACACTCTAGTAGGTTCAAGAAAGGGGTAAAAAGAAACAGGAATGGGTTAAACACGCCACCCTAAGGTCCAGAACCTTTGCAATAGACTCACAGAAGCACAAAGTCACAGGTGAGCAAAAGTCACTAGGCAGGGCCCACTCTTAGAGTAGCCGGAGCGAAAATGTGCCCAAGATCACACCGCTATTAGGGATTCAAAGTCTTGCAGAGAGTTAGAAAGAGTGTAGAGTGGCTTAGAAAGTTTAGCCAGGGTGTCCCAGGCACTCCCAGGTTCGAAAGCCGGGGGCTAAATCTACCCCGTACAGTCGGTAGCAAGGGAAGCCAGGCGGAACACGGTACCTTAAGCGAAAAGGGTCCTCCAGCGGTGGCAGTTGTTCCAGGCAGTGGCAGCAAGGCTCGACGTCGGTCAGGGAAGAAGAAGTTCTCGCTGAAGAGTAGAAGAAGAGGGTCGTTGCACTGCCCGGGAAGAAACCAGCCGCGGAGTCCTCCGGTTAAAGGGTTGTACCGACTTTCGTGGTTTGGGGTAAAAGTGGTGGGGTTCCGGTTGCCGGGGTGCTTGGCACTGGCAAGGCGGCCACGAGATACCTCGAGAAGCGGAAAGAAGGCGAAAACTGGTTGTCCCCACCAGTCAAGGGAAGGAGCCACTCCGTTAAGAGTTCTCCTCGGTCGTCGGGAAAAGTGGTGAGACGGTTCAGCAGGGCTCCACCGGGTGGTGTCGTCGAAGCAGGTCGGCTCAGCTCTTCCCTCGTCGGATTCTTGGTCCTGTGGCGACTTCTGCAGTTCCAGTCCCCAAAGCCCTGCTTTTATGCAGCAAACCCCCATTCACCCAGCCTAGCTGTCACTCAAACATGCTAAGTGGTGAGCCGGGCGGTTCACCACTTGGGCCAATCAGGACGGAGTGCGACTTGAGTTACCAAGGTAACTCAGTCCAGGGTGCCTAAATCCCCCTCCACCCCTCCTAAGTACCCCAGACAGAGTGGCACCACTTTGGAGGGCTTCTGTGGAGAAGCCCGCCAAAAGTGGAACAAAGGGCTCCACTTTGGGTCAGAGTTACAGAGGCGAACACCAACGCCATTTTAGAATCAAGTTTTGGCAAAAAGTCCCAACCGGAGTTATAAAAATAAATATATAAACCGGTGGTATGTTTAAGGCTACCGTAAATAAATAATTAAATGTGTTAGCCTAAAACAATGGGAAATCCCATAGGAAAATATTCGCGGTCGAATATAAAACGTAGTTTCCACTGCCACCAGCCAAAACTCGATCAGGGGGGACGGAGACGTGCCCCCTCGACTAACAGACCCTGGGGCAATCGAATTGCCCCAGCCAGTACGTCCACAATATGATGGTTTGTACTGGTTCTGTTCAGGATTCAAGACTAGCAAAGTCTTTGGTGACTTTACATGCCCTGGGAGACAGTAGTCAGTCCCAGGGTATGGAGTCTATGTTGGGGAGTCCCTAGGACACCCCTGGGTCACGGCACAGAGGGTGCTGTGTAACCCACATCACAAAAATACATGAGGCCCTATGGAGTAAAAGACCCCATAGCCCATTCAACACAAGGTTTGTCCAAGATAACACAGTTCAACATGTCCAGGAGTGAGGGTAAAAGAGTCTCACTCTTGGCAGGAGAAAAAATTAAACCCCAGAAATCCAGCAAAGCTGCTGGGGGACTCACTAGGGAGGGAAATTCAGCCTAAACAGAGAATTCTCCCTAACACTCGCCCCCCCCAGACTAAGGGACAGGAGGATTTAATCCACTCCTGGATGAACCTCATACCTCTAGTCGATGATATACATCCTAGAGAGTCCATCAGCATTTTGATGGTGACACCCTGACCTGTGCTCAATGGTGAAATCAAACCCTTGCAGGCAGATTGACCATCTCAATAGTTTTGGATTTTCCCCTTTCATTTGCATTAACCATCTCAAGGGTTGGTGGTCAGTCTGAATAACAAAAGTAGAACCATACAAGTATGGCCTAAACTTCTTCAGTGCCCACACAATAGCAAAGCATTCTCTTTCGATAGTTGCCCACCTTGTCTCAGGATCCTTCAGTTTCCTACTGATGAAGCAAATGGGGTGCTCCCTACCCTTCTCATCCAGTTGGCTTAGAACTGCACCTATACCTACATTGGAAGCATCAGTTTGTACAATGAAAGGTTGGTGGTAGTCAGGAGCTCTCAATACTGGAGCTTGGCAAAGAGCTCTCTTCAGTTTTTCAAAGGCCTGATTGCACTCCTCATTCCATTTTACCTTTTTAGGGAATTTGGGAGAGGAGATTACATTCAGTGGAGAAGCTATGGTCCCATAGTTCTCAATGAAATTCCTGTAATATCCAGTGAGGCCTAGAAAAGCTCTCACTTGGGTTTGAGTAGTTGGTGTTGTCCAATTTTGCACAGCTTCAATCTTGCTGGGCAAAGGCCTTATTTCTCCACCTCCTACCTCATGTCCAAGGTAGACCACTTTACTTTGACCAATCTGGCACTTACTGGCTTTGATTGTCAAATGGGCCTGTTCCAGAGCCTGCAACACATGTCCTAGGTGGTTCACATGTTCTTCCCAGGAGTGGCTGAAGACTGCAATGTCATCCAAGTATGCCATGCAGAAATCTTCCATCCCAGCCAGAACTTGGTTCACCATCCTTTGGAATGTGGCAGGTGCATTTTTTAGTCCAAAAGGCATGACCTTAAACTGGTACAAGCCAACTGGGGTCGAAAATGCAGTTTTCTCCTTGGCATGGTCTGTCAGGGCTATTTGCCAATAGCCTGACGTCAGGTCAAATGTGCTGAGGTACTTGGCTGCACCAAGTTTATCCACCAACTCATCTGTCCTGGGCAAAGGGTGGGCATCAGTCTTGGTGACTGCATTTAGAGCTCTATAGTCCACACAGAATCTCAAGTCTTTGGATCCTGCCTTTGGTACTAACACAACTGGGCTAGACCATGGACTAGTAGAGGGCTCTATTACCCCGAGATCAAGCATCTTCTTGACCTCTCCTTTGATGTGGGCTCTGATATGTTCTGACATTCTGTATCCTCTGCTTTTGACTGGCAGACAGTCACCAGTGAGTATCTCATGCTGGCCCCAAGGGGTCAAGCCTGGTGACAGTGAGAACAGGGAGGCAAACTGATTTAACATAGATTTGCACTCCTCTTGTTGCTCAGGTGTCAGGTCTGAAGAGAGATTGACTCCTTCAACTTTTTCATCTAAAGGTACACCTCTGAGGAGATCAGGGAGAGATTCACTCTCTTCCTCCTCTGCAGCTGAAGCTAGAAGCAAGGCTCCTACATCAGGTCTGGAGATGTAGGCTTTTAGTCGGTTGGTGTGGAAGACTCTAGGAGCTTCCCTGGGTCTGCCCAGATCCACCAGATAGTTGACCTCTCCAAGTTTTCCCACAACCTTGAAGGGTCCCATCCATTTGTCTTGCAAGGCCCTCTGCCTTGTTGGGAGCATAACTAGAACTAGCTGGTCTTGAGTAAACTCAACCATGTTAGCCTTCTGGTCGTGCCAATGTTTGACCAGGGCTTGACCAGCTTTCAAGTTGTCACTTGCTTCTGCCATCATGTGTGACATTCTCCTCCGGAGACCTATCACATAGTCAGTCACTCTGACTGGCTTGAGGGGAGGAGCACCTTCCAACCCCTCCTTAATCAGGGCCAATGGACCTCTGACTGGATGGCCATAGAGAAGCTCAAAGGGAGAATAACCTACTCCCTCCTGAGGGACTTCTCTATAAGCAAAGAGAAGGCATGGCAGTAGAAGGTCCCACTTTTTCTTAAGGGGTTCTTCCAAAGCACCTATCATGCTCTTCATGGTTCTGTTAAACCTTTCAACCAACCCGTTTGTCTGAGGGTGGTAGGCGGTTGAGAACTTGTAGGTAACTCCACAGGTTTTCCACATGGCCTTCATGTAGTGGGACATAAAGTTTGACCCCCTGTCAGAGATTACCTCCTTAGGAAACCCAACCCTGGTAAAAATACCAAGGAGGGCCTTAGCCACAGCCGGAGCTGTAACAGTCCTCATAGGAATGGCCTCAGGGTACCTAGTAGCATGGTCTACTACAACAAGGATAAACCTGTTGCCTGAGGAGGTTGGAGGATCAAGGGGACCAACAATGTCAATCCCTACCCTCTCAAATGGGACTCCCACAACTGGGAGAGGCACTAAAGGTGCCACATTCGTGGAACCAACCTTACCAGAAGTCTGGCAGGTATGGCAGCTCTTACAATATCTATCTACTTCGGCCCCCATCTTTGGCCAATAAAAGTAGAGTGAGAGCCTTTCCTTGGTCTTCTTGAAACTCAAGTGGCCAGCCAAAGGTATCTCATGGGCTAGTTGTAAGAACTGTTGTCTGTTTTCTTGTGGGACTACAAGGCGTTTGTAGTCTCCAGGTTCAGACTCAGTGGGTTCACTGTAGAAGAGGCCATCTTCCCAGTGCAACCTATACTTCCCAGGCTCTTGCCCATCAGCTTGAGAAGCTGCCTGGTGGCGGAGACCTTCCAGAGTTGGACATTCTCTTTGCCCCTTACGAAAAGCTGCCCTGCTAGGCCCACCTTCTGCCAGTAAAGACTGCAGCTCAGGATGGTCCTCAGGGTCCAAATCTCCAATAAGGTTGGGGCCTCCTTCTAGCTCTTCCTCAGAGTCTAGCTCAACCACACAGGGTTGTACCTCCCTCTCAGCCTCAGCTGGAGGTGGAGTTACAGGTGTAACTTTGGACAACCTAGGGGAAGTCCTTGTTGGAAGCACTGGAGTGCTTGCTGCTGGCTTTTTCCTAGGAGTCTTGGGTTGCCCCTTTGCTCCTGATCTGGTAGTTACTGCAGTAAGTTGCTCCAGTGGTAGAGGAGTGATTTCTGTCATCATCTCCTGAGATAACCCTCTCAGGGTTTTCTCCCTTGCAGGTTTTGTGAGTTCCTGGAACCTTTTGCTAGGAGGTCTGGGGGTATGAGATACAACTCCAAGAGCTTTGAGGTCATTACCCAACAGAACCCTACCTGGCACTTCACATTGTACACTGACAGGTATTTTTACAGCCATATCATTACATTGGATGAGAACTGGTAACTGGGGACACATCTGCACAGGCCCACCAGCTAACTTGGTGAGGCATTTGGGTGCCTTAGCAACATCCTCTGCCTTGAAAAATGATTCATCCACCACAGTTATGCTGGCTCCAGTGTCCCTAATGGCAGGAGTCTCCTGACCATTCACCTGGACACTGTCCTTATAATACTCTTTAGTATTATCTGGGATAGAGTTATAGACATCTAAATTCTGTTGCTCCCACAACCCCAGAGAGACTAAAGAAACACTAGCTGAGACTCCAGTGGGTTCATCAGCTAGTAATAGAAAGTTTCCACTTGCCATATGTACTTCCTCTTCTGGAGCGAAGGCTAAGGAGGCAAGCTGGACCCCTGAAGGTTTACCCTTACATCTGGGATCTCCTTTCACATGGTCAGTAGCCTTACAAACAAAGCATGAGCCAAAGGCTCGCTGGAATGGAGGCTTGTTCTGACCTCCTTCTGGTCTGGGACCAGAAGGTACACTAGCCTGATTTGGTTTCCCTTGTGGCTTACCCTTATAGTTTTGTTTGGGGCCCTCTTTGGAATTTGTAGTATTAGAATTCTCTTTGGAGTCCTTCTTAGACTGTTTTTCCCCATCCTTCTTCTGAGTTACCCCAGAATCCTTGTGAGTGGCCCTGTTGGCAACCCACAAGTCAGCAGCCTTAGCTAGTTTCCGGGAATCCAATTCCCTGGAATCAGCCAAGTGTTGTCTGAGCTCAGGAGAGCAGGCATCATAAATAGTCTCCAACATAAACAAATTCTTCATACCTTCATAAGTGTTCACCTTGTAACCCTTAATCCATCCCTCTAAGTTTTTCAAACATTCACTCACCCAGGTAGCCCAAGGGGTACCATCATGCTTTTTGAGGTTCCTAAACCTCTTAAGATACTGGGAAGGGGTCTTCCCAAACCTAGCTATCAAAGCTAGTTTCACACATTCATAGTCCTTCCTATCCTCCTCCCCCATCTCCATTACCACATCAGTTGCAACAGGGGGAAGCCTAGAGAACAACCAGGTGAGTAAGTCATTTCCTGTGATGTTCTGGAGCCCATGATTATATTCAAACAGAGACAACCAATCCAACACATCCAACTTAGGCTCATACATACCAACCAATTCTTTAGGCATCCGGGGTCTTTTAGGACTGGAACTTCTAGAGGAGCCAGAGAGAGAAACATTCTCAACAGATAATTTCTTCATTTCTAAGTCATACTTGAGCTCCATTTCCCTTAGCCTTAGTTCTTTGTCAGTTTGAGCATTAAGTTTCTTATACTCCAATTCTAGCTTCATTTTCTCCAGTTCAAAGTACTGAGGACTAAATGTGGGACCTGGTAAAGGTCCAGTAGGCACAGCAGGTAGAGCAGGCAGAGGCCTAGGGGGGATAGTTACAACAGCCTCACCCTCCTCTTCTGACTCTTCCTCAGAATCATCAACATTTTGCTCCATGTTAACTTCAACACTGTCATCTACAGTTGCTGGAGTGGTAGGTTCCTCTGAACCATCACCCAGACTTTGGTTAGCTAACAATCTTTCAATCAGCTCCATTTTCTTGCCCTTAGTCAGGAGATCCTTATGTTTACAGAGCACTCTTAAACAATCAGCAGTTTTGGCTGCAAGGGACTCTTGACTATAGCTTTCTATAACTGACATGTTAGAGGTTTTACTTTTTCAGTGCTAAGCTTTGTGGTTAGTTGCACTAAGGTATCTAAAGCACAATAAAATGTATACTCAATACAAATCCCACCGCTGTACACCAGTGTTAGGCAGAAACCTGTGCAGTTCCCTTGGGGAACACTGCAAAAGATTTAAGACTACAGGTAGAGCAGTAAACCCCTTTGGTAGCAGTCTGTACCACCCAGATTTACCTGGTAGCTGTGGCTGAGCAGTCAGACTTCTCTCAAGAAGAGTTAGGCAGTATGCAAAGTATACACAATATGTACCAAAACACAATAGTACAAGCAAACACTGACCAGAGCTTGGTTTCAAAAGTATATAGTTATTTATTTAAAATACACATAAGTTAAAAACACTTTAGCAAAATATAGTAAAAACACTTCAAACACAGTTATAATGAGAGCAGTTCCAACCCTTACTCCTATCTAGACAACTCTAAGTTAACACCACATAATTAAAACAGAGGTGAGCGCTTAACGTTAGATGACACTCTAGTAGGTTCAAGAAAGGGGTAAAAAGAAACAGGAATGGGTTAAACACGCCACCCTAAGGTCCAGAACCTTTGCAATAGACTCACAGAAGCACAAAGTCACAGGTGAGCAAAAGTCACTAGGCAGGGCCCACTCTTAGAGTAGCCGGAGCGAAAATGTGCCCAAGATCACACTGCTATTAGGGATTCAAAGTCTTGCAGAGAGTTAGAAAGAGTGTAGAGTGGCTTAGAAAGTTTAGCCAGGGTTCGAAAGCCGGGGGCTAAATCTACCCCGTACAGTCGGTAGCAAGGGAAGCCAGGCGGAACACGGTACCTTAAGCGAAAAGGGTCCTCCAGCGGTGGCAGTTGTTCCAGGCAGTGGCAGCAAGGCTCGACGTCGGTCAGGGAAGAAGAAGTTCTCGCTGAAGAGTAGAAGAAGAGGGTCGTTGCACTGCCCGGGAAGAAACCAGCCGCGGAGTCCTCCGGTTAAAGGGTTGTACCGACTTTCGTGGTTTGGGGTAAAAGTGGTGGGGTTCCGGTTGCCGGGGTGCTTGGCACTGGCAAGGCGGCCACGAGATACCTCGAGAAGCGGAAAGAAGGCGAAAACTGGTTGTCCCCACCAGTCAAGGGAAGGAGCCACTCCGTTAAGAGTTCTCCTCGGTCGTCGGGAAAAGTGGTGAGACGGTTCAGCAGGGCTCCACCGGGTGGTGTCGTCGAAGCAGGTCGGCTCAGCTCTTCCCTCGTCGGATTCTTGGTCCTGTGGCGACTTCTGCAGTTCCAGTCCCCAAAGCCCTGCTTTTATGCAGCAAACCCCCATTCACCCAGCCTAGCTGTCACTCAAACATGCTAAGTGGTGAGCCGGGCGGTTCACCACTTGGGCCAATCAGGACGGAGTGCGACTTGAGTTACCAAGGTAACTCAGTCCAGGGTGCCTAAATCCCCCTCCACCCCTCCTAAGTACCCCAGACAGAGTGGCACCACTTTGGAGGGCTTCTGTGGAGAAGCCCGCCAAAAGTGGAACAAAGGGCTCCACTTTGGGTCAGAGTTACAGAGGCGAACACCAACGCCATTTTAGAATCAAGTTTTGGCAAAAAGTCCCAACCGGAGTTATAAAAATAAATATATAAACCGGTGGTATGTTTAAGGCTACCGTAAATAAATAATTAAATGTGTTAGCCTAAAACAATGGGAAATCCCATAGGAAAATATTCGCGGTCGAATATAAAACGTAGTTTCCACTGCCACCAGCCAAAACTCGATCAGGGGGGACGGAGACGTGCCCCCTCGACTAACAGACCCTGGGGCAATCGAATTGCCCCAGCCAGTACGTCCACAATATGATGGTTTGTACTGGTTCTGTTCAGGATTCAAGACTAGCAAAGTCTTTGGTGACTTTACATGCCCTGGGAGACAGTAGTCAGTCCCAGGGTATGGAGTCTATGTTGGGGAGTCCCTAGGACACCCCTGGGTCACGGCACAGAGGGTGCTGT
Source organism: Ambystoma mexicanum (assembly GCF_040938575.1). Classification (NCBI taxonomy): domain Eukaryota; kingdom Metazoa; phylum Chordata; class Amphibia; order Caudata; family Ambystomatidae; genus Ambystoma; species Ambystoma mexicanum. The sequence continues at coordinate 802,690,104 of NC_090928.1, forward strand.
GTAACCCACATCACAAAAATACATGAGGCCCTATGGAGTAAAAGACCCCATAGCCCATTCAACACAAGGTTTGTCCAAGATAACACAGTTCAACATGTCCAGGAGTGAGGGTAAAAGAGTCTCACTCTTGGCAGGAGAAAAAATTAAACCCCAGAAATCCAGCAAAGCTGCTGGGGGACTCACTAGGGAGGGAAATTCAGCCTAAACAGAGAATTCTCCCTAACACCAATGCAGGACCTTTTTTGTAATAGGCGGAAATAGACACTCAGCAGAGTGCTCCTGGCTGTTGGGTGAGTAGAATGAGCAATGCAGGACCTCTGTGTAATGGGGGGGGCAAATAGAGACACACCAGAGTTCACCCAGTTTACTGCTGCAATAGGTACATGACAGTTTGCCATGTCACAGGAATCCATATACTAGCTAATGGAAATACCCCTTAACCAATGCAGTGGCACACCATGCAATGGTGACATGTGAATGGGAGTATCGGCACCAATGAGAAAGTAGCAGGTGCTCCCATGTGCACAATGTCTATTTCTACCACTCCACGCAGAAGTGTCCTCACTCCTGTGCGCTGTGTGTGCATGACACTCATTTTATCAGCACCTTAAAATACATGAGGCACCTAGTATGTAGAAACACATCATTGTGTAAATTGTAAGGAATAAGACATGTAGTTGCATAGAATGCCATATCATGAGTGCAGACATTGAGCAGGCCAAACAGTGTCATTAGGAATGAGTGAGCTAAGTGTGCAATATTTAAAAGTTGATCCAAGACAATTTAGCAGGATGCATTCGCAAATCTGTGGCATGTACTATGTTGTGTGCTAACAAAATACTGAGACTGTGTACATGCTATCATCGCCATCTCAAAATTCCCACCATAAACATCCTATCACCTTTCTGTCACTCCCATGCAGGTGATGCCGGATACCCCTCATGCCAATGTTCATGACACCCATCAGACGACCATGGAACAGGCATGAAGAGGCCTACAACCGGGCACACATAGGTACACGGGCCTTCATAGATCAGACTTTTGGACTGCTGAAGGCCAGGTTCCGCTGCCTCAGCAGATCTGGCAGGGCATTTATGTATAGCCCCATAAAGTTTGGCAAAACTGTGCTGGCATGTGCCATGCTGCACAATATGTGTATATGCTGGAACATTGCACTGCCCCCAGGCATGGACCCAGCAGATGAGGAGGATGAGGATGAGGATGATGATGATGGGATGGGTGTGCAACCAGGGTGGGGTTCCATGGATGGACAACATGTACGGGAAGCCCTTATTCACAATTTTTTCTGAACAGTCATCACAAGCACATGGAGCACATTATCCCACATGTAATTTGTAATGCTTACATTAAATAATTCATACACACACAGAAGAAGATTGTCCACTCGTTATACAGATTAACATCCCAGTGTATTATGATGACAAAATTAAACAGGTGCTACAACAATACCCATCCAAACGTACTCACCCAGCTCCCAGGCCCCAACTACCTATCCCAACTATGGACCTCCCTCCACCTCCCAAATGTACCCACCCAGCTCCCAAGCCCCAACTACCTATCCCAACTATGGACCCCCAACCACCTCCCAAACGTACCCACCCAGCTCCCAGGCCCCAGTCTGAAAATGGAAACATGTGCAACACATGTCAGTCAAACAACACGACACCCTGCCACGCTTGGCTGCATGCTTGTCCCTCTGAGATGCCCAGATAGCCACATCGACCTTCTCCTAGGGCTGCCTGAATGTTAGCTAGTTGGTGTGGTGCTGGTGCAGGGCATTGTGGGGTTATGCAGTGGTAAGTGTGTCATGAAGGCCTGTAGGGCCAGCGCCATTGTTTCTGCCATGTTTGATTGGACACTGTTGCCCTCACGGACCCTCGGTAACATCTGCATGTTGGATGTGACACAACGCCCAATCGCAGAACAAACCCGGCACCCAGTGGTCTGGTTGCTTTCACGTTGCAACCTAGACTCCTCGAGGTACTGCTTAACCAGTGCAGTCAGCAAATCCTGCCGTTCCTCCATCTGTTGAAAATGGCTGCTGATTTCCTGTAAAGATGGGGTTGGGGGAGTGCATGGGACTCCTGGGCTCATGGAGCTGAATGTGCCCAGTGCTTATGGGGTGTTTGGGTTCTCCTTGCTGCCAATTCAGGCTACCTCAACGGCCACTTCCTCTGGACTGCTGTCGTGCTATGGGACTAGGCCTAGTGGGGTGGTGGTGGTGCACGTCCATGTGGGATTGCAGGGGCAGCAAAGATGTTGGGCTGAGGTGCTTGCTGTGTCCCACAGGCAGCAGGGATGTTGGGCTGAGGTGCTTGCTGTGTCCCAGGGGCAACAGGAATGTTGGGCTGGGGTTCTTGCTGTGTCACAGGGGCAGCAGGGATGTTGGGCTAAGGTGCTTTTTGTGTCCCAGGGGCAGCAGGGGTATCGGTCTTCTTGCCGTGGTGTACCTGGACCATCATGACTTCCCGGATGACCGATGTGACTGCAGCAGATGTTGGCGGACGGTGTGCTGGACCATGTGCACGTCCTGTCTCCCTCGACGTCCCTGGTTGTCTGCCATCAGTCTCACATGATGTTCCTGTGGATGAATAAAAGGCATGCTGTTAGTGGACTGACAGGCTATGTATAGTACAATTACATGCAAGACAGTCATCGAGCTAGATCACATTGTGGTTACACGCATTGATGTGTGCTGCATTGTTATGTGGGTGTGTATGGGTCATACTCGGGGCAGCGCATCTGACTGCCTTTGCACTGTTTTCTGTTAGGGGGGCCATGGGAGTACTGGGAGTGGTCGGGGTGATGTGGACTGTGATATGGGCATTTATGTGCATTGATGGGGGGGCAGGATTAGCTTGATTCTGATTCTTATTTGTGCACTTTCTGTATTCACCATTCTCACCAGGTGTCCCAGCTCCTGCCTCTGCTGCACCGACTCCCTCGATGCCCTCGAGATGCAGCACACTGCTGCACTTTTCCTCCCATGGGAGTAGCTTTAGGGATGAGTGTGGTCAGCCCCCTATTTCAGTGCATCGATGCCTGTGGGCTGCCAAAAGTTTCCGCACCCTTAGGTGGAGGTCATCCCATCGCTTGTGGCAGTCCTTGGACACCTACAGCTGTCACCTTCTAGGCAGCTTTAGCCCATATGGCCTTGCGCCTCAGCTGCGTGCTGCTCTGCTGGTCAGCTGAGAATAGCTCCCTGCATTTTCCACAATATGGTCAACGAGCATAGTGAGTTCTGTGTCACTGAAGCGTGGATTTTGCACATGGTTTTGTGGCATTCTTGCAGCCATGTCCAACTGTGTGTTGGCCCACTCACTGATGCTGGATGGCTTCTGTTACAGGTGGATTGCAGTGGATTGTGATTTTTTTAATGGACACTGCTCTCTTTCTGGTTCTGGCAATTACAGTATTTCCGGTTCCGGTGTTTCCAGCTCCATGTACACAGTGCTCCTATGTCTAGCATGCACGTAGCGAAGGGGGATGCACCGCCAACATTTGTGCCGGTACATACATCTCCGCTTGTGTTTCTGCGATGGTTGTGGCACCGGTTCCACGCATTAGTGATGCGTGCAGCCGTCAAGCCATACTCCTATGACCACCATCACGGTAACACCTGATTCTCACTGCCAGACCCGTAATGAGGCCCATAGTCCTATCCTGTCTCATGATCAAGGGGAGCTTGCTTAAGTCATGTCCCATTACCACCCGATTCATTGCTCCCCATAGTTTCCCCATTTCACGTGCGCACCGTTCCCTTATTAGCCTGATCTGGGCAGCCTTGTAATATAATTGAAAATTGAGAAGTGCCATGGCCCCCTCCCGTCTCGGGGATATTGATAGGGCACGATTAATCCTCAGTCTCTTGCCCTCCCAGATGAAGCTATCGTCTGCTTCCCTAATTCCCAAAAAACATACTCAGCACGGGTGCTGCCAGTACTTGAAAAAGGTAAAGCAATCGAGGAAAAGACCCAACCAAGAAATCCTAAGTATTTTCCATTTGTGAAGGTCTACAGTGATAAAGGACATCATAGGAGATGGGGGGTTGTTAGCTGCATACTGTTAAGATGAATTTCTGAACTCTGACCTGGTGGGTATAGGTTGAGAAGGCCAGCCTAGTTTCTTGGTTCAGGGTAACCTTCTGGGAAATCCAGACCAATCAAGGTAGCATTGGGGATGGGCAAGACTAGGTGGCCATCAAGACTAGGTCTCAGGAGGGGTGAGGGTGATCGAAAGCCCACAATGAGCACACACATTAAGGACACTACAAATTACTCTCAGTCAGATGTATATCAAAAATACATATACACTTATTGAAGGCCTTTTAAATCAAACACAAGCAAAGATCAGTAGCAATACTTAAACCCACAAAACACTCCTATAAAAAATATGTACAGTTACAATTGGTCTAAAGGGATCGCCACAGTAAGGGTCCACAACCTGTAAGGTAAAGGGAGCAAACAGTGTGAATATTCTTTAGGCAGTCCTTCACTTTATCAACCCTATATCAGAGGCAGTGCAAGCCCTAAGAAGAGTGGATCATTATGCTCAAATGTACTTACCGATGCAGATGCACACAATTGTGCGGTTGTGCAAAAACAGGGTCTCTTGTAGGGGCTGAAGCAACTCAGGAAGGCACGTGAGGCAGTGAAGAATAAGTTCCCACTATACAAGGAGGTTCTCCCCAAAAGAGCATAACAGGTTCCAAGTGTTGGGAATAGGACGGTAGCACAGGCTACCTCGAGAAAGGTGAGTGGCCCTCAGGAGACATGCGTTTAAAAATTAATAGATGCACCAGGGGCCACAGTAAGGGTTGCAAGTACTCACTGAACCATGGCAGACAACGGACCAAACTTTGGCAGTCGAGTCCACTTTGGTTGTGGGTTCAAATGCTGCAATTTTGTGACTCTGCAGCTTTCAGCGGCTGGGTTCTAGGGATGATTCCGTGGTGGGACAGTGGCAATTTCTCCTCTCCTGGTGAAGGGATCGACTTGATTTCACTGCAGCACGTCTCAGGGCAAAGGGGGGGGGCAGCAGAAGTGCACCCTCGCTGTTTGTCACCACGGCTGGGCGACACAGGGACTGCAAGCACTCGGGATCGGGCGTACTCTCTTAATTCCAGACCTAGGGTGCCTACATGTACGAACTTGGCAGGAGAGTGCCTTATCCCCAGTGCTTATGATCTCCAGTCTCAAGGGCTCACTCAAGAGGGCAGTGGTTCCAGAGCAAAGGTCATGCGCAAGCCAGTCAGTTCACTGGTTGGTCCAGGAACACTTCCTAGAAGGCTAGCTTGCAGGTTAAGGTGGAGGTACTGTACAGACGGTAGACACCACCCCCCTCAAACTGAATGTAGGTAACGTGTCGGGTTGGTCAATAACTCCAATATTGCGAAAATTAGAATTATAGTGCTTAAAAGGCCAAAACAAGCACATTGTAGGGAAACATACATTTTTAGGGTCAGAGCAACAGAGGACAGGTTAGATAACATACAATTAATATAGAAACCACAATTCTAGGCTCTAAACTGAACAGGAACTAAGTTCTGATCAAAAATAGATCGGGCAACCATTTTGTAATAACCAGGTATTCAGAATAAATAGGCGAAGCCTAACATGGTTTCTAGAAATTCGAAATGGACCAATTTCACAAAGTCATGATGATGTAATTGAAAGTTCAGTTGACATGTACATACTCTCCGGACTTATTGGCAGTAATTCTGACATTGATGAGCCAAGGGCAGCCATGAAGTGATTCAAGGCAAGGGTAGCAATTACTAAAGACAGCCGGTCAGCTAGCAACAGTTGTTGGGATCACAGGCAGTGCACACAGCTGATGCCCATACTTGGACTCCTGTGACAGGGAGACATGATGCTGCCTGCCAAAATTATCTCGAGGATGAGGTCAGACATGTTCTTTCTTGAAACGTCAAAGGATTCTTTTTAAAGGTCAAGGACTTCTCACATAAATGTAATTAGCCTGTATGCCAATTGATGTCATAGGGGCCTGTGAGTGGCAGTTAAGCCAATGAATCACAGGCGCATGAGGATTTGTATTTAATTATAAAGACCAACAGAAAGGGTTTATGTATTCATAATTAAATTACACCAGTTTTGAAACAGTATAAGGGGTTTGAATTCAGAGCTCAATTGATTATTGTTGGAGCTCCTGATGTATGCTGTCTGTTGTTTCCTGCTTTGCTGAGAAGAATAAAAAGATGACTTTGAAAATCCAGTCTGAGTGTCTGCCTGCTTTCCTGCTTGGTCCCCACCCTTCTTCCCTGATCCAGATGGGCCAGAGCCTTAGCGAGGGCACTGGGCCCACCTCAACAGTACCATGAATAGTTGTTCCCCCTATTCATATTGGGTCGAAGCGCCTTTGCAGACCTTCTAAGTTTGATCAGATGCGAAGTGGTCCTGCGGGACAACAGTGGGCTCAGGGTGTCAAACCTTCCAGAAGGTCACCAGCGGTACCTCGACTCAGCTTCTTGGTTTCTGGTTGCTTGGATATCTATCCTAGATTCAGTGAGAACTCAAGAGATCGACCTGGTGTGGGTGTTTGGAGCCTTCTCTTATCCAGAATCTCCTTTGCACCAAAATGAAGAGGACCCAATGGGAGATCTGCTCATATACAGGCACACCAGACGTGGACCAATCACGGAAACATTGGTCCCAGTCATTCCGAGCACACCAGACTTTCTGGCACCCAGTATGTGTATTGGAACTAGATAGTCCAGCCCACATCCTGGTGGCACACACACAAGGCATGCAGAAGTCTTCAAAAGTGTGCCGTTTCATGGGAGAATGCATCACCAAATAAGGACTGTCCCAGGTCTGCTCATCATGGGGACGGCAAAGGGACAAGCTGGCCAAAGGACAGGACAATGAACCTCATGACATGGCCATTTTGGAGCCAGGCCACCTTCCTGTGCCAACTGCAGGAAATGCGTTTTGCATGGCAAGAAAGGGTTAACAATATGTGAAAGTAAAAGCTGCCACCAGCCGTGTCCACTGTACTTCTACGAAAAAATACTTTGAGGGAGTCTAGGCCCTTTGGAAATGAAAGGAAGACCCCAGCACACTTTAGTGTAAGGTACTTTGTGCAATGGTAACATGTTGCAAAAAAGTTGCAACATTGGAAAGGACTAAGGGAAACAAAGTCTCCCAGTACTGACTGTCTTTAAGGGCTGTTAGGGGGACTCCCAGGCAGGCAGAGCCATGCTAGGAGTCGGTAGACACCCAGCTCAGGGAAGGCCCTAACTCCTTCCTTTGTCCCAAAGAAGTCGACGTCCATACAAGTAGCAAGATAATACTGTGGTTTATTAGCAGACAACAAACACACAGGGATCATATGCACAGAGGGAAGTCCAGGCACATCTCGCTGCATTCTGGCTCGCAGGCCAATTTTCCTACTTTGTGATGTCACATTCTCTTTAATATCGGTAAAGTCCGTTCTTCTCTTACTTTCCATGCTACTAAACTCCTAATCTCTTCCCTAATCTTTTCTCATCGTTTCTACTGTTCTTCTATCTTTTTTGGTCTCCCCTCATCCTATCTTGCTCCTCTTAAATCCCTTTGCCACTCTGCAATCCGCACCCTCTGTCTTCTCTCTCCCTATGATTCCATCTCCAAATCACTTACCAACCTAGGCTGGCTTCCCTTCCGCTCCCAACTTAAATACCACTTCCTTTGTCTCGTTTTTAAGTCTCTTCATGACCTTGCCCCTCCTTACCTTGCCTCTCTTCTCTCTTTCTATGCCCCCGCTCGCTCTCTACGTTCCGCTAATCACTTTTTACACTCTGTTCCCCCCCTCCATGTGCCTCCTCTTGTTTCCGCTCTTTCCAACTCCTTGCCCCCTTACATTGGAACTCGCTTCCTTTCTCTGTCTGCTCCATCTCCACCTATTCCTCCTTTTGTTCCTCCTTAAAAACATTCCTTCTTCACCCTCCTCCCTGACTTCTCTCCCATTCCTCCTCTTCCTTCTCCTCCCCACTCCTCCTCCCTGTTCCTTTAACTCATCCTGTCTCCCCCCTTTGACTTCCACCCTCCCTTCTACTCCCTCTCCCCTTTCCCTTTCTTCCTTCCCATACCTCTCCTCTTCTCTTCCTTCCCAAATGTAATTGTTCTACATGCTGTTTTTCTGGTTTGTATCATGTTTATTTATCTTATTTCTTCTATGTTCCATGTTTAATGTATTTTGGTTGTTATGCAGTAAATCGCCTTGGTGTAAAGTGCTATATAAATAATAAAATATATATACAAATACAAATAAAATACAAATACATTCTGCCTTATTTGTTAGGCTCCCTCCCAAATCCTATTGCCACTCTGGATAGGCCACAGAGTGGTAATTCCAGCAAAGGAACCTATAGAGAGATGATGGTAGTGGATGCTGCTGTGTCAGGTGGTGTACTTGGATCATCCCCCAAACCTGTTACTCTGAAAAAGTTACAGTGGGCAAGCCCCGTGATTGGTCAGTAGCCCCTGCCATCTGCCCCTAGGCCCAAAGGTCCTGATTGGTCAGGCCGTGGGCCACCAAGCCTTGGATAAAACTCTGTTCCTTGCCCGGGAGATACCTGTTTGCAATACATGTATACTATGTGTCAACGAGGTGCAACTATCTGTCAGGGTTATACAATAGTGCGTAGAAGACTAATGCCATGAGAGCGTTCCATTCCCATCATACAATGTAGTCAGAGAGTAGCAAGTTTGTTGAAAACCGATGTCTAGTCGTGGGACGGCTGCTCCTTCCCAGCCTCTGAGTCTTGGCCTAGTATCTGCACAGCCGAGTCACGTGTCTGGAGACTATTCTTGTGGTCTCAATTGCTTTGAATTAGTGTGTATTTTGCAGGGAATATTCCTTGCTGCAGTCGGTGTCAACTTGGTTCTGTGTGTGGAATGTTCTTCACAACATTGTGGCCTTGACTGCCGTTGTGCCTACCGTGACTGTTCTGTTTGCACAGCATCTTGGCACATGATATTTCTCTGAGACAATCATGGCCTACTGTATTTTACTATGGCCTGCTCTAGCTTCTATTAAGAGTCTTCCATAGTGTCCATAGTTTAGTGTGTGCCATGGCTGGTCAGGTCCCTCGAGTGCTTCTGTCCTTCCATTGGGTTAGTCGCATGTAAGCATCTGCAAGCACGTCCACAAGCTCTTCTGGCTTTTTGCGTTTCTGCGTGGCTTTAGCAAGCCTAATGGTAAAATAATAAATGTGCTGACAGTATGTATATGTCACGGTCCTCAACTCATTTGTGTAGATTGGGTGAGTGAGTGTCCCAAAAATGCGGATTGCACGTGTGCCTCCTGTCTAACATGGCTATGTCATTGTGATGCCTTATTGGTGCTTTTAGTCGATTCTGTCCATGTAGTCGTTTCCAGCTCTGTCTTATCTCTCTTTGTCCACTCGTGGTAGAGTTTGTATTACTGCAGGGTTGTATGGTCTGCTGGCAGAGTACCTTTCATGGTAGTTGTCCATGGTGGGGGCAGTGGGGATTGGTTTAAGCTCATATGATCGGTGGCCATGTTGTCGCTGGTGCTTCTTCCAGTGGGGGGTCTTTCGGGACAGAAAGCAAATTCAGATTTTCCCTCTTCAAGGCATGTCAGTTTCCCCATAACAAAGTGAATGAAAACCCAGTGGAGTGCAGCAGAATGCTGTGCTCCACTGGCAAAAGGCAGGCTAGGCTTGTCAGACAACAGCAAAAAGTTGGGGGGTTCACAACTGGAGGGGAAATTACACATAAATGGGACTCTTTCCTAACACATGCACCTCCCAGACCAAGGACTAGGGGAATTAATCTCCACCTGGATGAGTCTCAAGTTCAGGTCGGTTAAACATTCTGGACAACCTATCAGCATTGCTATGTTGGACATGAAGTCAAACCCTTGCAGGTTTATGGATCACCTGAGCAACTTTAGATTTTCTCCCTTCATGTTCATCAGCCATTTAATGGCTTATGGTCTGTTTGCATTTGTCTGCACAATAAAAGTTCTTTGGTCATCAGGGGCTCTGAGAACAGGGGCCTAGCACAAGGGGTCTGTTAAGCCATTTAAGGCCTTCCCACAATAGTCAGACCAAGAGACCTTCTTGGATTTCTTTGGAGTTGTGAGAGTAGTCAGGGGGGGCAGATATGGTGCCATAGTCTGCAATAAAGTGTCTGTAATACCCAGTAAGTCCTAAAATGTCTCTCACCTGGGTTTGTGTAGTGGGGGTAGGCCAGTCTTGTACTGCTTGTACATTACTGGGTAGAGGCTGTATCCTCCCTCTACCTAATTCATGCCCAAGGTAGACCACTGAGTCTTGACCAAACTAGCACTTACTAGCCTTTATGGTCAAGTGGGCCTTCTGAAGAGCCTGTAACAGAATGATAAGGTGTTTCACATGATCCTCAAAGGTGGCAATGAAAACTGCTATATCATCCAGATATGCTAGACAGAATTCATCCAACTCATTAAGAACATGATTCACAAGCCTCTGAAACGTGGCATGTGCCTTTTTCAACCCAAAAGGCATTACACTGAACTGGTAAAGACCCTCTGGAGTTCAGAATGCTGTCTTCTCCTTGGCATGTTCTGCTAGGGCTATGTGCCAATACCCCACAGTGAGGTCAAATGTGCTGAAGTACTTGCAGGCATCCAAAGTATCTGCCAGCTCATCAGTTCTAGGCAAGGGATGTGCATCTGTCTTGGTGACATCATTCAGAGCCCTGTTATCCGCACAGACACTCAGCTCAGAGGAACCTGCTTTTGGAACCAAAAACAAAGGGCTGGACGAAGGACTACTGGAGGGTTCAATTACCCCAAGATCTAACATCTTGTTGACCTCTGTCTTGATGTAAGATCTCACCTTATCCAACATTCTGGATCCTCTACTTTTGGTAGGCACTCTATCTCTTGTGTCAATGTCATGTTTGCACCAATGTGTCAAACCAGGAGCTAAGGAAAATAAGGGGGAGAATTGTATCAGCAAACTTCTCACCTCATCTTGTTGAACAGAAGTCAGGTGAGGGGCCACATGGACACCCTCAATGAAGCCATCTGAAGGACTGCACTTGAACAGATCAGGGAGAGGTTCTGACTCCTCCTCCTCTTCGACACCTGAAGCCAACAGTGTTACAGCTATTTCAACTCTTGAGATGAAAGCCATCAGACTATTTACATGGAACACCTTTGGAGCCTGTCCAGCACTTCCAATGTCCACTAAATAGTTAACCTCACCCAGTGACTCCATCTCTGTGTAAGGGCCTGTCCATTTGTCATGCAAAGCTCTAGACCTTATAGGATTCATGAGCAAGACTTGCTGGCCGGGCAGGAAGTTGATCAGGGAAGCTTTCTGGTCATACCAATATTTCACCAGAGCTTTCCCAGCCTTCAACTACTCACTAGCCTGACTCATCAGGAGTACCATTCTGTTTCTGAGTCCTAGAACATAGTCCACTACATTGGTACTGATAAGGTGAGTAGAGATATCCCACCCCTCCTTGACTATAACTAGGGGTCCCCTCACAGAGTGACCAAAAAGAAGCTTGAAGGGGCTGAAACCAACACCCTCCTGAGGTACCTCTCTATAGGCAAACAACACACATGGTAATAGAAGATTAAATTGTCTCCTTTGGGGCTCTCTCAGAGCCCCTATCATGCTTTTGAGAGTTTCTATTAAAACTCTCAACTAGACCATTGGTTTGGCGGTGATACGCTGGGGAAAATGTGTAAGAAATCCCACATTCCTTCCACATGGCCTGCATATACTTTGACATCAATTTACTGCCCCTGTAAGTTACAACTTCTTTAGGGAAGCCAACCCCAGTAAATATGCCAAGTAAAGCTTTTGCAACGACTTGGCAGTCACAGTCTTCAATGGGATGGCCTCAGGATACCTGGTGGCATGGTCAACCAGCACCAGGATAAACCTATTGCCTGAGGACGTTTGGGGGTTAAGGGAGCCAACAATGTTAAGGCCTACCCTCTCAAATGGTACCCCCACAACTGGGAGTGGTACCAATGGAGCTTGGATTGTTGTGGCACCGTTCCCAGATAACTGGCATGTGGCACTACTCCTGTAGTGACTTTCTACTTGCACACCCATCTTGGGCCAGTAGAAGTGCATGGATAACCTTGGCTTGGTTCTATAATTGATATTGATATTGATATTTTATTTGTATCACACTCATCCATAAGTGTTTCAGAGCACGGCAAGGCAAGGGAGAGGAACAATGGAGAACAAAACAGTGATCTTACTAGGCCCAGTGACATTGAGAATGTGCAAGCACATGGGAGAGTTCAAGGGAAAAGTGCATGGGAGGGGAGAGAAGTGGAAAGTGCTGAGCCAAGGAATTAAAATAAATAATAAGGAAATAAATAAATAATAAAAAGCAACAAACAGTGGTAGTGCAGCCAGCAAGTGGCAAGTGCTAGGTTTAAGGCAGCAGACAGGTGAATCTGATAAGTGCAGAACAAAATGGGGGGACTGCAGGCTTACAGATACAGACGCCAGTGCAAGGGATTGCCAGAAGGCAGTGTGGGTGGGTTGCAGGGTGAGCAGGTACCTGTGCCCAACTACAAGAGGAAGGGTCTTACAGCAAGGGGAACCATCAACCTCCTATGGTCACCTTCTCTAGTCTCTGTGGGCTCCCACGATGTTCACCCTCAGGCTGGGAGACGGCCTGTCTCCTTAGTCCTTCCAAAGATGGGCACTCACGCTGGCCCTTCCTGAACTCAACCCTACCAGGGCCACCTTCCACTAATAAACGTTGTAGTTCAGGATGGTCATGTGGATTCAGAATTTCAGGCAACACCTCTTCCTAGTCAGGTTCAGGTGATTGACCAACTACCTCCACCGCAGTGATAGGTGAGTTAGGGGGAATCTTCTCTTTCCCTATTTTACTCCTTCTGCCTTGGGTTTCCCCTTTGGCTTGTGCTTGGCCTTGGTCTTGGCCAATGTAGCCCTTGTTTGTGACCTTGTGCATGGCCTCTATGCTGTATTGCCCACAAGACCTAAGCCTCTGCGGTCATTCCCCAGCAGGACCTTTCATAGGTCTTGCCTCTGAATGCACACTGGCATCCTGAATTACTGGGAACTTGAGAGGGGGGCCATAAGCTAACTTGGTGGGCATCAAAGGAGCTCTGGCAAGTTCCTCTCGGTCTACCAAGTAGAACACACCACTGTTCTGCTGGCCCCACTATCCCTAAGGGCAGGAGTGTCAACTCCACTGATCACCACACTGTCCTTATACTAGTGCTTGGTGTTATCTGGGATGCTAGCATACGCCTCTGAGACTTTAGGCTCCCAGGAACCCAGATAAACTAGGACTACCTCAGATTCCATCCCACTGGAGAAGGAGTCTGAGGAAAAGTATGCCCCTGTGATCTCTTCCTCCTTATAGGAGGGGAAGGCCAGACTCACAGAGTGGACTCCCAAGGTTTTAACCTTACATCTGGGGCCCCCCTTCACATGATAATTTGCTCCACAGGCCACACAAGATCCACAGGGTATTAGGACATAGGGAGGCTCATTATAACCAGAGTTCTGCTTGGAAGGATAACTTCCACTACCCTGTACATTCTCTTGGGACTTACAGTTGAAATTATTTTTGTGGCTCTTTTGGGAGCATTTTTTATCAGATCCCCCACTCTCTTTATCTTTGGACTTATTTCCCTCCTCCTGCTTGCCAGGAGTAGTCTGCTCCTTATAGGACACTCTGTGTGACACCCATAAATCTGCTGCCAGGGCCAGCTTCTTAAGATCTAACTCCTTTGAATGAGCCAAGTTCTGGTTAAGAATAGGGGAACACAATGCAAAAATATGTTCACGAATGTCTAATAAAATCATACCCTCAAAGGTGTAGACCTTATAGCCTTCACCAAGCCAGTCTTCAATGAATCAGTAACATAGGACACCCAAGTGTTACCTTCTTTCTTATTGTACACTCTAAACCTCTTCAAGTATTGGGCAGGAGTCTTCCGAAAATTTAAGATGAGAGTCTGCTTTAATGTTGCCAAGTCTACTCTTTCAGCCTTTGAAATTTCCATAATAGCACTGCAGCAAGAATGGGGTAGTCGACTGAGCATCATGCAATCTTGTCAGCATCCACAACCTCTTGAACTTCACATGCATACTCACATGCAGTCAACCAGTCCATAATGTAAATCCTCTCATCAAATACACTGATCAGAACTTTCGGAAACCTTGGCTGAGAGGAAGACCTAGATCTATGTCCAGATCCCATGGATGAGCAATTTGAAACCTGGAACTTGGCATGTTCCATCTGGTGATACCTGTCCTTCTGTTTTTCTACCTGCTCTACCTTCAGCTTTGCCATGTTGAATTCAAACTCCTTCTGCTTAAACAGCAGCTCTTGCTTCTTGAATTCTAACATGGCCTCAGCATCAGAGCTGGCAGAGGAAACTTGGGACAATGCCTCATCTCTGTCTTCATGGTTACCACTGGTGAGTGCAGCGACAGAACTGTCAGTACTAATGCCTCATCTCTGTCTTCATGGTTACCACGGGTGAGTGCAGCGACAGAACTGTCAGTACTCTCAGTGAGAGCAGGCCACACCTTCTGCACTGTCATCTGAGGTAATGGCATTGAGTTGCAACTCTTGCAAATCCATGATCATTTGGATCATTTCACTCTGTGTTCCCTGAGCAGGCAAGCCTCTCTCAGTGCATAGTGTTAGGCAGAAACCTGTGCAGTTCCCTCTGGGACCACTGCAACAGATTTAGGACTACAGGTGGTTGACAGTAAACCCACTTGGTAGCAGTCTGTACCACACAGATTCACTTGGTAGCTGTGGCTGAGCAGTCAGACTTCCCTTAAGAAGAGTTAGGCAGTATACAGAGTATTCACAATAGGTCAAAAGAACATAGTAGTACAAGTAAACACTGACCAGGGCTTGGCGTAAAAGAGATATAGTTATTTATTTAAAACCACATCTAGAAAAACACACAGGCACTAATAGTAAGCAATTCAAAAACACGGTCACTAAAAGATATAAACTCCCTTAAAAGAATATTAGACAAGTCTTAAGTAAAGCCCCACTTATTTTCAGACAGCGGTGAGCGCTTAACATAGATGGCACACTAATAATTCGTTTAAAAAAAGGGAGAGAAAAGCAGAGAATAAATTGGAACAGATCCCTACACTTTTTCACAAACACAACAAGAGAGGAAGGAAAGTAACACTGTGAGTTTAAGTCAGTAGGCCGGATCCACTTTAAGGGGATCAAAACGAAATGTGTCCAAGGTCACACGGTTGCAGTGCACAAGAGTCTTGTAAAGGTTCAAAAAGAGTTGGACTAAAGAAAGGGACCAGTTAGAAGGTCAAGGCGGCCAGCAGCCCAGTCCAGAAGGTTAAGGGGTTATTATTACCTTGTTGCAATCTTTAGAAAGGGAGGCCTGGCGGACACAGTACTTTAAAGTGGTGAGAATGCTCCAGTGGGGGCAGTTGTTCCTGGCAGCGGATGCAAGTAGGTGCATCGTCCGGGGGAAGAGAGGATCTCATCGGGGAGGAAGACAGGAGTCTGTTGCACTGCCAGGGAAGAAACCAGCCGCAGAGTTTCTCAGGTAAAAGGAGCAGTCCTTTAGTTTGCGGTCCAGTGGTAAGTGGCTATCCGGTTGCCGGGGTGCTTGGCACGGGCAATTTGACCACTTAGCCGGTCGGGGGTGCGAAGAGAAGAAGGTAAACTGGTTGTGCCCACCAGTCAGGGGAAGAAGCCTCTCCAGCCAGAAGATCTTCTCTGTCATCGGGAAGTGGTGAGTCGCTTCCGCAGGGCTCCACCGGTGGTGCCATTGTGGTAGGTCGGCTCAGCTTCTCCCTCGTCGGATTCTCAGGTGACTTCTGAAGTTCCAATCCCCAAAGCCCTGCTTTTATGCAGCATACCCCCATTCACTCAGCCTAGCTGTCAATCAAACATGCTAAGTGGTGAGCCGGCCGGCTCACCACTTGGGCCAATCACACAAGAGTGCGACTTGAGTTACCAAGGTAACTCAGTCCAGGGTGCCTAAACCCCCTCCCACACCCCCTGTGGTACCCAGACAGAGTGGCACCACTTTTGGAGGCTTCTGTGGAGAAGCCCGCCAAAAAGTGGAACAAAGGGCTCGACTTGGGTTGTAGTCACAGAAGAGAACACAAACGCCATTTTAGAATCGAGTCCTAGCAAAAAATACCAACCGGCAAATTAATATTAAATAAATAAACCGGCGGTATGTTCGAGGCTATGAGAATTAAATAATTAAAGTTGGTAGCCTCGAAAAATGGGAAAATCCCATAGGAATATATTCGCGGTAGATTATAAAAAGTAGTATCCACTGCCACCAGCCAAAACTCGATCAGAGGGGACGGAGACGTGCCCCCTCGACTAACAGACCCCAGGGCAATCGAATTGCCCAGACCAGTACGTCCACAATATGATGGTTTGTACCGGTTTCTGTTAATAATTTGGGACTAGTAAAGCCAATGGTGACTTTACATGCCCTGGGAGACAGTAGTCAGTCCCAGGGTATGAGTCTATGGTGAGGTATCACTATGACACCCCTGTGTTTCTGCACGGAGGGTGCTGTGTAACAAATATAGTAAAAACACATGAGACCCTATGGAGTAAACAACCCCATAGCCCATAAAACACATTAACAGTCAAAGGAACACCATAAATCATGTCCAAGAGTGGGAGAAAAAGAGTCTCACTCTTGGCAGGAGAAAAAAAAACAAACTCCAGAAATCCAGCAAAGCTGCTGGGGGACTCACTAGCCTAAAGGGAAATTCAGCCTAAAGAGAGAATTCTCCCTAACACATAGCATTCTCAAGATATCTCTAAGGGCATTGTTTTGGAGTCTTTATCAATAATTTACTTTTTGGAACTCGCATATAGAGCATTGCAGTAATCCAGTCTGGTTAGGTTAAGTGCATTGGCTACAGGAATGCAACTGGTTTCCGAAAGGAATGGTCTGCATACTCGGATCAATTTGCACGTATAAGCTGTAGAAGAAGCTAGATAATTGATTTAATTCTTAGAGATGAGTGCTGAGTCAAGGTAGAAACCAAGGGTTTTAACAGCAGGTATCACTTTAATGAGATTATTATCGATGTTGAATGAGGTGTAACTAGGGTTGAGGTTTTTAATGGCCTTCTCTGAGCCTAAGATCAATAGCTCCGTTTTGTCGTCATTCAGGCAGAGGCCGTGGGATGCCATCCATGCCTGAATGAGGAGATATATCTTATTTACTACGGCCAAGTCTTCCAAGAAGTTGCCCGAAAAGGGGATGAGGATTTGAGTGTTGTCTGCGTAGTTAGTGTAGATGACACCCAAACTGTCCAACTTGTCAAACAAGGGCTTAGTAAAGATATTGTACATAGTGGGAGATACACATGATCATTGGGGAACGCCGCAGGAGACTTGCATGGGGTCGGCATCTCCTAGAGGGGAGAAGACCCTCATTGTACGGTTCACAAGGAAGGATTGCACCCAGGTTATGGCATCACTTGAGAAATGGGCGGCTGACCTGAGATGGTTACATAAGACTGCATGATCCACCAGGTCGAAGGCTGCCGATAGGTCAAGGAGAAGTAGCATAGCTGATTTACCATTGTCCTTCAACTCGTCAATTTGGGTCTTGAGGTCGATCAAGTCTGTTTCTGTGCCGTGAAGGGGGCGGAAGCCAGACTGACGTGAGCCTAGTAAGTTATTCGTTTCTAGGTAGTCCTGGATTTGTAGGTAAGCTACTCTGTCGATAATTTTAAGTAAGAAGGGGACTGTGTTTTGATAGGAGCAGTGGTAGCACCCAAGAGTGTTTACGATTGTTAGGCACAAGATTCGACTCTGGTGGGCAGAAGTTCAGAAGGCCCGTCTAGTTTCTTGGAACAGGTTAACCTTCTGGACAAGCCAGCCTAATTAAGGTAACATTGGTGGCAGTCAAGACTAGGTCTCATGTGGGGTGAGAGTAATCGGAAGCCCACAATGAACACACACATTAAGGACACTACATATTACTTTCAGTCAGGTGTATATCAAAAATACGTATACATTTATTAAAGGCCTTTTAAATCAAATGCAAGCAAATATCAGTAGGAATGCTTAAACCCACACAACATTACTATGAAACATATATGCAGTAACAATTAGCCTAAAGGGGTGGCACACAGTAAGGTCCACAACCTGTAAGGGAAAGGGAGCAAACAGTGTGAATATCCTTTAGGCAGTCCACTTTATCAGCCCTATCTGAGAGGCAGTCCAAGCCCTAAGAAGAGTGGGGCCTTATGCTCAAATGCATTTTTGGATGCAGATGCACACGATTCTGCGTTTCGGCAAAAGCTGGGTCTCTTGTAGGGGCTGCAGTAACTCAGGAAGGCAGGTGAGGCAGTGAAGAATAAGTTCCCACTATTTGAGAACGGTCTCCCCAAAAGGTTAGAACTGGTTCCAAAAGTTGGAAATAGGATGCTAGCAAGGGCTACTTTGAGAAAGGTGAGTGGCCCTAGGGGAGACACTTGTGCGTAAAAATAGATGGATGCGCCAGTGGTCACCGGTAAGGGTTGGAAGTACTCACTGACCCAAGGCATACTCCAGACCAAACTTAGGCACTCAAGTCCACTTTGGTTGCGGGTTCAAATGCTGCAATTGTGCT
Organism: Ambystoma mexicanum; assembly: GCF_040938575.1. NCBI lineage: Eukaryota > Metazoa > Chordata > Amphibia > Caudata > Ambystomatidae > Ambystoma > Ambystoma mexicanum. The sequence goes on from NC_090928.1 coordinate 802,708,743, forward strand.
GCTCTTGGGCTTTCAGCAGCTGAGATCCAGGGATGATTCTGTGGCAGGACAGTGGCAATTTCTACTCTCCTGGTGAAGGGATTGACTCAATTTCACTGTACCATGTCTCAGGCCAAAGGGGGAGGGGCACAGCAGCAGTATAACCTTGAAGTTCATCACCATGGCTGGGCGACAAAATGATTGTGTGCACTCGGTTTCAGGCGTACTCTCGCAATTCCAGACCTAGGGCGCCTAGGTGTATGAAACTTGGCAGGAGAGAGCTTACGATCTTCAAAGTCTCAAGGGCTAACTCGAGACAGCAGCAGTTCCACAGCAAAAGTCCTGTCCAAGCTGGTCAGTTCACTGGTTGGTCCAGGAACACTTTCAAATAGGCTTGCTTGCAGGTTAAGGTGGAGGTGCCGTGAATAGTTGTTCCCACTATTGAAATGGGTCAGGGTACCAAACCTTCCAGCGGGTCAACAGCTATTCCTCGACTCAGCTTCTTGGTTTCAGGATGCTTGGATACTATCCTTGGTTCAGTGAGAACTGAAGAGATTGAACTGGTATGGGTGTTTGGAGCCTTTTCTTATCCAGAATCTCCTTTGCATCAAAATGAAGAGGTCACAATGGGAGATCTGCTCACATACTGGCACACCAGATCATTCCCAGCGCACCAGACTCTCTGGCACCCAAGATGAGTATTGGAACTAGACAGTCCAGCCCACATCCTGGAGACACACACAAGGCATGCAGAAGCCTGCAAAAGCTTGGCATTTCACAGGAGAACGCATGACCAAATAAAGACTGTCCCAGGTGTGCTCGAACTGGGGAAGGCAAAGGGACAGGATGGCCAAAGGACAGGACAAAGAGCGCCGTCGCTTGGCCTTTTTGCAGCCAGGCCACCTTCCTGTGCCAACCGTGGTAAATACGGTTTGCGTGGCAAGAAAGGGCTAAAAATATGTGAAAGTAAATGCTGCCAACAGCCTTATCCAAGGCACATCTGTACTTCTACCAAAAAATACTTTGAGGGAGTCTAGGGCCTTTGGAAATGAAAGGAAGACACAGCACACTGTACTGTAAGGTACTTTATGCACTGGAAACATGTTGCAGTAATGTTGCAACATTGGAAAGGACTAAGGGAAACAAAGGCCTTCATTACGAGGTTGGTGGTAGTCATGGCGCTATTTGCGCCATGACTACCACCAATAACGGTACTGTGTCCGGTTTGGTGAGATGAAGACTTACTGGTCCAGTCCGACCTTGGCGGAACTGGTAAGTCCCCATTCACCAACCCATTCCCCATTCCCATTTGAGCCCCCATAGGGCTCAATGGGAATGGGCAGGGCGCAAATAATGGGCCGGCGTATGCCCAGACCGTTATTTGCGCCCAGGTCCCTTAACGAGTCCCATCCTTAACACCAGGTCAGACCTGGCGTTAAGGAAGGGACCCGCTAAGGGTCCTCGTAGTAGGGCAGTAAGGGATTACCGGCACCGGCCTCCTTACCGGTGCCCGGTATCCCTTACCGCCCCACTCGGAATGAGGGCCAAAGTCCTGACTGTCTTAAAGGGCATGACAGTTTCCCCATAACATAGTGAGCAAAACCCAGCAGAGTTCAGCAGAAGGCTGTGCTCCACTGACAAAAATCAGGCTAGGCTTGTCAGACAACAGCAAAAAGTTGGGGGTTCAAAACCGGAGAGAAAATTACACATACATGGGAATCTTTCCTAACACATACCACCTGGAGAGTTGCAGAGTTATGTATATCCACAGATATGTAATCCCCTTCGGGCTACATGTGAAGGGTGCTGTCGCCTTCACGAATGCTACTTTTTTTCCTTCAACCATCAGGTTTAGAATCTCCGATTTTGATTCATTCATTTTCATCCTCGAAGAGGATCTTCCTGCATGCCCTTAATAATGACTCCGGGTGTGTGAGGGCGAGGAGCATGTCATCCGCAAATGCAGCGACCTTATGCTGAGTTCCGCAATACGTGAAGTAAGTGTTCCGGGTATATTGAACAGAGCAGGGATGAGAGAGGGCAGCCCTGCTTAGTGCCCCTATTTAGACTGATACTATGGGAGAGAGTCTTGTTGATAAGGAGCCTTGCTTTGGTGGTGTTATCATTGACCTGGACCCTCCTAATAAAGTCTGTTCCCATCCCCATTTTGCCCATCACTCTGAACAAAAATGGCCATTCCAACCTGTTGAAGGAGGACTGCCAGAGTCAAAATCTAGTGTGCTTTTTCCACCAGGTGGGCTATCCATTTTATATTATCGAATGTTTGGTGGCCCCGTATAAACCCTGCCTGGTCGGGGCATATCAAATCTGGGAGGAGTCCCTCCAGTCAGTTAGCCAGGACTTTAGTGTACATTTTGGCATTAACATTAATCAATGCTATCGTTCGATGAGAGCAACACTTGGTGTGATCCTTCTTGGGTTTGGGGATAAGGGTAATGTTAGCCTCCTCCACTAACACTGTAATCCACACGCTCTCCTGGAAATGGTTTTACAGTCCTGTCAACTGTGGAGCTAGGATTCCTGCAAAAGCCTTCTAAAAGGCTGCTGTGAATCCGACCTGACCTTGTGATTTATTGAGGGATAATGCCTGTTTGACTCTACGGATCTCTTCTTCAGTTATGCCCTTCTCTAACTCTGGCCTCTCTTCTTCACCAAGTATTGGTAAGCCTTTCTTCACCGAGTAGTCCTCCTGCTCTTTAGCAGAACGGGTTTGTGTCTTGGACGGCTCCCCATAAAACTGTGCAAAGCAGTTTTGGATATCCCTGTGAGAGTGCAGTGATGACCTAGCTCATCCACTACTGCTGTCACCAACTTCTTGGTCATTTTCCCCTTCAGCAACCTAGCCACGTGCTTATCCGCTTTGTTCGTTTTAGCGAAGTAGCGCTGACAATGTGGCAGCATGACCCTCTCTGCCTTTTTAGTTCTTAGGACGCTCAGTTGACCCACTCCCTGCCTATATACTCTCATAGTTTCTTTAGTCTGTGTCCCCAGCGGCCTCCATCTAGTGTCCTCCATCTTTGCTTCTGATTGAGTCTCCAGCTGTTTGATCTGCTTATCCTGTCTCAGTTTGCTTGCAATGACCTCCACCCATAATCATTGCCTTGCACGCTTCCCAGCATGTGGCCTCCCCTGTGTCCTGTGCCTTGTTCGCCTCAAAGAAGGAGGTCATCTTGTCCTCCCTTTCCAGCCTGAGGAACATGTCCCTTAGCGACACTCATGGCATGCTCTAGCACTAAATCCCCCTCGTATGCTGTGCTAATTGAAAGGTAATTGTGACTATGGCGTGATCAGCTATACCAATAGGCCACAACTCTGTTGCAGTGACTTCCCCCAGGAATGAAGCCAAAACCCACATAACATCAATCCATGAGTGCAAACTATCTACATACTAATAGAAGGTAAAGCAATCAATTTCTCCATGCAGTCCCCTCCACGTGCCCCTGAGCCCTAGAGCTTCAAAGCGTTGCTGAAGCGACTTGGATGCTATATCCCCTTTGTGTGCCACTCCACATGACGACCTGCCCAATTTAATCGTCCAGGCCAAATTAAAGTCCCCATAAGTATAATGTGACCTCTCGCAAAATCCTACAGTTCACTCAACTGATCCTCCTGGCCCAGGTTAGGTGCCTAAACCAAGTTGACCGTACATGCCACCCCTCGTAGTCCCCCACTAAGATCATAAACCTTCTCCCTTTATCCTTCCTAGAGTCTGTTATATGAAGGTCAACTCCATCTCTGAGTGCCAGGACCACCCCTCCCGTTTTGCTCAGTCAGGATTCAAGCCTCTTTACCGAATCCTCGCCTGATCCCTCCATAGGAGATGGGTCTCCTGGAGTGACAGTATATCTGGGACTGTCTTTCTCGTGAATAGCGTCAGTTTTTTCCTTTTCAATGGGGAGTTTATTCCCCTTACATTATGTGCAGTCCACCAGAATGCAACCAACCCCACCCTCCTCTGCCCCCTGCTATCGAAAGGCCAGTCCTTCTCACCCCAGACTACTGTACCCCCTGTGCCCCATGCCCCACTGCCAGGTCAGAACATCGATGAGCTCTGACTTCCCTGTTCCTGCATGTTCCCCATACACCCCTCCCTGACACTGGTTAATCTCCGGTGTTCCTCCCCATTCACCATCCCCCATACCACCTCCACCTCCCCCAACTCCAGGATTCAGCCTCCCTTCCTATGAACCTCCCCCCTCCTTTTTGCCCTAATGTAACCCCGGGCATTAATGCCCTGTCAAAGTCCAAGATGCATCAATTTCCTACTCTCTGAGGCCCAATTGCATACCCTTTTATGTCCACCCTCCTTTTCATGCTGAATCTTCCCCCTTTTCCCTTAAAGTGCCTCCTCAGACTGTCTCTCTTCCCCCTCCCTTTGCTCCAACCGTTCGTGGTTGGGGCCCTCGGGTGGGCCTCCGCCTTCCTTTGTCCTCTGCTGTTTCCTACCCCCTTGGTCTTGTTCTCACCTGTCCCACTTCCAACTGCATCAGATCAATTCCTCCCTGTGTGGTGGTTATGTTTCTCTGTGTACCCTCCCACTCAAACACTAATCAGAAAGGGAAGGTCAATTTATAGCAGTTACTACTCCGAGCCAACTCCCTGACCACTCAGCCCATCTGCCTTCTTTTTAGTTGTCCAAGGCAGGTCCAAATACAACTGTGTGGGGGAGCCCTTATATGTGCACGTAACACTGCCTCCTTCGGAGTGTATTGTGTAAAAGCCACTAGCACATCGCAAGGTCTCCCACCTGGGCCCTTCATGCTACTGCCTGCTCTGTGTATCCGCTCCAGACCTATTTAATCTGGGGTCATGTCTCCCATGATGTCTGCAAATGGTCCTTGGGCTTGGGCCTTCAATTACTTGTCTGCCACCGACTTGGGCAGATTCTTGATCCATATGTTAATTCTGCGTGATCTATTCTCCATGTCCTCCACCTGCATTTCAAGCTCCCTGGTAGCTACGTTCATACGCTCTATGACTTTGCTGTTCTCTCTGGTATGCTTTGCTCCTTTAACCTTAGCCTCCAACGTCTGCCTCACGTCCTGCTTGGATACTGTCAATGGTACTGTTCTGCCAGGGGTAGCTGTCCCCTCTCTGGGTATGCCACCCACTCCCCGAGTCCTTGATTGTGCCCTTGAATGTGTCCCTGGGGGGCTCCGAGGCATTATTGTAAGATCTGGTCCCCTTATTTTTTATTTTTTTTATTTATTGACTTTAGTTTGAAAAAATAAACAAAAGTTTTTGTCACAAATTTTTCATCATTACATTCCAATTTCCTGAGAGAGAACGAAAACAGAGAAGAAAGAAATGGAGCAGAGAAAGGAAGAGAAAAGGCAGAGAAAAAGAAAGGAAAAGAATAACGGAAAAGAAGAACGTGGACATAGAGACAAGGAGAATAGGAGTGGAAATAGGCGTGTCTAATAGAAGTTAAAGTAGAACTCCATTCTTCTCTCTTGAATTCTCTGCCGATGTTTGTCATTTCCCGACATCAATATCGACATCGTCGTTTAGTTCTGAATTCTCAAATCCTCTATTCCTTTCTCTTCACCTGATCTTCCCATTTGAGTTTGATGCTTCACGTACCAATTTCACTCAGTTTCACTGAACATGGCAGGATAATGTCAACAAAATTAATGATTGAACAAGTAAAGTTGGTATTAGTTCCCGATATTACATAGCTCCACCATTCAGCCATGTTTCCATTCTTTGGCGCAAAACGCGCTAAGTGCAATGAACGCTGGTTGGCAATGTTTGGGCATTCGATTATCAAATGTTTCAATGATTCAGTCTCGGTCAAGCAGTATCGAAAGATTTCACTCTTTGTCACCGGATCTTTCCTTTTCATCAGGATCTCACGAGTGTGGTAAAGATAAGTCACAGTCTTAGGAATTGGTTTCTGTGGTATTGTGATGGAAATCTGGTAAGATACTTAGGTAAGTCTCCTACTTTTAGCGAAGACATACCCAAGTCAATGGCTGTCGACAATAAAACTCTTGTATTGGTATTAATGATCCAATTCCATTGGTTAAACTTAACTTTTGCTAATTGTGGAGTATTCATTACTAGTGACATGTTTATGTCTGCCGCTGCTAGAGTTAACAACAGTTTCTCTTCCCAGCTGTTTAGCAAAAGCGCTGATGGATCTGAGCTTTTATTGTTTAAAATCAAATAAGGTTTTGCTCCAGGTGTTATCCTCATTTTACGGACAAACCTATTGACTTCTACAGAACTACAGAGTGTAAGAAATTAAGTCCCAGCTCATGACGAATTCCTACCATTGAGGCATACTGTGGTTATTTAAGCACTTTGCGCCAAAATTTGCCTTCCAATTGGGCCCAAAATTTTGCATCAATATTCCAGCTTGTTTCACTGCCAAAACATACTATTAGGACCACTCTTTGGGAGTAGAAAGTGATTATTGGCTGTAATGAGAACTTCCCTATGTAGCGTGTAGTTTTGCTCCTTGTAGAGCTAGAATTTTCATTTGCGAAGATACTTCATTTGTCCAGCTCCACTCTCTTATGAAGATATTGAACACAACTCTCAGGTAATGGACTGTATCTGCTTTACACAGGTCTTCATTGTTTATTTTCCACATACATTTTTTGGTCTTGGCGTTTGTTTTTGGACCCAATGCAATGACTTGCGATTTCTTAACATTTATAGTCATCTGATTTGCCGATAGATATATTTGCAGAGAAGACAAGAATCTTTGAAGTCCAATTTCCGTGCTGTCTAATAATACTACGTCATCAGCATATATTAAGTAGCTTATCTGGTTTCCATTTATTTTTGGGGGAAAACACCTTGTTTGCCTTAAGGCTGCTGGAAGGTCGGCTTTAAACAGTTTGAATAATAGAGCAGCAAGGCGACAGCCTTGTTTCACCCCCTTTGTGGTTTGCATTTCCTCTGTTAAGTCCCCTTCCATGTTTCGGCGTACTCGAATACTGGTATTTGCATAAAGTGTTATTAGTGGAGCCAAAAGTTGCTCAGGACAGCCCCATTTTTTCAATTTCTTCCAGAGGAGTTGGCGGTTGATACTGTCGAATGCTTGTTTTAAATCGACAAATGCCAAAAACAGTCTCTTCTTCTGTTTTAAAGCATTCAGTTTGGCCATGTTCAATAGCACTAAATTTAATTCCACTCCAACGCCTTTGGTAAAGCCTGTTTGTCTGCTGTCAGATATTAGTGCATCTTCAGCCCATAAAGCAATTATTTTTTGGAGAAAGAAAAACGCAATAGGGCGATAGTTCTCTGGATCGTCACAGTTTCCCTTTTTAAAAATTGGTACTACCACCGCGCTAGTCCAGGGGGCAGGGATCTTTTTTGTCATGGCAATGTGGTCAAACAATATTTTAATACATTTTGCCCAATTTTATTTGTTTGTTTGCTTTGAGCATTAGGTTTGAGATGCCATCTGGTCCCACGGCTCGTGAAGTCGTCAATTTCTGAATCGCTGATTCAATGTCTTCCACTGTTTCAAAGACATTCCAGCTTTCTGCTACTACCAACGGGTTAGATAACTTCATATTATCATGGTTGTTCAAATACTGCTGTGAAATGGTTTACCCAACTGGTAGCGTTTACTCCATTTGATATTACGCTTGTCTGGTTTAAATTGCCAGTATTTATAATGTGCCAGATGTTACGGATATCTTTTTGAATTAATAAACGAAGCATCAGTTCAGCTTGTTCTTGTGTTCGTATATGATTGAATGACTTCAGCCAATTGCGATATCGCTGTTGTCTTTCCTTCAGCAACGACTTTTCATTAGGTCCACCTTCTTTCTTTATCTGCTTCTGATCTTTTTGCAGCTGTTTCTTTGCATCATCTAATACTGGACTGAATTGATGCCTATTTAAGACACTTCTTGCTTTTGGTTTGTTTGTGTAAGTGTACTTCTTTAGTAATGATATATATTCCACTTAGTTATTCCACTTCTGTGTTTGGATATACCCAGTTGTTAACTTGTCGATCTGCTTGCTGTTTATTCGTAGTCGATTTTGGGCATTGTTAATGCCTAGTGGAAATATATGTCTTTGCAGCTACTTTTTGTGAGGGTTCTCCCACGATAGCACTAGCGGATCATGGTCGCTTTTAGTTGTCTTCGTTATTGCTAGATTTGTAATGCAGGGATGAAGATTTTCAGAGGCCCATATAAAATTAAGGGTTTTTGATGTGTCCCCTCTGTGCCATGTGTCTGCTGCTGGGATATTACCACTCATTACACAGTTCAACATTACACAGTGCCTCGACATCAGTTGATATTCCCATTTTGCTCCACGGTCATCAAGCTCTGATGGACATTTTAGTATTTCACATGGCTTTCGTCTTTTTAACTTATCAAACCATGTGTAGTTTAGGTCTCCACACGCTATTATGAATGGATCGGAAATAGATGCGTGGCATTTGTCTATTTCCATTGTTACAGCATCCAGAAATGCGGTTTCAGCAATGATCGCAGGATTCCAATATAAGTTCATTAACAGTAGTTGTTGGTTTAGGGTTTTTCCATCCTGGGTTACAACTACTGTTTGCAGGGTTAAGGCCTGAACGAACAAGTTTGGATGATGGATGTCTAGCAATTCCCATCCTGCAGAGTTCTTTACCATAGTTAATAGACCAGAGAAGGGGCGTCCAAATATATTTTTTCCTGCTGCACTTAGAAATATCGTGTATCCGTCACTTGATGGTGGCTCACGTAGCCACATTTCTTGCAGACAGATAACGGTACTTTTTAGATCTTGTATATCTCCATCTTTAAATAAATGAGCAAATCCGCAGGTGTTCCAAGATGTTAGAAGTTGGGTCATTGCTCTTGACCCTGCATGATCCTAAGCGTGGCTCTTGGAGTCTTGTGTTCCTGTTGAATAGATTGGTTGATGTTTCATCTGTGTCCATAGGACGTCTCTTTTGGTGTTATTTGAGGATCTATTCTGTTTATGCTCGTTTGCCCCCTCCATAGCAGGATGTTGAGCATCACATACTGTAAGATCAAACCCAAAGAACAGGAGGTCTTCTTTGGCTTCTAGGAGTGGTCTGCCTAAATTCTTAGATTTCATATGTAGCACCACCCAATCTGATCTTGCTTCTGATTTGTATTCGACAATAGCAATGTCATCCAGTCTTATGTTACGTAATGCAGGTACATAATGTAGTAACCTCATTACATTGGCTCTGTTTAAATTTAGGTCGCTGTTGTCTTGCAGTATATTTTCCAATTCCAGTTTCCAGCATCTGTTTTTTTCTTGTGGTTGCGAAGTAGTTGTTTCACTCTGCCTATTTTGCTGTTGCTTTTGTGCTTGAGCAGTAGTGCATTTAGGATTACACTTTAGAGGCGCATTTACCGATGCTTCCTGCAATTTGTTGTTTGTATTTACTCGAGAATCTGGAGTGACAGGATGACTCCTATTGCTGTACACTGATTGCAGTTTTGGGTGCATCTGCACATATCGGCTGCGCCACATAATTTTTCTTTTAGAGTCATTGATGATCTCTTCTGGAGTTTCATGGTCTTGACTCACTCCTGTTGTATTTTCAGGGTCAACTTCTTCGTCAATTGTATAAGTTGATAGATCACATAGGTCTGTTGAGTTATTAGCATCAGCCTCATCTAAGGAAATAGTCTCTTCACAAGCATGTTTTGTAGCCATTTGTTGAGTTTTCATTGTTTCCTTTGGGAGTGTTAAAAGAGGATTAGACTAACTGGATTCTCAATTAGCGCGGCTGTTTTACTACTTCTCATACTTTCTGGTTGAGAGGGAGTCGTCAAGTTTTGTATAAACTTTTCTGCTCCATTTGTATGAGGGTGTTTAGAGGCCGGCCCCTTGCCTTTTGTTTGCGTTGTTTTTGCTGTTTTGCTTTTATGCGGCACTGTCTTGGCAGTTGATACTTTAATTGATTTAGCCATACCAGAAAAGATTCCAAAAGTGGTGATTTGTTCCTCAGTTGTAACAGCGCTCTTTTAATTTGATTGAGGTTTAATTGCCACTTCATTAGAGGGACTGGCATCTTGCGTGTCTGCTGCCGTCTTCTTGGTCGCAATTTCCTTAAGTGGCGTGTTAGAATTCTCCACTACTGCAACCGCACATCCTTTAGTTTCTAGAATCTACGCCTTGGGGCCTTCTTTATTGGTTATAGTTGTTAATTTACCAGACTCCAGGTCTCTAGGCATCTCTTTTAGCACCGTTACTTCTTTCGAGGGCACATCCCTTGTAGATTGTGTCATTGAATTGCTTGGATGGGTGAATATTCCTGAGTTGTTACAGTGTTGTTGACAGATGCAACTAGTTCTCTCATAGCAGCTTAAAGGCTGTGACGCCACATTATGCTTGATCCACTTAGTACATTCGACAATGGCTTCCATTAGATCAAATTTTTCATGGGCCTCACGCTTAGTTATTTCGTTGAGCCACGAGTGCCATTGGCTTGAGGTTGCTGCTTCCAGGTCAAGTCGGGAAATTATATGTTCATTCAATTTTTCCATCGCCGAGACTTTATTGTTTAAAGTTCCTAGAACAGAGTTCTGGTCTCGCAATGCGTCTTTTAATGGTTCATATAGTTTCATAAATGGCATCATTGAGATAGAAGTGGCAGCTAAAGCTATATTGTGGATCTGTATGCCTGCGGCTATGGAAATATTCCCTTTGGAAGTCGTTGTGTCTTCAAGATGGTGAGTTACTGATTGCTGAGCCTCGTTGGAGTATTGCATTTGCGACTTTCCTCCTGCCCTTGGTTCTTCGTCGCCCTCTTCCAAGGTCGTTACAAGATTACTGCCACTTATTTCTTGACCACCATCTGAGATGTCAAGATTAATAGGAAGCAATGTTGTCAACGGATTTTGTAATAGGGCTGATTTGCTGTTTCTATGTGTGAATTCTTTTGTCAAAGTGCTCACATTTCGTCTGTTCGTGAGTTTCTGGTCTTTGTTCTGGGTAAAACTTTTGTTTAATCGCTCTCTCATTTGGATAAAGTCAGCCTTAAACCTTTCTGTGAGGCGTGCTTCGCATGCCGCCACATCAAAATTTGCCACGCCATTTACCACCACACTGGATTTGGTCCTTTGTATCTGAGTGTTTACGAGTTCTGCCTGTTCAATTTTTTTCTTTTCTTTTTCTGGTGAAGTTTCACTATCTCCAGTGATTGCTCTTTGGTCGACAAGATGCTCTTTGCTATTATAGCCATCTTTCTCATACTGGTAGGTTTGTAAGTCTTGTTGCAAATGCACTTTTTTGATCGCCACTTGCATGGTGGGGGCAGCGTTTGCTGCTTTCCATCTCTCTGATGTGTTGCAATTTCTCGCAGGCTCATATACTGAGCATAGCTGGCTCTGTTGTTGTACAGGATTCTCATGAGGGAGTATTGGGGACAACACTTCATCAGAGGGTGACCTTATCGCTAGAATGTCTGCGTCCGTTATATCAAAAGAGAAGGTTGTCTCTGAGGCATCATGGTATACCGTAGCTGGAGGAGGAGTATTTCTTTCCTAAGTTTTTGGAACACTCTCACCTTGAGTTTTACCTTGCCTCGACAATGTGTCATCTGGTTCAGGTAAAGTAATCAGAATCAATGATTCTGTGCATAACTGCACAGAAGCTTGTACTGGAGCTAGTACTGCGTCTATTCCATTCATTCCCTTCATGTGATTCAAGTGATTGAAATGAATTTCGTTTTCACTTTCCAAACTTGGCCTTGACATCGGTTCTTTTAATGTAATTAGTGTGCTTTGAGTTAAAGTGTTAGTGGCAGTAGAAATATACACTTGCTCAGCAGGGTACTGTTGTACAGCAGCAGCAGGAGTTATCACGGGCATACTCCCTGGCTTTGCACTCCCTGCTCCACATGCAATCTTCCAGGAGTGGGATCACACAGATCCACCAGATTTCCTCCTGCCTTGTTTTCCTGGCAGACCCTACTTCCAGTCCTTACCACAGGGTTCAACCTCTCCTGTCCTACCGCACTTCCAGTGTGACAGGTGCTACTTTTGACACCCGGTGCTACCCCCCAGGCCGGGGAAGAGTGGGTGGCGTGCTGGGCACGCAGTGCCTGGTTCTCCACTACCTGCACCCCCACTGGGATCGGGGCCTGCTCCTCCCCGCTGTCCCTCTCTTTGATTCTGGTGGGCTGGGACAGGCACCGGGCTGGCCCACCTCGGCTGGTTTCCTCTTAATGCCCGGGCCATCAGCTTGCATTGTGGGGTGTCTTCACTCCTGGGGATACCTGCTGGTGACCTTCCTAATTCTGCCACTTGTAAGAGAGATGTGGCAGCCCCCAGGGTGGTGGTAATCGCATGGATCTCCCACGAGCTGATGGTGCGGCTGTCGGCATGTCTACAGGCTTCTGGCGGCCATCTTGGAATCCCCAACACCACTTGATTAACTCTTTTTCCCCAACAAATCCTCCTGGAATCATAAAAAAAAAATTATCTTTCTAAAAGTAATAGTAATTCCCCATTCTCCCGCATTGGATCTTTCATGGATTCACATGCTTAGAATATTCCCCATTCATCAGGCTGGAAACCCTTGGTATATTAATTAAGACGTTTTCAATAGGAAAACATTTCGACACTTCTGTGTCCTATCTACATCGTTTTGGCTGCTTACGCATGACCCAACAGGACGTAGGGTATAAATAGCCCCACCGCCGCGGCTCCCTCGTGTTTTTTCTACTCTTTACAAGGTTGAATTTTACTCTTTACAAGTCTTTTGTTCACAATGTCTGGAAAGGCATTGTTACGCCTGTGTGTCACGTGCGGACTGAAGAAAGTCTATGAAGGAGATTGTCACATGGATTGCCTGTATTGTCTACACCCGCATCACTCTGCGGACAGCTGTGAGATTTGTAAGGGTTTCTCACAGAAGACGCTGAAAGATCGGAATAGGCGTATGGTGACGTGGCTAAATGAATGGACCTAGCCTTCATCGGAGGTAGGATCTGCACACAGTCTGACATCGAGGCCTAAATTTTCGGTAGTCCATCGCCGATCGGTGTCTGCAGAGCCTCTGGCAAAGAAGCCTTGGTCTAAGGAGAAACAGCCCTCAGAGAAACATCTGGCGAAAGAATCCTCTTCGAAACATGGACAGGATCACCATCAAGGAAAGTCTTCTTCTTCATCTTTGTCGGAAAAAGGGAAAGATCCCCCTCCTCAATTTTTCACCTCTCCTGGGTGTCGAGCTGCACCACTCCACATTCTCTACTCCAGCCCAGCCCACCCGCATATTGTGGGTGGGAGGCACTCCAATCAGGGGCATGGCTCTTCCCCCCACTGGGCCCACTTCTCCTGGCTTTGCACTCCCTGCTCCACGTGCAATCTTCCAGGAGTGGGATCACACAGATCCACCAGATTTCCTCCTGCCTTGTTTTCCTGGCAGACCCTACTTCCAGTCCTTACCCCAGGGTTCAACCTCTCCTGTCCTACCGCACTTCCAGTGTGACAGGTGCTACTTTTGACACCCGGTGCTACCCCCCAGGCCGGGGAAGAGTGGGTGGCGTGCTGGGCACGCAGTGCCTGGTTCTCCACTACCTGCACCCCCACTGGGATCGGGACCTGCTCCTCCCCGCTGTCCCTCTCTTTGATTCTGGTGGGCTGGGACAGGCATCGGGCTGGCCCACCTCGGCTGGTTTCCTCTTAATGCCCGGGCCATCAGCTTGCATTGTGGGGTGTCTTCACTCCTGGGGATACCTGCTGGTGACCTTCCTAATTCTGCCACTTGTAAGAGAGATGTGGCAGCCCCCAGGGTGGTGGTAATCGCATGGATCTCCCACGAGCTGATGGTGCGGCTGTCGGCATGTCTACAGGCTTCTGGCGGCCATCTTGGAATCCCCAACACCACTTGATTAACTCTTTTTCCCCAACAAATCCTCCTGGAATCATAAAAAAAAAATTATCTTTCTAAAAGTAATAGTAATTCCCCATTCTCCCGCATTGGATCTTTCATGGATTCACATGCTTAGAATATTCCCCATTCATCAGGCTGGAAACCCTTGGTATATTAATTAAGACGTTTTCAATAGGAAAACATTTCGACACTTCTGTGTCCTATCTACATCGTTTTGGCTGCTTACGCATGACCCAACAGGACGTAGGGTATAAATAGCCCCACCGCCGCGGCTCCCTCGTGTTTTTTCTACTCTTTACAAGGTTGAATTTTACTCTTTACAAGTCTTTTGTTCACAATGTCTGGAAAGGCATTGTTACGCCTGTGTGTCACGTGCGGACTGAAGAAAGTCTATGAAGGAGATTGTCATATGGATTGCCTGTATTGTCTACACCCGCATCACTCTGCGGACAGCTGTGAGATTTGTAAGGGTTTCTCACAGAAGACGCTGAAAGATCGGAATAGGCGTATGGTGACGTGGCTAAATGAATGGACCTAGCCTTCATCGGAGGTAGGATCTGCACACAGTCTGACATCGAGGCCTAAATTTTCGGTAGTCCATCGCCGATCGGTGTCTGCAGAGCCTCTGGCAAAGAAGCCTTGGTCTATGGAGAAACAGCCCTCAGAGAAACATCTGGCGAAAGAATCCTCTTCGAAACATGGACAGGATCACCATCAAGGAAAGTCTTCTTCTTCAACTTTGTCGGAAAAAGGGAAAGATCCTTTAAAGACCTCCTCCTCAGGAGACCATCACAGGTCTTCCTTGAGCAGAGACTCAACAAAACATAGGTCTAGCTTAAAAAATGCGGGATCGCCTAATGAGCCTGCGTCACAGCCTCCACCATCGTCGACAGAATTTCTGTCATTGACTGGCTCATTACCACTGGTGCAGGCAATACCTGCAGTGGCTTTGTCGACCCCGGTGGTGACTATTGAAAGGGCTCTGAGATTGACATAGTCGACGGTGGATCCTCCAGGGGCTTGGCAACCGGAGGTATACAATGCGGTTTTGCCAGATACCCTATTGCAGCAGGAATCCGCTTTCTCAATATCTTCAATGGAGGAAGACTGTGAACAGATTGTTGGTCCAGATGATCTGGGATTGCAAGGTGTTGGCTCGTCGACGATTTCGGGAAGGCAAAGTGTCCCCGTTACATCATTTTTGTTAAACCCTCAGTCAGTATTATCCTTGCAGGTGTTGACCACGCTGCAGTCTCTTTTGAGCCAATTGGAAGCAAGGTTACCCCCTGTGAGATACCGGTGATGCCTGCCGATGACGAACCAGGTCCTGCTCCGTGGTTAACGACTGGGATTCCAACCTCCCGTCCAGTTAGCGAGAAGCTTCCACGCTCACACCCAGAAGAAGGGGAATTGCAAGATTCAGAGTCCGAACAAGGGCCTAGAGACTCTTTTTCGGATTTTCAATCGTCCCCATTGAGAGAGCCTACATGGGAATCGGAGGCAGAAATGGAAACGCCTAGAAGCCCGGCTCAGCCGTCACCGCCAGATGACATCGGCTCCTTTCACGCGATGATGAGCAAAGCCTGTATTGAATTTGGTCTGACCCCTGAGGAAGAAAAGAAGGAATGCTTCTTATTCGACCATATGGGGAAGAGAAGCAAGTCAGTCATCTCGGTTCCCATTCTGGACCATGTCTGGCAGGAAGGTTTGTGAACCATGCGCCATCCATTTTCGGAACCTTTGGAAAGAAGGTCTTGTCAGTAGGAGCGACGACGGTTAAGGCAGCTAACTCGCTGGCTATCATGGCAAGATACGACCGTGAGATGTGGCATCGTTTGGCCCCTATCCTGGAAAACCTCCCGGAGGAGCACAGAAAATCAGCCATGTTGCTGATCTGTGAGGGGGGAAGGGGCATCAAACCACTTGAACAACATCGCTGCGGAATTCGGGTTCAATCAAATAAACAACGGAGTGGTTTTGAGAAGGCAAGCCTGGCTGAAATGTACGAAATTTAGACCGGAGTTACAGCATAAGGTGCTTGATATGCCGTGTGAGGGTGAGCAGTTGTTCGGGGAGAAGGTGGACGAGGCCCTAAAAGGTATGAAAGAAGAAATGGACATGGCAAAGTCGCTAGGAGCCCAACAGACTGGTAGAGCATTTCAGTCGTTTGCCCCTTCCGCGGAGCATCAGGGAAGCCGCGATTTACCGCATTCAGGGACCGGAGTTTCAACAGGCTGTCATACTCCTCCCAAGTTATAGGTGTGCTGTCCAAGCAACACGAAGAGGCAGAGACTACCACGCTTCGAGGAGAATAGGAGGATATTCGTCGTACACCAAAGACAAGCAGTCAAAGTCCCAACAATGACGAGCTTCAGGACGTCCTGGGAGGCAGAGTGTGCCGTCGCGTTGACGAGTGGTAAAGAATAACATCAGACGGTTGGGTGTTGGACACGGTAAAACAAGGCCACTCTTTGCAGTTCAAGAAGACGCCATCACACATTCCACCTGTGAATTAGGTGCAACCCCATCTTCACATATTACAACAATAAGTGGTGCGTATGCTCCAAAAAGGGGCTATAGAATTTGTTCCCGTGGCCGATAGAAGCCTGGGAGTTTACTCCCATTACTTCGTGGTCAAAAAACCCAACGACAAATGGCGACCCATTCTGGACCTTCGAGCCCTCAACAACACCCTGCAAAGTCTGAAGTTCAAAATGCTTACGCTTTAGGAGGTCATTCTATCCATACAGCCGGGAGATTTTCTGGCGTCGTTAGACCTACAAGACGCATATTTCCACATACCCATGCGTCAACGACACAGAAGGTTTCTAAGGTTCGTAGTCGGTCAGAGTCATTACCAATTCAAAGTACTTCCTTTTGGACTAAAGTCGTCTCCCAGGACGTTCAGAAAGTGCTTGGCTCCAGTGGCAGCTTGGCTAAGAAGAAAAGGTCATCATGTTTACCCTTACCTGGACGATTGGCTGGTAAGGGGCTCATCGCCGAGAATGACACAAGCAAGCCTAGAGGCCACCATGCAACTTCTACAGAGGTTAGGCTTTGCAATCAACTTTGAGAAATCCTCCTTAGCTCCCTCATAAAGCTTGATATTTCTGGGCGCGGAATTCTACACTCAATCAGGGCTAGTGAAGCCGTCCTTGGAGAGAGTTCAAAAACTAAAAAAAAAAGCTAAGGAGTGGAAAGTGGGCACCAGAGTGTCAGTCAGGAAATACATGTCACTGCTAGGGGCCATGGCATTGTGTATCCCATTGGTGAACAACTTGTTGCCTCTTCATGAGATTAATACGGTAATTTTTGGCAGACCGATGGTCCCAAAGTCGAGGCTTGTGGTCTGACAAGTTGAGCATCAGCAGCGAGCTTCTACGAGCACTTCAGTGGTGGCAGCTCTCGGACAATCTGACGAGGGGGATGCCCCTGCAGGAACCGGACTTTCAATCAACGGTGGTAACGGATGCATCGCTGAAAGGATGGGCAGCCCATCTGGGATCCCTGCAGGTTCAAGGTCAATGGCCCCCAGCAGAGTCAACCCTTCACATCAACGAGGTGGAGTTAAGAGCGGTACGTTGGGCTCTGAAATCCTTTTTACCACGCATACGGGGATCAGTCGTAAGAATATTAACGGACAATACAACAACAATGTTCTACTTCAGGAAGCAAGGGTGCACTCGTTCCAGGACGCTCTCGAGCAAAGCTCAGGAAATATGGCGTTGGGCCCTCGAACAAGATATAAACATAATGGCTTACCATCTTCCAGGAGTGAACAATGTACAAGCAGACTCAACTGCACGAGTGGGAGTTAAACGATCAACAGCTGGCAAACATCTTCAAGAACTGGGGTCATCCTTCCCTGGTTCTTTTCGCAACCCGAGAGAACAAGAAGTGCAGACGTTACACGATGAGCAGATGGCCACAAACCGGCTCGCTGGGGGAGTCATTCTCCTTCCCGTGGACGGGCAAGTTCGCGTATGCATTCCCTCCAATTCCACTCATCCAACAGACCCTCCAGTGGGTTCACAAATACCCATGTCGGGTTATTGTGGTGGCTCCTTACTGGGTTAGACAGTCATGGTTTTCGGACCTGCTCCATCTCAATAACAGAACCTGTGAGGTTCCAGAAGATTCCGAACCTTCTATTCCAAGACAAGGGAGCAGTGTGGCATCACGACCCGGACCCCCTCAGCCTGACAGCCTGGCTCCTGACTTCTCCGAGTTTGGGGCCCTGAACATTTCCTCGGAGTGTCGACGAATTTTACAGGCAGTGCGAACTCCGTCCACCTACTCTTCATATGCATGTAAGTGGAAAAGATTCTGTGTGTGGTGCAGGGATCAACAGGGTGTAGACCCCTTAAACATCGCGTCAGAGCAGGTTCTTCCATATTTGCAATTCTTAGTAGAAAGAGGGATATCTTTCTCCTCCATAAAGGTTCATTTGGCAGCCATTTCAAGATTTACTCGTAAAAGACATGCAACTCCGTCTTAAGCATTTCCTGAGAGGCTTATTTCGGACCTTTCCTCCAGCCAAAAAGTTTCCTCCTAACTGGAGTCTCAATCTGGTACTGTCAGCACTAATGAAAGCTCCTTTTGAGCCTATGTCATTGTCATTCTTGAAGTTTTTGTCATGGAAAATGGCTTTTTTTTAGTGGCTATTTCTTCAGCAAGAAGACTTTCGGAACTGCAGGCATTGGTCATTGCCCCCCCAATACTTGCGGTTTTTCAAAGACAAAGTGGTATTGGCAAACAACCCTCATTTCATACCAAAAGTTCCAACTACATTCCACAAGCATTCTTCAATTGTTCTGCCAACATTCTACGTAACAGCCTCTTCTTTCGCGGAAAAAGCTCTCCACACGTTGCATGTCAAAAGAGCTCTGAAGTTTTACCTCAGTCATACTCAAGAGTTTAGGCGTACGAGACAACTGTTTGTGGCTTATGGACCTTCAGTGAAGGGAAAACCGATCTCCAAGCAAGGACTAGCCCGCCGGGTGTCATCCAGTATTGCCTTCTGCCACTCTAAAGCAGGGAAGCCTCTGGAAAGACGTCCAAAGGCTCATTCAACAAGATCCACCTCGTCATCGGTGGCATTGTGGTCTGGAATCCCGCTGGTGGACATCTGTCAAGTGGCATCCTGGTCGGTGTCGCATACATTTATTCTGCATTATTGCCTAGAGCAACAGCATGCAGCGGATATGCAGATGGGACGAGCAGTCCTGCGACACCTGTTTCAGTAAGGTAAGCCCTACAAAGGGGTGTATTCTCTTGTTGATATACCATGATTGGGATTATTGTCAATGTACCATGATGGGGGTTTTAGTATGCCTAACTGCAGATGCGGCTCTGATAATATTGGTTTGCATTGCACACCTCCAAGTTAGGGGTACTGCTATATAATCTATTCTAAGCATGTGAATCCATGAAAGATCCAATGCTGGAGAAGGGAGTAGTTTCTTACCTGTAACTCCATTTCTCCAGCGTTGGTATCTTTCATGGATTCACATGCGCCCACCAGCCTCCCCTGAATACAAACTTTATGTGCCCATACTACTTTGGGTGTTAAAATCTGAGGGAGCCGCGGGGGCGGGGCTATTTATACCCTACGTCCTATTGGGTCATGCGCAAGCAGCAAAAACGACATAGATAGGACACAGAAGTGTCAAAATTATTTCCTATGGAAAACATCTTAATAAATATACCAAGGGTTCCCAGCCTGACGACGGGGAATATTCTAAGCATGTGAATCCATAAAAGATACCAACGCTGGAGAAATGGAGTTACAGGTAAGAAACTACTCCCTTACCACATATACCCACTATGTTTCTTTTACAATTACAGGAATGAAAAAGATTGCAGAAGACAGCTACCAAAGAAAGAAAACTCTTCACATTCTACAAATTAAGTACATTAATATAGCATGTATTTCTCTCTAATTGTAACAATGTACTCTCACTATATATTAGCCTAGAGAATTCTATTTGATTCATCAACATGCATTTCACTCGTACTCATTATATTGCAACATTCACACTGTTTCTATTCCCATCTAAATGTAACGCTCACCTGATTCTCGGTCTTGACTGGGCGACTACCGTATCTTCAAAGGTGATGTGTAGCACCCGGTTGGCTGTTTGGGATGGACCTCTGTGCACTGTATGCCTGACTCGAAGAGTAAGATGTCTGCAGATAGAAAATATGGGATTAATGAACTGGGGTTATTGGGGTGTCCCTATCTCTTTCCTTTTCTCCTCTCCTGTAGAACCCCAAAGGTTAACGCTCTCACCTTAGGTAAGTGAATGTCGAGCTCTCCATCTGCCTCGGGGCAGGGTGCTGTAACCAGTTTCTTCACTGGATAGGTAGCGCAGGCCTCTTGACTTCAGAGGGCTGCTGTCCGTCGTTTACTGCATGAACGGTAAGTTTCGAGTAATTCTAATGTCTTTAAAGTCTTTAGTAATGATGTCTCTTGTTTTGCAGGGTTCCGGCGATGGCGGATGACGGGCTGAAGTGAGTTGAAGATGGAGCCCGTGTGATGAATCGAAGCGCCGGGAAGCACGTAAGTAAGCGCTTGTTGCCTGCTTCACGATGCGCTCTAACTGTCTTTTTATTCTGCAGGTACAAGTTCGGAGCGGCTGCAGGGTGCCGGAATACCCACTGGGTTAGATGTGGAAAGGAGTAATGGCACGTGAGTATTAAAGTTCCCCAATGTCTTTAAACGCACCTTGTTTTGTCTTTCAGATGCGGGATGCAGCGCCGAAGGCCTCCGGAGCGTGCAAAGAGTTGGTAAGCTTTTGTCTTTCAGATGCCGGAATGCAGTGTGAAGACCTCCGGAGCGCACGAAGAGTAGGTAAGCCTTTGTCTTTCAGATGCCGGAATGCAGCGCGAGGCGTTGGTGACAGCCGATGGACCAGGTAAGTGAAGAGCTGTCACTGAAGACCGTAATGCTAACCTGTTCTTTCTTGTCTTTATAGGTGTTGCTGAAGACTGGATTCAGGATGGTAAGCCTTTTTCCTTAGGCCCAGGATCAGATGCAGAAGACACGATGAGCGTTCTGCTGCAGAGGATGCAGAATAACGCAAAGCAAGATTCATCCATCGGGTGTGGTTTAAATAGCCTCCTGTACTGCTTAGGTGTCTCCTTCCACAGCCACGCCTAGGTAAGAAAAGAGTTACTGCTTTCCAGAAGAGTTCCAGTGTTCTGAATCTAGGGAGTGGCTCCTGCCCCACCCAACAGGAAAAGTAGTTCCAAACAGAAGAGGATCAGAGGCTCAACTGGCAGGCAAGTAAGCAGCATGGTCTGCTGCAGGTAAGTCCACCCAAGCATTATGAGCCCGGCGCTTCCAGCGCTGGGACTGGGCATGTTTATGAGCCTGGTGCCACTGGCGCCAGGACTGGGTCCAAAAGGTCCCAATTGGGACTGGTTGGCACTCGGAACCTGGGTTATGGATCTGCTTCCAAGGGAGTTGGGAAAACCCTGACCTTTTAGAAGCAGAGATCATGACACTAAACACCACCGTTACTAAACCCACTGTTTTCCGCAAAGCATCATAATGTCCCTATGTTTTCAATCACACCACCACCCTCTTACTCACTAACCCAAGCCCATCGTACCTGTACAGACTCCTACTCTTACAACCTGTCCAACCACACCTATTATCCCACTTCACAATCACACAGCACTATATTCTTCTCTACAAACACACCCGCACACCCATGCATAATACATGCATATACATTTCACATCTTTGAAACCCAAACATTTTTTTTCCAACCGGCAAACCAAAATGCCTTCTAAAAACCAACTCTGTAGAAAAAAAGAAAAAATAGAGCAGATGAGTAATAGAAAGCCATACATTCATCCACCTCAATGTATAGAAAACATTAAAACAAAACAGCTAGTAACCTCACCCAACCAGACTAAACCAGTCACCACTAAAAAAATAAGGCCCCTCTTACAAAAAATAAAAATAAAAAAGATGCACATACAAAAGCAACCCTTCTAATTAACCTAACACTATATCTAGCAATGTTAACATAGCCACAGTAAAGCATTCCAAAAAATGTATTTTACCAAAAACGTTCCGCCACAGCGTTCTTCACAATATTCTACAAACAGCTGAAAAGTCACGATCTACCCTTACAAATTACAGCAGAAGACTAATCCTCAAAGCTCTAATTGCCAGCACATCCCTACTAAAGAGAAAATTGTTTATATTGCTTTAAACAGAATAAAACCAATAACTAAATTACAAAAAGTACTTCTAAGCATGCACAATGTCAATATAGATTCCTTTGCAAACTTCTGTGGTGAGGTGAATGGATTCACACAACCAGCACAGAACCATATTTCAATGAAGAGGCTTATAAACAACACAACAACAAAAAATGGTTTGCCCTAGACAACAATGGTCGAAGGTATGAAACGGTTGGAGACACCATTATGGCAAAATAAACCCTTATAGAAAGAATGTACCCAATACATTTTCAACCGAATGTTCCTTTCGGCCAAACAAACCGCCGGGTGTACAAATGGACATGTAGCTCAATGTATAAAGTAGGCCAACAATCCATAAAATCTTTACAAAAATTCCTCAATCACCATTTGAAACTAAAAGACAAAAGTAGAATGAAAATATTACAAACCATGGCTCCTGTCCAGTGCACAACTACAGTTTGACTGCAAGGACATTCATTAGCCTGTATTTCAGGAACTGATTGCAAAAGCACCTTCCACCACACCAAAATGTTAGCAACACAACATTTTGCTACACTATGCAAATAGTCCTGCTCTAGAACTGCAAAATCTAAACCACATTCTCCTACATGGAACAGACAAAGCAATCCTTTAAGAAATAAAGCACATCCAAATTAAATACTTTGTAACTGAAGTTGACTTAGAAAATTCAGTGACTTCAGAAAACATTAGCGAAAACCTAAGAAACAACAGCCTCCTAACAAAAACATACATAAAAGAAATATCTAAGTTTCAAAACACATCTGTTGAAATACCAGACCAAGTATGTGTCTGTTGTTGTAGAACATTTCAGAACATTTCATAAAAAGAGCATACAAATAGTAGATATGGCCTACAAAAGAGGACAATGAAAAATCCCAATGGTTCCAATTAGCTTTATATCTAACAGCAAAAAAGAAATGAAAAATAGCGGACCCCTCAATAGTTTGCACCTACTGCAATGCAAGGCTTGACAATAACCAAATGCCATCACGTGCTGGCCCTAATAATATTGCCACTTCCAAAGGCTCTCCAACAACTTATCTTGTATGCGAGCATTATAATCAATTCAAACAGTACACCTCTTTCAAGCTATAATATGCCTGCAACTGAAAACAGTCAAATTGCCTCCATCTGAGTTACTAAAAAGCATCTGTGGAAAAGTAGTATATTTGCCATTAGATCTTAAAGAAAATGTAGAAACTCTAGGAGTGCTCTAGGAGAACAACGGCCAATAGATACATCTTTGATTAATGGTGTACCAACAAAAGGAAAAAACATTTGGCAACAATTAGTCGACTTAAATAAAGCTAGACAAGCCCTACAATATCTGAAAGAAAACAATGAATACCACAAAGAAATACACATTGCGGAAAACCTAAGAGAAAGCACCCAAATAATTAAAGATTCACCAGCAACTGGCCAGTTTGAACATGTAGATCCTGTACCTGCAGCCAACATTTTAGACCGGTACACAATTCACCCACTAAACTCCAAAGACACCATTGAAGATGCATTAGAAACATATCAACTGCGCCAAGCCAAAGGTTCTTCTATGAGCATATGGGAAAAATGTTTAGAAGCACGTTCTTTTCCTCTACTCCTTCCTACAGGAAAATGAGGAATATATGATGAAATATCCACAAAAATTACTGCATTAGAATATCACACTTTATGAATGTATTCTGAAGACCCCAGATTCAGACAAAATGTAGAATACATTTTCCACCTCCTGTTCGAAAGTGAACTAGCAACTCTCTGTTATGGAGTTGCATATACATTAAAACAACGGTCCAATGTATTAAACATGTCTGCTATCCAACTGATCCAAAACATATAAGACAAAGATAAAGTTTAGCACTCAAGTGTCACAAATCTCTTGTCAAACATGCATGGTAAAAAAGAATACTGGTTCCAACATCATGGTGATGTACGTTGTATAAGAAGGAACCGAGGCCCATCCACAAGTTTTGCTACTTTAAATTGTGCAGAGTATGCATGGGATGACTTGCACAACTTCTTATGCACAGCAAATGAAAAAAGAGGGAATACATATAAAAACAACAGGAGATCTCTGTTCTCTTTACCCGGTCAATATATCAAGGTACTTTCACCATCACTTCATTGTCATGCTGCACTTCATCTGCAATAAAACTACCCCTCTGCTCAGAGAAGTGCAACACTTCTTTTGGAGAAAAGAATATCAATCCAGAGAAGCACCACACATCCACATGCTTTTGTGGATAAAAATGGTCCCAAATATTGCCTGTTGTACAGTTTATTGAAAAACACATTGCCTGCAATATCCCTTCAGAAACCACACTTAGTGACCTACAGACGCAATTCTTAGGCATCCAAAAATATGAGTGTGGCAAAAATTGCTGATGAAGATATAAAAACACAGGTAAATACTATACGAAATGTCATTTTGGCTTACTTAGACCAGTTTTCAAGAAAGGACAAGTAAATAACTTGATGTCTTCTGTTAGACACAATGTAAAAGGAAAATCCCCTAAAAACACATGCAACATTAAAAGGGACAAATCCTCCAAGTACATCAATGATTGCAATGCAATCATTGCCCTATTGTGGAATGCAAATAAAGACATACAATGCATTGCAGACAATACCACTGCAGTTGCAAGATATTACACAGCCTATCTCACCAAAGCTGAGAAAACAGAGCTATAAGACCTCTGGGATGTCATATCATCTGATAAAACACTGTCACAAAAAGTATACAGCTTCAGTATAAAAATGCTCTCCCATAGAGAATGTGGGTGGTACAAAGCTGCAGACCGTCTAATGTAGGGTACAGCATTATATTGCACATCTGAACAGATTGTCTGGCTAAACCTTGGTGCAGCTTCATTCCAAAAAAGAGTACTAAAATCCTACCAAGAGATAGAAACAAGAAAAATACTTTGGAAAACATGTGCCTGTACGACATACCCAAAACTACTTTTACAAAAACAATGTCACACCAGATAAGACATCTAGCAAATGGTCATTGTCGACTTGTGAAGGAATCCTAGTAAAAGTTACCAATCCCAGCCTAATTAATCATATAAAGTTATCATTGAAATCTCTGCAACATAACAAACTTTATCACAGGGCCCTACTGCAATGTTTTAAACCTTTTTAAAAGAAGAAGAATTATTAGGTGACAGTGGCTCATTTGAAGCTGCATTCAAAGCAAATGAAAGCAGTACATGAAATGTCAATTTCAAACAATACAATGAAATATTGGACAATGGACGCCAACTTTGATGCAAACTAAGTCAACACTGAAATTGCTTGCATCCTAGTATACAACAGGTTACATGCACTGTGCACCCCATCTACATATGTACCCAGCACCTCAAAAAAGAAAAACTGTAAAAAGAAAACTAACAAAAACAGAACCTATAACAGATCTCCCAACAATACTACTAAAGAAACAAATACCAACTGCGTTTCCATCAGAAAATAGAACAACAATAATGTCTAGTACAAAATAAATGCACGTCCATCAGAAGATAAAGAGACAAATGTCTCTTCTCAAAAAACAACTGCAGGCGCATTGAAGGATGTAGAGGCACAACCCTCTGGTCCATTTTAAATTCAGCAACATAACTGGAGTAAAATGTTATGCAAATGTAGCAATCAATCTTCTCTTCCATTGCCACCAATTGTTCACAAAATGTACATAAACATATCTGACCAGTTGTGTTTGCAAATGCACTTCCTTTATAAAAAATGCCACAAATAATCCTGACAGCACTTACAGTGTCCCAGGTGTAAGGCAAGAATTGGACTACTGCATAGGAATGGTAAAATTCACCATAAACACACAGGAAGATCCACAAGAATTCCTAATGTACTTACCATAAGTACTGGGAACCAAAAAAAATCCCTATAAATCAAATTGACCAGATTTCATACACGTGGAAATATACATGCATTCTCTGCAATCATGTTTCACAAGAGCACATCCCTAATGAACGATTTGTGTATGTATCCATACCAAATTTTGAATCCATTCTATTTCACCAGTTTCTGCATAATGCAAATCATGGCATATTATGCCCTTTTTGTAATTCAGACAATTGTCCCACCATACAAATATTATGGCCAATATGTGATACTAATGCTTCTAAGGTACAATGCAGATGGAGCCAAAAACAACTGTAAGCGTACTAGCTTCACACACGGCATAGTATCTCTTGCCAAGAAAACCTTCACAACAGTAGGCATAATCTACCACAAACATTTAAGGCCACTATACTTTGATGTTCTGGGTATTAGTCTTAGCAGTGCACAGTGGTGGCTTGCCATAACTGGCAAACTTCTGGGGATTTTCGGTTTAACTTGTAACCATAACGTCCCTTTAACAATGTTTTGTCACTGAATTTCAAAGGTTTTTATTAGTGCAACTTAATCATAAGGTCCCTTTAACTAATTTTTTTCTGTCGGTTTCATAGGTTTTTATGAGTAAAAATGTTTCATGACTTTACATCACTGTATATAAGTTATTAATAATTCCTTCTTTAACATATATGAAAGAAATGTAAACCTCCTTTAACAAACATATTTTTTGCAACACATACTGATGTGTATCGTTATCATGGGGTATTGGCTTCGGCCATGCCACATTCCTCAACAGGCAAATCAGAGTACACATTTGTCCTTGCCGAGGGCCACTGTCCAGGCAGCAGTTGTATCACTATTTTTTGTACTAACTTTTTGACACATGACAGATTTGCAAAATCATGCTTTCAGGACCTTGCTGATGCTCCTCGTGCAGGTTTGTTGTAATTCAATCCAGCACTGTAGCCACAAGCAAAATAATTTTTCCCATTCTGACCTAGGGCTTCAGCCATACCGCACACACCCCAATAACCAAATCAGAGTACACATTTGTCCTTATTTAGGCACAGAACCATTGTCCAGGCACCAAAGTTATACCACAATGTTGTGTACTTACATTTTGACACTTTAGAAAAAATGAAACACAGGATAGATTTGGAACACCATGCTTTGAGGTCTTTGCTGATGCTCCTCGTCAATGTTTGCTGCAATCCTCTCCAGCACTTCTGGCTGTAGCCAAGGGCACAATTTATTTTCCCATTCAAACCTAACACTTTACCACAGAGCCAGTGCCTGGTGGACCTGCCCATTTTAACCCCATTGCCAGTCCCATGTGGTCATGCCCAGTAGCCAGATTTTCCGGGCCCTGCCCACAGGCTATAACTCAGTAACCAAAGGTATATCACAATTTTGTACACCTACATTATGACACTTATCAAAAAATAAAATAAACACATTTGCAAAACAATGCTTTCGGACCCTTGCCAATGCTCCTTGCATGAGCAAATTCGTGTATGTTTTATTTTTTGAAAAGTGTCAAAATGTAGGTACAAAAAATAGTCATATAACTTAGCCCCCACTTGCAAAATCCATTCTGACTTTGCACAACCATTGAAGGTTGGGTCTATAATCTTGTGCAGATTCTTCAAACGGCACCAAATGTATAAGCCTTTCAAATATTTTGGGACTCCCCATCTAATGATTACCCCTTTCAGCAGAACAGCATCAATCAATGCAGAACCATTCATGGTCAGGTCTAAGATGATAATGCAAATATTCATGCAGTTTCACTCAGTGGCGCCAACATTATAAGCCATCCAAAAACTGATTTTTACTGAGACTGTAATGCAGAAATATGCATGGATGCCCCAGGGTCTAGCGGTGCGCTATATCAATAATAAACTAAACTAAACCAAAGTTTGCTGAGGATTTGTCCAAGGTTATGTTATGTTACTTTGCATTTATATAGTGCCTTATGTATCATTGGTATGATCTCAAAGCGCTGGTAGGTTGAACACCCCCGGGAACCGCAGTTCAAGTCAGTAGAGAGAGGGAGAGAGAGTCATGAGGTGCGTGGGTGCACCGGCTATGTATGCAGCTGGTCTGGCACTTGTATGATAGCTGCTTCTTAGCAGTAAGTGTCGTGGTTGTGAGGTCAGGAATATGTGTTCATTCTGGTGGGTTGATACCCAGACTGATATCTGGCTATGTTAGGCCTGAGGAGACACTTAGGCTAGAGGTGTGTGCTCAGCTGGCTGTTTTTAATTAGGATGATGAGGAGTATGTGGAGGGTGTTAGTACGAGAGCAGCTATACTGAATGTGTAATAGTATCGCTGTGTTTTAGTTGAGTGGTGGTGTATAGGAGAGAGTAAGCGTGGTGGTGTGATATGGTGGTATCCATCCATTCCATCCGCTCCATCCATTCCATGTGCTCCCTCTGTTCTATGCACTTCATCCATTCTATCCATTTGGTCCACTCTATCCATTCCATGCGCTCCCTCCGTTCCATGCGCTTCCTCCGTTCCATGGGCTCCCTCTGTTCCATGCACTCCCTCCATTCTATGCACTCCCTCCGTTCTATTCGTTCCATACACTACAACCGTTGCATGCACTCCATCCATTCCATCCACTCTATCTGTTCCATCCACACTATCCGTTCCACATCCACTCTATCCGTTCCACATCCACTCTATCCGTTCCACATCCACTCCATCCGTTCCATCCACTCCATCCGTTCACATCCACTCTATCCGTTCCATCCACTCTATCCGTTCCATCCACTATCCATTCCATCCACTCCATCCGTTCCATCCACTCCATCCGTTCCACATCCACTCCATCCGCTCCACATCCACTCCATCCATTCCACATCCACTCCATCCGTTCCACATCGGTTCCATCGGTTCCATCCGTTCCATCCACTCCATCCACTCCATCCTTTCCATCCACTCCCTCCATTCGATCCTTTCCATACACTCTATACTTTCCATCCACTCCATTTGTTCCATCAACTCTATCCTTTCCATCCATCCCATCCACATGTTGAACAGGTGTTGTCTCTATCCACACCATAGATGACGCTATTGGGCGTACTTTCTAGATTCATCTTCAACACAGTGACGCTATTAGGGCACACTCAATATGTTGGGAATACCTTCTAAGTTCAACTTTAACACAGTGACACTA
Organism: Ambystoma mexicanum; assembly: GCF_040938575.1. Taxonomy (NCBI): domain Eukaryota; kingdom Metazoa; phylum Chordata; class Amphibia; order Caudata; family Ambystomatidae; genus Ambystoma; species Ambystoma mexicanum. The sequence goes on from NC_090928.1 coordinate 802,737,856, forward strand.
TTATGGCACGCTCAATGATGTTGGGAATACCTTCTAAGTTCAACTTTAACACAGTGACGCTATTGGGCATACTTTCTAAAATAATAGAAGCTATAAAATCCCTAACACTCGTGCCCCGATCCTGGCCCCTGTCCTGTTAAAAGTATGGGAAGAAACAATGGACCAAGACACCCTACCAGAGTCTATGAGAGAGGCAGTAATAACAGTGCTAATAAAGCCTAGGCATCCACCCCATGACATGTCCTTGTATAAACCTCTTGCACTGATCAATTCAGATGCAAAAATATTCGCTAATGTCCTAGCTACTAGGCTCCTCCCTAGCATGCCCCGACTGGTCCACCGGACCAATGTAGCTTCGTTCTGATGTGGTCCACCGCTTTGAATCTCCAAAGATTGTTTGGGATTATGGCACAGATTAAATGTTCTTATTAGGTAGGGGTACCAGACAGGGTTGTCCCTTTTCCCCCATATTGTTCGCTTTAACAATCAAAGCAATGACAGCATTTGTGCGGGAGAATCACGGGCATAGGGGAATTAGAATGACAGGCCCAACCTAGTCTATATCACTATATACACTCCTGTATTTTTGTAACGAACATGGGTCCCATCATGACAGACATACATAAGTTTGCTGAATACTCGGGCTATAAAACCAACAGCTCCAAATCCAAAATATTTCCTCTTACACCTGCTAAAGAGCGCCCAGCCAATACTTATGACCTGAAATTGTCTCCCGCACAGATACGTTATCTGGGTATAATTGTGTCCAGGGACAGAAAAGTCCTTATACACAGACAACCATGACCAACTCTTGCAATCACTTATTGTTAAACTGCAAATATGAGCTATGCTCCCCATCTCCCTATACGGGCGGATTGCAGTTCTGAAGATGGTGGTTCTCCCAAAACTCCTATATCTCATTGGAAATATTCCGATCTTGCCAGGAAGGGCGTTTTTTTGCTAGACATCTAATTTGCAGCCACGTCGTCCAGGGGGGCCATAAGGATAAAATGGGATAAACTGGTGGAACCGTACAGTATGGGGGGTATCACGGCACCGGACTTGAACTTTATTACCTGGTGGCACAAGCCCAGTTCGCCAAGCACTGGTATGACCCATTAGACAATGTCCAACACATCCCGATAGAGCGATACACAGCGTCACCAACCGAAATCTGATCCATCCTATTTAAAACACGACACAGGGATTCATGCAAATTCGACCCGGTCAGTGTCACTGTCCACGCCTGGTCCTTGATCTACAAAAAACTACAGGTAGAGGCACTGTATGACCCGGAAGCCTCACTTTGGAATTTCGCCAGAATCTCGCCCTCATTCGATTGTGATCTGTAGAAGACATGGGATCCCAATAGGGAGATAGAAATGCGGGACATGTTTCCGAATGGAAAGTATGTGACCCTTGAAGAATTTGTTTACACAGTCGTAGGAGCTCATCTCAGAATATTCCAATGCCATCGCATGAAAGCAGCGTTCAGCGCTAGATGGCCGCTATTCCCGGATGAACCGCCATCTCATGAATGCATTAGTGTTGTTACCTCTGGGACCGGATCTGGCATATCCCTGATTTATGCTATGATACAATCACACTCCCATTCTTTGAATATAATTAAAGCAACCTGGGGGGAAGACATGGGGGTGATGATTAAACACCGGCCTCCGCTTGATACAGTTTAAGATTATGAATAAATTGCATTACACACCGGCCAAGATGGCCAAGTTTTCAGAAAACTGTACTGGGGAATGTCAGAAATGTGGGGACCAAAATGCTGACTCGTTTCAAATGTACTTGGCCTGACCACTGATTGCGGGTTTCTGGAGGGAGGTGGCCGAGATCATGGAGGGGATAACTCAGGTTCCGACATCTCTCACCCCCCAGAAATATCTGTTTGGGGACACTGGAAAAGTGGCAGAAATCAGAAGGAGATTGTTTAATGTGTCTTGTATGATAGCGAAAAAATGTGTACTACAAAACTGGAAAAGCCCTGAAGCACCACGTGTTGAGAACTTTCTCAAAGAATTGACGTTTGTTAATGGATGCGAGGAACAATATGTTATAACATTACCCAGGACTAGTCACCCTAAAGACATTTGGGGCCCTGTTAGAATGTACTTATGTGACATGGTATCCGACAATGAAACTGTTTCTGTGGCAACGCCTTGAGTATGTTCAACTTGACTGTATTCCGTAACTGTAAATGTCTTTTTCTACTGTATTTTGTCAATAATGCTGAATGTTGATGACGTGACCATTAATAAACAGAGTATAAAAAAAAGAAACATTCTTCCCTGGTGTCCATTATGGTTGGACAATAGCGATTTTATTATGCAACTTTAGTATATTGTACATTTGTTTGTATGTCATTGAATATGTCCTTCATATGATGCACTGCTTTCAATACCAGATGGTGTAACATTTTAGCTTGTTAGCAGCTTTTGCGTAAAATGTTTTTAGATATTAGATCTTGGGTTTGTTTTGTTATAAATGTGAATAGGCACTTGGCACTTGGGGGAATCGTGGTTGGTGCTCTGCCTACGCAATCATGAGTCACCTGATATGTTCAAGCACTAAGCACTTTAGATGGTCTAATTTGTGTATAAACATGTTTTCATGTGGTCATCAAACTGCTTTTAAACGCAAGTTTTCTGTGTTTGGTTGCATTATTTCTTTGTACTTACACAGTCACTGTGACTGCAGATTCCAAAATGGCAGACAGTTTTACACTACAGTCACATGGTTTTGATGCAGACGTACGACTGAGAAGAGATCGGGGGAGCGAGGCAACACGGCAAAAAAACTACACTGTGGAATGAAGGGCGTGCATGTAAACAGCACGGCGAACATGAACCAACTCTGCACGCTTTAATACAGCCACGGCTGCTTATCAAACAGATGTACGAGTCGTTATGTAAACACAAAGAATTTCAAAAAGAGAGAGCAGACCTCCTTCTCAAGTAGACTTTGCGATTACCCCTGCTACTATTCATAAATTGGCAGAGAGGTTGGAACTTCACAGTAAAAGAAGCCACCCTAAATGAGCTACCCTCACTCCTTTGCATCAAGTTTCACAGAATGTATATGGCACTTCTATATGGAATTTCTCCAGTAATTGACATGCTAACTGGTGTTTGTAAAATATTCCCCTGATGGATTTCACGTTATTTATGCTCTCTAAGGTTAATGGGAATGAAACATGTCGGGCTAATGTTTTTTGTGAGAATGTTGTCACACGAATAATAAGGGACTAATAGCTGCTACGTACTTAGAACTACTGAAAGTATCTCAGTAATTACATAAGAGATTCCAGATTAGATATCAAATGTGTGTTTTACCTTAGATGCTAATGTTATATTTCTTTCATATCATGTGTTTTGTTCGGTATACAATTGATTGTTTTGTCTTGTAATTTCAATAGCAACCACAGAGAGAAACACTTTTTGTCTGTAGCAATTGGTTTTCTGTTTTTTTCATCTTTTAATGGTGTAGGTTTCTATCTCACAAGTGTATAGAATCTTCCATGTCCTATCTTAGGACTGCTTGCCAAGCAATTATTCTGCTGATTTTTTTCATTGTTAGTTTCATTTTTTGTTTAGCACATCAGGATTTGTTGTGGTTGATATACTGTCTTTTCAAAAAAAGTTTTTTAATAAAAGGGTTTTAAGAATCTATCAAAATAAAAAAGGAAATATATATATTTTTTCAATCAGGATTGTGAGTGTCATTTGTTGCAATTGAGGAGGTGAGTTCATAATGTCTCCCCATAGATGAGTTTGGATCTTTAAGGGTGAGTTTATGAGAGGAGTTAAGACCCTTTGTTTGTAGATTAAACATTTCGTACCGGGCACTGTCTTAAGCCTCTGTCTCCAAAAAAAAACAGTCCTCTGTAAGTTTTTTAGTTGCTTGAGGCACAGACATCAATGAGGGACTAGCAAAAATGTGTACTATGGGTTAACCATAGAGATGTCATGTTTGTACATGGAATGTAACCAACCTTCTTTTTATTGTATGTTAACAAGGTTGTTGCGAAAGGCTTAGTGCTTTGCTTCAGGAGTTTTCCATGTGCAGGGGTCTGCTACTAAAGGACTGTGAGCCAATGGTTTTGGATGCAGGAGCTCCGTTTTTATGACGAAAGGTGTGGTTGTAAGAGAGGGTTTCGTGGATGCCCATTGCCCACTAAGACAGCCATCACTCTTATCCAGATCTCTTGAATGAAGTGGTGGCACCATTTGGCCTTGCAATATTGCACAGCAGTGCCTGGGATTCATATATGGGGCTGCAAGAGTTTCCTGAGCTGGGGATGGAGGAGTTACCTTACATGGGTTTATCCTAGGGAATAGTTCTAGATGGATGCTCTGAAGTTTTTTTCGGGTTCCACTGTTTAACAGCTTCTGTTCTATGTGCTTTAAGACTACTGTGGCAACCCTCATTATCAAAGGGCACAGCCCAGGATATGCTTGTGCCTCACTAATTGGATTTGGTTAAATTAAAACTGGCAGTGCGGAGGAACTTCACGCATTGGCTGAACATGTGACTGAACAGGGACGATTCTTAGAGCGAGTAATCACATACAATATCAACCCTCTGCGAGTGCACGTTGGTGAGAGCATACTCTTTAATCAAGATACCTGAACAAATTGTAACGTCCTCTTCGGTAGACCCTTAAAGTAGAGATGCTCTTTGTAGACCTCTGGTGAAAGGGGGGATGGGGACAAGGATTAGTAGCACCTATCCATGCCTAGCTGGCTGTCAGATTGCAACAGTGATGTGATGTTCATCCAGAAGAGCAATTTCAATCTTGTGAAAGTCTTTCAGTTGGAAATTCCCTGCTGAAAGCCCCCTTTAAACAATCCTTTACCTTGTGCCAGTAAAGAAAACAAAAGAAATTAATTCTCACCTTGAGACCGACAGTGACCATCCTGGCACAGCCACACCCACATATTGGCACAGTTAAAACAAGCTCCTGCCTTTGCTCAATCAGAGATGAGGGTGGGCAAAGTCATAAGCCACGTTAAAAGTGCTCTTTCTGTGAGTTACGCAACTTTAGCATAACACAGGCCCTGTAACATACTGTTCAATAGCAGCATGCCAGCATTTCCAGTTGATATGCACTGCAATGTGAATGTAAGGAGTACTTAATAAAGTACAATGCACCGTTAGACCCAAAGTCACCACTTGCACAGCAAGGTCATTAGTGCCAGTCATTAGATAATCCTCGGAGTGCGGATGCAACATACCCTTTGGCACAATAATCCCACAGCACTCTGGCCAATCAAAACACTTGTCTCAAAGGCAGCGAGTCAGGTTCGTGTTTGGAAACTTTATCTGTATTTCATGTATATTATTAAAGCCAAAGGATTGCTATTTGACAATTAATTCATCTTTTCTAATACGTTTTATTCAGATTAATACCTCTGACTGAAAATGTTCCACAGACGGTGCTTAACACGTGACAACAGTTAGCAACTAATTCTATACAATTGTGGCTGAATGTATACAGACTATTACAGAAATAATGAAGTGCGTGGCATAGTTGGACAATACTTGAATAGTGGTGTTGACTTCTCTGCCTGACTCACTTGGCAACCACGCACTTACTCAATAAAATGTCTCTACACGCCAAGCGTTGGGTACATTTCATAGCAAGTAAGTGAATTATAGATTAAACGTGATAGTTAAATCCTGCATTGAAAGGTTACGTTGCACTCTTTTCTGCTGTGCAAAGGCTTGAAAATCTTTCGGTATTCTTAGACCTTTCTAGATATTGGAGACTAATATATGACATTCTGAAAGGAAATGAATTAAATATCACCACAGGTGTGCCAGGCCTCCTTTTAAAAGAGAAAATTGACCGAATTACTTCTCACGACAAATGACGTGTTTGCCAGTCAACAATGAGCTTACCTTGTTCTGTTGGGTCAAAGATGTTGTCCCTCTATTGACAGTGAAACCTCGTCTGAACCCAAATATAAATCTACCTGACAGAGGTCTGTCCAAAACACCAAAAACTGCATCACGTAGAGATGTCAACATGCAGTCAAAATGCTGCTCTCCAGCTAGATCAAACTGCCTCAAAATTAATATCCGTAGAAGCGGATCATAGACTATGGGACGTATTACAGAAGCTTTGCACCTGTGAAAGTGCATTTGTGCGCAGTACTAGCACCAAGGCAAGTGCTTGTGAGACTTCCACAGTGTCATGGTGAGCTGCATCTTGTTGAGACATTGCCTAAGCGCAGATCCCTTGTACTTATTCTCCTATGCCCTAACAACATTTAGGAGGAGTTGTATGTCAGAAATCGGAATTTGCCAAGTTTGCAAAAGCTCCCTGAAATGCAAGCAAAGCAACCTGGGTTTGTATTTTTTTTTCGGTTTGCATGTTTATGTCATGTTTATCACCAAATCCTAGGCGTGCGCTTCTGGGCGAAGTGCTTAAGAACACACTTATTGTCTTTGGCTTTCCAGTGGTTAGGCTTCTGAGCCTTCCATAGTGTCATGTTGAGCTTAGTCATGTTGAAACCATGCCCAAGAAACAGAATGAACAAAACACTCCTACTTACTCCCTTAAGTCCCAAATGGTCACAGACATGCAGGTTCTATAGACGGGGAAAGCTGGAAGGACATTAAGGCATATTTAATTGAGGATGGAATTTCGACCAGAACTTCCCTTGAAGCAGAAGCCCTGCATCAGACTTGCTGGAGGTTCCTGAGTTCTGCTAGACGTTTATGGGAATGATTATAGTGGTGGATGAGGCAGGAATCCCCTTAGGCTGAGGATGAGACCTTATGGGAGTTGATTTACATAATCCAGCCTTTGACTCGCCGCCTCAATCTGTGCTGCACTTACTTTGACCTGTTAGTAGAGGGCATCATGCAAACATGGGTGGACTCGCCTACAGGGAGCTCACAGGATTATCCAGTAAGCCTCTGCAACCGGGGCATCTTTTGTGTGGTAACCTTTTTAATTTCCACATTTCTCATAGGAAAAGAGTTGAACATGCTAGACATATTTAATCTTCTTTGGTTCCCAGTCCACCCCTCATGCAAATCGTAGGTCAAAACATGACTGCAGGATCTAATTAACAGATTTGATTTCCAGGCCTACCTTCTGTTCTTGTTTAGTGTTTTTGTATTTTTTTATTATTGACGTATTTAGGGGATACAACCTACTGCCACATTGCTGTTTCAAGGTGTTTGAACATTAGACATGAAAAGCAAAACATTAAAATAAAACGTCAACATAACATTACGGGACCTAACCAGCTAGTATAAAAGGACACCAACATCATATTCTCCCCTGATCCCCGAAAAGGAGTGAATAAGTACATTGAACCATATACAAACAACACAGTGTAGCATGAAAAGCATAATAAGCCTCAGTGTAGCACTTCGACACAGGATAGAGCAAAGGTCATACAGCTTAGTGCAGGCCCGTAGCAAAACATGCAATCACATGGCATCCCAAACAAATAATGATGCAACCCAGTAGAAATAGTTAGTACTGCAAAGGTAGCGTATCTCCAGAAAGATATTAAAGATATTGCAGTGGTTGCACACATGCAAGCCGCCCTCTGCCCCTGACTCACTGATTTTGGACTTAAACTCTGCTGCTGCTCTTGGGGTTGGATGCCCTTTTGTAGGCTAAGGACCTGGGACTCAAAGAGACGAGGACTCCACCCTCCAGACTCTGCCCTGGGGCAAATGGCGGTTTTCTTTCATTAAGTGGTGCCATTCCTCCATTAATTAGAGATTTTATCTCTCCTGGCCCGAAAAAAGGAACATTAGGTAATTTTTGGTGAGAGTGTGATAGCTCATTCTTTGAAATAACGGGTGGCATCTTTCTGTTTCTTAATTCTTTCCTTATTTCGTTTTCCAGATTTGATTTCTGTTATATATGTAAACCCACATTTCCTGTGGATTTTTCTGTGAGCATGGGATATGTATCACGTTGTTATGGCTGTCATGTGTGTTTAGACTCTCGTTTCATTGTACGTTCATACACGCACAGAGAGGGTTTAGAACGTTGATGGTAGGTTCCACCAGGGTTGGACTGGCCCTTTCGGTTGTTCGGCCCGTGGCCGAACGAAGTTGGGGACCCTGGGAGCTGGTTTTTCGGACAGGCACCCTGCGCCATTTTATTTTGTTGTAATTATTATTTTTTATTTACTTCTTTGTGTGCGGCGTGCGTGCCGCCTGAGGCGTGCGCTGCCTGCGGGTGGGTGGCCCTACCCACAGCGAGTCGCGACCCAAGCAGAGCCGGCCACTCCCCTCGGCAGAGGAGGGGCTGGGCACCGGGCACTGCAGCAGCCGGCAGAGGCACTGACACTGTCTGCAGAGTCACAGCATAATAATTCATCAAAGCAAGGTAAAAGAAATGGTGTTACCTTGCTTGATGATTGCATCATGCATGCATCATAATTTATGATGCATGCATGTTGCAATGCAGACAGTCTGCAGAAGCATCATGAAGAAGATCAAGGTGGCCACCCTCTGCCACTGCAGGGGCCGGCTCTGTGCAGTGCTTGCTCGGGCGGGGCGGGCCGGCTGGTGCTGATTGCGCATTGCGCAATTAAGCAATGCAAAGCAGCAGCAATGAACACTGACTGGACTGAGTGAGTCCCGACTCCTGAGTCTGACCCTGGGGGGGGCCGTGGGGCAGAAACTGCGTGACTGCAGGGCTAAGGCTTGGCTGATAGGCGAGCTACCTCAGGCTGGGTCTTTGGGGCCTCACCCCGCCACTTGGCATTTCACACTACAGTCTTCTTTGCAAAGTTGAAACGCAACTTGTTGTGCCTGGGGCTGGGGGGCCGCCAATCCATGGAACAACAGGGCAGGGGCTGAAAATTCGTCTGCATCCCGCCCCGATAGACTCACTGTCAGTCACACCATGTGATTGACTCAATTTGCTGGGAGTCAGTTGGGCCTCTGAACCCTTACCTGTGCTGATTTTGGCCATTCGCAATCGCAACAATGGCGCAGACCAGAGAGAGCCAGGCCCTGAGGCCCAGCTGAGCCGCACACTGGCACTGCAAACCAGGAGGACCCACCCATAGTGAGTCAGAGAGCAGAGCGGACCACTGTCGTCCACCAGGCCATCGGAGGCCGCCAGTGCATGCCCAGGAGGACTGCCCATGCCATAGCGGACCAGCCCAGGAGGACCACGGCGAGTCGGAGAGGCCGGCCCGGGCCCGGTCGCCAGTAGTACCAAGCCAAGCCACAGCAGCAGGCAAATGTGAGTACTACTCTTCATAGAGGCACTGTTTGCTTTCTGGCTCGGTCTGGAACTGTGAATTGTAAAGAGGCCAGGCAAAACAGGTAACAACGAGGGAAGAGAACCACCCCAAGTGCTTGCTAAACTATAGTCAATCTTGGCACCAGTTCTCATCTCTTTAGATAAAAGCGGGCAACTTCCCGACCCTGCCCTGTAAAAGGGCAAGGCAGGCTGGCCCTTTAAGGCCTGGGGTAAGATTGAGGCCAGGCCCTCCAGCCCTCGCACTCGCAGCTCTTTGCCACCAAATCTCCAGCGTTCCCTGCTATAGGCCAGTCCAGTTCTGCTGCTCATATGTCATTTTTCCCTATCTGTACTCTAGTGTAGTAGAGTTTTGGCTTAAAGATGTCACAAGCAACACCTAAATGCCCAAACTAAAAAGGCGGCAAGCCACCTTCATTTCTCTCAGTATACCCCTTCTGCAAGTTTCGTTCTGGGAAAGGAACTGGGGGAAGCACACAACCCTTCAAGTGCCACACAAAGTGAGAAGGCACCGTTTTTGTGTTTTCTAATGCAACTTGCGACTTAAACAGTGTATTGAAGCATTAACAAAGAATACATTGACTAACAAAATCTGCATTCACGGTTGGTTTACAGACACAATATAATCCCCTCCTTCTGACACCTCCCCCCACCTGGAAAGCCCCTGCACTCTTTACAAAACAAGGTGCCCTTGAAGGTTCAGCGAGCACTAGAATCAGATTGGCTGACTGTCTATCTATAGTTGGTAAAATAGCTCAACTCCAGAGAACACTTATTTTAATGACATGTTGTGTGACCCACTGCATCTTGCTTCTCACATGACGTGGGCTGACTGTGATCGGAGCTCGGAGAACTTATGAGGGCTGGTGAGTAAACCGGTGAGCCAACTCGCAGCGCAAATTGAGAGCTGCTCTGGATTTCGGAGTCTTCCGTACTCCTGCACTTGCAGAGAGTGTCGAGGGACACTGCAATAGTGGCCGTGCCCTGTGCCCGTGGGTCTGCCTGCAGAGAGAGCACCGAGCGCAACTGCACCCTGCACTTCTTCCTGCATTCCTATACCCAGGGGATGCAGTGTGTTTCGAGTCTGTGGCTTAAATCAGAACTAATTATTTGTGAAAAAGGGGAGGCAGCTTCCCGTATATCTGCCTTACTACCGGCGGGGTCTTTGTGGTTCTGGGTAGAAGTGCATTGAGGAGGCCTAAGTCTGCTGGCGTATGAAGGAAGGCGGCAGCGCATCTTCACTGTCAGAGAGAAAATCACCATTGAGGTAAACGCAAACTGTTTAGGGGTCAGCCCTCACCAGGCATTATCTTAATGTAGTGTTGGTTTGGAGTTACAGGATAGCACATGCCACAAAAACAGCAAAATGTTCAGAAATAGACAACACATTGGAGCTGCTTCTAAGCACAGTACACATGCATTCTTCATTTGCAGATATTAAAACACCATGGTTAGAACATTCTCTTTACTATGTTTCCCTTCATTGGTCACATGACCTACCTTGTCCTCCTAACAATGACTAGTATGCAAAAACGAAGAACATAACACACTGACATTAAGCAAGGCACTCATTTCCCAGTCTAAAGTGGGCTACTAAGAGCTCAAATAACACAAGCTCAACTGAGAGTGTTGCCCGCGTTCACTGCAAGCAAAGAGGTAAGCTACCTACAATTTCACAAATATTTTAAAGCACACAGCAGCAGCAGCAGCAGGCAATTGGCCGAGCACAGCGTGCTTTATTGCCTTAACAGTGCATGGATCTTCGCTGGAGGTCTATTGTATTAATGTGAAGATTGCGATGCATGAACCAATACTCATAAGCGGGAGGAAACTTCACTTTAAAATGCACTACTGAAATCCACTTGTGATGGCAGCAGCTGTGGCTGCAGGTACACTAAATGATCAACTTTCAAGCTACTGGCGTGGACTGTGAACTCATTGCTTTCTAATAGGCCACGAGTATTTCTTAATGCTTGTAGGTACAGCATAGCTGGCGTTGTAGGTAGGGCATAGCTGGCGGTCGCCGGAAGGGGAGGGGTGGGCTTCATTTTTTACCTTCTGTTTATACCCGACTGTAGGCAGCTAACCTGCTAGTTTGCAATGTACATAAGTTTGCTAACTAACGAGCTTACAGTCTACACACTTACACTTCTGACTTTGGTACTTTATCAACATTGGAAGTTGGAACTAGAAAAGGGCTACTGAATCCCTAACCTTTTCACTATCGGCCTTCTTTCCGTATGCGTTCCCTTTTTAATTGGTGCATTTCTTGATAGTGTAACTTTTGTTTTAATTATTTATTTGGCGAATCCACTCTGCTCTCTGGATACTGATGGTGGGAGTGTTTGGTCGATCCGGCTTTCAACAATGACCAACCCAAGGCCCTCTTAGTGCCACAAACCTCAGTTTTATCCTGTTGTAAGTCTTCACATTCCCATGTGACCATAAATGCCAGGGACCCGGTCTCATTCCGTGATTTTAGTCTTTGATGTCATGCCAACCTATGCTAGGATGATCTTCACATTCCTCTGTGCATTGCTGCATTCCAGTAAGAAGAAGTGTTAGTTACTACGTCTAGCTTTGCTGCCAGCATGCTGCTAACGTATGCAAGCAGCGCCATCTTAGGTGGAGCCTTATGTACCAATGGATAACATATACTGATCTTTCCACATATGCTATAAACCACCACCATTGTATGATCGAAGAGCTTCAAATGTTAATGGTCAACTTCACAGGTGCAGTCACGCATGCAGCATGTATAATTCAGAGACAAGGCTATAACCTCTTGTCAATACGCAGAGGCTTTTGTGCCAAAATTTACATAATCTTACAGGATATATTTGAATAGTTAATTACCGAAGTTGAATGTGCATTATATATTTGAATATTTTTTTTTACCAAAGGTTAATGTGCACTTTCCCAGGTGACCTACATGATATTTTTGAATATTTATTTTCCAAAGGTGAATGCACACTTTCCCAAGTGGCTTACATGCTATATTTAGAATATTTATTTACCAAAGGTGAATGTGCACTTTTCTCAGGGGACTTTAGTGTTACATATGTTTATATTTAGTTAATCAAGGTGAGTGCACACGTTCTCAGGGGATCTCTCTGAGGTATATGAAGATAAATTGAACAGATGTGTATGCACAGATTCACAGGGCCAGCACCTACATATATGAATAGTTCTTCAATAAAAAGGGGTATGAATTGGGTCCCAAGGGCCCCACAGGACTCACTGAGAAAAAACCTAAGGCAGAAAATGTGCAATTAATAATACTGAAAGTGATGAAATGAAAACTGTTGAACATTGTTACTTTCCTGTATTTTCTGAGACAGCCTCAGTTAGGAGTTCAGTAATGTAGTATGGCTCATGTGTAACAAGGATTGGTTTGACTCATACAAATATATAAAGGAAAGCGGTTCTCGATTATTACAAGAAGCCATACTGTGTCTATTTATTTAACTAGGGGCACTGGTGTAGCTGTCTCCCATATGGGTGGACCTCCCCTTTGGTCCTTACCAGGGTCCATCCACTTTTCCCCCTGGGTACTCCTGGTATGCATGTGTGTGCATTGAGGTGTCAGACTCCCTTGCTCAGGTCTCCTACAAATTGCAGTCCACTCATACATATATAGAAAGCAAACAAGCAAGGAAGAGGCACCTTACATATACATTGCTAACATGCTGCCTTTCGTTAGACTTTTAGAGCTTTGTATCATTGTTGGGTGTTTCAATGACCATGAAGAAATGAATGAATTATTAAATCTGCATCAAACCAAGATGATTTAGAGCACCAGAGGACTATGCTGAGGCTGTAGCGTGCATTGTATGAGGTGGGGAACCTCCCTGAGGAAGAAGAGATCACCCCTATTGTATGGAGCACCTGAGTGACTGTACTAGCATGCAGTTACAGAGTAGGGGCCATGGTTCATGTTATGCTACTTTCCTTTGACTGCTGCAATGAAGCAGTGCCATTCTCTAAATGCAATTAGCTTCAACACAAAACAAGAAAAGTGGTTGCAGCTTTGTGCAATTGCTAGTGATCAAGCACACTACTGCAAATGAATACATCAGAAATGAACAATTTACATGTGATTGGCAAAAAATGCCTCTGTAATAGGTCCTGTGGGAAATAAAGGCGAAACCCTCTTTTTTGTGAGGGGGCCTGACTCTAGAGGGTTAGAAAGTATAAAGAGGTGGGTGGAGTCAAAGGCTACCCTAGTCATGGACGTGACAGGAGGTCACCAAGTGGTGGCAGCAGAGCTAGATGGCTGCTAGCTCAAAGGAGATCACCATGAGATAAAAGAATATCAAAAAGGAAGCTTCATTCAGACTAACATAGAGACATATTCACACAAATGGACATGTGTTGTAGCACGAAAGGTATGCATAATAAAGGACATAGTGGTATGCATATTGGTGAGTTAGTAAACAAGTGACAATTATTTCATGTATTGCTTTCAGTAGCAATACGCTAACATTGTCGACACACTGGTTGGTGTTGTTTCTGGTTTGTTTTACAGAGGTAGCGGGCGCCCCTCTCTCGCAAGAACAGACATGATAACCTGTTCAGTGGTTATTAACCACTTGAGAGTTCGCAGCCACTGCTTTTACTCACTGTGCCTTTCACAGATGGGAAATATCCATTTGCATATCAGTCTTTGTCCTGCCCAGGGGCAGTCCAGCACCGAAATACAATGGCAATTCCAATCTGAACGAGAGTACCACCAGCAACCCCATACACGTGTTTCACCCTTGTTGGGGATCATCAGTGAGGTGAAGCTGATGCCTCTCTAAGCACAGTGAGAGGGAGACCACGTCTGGTTGCCCCCAGGAGACCTAGGGTTACCAATCCCAGGTTCCTTAAAAAATAGTTTTACAAAGGTAGCGGGCGCCCCTCTCTCGCAAGAACAGACATGATAACCTGTTCAGTGGTTATTAACCACTTGAGAGTTCGCAGCCACTGCTTTTACTCTCTGTGCCTTTCACAGATGGGAAATATCCATTTGCATATCAGTCTTTGTCCTGCCCAGGGGCAGTCCAGCACCGAAATACAATGGCAATTCCAATCTGAACGAGAGTACCACCAGCAACCCCATACACGTGTTTCACCCTTGTTGGGGATCATCAGTGAGGTGAAGCTGATGCCTCTCTAAGCACAGTGAGAGGGAGACCACGTCTGGTTGCCCCCAGGAGACCTAGGGTTACCAATCCCAGGTTCCTTAAAAAATAGTTTTACAAAGGTAGCGGGCGCCCCTCTCTCGCAAGAACAGACATGATAACCTGTTCAGTGGTTATTAACCACTTGAGAGTTCGCAGCCACTGCTTTTACTCACTGTGCCTTTCACAGATGGGAAATATCCATTTGCATATCAGTCTTTGTCCTGCCCAGGGGCAGTCCAGCACCGAAATACAATGGCAATTCCAATCTGAAAGAGAGTACCACCAGCAACCCCATACACGTGTTTCACCCTTGTTGGGGATCATCAGTGAGGTGAAGCTGATGCCTCTCTAAGCACAGTGAGAGGGAGACCACGTCTGGTTGCCCCCAGGAGACCTAGGGTTACCAATCCCAGGTTCCTTAAAAAATAGTTTTACAAAGGTAGCGGGCGCCCCTCTCTCGCAAGAACAGACATGATAACCTGTTCAGTGGTTATTAACCACTTGAGAGTTCGCAGCCACTGCTTTTACTCACTGTGCCTTTCACAGATGGGAAATATCCATTTGCATATCAGTCTTTGTCCTGCCCAGGGGCAGTCCAGCACTGTGCTTAGAGAGGCTCAGCTTCACCTCACTGATGATGCCCAACAAGGCTGAAACATGTGTATGGGGTTGCTGATGGTACTCTTGTTCAGAGAGGAATTGCCATAGCATTTCGGTGCTGGACTGCCCTTGTGGGCGGGACAAAGACTGATATGCAAATGGATATTTCCCATCTGTGAAGGTACAGTGAGCAAAAAGCAATGGCTGCGAACTCTCAATGTGGTTAATAACCACTGAACAGGTTATCATGCCTTGTTCTTTCGAGAGAGGGGCGCCTGCTACCTTTTTTGTATTTTTGAAAGGAACTTGGGGTTGGTCACCCTAGGTTACCTGGGGGCAACCAGACGTGGACTCCCTGCTCACTGTGCTTAGAGAGGCTCAGCTTCACCTCACTGATGATGCCCAACAAGGCTGAAACATGTGTATGGGGTTGCTGATGGTACTCTTGTTCAGAGAGGAATTGCCATAGCATTTCGGTGCTGGACTGCCCTTGTGGGCGGGACAAAGACTGATATGCAAATGGATATTTCCCATCTGTGAAGGTACAGTGAGCAAAAAGCAAAGGCTGCGAACTCTCAATGTAGTTAATAACCACTGAACAGGTTATCATGCCTTGTTCTTTCGAGAGAGGGGCGCCTGCTACCTTTTTTGTATTTTTGAAAGGAACTTGGGGTTGGTCACCCTAGGTTACCTGGGGGCAACCAGACGTGGACTCCCTGCTCACTGTGCTTAGAGAGGCTCAGCTTCACCTCACTGATGATGCCCAACAAGGCTGAAACATGTGTATGGGGTTGTTGATGGTACTCTTGTTCAGAGAGGAATTGCCATAGCATTTCGGTGCTGGACTGCCCTTGTGGGCGGGACAAAGACTGATATGCAAATGGATATTTCCCATCTGTGAAGGTACAGTGAGCAAAAAGCAATGGCTGCGAACTCTCAATGTGGTTAATAACCACTGAACAGGTTATCGTGCCTTGTTCTTTCGAGAGAGGGGCGCCTGCTACCTTTTTTGTATTTTTGAAAGGAACTTGGGGTTGGTCACCCTAGGTTACCTGGGGGCAACCAGACGTGGACTCCCTGCTCACTGTGCTTAGAGAGGCTCAGCTTCACCTCACTGATGATGCCCAACAAGGCTGAAACATGTGTATGGGGTTGCTGATGGTACTCTTGTTCAGAGAGGAATTGCCATAGCATTTCGGTGCTGGACTGCCCTTGTGGGCGGGACAAAGACTGATATGCAAATAGATATTTCCCATCTGTGAAGGTACAGTGAGCAAAAAGCAATGGCTGCGAACTCTCAATGTGGTTAATAACCACTGAGCAGGTTATCATGCCTTGTTCTTTCGAGAGAGGGGCGCCTGCTACCTTTTTTGTAGTGTTGTTTCTGGTTTGGTTTGTTGTTGAGAAAAGGCAGTGGCTGTGTAGAGTTGAGCAGCGCTGCTTTATGGCACCGAAATGTCTTCAGGACATGTGATTGTGGTCAAGATGCTGTTACAAGTGGTGGGCGTCCACCTAAAGGTTAAAAGGCTACATTAGTTTGGTGGTGATTGGGTGATGCCAAAAAATGGAAGGAGCGCTGCAAGGAGGTAGACCTACCAAGTTCATTGAGTAAACGCCATGCCTGAAGTCTTAGTCGAAACAGCTGCTAGTAAATAATGCGGCTGGAGTGCAGTCTGCAAAAGCCAGATGCCGAAATCTAGATATAAAAAGATGTATATACAGAAAGTTTAATAGTTGCTGGCCCCTAATTGACTGCTATTAAGGGCGGCTGGGAACTTGAGGTATAGTACATAATATAAAGTACATTGGTCATATCACGTATACCTTTGTGCATACTGAGGAGTTAAGGACTATGGTGCAAAAGGCGGCGTCCACTACATCTAGGCGTTTGCCGCTAAGTGCCTGCTACAAGGAAAAATAGATGTGGTCGGCAAGATCATACAAAATATGGTGTGGAAATGAATATAAATTAGATCGGTAGTGCCGCGTATTACTATTTGTTGTGTGCACCGTGAGGTCTATGGTGCACGGAGAATGGTGCAGACGTCCATTATGTGATGCCTCATCTTTGGTAATACCTTGTGCAATATGTACCACGCTCTGTCTTTAGTGAAAAGTGCCTAAAATGGTGGTCGATTTGCCGATGGTGATGGCATTCTGGTATAAATTATATGATCCCGCTCTAAGGGGCGCAGTGATTCTCTTGTATAGAACACTGTGATCTGATAAAGAATGCAGATGAAAGGGAGCTTTACAAGGACAGGGGGAGGCTTACCTAAGCAGAGGAGCTGTGTTCACAAATGGTTGCTTGGATCGGCTGCACGCATGCGTACAGCGGGGACGTTGTATTTATTCAATACAACAAACTTTATTTACTACAATTTTAGGCACTTTTCACTAAAGACAGAGTGCGGTACATACAGCGCAAGGTATTACCAAAGATGGGGCATCACATAATGGACGTCTGCACCGTTCTCCGTGTACCATAGTCCTCACGGTGCACACAACAAATAGTTTTACGTGGCACTACCAATCTAATTTATATTCATTTCCACACCATATTTTGTATCATGCCAATCACATCTATTTTTCCTTGTAGCAGGCACGTAGCGGCAAACGCCTAGACGTAGTGCACGCCGCCTTTTGCACCATAGTTCTTAACTCCTCAGTATGCACAAAGGTATACGTGATATGACCAATGCACTCTATATTATGCACTATACCTCAAGTGTCCCTGCCACCGTTAATATCAGTCAATTAGTGGCCAGCAACTTTTTAACCTACTGGATATACATCTTTTTATATCTAGATTTCGGCATCTGGCTTTTGCAGACTGCACTTCAGCCGCATTATTTACTAGCAGCTGTTTCGACTAAGACTTCAGCCATGACATTTACTCAATGAATTTGGTAGGTCCACCTCCTTGCAGCGCTCCTTCCATTTTTTGGCATCACCCGATCACCACCAAACTAATGTAGCCTTTTAACCTATAGGTGGACGCCCACCTCTTGTAACAGCGTCTTGACCACAATCAAATGTCCTGAAGACAGTTCGGTGCCATAAAGCAGCACTGCTCAACTCTATACAGCCACTGCATTTTCTCAACAACAAACCGAACCAAAAACACCACCAACCAGTGTGTCGACAATGTTAGTGTATTGCTACTGAAAGCAATACATTAAATAATTGTCACTTGTTTACTAACTCACCAATATGCATACCACTATGTACTTTATTATGCATACCTTTCGTGCTACAAAACATGTCCATTTGTGTGAATATGTCTCTATGTTAGTCTGAATAAAACTTCCTTTTTGATATTCTTTTATCTCATGGTGATCGCCTTTGATTTAGCAGCGATCTAGCTCCACTGCCACCACTTTGTGACCTCCTGTCACGTACATGACTAGGGTAGCCTTTGACTCCACCCCCTCTTTCTGTAATAGGTCCTCCATAAGCTGTCTATTATCTGAATGTATTACTCTCATGGAAGTGGCCATCTCTTTGAAAGATTAAGAAAATACAAACAAGCACAGTGTTTGCCAACCCAGTAGTCAAAACTAGTTATAATTATAGAAGAGTGAAATAATGATGATGTGGCTTATCTAGATAAGATCTACAGTTACAGTAGTAAAATATAGTAACCTCTAAATTGACATAATGTAGTAACGGTTTTGTAAACCTGCATGTACAATATGCAGTGTGAAATAATTGTAATGTAATGTTTTGCTTTCTTAATGATTGGAGAATGAAAGCTTCTGAATGAGGTTGTAGTGGTGGGACGGATGACAGATGACTGAGAAATATCTTCTAAAGCAGTGTTGATATTATAAATACATTATGCTTTGTGACATAATGATTATTATGATTATCTGCAGATGATATTGGATTCTGAAAACTGTCTAGAGCCATTAGTATAGAGAGGGTGGTGAGACAGGGTTGCATTGTCCCCCCCTTTCTCTGTAATCTTTGCGTAACTGATCTAGCAAAGTGGTTGGAAGACTTAGTGCTGGCTAGTCCAAAGATTGGGAAAGCTAAAATAAATTGGATAGCCTACGTGGACAATATCGATTTGCTTGATCATACCCAGATTGATCTTCAACGAATGTTGCATGTGCTTGAAGAATATACCAGGCTAAACGACTTAAGTCGAAAACTTTCATTTTCAAACGTCCGCTTAAAATTATCAAGCATTTTTCGTGGCGCATGGATGATCAAATTATTCTGATCAATAACGCAGTTGCATACTTGGGATCTGTAGTCAGATCTTTTTCCACTAAAGTCTATGTGACAGCAATACTAGAGGGGAGAATTATTCAATTAAGCTCTCACATGAAAAAAATTATTAATACGTTTTATGAGTTCTCTCTCTACCCAGTCATCAGATATTATATTGGTAATGTGATACCTTCATTACTATTCGGCTTAGACTCAAATCCCCAGTCATATTTCTTAGATTGGAAGAGGCCAGAGGGCAAATTATGGAAGCGTGCTCTTCTTCTTCCAAACTGTGTACATATAGCCAGTTTAGGGTATGAACTAGACCTACAGTCCATGAAAGTGTGGATGGAATGGAGATGGGTATGTCTCTATAGATTAATTTTGGTACCGCCCTCATCTGTCACTGTACGAAGATATTTACTTTGCTTTGCATGGTTGTTTGAACCGATATTTAAATAACTTAAAGTCAGTGTGCCTAAAAATGTTGACAAAGTGTGATTATTTGCAATTGAATTTCATTCATAATCCTATGAGAGTAATCGAGAACATAAAAAGGGCTGACTGGATTAGAACAATAGCAGTCATGCACTCTTCAACGGTGTATCCATCACTGACCTATATTGACAAACCAAGAGTCTGGCTTCCTTCATATCTGCGGAAATTTCCAGACCTGACCTCTAGATCTGAGTTTTTGAGATTTCGCCTCAACCTTCTGCCTACTCAGGAAATTCTATATGTTAGACATAAAGAGGAAATTGGGAACAGTCTTTGAGGCATTTTCTGAATAGCTGTGTGGGGACATTAGAAATGAGGCTGGTTAGACTGTCACATTTTTAAACAATGACTGGTGGTTAGAAACAGAATGTTTCTGGGCAAGGCTAGCCTCAATAATGACATTTTATTGACAATTGAAATTGTGAGAATGTTGAAAGTTTTGAATCTGGACGGAGTTTATTCATGACCAAGTTACCGAAACTTGACTGAAATGCATCATTGAGATAACTAATGAATGACCATTCAATTAGATTTTGAAATAATTGTATGGATTTGATTCTATTGTAACTGAGATGAACGATGAGCTTGATAAGGAGACAATATGTATTGTGCAAATCTGTCTACACTTGCTGTGCTTCCTGCTTTCTGCGAAAAACCCCTCTGCAATGCAGAGCCGTGCGCAGAGGGGTGAGCAGTCTACCTGCAGTCTTCCCTGTGGTTCCTTCTACTGTGCAAGTCTGTCTACACTTGCTGTGCTTCCTGCTTTCTGTGATAAACCACTACGGGCCACGGAGCGGGAAGCAGAGCCGTGCGCAGAGGGGTGAGCAGTCTACCTGCAGTCCACTGGGAGTCAGAGGAAGATGGCCTCTCTCTCTCTCTCTGAATGCAGAGCTACTCTCAATGACGGAAACCGAACCAGACTCTGGGAAATGCCGCCTGAGGAGCAACTGTACCGCGTCCGAGAAGGCATCTGGAAGGGGTAAAATGTGCGCGCCCGTGCTCCATCTCAACCCCCTTTGTCATGAGACCCCGCCATTTGTGGAAAGCGCTGCGTCCTTATCCCCCGTTTCCCCTGCCATGCGGCCTTCAGCTACAACCTCCACTCAGAGTGTTGATGCTTCACTGCCGGAGCGGGGACAGGGCAGGGTCAGGGTTCTTCGATCGGACCTGCATCCCCTGTCGGGACAGGGCAGTGTCGGGGTTCTTCGATCGGACCTGCATCCCCTGTCGGATCAGCTGAGAAGTGCCATCGGACAGGATATGGATATTTGGCACCCGATTGGAAGTACACGCGCATCGGCCCCCCGCCTGTCTACCGCAATGGCGAGTGGCGCCCCACCCGACGATGTCGGAGGATGGCCTCGGCTGGGTCCTGACAAGGTTGGGGAAAGTGTGGCCATTGAGGATCGAGTCCCCATTCCTTCAGGCACGGACCTGACCTCAACAACAAAACATCACCCCTCTCGAAATGAGGGGGTGCAAATGTCAATGGGTGAATCCATCCGGTCAACTGAGAAGACCCTGCACTCTTCCCACACCGCGTGTGCGTCTGAAACGTTAAGCGATGTCCAATGTAATGCGCTTTCCATGACACAAAAGACAATAGTCCAAATCCATGGAGGCCAGCACACAATTCCAGACACCCTTTAGCTAAAAACACTAAAAACACGACAGACAAATTGACAATAATTGAGTCTACAGACTCAGGGTCAGAAGATGAAGCTGAAATACATGACTCGCCAAACTGTGACGATGAGGTTTTTGAAAATCACGGTGACACTCACGCCACCGCAGTCAGTCTTGAAAGTGACGAGGACACCAACAAGGCTCACTCCATGCCAGTGGTCAACTGGTCATCTCTTCTAAACCCATCTACCCCGTCATGCTCAGAAAAAAGAGAAGTAAAACATACTAAAGACAAGGTGATTCTCAATGCAAAGGAATCCAAGTCTAAAGGCAATCTGAAAGTGGTGAAGCCCGCAATAGAGAAAATTCTCATAAAAAACAACGCAGGGTGGGCAATAAATCTGCAGGAGAGAGCAAGTCCCTGTCAACCCCACTGATGTCAGCCTCCCTAAAAGAATATTTTATTAAACAGCACAAAAGGAAGCTTGATCGAGATGCAGAATTTTCAGATGCAGAGATTCTGGAGGTGATCCGAGAGATACCCCCAGTGACTAAGTCATGCAAAACAGATATACCCCGAATCGAGCATCCCGACAATCAAGAAATTCCAATGTCCAATGCCTTAGGGCAAACCAAGGCGCCTGAAGGGGCGGTTAGGGTCAAGCAAAGTATTGCAACTATGGGAAATACCACACCAAAACCGCCCATTCCGGCACAGATTTTAGAGCAAAATGAAGACCCCGAAAGAAATCGTCCTCCTCCCCTTTCTGGCCTGGCAAATAATGTGCGGACTGGGATGGCAGCAACAACAAGCACTCTAGCTAAGACACCTAAAGATATGGAGATCAGTAAAAGCCGTCTCGCATGGACTAAACCACACATACAGGGCGGACGTGGAGCAAAATCCCCGGGCCAAACTGTAGAGATCCGCAAATCTCAGGAAGCTTCGGCACCCTCTATTCCAGAACGTGATGTAAACAACGCACCGGAGATAGAACCACCGGACTCACATCAATCTAACCTTTGGACATTGACCGTCCGTACTCCCACCAAAAATAGACGACTCAGCGAAATCTCATCGTCAGTGCAAAAGGACTCCCCTAGTAAAAAACAGATTTAGTCTCACTTATGTCAGCAGCAACAATTGCACTAGCTCCATTTGGAAAACTTTATGAAGCAATCAATGACTCTTTAAAGGATAATACTGCAATGATTGCTACAATGACCTCAAAATTGACTTTCGTTGAAGGTTACATTACAGTGTTGGAAACCAAAACTATCGAGCACCAGAGGCTTCTTGAATCAAAAATCGCAATACTTGAAGTAAAGCTCAACAAAGAAAATCAGATGCCACAAACCCAAGTAAATAAAAGCATGAGAAATACACAAACTTCTACCGATCATGTACAGTGGGAACTGGCCTCCATTTTCACGAAACCTACACAAAACTTTTCATTGACGGAAAGGCCAGTCACAATTGACTGAAAGGATAAACAACAGATTAACAAAAACAGAATCAGAGGAAACACTCAAGAGAGGAAATTGCAGTAAAACAAATAGTTGAAAAGTCGACAAATGTTCTTCTCCAATTGTGCGACTCCCTAGTTAAAAAAAACAGCAACTACGGGAGGAATACCAGAAATCTCAAGCAATCTACCCAAGAATCCCTCTGCACCCCAGCACTCGCCCCGATCAGCAGAAGATTTCAAGATTACCAGTGATCTGATGAACTTTACTCAACATCTGGATTCGTCTGAGGTACTCCTAAGTTCACCAGAGAAATTGAAGCGCAAGGAAAGCGAGATTGCATCTTTCTTTGACTCACAACCTAATGTACTGCAAGACAAAAACTCGATCCATGTTTCTGAAATGTACACAGCATCCCAACGGAAGCAGTCTCTGACTCTGGCTACAAGAGAACATTTTGCAAAACGTCCTCAAAGCTAAACCACTCCCCAAAGCGAATGGCAGAGCTTCCCAAATCAGCTGTCGATGATGAATCTCAAGCGGATAACAAACTAACAACTGACAACAAAGACATTTCAACCCGAACTACGACCGATAGGAAATTGAAAGAAACCTGTATCTTCAAACTTGAACACATTTTGAGCAAAGATGGATATGTAGTCTTGAACAGGAAAACTGTCCTAAAGATCCTTAGCAAAATAGCCACTCTTGGGCATCCGAAAACTGAAGATTTCTTATTAGTCAAGCCATACCATAGGGAACATAAAGCCAAGTCTTATCTGCATATCAAAGACAAAGCTCTATGAGAAGTCCCAAAAGAAGTCTATCAAGATCTACAGCTCCAGGGTTTCTATCTGTTGGAAATGTGAGAGTCACAGATAAGTCAAGCTAAGCCTGAAATTATCAGTAAGAAAGTGCCAAGTAAGCAACATTATGTATCGCAAACTGAGGATCTATACAAACAGAACCGATGGGCCTATAGTCCTACTCGAGAAAATCGCGACCCCAAGGCAAACTTCAGGAAGAACATCCAAGGTGCCACAGCTTTCGTAGAGGGGATAACACCGACTACAGAAGAATTGACCCTTATTGGTCTCACCAGACCCCGACATGAAAAAGAACTCAAAGTATCAGACTCCATTCGGCGGATCACTCGCAGAATTTTGCTTCAAAAGACTCAACGACAGAAAAATCAAAATATTCCCCATTAAGTAAAAAACCTGAGAAGACTACCTGTTGAAAACCCCTCAAAAGGGCCCTGGAAGTGGCTCCAAAACGCTTCAACTACCAAATCAGAGAGAAAGCAATGATCTCCAAACTCCACCATAGTCAGCGAAACACTCCAACCGCCACTTGTGAAACTTGTAAGAAACCGACGATTATGGGGTCCTGGAATACCAGAGGGTATACACATCATACCCGTCCTAGCAACGTGAACTTGGGGGCTTTTGACATTCTATGCCTCCAAGAAACCTGGCTAGTAGATAAACCTTATCTGGATGGTTTTTGCGTAGAAGAATTTTCACCCGCGACAAGGGCTTTGTTGGGCTGGCCTTCGTCAGGTCTTCTGACCCCGGTTCAAGTGGGTTCTGGGCTTACTATAAGAAGCAAATTAGTGTAGTGGTATGAATGCTAGCTATCTTAACCTCATGGCGCCACCAATTTCTGGGATCAAATACATGGACCACTTCTGAATTGGTCATTATCAACCTATACTGGAACCCTCACAGAACAACGACCAAAAAATATTGTACAAAGTCAAAGTTGGCAAAGTCATTGACACGATCTACGTGGATTTTGATGTGGCTAACATAATTGTCTGCGGCGACCTGAACGCAAACTGCACATACTCTAACATATTGTCAAATATCTTCATTCATCAGTCGTCAAAAGGGGTCAGGCCTGGACTAAGCTAATGAAATCTAGAATGAAATCTAGACATTTCCACAACGTAGCCTCCCTGCAACCCGGTGACCAGGTGATACCAACATGGGAATGCCAAGACTCAAAAGCCACTCTGGACTACATAAATATAACTCAGACTTTGATACCTTACATAGTCTCCTTCGAGGTCTTGAGAACTATTGAAAGTGACCACAATCTGTTAACAATGTCATGGGTGGTGGTCTGTCTGGAAAAAAAAATCTATGCGCCGAATGTTGTAACAAATAAGCAGCAAACCCGTCTTCATCTAATATCTGAAATTCTTTGAGAGATAAATGAGAAATTTGCTTTTACAACATTGGCAAAGCCATCTAAAATTGAAACTTTGAGACCAGATTATTTACCCCTATAGACGGGTCGTAGGGTTAGTTTTTCTGGAACCAACAGAAACCTACCCCCACATAAGCACGCCTTTGACTTAAGGGTGGTTCTCCAACGTCGAAATCTGAGAAAACTGAAAAGAACTGCACTAGCGTGGAGGACAGCAGAAGCATGGGCCGCTTATAGGAAGCAAGAAATTAAATATAAATACTGGATCAAGCACCAGAGATTTACTCTCTATCAGAATGACACGGAAGCCATGCTCAAGACTCTTACCACAAAAGAATCACGTGATTTTTGGACTCTGATCAAAAATGTGAATGACCAGAAAGTAGTCGCACCTTCAAACTCAGTTTCGGAACTAAATTGGGTTAGTTATTTTACGGAACTGTTTGAGTGTCCATCTCCCTCGCAACAAACTCCCAGCCAGCCTTCGCAAGCACCTTGGGTCATCTTGATGGACGTGCAAGATATCAAAGGACTCATATTAAAACTCAAGTCCTACAGAGCTCCAGGCCCGGATGGCCTTACAAATATTGATCTAAAAAGGCATCCAGAAGAGTGGGCTTTGGTGATTAGCAAAATCTTTGCACAGTGCGAAAAAAAAGACTGATACCAAAATCCTTTACAGAAGCTGTGGTCGTCCCCATTTATAAAAAGGGATGCATAGAAAATCTGGCCAATTACAGACCGATAGCACTCATCAATATTATTGGAAAGATCTTTGCAACTCTGCTGCTTTCCCACTTCCAGAAATGGGATTTCTAAAAGAAGCTAGCATTGCAGTAAATCTACTTCTTTTGAATATAATAAAATCTAACGTTAAGTCTGGAGCTCCAAAGGTTTTTCTTGCCCACGTTGACCTCTCATAGGCCTTTGACAAGGTAGATCGTCTTAAACTCTGGTCCAAATTAAAAACCTGGGACCGTCCTCTGGCGATATTAGAGCCAATAATAGCATTTCACACCAAGACATCTATGCACGTACACTTAAACCAACAGGGCCTGCTCTCGGACGAGCGGACGAGATCCCTTCAGGGCAAGGGGTGAAGCAAGGCTGCCCTCTGGCCCGGCTCTTTTTATTGCTTTTTTGGGAGACTTTCAAGACTCAGAAAAAAAAATGTGATCCTTCCCCAACAAGGTAGGCAAGGTCAGCGTATCAAGATTGATGTATGCAGAAGACCTGATCTTATTAGATCAGACCCAAATTGGGCTTCAATGCCAACTGACAAACCTGGCTAATTACATGAAAAATAACAACTTGCAAGTCAATAAATCAAAACTAAAGATATGGTGATCTAAAAAAAAAACAAAAAAAACGACAAAAAAGACCACTTATTCTGGTATTTGGAAAACATCAAAATTGAAGTTGTCAATGAATACAAATATCTCGGCATATGGATCAATGCATCACTAAGGGAGACTACAATGCAGCAAACCGTGGGATAAAGTGAAAACTCTTACGGTTCAAACTAGAGAAGTGGATATAAAATTCAGCAAATTCTCATTAATTCCTGCCATCCATTTCTACAAATCCAAAGTGGTCCCGCCATTGACATACAGAATGAGTGCAAGTTTAAGCATGCCAACATCAATATGGCTTCGACTGGAAGGCTACCTGTGGAAGTCGGTTCTAGGGCTCCGAAAGTCTTAATCTATGGCAACAATTAGGCGGGAGCTGGGCCTGCTGTCTTTAGCAGCGGTGGTAGAACTGAGCTCAATGCAACTCTACAGAAAGACTCTGCTGGCTGATACTCTACCAGTATACCAGGTGGTGGCGGCTGAAATTAAGAGTGGTTTTTGTTCTCCGCTCAATGCCTGGGCAAAGATCCTCCAAGACAAACTAAGGGATCTAGCCTGTACGGAACACATGCTTATTGGCAACCCCCAAAGAGTCAAGTCCAAAATAGACTGGATGACCATAAATGAAAAAGCCAAAGCAAACAAGCTATTAAAACATCTTCCTCCATCGTTTAACAAACTAAACACTCCTTTGAAGTATTGTGAGAAATTTCCAGACAAATCATTGAGGAAACTCTTTATGAGAGCTCGCCTAAATTTACTTCCAACTCGGGATGTCTTAGCCATCAGACTAGTGGTGTCCTCAAACGAGTGTCGACTGTGTGGAACTTCTGAACGACCAGAGAGTATAAGACACTTACTCATGTCATGCCCCCAAATGAGAAAGGAGAGAGAGACATACTTAACACCACAAAGTCTGCTGGAGCCGGTTGATGGCGGGCAAAAATGCTAGATGGACCATGACTACCACAAAACTATTGGATCTGGCCCTTAAAAAGACTAAACAACAACTGCTAGAAACTTCACCCTCTTGATCCATCCTCTTCATTTCGTTTCATTTCTATTATTCCTTTTCTAAATACAATATGTTTCTTTACTAAGTAAGTGGTATTCAAAGTGCAAAATAACTACGTTTCTTCTTCTACAGTAATTGTAAAAATCTTAAAATGATTAAAAACAATAAAAATAAATATGTATTGTCCTCTGTTTTTATTTGACTGTTTTTTAGATTTGTTTCTTTTTATGCTGACAGATTTAGTTTTTATAGTTGTTTAAATGTATTGTATTATCTGAAATATTGTGTGTAATGAAGTCTTTTTTTTTTTACCAAGACACAATACAAACAAATTATTGAAAAAGCATATAGAAATGCAAGTCATCTGAATGAGTCAAGCTTTAGGATATTTGCACCTAAGACGTATTTGGAGCAGTTGACATCCCTGAATATTTTGTTTTTAGACAAAGTCAACTCAGTGAAGATGACAGTGTGTTCACTGGAGACCAGGTGCCCTGATAAAATTGCCCGTACAAAATGGCATATTCAAAGAAATAGACAAATTGATTGATGAGATTATGTGGGATAATATATTACCCATGTTTGCTTTGTGGAAACTGCAGTTTCCACAAGCAGAGGGTGCAATGAATGTGCAGAGGTTTGGGCAAAATAATTTTACACACCCTCTACAGCATGTTGTTGATTGGATACACACAGTAGATGACTGGCCAATGGCAGAGGCCTCTAGGTTTTGCCCATTGGACACCAAGGCACTTATTCCAAAAAGTGTAGGATGGTATTGAATGAAATCCATGCACAATATCCCCCCATGAGTACTAGAAGTAGTTGTCATCTGTGGTTGGGGTGGATGCTCATTTTTTGAAGGAGGCCTCAATTTGGTAAAAACTGTCAATTAAAGAGCAAGGAAAGAGTCTCTTTGGGGGCAACTGTATTTTTGGTGAAGTGAGATATATTGGGGTCTGATGAATGGCAAATTGGGATGACATTTGCTGAGCTCCAGCTGGCACAATCTAGAAAAATCTACTAATGCTGAATTTAAGAGGCTTAGAGGTTGCATACTAATACTGTATCAGGGAAGATAAGATGGGGGTACACAGGAGTCATTTTCTGAACCCCATGTCGACATGACATGGATGCTGAGATATGGAGAAGTTATTGACAGAGAAAATATAGGCAGCTGAGCTGAGGGGTTGGTAATTCATTCTGGGATTCTGCTGGCTGCTGGTGCCTCGATAAGGTGCTGGGTGCCACGCTGCTGGCCTGCCATCTGAAGATAGCACTGGGGGAGGGCAGTGCAAAGGCAGTGGTACTCCCGCGCAGATAGCCACGACAGAAAAAGATAAACCAGGTGAAAAACCAGAGCGTCGGAAATCATTGTAAGTGCTAGTTATAATTGAGGAGAACGTAGAATGGGTGCATTCATTCAGTCAACATAGGGACCTATGTTCAAAACAAAGTGTCACATTTTTCTTTCCTTTTTTTTATTTCTCTCTCTTGTACCTGCAAAGAGAATATAATGCCATGTTGATAAATGTGTTCCATGTTGTGCCATGTATTTGTGTTTTACCTCTTAGAGGGTAGAAGCTGTGCTCACTGTTGGTAAGATTATGATCTCATGAAATGTAACATATTGCTTCTGATTATGTACCGCTGTGTTCAAAGCCAATAATAACAATAGTTGTAATTGCAAAAACAAGGCTGATCCTATTTTTCTTGTTTCACTCCATACTTCTGGTGATCATTGTTTCAGGGGGAGAAGGAGTCTAGAGGGTTCTGATGTTCACATCACAGTGGTAAAAATGTACCACTGGCAGTAAAATCACAGAAAAGTGGATATTTGTCACTGCAGAATAGAGTGCATGTGTATGGATGTGAATGTGCTTCTCTGCATGCTGAAGAGAAAGCAGTGTCTTCCGAGGCACATAGGTTACTGATGTAAATTAATCAGTAACATGAGCTACATGCAATAAGTTGCATTCTGCATAATCTTACTCGGTTCCCTAAAAGTGTGCCAAGACCAAAGGTTTTCTACCGTCAGTAAAAGGTGGGTCATAATTATAAAGAGGGAAAGTTTGTCTTATTTTGGGGCAGTATTATAGAAGATATGCTCACGACTAAAATTACCACCAAAACAAGATACCACTAAAAAAAAGAATACTGCCAAAATACCATGATACTAAAATACCGTCAAATCAGGAAATAGCTCCAAAAACAAAATCTCCAACACAACTCAGCTGTATCTAGTCAAGCTAGTTCAAACTTGTCCTAAACGAGCTTAACATCTAATCTGAACATAAAATAATTTGCTTGACTACATTCACACTGCAAATATTTAAAATATTATTTTAAAAAACATTTTGAGACCATTTCTTCCTGAGTTGCATAGCCCTATTTTTGCATTTGAAAGGGTTTGCAATCTGAGGGACATTCTAATCCACTCCATGATTTAAAAAAAAGGGTATAGTCAAAGTTCAATTATAACATGGAGCCTATATAGGGACGTTAGGCATGTGTCTCTGTTGCTGCATTCTGAACTACTATGAGCAATAAAATTGTATCCGCTGGCACAACAGAATGGAAATTACATCGATTTATTAGTTGCAGAACAAAAGGGGCCATTTATTATATAGAATGTCCATGTAAAGAATCAGATATCAGAAAATTGGCTCCCACCTCGTCCAGACATTAATCATACACCTAATGAACTAAGGTGGTGGAATATATGAACAATTTGCCCAGATACACCATTGCATCTGGTTAGAAGTATATGTACTTGAGAGGAACAATACTGGGTTCATAGGCTTAACGCACATATTTCTGACCTCAATGATTTCATCAGCTGGTCTTAACTTCACAATCGTAGTTGAATATACAGTGCAGGATGGCCATATTGGCTTTATTAATTTATGAATTTCAACACAAATCAGTGTCATTAATTGGTCATGATAGCTTGGTCCCAATTAAATTTTATCATGCTTGTCTTTGTAAATTCAATTCAGTTGATTGTGTAGCACACAGCAAATGACTGATGACCTAATTATTTAGCAAGAAATCACAGTGCTCTTATCAACTTGAATGTTCCATGGGGTGATTTGCCGGCTCCATTAGAAAATCGCATTTCATGAAAGATTTTGAATTATAAAATGGTCATGTATTAATTACTTGCTGGAGTAACCTGTGAGCTCTAATTTGTTTACCTCGAAAAATAACAACCACTGTTCGCAAACTCTGCACTAATTTATCAGCTGCAGGGCCTTTGCCGCAAACAAAATTCTTGCACATGTTTAAAGCAGAAGATACGTTTTAGGGCCTATTTACCACATTTCATTCTACCACTACACATGATTCTACTTACCTGTGCCCAAGCATTTATGGATTAGTTTTATTAAGCCTTTAATTTCACATATATCAGAAAGAGGCCCATCCGCTTTTAAATTGCTACTCTCGCAGCTGATAAGTGTGTTCTATCATACTGATACTGGCCACATGATTATGAAGGGAGGATAAGGGGAGCTATGAGAGAGCATGTTAGAGGTGGGGGCCAGAGGAATAAGGAACCTTGTATGCCAGTCGGACCCAGATCAGGAAAGAGCCGCACCAGGGGAGACTGCGCAAGCCGAGCGCCTGAAATCAGCATACAGACGCAAACTAACCAACCCTACTAACAATTTCCCTTTCTGCATACACCTCTCAAACTCCAAACCAAACATAACCAAAATCTACAGCACAACAAACCGCACAAACTTCACTACATTGCAACAGCAAAACAAAAACAAGCATAGTCTTGCACAACATTACACGAAGACTACCGGCCGGAAACATCCCAGGCCCAGCCAACGGACCCACCGGGCTCAGGCCGCCAACAGCACATCACTACTCTCTTGCACTTTTCCTGCCTCCTCAAACTAACTCAACCTCCCCTCCTCTTTCAGAGCCACCAGATCGCCAGGGGACCACTCCGGTGGTGATAGTGCGCGGTACAAATGTCCTTTAACATAACATTAACATACTGCGCTGAATTTGCATTTTTATTACATTATTCCCACCTTCTATTAATTTGACCTCAACGTTTTGTGCAGACACCTCCTTCGATGGCTGTTAGGAGCTCCAGAACAAAGCTATTTTGATGGACCACCAATAACAAAGCCTTCATCTCTTCCTTGATTGCATTCAACCATTTTGCTGTTGAATTAGCCAGTTGCAATAGATTGTAATGGGTTAGCTGCAGCCATTTAGAATTAGATGTAGTCTGTACTCCTCAAAACACCATAGAAGTAAAAAATGTGGCAGCCTTGGAAAATAGTCGGTACTCATCTGGGATAGCCTCCAGATTCTTTGAGCTTTTCCTTGACAAATAATTGCTTTCCCGCTTTCTCTTTCTCATTTGAATTATTTGTTGCTGTTCATTTTGCTGTGCCATTTTTGCCTGCAGTGACTGTGCAAAGTGACGAGTGCGCAGTTTCAACTCCAGTCAGGCCGAAGTTGGGCATATGCTTTGGATCCGCAAGTCCACCAAAAATCTATTACTGCTGCTTTTCCCCGCATCAGCGCTGCATTCTGTATAACCTTGGCGCATCCCGAATGAATCCCCAGGAAAATTGACCTAAAATTGACCCATTCGACCTAAAACACAAAGGGAATTGTGCAAAATCTCCTTATGTCAACTGGCTGATGTTTTTCATGTAACCACGTTAAGAGATGACCATACTGTCCCCAAGTTGCTCGGCAGTTGTCATTAACCTTGGCTACCATGTTTTGCTCCAAACCCACCAGCCCTTCAGCACGACACTGCCTTATTACCCCTCCTATTTGTCACCATACCAAACTGCTCCTTCTAGTTTCATCAGTGGGTCGTGTGACACCAGAGGACACTCTGCCCTTCTTTGGTTGTGCATTGCAATTTTTTATGGTCTCTTATTTGTAATACCCCCTCTGTAGGGTCTTCCGTGACATACTCCATTACCTTATGCCTTGTTTCCTGATTTTGAAGCATTCAAGTAAATTTGACATAGTTGTCCTCATATACATGTTCCCCTTCATCCACCCAGTGAACTGCTACTTTTTTCCCCTGGAGTTCTACAGAGAGACGGGTGCCTTATGCATGCCGCCTCCTCATAGGACACAGCCTGGGGGTGGAGAACTTTAGACATTCCAACTACAAGTGGAATGAGAGAGCACAAGTAGCAAGTGCCATGTACTCTCTCTCTTCCCACACACATCATTTCATCACACCAGATATTGCCTACCAAGAATTATGGTGTTCATCAGTGCCATGGTGGAAGCCTTCACCATTCATCACATTTCTCTTTCCCATTTTTCTTTTGGCATTCAATAGTGTTTCACTTTTTTCTTTAAAAAACATATTTAAACATATTTAAAAAAAGCATCACGCTCCAGAAACCTGAAAATATCGTTCTCTTTCTTCTGCATTGTCACCTTCTTCAGCTCCCTCTTTCACAGGCTTTGTATACATTCGAAGGGCTGTTAGAAAATTAAAAGAAAACTCTGTAATACATATTTTGTGCTTTGGGACACAGTACTTTTGTCTTTGTGAACGTCTGTGATGTGGACCGATCTGCGTTGTCCTTGTATTTTGGTAGCTGTTGGTGTTGAGTAGATGAAGACGTATGGGCCTGTGAAGTGTTCCTCTTTCCACTTCCTCATGTGGTTGCGCACAAAGACGTATTCATCTGGAACAAAGTGGCGTTGCTGGTGGGAAATGTTCATTTGGAACACTTGATTGCCCAGATTGGTGTTTAGACATCCTCTGCAATAAGATGTAGTTTAGGCACTTGGTAAATTCTTTAAGATACAAATCAAATCTCCCCCCCAGAATAGTAGTGATAGAGTAAGCATCAGAGATTTTATGTGATGGCGGAATTGGTGCATGCATTCTCCGCCCTGTAACAATCTCATGGGGACTCAAGTGCTGATCTTCCCCAGGCGTATTTCTTATACCAAACAAAGCAAGAGGTAAGTAGTACACCCATGATTTTTCAAACATTTTCAGAAGCTTAGCGGATCACATTTTTGGCAGTTGATTCATCTTCTCTACCAAATTGTTGGCTTGAGGATGGTAAACCACACATAGATTATGCTTTATCCCCAGGGAGTTGTAATTTCCTTTATTAAATCATTGGCACAATGCTGCCCATTATCAGAGTGAATTTCATCTGGAATCCCCCATCTTGGGAACACCTCCCTCACCAGACATGTAGCTCTAGAGCGGGCATCATTGTGGGCACATGGGCCTGCCACATGGACATGCCTCAAGCCAACGTGAGAATGAACACACCACTATAGGCATGTATTTTTAAGAAGTACATCTCTCTTGCATATCAACATAATCGATATGCAAGCGTCGGAAGGGGCCTACTGGTTGTGGCAATGTTCCCTGTACAACTCTCAATGTGTGACCTGGCAGAAACTTCTGACAGATCATACAGTTACTTACATATTCAGAAACACACTCATACAGTCTTCACTTATCCCTGCAGCCATATGCTCTTTCGATATTTTGGAAGGATAGTGAAGCTCTTCCATTGTCAATCGTAACCATTTCTTTGGCATAAAAAGCTTTCCAATGCTATCATGTACCCAGACAAAATCATTTGGGGACAGAGAACATCGTCTCTTTTTCCACAGCTCTTTTTCAGCATCTGATGCTTCTTCCTGCAACTCAATTATCTGCAATATTGGGATTGCATTGACACTTTCTGTCAATGCATATATCTCTTTGCTTACTTTTAATACTGTTACTTGAGGTATTTTATCTTCCTCACCAGGGTACAGCAGATCCCTCTAGCATATATGCTGCTTCTTTTGCTGCTCTGTCTGCCCTTTCATTTCCTAGTGAGATAAAAAAAATTGCCCTCCTGTTTGGGCTCTGCACTTTATTCATGCTTGCTTTACTTGGAGCGGTAACATTTCTAGTAGTTTACTCAGTAAGGCTGCATGCTGAATGGGATTGCCACCACTTTTTTTGAACCCTATCCTTTCCCATCTTGCTAGTCCTGAGTGCACTGTCGAGCTAACATTGGCCGAATCAGAGAAGATGTTGACAGCTTGGCCTTCTGACATGTTTAGTGCTTCAATCAAGAGCCCTAATGCTCTGCTGCTTGTGCAGAGTAGTGGTTTGGTAGTGGTGTCTGTGAGTACACTCCCAACTCTTCCCCTTTTTGTACTCCTCATCCATACCCCACCACTGCACACCCTGACTGCCTTTGCCCCATGGTTTGATCAATGCTGGAACTCCCATCAATGAAAATCATGTCCCCCCTTTGATCTCGTCTTCTTTAACTAGTGGGTTACCTTCGCTCCTGTTGATGCATGCTACACAGTCATGCACATTATCTCCTTCTACGTTTTCTGCAATGAACTCTGCTGGGTTTATTATCCTGCACCTCACCACTTCTATTGCTGGGTTGGTTAGTATTACTTGTACCCTGAAGACCTCTGGGTTGTCAGTGTTGTTTGTGTTTTCTCCTGTACAGAAAACAATTCATGTTCCATGTAGAGAACTACTGTACACCCTATGGTTATTGTGGAAGCTTTTGCAATAGCGAATGCAGCAGCAGCAAGTGGCTGCTCACATGGGAAATGTCCCTGCATAACTGAATCCAGTGACCCACTGTAATATGCATGTGGCTTCCGTCCCGGTCCCTCTTTATGTGTCAGTATTGCTTTGATTGGTGTTGCATTTGAGTGTGAAAACAGATGAAACTTCTCTTTGTAATTGGGAGTTGCTAACACTGATACATGTGCTAACCCGTGTTTTAGCTCATCCAAACTTTCGCCCATCTCAGCTGTCCATTTTATGTGTGTTTTGTTGACTACATACCATGGTAGACAATGGACAGGGACAATTTAGTTTACAGTTTACCTTCATTAATGGTCGGGGCAAGCTTCCTTTAGTGCTTGCAATGATTGCCTGGTGTATGTGGATTAATCAAAGACCCATGTTCTGCAATAGTTGCACAAAACCAGGAATTGCTGCATCCCTTTTGCTGTTTTTGGTTGTGGAGTCTTGTGTATAGCTTGTACTTTTTCTGACATTTTTTTTCTTCCGTCTGCTGTCACAATCTGACCCAAGTACACCACCTCTTTTTGACAGTATTGTAACTTCTCTTTGTCCACTTTGTATCCTTTGTATGCTAGTAAAGTCAGTAGTGTCACTGAGTCCCCACTGCACTCCTCTTCTGTCTTGCTGCACACCAGTAAATCAACAACGTACTGTAATAGTCTGCTCGCAAACTGCAAATTGCTAAAATCCATTTGTGTCACTGTGTTGAAGATGCTAGGCCTTTTGCAGTACCCCTGAGGCAATCTAGTATGTTTAAACTGCATCCCGGGATACATAAAGGCAGTGAGATACCTGGAGTCTGTGTGTAATGCAATGGAGAAAAAGACATTCTTTAAGTCAACCGCTGTGAAATAGTGTGCCTCTGCAGGAACGCTGCAAAAAATTGTCACAGGGTTGGGAACCAATGGATATGCTGCCTCAATAATGTCATTCAGATGGAGTAAATCCTGCATGAAACACCACACCCTCCTTTTGTGTTGCAAGGTGATGAACTCAACTGTATTATGCCTTGCTGACATAGGGCAGGCAGTGCCTCATATATGCCCTCATCTGCTTCTCGTGAAAGTGAATACTGCTTTACACACGGCAACAATGCCCCTTTGAGTATTTTTACATCAAGGGGTCCTGTTGTCCACAAACCTTTGGGCACCTTTTCCAAATCTTCCTGCAGATATTGTGTTTTCTGTTTCGTTATCTGGGTCATCTGGTGCACTGCCCTTTCTTTTATGTTTACTGGACAAGGTAGGCTCAGTTCGAACACTACCTCTCCTTATTCATTGTCTTTTCATGCAACCAACTCTGCGTCACTTACTCTTGTTAATGTCAGTGTGGGGTAAATACATAATATTGAGTGCCATTCCATGTTGTTCTCATCAGTTACAAATAGCATAATCATGTATTTTCATACCACTACTTCCTCCAAGTATAGTAGAGTGTGTGTGCCTGAGCAAATTGAGGGGAGACAGTGAGGCCTGAAAATAAATGGACAGCCAGAACATCTTCCCTTCAATCCCTAGCAGCCATCCCAACAACATTTGTACTCCATATACAAACACCTCTATGTGTGTGGGTGACCCTCTCATTGTGCTGTGTGCATAGTATACTTAAATTAGTACTTCCACCCAAGCTCCAAACATCCCGGTCGTGGTGCACACCATCCCCTTCTCCAAGAATGAAAGTGTGGCATTCAATTTGAGTGTTTTTTAATACAGCAAAAGTGCTTCAATATACTGTGACCTATCGTCAAGGAGTACATCTTTTGTCAGAGGATTTTTCAAAATTGTCCCCGAAAAACCTTGTGTGTCCAAACTTGTGTTAGATAATGGAAATCCTTCTTCCTTGGTGCACAATCTGGTTGCCCCAGTATCTATAGGAAGACAAATCCCCCCTGTCCTATCTGAATTTCTACCTCCGATTCATCCTCTGGGTTTTCAGTTACTGCTAGAACAGGACACGCTTGCACTCCCTGTGGGCACTCCTATTGGGAAAAGGTGTTTGTGGATGATGCAACTGGGTTACCACCCACCCTTGTCACTCTAGTGTATTGGGGTATGGTATTCTGTCCCAGTATTGTTACCCCTTTGGGTATGTGTGTCTGTGCTGGTGCCTGAAGGACACTCACTGTACACTCATTGTACATTCAGTTCCTGTCATTTCCCCATTTTGTACCTGTACTTGTCCCTGGGTAATAATACCCTGAGTCTGTGCAGGTTGAACCTGTAATTGCTCTTGCTGTGGCATTACCTGCAACTGTTAAGGAGTCTGCTGCATGTATGTCTGCTGTTGCTGTAGCATGACCTGCGTCTGTTGACAAGTCTGCTACATGTATGTCTGTTGTGGCTGCCCTGTTGTGGCTGTCCTGCCTGTGCAATGAATGGGAATGTTCATGCAAAATGTCCAAAATTCCCACATTCGAAGCACTGTACTCTGAAATTCAGAGTCATTCCCCTGTATCCCATTCCCCTTCCAAACACATAGTATCCTCTCCACGTTTGATAATGTCCCATGTATCCTTTTCCTTCACCTGCCTAAATAAGCCCTGGCTGCTGCATGTATTTGAATGCGGGTTAATGCTCTATCTGTACCGTTCCCCTCTGCTCGTTTGGTGGCACCTGAGTGTAACCTCCTGGCTGCATTACCATGGCCACTGGAAGCCCCCTTAGCTGAGCTTGTGTAACCACTACTGGTCCTGTGAGTAATGCTCCCTCCATGCGTATTTTCGCCAGTTCTTTCTGAAATAATTTATTTTCTGCCATGGTAGCATTATCGCCTGTCTCCTTATCCTTCTCCTGCTTTCTTTTGTAATAGTGTATCACCCCTTTGCCTCGATTCCCACTATGTTTTATAAAGAGACCTGCACATCTGCGGGAAGCCCCCTCAGTAGGGTGTGATGAAACAAAGGTATTTATACATCCCATGACTGTTTATTTTCCTGCGTCCACATTTCTTGTATGGATCGTACGTATTCCACAGGATCCCTGTCAGGCTTCATTTTGCAAGCCAAGATAAACCCCATGTCTGACATGTCTCGTTACAGCTCCCTTAGAGCATTCCTAACATCTGCTCAATAGTTGTTAAAGGATGCTCCATCATGTTTATTGGCCTGTTGCCATATGTTGTCACTTCTCTCCCTGAACAAGATGGCCAACAAACATTTTATGTCTCCTATGGCCAATGGTATTCCTGCTGTCTCTTTCTCAAAAGCGTAAATCCACTTGCTCGCCCCCACCATTAATGAAGGTAAACTGTAAACTAAATTGTCCCTGTCCATTGTCTACCATGTTATGGCATCGACCTCACCCCTCACTTTCTGTAAATGGGGCATTTACGTGGACACTCTGCGTTTATTGCCATGTTGTGTTATTTTTGCTACCGCCATCCTGGTTTTCCTGTTTCAGCCCTTACTTCCCCAGTCACCCAGTGATTCTTCTCTTTCCTCTCATCTCTTCTCCTTTTCCTTCTCATGTCTGTCAGACTGTGTGTCTTTGTCTCATTGTTCCAACGATCGCTGTTACCGTTGCCCTCACAGTCTGATATGGCATGCCCTTCGTCTGCCATGTAAGTTTCACTCTTGTCTAAGTCCTGACCCATTTGTCTGTTTTAACCTCTATGCATCCTGCTGTTCAACCGTGTTCATTGGCTCCCTTCTTATGTTCTCTTCCTTTCTCCTCCACTTCCCTTTCCACAGCTTTTTCTGCCTCCTTGAACAAACTGTCAAGTTGTTGATGCATCCTTCCTTATCTTAAGTCACTTGATTAGTATTTGTATACTGCGCAGCTGGCTTTAATAACAATATTATATGTATAGGTTGATGGCGGTGCACTTCCCTGCTCTGCTTCCCCTTTCCATTTCTCCATTTCGTTCTCCTTTTCTTCATATGGTTTCCAAAGCCCCAGAATGTCCTGTCGCATTTTAAATTGTGCCCCTTTGTATGTGTAGCTGCCAGCAACAAATACATACTTTCTATAATATCTTTATCAAATGTTCCCTCTCCGGGACATTCTTTATAACACTTGCTGACTGTGTAATGTACTTACTCAAAACGGTACTTTGCTATTTTATTGTGGTATTGGGGCAACTCTGAACATATGTGATTGAATGGAGCATCCAACCAACAGGATGCCATTGTCTCCGCCTTATTTATTTCTATTTAAAATATTCAACTCTTTCCTTCCCTTCCTTCCTCTCATGATTCTAATCCCTTAAGCTCTGACTCTCTTGTCAAACAGTCCCACTCACTCAATTTTTATTGATTGCCCTAGTTTCACTCGCTTCGGTCTTTTCTGCAGGCCCCGCCCTTTCCCACCTTGCACTCAATGCTTAAAGGCCTTCTCCATAGGCCTGCCTGGTTATATCGTATTAGTAAGAAAGTGGCCTTCTCCACAGGCCCACGACCTTAACAACTAAGTCCGATATTAGTATGTTAGCAAAAGCAATTACTCCTCTTCTCACTATAACAGCGACTACGATGCTTTGCTCTATTTACAAGTTAATTTTGCTCTGGCTATTCCTTCCTTTTCACAGCCACATAGAACTAACACTACAACTACTCCCCACAATACTAAAACAAATCTTCTGCAACTCACAAACACGTGCGCGCATATACCCCAAATAAACGTGTTCCAAGAAAAGAAAGTGACGCAACTATACCAATTGCCTGCACTAGGTGAAACTCATTTCTACCAAGGTCTGCCACTTACTATGCAACCCTCTTCTCTAGTGCAGATGTGCCACTGTCCACCTGCTCCCTATCGGAACGGCAGACCTAATATCTAACACTACTGTGTCCAATTGCCCTCTTCATCACTAATGAGGATGCATCCTATACACCAGAAAAAGAGTCCATTCTGCCCTGTTCCCCATTCCCATTGAGTCCTGTGAGACTCAAATGGGAATGGGGAATACCATTTTTCCAGCGCCTGACTTCCCGGACCGGCGGTGTTAGAATCGCCCATTACCGGCAAGCCAGGTGTTGGAAAAATTCACGAGTCTGCTGACTCTTCATGAGGCCCTATGTATTTTGCACTGAGCTTGGGTCTCAAGGTACAAATTCTTTATTGGGGTTTTTGAGACAGACACCAGACCATTGTTATACACAATCTGATTAAGCCCAGGGATACTATGCCAAATTCCCATCATAAGATCAGGAGAGCTCATGTGAACAAAAATAAATGTCAAAGCCAAAATACTCAGATCAATGGCCACATGATTCAGATGACACTAGCTCTGATGCCACATTTACTGGACCCATTCATTCTAGGAAAAGAATGTCCCAATTTGACCATATCATTAATAAACAGAAAGTAAATATATCTGCCGAGAGCTATGGGACTTAACCAAGGAAACTAAACAACAGCTATTTTTGACTCAAAACGAAGTTGGTAAATTTATTTCAGAAAGTGACGTATGCTAATCACTCCCCACTTACCATAATGTTCCATGCTAAACGAATATCTGTTGGGTGATAGAGCCACACCATACTTGGATGTTCTGGGGGCTGAGAAAGATTTGAGGGAATCATTTTGCCTTAATACTCAGGGTAGAAATATACTGATGGAAAATATGGTTCCATCAGTGAAAAACAAGGAACAGCCCTCAAAACATTCTAAGTTGGAAGGGGGTGAGGATTTAGAAATCGAGTCCATTGTTAGGATAGTAGTGCAACAATTGTTTGTTGAACACTCTGGAGTGTTAAAACCCCCTCATGTCTTGAAGAATATTCAATCTCCAGACTCTACAGGGTTAGAAATATGCAATGTGGGAGGTCGTGCTGACATGCAGCTGCACAATTTACCAACAGAAAGGGAGGGGGTGTTTATTGACCATGCATATGTCAATAAAAGTATAAATCCCTCTTTAGAGGAAAATGCAGGAAATAAATATCAGCATGATTTGAACCAATTTGAAGGAAAAAATCCTCCAAAAAATGTATTAACCATGCAGCGGACTGCAGGCTGCTTCCCCTAAAACGGTACAGAAAATTGATTTGAACCGGGTGCAGTGGAGACAACCATGTCACCCGGATCATCGTAGCATACTGTTGTACTACCTGTTTCACTACGGGGGCCCAGAGTCACTAAGTAGATGGCGAATCTTGGGCCTCATTAATGAAATCCTGCTCTGAGAGTGTTTTCGTCTGCCGACATTAAATTGATCGACTTCATTCACTCGGAGCGGTTCGACCGTGTCCGCCTGGTACTGCACTCAAGATCTGTTTATGATGCTATCTTGCAGCAAGCAGGCTCCTTTAATAAGATGGGCTATGATGTTCTCTCCTTTTCTGCCGGATTCTCAGACACAGATAACAGCACTTATGGAAGAAATCAGGGGTAACTAGAGAGTAGGTTGAATCAGGTACAGCATAATGCTCATGGTTTAGGAGAAGATGAAACAAGTTTAAGGTGGTTGGCAATGACTCTAAGAGATTCTATACACCAACTAAAAGATCTGAATGCCAGTCTTTAATAGTAAGAATATTTTGATTTTGTCCTGGAATACAAGGGCCATGCTCACTTGGAGAACTCTGTGAATCTATGTGCACAACTAACGCTATATTCTCTTATATGCTTACAAAAGACGTGGATGACTTGCCCTTGTGTATTGGATGGCTATGACTGTTAGTGTGAATTTTCTACCCAAGGTACCTTGGGACACTCAGCGTGGGGACTTTTAATTGCTGTGCAAAGTGGACGGCAAATCAATATTGTGAAATCTACTAGTGTTGTGCAAGGAATGTTGGCACTCTTGTTGGAACTCAAATGTGCTAAAGGCAACGTTACCATGCTACTGATAAATGTATATTGGTCTCCTAAAAACAATTTGCAAGAAGCCTTAAAGAAAATGAACAGGTTTATTTTAGGTCAATTGGTTAAATATATTGGATTGCAGGATGTTGTGGTGGGTGATCTAAATGTTGATATTGTACATGTTTTGGATTCAGCGAATGTTCAACATAAAGGA
This sequence comes from Ambystoma mexicanum, assembly GCF_040938575.1. Classification (NCBI taxonomy): domain Eukaryota; kingdom Metazoa; phylum Chordata; class Amphibia; order Caudata; family Ambystomatidae; genus Ambystoma; species Ambystoma mexicanum. Next base: position 802,779,821 of record NC_090928.1, read on the forward strand.
AAAGATTATATCAATGGTGTGTCTGACAGTAGGAGGAGGCCCTTGCAGTAAAATAACAAAGGAGGTAGAAAAAGGGTGCAAGGAAAACTGTGGTCCAATTTCTTTCGAAATTGGGGTCTGTATTCGGCAAAGGAGGTAGGCAATGGGAATTGCTTCCTCCCAACCTGGACGGATGGAATAAAATCGTTGGTTATTGACTGTATCTTCATGTTGCAATATTTAATAGAGGTAGCACTCTCATTCAAAATACTGCAGACAAAGCTTAGTGATTACAGCATGTTAGAAGTAATCTGGGATATGAGGACCGAACTAAAAAGACGGTCTTGGTACGCAGACACTGGTGGTAAATCAATCTAAAAACAGGCTTAAATGGCAGGCTCGCAGGCAACATATTGAAAGTAAATACATTATTTCTCAAGGAAAATTCAGAAACAACTGTAAATGAAAAGCAAATCTTGTATAGTCAGGATTCCTTTGTGCAGCACATAGGCAAAATGTTTAATTCGATAGAAGCTAACACAGCAAAAAGAGAGTTGCATGGGGTTAGACATAGACATGTGTAGTATACCCTGGTAAGGCAAAAAAAAAAATGCTGTAATAAAGAGATCATATGTCTAAAGAACTCTGGTTTAAGTTGTGAAGCCATTAAAATTGGGATACAAAAACTAAAACAAACACAAAAAAACTGGCTGAAAGTTCATAGGATACTCTCTCAACAGGATGACAGTGAAGCAGTGCTGGAAGCAATAAAAGACAGTTCTAGCCGAAACTTCTGGCTGCTAATAAATAGGCTTGAATCAAGTCAATGGATTGCCCAACTAATTCCAATCACTGAACAGTCTTGGTGTGGAGACTTTGGACAAATATATGTGCCTTAAGATGTTGCCATAAGCTGGAACAACATTCTAAAATTGCCTTGGGACCTTGAATTCTCGGTGGATGACATAGAAACCCAAATAGAACATGCTAGCACGTCCCGAGCTGCAGGTCTGAATAATCTGTTAAATACACTCCTTAGAGGGGATCCTGTGCTATGGTCTAAGGCCTTGTTCTTTTTATTTGAGGACATTATTAGAATTAAAACTATACCAGCATCCTGGCACTTATCATACATAATCCCCATTTCCAAAAAATGGGACAAAACACTTCCAAAAAACTATCGCCCAATAGCCATTTTGAACGCAGATTACAACATTTTTGCAGGACTCATACTAAACAAAATAACTGAGTCGTCACAACAAAACTCGATATTATCTGCACAGCAGTATGGTTTTAGGAAGCAAACGGCAACAGAAGTGGGTGGACTTCACAGGAACAGAAGTGGGTGGACTTCTTACAATGCTGCAACAAAGGGTGTGGAAGTCAGCTAGTCTTGATCTATCCATGGCATTCGATTGGGTTGATAGGGAAACACTATGGGGTAAATTAAAAGCACTTGGAATGCCGGGCAATATTCTATCGATCCTGATTCATCTTCATGAAGAGTCACATGTACAGGTTCGGTTAAATACGGATGGCATAATATCTTTCCCGATTAAAATAGCAAATGGTCTGAGACAGGGGTGCATATTTGCCCCACTCTTTTCAATCTTTATGTCTTAGACACAGGGGTATGTTAGGATGATGCCGCATTTATACCACCTAAAATAGAAGGGAATACGGTTGCCTGGTTTGCGTGTGCAGATGATTTCTTTTATTGAACAGTCACCTCAGGGTCTTCAGCATGTGAATTAGGCCTTCAAATCTTTTACAGTAGTAAATCATCTGTTTATCAATGCTAACAAAACAGCTATATTGAAGCCTTCCAATTGTAAAACACGGAAAGGATACAAATGGTTTATTAACCAGGGAAAATTGGAAGTAAAAAACTCAATGTAATATCTGGGCTTTCCAATCTTTGATAAGATTATGAAGTATCAATACGTGATCACCGAAAACAAAAAATAAGCCTACAAATTGTTCAAATGAGAAAGGTAGAACATACGTTTGTTAATTACTCGATAATCCCACGTTTGCATTATTATACCTCAAAAGTTGTACCTAAATTATTGTATGGCCTAGAAATTTTTCCAGAGGGTATAAACTCGGAATATCCCAAATTTGAGGTTAAGGTTTGGAAAACCATAATGTATTGGCTTCCAGAATCGGTTGCAGTTGAGGCAATTTGATACAAATTGGTCTTGCTCCCATGGGGCTGTTGGGTTCTTTGGCGTAAACAGTCGCTCTATAGAAGAATGATGTACGACAAAGGGGATAACTTGAATAGAATATTGGGGCTGGGCCTTAAAAAGGGGATTTCCGAGATTGAAATGTTGCCAAAGCTACCGGGAATGTGCTTGAAAACATTGGAAAACGTGGGCCTCTCAGTCATTGTGCTTATAGATAATCCACTCCGGAAATTACTCCAATTTGCAGATTGGGTGGCGACTATGGAAGGAGTGGTTTCCACTAAGATGTTCTCTCATTTGGTTATGCAACAGAAGCATCTAGGTCAACCAGAAATATACTTAACTAGATTCCCAAATAAGAGATGGCGGAATGGGTGTATAAGATTTTGTTTTAACGTGTGCCCTATGGGAGAAATACTGGAAATAAGAGCAACCAGAATATCGCCCGAAATATTGAGCCCTGTGTTTCTATGTAGATTCTCCCATCATTCTACAGAACTAAGAATGTACGGCCTTACTCTCTGATTGCATAAAGATCTTCAAACATGTCATTCATAACTTAGAATGGGGTGATTCAGATAAACTGTGGTGGAACATTGATGTCCCCCAAACTGATGGTGGTGCGTTTTTTTCTCCTCAGTATGTGGTGTCTTAACAATGGAATTGGTAAAGGGCACCCCCTCGAGGACAGTTTGCTTCAGGAAAAGCCAACTGAGTTTTAAATCTTGAACAGCCACTGTAAACAAGAAATTAATTTGGGTAAACTATGGAATGGATTTTAACAGTTTTGGCAGATCTACTTGTTTCCAGGTAAAGAATCACTTAAGAGAAAAAAGGATCAGTGTGGCTGACAATATGTGATAATGCTGGGAATTCTGAGATTGCAAGGTTTGAAGAAAATTTCTGTTCTGTTCTGTATTTTGAATTATGATAGCTCGATTAGGAAAGTCTTATGTTATAGTGAGGAAATAGCTCTTCCTGTTTGTATTGCTTTTTCATCTACTTGTAGCAAGACATGATGAGATTGAAGATCTATACTTCCATACCTGTAAACTTTAACCTTTTTATACATTTTTAAGATGGATAATTTTGACAATGGCACTTGATTTATCTTTTTTGTAAAGGTTTGTTTACAAACCATAGACAAATTAAAAAAAATGTTTCAAAAAGTTAAGAAAGCTGTATCTCTGCTTCATTTCTGGTATGCAAGATTAGCTACATTGGCTGCCCTCTCATTCCTGATTAGCCACGGTTTTGCTGAGCATAGTTGTTAATGTTTCACTGTTTCTTTGAGTTGTCCATCTGGTAGTGTCTCTATTGTCTTTGATAGAGAGTGATGCCTGGGGGAGGTACAATCAAAAAGAGTGTAACTGTCTCCGCTACTTAAGAGATCTCCTGGCTTCTGTTCTTCTCCTAACAGCTTCTTCTGAGTGTTGTACCCTGCAATGCTGCTGGTTTATTAGGCGGCCGCCAATAGCTGCATCTCACCATTGATACAGTCCTCAGTGGTTTTGGACAAGGCGTCTCCGCGTAGGGAAAGATTTTTTTTCCATTTCCAAAAAGTGTTTTCCGGTGCACATTGGTTCTCTTACATAATGCATGCCTTTTTGGGTAGTTGTTTTAGCTATATATGATTGCATCTGATGAATATTGTGTGTCTGGCAAGGGAGCTTTTTCACGATGCAAAGCTAGAAAGGTACTATTAGTAGTTCTGTCCCCTTGGACATGTACCAATTGAAGACCATGCAGCTTCGTATCATGTAGGGGTGGTTTACCTGTGTTTCTATTACTGTGTTTGTATTTTTAGTTTAATTAATGTCTCTGTATTTCATAGTATCCTGATTGGAAATGTCCTTTATTTTGGTATCATTGTACCATTGTTTCTTGAATTCTTCCTTGCTAGCTCACGCCCTTCCTGAACAATATAGATTGCCCTTGACAGGCCCACATTAACACACGAGTCAAAAGAGGTAACTTTCGGTATGTGCTTCTTCAGCCTTTCTGAATAGGATTGCTGTATTTTAGTAGTAGTGTGGGTCTGAATAGAAGATATACGGACTACTCATCCATGTACTACCACAGAGTAGTAATCCTTTCACCAAACCCAGGACTCAATAAACCTCAGTGGTTCATGCAGAGTTGGGTACAGCTGGGTGAACCCAGCCTTTCTCCTGTCATGAACTGAATGCTGGCATCTGCCGGATTCTGGGAGACTCACCAGAACAAATAAGAGTTCATGAATCCATCCTGCAGGTTTCATTGAAAGAGGTTCTGCTTGGTAGTGTTTTAGGGAGAGGTGTTCTTTTCTGCCCCCTCACCGTTCCCATATCGACAGCTTTTGCTTGTACGAAGGGGGGGAGACGTCACCCCTCCCACCCAAACGTAATCTGTGCTAATCACCTTTTATTCACTAATAGGGAAAACGTGTGACCAAGCCTTATTACTGCTCAAAGAATCCATTTTTGTAACACACCAGACACCATCTTTTACTAGGCTCAAAAATGATCTCTAAAAGCCTGTCTCTCGCTCTGCCCTGCGCCACACACCGCCAGCCCAGACCCCACCCCATTGCCTCCCGACAGCTCTGCACAAACCCTGTTATCACGGAAGCAGCCATTCTTTGTTGCAATCTTTAGTCTCATCCCAGAACAGGTGAGCTCAATGCACTGTTTGAGACCGGAGCAGACCCCCGCCTGAAAGCCCAATCATCTCCACTGACCTGCCGGTGCCCCTTTGAACTCTGAGAGGCACCCTAATTCCTGCCATACTTTTATGATTGTCATTTGTCTCATGCTCTAAGATCATGTTATTGTAGATTAGCCAGTCATGGAGTGCATGATTTTACTAACACGACCTTCACCCCACGGAGATGAGCCCAGCTGACCCATGTGCTGTGGGAGTGACCCCCAACCAACAGCCAATCTGATGTGGTAATCTCCTAAACATCTATAGATTACTAATGAGTCAACCCAATTGTATTGTAGAATTGTGTACTTGTAACGTGGCTTAATCAATGACGTTTTTCCATCTTATAATGTGCTGCCATTGTAATGTTTGGCAGAGCGCCCTCTGGACAGCAGAGTTCTCTGCGTGCACAATTTATCTTATATAAAACTTTGTTCTACTTGCAATCTATCTCCTAGTCTCATTCCCTAGAGGGGTGTGTCCATTATTCTGAGTCTTGGATAATCGTGTTGGGGAATGGGAGCCTTCAGTAAATATATCAGAGTTATGGAATCTCCTTTGGGAATGTTGGTGTGCTCTGGGAAGAGCAAATACCCTATTTAAGGACCAGATAACTAATGTCCTTATTGTGGATTTTGTTTGACTGTAAGAGCAGTGGTGTACAAGGAATGGCCACAAGTGTTGTGATCTTTCTTGCCAGCACATTTGATGTGATTGTTTTTTTTTCTCTGTTTGCCCATTTTGTCTGTTTATTTGGACCCCATTGTCAACTTTGTTGTGTACCCTTACTCCCCATCAAATAAATTCCCCAAAATGTCTATTCTGTGCTTTTCCCTATTCCTTTTACTCTTTTTATCTCATCAAAACGCATACTTTAGCAACAACACCTTTCCGTGTTCTATCCCTAATTCAATTGCAACTGTGCGTTTTGTCCTTATATGATTACTTACATGTATTTCCCTTAGATATACTTTAAACATTTTATATACCAGCTTGTTTGTGAAACTTATCAATGTGTGCGACACATTGAATCCCTCTTGTTTTAGACACCTTCCTTCCTGTGTCCGAGTATCCTAAGTGAATCCATTAACTTTTCCCTTGTCGGAAACATGTGGTTGTTTATATTGTCCCAAGTTAGTGCTTCCTAAGAAGTAAATAGAAATTATGAAGCAGGAAGTATTAGCTGACAATACTGGCCTTAATGCAACAGAAGGCATTGTGGTTGAAGGGCCATTAAAGATCTTGCTGCAGTGAAGACTTTGATTCATGAGTATATACTCTGACCAACCTACTCTCTCATAGGTGACTTACTGGGTATTAGACAAAGAGGAGGGCATTATTAGGTGGAGGGATTGCCCTCAAATACAGAAAGATGTCCCCAGAAATTATAGAAGTGGCTTTTAAAGTGTGTGAGAGGGTCACAATAAGTCGCAGAAGCTGCTTATTTGCACGACTGTCTACAGAGCTGAAAAGGGAGTGAACAACTTTGGGCCAATAACTAAGGAGTTAATTGGAACCAAAGGAGCTGATTCACTATGTAATTCTTTTAAGCATGAAAGTGCTTACAGTATCTGTAACATTCCCATTGTCGTAGAGGACTCAATGGGAATGGGGAACACAGAACCGCTGGCGCCGTTAATAATGGTGCCAGAAATTGAACTACGGCTTGCTAACCATGGCTGCTGGATCCGGCAGGGTCTACCCTGTTGGGCACAGCGGGTCTGGCAGGCAAACCCATAGTGTGCACTTGAAATGAAGCCCTTAGTCTTAACCGCTGCCAAGCTACCTTGACTGTTCTGGCTTGTCCAGAAGGTTCCCCAGTTCCACTAAACTAGGGTGCACCCCTAAGCTTCTGCCCACCAGATCAGAGTTTAGAAATCTATCTTAACACCACAGAGCCTGGTTTTGTGAATTTTGAAGGATATATGTCTTTCAAAGTGGAATCCCAGGGAAGATTCCACTGTACTCAAGCAATCTAGACAACTAAATCTGTATATGGGTGTGTTTGTTAGTAATGAAAAGGAGGAGGATTGTTGTAGAGGCATGCTCTATCCTCCTCCTTCATTGAATCAAATATTACCAGAAAACCATCACCAGTCATGTCCACTACCTCTGGCATAAGGAAACCATGTACCTGCACTCACTTCTCTAACTCCCCTTTTTGCCATTTCCCTCTGTGGCAGTGGCGAACCCTTCATTGCCAGCTCTGCATCCTCCTCCACCTCCTCCCGCAATGGCGAAAGTGAACACTGCATTAGCCCTGCTAAAACGTTCCCACCACAGACACCTGCTCTGTTTGTGTTTCTTGCATGTACAGGAATCACAAGCACAAGAGGCACACATTATCTCCAAGAGATGACTACCTGACAAAAACTCTCTATGCCCCATCACAGGTAAACCTCTTCTTCCTCATTGAAATCTCCTGTACCACTTCATCATTTAAATTCCTTTCTTCTAAGGAAGGGCTAGCACACTAGACAATAACAGCAACACAAAGAAAGGAAAACAATTGGTTATTGCAAGCAAATTGATTCTTCCAGTGTTCTCAGAAACTCAAAGGATAATGACTAACATTCTAAAATATGAAGCAATAACTGAAAATCCACTCAATTACGATGCCATTTTAGGATTAGATCAAGCAGGAATACAAAATGTATTTTTTAGAAGTTAAGGAAAAAGTAAGGCAATCAAATCACAAGCGATCTGCTAGGAGACATAGGGCCTCATTATGAGATCTGGCTGCCGCCAGAGTTGTGTTTTTTTCCAGCACCTGGCTTTGGGGAATTACTGGGCATTACAGTGCCGGCGGTCCCGGAAGCCAGGATCTGGGAAAAGTAACTCCCCATTCCCATTCGAGTCCCATAGGACAGTGCCGGTGTTTCCGTCAAAGTCTGCTGGCGGGAGAGTACCGGCCCGCAGAACTCGAGTGTGCTGGTCAGGTAACAATGGTGCCGGTAGTCTTACTGGCACCGTTGTTAATGGACCGGCACACTCGTAATGAGGCCCATGGTCTTGTAACGGATGATGAAGAGCTAGCAAAGAATGGTTATTCATTAAGCCCTGAAGCTAAGATAGTGATGTGCCTACATTCCCTCAAATGTCCCGGCAAGGTCAACCTTCAAACAAAATACACTGACATGAGGCCTACCGATGGGAGAGGGTAGACTAAATGGGGAAACACGGTGTGAGCTGACGTATCTCCAAGCACCTGGGTTTCATTTCTATGTAGGTGCTGCTAGCAAGCCAAATGTCCAAGGTTGGATTGGGGTTGCCAACCAATTAGAATAGCCTGCCATGCACTTTTACATACAATGGGCCTCATTACATGTGTGGCAGTCCGAAATTATGGGTGCCGGTTTCACCGTACCGGCACCCATTTCCCAGCTGCCAGACTACAACTCTGCAGAGTTTTCATGGTAGCACCGGTACTGTTAGCCTTCACTGGCTTCTGTGTCCCCATTCCCATGGAGTCCTATGGACCTTCCTGGGAATAGGGACTAGCATTTTCCAGTGCCGGTCTTCCCGATCCGCCGTGACTTGTAATGTCCTGGTGGCACTGGGAAGTCAGGTGCCGGAAAAGTGTTACAAGTCTGGCGGGAACTCACCAGAAGCACTGGAATGGCTTACTGCTGGACTTGTATTGAGGCCCAGTGTTGCAAAGTTTTATTCTGCTGCCATATTCTCTGCTATGGCGAGTGTTTTATATGATTTGTATAGAAGTAGCTCAGGGTGTGTCTTACAGGTAAGAGACCACCAATGTGGAAATAGAAAAAGTATACAATCTATAGGTAGACATGGGGCCCCATTACGATTCCGGCGGTAACTTTGAATTTGCACCTTGATCACAGATCTATGTTCGGATTGAAAGGGGCCCCTAGGGGACCCAGACGTCTATAGAAACAAGGCAGGTCACCACACACGATACCTCAGCGCAAACTATGGGTAAACAATGTATACAACAACAGCACGTTAGGAATATTCCGAACACCACTACACTATTTTGCAAATTCCCCCATGATCAACCAGGATCACATCGAGAGCCATTCTATTTTGCAGCGTCATTAACCTGATTCCTCTTTCTTCCAATGTCATGTTAAATAATATATCTGTTGTGTTTATTGTATTCTTTAGGATTCTGGACAGTTGCCTTATATTATAAGAGTTCACTATCTGTCCTAAGAATGGAATGAATGATTTTGCTACATCAGTTGCTATTAAAACACCTTTGTCAGTCCTTTTGAAACTAGTTTTGGATAATCTGGCCATGGCTGCTGTTTCTAAGAGGAATACTCCTGGGAACAGTAGCCCCAGGTAACATGTACCTCCCCAGTTTCTGAGCAACCAAGGGTATGCTTTCTCTCCACATATAAAATAAACTGGATCACCTACGTATACTGGTTCTATTTCCCATCTTAGTACCACTGCATTCATACAACCAGTATATGTTCCGACTGAAAAAGAGCCTTTCTTTTTTAGACAAAAAGGGACAGTTCTTGGGCTATAATTCACTGTGTAAGATGGGGGAATTGCATCTTTGTCCTTCTGTTCTTACACGAAATGTCATTACAGATGTTTTTTGTGGCGGGGACAATCTATCTCGTCTATTTTGTCATGTTATCTTCCGTGTACTTTTCCTCGTGGGCTCTGGGGCTGTTACTTGTGCTTTATGGAAAATGGAACAACCCACAGGCTTCATTATTATCTCCTCAAACTCATTCATGTTGGTTCTGTCTAATTGACCTGTATTATTCTCATTCCATTTCCCATAGAACATTGCACCTAAAGATGCACTACATGCAGAACTGGTAATGGCTGCACATACCACCCTATTCCTTTTCCGGCATGCTGTGGTAAATGGGCACATACCCAGCAGTTTGTTTTCTTCAGGATTGCATGTGTCATGTTCATTATCAGCAGTAAGGTGTTATTTCCAAAACCTTCCCTGTGTTTTTCTTCCATTGGGGGTAGGGTATAAGTGATCACCTGAACCGGGCTTTCAGTAGTGGATATATTAATTATTGGTAAAAACATTTCTAATGGGTGTATTGTTTCTACCCACCATAATATTAGGGCTGTCGATATTGGTGCTACCACGCTCATAAAGCACATTATTATCGTTAGTACCAGCATACAATTTGTTTTAGCATGCGTTTTTCTTAAACTTATAGTCTTTATAACTGACTCATTCTCAGCGGTGGTGGTGCAGGAGGAGGCTGGAACCGGTCCCGGCATGTTTCTCGTCGTCCTTCTTCTTCCTTATCACAGTTCGTTGTGGATATCTCTCTTCGTCACGCTTGCTCTGATGTTTATAAGTTCAATGGAATTGTCACAGTTCAGTTCTGCCTGTCCTTTTAAGCCTGGATTTGATTATTCGTTTTTAGGCGAGATCACTTGTCCCCTCCTTCACTGCTCAGAGGACCTTTGATTAGTTATCTTTTTGCCTTAGTATCATGTGCGGCCAGCTTGTCCGCTCTGGTTCCGGACACATGTACTGTTAATCATTTATCTCATTTGCCATAGTACCATGTGCGCCCAGCTTGTCCGCTCTGGTTCTGGACACATGTACTTTTTATGATCGCAACGAGGAGCCGCGAGTCTTGAATTGTCTGACTTGCACAATTCTCACGCTTCTCTCCTCTACACCTCTGGTTCCTTCTCTGTCCATGAGCTGAAGCAGAGGTTGACATAAACACCAAAAAGACTGCGGATCACTTTGTCTTCTGAGGCCGCAGGTTGTATCGCCTTGCTCCTGCTATCGTATGAACCGTGAACAGTGCCAGTGCACTTTCAGATTCAGGCTTGAAGTCAGCCTGTGGCGCTACTGCAGGTGCTGGTGTGCGCCGCGCCAATGATGCAGATCCGTTTTTTGGCGTGCTGGCAAGTGCTGGTGGGTGCCAAAGGGGTACACGATTTGGTTTTGCTGGTATCTGCAAGGCAGATTTCGCATTGGTCAGCAGTGATATCGATTCTGCTGGGCAACGTTGGGGCACTCTTTGCCCTTCCCCCTCTTTGGCAATCGTCTCAGGCTTTGTTTCGAGTTTCACTTCTCGTTTTGGCAGATTAGGTGGTTGCTCACTGGCAACAGTTTCTTTTGTTTCTGGGACCGCTGTCTCTTTCCGGTCATCAGTGTCAGGCAAGACTTTCAGTGCAGTTGGAATCTTCTTGGCAGGGGTGGCATGGATCCACGACTTCCACCCATCCACCCGTATTGCCGTCTGCATCGCCAAAAGTACTTGATGGGGCCCGCGCCACCTGGGTGCTAATGATGACTTTCTTTCAAAGTTTTTTAGCAGCACCCAGTCTCCTGGCTCCAGCGCGTGCCCCGGACCGGTGTATCTCACTGGTAATGCCTCCTGCACCTGCTGATGAATCAAACGCAACTTCTGCATTAAAAGGCCACAATAAGTACTCAGCACAGGATGTTCTATCTCACTAAGTCGTTTTGGCTGAGGTGCGCACCAAACATTTGCCGCCTCCCCATTATGATTTCGTACGGGGAGAGCCCAGTTTTAGCCTGTACAGAAGTACGCATGCATAAAAGTGCAACTTGCTTCCTGCACAAATCTTGCTAATCTTTGATTTAAGAATCCCGTTGTGCCTCTCCACAAGACCAGCAGAACTCGGATCCCTTGAACTATGGAATCTCTTATCAATCTGGAGACCAGCACATATCTGTAATACCACTGCACCCACAAAATGCGGTCTATTATCAGACCATAGGACCCGGGGCAAGCCAAATCTGGAAAAGTACTCCTTCAAAATTACTTTTGCCGTACTCATTGCTGTGCAATCTTTCAAAGGATATGCCTCCACCCACTTACTGAATGCACAGATCACCACCAAGACGTATTTCAAGTTTTGGCACCTCACCATCTCTATGAAATCAAAATGGATTACCTCAAATGGCATGGAGGGTGGGCCAAAACTGCCCGTTGGAGTCACTGTTCCCTTTCCTACATTGTGTTGTAAACACGTGATACAGTTCTGCACCAACCTCCCTGCATTCTTTTTTATGTGTACATTCTGCCATACTGTAGAAAGGTGCTGTATTATTTTTTTGGCACAGATGTGCGTAGGGCTGTGGGCCATTGTGACCATTGCAGTCACATAAAAATTTGGCAACATCCAGTTTCTAGTTCCCTTGTCCACCCAACAACCCTCCAGATCCAACTCAGCAGATCCCTCTGCCCATCCCTGTATTTCATCAGCCGTAGCCTCGGCCTGCATTTCTTTGACAGTCCAAATCCATCTTCTATCATACAGGGTACTTCCTCTGTCTAAAGCGTCATCATCTTGGTATTCAAATCAGTGGCAGTTTGTTTCGCAATTCTGTCTGCAAACACGTTTCCCTCTCCTACTTTGCATGTTACTTATTTATGTGCCTCACATTTCACTATTGCTAGGCGCTTTGGAAACGTGAGTGCAGACAGCAATCGTACAATCAAAGGGCCATGTTGAATTCTGGCACCATGTGATGTCAGAAACCCTCTCTCAGCCCAGAGTCGACCAAAGTTATGAACAACTCCAAAAGCATACTGACTATTAGTATATATATTCACATTCAAATTTTCAGAAATCTCGCAGGCTCTGGTTAATGCTATTATTTCCGCGGCTTGTGCTGAATTATAGGGGATTCTTTTACTTTCTATAACACTCTCTAGGGTAATGATAGCGTATGCGGCAGTTGTCGTGCCATCTGGTAATTTAAAACATGAGCCGTCACAAAATAACTCTCCATCCGGCTCTTTCCGTGGAATATCACTTAAATCAACTCTTCCCTTGGTTTCTTCCTCAGTGACGATTAAGCAATCGTGGGGGGGTGATTCATTCTTCCCAATTTCTTTTAAGGTCAATGGCATTAATTCTGCACGATTCAAAGCGCTACACCTCATAATTTGGATATTGGGCGCAAACAAGATAATCTCATATCTTGTCAGTCTAGCAGAGGTGAGGTTTTGCGTCTGTGTCCTATTTAATAGAACATCTATGACATGTGGCACCATCAGAATTAAAGTGTGCTCCAATACCATCCCTTCCGTTTGTTTCACTGACGCAGCAGCTGCCGCGACAGATCGCAAACATCGTTGTAGTGCACGCGCTACAGGGTCCAGCGCAGAAGAAAAATAGCCGCACTGCCTATTTCTTCCACCTTGTACCTGTGTCAAAACCGCCAATGCACATCCTTCACTTTCACACACAAATAGTCTAAAAATGTTCTCATAGTTCGGCGTACCCAAAACTGGAGCCGAGCATAATGCAGTTTTCAATCCATCAAATGCTCTCTGACATTCCTCATCCCACTGCAAAGGCATAACCGCATCCTTTCTAGTTAAATTCACTAATGGTTTCACAATTAATGCCTATTATGGCTCTGACTCCTTTTTGTGTCTTTGGAATAGGCATACAAGAAATACTTTCTATGCGTTCTGGCGTTAGTCTTCTCCCTCCTTTTGAAAGTAGGTAGCCCAAATAAGCCACCTCCTTTCGATTATACTGAGATTTCTTCAAACTAGCTTTATGGCCATGTGCCGCTAGGTGTAACAGTAGTAATACAGTGCTTTCTTTACAAATCTCCTCTGTGTCTGCAGCTAGCAATAGATCGTCTATGTATTGCAAAAATACACAACCCATGGGTAATTCCAGCATGTCTAGCTGTTCATTTAATGCTCTACTGTAAATACTTGGACGTTCCGTGTAACCTTGCGGAATCCGCGTAAATGTAAATGATGGTCCTCCTAATGTGAACGCGAACAAATATCTACTGTCCTTGTCCACTGGAATACTAAAGAATGCATTTTTCAAATCTACTACACTAAAATATTCTGCTGAAACAGGTATCATTGTCAATATTGTAGTGACGTCTGGCACTAGAGGAAATTGCGGATCTACTACCTTATTCAATGCGCGTAGATCAATTATGAAACGGTATGGTACCTCATTACCTCCTTTTTTATGAACCGGAAGAATCAGGCTGTTGCATGTACTGCCTGTGATTTCCTCGATTACCCCTAATTTCACCAAATCAGTAACAATACTCTTCAATCCTTTCTCACCTTCAACCGAAATTTTGTATTGGGGTATTCGCGGTAGGGTAACACCTTCTTTCAAATAATCTTTACTGGCTCTATCTTTAAACATCCCACATCGTTGTCATGCATTGTCCATATACAGGTTGGTACTTTACTTAGCTCCCCTGGTAACGCTTCAGACATGAATTCTGACACATGGGCATTGTGTGGCCATATCGTTAGAAACACTCCGTCTGCCGTGCAATGTATAACAGAACCTAGTTTTTTTCAACAAATTTAATCCCAACAAATTTTCTCCACAATTTTCTGTAAGAAGGAAAGGACAATGTTCATTAAATGGTCCTATGGTAACTGGGACTGGTTTGGACACTGGGTTGATGACTGGTGTACCTGCGAACCCTACGGAAATATTTTTTTGCCCTGACAGTGGTATATCCGGAACCAAGTGATGGTCTATTGAACACTTCTGTGCTCCTGTATCTACAAGAAAGCAGTGCTCCTCATTCCCGACTCTCATTTATACGTAGGGTCCTCTCTGATTCACGGGAATAGACACTGGTGCCGACCCCTGTTCTGGGCAGTCCTATTGGGGAAATAACACATTGTCCGATGTGTAATCATTACTAATAGTGTAATACGTGTTTGGCTGTGTATCGAAAACATTTCCACTTTTCCCTCTATTTCCCCCACTCTGATTTTCATATTGTTGATTTTGCTGTCCCTGACTCTGGTTTGGGGCATTTTGGTTTTGGCCTTGGTTTTGATTACCTCCGTTATTATGATGCTGCTGCATACTATTCCTATTTGGTCCATTCGCTCCTGGGTGTCCTCTATGCTGTCTCCTCTGACCAGACCCATTTCTATTCTGTATATGCGGGCATTGCGCTCGCCAATGTCCTTCCTCTTTACAATATGCACACTGATTCGGTCCCACTGTTCCCCCATACATATTCGAACTACTCCTTCCTTGTGCGTTCCCTCGCCCTATATTATGTCCTGTTACTTGCTGCAATAGTACCTAGTGTTCTTATTAGACATTCTTTCAAGTCTGCCGCCACCTGTTTTAGCAACGATAATTCATTCACCATCTCCTTCTGCCCCGGCGATGGTAATTGCTGCCGTTTATTATGCGACCCTTTTTCCCCCTTCCCAAGTCTCCCAATATCCCTACTCCTGTATGCAGGTGTAGCAAACACTTTGACAGGTGCAGTAGACGTTTCGACATAATCATTATCTAATTCATCTCTAAGCTCAAAAAGTCTATACACATGTTCTCTCACTTCATCCCTCTCCCTACAGCATGCTAATGCATTCAAATCTAACAATCGCTGCGGTGGTAATTTCCCAATTAGCTGTTTCCATTTCTCCTCCAAATATTCACCCATACATTCCAACACTACCTGTCTTTCGTTGCTTCTGCGGAAGTCATATATCGAAGCCAAAGTTGCCGTCCCATCATTCCCGTCTATATACATCTCTGCCTGTTGCTGCAATTCCACCTTCCTTTCTTTGATGATTGCGCTGCGAGTTACCCTTGTGCACCCCCTTTGGTCAGTCCCACCTCTTGCCCCCGCGGTTTCAACTTCAACCCCGGGAGGAACGGACGGTACCGAGTCTGTGTCTAAGGCGGGAGGTGCGGATGGGACAATGGGAACAGGGAGTGTCTGTTGTGGGCCTAGTTGGCTAATGGGAAGTGTTACGTGCGTGGTCTGTGGCTGTGGGAGGGCTTGAGCTACCGGAGGGGGAGCTTGAGGTACGGGCGGGCTCTGGGCAATAGCTACTGACATTTCTGGTCTTACTTCTGATCTTGGGCATTGTTTTGTATGGGTCAATATATTTTCTATCAATTCATCTGCTATGTGTAATTCTCGTTGTGGGTATATCTTTTCTATATTCAACTGGTCACGTCTGCCTGCCCTTCTTAGACTCTCAGTCCACTCCTCCTCTTCTTTTCCTTCCGCTACCTAACCTTTTGATTTATGCCTGCGCGCATGCTTTGCTCTGCTTTTAAATCAGAGCATTGCTTCCTTTCTCCAGTCTTTAATAGTCTCAAATGCTGCACGACGCACTTTCTTTCTTATCAAAGCCCTTTCCAGGTTGTCTATCCTCGCTATCTCAAAACTACCTCTAATCGGCCACTGATGGTCTTGTTGCTTTCTGGTTTGCCTATGCCAAGTCTCACAGAATATTATCGCACCCACTCCATACTTCACATACATCTCATACACCGGCGTTCCCCCAGGTGGTACAATTTGGCCATCTTCCAAAGATTGTCTACCACAGCGGAAATACCCTGCTAGGGTGGACAATACCCCAGGCATGTTTCAACCTTCCCCCTGGTTAATCAACCTTACCTAGGGCGTTTGATTTTGCAAAGTCAACTCTCAACCAATATCAGGATGCTTTGAATTGGGGAATGACTCACCTGATAAATCAAGTCGTCTGTATACTGACACACCAAAGGACGTCGTGTCTGCGCTTCTTGGCTTCCGCCTCGTTTCGGGACCCTCGCCTCCTTGTTCTCTAGCCAGGCACGTCGATCAGGGATCAGATGTGTGCAGATCTGCAAAGGAGTCTCTCATCACTTTTACAGGGTGCCCCGAACACCTCTTGATCCCGGCTCGATCGTCCCGTCCTCGCCATTCTCTGCCTTTCTCAATTACAACGTTACGCGATGGAACAAGTGGGGAGGGTCCCTATTCAGGCGCCATCTTGAAAGGGGCCCCTAGGGGACCTGACATCTATGGAAACAAGGCGGGTCACCACACACGATAGAGACGCCAGACACGTGGTTGTATTCCCAAAGCTAGGGTTTTATTGTAAAGCAAAAGTCTCAGTTGGCCAACTCGGTCTCACGCCCTGCGACGGTTATCTCTAGACCTCGAGGGATGAAAGAGAGCGAATTACGTACATCAGTTACATATATACAAAATGCATATCAAACAATCAGTTATGACATGTTTAACACCCCCCTTTATTGGGTTTCTTTGAACTTGGTGTGATGATGGACATCTCCGACCACTATGACACCTTCAAACATCTATTCTAGTAACAATTTGCAATTTGTGAGTGCGAAGGCATCTTTTGGTTATTGATCAGAACACATCGCTTCTGTTCTTGGAAGCGAACTACATACGGGGGGAGTTGCATTCTGGGCCTTGCTATCTATCAGGTGCTATTCGCGTCTTGGAGCCGACATGCTCTAGCGGGTTCAGCAAAGGGGGGCCGTAAGAAAAGCATAATTCAAGCCGTTAGCGGTATTATTCTAACATATTCTACCATATAACGAGACTGGCTGGCAGCTGTGAAATGATTAAATGCCCTGCAGCTCTGCTTCAAGGCTACATTCTGGAGGGAGCCGGGCATTCTTCCTGGCGCTGTCTACGTTTGTGTTTCAGCGAACTCTTGTTATCCTCACGGCCCTGCGGCCTTGTCCTTTTCACATACAGACAATAATGTTTCACAGTCGAGCAGTGTAAGCGGAAAATATACTGCGAAGCAATAGGAACAGAAAGCAATGAGCAATGGTTAGAAAACAAAATGGCGATTCTTGTTACATCACAATTGCCGTTCATTGGCAAACTCGAAAACCTATATTTTGTAATATCGTGCATGAGACGGTTGGCCCACGGCCACCAAAATGCATTTGCGGTCTCAGAGTAGAGGTATCCGTATTTCTAGACTGACAGGATGTGAGTGTATGTTGTGATGTGTACACAGGGCATTGGTTGCCTGGTGTATGCAGTGTGGGTGTGAATGTTGTGTGTGTTTGTTGTATTTATGTATTTTCTTGCTTCAGTGCATGTTGGAATGTGTGGGTGTGTTTGTTAAGTGTGTGTCTTGTTTGTGAATTCTGTATTGTCAATGCTTGGATGGAGTGTATGTTGTGATGTCCGCATTTGGATAGGTGCGTAGTGTATGTTGGATCCTTCTCCAGGTATAGTGCTCTTAATACATTTGCTTTGCCATGGGAATGACTCAATTTCTCTGTAATTCTTCTATTTGGTTTCATGGTACACAACACCAGGGAGTATGGCTTGCCTCCCCTGATTGTTAGCGAGAATTCTCAATATTGTGCTAATTTCCCTTACCTTTTGAGACGACCATCAACTTTGCTGGATTTCTAGGATTTACATTTTTACCTGGAAAGAGTGTGAGCCTTTTTTCCCACTCTTTCATGTATTTTAATTTGTGTTTTACTTTTGTGTTCTATGGATGTGGAGTTTTTAGACAAACTCCATAGGCATCATCTTTTTTCTTGTGTGTCACACAGCTTCTTCAGTGTAGTGGCACAGGGATGTCTTTCCGACTTCGCAAGGTTTAAATACCTTCTCTGGGACTGACTACCATCTCCCAGTGCTTGTAACGTTAAATTGACGTTGCTAGACTTTTTAAATTCACAGACCGAGCACAAACTATCTTCCTATAGACTGCTGGTGGGGTTTCTTGGCATTCCCCCAAGTCTAAACATGTAACAATCAAATGTTACCCTTTCCTCTTGAAATGGCTGGTGGGAGTGGTTTTAGAACGAACTACCATGATTTTGATTTTTCCCGACCACAAACACTAGTAGCTAAAAATCGTGTCAGCCATGTTTTTCAATATGGCACCCAAGACCCCTCTGTAAAAACAGGTTCTTCTTGTGTTTACTCTGTGCACCAAACCAGGTTCGGCCTCTTTGCTCGATGCCCTTTGACGGGCTTCCGTGCGGAAGCCCTCCTCTGGCACCAGAGTGTCTGGAGTGGACAAGATGTGAGTGAGGTGCCCAAACTCCCTGTGCTTAGTCTCCTAGGAGACCTGAATGCACTCTGGTATGATTGGCTGGCTGACTGTCCGGCAAGGACAGCCACACTGCTGAGTGAGTGGCAGCTAGGCTGGAATGAATGGGAGAAAACTGTTTAAAAGCAGTTCTCTGGGACTTGGAAGGCAGAGTCGAAGACTGGAATGAAAGAACCGACGATGAGCTGAAGGAAGACAACTGCTGCAACTCCTGGCCCGTTGGTTTGCCTGGTGAAGCCCTGCTGCAGGTCCGTATTCCCTGAAACTCCCTCGACAGTGAAGCCCCTTCAAGGACGACTTCTTCCCTTGAGCTGGTGGGAACAACCAACTCGCAAGCCACCTGGACACCGTCTGCATACTGGTTGAATTTTCTTCAGAGTGCTTTTGAAAACCAGATGGCCAGTGAGAAGCATAACAGTTTGTGGACTTTAAGGCACTCAAACCTTAAAACCGATGTTTAGCCAAGCTTGTGGCTTCTTCCCTGGGCAGTGCAGGAACCTCCCGACGTCCTCCTTCTTGTCCCCACGACTAAAGCTCAGGAACAGCGAGATCTGCAGGAACTGCCAGGAACAACTGCCTCAGCTACAGCTTTTCTTCATCCATAAGGTACTGTGCAAACGCGGTGTGGAAATCCTTTCTGCCGCGGGAAAGTTTGTGAAACCTTCCTAACTTTCGAGTATTGTTCGCTCCTAAACTGACATATAACTCTTTTTCTGGTAAACTACTTCTAAGAACAATGGCAAAGACTTAACAGTTTGCTATCAGATCTGTGCTATCCATTCCAAGACCCTGAACCTTTGACTTTGGCCCAGGCCTATTGAATTGAATTGCCTCTTGTAGTGAACTGAAACTATTTGCCCTGCCTCTGAAAGTAATTGTGTTTTGCTTCTTATAACCTGTGTCTTTCTACCCCATTTGAAAGTTACTGAAGTGACATTTTGCTCCCACTTCAGGGGAGCCTAACTTGTTCAGAAACGCATTGGTTGTGTACTGTAGTGTATTATAGTGTGATATTGATCTGCTTCTTACTAGTGGAATGCTTTCTAACTAGGGGCCTCATCACACGGTACGCGGTAAAAAACGAAATTTACCGGCATGGCGCTATTAACGTGTACGCCCTCACAAGAGGGCGGCAATAGCGTACCATTACAAGTTTGCGGACACAAGCATAGCGCCATGCCGGTAAACCCCCTACTGCCATGGCGTTAAAGACCCAATAAAGTCACCTACCACCCTCGACCAATGTGCTCATTGCACCTCCGCCCTCCTGCTGCATGGAAATATCGGTCATCGCACAGGAACGGGAAATAGCACGGCGGCCATCTTCAAAAACACAATCCATTGCCATCCTCTGCCCCCTGGACCTGTTACGAGTTGTTCAGAGTTGGAAATCATCCTGTACACCTGCATCATGCGCAAGGAGAAATTCAATCCTGAGGAATTGAATATGCTTACACAGACCCTGGCTGAGAATGCTGATGTCGTTTTTGCTAATGACATGCGGCGGCCCACAATACTGAAGAAGAAAGCCATCTGGGAACAAGTGGCTGTAAAAGTCAGTGCAGTCGGCACCAGCACCCACACAGTGCATGAGTCCTGGAAAAGGTGGGACGACCTCAGGCTGCGGGTGAGGGGCATCCTTGCGGAGAACCACCGGATTGCCAGTGAAGGAGGAGCTCGTTCACCCATCCGACTCAAAGAATGGGAGGAGACCTGTGGGAACCTCATTGCAGTTGAATCCATCGAGGGAGTAGGCAGCATGGAGCTCGGCGTGGGTACCACTTTGGATGCAGGTGAGTGTACACACGACAGAATGCGATGTGAATGTACTGTTTGACCCATATGTCAGCACAGACTACTCTCATGTATGGACACACATCCATACATGCATCCATCCCTCCCCATGTCAGTGTCAGACCCAAACACACACTTATGCGCACATCACCAGTCATAGGTTCCAAATACAACCATGCATGGATGAGGCACTGAACTGGCACATCACCTGCATCCATAACTACTAAGTCCCAATGGCCACAACTGCATCATTGATGTTAACTGCATTAAGTATATTGAAAATCAACCAATGCCATCCCCCTTCTTGTCCCTGACAGGCTCACACACAGATGGCGAGGATGCCGCTGATGCATCCCTGGCACCAGCGACTAGTATGAGGCCAAGGGCCCAGGAATCGGAGGACACCCCCACAACTTCCAGGGGCAAGGGGGGAAGGTCACACCTGATGACCATGAAACACCGACGAAATGCCACTGTCAGGGCAGCAGTAGCTGTACCACAAACTGCAGCCACACCACTGGAGGAGATCCCACAGGCACCAATAGCAGCCACCGAGGGCCCACCATCAGCTGCGGCAAGCTCCGCTGGTGAGGCAGCTGCCACTGCCCCCGTCTGATCCTGAGGACACCATAGTTGACCCAATGGGGATGCACACCCCAAGCCCCCCTAGTACCGCAGAGCCTGCACCATTCCAGACCCCAGGGTCTAATGCGACTGTTAAAGAGAACAATCCTCACATCATGTCCCCCATGGTGGCTTCACCAGCTGCAGTGGATGCTTCTGAGGGCACTGCATCCAGTGCACAATCACCCAGCACTGCCCTCCAACTGACCACCATCCTCGAGCGTCAACGAGAATTGACTGTGCTGGTTGGGCAGCATGTTGAGGAGGTTATCAGGGAAAACATTGCGGAGACGGTGAGGCACTCCACTGACAGGATGGACGCAAGCACTGACAGGCTGTGTACTGAGATTTCAAGGCTCAGGGAGGTCCTATCTCGCATGGCTGACGCCATGGACCGTCACTTCTTACAACAAGGACAGTCTGCCCCATCATCATCTTCAGGATCAAGACAGACAAGCCCCCTCCGGCGCTCAACACGCACCACCAGGCGCTCGTCTGCCAATTCTCAAAATGCTGCCACAGACAATGACAAATAGGGGGTTGATGGAAATTCCACTGCGTGCATGGCCAAATGCATACATGGCAGGCACATGAGGAACTGTTGTGGGGCGTGGGGGGAAGGGTGTTATGGGTGTGTTGTGGGGGGTGAGGGGAAGGGTGTTGGGATGTTCGCAGACTTGCACTTTTTCATCTTTTCATTACCCAATACACTGGTTTATGTTCAAAACACAGGCCTGGACATCCTCATTGTGTCTGTGTACTTTATTGGCAACAGGGTCCATTGCGTGCTCACAAACATACACCAGTGCATTACTAACAATATCCATGTGACAGTACGAAAACATATTCCTCAGAATATTTGGTTGATCAGATGCTATCTCACAGCAAGTCCCTCCTGCCCATCCCCTCTTGCAAGACCTGCATCCCCTTCACCTCCGTCCTCATCACCATCATCATCCTCATCAGGTGCTTCTATTTCAACGTCAGGGGGCAGTGCCACATTCCGTCTGATACACATATTGTGCAACATGACACATGCCATGGTGATCTTGGACACCTTCTCATGTCCATACAGGAGAGCGCCACCAGACCTGCTAATGCACCTAAAACGTGACTTCAAAAGGCCAAAGGTCTGCTCGATCACGATGCGGGTCCGGGTATGTGCACGGTTGTATTCCTCCTCGTGCCTGTTCTGTGGGTTCCGTACAGGTGTGAGAAGCCAGCTCTTCAGGGGATAGCCCGCATCACCTGTATGTGGGAGGGAACGGGCTCCTGTCACTGTTCACCTCAAGAGCGGCCTGTTCAAATGACACAAATTGGCATTGCATTGTGATTCGCGTACACAATTGACAGCATACATGCAGATGGTCTGTGTGACAGCAATGTGCAAGGGGGAGCTACACCCTGCAAGTGGACATGCCCCATCAATGCCTCCAGCAGTAATTGACATGTCCTGGGTGAGGCGAGGTCTCTGGTGTCCCTGGGGCCAGGAAGATGTAGTTCTGCACTGCTGGTGTACTGCCATACCAACATTGATGTTTCCATGCAGAGAGGCATCACTTCAGTGGTGATATAGGTGTGTGGTGAAATGCTATGGCTAGGGTTGATCCATTTGCATGCATTATGGGGCACATTGCATATTTGATGTTGGGGTGGACTAATTCAGGATGGCTCTCTTGATGGCATGTGTAAATGTAATATTTTGTGGCGGGGAATGTTGTGCAATGTGTATGTGGATGGATGTTTAATGTTTCTAGACCTGGATTGTTATCTATGTTGTGTAGCTTATACCTGCATGTCAGTTCATCTCAAGTACGTTGTGGCCTTCCCAGATGGACATTGGCGTACATCTGTATGTGCATTTGTCCGGCGGACGACAAGCTACACCCATTTTGAGTATGTATCCCCCTCCCCCCAAACACACCCAGTTGGAGTATGTATCCCCCCCCAAAACATACCCATTTTGAGTATGTATCTCCCCCCCAAAACACACCCAGTTGGAGTATGTATCTCCCCCCCCATAACACACCCAGTTGGAGTATGTATCTCCCCCCCCAATCACACTGCCATGTGCTTGCCCTGCTACTCACCAAGTAGCCACGAATGTTGTGCGGTTTGTTGCTCCATGTAGCGTGGTATAGTTGAGTTCTGCAGGACCATGGAATCATGGGTTGATCCGGGAAATCGGGCACAGCAATGTGTGATTAGCTTGTTGGCGTCACATACCATTTGGACATTGATGGAGTGGAATTGCTTCCTGTTTCGGTAGACTACTTCATTGTGATGTGGGACCACCAATTCCACATGGGTACAGTCGATGGCCCCGATGCAACTTGGGCAACTTGGTGTGCCTGCCAGTGAATGGAATCCAACTTTTGTGTTTGCAATCTCCTGTGCAGTCCGTGGCATGGTTATGTGTTCAGGTGCATGCTTCAGGAGGGCATTGAGTACCTGGTTCAGCTTGCAGGAGAATAGTGGTTGTGAGATGCCATGCATCTGTCCCACTGAATGCTGGTAGGTGCCTGTGGCCAGGAAGTGGAGCACACTCACCACCTTCAGTAGTGGGGGGATGGCAGTTCTGATGTCTATGAGGCTCACAATGTCGTTGTGTATCATGTCCACAATGCTGGTGATGGTATCCCGGTCCAGATGGTACAGGGTGTGTATCTGCTCAGGGGTTAGATTAAATGGACTGGCTCTGATCCTGGGGATTGGTGGGTGCCTCTGTGGTATGATTAAGTGCCGTGGTGGTGCTTGCTGTGCCTGTCTTGCCGTCCTCCTCCTCCTCCTGCGTCTCCTTTGTGCTGCCTGTTGTTGTTGCAGCTGCGCTGCAATGAGGTCCTCCAGGCCATGTAATGCTGCCAGAATTGGAACCATCTTGGTTTGGGAAAGGGTGTGGGAAGGGGTGTGCTGTGCTCCTTTTGAGCTGCCACAGTCTCCATTGCCTCCACCTGTGCTGATTGTGTCCACCTGTGGCAGGTGGGAACACTGCTCAGTTCTCTTAACAGGTGGTTCGCGATGCCGGTATTAGCACCATGGCGGTAAGAGGTTTGGGGGGCTTTACCATGCCACTATTGGCATGTCCACTAGCCTTTTGATGCTGTGCTAATAGCGGCATGGCGTAATTTACGGGATGGAGGGTCGCGCGCACGCGGCCTGCCCGCTATTAGTGGCACCGTACTTAGCGATGCCGCTAATAGCGGTGAGCCGGGTCGTAATCCGCATGGGGAATTAACGTTACCGGTATTCTGTTGAGTAAGTGTTTGCTTGAACTACTGTGATTGTAGTCCTTTGTGTAACATATTGTACTGCTCACATCCCTCTTGAGATAAGTCTGGCTGCTCAGTCACTGGTACCACATAACTGTGTAGTGCAGGCTTGTACCAAAGTTTAGATTGTGCTTACACCTGTAGTCTTAATTGTGTGTACTGTTCCCAAAGGGTAGTGCATGTACTTCTGCCTAACAACGGGTGACAGGAATTATGTGAATATCAGATTCCCTGATTATTATAGATACGTGCCTTCAGTGTTCAGTGCACCAATTCAATCTAAAATGTAGGTGCCTGCAAACAATTTTGAATATCAAACCAATTTTGAGATATTAAGGCAGAAAACCCCATGTTAAAAGCTGTTCAAAACGCAATCAAAGTAAACATTTTTAATGTAATGTAGAAATAATGTAGAAATGTGAAATGTTTGATGCACAGGCTGCTGCATCAGCATTTTACTCGGGAATATTTTCAGATTTGTTCATACTAGCGTTTGTAAGTTATTGAGAAAAGTTATTTTCTAAGACGCTACAGAGACTTCTTTATAACCTTAACAATGCCTTGTACTGAATACACATATTTGTTTTGTTTCAAAGTGTACTTTTAAAAATATGAGAAATGTAAGTGGAAAGATATGTCTTGGCCCTGTTTACACATGTACCGGCAATCATTTACAAATACAAATGCTGAAGGAGCTGACACTAAATGGAGCTGCAAGCATTTGAATGGGCAATATTGAATGCACTATGCTGTCGGTGCTTCTTGTGCATAACTAGTCCTGCACAGTTGGTTTTCTACCATTAATGCCAAGGGCGATGCTGAGATGCTTTGCGGTATAAGCTTCTAGTATGCATGCCAAGAGTCAGGAAACCTCCTTTGTCCCTTTCCGTCTGAGCCTGGTACTCGATCTGCCTGGGAGAGCCTCCAGCGTGTTAATGCACTGTGAAATCCTTCTAGGTTTCCAGATGTGATGCATTCTTAAAAACGAAGCCTGCTCACAAAGAAGCAGAGCTACACAAATACACCCTGCTGCCTCATGTCAATGACAGTGCGGCAAACGAACCATTTGTGTTGCCAGATTTTAAATGTCAGTGTGTTATTCTGGCTGGGAATATTTTGAATTGAGTTTTAAAAAAAGTGATTGAAAATCAAATGCGATTCCTACTTTTACATTCTGTTTCAGTCACTGACTGCTCTGTCTTGAAACATAATTGTTCCTTTGGCAGGCCTTTGAAATGCTAAACACAAGGCACAGGCAGATTGATTGTGAGAGTCAGAATTCCTCAGGCTTCCAACACAACCTGGGGAAGAAATGTATGTAGCCTCGAATGCTAGGACCCAAATGCATGATTTGACATCATACATGCATTCTGTAATTCTCGGACTGTAGAGATGTCTTTTTCATTGTATAATTGGAGGACAAATCAAAGAAGTCCAAGGAAAAAAAAAGCTTGTTGGCTTTCTCATGAATTTAAAGGAGAAACGTGGCGCTTGTATATGTTTTATACACCACATCATTGTGTGTGGACCATGTTAATCACTATAACAAAAGGTGTTAATATTGATCAGCCCATGTTCATCAAAAATAAAGCACCAACAGGACACTTTCCCGAATGGCGGACGCTCAAGATTAGTGTATGCTGAAATATACGCACCCATGAGCGACGGCAGCAGGCTGACACAGGAAGCTAAGGAGTGGGTCCAGAGGGAGCCTGAGGTGGCTGGGATTCTGGAATTCGGTGAAAGATTTGGTTTCTATGTACGGTACAGGACCGGCCCCCTTCATTTCGGGAGCGCCGATTACAAGCTTCCCTTTGTGGGACCCGGATCAGACGCATGGTAAAACCAGTCGTCCTTTCTGGGTCCCGCAAGAGTAAGAGGGAGGTAATAACGGGCCAGTTGAAATCTGCCCGTTATTACCTCCCTCCCCATTCCCATTGAGACCTATGGGGGCACAAATGGGAATGGGGAATGGTTCCTGCAAGGAGGAATTACTAGGTCCTCCTATGTCGGAATGACCCGGTTATTCCTCATTGCAGGAACCCAGTAATGGAGCCCGGTTTGGAGGCAGCCATGAGCTAATAGCTCCATGGCTGCCTCCAAACTCGTAATGAGGCCCATGACTGCCCTGACGGGTTTTGGTGAACTCCTGGGGCCTCATTCCGAGTTTGGAGGTAACCACGCCGCTATTTGCGGCATGGCTGCCTCCAAACTCGTTCCGATTCTGCCCTGGTGAATGGAGTAATTACCGGTCCATTCCAAGGTTGGAGGGACCGGTAATTCCCCATTCACCAGGGCCCTTCCCCATTCCCATTTGAGCCCCCACAGGGATCAATGGGAATGGGGAAGGCGCTAACAATGGTACCGTAAATGTGACTGTTGAAGAGAACAATCCTCACATCATGTCCCCCATGGTGGCTTCACCAGCTGCAGTGGATGCTTCTGAGGGCACTGCATCCGGTACCGTTATTAGCACTAAATTCCGTTTTCGGGTCCCGTCCTTAACGCCTGCAAAAAGCAGGCGTTAAGGAAGGACCCGCAAAGGAACTCATAGTAGGGCGGTAAGGGTTTAACGGCACTGGTTTCATTACCGGTGACCGTTAACCCTTACCGCCCTACTTGTAATGAAGCCCCATGAAATTGTCCATATTGACTGTACATTTAACACCATTAGTTTCAATCATGCTGGGTGCAGTTGCTGCTTTTGGCCTTTAGAGATTTGCTATGATATCATATGGCATGGGGGATGAGGGAGAAGTGCAGGTAACTCAAAAGTGCAGCCAGCGTTGGCTCAGTGCAGGAAACTCAAGAAGTGCAGCCAACAGGTGGCTCATAAGTGCAGAGAGAAGGGACTGTAGGGTTGCAGATACAGACCACAAGTGCTAATGGGGCCAGGAGCCAGTGCAAAGTGCAACTGGACATGCAGGTCCCAGATTCAAGGGTACCCATGTGGTTACTGCCTAGAGCAGTCAGGACATCAGCAGGGGAGAGGAAGAGAGAAAGCAGAAGTGAAGAGGAAGGTCTTTGTTTGCTTCTGGAACAGGAGGTGGTTCTGCTCAAGTTTGAGAGAGAAAAGGAGGCTGTTACAGAGGGTGGCCCCAGCCAAAGATAGAAATCTGCCCACAACTCTCTGCTTGGAAAATCAACTGACCCTCTGAGAGTTGGAAGTGGATAAGCAGAGAGCTCAAGAGGGGAGATGTGTAGGAAGAGAGAGTTGGAGGTAGTGTGGCCCCAGTCCCCAGAAAGCCTTGTGGACGATGCAGATGGTCTTGAACTTTATCCTTCCCACTACTGGGAGCAAATGAAGAGATTTAAGAGCTGGCGAGATGCGATCCCTGGGCTTGAGGCCAAGGACAAGTCTTACAGTCCTGTTCTGGATAAGTTGAAGAGGTCAGACAGTTGAGGCAGGAAGATTTAGAGACTGCTGCAGTAGTCCAGCCTAGAGAGGAGCAGAGCTCTGGAGACAGTGAGCTTCTGGGGGAAAATGAGGAAAGGACGAATACCTCTGAGGTGGTGCAGCTGTAAGTTTGACTTCTTAGAGACTTTCGAAGATGTGAGGAGAGAAGGAGTGGGTGTAGTCAAAGATGGCCCCAAGGTTCATAGCCTCACAGTAAGGAGCAGGAAGAGGACCCAGACAGAGGGATGAAAGGAGGGAGCTGGTGTTCCAATGAGGAGGATCTCAGTCTTACTGGCATGAAGGCAGAGATAACTGGCGGCACACCATTCCTGATTTGTGGTCAGACAGTCTGGAATGAGAAAAGGAGAGCAGGCGGCTGAGGGGAGCCTGATGGAAAGTTGGGTGTCATCATCATAACACTGAAAGTTGGAGCAGAAGGAAGTGATGCAGTGGTCAAGAGGTACAAGGTATTTGTTGAAAAGCCAGGGTGAGAGCTTAGACCCCTGGGGAACACCACAAGGGGATAGAGAGATAAAAGAGAGGAAAACCCCCACTTGGACCTGGGAGGGTCAGTCCGTGAGAAAGGTGGTCAACCAAGCCTTGGCCTCTTCAGTGATACCCAGGTTATCACTGTTTGCGATTGAGCACAATGGCATGGTTGACTGAATCAAAGTCAGAAGAATGATTGAGGAGAATGAGGACAGAAGAAAGGGTAGAATCAAGGTCTGAGAGCAGATCTTCAGAGGTGTTCAGGGGAGCAGTTTCCATGCTTCTGGCAGCTCTGACGTCAGACTGGTGGTCATGGAGACAACCAACAGATTCAGTGTGCATATTTGGGGGCCGATTATGAATTCCGAGGGGTGATGGAGATCAGGCGATAGATTGTCAGAGAGGAAGAATCAGCAGAGGGCTACTTTGGCTGGCAGCGAACAAAGGAGTGCTTAAGGTGGGAAGAGAAGGTTAGAGTGGCAAAAGAGTGATTGCAGAAGTCGGCCAAAGCTGGAGCAAGGGTGTTGATGTGGTCCTTGATGGTTCTGGATGAACATGGAAAAACCTGTTTTGTCGAGACTTTCATAGATCAGACTTGTCTAGAAACATTGTCAGGGGTGAACTAGGGAAAGGAAGAGAAGGGAGGAGGAGAGACAGCCACAGGCAGACCAGGAGTGGAGGAGGAGGAGTAAGAGGAAAAGATGGTGTACAGGATTCCCTGAGTTTTATTGATGAAGTGAGAAGCCAAGGCTGTACAGATGGCCTGGAAGGGAACAAGAGCAGCAGAGAATGCAGCAGGATTGGCCAGCTCCTTGCAGATTTTGAAGAGTTTGGCGAGTTGTTAGATGCTGCAGAGACATGGGCTTGGATGTGAGCTCTCTTCTTGTTGAGGACAGAGCAGGTGGCAGGCCAGTTTTTTCAGAGGGTGCACTAAATGCCCTTCAATTCCTCTCAGCCACCCTGCACTTGCGCTTGACGGTGATAAGGTCGGAGTCATACCAAGAGTTGCACTTGGATTTGGGCTTCAAGCGGATCCTCATGACATGTGCAAGTACATCAGGAGTGCTAGAGATAAATAGCTGAAGGCAGGGGAGTTGCTAGGTCTGGAAAAGACCCGGGGCTAAGCTGATGTCGGAACTTTTGGGACTGGGGGCTAGCTAGTCTTTTGGCTGTAGCTCCTGAGATTCTATCCGGGGCTACAACCAAAAGAACAGGGGCTATAGCCCCCTTAGCCCCCCCCTAGCAACGCCCCTGGCTGAAGGTTTGATAGGGCTGTGTCAGGGTGTAAAAACAAGGAAAAATCGAGGCTGAGTACCACAAAAAGGAAATACACCAAACACGGGCTATAAAGATTGACAGATCTTTTATTCTGCGCAGTTTACAAAGAAACATAGAACCAGATAGCTATCTGGCTCTCAACACCCCACAGTGAGTACCAGCCCATCAAAGAGAGGAGAGAGAGTGCTGGACATCTAATCATTCATGCTTTTATACAATTTCGAATAATATTGTCCAGCCGCCCCCTCATGTTAATAATCTGTGGTCTAGAGTTCGTGCCTAGTCCACATACAGTTTATACAATAATATACAGAAGGATTACATGCGTTTGCCTTTCCATCAAGTTACAATGGCGGTGTATATTCTTGGATCACGCAGTAAGCCTTAGTCCATATCCCAACACAATGTAGTTTAGCCTGTGTCCACGCTTGGTGTTTGCATTTCATTCTCGCCGATGTGTAATCGTGAATGAGGCTTGTTAGCGCAGACAATGCTGGGACAGCAGTTCAAACATAGTACAAGGTCTCATTACCTAGTCTAAACAGTCGGCTCTTGGACAGTCTAACCAATAAGAGAACTCAAAGGTCGGGAGGCTTGGTTGCTAGTTGGAAACACAGTCCACCATTTTAGAACAGAGAATGTACGAACAGAAATCAAAATGTGGACGATTCTAAAATGGCAGCGAAATCGATCCAAAATCGGAACTTTGCAAAGCGGTTTTCTTCATAGAGCGACTAGGCTTAGGCCAATTATAAATCAATAGGAGGCACTAATATGATTTCCATTCAGCAAACCTCCTTTTGGCCTAAGCCAAGTGCTAAACTAAGGACTAGTCGCTTTACGAGTAACCCCACGTCTCAATGTCCATACAACCTGAATCACATTCATCAGATATATGAATTGCCATAAGATTGGCAGCGGAAATTGGCAGCGGAAATTTCCTTCATCACAAATTTGTTGGTCACTCTTTCCGGTGCGTGTACCTTTGGCCCTAACGTTCCCATAGTATGTGCACAACATCCCCCTAACATTGAACATATGGCAGGAAGGCATTGTATACAGCAACAACAAACAAAACAACAAAATACCCAGAATTATCAATTAGACAGAGAGAAGCTTCCATCCCCAAGATCGTAAGAAGTAGCAGAACCAAGTACTAAGATCCCAATTTCCCTTGGGAACATATACTTCTGAACTCAGGACGTGCAGATTTTGTATTGCCTTAAAGATGGTTGGGGAGGAATTCTGGTCCAGAAACACAGCAAGCTGACCCTACTAATTTGCATACTCAACCACGCTCACCAAGATGACGTCTAATACCATCCAGTTTTGTAGCACCAGTAATATGATTGCTTTCTGCTCTAGAGTCATGTTATAGAATATGTCAGTGGTCCATTTGATGGTTTTCTCCAGTACTCTTGCTAGTCTCCTGATATCCTCGGAATTCATAATCTGCCCCCAAAAAAGTACAAAGGATTTTGCTACATCATCCAGAACCTGTGATGAAGTATCGCCATTCTCGTCCTGCCTAGGACGAGCCCTAGAGATTTCAGTCGTACTGGCTACATATACCCCAGGTAGCAGAATTCCCAAATAACAAGTTCCCTGCCAATCCCTAGGTAGCCATGGATAAGCTTCATTACCGCAAACAAAGTAGACAGGTTTAACAAAGGTAGCAGGCGCCCCTCTCTCACAAAAACAAGGCATGATAACCTGTTCAGTGGTTGTTAACCACATTGAGAGTTCACAACCATCTGCTTTTTGCTCACTGTACCTTTCACAGATGG
The DNA here is from genome assembly GCF_040938575.1 of Ambystoma mexicanum. Lineage (NCBI taxonomy): Eukaryota > Metazoa > Chordata > Amphibia > Caudata > Ambystomatidae > Ambystoma > Ambystoma mexicanum. Next base: position 802,811,120 of record NC_090928.1, read on the forward strand.
GAAATATCCATTTGCATATCAGTCTTTGTCCCGCCCACATGGGCAGTCCAGCACCGAAATGCTATGGCAATTCCTCTCTGAACAAGAGTACCAACAGCAACCCCATACACGTGTTTCAGCCTTGTTGGGCATCATCAGTGAGGTGAAGCTGAGCCTCTCTAAGCACAGTGAGCAGGGAGTCCACGTCTGGTTGCCCCCAGGTAACCTAGGGTGACCAACCCCAAGTTCCTTCAAAGAATTCAACAAAGGTAGCAGGCGCCCCTCTCTCGGAAGAACAAGGCATGATAACCTGTTCAGTGATTGTTAACCACATTGAGTGTTCACAGCCATCTGCTTTTTGCTCACTGTACCTTTCACAGATGGGAAATATCCATTTGCACTTCAGTCTTTGTACCGCCCACATGGGCAGTCCACCATCAAAAGTAGACAGGTTCACCTACATACAAAGGCCTGTCCTCACTGGCCAAGTTTGCAACACTAGTGCAACCCTTGAAATCACCCATTAACTGAGTACCATTCCTTTATATGCACAAAGAAACTGAGTTGGGGCTATGGTTAACAGTGTAAGAAGGTGGCGTGGCATCCCTATTGCCTATAGGAGCCCTCTTAAAAGAGATCAAAGATTGAAAAGGTCAGGACAATCTATCAGAAGGCCTATCAGAAGGCCTAATAGAAGCGACATTAAGTTTGCTCCTATTTGCGAAGAGTGAGCATCACAGAGGCATTAGGACTCGCCTTTCAAATTCATTCAAATTCATCCCATCAAAGTTCCCTGAGATGCTATCATTCCATCGGCCAAAGAATAGTGCCCGCAGAGAAGCATAACATGCAGTAGTTAAAGGCAAAGGAAGAATATACCAGCCCAACCCTTTTTCCCCATGTTGCGGTAAGTGGGAGCAAATCCAGCAGTTAGTTCTGTTCAAATGGCATGAGTTGCGTTCATTATTAACAGTAATGTAGTATTATGATAGCTTTGTCTATGTTGAGAGTCTCTAGGAGATAGAGTATGCAGGTGCACAAAAGGTGTAGATACAGTAGGAACAATCTCAGTAGGCAAAAATGTTTCAAGTGGGCGTAGTTCTTCCATGTACCAATATCCCAAGAAAGCTAATACTATGAAACTGGTTAACACAATTACAAGAAGACAACACATTTAGAAAGACCATGTATTTGATCATCCATTGTCTTTGTTGGCCACACACGCGATTGTCTGTACAGCATGAGTAGGGTCGATAACAGGCATTGTTCCTGGAAGCTCTTCACCAATAAGTTCCTGTGAAAATCTCTGCAGTCAGTTTGCTGGTGATCTCCTGATCAAGCGTTTTCTTAGTCTTTCCCAATCCCCAGCCACCTACTTTCCTTCAGTGCAAAAAGTGGCAAAGGACAAGCTCTTTGATTATTTTCCTTTGGGCACAGCCGAACCGTGCAGTTAGTCTAGCTCCATGGATGCAGATTGTACCTTGTGACTCCTGGTACCGTGTGATCTGTGAACAGTGCATCGTTGCTTCCTGATGGAAGTGATGAATTTACAGCAGAACTGGACAAAGGTGCAAAAGGATCTGCAGAAGAGTGTGGAGACGAAACAGCAGTTTCTCCAAGCCCTGCGGGCTCAGGGAGGGTCTCCAAAGCACTCTCAGTGCTTCTCAATGCTGAAAGATCGCTGGGACACAGCTAGTACGTTTCTCCTTATCTTCTTTGACGTGTGGCAAAGGGAAAGGTATCCTCTTCACATGCGATGTGTGGATCCAGTGACGCTTCCCTTCTACTCGTACGGCAGTCTGTGTGGCCAAAAGGACCTAACAGGGCCCTCTCCACCATGGTGGGAGACAGGATGCTCTCTCGAATGCTTTGGTCAGCACCCAGTCACCAGGTCGGATGCTGTGACCTGGCCTCTCGTATTTGGCTGGGAGGGCTTCTCGCACCTGTTGATGAATCAAATACAAATTTTGAGTTAACCGGTCACAGTATTCAGAAATAAGTATGTGCTCTACATCCCTCAAAGCCCTAGCTTTAGGAAGATTTCAAATGTTACCTGGCCTGCCCATACCACTTCGTATGGGGAGAGCCCAGTCCTAGTCTGTGGGGTCATTTGCATAGAGAGTAACACTATCGGTAAGGCATCCGGCCATTTCAAATTGGTGCCGGCACACGTCTTAGTGAGTTTGTTATTTAGAATTCCTTTGTGCCTCTCTACCAATCCAGCACTCTAAGCATGTCTGGCCAAATGGAACCGTTTATCGATCTGTAATCCTGCACATATTTGTAGGATCACAGCAGCGATAAAATGTAGACCATTATCCGACCAGATGACCCTTGGCAAACCAAACCTAGGAAAATATTCCTTGAGCATGGTTTTCACCGTCGTCATTACCTTGGTATCTTTTTATAGGAAAAGCTTCAACCCATTTACTGAAAGCACAAATGTCTACCAAGAACTATTTGAGGTTATTGCAACGCTCCGTTTCAATAAAATCAAAGTGAATTACCTCGAAAGGGACAGAAGGTGGACCGAAACTACCCCTTGGTATCGATGTACCCTTCCCCATATTGTGCTGTAGACAGACCATACAACTCTGGACAAAACGCTCAGCAGTTTTCGGGATGTTAACATTTACCCAGACAGTTTCTAACATTTTGCAAATTTTCCTAGCGCATATGTGAGTGGGACGATGAGCCATTGAAACCATCATAGTGATGTACGCGTCTGGCAGCATCCATTTTCCCTCCAAATTATCCACCCACCACCTATCATCATCCAACCTCGCCAAGCCCTCAGCCGATTGCTTAGTTTCCTCTCGAGTGGCATTGGCTTGGATATTCTTTATAGAATCAATACCTTCATCTATAGTACAGACATTTGTGGCTTCCCTTGTAGTGTACATATCTGAATAGAGATCAGTAGCAGTTTGTTTGGCTATCTGGTCAGCGAAAGCGTTCCCTTTTCCTACTTCATTTATGATTTTCTGATGTGCCGCGCACTTCATAATTGCTAGCTGAGTGGGAAGTGCAAGCGCTGAGAGTAGCTGAAATATCAAGGTGCCATATTGGATCTTCGTTCCATGTGAGGTCAAGAAATCTCGTTCTGCCCAAAGTTGTGAACTACCCCAAAAGCATACTGACTATCAGTATATATGTTTACTCTAAGCCCTTCGGAAAGTTCACAAGCTCGAGTCAATACAATAATGTCTGCGGCCTGCGCAGAGTTATGCGAAATTCTTTTGGTTTCCACAAACGTGCTTAGTGTAGTGATGGCATAAGCAGTTTTGGATGTACCATCCAGAAGTTTGAAACAGTAGCCATCGCAAAACAGCTCCCCTTGTGGATCATTCAAAGGTGTATCTTTCAAATCAATCCTGCCTTTAGTTTCTTGTTCTGTGGTATATAGGCAGTCATGTGACATTTCATCACGGCAAGCAATATCTTGTGGAAGGGATTCAGTACACAACACCTCTTAATTTTGATATTGCGGTGCAAACAAGATTAATTCATATCTCGTTAATCGTGCAGAGGTGAGATATTGTGTTTGCGTTCTTTTTAATAGAAGGACTAAAGAGTTAAAGCATGGCCTAAGACCATTCCCTCGCTCTGTTTTACAGACGCAGCAGCAGCAGTGACAGCTCTCAGACATCTCGGCAAAGCGCATGCAACAGGACCGAGTGTGGAGGAAAAATAACTGCACGGCCTATTCTTCCCCCCATATTCCTGCATTAACACAGCCAAAGCACATCCATCACGTTCATGCACATACGACTCGAAGGCCTTTTCATAATTTGGTGTGCCCAAAACTGGCACTGAACACAGTGCAGTCTTGAGCAAGCCAAAAGCTTTCTGGTGTTCCAAGTTCCACAGCAATGGCAAAGAAATGCCCTTCTTTGTCAAAGCCAACATTGGTTTGATCACTAGTGAGAAGTTCCAGATCCACTGCCTACAGTAAGAAGCCATTCCTATCAAGGCTCTGACTTCCTTCTGCGTATTTGGGACAGACATGCTAGAAATTATTTTAATCCATTCAGGTTTCATTCTTCTTCCCTCCTTTGGCAGGAGATAGCCTAAATAGGCGACCTCCTGTCGACAATATTGAAACTTTTTCAGTGAACCTTTATGTCCATGTTTTGCTAGATGAATAAGCAACAACACGGTGCCCTCCTTGCAAGCGCTTTCTGAATCTGCAGCTAAAAGGAGGTTGTCAACATATTGAAGCAATATACAAGTAGCAGGCAACTCGAGTGTATCAAGCTGCTCTTTCAAAGCCCTCCTGTAAATGCTTGGACTCTCCGTGTACTCCTGTGGTGCATGGTTGAATGCAAACAAGGGTCCCCCTATTGTGAACGCAAACAAGTATCTGCTATCCTTGTGTATAGGAATGCTACAGAAGGCATTTTTAAGATCTACAACACTAAAATAAGTAGCAGAAGCTGGAATCATCGTTAATATCGTTGTTACATCAGGCACAATAGGAAATTGTGGAGCAACAATCTAGTTGATAGCGCATAAATCAATAATAAAACGAAAATGAATTGCATTATCTCCTTTCTTATACACTGGTAAAATCGGACTATTGCAGAAACTACCTTCAATTTTTTTCAATTACCCCACGGTGTACAAATTCGAAAACTATACATTTCAAAGCTTGCTCACCATCAATCGAAATCTTATACTGTGGAATACGTGGCAACTTTACTCCTGGTTTCAAAATGATTTTAACAGGCTCAATCTGCAAAACACCTACATCATTATCATCAATCGCTCATAAACACTCCGGAACGTCACTAAATTCCGGTGGCAAAGGTGTAATCAGAAACTGTGAGGCAGAAAATTGCTGTGGTCTGTGGTTAAATCGTCAAACACACTCCATCTGAAGAACAATGAATTACCGCATTAAATTCCTTCAACAGATTCAACCCCAGCAAATTCTCACCACAGTTTGATGTCAAAAGAAACAGAAAGTGATCCTTGAATGGACCCAGTGAAATCGGTACCGGCAAAGAAACCGGACTAACCACTGGCGTACCAGAAAACCCTACAGAAACGTTAGTTTGCCCTGACAGTGGAATGTCTGGAACCTGTGAATGATCAATGGAACACTTCTGTGCTCCTGTATCTATCAAAAATAGATTTTTCCTATTTCCCACTATCATTTCAACGTAGGGACCTTTCTGATTAACGGGAATAGGCGTTGGTTCCAAACCCTGCTTCGGGCAATCCTAGTGAAACAATATATCATCAAAGGGAAGGTCTTCAGAGAGATAAGCAGTAGAGGATGATCAAAAATATTTCTATTATCCACTCTCAGTGGCGGATTGTCTTGTGAAAAAGATTGAGAATTCTGAGAAAACTGGCTTCTTCCAGGACCCCCCGCCCCAGGACGGCCTCTGGATCATCTACCCATGATACCAAATGTGTTATTCGACCTCTGCTGGAGGATCGGGCATTGTGCTCGCCAATGACCCTCTTGTCTGCAAAAAAGCACATTGGTTCGCGTGTACAGGACCCAACGGTATATTGCCTTGTGGAACATACTGTCCCCTAAACTGTGTACTACCCCCTCTATGACCTCTAACAATATGTTGCAACAACACCTTAGGTTTCAAGTCTCCCTTTTTCTTTTCGATCCTTTCCTTCTCATTATTGACTCGGTTTTCATAATACTGAGCCATATGCAACACTTCAGACTGAGACTTAGCTTGCCAAGCGCTCTCAGAAGTCATAATTTGTGGCTGGATGTCAGGTAACAATCAACACACAAATTTGTCTACAAATAATCATTTTCCAGAGTCTGCTTAAATCTTGTCCACTGAAATCTGAAAACACTTGTTCAAACCGATTAAAGAATTCAGTAGCACCCTGAGATTTCCCTTGGACACAAGCAGTAAGTTTGTCCCAAACAATCCTTCTCTCAGGAATTAAGGCTTTCAGTTGTGTCACTATTCTATCAGGCAAAGTCAGTATCTCCTTTGGTGGTCTCTCACCAGTATTCCTTTCTTTATCTTGCCTAGCCATATTATCCCATGTGCCCCTAAGCCTGGTACATCATCTACTGTCCTAATCTGTTTGAACAAATCGCAGGTAGGAACACAGGAAATAGCAAATCTATATCACCCAAAGTGAATACTGACGACTGCAAGACAGACTCCATTTCTCTATAAACCCCTGTCGGATTCTTCCTGATATCTGGGATAGATTGTCTAATGGTATTCACCTCCTGTCTTGAGAACACGACGTGAACAAACTGTGATACATAATGTGCATCAATGTCATAGGAGGCTACCCCCGTTGCGGCATTAGCCGGAACCTCAACTTTAGGGACAAATGTCAGAGGAACTTCTCTCATAGGCAACTGAGAAGTAGGCAACTCTGAACGCTTACTGAACAACAGAGCTAAATTGAGCGCTAAAGAAGCTGAAGGAGTGTGAGTCGAAAAAGCTCTCTTATAGACATTCAATAATTCTGCGGGACAACACATCTTTCTTTTTATGCATTCATCCTGCAGGTATTCTACCATAACCTGTATCACTTTCTTCTGCATTTCTGGCGTGTACTGACTATACGTGTCATATACTTCTACAGGAGATATCGACATGTCTGAAATCCATCTTAATGCATCTCTTGTGCAAATTCTCGTTTCTTCACTCATCGATTTACTAAGAGGAAGGAACCGTTTCTGTACAAAAATAGCGCCCAAACTATCACCTATCTATTTCAGAATTCTGTAACCTTTCCAACTCCCTTCTATACACAAAAACCCTCTCGATGTGCTCATATAATTTCTCCGCAGTATCTCTTTAATATGCTAAAACATTCAGATCCCTCAACCCTTGTGGGAGATCTACATCATTCAGTCTGTTCCACATTACGGATACATTCATTCCCAGTCCTTCAATAAAAACAGCTTTCTCAGGAAAACCTTCTAGATTAGAGAGTGGAGCAAGAACATCAGATTGTTCACCCTTCTCCATGAACTGTCTAGCCCATGCATTCAGATCTCGCTTTCTTTCTTTAGAAACTGTATTGCGAGTTACAATTTTCAATTCCGCTCCCTTATCAACTATAAGCGAAGCAGAACCACTTGGAAGAGACAGAGTAGACAAATCTTGTACAGTAGGAAATGAAGGTGCTATCACTGGTGTCAAAGACAAATCTACCAGACCCATGGCCGCAGACAAAGGTGGAGGTACAGGTGGAGGAACAACAATAGGAAGAGGAGCAATAGGTAGTGGCGGAGGAGTAATAAGAGGTGCAGGAATTACTACGGGAGGAGGAACAACAGCAGGAAGAGGTAAAGCAACAGGGATAGGTACATAAGGAGGTGGCGCAGTGGCACCAGGCCTTAGTTCATTTAAAAGCTTGTCAATCAGTTAATCTGATGCATGACAATCTTTAGACGGGTAAATTTTTTGAATGCCAAGTTGAAAAGCCCTATACATATTTCTAACTGACTCTGACTGTTTTTGTTGATCATACAATAACGCTTTCTCAGTGTTCGACATATGTCGGCGTGCATGTTTCTCTCTACTTTTGAGTTGCTGCATAGCTTCTCTTTTCCAATTTTATAATACATCAAATGCTGCAGGTCTAGCTTTTTCCTTTAATAATATAGATTGTAAATATTCTATATGAAATATCTCAAAGCTACCATTGATTGGCCACTGAAGTTTGGAAGCATGTCTAGTTTGTCTGTGCCAAATATTGTTAGACACTATACTACCAATGCCTTACTTACAGTACATAGTACATGCCGGCGACCCCTCTTGTGGTGCTGGATGGCCAAATTCCAAAGATTGACTGTCCCTGTGGACTAATGCCCTGAAACAATCAGACAATTTCTCAGGCATGTCAGATTACTGGTGTTACCTGGTCAATAATTGTACTCGCGAGGACAATGCGCCAAATCAAATATCAGGATACTTAGGAATCAGGGCAGGACTCAAATGATCAAAGGACTAAGGGAGGTCCTATCGGATTACTATGTACAACAAAGGACCCTCGTGGTTGGTAATTTTGGCAAAACTGCGCGCCTCGATATATAGACCTTCTTCAAGATGCCTTCTAGGACCGCGTGCTCACCGTCCAGGGATCGGGTCGTGCAGTACTATTGAGGTGTCACGTCTCACCCAAGAAGGGGGCCCCTTTCTCACTGTCCGATAGCCACGTCAACACTTCAACGAGATGGCATCAATCTTGAGGGTCCCTATTCGGACGGCATCTGTAAAAACAAGATAATATCGAGGCTGAGTACCACAAAAGGAAATACACCAAACACGGGCTATAAAGATTCACAGATCTTTTATTCTTGCGAAGTTTACAAAGAAACATAGAAACAGATAGCTATCTGGCTCACAACACCCCACAATGAGTACCAGCCCATCAAAGAGAGGAGAGACAGTGCTGGACATCTATCCATTCATGCTTTTATACAATTTCGAATAATATTGTCCAGCCCCCCCTCATGTTAATAATCTGTGGTCTAGAGTTCGTGCCTAGTCCACATACAGTTTATACAATAATATACAGAAGGATTACATGCGTGTGCATTTCCATCAAGTTACAATGGCTGTGTGTATTCTTGGATCACGCAGTAAGCCTTAGTCCATATCCCAACACAATGTAGTTCAGCCTGTGTCCACGCTTGGCATTTGCATTTCATTGTCGCCGATTTGTATTTGTGGATGAGGCTTGTTAGCGCAGGCAATGCTGGGACAACAGTTCATACATAGTACAAGGTCTCATTACCTAGTCTAAACAGTCGGCTCTTGGACAGTCTAACCATTAACAGAACTCAAAGGTCAGGAGGATTGGTTGCAAATTAGAAACATAGTCCACCATTTTAGAACAGAGTATGTACGAACAGAAATCCAAATGGTGGACGATTCTAAAATGGCAGCGAAGTCGATCCAAAATCAGAACTTTGCAACGCGGTTTTCTTCATAGAGCGACTAGGCTTAGGCCAATTATAAATCAAAAGGAGGCACTAATATGATTTCCGTTTAACAAACCCTCCTTTTGGCCTAAGCCAAGTGCTAAACTAAGGACTAGTCGCTTTACGAGTAACTCCACGTCTCAATGCCCATACAACCTGAATCACATTCATCAGATATATCAATTGCCATAAGATCGGCGGCGGAAATTTCCTTCATCACAAATTTGTTGGTCACTCTTTCCGGTACGTGTACCTTTGGCCCTAAAGTTCCCATAGTCTGTGCACAACATCCCCCTAACATTGAGCATATGGCAGGAAGGCATTGTATACAGCAACAGCAGAACAACAGAATACCCAGAATTATAAATAAGACTGAGAGAAGCTTCCATCACCAAGATCATAAGAAGTCCCAAAACCAAGTACTAAGATCCCAATTTCCCTCGGGAACATGTACTTCTGAAGTCAGGACGTTCAGATTTTGTATTGCCTTTATTGCCTTAAAGATGGTTGGGGAGGAAACTGGTTCGAAAACGCAGCAAGCAGACCCCACTCAGCTCCACCACACTCAGCCAAGATGACGTCTAATACCATTCAGTTTAGTAGTGCCACTAATCTGATTGCTTTTTGCTCTAGAGTCATGTTATAGAGTATGTCAGTGGTCCGGTTTATGGTTTTCTCCTGTACTCTTGCTAGTCTCCTGATATCCTCGGAATTCATAATCTTCTCCCAAAAAGGTACAAAGGATTTCACTACATTACCCAGAACTTGTGAATTCCCAAATAAAAAGTTCCCTGCCAATCCCTAGGTAGCCATGGATAAGCTTCAGCGACTAGGCTTAGGCCAGTTATAAATCAAAAGGAGGCACTAATATGGTGGGAGTCAGTCAAAGGTGCAGAAGGAGGAGAGAAAGTAGCAGTGAATGCCTCACGTGCAAATGCTTCATGGGTCAGATGACCGAGATTGTAGGTGCCAGTGCTGCAGTCGGCTTGGCCTAAGGGGTATTGAGAGAGAGGTGGGAGGAAAGGAGAAAGTGGTCACTCCAGGAGAGAGGAGTGGTGAGAGAGTTGGAGATGGAGACGTCTGAGGGGATCAGAACATCCAGGGTGTGCCATGCAGAGTGAGTCAGGCCAGAGGGAAGAATTGAAAGAGAGAGATAGAGATAGTCGCAGAGGTTGTGAAAGAGACCCTGAAGAAGGGCAGGTAGCATCCAGGTGGATGTTAAGGTCTCCCAGGAGGAAAAGTTGAGAGTTAGAGACATCGAGAGAGGAGGAGAGGTCCGCCCTATCAGAGAGGATGGGGGCTACCTGGCCAAGTGGGCTGTAAATCATGGCCACAGTGAGAGAAAGGCCAGGAGAGATAGAGAGTCTGTAGACCAGCCTTTCAAAAGAGGAGTTGTTCTACACAGGAATGATAGAAGCAGGGATCCTCTCCGGGAAGATCAATGCTTCACCCCCACCAGGATGGCTGGTTATGCTTTTGGAGTGGATCATGTAGCCATCAGGAAGGAGAGTGTCAATGCTCATGACAGAGCTTGCTGTGAACCAAGTTTTGGTCAGACCGAGTAGATCCAAATCGAGTTCTTCCAGGAGATGCATATGTCAGAGGAGTTTGTGATAGCTGAGTGAGAGTTAATAGTAGCAATGTGGAGCACGGCAGCCGGGATGGAGGAGGTGGGTGCCAAAGGGGTGGGGGAGAAAGAACGCAACTGGGAGGCCAGTGAAGCAGCAGAGGTAGCAGTAGAGGTGGCAGAGGAAGGAGGAACCAGAGAAGCCAAGGAGGAAAAAGAAGGAACAGCAGGAGAAAAAAGGAAGTTGATAAGGCACAGGAAGTGTCTATCAAAAAGGAGGCGGTTAGCCTGAGGGCCTTGCACCAAGATGGTGCCATTTAGGTAAACTTTGATGATGATCTTGGAGCGGTTGAAGGGGGCCAGGAAGGCCTCCCCCAGGTTCCACCATTAATGGGTGAAGAAGAAAAAGGTGAGAGAACAGAGACCATATGGCTGTCCAATGGCTTGGCGAGGAAACGACAAAGAGGATGTTGTTAAGGGTTTGCCTGGAGGAAGCACTGGTGAAGGTATCAGTGATAGAGAGTCATGCGTTGGAGACCAGGATATCCTTCTAGAGCTTCTTCCTACCAGACTTAGTGAGAGGGATAGGATAGTCGAAAGAAAAGCAGTTATAGATGATAGGTGAGACAGAGAGCAACCTTAGAGGGTGCAGAGAGGGGGAGAAGAAAGAGGGATAGGAGGAGCCAAGCAGGGAGGGGGGTTGCACTGGGAAGCAGCAAGGGGGAAACACTAGGTGGGACATGGAAGGAGGGGGCACACAGAGGACAGAACACAGCCAAAAAATCAGATGCAATGTAAAGACAAGTCAGTCACCAAAGGAAACTAGAAGTAAAGAATTAACAGAGCAGGAATGCAGGCAGAACAATGTGAGCAAAAAACCCTGTACAAACAAGAACAAAATGGAACAGAACAATCACCAAAGGAACCTAGAAGTAAAGCAAACAACCCTGGTGAATTAAAAACAACAAGACACAAATCAATCACCAAAGGAACCTAGAGGTAAAGGGTGAACACAGCAGGAATGCAGGCAATACAATGTAAGCAAACAACCCTGGAGAAACAAACACGTCAAAAACAACAAGGAAAAGAACAATCATCAAAGAATCCTCGAGGTACAGGATGAACACAGCAGTGCAGGCAGTACAGTGTAAACAGCCCTGGGGAAACAAGCATGTAAAGAACAGTACACAAAATATCAGGGAGCAGAGCTAAGAAGAGGTGATGGAAAGGCCCACAGGGAATGCGGGGAGCATGGCGGAAGAGGTAAGGAGGGGGGAGCACTCAGCTGAGTAGAGAGAGAGAGGGCACGCACTCTAAGAAATGTGCAGGGAGCACACAGCCTAAGTAAGAGGGAGTGCACGTGGCCTAAGTTGCGAGGGAATGAATACAACCTAAGTAAGAGGGGAAGTATATGGCCTAGAGTTGTGGAGGAGTGAACACAGCCTAAATTGAGTGAGAGTGAATGCAAAGTAAGAGGGGACGCACGCGGCCTAGACTTGCTTGGGAGTGCATGCAGTCAAATTGTGAGAGATTGAAAGCAACTTAAGAATAGGGGGTGCATGCTGCCTAGGACGCAAGGGAGAGCAAGTAGGTAGGCAGGGTTTAGTGCGAGGACAGGACACGAGGAAAACATGCGGGTGCAAGAGTGAGAAGGGGCACAGGTCAGAGGGGAAGCGTGGAGTGTAGCAAGCTAAATCTCCTTGCACCTTCTGACCTGGCAGCCACAGACAGGAGAGATAGGTTGTCCGCACTAACTGTCTGCACTGCTACCACATCACTGCCAAAAACCTGCATCACTCAACACCACAGCGTTGTCCTGTGAGGGCTTTGCCACAGAGGGTCTGTACCTCGGTTCTCATAGGCACGGAAGCCCAGACGTAGCAAAGTATGCTACGTATAGTCAGGCAGTGTCTCCTATGTACCTGCATCGCTCAACACTGCAGCCTTGTCGTGCAAGGGCTTTGCCGAAGAGGGTCCTTTACTCAGTTCTAATAGGCACAGACGCATGGAGGTAGCGAAGCGTGCTATGTATAGTCGAACAGCATCTCCTGCACACCTGTGTCGCTCAACACCGTGGGCTTGACCTGTGAGGACTTCGCATCAGAGGGTCTGTACCTTGGTTCTTATAGGCACAGAAGCATGGATGTAGCAAAGCGTGCTACATGTAGTCGAGCAGCATCTCCTGCATACCTGTGTCGCTCACACTGTGGCCTTGACCTGCAAGGGCTTTGCCACATAGGGTCTGTACCTTGGTTCTTATAGGTACAGACACGTGGATGTAGCAAAGCGTGCTATGTGTAGTTGGGCAGCAACTCCTACGCGCCTGCATCGCTCAACACCGCAGCCTTGTCCTGTGAGAGCTTGTGTGTGTGTCGGTTCTTATAGGCACAGAAGCGTGGACTGCTTCATATAGTCGGGTAGCGTCTCCTGCACACCTGTGTCGCGCAACACCTTGGCCTTGTCCTGTGAGGGCTTTGCCCCAGAAGTTCTGTACTTCAGATTTTATAGGCATGGCAATGTGGATGTAGCGAAGCATGCTATGTATAGTCGAGCAGCATCTCCTGCACACCTGCGTCACTCAACACTGCAGCCTTGTCCTGCGAGAGCTTTGCTGCAGAGGGTCCATACCTCTGTTCTTATAGGCACAGACGCATGGACGTAGCGAAGCTTGCTTCATATAGTCTGGTAGGGTCTCCTGTGCACCTGCATCACTCAACACCACTGCCTTGTTCTGCGAGGGCTTTGCTGCAGAGGGTCTGTACCTTGGTTCTTATAGGTATGGAAGTGTGGAGGTAGTGAAGCATTCTACGTATAGTCGGGCAGCATCTCCTGTGCACCTGCGTCAAGCAACACTGCAGCCTTGTCCTGTGAGGGCATTGCCGCAGAGGGTCATACCTCGGCTCTTATAAGCACAGAAGCATGGAGGTAGCGAAGCACTACATATTGTCAGGCAATGTCTCCTGCGCACCTGTGTCAGTCAGCATTGTGTCCTTGTTCTGTGAGGGCTTTGCCGCAGAGTGCCTGGACCTTGGTGCTTAAAGGCACAGAAAAGTGCATGTAGCAAATCGTGCTCAGTGTAGTCGGGCAGTGTCTCCTGCAACCTGCTTCGCTTAACACCACAGCCTTATCCTGTGAGGGCTTTGCCGCAGAGGTTCAGTACCTCAGTTCTTATAGGCAAGGAAGCATGGACGTAGTGAAGTGTACTACGTATAGCCGGGCAGCGTCTCCTGCACACCTGCAGTGCTCAACGCCATGGCCTTGGCTTGCGAGGGCTTTTCTGCAGAGGGTCATTACCTCGCTTCTTATAGGCATGGACGTAGCGAAGAATGCTAGTAAAGGCAGGCAGGGTCTCCTAAGCACATGAGTCGCTCAACACTGTGGCCTTGTCCTGCAAGGGCTTTGCCGCAGAGGGTCTGTTCTTCAGATAGGGATGGAAATGTGGACGTAGCAAAGTATGCTATGTATAGTCAGGCAGCGTCTCCTACGAACCTGTGTTGCTCAACACTGCAGCCTTGTCCTGCGAGAGCTTTGCCACAGGGGGTCCATACTTCACTTTCTATAGGCACAGAAGCGTGGATGTAGAGAAGCGTGCTTCATATAGTCGGGCAGTGTCTCCTGCGCACCTCCGTCGCTCAACACTGCGGCCTTGTCCTGCAAGGGCTTTGCTGCAGAGGGCCTGTACCTTGGTTCTTATAGGCACAGAAGTGTGGAAGTAGCAAAGTGTGCTCCATGTAGTCGGGCAGTGTCTCCTGCACCTCTGCGTCGCTCAACACCACAGCCTTATCCTGTGAGGGCTTTGCTGCAGAGGGTCAGTAACTCAGTTCTTATAGACACAGATGCGTGGACAAAGCGAAGCATGCTATGTATGGTCAGGCAGCATCTACTGCGCACCTGTGTCGCTCAACACCACCGTCTTGACCTGCCAGGGCTTTGCCATAGAGGTTCTGTACTTCGGTTCTTATAGGCACGGAAACGTGGATGTAGCAAAGCATGCTACATATAGTCGAGCAGCATCTGAAGTGCACCTGCGTCGTTCAACACCATGGCCTTGCCCTGTGAGGTCTTTGCTGCAGAGGGTCCATACCTTGGTTTTTATAGGCATGGAAGCATGGTTGTAGCAAAGCATGCTATGTCTAATCAGGCAGCGACTCCTGCTGCACACCTGTGAAGCACAACACTGTGGTCTTGTCCTGCGGCGGGCTTTCCCATATAAACTCTATCCAATATAAACGTCATGCCCTTTTAACTGTCCAATATTTGGCATCAATAAATGTTCTTGTTACTCCTTATGTTTGAGAAATATTTCCTTGCACATGGTCTGCTCGTAGACTCCCTTTGTGCTTATCTTCCATCTCTCAAAATCGCATCCTGATTCCAAGCACAAGTACTCCTTTATTTTGCAAGGGAAAACAGCTTCTTCATCATCTTTCACTGTTAAGATCCTAGGCTCATCTTTGTAGGCAGCTGGGTTGATTGACATAAGCCATTGTCTTCTTCTGATTGGTCATCCCAAATGTTGAATAAATACTTTGCATAAGCAAGATTCTACATATTCGTTTTACCTTGTGTTTCAGTGTATTGACAGTTATTGAACAGTGGGTCACTTCATTCATCTTTGTGTTGACACGTACTGTATCATGGAGCACATATGTTTCTTAGTACTCCAGTTACATCGTTAATCTTTCATTTTGTTTCAACATAGATTCATATATCTTCTTTGGGTCATTCTTTTGCTGTCAGTTTTTATTTAACATACATCCTTGTCATACACCATTTTATTAATGGCTTCATTCTTGCAACTCAGCAAGGGACATCCATCTTGGTAGCTTTCCTCCATTGTTTCAGTGTGAGGTTATCTTCTGAATGGCTACCTGAGTACATATTGTCTTTCACATAATCAACGTGGTATGGACATATTGCATAAACGTGTGCATTTGTTCCCAATTGTGACGCCTCATCTGTCATTCCAATAGGACGATAGTGAGGGGGTGGTACATAGGGAGAATGTGTCCACTTGCTCCTCTCCATTCCCCCCTCTGGTTGCACTCTCAACCAAACCCTTCACCTCCTCTTCTGCAATATCAACTTCATCTTCTTTTATCATCTCATTATGTTTTCTTTTCTTTGGAACCCATAAGTTTGTCACCCCTAAGGTGGCTAGCATTCTTTATATGTTCATCCCCACTCCAGGCCATCAGAAGACAAGCTCCTGTCAGTGCACAGAATATCCATAGTCCCACATATTTATTCTGATCCTGGGAATAATAGAACTTCCTTCCTGCAGGTGCAAGAGAACTCTACTGTATATTCCCTCCAGTACTTTCGTCAGTCTCTGTTTTCTCTCCAGTATGGATGTTAATGTCAATTATTACTTTTATTCCAATAGCCTTCTTGGCTGTTTTCTGGCATTGTCCCAAGTAGAACCTTATGAGACAGTATCTCAACATTACTAATAGTAATATTGCTCCAAATAGTTCAAAAACCTTTGCCAACCAAGATAGAATCCCTCCAATCAATGATGAAATACAATTGTCTCCTGCTGTTACATCAGCTCATCTTCCATCTGTGTGTGCAAGATCATCAGCAACGTTATTGCCTCTATCAGGGTTCCATTTTGTCCATCATGAGATGGTGTACAGGTACAGCAAGAAAGTCCAACCTTGCCGAACACGCCTTGTTCCATACTTGTTCTGGAGAGTCATCAGCCTGATAGAACTCAAATCTTTCTTTATTTTATTGAATCCTTGTATTGTTGCATTGATCGTATGCAGCAGCTACTCATCTTGTGATCTGATTTAGAACCAGTTGGCATTCACTGCAGCTTGAAGTCGTGGTATGAATTTAGATTTTCGGGAACTCTTCAATGTGGAGATCACTTAGGGGAATCTCTAGTGCTGGGACATGTACATTTACAATGGAGCACACTCCTCCCCAATCCTTAAGCAACACATGTAGGCTCCGTATCCGCAGACCCAACATCGATCTGTCAGAACTGCAGTACCTGCCATCATTCCTGAAGCAGGTTTTTGTATTCTTCACTTGCAATATATGCACGGGCCCTGCTTCATTCTCAACCCGGGTTAGTAGTCTTGCATGCTTGGCGCATGATTCTAGCCATTCATCATTCACCTTTTCCACCTTCCAGACTGCTTCGTTCTTCACTAGGTGTGCAGGCCATGATATTAGACCATCTTCCCATCCAGCGCTGGTTGCTACACGCCCATACACCAATAGCTGTGTCCTTTCCCAGCATCCTGCCTCTCCTGATTTTTCAGTCATATCAGTTAATTCTCTTCATATCAACAACTTGTATCTTTTCTCCACTTTGTCATGGGAACATACATTTTTTGTTTATCCACCCTAATCCACTCTCCATCCTTTTTGTCCTTTTTGTCATTACGTATGTATGTTCGTATGGAAACGTCTGTCTTGATCACCATCTTAAAGTTGCCCCTTCCTTTCAAAGTTCCCTCTTGTAATGCAGTCTGCTAGATGACTGAGGCATTTTGCATTGTGTCTGGACATTTCTCTTGCAATAAATGTTCTTGCCACATTCATGGCATATGGTATTAGGGAGCAGACATGGCAACCTTCTTCTGACGTTCTTTCTCCCACCTCTTTTATGTGCTGCTACCATAAGTTATATATATATATTTTTTTTACTTTGTTTATAATTGCTTTAGCAAATATTTACAAAACTGTTGCTGCTCGTCCCAGAAGAGCCACATAAATGGAGAAAACCAGATGAAGGAGAAGACTGAACTAAGGCAGGCAGACCAGGCAGACTTTTTGTCGACCGAGCATGCACCCAGTTTATCGTTTCGGAGAGCGTTCCGCTTCGGGTATCTTTAAAGGACAACCTCTCTCATCAGGGTCTTGCTGCGTGGTTACTGTTAAGGAGTGAAGGTGATCATTTGGAACGCCGTCTCTAAGATTTTTACAGTGGCTATAGTCCATCTCGTTTTCTCCCCTGACATTAGCCTGTTCCACCATGTTGAATCTTCCTCTTCTAGATAACCTGAGTAATCTGTACGAAGGTTGGACAGATATGTGGCTCTTACGATTCTTAGCTCCGGGCAGTGAGGAGAAGTCGTTCTATTGATGCTATGTTGGAGGGTTCAGTGCAGAGCTGACAGGTGTTGATGTTTGATTGCATCCTGTTCGCCATGATTTCGAGCGTCGGGAGGAGATTGAAACACGCTCTCATATATAGTTTTCTTAGCTGTTGATTAGGGAATTTGGTACAGTATGGGATGGGTTCCTTCAGTTTGTTGAAGTTGGATGGCGGGTCTTTAGTCAGCTTGTTAGTTTGTGCTTTGGCCAAAGTCTCTATCCAGTCTTGCACCTCAAGTTTCACTTTCACTTATTCGGGGTTCGTTTTTAAATCCTCTTCTGTGCAAGCAATGACAGCAAGCTTTTCTCTGAGCCTGTCTGTCCATTTGTTCAGGATAATTAGTTGCCGGTTTGTTATTTCCTCGGCTATGATCTTATATACAGACGGACTGTCTGGCATTAAGTTATTTCTGAGCAGTTGCATTGCGTTTTGGGTCACAGTCGCTTCAAGTGAGAGCAGTCCCAATTCTCTTCTGATAATGTCCATCGAGGTTGCGTTCGGCAGTCCAAAGACCGTCTTCCAAATCAGGCTCTCTAATTTCCGCCAGATATCATTTGGCATGCTTAGAGTTGCCCCCATGCCGTACATTAGGGTTGGCACCACTTTCCCTTTATAAAAAGATATTGCTGGAATTAGGGAGAATTTGCCGTATTTTCTGTCGATGATTTTCATCTGAGTGGCAAGATTTATAGCTTTTCCCCATAGCACGCTTTGCATCATGGCTTCTTTTGATGAGTGATCAATATGCACTCCTAGATATTTGAAGATATACACCACTTCAATTTCAACTTTGTCCTTTGCCTAAGAGAATCGTGCTTTGGTCTTCTTTGCGCTTTTTCCCAGGATCACTATTTTGGTTTTAGATTTATTTATTTTCAAGTTGTTCTGTTCCATGTATTGTGCCAGGGTTGTAAGTTGGCGTTGAAGGCCGATTTGTGTTTGGTCTAATAATATCAAATCGTCTGCGTATAGAAGGCGCAATATTTTTTCCTTGCCCAACTTTGGTGGAAACGCTTTGACTGAATATGCTGATTCTTTCATATCCCCCAAGAAAGCAATGAATAGCGCCGGTGCCAGTGGGCAGCCCTGCTTCACTCCTCGCTCTGCTGGTATCTCTTGTGACAGTAGGCCTTGATTGTTTAGGCGAATTCTCAATTTCGTATTGCTGTGCAGAGCCATCACGGGATCCAGTAATTCCATTAGGCAATGCCATTTTTTCAATTTGCTCCACAGCATTTGCCTGTCCACTCTGTCAAAGGCCTGGGATAGGTCTACAAATGCCAGAAACACAGTTGGTGCGCCCTGCTTGACCTTTGCTTTTAACAGATTAAGCATTAAGATATTGACTGACATACTCCCTTTCTACAGAAAGCCCATTTGAAAAGGGTTGTGTGCCGGGGAGGTTCTGGCCCAGTTACAGAAGTGGTTCAGGAGGAGAGTAGCGAATATTTTACCTATTATGTCCAAAAGGGCAATGGGTCTATAGTTGCCCAGATCCTCTCTGTTTCCTTGTTTGAAGATCGGGACCACCACCGCCTTGGCCCAGGATGTTGGAATAGATCTTGTCTGACCACACCGGGCGAAGATTGTACTGATGAGGATGGTCCGTTGGTCAGGGTTTTGTTTTAGGTCAATATTGCACAGGCCATCCGGCCCAGGGGCTCTGGATTTCTTTAATTTAAGGATGGCACCCTTTATGCCGTCTCTCGAGGATAAGTCGATCCAGGTAGATGCAGCCGATCTTTCAATTGTCGGGGCGTGAGGTGAAGGAGCCCTAAACAGGTTTTCAAAGAATGTGGCCAACACGTTTTCGCTGAATGAGTTTGCGATTTGGTTTATCGTCTTCTTAGCTGGTTTTTTTATAAGCGTCCAGAAGTCGGCGGTTTTTTTGGAGCTTAGTGCCCGAAGCATTTCCTCAGCATCATTCTGGAGCATTTCATGTCTGTGGGCTCGGATCCAGGATTTGTATTTTACATTTTCTTGTCTCCATTTGTTCCAGGCAGCCGGTGACTTATCATTTTTGATTTGTCTCCTCAGTTTTCTCACTGATCTCGTTCTTTCCGCGACCAGTTTGTTGAATGTAGGGGGATATTGATGCAACATTCGATTTTTCCCTGATATCTTCGTCCTGTATTGTAGAAGAAAGGGTAAATAGTCCGGGATTTGGGTCTTGTCCTCTTACGACAAGTTACCTGTTCTGTACTTTTCAGTGATACATTCTATGTTTGTCGTAGTCAGACGTAAACGAGTTTGTTGGTTGTTTAATTCGATGGAGTGGCTGTAATAGACATTTGGAGATCGTAGGGTTTTCCATTTTATCGCCAACAGATTATGGTCACTTTCTTGCGTTTTGGTTACTGCATAATCTTCTATGCTCGCCACTAAACTGTGAGAAATGAAGAAATAATCGATGTTTGCACTGGATCCCCCCGTTCCCAGGTCGGAGTGCTAATATTCCAGGGTTTAAGTGCTGACACGTTATGTAGGTTTCTCGATTTCATCAGCGTCATCCATGCCACTCGCCTGTGTTTCCCTGGGGTTTTTGGCTTCTTCCCCCAAATCTCTATTTCATTGCTGCACTTTGCGTTAAGGTCGCCACAGATTATTATGTGTGTTTCTGGATCTTCGACAATAATGTCGTCGATTGTTTTTGCGATTTGGTTACAGAAATCTGCTGTGGATGATTTTTCAGGGTTCCAATAAGTTGTTATGAGGGCTAGTTTTACTTTGACACTTTGCTTACCTCTTCCGTCTTCCTGGGCCCATGTCGTTGCAATTGCCAATATGCCGTATGATTCAGTTATTGTTTTTATGATGGAGATTCCAGAGCCCGCCTTTATTGCTATCAGTAGCCCTGTGGACGGCCGACCAAACAGGCCTTTTGAAGCCGGGGAAAAGGCTATCTCGAAGCCGTCTAGAGGTAGTTTTTCTGTCAACCAATGCTCCTGCAGACAGACAATGTCAAACTCCCCCAAATCTTGGATTTTAGGGTTTGTCCGGTGCTTATGGCCTCTTGTGTTCCACAAGGCCATTGAGATCAATTTTTCGGGTATCGATGGTGGGTAGTTCGTCGGAGGGGGTGTAGTTCTAGTCCCAGCTCCCGTTGGTTGCTATTTGGTTTTGAGGATTTAATGTTTTTTTCAACCAGTTTACTGATTGAAAGCTCCTGGGCCATCGTAAGCACTTTTGGGGCATGGGCACCTTCCAGGGTCCCCTCCATGGAGCCAAAGGAACCAAGGGATCCAGAATATTTGGTTTTGCCCCCACATCATGATCATAACCCATAGCTTGAAATGCTGCTTCATTGTGATCAAAATAAGCATGGTTTCTCTATGTTGTTCCCATTACTCCCATCATTCTTGATGTAATTAGAATGATAAACAAGTAGAATGTCAAGGGGAATATTAGCAGTCCACGACAAAGGTGCTTGTTTTCTAGCATAGGTAAAGAACACTTTTCATCAATAGCAGCCACAAGTAAGGTATACTGCCCATAGTATACATGCAGGACATAGATCATATGAAAAAAGTGCACATAGTCCTGAATAGACAGAAGTCAGGGATTAGCTGTCTCACAGAATGCAAAACTGCTCAAGCATGGATACATGAGACCAATTGGACCAGGAGAAAGATACACATTCCATAGTCTACATACTGGATGAAGACTAGACGCTACCAGGAAAATGTCCATAGCCAGACAAACTGAGATCAGAAGAGGGACATCATTTTCAAGCAGATTTGAAATTAGAGTGCAAAGAAACAAGTGGTTGTGGTGTGCATTATATACATTATCACTATTATTATGGAGGAAGCAACACTATAGCCAATGAAACCACGAGTGAGGCTTTTTTGAAGATCGTACCTGAGAACAAAATCTCTCTGAAGGTTGACAATTATTAAAGTTTTAGAGACTGGTAATTTTGATCAGTTGGGCAATATGTGATTACATTAGATGAGGATCACACATTGTTTATGAGGTGATGGTGGGTTTTGCACCTAGTCTGTAATTTCTGCACTTTGCCACACTCTTTTCCAGTTTTTATTAAGAACTAACATAACCAAATTGTATAGATCTGACTTGGAAAGTACACAAATCACGTAACCCAAAATGACAATTTTTGTAAAGCAAAATGTTATAGGCATTTGTTATAGGCATGTGTTTGTTAAGTGTGTGTCTTGTTTGTGAATTCTGTATTGTCAATGCTTGGATGGAGTGTATGTTGTGATGTCCGCATTTGGATAGGTGCGTAGTGTATGTTGGATCCTTCTCCAGGTATCGTGCTCTTAATACATTTGCTTTGCCATGGGAATGACTCAATTTCTCTGTAATTCTTCTATTTGGTTTCATGGTACACAACACCAGGGAGTATGGCTTGCCTCCCCTGATTGTTAGCGAGAATTCTCAATATTGTGCTAATTTCCCTTACCTTTTGAGACGACCATCAACTTTGCTGGATTTCTAGGATTTACATTTTTACCTGGAAAGAGTGTGAGCCTTTTTTCCCACTCTTTCATGTATTTTAATTTGTGTTTTACTTTTGTGTTCTATGGATGTGGAGTTTTTAGACAAACTCCATAGGCATCATCTTTTTTCTTGTGTGTCACACAGCTTCTTCAGTGTAGTGGCACAGGGATGTCTTTCCGACTTCGCAAGGTTTAAATACCTTCTCTGGGACTGACTACCATCTCCCAGTGCTTGTAACGTTAAATTGACGTTGCTAGACTTTTTAAATTCACAGACCGAGCACAAACTATCTTCCTATAGACTGCTGGTGGGGTTTCTTGGCATTCCCCCAAGTCTAAACATGTAACAATCAAATGTTACCCTTTCCTCTTGAAATGGCTGGTGGGAGTGGTTTTAGAACGAACTACCATGATTTTGATTTTTCCCGACCACAAACACTAGTAGCTAAAAATCGTGTCAGCCATGTTTTTCAATATGGCACCCAAGACCCCTCTGTAAAAACAGGTTCTTCTTGTGTTTACTCTGTGCACCAAACCAGGTTCGGCCTCTTTGCTCGATGCCCTTTGACGGGCTTCCGTGCGGAAGCCCTCCTCTGGCACCAGAGTGTCTGGAGTGGACAAGATGTGAGTGAGGTGCCCAAACTCCCTGTGCTTAGTCTCCTAGGAGACCTGAATGCACTCTGGTATGATTGGCTGGCTGGCTGACTGTCCGGCAAGGACAGCCACACTGCTGAGTGAGTGGCAGCTAGGCTGGAATGAATGGGAGAAAACTGTTTAAAAGCAGTTCTCTGGGACTTGGAAGGCAGAGTCGAAGACTGGAATGAAAGAACCGACGATGAGCTGAAGGAAGACAACTGCTGCAACTCCTGGCCCGTTGGTTTGCCTGGTGAAGCCCTGCTGCAGGTCCGTATTCCCTGAAACTCCCTCGACAGTGAAGCCCCTTCAAGGACGACTTCTTCCCTTGAGCTGGTGGGAACAACCAACTCGCAAGCCACCTGGACACCGTCTGCATACTGGTTGAATTTTCTTCAGAGTGCTTTTGAAAACCAGATGGCCAGTGAGAAGCATAACAGTTTGTGGACTTTAAGGCACTCAAACCTTAAAACCGATGTTTAGCCAAGCTTGTGGCTTCTTCCCTGGGCAGTGCAGGAACCTCCCGACGTCCTCCTTCTTGTCCCCACGACTAAAGCTCAGGAACAGCGAGATCTGCAGGAACTGCCAGGAACAACTGCCTCAGCTACAGCTTTTCTTCATCCATAAGGTACTGTGCAAACGCGGTGTGGAAATCCTTTCTGCCGCGGGGAAAGTTTGTGAAACCTTCCTAACTTTCGAGTATTGTTCGCTCCTAAACTGACATATAACTCTTTTTCTGGTAAACTACTTCTAAGAACAATGGCAAAGACTTAACAGTTTGCTATCAGATCTGTGCTATCCATTCCAAGACCCTGAACCTTTGACTTTGG
Source organism: Ambystoma mexicanum (assembly GCF_040938575.1). NCBI lineage: Eukaryota > Metazoa > Chordata > Amphibia > Caudata > Ambystomatidae > Ambystoma > Ambystoma mexicanum. The sequence continues at coordinate 802,834,644 of NC_090928.1, forward strand.
CCCAGGCCTATTGAATTGAATTGCCTCTTGTAGTGAACTGAAACTATTTGCCCTGCCTCTGAAAGTAATTGTGTTTTGCTTCTTATAACCTGTGTCTTTCTACCCCATTTGAAAGTTACTGAAGTGACATTTTGCTCCCACTTCAGGGGAGCCTAACTTGTTCAGAAACGCATTGGTTGTGTACTGTAGTGTATTATAGTGTGATATTGATCTGCTTCTTACTAGTGGAATGCTTTCTAACTAGGGGCCTCATTACACGGTACGCGGTAAAAAACGAAATTTACCGGCATGGCGCTATTAACGTGTACGCCCTCACAAGAGGGCGGCAATAGCGTACCATTACAAGTTTGCGGACACAAGCATAGCGCCATGCCGGTAAACCCCCTACTGCCATGGCGTTAAAGACCCAATAAAGTCACCTACCACCCTCGACCAATGTGCTCATTGCACCTCCGCCCTCCTGCTGCATGGAAATATCGGTCATCGCACAGGAACGGGAAATAGCACGGCGGCCATCTTCAAAAACACAATCCATTGCCATCCTCTGCCCCCTGGACCTGTTACGAGTTGTTCAGAGTTGGAAATCATCCTGTACACCTGCATCATGCGCAAGGAGAAATTCAATCCTGAGGAATTGAATATGCTTACACAGACCCTGGCTGAGAATGCTGATGTCGTTTTTGCTAATGACATGCGGCGGCCCACAATACTGAAGAAGAAAGCCATCTGGGAACAAGTGGCTGTAAAAGTCAGTGCAGTCGGCACCAGCACCCACACAGTGCATGAGTCCTGGAAAAGGTGGGACGACCTCAGGCTGCGGGTGAGGGGCATCCTTGCGGAGAACCACCGGATTGCCAGTGAAGGAGGAGCTCGTTCACCCATCCGACTCAAAGAATGGGAGGAGACCTGTGGGAACCTCATTGCAGTTGAATCCATCGAGGGAGTAGGCAGCATGGAGCTCGGCGTGGGTACCACTTTGGATGCAGGTGAGTGTACACATGACAGAATGCGATGTGAATGTACTGTTTGACCCATATGTCAGCACAGACTACTCTCATGTATGGACACACATCCATACATGCATCCATCCCTCCCCATGTCAGTGTCAGACCCAAACACACACTTATGCGCACATCACCAGTCATAGGTTCCAAATACAACCATGCATGGATGAGGCACTGAACTGGCACATCACCTGCATCCATAACTACTAAGTCCCAATGGCCACAACTGCATCATTGATGTTAACTGCATTAAGTATATTGAAAATCAACCAATGCCATCCCCCTTCTTGTCCCTGACAGGCTCACACACAGATGGCGAGGATGCCGCTGATGCATCCCTGGCACCAGCGACTAGTATGAGGCCAAGGGCCCAGGAATCGGAGGACACCCCCACAACTTCCAGGGGCAAGGGGGGAAGGTCACACCTGATGACCATGAAACACCGACGAATTGCCACTGTCAGGGCAGCAGTAGCTGTACCACAAACTGCAGCCACACCACTGGAGGAGATCCCACAGGCACCAATAGCAGCCACCGAGGGCCCACCATCAGCTGCGGCAAGCTCCGCTGGTGAGGCAGCTGCCACTGCCCCCGTCTGATCCTGAGGACACCATAGTTGACCCAATGGGGATGCACACCCCAAGCCCCCCTAGTACCGCAGAGCCTGCACCATTCCAGACCCCAGGGTCTAATGCGACTGTTAAAGAGAACAATCCTCACATCATGTCCCCCATGGTGGCTTCACCAGCTGCAGTGGATGCTTCTGAGGGCACTGCATCCAGTGCACAATCACCCAGCACTGCCCTCCAACTGACCACCATCCTCGAGCGTCAACGAGAATTGACTGTGCTGGTTGGGCAGCATGTTGAGGAGGTTATCAGGGAAAACATTGCGGAGACGGTGAGGCACTCCACTGACAGGATGGACGCAAGCACTGACAGGCTGTGTACTGAGATTTCAAGGCTCAGGGAGGTCCTATCTCGCATGGCTGACGCCATGGACCGTCACTTCTTACAACAAGGACAGTCTGCCCCATCATCATCTTCAGGATCAAGACAGACAAGCCCCCTCCGGCGCTCAACACGCACCACCAGGCGCTCGTCTGCCAATTCTCAAAATGCTGCCACAGACAATGACAAATAGGGGGTTGATGGAAATTCCACTGCGTGCATGGCCAAATGCATACATGGCAGGCACATGAGGAACTGTTGTGGGGCGTGGGGGGAAGGGTGTTATGGGTGTGTTGTGGGGGGTGAGGGGAAGGGTGTTGGGATGTTCGCAGACTTGCACTTTTTCATCTTTTCATTACCCAATACACTGGTTTATGTTCAAAACACAGGCCTGGACATCCTCATTGTGTCTGTGTACTTTATTGGCAACAGGGTCCATTGCGTGCTCACAAACATACACCAGTGCATTACTAACAATATCCATATGACAGTACGAAAACATATTCCTCAGAATATTTGGTTGATCAGATGCTATCTCACAGCAAGTCCCTCCTGCCCATCCCCTCTTGCAAGACCTGCATCCCCTTCACCTCCGTCCTCATCACCATCATCATCCTCATCAGGTGCTTCTATTTCAACGTCAGGGGGCAGTGCCACATTCCGTCTGATACACATATTGTGCAACATGACACATGCCATGGTGATCTTGGACACCTTCTCATGTCTATACAGGAGAGCGCCACCAGACCTGCTAATGCACCTAAAACGTGACTTCAAAAGCCCAAAGGTCTGCTCGATCACGATGCGGGTCCGGGTATGTGCACGGTTGTATTCCTCCTCGTGCCTGTTCTGTGGGTTCCGTACAGGTGTGAGAAGCCAGCTCTTCAGGGGATAGCCCGCATCACCTGTATGTGGGAGGGAACGGGCTCCTGTCACTGTTCACCTCAAGAGCGGCCTGTTCAAATGACACAAATTGGCATTGCATTGTGATTCGCGTACACAATTGACAGCATACATGCAGATGGTCTGTGTGACAGCAATGTGCAAGGGGGAGCTACACCCTGCAAGTGGACATGCCCCATCAATGCCTCCAGCAGTAATTGACATGTCCTGGGTGAGGCGAGGTCTCTGGTGTCCCTGGGGCCAGGAAGATGTAGTTCTGCACTGCTGGTGTACTGCCATACCAACATTGATGTTTCCATGCAGAGAGGCATCACTTCAGTGGTGATATAGGTGTGTGGTGAAATGCTATGGCTAGGGTTGATCCATTTGCATGCATTATGGGGCACATTGCATATTTGATGTTGGGGTGGACTAATTCAGGATGGCTCTCTTGATGGCATGTGTAAATGTAATATTTTGTGGCGGGGAATGTTGTGCAATGTGTATGTGGATGGATGTTTAATGTTTCTAGACCTGGATTGTTATCTATGTTGTGTAGCTTATACCTGCATGTCAGTTCATCTCAAGTACGTTGTGGCCTTCCCAGATGGACATTGGCGTACATCTGTATGTGCATTTGTCCGGCGGACGACAAGCTACACCCATTTTGAGTATGTATCCCCCTCCCCCCAAACACACCCAGTTGGAGTATGTATCCCCCCCCAAAACATACCCATTTTGAGTATGTATCTCCCCCCCAAAACACACCCAGTTGGAGTATGTATCTCCCCCCCCATAACACACCCAGTTGGAGTATGTATCTCCCCCCCCAATCACACTGCCATGTGCTTGCCCTGCTACTCACCAAGTAGCCACGAATGTTGTGCGGTTTGTTGCTCCATGTAGCGTGGTATAGTTGAGTTCTGCAGGACCATGGAATCATGGGTTGATCCGGGAAATCGGGCACAGCAATGTGTGATTAGCTTGTTGGCGTCACATACCATTTGGACATTGATGGAGTGGAATTGCTTCCTGTTTCGGTAGACTACTTCATTGTGATGTGGGACCACCAATTCCACATGGGTACAGTCGATGGCCCCGATGCAACTTGGGCAACTTGGTGTGCCTGCCAGTGAATGGAATCCAACTTTTGTGTTTGCAATCTCCTGTGCAGTCCGTGGCATGGTTATGTGTTCAGGTGCATGCTTCAGGAGGGCATTGAGTACCTGGTTCAGCTTGCAGGAGAATAGTGGTTGTGAGATGCCATGCATCTGTCCCACTGAATGCTGGTAGGTGCCTGTGGCCAGGAAGTGGAGCACACTCACCACCTTCAGTAGTGGGGGGATGGCAGTTCTGATGTCTATGAGGCTCACAATGTCGTTGTGTATCATGTCCACAATGCTGGTGATGGTATCCCGGTCCAGATGGTACAGGGTGTGTATCTGCTCAGGGGTTAGATTAAATGGACTGGCTCTGATCCTGGGGATTGGTGGGTGCCTCTGTGGTATGATTAAGTGCCGTGGTGGTGCTTGCTGTGCCTGTCTTGCCGTCCTCCTCCTCCTCCTGCGTCTCCTTTGTGCTGCCTGTTGTTGTTGCAGCTGCGCTGCAATGAGGTCCTCCAGGCCATGTAATGCTGCCAGAATTGGAACCATCTTGGTTTGGGAAAGGGTGTGGGAAGGGGTGTGCTGTGCTCCTTTTGAGCTGCCACAGTCTCCATTGCCTCCACCTGTGCTGATTGTGTCCACCTGTGGCAGGTGGGAACACTGCTCAGTTCTCTTAACAGGTGGTTCGCGATGCCGGTATTAGCACCATGGCGGTAAGAGGTTTGGGGGGCTTTACCATGCCACTATTGGCATGTCCACTAGCCTTTTGATGCTGTGCTAATAGCGGCATGGCGTAATTTACGGGATGGAGGGTCGCGCGCACGCGGCCTGCCCGCTATTAGTGGCACCGTACTTAGCGATGCCGCTAATAGCGGTGAGCCGGGTCGTAATCCGCATGGGGAATTAACGTTACCGGTATTCTGTTGAGTAAGTGTTTGCTTGAACTACTGTGATTGTAGTCCTTTGTGTAACATATTGTACTGCTCACATCCCTCTTGAGATAAGTCTGGCTGCTCAGTCACTGGTACCACATAACTGTGTAGTGCAGGCTTGTACCAAAGTTTAGATTGTGCTTACACCTGTAGTCTTAATTGTGTGTACTGTTCCCAAAGGGTAGTGCATGTACTTCTGCCTAACAACGGGTGACAGGAATTATGTGAATATCAGATTCCCTGATTATTATAGATACGTGCCTTCAGTGTTCAGTGCACCAATTCAATCTAAAATGTAGGTGCCTGCAAACAATTTTGAATATCAAACCAATTTTGAGATATTAAGGCAGAAAACCCCATGTTAAAAGCTGTTCAAAACGCAATCAAAGTAAACATTTTTAATGTAATGTAGAAATAATGTAGAAATGTGAAATGTTTGATGCACAGGCTGCTGCATCAGCATTTTACTCGGGAATATTTTCAGATTTGTTCATACTAGCGTTTGTAAGTTATTGAGAAAAGTTATTTTCTAAGACGCTACAGAGACTTCTTTATAACCTTAACAATGCCTTGTACTGAATACACATATTTGTTTTGTTTCAAAGTGTACTTTTAAAAATATGAGAAATGTAAGTGGAAAGATATGTCTTGGCCCTGTTTACACATGTACCGGCAATCATTTACAAATACAAATGCTGAAGGAGCTGACACTAAATGGAGCTGCAAGCATTTGAATGGGCAATATTGAATGCACTATGCTGTCGGTGCTTCTTGTGCATAACTAGTCCTGCACAGTTGGTTTTCTACCATTAATGCCAAGGGCGATGCTGAGATGCTTTGCGGTATAAGCTTCTAGTATGCATGCCAAGAGTCAGGAAACCTCCTTTGTCCCTTTCCGTCTGAGCCTGGTACTCGATCTGCCTGGGAGAGCCTCCAGCGTGTTAATGCACTGTGAAATCCTTCTAGGTTTCCAGATGTGATGCATTCTTAAAAACGAAGCCTGCTCACAAAGAAGCAGAGCTACACAAATACACCCTGCTGCCTCATGTCAATGACAGTGCGGCAAACGAACCATTTGTGTTGCCAGATTTTAAATGTCAGTGTGTTATTCTGGCTGGGAATATTTTGAATTGAGTTTTAAAAAAAGTGATTGAAAATCAAATGCGATTCCTACTTTTACATTCTGTTTCAGTCACTGACTGCTCTGTCTTGAAACATAATTGTTCCTTTGGCAGGCCTTTGAAATGCTAAACACAAGGCACAGGCAGATTGATTGTGAGAGTCAGAATTCCTCAGGCTTCCAACACAACCTGGGGAAGAAATGTATGTAGCCTCGAATGCTAGGACCCAAATGCATGATTTGACATCATACATGCATTCTGTAATTCTCGGACTGTAGAGATGTCTTTTTCATTGTATAATTGGAGGACAAATCAAAGAAGTCCAAGGAAAAAAAAAGCTTGTTGGCTTTCTCATGAATTTAAAGGAGAAACGTGGCGCTTGTATATGTTTTATACACCACATCATTGTGTGTGGACCATGTTAATCACTATAACAAAAGGTGTTAATATTGATCAGCCCATGTTCATCAAAAATAAAGCACCAACAGGACACTTTCCCGAATGGCGGACGCTCAAGATTAGTGTATGCTGAAATATACGCACCCATGAGCGACGGCAGCAGGCTGACACAGGAAGCTAAGGAGTGGGTCCAGAGGGAGCCTGAGGTGGCTGGGATTCTGGAATTCGGTGAAAGATTTGGTTTCTATGTACGGTACAGGACCGGCCCCCTTCATTTCGGGAGCGCCGATTACAAGCTTCCCTTTGTGGGACCCGGATCAGACGCATGGTAAAACCAGTCGTCCTTTCTGGGTCCCGCAAGAGTAAGAGGGAGGTAATAACGGGCCAGTTGAAATCTGCCCGTTATTACCTCCCTCCCCATTCCCATTGAGACCTATGGGGGCACAAATGGGAATGGGGAATGGTTCCTGCAAGGAGGAATTACTAGGTCCTCCTATGTCGGAATGACCCGGTTATTCCTCATTGCAGGAACCCAGTAATGGAGCCCGGTTTGGAGGCAGCCATGAGCTAATAGCTTCATGGCTGCCTCCAAACTCGTAATGAGGCCCATGACTGCCCTGACGGGTTTTGGTGAACTCCTGGGGCCTCATTCCGAGTTTGGAGGTAACCACGCCGCTATTTGCGGCATGGCTGCCTCCAAACTCGTTCCGATTCTGCCCTGGTGAATGGAGTAATTACCGGTCCATTCCAAGGTTGGAGGGACCGGTAATTCCCCATTCACCAGGGCCCTTCCCCATTCCCATTTGAGCCCCCACAGGGATCAATGGGAATGGGGAAGGCGCTAACAATGGTACCGTAAATGTGACTGTTGAAGAGAACAATCCTCACATCATGTCCCCCATGGTGGCTTCACCAGCTGCAGTGGATGCTTCTGAGGGCACTGCATCCGGTACCGTTATTAGCACTAAATTCCGTTTTCGGGTCCCGTCCTTAACGCCTGCAAAAAGCAGGCGTTAAGGAAGGACCCGCAAAGGAACTCATAGTAGGGCGGTAAGGGTTTAACGGCACTGGTTTCATTACCGGTGACCGTTAACCCTTACCGCCCTACTTGTAATGAAGCCCCATGAAATTGTCCATATTGACTGTACATTTAACACCATTAGTTTCAATCATGCTGGGTGCAGTTGCTGCTTTTGGCCTTTAGAGATTTGCTATGATATCATATGGCATGGGGGATGAGGGAGAAGTGCAGGTAACTCAAAAGTGCAGCCAGCGTTGGCTCAGTGCAGGAAACTCAAGAAGTGCAGCCAACAGGTGGCTCATAAGTGCAGAGAGAAGGGACTGTAGGGTTGCAGATACAGACCACAAGTGCTAATGGGGCCAGGAGCCAGTGCAAAGTGCAACTGGACATGCAGGTCCCAGATTCAAGGGTACCCATGTGGTTACTGCCTAGAGCAGTCAGGACATCAGCAGGGGAGAGGAAGAGAGAAAGCAGAAGTGAAGAGGAAGGTCTTTGTTTGCTTCTGGAACAGGAGGTGGTTCTGCTCAAGTTTGAGAGAGAAAAGGAGGCTGTTACAGAGGGTGGCCCCAGCCAAAGATAGAAATCTGCCCACAACTCTCTGCTTGGAAAATCAACTGACCCTCTGAGAGTTGGAAGTGGATAAGCAGAGAGCTCAAGAGGGGAGATGTGTAGGAAGAGAGAGTTGGAGGTAGTGTGGCCCCAGTCCCCAGAAAGCCTTGTGGACGATGCAGATGGTCTTGAACTTTATCCTTCCCACTACTGGGAGCAAATGAAGAGATTTAAGAGCTGGCGAGATGCGATCCCTGGGCTTGAGGCCAAGGACAAGTCTTACAGTCCTGTTCTGGATAAGTTGAAGAGGTCAGACAGTTGAGGCAGGAAGATTTAGAGACTGCTGCAGTAGTCCAGCCTAGAGAGGAGCAGAGCTCTGGAGACAGTGAGCTTCTGGGGGAAAATGAGGAAAGGACGAATACCTCTGAGGTGGTGCAGCTGTAAGTTTGACTTCTTAGAGACTTTCGGAGATGTGAGGAGAGAAGGAGTGGGTGTAGTCAAAGATGGCCCCAAGGTTCATAGCCTCACAGTAAGGAGCAGGAAGAGGACCCAGACAGAGGGATGAAAGGAGGGAGCTGGTGTTCCAATGAGGAGGATCTCAGTCTTACTGGCATGAAGGCAGAGATAACTGGCGGCACACCATTCCTGATTTGTGGTCAGACAGTCTGGAATGAGAAAAGGAGAGCAGGCGGCTGAGGGGAGCCTGATGGAAAGTTGGGTGTCATCATCATAACACTGAAAGTTGGAGCAGAAGGAAGTGATGCAGTGGTCAAGAGGTACAAGGTATTTGTTGAAAAGCCAGGGTGAGAGCTTAGACCCCTGGGGAACACCACAAGGGGATAGAGAGATAAAAGAGAGGAAAACCCCCACTTGGACCTGGGAGGGTCAGTCCGTGAGAAAGGTGGTCAACCAAGCCTTGGCCTCTTCAGTGATACCCAGGTTATCACTGTTTGCGATTGAGCACAATGGCATGGTTGACTGAATCAAAGTCAGAAGAATGATTGAGGAGAATGAGGACAGAAGAAAGGGTAGAATCAAGGTCTGAGAGCAGATCTTCAGAGGTGTTCAGGGGAGCAGTTTCCATGCTTCTGGCAGCTCTGACGTCAGACTGGTGGTCATGGAGACAACCAACAGATTCAGTGTGCATATTTGGGGGCCGATTATGAATTCCAAGGGGTGATGGAGATCAGGCGATAGATTGTCAGAGAGGAAGAATCAGCAGAGGGCTACTTTGGCTGGCAGCGAACAAAGGAGTGCTTAAGGTGGGAAGAGAAGGTTAGAGTGGCAAAAGAGTGATTGCAGAAGTCGGCCAAAGCTGGAGCAAGGGTGTTGATGTGGTCCTTGATGGTTCTGGATGAACATGGAAAAACCTGTTTTGTCGAGACTTTCATAGATCAGACTTGTCTAGAAACATTGTCAGGGGTGAACTAGGGAAAGGAAGAGAAGGGAGGAGGAGAGACAGCCACAGGCAGACCAGGAGTGGAGGAGGAGGAGTAAGAGGAAAAGATGGTGTACAGGATTCCCTGAGTTTTATTGATGAAGTGAGAAGCCAAGGCTGTACAGATGGCCTGGAAGGGAACAAGAGCAGCAGAGAATGCAGCAGGATTGGCCAGCTCCTTGCAGATTTTGAAGAGTTTGGCGAGTTGTTAGATGCTGCAGAGACATGGGCTTGGATGTGAGCTCTCTTCTTGTTGAGGACAGAGCAGGTGGCAGGCCAGTTTTTTCAGAGGGTGCACTAAATGCCCTTCAATTCCTCTCAGCCACCCTGCACTTGCGCTTGACGGTGATAAGGTCGGAGTCATACCAAGAGTTGCACTTGGCTTTGGGCTTCAAGCGGATCCTCATGACATGTGCAAGTACATCAGGAGTGCTAGAGATAAATAGCTGAAGGCAGGGGAGTTGCTAGGTCTGGAAAAGACCCGGGGCTAAGCTGATGTCGGAACTTTTGGGACTGGGGGCTAGCTAGTCTTTTGGCTGTAGCTCCTGAGATTCTATCCGGGGCTACAACCAAAAGAACAGGGGCTATAGCCCCCTTAGCCCCCCCCTAGCAACGCCCCTGGCTGAAGGTTTGATAGGGCTGTGTCAGGGTGTAAAAACAAGGAAAAATCGAGGCTGAGTACCACAAAAAGGAAATACACCAAACACGGGCTATAAAGATTGACAGATCTTTTATTCTGCGCAGTTTACAAAGAAACATAGAACCAGATAGCTATCTGGCTCTCAACACCCCACAGTGAGTACCAGCCCATCAAAGAGAGGAGAGAGAGTGCTGGACATCTAATCATTCATGCTTTTATACAATTTCGAATAATATTGTCCAGCCGCCCCCTCATGTTAATAATCTGTGGTCTAGAGTTCGTGCCTAGTCCACATACAGTTTATACAATAATATACAGAAGGATTACATGCGTTTGCCTTTCCATCAAGTTACAATGGCGGTGTATATTCTTGGATCACGCAGTAAGCCTTAGTCCATATCCCAACACAATGTAGTTTAGCCTGTGTCCACGCTTGGTGTTTGCATTTCATTCTCGCCGATGTGTAATCGTGAATGAGGCTTGTTAGCGCAGACAATGCTGGGACAGCAGTTCAAACATAGTACAAGGTCTCATTACCTAGTCTAAACAGTCGGCTCTTGGACAGTCTAACCAATAAGAGAACTCAAAGGTCGGGAGGCTTGGTTGCTAGTTGGAAACACAGTCCACCATTTTAGAACAGAGAATGTACGAACAGAAATCAAAATGTGGACGATTCTAAAATGGCAGCGAAATCGATCCAAAATCGGAACTTTGCAAAGCGGTTTTCTTCATAGAGCGACTAGGCTTAGGCCAATTATAAATCAATAGGAGGCACTAATATGATTTCCATTCAGCAAACCTCCTTTTGGCCTAAGCCAAGTGCTAAACTAAGGACTAGTCGCTTTACGAGTAACTCCACGTCTCAATGTCCATACAACCTGAATCACATTCATCAGATATATGAATTGCCATAAGATTGGCAGCGGAAATTTCCTTCATCACAAATTTGTTGGTCACTCTTTCCGGTGCGTGTACCTTTGGCCCTAACGTTCCCATAGTATGTGCACAACATCCCCCTAACATTGAACATATGGCAGGAAGGCATTGTATACAGCAACAACAGAACAACAAAATACCCAGAATTATCAATTAGACAGAGAGAAGCTTCCATCCCCAAGATCGTAAGAAGTAGCAGAACCAAGTACTAAGATCCCAATTTCCCTTGGGAACATATACTTCTGAACTCAGGACGTGCAGATTTTGTATTGCCTTAAAGATGGTTGGGGAGGAATTCTGGTCCAGAAACACAGCAAGCTGACCCTACTAATTTGCATACTCAACCACGCTCACCAAGATGACGTCTAATACCATCCAGTTTTGTAGCACCAGTAATATGATTGCTTTCTGCTCTAGAGTCATGTTATAGAATATGTCAGTGGTCCATTTGATGGTTTTCTCCAGTACTCTTGCTAGTCTCCTGATAGCCTCGGAATTCATAATCTGCCCCCAAAAAAGTACAAAGGATTTTGCTACATCATCCAGAACCTGTGATGAAGTATCGCCATTCTCGTCCTGCCTAGGACGAGCCCTAGAGATTTCAGTCGTACTGGCTACATATACCCCAGGTAGCAGAATTCCCAAATAACAAGTTCCCTGCCAATCCCTAGGTAGCCATGGATAAGCTTCATTACCGCAAACAAAGTAGACAGGTTTAACAAAGGTAGCAGGCGCCCCTCTCTCACAAAAACAAGGCATGATAACCTGTTCAGTGGTTGTTAACCACATTGAGAGTTCACAACCATCTGCTTTTTGCTCACTGTACCTTTCACAGATGGGAAATATCCATTTGCATATCAGTCTTTGTCCCGCCCACATGGGCAGTCCAGCACCGAAATGCTATGGCAATTCCTCTCTGAACAAGAGTACCAACAGCAACCCCATACACGTGTTTCAGCCTTGTTGGGCATCATCAGTGAGGTGAAGCTGAGCCTCTCTAAGCACAGTGAGCAGGGAGTCCACGTCTGGTTGCCCCCAGGTAACCTAGGGTGACCAACCCCAAGTTCCTTCAAAGAATTCAACAAAGGTAGCAGGCGCCCCTCTCTCGGAAGAACAAGGCATGATAACCTGTTCAGTGATTGTTAACCACATTGAGTGTTCACAGCCATCTGCTTTTTGCTCACTGTACCTTTCACAGATGGGAAATATCCATTTGCACTTCAGTCTTTGTACCGCCCACATGGGCAGTCCACCATCAAAAGTAGACAGGTTCACCTACATACAAAGGCCTGTCCTCACTGGCCAAGTTTGCAACACTAGTGCAACCCTTGAAATCACCCATTAACTGAGTACCATTCCTTTATATGCACAAAGAAACTGAGTTGGGGCTATGGTTAACAGTGTAAGAAGGTGGCGTGGCATCCCTATTGCCTATAGGAGCCCTCTTAAAAGAGATCAAAGATTGAAAAGGTCAGGACAATCTATCAGAAGGCCTATCAGAAGGCCTAATAGAAGCGACATTAAGTTTGCTCCTATTTGCGAAGAGTGAGCATCACAGAGGCATTAGGACTCGCCTTTCAAATTCATTCAAATTCATCCCATCAAAGTTCCCTGAGATGCTATCATTCCATCGGCCAAAGAATAGTGCCCGCAGAGAAGCATAACATGCAGTAGTTAAAGGCAAAGGAAGAATATACCAGCCCAACCCTTTTTCCCCATGTTGCGGTAAGTGGGAGCAAATCCAGCAGTTAGTTCTGTTCAAATGGCATGAGTTGCGTTCATTATTAACAGTAATGTAGTATTATGATAGCTTTGTCTATGTTGAGAGTCTCTAGGAGATAGAGTATGCAGGTGCACAAAAGGTGTAGATACAGTAGGAACAATCTCAGTAGGCAAAAATGTTTCAAGTGGGCGTAGTTCTTCCATGTACCAATATCCCAAGAAAGCTAATACTATGAAACTGGTTAACACAATTACAAGAAGACAACACATTTAGAAAGACCATGTATTTGATCATCCATTGTCTTTGTTGGCCACACACGCGATTGTCTGTACAGCATGAGTAGGGTCGATAACAGGCATTGTTCCTGGAAGCTCTTCACCAATAAGTTCCTGTGAAAATCTCTGCAGTCAGTTTGCTGGTGATCTCCTGATCAAGCGTTTTCTTAGTCTTTCCCAATCCCCAGCCACCTACTTTCCTTCAGTGCAAAAAGTGGCAAAGGACAAGCTCTTTGATTATTTTCCTTTGGGCACAGCCGAACCGTGCAGTTAGTCTAGCTCCATGGATGCAGATTGTACCTTGTGACTCCTGGTACCGTGTGATCTGTGAACAGTGCATCGTTGCTTCCTGATGGAAGTGATGAATTTACAGCAGAACTGGACAAAGGTGCAAAAGGATCTGCAGAAGAGTGTGGAGACGAAACAGCAGTTTCTCCAAGCCCTGCGGGCTCAGGGAGTGTCTCCAAAGCACTCTCAGTGCTTCTCAATGCTGAAAGATCGCTGGGACACAGCTAGTACGTTTCTCCTTATCTTCTTTGACGTGTGGCAAAGGGAAAGGTATCCTCTTCACATGCGATGTGTGGATCCAGTGACGCTTCCCTTCTACTCGTACGGCAGTCTGTGTGGCCAAAAGGACCTAACAGGGCCCTCTCCACCATGGTGGGAGACAGGATGCTCTCTCGAATGCTTTGGTCAGCACCCAGTCACCAGGTCGGATGCTGTGACCTGGCCTCTCGTATTTGGCTGGGAGGGCTTCTCGCACCTGTTGATGAATCAAATACAAATTTTGAGTTAACCGGTCACAGTATTCAGAAATAAGTATGTGCTCTACATCCCTCAAAGCCCTAGCTTTAGGAAGATTTCAAATGTTACCTGGCCTGCCCATACCACTTCGTATGGGGAGAGCCCAGTCCTAGTCTGTGGGGTCATTTGCATAGAGAGTAACACTATCGGTAAGGCATCCGGCCATTTCAAATTGGTGCCGGCACACGTCTTAGTGAGTTTGTTATTTAGAATTCCTTTGTGCCTCTCTACCAATCCAGCACTCTAAGCATGTCTGGCCAAATGGAACCGTTTATCGATCTGTAATCCTGCACATATTTGTAGGATCACAGCAGCGATAAAATGTAGACCATTATCCGACCAGATGACCCTTGGCAAACCAAACCTAGGAAAATATTCCTTGAGCATGGTTTTCACCGTCGTCATTTCCTTGGTATCTTTTTATAGGAAAAGCTTCAACCCATTTACTGAAAGCACAAATGTCTACCAAGACGTATTTGAGGTTATTGCAACGCTCCATTTCAATAAAATCAAAGTGAATTACCTCGAAAGGGACAGAAGGTGGACCGAAACTACCCCTTGGTATCGATGTACCCTTCCCCATATTGTGCTGTAGACAGACCATACAACTCTGGACAAAACGCTCAGCAGTTTTCGGGATGTTAACATTTACCCAGACAGTTTCTAACATTTTGCAAATTTTCCTAGCGCATATGTGAGTGGGACGATGAGCCATTGAAACCATCATAGTGATGTACGCGTCTGGCAGCATCCATTTTCCCTCCAAATTATCCACCCACCACCTATCATCATCCAACCTCGCCAAGCCCTCAGCCGATTGCTTAGTTTCCTCTCGAGTGGCATTGGCTTGGATATTCTTTATAGAATCAATACCTTCATCTATAGTACAGACATTTGTGGCTTCCCTTGTAGTGTACATATCTGAATAGAGATCAGTAGCAGTTTGTTTGGCTATCTGGTCAGCGAAAGCGTTCCCTTTTCCTACTTCATTTATGATTTTCTGATGTGCCGCGCACTTCATAATTGCTAGCTGAGTGGGAAGTGCAAGCGCTGAGAGTAGCTGAAATATCAAGGTGCCATATTGGATCTTCGTTCCATGTGAGGTCAAGAAATCTCGTTCTGCCCAAAGTTGTGAACTACCCCAAAAGCATACTGACTATCAGTATATATGTTTACTCTAAGCCCTTCGGAAAGTTCACAAGCTCGAGTCAATACAATAATGTCTGCGGCCTGCGCAGAGTTATGCGAAATTCTTTTGGTTTCCACAAACGTGCTTAGTGTAGTGATGGCATAAGCAGTTTTGGATGTACCATCCAGAAGTTTGAAACAGTAGCCATCGCAAAACAGCTCCCCTTGTGGATCATTCAAAGGTGTATCTTTCAAATCAATCCTGCCTTTAGTTTCTTGTTCTGTGGTATATAGGCAGTCATGTGACATTTCATCACGGCAAGCAATATCTTGTGGAAGGGATTCAGTACACAACACCTCTTAATTTTGATATGCGGTGCAAACAAGATTAATTCATATCTCGTTAATCGTGCAGAGGTGAGATATTGTGTTTGCGTTCTTTTTAATAGAAGGACTAAAGAGTTAAAGCATGGCCTAAGACCATTCCCTCGCTCTGTTTTACAGACGCAGCAGCAGCAGTGACAGCTCTCAGACATCTCGGCAAAGCGCATGCAACAGGACCGAGTGTGGAGGAAAAATAACTGCACGGCCTATTCTTCCCCCCATATTCCTGCATTAACACAGCCAAAGCACATCCATCACGTTCATGCACATACGACTCGAAGGCCTTTTCATAATTTGGTGTGCCCAAAACTGGCACTGAACACAGTGCAGTCTTGAGCAAGCCAAAAGCTTTCTGGTGTTCCAAGTTCCACAGCAATGGCAAAGAAATGCCCTTCTTTGTCAAAGCCAACATTGGTTTGATCACTAGTGAGAAGTTCCAGATCCACTGCCTACAGTAAGAAGCCATTCCTATCAAGGCTCTGACTTCCTTCTGCGTATTTGGGACAGACATGCTAGAAATTATTTTAATCCATTCAGGTTTCATTCTTCTTCCCTCCTTTGGCAGGAGATAGCCTAAATAGGCGACCTCCTGTCGACAATATTGAAACTTTTTCAGTGAACCTTTATGTCCATGTTTTGCTAGATGAATAAGCAACAACACGGTGCCCTCCTTGCAAGCGCTTTCTGAATCTGCAGCTAAAAGGAGGTTGTCAACATATTGAAGCAATATACAAGTAGCAGGCAACTCGAGTGTATCAAGCTGCTCTTTCAAAGCCCTCCTGTAAATGCTTGGACTCTCCGTGTACTCCTGTGGTGCATGGTTGAATGCAAACAAGGGTCCCCCTATTGTGAACGCAAACAAGTATCTGCTATCCTTGTGTATAGGAATGCTACAGAAGGCATTTTTAAGATCTACAACACTAAAATGAGTAGCAGAAGCTGGAATCATCGTTAATATCGTTGTTACATCAGGCACAATAGGAAATTGTGGAGCAACAATCTAGTTGATAGCGCATAAATCAATAATAAAACGAAAATGAATTGCATTATCTCCTTTCTTATACACTGGTAAAATCGGACTATTGCAGAAACTACCTTCAATTTTTTTCAATTACCCCACGGTGTACAAATTCGAAAACTATACATTTCAAAGCTTGCTCACCATCAATCGAAATCTTATACTGTGGAATACGTGGCAACTTTACTCCTGGTTTCAAAATGATTTTAACAGGCTCAATCTGCAAAACACCTACATCATTATCATCAATCGCTCATAAACACTCCGGAACGTCACTAAATTCCGGTGGCAAAGGTGTAATCAGAAACTGTGAGGCAGAAAATTGCTGTGGTCTGTGGTTAAATCGTCAAACACACTCCATCTGAAGAACAATGAATTACCGCATTAAATTCCTTCAACAGATTCAACCCCAGCAAATTCTCACCACAGTTTGATGTCAAAAGAAACAGAAAGTGATCCTTGAATGGACCCAGTGAAATCGGTACCGGCAAAGAAACCGGACTAACCACTGGCGTACCAGAAAACCCTACAGAAACGTTAGTTTGCCCTGACAGTGGAATGTCTGGAACCTGTGAATGATCAATGGAACACTTCTGTGCTCCTGTATCTATCAAAAATAGATTTTTCCTATTTCCCACTATCATTTCAACGTAGGGACCTTTCTGATTAACGGGAATAGGCGTTGGTTCCAAACCCTGCTTCGGGCAATCCTAGTGAAACAATATATCATCAAAGGGAAGGTCTTCAGAGAGATAAGCAGTAGAGGATGATCAAAAATATTTCTATTATCCACTCTCAGTGGCGGATTGTCTTGTGAAAAAGATTGAGAATTCTGAGAAAACTGGCTTCTTCCAGGACCCCCCGCCCCAGGACGGCCTCTGGATCATCTACCCATGATACCAAATGTGTTATTCGACCTCTGCTGGAGGATCGGGCATTGTGCTCGCCAATGACCCTCTTGTCTGCAAAAAAGCACATTGGTTCGCGTGTACAGGACCCAACGGTATATTGCCTTGTGGAACATACTGTCCCCTAAACTGTGTACTACCCCCTCTATGACCTCTAACAATATGTTGCAACAACACCTTAGGTTTCAAGTCTCCCTTTTTCTTTTCGATCCTTTCCTTCTCATTATTGACTCGGTTTTCATAATACTGAGCCATATGCAACACTTCAGACTGAGACTTAGCTTGCCAAGCGCTCTCAGAAGTCATAATTTGTGGCTGTATGTCAGGTAACAATCAACACACAAATTTGTCTACAAATAATCATTTTCCAGAGTCTGCTTAAATCTTGTCCACTGAAATCTGAAAACACTTGTTCAAACCGATTAAAGAATTCAGTAGCACCCTGAGATTTCCCTTGGACACAAGCAGTAAGTTTGTCCCAAACAATCCTTCTCTCAGGAATTAAGGCTTTCAGTTGTGTCACTATTCTATCAGGCAAAGTCAGTATCTCCTTTGGTGGTCTCTCACCAGTATTCCTTTCTTTATCTTGCCTAGCCATATTATCCCATGTGCCCCTAAGCCTGGTACATCATCTACTGTCCTAATCTGTTTGAACAAATCGCAGGTAGGAACACAGGAAATAGCAAATCTATATCACCCAAAGTGAATACTGAGTGAATACTGACGACTGCAAGACAGACTCCATTTCTCTATAAACCCCTGTCGGATTCTTCCTGATATCTGGGATAGATTGTCTAATGGTATTCACCTCCTGTCTTGAGAACACGACGTGAACAAACTGTGATACATAATGTGCATCAATGTCATAGGAGGCTACCCCCGTTGCGGCATTAGCCGGAACCTCAACTTTAGGGACAAATGTCAGAGGAACTTCTCTCATAGGCAACTGAGAAGTAGGCAACTCTGAACGCTTACTGAACAACAGAGCTAAATTGAGCGCTAAAGAAGCTGAAGGAGTGTGAGTCGAAAAAGCTCTCTTATAGACATTCAATAATTCTGCGGGACAACACATCTTTCTTTTTATGCATTCATCCTGCAGGTATTCTACCATAACCTGTATCACTTTCTTCTGCATTTCTGGCGTGTACTGACTATACGTGTCATATACTTCTACAGGAGATATCGACATGTCTGAAATCCATCTTAATGCATCTCTTGTGCAAATTCTCGTTTCTTCACTCATCGATTTACTAAGAGGAAGGAACCGTTTCTGTACAAAAATAGCGCCCAAACTATCACCTATCTATTTCAGAATTCTGTAACCTTTCCAACTCCCTTCTATACACAAAAACCCTCTCGATGTGCTCATATAATTTCTCCGCAGTATCTCTTTAATATGCTAAAACATTCAGATCCCTCAACCCTTGTGGGAGATCTACATCATTCAGTCTGTTCCACATTACGGATACATTCATTCCCAGTCCTTCAATAAAAACAGCTTTCTCAGGAAAACCTTCTAGATTAGAGAGTGGAGCAAGAACATCAGATTGTTCACCCTTCTCCATGAACTGTCTAGCCCATGCATTCAGATCTCGCTTTCTTTCTTTAGAAACTGTATTGCGAGTTACAATTTTCAATTCCGCTCCCTTATCAACTATAAGCGAAGCAGAACCACTTGGAAGAGACAGAGTAGACAAATCTTGTACAGTAGGAAATGAAGGTGCTATCACTGGTGTCAAAGACAAATCTACCAGACCCATGGCCGCAGACAAAGGTGGAGGTACAGGTGGAGGAACAACAATAGGAAGAGGAGCAATAGGTAGTGGCGGAGGAGTAATAAGAGGTGCAGGAATTACTACGGGAGGAGGAACAACAGCAGGAAGAGGTAAAGCAACAGGGATAGGTACATAAGGAGGTGGCGCAGTGGCACCAGGCCTTAGTTCATTTAAAAGCTTGTCAATCAGTTAATCTGATGCATGACAATCTTTAGACGGGTAAATTTTTTGAATGCCAAGTTGAAAAGCCCTATACATATTTCTAACTGACTCTGACTGTTTTTGTTGATCATACAATAACGCTTTCTCAGTGTTCGACATATGTCGGCGTGCATGTTTCTCTCTACTTTTGAGTTGCTGCATAGCTTCTCTTTTCCAATTTTATAATACATCAAATGCTGCAGGTCTAGCTTTTTCCTTTAATAATATAGATTGTAAATATTCTATATGAAATATCTCAAAGCTACCATTGATTGGCCACTGAAGTTTGGAAGCATGTCTAGTTTGTCTGTGCCAAATATTGTTAGACACTATACTACCAATGCCTTACTTACAGTACATAGTACATGCCGGCGACCCCTCTTGTGGTGCTGGATGGCCAAATTCCAAAGATTGACTGTCCCTGTGGACTAATGCCCTGAAACAATCAGACAATTTCTCAGGCATGTCAGATTACTGGTGTTACCTGGTCAATAATTGTACTCGCGAGGACAATGCGCCAAATCAAATATCAGGATACTTAGGAATCAGGGCAGGACTCAAATGATCAAAGGACTAAGGGAGGTCCTATCGGATTACTATGTACAACAAAGGACCCTCGTGGTTGGTAATTTTGGCAAAACTGCGCGCCTCGATATATAGACCTTCTTCAAGATGCCTTCTAGGACCGCGTGCTCACCGTCCAGGGATCGGGTCGTGCAGTACTATTGAGGTGTCACGTCTCACCCAAGAAGGGGGCCCCTTTCTCACTGTCCGATAGCCACGTCAACACTTCAACGAGATGGCATCAATCTTGAGGGTCCCTATTCGGACGGCATCTGTAAAAACAAGATAATATCGAGGCTGAGTACCACAAAAGGAAATACACCAAACACGGGCTATAAAGATTCACAGATCTTTTATTCTTGCGAAGTTTACAAAGAAACATAGAAACAGATAGCTATCTGGCTCACAACACCCCACAATGAGTACCAGCCCATCAAAGAGAGGAGAGAGAGTGCTGGACATCTATCCATTCATGCTTTTATACAATTTCGAATAATATTGTCCAGCCCCCCCTCATGTTAATAATCTGTGGTCTAGAGTTCGTGCCTAGTCCACATACAGTTTATACAATAATATACAGAAGGATTACATGCGTGTGCATTTCCATCAAGTTACAATGGCTGTGTGTATTCTTGGATCACGCAGTAAGCCTTAGTCCATATCCCAACACAATGTAGTTCAGCCTGTGTCCACGCTTGGCATTTGCATTTCATTGTCGCCGATTTGTATTTGTGGATGAGGCTTGTTAGCGCAGGCAATGCTGGGACAACAGTTCATACATAGTACAAGGTCTCATTACCTAGTCTAAACAGTCGGCTCTTGGACAGTCTAACCATTAACAGAACTCAAAGGTCAGGAGGATTGGTTGCAAATTAGAAACATAGTCCACCATTTTAGAACAGAGTATGTACGAACAGAAATCCAAATGGTGGACGATTCTAAAATGGCAGCGAAGTCGATCCAAAATCAGAACTTTGCAACGCGGTTTTCTTCATAGAGCGACTAGGCTTAGGCCAATTATAAATCAAAAGGAGGCACTAATATGATTTCCGTTTAACAAACCCTCCTTTTGGCCTAAGCCAAGTGCTAAACTAAGGACTAGTCGCTTTACGAGTAACTCCACGTCTCAATGCCCATACAACCTGAATCACATTCATCAGATATATCAATTGCCATAAGATCGGCGGCGGAAATTTCCTTCATCACAAATTTGTTGGTCACTCTTTCCGGTACGTGTACCTTTGGCCCTAAAGTTCCCATAGTCTGTGCACAACATCCCCCTAACATTGAGCATATGGCAGGAAGGCATTGTATACAGCAACAGCAGAACAACAGAATACCCAGAATTATAAATAAGACTGAGAGAAGCTTCCATCACCAAGATCATAAGAAGTCCCAAAACCAAGTACTAAGATCCCAATTTCCCTCGGGAACATGTACTTCTGAAGTCAGGACGTTCAGATTTTGTATTGCCTTTATTGCCTTAAAGATGGTTGGGGAGGAAACTGGTTCGAAAACGCAGCAAGCAGACCCCACTCAGCTCCACCACACTCAGCCAAGATGACGTCTAATACCATTCAGTTTAGTAGTGCCACTAATCTGATTGCTTTTTGCTCTAGAGTCATGTTATAGAGTATGTCAGTGGTCCGGTTTATGGTTTTCTCCTGTACTCTTGCTAGTCTCCTGATATCCTCGGAATTCATAATCTTCTCCCAAAAAGGTACAAAGGATTTCACTACATTACCCAGAACTTGTGAATTCCCAAATAAAAAGTTCCCTGCCAATCCCTAGGTAGCCATGGATAAGCTTCAGCGACTAGGCTTAGGCCAGTTATAAATCAAAAGGAGGCACTAATATGGTGGGAGTCAGTCAAAGGTGCAGAAGGAGGAGAGAAAGTAGCAGTGAATGCCTCACGTGCAAATGCTTCATGGGTCAGATGACCGAGATTGTAGGTGCCAGTGCTGCAGTCGGCTTGGCCTAAGGGGTATTGAGAGAGAGGTGGGAGGAAAGGAGAAAGTGGTCACTCCAGGAGAGAGGAGTGGTGAGAGAGTTGGAGATGGAGACGTCTGAGGGGATCAGAACATCCAGGGTGTGCCATGCAGAGTGAGTCAGGCCAGAGGGAAGAATTGAAAGAGAGAGATAGAGATAGTCGCAGAGGTTGTGAAAGAGACCCTGAAGAAGGGCAGGTAGCATCCAGGTGGATGTTAAGGTCTCCCAGGAGGAGAAGTTGAGAGTTAGAGACATCGAGAGAGGAGGAGAGGTCCGCCCTATCAGAGAGGATGGGGGCTACCTGGCCAAGTGGGCTGTAAATCATGGCCACAGTGAGAGAAAGGCCAGGAGAGATAGAGAGTCTGTAGACCAGCCTTTCAAAAGAGGAGTTGTTCTACACAGGAATGATAGAAGCAGGGATCCTCTCCGGGAAGATCAATGCTTCACCCCCACCAGGATGGCTGGTTATGCTTTTGGAGTGGATCATGTAGCCATCAGGAAGGAGAGTGTCAATGCTCATGACAGAGCTTGCTGTGAACCAAGTTTTGGTCAGACCGAGTAGATCCAAATCGAGTTCTTCCAGGAGATGCATATGTCAGAGGAGTTTGTGATAGCTGAGTGAGAGTTAATAGTAGCAATGTGGAGCACGGCAGCCGGGATGGAGGAGGTGGGTGCCAAAGGGGTGGGGGAGAAAGAACGCAACTGGGAGGCCAGTGAAGCAGCAGAGGCAGCAGTAGAGGTGGCAGAGGAAGGAGGAACCAGAGAAGCCAAGGAGGAAAAAGAAGGAACAGCAGGAGAAAAAAGGAAGTTGATAAGGCACAGGAAGTGTCTATCAAAAAGGAGGCGGTTAGCCTGAGGGCCTTGCACCAAGATGGTGCCATTTAGGTAAACTTTGATGATGATCTTGGAGCGGTTGAAGGGGGCCAGGAAGGCCTCCCCCAGGTTCCACCATTAATGGGTGAAGAAGAAAAAGGTGAGAGAACAGAGACCATATGGCTGTCCAATGGCTTGGCGAGGAAACGACAAAGAGGATGTTGTTAAGGGTTTGCCTGGAGGAAGCACTGGTGAAGGTATCAGTGATATAGAGTCATGCGTTGGAGACCAGGATATCCTTCTAGAGCTTCTTCCTACCAGACTTAGTGAGAGGGATAGGATAGTCGAAAGAAAAGCAGTTAGAGATGATAGGTGAGACAGAGAGCAACCTTAGAGGGTGCAGAGAGGGGGAGAAGAAAGAGGGATAGGAGGAGCCAAGCAGGGAGGGGGGTTGCACTGGGAAGCAGCAAGGGAGAAACACTAGGTGGGACATGGAAGGAGGGGGCACACAGAGGACAGAACACAGCCAAAAAATCAGATGCAATGTAAAGACAAGTCAGTCACCAAAGGAAACTAGAAGTAAAGAATTAACAGAGCAGGAATGCAGGCAGAACAATGTGAGCAAAAAACCCTGTACAAACAAGAACAAAATGGAACAGAACAATCACCAAAGGAACCTAGAAGTAAAGCAAACAACCCTGGTGAATTAAAAACAACAAGACACAAATCAATCACCAAAGGAACCTAGAGGTAAAGGGTGAACACAGCAGGAATGCAGGCAATACAATGTAAGCAAACAACCCTGGAGAAACAAACACGTCAAAAACAACAAGGAAAAGAACAATCATCAAAGAATCCTCGAGGTACAGGATGAACACAGCAGTGCAGGCAGTACAGTGTAAACAGCCCTGGGGAAACAAGCATGTAAAGAACAGTACACAAAATATCAGGGAGCAGAGCTAAGAAGAGGTGATGGAAAGGCCCACAGGGAATGCGGGGAGCATGGCGGAAGAGGTAAGGAGGGGGGAGCACTCAGCTGAGTAGAGAGAGAGAGGGCACGCACTCTAAGAAATGTGCAGGGAGCACACAGCCTAAGTAAGAGGGAGTGCACGTGGCCTAAGTTGCGAGGGAATGAATACAACCTAAGTAAGAGGGGAAGTATATGGCCTAGAGTTGTGGAGGAGTGAACACAGCCTAAATTGAGTGAGAGTGAATGCAAAGTAAGAGGGGACGCACGCGGCCTAGACTTGCTTGGGAGTGCATGCAGTCAAATTGTGAGAGATTGAAAGCAACTTAAGAATAGGGGGTGCATGCTGCCTAGGACGCAAGGGAGAGCAAGTAGGTAGGCAGGGTTTAGTGCGAGGACAGGACACGAGGAAAACATGCGGGTGCAAGAGTGAGAAGGGGCACAGGTCAGAGGGGAAGCGTGGAGTGTAGCAAGCTAAATCTCCTTGCACCTTCTGACCTGGCAGCCACAGACAGGAGAGATAGGTTGTCCGCACTAACTGTCTGCACTGCTACCACATCACTGCCAAAAACCTGCATCACTCAACACCACAGCGTTGTCCTGTGAGGGCTTTGCCACAGAGGGTCTGTACCTCGGTTCTCATAGGCACGGAAGCCCAGACGTAGCAAAGTATGCTACGTATAGTCAGGCAGTGTCTCCTATGTACCTGCATCGCTCAACACTGCAGCCTTGTCGTGCAAGGGCTTTGCCGAAGAGGGTCCTTTACTCAGTTCTAATAGGCACAGACGCATGGAGGTAGCGAAGCGTGCTATGTATAGTCGAACAGCATCTCCTGCACACCTGTGTCGCTCAACACCGTGGGCTTGACCTGTGAGGACTTCGCATCAGAGGGTCTGTACCTTGGTTCTTATAGGCATAGAAGCATGGATGTAGCAAAGCGTGCTACATGTAGTCGAGCAGCATCTCCTGCATACCTGTGTCGCTCACACTGTGGCCTTGACCTGCAAGGGCTTTGCCACATAGGGTCTGTACCTTGGTTCTTATAGGTACAGACACGTGGATGTAGCAAAGCGTGCTATGTGTAGTTGGGCAGCAACTCCTACGCGCCTGCATCGCTCAACACCGCAGCCTTGTCCTGTGAGAGCTTGTGTGTGTGTCGGTTCTTATAGGCACAGAAGCGTGGACTGCTTCATATAGTCGGGTAGCGTCTCCTGCACACCTGTGTCGCGCAACACCTTGGCCTTGTCCTGTGAGGGCTTTGCCCCAGAAGTTCTGTACTTCAGATTTTATAGGCATGGCAATGTGGATGTAGCGAAGCATGCTATGTATAGTCGAGCAGCATCTCCTGCACACCTGCGTCACTCAACACTGCAGCCTTGTCCTGCGAGAGCTTTGCTGCAGAGGGTCCATACCTCTGTTCTTATAGGCACAGACGCATGGACGTAGCGAAGCTTGCTTCATATAGTCTGGTAGGGTCTCCTGTGCACCTGCATCACTCAACACCACTGCCTTGTTCTGCGAGGGCTTTGCTGCAGAGGGTCTGTACCTTGGTTCTTATAGGTATGGAAGTGTGGAGGTAGTGAAGCATTCTACGTATAGTCGGGCAGCATCTCCTGTGCACCTGCGTCAAGCAACACTGCAGCCTTGTCCTGTGAGGGCATTGCCGCAGAGGGTCATACCTCGGCTCTTATAAGCACAGAAGCATGGAGGTAGCGAAGCACTACATATTGTCAGGCAATGTCTCCTGCGCACCTGTGTCAGTCAGCATTGTGTCCTTGTTCTGTGAGGGCTTTGCCGCAGAGTGCCTGGACCTTGGTGCTTAAAGGCACAGAAAAGTGCATGTAGCAAATCGTGCTCAGTGTAGTCGGGCAGTGTCTCCTGCAACCTGCTTCGCTTAACACCACAGCCTTATCCTGTGAGGGCTTTGCCGCAGAGGTTCAGTACCTCAGTTCTTATAGGCAAGGAAGCATGGACGTAGTGAAGTGTACTACGTATAGCCGGGCAGCGTCTCCTGCACACCTGCAGTGCTCAACGCCATGGCCTTGGCTTGCGAGGGCTTTTCTGCAGAGGGTCATTACCTCGCTTCTTATAGGCATGGACGTAGCGAAGAATGCTAGTAAAGGCAGGCAGGGTCTCCTAAGCACATGAGTCGCTCAACACTGTGGCCTTGTCCTGCAAGGGCTTTGCCGCAGAGGGTCTGTTCTTCAGATAGGGATGGAAATGTGGACGTAGCAAAGCATGCTATGTATAGTCAGGCAGCGTCTCCTACGAACCTGTGTTGCTCAACACTGCAGCCTTGTCCTGCGAGAGCTTTGCCACAGGGGGTCCATACTTCACTTTCTATAGGCACAGAAGCGTGGATGTAGAGAAGCGTGCTTCATATAGTCGGGCAGTGTCTCCTGCGCACCTCCGTCGCTCAACACTGCGGCCTTGTCCTGCAAGGGCTTTGCTGCAGAGGGCCTGTACCTTGGTTCTTATAGGCACAGAAGTGTGGAAGTAGCAAAGTGTGCTCCATGTAGTCGGGCAGTGTCTCCTGCACCTCTGCGTCGCTCAACACCACAGCCTTATCCTGTGAGGGCTTTGCTGCAGAGGGTCAGTAACTCAGTTCTTATAGACACAGATGCGTGGACAAAGCGAAGCATGCTATGTATGGTCAGGCAGCATCTACTGCGCACCTGTGTCGCTCAACACCACCGTCTTGACCTGCCAGGGCTTTGCCATAGAGGTTCTGTACTTCGGTTCTTATAGGCACGGAAACGTGGATGTAGCAAAGCATGCTACATATAGTCGAGCAGCATCTGAAGTGCACCTGCGTCGTTCAACACCATGGCCTTGCCCTGTGAGGTCTTTGCTGCAGAGGGTCCATACCTTGGTTTTTATAGGCATGGAAGCATGGTTGTAGCAAAGCATGCTATGTCTAATCAGGCAGCGACTCCTGCTGCACACCTGTGAAGCACAACACTGTGGTCTTGTCCTGCTGCGGGCTTTCCCATATAAACTCTATCCTATATAAACGTCATGCCCTTTTAACTGTCCAATATTTGGCATCAATAAATGTTCTTGTTACTCCTTATGTTTGAGAAATATTTCCTTGCACATGGTCTGCTCGTAGACTCCCTTTGTGCTTATCTTCCATCTCTCAAAATCGCATCCTGATTCCAAGCACAAGTACTCCTTTATTTTGCAAGGGAAAACAGCTTCTTCATCATCTTTCACTGTTAAGATCCTAGGCTCATCTTTTTAGGCAGCTGGGTTGATTGACATAAGCCATTGTCTTCTTCTGATTGGTCATCCCAAATGTTGAATAAATACTTTGCATAAGCAAGATTCTACATATTCGTTTTACCTTGTGTTTCAGTGTATTGACAGTTATTGAACAGTGGGTCACTTCATTCATCTTTGTGTTGACACGTACTGTATCATGGAGCACATATGTTTCTTAGTACTCCAGTTACATCGTTAATCTTTCATTTTGTTTCAACATAGATTCATATATCTTCTTTGGGTCATTCTTTTGCTGTCAGTTTTTATTTAACATACATCCTTGTCATACACCATTTTATTAATGGCTTCATTCTTGCAACTCAGCAAGGGACATCCATCTTGGTAGCTTTCCTCCATTGTTTCAGTGTGAGGTTATCTTCTGAATGGCTGCCTGAGTACATATTGTCTTTCACATAATCAACGTGGTATGGACATATTGCATAAACGTGTGCATTTGTTCCCAATTGTGACGCCTCATCTGTCATTCCAATAGGACGATAGTGAGGGGGTGGTACATAGGGAGAATGTGTCCACTTGCTCCTCTCCATTCCCCCCTCTGGTTGCACTCTCAACCAAACCCTTCACCTCCTCTTCTGCAATATCAACTTCATCTTCTTTTATCATCTCATTATGTTTTCTTTTCTTTGGAACCCATAAGTTTGTCACCCCTAAGGTGGCTAGCATTCTTTATATGTTCATCCCCACTCCAGGCCATCAGAAGACAAGCTCCTGTCAGTGCACAGAATATCCATAGTCCCACATATTTATTCTGATCCTGGGAATAATAGAACTTCCTTCCTGCAGGTGCAAGAGAACTCTACTGTATATTCCCTCCAGTACTTTCGTCAGTCTCTGTTTTCTCTCCAGTATGGATGTTAATGTCAATTATTACTTTTATTCCAATAGCCTTCTTGGCTGTTTTCTGGCATTGTCCCAAGTAGAACCTTATGAGACAGTATCTCAACATTACTAATAGTAATATTGCTCCAAATAGTTCAAAAACCTTTGCCAACCAAGATAGAATCCCTCCAATCAATGATGAAATACAATTGTCTCCTGCTGTTACATCAGCTCATCTTCCATCTGTGTGTGCAAGATCATCAGCAACGTTATTGCCTCTATCAGGGTTCCATTTTGTCCATCATGAGATGGTGTAGAGGTACAGCAAGAAAGTCCAACCTTGCCGAACACGCCTTGTTCCATACTTGTTCTGGAGAGTCATCAGCCTGATAGAACTCAAATCTTTCTTTATTTTATTGAATCCTTGTATTGTTGCATTGATCGTATGCAGCAGCTACTCATCTTGTGATCTGATTTAGAACCAGTTGGCATTCACTGCAGCTTGAAGTCGTGGTATGAATTTAGATTTTCGGGAACTCTTCAATGTGGAGATCAGTTAGGGGAATCTCTAGTGCTGGGACATGTACATTTACAATGGAGCACACTCCTCCCCAATCCTTAAGCAACACATGTAGGCTCCGTATCCGCAGACCCAACATCGATCTGTCAGAACTGCAGTACCTGCCATCATTCCTGAAGCAGGTTTTTGTATTCTTCACTTGCAATATATGCACGGGCCCTGCTTCATTCTCAACCCGGGTTAGTAGTCTTGCATGCTTGGCGCATGATTCTAGCCATTCATCATTCACCTTTTCCACCTTCCAGACTGCTTCGTTCTTCACTAGGTGTGCAGGCCATGATATTAGACCATCTTCCCATCCAGCGCTGGTTGCTACACGCCCATACACCAATAGCTGTGTCCTTTCCCAGCATCCTGCCTCTCCTGATTTTTCAGTCATATCAGTTAATTCTCTTCATATCAACAACTTGTATCTTTTCTCCACTTTGTCATGGGAACATACATTTTTTGTTTATCCACCCTAATCCACTCTCCATCCTTTTTGTCCTTTTTGTCATTACGTATGTATGTTCGTATGGAAACGTCTGTCTTGATCACCATCTTAAAGTTGCCCCTTCCTTTCAAAGTTCCCTCTTGTAATGCAGTCTGCTAGATGACTGAGGCATTTTGCATTGTGTCTGGACATTTCTCTTGCAATAAATGTTCTTGCCACATTCATGGCATATGGTATTAGGGAGCAGACATGGCAACCTTCTTCTGACGTTCTTTCTCCCACCTCTTTTATGTGCTGCTACCATAAGTTATATATATATATTTTTTTTACTTTGTTTATAATTGCTTTAGCAAATATTTACAAAACTGTTGCTGCTCGTCCCAGAAGAGCCACATAAATGGAGAAAACCAGATGAAGGAGAAGACTGAACTAAGGCAGGCAGACCAGGCAGACTTTTTGTCGACCGAGCATGCACCCAGTTTATCGTTTCGGAGAGCGTTCCGCTTCGGGTATCTTTAAAGGACAACCTCTCTCATCAGGGTCTTGCTGCGTGGTTACTGTTAAGGAGTGAAGGTGATCATTTGGAACGCCGTCTCTAAGATTTTTACAGTGGCTATAGTCCATCTCGTTTTCTCCCCTGACATTAGCCTGTTCCACCATGTTGAATCTTCCTCTTCTAGATAACCTGAGTAATCTGTACGAAGGTTGGACAGATATGTGGCTCTTACGATTCTTAGCTCCGGGCAGTGAGGAGAAGTCGTTCTATTGATGCTATGTTGGAGGGTTCAGTGCAGAGCTGACAGGTGTTGATGTTTGATTGCATCCTGATCGCCATGATTTCGAGCGTCGGGAGGAGATTGAAACGCGCTCTCATATATAGTTTTCTTAGCTGTTGATTAGGGAATTTGGTACAGTATGGGATGGGTTCCTTCAGTTTGTTGAAGTTGGATGGCGGGTCTTTAGTCAGCTTGTTAGTTTGTGCTTTGGCCAAAGTCTCTATCCAGTCTTGCACCTCAAGTTTCACTTTCACTTATTCGGGGTTCGTTTTTAAATCCTCTTCTGTGCAAGCAATGACAGCAAGCTTTTCTCTGAGCCTTTCTGTCCATTTGTTCAGGATAATTAGTTGCCGGTTTGTTATTTCCTCGGCTATGATCTTATATACAGACGGACTGTCTGGCATTAAGTTATTTCTGAGCAGTTGCATTGCGTTTTGGGTCACAGTCGCTTCAAGTGAGAGCAGTCCCAATTCTCTTCTGATAATGTCCATCGAGGTTGCGTTCGGCAGTCCAAAGACCGTCTTCCAAATCAGGCTCTCTAATTTCCGCCAGATATCATTTGGCATGCTTAGAGTTGCCCCCATGCCGTACATTAGGGTTGGCACCACTTTCCCTTTATAAAAAGATATTGCTGGAATTAGGGAGAATTTGCCGTATTTTCTGTCGATGATTTTCATCTGAGTGGCAAGATTTATAGCTTTTCCCCATAGCACGCTTTGCATCATGGCTTCTTTTGATGAGTGATCAATATG
The DNA here is from genome assembly GCF_040938575.1 of Ambystoma mexicanum. NCBI lineage: Eukaryota > Metazoa > Chordata > Amphibia > Caudata > Ambystomatidae > Ambystoma > Ambystoma mexicanum. Next base: position 802,864,813 of record NC_090928.1, read on the forward strand.
CACTCCTAGATATTTGAAGATATACACCACTTCAATTTCAACTTTGTCCTTTGCCTAAGAGAATCGTGCTTTGGTCTTCTTTGCGCTTTTTCCCAGGATCACTATTTTGGTTTTAGATTTATTTATTTTCAAGTTGTTCTGTTCCATGTATTGTGCCAGGGTTGTAAGTTGGCGTTGAAGGCCGATTTGTGTTTGGTCTAATAATATCAAATCGTCTGCGTATAGAAGGCGCAATATTTTTTCCTTGCCCAACTTTGGTGGAAACGCTTTGACTGAATATGCTGATTCTTTCATATCCCCCAAGAAAGCAATGAATAGCGCCGGTGCCAGTGGGCAGCCCTGCTTCACTCCTCGCTCTGCTGGTATCTCTTGTGACAGTAGGCCTTGATTGTTTAGGCGAATTCTCAATTTCGTATTGCTGTGCAGAGCCATCACGGGATCCAGTAATTCCATTAGGCAATGCCATTTTTTCAATTTGCTCCACAGCATTTGCCTGTCCACTCTGTCAAAGGCCTGGGATAGGTCTACAAATGCCAGAAACACAGTTGGTGCGCCCTGCTTGACCTTTGCTTTTAACAGATTAAGCATTAAGATATTGACTGACATACTCCCTTTCTACAGAAAGCCCATTTGAAAAGGGTTGTGTGCCGGGGAGGTTCTGGCCCAGTTACAGAAGTGGTTCAGGAGGAGAGTAGCGAATATTTTACCTATTATGTCCAAAAGGGCAATGGGTCTATAGTTGCCCAGATCCTCTCTGTTTCCTTGTTTGAAGATCGGGACCACCACCGCCTTGGCCCAGGATGTTGGAATAGATCTTGTCTGACCACACCGGGCGAAGATTGTACTGATGAGGATGGTCCGTTGGTCAGGGTTTTGTTTTAGGTCAATATTGCACAGGCCATCCGGCCCAGGGGCTCTGGATTTCTTTAATTTAAGGATGGCACCCTTTATGCCGTCTCTCGAGGATAAGTCGATCCAGGTAGATGCAGCCGATCTTTCAATTGTCGGGGCGTGAGGTGAAGGAGCCCTAAACAGGTTTTCAAAGAATGTGGCCAACACGTTTTCGCTGAATGAGTTTGCGATTTGGTTTATCGTCTTCTTAGCTGGTTTTTTTATAAGCGTCCAGAAGTCGGCGGTTTTTTTGGAGCTTAGTGCCCGAAGCATTTCCTCAGCATCATTCTGGAGCATTTCATGTCTGTGGGCTCGGATCCAGGATTTGTATTTTACATTTTCTTGTCTCCATTTGTTCCAGGCAGCCGGTGACTTATCATTTTTGATTTGTCTCCTCAGTTTTCTCACTGATCTCGTTCTTTCCGCGACCAGTTTGTTGAATGTAGGGGGATATTGATGCAACATTCGATTTTTCCCTGATATCTTCGTCCTGTATTGTAGAAGAAAGGGTAAATAGTCCGGGATTTGGGTCTTGTCCTCTTACGACAAGTTACCTGTTCTGTACTTTTCAGTGATACATTCTATGTTTGTCGTAGTCAGACGTAAACAAGTTTGTTGGTTGTTTAATTCGATGGAGTGGCTGTAATAGACATTTGGAGATCGTAGGGTTTTCCATTTTATCGCCAACAGATTATGGTCACTTTCTTGCGTTTTGGTTACTGCATAATCTTCTATGCTCGCCACTAAACTGTGAGAAATGAAGAAATAATCGATGTTTGCACTGGATCCCCCCGTTCCCAGGTCGGAGTGCTAATATTCCAGGGTTTAAGTGCTGACACGTTATGTAGGTTTCTCGATTTCATCAGCGTCATCCATGCCACTCGCCTGTGTTTCCCTGGGGTTTTTGGCTTCTTCCCCCAAATCTCTATTTCATTGCTGCACTTTGCGTTAAGGTCGCCACAGATTATTATGTGTGTTTCTGGATCTTCGACAATAATGTCGTCGATTGTTTTTGCGATTTGGTTACAGAAATCTGCTGTGGATGATTTTTCAGGGTTCCAATAAGTTGTTATGAGGGCTAGTTTTACTTTGACACTTTGCTTACCTCTTCCGTCTTCCTGGGCCCATGTCGTTGCAATTGCCAATATGCCGTATGATTCAGTTATTGTTTTTATGATGGAGATTCCAGAGCCCGCCTTTATTGCTATCAGTAGCCCTGTGGACGGCCGACCAAACAGGCCTTTTGAAGCCGGGGAAAAGGCTATCTCGAAGCCGTCTAGAGGTAGTTTTTCTGTCAACCAATGCTCCTGCAGACAGACAATGTCAAACTCCCCCAAATCTTGGATTTTAGGGTTTGTCCGGTGCTTATGGCCTCTTGTGTTCCACAAGGCCATTGAGATCAATTTTTCGGGTATCGATGGTGGGTAGTTCGTCGGAGGGGGTGTAGTTCTAGTCCCAGCTCCCGTTGGTTGCTATTTGGTTTTGAGGATTTTTTTTTTTTTTCAACCAGTTTACTGATTGAAAGCTCCTGGGCCATCGTAAGCACTTTTGGGGCATGGGCACCTTCCAGGGTCCCCTCCATGGAGCCAAAGGAACCAAGGGATCCAGAATATTTGGTTTTGCCCCCACATCATGATCATAACCCATAGCTTGAAATGCTGCTTCATTGTGATCAAAATAAGCATGGTTTCTCTATGTTGTTCCCATTACTCCCATCATTCTTGATGTAATTAGAATGATAAACAAGTAGAATGTCAAGGGGAATATTAGCAGTCCACGACAAAGGTGCTTGTTTTCTAGCATAGGTAAAGAACACTTTTCATCAATAGCAGCCACAAGTAAGGTATACTGCCCATAGTATACATGCAGGACATAGATCATATGAAAAAAGTGCACATAGTCCTGAATAGACAGAAGTCAGGGATTAGCTGTCTCACAGAATGCAAAACTGCTCAAGCATGGATACATGAGACCAATTGGACCAGGAGAAAGATACACATTCCATAGTCTACATACTGGATGAAGACTAGACGCTACCAGGAAAATGTCCATAGCCAGACAAACTGAGATCAGAAGAGGGACATCATTTTCAAGCAGATTTGAAATTAGAGTGCAAAGAAACAAGTGGTTGTGGTGTGCATTATATACATTATCACTATTATTATGGAGGAAGCAACACTATAGCCAATGAAACCACGAGTGAGGCTTTTTTGAAGATCGTACCTGAGAACAAAATCTCTCTGAAGGTTGACAATTATTAAAGTTTTAGAGACTGGTAATTTTGATCAGTTGGGCAATATGTGATTACATTAGATGAGGATCACACATTGTTTATGAGGTGATGGTGGGTTTTGCACCTAGTCTGTAATTTCTGCACTTTGCCACACTCTTTTCCAGTTTTTATTAAGAACTAACATAACCAAATTGTATAGATCTGACTTGGAAAGTACACAAATCACGTAACCCAAAATGACAATTTTTGTAAAGCAAAATGTTATAGGCATGGATTATGCAAAGTGGAAATTATTCTAGCTTCACTATCTCCATCATCAAGGGAAGTAAGTATCAGCATTCTAATTGATGTGATCTTAAAATATTTTATCTGGGTTTCTCTTTTCTATTTTATAGCTTTAAGTATGTCAAAAACAGAGGCTTGTAAAATTTGTATTTGGAAACGTGCAGACACATCTTTGAATTGTCCAAGTAGGCAAACGGTTTTGTGTCAAATGAGCAGACCTTAAAATATGCTTGCCACAGGCCTGCAATATCTGGTTTGCTTTTTTTTGGCTAGAACCCTATTCCACTCAAACGGCCTATATAAAAATAAAGATCAGGTAATGGGCTCAGCATGTGAGAATGCAAACCATTGCACAAAAGACAGCACAGCACTCTCAGTGAAGAATGATGCTTTGTCCAGGATCACAGCATCGTTTGAGGGCTAAACTAGGATACAAGAATACATGCTTTGGTTACACAGTCTTGAATTTGGTTATCTAATCACTTCTCCAGAAGTTATGCTTCTCATTAGCAGTGTCTGCCTAGGTTTTACAACCACCCATCTGAAAAAAAATGTGTTCTTGCCCTTCACGATAATTATGCTATCTTTGTTTTTATAGCAACCACTATCTGGTGCTGGTAGATTACTGATAATAGCACCTGTTGTGCTACAAGACAAAGTACATACACATGCAGGTAGAGCATCGTCAGACATAGAAAAGGCTGAGTCAACCTTGCTGGAATTTCGTTTTGCGATCTTGCATATGATTTATCAATATGCATTTCATCTTTGGCTAATGCACATGATCAATATTATCCCCACGGAAAGGTGAGAAATCTACAAGGGTTGTGCCGTAGTGAATGCACAAACTATGTATAGCAAATGAACACAGAAAGAATTACAGGATGAATTAACCAGAGCAGAATGTACTTGTCAACAACAGACAGGCAATAAATAGGCTTAGCCTCAGCAGCAAACTATGAAATATCCTGATGTGTGCTATTTATATTTTGTCAACAATGGAAACTGACTTCTTTACATCAGGCAGCCTTGTGGGCCCCCGTCCAAAGTGGGGGCCTGGGGCAAGAGCCCCTTTTGCCCCCCCCATAAAGACGTCTCTGGAAAGCTCCATCACACTACGCTTGTGTGGCATCATCGTTAACGTCTGCCGGTGCTTTCAAACAAGTGCACAGTTCACTGAATTATGAATTATATGAACATTCAAAATGTTTGCCCTGAGAGATTTCCGCAGAATTACTAAGCAATTCAGAACTTTATAACAATACTTTTTGACTATATGTTTTAATTCTATTGCAACTTATCCAGGCTAGAAGCTTGACGCACATGACTACTTTGATATGCAATTGCATGCTGCGGATCCATCATCCAAATCAGACAGTAATTGCATGATGTAAATGCCCTGGTCTAAAACTTGATTGATCATCATTTTAGACATTACAATTCACTGCATCATTTAAATGTCAACTATGATCTATCTTCCTAAATCGAAAGCTGCAGTGGTGTAACATCTATGTAATCTAGACTACGGCCATAGTGAAGAAAAGCAAATACGAAATGAAACAATGTTTGATTACAGTGTAATTATCTGGAGAAATGCATGGATTCAGGACATTGCTAAGTTACAAAAAATGTCAAAAGTGAAAGCATAAGATTTCTTGATCACAAGCCTGCCCAGGGGCAAACATTAACATACGGAACAAAATTCATCAAGTATTCCATTTCATGATATGCTGCCTTGCAGATAGGCTTGATTGTTTTCAGGTCGTTGTCCCCAGGTATTGAAATTTTTTTAATTACCAGCTCTTTCACACTGTCACATTTTCATGCATATTTGCTGCTAAGTGGCCTAATATTCTTTTATTTTAATCAAATGGAAGCTGTTTAATAAATAGCGACATTACAATTCATTCAAGCAGTACCTTTTATGGGAAATTGAATAAAAGCAAGATGATTAATGTGTCCATGTTATTCAAAGGGTTTCCTCAGGTGTGTGTCTTTGGCAATGTTGTGTGATAGATCAGGTCCCAGTCTTAACCAATTTCAGATAAACATTCTCTGAAAAGAACAAATATGCACGGTTATTTCATCTGTGCCATTTATTTTAAGTGAATTGATGATTTGAAAATAACCTTCTCTTAGGTTCCACTAAATGGTTTCTTGAGCACTAGAAAGACGTTTCTTTATAATAAATAACATTTAAATTAGTACATGTTGTGTAAATTGTGTTTTATTTTTGAAAATGGGAAATTTAGGCATTTGTTTTCACTTGATAGTTCCAAGTTCCAACATATTTTGGATGTGTGTATAATATTCCCTCTTAGAAGTAGAGCACTTATTCTTTGAACCTATGTTTCAGCATGCCTGAAGTTAAACATGGGCTACAGATATGCATGCATTTTGATATTTTGCAAACACTGCACAATGTAGACCTTTTCCTGAAAATTATCATACCCCCAATTGTTAATCCGGGCAGAGATTAATACATCAATGAATCCATACTGTCTCAAGAGGGAACTAGGGGAAACAGTCCACTTTCCAATAACTGCTGTCATTCCTGTCAGGGTCTAAACTGGAACTGTCGATGGACATGAGAAAGCTGGTCAGATGGGGGCGATGTGCAGCACCAACAAGCATGGTGCTTCTGGAGAATCATCCACAGGGGATGCAGAGCTATACACAGTGTGTCCTTTGAAATCCCCACCCATTGAGTAGTCCTGACAACAGAGCCCACTGAACACCACCCAGAAATAAATCATTTAATGGATAGTCTGATTCTGTCTAATGTTTTACCTGGGAATCTCTATTGTACTCACTAAAATTGCAATTGTATGCAACTGCAAATCGATTTCTTCAAGTCCACACCAAAAAATAAATTACAAAAAATATGTATGAATACATCGCCAGAGCGGTTGTCTAATGAAGTTCCTAGAGTAATATCAATGTTTTCAATCCATGAAATAGAGCACATGCATATTTTATAGACCTTATAAGAAAACAATTCCACTATAATCATCGAATACATTGCTCCGTATGACAACAATTACAGTATTTGAAATATTTTCAAATGCAGTTTCAGTTTATCTTAATTTACTTTCAAAACAGCCAAAAACAGATAAATGGTCAAATCTAGCATTTAAAAAGCGAAAGCATTATTGAATTTACAACAAGATAATATGATCAGAATCAAGGAGGTAGATAAAGGTGGGAATAGTGTTGTTAAAAATCAAGATCATTTAATCAATTTACAGTTGAGACCTAGGTCTGATCTTCTTATCAAATTAAAAAAAAAACAAGTAACCATTTCAATTAAGAGTTATCTGTTGTCTGCAGATGACTACAAGTATGATCACACTCCTTTTCTAACACAGGCCAAACTGTATCTTCTTCCCAAAATTCACGAAATAGGCTGGACTTTTACTCCTTGTCGCACCATTTTTAGTGACATAGGTTCACCAACAGAGCATACTTCTGAATGCATTCATTATTTCATCACTCCATTTGTGAAACCGATAGATCAGCCAGATACAATGGAAACCAAACATTATGTTGGTCAAATTCGTTTTATTATCTGTGTATATAAACATAAAGCAACATCAGCAAATTAAAGCAATTAATGCCATTCTAAAACAGAGTTCCGATAGCGCTTTCAAGTCAAATGAGATGCTTATACAAATGTTGCAAATTAAACCGTATAATAATATTTTACTTTTGTATTGGTCATTACTACCAACAGCAACAGAGTATTATGAGGGGAGCACAATGCTCTCCCCCACTATGTTAATCTATTCATGGGGCCATTTGGAAAACAATCTTATTTACTTCAATCCATTATGGGTAAAAATGCTGGATTATGGGGTTTTTATGTTGATGCAGTGTGTTACTGTGGACTGGTACAGTGGAGAATCTCGGCATGTTAACATTATATCTCAATATAAGCAATTGCGGACCACTTCTTAAGGACATTTTGTGTTATATACGTTTCAGAGACAGCTAGTCTGGGACGTGCGGAAATAGGAACCCCCAAATATATATATAATAAAGTAACTTCCAAAGGCATCTTCGCAGTCCACCACCTGAAACTATACTTCTTTCTTCTTTGCGCATCCATGACCATAATTTTGGTTTTCTTATAATTAATCAACATGTTGTTGTTATTTGCATAATCATGTAGTGCATCTGACGGAGCATGAAGGACAATGGGTGCATGGTCAAATACAATTGTATTATCTGCAATTGCTAACCAGGGCATGTGGTCGCCTGAAATATGAGGTGAAAAACTGTGGCAAGCATATAACCACTGATCCATATCTGATACATACAGATTTAAGAGAACTGGCTGCAGTTACCAGTGCTGCCTTGTCTAATCTAACAAAAATCTAACAAAAACTGTGGTATCAGTCTACAAACATTCTATAAAATACAATAAAAGGGAGTCAATTCCTCATTTAAAAAGATTTGCCAAAGTACATTTTGGGAGAGGAGACATGGTTAACAAGCGCACCAACCCTGGAAGGATTCCAGATAGTATTGGCCCCAGCAGTCAAGGGCCACCTAGGGCGACCAATGTCTGGTCTCATGATTGCTTGTCGTACCGGAAGTGGACTCTCCATTGGTCCAACCCTAACTGCAAATCTGTCCCTCCTGGCAGTAAGCGTTACATGGAAACAGAAAAATAACACGGAAGAAACAGAAAATACAATAATTGTTATCAACGCATACTGGAATCCAGCAGCAATCAATGGTGAAAGCTTCATCACCATGTGTGAACAGGTAATCGACGATGCCATTTCCAGGCTGTCAGTGTCCTCTTTACTGATATGCGGTGACTCAAACACTGTTTGCAACACCAAGAAGAGCACACAAATTAAAACACATCTAACAGCCGCAGAACAGCAAGGCAGAACATGGCTCGACTTGACTCATTCTCGAGACCTGCATAATCTTGATCTTGCTTTCCCACAACCGAATCGAACACCGACTTGGGAACGTGCGGACAAAAGCGAGATAATCGATTACATATTTGTCTCCAAATCGCTGCTAAGTGCTATCACGTCTTTTAACATACGTCGAACAGCAGCCAGCGATCACAACCTTTTGGAGACCTGCTGGACAATCCAAAGTGTAAAAAACAAGTGCACAAATATGGACATCGAGACCAACACAAGAGGAACGAGGCTCAAATTGAGCATAGCGGCGATCAAAAATCTCACGCAATGATACAAAGACGTAGCACAGCCAACCAAACTCAATGTAGTTGACTATCAGCCTCTGCTAGCGGCATATCAACACAAGAAAACAAGTTCAAAAATCACAGTTGGTATCAAAAAACACACTTACAATAGTGATCTAGCAAAAAGAAGACGTGAGTATAGAAGAGCCATGAGAAAGGCATCCAAATTCGCGCCAGCTACCAACGACAAGACCACACAAAAAGCCTTGCAATCAGAATACAGAGCCTGGATATGAGCCCATCGAGGCAAACTGTATCAGCAGAATGCCGAAAACATCACAAAAGCGCCAACTACAAACAATGCAAGAGACTTCTGGTCCCTACTAAGATCAACAGAACAGTTAGAGGAGAATCAAATAACAAACAACATCAAACAACTCACTTGGGAAACACACTTCGCAGAGGTGTTCAAATCAGTCATAGTCAAAAACAACGTGAAACATCTGCACCAAGAAGCAAAGTGCATCAATCTAGAAGACAAAGACGACATTCTGGAAATCATCAAGAAACTCAAAAACTCACGAGCGCCCGGCCCTGATGGTATCACCAACCTCGAACTCAAAGCCCATTCTGAAGAATGGGTCATCTTCATCTGTGAAATCTTTCGACGTTGCGCAGAGTCAAGCTCGGTACCAAAATCATGGAAAACAGCAACAATAATTCCCATTTACAAAAAGGGAGACATAAAGGATCCCGTAAACTTTCGGCCGATAGCGTTGCTGGACTGCATCGGTAAAGTCTTCGGATCATTACTCTTAAGAAAAGTTCAAGCCTGGGCATCCACAGCCACGTGTAACGACCATCTGCAATCAGGTTTAAAAAAAAATGTGGGAACAGCAGGCAATATACTAATTTTCAGCATAAAAAGCAGAGCCCTTCAGACTGGTCAGCCACTATTCTTTGTGTTCATCGATTTCGCACAAGCGTTTGATCGCATCAAAAGACATCGTCTTTGGATGAAGCTGAGAGGCTGGCAATGCCCTGATGACATACTGGCCCCCATACAAGCCCTGCAACACAATACCTCGAAGAGAGTGCGCCTGAGTCGCGAGGGTGAGCTATCTGAGGAAATACCAATTTCTCACGGAGTCAAGCAATAATGCCCTCTAGCGTCAGCCTTATTCCTAGCCTACATAGGCGATCTTCAGGTTCGAACAACCAGCATACTGGCCTTTCCGCCCAAAATTGGAAACTCCTCGATAGAACGGCTCCTATACGCAGACGACCTTGCATTATTCGACCAGACTCCGGTAGGCCTACAATGTCAGCTCAATGGCCTACAAGAATATGCAAGGGAAAACTTTCTGGAAATCAACAAAGGAAAAACCAAGGCATTGATCCTACAGGACACGAGAAAGAAAACCACCAATTTTAAGTGGTCGCTAGAAGACTCCAAAATCGAAATCGTCCAAGACTTTAAGTACCTGGGAGTACAACTTGACAGTACAAAGACGGAAATAACCATACAATCTATCCTATTTAAAAAGACCAAAAAACTAGTGGCTCAAGCGAAGATAATCGACCGCAAATTTGGAAAATTCTCATTAAAACCAACAATTAACTTCTACAAAATGAAGGTCATGGCTGCACTAACATACAGGGCAGAAGCCATGCCGACCATTCCAAAAAACATCTGGCTCAAGCTAGAAGCTACATTCTGGAAATCGGTGCTTAAGCTACCAACCTTGACCTCTGGGGTGACGTGAGCTGAGCCTCCAGTTCATGCAATGTACAGTAATCTGTAACACACTAATGCTCTACAGAAAATGCAGAATGGTCGATGGTAACGAAATCTACAGCTTGATCAAGCTTGAGATGGATTCAGGTAAATCCGAGATGCTATCAACTTGGCAGAAAGAAAATACCTGCCTCTTGGACTCTATTGCCTCAAATGAAGCTGAACTTATCCATAATCCATGTAGAATATTACGAAAGTTGAAGGAAGCAGACTGGGCGAAGACAACCGAGCAAGCCTCAGCTCAAAGGCTCATCGCTTATCTCCCTGTTAACACAAGAAAATTAAATGAGCTCCAAAACGAGAGTAAAAGAATATAATACTTCATCAATTACTACAACCAAAGAATCTACTACTCAAAGTAACTCAGGTATTTCTTCAAAGAAGCAACACACACTCCAAAGAAATAACTTCGACACAGAACTATCACGCCCATTCACATTTTTAAATATAACTGGTGTAAATTGCTACGCAAATATAGCAATAAATATTCAATTCCAATTGCCACCTATTATTAACAGCATTTACTTACACAATACAGACCAATTGTGTTTGCAAATGTTAGTCCTTCATAGAAATGCAACCAACAATCCTGACAACACATAGTGTGTTCATGGAATAAGACAAGAATTGGACTGCTGTGCTAGAATGGTGAAATTCACTATAAACTCACAAGAAGATCTACAAGAATTTCTAACGTACTTACTACAAGTACTGGAAAACAGAAATATACCTATAAATTAAATCTTCCATATTTCATACGTGTGGAAACATACATGCACTCTCTGCAACCATGTGGCACAGGAACAAATCTCTAATGAACGCTTTGTGTATGTATCCATACCTAACTGTGTATCTTCAACTTGTGCAAAATGCAAACCATGGCATATTATGTACTACCTGCAATTCAGATAATCGCTCCACCTTATAAATACAAACACATAGTAAATACATAATACTAATGCTTTTATGTTACAATGCAGATGTACCAAAAACAACTGCAAGCTGACTGGATTGACACATGGTCAAATATCACTTGGTAAGAAAACCTTCACAACAATAGGTATAATCTACCACTCAGGAGCCACAACCAATGCAGGTCACTACACTGCATATATAAAAAGAGAATTGTGGATGGTTCAAATGTAATGATAGTACCATTACTCTAAAGCCGAGATTACCAGCAAATCTAATAAATGCTTATTTAATATTCTTAAAACCAAAATTTAATAACTAATCTGGCATAAACATTAATAAAACTTCAATTAGAAAACTATAAACAATTAGAATACGCCAACAGGTATCTAACTGCCCCAAGATTCTGCAAGAACCAAACATATAAATCAATACCACTAAAATATAAGAAGAAATAAACAGTTAGAATATGCCAACAGGTATCTAAGTGCCCCAAAAAATCTGCAACAAGCCAACAGGTAGAACATTAGCCAGAAACAACAAATAAGCACTGAAAACCAAGAAAGAACAAAATTGTACCATAACAAAAAAGTTTTTTTTTTAATCCAGCATGGATTTTTTTTTCCCACAGACCCAATGATTTATTAAACAAACACAATAACTGAGCAAATTGCACAGTACACTGGTTTGTAAACTACTAAATATGAGGGTCGAAATAATGCAGAAATGTCTATTATGCAATGCAATAACTCATTATGAACTACCTACACTAACATGATCTTTTCTTTTATCACAGAAATTGAAAAAGAATATCTGCTCCAGTAGTCATGAAAAAAAAATATGCAATCACAAAAAATCAAACAGTAAGTATATAATAATTCAACTCACAAATACTGTTCCATAACACAACCATTAAAGCAAACATCTAACCATACACCACAATCCAAAATGTTTACTTCCATGGATATGTTATACTGCAGTGCTTGTTACCAAACTCTACAATCTTAATTGGCGTAGCCAAAACTTCACATACAAACTATTCAAATCAAACAGTACACAAACTGCATATTTGTGGATATTTGATGGATGTTTGATTCTATGGGTGTGTTATTCTGTGGTGGTTGTGACCAGGACCTAGAGTCTTGGGTGCATGGCCTACCGCCTACAGCCTTTGGCCATTCACCCAAGACTCTAGGCCCTGGCCACAACCACCGCAGCATAACACATCCATAGAATCAAACATTTTAACTGTGCTATATGGGCTACTTATACAATATATTAATTACAATCAGTGCTGTACTAACAACCCAAAACTAATATCATACTAAAGTAAAATAGCCAGAAGTGCATTTTTTATGTCCGCGGACAGCTGCGGTGACCGCGGACATGACAAACACATAAGGGGCACCTGCCACCTAGACGAATACAGCATTTGACCCATCTCTTACTCCCCCACCCTCCCCAAGCGCTCTTACACACCAACACACTCCCCAAAGTTGTATTTTTCCCCCATTCGTCGCTGCGCTGTCCGCGGATGTCCACGGATCAAAGATGGAGGATGCATCAAAACAATACGACGCACCTCACGCTTCAATCCAGCCAATCAGCGAACACATTGTATGTCCGCGGAAATGATGCAAGCCGATTAGCCAATCAATGTCCTGTCCACAGAGCGGACATAGATATCACTAATTATTTTAGTCCTACTTTTGGTTGTTTTAAAAAAACTACTGGACGGATTTACACAAAATTTTCAAAAGCACGCTTTCTGGACCAAGCCGCTGTTCCTTTGGTGCAAATCCATCCAGCGGTTTGAGCTGTAGGCGTGAGCAAAGTTTTTTCCCTATTCACTATATGGGAAAAAAATTAATTTGGAACCCCCATTATAATGTTGCCACCCCTGCAACAAACCTCAATAAACTTTGCAAAAGAATTCAGAGTGGGCCATATACTTTTTTTTTGCAAAGTTTGGTGAGGGTTCGTCCAGGGAGAGCGAAGTTATAAGCCACCCAAAAAGTGCTCCTCCTATGGGATTAGCAACTTAACCATAACTACACTGCCACTACTGTGGGCCGTGTAATATACATTAAGCTACTCATTCTTGTATTATCTAAGCCCTTAAATATAGGGTGTTTTAGTGTTTAACATACCTTCTGTACACAAGGTGTTTTCCTAATTCAGCTGTCCTGTGGCAGGGCATTTATCAAGAAGGACTTGTAAGTATTCTAGCTTAAACATTCATTGGTCTATATCCAGTTACAATTAGGTCATTATTTAATTTAGCTGGGTGTCCACGTTGATTGGCTAAGTAAGTGCTTACCTTAGTTGTCTATGTTGCTTCTTTCTCTTGGCAACAGAATCGATCTCTGTGCCCAGAGAACAAGAGAATGGTCTTAAATAAAAAAAATTGGCCTCAGCAATTGCATTGGGGATGACATCGCCATGCCAGTGATGTCATTCCATGCCAGCCTTCATATTGTTTGTTTATATTACAGTGACCATGGATGTGTCCCACACGCAGGCAGTGTATATTTATCTGTTTCTTTGGATAGTATGCCTGCAAGTATTTGTATGTAAGTCCATACAAGTGATGTACAAAGAAAAATACATGTTGGTGGCACATATTTGAGCAAGAAAGGTTATTATTTTATACATAACAACAAAGCATGTTACACACATTTTCATGTGATCGTTTATAGTTTTGAGGCAATTGATGGTACAAAAGATCCATAGTTGCATACCGTTACGTAAGTTTTTTTCTATGCACTGAAAACATGGGCATGTGCAGCATTTCTTGATCATTTTCAACATGGCAGAAAAACGCTGTAATCACAAATGCTTGTTTGTGTCCTACATATAGCTAATAAACATTTCTGGTATACATTGTATGGTAGTTGGCATTTGCTTGTGATTACCTGTGAGTTCAAATGTAAGTATGTTACTCTATAGGTGGTTTGATATGGGTACAATGCTATACATAAATGAGGTAAATAGTTTCTATTTGGCAAAAGTAATTCAATATTTGGGTACAACACTGTCTTATCATTGCTGGTGTTGTTAATTGTAGGATTCTAATCGGTGCATTAGAGATTCAAGCAATAATGGTGTTGTAAGGGAACTATCTGCTTTTTGTGATACCCAGCACGGTCAATGCTCTTGTGTAGGGCATTTGGCTGCATATGTTTTGAGGTGCTGTATTTAGACTAAAAGGCTTATATGGTTGGCCATTCATTTTGTCAAAGGAAACAAGCTAAATTATACACTTCGTTCATCCCTCCTGGGTGTAGGGAATGTGACCTTTCTATCCAAAAGGTGTCTCACTGGTCAAGAATTTTGGATATGCTGCATCCTTCTCAATGGTCTCTAGTACTTGGAATTTCATTTGCCATATCTGGTGTCTGGCCTCTTGAAAGTGACGAGTCACTGGTGATCTCAGGATTCCTGTCCCGATGTTGGACCGGTGCTAATTCCAAAATAGTTTGGCTTTCCTTGTCGTTTGTCCAACATAATACTTCCCACATTTAATGCTGTAAATTATGTTACTGCTATCACATATTCAGAAAGATCTGTTTCCCTGTGTTTGGGTGAAATACAATGTCTCCTTTCTGTACTAGACTGCAGTTAGTGGACTCTATGCACTGGAAAGTCCCACATGTTTGGGTTTTCTTGGGTGGTCTGTTGCTGTCGCTCCTGACTAACATATCTTTTATATTCCTACTTCTGGTGTAGGCGAACAATGGTGGTTATTCGTATAGTTTGCCTAACGTCCTGTCTTGTGACAGGTAATGCTAGTGTTTGTTAACAGTTTTCTTGGGTATGCTACTTTGCAATGAATACTTGGTGATGCAGATGAGTGGAGGTTGGGTCTTGGTGTTACATACATGAATGTATGTATCAATTCTTCATATGATATCATTGTTTGCCCTGGTATTCCTTTAATGTATGTTTTGTGAAGATAATGATCCAGTGTCCTAAAGTGGATGCACGTACAAACTATGGAATCACAGGGTTGGTGATGTCATGGCAAATTTAGAGTACACATATTTTTGCCAAACATCAGGGAGCCGATGCTGCACAGAAAAACACACATTCAAAAGAATAGGTTCTATAGGGTAATTGCTTTTGCATATATATTGGTAGGTAGAGGGAACACAGGAGGGGTTTGCTTTTACTATATAGAGGGTGCATAGTGGTAAGTGTTTTAGTGAGCAAGAGGGCGGCCATGGCTGCTGCAAAGAAGAACACATGTGTAACGGACAAAATCACACATGCAGCAAATACTGTGTTTTCCTTTGTCTTTGCAAGAGCACTTGTAGAAACACACACATATGGGTAAGAAGGTATTGCTTAGTGTTGTTATGGAGATTGATTAGTTGTAAGTGTTAAAGTGAGCAAGATGGCATGCATTTTGTAACAGGCCAGGGGTAAGAGCCGCAGAAGTTGTCGCCATGTAGCAAAAGTCCTCAGCTTGCATTTAATTGTAATTTGTGCGGCTGGGCTAAAAACGTTGAGTAGCCATGGTTAGGATGCAAGGGAGGTACTAAATAGTATCCAAATAATTGTTGCAAGAGAGCAGTTCTCAGTGGAGCAAAACTATCTTCCATACAGCAGTTGTCATTGCGCGAGATACAGGGCAATTCACAATGGGCCCAAAGAACACAGTGCTAGGGGCAACAGGGTTCAGGCTACAGGCTAAGAACGTTGGTTTGTAGAGGTGCACTCACTTTTTATTAAATTAATGCAATGGATACTTAATTGCATGGATCGTCAATAACTTTCAGGTGTTCCCTGTTGGCACTGTGCTACCAGAGCCGATAAATGAAAAGAAATGGGGTCTCTCGAAAACCTTGAGGGGCAAACAGGGGCACACTTATCACAATGTAGTTGTAAACTATCAATCTTTTCACGTCCTTCAAATTCGATTTCTCGTACTCCAGAAATTGTTTCCATATTGTATTTAACAAAAACGTCACAAAAAAAAATACATAAGAACATGTGATTTTCCAATATTCAATGCCAGCATATAGGAAACATATACAGGCCGATTGATGGAATAAATGTGCGCCGAAAATTCCGGCGCAGAGGGGCCTATACGTGCGCTGCGCCGAAAAATAGCGAAAAGCGCAGGGAAACCAGCGCACGTCGATTCATGGAAGTCCGTGCGTAAGAAAAGCATAGGACGTGCGCTGAAAAAGTGCGCGGCGCACGCCGGCGCACAGGTCAACCAACGGCGTGCGCCACGGCCACTGCGCTATCACTCCGAGCGCAGCGCACAGCTCTAAAGTAGGCGGAACACAGGGCGGGACACTCGGAATGGGGAATAAAATGGGGCACAACACTCGGAATGGGGAAGAATGTGGGCGGCACGGGGAAGTACAGGAGGCAAGTGCGCGGAACGCCCACACGCTCTCCGGCAACACGTATTCATGGATTCGAACAGGGCAAAACAGCGCTCGATCAAACCAGCGCACAGGCCCAAAAACGTACGCCACAAGTAAGCAGGCGGTAGCGTCCCGACGCACTTAACGAAAGTGCGCCAAAACCTGCGCCAACAAATACCACCCACATACAGCAATGGGCCATACCGTGACCCCAAAGGACAAATGATGTGCAAAGGTGTACGCCATTTACACGGACACCCACTGTTCAAAAATTCGCGCGTGTGTGTACAAGGGTTGCGCGAGAAGTCACTTGCGCGATTGCCCTGGGTACGTGTATCCCGGGGTGCGGGGAAGTCCCACACGCGATTGCCCTGGCCACGTCGATATCAGGGGTGCGTGTGAAGTTCCACACGCGAAAAGCAAGGGTACGTCATTTACAGGGGTGCGCGGGAAGTTTCACACGCGAAAAGCTAGGCTACAGGAATTCCAGGGGTGCGCGTGAAATCCTACACGCGAAAAACTAGGGTACGTCTTTTACAGGGGTGCGCGGGAAGTTTCACACGCGAAAAGCTAGGCTACGGGAATTCCAGGGGTGCGCGTGAAATCCTACACGCGAAAAACTAGGGTACGTCATTTACAGGGGTGCGCGGGAAGTTTCACACGCGAAAAGCTAGGCTACGGGAATTCCAGGGGTACGCGTGAAATCCTACACGCGAAAAACTAGGGTACGTCATTTACAGGGGTGCGCGGGAAGTTTCACACGCGAAAAGCTAGGCTACGGGAATTCCAGGGGTGCGTGTGAAATCCTACACGCGAAAAACTAGGGTACGTCATTTACAGGGGTGCGCGGGAAGTTTCACACGCGGCTCTGCTGGGTGGGTCCTCACAGGTGTTCCATTCACACCCTCCACGTCCCCTGCATGCAACCCACACCACAGGGGACTACCCTGCACACCTGCTCATGCCTCCCACCACCCCCACCCCCCCGCAGTCAGGGGCACCTGCCAGAAGGCCCCCACCCATGTCTACCACCCCCACCCCCCCCGCAGTCAGGGGCACCTTCCAGCAGGCCCCCACCCATGTCTACCACCCCCCCCCCGCAGTCAGGGGCACCTACCAGAAGGCCCCCACCCATGTACCATCCATGTCCACCTTCACCTGGGTCACAACCCCACACAATCATGACCGTAATGGACAGTCTGCCCTGCAAGAATTCCCAAACAACTATCCCATCCACCCACATATCAAACACAATGACATGTGACACACCCAATGTAAATCATATGAATGAACACATGTCTGTCACACACAGATGTTGCAAGTGAATGTCCAAACACCCCACATGTCATGCATGAAAGCAATGAGATGATACAACACATTGAAGGATCAAATGAAAATGTATTAAAAATAAACAAGGATGGTAAAAATAAAAAATAACAATAAACATGCAATGCAAACTAAATAATAAAAAAGCACAACCAAAAAAATCAGGAACACTAATTAACAAAAATTAAGTAAAATAGGGGTCCAAAGTCAAAGTCCAAAATCAAATCCAAGTACAAATGAAAGAAGAAACACATTGCCTCATGTGAAAAATTCAAACAAATATTAACATCCCTCAAACTATCAACATGATGATCCGGGTCCAAGAGCCCTAATAAATGAAACCTAACTATTTACACTAAGTAAGAAAATGTCTATATACAAAAATGTGGTGCATTGTCCTTTGGCAACCAAATAATAACATTAAAACAAAGGAAGCCTAACTACAACTAAACTACAGAACTATATACAAAGGCGGCGGGCAAGTCCTGCGGCTCACTGATTGTTGTTCCGGGCCAGGGCATCATCGAACTCCCGCTCGATGTCCCGGAGGCGGCCCCGTTCCACAGCCCGAGGGTCCACAGGGACGCCGATGTACCCACCTCCAACTCCCTGCGGATGGCCTCGAGGCACTCGGCCCGCCTCAGAGCCCTCCGCATGGAGTTCTCCGCCCTGACCATAGCGAGCCGCGCCTCTTCCGCCCGCCGCCGCTCCGCATCTATGGCATGGCCCAACCGCTGCCACACGGAAGACACTTGACGTCCAGGGTCCTCCTGCCCTCCGGCTGATGCCTGCCCCTCTGATGGTGATGGCCCCGAGCCATCAAGGCTCCCACCTTCTTCCTCCTGCTGCTGACGTGCTGGTGCCGGTGCCCTGACACCTGCTGCCTGCACATCCTCCATTGTTTGGGGTGCTGTTGTTACGGTGGCCACCCCTGCTGGACTCACGACTCCCGACTGGGGCAGGGATGTGTCCTCCACCAGCTTGGCCCCATCGTCAGAGGCAGCTCCACAGGGCAGCCAGGTGACAGGTGGGTAGGAAGATGGCACGGAGGACGACTGGCGCATAGGGGGTTCAGGTGAGGAGGGGGTCGGAACAAGGCCCAGTGTATGGAGGAACACAGCCTGGTCTCCCTGAGAATGGGTCCGGACGTGGGCAACCCTGCTGGTGCAAGATGATGCAGACACAGGACCGGGGACAGGATTACACACAGGCACCTCCGCGGCGGCCTGTGCTGCCTCCTGTCCCTGCCCCTGTGCTGCACCACTAGCACCAGTGGAATGCCCACCTCCAGACCCCATCTCAGTCCCTTGCACGGCCTCCTCCTCCACCAAACCCACCAAAAACCTGGATGACTCCCTGCCATCTTCCGCCGCGGAACCCTGTGGGGTCTCAGCTGCCCCTTCTGCTGCCGAGGAGTCCAACTTCCTCCTGCGCCTCCTGGACCTCCCCTCGGCAGCTGTGACCTGGGACACAGCACCGGACTCCTCACTCCCCGACGAGATGACAACAGGGGAGGGGAGCCGGGCCTTGCGTCTCCGGCTGGCGGTGGCATCCCTGCTGCTGTGCTCCACAGCACCTTCTCCGCCCTCCACATCAGATGACGCTGCAGGCAGGGAGAGACAGGAGACAGGCATCAGGACACTGTACAATTGACTCACACACATAACAGTTGTACAAGAGTGGCATTGTCATACTCCAGACCTGGCATCACAATCCCCAACACACTTGTCTCCTCAACGCACACACATGAGTCATTCAACAGCCATATTGCTACAGCCCGCTACATACATTCACATACAGCAGCATGAGCAGACAAAGGTGAGCCACACATCACATGACACACACGGACTCAAATACACATGCACACATGCAAAGCACACATCCAAGCATGTGTACCACTCCGCAAACTGTCAGTCATGAGATGAACATCCATGTCACATTTGCAATTCACTCTCCAACATGACAGTGTCACCTGCATCCATGTAGCAACACTGTTGCACCCTTCACAACTACACACACGCACACGCTGCAGACTAATGCACCTGGAATCAACATCCATGTGTCACACCACAAGCATGCCAACTCACATGCACAGTCAAACACATGTGCCCACACACAAGCATTTGCACTGCAAGCACACACACACACACATGCACCATCCTTGTCTCACACATCACAGGCACACATGTGCTTGTCTCACAGCCCTGCACACACACATTTATACATGGCCACACAAAGACATGTGCAACATGCACACTCCTGGCACACCACCACACACACAGCTTACAATCAGTATGCATGTACACTCACCGCTCGACTCCAGACGGGTCTGCCTCCCAAGGACCTGGACATGGAGCGCTGGGGATATGCGTTCCAGGACCTAAAGTTCATCTTGCGACAAGTGGCCCCGCCGCCCCTTGGCATCCACTGCCTTCACGAGGCGCCGGGCCTTGTTCAGGGTCCTGGACCTGTAGTCCTCCCAGCGCTTCTTGACTTGATGGAATTCTCGGACTGCCACCCCCTCTGCGTTGATGGCAGTCACAATGTCCGTCCAGATCCTGGTCCGTCCTTCCTTGTCGAGGCGCATCCGTCCGTAGAGGGCATCATACTGCCCCAGGACTCGCTCCACCAGGACACCAACTTCGGTGGCACTGAAGCTGGTGCCCCTCTGCCTCCCTGGCCGGGGGTTGCCAGTCGTGCCAGATGTTGTGCTCCCTGACATGGCAACCCCAGAGGCAGGAGTGGGTGGCCAACTGGGTCCTGGGGCTGGGCTGTGGAGCGATGGTACGGCTGTCGGGAGTCTTTGGTTCCAGCAGGGGTGGTCACAGCAACTGCACCCCTGGCTGATGTGCAGGCAGCAAACAGCAGGGCACGTGGGCAGCAGGCAGTCAGGCAGCAGCAGATGGCAGGTGGGAGCGTGCTCGGGGCTCTGGGGGGCAGGATTCCGGCCTTAGGGGCAGGAGCGTGGTCTTCCGTGTGTGAACGCGTGGCCAGCTTGATACGGAGTGAATTGGCACGTGAAAATCATGCACGTCTGCGTGGAATCCGAGGAAAGGCCGCGTAAGCAAGTCAGCACGCGTACGCGATTTCATTGGTCCAAAGGGCCAGGAGCGTAAGCGCTATAACGCACGGCCGTTTCCCAACCCGCATGATTGGTCCAAAGGGCCAGGCGCGTAAGCGCGTCTATAACGCACGGCCGTTTCCCAACCCGCATGATTGGTCCAAAGGGCCAGGCGCGTAAGCGCGTCTATAACGCACGGCCGTTTCCCAACCCGCGTGAAAAAATAAACCTCCCGCGCGAGCGCGTCAGCACGCGTACGCGATCTCATTGGTCCAAAGGGCCAGGCACGTAAGCACGCCTATGACGCACGGGTGTTTCCCAACCCACGTGAAAAAAATACACGTGCCGCGCGAGCGCGTCAGCACGCGTACCCGATTTCATTGGTCCAAAGGGCCAGGCGCGTAAGCGCGCCTATGACGCACGGGTGTTTTCCAACCCACGTGAAAAAAATACACGTGCCGCGCGAGCGCGTCAGCACGCGTACCCGATTTCATTGGTCCAAAGGCACACAGCGAGTAATCGCATATTCAACTGCGCGCGTGAAAAATTCCTGGTTACCATTTACATCTGAATACAATTACAATATTAATAACGTACATTTAACCTGGTAAACCTCGAGCATGTAGTCACACACGCTCGGCCACGACACGTGCAAAATTACAACAGGCAATACGGAAAGACGTACGCCTGCAGGAAGCAGGCGTACGTGACCCGGCACGTCTAAATATTCACGTGAAAACATCCTACAAGCTCAGTGCAAAGATGAACATACCGTTCCTAGCAGCAGTGGCTGTGGGTTACCAAAGGAGGAGGAGGAGAGTCAGGGCCAGAATTTTCTCACCCAGAACCAGCCTATTCGGGATGCCTGATGACCAGGTGTATGGGAGGTACAGGTTTCCAGCACACATCATACTGGACCTGGTCAGTGAGTGGGAGGATGACCTCGCATCACCCACCCTGTGCTCCCAAGCACTCAGCCCGCTGCAGAAGGTCCTGAATGTACTGCACTTCTTGGGCACTGGATCTTTTCAGCGGACAAGTGCCATAGTGGGTGGTGTGTCACAGGCCACGCAGTCACGCTGTCTACACCAGGTCTTGAACATCATCACTGCACGGCCATCAGTCCACAGGCACATATATCTCCCCAGGACTCCTGCAGAAAGGCGAGCGTGCATCCAGGAATTCTATGGTGTGGCTCAATTCCCCAAAGTGCTTGGTGCAATTGACTGCACCCATGTGGCTCTACGTCCCCCCAGGGCAACAGAGCACATCTATAGAAACCGCAAGCACTGGCATTCCATCAACGTGCAAGTTGTATGCAATGCCAAGGGAATCATCACATCAGTATATGCCAACTATCCCGGGTCCACCCACGACAGCTTCATCTACAGAATGTCTACCCTAAGCCGGGACCTAGAGGCTGGCCGGCATGGAGATACATGGCTGCTTGGTGAGCATGAATGCCACTGCACATGCATGCATGTCAGATACAGGGTCATGTCACAACACCACTAATGATACCCATCACCACCTCCGCAGGGGACAGTGCCTACCCTATCAGCCACCACATGATGACCCCAAACCGGAACTCCACCACGCCACCCGAGGTAAGGTACAACACAGCCCACATTGCAACACGGGGCATAGTGGAGCGCACATTCGGAGTGCTGAAGTCACGCTTTCGCTCCCTTGACCGTTCTGGCGGGCAGCTGTTATATGCTCCCCCACTAGTGTGCAGGATCATAGTGGCAGCATGTGTCCTGCACAACGTTGCAACACGCCGGGGCCTGCCCGTGGACATGGTGGTGCCCCCACATCCACAACCACATGCACGCCCGCTGCGCATGGGAGGGGAAAGGGCACGGGGGGAGGCAGCCCGTACGCAACTGGTGGCCAACTTCTTCACCTAGGAATCACAGTGCTGGCTAGTGCACACTGCTCTGGCACATACCATCTGACGATCAATGATGACACTACCTGACAATGTCACAAAATTTCTTGGCAATAAACTGTCAGAAACACATCAGCCTGAGATTGTTAACATGGAAGTGTCACTATGTGTGCACCCCTACCTACACATACACCAGCAATGCATAACTATGAAAAGACACAACTCCATTCATCAAAAATGCATTGGCACAGGCAAATTGCTACATTACAACATTGCCATGTCACCCAATCCCTTCACAGTCCCGCCACAGAGGACACCATGTCATGGTATGTGAGAGCAAACAAACTGACCCTCACAACATGACACCGGTGTCACAAATTGCAGTGCCCCAAATGGAACATAGCCGCACTTGAACAGCTAACCGTGATGGAGGCACTACTACACACCTGTGTAAGAGTCATTTCAATCAAATTACACACCAACCCACCCTGAAGCCCACCAAAACAAGACACAATGCATGTAATCAATGGTAGTCTCAATACCTGATTGTGCTGGTATGTCCTCACCGTCCAGATGTACAGTGATGGCGCCACGCAAAAGTGTCACTGCACATCTACCGACATGTAGTCTGACTCCAGAGAGTATGCCCGTGTGAAGAACTGTGTGAAATACCTGCAAAACATGAGTAACATATGTAAGTTGAGGCACATATCAAACCATCATGCATAGTTAGGTGCAACAACAATGTACACCATGAATGTCTACACAGTATTGACTATGGACTGCCCAACAGCTCATGGGAGTCCAATATCACCGTGTAATTTGCTGTCACTTGGGCACACCCTTTGCAAGCCCATGGAAACGGAAGCAGGAGGGGTGTGGATGCCAGGTACCCAAGCATCGAAACCAAACTCAGGACAAGCCTGCATGTGCCCAGCCACAATACAGTGTATGCCCAGGTACCCACACAAGGCAACACACTTGAAAAATAAAAATATGATAAGAAAAAATGGCCATGAAAGGGCCGGCGGGGAGGGGGGGGCCACCTATGAGGTCCGAGGACAGGATGCACGCCACAATCCACCTGTGTGGATCATGGGAAGTAAAAACACCCCATAGGCTCGTGGCCCACACGGCTACTCTGTTGTGGGAGATGAGTCGCTATCGCTCTGGCCAGACCCTGCAGCTGACTCAGGAGGTGGGGGAGCTGCCTCAGAAGATGGTGTGACAATGGGAGGCAGCCCACGCAAAGCCCGAGTTTGCTCCTCCATGGCTGCAAGCAGGCGGGTCTGGAAGGTCTGGTTCTGGATTATGATCATGCGGAGGTCCCCATGCAGTAACTTCCGGGATGACCTGACCTCCGCACGAGTTGCCTGCATCTCGGCCGAGAGCGTCCGTGTCAGACGCTCCAGCTGCTCCTCTGTCCTTCTATGGGATGAAGCCTCAAGCTCTGACAGGGTCGACCTGAGGTGATGGAATTCTTCCCTCAGGCCTTCCCTGTGGCGCTGGGACTCCATGGAAAGTGATTCCCGCAGAGTCGCCAGTCCTGCCCGCCTGTCCATGTTGGACGCCAACATGTCCTCCCTGTGTGCCTAGCAGATGGACTCTGTAGCCTGCTCCAGTCGCTCCATCAGCCTTTCTGGGGGGACAATGGAAGTGGCCACCCTATCCATGGCCTGTGCAATCATCTCGGATGATGCTGCCTGTTGGGTGGCCATACCGTAGATGGATTGCTCCCAAGCGGTATTGCCAGGTGGCATACGGCCACCACGTTGGCGGGCACCACACCTGCCTGGGGCAAGGCGGACTGCGCCTTGCTGTGCCGGCAAAGCCTCAGGCTGCAGGACTGCATTCCTTCTCTGATCTGCAGCCCCAGGAACAGGATCAGAGATTGTGTGGTGTGGCCCTGCATCCGTAACCACCGGAGGCTGAGCTGCCGACACTGACATCCCCATTGAGGGCAATAACCCGGCTGCAGGGGGGTCGGACAGAGGAGATTCTCTCCCAAGAACACTCACCTGCGACTGCACATAGGTGTCATCCTCCGAGTCTACACCTGAATACTGCTCGGGGGAGGAACCCCCAGAGACACCCCTCGACAGCACGACCTGCAGCACTTGTGGGTTTTCACCCACAAACACACCACGTCCCTCACTTGTGGAAGGTCGTCCCGGGTTGCCCTCCTGGGACGGCTCCACCACCACATCCCCAGCATCAACAAGTGCGTCGTCCCCTGCAAAGACATGAAAGAGAGAAATGGAAACAGGCATTAGCACCATGGCATACAACAAGGGCTGATGAACAACAGAGCCAGTAGTTCAATGACACATGTCCCACATGACTGGGAAACCTCCTATGCATTCACCATCACTGGGTCTGGAGGGGAGGCTCAGGGCACACAATGATGACACAGAGAATGGAGAGCAACGCCTGCTCCCCATGCTGCCTAGCACTGGCATCACACATTGGCCGGTGATTGCCATGTCAAATGCACATGCCATCACACACATGGCATGTGACATAGCCACCAAGTGAAGAGGGAGAGGAGGGCAACTAATTTGGATTTTGGCCACTCTGGTCCTGACATTGCTTCATCACATCAAGAAGTTAACATGTTGGACATGGATCTGCTAGTCCCAATTGGCCACGATGCACAGTGCCTTGTCAACATTAACAAAATGCAGTAAACAATGAGATTCCACCTCCCCATCACCTGTAATGGATTCATATAGCATTCGTGAAGCACCTGTACAGAAATGTATGAAGGTACAGCGGAGCACTGAGGGGTGGTGGGGCAGAAGGGGATGCCATTCAACAATCCTACTGGTGCTGGTGTCATTCATGTAACGCAAGTGCAGAGGTGGGTGGCACAATGAAGTGCAAGGGGAAGTTGCGGCTGGTAGTGCTGTACAAGGTAAGTAGGACTTAACGTCGAGGGCAGATGGTGGTAGGCGCAGACAAGTGCTGGGGGGGTGGCCTATAGGGTTACAGAGACAGTCATGCAGTGCTGTGGGCTCGGAGGGGACAGGGGAGGTACACACTGCATCTGGCTCGGCAAGGTCCTTGCAGATTTCAATGTGTCCTGCAGAGTTGTCAGATGCCGCAGATATGTGCCCTTGGATTGGGGCTCTCATCTTGGTGAGAAGGGTGAGACGCTATTGCCTTTGGAGCAGGCGGCAGGCCAGTTTGCCAGAGGATGAGCATGATGCAGGCCATTTCCTCTCTGCCACCCGGCACCTGTGTTTTGGGTTCACAAGATCCGAGTCATGCCAGGAGTCAGCATTGGCATGGGGCTTCAGGCGGATTGTCATGACCGTGGCAAAGACATCCAGTGTACCTGACATAGAGTGGAGCATGGAGTGGGCCCTGTCAGGATGGGAGTGAGCCTAAGGGGGAGCTGGATGGGGGGGAGATTTTGGCAGCATAAGCCTCGACTGACACACACTTCATGGGTTGGCATACCAAGAAGGTGTGTGACAGTGGTGAAGGTGGCTTTGCCTGTGGGGTGGTGAGGGTGAGGTGGGAGGAGAGGAGAAAGTGATCACTCCAGGAGAGAGGAGTGCAGAGAGGGATGGAGAGGGGAAGGTCAGATGAGATCAGAGCATCAAGAGTGTGCCCTGCAGAATGAGTAGGGACAGACGGGAGTTTAGAGGGTGATAGGGAGTTGCTGAGGTCACGGAAAAGTCACGTGGGGGGACAACAAGCATGCAGGTGGATGCGTACATCACCAAGGAAGAGGATTTCAGTGTCTGGGGACATGAGTGAGGAGGAGAGGTGAGGCCACTCAGAAAGGAAGTAGTACATTTGACCATTTTTCCGATACACAGTACGCACAGTTTGTGAATGTCGAGGTGAGATGGAGAGTGACGTCACACAAGCCATTCCAGAGGGGAGTAGGTCTACGTAGGAGTGACAGTGGCAGGAATACCCTCAGGGAAGGCAAGGGCACACCCCCCCCTGCACAGTAGTGCCGGGCCAAGGAGAGGATCTCCTGAACGTCAGGTAGGAGTGTGTCAAAGATGCAGACAGAGCTGGCCGTCAGACATGTTTCCATGAGACCAAGGATGTCAAGGTGCATTACCTCATGTAAGTGACATATATTGGAGGAATGCCTGATGCAGCGGCAGAGTAAGGAGTGTAAATGTGGAGGAGGTTGACAGCCTTGTAGGACTTACGGGGAGTGCTACAGATCAGAGGTGCAGCATGTGTAGGAGTTGGAGTGGGAGGCGGAGAAGGATCATGGGAGGGTGCAGGGAGGCAGTGCAGGATAGATGAGGAGAGAGGAGGGGGGACAGCAGGAGAGGAAAGGAAGTTGATGAGATGTGGGTAGCATTTGTCAAGGAGAATAAGGTTGGCCTGAGGTCCTTGGACTGAGATGCTCCCATTACCATACTCATCAATTGTGGCCTCTGAGGATTGGAAGGAGGCCAAGAGTACACCCCAACGGGTCACACCATTGATGGTGGAAGAGGAGCAAGGAGAGAGGACTGGGACCATGTGAAGGGTCCATGGGACAGGCAAAGGCATGTATGAGCAGATGTCAGTGAGAGTTAACCTTGAGTAGGCTCAGATGTACTTGTCAGCAATAGGGTGGGTCGCATTGGAGGGCAGGGTGCCCTCATTTGACTGTTTGCAAGCAGGTGTCGTGAGTAGGGCACGATGGTCTGAACAGTAGAAGTCAGGGAAGATAGACCATGAAGAGCAGCATGGAGTGTGAGGGAATGGGGCTTGAAACCAGACGGAACAAGAGCACACAGGTAGGAGGTGGGTGTCAAGGCAAAATCCAGAGTATGACAGCATGTTGAGTGCCATGTATATACAGAGGACGCATTAGCATGTGGTATCATTGCATGTCAGGCATGTGACGATGGAACTTGAATGGCTGGGGGAAAGTGTAGGAATGGTATGTAAGACATAAGATGAATAGACAGGGGAGAATGAGCAACAATGTCGTGACAAAATGACAATTCAAGGGGAACTTCCATGGTGTAGGGCCATATGTGCACTGTTGGCAGTAGGGATAGTGGTGTGGGCACATGGTGTTGCACTGAACATACTGGATGAGGCACATGGGTGACACTATCAACTCTGCCACACACCCCCTTGACAGGCACCCAACATGAAGGCTTCGCACACACACCATCCACATTGATATAACACACATGCATGTGCACTCACCGGATGATGCCTCGTAATCAGGGAGATCTCCCACACCTTGGAGTTGTCCCTCGGTGACGTAGGATCCAGCTACGGACTCGTGTGGTGTGAGTTCTATTTCCTGTGCTGGGGACCCACCTCCAGTCACCAAGGTTGCGGCATGACTTGAGGCCAGCTTATCCTTTGCCCTGCGCTTAAGGTCATTCCAGCGCTTCTGGCAATCACTAGCTGTGCACCTCACTACTCCAAGGGCACTTATTTTGTCAGCAATGGTCTGCCAGTGTGCCTGGCGTCTGGCATGTGTGGTCTTGGACCCTGCAACGATGACCATTTCCCTATCATGGTCTGACACATACTGAACAAGTGCATTCAGTTCGGCGTCTGTGAAGCTGGGCTTCCTTGATGGGCCGGACTGTGCAGCCGTGCCTGGGGCATCAGCCTGTGCCGGACGTGCACTCTTCCTCTTCCGCTTGGAAGGGGGTGGGGATCCAGAGTGTCCTACGCCGCTGTGGACACTAGGGGCAGGATCCGTGGTGGACTCAGTACTGGGTGTGTGGGATTGCACACTCAGCATGGGAGTAGGTGCAGGCATTGGGGGTAGAGGGATAGGGTCAGGCCTGATCTGAGGTGCATGAACTAGGACCGACACAGTCTTGGCAGGGTGTATGAGAGGTGGGGTGGATGGAGCCACACCCTGGCCACGGGGGGCAGCAGATGACCTATCTGGCATAGATGCGCGTGTCCTGATGACACCAATGTGCACCGGTGCACGTGCAGTGGACCTGCTGACCTGGATGTCAGCGATGGAGTCACCCTCGGACAGGTCTGGTGCCACAATGGGCTGGTCCAACAAGGGCTGATCAGGGTTGGTATCAGCCACATGACCCTCAACCTGGGGGGGGGGGCATGGGTGTCCCTGACTGGTCCTCCAGACTGGGGGGGACAGGGGCACCCTGCAAGTCACAACCACGTCCCCTAGTGGATCCTCCACGGCCACCACGTGTGGCTCGGCCACCTTTGCCACCCTTACGGCTTGCACGCCTCCCAACCATGGCACTGATGTTATTGTGCGTATGGGAGTGGGTGTGCACAATTGTCCTGGGCAATTGGGTGTCAAAGGGGTTGGGTACCAGATGGTATTCGTACCCTAGTGCAGTGGCAATGCTATATGACACCCCTGGGGAAAGATGACGGGTCACGCAACGCACAGGCACCCCAAAAAAGTTAAGGAACGTGCACGATACCCCTCCTAGACCACGTGTGCGTATGAAAAACCCTGCACTACGCTGTGGCATCCAGTAACACAGTAATGAACGTATGCGTGTCACACGCAGCCTAGATTGACCTCTGAAGAGGTACGTGACACACGGGGCAAGCACAGATGATAGATGCGTGCGCAACTCACCGTCTGCCAGGGAGAAATGCGTCAAAAAGACGCGCGTGTGCGCGTTGGCAACACCCCCGCCAAAAGAAGAATGGGACGCTGTCTGAGGAGACAGGACAACAGTAGAAGGGAACGCTGTGTGAGGAAACAGGCCCAGGAAAAAGAGCAAAAGAGAAAAAGCTGTCAGAGGTAACAGGGAGTACGACCTTTGAACGCCGTGAAGTAAATCGCGTGTCAACTGACAAGAAGTACAGAATACACCAACTCGCTCTCCACGAAAAGCACGTACAAGGAAATGGCGTTCTACATGTACCTTTTATGCAGGCCCACAGGTCCTGCGTCACTTCCGCGTGTAGGCGCTGAAGGGCCAGCCTCCAATCACACGCATTGACACTGGCTTGTGTTTCTTTCACGCGTGTTGGGAAACGGCCGTGTGTTATAGACGCGTTTACGCGCCTGGCCCTTTGGACCAATCACGCGTGTTGGGAAACACCCGTGCGTCATAGGCGCGCTTACGCGCCTGGCCCTTTGGACCAATGAAATCGGGTACGCGTGCTGACGCGCTCGCGCGGCACGTGTTTATTTTTCACGTGGGTTGGGAAACACCCGTGCGTCATAGGCGCGCTTACGCGCCTGGCCCTTTGGACCAATGAAATCGGGTACGCGTGCTGACGGGCTCGCGCGGCACGTGTTTATTTTTCACGTGGGTTGGGAAACACCCGTGCGTCATAGGCGCGCTTACGCGCCTGGCCCTTTGGACCAATGAAATCGCGTACGCGTGCTGACGTGCTTACGCGCTGAGGGCCTTTCCTCGGATTCCACGCAGACGTGCATGATTTTCACGTGCCAATTCACTCCGTATCAAGCTGGCCACGCGTTCACACACGGAAGACCACGCTCCTGCCCAGAAGGCCGAGTTACTGCCCCCCAGTGCCCCGAGCAGCCTCCCACGTGCCATCTGCTGCTGCCTGCCTGCCTGCCTGCTGCCACCGTGCCCTGCCATTTGGTGCCTGCACATCAGCCATCTGCAGGCGTACAGTTGCTGTGTCCACCCCTGCTGGAACTGAAGACTCCCGACTGGAAGAACACCACTCCACAGCCCAGCCCCAGGACCAAGTTGCCCACCCACTCCTGCCTCTGGGGTTGCCATGTCTTGCACTGAAACATCTGGCACCACTGGCAACCCCCAGCCAGAGAGGCAGAGGGGCCCCACCTTCAGTGTCACAGAGGTTGGGGTCCTGGTGGAGCGAGTCCTGGGGCAGTATGATGCCCTCTTCGGAAGTAGCCGCGCCAACTATGAAGGACGGACTCGGATCTGGGACGACATCGTGACTGCCATCAACGCGGAGGGGGTGGCAGTCCGCGACAACCGACATGTCAGGAAGCGTTGGGAGGACTGCAGGTCCAGGACCCTCTCAAAGGCCCGGCGCCTCATGGAGGGGGGCCGGGGCCACATGAGTTCGATCCAAATGAGGGTCCTGGCACGCATACACCCAGCGCTCCACTCCCAGGTCCTTGAGAGGGAGACCCGTCTGGAGTTGAGCGGTAAGTGTGCAGGCATTGCTGTGTGAGACAGTGCATGTTGCAGTGTGCTGGTTGTGTGATGCTGTATGTGTGGAATGGGCCTTGTAGGCATGTATGTGTGCAGTGTTGTCATGGCGATGCATGTGCGACCAGTAATTTGTGGATCACATGGTTGTTGTATGTGTTGCTATGCAACCTGAGGAGGCCTATGCAGATTGGACACATGTGAGCATGCAAGTGTATGTTCGTGGACATGGGTGTGGGTGAGGGATGGATGCTGATGCCAGGTACATGTATGGTGTCGAGGTCGGTGTGCTTGGCCTGCATGTCTGTGACTTTTGAATGGCATGGATGCATGACACATGTCTGTGACACTGTACAGATTCACTGATGCTGCCTAATCATCCTTGTATCCACTGTGTTTGTGATGTACGAGGCCACATGGATGTGACAGAGGTGAAGTGTGTGCGTGTGATTTGCATGACCAATGATGCATGTGAGTTCCATGACATCGTACTTTAGAAGAGTGCAGTGGACATGTATGTTGATGTGCATGCCATGGACCATGGGTGTTGCGTGTGTGTATTGCCTGACCCATGTGTTGTGGAGGGACATGATAGAAGTGTACTTTACCATTGCCAGTCATCTGATATTGCTTCCTGTGTAGGGGACCATTGTACAGTGCCCTGATGCTTGTGTTCTATGTCTCCCTCTATGCAGCGGCTAGTGATGGAGAGGGCGGAGACGGCGCTGTGGAGGTAGACGGCGGGGATGCCCCCACGGCTGCGGCGGAAGGGGTGGGTGAGCCCCCACAGGGGCCAGCTACAGCGGAAGAGGGCAAGGAGCCATCCAGGTTGGTGGTTTCTACAGAGGAGGAGGCGGCCGAGACTGAGGCACACCTGAGGCCTGGTGGGGGCATCCCTGCTGGTGCAAGTGGTGCAGTCCAGGGCCTGGGGCAGGAGGCAGCACAGGTCGCCGTGGAGGTGCCTGTGCATGTCGCTGTCCCTGACCCTGTGAGTGCACCACCATGCACCAGCATGGATGCCCCGTCCCAGGCCCGTCCGCAGGTGGAGGGGGTGTCTATGTCATCTGACTCCCCTCCACCTGCGGACGAGGGGACCCGTGGGCGCATGGAAAAGGTCCTGATTGGGGTCGTGTTGCGCACGGGGGTCATTCGTGATGACGTGCGTGCTTCCCGGGAGGAGCACGCACATCATCACGAAGAGCACCGTGCCGACGTGGCCCAGTTGGGATCTGCCATTGGCGCGGGTTTTCTGCAGGTGATGGCCAATGTGTCGGGCATCTCCTCCTCTGTGGAAAGTATGCGCCGGTCGTTCTCCTTGCCGCCTTCCGGCCCAGTTGACACCAGGGCCCCCTGTGGACCTGCCCCGACCAATGCAGCCGGCTCAGTGGGGATCCCATCCCTGCCACAGTCGGGAGTCGGTGGTCCAGCTGGTGTGGACACCATGGCAACTGGACCCCTGCAGGTGGAGGATGTGCCGGCATCATCAGGCAGGGCACGTGCACGACGGCGTCGGTGGATACCATCAGCCTGGATGCCGTCGTGCTGGCAGAGGCAGTGGCTGCAGAGGCAGCGGCAGCGACGTGGGAGGCGTCATGGCTCGGGGCCATCAACATCGGAGGGGCAGCCATCGGCTGGAGGGCAGGAGGACCCTGGACAGAATGTGTCTTCCGTGTGGCAGCGGTTAGGCCACGCAATAGATGCGGAGAGGCGGCGGGCAGAAGAGGGGCGGCTCGCTATGGTCAGGGCAGTGGACTCCATGCAGAGGGCCCTGAGGCGTGCCGAGTGCCTCGAGGAGATCCGCAGGGGCTTGGAGGTGGACACTGCGTCAGCCCTGCGGGCCCTCAGGGCCATTGAGGAGGAACGCCTCGGGGAGATAGAAAGGGAGTTCGATGATGCCCTGGCCCATAACATCTCCCAGTGAGCCGCAGGACTGGCCCGCCGCCTTTGTATATAGTTATGTAGATAGTAGGTTTCCTTTATTTTTATTTATTATTTGGGTTGATTGGACAATGGCCCACGTTTTTTGTATATAGTTCGCATTAGTTAGGTTTTGGGTAGGTTTCATTTTATGGTTTTTAGGGATATTGGACCCGGACAATCATCTTTGTACATAGTTTGTGGATGTTTTCGATTTTATTATTTGGACCATGGGGCAATGTGTTTGTTTTTGATTTCCATTTTGATTGACTTTGCACCCGTTCTTTTGGATTTCACCTTTCATTAGAATGTTTGTTTTTTTTACCTGTTACTTTGTGTATTCATTTAGGTGTTTCTTTTTTTTTCCTTCTTACATTTTAATACATTGTTCTTTTGATTCTATTGTTTGGACTTCTCTCATTGGTTTGTTGACTGTCACAATCTGGGTTTTCACAGTCATGTGTTGCCATTGTGTGAGCATACTGCTCATTGGTTATGTATCATGTAATGGGTATTTGATTTTTGAATGGATGTGTACCTTGGATGTGTGTATGGACTGGGGTGACATGGGGTGGGATGTGGTTGCCCATGGGATCCTGGGATCTGTATTGTGATTTCCTATTGGTAGGGGAACATCTGTGTGGGCCTGGTGGAGGGTGCCCCATGACTGCTGGGGGGTGGGGTTGGTGGGAGACATGAGTGGGACATAAGTGGGGGCCTGCTGGCAGGTGCCCCACAGTGCTGGGGGGTGGGTGTGGTGGGAGGCATGAGTGGGACATGAGTGGGGGCCTGCTGGCAGGTGCCCCACAGTGCTGGGGGGTGGGTGTGGTGGGAGGCATGAGTGGGACATAAGTGGGGGCCTGCTGGCAGGTGCCCCACAGTGCTGGGGGGTGGGTGTGGTGGGAGGCATGAGTGGGACATAAGTGGGGGCCTGCTGGCAGGTGCCCCACAGTGCTGGGGGGTGGGTGTGGTGGGAGGCATGAGTGGGACATAAGTGGGGGGCTGCTGGCAGGTGCCCCACAGTGCTGGGGGGTGGGTGTGGTGGGAGGCATGAGTGGGACATGAGTGGGGGCCTGCTGGCAGGTGCCCCACAGTGCTGGGGGGTGGGTGTGGTGGGAGGCATGAGTGGGACATGAGTGGGGGCCTGCTGGCAGGTGCCCCACAGTGCTGGGGGGTGGGTGTGGTGGGAGGCATGAGTGGGACATGAGTGGGGGCCTGCTGGCAGGTGCCCCACAGTGCTGGGGGGTGGGTGTGGTGGGAGGCATGAGTGGGACATGAGTGGGGGCCTGCTGGCAGGTGCCCCACAGTGCTGGGGGGTGGGTGTGGTGGGAGGCATGAGTGGGACATAAGTGGGGGCCTGCTGGCAGGTGCCCCACAGTGCTGGGGGGTGGGTGTGGTGGGAGGCATGAGTGGGACATAAGTGGGGGCCTGCTGGCAGGTGCACCACAGTGCTGGGGGGTGGGTGTGGTGGGAGGCATGAGTGGGACATAAGTGGGGGGCTGCTGGCAGGTGCCCCACAGTGCTGGGGGGTGGGGGTGGTGGGAGGCATGAGTGGGACATGGGTGGGGGCCTGGTGGAGGGTGCCCCATGACTGCTGGGGGTGGGTGTGGTGGGAGGCATGAGTGGGACATAAGTGGGGGGCTGCTGGCAGGTGCCCCACAGTGCTGGGGGGTGGGGGTGGTGGGAGGCATGAGTGGGACATGGGTGGGGGCCTGGTGGAGGGTGCCCCATGACTGCTGGGGGGTGGGGTTGGTGGGAGACATGAGTGGGACATAAGTGGGGGCCTGCTGGCAGGTGCCCCACAGTGCTGGGGGGTGGGTGTGGTGGGAGGCATGAGTGGGACATGAGTGGGGGCCTGCTGGCAGGTGCCCCACAGTGCTGGGGGGTGGGTGTGGTGGGAGGCATGAGTGGGACATAAGTGGGGGGCTGCTGGCAGGTGCCCCACAGTGCTGGGGGTGGGGGTGGTGGGAGGCATGAGTGGGACATGGGTGGGGGCCTGGTGGAGGGTGCCCCATGACTGCTGGGGGGTGGGTGTGGTGGGAGGCATGAGTGGGACATAAGTGGGGGGCTGCTGGCAGGTGCCCCACAGTGCTGGGGGGTGGGGGTGGTGGGAGGCATGAGTGGGACATGGGTGGGGGCCTGGTGGAGGGTGCCCCATGACTGCTGGGGGGTGGGGTTGGTGGGAGACATGAGTGGGACATAAGTGGGGGCCTGCTGGCAGGTGCCCCACAGTGCTGGGGGGTGGGTGTGGTGGGAGGCATGAGTGGGACATGAGTGGTGGCCTGCTGGCAGGTGCCCCACAGTGCTGGGGGGTGGGTGTGGTGGGAGGCATGAGTGGGACATAAGTGGGGGCCTGCTGGCAGGTGCCCCACAGTGCTGGGGGGTGGGTGTGGTGGGAGGCATGAGTGGGACATAAGTGGGGGCCTGCTGGCAGGTGACCCACAGTGCTGGGAGGTGGGTGTGGTGGGAGGCATGAGTGGGACATAAGTGGGGGCCTGCTGGCAGGTGCCCCACAGTGCTGGGGGGTGGGTGTGGTGGGAGGCATGAGTGGCACATAAGTGGGGGCCTGCTGGCAGGTGCCCCATGACTGCTGGGGGGTGGGAGTCATGAGCAGGTGTGCAGGGTAATCACCTGTGGTGTGGACTGCATGCAGGGGACGTGGAGGCTGTACAGGGAAGACCTGTGAAGACCCAACGATCGGAGTAGCGTGTTCAAATATCCACGCCCCCCAGAAATGGACGTAGCCTAGCTTTTCGCGTGTGAAACTTCCCGCGCACCCCTGTAATGGACGTACCCTGGCTTTTCGCGTGTGGGACTTCCCGCGCACCCCTGCAATTCCCGTAGCCTAGCTTTTCGCGTGTGAAACTTCCCGCGCACCCCTGTAATGGACGTACCCTGGCTTTTCGCGTGTGGGACTTCCCGCGCACCCCTGCAATTCCCGTAGCCTAGCTTTTCGCGTGTGAAACTTCCCGCGCACCCCTGTAATGGACGTACCCTGGCTTTTCGCGTGTGGGACTTCCCGCGCACCCCTGCAATTCCCGTAGCCTAGCTTTTCGCGTGTGAAACGTTCCCGCGCACCCCTGAAATGGAAGTAGCCTGGAATTTCGCGTGTGAAACTTCCCCGCGCACCCCTGAAATGGACGTACCCTGGCTTTTCGCGTGTGGGACTTCCCGCGCACCCCTGGAATTCCCGTAGCCTAGCTTTTCGCGTGTGAAACTTCCCGCGAACCCCTGTAATGGACGTACCCTGGCTTTTCGCGTGTGGGACTTCCCGCGCACCCCTGGTATTCCCCTAGCCTAGCTTTTCGCGTGTGAAACTTCCCGCGCACCCCTGTAATGGACGTACCCTGGCTTTTCGCGTGTGGGACTTCCCGCGCACCCCTGCAATTCCCGTAGCCTAGCTTTTCGCGTGTGAAACTTCCCGCGCACCCCCGTAATGGACGTACCCTGGCTTTTCGCGTGTGGGACTTCCCGCGCACCCCTACAATTCCCGTAGCCTAGCTTTTCGCGTGTGAAACTTCCCGCGCACCCCTGTAATGGACGTACCCTGGCTTTTCGCGTGTGGGACTTCCCGCGCACCCCTGCAATTCCCGTAGCCTAGCTTTTCGCGTGTGAAACTTCCCGCGCACCCCTGTAATGGACGTACCCTGGCTTTTTGCGTGTGGGACTTCCCGCGCACCCCTGGAATTCCCGTAGCCTAGCTTTTCGCGTGTGAAACTTCCCGCGAACCCCTGTAATGGACGTACCCTGGCTTTTCGCGTGTGGGACTTCCCGCGCACCCCTGGAATTCCCGTAGCCTAGCTTTTCGCGTGTGAAACTTCCCGCAAACCCCTGTAATGGACGTACCCTGGCTTTTCGCGTGTGAAACTTCCCGCGCACCCCTGAAATGGACGTAGCCTGGGTTTTGACGTGTGACACTTCCCGCGCACCCTTGAAAATCGCATGGGCCGCTTGCCGTGATGGTCCAGGGTTAGCGTAGCCCCTTGCGCTGGTTTGTGATTTTTATGAGATTTCCCAGCGCAAGGGGCGTTCCTGGGGGCGTAACTGGCGCTGCAGTGAGTCGCTGCGCCACTGTGCGCCACGGCTGCCTGGGGAAGCTAAAATCCATGAATACGCTGTGCGCCGGATTCGGTTTTGGCGCACGCGGCTGGCGCAGACTATCGCACACGCACGCTGTGCGCCAGCCGCGTGCGCTACTTGTGCGCTGAATTCTATGAATTACCCTGATAATCTGTTAGTTTGTTTATTGAGTGATTCTGTTGTTCAATTCACATAAGTTTCTCAAATACATATCATATTACAGCAATATATTTCCTTTTACATTCACATATCTATCCTTATGATTTTTTGGTTTGTCCAGATATCTTGATAGGAGTAGGTGATGGGTTGCACTGAGAACACTCAAATTAGTATAACCTATCCTTATACTACACGTTTTGCCCTTCTTCAGGTATAGATATCAGGTTTAAAATATGTTTACAGAAAATGAAATAGAAATTCCATTCAGGATTATCTCAATTCGCCTCTTAAACCTTAAATCTAAATTACATCAAGTTTATGAGCTCCAGGGCACTAACCTTTGAATTAGTGCTGAGCCTCTTTTTGTGGCTGCTCTTTAATAGTCATAGACAATTGTGTCTCTTCTTTAATAGTTGGAGAAAATTGTGGTCCTTCTTTAGTAGTCAGAGAAAATTAAATTTATGTTGATAAAAGATGAAACTAGGATACACTTGAATAGGTCGAGAAGTTCACTTCTACACTCTCCTTATTCCCTATTGCCGTAACAATTAAAACAGCACTCAATTTATGGTACCCAAATGAGGTAACTTTTTTGACTTTTATACAGTTAGAAAAGGTACATTGTCAAAAACAACATTTTTTTGTTTATCTGTATCAATCATACATGGAGAAAAAAACACAAGAGCTTAAACAATAATTAATCCAATTGCTTGTGCATCATAACAAGAGGTGAATCCTTCACTGTCATTATCTGGTAGACAGTATAGTAAAGAAAACAAGTGAATATTTTTAACAAGAACAACAAAACAGATAACAAAATGTTCTTCCAAATAACAGTGGCAATATACTGTGATTAAAAGGTGCTTCTACAGCGGGGTGTTTCAGCCGCCTATAGGGGCTAAATCTGCCTCATTCCTGACACAGCCTTCTTCAGGACAGGGGGCTGTTTGAGATGGATGTTTGTTGAGTGCTATGGGGATGAATAGCCACAGGCACTTTTATGGGGACACAGTCTCGTTTGTGGTGGTCCCAATCTGCTCCTGTTAGTAGGGGCTGTAGTCTGTGATCTGTATTGGCCTCAAGGCAAAATGTGTCCTTTTGATTTCTTACTATCGCGGCACTCGCGGGCCGCGTTTGACAGGCGAAGAGCTGAAGAGTTCTGCACGGAATGCTGTGTCACTCTGTGGGCTCGAAGACCAGGAAGCACAGCGTTAGCGTCTATTCTGCCCAGAAGCCCTCCTTAGGCACCTGAATGTCTGGGTGGACAGGATGTGAGGGAGGGGTTTAAGGCCCCCTGAACAGGGTCTCCTTGGAGACCCAAGTCACACTCTAGTTTGATTGGCTAGGGGGCTGTCCTGCCAGGACAGCAACTCTGTTGTATGATTGATAGCCAGGATGTGTGAATGGGGGAAATCTGCTTAAAAGCAGGTCTCTTGGACTTGGAAGGCAGAGTCGTCACTGGAACGAGGGAACCAACGAGGAGCTGAAGAAAGACGACTGCTGCAACTACTGGACATCCCGGTGAAGCCCTGCTGCAGGTCCAAATCGCCCGAAACTCCGACGACCGAGAAGATCTGCAAGGAATATTCTTCCCTTGAGCTTGGTGGGACCAACCAGCTCGCCAAACACCAAATGCCGGTCTTCCTCTCCTGATCAAATTTTCGGTGCCTTGCTGCAGTGAACCGGATAGCCAGGAGGAACGGAACCTGTTTGGGTTTTAAGGAGCGCACCTTTTATCCAACGCTTTGCTCTGCTGCTGGCTTCTTCCCTGGGCATTGCAGGACCCTCCAGTTTTCCTCCTTCTTGTCACCACGACAAAAGTTGCTTCAGGAATCATGAGCCTGCAGGAATGGCCAGGAACAACCGCCTCAGGTACAGTATTCTTCTTCATTTAAGGTACTGTGCAAATCCGGTCGTTCGTTCCGTCCGACTGCGATGAAAGTGTTTGAAATCTTTCACGTCTCCGAAGGCTTGTCCTTCTTTTCTCCTTTGAATAACTTTTCTTCTGACCAACTTCGTTTTGAACTCTTGGCAAAGACTTAACCGCAAACTACTCTGAACTGTGTGATCCTTTGCAAAGACTCTGAACCATTAACATTGGCCCAGGCCTATTGACTTGAATCCTAGTTGTGGTAAGACTTTTCTAGATTGCCCTGCCTATCACTTGTTGGTATTGTTGATTTTGGATAACATTGTCTTGTCCTCCCTTTTTAAATTGCTGAAGTGCCATTTTGCTCCCACTTCATTTTGTGCTTAACTTGTCCAGAATTGATTGGGGGTTAGTGTAGTGTATCAAGATTGTGATTGTGCGCTGCTTTATATTAGTGAACTGTTTTATAACTGATGGTGTAAATAAATGTATATTGTTCTACTCAGAAACCTTGAATCAGTGTTTGTTTGAACCATAGTAATTACTGTTCTTTGTGTAACTTCTGATACTGCTGACTTTACTCTTGAGATAAGTCTGGCTGCTCAGCCATTGCTACCACTTTACTGTGTAGTACAGGCTTGTACCAAAGGTGAATTTGTACTTACACGTGTAGTCTTAATTGTGTGTGGTGTTCCCAAAAGGTACTGCATATGATTCTGCCTAACAGACAAAGCGCTGGTTAGGTGCTAGGTCCCTCTGTGAGAACCATGCCTTTTAATGTATATGACATGCTTACATATAAAGGTAGGATTCACTCACCTAGCTGGTATCCTGCTGATCGCTAGATGTTTCATTACTCTCGTAGGTTCAATGGATAACAGATGGTTCTGTAATAGCTGTAACAGTTTATCTGTATCAGTAACATGTTTATTATTTTGGTACTGAATTTATCAGTTTAAGCCATTTGGTTAAAGCAATGATTTATTGTTCGTTCACACCTTTAAATGCAGAACTTTTCATCGCGTTCCCTATCTCCCTTGTTGTGTTGTCACAGGAACGTCACAGCGTCTCCCGTCGTGGCGTTTTACAAATGGGGGGATTGGCGGATAAAAATTGAATCTATTTACGTGGTTCTCTCTGTGTATAAATCGAGAGTTCCTTGTTAGTAATATGGTGGACAGTTCTACGCTTACTATATTCGCACTAGAAGGTTAAATCTTAACATACATCTCACTCAATGCAGCACAGTGAGCTCCTTCTAACGAGCGTTCGGGATGTCTCCATTCGGACTCAGCATTGGTGTGTTGCTAAGCAACCCCGTAGATGGTCTTCATTTATAGCACAATTCTAATTTCTCTTTCGGCGGTGTGTGGAAGCCATTTTAGATGTGGGGCTATTCACTATTCTCGCAATGCGTGACAGATTTAATTACGTCACTCCATATTATGAAAACAGAACTTTTCTGTTGTATTGCATTAATTTATCGAGTGGTTTTTAGATATGACCAATCAGTGTCTATGTATTTGACTATGCTATAGTTGCTCAATTAGTCATTTTGAGTATTAGAGCAAATGCATGTTGCCAGAATGTATGGTTCATGTCTGATTGCAGTGAATTTGAAATTGGACTGGACATGGTTAAATCCTCTGCTATGACCCAACTCATATCAAGCTGTGCAACCCATTGTTGGTATAGGAATACATTCGACAAGTGTTGAACATTCAATACATTATCAGATTATTCATTAGATATTACAACATGGATTTGATACGTGGCCTTTCAGAATACATGTTTCACACAGTCATTCTAGACATTAAATGCATGTTCAAAAGTAAGAATCATCATTTTCTACCCCGTACGTCATGCAGAGAGATTAAATCCCATTCCATGCTCATTCCATGAGGCTACATTGTATCAAGCTTCTCAATCCACTAGATTTTTCTATGTTGGAGTAGCCTGTTCAGGTCAACCCCCCACCCTCCTTGGTAGAATCACATGTTCTAAGATAACAAACTTTATTTGCGCAACTGTTTTTTTTTTGTTCATTAAAATGTTGTGCTACCGGTGATTTAGCTGAGAGATTTCAAATGTCTCAAAAGGGCATTTAATACCATATATTACATTTCTCGTATCAGAGGTAGATGTGTGCAAAAGCAAAATCTTATGTCCTTTGCGTGGATGATTAATACGGTTACCTTACCTTCGATCACATTGTTGCAACAGTTACAATTGTTGCAAGGGATGGTTCCACTGAATGTTTTCTTTTTTGATCTTTTGTGACTGAAATACAATTTGATGAGTTGGTCTTTTTCTGTAAACAAACAGTGGTGGCGTTGGAAACAAACTTGCTAGTGTTGAGTCAAGTGATAGCTTCTCCAATTTTTCTTCACTATTTTCTTAATTCTACTATTCTGTTGAGAGTAAGTAGTGACATATACCAGATCACTCTTGGTATTTTTGGTACTCGATTTCAAAGCATCTGATCTTGTTATATTTTTTACTTTGGTGGCATCTTTTGACACTATCGCTTTATCATATTCCCTTTTCAGAAATCTTTTGATACGTTCCTTCGCTTTGATCTCATTCTCGCCTTCCTGAGATATTCATCTTAAATATCTGAGGAACTGACTCAGTGGGATGCTATCTATGGTTTTCTTAAGGTGAAAGCCCAATGCCAAAAGTAGACTGTTCTGGTATGTAGATTTGGTAAAGACAGTTGTCTCCAATGTGTTCGATTTGAGATGGACTCGGACATCTAGAAATTCTATAGATATTCTGCTGCATTTGTGAGTAAATTTAATTTTTGTTGCAAGTCCATCCAAAAATTGAAATAACTCATTCAGTTCATCTTCGTTACCGTTCCAGACCCCAAACAAGTTATTTATGTACCTGACGAAGCACTTTAGTGTATTCGCCCATCTCGGGTTTTGATCATTTCTGTCTCTTCCATATAAGCCATGTAAACATTCGCATAACTGGGGTCCATCACTGCCCCCATTGAAGTTCTGGATATCTGTATAAAGTATCGGTCCTCTAACATGAAAAAGTTAATACTCAATACGATTTTTAAGAGTTTCAGAATCAGTAATCGGTCTCCTTTAATTTTCCTTTCTGTGTTAAGCAGCATCCACTCCATTGCCTCAAGACCTGCGTGATGGGTGATGTTAAAATATAAACTAGTCACATCCATCGTGAATAGGATGTCTGTATTCTCATCAAAGGTTAGGTTATCCAATTTCCTTAAAAAATGATTTGTGTCTTTGATGTACGTTGTAGACTTTTGTGTCAATGGTTGGATAATCTTATCTATGTATTGGGCGAATTGTTCCAATAAACTGTTATTCACTGCTATAATTGGGCAACCTGGTGGTTCTTCTAGGTTCTTGTGGATCTTTGTCAGGATATATGTAACAGGCATCATCTGGTGCAAGCTGTTAAGGAATGCTTTAGTTTTATGTGAACTGGTTTCATCTGCTTCTGCTTCGTCTAATGTCTTCTTGATGATTTCTTGAACATGTTAATTCGGGTCATTAAATATCTTGAGATAAGTGTCCTGATCCCTTAGTTGTTTTTCAACCTCTGCTCTGTACTTGTTAGTATCCCAAATCACTAGGGTTCCCCCTTTATCCACCGGTTAGATTGTTATGTCCAGACTCTGCCACCATTTTTCCAAGACTTGTTTCTCCGTATTGGTTAGGTTAGACCGTGATCTATTATGAAATATGATTTTTTTTGCATATCTTTCAAGACTAGTTTCTGAAATACTTCTAAGACTGAATTTTGAACTGTTGGCCAGAATGTGCTTTTGGGTTTCATCTCCAAGTGATCCGATGAGCTTCTGTTTTCAGTAAGGTCTATGGAGTAAAAAAAAGGTTTGAATTTAATTGTCCATGTCAGTTTAAAGAAATCTATCTTTTCTTTCAGAAGACTGCTGTTATATTGAAGTACAAAGAAAATCCCTTTTTGTAGTGTCAGTTGTTCAATCTTGGTAAGTTTGTAGCTATACATGCTTACGACTAAGTTTTCTTCTGTGGATGATTTTTTCCTCGTTGGATTTTTTCTTTTTGCCTTTTTGGCTATGACATGGTCTAAAAAGTACAGGTGGATGTCAGTGCACCGGTTGTAGATTTGGACGTGCTCTGAAGTTGGCCAGTGCTTCTTGTGTCCCTGCCAGATTCCTGTTCATTCTCGGGTACAGTTTCGGGGATTTCAGTTGAAAAAGAGGCTCAATACTAATTCAAAGGTTAGTGCCCTGGAGCTCATAGAATTGATGTAATTTAGTTTTTAAGATGTAAGAGACAATTAAGATATTCCTAAATGGAATTTCTGTTTCATTTTCTAGAAAAATATTTAAAACCTAATATCTATACCTGAAGAAGGGCAAAGGAGGCCCGAAAGGCGTAGTCTAAGGATCAGATACGCTAATAAGAGTGTTTTCAGTGCAACCCATCACCTGCTCCTATTAAGATATCTGGACAAACTAAAAATCATAAGGACTTTCAATTTTGTTATATATGTGAATGAAAAAGGAATTATATTGCTATTTTATGATGTATGGTTGAGTAACTTATGTGAATTTAACAAGAAAGTATATGTTTCCTATATGCTGAATATTGGAAAATCACATGTTCATCTGTATTTTTAATGTGTTGATATCATTTTTTGTTAGAATTTATAAATACAATAAAGAAACATTTCTGGAGTAAAAGAAATTGAATTTGAATAACGTGAAAAGATTGATAGTTTACAATTACATTGTGATAAATGTGCCCTTGTGTGCCCCTTGTGGATTTCGAGGGACCCCATTTCTTTCCAGGCCACAGGCTGCCAGAAGATGTAACCAGGATGGGAGCAACAGAACCCCCAATGACCACAGGCCATTTCTTCCATGGAATAAAAGTGTGAACTAATAAAATAGGGGGAATTGATTTCTAGCAGAAGATCCTTGCAGGTTTTTTCAAGTTATTTTGGCAGCACATTGTGAGAAGGGATGGGGGAGTTTGTGACTGAGCAGGTGCAGAAGGGTGATGGACCAGGGAACTAATCAAGGGAAAGGGATTGGGTGTCTCAGGGGATGCAGCTATGTTTGTGACCTGGCTGACATCCCCTCACGGTTTCATTGCATGGGCTTCGTTGGATGCTATTGCCTGTGCTGTCTCCAAAGCAATTGTCCAATCAGCATCAGAGGGTTTATCAAAATGTACTATGATCTTCGATGAGGCATTACAGAAAACCTGGGACCTTGATAAGCAATTGATAATGGGAGCCATGTACCTTGAAGCAGAATACGTTGCTCAAGGTGACTTTGTAAAGACTATTCGGGGTGGATAGTTGAAACTGTTACAATATCATCAAATGAGAGCTGAATTTAACAAGAGGTGGCCGACATTCCTGAAGGAACCAGACACGCATGAATGTTTAAGAGCCATCATGTCGAATGATGGTACGAAAATAGGAGTGTCTAAATTGTATGGGCTAATACAATCACGTGTCC
Organism: Ambystoma mexicanum; assembly: GCF_040938575.1. Classification (NCBI taxonomy): domain Eukaryota; kingdom Metazoa; phylum Chordata; class Amphibia; order Caudata; family Ambystomatidae; genus Ambystoma; species Ambystoma mexicanum. The sequence continues at coordinate 802,909,371 of NC_090928.1, forward strand.
CTTCTCAAAAATGTATTAAATCAACATGGGATGCAAATGCGGCGACCAGAATAGCGGATGAAAAATTATACAAATACTGTCAATTGACGAAAACCATATCTTTAAATGCTGGGTTACGCCTGATTTCGTTCAAGATCCTGAATCAGTTACACTAAACCCCTGCAAGAATGGCCAAATGGGGGAATGTTTAAAATGCGGTAGTTGACAGGATAATGCTTTTCATTTGTACTGAGCATGTCCCTTGATCGCCTCCTTCCGGGGCAGGGTGGCTGAAGAAATAGAAGATATCATACACATTCCATATTCAATTGCCTCTCTCAAGTACTTATTTAGGGATAATGGTAAATCTGCAGAGACCACGAGAATATTGTTTGATGTTGCATGTGCTGTGGCTAAAAAAATGTGCATTAAAGAGTTGGAAATCTAAACATGCACCTAAATTGGATGACTAGCTCCGGGAGCTAACATATGTAAATGAGTGTGACGAACAATATGTACTATCTGTTTAGTTTAGTTTATTATTTGTATCGTGCACCGAACCCTGGCGTATCTGGGTGCTGGAATTTATGTGTCTACGACATGTTCAGTGGTTATTTATGCAATATGAGATTTGATGAAGATAGCTCTTGAACCCATATGCTATGATGTTGAAAATGTCCAAGATATTGTTAATTGATGGAAACGTTACACGCTGTGCATATACAATGCTGAGACCTGTGATTGATAACATGACCATTCAATAAACAAAGTAAAAAGAAAAAATGTACTATGTGAAGTGCCAACCAATGAGGGGCATGCAGTTTATGTTGGTCAGCAAAACATGTCATTGATGGGTGATATGTTTTTGGGTCCAAAAAGTGAAACATCAAATGGGGATTCTTAATGTACACGTTTCTTTGGGGGCTTGCTGACCAGCAGCCAATCAACATTTCAAAATTACCCTAAAGGTCTTACAATGATAAGATTATGTTTTGCTTTTCTCCTTAAATAATGTGGCCTGAAAGGGGTAAGTTGAGATGGTTTTCAATTCCGACTGTTTGTCTTTCTCCAAGCCGTTTGGATTAATAAAGCTGCGTCTTTTCTTGCAGTATGTACACTCAAATTTTTGGGTATTTTGACTTTTTCTTTTGAACACGTGAGGAAGTGCCCCTTTACAGGTTGTTGATGGTGGGTTACATTACAGTGCTACAAGGTCCAGGTAACCTTGCATTGAATTCCCACAATGTGGTGAACAGGCACATAGTCAGACATACTTGTAAAAAACAAAATATGTGAACGAATCATAAATTCAGTGATGAAGATAATCTGTGAGTAGACACAAGGTAAGAGGCTTACACATGCTGAGCTTTGTCATCCCAGCTGAACCCTGCGTGTAGAGGGAGAAAACACATGGCATGTCATTTCACAACACATACAGGTGTAGCCCAAGATATTGCCACCCACTGTTTACACATTTTAAACTTCACCCAATCACATTCGAACCAATTAAGATTATCAAGTAAATAGCCAACGCAAAGGAAATGCACCAGTAATGTTTTGAGTGACGTTAGTAACCAGTTTGGGAATAGCCATTCGCACCTGGGGAAGGGCGCTCAGTCAATCAGGTGGCTGGAACAGCGTGTGCGAAAACACAATCACTGAGTGGGATTTTCTTTCTTCATTTTTTTATTGGGGAGGCAACAGGGAGCCCCCTCCACTTACCTCCCGTCTGGCCGCTGCCAAAGACATGAAAAAGGGAGTTTGTCCCTTTTTCATATAGCAGGCATCTTTTTGTTTTTTCATTTTTCATCAGGAGATTGGACGAACCCAGATGTGGAAATGGCTTGCATGTCCTGCCAGGAGGGCAGACATGGCCTTTAATGGCCCACAGCCCAGGCTGAGGCCCTCACTTCACTCAGGCCTGCCTTAGCTCAAGCTGGCAGGCGGTTACAGGCCATTTCCACCCAACTGGCTCTGCATGAAAGTCATATTCACACTCAGGGAAGCGCACTCAGCCAATCAGGTGGCTGAAACAGTGATCAAGAATACTCAATCCCTGCCCGCTGTCCCAGCCACTTCAGGCCTTTTCCTGGGTGGTGCTGTTTTTATTTTCCCTGTTTTTAACTGGGGAGATGGCAGCCTCCTTGTGTTATCTCCTGACCCCCTCCACTTACCTGTGTGTGGGACCAGAGCATTGCACTGTCATCTGGGAGCTCCTCCCGTCTGGGTGCCAACATAGACAGTGAGAAGTGACTTAGTCCCTTTTACATATGGCTGTGGCCAACATTTGTTAAGAGCTTGAACTGGATTGAGGCATAACCTATCAAGAATGGAACTGGATGCAAAACCACAGAGTAAGGAGCCTGAAAGAGCAGCAAGTGAACATGACAGAGTGAGAGAGTAAGAGAGTGAGAAAGTGAGAGAAAGAGAGAGCTAGAGAGAGAAAGAGAATGGAAGCAAAGGAATGAAGAATGATCATACTGGAGAAGGTGGACATGTGTTAGGCAGAATTATATGCAGTACCGTTTGGGAACACCACACTCAATTAAGACTACAAGTGACAGTACAAATTCACCTTAGGTACAAGCCTGTAATACACAGTAAAGTGGTAGCAATGGCTGAGCAGCCAGAATTATCTCAAGAGCAAGTGAGCAGTATCAGATAGTTACACAAATGACAGCAATTACTATGATTCAAACAAACACTGACTCAAGGTTTCGGAGTAAAAGAATATACATTTATTTACACATCAGTAAAGTAAAGCAGTTTAGAAATCACACTCTTAATACACCACACCACTCCCAATAGGTTCCAGACAAGTTAAGCTCACAAATGAAGTGGGAGCAAAATGGCAATCCAGAAATTTAAAAGGCAGGGAAAGACAAAGTTAGGCAGAAATTGAACAGCACCAACAGGTAAGTAAGCAGGGCAATCTAGAAAGAGGAACTACAGTGATGGAATCAAATCAAAAAGGCTTAGGGCCAAAGTCAATAGGACAAAAGTATTTTGTTCAAGATCACAAGGCTCAGGGTAGTTCGCGGTTATGTCTTTGCAAAGAGTTCCGGATGAAGTTGGTCGGCAGAGAAGTTTGTTCAAAGAGTAGAGAAGGACAAGCCATCGGATTTGAGAAAGATTTCACACACTTTCACAGCGGCTGAACGAAATGAACAACCGGATTTGCACAGTACCTTTAAATGGAGAAGAGGCTGTAGCTGAGGCAGATGTTCCTGGTAGTTCCTGAAGCGACTGTCGGACTGACACAAAGTAGGAAGACTGGAGGGTCCTGCACTACCCAGGAAGAAATCAGAAGCAGAGCAAAACAACGAATAAAAGGTGCGCTCCATAAAACCCAAGCAGGGTCCGACCTTCCTGGCTATCCGGCCCACTGTAACTCTGTACAGCGAATTCGACCAGAGGAGGGAGTCATGGCTTGCAGTTTAGGTGAACTGGTTGGTCCCATCAGCTCAGGGGAAGAAGATTCCTGGAGGATCTTCTCTGTCGTCGGAGTTCGAAGATTCAGACCTGTAGCAGGGCTTCACTGGGCAGTTCAGTCATGGTTGGGGTCCTCTTCTGTCAGCTCCTCTTCGGTTCTTTCGTTCCAGTGGTGACTCTGCCTTTTCAGCCCCAGAGACCTGCTTTTTATGCAGTTTTCCCCATTCACACAGCCTGGCTGTCAATCACACATCAGAGTGGCGGTCGTGCCGGGACAGTGACCTAGCCAATCAAACAGAAGTGCGACTTGGGTTACCAAGGAAACCCATGGCAGGGGTCCTCAAACCCCTCCCTCACATCCTGCCAACCCAGACTTTTAGGCATCTAAGGAGGGCTTCTGTGCAGAAGCTGCGAAGGACGGTGAACAAAGGGACCAAACCTGGTTTGGCGCGCAGAGAAGAACACGAGAAAGACATTTTCAAAAAGAAATGGCGAATAAACCCAGCTGGAACCAAATTAAAACAAATATGGTCCAGCGGATTTAAGTTCGAGGCTACCAAGATAGCCTAGAACAATACCAAGGTTATTTAATATAACCACAGTAGGAAAAGTAGGGTAGTTACTACTGCCACCAGCCAAGTCTTGATGAAAAGGGGCGAAACAATGCTCCAAGAGAAACAGACAAAAAGGAATTAGTATTAATCCTTTCCAGTACTCTATGTAAGATAGTTGGTACTGGGTCTGTGGTTTTAAAGAGACTATTAAAGTTAATGGTAACTTTACATGTTCTGGGAGACAGTAGTCAGTCCCAGAAAATGGAGTCTGAGTTGGGAAGTCTAAAAGACAACCCTGTGTCACTGCACTGAGGGTGCTGTGTAACACAGAGTAAAAAGATGATGCCTGTGGAGTAGGTGAGGCTCCACAGTCTCTGAACACAAGAAAAAGTTAAACAACCACAGCAAAACACATGTAAAAGTGGGGAAAAAGGCTCACACTCTTACCAGGTGAAGAAAACAAATCCTAGAAATCCAGCAAAGCTGCTGAGGGACACAGTAGGTAAGGGAAATTAGCCATTTTGGAGAATTCTCCCTAACAACATGCAACAAGGGAGGATCTGAGAAGAGATCCATTTGATGTAAGCAGTGCCTATAAGAAGGACATCAACATTCGGGAGAAAATCAATGTGCCCATAGAACACACCTGGAGACCTTGGGAGCCCCAGAAGGCCATGATGATAAGATAAGATAACTGCAACCCCAAGGCAGTTGGGAGGAGGACCAAGCCCAGGTCAGGAGGGAAAGTAAATATTGGCTTCTTGAAAAACACCCAGAATGTGGTTTGGGAAATTCCCATTCAAAGCAAGGCATGAATACTACAACCTATGGTCCATGAGGTACCTTACATGAATCCTGAAGCCTCAAGTTACAGGGATTATCACCTCAGAACCTTGAAACCAAAGGTCCCGGACGGATCACACCAGAATCCTCTAACCGTAAAGTCTTATAAGGAGCAGTCAGATCACCTCTAAACCCATGTCCTGGAGTTTCAGTTCCAAGAATCCAGAAAAACCACGGTCAATTAAGGACCTTGCTTGAATCCAAATTTCCAAGGTCCATGAAGGTCCACTTGTGAATCTTGAAAACCAAAGACCAGGAAGAACAGTTGTAAATCCTGAAAGCCATGGTTCCAGAGGGACTGTATTTCTATTTTCTATTTCTTTTTGTTTATTAAGCTACAATGACCGTGGGCATCAGGGCGCTAACATAAAGAACAATGAAAACAAAGACAGACCAACAAATACTAGGGGGAAGGCAAAACAGCAACCCCAACGTAAGGCATACCATATGTAAAGCATAGTAGGCCGGTTCCAGGAGGTACTGCGTGAATTCCTGAAATCTAAAGCAGGACACTATAAAGGCAACTGTAAGGAGCTCATGGTGGCAACAGTAAAGACAGACACAAGTGATCACATTTCAATGTTGTTTATTAAACTGTATATGCGGGTTGGAAAAACACCTAATCTAAACCTAAATCTAAGATGGGAGCAAGCCATGACCAGCAAATAATAATAAGGAAGTCCTAATGGCGTCTTGTCAAATAAAAGGGGCCTATACCCAGTGGGGAAGGGAAAAGGCTGTTAGGTGTGTGTGATTCATGTCAATTGCCTTACTTTGCCTGGGTTAGGACATGTCAGGTAAATGGTTGTATTGTTAGTCTGTTGTTTTTCATGTCGGAAGAAAATGTTTGTGCCGGAAAAGCGGGACTGTCATGGGAAATTATATTCTAGGGGGGTTGGTAAATTCAGCAGGGTGAAATTGGTAGGGTTTGCAAAACAAACTGGAATTACCGGGATTATTATCATGAAATGAACAGGAGGGATTGTGGGAATGGTAGTGTTTTGTTTGAGCAGATTTGGAGTGTGGGAAATAATGACCAGTGGGATGAGGATATTAATGATCAGAAGTATTTGGGGAGGACACTAGAGAACAGGGATTCGGGGAGAGATAGTTTCTGGTTGTAACAGAGTTTGGGATCCTAGTGGACTTGTTATTTATGGAGGGGTCATTGGATCTGGGCCTGAGAAATTCAATGGAAGGGAGAAAGGTGTACAGCCTACAAAGACCACAGGGATCTCTTCCTCGTCCTCCTCTTCCCTGGTACAATACTGCGTCTCACCTGGGGTACTTCCCTGAGCACCACTCTGGATTTCCCTACCCAGGTGATCCTTCCCCTCTCGTCTACCCCTAGGGTTTGTATAAGAGCTGGTCAGTTCTCCCCTGGCCACCTGAATAAGGGATTCCCAGGATTTACTCAGGAGAATACCCTCAGGTTTCTCACAGAACCCAGCTCCAGACGTCAGCAGATGGAAACATCTGGATGACCATGGATTAGTAAAGGCATTTTTTAACCTTGATCAACTGTAAACCAAAATCTGGCCTTATTATTTAAGGTCGAGAAGAAGATTCTACATACTGAACAGGGAAACCAGAACAGCATGAGACTGGATGAGGTCTAGAGCAACCCCAGTGAAATCCGAGAGGCCAAGAGCTGCATCTATCCTGTCAAGACTCTTCCCAAGTGTGCATGAGATTATGGATATTATAATAGAGATGTTCCTATACAGATTAGGTTGTAAAACCTTCTGTTGGGCCAATCATTAGAAGATTTGTTTATATAGTATGAGGAAGGCTAAGGACTCACTAAGCTTACATTTTGAACATTTGTTTTGCCACCATTTTGCAGAGACTTCTGTTTCATAGACTAACGTGCCTTGATTAGAGAGAGAGACTGATATAAGCGAAGGCAGAAGGACCATTGCAGAGACTGAAAGCAGCTAACGTATATGGCACCTGAGGGGAGACCACGTTATGTTGACCCAAACAGTTTTCTTTGGATATTCTTAAGAGATTCCGTTATCTTTTGTATTTCAAGTCCCTAGAGCCCAGAGGTGTTAATTCAGCCCTTATCTAAGATATGTGTTAGATAAAGATCATACAGAGTGCAAAACCGTTTTACGTCTCTAGTGTATCATTTGCATATCCTATCAAAGTAATTGCTATATTTGGCATAGGGCATTGTCTAGGGAGGTTAGTATCTAGGGGTTTTACTGTAGTTTATTTTCATGACATTATTTGTTTCTTTTCTGTGTGACCTTCTTATTTTGTTTCACAATGCTTTATTTCCAAAATGTTGCCAATGTCTTCATGAAATATATGCAATATAGATCAAGAACAGTTCCCTCTGCTGTCTGGTACACTGAACAGACATAATCCTTTTACCTGTTATTTTATCATGTATTTCCCCTTTGCTCCTCATGTCTTCCTATCACTTATTAAAGCAATATAGTTTGTGTACTGCAAATGCCAGCTATTCCTTACACAGATTTCTCTAGACTCTCAGCCTTTTGAAAATATATATTAACTACTATCCAATACTATTAAGTATCAAACATGGGCCCCAATGTGACCATCTCACAAATAACCACCACCATCCCAATTAGTCCATACGGCGCATTTTCCCGACGAGCAAGTACCTATCAGTATTGATTTGTGTTAAAATGTCAGAAGCTTGATTGTATATCTTCCAAAATGATGGTCTACATTGTTCCTAAAATCAATATGCTGATCTGGCTGGAAAATGTGCTCCTCTTAAATAGATCAATTTTCAATTTGCAAATAAAGACATTGTAAAGATCATAAAAGAAACAGCCGATTGTATATGAAAAGAGAGCTGCATTAGTAATGTTCCCTATAATCAATTATGTGTTTTAGCATGCTGCACTGCAGTGTTACAGAGCAAGAGCGACAGCGAAAAATAGTCATGAAGAGGATGCCTGCCATTAACAATATGTGGAATAAAGAAGGTGCAGTGTAGTTGCACATGTCCACAAATGAGAAATAGTCTAGTCTAAGTAGGTGTTTAAAGAGATTGTGCAGTAATTTAGAGCACTATGTGTGTTTAGTTGTATGCTTGTGTATATGACCAACCCCTGAACCACCTAACTTGACATTGTATTCAGGATTCAACAAACTGCTCAAACTTTCATATGAATGGGGTAATCAAGTTTAGGAAAGCAGATTTGCCTGTCTGTTTGTTATGGGACTTGCTTCTGGAGGGAGTACTTCAGCAGTCTCCTGGAATCATTAGGAGAGTGATGAGCGTGGTGCCTGTAGCTGTATGAGAGCTGGAGCATTTTACTTTCAGTAGGGTTTTCAGGCATTGATTTAAGGAATGATCTAAGGCAGTGTAATTGTATTGTTCTAATGTCTTTAAAATAAATCAACTGTATTTCACAGAAAGGCAAGCCATAAGGAGTTGGGAGTTGATTTGGGACAGATTTCAACAACCTACTCACCACCACTTTTAAATAAAATAAACCAATTTTGGGGCAAGCTGGGAACAATTGCTTGCAGGGTTTTAGTGATCATGCAGTGGCACTAGTGTCAGGGTAATTGGCTGGGAAACACCACACATGACCTACCTGAACAGTGGAGGGATTTTGATGGGGTTGGCTAGATTGTATGCATTCTCACACACAACATACAATATGATAGCTCATGAGCCACCAATACTTGAATTAATTTAATTTCCATCACTTTAGGGCAATGGAAAAAGAGATTGATGCATGCTGGGAAAAATCATCTGCAGGATCTTGGTGATCAGGCACTGGCATTAGTGGTAGGATAATTGGGTATGTGACGTCCACGGCACACCACATGCTTGGACAGACACAGAATTTGAACTGAAGTAGCTTGATTAGAACTTTGCGGCTTGCTTCAGCACTTGTGACCAGGTGCAAGATGACACAGTGCAACGCTTCCTAGTTTTTAAAAACACACCATGAGCTTCTGCAGCAAGTGTGGTAAGAGGCAACACTAAATAAGATGCATTTACTACCAGTGGGCAAAAGCAGCCCAGAACGAGGGAGGGATGGCAATGTGTGTTGCTTTACAAAAGAAATAGACGCCTCTTGTTGTTTGGTAATATACAAAACAGATGAGACGAGTTTAGTTCTGCACTGGGCACAACGGTAAGCAGCAGAGCCACCTTGGCTAGAAGTACTCCATATAATGAAACACTGGGAACCTGTCGCAATAATCTGTGACCCTGATTTGGGAGGGCCCTTTCTAGAATATTTGTCCACCTCACTCATCTTTATTGAAAGTCGTAACATGGTTTAATACATGCGCTACATGTTGCACTGTTCTTGAGCCATGTGCCATTGTGCAAGAATGGCTTCCATTTTTCGTTAATGGGGAATAACCACATGATCTGTGCTTGCAGCTGTTTCTGCGCCGTGGCAAGTGCTCACAACCAGGCGCGTGGTGTGTTTACCCCTTGCATGCCAATTAGGAAATAATATCATCACCAAAGCCTCTCTTTGGCTGCTAATGAATAAACATTACAGTCCTTCAAGAGGCGTATCTGCTTACTTTTGGTGAGTAGAAGTATATTATGTCATCACTAAATGTCAAAACTGCATCAGACCTCTGAGGAATAGAACAGAGAGATGGTGAGACAGCATCACCAACTCCTACCCCCGGAGTGGAACCATTTGATGATGCATTACATTTGTGGTTCAGTTGTGCACATTTGGTTGTACCGTTACGGACACTAATACAGCTTCTTAACAAATGAGACAAGATTAAGAAAGATGAATGATTGTTTGCACTACCTCCCTACTGCTGGTAATGTAAATTGCTGTAGGCAATATTTTGTTTTTATACAACTCTATCAATCTAAACGATGTGGTATCTTTTGATTATCTGTATTGGCTGGACTGCGTAGAAGGTAGGGCTTGGCTTGGACTCGAATATACTGTTAAAAAATAATGATTTAGAAAATAAGGGGCCGATTCATGGAACAAATGTGCGCCGAAAATCGCAGCGCAAGCTGGCGCAAGCGTGAAATGCGCAAGTGCACACATTCGATTCATGGAAGGCCCTGCGCGTGTTTTCCTCTGGCTGTCCGCCAAATCCGTGTGTGGCGCACATGGGCGCACACGTCATTGCAACATCCAGAACGCTGTGCGCGATGCGCACTGCGAAAGCGCACAATGTTAGCGCACACACCAAAAAGGGGGCGGAATGCGGGGCATAACGCGCAGAATGGGGAACAACACGTGAAAACAAGGGTGTAACTGGGGATGTACTGCTGGGAAGTACACGGAACGCCCACACGCAGGCCCACACGCAGGCGAACCACACGTATTCATGGAATCGAATAGGGCAAACCCGCACACGGCCAAAGGCACGCACAGGCCGAAACAAGTCCGCCACACAAAGGCAGGCGGCAGCATCCCTGCGCATTACAAAAGTGTGCACAAACAAAAAACACGTATATACAGCTACGATGAATGTCCTATTCAGTTGCCCCCTAGGACAAATGATGTGTCACTCCACGCACAGGCAACCCAAAAAGCAAGAAAAAGAGGTAAGCGACCTCTGTTGCCTATGTGCGTGTAAAAAAACACACACAGTACACTGTGGCAGCCAGGAGCCCCAGAAATATGTACGTGATCAACACGCGGGCTAGTATGGTCGTGAAAAAAGGGCTACGCGACAAACATGGACACCCCCAGTGTGAAAAATAGCGTGTGCGACTCACCGTCTGCCTTGCATGTAGAAGAAGAACGCGTAGCCAACACCCACCCGCTGTGAAGTAATCGCGTGTGAACCCCAATGCCTGGAAAACACACGCACTGCATTCAACGAAAAGCACTCACAGAGCGATGGGAACCCACGTGGGACCCTCAACCCGTGCCAGGGAAACGCCCGTGCACGTAACGTCACAGACACGCTTATGTGCTAAGGGCCTTTCTTCGAATTACACGCTGACGTGCAGTTTTTTCACGTGCCAAATCACTCTGTATCAAGCTGGCCACGCGACAACACACAGAACACCACGCTCCTGCCCAGAAGACCATTTTCCTGCCCCCCAGTGCCCCGAGCATGCTCCCACCTGCCATCTGCTGATGCCTGCTTGCCTGCTGCCCATGTGCCCTTCTATTTGGTGCCTGCACGTCATCCATCTGCAGGGGTCCAGTTGCTGTGTCCACCCCTGCTGGAACAGAAGACTCCCGACTGGCATACCATCGCTCCACAGCCTAGCCCCAGGACCCAGTTGCCCACCCACACCTGCCTCGGGGGTCGCCACTGGTGACCGCCAGTCAGAGAGGCAGAGGGGCAGAGAGGCAGAGGGCTAACAGCTTCAGCGATAAGGAAGTATCCTGATGGAGCAAGTTCTGGGGCATTATTATGCCCTCTTCACACCATCACGCGCTGACAAGGAAGAACGGGAGAGGATCTGGGAGGACGTAGTGGTTGCCATCAACGTGGAGGGGGTGGCAACCCGTGACATCAAACACGTCCGGAAGCACTGGAAGGACTTCAGGTCCAGGATCCTCAGCAAGGCCCGGCGATTCTTGAAGGCAGAGGATGCAGAGGGGTGCCGGGTCAGCCTGACCAACATCCAGACGAGGGTCCTGGAATGCATAAGCCCAGTGCTCCACATCCAGATCCTTCAGAGGCAGAGCCGTCTGGAGTTGAGCGGTAAGTGGCCATGCATTGCTGTGTGAAGCAGGGCATGTTGCAGTGCTCTGGTAGTCAGCTACTTGCCTTTATGTGTGACATAGGCCATGTATGGATGTGTGTGTGCAGGGACATCATGGTGCTGCATGTGAGACCAATCATGATTGAACCACATGCATGGTGCATGTGTTACAATGCAACATGGGGAGCAGCATGCAGAATGCACACATGAATGCATGCCTGTCTCTGTTCTTGGACATGAATGGGGTGTGGGAGATGGGTGTTGCTGTCATGGACATGTATGGTGTACATGTCTGTGTGTCTCAGTAGTGTGTGTCTGTGACTTTGAAACGCCATGGATGCATGACACATGTCCGTGACAATGTGTTGATTCACTGATGCAGTCTAGTCATCCTTGTATCCACTGTGTCTGTGGTGTACAAGGCCCGAATATGAGCCTCCGGTGATGTGTGTGCATGGGACCAGTATGACCCATGATGCATGTGAGTTTGAAGACACATTTGTGTCAATAGAGGCCCTCGTACATGGATGCTAATGTCGATTGCATGTGTTGTGTCTGTTTCTGCATGTGTGTTGCCTGCATTGACCCATGTGTTGTGGAGGGACAGGATGGACGTGACGTTTGACAGTGCCACTCATCTGCTATTGCTTCCTGTCTAGGGGACTATTGTACAGTACCCTGATGCTTGTGTTCTATGTCTCCCTCTACACAGCGTCGAGTGAAGAAGAGGGCGGAGATGGCGCTATGGAGCAAAGCGGCAGGGATGCCTCCACGGGCCGGCGACGCAAGGCCCAGCCACCCTCCCAGGAATTACCACCATCCGGGAGCGAGGGGACTGGTGCCGCGTCTGCCACTACGGCTGCAGCGGAAGAGCTGGGTGAGCCCCCACAGTGGCTTGCGATGGCGGAAGACAGTGCAGAGCCATCCAGGTTGGTGGTCTACACAGAGGAGGAGGAGGCCGCTACTGAGGCGCACATGGGGCCTGGTGGGGGTGGTACCACTGGTGCAAGTGGTGCAGTCCAGGGCCAGGGGCAGGAGACAGCACAGGTTGCCGCGTAGGGGCCTGTGCATGTCACTGTCCCTGACCCTGTGACCGCACCACCATGCACTAGCAGGGATGCCATGTCCCAGGCCCGTCCACAGGTAGGGGGGAGGCCCACGTCAACTGGCACTCCACTACCTGCGGACGAGGAGACCCATGACCGTATGGGCTCCTCTGTGGAGACTATACACCAGTCGTTCTCCCTGCCCTCTTCCAGCCCAGATTCCACCAGGGCCCCCTGTGGACCTGGCCCAACCAACGCAGCCAACTTGGTGGAGATCACATCCTTGCCACAGTCGGGAGTCGGAGGTCCAGCAGGGGTGGACACCCCACCAACTGGACACCAGCAGATGGAGGATGTGCCGGCATCATCGGGCAGGGCACATGGACAGCAGCAGCAGGCTCAAGGTGTGAGCGCTGATGGCTCGGGGCCATCAACATCAGAGGGGCAGGCATCGGCCGGAGGGCAGGACCCTGGAATGGGAGTGTCTTCCGTGTGGCAGCGGTTTGTCCAGCGGATAGATGCAGAGCGGCGGCAGGCGGAAGAGGAATGGCTCACTATGGTGAGGGCGGAGTTCTCCATGCGCAGGGCGTTGAGGTGGGCTGAGTGCCTCGAGGCAACTTGCAAGGAGTTGGAACAGGCCATGACTGTATCCCTGCGAGACCTCAGGGCCAGGGGAGAGGCCCGCCTCTGGGACATCAACATGGAGTTCGATGATGCCCTGGCCCGGGACATCACAGTGTGAGCCGTGGGACTTGCCCGCCGCCATTGTATATAGTTAATTAGTGTTAGGTTTCCTTTCAGTTTTTATTTCTTTTGGGGCGCTTGGACTATGCCCCACCTTTTTGTATATAGTTGTTCATTAGGTAGGGTTTTTTGTTGGTTTCCTTTCTTTGGTTGGGCTCATGGACCCTGTATGTGTACTTTGTATATATTTCAACACTGGATTTCAGTTCTTATTATTTTTTTTCATGGATCAATGGTTTTGTCTTATTTTTTCACTTTGGATTTGTTTTGACGGAAAGACACTTTGGACCCATGTGCTTTTGGATTGATTTGGATTCTGCTTTGACACATTTTTATTTTATATTTTGTACATGCAACTTTTTGTTCATTATTTCCATTATTGTGTGTTTCATTTCATTCCCTTGCTTTTGTGTTTAATACATTTTAATTTCATACTTCAATGTGTGGTATTCTCTCTTTGGTCTCATGCATGTCACAATGTCTGTTTTCTCATTCACATGCACCCACTGTGTGGGTGTGTGACGGAAATGTGTTGATGTGCATACTTGCCATTTGGGATGTATCATGTGATGGGGATTTCAATTTGGTGTGGATGGAATACTTGGTTGTGTGTTTGGACTGGGGTGGCGTGGGGTGTGATTTGGGTGGCCATAAGGCCCATGATTGCGGATTGTGATGACGTGTTGGGGGGGACATGAGTCGGGGCCTGCTGGCAGGTGCCTGTCACTGCTGGGTGGGTGGGTGAGTGGGTGGGGGACATGAGGCGGGGCCTGCTGGCAGGTGCCTGCCACTGCTGGGTGGGAGAGTTGGTGGGGGAGATGAGGTGCGGCCTGCTAGCATGTACCTTTCACTGCTGGGTGGGTGAGGGTGCAGGGGGACATGTGTCGGTGCTCATTTGTGCATGGTGACATGTGGGCTGCCTGCAAGGCCTTGGGAGGGGGGAGAGGGCACACCAGGGAGGACACACACTGCTAATTCGCATGGGGCACCCCAGGAATACACGTACCCCTGCCGCAGCAGCAAAAATGCATGTAAAACTCCCTGCACACCCCTCAGAATACACGTACTCCGCTCGCACAAGGCCTATTGCGTGTAAAACATCCCGCGCACCCCCAGAATACACGTACACCTCCCACGGCAGCGATAACGCGTGTAAAACTCCCTCGCACCCCTCAGAATACACGTACCCATCCCGTGGCAGCGAAAACGCATGTAAAACTCCCCGCGCACCCCTCAGAAAACATGTACCCCTCCCGCAGCAGCGAAAACGCATTTAAAACGTCCCGCGCACCCCTCTGAATGCACGTACCCCGCTCGGCCAAGGCCTATCGCGTGTGATACTTCATGCGCACCCCCGAAATACATGTACGCCACTCACACAAGACCTATTGCGTGGCAACGTCCCGTGCACCACTCTGAATACACGTACCCCGCTCGGCCAAGGCCTATCGCGTGTAAAACTCCCCACGCACCCCTCTGAATACACGTACCCTGCTCGGCCAAGGCCTATCGCGTGTAAAACGTCTGGCGCACCCCCAGAATACACGTACGCCGCTCGGCCAAGGCCTATCACGTGTAAAACTCCCCGCGCACCCCTCTGAATATACGTACCCCTCTCGGCTAAGGCCTATCACGTGTAAAACGTTTCGCGCAACCCCAGAATACACGTACCCCGCTTGCACTAGGCCTATCGCGTGTGATACTTCACACGCACCCCCCAAATACACGCAGGCACCCCATCCCCCCTGGGCATGCCCCACAGGCAGCCCAGGCCACAGGGGGGGTGCTTTTTCTACGCTATTTACCTGGCGCGTGCGGGGTACGTGTATTCAGAGGGGTGCGTGGGGTGTTTTACACATGTTTTTGCTGCCGTGGGAGGGGTACATGTATTCTGTGGGGTGCGTGGGGAGTTTTACACACGTTTTCGTGGTGGGGGCTGTTTGCTGGTCCACTGGCCTTTGCGCCATGTACTGTATTTGTGCGCTGGTCATGGCGCACAGGGCGGGGTTGGGGGCGTAACTGGCGCTGCTGCAGGGTCGCTGCGCCACTCCGCACCACGGCTGCTTATGGATGTTGAAATCCATGAATATGCTGTGCGCTGAAATGGGGTTTGGCGCACGCGGCTGGCGCAGACTGCCGCACGCGCACACTGTGCGCCAGCCACGTGCGCCACTTGTGCGCCGAATTCTATGAAGTACCCTCTAAGTCTTTTGGAGTGCAGAGGGAGATGGTGTATTAGTTTTACAAAATGATGAGAGCTTTGGCTGCCATGCATGATGCTTTAGATGATGTTTGATATAAAGGGCTTTGACAGCAACCTAAACTCAGATGATCAATATCTAGCACGCTTACTATAATAAGAATGCGTCACTGCGTTACATTTAGGAAGTGACAGACAAACACGCGTTTTCCAAACACCTGTATGAATTAACACTAGAAGAACCGCAGCCTGTCAGATGAAAGTGCAAGGTAAAGATGAGAGATTCGAACTGTGCTTTTCATTCTCTACACTGGCACCGTGGAGTAATGCATATTTGACAATTGGTGCCCACACATTTTCACCACTTATATAAATACATATGTGTATTGTGCGCATGTCTCCTCCTAGCGTGGTTTAGAAGTAAACAGCCCAACACACCCTTCAACACTGTCAAAGCGATATAAATAATGCTGGTGAAGTGAGATAAAAAAATACAGCCTGCTCTTTTTCAGAAGGAAGTCTATTTCATCAGCAATTGAAACAGACATTAATAAAGTAATTATCTAAGTCTGGTCTAACTTTCTAAAATGTGACTCGATGGTGCTTAAATCGTTTTGTCTCGACGGCGTGCAACTTTTTTACAGACGAATCCCAGATGTAACTTGCTTCTGCTTTCCTCGTCCCTCGTGTTGATTTGCGATTGTGGCATCATATCCTGCATCAAACCTGGGACCTAGGGCTGATTCGTTGATTTGGTTTAGCTAAAACATCATCTTCGACTGATGTGTTGACTTTATTTATTAAATCAGATCCCTCAAATCTCCTAAATGGCGTTCCACTCTCCATATTGGGTTCATCACATGGACTACAGCGTTAACTGACAATTGAATGGTGTGAGTAGCATTTTGAGCCATTTTAGAAGCATTTCTTTTTTGAAGTTTGGTGTCTGTTTTGTGTAGTTTGGTGTTTGCAGATTCTTTAAAATCTATATCCGTGCCCCTTTTTCAGTTGAGTATTTGGTCTGTGTTTTGTTATTTTTCTCTTATATAAAAAACATCAATAATTCCTCATTTTTGTTTTGTCTAATTTAGAAGTCAGAACAACACTTGCTTTGTCAAGTTCCCCTCCCCAAATTGTTTTAAAAAATATGAATGTGTTTACCCTTTCCCAGATTCCCCCATGTGTTTTATGTTGGTGTTTCCTTCCCACATGTTGGTTATCCTTATTTGTCATTATTGTTCGTGTGTCTATAGTACTGTAGTGTTGTGTCTTGTTCAGTGCAGTTTTCTGTGTGTTTTTGGTTCTCTGTTTTTTTAAAAGTCGTCCATATTTCTGATTATCGTAAGCAGGTGAATGGTGTGCACTTGTGGCAGAGAAGTAAAGGAGCTGGGACGACAAGAGGATGATTCTTCATAATTAATGAGTAGAGTGGAAACCTCATGCTGTTTGATAGGTACATGCCTCACATCATCATTCAGCGTCTGGGTTGCTGGGCGAGGCTGAGGAATTGGGTTTATCTTAGGGACAGGAGGAGAGGAAGGGAGTTCTCCTTAGGCACTAAAGCAGGGAGGTAGGTCACCTCTGGAGACTCAAGCTGAGGCAGAGTAGGATGGTAATTTGGTGGAGGGACAAGGAGGCAGGTCCTGTGGTGGAGCAAGAGGGCATGCAAGTGGCATGGGAAGAGGTTCTGGGCATGATCACCATTCAGCAGGAGGGAGCAGTTGCCGCAAGCACTTTAGAGGAGTACAGTGATAAAGATGATGAGCCTCATTACGAGGTTGGCGTAAACTCGTCGGTGCTACCGGCCGGTTGCTGCGAACTCTATAACACTGATTCTGCCACCTGATATGCTGGTGCCACCGGGATATCACAAGTGGCGGCAGAACAGTAACTCCCCATTCCCATGGAGTCCCATATGACTCCATGGGAATGGGGACACTTGCTAACAGTGCCTCTGCTTCAGTGAGAGACATGTCGGTAGGGACCTGATTTCCCAGAAGGTCAGGCCAGGGGATTCATGTCCCTACTGACATTCTCAAAGTATGGTGGTCGGAAAGGGTGCCGGTACGTTGCTAATTGTACCCTTGTTTCCGGACCACCATGTTCATAATGAGGCCTCATATCTGGTTGGTGGCCATTGCAGAAGAGCAAGTGGTCTTCACTCAGTGGGCAGTGTAGTGACTGCAGATGATGGGATGACCAATGATGGGGAAAAGACTCATGGGGGTGGTCACCCTATGATGGTGCTGAACAGGGAGTAGATGGAAGTGGAACTTACCATGTGCCTGCCCATTTAGAGTGGTAAGGGAGGAGAAGGAGTTCCAGGTAGCAAAGACCTCTTCCCCTTTCACTCAACTCTCATGGTTCTGGGTGAGGCAGTTTGTTAGTCTGCCACTGGGAAGGCCCGCAAAGGTGACAAGTAAATAGCCTGCTCCAGGATTGAGGGCTGTGGTAAGAAATTGAGGCATGGGAAGATAGTCATCATAGCACACATCATGGTGATAAGGACCACATCAACATTTTCTGGTGGCACAAAGTGGTTTACCAGATTAATAGAGTACCCATCAACACTGATCCCATTAGTCACTGGGCTGCCACCAAAGCCCAGCCCCTTCATCAACAGTAATCTGGCTTTTTGTGTGATGCAGAAGGGAACACCACCCACCAAGAGTGCCAATCAGTGCTTGTGGAACCAGTGACTGGGGGCAGCAGCACAACTCTGTTTCCGCCACTGCCACAACAAGGGGATGAAGGTAGCACACCACGGCCGGAGTCTACTTTTGAAGCAAAGTCTGCATGGCAGGGTAATGCAGGATTCAGGCATTTCTGCTAATATTGCCCGTTGCCTCTCAGCCAGTGAAAACTCAACTTTATGGCAATTGTGGATGCATCCGCAAGGAATTTATTGGAGCGCCTTCCTTCCCTCCAATAGGTTGTTTTGCATGGGGGAAGGAAAGAGGCACTTGTGGGGGAGTGACTGTCCTCTCTGGGAGATATCCGAGATGTTAGAATGGCAGTGCCCAATGGGAGTTTCCATGAATATTTGACACTTCAGCTCTCATTAGTGCCATGTGGAAAGCCTGAGAATGTTAGGGTTTGGCAGCTCTTTGAAAAAGAGCACATGGCTTCGGGGTTTGGCTGAGCTGTTTGTGAGAGCTGATAGATTTTAGGCAGTGGCTGTACATTTTGTGAGAGCCTGATAAATTCAGGGTGTGGCTGCATGCTTGGGAGAGCTCAAGAACTCTTGACAAGGAGTAGTTGTGAGCGTGGCAATATTTGAAACAAAAACAGTATTGTCAGAAAATGCAATTACATGTTGTCACCAGGAAGTCATTAACTGAATTCCACACCGCTGCTAAATCAGAACGTGCAGTGGAAGTGTACCTTCAGAATGGCTGTGTACCTTGTGTCATTCTCATTCAAATGTGTCAGAATGAAATGCAAAGAGAAAAGAGAAGCAGTCTTTGGAGATTTATTTGGACCCTAAAAAAAACTGGCAAACAGAAATAGATGAAAACAAGTTATGTTTTTATATAAATGAAGAAAAAAGGAAACCAAATATTACTCCAGACTTAAATCAGGAACCCCTATGCGGGCTCAAATGGGAATGGGGATGTACCGGATCTCGGTCCCGAGAATGGGAATTACCGGGCCTGCTAAAGTTGGCATGGCCCGGTAATTCCCTATTTTTGGGACCTGGACCCGGTACCTGGTTTGGGGGTAGCCATGCCGGTAAGAAGGGCATGGCTACCTCCAAACTCCTAATGAGACTCAATGTGTGGATTGTGACTGCAACACAAAACACATTTCATTTGGGAAATGACATCATGCACAGTATGTGTATGGTATTAGACTTTCTAAATAAAAATATCTGGTCCAGGTTGAATGGAACAGCACCTGCATTTGAAGACAAAAGACATGCTTACCATTGTGCCCAAACAACACCATATGCAATTGAGATTCAGGTGAAAAAGGATGTTACCATTCCTGCATTAATCCGACAATTTACACTAGTATTAAAATGCAGGAAGGGACAACAGATACAAGATTCTGATGCATGTGTATGCCTAAATGAATCCATAAAGAACAAGGGCTAGAATGTGAACATATACACCACTGATAGAGATTGGGGATAAACCCACTCAAATCCTGGTGCACAATAAAGGGTGTCATGCCCTTAATTTGGAAGAGAATTCAGCATATGGAACGGCAATACAGAAATCTTACTACACTGCTGATTTCAGTAACTGAGTGATCAGGAACATCCCTGAAAGTTATGTGACTGCACAGGGTGAATTACCAGAAGAATTGGAATCCAAGCCTAGAGGAATCTTTAAAGTTCAGTCTGTGTACCCTTATGAGCCAGGTGAAATGGTATGCTGCAATCAGGATGATTGTATTATATTTGAATTAGGTGAATCTAACAGAGTAAAACAGCATATTGAAATGGAGGTCAATATTCCAAAATATTTGAGTATAGCGACTCTCCAAAGAGACACTGCCAACAAAGTTAGAGGAAAGTACAGAGGTTCCTCCTTTGGAGGATTTACCAGAGTTTTCTAAAATGATAGATGAGTAGATTCAAGCTGCAGATGCTTGCACAAATGAGGAAGAAATAGACCAATTGAGGAAAATATTCATGTTCAAACAGGTTTTTGGCAAAGATGCCTATGACTGCGGGTTGACTGATTTGCATGTAGCCAGACTAACAGAAGGACATGGTGGGCAACCAGTTTTTGTGCAGCAATATAGGTTAGCCCAGGCATGTTTGGAATCACTAGCTTAAATAATAATAATAACACATTTAGAATATATAGGAATCATTAGGCCTATACATAGTACATCATATACCCTTATATTAGGTGTGTTAAAACCCAATGGCCAATGGCGCTTGTTTGCAGATCTATGAGAATTAAACAAAAAGGTACTGTTTCAAAGTGGCCTCTTCCATTGATTGATCAGGGTCTTGCATCGGTTCACAGGTCAAAGACCTTACAGTTGCATACTGGTGTGTGCCACTAGCTGAAGATATTCAAAATGTATTTGCATTTTCATTTGACAAATGACAATATGCATGGTCCCGGACCCTTTTTGGATATTTCAATAGTGCGAGTGACTTTGGGATATTCCTGAGCAAAGCGGTCCTGGATGCAGCTGAAAGAGGGACAATAGTCTATGTGGATGATGTGCTAATCAAAAATGAAGATCTAAAAAGCAATTTCAATGTGATTAGACATGTACTCAGTCAGCTACAGAAGGATGGGGCAAAAGTATATTTACAGAAAGCACAGTGGTGTAGAAAAAGGGTAAACCTCCTGGGCCATGAAGTGACTGAGCATGGATTAAACCTATAAAAGATAAAAAAGTGGAAGCGATTCATAAACTAAAGGATCCCACTAATTTGAAAGGTTTAAATAGTTTGTTAGGAATGACAAGTTACAAAAGAAAATGTATTGTAAATTATGCAGAGAATACACAGCCGTTGATGAGATTAATGAAACATGGTGTACCCTGGAAATAGGAAAAGGAACAAAGTGAGGCAGTGGCCATGCTAAGAGGGTGCCTAATGAAAGTGCCATATTTAGCATTTCCAATGAAACACCAGGCTTTCATGTTAGAAATAGACAGATCAATGCATGTCAGCAGTGTTGTACCAAAAACATGACGCACATAACAAAACCATTGCATATGCTAACAAAGCATTGTGACAGGTAGAGACCAAACTTTGTGAATGTGAAAAAGCACTTATGACCACTGTCTGGGATCACAACATTTCTGTCCCATAAATCAAGGGGAGCGGGTGATTGTTGAAACAAATCACCAGCTTCTGCAGTTTTTACAAAGTAAGAGAATCAGATCAGGGAATTTGGCCCAGTGAAGAATCACCTCATGGACATTAGCTATTCAATGATTTCCACTAGAAGTGAGGTATGGACAAAATAAAAAGAACCCAGTTGCTCAAGGTCTAGCAGAGTTGCATTTGTCTGTGTGCCTGATGACTCAGATCTGCAGACTAGTTTGAATGAATTTGAGCAGTCCCTGCACAAGTCCTTCAATGAAAAAACATCTAAGGACTTATAGATGGATGTGCATACCTTGTAGAAAATGATACTGAAAAAGTACTCGTTAGCAGGAATAGGAAATGTATGGTTTAAATGTGACAGTATTCCAAGAGTAATCATGAGGATAAGCCCCAAAAGCAGTCAAGTGGCATAATTGCCCGCTATTTATAAGGCAATACCTACAGCATTAGAAAATAGACTCAAAGACATACTTTTAGTCACTGATTCTGATTGTGCACAAAATATTTTTGTGGTTTATTTATCTGGCTGGAAGGTGAAAGGGATGCTCACATATAACAAGAAGCCACTTCAAGATGGCAAGATGATTCAAGCTATAGACAAACTTGTGTCAGAAAATGACATGGTAATACATTGGAGGAACATACATGGTAATTTGAAAACACCAGGTGAGGATAATGAAGGAAATGATATAGCAGGTCAAAAATGCAGCTGTAATGGGGAGTTATTTTCTATTGAACACCTGCTTTGTGAAATACAGGTGGATGCAATAACAAATTAAAAAACTCTGAAAACAGTTGAACAGCCTGTGGCACAATGGAGTTTTGAATCTCCAGATCAAGACTTGATTAAGGCATAGAAGACAAATCTTATTCTAGGCCCAACTATTTGCTAGATGCAGAACACAATTATCTGACTGAAGAGGACTGCAAAGCAAAAGAGGAATTGAAGGTGTTATTTAAAAAACAAAAATTGAACTGATGATTAGAGAATCTGTGACAAACCAAATACAATGGGTAGTGCCTTTGCCATTTCGGGGATAGATGTTATAGCATGCCCACAATGCCATAACTGCAGTACACAGAGGTTCACAGAAGACTTTGGAAATGTTAAATGATTATGCCTATTGGCCACACATGTCTCAAGATGTTGAGCTGTACACCAGAGCGTGTTTAGTGTGTGCACAGTTTCAGTCTGCATCACCAGCTCATAGAGCGACATTAATGAAAAGGGGTTTGACGCTCTCATAGTCTTATTTACAAGTCGATTATGTAAGGCCCGTGAGGAGATCAGCAAGGGGAAACAGGCACATGCTGACAGTCGTTTGTCTAATGTCTAAATGGGTGACTGCAGACTGCAGTGCTCAAAAAAGTGGCCACTTTACTTGTACATCACATTTTTCAAGATTTGGTTTTGGAATCAGACTGTGGAAGTAGTTTCACTAATGCATTAATGACAAAGTTGTGGCAAATTTTGAGTGTGAAGTGGAAGCTACACATTTCTTACCAGCTCTCCTCTTCAGGGGGAGTGGAACAGTGTAAAAGATTGATAGATGATATGTTGAAAAAGTTTGTAGCTGAAGCAGGACCGAGTTGGGATTTACGGCTTCCATTGGTACTAATCTTTGCCCCCATGAAATCTTGACAGGAAGAAAAATGGCTTTGCCACAACATTTACTTTACAGAACAAATGGACAGGTTCTTGTAAATGCATCCGCAATTCATGAATATTTGGACGAACTGAGAAAGCACTTGCAAAGTATTTGCACAGCTACATTTGGAAAAGGCAGTTGTTAGTGCAAAGACATATTACAATAGGAAGACATATGTGAGAGAATATGAAATAGGAGACCAGGAGCCTCATTACGAGTTTGGGTCCGTGGTCCCTGGATGGGGAAATACCGGGCCATTCCGACTTTGGAGGGCCCGGTATTTCCCCATTCAGGGAACCCGGACCCGGACCATCCCCATTCCCATTGAGCCCCTACAGGGCTCAATGGGAATGGGGAGGATGCTAACAATGGGCCCGTTAATGACGGCCCATTGTTAGCATGCTGGGCCGTTCGCGGGACCGCAAAGGACGTCCAGAGCAGGTCCCACGAGCAGCCCTCGTAATAGGGCGGTAAGGGGTTAACGGCTCCGGCACCTTTACCGTCGCCCTTATCCCCTTACCACCCACCTCATAATGAGGCCCCAGGTGTACAAATTTAACTTTAGAAAAGATAAACATAAAAACTCTAGATTTCCTGCATCATGGCAAGCGCCATATAGAATTGTAGATAAGGTTTCACATGTGGTCTACAGAATTGCTAAAAACGATGGAGAATTAACACTGGAACAGTTTGTCTGTATTAATCAAATGAAGCCCTTCCACCCGAAACATGAATTCATAAGACTAGAGATGATGGAGATTTGCAGGGAGTCAAAAAGTAAAGTGCTTACCTATTTAACAGAATTACCATACCCTGTGAATAGGTGTAAATAGTGTAAAGGCATCAGACTGAGATTTGAAGAGATACAAAGGGAAAGATATATAAAATTAATGAAAGCGAACATAAATAAGTAACTAAAAGAAAGGAGTGTTGTGTTTGAGATTGCTGCCTGAAAAGTCCTGTGTGAATTAATATGTTTAATGTATGTTATTTCAGATGGCCCTTAAGAGATGTTGTCACTGTATTGTCTACTGTTTTATGCAATAGCAACGTAATGTACATTTGTATATATAATATTACTTGATTTCATATATCCCATATATCCCAGTCAGAAGGGAAAAATAAAGGCTTTGTTGTATTTGATTCCTAAATTGTCTTTTGTTTTTTCCCTAGAAAAATAATTGTTTTCCCTGTCAGTGCACCAGATCCCTGTAAGCGCTGGATATCTGGAAATGCCAGATCCCTGGAGGATGCCACAGGATGCCACAGGTGAGCCACAGGTGAAGATGATGACCCCAAAAGAAGTCCCATCTACAGAGGATGGAGGTTCACACCAAGAACCGTTTCCTGAACAATTCCTGGCTGACTGTGAAAGACTATTTTTTTAGTATATTTTACAAATATATTTTTACTTATTCTTACACAGACTGAGGCCACTGGCACAGTTCTATGAACTTATGGTTTTTGAAAATGACAATGGGTCTCATTACACGGTAAAAAACAGCATTTACTGGCATGGCGCTAATGACGTGTCCGACTAGTCAAGAGGGCTCTAATTGCATAGCATTACGAGTACGCGGACACGAGCATAGCGCCATGCCGGTAATGACCCTACCGGCATGCCGTTAAAGACCCCAAAAAAGCCCTTAGCGGCACCAACAAAAGCGCTGATATCACTTCCGACCTCCAGAAGCACGCAAATAGCGGACACCGCTATTAGCGGTCACCGTTAAACAGCGGAACCGGAAATAGCGTCATCGCACAGGAACGGGAAACAGCACGGTGGCCATCTTTAAAAACACAATCCATTGCCATCCTCCGCCCCCTGGACCTGTTTCGGGAACTGTGCCATCACAAAGCCATGAGGATCCCCTCACCATGCCAAAGGCCATAAAAATACCACCGACCACCAGCGTAAAGGGAAGTTTACCAACTAGGAACTCATTATGCTGACTGAGACACTAGCAGCAAACTCTGAAGTGGTATTTGCCAACGACATGCGGCGGGAGACCCTGATCTGGAAAAAGGCCATCTGGGCAGAGGTCGCCCTGAAAGTGAGTGCGGTGGGCACCACCACCCGCACCGTCCGGGAGTGCAGGAAGCGGTGGGACGATCTCCGTCTCCGGCTCCGCAGCATACTGTCTGCGAACCGCAACCTGGCCATGGCCACAGGAGGTGGTGCGGATTCACCTATTAAATTGAAGGAGTGGGAGGAGACCTGCGCCAGCACGATTGGTGTCAAATCAATCGAGAGAGTTGGGAGCCTGGAGCATGGTGTGGCCACTACATCAGATGGAGGTAAGTGTACACATGAAACAATGCACTGTGAATGTTGAGGCACCCCCCAAATGTGAGGCCACATTCACCTCATGGATGTGGCCACATTCATACATGCACACAACCCTGCCCATGTGAGTGTCACACCCCAACACACACACATGCACGCATCACCACAGACAAGTGCCACACAGACCCATGCATGGAAGACCCACTCAACATCACCTGAATTCCCACCAATGCACAGAACCGCATGATGAACTTAATCTGCATCAAGCATGTTGAACCATCACCAATTCCATCCCCCTCTTTGTCCCCCACAGGCTCACATACAGACAGCGAAGAACCTTCCACTGTGACTCAGGCCCCCCTGCAAAGAAAAAATCCAGGGCACAGGAGACAGGGGACACCCCCACCACAGCAAATGGCACAGGGAGGAGTGAGCCCCCCTGTGCCAATACCGAAGTCCACACCAGCAACAATTGCCAGGCCCGCTGACAAATTCCACTGGTGAGGCAGCTGCCACAGCGCCGCTGTCAGATGTGCAGGACCCTGTGGAGTTCAGCATGCAAATGCACACCCCAAACCCCCAGGAAGCCCAGAAGCAACTCCGCGGCCAACACCAGGACCCTGTGTCCATGGTCAGTCTGGCAAGGAAAACACGGGAGGGAGCTGGAGCCCACTGGTGGCCTCACCTGATGACCGGGACGTAGATGTAGGCGCAGCAGCCGCACCACGAGCTGGCCACAGTGGCCATGACCTGGCCACCATCAGGCAGCGCCAGAAGGACATTACTGTGCTGGTTGGACAGCATGTGGAAGAGGCTTCCCATCTCAGGGGGGACATCACGGAGACTGCTAGGCAGTCGAGGGAGGCGATGGAAGCCTGTACAAACAGGCTGTGCGTTGAGATTGGCCCACTGAGGCAGGTCCTCACGCGTATAGCAGATGCGATGGACCGCCAATTCCCACCACCACCACAGGGACAGACAGCCACCTCATCATCAGCGAGTTCCAGGCAGACAAGCCCCCTCCGCAGCTCCATGTGCACCACTCGACGCACATCATCCCAACCTCCAAATGGTGGTGGTGGCAATGGCAATTAGGGACAGCAGGACACCAACTCTGTGCAAGGCACACATGGGGTTGTTGTGGGGGGAGGGGGGAAAGGGTGTTTCGGGAGTGTTGTGGGGGAGGGGGAAAGGGTGTTTCGGGAGTGTTGTGGGGGGTAGGGGGAAAGAGTGTTTTGGGAGTGTTGTGGGGGGGGTGTTTCGGGAGTGTTGTGGGGGGAGGTGGGAAAGGGTGTTTCGGGAGTGCTGTGGGGGTAGGGGTGTGGGAAAGGGTGGTGGGATAGTTGGGGACATGCACTTTATCATCTCATTATACATGAATACACTGGTGACTAGTCAAAACACAGGCTTGGACTTTGTCATTGTGTGTGTGTTTACTTTATTGATGACAGGGTCCATTTAGCGCATCACCACAGACACCAGTGCACTAATACCCATATCCATCCTACAGAGTTAAATTGTGTCTCAGAATATTTGGTTGATCAGATGCTGTCGCACATCGCGTCCCTCCTGGGCATCGCTTCTTGCATGACCACCATCCCCGTCACCTCCGTCCTCATCACCATCATCATCCTCATCAGGTGGTTGCATTTCAAGGTCAGGGCGCAGTGGCACATTCTGTCTGATACACATATTGTGCAGCATGACACATGCCATGGTGATCTTGGCCACCTTCTCATGGCCGTACAGGAGAGCCCCACCCGACCTGCTTATGCACCTGAACCGTGTCTTCAAAAGGCAAAAAAGTCTGCTCAATCACGACGCGGGTACGGGTATGTGCACAATTGTAGTCCTCTTCGTGCCTGTTCTGTGGGTTCCGTACAGGGGTAAGGAGCCACCTCTTCAGGGGATAGCTGGCATCACCTGTATGGGCGGAAGAATGGGGACCTGTTACTGTTCACCTCAAGAGCGGCCTGTACATATCAAACAAATTGACTTTGCATTGTGATTTAAATCCACGATTACCAGCATGCATGCAGACGATCTGCGTGACTGCAATGTGCAAAGGTGAGCTCGACCCTGCAAGTGGACATGCCTGATTCATGCCTCTGACAGTAATTGACATGTCCTGGGTGAGGCCAGGTTTTAGGTGTCCCTGGGCCCAGGCAAAATTGGTACCACACTGCTTGTGTACTGCCATTAGGTCATCGATGTTGCCATGCTGTGAAGCATCACTTCAGTGGTGCTATAGGTGCGTGGTTCAATGCTATGGCTAGGGGTGATCCCTTTGCATGCATTCAAGGACACATTGCTATATTGATGTTGTGCTGCGCTAATTCTGTATAACTATCTTGACGCCATGTTGTTGATTTGTGTAATATGTGGTGTGGCATGATGTGCAATGTGGATGTGGATGGATGTGTGATATTTGGAAACCTGGATTGTTCTCAATGTTGTGCAGCTTCAAATTGCATGTGGGTTCTTCTCAAGTATATTGTGGCCTTCCCCGATGGACATTGGCATACATCTGTATGTCCATGTGTCCTATGGACGGCTGTCTACACCCAGTTGGAGTATGTATCCCCCCCCAATCACACCCAGTTGGAGTATGTATCAGTCCCCCAATCACACCCAGTTGGAGTATGTATCTCTCCCCCCCAATCGCACCCCGTTGGAGTATGTATCTTCCCCCCCAACCACACCCAGTTGGAGTATGTATCTCCCCCACAATCACACCCAGTTGGAGTATGTAGCCTCCCCAATCACACCCAGTTGGAGTATGTATCTCCCCCCCCAATCACACCCAGTTGGAGTATGTATCTCTCCCCCCATCACACTGCCATGTGCTTGCTCTGCTACTCACCAAGTAGCCACAAACGTTGTCCGGCTTGTCGCTCCATGTAGCGCGGTATGGTTGAGTTCCGCAGGACCATTAAATCTTGGGCTGATCCGGGAAATCGGTCACAACAATGTGTGATTATCTTGTTTGCGTCACATACCATTTGGACATTGACAGAGTGGAATTGCTTTCTGTTCCGGTAAACTACTTCATTGTGATGTGGGACCACCAATTCAACATGTGTACAGTCGATGGCCCTGATGCAACTTGGGATGCCTGCCAGTGAATAGAAGCCAACTTTGGTGTTTGCGATCTCCTGGGCAGTCCGTGGCAGGAATATGTGTTCACGTGCATGCTTCAGGAGGGCATCGAGTACCTGGTTCAGCGTGCGTGAGAATACTGGTTGTGAGATGCCATGAATGTGCCCCACTGTATGCTGGTAGGTGCATGTGGCCAGGAAGTGGAGCACGGTCACCACCTTCAGTAGAGGGGGGATGGCAGTTCTGATGTCTATGAGGCTCACAATGCCGTCATGTATCATGTCCACGATGCTGGTGATGGTATCCCGGTCCAGACGGTACAGGGTGTGTATCTGCTCAGGGGTTAGGTTAAATGGACTGGCTCAGATCCTGGGGATTGGTGGCTGCCTCTGTGGTATTAATAGGTGCCCTGGTGGTGCTTGCTGCGCCTGTCTTGCATTCCTCCTCCTCCTCATCCTCCTGAGACTCCTCTGTGCTGCCTGTTGTTGTTGCTGCTGCATTGCAATCATGTCCTCCAGCCCATGTAATGCTGCTAGTATTGGAACCATCTTGGTGTGGGAAGGGGTGTGTGAAGGGGTGTGGTGTGCTCCTTTTGTGCTGGCACAGTCTCCATTGCCTCCACCTGTGCTGATTGTGTCCACCTGTGGCAGTTGGGAACACTGCTCAGTTCTCTTAACGGGTGGTTTGCGATGCCGGTATTAGCGCCATGCCGGTAAGGGGGTTTTGGGGCTTTACCATGCCGATATTTGCATGCCCGCATGGCTTGTGATGGTGTGCAATTAGCGACATGCCGCTATTTACGGGATGAAGGGTTGCACGCCCGCAAACTAGCCGCTATTGGTGGCACCGTACTTAGCGGTGCCGCTAATAACGGTAACCCGGGTCGTAATTGGGGTTGGGATTTAACAATACCAGTATTCCATTACCGGTAACGTTAATCCCTTAACGCACAACGTGTAATGAGGCCCAATTTTTTTTCTGTAATATTTTGTGATAAAAAAATACAAAAAATTCAAAAAAATACAGATCACACATTAAAAGAAGATAAAAGATACAGGTGATCAAAAGATAAAGATTACAACAAAAAAACAAAGAATTGTTTTCTTTTACTCAATACTAGAGATATATGCAGAACATTTTTCGTGTATGTATATTACCAATTGTATGTTATTTGTTGCTTGACTATTAAGATCAAGGTAAAATCGTGCCAAGATTGTAGCTGGGATTATTGTTTGTTTGTTTTTTCCTGCAGTCGTACCATAAAAAAATGGGGGGGGGTGTAGGATTGTAAGCTCTGTATTTCATCAACCACATTTTAGCAAAAGTTTGAATTTTAACCAAGGCCAAGGGTATGAGACTCAGGCTGAGTCTAAATAGATGCCAATGCACACCTTTCTCCACAATACTATTTTAATGGGCTGACTTGCCCTAAAAAATAAAACTAACATGAAACTAACATACTCATTTACTTTACCCATTTAGCATATAACTCCCATAATAACATGCAGTCCACACCAGTCCATGATATAAACTGGATGCAGCTTGATGGTGGTCTGACAATGAAAAAGATGTGCTGTGTTAAAGTGTGGAATGTGAGATCTGTTCTGCCAAATACATTGCATTGTCTCGGAGCAGGAAGCACCGGAGAGATGTAACACTTTCTCTTCAGCAATGCAGTTTATATCTCGGGTAAGGGTACAAAGGAAATCACTTGCTAATTTGTCAACGGGAGGTGCTTTTGGAGTGACACATGGGTTTCAGAAAAAGGTCTGAGGCAGAGAGGGTTGGGTCATTCACACACTCACTGACAAAGGGAGCAGAATTGCTGAAGGAGGGGGCTGCTTCCTGAGAGAATGAGTCTCCTGTGTTCTTTCTGGCAGTCCTTAGAAAAGCTGCTGTCTTGAGAACTTTTATCTGGGTTTACCCTGGGCCCACAGACAGCAGGGCTGAATCAGGGAATATTGCCAGTTTATCCTAGTTAAGTATACTGTAATTAAGCTATGTGTTAAATTAGATGTTTGATACTATGTAGCATAGGTTAAATATTTCAGTTCATTTTTAGCTGTTGCATTATTAATAAAATGTGCATGTAAAACTGTGATTATAGTTCTTGCTGCGATTCAGAGTGTCTGAGTTTCTGCCAATTTTTGTGGTGAAATTCACGGCTATTTACAGGCAGAGCTCTGAACATTATCGCAGATAGACTGTTGAAATCCCTTGCAGGAAAACCTTGTTTATGTTTGAATTTTGAATTTACAATGTGGATGCACATGGCATTCTATGTAGCTTGCACATTTCTGGTTTTTGATAAAGAATCATAATTCAAAAACGTAATTTAGTCTTTGTGTATTTATTCTGTCTCATTGAGTTGGCATGCAGCGGGATGTGAAATGTGTAGTAGGATAAATATCAAAGAAAAAGTCAAAGTACATTGTTTTACTCTTAGAGGCTGAATGAATGTTTTGTATTTCATTTGCATGTTTAATGTATTCTGGGATGCAAGCTGCAAGGGCATAAAAGAGTGATATTGTAGATAAAATATCACAGGAGAGCATGAGCTAATTATTCAGAGTGTACTAAGTCCAGCACTTTTTTACCGTTAGTGACCCTGGGGAAATAATTATTAGGCAGTGTTTTGGAATAAGTCTCACCACTATAAAAATACCCCAACAAGAACAAGAGATAAAATACCACCATACCAAAATACCACAAAATACCACAAGATACTAAATATAGCCCAAAAAGAGCTCTAAAAGTACAAAATGTAACGGAGCACCCTCACAGAGGCAGATACATATAGCACACAATAGCAAACCAATGAAATTACTCAATGCCTTATCTAAGGGACTTCCACATGTGAGTGCATCCTAGTGTATTTTCCTATTGGTGTGTAGATGGAAGATAATAATAGAGTTCAGTACAGCTCTAAAGTGTGGCTGCTTAAGTAGGAGGTTACAATGTAGAACACTAAATTCAATACACATTCTTAAGCCATGCTAGGAGTAAAATAAACAGGTGCCCTCCCAGGGATCCGTAGCTGTGATATTGGGCCTGATGCCATGTTTGCTGGTCTGAAAATAACGGTGCTTGTAAGCTCATTGGCACCCTTGTTTCTGGACCGGAAACTACAGGTTTGCCTGCCAAAGCAGCTGTGCCAGACATATCTGACCTTGCCGGGTGCAGCGGTCACGGTAAGCAAAGCCATCATGAAAGCACTGGCACCAGTAACAACAGTGCCATTGCTTCTGTGTCCCCACTCCCATAGAGTCCTATGGGACTCCATGGGAATGGGGATTAACAAAATTAAAGGTGCTTGACTTCCCGGCCGCTGGACTGGTAATAGCCTGGTGGCACCAGGAAGTCAGGTACCAGTAATTCTGTACCTGTCTGGCAGCAATCCACCGGTAGCACTGGCAGTGCTACTGCCAGACCCGTAATGAGGCCCATTGTGTGTAAAATAATGGCAGGTCTCTTAATATATATTTATGAACAACGCAATGGCATACTATGTGACTGAACCTTATCAAAGGGATGCCCACTATGAAGAATAACGCAAAAAATATAAAACAGCTTAGTCAGACATCTCAGGGACACTCAGAAGCAAATCACACCAGAGCATAGCATAAAGCAATGTAAATTGCCTCTTGAGCGTCTATATGTGAATGCAGAAAGTATCAACCTGGAAACGAATCAGCACGATTATCCAGAGATAGTTAGATTTGTGACAGTATGAGAAACAGTTAAGGGCCAGTAAATCTGAACTATGTGAAGACAAAATGGGCCTCATTACGAGGCTGGCGGTAGCTGTGCCTGTAACACAGGCACGGCTGCCGCCGGGCCCGTGATTTTAGTGGAATCAAGAATGGGCAATTACCGGGTCATGCTGAGTTTGGCGGTCCCGATAATTGCCCATTCGCTGGGGGTCTGTAATAAGGGACTCTCCATCCCGACTCAGCCCCATAGAGCTGAATGGGATTGGGGAAGGTGGTAGCATCAGTACTGTTGATAACGGTACCAGTGCTACAGTCCTATTCCACTCGCGGTCGCCTGTACAGCCACCAGGTCAGACCTGGTGGCTGCAATGGCACTCACAAGCAGAAGCTGTAGTATGGCGGTACGGTAGCAACAGTGACAGTAGCGATACCGGTACCGTTGTTGCCTTGCCGCCATACTTGTAATGAGGCCCATTGGTACATCTTTTTTATGGGTGCAGCTAAGTGAAAAAAGAGTAAAATTTACAAAACTACAATGTAAAACAATGCAAGGTGTGTTGTTAGCGATACCCTGCATTGAACATTATGAAAGACAATATAGATGTATGCACTTTCCAGGGATAGCTAGTTTAGAGAACACAGAATACAAGATGGACTAATTCAATGAGCTGTATACTACAAGATTGCTGGTATTACCTACGTCAATATTACCAGGTTGTAATACCCGAAATGTTTGGAGATAAAGTGGACGTGTTACCTCCAGTTTGGCTTAATACTGGCAACAATCCCCAATGGAGTCCTACAGACTCCATTAAATGGGGATTAACACCGGCAAACCGCCACTTATAATCAGGTGGTTTTAGCACCAGAGTTAATCCCTCCTATGGTAGTACCATTTGACCTAGTGGCAGTATCAGTAATTCTGTTTGCAAGTATTCTGGTGGATTTACCAGCAGAATACCAGAAAACTCGTAATAAGCAATGTATATTATTGGGATACCTAGATGGAAGTCAACAATATGGAGCATGAAAAACTCTGTGCTTTATTGATGAAACCTAGAAGTGAGACAATTTAAGAAACCATATAGAAACAATTTACAAATTGGGGACAGTTGGGGACTGGATCGTTATAGCATGATCCTGGTAAAGGTCGTATGTCTGGGCCAGGATATGCTGTGGAGCTGAGCCGCTAAGTGAACAGGCAAACAGGAGACATCCTAAGCCCTTTGCTAGCTACCCAGGACAGGTTACCTTGGGCTAACTGGAGAAATAGGTCTGGGGAAAGGTCAGATGACTTCCTGGTGAGACATGGATTTCAAAAAGGGATTGTGGCATTGTGGGGGGAGAAGAGACAGGAACATGTCCAATGTAAAGCTAATTCTGTTTTTTGAAAGGCTTAAATAATAATGGGAAATCTACCTAGAAAAATACCAATCCAATAAAAAATGCAACGTGCTATTTTAAATGTTTTAAAAAAGAAAGGCACTCAGACATCAAGCTAAATCTAATCAAAAATAACTCAGGCACAGGAAACACACAGTTCCCTAAAAGCACTCATTTCCTTTCCAAACTTCAAAGATACCCTGTCCTTCCTGATTCTGCTTCTTGCGATTGAGGGAATGGTGAGGTGCTGGTTAGGCCCATTCTTGGATTTCATTTTTGCTCAAAAAGAATGCTGTTTATTTACATTGCTATAGAGAAAGGGGACCGATCGGAACAGTTTGCTTGAATACTCCAGTCAACATCCGCACTCTCAAAAGGATAATTTACCTTACGGCCAATTCCTTAGGCTGCGACGGAACTATACAAACTTGGCGGACTGCGAATTACATGCCGACCTTCTGGGTACCAGACTCTTGGAGAGGGGGTACCCACATAAATTAATTAAGAGATCGGTGAAACAGGCACGTGGATACCAGGGAAACATCTTTTGAGTCCAAGGGAGAAGAAAACTGATACCGATCGGTTGGTGTGTGTAACAACTTTTTCACCACAAACTGTACAGGTTAAAAAGCTAATTAAAAAACATTGGAATCCTGTTACCAGCACAGGGTGCACCAGTGGACTACCTCTGTTCGCTTTGAAGCAGTCAAAGAACCTTCTGGACCATTTAGTTAAATCTAGGTTGCAAACCATTGGGACAAATTTTGCACAGAATAGTTTGAGAGCCTCCTGGAGTAACAGCAAAGAACGAATCATGGGGCATTACCCATGTCAGAAATGCAGTGTGTGTCACCTTATCACAAAAACCACCAGATTCAAACATGGCACATTCAATTGGCAACTCCGACAATTTACAAACTGTGCATCCAGCAATGTTATCTATGTCATTTGGTGTCCTTGCACCTTACTATATACAGGTATGACAACAAGGAAGGTATCCATTCGGATTAGCGAACATAGATCACGCATCTGCACAAACTGCAGGGCTGCACCGTTGGTACAACATTATGTAGTGGAAAACCACACGGAAGAGGACATGCAATGGACAATAATAGATCAATTGTCCCCAGACAGCA
The DNA here is from genome assembly GCF_040938575.1 of Ambystoma mexicanum. NCBI lineage: Eukaryota > Metazoa > Chordata > Amphibia > Caudata > Ambystomatidae > Ambystoma > Ambystoma mexicanum. The sequence continues at coordinate 802,943,894 of NC_090928.1, forward strand.
GCTAATATTCAATGCAAAATAGGTTAACCAAACTGGAACAAAAATGGATCCACAGTCTTAATACCCATGAAACCGGCCTAAATGATGACATTCAGTGGTCACTCTTAATACAATAAGAACGGAATCCATATTCGGATTATCCAATCTTTGTATGTATATCGGTCTTCTCGATTAGATGCAGTAAGCTCTGCCAGGTCTTGGAAGATAGTACACATTGGACACCGACTTTGGGTGTCATCTAAATATATGACAGGATGGCATTCAGTGGTCATTTCCAATACAGTAAAAACGTTATTTAGAATTGGTATTTCTAATGTTTGCATACACATCGGTCATCTTGATTGGACACTGCAAGCTCTGCTAGGTCTTGCAAAATCGTGCAAAAGGGACATTGGGCCTCATTCCGACCCTGGCGTTAACCAAGGCGCTATTAGTGCCTTGGTTGACGCTGTTATTTTTCCGACTCCGCCATGGTGAATGGCGGAATTACCGCCCCATTCCAAGGTTGGTGGGAGCGGTAATTCCCCATTCACCATGGGCCCTTCACCATTCCCATTTTTGCCCCATAGGGCTCAATGGGAATGGGGAAGGTGCTAATTACGGCACTGTAAATTACGGTGCCGTAATTAGCTCCTACGTCCCTTTGCGGGTTGGTTTTTTAACGCCTTCAAAAAGCAGGCGTTAAGTACCAACCCGCAAAGGGAACTCGGAATAGGGCGGTAAAGGTTTAACGGCACCGGTCTCGTTACCGGTGACCGTTAACCCTTACCGCCCTACTCGGAATGACCCCCATTGACTCTGGGTGTCATACAAATATATGACACTCTAGTGTAGAGTTTATCCCTGGTTTTCTTGGGAGACTCCACTCTGGGGTAGTGTCCGCGAATGACCCATATTGGATACGCTGTCTTGTAAATATTTTACTAATGGGCTGTACTCAGTATGGGTGCCACTGAAAACACCATGGCCCTCATTACAACCCTGGCGTTGGACCATGGTGCTAATAGCACCATGGTCCATGCCGGTAACTTACCAACTTCGCCATGGCGGAATGGGGATATACCGCCCCATTCCGAGGTTGGCAGGGCGGTAATTCCCCATGCCGCCATGGCCCTTCCCCATTCCCATTTTTGCCCCATAGGGCTCAATGGGAATGGGGAAGGCGCTAAGTACGGTGCCGCAAATTGTGGCACCGTACTTAGCACCAAGGTCCCTTTGCGGGTTGGTTTTTAACGCCTGCAAAAAGCAAGCGTTAAAGTCTACCAACCTGCAAAGGGAACTCGTAATCAGGCGTTAAGGGTTTAACGGCGCCGCCACCTTTTACGGCGCTGTTAACCCCTTAATGCCTGGGTTGTAATGAGGGCCTATGTCACTGCTCAAACCGTACCTCCTTGTTTTCCCTAGGAACCGTTTGGAAACGCCCTGCTGAGCCACGTGTGTTTTCAGACCCAAGTGAGGTGTTGGATTCAGCAGTGGAGCCCGTCTTTTGTATGGGCGCAACGGGCCCTTTAACTGATCTCCAGGGAACACACAATATGCAAACTTTCCCGGATGTTGCTTTCGATCTCGCCCTTGTAATCAGAGGCTTGGTCCATGTAGGTGGGCGTGTTCGTTTTTTGAATACGTGTAAATGGCGCAGCAGGCGCCTGATTCGGCAATTACAATCCAGCAAACGGGGAGTAGAGCTCACCATGGGTGTCGGTTGGGCAGCCTGAATCAAGGATACAAGGTAAGATAAGGGCAGCAGGTCCCTGGGCAATGTCTGACACTGTCCAAAATTTCGAGCGTGTTTGAGCCTTCAGCGTTGTGAGTAAATGCTTTGGGTTTTGGGAAAGGTGAGGCACTGAGCAAGGTGAGGCACTGAGGTGAGCAATCGGTTTGCTGCCCTCCAGGGGGATGCGGATGCACTCCCATGGCGTATGGACGGCCGGCGGGAGCCAGGGATCGGTGCCTGTTCATAGCCATAGAGCGGGCACTGGGTCCTTGACATGTCCATATAACTCTTCCTGTGTCCATGTCTCCCCCCTCCTCTCTATTGACAGTGTCTGTGGAAACATACAACAAGGACCAGCAATCTGGAGGGAGAGTCTATTTGGAGACACATACGGGGACGTGAAAAACATCCCATTTCGAATAGTTTGTGGGCAAAACAAAGCACTGTAGCAAGGTGATATCCGCACAGAGTGAATTAGTCACAGCTACAAGGTAAATGAGGATGTAAAAATGCACTTAGATGTGCACATTGGGACACATTGCTGGGTAGGGATGTGGCCACGACAATAGAAATAATGGGAAGAGCTACATGACATTTTTAACAAGAGGGACAAACAAGCATAACATGGCGCTCATGTATTTAAACCAACAGACTGAATCAGCACTGTCCAGTAAGGAAGTCCCCTTCTGTGATTTTGGCCAGGATAGAACAATCGCATGGAGAACATCCATTTAAAGGTAGCAGTATACCTTTTGCGCTCAAGTGTGCACAGGTTTCCCGAAGGAAAATTGGGTAAGACAAGGTTAAAAACTATTTTTCTCCTTGTTTATTTATCTTTCTCTGGAGAATGGTTACTAAACTAGGGTCCCTTTGGCTGTGGGAAACTTTGGAAAAACTCTTTGAATTGATTTGGGTGGGACTTCAGATGAGAGGGGGGGATTTTCCACCTAGGATACTTCCATCTCCGACATTGTGTGTGTTTTGCCTGTCGTTGCGTGGGGAGGAGCATGCTTAGCAGTATTCAGCAACATTACGTTTCTATAAATCCAAGGAGAGGACATAGTCTCCCTTGCTCAAATAAGGGTATAATTACACAGACTGAACCATGCCAATAACTATGGAGGGGTGTGGACAAGGCACATTTTGTGGTGATGTGTTTTTAGACATAAAGTATTCAACAAGCCATGATAATATGCTGATTACACGGATGACATGGTAGAGAGTGATTCTAACAAAACAAATGTTTTTGTTTTTTTCTTTCTCCACTTTCTTCTCTCTCCTGCCTCTTTTTTGGCAAACGTGGCTTTCACAGTAACACAGTTTTGACCTATTGAAGCATGAAACTTTGTAAATGGGAAGACATGATGTATTGAACATCTGGACGACACTCACTACATATCAATCTGGACTACGCTAATACAAATGGTTTTTTATCTAACATGTGTATGTCCTGACGAGTGGTGCACCAGATAGAAATGGTATATGTCTATCGTGGTGCCCGAAACTCGAGTAGACAACACCACAGAGCCCACTCTTTCTAGAGTTGGGTCAAACTTGGGTTTAACATTTTTTGAAAATGTGGTAATTGATATATGTTCACAAGCAAGTCGTCCTGAACATGTGCCTTGTTTGATTTTGAGAATAAGAAAGTATTGTCAATTATGCCTTTGTAGTAGATAACAGGATTCTAGCCCCAATAGATGGGAGTTCTGTTTTCAGAACAGAATTATAAAAATTGTGTTTTTTGCACAGTACGAATGGTTGAGTTTATGAATGGGGATGAAAGTGGATGTGAGAAATGAGGTGTGAGATGTGATCACTGGTTTTGATATGATATGTGTTTTTCTAGATATGAGATCTGCCTTCTTAGATTTGGTTTTTAATATATGATATGTCAATTTGTTAAATGTGATTCTTCTTGCAAATTAGTATTCACAATGAGATTTGATTAATAAATGAAATAAATGAAGTCTAAACATACACACGGTTATTTGTCTATAATATATGCCCTTTGAGTAGGGCCATCTTTTTGGAAGGGACTTTGTCGACGTCTTTACGCATGAATTGTATTACGAATGAATGGAGGGTGTGCGCTTATCTATGGATAATTGCAGTTTTGTTTGGTCCCACAATAGGCCTGGATTACTTACTCAAAGTGATAGTGGAAAAAAGGTATAGAAATGTGTTACCTGCAAGGAAATTGTATTTTGCTAAAAAAGTGAAAAGATACCACAACAGCCAAGGAATCCATTTTCTTGGGAAACTGGAATGCTATCCGTCCTGTCCATAGGACTGAACTATATGGGCCAAGACTCACAGCAAGGGTTAGGTCTCCAGATAGATGAAGGAACTTTAGAGGAGAGAAGACACTTGAAATATCTCAACCAATGGTTTTAAGAGTGAGAAATAAACTTCCCTCAAGTTCCACTAGGCACCAAGGGTTGAAAGAAAAGTCCAACACAAATCTCCCTGAATTGCTCAGCTAAGTGAGATATGAAGAAAGATACACTGTCCATCCACCACACTCTTCAAGGAAAGTGGAAAACTCTGTGCATCTTTTGTACTGAGCACTAGTATAGTTGTTCCTGGTGGATAAAAGTGCATCCTAGTTGACTTCAGGGAAAATGCTGACGAAGCAGACAACCAAGATTATATAAGGGAGGGGGGCAATCTCTTGTCCTCCCTCTTGGTGGGTCAGCTTTCCAGGTATGGGGCATTGGAGTGGAAGACGTCTTGGTCAGCAAGTCCAAGAACAATAACTTGACATGTTCCCTGTACTATCTCAGATTCATACTGTTGTATTGAATGGCACAAGACTTGGGAGTGCTTTGTGTACCAAGGGAACATACTCAGTATTAGGCATTCCCATGATAATTCCAATGGGAACCCCGAGATGCAGTGCATCTGTAACCAAACAGAAACATTTTGTTTATTCTGAGTGGGAAATGTTTCCATGGACAGGAGCCCCCAGTTCCAGGAAGGTGAAGTTCCACCTTGTAAGTGACTGTCCCAATCCTGCTGAGAAAGTTCATATCTGTGTGGGACTTCTACAGAATTAATACACCTTGAAAGCAAATGAGAGCACTCCTCCACATTTATATAGCCCGAAGAGCCAGGTGGGGAGTGTGAACTTGGTGCACACCTGGTTGTGGAAATGAAACATGGACTGGTATTATCAATGAAAATCAGGGCATAGCATTGAACAAAGCATGGAAGGAATGCCCTTCAGGCATCAGTTCGAGAATGCTGATGTGTAACTCTATTAGTGGCAGAGACCTCATGCAAGTGAATATTGGCTGTCCCAAAAGGGGGTCTGGTTTGTCATGGAGGAGGATACTGAGATAAATGTACCTTTCCCTTCACCACCCACCAAATCTTTGGAACCGATTCCACAATAGAAGGAACTTCATACTTAGATCGAGGGTATGGAGGTCATCCTTGATTTAGCTTGATAAGTTTGACTCCAGTGATTTGCCAGGTATAGCTCAACCCGTTTCTTTCTGAACTGAGCATAAAAAGACTGCACACAAAATGACATAAATCCAAGAAGACAATGAACAGCCAGGGTGAGAAAGGCAGTACTGTGGGATGAGAATAATTGGCATGTGGAATACACTTCCTGGATTCTCTCCATCGTCAGGAAAACTGGCTTCAGCCATCTCCCAATGAAAACCAATAATAACAAAAGTACTGAGAAGGGGTTAAGGGCTCCCTGATTCAAGGAATAATTCAGGCAGAAAAGGTGGACTGGTAAACTACATGTAGCAGGATGCTTCCTAGGGTCAGACTGCTCAGGCAAGCCATTTAAGGACACAGGTAAGGATGTGCAGTCCTCTCGAACATACATTGAACTTCATATGAATTCACAATTAGAAACCACTATAGAGTTTAAACTAAAAAAATCCCATTCATAGTCGGATAGCACATTGCTATTAAGTGTGGTTCCTGCACCTGGAAACGTTTATCATTTAAGTATACAGTAAAGAAATTAGGCCAGGAGCCCAAAGTATTCATCATCAATGTTACAAATCAATCTTTATGCTTAGCCACCACAAGCTATATGAACAAACCACAGAAACGAGACTGAAAAACTATACGGAACACACAAACTGTGATAATGCAATTAAAACAGGCATCTGACATACCACATGGAAATTCACTTCCTTTATCCCACTTACACATCGAGAATGGAAATTGAGGCAATGGGCATCATTACGCCTTTAATAAGGGCATGGCTGCCTCCAAAACCGTGTCCGGGTTCCCTGAATGGGGAATTACCGAGCCTTTCCGAGTTTGGAGGGCCCTGTAATTCCTCCTTCAGGGAACCCGGACCCAGACCTTCCCATTCCCATTTGAGCCCCCATAGGGCTCAATGGGAATGGGTGCGGGAGCTAACTACGGGCCGATTACGTCCGGCACTGTTGTTAGCTCCCTGGTCCCCTCGCGGGAACCGCTCTGGACGTCTGGTAAAACCAGATGTCCAGAGCAGGTCCCGTGAGGGAACCTCGTAATATTGCGGAATGTGTTTAACGGCGCCGGCACCATTATCGGCACCGTTAAAAAGACTGTTAAAAAGAATTAATTTCACCCACACACATAAAAAAGGGTCACACCATAGGGAAAAGTGCGAACACTGTGGAATTATATTTGCAACAATACACACAATCCAGATGTGATGACTGGTAAATCCCAAGAAAGCACATAAACACAAACATCCCAGAATGGGTGCCACAAATGCAACAATACACCATCAGCTTTAGACCCTATCTAGATCAAAATGAAACTACACTAGAAATAGCAAAATTAAAATGTTGCCATGTCTGGTATTGCTCATATTAGAGAATAAACAGTGTGACCATTATAGTAGATGTTACTGAATCTGTTACATATATTGTAAACTTGTATCTTCACCGTGTACTCATTGACAATCCAATATCTCAGAATTGTTTTAATAGGGAAGAAATATAGTTCTTGCTACTGTAATAAAAACGCAAGTGCAGCGTGGTATGAAGGAAAGCACTTATCAGCTGAGAGAGTAGCACTATAAAATGGGAGGGGGCCCTTTCTGATATCTGTGAAAATGAAAGCCTAATAAATTGAATACATAAATCCTGGGCATAGGGAATTATAATCAAACTTAGTGGTAGAATGAATCATGGTAAATAGGCCCCAAAAGCCTGCTTCTGCTTTAAACCTGTGCAAGCATTTTGTTTGCGGCAAAGGCCACTGCAGTCAGTTCATTAGTGCAGAGCATGCAATCCCCGGACAAGCGTTTAGAGAAGTAAACAGAGGTTGTTCTGTTCCGAGGTCAACTGCTAGAGCATACAGGGTCTGCCAGTGAAAGAGGAGCATATGACCACTTTATGGTTTAAAATCATTTATGAAATGTGATTTTCTATTGAAGTTGGAAGGACCCACAGCAGTTTCAAATTGCCTGCAGACCATTTCCCCTAGGAAGAGGGTTATAATGTTCCCAATATGCAATAATTATTCAATAGTTTATCTGTAGGTCAAGGCTCTGATGGTGTCATGGTGAGTAGCTTTTGTCATAAGAGTCAGGAAGAGGTGACTATGGCAGAAGAATAAAGTTCAGCTGGTCGTCCTAAATGTTTCAATCATATAATTTTGTGTTGTGGGAATTGGGGGTGGATTGTGATGTCACATTATTGTAATTGAGGGCGTTTGGGAAGGTTCATGGACCCAATGATCATGCACAACATATGGAGTTCTATATGGGTCCAAAGTGCGAGGACCAATCATTTCTGTGTGGGCAGATTTGTTCTATGTCACACAATCGTAAATGCTAATTATTTAACTTTCTTTAAACGTTTTCATTTTGAGGGTGGTTCTTTGACAGTGCCTTTTCATGCAGTTCTGTTCTGCATTCTGTTTGATTTTGCTGTCCCAGCTGTGTCTGATGCCCTGAATAAAATCATGTTACTTCTTGCACTAGTGTTCACTCCTTTTTGACTACTTTTGTCATTTTGATGAGTTCTACGAGGCAACTCCCGACACACTACATAGGGCCACAATTGATTTTTCCAGTAAAATATGCAGGAATTTAGTATGCAAGAATTGTTGCTTCCACATGCCGTGATCTGAGTTTAGCACAAGATTAAAGTTCCATGCATGCTGTAATGGAGATTGTGGATGTACTAAGATCAGGATACCACATGTGGTAATAATGGAAACACATCATCAGGCCTCATTATGAGTGACCAGCACCTTTTCCAGCCCAGCTCACTCTAGGTTTGCTGGTAGGGGTTCTGAACTAACAGCAGGCCTGACCTGCCGGGAGTTCAGGCCCCTATCGGAATGATTTTCACTGAAGCACTGGCTCCATTAATAATGGTGCCAGTGCTTCAGTGTTCCCATTCCGATGGAGTCTTATGGAACTCCATGGGAATGGGGACTTACCGTACTGGTGCATCTTGTGATATCACGGTAACACTGGGATGTCAGGAGGCGGTAATCATAATACAGGGTTACCACCAACCTCGTAATGAGGGCCATTGAGAAAATACTGTTACCTAATGCAAAATGTCCACACTTGAAGAGCAAAACACAGTGTGATGGACATTACTGCACTCACTCCAGCCTAAATCATAGCACCAGCACCCTAATCGACAGAAAGTTGGACAATTATGAATGTGTTCCTTGAAAGCCAACATTTACTGAACAATCATTCACTCTGCCGGCAGAGTTGTTAACCTAGGAGGCCACCTAATAGTCACAACTTGTGCCTAGCAATGTGAACACATATCTAACACAGGGTGTGGGAAAAGGTGATGGCAGTGTTCATCCATCCAAGAACCTCCCAAGTCTGCAAAAAGAGTTGGGACTGTTGCACGCTTCAGGCTCACATAACGGTGTCTGAGCACAAACAGAAACAAATCACTGCAGAAATGAACAGGGCTCCTAAAATCTTCATGAACCCTTCATATTTGAAGGCTTCAAGTGCTTTTGATATCACTAGTGTGACATGTGCAGGTGATGTAGAGGTTGTTGTCGACTGACTTATTGCCACTGGAGTGTACTAAATGAATCAAATATTCCTAATGCTAATGTGATAGGTGTATAGTTTAAAGCTAGTGTATGTCTAAGGGATAACCACATTTAGCTGCCCTGACAATTAAACATAAGAACAAGCAACATAGTACTGTTGCAAAGAAAGAGACCCATAAAATGCAAATACATTACCCATATGACATTCATGAAAGCGTTATATGTTGCAAATGTGTGCATCAAACATCTCCACACAGACTACTAATATAGACAGTGGGCCTCATTACAATACCGGCGGTATCCATGCCGGTGTAATAGGCACGGCTGCCGCCGGTAACATTTCTTTTTTTCTGGCACCCAGGAATGGCCAATTACTGGGTCATCATGGCCCCGCCAGACCCGGTAATTGCCCATTCCTGGGCGCCAGAGAAAAATGCTCCCCATTCCCATTTGAGACCCATAGGGCTCAATGTGAATGGGCAGGCCGGGTGTACTCGAACTCGTAGTTTGCCGGTACGGTAACTAAAGGTACCGGCAAGCTTTAGTGTCCCTGCCAGGTTTCTCAAAGCCATGAAAGTAACCACAATATGTAATACCTATCTGTGACACACATGCACCAATTATCTACAACATTAGCCTCTTCCCAATCACGGTCATGAGGATACAATGTATGCCATGATAGGTGCTGCCAGGGACAGGGAGGTGGCATGCCTGCTTGACAACCTTGCACAGACTCACACAGATCGAAAAAAAGCTGACCATCATCTGTCAGAAATACCAAATTACTGAAAGCACCTTTTCAGCCTTTTGGTGTCAAGTGACTTACCACATACTACTTACGAACAGAGGAAACATCCATTGATTAAGAGGAAACTGTTTCCTTAAAACACCTGACACCATCAGGGAATCCAAAGACAGCACTTCCTAGAGAGTCACCACAACCAACTACTGCAAGCTTGTCTTCCACATGTAATTATACCACTAATAATCCTGGTGTGTTTTGTTGGGAAAGGGAAGCTTGAAAAGAGCAATGACTCAGCCCAATGTGTTCAGCTACTAGAGACAGTGAATCAATTGACACTTGCCAGTCACAAGTGCAAGGGTCAGAGGAAGTACTCAGACATATCCCATCAGGGGAACCGGTGCCACTGGACCTTGTGGAGGGATAGTCAGATGAGGAGGCAATCATTCAAGAGCTGTCTGCCTCTGCTGCCATCTAAGCAGATTCCATAGAATACCTATTGATACAGATGCAAATGATGGCTATCATCAAGTATGTAAATCAGGATGGGGAACAGATAATGTCTTAGTCCCGAGGTGCACTGGGAGGTGTCAGGTCAGGGGTCCAGATGAGCTAAAATAGGCATGTCATGAAGCAATCTTCATGGGTGTCAGGAAACTGGAAGACTGGCAAGAGAATGTTGCCACAAGACAAATGACGATCATAGAGGTTATAAATAAGGCCATTGGATGGCTGTGGAAAAGTGCAGCATAGTACCAATCTGCATACGTAAAATAGTGTGCTAGTCAATACAGCAACTACGCCTAGAGAGATTTTTGCACTTGGGAGTCCTCCTTAATGGCCAAAATAATTAAAATGTCCCACTACTCAAACCCACTTGGAAGAGGGAAATGGCTGTGTCGGTTTGATGAGTCTACAAAAATGTTATGTGAGGTGGGGAACGAGGGGCTTGTTGAAGTTGATTCAGTAGGGGCCTCTTTGATTCAGTGGGAGCTGGAACAGTGTGTTCAGGTTGAGGTTGACGAGTGTGTTAGGCTAGATTCATTGGGAGAGTGTGGGGGTTGAGGGCTGTGTTGCGTTGATCCGGTTGAGGGTGGAGGTTTACGAGTGTTGGAGTAGATTCAGTGGTACAGGTAGAGGGATATTTGGGGTTTGATTTATTGGGAGGGGTTGGGTAAGAAGCGGAGTGTTGGGGTTGATTAAGTGAGGGACTTTGGTTGCTGAGGAACAATGGGGATGATTAAGTGAGAGGGTGTCAGGGTAGAGGGGTGTTTAGATTCTTGTATTGTGTATTAGCATTTACATTTTATTGAATTTATAAAACACTATTTCTAAAGCATTTGTACATTATCAGCTTTACAAAATAGTGATCAAGTTGCAATAGTGGGAACACGGAAAATCACATTGATGAGAAGGACAGAAGATGATGTTTCTGGTTAATATGAATGGCAGAGAATAAGGAGGCCTGCCCGAAATAGACAGATAGGGCATTCCACTCTTTGGGAGCAAGAAGAGGGCAATAACACAAACACGATTTTGCACACGGGGGCTTGCAAACAGGAAGTAATACAACACAATTTGAAAACATAGAAAATTAAACACAAAACGGGAATCAAAATGAAAGAGGAAACAAGCAACAAAGATATAGATTGAATGAAGAGGGCTGAGTGGTGGGCTGTAATATCATCGGAATGATGAACAAAATCAAATCAAGAGAACATTAAGGCAGAGACACGAAGCTTGGATGTGGAGAAGTACAGGAAAAAGTAAGTGAATATAGTTATGATAAAATGTGTTCTAACACATGGGTTCAAAAAGAATTTCTGAGTGAGAAGGCACCTTTGAAAGATGAATTAAGTTCATTTTGCAAATGAATCCCTCATCTATTCCCCCAGCTGTGTTCTCATCTTTCAACCCACCAGTTGCACAGCAGACCACAGGAAGTAGGTGCCATGAAATCTATTTACAAAAAGATGAATACTATTTTAAATATGCTCTATACTTTACCTTGAAAGTTAAAGAAAGGGCAGATAAAGAAAAGGGTCCAGAAAGGAAAACAGCCAAGGTTCAGATTCATGAATTTTGGACTTTTTCTTATGGAATGAGTCAAGTAACGTTCTCTCAAACGGGGAACACATGGTTGAAACCTATACATATTCTATAGTTCTTGGTCAAGATGCTCCTGGGTTCATTGTTACAGAACAGAGGATGGAGCATCTAATTGTCAATATAAAACTAAATCTACATTTTACGATTGAAAAACAATATATATTATATCAACATAATCTGAGTTCATAAAGTATGGTGCCAGGAACATTTGAGCTGATCACATGCAACCGTGTACAGATGGTATAACAACAGCTCTAGTCATTTTAGCTACAATCTGCTTTACTACAGAGAAAGAAAAAACAACATTGTTTTTCACGCATGGCGTGGCGTGGCCCTGGGTTTGCCCTCGCTGCTCTCTCTCTCTCTTTTTGCCTATCAGCCTCTCCTGGGCGGAGCTTTTTCCCGCGGGACTCGCTAGATCCGCCCTACCCGTTTTACCCGTTCAGAGTGAGTTGTGCTGCGGGGGGTTGGTGGGGAAGGCAGTAGGACTGTAGAAAACTGCCATCTGCCAACTCCCTGGTGTCCTGGTGCCAACTCCTAACTGATAGCGGTTAACGGGTAAAAAACAAAAGGTAAAGGGTCAAGGCAAAGGTGGGGGGTGTGGGGACTTACTTGAGGAACTCGGTGTCAGCCTTTTGTATCTGATAAAGGCTGAGATAGGGTGAAAAGGGTTTCTACAAAAGAAGTGGTCCCCCCCCACATCTCTACATATCCCTACCTGACCCACCCTTACTTACCAACCCAATTACACTCTAATCTAAATCGCTTTGTGAAGTGTGGTCAGTCTACCCATTAATACCTTTGTGGCTATAATAAGTGACAAAGGGTCTGACCAGGTGTTATCAGGAATCGAGGGAGGTAGCGGTTAGATAACTGACGGGTTTTGAGTCTGCAATCTGCCTGTCTGTACTGTTCCTCCGCCCCCTCTTCTTGCCCCCTGGGGGTGCCTGACCTAATTTTTGAAGAAGCACTACTTTCAGCAAAACTTTTCTCTTGAATCGAATAGGGGGTCATGTATGACCTTCGTAGTGCGGCTGCTCCCACAGAAGTTCAGAGACCATTACACTCTACTCCGGTGGATATGGGGAAGAAGGCACCACGTAAAGAGAAGGCAAGAGCGAGGGAATCCTTCTTTAAACCCAACAAAACGGGTGGTGGTATTTTCCTTCCTCCAGGTGTATACCCATCAGATGATCAGGTTCCAGCAGGTTCGGCTCTGCCATATTCTGTATCACATATGGAGGACCTGTCAGCACCTATAAATCAACCTACTTGTACGCGATTCCAAGGTGACATTGACTTCACCCTGAGGACGTCTACCATGAAGAATGTGATTCTAAATCAACTGGGCTCCTTGGATGACCCTTCCCTGACTAATATTATGCCTCATTTGTTAGTCCCTAGGATCAGAGTAGTCCATTTAGAGAACCCTGCGATTCAACAGTCTGAGGTCTTCATTGAGCCTAGAGATGAGGATATGTTGGAGTTAGAAGCCGTAGTCTCAACTCCTGATAGAGGAAGGACTTCAACATCGGTCGAAGTAAGTTCTCGGGAGATCCCGCAGGAGCTGCCTATTTCCCTACCTGAACCAGAGGGGCCGGCTGCGTCTGTTCAGAATTCTACTGAAGAACTTGTGCCACCCACCATAACAGCTCTAAACTTCGTTCTATCCTCTCTGGTTAAAGTCTTTGAAAACTTGAAAACTGAGGTCTACCACCATACGCGTATTCTAATGGAGATGAACAAGGACTTCGAACTAAATGAAATTGCCATGATAGCCTTACAATCAGCAGTCAATGAATCACTGGGAGGGTTTTTGACTGAGCTCCATAAAGAAGTAAAGGATCAATCATGTAAAATGGCCCTTTTGACTGATTTATGTGGGGATTTAAAAAAGATGTCCCTGATCTTATTAGAAAAAGCTGATCGCTCGGACATTCAATCACAGGAAGGCCCTCTAGGTCCCCCCATTCTTCCTCATGTGGAGGCCATGGTTGATGATACTCCCCTCTCGATATCTGTGATGGAGGAATTCATGAGTTTGGCTGCCCTGGCGGATAGTGATCCTCAAGTGGGGGTACCACTCGAGGGTTCTCCAATTGATATTTCCTCTTCGGATTCGGATTTAGCAGTCCCTAGGAAGAAGAAATTAAATGGGAAGTCCAAAAAGAAGAGTAAAAATAAGAGGCTATCAGCCAGTGAAGCCATCACCCCTGTAATCAAAAAGGGGAAAGGAAAGAAAAAACAGATCACTACTGGATCTAATCAGCATCCATGAAAATCAAATGCTGACCAAGAAACCCCTGAAAAATCCGAAAAGATTGTGGCAAAGTCTCCTTCATCCAAAAAAGGGAAGAAAATTCCCAAATCAAAATCCCAAAAAGCACATCTTGTGGAAGAAACGATAGTGCCTGGTGGTAAATCCACGGTGGGAAGTCAAACTGACTATGTGGACCAACCAAAAAAAATTGCTCCAATCTTTTTAAGGGCTAAACAAAAAAAGCTGCCGTCTAACCCTCTGGTTAAAATTGCTCCTATCTTCTTGAAAAAATTAGCGAGGTTAATGACAGATCTGGGAGCCAAGGGGGGATCCTCTAGCAGTGAAAACTCGCAAGCTAATACTGCTGCTGTAATGAAGCGTCCGTCAGTTGGATCGGCTTGCCCTTTGTATGATGGTGCACCTCTGGCTGCAGGAATAGATGCCTCATCTGGCTTAGGCTCTTTGACGGAGAATGGAAATTCTGTCCTATCATCTCAGTTGCCTGATGAACTATACAAACAGAACTCAGATCTGACAGTTTTTTTTATCAAGAAAAATTGCATCTTCAAGTGTTGATTCTCCATTAAATCGTTCGGCAATAAAAACGGAATTGAAGTCAATCCCAGCTTTGAAGTATTTTTCCTCAAATGACATTGAAGCAGTGAGCTTCCCATATGATACTGACACTAATATAGTTAATATAGTAGCAATAGAACTGAAATCAAGTTTGGGTTTGAATCTAATTATGGGTGAGGCGGTGGCATGGGAGCAGAGGGGCCTGAAGATCTCTCGTACTTGCCCTATAACTACTGTCTCCGAGTCCCGCCGGATACCCAACCAAGATCACCGATGGGGGGTAACCAGTAAGGATTTCTCCCCAACTGTCTCAACGAATATGTGGGATATGCTACCTGAAGTGATTGCCCAATTTTTTCTTAAAATGGGGATGACCCATCCGAAGCTCTAGGGTCGCCTCAAGTTAATGTGATATCATGGAATACTAAAGGCTACACATCCTTTTCTGAGGAGCCCAGGAGATCGGAAATTTTCAAAACTTTCGATCTAATTCTTTTTCAAGAAATTTGGCTAACTGGTCTAGTAGGCATTGATGGATTCACAATTTTTCAACAGTTGGCTTTGGCTCCTGGGGGCGGTAGACCAATGGGGGGTTTGCTAGTGGCCTCTAGTAATGAGATGTTTTAATCCTCGGTAATTGTCTCAAATAGTATCCAGGGGATCCTCATGGTGAGAGTATCTTTGAGAAACTCCAATGAATGCTTAAGCTGGAATGTGGTAAACCTTTACTGGAACTCAGGCGTTTATCTACTTAGTGAGTTTCTGTGTGCTCTCTCGGAGGGTTTACTTGATTGTTCTATCCGTTACCCGGGGGATGAAGTTCTTATTGCCGGGGACTTTAATTCTCAATGCATTTCTACTGTGGACCTCAGATCAGGCAAGTGTAAGCAGAAGTCTACGAATGGAAAAATATGGTTAAGGTTTATGCAGGATTGGAATCTCTCTATGTTGAATGGAAATATAAGGGGGGATATTCCTAATTCCCCCACTTGGCGCAGAGGTATTTCATTCTCCACAATAGATTATTTCTTTGTCTCTAGCAATGTTTTTGAAAATTGTAATAGTTTGATAGTTGGAGAAGGGAATCCTGATGACCATGCTATGCTGAAGGTGACTGTATCGTATGATTGTGCTCCAGTAACTTTTAGTTATGATCATGAGCTCCTTGTTAAGAACTCAGGTAATGCCATTAGAAAATTTCAAAAAGGAGGTCAGTTATTAAATAGTGAGCTTCGCCTCAGGACGAGCGATCTATCTAATAAGTCTTTGTCTGACTTCTGTATTCCTAGTGTTTTCCTATTTATAAGAAGGGAGATAGGCTATTGGCTTCTAATTATCGCCCCATCTCTCTCCTAGACGCCGATAGTAAAACATTTTCGGGTATTGTTCTAGGGGAGTTGGAACTCTGGGCAAAAACTAAGGGAATTATTCCGAAGCAGCAATCTAGATTTAGAAAGGGTCTGTCGACGTCACTGAATGGGTTAGTCTTGAGCTGCTTAGCTGCAAAGTCCTTCAACAAGGGAGGCCCTCCTCTTTTTGGAGCCTGGATTGACTTATCACAGGCCTTTGATATGGTTGATAGAAATCTATTATGGGGAAAATTAGTGGACTGGGATATACCCGCCGGCTTACTCTCTATCCTAATAGAGTTGCATTCTAACAATCACATGCGGGTTAGACTGGGTAGGTCCGGTTTCCTCTCTGACCAAATCAGGATAACTAGAGGGGTTCGCCAAGGTTGTTTATTGGCTCCCTTGCTTTTCATCCTTTTTATGGCGGACCTAGCTGATTGGCTAGGTAATGCCAAAATTAATTGGCTAGCTTATGCCGATGATATAGTAGTGTTGGACTACTCACAAGTGGGGCTGCAGCGCCTGCTAAGTGCTTTAGAATCTTATGCCAGGATTAATAAATTAAGAATAAATCCCTCAAAATCTAAGATTCTTGTATTCAGGAGGCCTAATAAAATAGTGAGGAATTTGAGTTGTAAGTTAGACCACTCTCAGGTAGAGGTTGTCTCTGAATTAACCTATTTGGGAGCAGAATTAAGATCCTTCCCATCTAGGTTTAATCTGATGGCTTCTATGGATTTAAAATTGATCAAGTTGGGAGCCCAGATGAAAAAAATCCATTCTAAGTTTGGCAGATTTACCATCATTCCCCTCATAAGATTTTATATCGGGAAGGTAGCTCCCATTATTCTATATGGCATGGACTACAATTCTCTAGCTTTTGACATAGACTGGGATGTTATCGAATCAAAGATTTGGAAACGTACTTTGGGACTCCCTGATTGTGTTCCGATCGTCTCCCTACGATATGAGTTTGGTCTGTCTTCACTCAGATCATGGCTAGCCTGGAAGTGGCTTACTCTTTATAGGTCAATTCTTGATCCCCCTAAGAATTCACTTTTCGAAGATTCTGATGTAGAGCGGGTACATGGCAATAATGTTTTTCTATGTAGGTTCGAATCAACATGTTTGGAATTATTGTCCCGTTGTGATTCTGATGCTGAGTCCCTCCTACAGAACCCTTTAAAAGTGAAGAAAAAATCGAAACTGGCTGATTGGATTCATACGATTGAGGAGATGCGGGGAACTAAAAGATCAGCTTCCCTCACACTCTTAGATAAGCGTTTATCGTTCCTTCCGGCTTATCTTAAGAAGTCCCCTAGCTTTTGGTTTAGATCTGCTTTTTTGAGATTTTGTTTAAACCTACTCCCTACCCTGGAACTACTTGCTATAAGGGATAAAGAAGGGGGTACTGCTCCAATTTGCGATAGATGCTTAACTATGGAAGTTCAGACCACTAAACATTTACTTTCTAAGTGCCCCGGGACTTGGAGTGTCAGGGCCAGTTCTTTTGGCAGATTTGTTCATAATGAGTCTCATTTAAATTCTGATGATTTCTGGGCAAGGTTATCGTCGGGCAATGAGATGGCTTTCTCAATTGAAGTGGGTAGAGTTTTAAAGGAATGGAAGCTAGTATAACTTGAATTCTCTTTTGTAAAAATGTGGTTGTTAGATTGTCTTTCATCTTGTCTTTTTGTCTTGATTTTTTTATTTTTTTATTATGAGATATGTGTACCTAAAAACTGTAAAGATTTGTTCTTATTGTTTATGTAATATTTTGTCTGTGAAATGTGTTAAAAGTCAAATTGTGGCTAATGCACTTTAAATTTAAAAAAAAAACAAAAAAAACATTGTTTTCATTGCTGCTATAATTATGACAGAGATATGGGCAATATCGTAGGGGTCTACGCCGGTCCCGGCGGACCCCTACTTCAACACCTTCTGTCCTGATTTCATTCAAGACTAGTCTGCCCCAGGTGGCACACAAGCAGCAGTGCGCAGCGCACCATTTTGAAGTAACCCATTCTCTGTTATTTACTCTGCTATTTACGTTGATTTGCCATTGAAAACGTGTATTCGAAACTAGAAGCTCAGTCTACTAAGGACTGCAGCAACTAAATTCAACATACTGTATTTGATTCAGCAAACTAGGAAAGCAGTAAATTGAAGTAGAAATCACAGAAACTTGAATGCACATCAACATTTTATTTGAAACAAAGACTGAATTGAGTGGCAATTGAATAGACTGCTTAGTTTATTATTGTTCCAGCTGCATTTGAAGTCTTCACATTTGTTGAGCAATCCGGCATCTTTTGCCGATGCAGGCACACAAGCACACAAGCACGCACAGTTAGGAACTACTGTTCCGAGAGTGCTCTTACATCGCCTTAAGGAAACGTCAGGCGCTTCAGCGCCGGCGCCTCCGCGACAAAGCCGGTCTACGCCGTTCGATGGCGTCCCACGGCACACGGCACGAAACGCTGCTGGATTTATGCTACAAAGTTCCTCTGACACCTAATCTACAGGTATGGGCTACCCTAAACTCTGTGATTTATTGTCCCAGGATACTAAGCTACAGCACCAAAGGCTGGTCCAGGACTTTATTAGATCCAGACCTGACCCACTCTTAGCAATTACCACACTGAATGAAAGTATACCCTCCATAATGGATCCCCATAAAAAAAATTGCACCGGAGATAGTACCAACCAAACCTAAAAATCGCATTGCTTAACACCAGATCAATGACAAAACACTCACAGGAGATCCACGACTAGATTGTAGATGAGAAGTTAGACATTTTATGTCTAACTGAAACATGGTTACAAGAACCAATGGGCCCCACCATAGATATTCCAGTAGCACCCACCCACAATATCTACTTTAAAAACAGAGAAACAGGTAAGGATGGAGGAGTGGCGATAATCGCCAAACAAACCCTCAAATTCTTCACCGCTCCCATACAGTGCACAGGATGTGAGGTTATTCACCTCAAATTGACAACAACTTGCAACAACTGCACTAACATAATAGTCATGTACAGGCCACCATCACTAATATCGGATTTCATCGATGAATTAATCACCATCCTTAACAACCTCAAATCACCCAATACAGAGACTATACTGTTGGGTGATATCAATAGATGGTGGGGGAACCACAACGACCCACAGGCCATAAATCTCGAGGAGGAACTAGAGAACCATGCTTTTACCATAATCAACAAGGGTCCCACTGCTGTAACGGGTAACCAGCTTGATTGGATTATCAAAAACAACTCAGAAGTGATTATGCTGGGAACGTATTCATGCATTTGGACAGATCACTATAAAATTGAATTCTCTCTTACTCTAAAACAAAAAACGGCAAAAACAGAAAACATACCTAAAACTGTACTTGATAGGAACCTGAAAAAAATCACCAGCACTATTATACCAGAAGGAATGAACAAAATCATGGCTAATTCTAAAGACGATGACTCATGCGAACATATCATACTGATATACAACCAAGGAATGAATAAACTGCTCGATCTCTAAGCTCCCCTAAAAAATAAAAACATTAGGCCCAACATAAATCAGCAAAAATGGTTCAATGCCGAAGCTATTGAACTCAAAAAAGAAAAAAGAAATTTAGAAAGGAAATGGCTAAAAGAACCTACGGAAATAAATAAAACGAAATGGAAGAACGTCGACCGCAGGTATAAATCCAAACTGATCGATCTCAAGAAAAACCATTACAACAAGCTTATTAGCACCCCTGCCAACTCCACCGGAAAGCTCTTCCAGATTCTCAAATCTATAGACAAACCTAAGGCACTTACCCCACCTTTCCAACCTACGGAATCAGACTGTGAGAAAGTCCAAATGGCCTTCCAAAATAAAATCATTAAAGCCAGAGAGACTATTTTTAATTGCCAGACCAATAGTCCATCAACTAAGAAACAACTTATTCAAAAGAAGACTGAATTAGAAAACCCTAAATTTCAATTCAGGCCCATAACACTTGAAGAAATGAAGAAAAAGCTCTCAAACATAAGATGCACTTCATGCTCAGAAAATGTATTGTCACCTAAAATAATTCTAGAAAACCCAGACATCTTTGCTCCATTCCTTAGAAGAATGGTTAACGCGTCATTCAGGGATCAAACTGTACCCACTATAATCAAAACAGTCACGGTCACTCCTCTGCCTGAGAAAGCAGAACTTGACCAACAGGATCCTGCAAACCTTAGTCCCATAACAAACTGTAATTTTCTGTTGAAAATACTAGACAAAGTAGCCACCGAACAGCTCCAAATCTACGTGGACGAGAATAACCTATTACACCCCGAACAGTCTGGCTTCAGGACTGGTCATAGTACCAAATCGGCTCTTTTAAACCTTCAGACCGAGATGCTAGGCATTTTAGACAAGGGCAAATCAGGCTTACTGATTTTATTATACCTCTTGGCAGCCTTTGATCTGCTTGATCACAAAAGGCTTCGAGAAGCCCTAGAACTTTCAAGAAATTGCTCATCAGAGGCAACTGATTGGATAGCCTCATTTCTACAAGACAGGCAATCTAGGATTGTCTGGGGAAATAAGGCCTCCAACACTAAACCTGTGAACTGTGGAGTCCCGCAGGGAGCTAGCTTCTCTCCACTGCTATTTAACCTGTACATGCTATGCCTATGCACCATGCTGTCCCAAATGGGAATATTTTTTACCAACTTCGCCGACGATACCCAGCTGGTCTTCGAGGTCTGTGGAGATTACAAACAAGAAAGCGATAAATTAACAACCATTTATAACATAGTCGAAAGCTGGATGAAGGACAACTGGATGTGCACCAAGACTGAGCCAATGATTATTTGATCCCCACATGCCAGAAATCAACTGAACTCATCTTACTCCTCATTCAACATCAAAAACACTCTAATTCCAATATCTGAGAAAGGCCTTCTACAAACCATCTCAACAAAAAAGATAAATGGCCTTGGCAAAGCTTTCCCGACCAGAAGCATCCAAAAATAGAATGAACTACCTTTGTCTCTGAAGCTTGAAACCAACTATACCCAATTCAGAAAGAATCTAAAAACACTGTTATTCAAATAAACCTTTGAATTAAGACAAACCTTAGCACCCGTGAAATGACCTCTATATGTATCTACACTCTGCCCCATTACTCTGCACCTATATGTCCCGTCTCTTTGTAATGCGCTCCGATTCCTGTGGGCTTCAGTGCTATATAAATAAATAAATAAATACATAAAATAAAATTGTGCATGCATAGAAGTCACATAGTAAGCATGTGTGCCACCACTGACATTAGGGAAGATCAGTGGATGGAGAGGAAAGCTCTGAGGTGCCCAAAACGCATATTCCATGGTGTATACACACAAACATAGCCCACATAGCAAATCAGTGAAGGACATGTCCATTGACCCTGGCAGACACAAACTCACCCTACTGTGGGTGCATGCACAATGCCACAGCACTAGTCTAAAATCTCAACAGCCAAAATATGGACCACTGTTGTTGAATGAGAGGCAGTATAACCCTCACCTCATCCAAAAATCACTCAACTGTTCTTTGAGGTGCAGCATAACACAAAGATAATTTCCTTTAGTTACAAGGGCCCATTGCACTGACATCCCAAAAAGCTGGAGCTGCAGATCGCACAAAAACACACCATGACCTAGTTCTGCTACAGATGATTCACAGTCAGAGCACAAATGCAATACAATCCTACACCAGATACACCAGATCCAACCCTCCTGCCCTAGCTGCAGAAAGACACCCAAAAACACATACTAACTTCTTCCACAACCAGAAGAGACCCAATCTCCCTAATCCCAGACCTACCCAAAAAATAATCACAACTCCTGCCTTATCAGGAGCCCTCATCAATGCAAGGTTCCTCACAGCCCACACTACGGAAATTGCCGATATACTAGCCATGGACAATTTAGATCTACTAGCCATTACTGAGACCTGGCTCCATGATGCTGCGGGCCCCGCACTCATGATTGCCATACCAGACGGCTACAATATACTAAGAGCCGATCGGCCTAACTCTAGGGGAGGTGGCCTGGCCATCATTGCCAAAACAAAACTAGCTGTAAGGCCCACCCACACCCAGCCATCACATCCTGTGAACTTCTTTCTGCTAAAATACCTATCTCTAACAACAGTACATTAACTGTCCTTCTGGTGTATAGACCACCAGGCCCATTAGGTAACTTTGAGGAAGACCTATCTAGCCTCCTCTCGAATATCATCAAAGATTCCACTCAGCTCCTGTTACTAGGTGACTTTAACCTGGGATTCAATGACGACACAGACAAACAGGCCCACTCCATCCAATCAATCCTAGTCGATCATGGCCTTACCCAGAAAGTCTTAGCCCCTAAACACACAAAAGGACGGACATTAGATTGGATAGCTAACCGAAACTGCGCCATGACCATCTCCAACATTTTACCACAAACGTGGACTGACCACCACCTCATTTGCTTCGAATCCACCATAGAGCCTCCTAAACTAGGCAAGCCCACAACAGCTACGCCTTCAGTTGAGAATAAAACCTCACGACAATTTGCCCAAAAAATATAAGAAGGAAATAATCCAAACTAAAAAGAATACATTTAATGAGAGAATTAACAAAGCCAACTCTAATTCCAAAGAACTCTTCTCCATCCTCCGAGAAATGGAAAGCCCAATCACACCCATAGATAATGCGCCCAAGGACAAACAATGGTGCACTAGCATCCAAAATGCTCTAGATAATAAAATCTCAACTCTTCAAACAAAAATTGCTAAGAAGAAAGCTTCCCTGAATTCCACTGGGACCCATACCTCCCACATGGCAGATATACCCAGAATAGTCACTCAAAGTAACTGCAAACCATTCAGATTCTCCAACATATCCATATTGGAAACCGAAAAGGTGACATTATCCTTGAAACCATCCAACTGCCAAGGTGACAGCTGTCCAGCACAAGTCATTAAGGATGCAGCTAGAGACCTAGCACCTTTCATCTCTAAATTAATAAATTCCTCCTTCAGATCTAGCACTGTACCTGCTAACCTTAAAGAATCCTGGGTTCTGCCACTCCTAAAAAAACTGACCCTTGACCCAGCCATCCCAACTAACTATAGGTCCATTACTACGGTCCCATTTCTCATTAAAATCATTGACAGAGTAGCTTACCTCCAGATCCAAAACTTTCTGGAGACAGACCAACTACTAGGATCACACCAATCTGGCTTCAGACCACTACATGGTACTGAAACGGCCCTAATCGACCTTAAGACACAAATTGACGAGTTGAAGGATAAAGGTAAAACAGCTATGCTCCTCCTCCTTGACTTATCGGTGGCCTTTGACCTAGTGGACCACGCAGTGTTATGCAACCATCTAGCATCTGCCGCCCATTTCTCAAGTGAAGCTATAGCATGAGTACAATCCTTCCTAGCCAACCGTACAATGAGAGTGTTCTCCCCATTAGCCTCAGCGGACCCAATACATATCACCTGTGGCATCCCACAAGGTTCATGTGTCTCTCCCACAATGTACAATATCTTCAATAAGCCACTCTTTGACAAACTTGACAGATTGGGGATAACCTACACCAATTATGCGGACGATACGCAGATCCTCATACCACTATCTGGCAACTTTGTTGAAGACACAGCTCTAGTAGATAAGATTTACCTCATCATTCAGGCATGGATGGCCTCTCATGGCCTCTGCCTGAATGATGATAAAACAGAGATACTGATAATGGGTACCGACTCCAACCTTAAAAAACTCAGCCCTAACTATAGTGCCTTCAATATAGACGGTAATATAATCAAAGTGGCAACGGAGGTAAAAACCCTAGGTTTTTACCTTGACTCCACATTATCTCTCAAAAAACAATTCAATGCCTTGGCTTCCTCCACAGCCTACACCTGCAAATTAATCAGGGCTTGCAGACCTTACCTGTCCAAAACCAATTGCATCACACTAGCCAATGCCCTAGTAATGTCCAAACTGGATTACTGTAATGCCCTATATGCGGGCGCCAATAAAACTGTCACTAACAAATTGCAAATATTGCAGAATAATGCTCTTAGAGCAGCCCTTGACATACTCTGCAGAGCACATATATCTAATACTAGGAAAGACAACCACTGGCTAAAAATCAACGACAGAGTTCTCCTTAAAACACTATCTCTCACACATAAAGGACTGAACAACACTGCGCCCCCTTACATCTCGGCTAGACTGACTAGAAACTCCTACACTCACCATACTAGAGCCTCTATCCACTCCCTACTTGAAACTCCCAGATTTAGGGCCTCATTACACGGAAGGCGGTATTAGCACATGGACCAAGGTGCTATTAGCACCTTGGTCCATGGCGGTAAAATACCGGTACCGCCTTGCCGGAAAGGGGATTTACCGCCCCATTCCAAGGTTGGTGGGGCGGTAAATCCCCCTTCCGCCATTGCCCTTCCCCATTCCCATTTCTGCCCCATAGGGCTCTATGGGAATGGGGAAGGCGCTAATTACGGCACCGCAATTTTGCGGTGCCTTAATTAGCTCCGAGGTCCCTTAGCGGGTCGGTTATTAACGCCTGCAAGAAGCAGGCGTTAAAACACCAACCCGCTAAGGGACCTCGTAGTAAGGCGGTAATGGTTAACGGCCACCGTTACCATTAACGGTGGCCGTTAACCATTACCGCCTTCCGTGTAATGAGGCCCTTAGACTAACTAAAGCAGGTGGAGCTAGCTTCCCTGTTAGAGCGGCCTGTGCTTGGAATTCACTCCCTATGGCATTGAGAGCTAATCTACCCTACTTTAGTTTCAGGAGTAAGGTGAAAAGTTGGCTCTGGAGTAACGACAACTAACCCATTGAACCTGGCCCTATCATTGCGCACAACCACCTTTGACTCCCCTGATACCAGACCCATGAGAGGGACTCACATTCCTGTATTTCTTGTATATTTGTATATTGGTATTGTATATATCTTAATAACTCACATAATGCATATTCTGTATGTATCCTTTGTATGTACACAACCTTAAGCCTAAGTATTCTTGTAACTGCTGTGCCCGGCTACCCCTGGATTTTGGAGCGCATTATCAAATAATAAACTAAACTAAACTAAACTAAACAACAGAAATGCAATCATCCACACTGGCACACAAATACTATTGATGGGAGAACCAACATGTCATGCAGAAGGTGATGCACATCCAAACTCTCAAAGATAGTATGAATAACATCCATCTAGTCTTAGCCCTCTCATACCAAATGCCAACACAAGGCAGCCACGAGATTGCACCACTGCACACGCATGTGTCCATGTCCCACATCCTGAATCTAATCCAATACACACATGCCTGCTTCACACACCAAGATTCAACCTCCCCACTCACTCCAGCTGATCACTGCAACACACACTTCTCTATCAGGAACTCACACACCCACACCAGACTCACTTTACCAATGTGCAATTTTGCCTCTCTGGATACACAATACCTAAATGCACTGAACAACCCCTTTACCTTTGCACAATCAAACATACGCGCACCACCTGTAGCCACTCTTTAATACAAGCAAAAGTTGAAAAACAGCCACAACCATGTTTAATCCATCACCTCCAGCTCCCTCTAACCCCACGCCAAGTGCATCCTCACCAATCACCATCCCACCCATTTGCCCTTACTACAGACAATACATTCCCACACCTTCCCAAGTTCCACTGCCTAGTTGAGGGGAAACACATTCTACAATAGAAATCATGCTGCACTTGCCTTGAAATCTGTTTGCATAGCCAATATCGCAGGCAAAATCCACTATGACATTTCAGGCCTCTGTGTATACAAACCCATGAATACTTGGCTCTGCCATCATTCAAAAGGCATGGTTGAGATGCGCTACACAGTACACAGACCCAGGGTGACACAAACTTTCACATATGCAAGAGGTACATTTGACTGAATATAATCCAATAAGAGAACTCTGGGTAAGATTATTTTATACACCTTCACAGAGTGTGGTCAGAATCCGCCCAAAAATGAGAGTGTGTATAAGAAAAAAAGGTCTCAGGGAATGCAATAAACTTCATTAAACAGGAAGGGGGCAAGTAAAAGAGGGCACTGTGACAATGTACAAAACGTAAGAACATACCTTGCAGTCACAGTCTCCACAACTGTTAAATACATAGGAAATACTGATTATGTAAACAATGGCACTGTTTCCATAGCCAGCACAATCGATGGTTTAGAAACCCACATATTTCCATTCCATATCCATGCCTTATACTGTAGCAGTTTTGTCGAATCTTGGAAACGTGACCATTCTCCCCAAGGGGCAGCCAGCCGTGTGGAGGCTAAGGAGGTGAGCACACTCTGCAATACCCTCCCTAGGGGTGTGTGCAAGTGGAAAATCACTCAGAGTCACTCCCCCTTTGGGGATGAGGACTCCCGGGAGAGGAGGAGGACCGCTGTGAAATATGTAATCTCTGTGTACATAGGGACCACAGCAGTTGTAGAGCTGAGGAAGCCTTTTTACTTGTCTAGGACTCTTTCTAAACCTTCCTCAGACGTTATATGGAATAATTAAAAAACTTTATTTAAAGGGACCAAGACTCCTATAACAATACAGAAGTTCTTACTTGGAGGAAGAGATTCCCTGACGTGAGACGGAATGGCCGGGAAGGAGCCGAAAGAGCAGATGCTGCAGCTGGAGTGTTGAAGGCAGGATGTCTGGAGGCGAGACGATGCAGAGGATGTGGTGGGCTCATAGCACACAGATCATCACTGAGTGCAGGAATGCAAGTGGGATGAAAGCTCCATCAGCCTGGTGCTGAGAAGTCTAGAAAGAAAGAGAGCCATGAGGTCTGATGAGGCCAGGTGAAGGCCATTGCCACGAGAAGCTATGGAGAGGCACAGGGAGATGACTGACATAACCAATCCTCCCTGGTAGAAGCACTGCAAAAAACCAGGTATGAGGGATGTGCAGGAAGAAGGGAGGTGGGCAGTTGAATGCTGTGAGTGGGGAAAACAAATCCCAAATCTGTTACGGGCTAAATATCTCAAGGACAATCTAAAACAGGACCAAGAAAACACTAAATAAAGAAAGACAAGAGAGGAATTTTAAAAAATCCTGAGTGGAAAAAGGGATGAAAATCCTGGTTGGAAGCTGTAAGTGGAGTCCATGGGCTAGAGCGTGCATAAGTAGCCTACAGCAAATCTGAGGGGTCCTGAAAGACATAAATGTTAGTAATACTGAGAGTTAAGGGAACCATATTGGTAAAGCCCAAGAAGATAAAGGGATGCAGACTCTGGTTGTAAGCGAAGCCTACCGACTAGAATGCCCACTAGTAGCCTACAGGAGAGCTGAGGGGTCCTGTGAGAGATTAACTTAGATAATATTAAAAATCAAGAGAACGCTAAATTAAGAAGTGTAAGATCCAAGCTACCCAGGATAGGAGAGAGCCAAGGGAGCAAGGTGGACCACAGAAAATGGCAATCTTGGGGAAGATAAGTCAAATAATCCACTGGATGAAGGTTATGAAAGCATTTGCTGAATTGATGAACGAGGATTGATTAGTTTTGTGCTTTTTCTGAAAAGAACATTTATTTGGCTTTTTTTTCCAAATCCTTGCTAGGACTCGTGTGCTGAGAGGAACATCTTTGGAGCAAGACATTATGTTTTTTTCTAAAAGGAACATTTATTTGGCTGTTTTTAAAACCCCCTAGCAGGAATTGTATTCTGGGACAAACATTTTCAAGTAAAGAGCATCTGAACAAGAGGGTGTAAAGATTGGAGGGGTATCTGTACTTGTGCCATCTATATGGCAGAGTAGAGGCACAGAGCACCCCAGTCAAGGTTCTCTATATGGTAGCTTGGAGGAGCAACCAAGGCGTAAGCTCTCAGGGGGTGACACGGGCTGGTTCTTAAGTACAGTGTAGTCCTGAAGCCCCCTCAAAGGAATGTCCACACACTATGGGCCTCATTATGACCCAGGCGGTAAGGGGTTTACGGCAGCGTAAACAGCGCCGACCCATACCGCCTGAGTACGAGGTCCCTTAGCGCCATGGCGGATTTAACACCTGCTTTTAGCAGGTGTTAAAATCCATGGCGCTAAGGGACCATGGAGTTAATTACGCCACCGTAATTTACGGTGGCGTAATTAACTCCTTCCCCACTCCCATTATGCCCTATGGGGCAAAAATGGGAATGGGGAAGGGTAAATGGGGATTGGGGACTTACCGCCCCGCCAAGGTCGGAATGGGGCGGTAAGTCCGCCAACCACCATGGCGTAAACGTAGTTTACGCCATGGTGGTAAAGTCATGGCCCAGGCGGTAACTTACCGCCTGGGTCGTAATGAGGCCCTATGTTATGTGATAACACAGTTCTTTATATATAAATAAGGTTCATGGTATATACATAAATAATACAACACTTTGTACTCTGATAATTCTAATATGGCAAATATATACAATGTTTGTGTGTTACTACACTTAGCTTTAGGTTCCTTTAAAATGCATCAACTGCTGCCAGTTATAAGATAGCATACAAATCATGCAGCAAGGTGTAACAGCATAGATCATAGGAAGGAAGGCAGGTTAGGTTAAGCAATGGCAGAATACTTCGTTGGCTACTACGGCACAATTCTGAGTGAGGATTTCCCTCCTGGGCAACCTGTAATAAATGATTAACAAGCCCAGTCCATTCATGTTTAATCAGTCTTGTTTCCTGGTCAAAATGTTCAACGACCATATTGTACCTGTGATAGAAGAGTTTCCTTGATGGTTCATTGACAGATCCCTCGAGAGAAGACTCCCTTCAAAGCAGGAGCCACAGGGCATCGAGACCCTCGACGAAAAGTGAAACACTGGAGTTGATGTGCAGCTTCAACCTTCGCAGTGCTCTTCGATGATTGATTTTGGAAGTCCTGGGAAGATTAGGCATGCAGTGCACCTCCCTGCAAAGTGTTCGGTGCCACAAAGAAGACTCAGTCATAGATGCAAGCTCAGCATCGGGCATCAGGTGTCGGGAGTCACTTCGGTGGTCCTCTGGCGTGGCAGTGGTGCAGCAGCAGCACGTACCTCAGGATGGCATCATTAATCGAGACTCGACCATGGCTGGTCCTCAGATCTTCACTCCGTCAGTCTCCTCGGGATGTCTTTGTCAGCTTCTGGTGGCAGGAAAGCCACTGGCAGACTTTCCTCAGCAGTTGGTGACCTTGACTTTCTCTGGTGAGATAACGTGGTTGATGGTGACGGCAAGGGAGTCCCTTGTTCAAATGTTCTTAGGCAAGGTGGAGCGTTGTGGCTCTGGTCATCAAGCAGCAGAGTGTCAAGCTTTCCCTGCTTCTGGGTGACACGCTTCGACTGGCTTCCAGTGGTTATGGAAATCCTCAGAGTCCCGGTCGACGGCAATGGGCAATGGACGTCGATGGCCTCAATGTCCTGGTGCTTTACTTCAAGATTCTCAGTGCACCCCTAATCCAGTCGAAAGCCTTTCCAGGACTGGCTTCCAGGGTACCTTGATGAAGATCAACTTTTGCTCGTTGGTCTATCATTGCTGGAGAGAGGTATCCTAGCCATGTCCTCTCTCGGATCAGTCCTCGACAGACTTCACAGCTTTTAGATTTCATCAAAGGAAATGCAGCAGTAATTCTTCTTCTTCCAGCTGGGCTTCAAGGATGAGCTTCAAATTTCAACTTCAGCTTCTGAACCAATTGGTAAGTGAGAGGCCCCAGATAAACACATCTGCCCCTTATCCACTCTGGCTGAGCCAGACTAGGTCAGCCAATCACACAGAAGGGCATTCATGCAGGCAGGCAGCCAATAAGGATCACATGCATTCAGGCTATTC
Organism: Ambystoma mexicanum; assembly: GCF_040938575.1. Lineage (NCBI taxonomy): Eukaryota > Metazoa > Chordata > Amphibia > Caudata > Ambystomatidae > Ambystoma > Ambystoma mexicanum. The sequence continues at coordinate 802,973,514 of NC_090928.1, forward strand.
ACTTCCACCCAGACACCCATAACGAGGAATTTGGATTGGGCCAAGCACCCAGCCTTTCAGCACACCACACTGCATTCATGTCAGTTTCAGGCAGCACTGTCTCATTCATTGTGTCACACACACAGAAACCAGACACCCATAACATTGAATGCATATTGGTCACACACTCTATTCACACAGGCCCCACCCCAAGGGTGTACCCACAATATACAGTCACTGGGAAGGCTCCAGCCAGTCTGGCCTGGACTTCCCCACAATACCATATATGGTTCTTCCACCCAAAAGCCAGTCAGGTCAAGGGACAGAGTCAGGGCTTCCCAGAACATTGGGACACACAGTAACAGGCAATAGACACCAAGAGGTCACATGGGACATCTTGCCTTCTATCACAAATCCACTTTTTCCTATGGCAGGGCCTTGGTATCCCAACATGGAGGATACTCAGAGCATGTGTCAAATTCAGCATGGAGCTGTTACCAGCCCATACAGTGCTCTGTTGGAAACAAAGAGGTTCCCAAAAACATATACTGGAGGTACAGGGTTGTACCCCCACCCATGGGTGCCATAAAGGTATCCCAAGGGTCTCCGTTCACCACAACCAAAACGAGCAGGTGCTTCACTGCGAGGAGTCCCAACTGAACTCTTGTGCAGAAAACAAGACAGAACACACATGAAGAAGGGAGTAGAAGACAAGGCCATGGAGGCCCGGTCCCTCCAATTCATTTCCTGCATAACAGGGTGGTTAGCTAGGAAGTATTGACAGAGCCTAGGGTGAATACATGTTTCTTTATTTTTGTTTCTTTTGACTTAGTGGTAGGGCCAGGTAGCTGAACAGATTAGAGTGGAGACTTTTTTTGTTGTGATTCAGACTTTTGATGAGCACCTTCCGTTTAAGTTTCCTAGGAAAGAAATCCCCTCTTAGCAATAGGGAAAGTGAGGTGTCTTCTTTCATTTAAATAAACTTGAAGTTACAAAATGTCCTCTGGTGTGAGTCTTACTTTGGGCTTTGCCACACTACACAGGTTGAACAGTTATCATGACTTCCCACAAATCATTGCACAGTAATTTGAATAATTTTGGCAACACCCTAATTTACATAATGTGTCTTAATCATACGCTCTTCAGTGCTGACACTGGTGAGATGTGGATTCATCTCACCTTTCCATATACAAGAATATCATGAGATACATTTGTATACATGATTATGTCAGACAAGTATATAATGGATAATCTGATAGATGTACATATTAAACAATGTGTCAGACAAATATGTGAACATATCTATGTATTTAGTCATCAAATTGTCAATATAAAATACAAATGTCTATCATCACCAATCACTTCGCATATGCCTCTCTGACTTGTCCAGCCCTCCATCCCCTCCTCCCTTATGTACTAAAGTGGATTTATAGAAAATGTTCCTCTCCAGATTGAAACACAGTTAGGTGCAACTGTACTTGACAGTCATGAGGCAAAGTAAAACATTGTGGATATATATGGGTTTGTCATCAAAACCTAATTATTTGTTTACACACACTTCTTTGGCATGCAGATATGGTCATCAACAAGCCCAGAGATCCAAATATTTCAACAGGGTACTTTCCAGAAGTAACCTAGAAAACCATGATTTGCCTGATCAATTGTAGGGCACCACAACATGCAACCAGGGTAGCAGTTATGACACAGAGAAGGCCTTTGAGCTGACCCAAGAGGGGGAAATGTTGGCGGCTACATCCACATGTTCATCATTGGCATATGGCTCACGCCTGATAGCACAAAACACCATCCCCAAGTGCTGATGGAGGACAGCTGCCTCCAGTTCCTGTAGATGTTCATCCACAAGAATATGCATATGATGTTGCCATTAATGGGAAGGCTACTCAGATCACACAAATGTCTCCCCACCCCATGTTAATTGCTCCCAGAACCAAACTATTCACAGAAGGAAGCAAACTTTCACACCACCAAATCACACAACAGCAGATATGTCAGCCACTGCAGCACAAGACTGGGTCATTGTGTTTCTGCTTCAACAATGGGAGATTCTGACTTCCCTTCAAGCAAGCTAGAAGAGGCAACGTGCCCTTGGATGTGACGTGAAATGCTTAATAATGTAATGAAAAATGTTGGTTACTATGTATGGGAGTTTTCTTTATGACATTTTAACTCAGGTACTTTGTGTCCTGATGTATCTGGTACGTCCTCAACACCACCAGATAAAACATGTGCCCAAGGCAGAAGCAGCAGGACCATAACATTGCAAACATTCCCAGCCTTTGAAGCACAATGAACCAAGGGAGGAGAAACCATGTGTGTGCCAGTTCAGAGGCCACATAAATTGTATTGTGGTCAACCAAGAAGTCAAATGACATGGATTCATCGTACACATTCACAATCGCCCCCAGATGAAAATACTACTCCCCACCCCAAAGCCCACCTTCTGCATTGACTTTTATTCAGTCTGAACATGCTCCCTTCGTCCACTTGGAAATGCCAAAGGTCCAACGTTTTGCATCTCACTTGGACCATAACTTGTGAAATTCCAGTAGATGCCCTTTGACATCAATACTGGTATTGCTTTGTCAATATCAGCTTTTTGTGTGCATGCCCATGTAGAAGTTGACAGCATTTAACTTTAGGTCCATGGATGTACAGATTTATACGTTTTGGCCGTGGCACAATTGTTTGCAGCTGAATTGACCACAAAACCAATTTTGCTGCAGCCAAAACCTCCGAATTAAAAGCCCCCCCACACACACCCCACACACCTCCTACTTACCTTTTTGCCATCCGTGCAATTTGTGACCCTGCATCGTAAGATCGGTTCCTCCTAAGCGGCTGGGATCCAACACTGTAGAGTCCGCTTTTCTTTTCTTTTCTTTTTCTTGTCCCCCACCTCCAGACCTCCAGAAGCGAGGACACCCCTGCTACCCCCAATGGCAATCACTACCAAACATGGGGGGTGGGGGATATTCCCGTGACCCTTAATCCCCATGTTTGGTAGGCATCCCCAAACGGGTCGTGTCTAAATGACCAAATGGTACTGGTCGAATTCCGACAGTTGTACCATACGGTCAATTAGAAATGACCAATTTGGGTAATAGCGGAAGTACGTAAGTGAAATAACCAAAGTAGGACTCTTCTCTCAAGTACTGCCCAGGACACCAGGTAAATTAGCATCTGTTTTAGAGTCCAGTTGGTCACTGAGTCCAAGTGTGATGCAGGAAGAAACACTAGCCCATCCACACAGCTCGGCTCACTCTTTCTCTCCAACTATCTCCTTAGGATCCAGACACTCAAAGGACAACATTCCACACCAACAATCCACTAACTCAAGATTCCGAAGGCACTAGCACATTACTACACTTCTCCACCCATTAGTTACCAAAAGGAAAGACATGCTGAACAAAACCTGCGGACCTGCAGCTAACGCTGCTGCAGACCATAAAACAGAACAAGATCCTGGACAACTACACGGTGCACATTAACACAGAATGCATCCAGAACTAACCAGATCAAATTTGGCACCTACATAAGACATGTTGCAAGGCAACAGCAAGATCTACAGAATCTACGGATGCTCCCTGACAAGCTACAACCACCCCAAAGACAACTTGCAACCGTAACCACTAATCCGAACTGGCAGAATATAAAACCAGAACAAGTTATGGCAGAGATGAGTAATGTACACCAACACCCAACTTAACCCACCTCCTATGATGGATAAACAAGCAGATAACAAATCACCAATTGCGAGGAAAATGTTGCACGCCTCCACAGAACACAACACTGTTGCAAATAATGCAAATGTAGACATCCAATAGCGAATGCCGGACATAGGAGTTAAACTTGTCTAACAGTGGAAATGCAGCAACATAACATGTTGCCCTAAACCACGGACAACTCCTAAAATCAAACACAACCACCCTGACCGTAACCAGTAGTCAAAACTGAGGCTGTAACCAACAGCTAGCACTACCTGCTGTAACCAACAGTGTAACACCACACTCATAACCACCCAGACTGTAACCAAAAGTCAACACTAACTGTAACTAACATCTTAACACTGTAGACATGACCTCACTGACTGTAACCAAGAGTCAACACTAGAACCTGACTGCAACCAACAGTCTATACTCACCACACAATCCTGTTGTACCCAACAGCCAATACTAGCTGTAATCAACAGCTTAAACTTGAACACAAAACACATGACCCCTCGAACTGTAATCAACAGTCGATACTTGCAGTGAGCAAAAGCTTACCTCACACCACACACGACCCCTCTGACTGTAACCAACAATCAACACTGGCTGTAACCCAGAGCCCATAGCACCTCACACACCCACCCTGACTGTGCTCAACAGTCATCTCCAACACCACCCTACATGCCACTAACACACAAACAAATAGAGACCATATGAACACAACAGCACAAATGTATAGAACATTTTGAACTCGCAATAAATGAGCATCCAGCAAGGAAATGTCCACAATAACAGGATGACAACATAACCTGCACCCACATGTCCAATGTTTGCCCCCGAGAAGGAAAACCATGTTACTGTCCCACGAATTCAGGTAGTTTACCCGCATAAAAAAAAAAACAAACACGGAGTGTCCAAGAAAATGAAAACCCCACACCCACAAGTCCAAGTTCCCCCTAGAAAGAAACACAGAAGTTAAGAACATGGCAAGTAAAAACATAGCAAGTATAACAATCATGTGTTAAAAGGAACATGTCAACACTGTGATAAACAATGGTAGAGCCCCCAGGGGCCACAACAGAAACACTCACGCAACACTTACCCGCCCCAAACTACATCACCCATGCCCAACCCCACCAACAATACTAACCCAGAGGCCACAACACCAAACGCCACAACACAAAATTGTACTGGCCTCCCCAGACATCTAAACTACATCAGTCCTCAGATAAACTGAGTGCTTTTAGCTGAATATGAAACCCCCAGCGATCTCGGTCCAGCTCTCTTAACTTCTCTACGAAGCCACAGCATCTTTCACAAAACTCCACACTCCATAGCTCATCTACCGTACAGATGGGAAGTTTCCCCATGTCCATGGTCCCACCGGAGACACACAACTCGTTGCCAGAGAAATAACTGAAGTAGGACTCTTCTCTCAAGTACTGCCCATGACACCAGGTATGTTAACATCTGCTTTATTGCCCAGTTGTACACTTAGTCCAAGTGTAATGCAGGAAGAAGCACTGGCCCATCCACACAGCACCTCTCTCTCTCTCTCTCTCTCTCTCTTCTCTCTCTCTCCCTCTCTCTCCTCTCTCTCTCTCTCTCTCTCTCTCTCTCTCTCTCTCTCTCTCTCTCTCTCTCTCTCTCTCTCTCTCTCTCTCTCTCTCTCTCTCTCTCTCTCTCTCTCTCTCTCTCTCTCTCTCTCTCTCTCTCTCTCTCTCTCTCTCTCTCTCTCTCTCTCTCTCTCTCTCTCTCTCTCTCTCTCTCTCTCTCTCTCTCTCTCTCTCCCCTTTAAATCCAAACATTCAAAGGGCAACATCCCACCAACGCACATTACTACAATAAGCCCAAGACAGAGCAGAACAATACCAATTACTGTGGCAACTGATGCCATGTTTAGACGTATCGCAAAACAATGTTGATTGGAAAGCACACATAAGCCCACTTGGTCATATAGGATTCAATGTGACCCATTTCAGAGCAGGTGAAATGAAGTCTGCCTTTGATTTTTGACATTGTTCCTTCATGAAGGTACAGCTGCTGACACAGCAATGGCCAGGGTCTCAACGGTACTTTTTATTTATTTTTAGTCAATTGACTTTTCCCACTAAATCGTGATTACAGACAGTGCTCCAGATAACATTTGGAAAGGGAAGTATTGAACTCCCGATTTTTTTTTTAAAAGTTGGGTGTACAACACTGTAAATGTAAATGTCTTTGCACCTTGTTATTCATGGACATTTAAAGATACATGTTTACTTCTGATTAGGCAGTAATAATAGTAGTGTTTTTTTTTTGTGGCACTACGTCCACTAGCGGTCCAACCATATCCATGGAGCCATGTGGGTGAAAGGAGTGGCACACGGCTTTACGTGTCTCTTTCCTATTATTTGTTGGGAGTATTTTTGCTCCCTATTTTTACTCCCTGAGTATTCACCTATTTTTAGAGAGTAAAGGTGACGGATACACTCCTTATCTGTAGAGCTGATTACATCTATACATGTTTCGAGTGAAACTCTTTTTCAGTGCATATCATTTCCTCTAAATGTTTCTCTTTAACTTCAAAACTCCAGTATTAATAGTATATATAGTCCTGGCTTTAAAGGTCTCAAGCCCATGAGTGAACTATGCCAAACTTATTTCAGCTGCCTCAGAAGCCAAGAATACCCTCCAGCCTCCCCCTCCATAGCTACTCGGAACATACAGCAAGCAAACAGATCACTGCATCCCACATGAGATAACCAAGAATAAGAGGCCATATTATTATCAGAGGGTTTAGGGAATGGTGAACCACCATCACTTAAGCATCACTTATATTTCTTATTTTTCTTTTGTTTTCTTTGTTTTTCTTTTTCTTTTGGAACGCTTCACGAATTTGCATGTCATCCTTGCCGGGGCCATGCTAATCTTCTCTGTATCATTCAATTTTTAGTATATGTGCTGCCGAAGCGAACGCAGCATCACTTATATTTCGATCCATATATCACTGCAATTCACCATTTTTTGCCAGGGCTGTTTTACGGTAACAGACAGTCACACACGGTCAAGTTAACCTAGTCTATTCTGATGGCACACTCCAAAGCAAATGCTCCTGTTGATGGCAGCGGCTGACGTAGCACAATGTACTCTAAACGTATTTACACAACCATGGGAGCCTTTCTTTAATGATTATAATGTACCCAATGATGGGCATGTAATGGACACTGTCTTAATTGCATTGGTTCTTTGATATGCCTGGAAGCATGTATAACTTCAACTGAGGTTGTGGCACATTCTACTGTTTCTTTGATTGATTGGAATCTTCCCACAAAGGCATATCCTTTAACAGTCTCGGTGGAACGCGCTCCTATAGAGGGGCATTCACGCCTTTTATGTTCACCACCAATCCCCTCTAAAAACATGAACTTACCATCTGCCTTTTGTCTCCAGGATCAGGTGGGTCTGTCACAGCTATAGGCCAGTTTTAAGGAGTGTTCAGCCTTAAAAATAGAAAGGGCAGAAAAAGAGCATACAACCTTTTTTTCTGAAATTAACTCCCTGGTTATTTTAGATGATTTGACATGGCTTTTTCCAGCCAAACTTAATACGGAAGCTGTGTCCAAACAGGAAGTCACTCCCTCAGTTCCTTCCAGTAAAACACACCTTGTGGTAAATAGGAATTCTGTATTGGTTCAATTGCACCAGCCTTCTAAGTCCTATCTGTCACCACTAATGAAGGGAAATCACATTCCCCTGGAGACAATATTGAACAGTAATCATTCCTCTGTTTTGCTTTTCCTCCCACAGGAATCGATTCCTCTGGTTTGTGTCATAGTTCAAAGAAGGAATGTTATCAACTAATGCTATAGCATCTACAATGGGCCTCATACCAAGTCTGGCGCAATCTCTGTGCAATTTCCGTTTAGCGGAATTAGCGTTACCACAAGGTTGTGCTGCGGAATTTGCGCCAAATCACAATCTGGCATGAATGCTCGCCCCACTCCGGAGGTGACACTAATACCGCCCAGTGGAAACTGTAAAATATCAAGGCACACCACCAAAGAATTGGCACTAATAGTGCTACTGCCGGTGTCCCTGGTGCTTTTAGCACCAGTGGAAATAGCATTGACGCCGGTAAGGGAAGCATGGCGGTGGCCATCTTTAAAAACTCAATCCAACAAGAATCACCAACTTGCTGCAGCCACCAGGACCCAAAAGACAGCAAACATGTCTCACGAGAGGACCTGAAGCAAAGTCCCTGAGAATAGTCAGCGCAAATCAAAATTCAGTGAGCGAGAACTGGGGATCATCACTGATTAGGTTGTGGCCCACTGCGACAAACTCTATGGCAGCAGGCAGACAAAGACATTGGGCAAGCGCAAGAATGCCAGCTGGCATGCCATCTGCCAGAAGGTGACTGCGATGTCCAGCATCCCTCGTAATGCAGTGTCAGGGTGAGGCGACTCCCTGGCAACTGGAGGTGGAAGCGCTGATCCACTGGCCCTGACATCTTGGGATGAAAAATGCAGCACCGCTGTTAGGCAGAATCACATGCCCTTTGGGAACACTGCACACAATTAAGACTACAAGTGTAAGTACAATTTCACCTTTGGTACAAGCCTATACTACACAGTAATGTGGCAGCAGTAGCTGAGTAGCCAGACTTATCTCAAGAGTAAGGTGAGCAGTACAAGAGGTCACACAAAGGGGCAGCAATCACAGTCGTTCAAACAAACACTTACTCAAGGTTTCTTGGTAAAAGAATATACATTTATTTACACAGTCACTTGGAAAACATTCCACTAGTAAGAGCGGCTCAATGTCACAATCTAATATCCTACAATACCCAATGAATCAGCTTATGAACAAGTTCAGCCCCCATAAAGTGGGAGCAAAATGGCACTTCAGTTACTCTAAAAGGGTGTAAAAAGACGAGGTTAAAATAATTAAAACACAAATTACTTTCAGAGGTAGGGCAAATAGTTTCAGTTCACTACAACCAGCAATTCAATTCAATAGGCCTGGGCTAAAGTCAATGGTTCAGAGTCTTGGATAGGATGGCACAGTTCTGGTAGTAAACAGTTAAGTCTTTGCGATGGTTTTTAGAAGTAGTTGGTCAGTGCACTACCCAGGGAAGGGTCCACAAGTTTGACTCCTCCTCCCCTGTACATCCTGTGCCCTGTGCTGATTGTCTTGCCTCTGTAGTTCCAGGCACAGCATGAGCAGATGCATGTCCTCTCTCGCAATGGCTAGTAGCAGCATTGTGTTTGTAACTGTGTTTGGGGATGGAGTGTGGCTTCATGTCTGGCACCTGTGTTAATTTACCTACACCTTGAGGCTGGGACTAATTGTGCCATGTTTGTGGTGCTATTAGTGCCATTTTCTGCTGCTAATACTGCTGTGATGGGACTTGTGATGCGGCAGTGATTGCACTTCAAGGTTTCGGTGCAGATTCCACTGGCTGTGATACCGCCATGGAGAAATTGCAACAGCGGTAATTGCACCAGCTGTCTTGTAGTCGGCGGAATTTGCGCGAGCTCGTGATCCGGTTGGAGCAGTATTTGCGGCGAAAAATTCCATTACTGCCACTTTTAGGGCTTACCGCCCAGCTTGTGATGAGGCCCATTGTCATTAAGGGGGTCATTAGGAGTTCCCCAGTCCAGAAAAAATGCTGGTGAAATTGGAGGTAATTCCAGCACCAGCATTCTTTCGAGACAAGGAAAACACAAATTTGCTGATGGGGGCAAGTGTAACCTGCCGGAAGGCCCCTTCTGGCAAATAAATTCCAGAATCAACGGCACCAGTACTACCGGTGCCGGTTTTTCCGGCAATCCTATACCATGCGTTCGTATAGGACTCCATGGAATGGGACCTTACTATTGTCCTCTGTCACCCATAATATCCTGGTAGTACCGGGATATCAGGTGGCGGCAATGGTAGGGCAGTTTTTCCGGTAACCAACGGGAATTACTGACGGGATACAGGCAAAACTGTAATGAAGCCCACTGTCTCACTGGATGAACTCCAATATAGCAGTTTGAAAATCAACCCCAGACATACTAATCGCAAGGATAACATTTTGGATGGGCAAGGTGTCGATATAGCTGCTACATTTTCTAATCTATTGCTACTTCAGTATGTTTTGCAGTCTAACCTAACCTCACATTTATTATCAAGCAAAATCAAAGTGCTTCCATTGTCCTTGTTTTCATTGGTGCTGCACTCTTGCCATAGTCGATCCCATCATTATTCGGCTGTAGCTAGGAGGCCCAGATTAGAAAATATCAGCTCTGAATCTAATGCTACCCCAAGGGGGAAGGAGCAAATTTTTGTCTCATCATCCAAGGACCCGACCATTCCCAGTGATTGTGTTAGGAATCATTTATCAAATCCATCTACATCACCTCTCTGAACAGGTTTCACGTTTTGTGTTCTTTGAAAGAAATGGGTTGACTTTAATATACTTAATTCAAACCCTCTGCCTTGTCAAGTAATTCTAGGATATCAGCCGGCCGCAACGGTAAGGCAGTTTTGCCGGTATACCTCGGGAATTACTGAAGGGATACCGGCAAAACTGTAATGAAGCCACCTGTCTCACTGGATGAACTCTAATATAGCAGTTCGAAAATCAACCCCAAACATACTAATGGCAAGGAGAACATTTTGGATTGGTCAGGGCACTATATAGCTGCTACATTTTCTAATCCATTGCTACTTCAGTATGTTTTGCAATCTAACCTAACCTCACATTTATTATCAAGCAAAATCAACGTGCTTCCATTGTCCTTGTTTTCGTTGGTGCTGCACTATGGCCACACTCGATTCCATCATTATTCTTTTGTAGCTAGGAGGCCCAGATTAGAAAATATCAGCCCTGAATCTAATGATACCCCCAAAGGGAAGGAGCAAATTCTTGTCTCATCATCCAAGGCCCCGACATTCCCAGTGATTGTGTGAGGAATCATCCATCTATACCACCTCTTTGAACATGTTTCACGTTCTGTGTTCTTTGGAAAAAATGAACTGACTTGCATATACTCAATTAGAACCCCTGCCTTGTCACTTAATTCGGGATCTGTTAATCTGCATATTTTTGACCAGACTCAATCCAGGTCTATTGATATAATTCCATGAAACATTGCATGATTCAAACCTGACTTTAACAATCCTAACATAACTTCCAAACTCGCCTTGTCTGATTTAATTTTACTCCAAGAAACATGGGCTAACAATGGAGTTTGTTTGGATGGTTATGTAACATTCCAGGTTTTTGCCACTAGAAAATCTTGGATCACCTTTTTTGGTGGTCGTGCTATCCTAGTTAAGTTCATTTAGGCTTCATTTGCTAAGGGTGTTCCTACCAATTTAGAATGTGTTCAGTTTCTAATTTTACAAATTCTAATGGTTCTCCTGCCTTTTCTTTATATACATTTCATAAGAGCCCTTCTAAAGCAAATTCTAAACAACCTTTCACAGATCTATGTCATATTATCAATAGGTTGACTGTTCCTATAACTATTGACCCTGATTGGTTGATCTTAGTCAGGTGGGGGTCAATGCTAAGATTGGAAAATACCTGGTTCTGATCTTCTTTAAGACAGTGCAGATATGTTACTTAATATCTCTCAACTGCTGATGATTGATCCATGAATTTTCATAGCGCTGATTAGTTTTTCTCATTCAACAGGGTTGGGATTGAGGTCAATTAATGGAAGAAAATGCCAATGATCGATCAGGTAATGTGTTTCATGGCCACCATCGATTATTTGTGTATGCTTGTAACAAAGTGGAATTTTCACTGTGATGGTAGGGTATGTTTTGATTCACTTAGTAATAATCATGCAATGTGCTTACAGCTATTAGAAAATGACACTTTTCACTATGGTCATGTAATGTACATCAATATATCAACAAGTAATATTTGAAAAATGATTTATTCTCTTTTTTTTTGTAGCGCCATTTTAACTAAGATCTCAGTAAATTAGATATATTTCCCTAGGCCTACACATGTTTCACTCAGAGAGCATCTTCATGGCCTATTCTTCCCCTCTATAGAAATTCTCTGAGAAACATGGTGGTTAAAAATCAACAAAGAATACAATATCAGAAAATCAAAGAAAGTAATGCAAACCATCATTAGTAATTCACAAAATTAGAACCCACATGTTGTTAGCTTGGAAAAAGAAGGGAGAATGAAAAAAATAAACAGAACATGAAAAACAAATGTTAAAAGGTAACAACCATGCAATAACAAACCAAAATATAACTGAAATTACATAACTGAAAAGTTGAATGCTCTCAACAGGTATTTCTATTTCAGTGATTCTGACATTCCATGGAAAAGAATGGAACTATTTTCAGGCTATGGTGCTACCAATGAATTTCAGCATGCTTCTATATAGTTAGTGATGTTATGCTTGCCATATGTTATGTGATTGTAGTTCAATGACTTAGCTATTTTAGTAGTCATAGGGTCTTATTACAAGTCTGGTGGTCCGGAAATAAGGGTTTTGGTAGCAACATATCAGCACCTTTTTGGACCGCCAGACTACAAATATTCCTGCAGGGGCCTATGCTCCACGCAGGTCTGACCTGCCGGGAGCACTGGCCCCTGCATGCATGGTTTCCATGGAAACACCAGCACTGTTAGCAATGGTGCCGGTGCTTCCATGCCCTCATTCCTGTAGACTCTTATGGAACTCCACAGGAATGGGGTCTTGCAGTTTCTGCCGCCTGACATTCCGGGCCGCCGGGACTTGTAATGCCCTGGTGGCACTGGGATATCAGGCAGCGGAAACAGTGTTACGAGGTCAGCAGCAGCCCGTAATTTTGCCCATAAACTACATATTGTTGATCAACTGAGCATATGTTCATATAGATTATTAATATTGAATGTCCTCATAAGGGTTATTTCTTTAGTAACGTAAGCAGTAATGTTTTACTGTATACCGATCATTTAATTGTAACAGGCGGAGAAGTGACATTATGAGGTTATACCACAGTTATATGATGGTGATGTTTTGAAATAGGTGCTAGTAAGGCTAAACATACTTTCACATATATATATTCAGTGAAAAAAAGCTTTGTTAAAGGGAAGTTATGATTAAGTTGTGCTACTAAAAACCTTTGAAATTCAGTGAAAAAAACTTTGTTAAAGGGACGTTATGGTTCCAAGTAAAACCGAAAAACCCTTGAAATTCGCCAGTTATGGTAAGCTAAGCAACCATAACTCAGGCCACCACCGTGTACTGCTAAGACTAACACCCAGGACATCAAAGATGACATCACAAATGTCCGCCTGTCCGTAATTAACCATAATGTGTGTGTCCCAAGGATAATATACCTGTTCGTACTGTCCGTAATTAAAATGGAGGTGTCCTTAGAACACACAAGATGTCCGCCTCTCACAAGCACCCAAAATGGGGGTGTTCTAATAACACCCCCGCTGTTCGTAATGTCCGCAACCAGAATGAATATATCCGTAGAACACATGTCCCATCCGCCTGTCTGCAAAGTTTTGATGAACATTTATTTTATTCGGGGACTTCAACATTGTTCGTAGAACACCTGTGCACATGCCATCACACAGTTGGGTCCAACGAACATCGCGCCTCTCTGCAACTGACTGCCAGACGTGTGTCGCCCTTTTAATTAGTTTGGGGACCCAAACATTGTCCGTAAAACACCTGCGCGCATGCGCAGAACAGTCACTGTGCATTTGGTGTCCTGCGGACAGCCGTCCCATTTGCGAACATGTCCGCTATGTCATCATGTGACCGCACCCACGCTGAGCATGTGTCCTTATTTGTGGACACTGTCCGGGCCTCCGAACATTTAAAAACTGCTTTATTGAGCAATCCAATGTATTTTACAGTACATTTTCACCGTTGCACATGTCCTAGACAATGTTCCTGCCGATCTACATACTTTTTGGAACTTTTTAAGCCTGTTCTTGGTGTTCGAAGTGTTCGGGGAAGGCGCGGGTGTCCGCGAAGCGCGCCCCAGCACCCCTGTAAAAGGCCACACCCCAGAGCTGATCCTCATTCTGCTTTTGGATTTCCAAGATTTACAATAGGACAATTGTGCAGGTTGCTGTTCTTGGCTCCTCATTCCTAGTTCCAGGTTATTAACCTTCTAGATGTCATCCCAAATTGCTTCTGCTGCTACTGCCTCGGCATCAGCACCCCCACCCCCTCCACCACCACATCCCCAACGGCCTGCAGATGGGAACAGGCGTGAGGATGCAGAGGAGATGGACGATGAGGATGGAGAGGATGAGGTAGTGGAAGTCCCTACTACTAGCACTCAAGGTGAGTCTTGGGGTTTGCGGTTATTTACCACTATTGATGGAAAGTCAAAAGCTCAAGCGAACAAGATGATCTGCACTCAGTGCCACATGGTGCTGAGTTGTGGCAAGGCTGGTTCATATAGCTTTGGTACCACATCAATGAAGCGACACCTAAAGTCATTCCACGGTGGGGCTATTCGTAAGGTTGTACCTTGCGATAAACGTAGTATGATATAATATGATATGATATGGCATTTGTAACGCGCCTATACACAAGTGTTTCAAGGTGCGACGAGGCAGGGAGGGGGGAATAGGGGGGAAAGACAGACAACGATCCTACTAGGCCAGGTGTCATTCAGATCGCGCAAGTGCAGGGGTAGGGGGAAGGGAAAAAGTGCAAGGGGAAGGGGAGAGGGGGAAGTGCTGAACAGGGTAAGTAGAATAAAACATAAATAATAAATAGGGCCAGCTGGTGGCAAGTGCAAGGTAAGTGCAGACAAGTGCTGGGAGGGGGGGGCTGTAAGGGATGCAGAGACAGTCCCGCAGTGCAGGGGTTGTCAGGGAGGCAGTGCAAGTGGAGAGTGGCTGGGCCAAGGACCGAGGTCGGTGAGAGTGGCCCAGGTGCAGTTTCAGTGCAGTTTCAGTGAAGAATTAGCAGGGGAGAGGGAGAGAGAAAGCAGAAACAAAGAGGAAGGTTTTGAGGTGCTTCCGGAACCGAAGATGGTTCTCCTCAAGTTTCAGGGAGGCAGGAAGGCTGTTCCAGAGGGAGGCCCCTGCCACAGAGAGAGATCTACTCCCAGCTCGTTGCTTCGAGAAGCGGCTGACCCTGAGGGAGTTGGAGACAGATGAGCGAAGGGCTCGGGAAGGAAGATATTTAGGAAGAGAGAGTTGAAGGTATTTAGGCCCCAGGCCCCAGAAGGCCTTGTGGACAATGCAGAGGGTTTTGAACTTAATCCTCGCAGCCACAGGGAGCCAGTGTAGAGATTTCAGTCCTGGAGAGATACGGTCCCTGGGCTTGAGGCCAAGGACAAGTCTCGCAGTCCTGTTCTGGATGAGTTGCAGAGGGCGGAGAGTAGAGGCAGGCAGATTAAGATAGAGGCTGTTACAGTAGTCCAGCTTCGAGAGAACCAGGGCTCTGGAGACCGTGAGCTTCTGGGGGAAGGAGAGGAAGGGAAGAATACCTCTGAGGAGGTGCAGCTGGTAGTGAGACTTCTTAGAGACGTCAGTTATATGAGTCGAAGATGACCCCGAGGTTTTTTGCCTTGCAAGTAGGAGCAGGAAGCGGGCCAAGAGAGGCTGGCCAGAGCGCTGCAGGGTGTGCCGATGAGTAGAATCTCAGTCTTACTGGCATTAAGGCAGAGGTCATTGGCGGCACACCATTCCTCGATAGCAGACAGACAGTCAGAGATGAGGGAAGGAGAGGAGGAGGCCGAGGGTAGCCTGAAAATGAGCTGGGTATCATCCGCATAGCACTGAAAGTTGGGGCAGAGAGTGGCGATGCGGTGGGCAAGGAGTGCCAGATACTGGTTGAACAGCCAGAGAGAGAGATTAGATCCCTGGGGGACACCACAGGTAGAGAAGAAGATGTCAGAGAGGAAGGACCCCAGTTGGACCTGGGAGGGTCGGTTGGAAAGGAAAGAGGTCAGCCACGCCAGAGCCTGACAAGTGATACCCAGGTTTTCACGGAGACGGTTGAGCAGGATGGCATGGTTGACAGTGTCAAAGGCAGAAGAGAGATCGAGCAGAATGAGAACACACGGAGTGTTAGAGTCGAGGTTCGAGAGCAGGTCCTCACGGATGTTCAGGAGAGCAGTTTCCGTGCTTCTGGCAGCTCTGAAGCCAGATTGATGGTCATGAAGACTACCAACAGATTCAGCATGGAGGTTGAGCTGGGAGATGGCCAGTTTCTCCAGGAGCTTGCCCAGGAAGGGAGTGATGGAGATTGGGCGATAGTTAGCTGGGCAGGCGTGGTCGGAACAGGGTTTCTTAAGAAGAGGATGCACAAGGGAGTGCTTAAGGGGGGATGGGAAGACTCCAGAGGCGAAGGAGTGGTTGCAAAAGTCAGGCAGGGCAGGAGCCAGGGAGTCGAAGTGGTCCTTGATAGTTTTGGAGGAGCAGGGGTAAACCTGTTTAGACGAGACTTTCATAGATCGGACTTGTCTGGAAACCTCATCAGCAGAAAAAAGGGGAAAGGCAGAGAAGGAGGGAGGAGGGGTGGCTGCAGAAGGGCCAGAGGGAGAGCCAGGAAGAGATGGAGGGAGGTGATAGGAGGAGAGTGTGGACAGGATGTCCTGAGTTTTAGAGACGAAGTGAGAGGCCAGTGCAGTGCAGAGGGCCTGGGAGGGGACAGGAGAGGTAGAGACTGCAGCAGGGTTGGCAAGCTCCTTGCAGATTTTAAAGAGTTCGGCCGAGTTGTTAGATGCAGCAGAGATGCGGGCTTGGATAAGGGCTCTCTTCTTGGTGAGAACGGAGAGACGGTATTGCCTTTGGAGCAGGCGGCAGGCCAGTTTGTCAGAGGATGTACATGAAGCACGCCATTTCCTTTCTGCCACCCTGCACTTGCGTTTTAGGGTGACGAGATCCGAGTCATACCAGGAGTTGCATTTGGCTTTGGGCTTCAGGCAGATTCTCATGACAGGGGCAAGGATATCAAGACTATCAGATATAGCAGAGTGGAGTGTGGAGAGGGCTGTGTCAGGGTGGGAGTCAGCCAAAGGGGGAGGGGGTTGCAAGAAGGTGGCAGCGAAAGCCTCAATTGACACGCGCTTCATGGGTCGGATGACCGAGAAGGTGGTTGGCAGAGATGAGGGTGGCTTTGCCTGTGGGGTAGGGAGGGTGAGGTGGGAGGATAGGAGAAAGTGATCACTCCAGGAGAGAGGAGTGGAGAGAGGGACAGAGAGGGGAAGGTCAGAAGAGATCAGAGCATCAAGAGTGTGCCCTGCAGAATGGGTAGGCCCAGACGGGAGAATAGAGAATGAGAGAGAGTTGCAGAGGTCACGAAAGAGTCCAGAGGGGGGACAGGAGGCATCCAGGTGGATGTTGAAGTCACCAAGGAAGAGGAGTTGAGTGGTTGAGGCCAGGAGTGAGGAGGAGAGGTCATCCCACTCAGAGAGGAAGGAGGAAATTTGACCAGGTGGCCGATAGATAGTATCCACTGTAAGGGAATGGCTAGGAGAGAGAGAGAGTCGGCAGACAAGACACTCAAAAGAGAAGTAGGTCTGCGTAGGAGTGACAGTGGCAGGAATCCACTCAGGGAAGATAAGGCCACACCCCCCCTGCATGGTTGGGCCTGGGCACGGAGAGGATCTTGTAACCGTCAGGTAGGAGTGTGTCAAAGCTGGTGACAGAGCTGGCCGTGAACCATGTCTCAGTGAGACCGAGGACATCCAGGTCCAGTTCCTCAAGAAGGTGACAGATATCAGAGGAATGTTTGATGGCAGAGCGAGAGTTAAGAGTGGCAATGTGGAGAAGGTTGCCATCCTTGAAGGACATCCGGGGAGGGGTACAGATCAGAGGTACGCCCTGCGGAGGTGTAGAAGAAGGAGGTGAGGAAGGAGCAAGAGAGGGGGCAGGGAGGGAGGATAGAGGCAAGGTAGCCGAGGACAGAGGAGGGGGGACAGCAGGAGAGCAAAGGAAGTTGATGAGGCGTGGGAAGCGTCTATCAAAGAGGTGAAGGTTGGCCTGAGGGCTTTGGACCGAGACGGTCCCATTAGCGTAAACATTAAGGATGGCCTTAGAGGAGCGGAAGGGGGCCAAGAGGACATCCCAACGGGTGCCACCATTAATGGGAGAAGAGGAGAAAGGAGAGAGCACAGAGACCATACCAAGGGTCCATAGGTCAGGCGAAGGCACAAAAAAGAGGATGTCAGTAAGAGTTTCCTTGGAGCAGGCACTAGTGTAGGTGTCAGCGATAGGGAGGCCCGGGTTGGAGACCAGGATGTCCTTTTTAAACTTTTTCCTACCAGATTTAGTGAGGAGAGCAGGATAGTCAATAGAGAAGAAGTTAGAGAAGATAGGCGAGATAGAGAGCACCATGGAGTAGGAGGGAGTGGGGGGGGGACAGACGATATGAAAGCACGAGGACAGTGCTGGTTGAGTTGAGTTCCTCTGCAGCATCCTCCGTTTCCACTCCTTTCACCACAAAAGACACTCCTGTGGGACAGTGCATCCCTCCAGCTGCCTCACAGGCCATTCATGCTGCCCTTACCTTACAAGGGTCACAATATTGTGCATGTACTGCGACACAGTACTCTGCAGGGGGAGAGCCTTCAGACGGCTTTCAAGATTGCGGTCAAGGAGCATCAGAAGGTCTGTGATGTACCTGAATAAGGACCACCCTACATCCTCCTCTCTCCACCTTCCCTTCCTTACCCTCCTGTCTCCTCCTTTCCTTGTGTGTCGTGTTTAAAATATATATATATATATATATATATATACATATATATATATATATATATATATATATATATATATATATATATATATATATATAAAACAACAAAAACAAAAAAAAAAAAACAAAGGCTCTTTTCACAGCCGCCTTTCACAGTTTAAAAACAGAAGTGACAAATAAATAGGGCAGGGCCCTGTGCATTTTTTAGAAGTCCGCGGACTTGCAGTGCAGTGCTGCCCTGTCATAACCCTGTCATAACCATTGCACTTTTCTCTAGGAGGAAGTGGTAGCACTGAAAACAGCTTTTTTGTGGGTTTCTTTTGTGTTTCAAAAACTTCAAATGGCCAACACCTACTGCAAAATGGATTGCTGTAATTCCAAAAAAGGTCACATTTTTTTGTATATTTTGCTGAAAAATCTGATTGCCGGCATAAGTAAGATGTACTCCATCTCTGTGAAAAATGTGTGTGCTACAAAACATAATATTTTCATTCTGAAAAGAGGACATACCAACATCTCTGAAATAGGCACAAACAGCCTTTTTAACAATGCGCCTTGCTTTCTCCATTTGTGGACCAAATGAAAAAGAACACAGCCACATGTATCTCTGCGCAATACAGGAAACTATTACTCTGCAGTTTGGATACATGTCCACGTCTTTCCCAAGTCCTTCTTTCATTGCAAATTGCAAAGAGATTCCAGACACATGTCCTAAACTGTTCCCTCCACAATGAATACTAATAATGTCTGAATGATGCTGCGTCAGCAAAGAGGCACAGAGAGGTACCGAATCCACCCACTTCATTCCATGCTCTCCATGCCAATGCACTTCCACATGAGAGAATTCAAGATGTGCAGCCACTCCACAGCGATCTGCATGCACCTCCAACCAATTTATCAACATATCTCCCAAAATCCAAACAATCTGTTTTCTGAAACATACAGCCATAGCTTTCTGCTCTCCTCTCAGGAAAGACACCTACTGACAAACTCTCTCCTTACACAACACACCCAGTAAACCTTATTGACCAATCCCTTCTCTTGACAGTCTCTTTTGCATGCCTCACAACCCCAAAATACAAGTGTGTAATCCGCGCAGTCCATGGACAAATCAAAAAATCTGAGCGTGGGGAATGAAAATGTAAATAGTGTGCCCCATTTCTCCTTTGATGTTGGCTCTGAAAAGAGCCTTTTTTGTTTTGTTTTTTTGCAGATGCTTCAGAAACACCTTTTATTTTGCATTTCTTTTGGGACAAAATAATTGCGCAACTAAAAAACAAACAATTCATGTATGAGCTCCTCGATGCACACATAAGTGCTTTAAAAATGTAAAATAAATAAAAATGTGAACAGAGTAACTGCCACTTACCCTGTATAAACTCTAAAATGAACTTACTGTCATTTCTCCCATCTGCTATGATGAAGTGTCAATTGCAAACCTTTCAGCTCTCCAAATTTTTGTTTATACACACACCTATCTAAAAAAAATATTGTTTCATATTATAAAATGGGAAAAACAACAGTATAATTATAAAAAAGACTGTCCAGTGTATTATAAAATTACACACAGCCAGGATGAGTACATGCATCTTCATTCAAGCACACACGCAGACAATATCATTAGAAAGGATCCCAGATCAAACAACACCATTGCCTCTATTTCAAATCCTCCTGCTTCATTTCCCACACCTTCATAAAGCCATAAATCAAATGCTTTTATGCACAATCTCTGCCATTTACCCTGTTAAAATAGCAAATAATGCATATGATTATTTCTACTATCTCTTAACATCCATTAACATAACATTAAGAACCAAGTGTGCTCTATTCATTTACTATTCTACTCATTTGAAAAAAACATTCAACTAACAGATTATAAATACAATATACAAGATGCACATAGGCAAAGGAAAGTGCAAAACAATGTGTACATTAACAAAGGTGCTATAAAACACATATTCACTAACTTCATTCTTTTACAATTTCAGTGAAGACCACTCTCCTGAAAAGAAGCAGTGTCTGAAGTACGGACACAGACTTAGAAGAAACGTACTCTTTCCATATAAAAAAGTAAGTACAAAACTAACATAATGTTCTAACTGTTACTCAAACACACTAGCATTTTAGTATTGTAGAAGAAACAAATATATTAACCCTTTACGATTAGATGTAGTATTAGTGCTTCCCCTTACCAGTTACATACTTTATATTGTCAACTAAAGGACAGTATAGTAACACACAAATACAAGAATAGCCTTCCCAACTTGATGCAGCTGCCCATTGCACCATCACACACCTCCACAATCATACTTACCATCATACTCATGCACAAAGCACGCATACACTGCACAACAGCCCAAAACATACTTTCTTTTTTTTCTTCAACAGACCCCAAAGAATGCCTACCAAAAAGCATCTCCGTAGAAAGCAACACAGAAGTAGAGCAGATTTTTAAAAAAGTGCCCAAAATAACCATCCATCTCTAGCAGATTTTGTACAAAAAGTTCAAACAAAACAGCTAATACAGTCATTAAGCGAAACAAAACTAGCTTCCAGTACAGAAACTTTCCCTCCTCTATCAAAACGTAAATCCAAACACAAAGTGATTAACAAGACTTCAGCTACCAGTACTGCTAATGCTGCACCTATAAATATTGATGTAGTGGCAAGTAAGCATACCAAAAATGTTTTACAAAAAAGTTCCACCACAGAGTCCTTCAGAACCTTTTAAAAACAGGAGAGAAATCATGCACAACACTTAAAACCTACCATAGAAAATTAATCCTAGAAGCTCTCATAGACAGTGCAATCCTTCTCAAAAGGAAGTTATTTATTTTAGTTTTAAACCGGATGAAACCACTAACAAAACTAACTACTAAACTACAAAAAGACTTCTCAATAAATGGAATATCAATAAAAATAGCTTCTTAAACATCTGTGGAGGTGAATTGAGTCACACCACGACCACAGAACCATATTTTAATGAAGAAGCATATAAACAAAAGCACAAAATCCCAATTGCCATACATAGCAGTGGATGAGGGTATGAATAACTTTATAACACCATTATGGACCAAGAAACTCTGCTCACAAAAATATCCCCAGAAAACTCAGTATCACCTCCCCATTCTACACAACCAAAACGTCCAGTCTATAAATGGCCGTGCACATCAATGTGTAACATTGCCAAAAAATCTTTCAAATGTTTATGCCAGTTCCTCAATCAGTATGTAAAAAGCAAAGACAAAATCAAAATGAAACTACTGCAAAACATGGATGCCTGTCCAGTGCGCAAATACACAGGACTACAAGGATATTCATTAGCCTGCATTTCAGGACCTATTTGTAAAAGCACTTTCCATCATATCAAAATTTTATCAACACATCATTCAACTATAAGAAATCTAGTCCAAAAACTCTACTATGCTAAAATTCCTGCTTTAGCACTAACCAATTTAAATAACAATCTTCTACACGGTACAGCCAAGCAACTACTCGAACAAATAGAGCATATCCAGAGAAAATATTTTGGAATTGAAAGCCACTTACAAAATGAAATAGATGTACAACAAACTAGCAACTACTATACAAATAGCAGCCTTCTATTAAACACATAAAAAAAAGAAATACTTAAGTTTAAATGTACTTCAGCTAAAGTACCAAACCATGTGTGTGTGTTTCCGCAGGACTCCTTATAAAAGTACCACAAAACTATAGACATAACATACAAAATAGAAGACAATGAAGATTCAAAATGGTTCCAATTAGCGCTCTACCTTATAGCAAAAAACAAATACGACATTACTGACCCCTTAATACTTTCAAATTACTGCACTGCAAAACTTGACAACAACCAAACAACTTCACATGCTATCAAAAATGACTTTTATTCCCACTACCAAAACCCCTGTAACAACTAAATGTATATGAGAGCATCATAATTCAAACAGTGCACCTATTTCGAGCAATAATATGCCTCCAACTAAAAACAGCAAAATTACCTCCCTCTGAATTAGTCAAAGGCATGTGTGGCAAAGTAGTTTATTTACCATTAGATCTCAAAGAAATTGTACACACTCTAGGAGTGCAACGGCCAATAGACCAATCTTTAATTGTCTTAGTAAATTGCATACCTACAAAAGACAAAAAAATGTGGCCACAACTCATGGATTTACATAAAGTTAGACAAGGCCTGCAATAACTAAAAAACAACAATGAATACTACAAAGAAGTTAATATTGAAGAAAAACTGAGAGAAACAATTGAAAGACACTAAAGATGATGCACTGGAAATATACCAAATGTGACAAGCCAAATGATCTCCAATCAGCATATGGGAAAAAAGTATAGAAGCATAGTCCTTTCCACTACTCTTTCCTACTGGAAAAGGAGGAAGATATGATGATAGACCCACACAGATAACAGCATCAGAATATCGCTCTCTACGAATGTATTCTGACAACACCAAATTCAGAAAAAACGTGGAATACATATTCCACCTCCTCTTTGAAAGTGAACTAGCAACTCTATGCTACGGAGTTGCACACACATTAACATCAGGTACCCATTTTCAAAATATGTCAGCTATGCAATTTTTACAAAAAGTGTAAGAAAAAGATGAGGTTTTACAGTCAAGTATTACAAATCTTTTAGCAAACATGTGTGGTACATAAGAATACTGGTTCCGACGTCACGAATATGTACGCTGTATGATAAGAAACCTTGGCCCACCCACTTGGTTTGTTACATTACTTTGTGCAGAATATGTATGGGAAGATTTACACCATTTCCTATGCATAGCAAACAAAAATAAAACAAAGATAGATATAAAAACACCAGGAGAACTCTGCTCTCTAGATCCTTTAGAAGAAGTGTTAAAGGATACATATGACTCCTAAGAAGACGCTTTCAAAGCAAATGAAAGCACTATAACAGACATAAGGCCTCATTACATGGTAGGCGGTAAGGGTTTACCGGTACAAGTAAGGGCACTGGTACCGGTAAATCCTTACCGCCTTACTACGAGTTCCCTTTGCGGGACCCGACCTTAAGGTCTGGTTTTACCAGCCGTTAAAGTAGGGTGCCTCAAAGGGACCTCGGTGCTAATTACGGTACCACAATTTGCGGTACCGTAATTAGCTCCTTCCCCATTCCCATTATGCCCCATGGGGGCAAAAATGGGAATGGGGAAGTGCCTTGGTGAATGGGGAATTACCGCCCCCGCTCACCTTGGAGTAGGTCTGTAATTCCGCCATCCACCAAGGCGGACACGGTAAAATAGCAGCGGCAACCATGGCGCTAATAGGGCCATGGTTACCGCCTGCCGTGTAATGAGGTCCATAAACTTTGCACAGTACCAAACAATGTTGCACAATGAACAGCAAAACGAAGAAGAACTCAAGGCCTAACTGCAAGTGAAAACGCCCGACAGTAGTCAACCTTCTGTAACAGGAAGCCAAGAACCACTTGGACATCCACTAATAGCAAATGAGGCAGCAGTAGCCATGATAGAAGTAGAAAACACCATGTGTCAGTATGAACAAGCTACAGAAGACTTCACTGTACTTGTTCATATTGTACTTCACTGAAGATTCCCAACTGAACAATGAGCAGCATAGCGTTTTCCAAGAAATAACAAAACAAATTGAACATGGTGTGGAACATTAAAATAAAAACTGCACCTGCCAAGACTACAAACTTATACTACTATACGTGATTGGTGAAGCTGGCTCAAACAAAACTTTCATAATCAAAATCATTAGCAGGTTCCTTCAACAATTGGCAAAAAACAAACTGTCAGCTGTTGTAACTGCCCCCACAGTTTTATCTGCCTACAACATAGGTTGTGTCACATTACACTGATTACTACTCCTTCCAGTAGAACACCAAAACAAATTAGACTATTGCAAACTTTCCACAGAAGCTGCAATGGAACTACGCAGAGTTTTCAAACAAATAAAAATGATGCTAATAGATGAGGTGAGCATGGTCTCCAACCTAATGTTGCCTTGGATTCACCTCAGATTACAAGAGGTCTTCAAAACAGACTACAAACAGCTCTTTGGAGGAAAACACATTATTGTTTTCGGAGATCTTCAATTGACACCAGTGAAAGCTGAACCTATTTTTAAAACCTTAGGGCACAAACTGTGCCGTAAAACTCTTGGCAGCATAGGAAATGTCAACCTTTGGCAACATTTCCAATACAAAGAATTAACAGAAAACATGTGACAGTCTGCAGACCTCACATACACCAACATTTTAGAGTATTAGAGTTGGTGTACTATCTCAAGAAGCAAAAACATTATTATAAACCAGGCACATCCATGCACTCTATAGCCATAATTGTATGTCCTCGATGCCAACTCTTGCAAGCTTTTCAAAATTCAATGACACAATGTTGAAAAAAGCAATGCAACCAATAATGTTCCACAGATAAACTGGACATACATGGTATGACACTACCCATGTGTCAACAAGCCACAACAAGACTAAATACACAAGAAAACTCTATCTCCAAAACAGCTGGTTTAGAGAAAATATTAAAATTATCTTTAAACTGTAGAGTAATGCTTAAACGTAACCTTGACGTGGAGCAAGGACTAGTTAATGGAGCTCTTGGCACAGTTGTTGGCTTTCAAAGATACCCATGTGACAACAACATTCAATTTGTCAATATTCTCTTTGACAAACTATCAGAAGTTAAAAGGATAGGACGCTCACAGCCCGCTTCATTCTTTTAAAAGAAATGTATGTACGCAGAGAACAATTTTCACTAACTCTAGCATACACAGTTACCATTCACAAATCACAAGGTCTTACCCTAGATAAAGCATTAATAGATATCGGTAGCACAGTCTTTAAAGAAGGCACAAGCTATTAGCACTATCACGCTCATGTACACTTGACGGGCTATTTCTAATCAACTTTGATTCAAGTAAAGTAAATGCAGATATTCCTTGCATTCTAGAATACAATAGGCTGCGTTCACTCCACACCCCCATCTAAAAACCAATCCTGTTCCACAAAAAGCAAATTGTTGTAAAAGAAAACTACTTCAAACTGAAACGATACAGGATATCACTACAAGTCCTCCAAAGAAAAATAAAAGAAACTAATACTTCATCAAGTACCACAATCAAGCAAGAATCTAGTGGTCAAAGTAACTCAACTACTTCTTCAAAGAAGCAACACACACTCCAAACAAATTATTTCCACACATAGCTATCAGGTCCATTCAAATGTTCAAATATAACTGCTGTAAATTGCTACACAAATGTAGCAATACACATTCTATTCAAATTGACACCAAATATTGAGGACATTTACTTACACAGTACAGACCAATTGTGGTTGCAAATTTTAGTCCTTCATAGAAATGCAACCAATAATCCTGACAACACTTACAGTGTTCGTGGAATAAGACAAGAATTGGACTACTGTGCTGGAATTGTCAAATTCACTGTAAACTCACAAGAAGATCCACAAGAATTTCTATGTACTTACTACAAGCACTGGAAAACGAAAACATACCTATAAATTAAATCTTTCAGATTTCATACATGTGGAAACATACATGCACTCTCAGCAACCATGTGGCACAGGAAGTGTTAGGTGGAAACCTGTGCAGTTCCCTCTGGGACCACTGCAAAATATTTAGGACTAGAGGTGTTTGGCAGTAAACCCACTTGGTAGCAGTCTGTACTACACAGATTCACTTGGTAGCTGTGGCTGAGCAGTCAGACTTCCCTCAAGAAGAGTTAGGCAGTATGCGGAGTATACAAAATAGGGCAATCTACACAGTAGAACAAGCAAACACGGAACAGAGCTTCGGTGTAAAGATATATAGTTATTTATTTATAAAAACACATCTATGGAAAACACACTGGCACTATTACGGCAAACAACTTCAATCACAATTACTATAAGTAAATCAATCCCCCTAACAATAGTTCAACAAGACTAGGTTCAACGGTACCACTTATTTGCAGACAGAGGTGAATGCTTTAACCTAGATGGCACTCTAGTATTCATTAGGACGGGAGAGAAAAGGCAGGGTATGAAATCAACTCAGTACCAACACTTTTACGAACAAATGCAAGGCAAGTAAGGCAGGGTCTACTGTAGATCGCAAAGTTCAGAGGCCAGGCCCACTTGGAGAGAGGCAATGCAAAATGTGCCAAAAAGTATCACAGTGGAAATGCACTTCGAGTCTTTGGCGCAAATTGTTATAGAAAGATTGGACCAGTTCAGAACAGAAAGTTAAGAAGGCTTGGAGGCGACCCAATGGAGAGGCAAGGATTAAGACACCTCACTCTATCCGGTAAAAGGGAAGCCATGCGGACACGGTACCTTGTATGTGGAGAGACAGCTCTGGCGGGGGCAGTTGTTCCTGGTGGTGGATGCAAGTCGGGGCTTTGCCAAGAGAAGAGATGATCTCGTCGTCGAAGGAAAGTTGAAGATCATTGCACCACCAGGAAAGAGACCAGCCACGGAGTGCTCCGTCACAGGGCACCACCTTTTGGTCGCGGTACAGGGGCTAGTGGCTATCCGGTTGCCGGGGAGCTCAGCATGGGCAATTCGACCACTGCGCCCTGGAACGAAGGAAAAGCAAAGGGGACTGGTTGTTCCCACCAGTCAGGGGAAGAGACTCTCCGGCGGGGAGATCTCCTCTGTCATCGGGAAGTGGTGAGTCGGTTCAGCAGGGCTCCACCGGAGGTGTCGTCGTTGCAGGTCGGCTCAGCTTTACCCTCGTCAGATTCTTAGGTCCTGTGGCGACTTCTGAAGATCCAGTCCCAAAAGCCCTGCTTTTATGCAGAAAACCCCCATTCATTCAGCCTAGCTGTCAATCAAAAACACGCTAAGTGGTGAGCGGGGTGGCTCACCACTTGGGCCAATCACACCAGAGTGCGACTTGAGTTGGCAAGGCAACTCAGTCGAGGGTGCCTAAACCACCTCCAACACCCTCTGTGGTACCCAGACAGAATGGCACCACTTTGGAGGGCCTCTGTGCAGAAGCCCGCCAAAAGTGGAACAAAGGGCTCAACCTTTGGTTTAGGAGTCACAGAGACGAACACAGACGCCATTTTAAAAACCGAGTTCTGGCAGAAAATACCAACCGATAGATTTATTTAAGATAAATAAACCGGTGGTATGTTAGAGATTAACGAGAAAGAGTATTAACCTCCAACAATGGGAAGAATCCCATAGAGTTATATTCGGGGTCGAATATAACAAGTAGTTTCCACTGCCACCAGCCAAAACTCGACGAGGGGGGACGGGACAGTGCCCCCTCGAATAACAGACCTAGGAGTAATCGAATTACCCCTACTAGTACGTCCACAATAGGATGGTTTGTACTAGTTCTGTTAGTAAATTTAGGTCTAGTAAAGCAAAGGGTGACTTTACATGCCCTGGGAGATAGTAGTCAGTCCCAGGGTATGGAGTCTATGGTGGGGATCCTCTAGGACGCCCCGGTGTTACGGCACGGAGGGTGCGGTGTAACACACATAGAAAAACATATGAGACCCTATGGAGTAAAAGACCCCATAGCCCATAGAACACATTGACATTCAAAGGAATTACACACATTCATGTCCAAGAGTGGGAGAAAAAGAGTCTCACTCTTGGCAGGATGGAAAAAACTAACTCCAGAAATCCAGCAAAGCTGCTGGGGGACTCAATAGGTTAGGAAATTCAGCCTAAACTGAGAATTCTCCCTAACAGGAAGTCCCTAATGAACGCTTCGTGTATGTATCCATACCTAACTCTGAATCCATTCCATTTCAGCAACTTGTACAAAATGCAATCCATGGCAGATGATGTACTCCCTGCAATTCAGATAATCTCTCCACCTTACAAATACAGACATACAGTAAATACGTAATAGTCATTATGAATATATGCGACTTTCGCCGTGGTCGGCAGGAGAACCTCATAATACAGTATATTATGCTCGGCTATCTGTATTTAATCTATGTGTTCCTGTGTGTTAATGTCACATGATTTACCACACGTAATAGCAGGCACCATCTTTGTGGCGATTTCATAATAAAGCTTAACAAATGTGTTAATGGTATTGATTGAGCCACCTTACCTCTCAACTCAAACTATTAATGCTGTATTGAAAACCTGAAAGTACCATACATATGAGTGATAAAAGTCTTAGCCAAAATGTGTTTATAATCTGCAAGGGTTAATACGTTGTGATGTTGTGCATATTAGAATTGGGGATAATTTTCGGAAATTAACCACGTTATGTCATCATGTCTTTACACAGTAACTGTAAGTACACTGCTTTCCTCGAATATTATGAGGTGCCATCTATCACCTATGGTTCAGATAAAAATTGCGGTCTGTTAGAAAAACATGCAGGATGTTCTATGTTTATTAATTAAGACTCAACCATTTGGCTTCCTGTTTGATAAACTACATCATTGCGATAACTGTATATTGAAATCATACATATACATGTACTCAGAATTTACATGAGATATGTATCTTAGTATAATGACTACAGATTTTGAGGTGCACTCTAGTGCCATACTAGTTAAGAAAATGGGTGTATGACAATAATGCCCATTATTGTTTTTAAAGCACAGTTCCAGGGGCCATATCTGTACAACTAGACCACTTTTAATGGTTATACACTTTTGAAAATGCATGAAGCCTATTGTAGCCATTCAAAAGAATACACTTAGGGCCTAATTCATAGAAACCAGCGCAGAAAAGGCACAAGCATCATGTGCTGAGAAGGAGCGTGCACCAAGCATGCTCCAGCCATGGTGCAAAGAAACAATTGCACGGCATGCGTATTCATGGATTTCCTGAGGCATCACTAGCCGTGGCACAAGGAACATCAAGCAGCACCAGTAACGCACCCATCACACCCCCAGTTGCAGTGAAAAGCAAGTAAAATACCCAACATGGCGCAAGCCCCTGTGCCATCCCTGGACCGTGTAGACGGGTTACGCGCTGAGTTTCCACGCAATTTGGCTGGGGTGCGGACGGGGTACGTGTCAAGTTTCCATGCAATTTGGATGGGGTGCGGATGGGTTACGTGCTATGTTTCCACATGATTTGTCTGGGGTGTGGATGGGGTATGCACTGAGGTTTCACGAGATTTGCCTCGAGTGCGGACGGTGTACATGCTGAGTTTCTATGAGATTTGGCTCGGGTGCGGACGGGGTACGCGCTGAGTTTCCATGCGATTTGGCTGGGTTGTGGATGGGCTATGCACTGAATTTCCATGCAATTACCCGCACATGCACAATTTCCACTGGAAGCAGACCCCTCCTGACGGGAAAGCCACACCCCAGCCCACATCACCCGTGACCACACCCCACAGGCAGCCCACACCACATGGGATCCCCCATCACCTGTGACCACACCCCGCAGGCAGCCCACACCACATGGGACCCCCATCACCTTTGATGCCACCCCGCAGGCAGCCCACATCACATGGGATGCCCAATCACTTGTGATGCCACCATGCAGGCAGCCCACACCACTTGGAAACTCCCATCACCTGTGATGCCACCCCACAGGCAGCCCACGCCACATGGGACCCCCCATCACCCAACGATGCCGTGTCTATCACCTTGACTGCTGTGTAGTGACACCAACCAGAAGCTCCTGTGAAAAAAATACCCAGCAAACAGAATAAAATGCATACACCTGTGCCACATCCTTCAGTGTGGCAGCTGGACAAACACAATTCCTGTCTGCAACCATCTCCCAACTTACACATCACATAAGTGAATGGTAAAGTGAGGCTTTGCAGTCCATGTGACAAACTAATGCAAAAAATCCCCTTGTTGAAATAGTCACACAGTGACAGAATCCCAAGCACCCTCAAAGTGTGTCACATGAACAGACACTGCCTAGGCATGTCACGGCTGCAGCCATAATCACCGGAACAGAAAAACTAATAAACACATGACTATTTCTTCCATGTGTGAAGGACATGACATGACATCTCTTCAAATGACATGTCAATCATAAAGCGCATATACACAAGTGTAATAAGCCACAAAGAATTATCGGGATGTGGATCACAGTGATGACAGAGACAACAAACTTGGTAGGGCAGCTGATATTTAGATAGCAGCAGTGCATGGGGAGTGGGGAAGGAGATGGGCTTGGGGGAGGGGGCATTCCAGTAAATGTGAAGTACACCATAACAAATAGAACAATGTTGAAAATTAAGAAACTGCGGCCAGCATGTGTCAAGTCCAAGCCTGAATGCAGACAGCAGGTGCGAAGTGCAGGTATGTGGCTGTTGCCATACATAAAACCAGTTCAGTGTGGTGGATGCCAGGGAGGCAGTGCAGGTGTGCAAGTGGCATGCAAGGGGACCTCTGCCCAAGTTCAGGGGACAGCCACATGAACATTTCAGATTCCGACATGAGTTCAGCAGGTCAGAGGAGTACAAAAAGCACAAGCAAAGAGGAGTAACTCAAGTACTGAATGACTACAAGGCAATAAGAAAGGGTGCTACCCACCGAGATAGCTGCATTAGTGTGGAAAAATGCAAAAACAGAAACATGCCAAATGTGACTGCCAGAGAAAGAGTCCCAACCACAGCACAGACAATGAAAACAGCACATACACATGCTTGTGAAAGTCAAATCACGCCATTTGCGTGACATTGCATCAAGCAATTGCTGGCCAAATAACCTGAACATTTCGCACTCCAATCATTACCCCATCTCCAACCCCTCCCACCCCCAGCACAGTGAGGACAAATACACAGTGATTGTCAACATGTGATAGCAAATGAAACTTCCCCATGCATACCGAAACTCACCCTTCACGCACATCCAGTGGTCATGTACATCTGTAAATGCAACATGCAAATGCAAAGTAAGCACAGACATGACCAACAATGGTCCTTACCTGCCACACCAAACAGAGAAACAAATAAGTAAAAATTTGAAAGAAAAGTCAGAGAAGCCATTACTGTGAGTAATTAAATCAAAATATAATATACAGTTGTATTAATTTCATACAAACTGCAAAACATAAATAAATATATGTACATTTTGAAACAAACAAAATGTTCAAATATCCAAACCAAAATTCCAAATATGTACATAAAAAAGGAAGTCTTACTATAGGCTCATGTCCATGAAAGTAAAAAAAAATAAAAAATCATCCAAATAAAATGAAATAAATAATTCCAGCAATTAAAAAAATAAATATGAAAACACCACTAAACTATGTACAAAGAAACATGGAGCAAAGCTAATTAGCACTCCAAATCATAAAGAAAACAAAAGGTAAATCACACACAAACAACTATGTACAAAGAGTGTAGTCCAAAAACTGAAAATCACTAAAAATAAATAAAATGAAACTTGTCACTACATTCACATGGTCGCCTCATCAAATTGCGAAACTGTGATCTAACGATTCCCTATTACCGCAGCCCCTGACAATTGCCTCACCATTACCTCTGCAAGTGCTTTAAGGTACCAAGCACAACTATTCTTGTATGCCATAGGGCACTATCGATTGACACTTATCGATGTCCCTGCGCGGCCTAGCCAAGAGTAAACCCACCTTAGTCAGAGTAAGCCTGCGGCAAAAGTACTAAACACAGCGTTCCTGTGCAACCCATGAGCAATTCATGCCTGTCCGTTTTGATATGTGCCTGCCCTGCTGTGCTAGCCCGTGAGAGTCTCCTGACACACTAACGTATCCTGTGTAGCCTATGTACCTGCCCTGCTCTCCCATGAATAAGACACACCTTCCTTTTGAAGAATAAGACATACTAGCCTGTGACTGTACAAATGCCTAATTGCCTATAATTGTACAAGTTAGTTTCCATAACCCTACTGCTCACATATTGGTGTCCTTATGTGAACTATCTAGCGAATTGATAGTCTGTGACTGTAATTGTGCAACTGTGATCTCCAGATCTGATTGAGACTTCATTAAAATGTGGCACAGACCATCTAGGTTTTCCCTATCAGAAACTAATGTGGCTCACCTCCGTCACTATGTACGTTCCTAACTCCTTGTTGTCTTTAGTACTGTATGCTTCTTTTGCAGTAAATGCTCTAATGCATGTACTAGACTGCAACCACAATGACCTCTATTGTGACAACTTCCCTTCTTATCCCAACCAATGACCCAGCTCCACAACTTTTTTGATACTATCCTTCTACCCAACCCTCCCTGAACACGACATTAGCCTGGGTTCAACATACATGCTTCCCTCCAACTCCACGTCACACTACCGAACTGGTAAACTTCCATGCTCCCCCTGCTCCACTATAGTCAGAAACTCCTAACTTCGAGCTAGGCTAACAAGACTCCATGAACCACTAAATAATACCCCTATCAAGCAAAATGTCATTACTATGGTTAACAAGTCTATAACCAAAACTTACAACAAAAATAAAAATCCCACACCAACAACCACCTCAGACCTACACTGTAAAACTCGCCAGGGTAAACACCCTGCTACGCCAAATGACTCCATCAACTCCAACATTAAGGGCGTGCATATCAATACTAGATCCCTAGTGGTGCATGCTACAGAAATTGCGGATATGATTACCGCAGATAACCTTGACTTCCTTGCTATAATGAAGATGTGGCTCAATGCGGCAGCAGGACCTACCATCTTTCTAGCAGTCCCTGAGAATTACAAAATCATAAGAGCGGATTGAGCAGATGCCAAAGGCAGAGGTATTGCCCTCATTGCCAAGTCCAATCTAGCCATGAGAATAGCCCCCTCTCCCAATGTCCGTTCCTGCGAACTACTCACAGTCAAAAAGTTCCTATCTCTAATTCAGGCACTCTAACAATATATTTATTATACAGACCTCCAGGACCGACGGGTTCATTTGAAGAAGACGTATTTGTAATCCTCTGTGATAAAACTAAACCAACTTCTCAAATTCTCATGCTAGGAGACATTAACCTAGGCTTTAATGATCCCAATGACCAACAAGCTCTAACCATTTGTAATGAACTAACAGACCTGGGACTTACTCAAACAGTAACTCAGGCCAACCATAACAAAGGGAGAACCCTTGTCTGGTAGCCAACCTCAATTGTGCAGTTTCCATCTTCTCTATTACACCTCAAACTTGGACTGATCACTTTCAGATCTCCTTCACCCTGCCAACCAATATACCAATCTCTAAGATCAATCCAATAGCACCTCCCCTCCCCACCAGGAATAAAAGGAACATTACCGCTGATAAGCTTTTGCCTCTTATTATACCTACCCTTAATTTGCTGCCAGACTTTACCAGTCCACACAAATTAGTGGAGGCTTATAATGTTACTATGACCAAACCTTTAGACACTATTGCTCCACTTCAGATGCAGAAAAGCAAAACTAAAGCTCACCTGAACTCTTGGTTCTCCCCCCACCTAAAATCCCTTAGATTAGAAAAAAGAAAGCTCAAAACCTTGTTGAAATGTTCCTACTAATGAAAACAAAAATAACTTAATTAACCTAGCTACCCATTACAAAAAGGACATAATTCACTTGAAACAAGAATCCTATATTGAGAGGATTAATAAAGTGAGCTCAAGTACTAAGGAACTGTTTTCCATTCTAAGGGAAATGGAATCACCCACCACTCAGTCAGACGAATGTCTGAAGGACAAACTCTAGTTCACAAATATTAAGAACGCCCTTATGAAGAAAATTTCCCTGCTCCAAAGCAAGATCGGAAACAAAAAAGCCAATTTACCTAACATAGACCAGTATAGCAAAGCCCCAGCATCCTCCTCTAAACCAGCGTATCTTTTGAACTTCGCCAAAGTCTCCACCCACGTGGTAGAAACAATTATTTCAACCCTCAAACCTTTGAGATGTCAAGGAGACAGCTGCCCGGCACACATAACTAAAGATGCTGCCAGAGACCTGGCACCTTTTATTACTAAATTAATTCACTCCTCATTCACAACTGGCATCGTTCCCAGCAACATAAAGGAGTCTTGGGTCTGAAAAAACAGAAAAAACAATCACTGAACCTGACAATCCCGACCAACTATAGGCCGATCACCACAGTACCATTTTTACTTAAGACAAAGTTGCCTACATATAAATTCAGGACTACTTAGAGAACAACCACCTCCTGGCTTTAGACCACATCATGGCACTGAGACAGCGCTAATAGACTTAAAAACACATATTGATGAATTTAAGGATCAAGAAAAAACAGCCTTACTGCTACTCCATGATCTCTCGGCTGCCTTCGACCTAGTCGACCATCAAGTACTCTGTAATCACCTTGCCTCGGCAGTGTACTTTTCACAAGATGCTATCACCAGGATTAAATCTTTTCTAAACAAAAGGACGATGAGGGTCTTCTCCCCACTTGCAGTAGCTGATCCAATCCTGATCACCTGTGGTGTGCCACAATGTTCTTGCGTATCCCTTACAATGTATAATATATTCACCAAGCCTTTGTTCGATGATCTGGACCACTTGGTTGTCACCTACACTAACTATGCAGTTGATACCCAGATCCTCATACCTCTCACAGGAGACTTTGAGAAGGACCTGGCCTTGGTGAATAGAATATACCTCATCATTCGGGCCTGGATGGCTGCACACGGCCTATGCCTGAATGATGACAAGACCAAACTCCTAATACTTGGAACCACAGCTAAACTCAACAAATTGAGCCTTAACTTCACTGCCTTCGATTTAAATGGTAATACTATTGAAGTGGCAAAAGAAGCAAAAACTCTAGGCTTTTACCACGAATCCACCTTCACATTTAACAAACAAGTCAATGCCATGGCATCCTCCACGGCCTAGACCTGTACATTGATTAGGGCATGCAAACCTTTCCTGTCCAAAGAAAGCTGTGCAACCCTAGCCAGAGCACTTATCCTTTCCAAACTGGATTTCTGTAATTCTTTGTACCTGGGAGCAAGCAATTACATCACTAACAAAATCAAAATCCTACAAAACAACACCCGTAGAGCAGCCCATGATATACCAAAGAGAGAACATATATCCCATCTGAGAAGACAGATGAAATGTCTCTCTACCAAGGACAAAATCTTGCTTAAAACGGTATCACTAATGCATAAATTCCTCAATCCTGCTGCCCCTATCTACCTTACCAAGAGAATCACGAAACAATCTAGTTCATGACCTACAAGGACTTTCAACTCTGATTGTCTAGTCATGCCTAGATTTAAATTAAAGTAATCAGGAGGGAGTAGAGTCCCTGTCAAGGCAGCACAAGCCTGGAATTCCCTACCCCATCATCTGAGAACCAACCAACCGTTCTCCGTGTTCAGGCACAATATCATATTCTGGCTGGTCACTAATGACAAATCCGCATAATCCTAGCCATGCTCAGCCTTTGTGCCCCTGCACCACCTATTCCTGCTATCCTACTCAGGCAAGTGATGTATTTATTACATACACCACTGTATCACTCACTACATCTATTACACTACTTTTCTTTGTATATAGGCATCCACTGTATCACTCACTGTAAATTGTAAATTGTGTAGCATTTTTCTTCTTGGATAAATGCCTGTACATATTGTATACTGACATCTAAAGTAACCAAGCTGAATGTTTACTTGCAACCTCTGTGTTAAAGGCGCCCAGATACCTTTAGGTCGGGTGCACCATACAAACAAATAAGCAAACAAACAAACAAACTAAAGAACTATTTACAAGGGTAGCGGGCTAGTCCTCCTCGTCACCATGCTCCCTCAATTTCTCTGCCAGGGCATCATCAAACACTGCGTCCAATTTCCCTAGGCCTCTGCTGTCACCTCGAGGGCTTGCAGGGACTCCAACATACTGCTCTCCCACTCCCTGCAAGTCTCCTCGAGGACTTCAGCCAGCCTCTCTGCCCGACAGAGTGAAATCTCCACCCTGGCCATGGTGAGTCATGCCTCCCATGCCCGCTACCGCTCTGCCCCGATCTGATGCCCGAAACACTCCAAAACAGAAGACATCCTTTGTGTAAGGTCCACATTTGTCTCCTGCCTGATGGCCATTACCTGTCTCCCTGAGTTGGTATGTCCCGAGTAATGTATCTTCCTACTCCGAGCCTGCTGCTACCAAATAGCCCAGTGCCTGCTTCTTAAGGACGCCTCCGGGATGATGACACCCCCCGGGCTGTCATGCACGTGCCCTGTTCTTTTGTGCCTGCTCTCCCTACATTGCCACAGATTCTCCCACCAGCTGTATCTGCGTGGGGACCACCTCAGCTGATCCAACTTTGACTCCCGACTCTGGCAGGGATGTGGATTCCACCAGTCTGGCCGCCAGGGTTGGGACAGGTTCACAGGGGGCCCTGGTGTTACCTGGGCCGGAAGGCAGCAGGGAGGATGACTGGTGCACAGAAGACAAGGAGGGGGTCACAGAAGTGCCTAGCCCACAGACCCATTTGAGACCAGGATATGTACTAGCCAGTTCATGAGACGCAAGACCTCATCATGATGATCTGCAAGCCCAGATTGGAAACCTTCACATCATCATGAATGGTGCCTGTACGCCTCACAATACCAGCTAGAAACGGTTCCACCCTGTCCCGAATGGCGACATATGCAGGTATTGGTGTTTCTGTTTGCGTGGAAACATCTGCCACTTGCGGGTGGTCCGGCCTGGGGCATGCCCACAGGTGCATACTGGCGCAGTCACAATCTCAGGGGCAGGAATTGGATCCACGGCGACCTGCACTGCCTCCTGTCAGGGGGTCTGGACTGCACCAGTCACACCCACCTCATCACCCCTGCCAGGCCCCATGGACTGGGCTGATGCGGCCTCCTCCTCCCCCGCCAACCTGGATACCTTCCCACCGTCTTCCGCTTTGAATTGCACCTGTGCAACCTCACCTGTCCCTCCCACTTCTGAGGACTCCACGACCACCTTCGCCCTCTTGGACCTCCCCTCAGTAGCTGTGGCTATTGTTTCGGATGTGGCACCAGTCTCCTCACTCCTCGAAGATGAAATAAGCTGGGAGCGTGACTGGGCCTTGCGTCTGTGCCTGGTGGAGGCATCCACGCTGCCTTTCTCTATAGCACCTTCTCCGCCCTCTTCTTCCAACCTCACTGTGGCTAGGGAGACATGGAAAAAAACACATCAGGGTACTGTACATTTGTGTGTATGGCCAACATATATGCACATGAATTGCACTGGCAAAGTCCACAAACATCACCACCCTCCACAACACAGTGGTATGTGCCATTAGCACACATGCCCATACATGACTGTCCTTCACAACAGTCAATCATATCCTTGGACAATGGACTGTCAGCACCTACAATTTTTGCATGCCCCTCACATGCATAATGGGACATACACATGTCATTCACACACATTACCTGACAGTCTTGAGACAGCGCATGGAGCTATCACATCAGAGTCCACTCAATGGGCCTCATTACAACCCTGGCGTTAAGGGGTTAACGGCGCCGTAAAAGGCTGCAGAGCCGTTAAAAACTTAACGCCAGATTCACACTTTAACGCCTGCTTTTTGCAGGCGTTAAAGTCCAAGGCGCTAAGCGACCTCGGTGCTAATTACGGCACCGTAATTACGGCAATTAGCGCCTTCTCCATCCCCATTGAGCCCTATGGGGCAAAAATGGGAATGGGGAAGGGGCCATGGTGAATGGGGATTTAGCGCCCCGCCAACCTTGGAATGGGGCGGTAAATGCGCCATCCACCATGGCGGAATCCGGCATGGACCATGGTGCTAATAGCACCATGGTCCAACGCCAGGGTTGTAATGAGGCCCAATGTCAATTAGCCAGCAAGAGTCAAGCACACATTCAAATGCTCCAGTAACATCCATCCAGGAGTGTTGGCCAGTCACACTTTCATTTCTCAGACACATGCACATGTACACCATGCATGTTCATGATGCTGCCGACAGCACCCATGTGTCACATCTCTCACACGGCCACGTCCATACACATGTATGCAACCATGTGCATGTCGTTACATGCTGCAGCACATCACACATTGCAACTGAAACACTGTTGATGTAACACATGCTTGAATGGACACACATTCAGCACTGTATGGGACATGCACACAGACATCCATACACGAGGCATGCCACACATAGGGTCAAGGTGCACACTCCAACCACACATCAACATGCACATGCACTGTGGAGGACAACAACACATGTACACTTACCAGTCGATGGACGGAGCTGCAATTCTATGAACTGGGTGTGCATCGCTGGGTAGAACCGCTCCAGGACCCGCATGTTGGTGGTCAAACGGCCACAGGACCCCCCGTGGTTCTCATCAGCCTGGAGGAAGTGCCGGGCCTTGTTGTGGGTCCTGGCTTTGAAGTCCTCCCAGTGCTTGTGGACATGGCAGAAGTCCCGGGGTGCCACATCCTCTGTGTTGATGGCATCCAGAATGTCAGCCCAAATCATCTTCCGTCCTTCTTTGCTGACTTGAGTTGGTCTGTCAAAGAGGGCATCATAATGCTGCAGGACTTGATCCACCAGGATGTCAACTTCCCTTGCAGTGAAGCTGACAGCCCTCTGCCTCACTACAGGGGGATTGTCACTTGCCTCCAATTATGTTGGTTCAGACTGAGGCAGGTGTGGGTGGGCAAGGTGGTCCTGCCGCTGGGTCACAGGTCTGACGACAGGAGCACTTGCAATGGCTGTACAGCAGGCACAAACATTGCAGGGCACGTGGGCAGCAGGCACACACAGTGGGCAGGCATCAGCAGATGGCTTGTAGGAGGCAGCTTGGGGCACTTGGAGGCAGGTAAATTGGCTGGTAGGCAGGAGCATGGGTCTTCCGTGTTACTTGTGTGGGAAGCCAGAAACAGTTATAGCGGCCAGACGTGTGGACTTCGTTTCCATGTGATATCTTCACTGCGTGTGAGCCTCTTGTTTTGGTGAGGTATTGCCCCCGCGCACATGCCCGTGCACTTTTGAGGCTGACAGTGAGTTGCGTGTGCATTTTCCATGCTTTGGGTGCCCCTGTTTGTCACGTAACCCCTCATTTAACATCACAGTAGCTTACGTGTCCATCGTGTATTTATTTTTTGTGTTGCTGGGTGCAACAGCAAACAGCTTTACGTTTTTCCTTTACACGTGGGCTACCGAGGGGTTGCGTACATGTGTTTTTCATTTTTGGGGTGCCTGTGCATTACGTGGCCTATTTTTTCCCCCGGTGGTTACATTGAGCCTTGCTGGGGGACACTGCCCTCTCACTCCAATTGCCCAGGACAATTGTTAGCTGCACCTCCCATTGCACTAATCCACCAGTGCCATGACTGAGAGGGCTATAAGTGGGAGGGGAGGCAAAGGTGGACAAGGTGACGGAGGTGGCAGAGGTGGCCAAGGTGGCCCAGCTGGTCGAGGTGCCCGGGGCCATGCAGGGAGAGCCATGCCCTCCACCTAACAGGGTCAAGGAAATGCAGCTGATCCTGACGTCCCCAGCACCTGGGTTCCTGGGGCAGCATTGCCATCTGCTGTCCCCACCAGGCAGGGTGAGGAAGCTGCAGGGGCAGCAACCACCACCCATGCTCAGGGTCATCCAGCCAGGCCTGTAGTGGTCCTGGCCTAGGCAGAGACCCAGGGGCAGATGCCCGTGTCTCCAAGGGCAGGAGACGTGCGGACAATGGTCCAGCCACCACCACCCAGGTACACCTGCAAGGCGCCCTACAGTCACAGCATCAGTGGGTGATGCCACAGCCCAGCCCACCAGTGCTCCAGCCCCTTCTGACCCAAGTGGTCCGAGCCACTCAGGGTCTGCACGACCTTGCAAGAAGGCAAAGCGTGCAGTAGACAAACAGGCTCAGTCCCAAGGCATGGCACAGGAGACCCTCAAGGAAGAGGAGCTTTAGTGATGAGGAACCGCAGATCCTCGTGGACTACGTGCAGGGACACAGACACGACATGCTTGTGCAGGCAGGGAGCACACATACACCTGCCCAGCATATTGCCCACTGTCAGTGTGTCGTAGATCATATTAACGGCTTGGGCCATGAGAGGCGCACAGCTTCTGAGGCAATGTAGCGTTAGAATCATCTCTGGCGCCGAGCCAAAGATAAGATGGGTGCCAGCTATGCCTCTACTCAGGTGACTGGAGCTGGGTCACCATGAGAGGACGAAGAAGTCACTCCACATGAGGAAATCATACGTGCTATGATTGATGTGGAGCAGATCCAAGGCATGGGAGACCTGCCAATTTATGAGTTAATGTCTGGTGAGTGGTGATGCGTGTGTGTCCAAGACATGTGTATGTTGCTTGGATGAAGTGTAATGATTGTCTGGCAGTTCTGCCTGCATTTACATGACTGCCATGGATGAACCTTGTCATGGTGGACTGACATATGCTTGTTGTCCTGAAGACTGCATACACATGATGTGCTGCACACAGTGACATACCCCATCACCACACCTGCTCACTCCTTCCATGTCACTCTCTGTCCATCCTCTCTTGGCCCTCTTCCTGCTCCAACCTGTGATGGCGGATACCCTGTGACAATCCTGCACTCCACACTCGCCTTCTTTCTGCACATCTCTGATGTCTCTGAGAGGTCACCCTGCCACCTGCACCTCTTCAGGGGCATTCTTCCTTTCCTCTCCTTCCCCCAGCACCTCACTGTCTCCAGAGAACTGGTCATTCTTATGGCAGGGTACTGCTACAGCCTCTACCAAGATTTCTGTGCTTAGACTCATTTCCCTCTGCAACTCGACCAGAACTGGACTGTGGGAATTGTACTTTTGTCTCTTGGCCAGGTATTGTATCTCCCTAGGATTGTGATGATGGCACTGAAACTGGCTCCCAGTGGCTACAACTGTTCATTTCCAATCCCTGTGCATTGTCCACAAGGCCTTATTGGACCTGGGGACTCAGTTCCTTCAACTCCATCTTCCAAATTCGCTTCCTTCTTATGGTTTTCAATCATCCCTTTCTTACTCCCTCAGGGTCAGTTACTTCTCATAGCAATTCATTAGTAATTAATGTCTAAATTTGACTGGAGCCTCCCTCTGGTATAGCCTCCCTGCCTCAATGGAACTGGAGGTGAACCTTCTCCAGGTCTGGAGGCACTTCTGCTGCTTACTCACGTGTTGTGCTTTCTCTCCTCCTCTCCCCTGCTGGAGTCCTGGATGATAGAGAGAATGCACTACTCACCTGCCCACATTCTGATCTCCGACATGGCCCACTAAGCCATGAGTTGTACCCATGCACTGCCTCCCTGCCATTCCACTCGGTGGCTGTTTACTGTATTCCTACAACCCTCTAGCAGCAATTTACACCTGATGTCTGCACTTCCACTTCCACAAGCCGGCTGCATTTTCATTGCTGATTATGTAGTTGGATTTTATTTGTATGCTGTTCACATGTACTGCACTGCCCACTCCCACTTCCAACCCCAGGTCCCACCTTCACCATTCCTATTTACTCATGTGATGTCAATGTGTCCTGGGCTCATGGGATGGGTGTGTCTGCCTTCACTCTATTCCTCCACCCTTGCATTGTAGCACCTTGTGACACTTGTGTGTATTGAGTTTGTGAATTACATGTCATATCATGTTGAATCCATTGTATATGGCTCTGGGACAGTGGTCAGCAAGTTCCATCTCATGCAGGTCAACAGTACAGGCATGGCTATACTATGTGGCATCTGTGTATTTGCATCAGTGATGTTGATGACTGAAATATGCCAGTCAGGTGTTTGTGTGTCAAGCAGGTGCTATGCACCATGCACTACATGCGGTATTTAGCCCTTCCACATACCTCCATGGCTTCTTTCATGCTATCCTTCACTTGCATTGACACGGCGTACGTGTAGGAGTTTGTGACATGGCAGGTTGATGTGCTGCATGACAACATTGTGATGCGTATATGTGTGGGCTATGATATTTACATGGCTCTTCATGTATTTTTCTGTCTATGTGCAGGTGATGAGGTACTGGATGCATAGGAGGAGGTGGAGGAAGAACACGATAGTGAGCCACGACCAACCACCAGTGGAGGATGTGGTGTGGTAGACCATGAAGATCCACTGGTGCAACAGGCCATCCAGGCCCTGACTCAGTCTGAGTTCCCCTCTGAGGAAAACTTTGGCTCTGGTGGTGAAACGGATATGGTTACTTCTGTGCTGTTGTAGGTGAGCGCATAGACTGTGGGTGCTGTTGTATCCCAAATGTCTGAAGGGGGGACCCCTTACAGGGCCAGTCAGTGTTGGTATGTCTGTCTGTGGTGGTTACGGCTGCAGGGTCATGCTCCACAGTATTGACTCCTGTTCCTGAGCCAGCTGATCAAGGGAGGGATGCAGTCCTGCAGCCACAGATAGCATCATTACATCAAAGGCCAGGTTCCCTTGGCCCAGGCAGGTCTGTGGTCTGCCAACGCAAGGGCTGTGTGTTA
Source organism: Ambystoma mexicanum (assembly GCF_040938575.1). NCBI lineage: Eukaryota > Metazoa > Chordata > Amphibia > Caudata > Ambystomatidae > Ambystoma > Ambystoma mexicanum. The sequence continues at coordinate 803,016,244 of NC_090928.1, forward strand.
GCTGGTGATACTGTGTGGGAGCAGTCCATATATGCAGTTGCACAACAACAGACTGTTTCATATGAAATGTTGGCTCAGGTCATGGATAGGGTGGCCAATTCCATGATAACCCCAGCAAGAAAGGTGGAGCACCGGCAGCAGGCATTGTGGTCCACATGCAGCTCACATAGGCTGAACATGGTGGCCAGCAACAGGAGCCGATGGGCAGAACTGAGGGAACTGTGCGCATCCATGGCTGCAGAGGGTCGGGCCCACAGGGAAGCCCTGAGGGTAGAGTATAGGTCTGTCAGGACTACTCTGGATGCAATCAAGGCAGCCATCAGTAGATGGTCTGAACAGCAGATTCAACTGATGACTCGTACCATCACAGAGGAACTGCGTGCATCCTGTAAGGTGTTGCATGGAGACCTCCGAGCCATCATGTTGCAGATGCAAGCATCTGAGTCCTGCATGGCCACTGCAATGGAGGACCATACTAGGGCTATACGTGGTGATCCTCTCTTACCACTTTGCCATTCTGATGCAACACCAGAGGGTAGCGACAGCAGCGACAGGTCTCCCGATCCATGCTAGCCGTGTGGCCCATTGACCAATGGAGTTTTTTTCTCTCAACATCCACACATGTGGGTGTTGACGTGCACCCTGCAACTCCTCCCTCCTGGGTGGGCCCCGCAACCCGGTCCCCCATGGGCTTTTTTTTTATTTGTTTTAACTTGTTTTTTGTCTATTTTACATTTATGTGACAGTGTGTTGCTTTGTGTGGCAGCTGAGGGCATCCACTGTAGATTCCAGCTGGGCGATTGCAGGCTTGTTTCATTTTGGTAGCCCCCTTGTTTGTGCCTTAGGGTCCAGACACATATGCCACTCCTGCTTCACCTTTCCATGGGCTTGCAAGGAGTGCAGCATGTAAAAGTAACCTACACAGAGGCATTGGGCTTCCATTATATCTGTGGGCAGTCTCAGGTCCGACCTGTGTATCCACACCTAGTGGGATTCATGATTGTTTGCCAAGTGCATGGTTAGCATCCCTTTTTGTTTGTATATTGAGAACCATCCTTGGTTCATGTTGCATCTTCATGTATTGGCTTGACTATCTCCATTATTGTTAGCCTTCCTGCTGTATGCGCTTCCCTGCCCCCTTTGGTTAGCAATGCCACACGAATATACAAGGGTGCCATGTGCAAGTCACAACACATTGAGGCACATGTGCAATTATGTTTGGTCACGGTCAGACAGATTCACTCTTGGGTCCTGTGTTTCTGGTATATTGTACTGGCCAATTGATGTTCCTGTGTACATTATTAGATTGATGAGTGAGAGTGAGTTATTTATGTACATGTTCCATTGATCGTTGATCACTTTGTGACAGTAGTGTTATGTGTTGGCCATTTATTTCTCAGTTTGGACATTGCATGCCATGGCATGGTGTGTCAACCAGGTGACATGAAGAGTGGGAGGGTTTAGGTGCGATGCTGACATTTAGATGTGTACTTTTGCATGGTGTTAGTGGCATCATCCATCTTCCATGTGTTCCTTTTGTGAACACCTGATTGAGATACTTTTTGTACTAAGGGATGCACACAATGTAGCACTTCCAAAGACACGTTCTCAGGGTGTTAAGGTTTGGCCTGATGATTGTGCCTTTGTCATCATCGATTGTCAACTGGAATGTGCCAGGGCTGTGTGCACACCACAGGGGTTGGATTTTAGGTGAAAAATGGTGCCATAAACTGGGTATGGGCAGCCTTGCCCCTTTCCCCTTCCAATGTGCAGCCGCCGTGCATGTGGTTGGGGATGTGGGGGCACAACTATGTCCACCAGTACACCACTTTGTGTTGCAATGTTGTGCAGGACACATGCTGCCACAATGATCCTGCACACTACTGGTGGTGCATATAGTAGCTCACCACCAGAGTGGTCAATGGAGCGGAAGCGTGACGTTAGCACTCCAAATGTGCGCTCCACTATGGCCCTAGTTGCAATATGGGCTGCGTTGTATCTTACCTGGGGTGGTGTTGTGGGGTTCCGTATTGGCGTCATCTTGTAGGTTCTCAGAGGGTAGGAACTGTCCCCTGTGGAGGTGAGATGGGTTGTCAGTGGTGTGGTCTTGTCTGTGTGAGACATGCATGCATTTGAAGGGCCATTTGTACTCACCAATGAGCCATGTGTGGCCATGCCTCCCAGCTTCCAGGGCCCGGTGTAGGGGTGAAATTCTGAATATGAAACTATCATGGGTGGACCCTGGATAGTTTGCATATACAGAGGTAATGATTCCCTTGGCATCACATACAACCCGCGCGTTGATGGAATGCCAGTGCTTGCAATTGCGATAGATGTGCTCTGTGGACCTAGGTGGACTTTGGGCCACATGGGTGCAATCGATGGCACCAAGCAATTTCGGGAAGTGCGCAACCCCGTAAAAGTCCTGGACCATGGCCTTCCTTTCTGCGGGTGTTCTGGGCACGTATGTGTGCCTGCAGACTGAGGGGCGTGCACGCATGATTGCCCACCCCTGGTGTAGGTAACCTGACTGTGTGGCCTGTGAAATGCCAACAACTATGACAATTGTCCGCTGAAATGACCCAGTGGCCAAGAAATGAAGTACATTTGGCACCTTTTCCAAGGGGCTCAGGGCGTGGGAGCACAGGGTGGGCGATGTGAGGTCATCTTCCCACTCTATGACCAGGTCTAATATGATCTGAGGTGGAAATCTATACCTGCCATAGACCTGGTCCTCAGGCATCCCAGAAAGGATGGTCCTGGGTAAAAAAATGTGTGCCCTGGCTATCCTCCACCTCCTGTGGTGTACCACGATCACTTCTGCAAAAAATGGTACATTCATTGTAGCTGTATACGCGCGTTGGTTTTTCGCATGCCCTTTTAATGCATTGTTTTTAGTACGCAGTGACGCTTACGCCTGCTTTCAAGTGGCGGACATGTTTTCGGATTAGTACGTCTTTTTGTGTGGGCGTTACAAGAATTTTACTGTGGTACTTCCCACATAATGCCCACATTTACGCTTGTTGTTCCCCATTTCACGTGTTCTGCCCCCCTTTTAGGTGACTGCGCAAGATGGTATGTGGTTTCCCTGGGCATCTCGCGCAAGGCGTTTGTGGTGTCCCAGTGACGTGTTGTACCTGCGGAGATTCGGCACAAGTCGCGGGTAAGCCCCACACATTGTGTTCCATGAACTGGCAAACAGGCGCTTGCGCGTCTTTTGCACGCAAGCACCCCTTTTTCGGCGCAATTTAATTACATGAATCGGGCCCCTCGTTTGTTGTCGGAATTTAAGCCATTGTCTACATTGTCCATGTAAAAGATAGCTTTGGATTCCTTCCTTCTAAGGAACAGTTCCTTATTTCTTCCTCTTTCATCTGTTTCAATTCTGTCAATTCCCACAAATCATATTGCTCTCAGTGGATTTCCAATGGGTACTTGTTGTCTCGGTTTCAAATTGCTTGCATATTTTCCCCAATTATGATCCTAAGTATTCTCTGGTGCTTCCAAAGTATTTCTTGTTGTTTATGCACATGATCACATACATTACATAAGAGCATAAACAATGTATGGATTGGGTTATCTTGATATTGTAATTGCTAATAACTAAATCCAGGGTCATATTTTTGGCATAGTCACACATATTACAGACTCCACAATTATTTATTTATTTTTACATTTATATACCGCACATACAGCCAAGGGCATTGCAACGCTGTTACTTGTGGGTGGCTTGGTTACAGGGCAGACTTATACATATTTATGAAAGCACTGTGTCTGTTGATTGAGGCATTTCATGGGTCTAGTGCAGTCAGTCTTTAATTAACTCGGGCTCACTCTGTTGCATTTTGTTCTTGTGTATGTCACCATATGCATGTCACTGATTAAGAATCTTTATACGGATAACAACAACACTACTTTATTTCCTGCAGATAAGGGCAGGGTGTTGATGATTAAAAATACCACTGACTATGAGGAGTGTGTAGAAGACAACTTAGGTCGAAGAGACATGCGTTTCTCTTTAACAAGACCCCACACAGGCCACATAGTCTAATTTAATAACAATCTTGAACACTCACAATGTATGGGCTGGATACATGGGAAAACAAGAAGTGTTTTCACAGTGTAATATCCTACAGTTCCAAAATCTGACCGTCTTGCCAAAGTTTTCAAGCACAATCCCAACTCATGATTTAATCAGCTCGCATACACTGATTCCCCACACATCACGAATGGCTGTAGATGCAATTAGGCCATATAGGGGCAGTAAAAGAATGATGATCTTACTGAATTTCATCTCAGAAAATACAAGCTTTAACTTTAAGCAAGAACATGTTTTACATGTTTCAGGAACGGCGATGGGTGCCAAATAGCATCAACATATTCCAACTGCTTTGTGCATAAATTTGAGATGGAGCATATTTTACATCACCCAGTATGACACAAATATCTAAAATATTGTGCGTGATACATTGATGATGTATTTGGCATATGGTATCGCCCAATGATTGGCATTACAAGATTTATTTTTAATTTCTGAATGTTACTCAATGAACGCATTCAATTCACAGCATGTGTAGGACATCCAGGAGTACATTTCTTAGATGTCAAAGTTATTCCTGAATTGTCAAAAATCAGTACTGCAATTTTTCATAAATCTACCAATAGGAACAGCTTACTCCTATATTGCGTGTGTTTTCACCCACCTAGCACACTATGCATTTTGCCTTATGGACCGTTATTACAGGTAAAACACATTATCAGTGGCATAGGTAGTTATGAAGAGGAACAACATATGAAGTTGACAACATTTTGACAAAAGGGTTACTTACAGCAGTAGCTTGAACAAGCTCAGGCAAAGGTTGCCAATAGGACTGGGAAATCTCTTATGCATACTACCTTACCAAAAGCTCAACCATGTATAGTATTTGTTTCAAAGTTCAGTATTCAGAAATATTAGATCATAAACATTATCAAAAAACACTGGCAAATTTTGCAAAATGTGTCCACGTATAAGGATTTAAGGCAAGGGTGTGTTCTTGCTTCATTCCTTTTCAACAGTTTTATATCAGACATTGGACACACACATTGCCATGTAAGAGCTTTCCCTCCTAAAATAGGAAATATGTAAATCAGTTTGTTAGCCTACATGGATGATTTAGCCCTTTTGGACTACATGCCTGTTGGCCTTCAGCGCCTGCTGAATGCTCTTGAAGATTATGTAACCAATAATGGTCTTAAAATTAACTCAGCTAAGACTAAGATACTAATCTATTCCAAGAAACAGAGAAGTACTGATAGGTTTACATTTATTTTGTATAACTCACTGCTTGAAGTTGATGAGACTTTCTCCCACTATGAGTTTTCTATGTTTGCTAAAAACAAGACAACGGCTTAATATTTGAATCTCTGTAAAAAATGTAAGCCCTTTACAATTCGAAATCAATGGCATTAAACTAGAGCAAGTCATTTTTTTTAACTACTTGGGTGTTTGATTTTAGGAAAATGGAGAGTGGTCAGCAGAGATCAAAAAGTCCAGTGCAAACATCCATAAATATAGTGGGGCTACTAAACTCTTTCTTTAATAAGCACGGGATAGGTGCAGTTAGTTCTGTGCTGGAACTATACAAAAAACGGGCCCTGCAGCATCAATATACAGGACTGAAATTTGGGGCAGCGGCGACACAGGGGCTTTGGACAGGGTGTAATGTAATTTTCCAAAACAACTCCTGTTATTACCCTGGATCACTCCATCAGGCGTGCTTGGAAATGGATGTTCAGACAGGAGGGGACTATATTAGGCTATAGCCAGTATTGTACTGGGTGAGGCTATGATGCTTTGTGGGATTACAGGACAGAGAGAGGCTATATGACATATTATGTCTTTGGGGTGAGGGAATAGCCTCAGGTGTGTGCAACATGTAAAGGACACTCTGATGGTCCTCAGTACTAGTGATAGGGAATAAAAGAGAGAGAGAATAATTAGGGCTTCAGACATGAGATCAAGAGACCACCTCACAGAAGCAGCCAATAGGCTTAAATTGGGACCGCAGTATCCATTGCACAAGTCATAGATGGGATTTGAATATTATTTAGATCAAATGAATCCCCCATTTGAAAGAACAATGTATGCCTGATTTAGGTTAGGAACACTTCCTTTGGCATCATTTACAAAGTCATGGCAAATAAGTGAGAATGTGGGTTACACTTTATGTGGGGCAAAAGAGGAAACTGCTATGCATTTCCTCCTGACTTACGTAATGTGTAATAAAATGAGAGGACTGTATCGGCGCCAAATCTTTAAAGCTGTTGGGATTCACACAAACATTCAGTGATGCCCCATGTAGTGTCTGCAACTTCCCGAGATATTCATAGGGCTTCGATACATAGATTAAAAGATATGAGAGACAGAGTACAAATGCTACATGATGATGTGGAGCATATTGGCACTTGTGAAATTGTTATACAGTTCAATATAATTGTGAATCTGCGAGCTTGCTCTCCCCAATTATCAGTTTGGAAATGATGTTATGTCATGCTTTTTTTTAATTACTACTAAATGCTACTTGTATTATGGAATGTGCCTTCTTTCCCACTATCGATTTAATCATTTTCCAGATTATTTTTTAATCCTAGGATAATTAATTTTGTATGGTTTTACGGTATGTTGTACTTGATGGCTTCAAAGCCGACAAAAAAATAAATGATGATGATGATTAAAAATCCATCATAAGCCAAAAACGTATTGTGCTAGCGAGTCAAACTAAGTGAATTAACACCCGCTGTGGATGATTTCATTTATGCCGCTCTTGAAATGTTTAAAATCTAAAGTGGTGCATATCCTCAGAAATGGCACAGAGGCAATGGGCCCAACAACTGGGGACATTTGGGAGAAACTTGTGAGAACATTCTGGAGCTGTGTCCTCAACTTGCCTAATTTTGTCCCAACTACCATCACAAGATTTGAATTTGGCCTGATATTGCTCTCGTAGAGGAAGATTCTTAATCCCCCTGAATCCTCTACATTTAGTGCATTCAGTGCACTAAACATTTCCAAGGAGAACGCTACTGACAGAGAAATGCTCCTTTGGACCTCCTATGGAGATTCATTGGTGTAATCCTTAAATTCCACTAAAAATATTTGTGTGACCTCTTCTGGTGAGGTGAGAAAAAAATCTCTTTATTATGGATTGGATCTCCAATGGGCATAGTACAAAGAAGTATACACTTTATTGTTACATCAGCAAAATAGAGAAACCATGAAGCATCATTCCACTATATTTGAAACAGTTCCCTGATGGAAGTTTTAGAGCATACTATTAGGTTTAATCTAATTCCAACAAAGGACATTTTAGAGGCTCATAGTAAAATTCTAAGAACCCACAGATTATGCAGATTTTGTAAGAAAAGAACCCTACAATTGGTGAAACTCTCAGAAATGTGACCACAGAGTGTACATTTCTAGCGAATAAAAGACAATTATACTTTTCCAAAGTTTTCCAGGTCGTATATTTTATCACTTCAGTCGACCTCTGGCATAGAATCTTGGCGGGTCACCAAGTCTCATTTTAGCCACTATAAGATTCCTTATGGACGTTTTTACTGATTTTAACATAACTGCCAAGTCTTTTTTGATCATTTTCTGTTTTTGCATTCTCAGGCCCCGATTCTCATCAAGGTGTTAAGCGTTAACGACCTTTTCGTTACTTAAGACCTATTCTGAAGGTGGTGCATTCTTCCGAAGTCGGAAGGAATGCGCCACTTTCGGAATACATGTGGCGGTTTCTAGAATGGGTTGGAAACCAACCTAGCAACCGCCACATTTGTAAACTGGCTTTTTGGAAGCCTATTCTTGTGGCACTCCTTCAGTTTAATATGTGCGCTAAACTAGCGCACATATACGGTACCCTTTTGGTGCCGTTAAACTGGAGGAGTGCCACAAGAAGCCTTGTTTGGTGTAAATGGAAGTGTCCATGAACACCCGTGTTGTATATGTACACTTTCATGTACAAAAGTGTTCATATAAAACACGGGTGCATGTGAACACTTTCATTTACACAAAACCGAGCAGCTTGCGAGCAGCTTCAACGTTGCAATAAACGTCGCTTTAAATGAAAGTGTTCATATACACCGCACGGGTGTATAGGAACACTTTTATTTAAACCAATGCGAGCAGCTTCAACGTTACATTCTGCAACGTTGAAGCTGCTGGCTTTGGTGTAAATGAAAGTATTCATGTACACCGCATGGGTGTATATGAACACTTTCCTATACAATGTTGAAGCTTCTCACTTTGGTGTATAGGAACTGTGGGCCGGATTCTCAACTGGTTGGTAATTGTCGTAGAAATGGCTAACAACATTTTCGGTAATTACACCCTATTCTGAAGGTGGCGCAATGTTCCGAAATCGGAATCATTGCGCCACTTTAGGAATATGGGTGCAGGTTGCTAGGAAGGGCTGGAAACCGACCTAGCAACCGGCACTCTCGTTAATCATGCCTTTGCATGGTTATTCTTGTGGCACTCCTCCAATAATGCAAGCGCTCGAAATTGGCGCTGAACTACGGCACACAATTGGTGCCGTATGGAGGAGTGCCACAAGAAGCAGTCCTATTTGTGCGTGAGGTTGGTGAGAAATTCATACTTGCTAACATTCAAAATTAATGCTGACATTACTGGAAAATAGAAAACATATATTGTTAGCACCACTGGAGGAATGTTTAAAATGTATACATCGATTTAACGATGGTAGCACAAAAAACAACGGTTTTGTAGGAAATAATATCTTTTTAATACTTGGAAAAAATCCTGAGGCAAAAAAACTAAAGGTGGGTCGCCTCTAATTCACAAGGGCAGGGAAAGTCAGGAGGGTAGCAAATCCAAAAGGGGTAAAGGCTTCAATGTTCAGAACTGTGGATTAGATTCTGGAACTGTGAGCTGATGGTCCGATCAAGATCGGGATGGCTGTTCATTTTCTGTGTTCTGTGTTAATTCTTTAATGGTTCCCGTGGGTAACAGAGAATCAGAAGTGTTGAACGTTTGGAGATGCACCAGAGTAAAAACACAGGGGAGACTTCTTTAGCCGTGGGGCCAAGAGATCGGAGAGAGCTCTTCTAAAAATGCACCCTCATAGCATCTGGGGGTGTACTGGAGAGGTAGTTCACGCAATATCTGATTCCTTCCAATTGAGATATTTGCTAAAGGTCATGAGAGCCCTCATGACCTGTGGGGTCGACCGGTTTCAATGGCTAGTAGTGATTCAAACCATCTTCTTCAGGACCGTAGTTCGGGATAAGGAGTAGATCAGGGTTTCAGGAGATTGAAACCAGGACAAATGCTTTGGTCAGACTGGGCTGGAGCTGTCAGTGCAGTCTCTCTGGATCCGTCTGCCTGTAGGTGTCCTGCTCGCGGTGCTGCTGCAGCTCGACTGCAGCTCGGCTGCAGCAGCACCGCGAGCAGGACACCTACAGGCAGACGGATCCAGAGAGACTGCACTGACAGCTCCAGCCCAGTCTGACCAAAGCATTTGTCCTGGTTTCAATCTCCTGAAACCCTGATCTACTCCTTATCCCGAACTACGGTCCTGAAGAAGATGGTTTGAATCACTACTAGCCATTGAAACCGGTCGACCCCACAGGTCATGAGGGCTCTCATGACCTTTAGCAAATATCTCAATTGGAAGGAATCAGATATTGCGTGAACTACCTCTCCAGTACACCCCCAGATGCTATGAGGGTGCATTTTTAGAAGAGCTCTCTCCGATCTCTTGGCCCCACGGCTAAAGAAGTCTCCCCTGTGTTTTTACTCTGGTGCATCTCCAAACGTTCAACACTTCTGATTCTCTGTTACCCACGGGAACCATTAAAGAATTAACACAGAACACAGAAAATGAACAGCCATCCCGATCTTGATCGGACCATCAGCTCACAGTTCCAGAATCTAATCCACAGTTCTGAACATTGAAGCCTTTACCCCTTTTGGATTTGCTACCCTCCTGACTTTCCCTGCCCTTGTGAATTAGAGGCGACCCACCTTTAGTTTTTTTGCCTCAGGATTTTTTCCAAGTATTAAAAAGATATTATTTCCTACAAAACCGTTGTTTTTTGTGCTACCATCCTTGATATATTTAACGGTTCTAAGGAATTCAACGGCTTGTCCGTGCCCTCTTTTTTGTTTATCTCAACAACATACCCTGTTTATTAATACATCGATTTAACACCAAATTCACTTACCTAACTTCACATATATAATCAAATAGGGCTGGTAGGCAACGTTTGCCACTGCTATGTGGCAGCAGCGTGGAGTACATACTTATTCCTGCAGTGCAAGTTCAATAGGGAACGACATTGCATTGTAAAATGCAATCAAACTGGCAGGCTGCCACAGCCGTCACTCCTCTGTCAGGGCTCCAGCCAGCACGTGCTTTTGTTTTGATTCTCGGCAGCAGTTTCGTTAAACAACGATTTCCTCGTTATTTAGCGAAACTGCTGCCGAGATCTTCATCCGCCGCGCTTTCCGATGACGCCCAGGCCCACTTCAGAATAGCAGTGGTGCCTGGGCATCACGAAATGGCGCAGTGAATCGTGCTATTTAGCACATTCACCGTGCTATGTTGAGAATCGGTTCCTGTTTTCTCGGCAGCATTTCGTTAAATAACGATTCCCTCGTTATTTAACGAAAATGCTGCCGAGATTCTGCAATCTGCCTGTTTCCATTAGAAACAGGCGGATTACTGCAAAGACGCCAAGGCCCACATGAGAATAGCAGTGGTGCCTGGGTGTCAAGAAATGGCGCAGTGAGTCGTGCTATTTAGCATGCTCACTGCGCCAAGATGAGAATCGGGCCCTGAGGGTTTCCTAATAAGAAAAACGACTCTTCCACAGGCTAGTCTAATAATATAAATGTATCAAGCCCTGAATTATCACTGTGAGTTCATTTTTCTTTTGTATATCTTATTCATTTACGGAGAACATTTTATGATGTTAATGTAACAATTCTACGGATGTGTTTTACAAATTTTATTTATTTTCATTGTTCTGAATAGTGAAAGGTTTGATTAAAAGCCATACCAATACATAACAAAATAAACAATGTGATACAAAAATGATGTTTTCCAAAACATTGCCCAAATTTTCATGCAAAAAGCACAATAATATTAGAGACCTGTTGGTCAACACAGATTGGATAAGGCAACCTGAGATAAACACAAAAAGGACCTGTGCATACTGGTGCTTACATTGCATTAAGTGCAATAATGTCAATAAAAGGAACATAGTGTGCCGGCCTGCAACAGCACAACACATCAAATGGAAGCATATTGCTACATGTGACACTGGTTGCATGATATACTCAATCAGGTGCCCATTTGCTATGTATTATATTGGACAAACTGTCAAGGAAGCCAGAGTACAATGGAATGAACACAGCTCATACATTAGAACAAAAAATTGTAATTCGGCAGTCGCTAGACATTTTAATGAATACTGACATCAGTTCACACAAATGCAGTTGGACATTTTAGAGGTAGTTGATCTTAAAGCATGCAATATACCTGCCAATACCAAATTTGAACAAAGAGAGAATTACCGGATCAGCAGACTTCACATTGCCGTTATTGACTCAATCATTGAACAACTAACTCTGAATTGTTTTAATTAGGTTGATCCTAGCAACTGTCCTATAGCAAGCCAGATATATGGTATGCATATACAGAGAAATGGTGGTCTAGAAGTCTGTCTGCATATGTTGAAATCTCAAGCACTGAGATTTTACTGTTATAAACCATCTTCACAGATACATTGATGGAGACTACAATTAGCAGAATATATCTGTTAACTTCTGAGGATTGATAAAACATGTTCATATCACTATGAATACTACACATGACAAACAGTTGTTTAGGTCTATGTCATATGTACAGGTCATATTATCTCATGTATTGGAACATACTAGCTGCAATGGAGAATGCTTAGAGTAGAGCATATCTGTCAACTCTTGAGGGTTGAGGTTACATGTTCATATATATGCTACACATTTCAAATAATATTTTAATCTGCATCATACGTACATGTTAAATGTTAAATGTTAAAGGTATTTGTACCCGGCACCATCACCAATTCAAATTGGTCCCCAGGCACTCAGGCAGATCTGCGAACAAGAAGGTGGGGTGGGTTAGTAGGGTGAAGAGGGAGTAGGATAGTGAGAGAAATGATGTCCTGTTGGCAGCTTCAGTTCCGTTTTCACTGTGCACTGAGCTTAGGTGCGAGTATCAATCCTTGTGTGCTGTTGGTACGCTTATGTGTTGTTTGGTGTTGCGGTGTGGTAAAGTGTGTGCAGTTTGCTGTGTGAGATGTGGATCTGTGGGTTATTTTGGGAGTAAAGTATGCAGAAATTTGAGCTTGTATGGTTAGTGGGTTATATGTCTCTCAACTAACATTCGCAATTTGGCTCAGTGCCTAGAATTTGAGTGTCATGGATAGTGGAAGAGAGGGCCAGGCTTCACAATATAGAAGGTTTCAAATATAATATACAGAGTTGGAGGCTACACCTAGATTCAAGAATCCTGTCAATTGGAGAGTGGCCGAACTTTCACAGTGCAGCAGGTTTCAAACACAGTAGGATAGGACGGAGGCTACATCTAGATTTGAGAATCCTGTATATTGGGAGAGAGGGCTAGGTTTCACAATACAAAAGTTTCAAATATAGTATACCGAGATGGAGGCTACACCTAGATTTGAGAGTCCAGCTACATCTAGATTTGAGAGTCCTGTGTAGTGGGAGAGAGGCCTAGGTTTCACAATGCAGTAGACATCGGGCACACTAGACTACGGCAGAGGCTAAAACTAGATTGAAAGTCCTGTATAGTGGGAGACAGGTCCAGGTTTCCCAATGCAGTAGGTTTCAAAGACAGTAGGCTAGGATGGAGGCTGCACCTAGATTGAGAGTCCTATATAATGGGAGAGAGGTTGAGGTTTCACAATGCAGTAGGTTTCAAACAGAGTAGGCTAGGATAGAGGCAACACCTAGAGTTGAGAGTCCTGTATAGTCGCACATATAACAAACAAAGATAGAGGCTACACCTAGATTTGAGAATCCTGTGTAGTGGGAGAGAGGCCTAGGTTTCACAGTGCAATAGGTTTCAACACAGTGGGTTAGGACGGAGGCTACACCTAGATTTGAGAGTCATGTATGGTGGGAGAGAGGCATAGGTTTCATAACGCAGCAGGTTTCAGAATATAATACAGTAGGTTTGGTATTAACAGACACAGATGGATTGGTATACCCATATTTGAGAGTACATTTATAGTAGGAGATTGCTAGTGTTGAGTATTCCCTAAGAGTTTGATGCAGGTAACATTCACAGTTCCATCTTAATAATTACAGTTTCGTGTAAATATGGCACTCTCTAGATGTGGCTCAAGGCAAAACCAACAGTTCCCAAAAGTGTGAAACAGTTGTTTAGATCTATGTCATATGTACAGGTCATATTATCTCATGTATTGAAACATACTAGCTGCAATGGAGAATGCTTAGAGTAGAGCATATCTGTCAACTCTTGAGGGTTGAGGTTACATGTTCATATATATGCTACACATTTCAAATAATATTTTAATGTGCCTCATATGTACATGTTAAATGTTAAATGTCAAGGTTGTACCCCGCACCATCACCAATTCAAATTGGTCCCCAGGCACTCAGGCAGATCTGCAAATGAGAAGGTGGGGTGGGTTAGTAGGGTGAAGAGGGAGTAGGATAGTGAGAGAAGTGGTGTCCTGTTGGCAGCTTCAGTTTGGTTTTCACTGTGCACTGAGCTTGGGTGCGAGTATCAATCCTTGTGTGCTGTTGGTACGCTTATGTGTTGTTTGTTGTTGCGGTGTGGTAAAGTGTGTGCAGTTTGCTGAGTGAGATGTGGTTGTGTGGGTTATTTTGGGAGTAAAGTATGCAGAAATTTGAGCTTCAATGGTTAGTGGGTTATATGTCTCGAAACTAACATTCGCAATTTGGCTCAGTGCGTAGAATTTGAGAGTCATGGATAGTGGAAGAGAGGGCCAGGCTTCACAATATAGAAGGTTTCAAATATAATATACAGAGTTGGAGGCTACACCTAGATTCAAAAGTCCTGTCAATTGGAGAGAGGCCGAAGTTTCACAGTGCAACAGGTTTCAAACACAGTAGGCTAGGACGGAGGCTACATCTAGATTTGAGAATCCTGTATATTGGGAGAGAGGGCTAGGTTTCACAATACAAAAAGTTTCAAATATAGTATTCCCAGATGGAGGCTACACCTAGATTTCAGAGTCCAGCTACATCTAGATTTGAGAGTCCTGTGTAGTGGGAGAGAGGCCTAGGTTTCACAATGCAGTAGGCATCAGGCACACTAGACTATGGCAGAGGCCAAAACTAGATTGAGAGTCCTGTATAGTGGGAGACAGGTCCAGGTTTCCCAATGCAGTAGGTTTCAAAGACAGTAGGCTAGGATGGAGGCTGCATCTAGATTGAGAGTCCTATATAATGAGAGTGAGGTTGAGGTTTCACAATGCAGTAGGTTTCAAACAGAGTAGGCTAGGACAGAGGCAACACCTAGATTTGAGAGTCCTGTATAGTCACACATATAACAAACAAAGATAGAGGCTACACCTAGATTTGAGAATCCTGTGTACTGGGAGAGAGGCCTAGGTTTCACAGTGCAATAGGTTTCAACAAAGTGGGTTAGGACGGAGGCTACACCTAGATTTGAGAGTCATGTATAGTGGGAGAGAGGCCTAGGTTTCATAACGCAGCAGGCTTCAGAATATAATACAGTAGGTTTGTTATTAACAGACACAGATGGTTTGGTATACCCATATTTGAGAGTACAATTATAGTAGGAGATTGCTAGTGTTGAGTATTCCCTAAGAGTTTGATGCAGGTAACATTCACAGTTCTATCTTAATAATTACAGTTTCGTCTCAATATGGCACTCTCTAGATGTGACTCAAGGCAAAACCAACAGTTCCCAAAAGTGTGAAACAGTTGTTTAGATCTATGTCATATGTACAGGTCATATTATCTCATATATTGGAACATACTAGCTGCAATGGAGAATGCTTAGGGTAGAGCATATCTGTCAACTCTTGAGGGTTGAGGTTACATGTTCATATATATGCTACACATTTCAAATAATATTTTAATCTGCATCATACGTACATGTTAAATGTTAAAGGTATTTGTACCCCGCACCATCACCAATTCAAATTGGTCCCCAGGCACTCAGGCAGATCTGCAAACAAGAAGGTGGGGTGGGTTAGTAGGGTGAAGAGGGAGTAGGATAGTGAGAGAAGTGGTGTCCTGTTGGCAGCTTCAGTTTGGTTTTCACTGTGCACTGAGCTTGGGTGCGAGTATCAATCCTTGTGTGGTGTTGGTACGCTTATGCGTTGTTTGTTGTTGCGGTGTGGTAAAGTGTGTGCAGTTTGCTGTGTGAGATGTAGTTGTGCGGGTTATTTTGGGAGCAAAGTATGCAGAAATTTGAGCTTCAATGGTTAGTGGGTTATATGTCTCGCAACTAACATTCGCAATTTGGCTCAGTGCGTAGAATTTGAGAGTCATGGATAGTGGAAGAGAGGGCCAGGCTTCACAATATAGAAGGTTTCAAATATAATATACAGAGTTGGAGGCTACACCTAGATTCAAAAGTCCCGTCAATTGGAGAGAGGCCGAAGTTTCACAGTGCAGCAGGTTTCAAACACAGTAGGCTAGGACGGAGGCTACATCTAGATTTGAGAATCCTGTATATTGGGAGAGAGGGCTAGGTTTCACAATACAAAAAGTTTCAAATATAGTATACTGAGATGGAGGTTACATCTAGATTTGAGAGTCCAGCTACATCTGGATTTGAGAGTCCTGTGTAGTGGGAGAGAGGCCTAGGTTTCACAATGCAGTAGGCATCGGGCACACTAGACTATGGCAGAGGCTAAAACTAGATTGAGAGTCCTGTATAGTGGGAGACAGGTCCAGGTTTCCCAATGCAGTAGGTTTCAAAGACAGTAGGCTAGGATGGAGCTGCACCTAGATTGAGAGTCCTATATAATGGGAGTGAGGTTGAGGTTTCACAATGCAGTAGGTTTCAAACAGAGTAGGCTAGGACAGAGGCAACACCTAGATTTGAGAGTCCTATATAGTCGCACATATAACGAACAAAGAAAGAGGCTACACCTAGATTTGAGAATCTTGTGTACTGGGAGAGAGGCCTAGGTTTCGCAGTGCAATAGGTTTCAACACTGTCGGTTAGGATGGAGGCTACACCTAGATTTGAGAGTCATGTATAGTGGGAGAGAGGCCTAGGTTTCATAACGCAGCAGGTTTCAGAATATAATACAGTCGGTTTGGCATTAACAGACACAGATGGTTTGGTATACCCATATTTCAGAGTACATTTATAGTAGGAGATTGCAAGTGTTGAGTATTCCCTAAGAGTTTGATGCAGGTAACATTCACAGTTCTATCTTAATAATTACAGTTTCGTCTCAATATGGCACTCTCTAGATGTGGCTCAAGGCAAAACCAACAGTTCCCAAAAGTGTGAAGCAGGCTAGTGTTCAGAGTACTGTCTCAGTGTAGTTCAGTTGATAATTCAGCAGTCCTCACCCTTTGTGGAGCTGGTTAGTAATAGAAACCAACTATGTTCTGAAGTAAGGTAGAGTGGCAGGGCTTTCTGGAATAGAGGGATTGCTCTACTCCCCGCCCATGCCACTCGTACCTTGGTAGTTGATGCTGGTTGATGGCTGGCAACTGGCTTCCCATTGCTGACACATGCAGACACAGTTTGGAGCCGCCAATGTAGGAGCCGCTCTTTGCCTTGGGGCCCTTAGCCGCAGGGGCTCCGGGCAGGGGGCTGCCCTGGTCAGATTGTCTCAAATGGGGAACAGGCCAATCAGGGAGCGTGGGAGGGCTGGGAGGCGCGCTGGGAGTTTGCAGAAGCAGGCAGGGGAGAGGGGAAAAGAGCACCGATGGCGTTGCTAGTGATTTAGTAAAGCCCAACAATATTATGTTAGAAGTGGATCTAAGGGTCAGGGCCTTAATGCACACTCACCTTGGCCTTAGGTTCTTCAAATGGCTCCGAGTTACACGCCGCACACTCGGTAGCTGGTGCTGTGTTGTGGCCTCTGGCACGGGCCAATCAGGGATCGTGGGAGGCCTGGGAGTTTGTGGAAGTCGGCAGGGGGAGAGGGAAATAGAGCACAGACGGAGCTGCTAGTGGTTTTGTAAAGCCACAAAATATTATGTTAGAAGTGGCTCTTATGGTCAGGGCCTTAATGCGCACTCACCTTGGCCTTAGGGTCTGCATATGACTTATACATGTTCCTTATTTGTGGTAATTTCTCACTACCTGGACTGGCTATGCATTTTTACCATCTGCAAGATTTATGTCTCACAGGATTTGAAAAATTGAATGTAATTTTTTTACAGTATTATTCAATATCATACATATCGTGCTATGCTTGCATGTATTTTTAATGTTATTGAGTTTGTACAGCATTTGGGATTTCATGACAATAGGATACAATCACTCTTCAGTTAGCTACTGGTTTTGAATATTTTAGTAACTGTATTCCATTCTATCTGTAAATAGAATGGAATACAGTTACTCACACTTTGTTATTACAGTGAAGTACTAATGTTTTATATTGGATACAAATGTGATGGTGGTAATACAGGGAATGTGAGGTTTTACCACAATACATTTCGTCGAAGGAGAATTTGTTTCGTTTTTTACAACAGATTTTGCTGCATATATATGTGGTGGATGCATTTAGGGAAATAATTAATGTAGAGAGTTTAAGGGGGGGCTACAAAGGCTGTCCCCCGCATATATATGCATGCAGCAAAATCAATCTGTCAAAACCACATTTTTCAATGAATTCTCCTTCGAGGAAATACATTATAGCAAATCACCCTAAACTCTAATACATAGCCACCTCTAGAGAAAATTCTGCCTTGTCCTAGATTACATTGCCCATCTCATTGACTCTTGGTGCTCAGGAAAAGAAACACTGCCCTCAGCCCGGCCAATCCTCCCACCAGCAGTCTGGCTCCTTTTTCCTGCCTAGAGGAGTCATGTGCTATTGGGAATTCAACTGAACTATAATGCTCCTGCTGGGGCTCTGCAATCCCCCTTGCACCACCACAAGCCTATTGTTAAACCACAATCACAATGACAACAGAAAATCAACAGGCACTCTTTGCAGTCATATCTGTGACACATTGCAAAACATTGCATCCCACGTCCACCCATTAGTTGGGCCGTCAGCAATACTCTGTAGACAAATCACATATTTATATGAGGATATTTATAATTGTATATCAGTGCGAATGAAAAGATAATAGTATCATGAGATAGCATTAAAAAATAAATCGCATGAAAGCCATCTCTTGTTAACAACACAAAGTCTAACATGTAAATAAAGATAGAGGGGTGAAGTGCCCATCAGTGCCAACCATAGCGTGTCATGTAGTAACATCACATTTGTGTTGCATAGAATGTGCCAGTGTTATTTTTGAGTGGTCTTCTTGAAGTGCATGTCTTAGTTGTGCATGCCAATTAGTTCCTGTTTTAATTAAAGTAAGACAGATGGTCTTGCATCTTTTCCTTGCACTAAAGTCCTGATAAAATGTCTATTCCTTGAATTGAAATTACTCCTATTATGTTGTAACATCCACATGGGTGTTGTATCGGGCCTGGAAGTGTTATTTTTAAACAGTCTTCTGAGATGTAATGCCTTAATTGTGCATGCAAATGAGTTCATTTTGCAATTAAAATAAAACAGATGTGTGCCCTTGCACTTAAGTCCTGTTAAATCAAGGGCTAACAAATTCAAAAGTCTTGGCTTTTGTATAGGTATTTTGTAATGTAATGTAAGTGGTCTTGAATACCACCCATCTGCCACTATTGTTGGCATCACTGTGCTCAGCTCTAAGAAAAAACAAGAGGTGTGGGGTTCATTAGTGGGACATTGGGAAAGGCAAATGGGAAAACCTGATGTGTATAAGGGTGCAGGTCGGAAGTACCCAGTTCCAGAGTGCCAATGGACTTTCTATGAGTTTAGTGGCAATACTTGTTACCCAAAGCGAAGAGCCTAAGATCTGATAGACCACAGTGTTTTGGGTCTGGATAGCCCCTCATATGGGAGAGTGCCATTGGGCTGAAAAAAGAGAGCTTAGATGTGGCTCCATTAGTGTTACTGTGCTCATGGCTAGACCTTTCTTGGCCGTCTGTGGGTGGTTTGGTTGTGTGTAGTGTAAGGTGGTAGGAGATATAAGAGGGGAGAGGGTTAGTCAGGGGAGACTGGGCCTTCCAAAGAAAAACAACATGCATCACTTCACTCCCACCACTGGCCTCTTGAATACAGCAGCTCACACTCCCCCATACTCTCTCTCTTTCTCTCTCTCTGTCTTTCTCTATCTCTCTCTCTCTCTCTCTCTCTCTCTCTCTCTCTCTTTATCTCTCTATCTCTCTGCCTCTCTCTTTCTTCCTCTCCCTCTCTTTCCCGCTCTGTCTCTATCTCTCTCTCTCACACATTGGTACAATGTATCCCAAGTGCAACAAAACAAGCATCTTCATGTTGGCAGATGAGGGCGAAGGGATAGTCTGTAAATTATCATAAGCTACAACTGTGGATTATCAGCGGCAAGAACCTTGAGTTCGGAGAAATAGCTACTTGAAATTCGGGGCCACAGTCATCCAGTGTGCTTTGCTTAGTATGCTGACTGGCAGGCTGAGAGATGCCTCAATGCTCACTCTACCATGTTTAGATGCTGTGCTCAGTAGCCTGCTTGGAATTCTGCCCATCAGAGCAGGGTCTGCCTTGGGTAGGAAAACAAGACATTTGCCAGGTGTTTGTCAGGGATTGGTTGGGCAGGGGCAGGGTTTAGCATCACTGTTCATTTCCCTGCTGCCTCCCTCCAGCCCCATATTCTTCTCATATAGTCCAAAATGAACACTCCCCCGCGCCCCACTGCCGCCAGCAGAGACAAACTCGCCACATTTTGATGGGCTTCTAGGCCTTCATTATCAGTGTGATGCTGCAACCCTGCAGGGGATTCTTCATGATGAAATGCAAACCATAAAAGATGGAGGGTGGGGTGTGGATCCCAGGTTTTGACATAGCACCTGGCCTTCATTACCAGAATGATGATGTAACCCTGCAGGGGATTCTTCATGATGAAATGAGGAGCAAAAAGGCTGGATGGGAAGGTGTGGATTACCCACAAATGTATTTGCTGCATCTTGGCATAAATAAGGGGATGGGAGGTGTGGGAGCTGCAGGATGGTGAAGAGAGGTGTGTTGGCAGAGACAGACGGGGGTTTTGGATCTGGGTGATATAACGTACTTTCCAGGCATATTGTAATATCAAGTTTGCTGTCTCTCTGGTCACTTCCTAGCTAAGGGTCTCATGGGCTTTTCCTTACTTGTGCAACAGCTAAACAACAATAATGTGTATGTTTAAATTATGATCAGCATAAGGCCTGTGTATGTCCTTATGCTTTGTGTAGACATGTCTTTATGAATCGGAGTAACTTCCACATTCACAAACACCAGTGCCGCCAGAATGCAGATACCCAAGTCCATTGGTCCTGCTGCAGACATTCTACTGATCTCACACAACCACCACATCACACCTAGCACTAGAATGCAGCCACACATCACTTATTCCATACTTGTACACATAACGAGTGCACCCAAGCACGATTTACTACATTACTCTCTCCACTTACCTGGACTGTGGTCTCCAGGGCGTTCAACCCACAGTGCTTTGGAATCATACCAATGGTAAAAGGTGCTATCCAAATGCCCAGCAACATAACATAACATAAGTTGGGTATTTTACTCCCTTTTCCATCAGTCAACAATTGTCCTTAGTGAATATGGCCCTATTTCTTTATTTATGTATGTTTTGTTTTTTTCTTCTGCAACACACACCACTTGTCAACCAATGCAAGGCATTGACACTACTTCTTGCATTGCTATTAGCTGGTGTCCTCCCCTAGGGCTGGGGGAACGATCAGGGACAACTGTACTATTTGCAAAGTTATGGAAACAATACAGGTTTTGGCACATAACCCTGAGCGAAGATGTACAGTCTTACATGAAATACTTGCAATATAATGAGGGATATATAACTGCCCTGTCATGTGAGGAAAGGATAGGTAATGATGCAAACAGAGTTATCAGACCTCAGCCAGCCGTATTGTTGTCTAAGCAGGAGCGGGTCTGTGATTGGCTGTGCACCTCATCCTCGGTGGAGAATAATGGAAAGTGCAGGCTCCCGTGCTCTATGGAGTTAATGTTGGTGCATCCGTTACATGGTACCGATCCGGGTCCCAAAGTCACGGCAGTAAACATTTGCCCTCTACAAAGGGAAATACGGAACCCCAAGTTCACAACAGCTGTTTCATGGGTGCCCAAGGGATTGTGGAAGGGCGGGTGAACCACTTATATCCTCACCAGAAATGTTATTTTGGAAGGAGAGCTGCGGATCAGCCTCTCTCGTCCTCTGGACTGTCAATGTCACATGCAGACTCTTGCGGCCACATATTCTTTACTGAATGCCATGGTTGCCTTTTTGCCTAAGGGGGTGTACTCAACAGCACATAGGTCCATTTCTTCTATTTGCCCACATTTTATTTAATTTCTGTTAATTATTTAAAAGCAACAGTAACAATTATTGGAAAACAACTGTAGCCTCGAAATATTCAGTAGTTTTTTTTGATAATTGTAATGTATTCATACTTGTTAGGATTCACATTTTAAAAAAGGGCCCACAATGTTAAGTTTCTTTAACATGGATTTCACTATTGAGAATGACTGCACTTTTTATGTTGTGCACAAGCAATTCACTCTTCATATGACACGAGAAAAGTTAATCCAATCTGCAGAGGCACCCAGTAAATGTCTCTTTTAAAAACAAATTCTATCTGCTATATCATCGTCAGTCACGCCAGCACTTAATTTTCAAGCCACTAACTCAGAGTTCAAGAAACCAGACCCTTGAGGTTTTATACACAATCCATGTTTATTTCAAATCAATGATGAATTGTGTGACCTTTTATATTGTACATTATCTATCAATCTTGCTTTCAGGTCAGGTGCATCTCAGAATGTTAATGTCAAGTGAAACCTGTACTCCTGACAAGTTTGTAAAGTCTTTGCTTAAAATTTACAATTGCTTTTTCACCCCTAGGATATCTCATAGTGTTTAGACTTTGTGATGTTGCTGTGCCTGGTGTATAGGTACACAATTTGATTGAGAGCTGTCTTCGTGTTGTCATGCAAACTGCCTCCATTCAATGCTTGCCATCTCATGAGTACGAGTGTGGAATTGCACCCTGTAACGTATTGACATCTGGATAGGGTGCAAAAGCCCTGGCTCTTTTGATTTCGCGCATTTGAGAAGTGCTTCCCAAAGTGCTGTTACGCTGTCAACGCTGCCAACACTGTCCAGGAACCAACTTGGTTTTCTTGTCCTTAATATTGTGGATTTGCTATCTAAGGCACTCTTAGCCACGCCCATTTTACCCACAATCCATTTAACCAGAGCTCACGCGCATTCGAGAAATGCATTCTGAAGTGCTGTTATGCTGTCAACTCTGTCAGCACTGTACAGGAAAACAAGTTGGTATGGATTAAGGACTATCACCATGACAGTGGGCCTCATTCCGAGGTGGGCGCAAAGGGATACCGGGCACCATTAAGGATATTGGTGCCGGTAATCCCTTTTCGCCCTATTCCAAGGTCCCTTAGCGGGTCCCCCAATGGGTGCCTGGTTTTACCAGGCACCCTTAGCGGGAGCCGCTAAGGGACCAGAGAGCAGTTTGCAGTACCTTTATTAGCTACTTCCCCATTCCCATCGATCCCTATGGGGGCTCAAATGGGAATGGGGAATGGATTTTTCAATAGGGACTTACCGGTCCCTCCAGGGTCGGAATGGACCGGTGAGTCCCCATTGAACCAGGTCTGGCCCGGACCGGTATGGGAGGTAGTCATGGCGCCAATAGCACCATCACTACCTCCATACTCGGAATGAGGCCCATATCTTTAACTGTTGGACTGTGCTACTAGCAGCATTTCTCATTGTTCAATCCATCATTGTTTCCTTTTTTTACTTTCAGGTTTTGTTGTTCTTAATTCTGTGAATTTGTTTTGTAAGGCGCTTCAGCCACGCCCATTTTACCCACAATCCATTTAACCAGAGTGTGCGATCATTCGTGCACGCGCATTATTCCAAAGTGCTCTTACGCTGACAAGCTGTAAGCGGTATCCTAGCAACAGATCTCTTAGTAGCTAATATTGCGAATTCCAATAAGTGTTCTCTCCATCTCCTTGTACTGATTAATAGAAACTGCATTCAGGAAACAAAACTCCACTCTTTACTATAGCAACAGGCTTATATACCCTGAAGTCTGCAATGCCTCCGGTAAAGGAACCCTCCAAATTGACAATTCAACCCAGACGAACTCCTGTAAAAATGCTGAATGCCCTGAACATTGCAAAGAGTAGTGCCATCATAGCACGCTTACGTACATAATCATACACCGCCGATATCCGAAAATTCTGCTCTCCTCAACCCAATTGCACAACACGCCCTGGCACCAGTCAAAATTCTTGTGCAGCAGCACATGCAACTGTAACAACTGTTGAATTACACAGTGCAGACTGTCATGTTGATGTTTCTGTTGTGAAGCAGCACACAGACGCTGGTAAGTTGGTTTCGCATTTATTTAAGATAAATGAAAGCAAGAAAGACCCCCGAACATACGAGATCCTTCCCCATCAAAGCCTCCATCAACTGACAACTTTAGAAAGTAAAACAACACATGCAAGTGAATGTTCCAATGACACAAGTGAATGTTCCAATGACATCATAGAGGACCTTGCTCTGCCTATGTCATCAACACCAGCTCTCTCTGCTCCCAAAGAGAAACATCATTACAACACATCTCCCTTTATTTCATTTTTTTTTCAAACAACTACATTTAACATCTCTTTTCCCAAGTGTCTGTTATACTAAAGCGTACTCCTTTCACACACGACCTCTCCTCACGGTAGCTATCCTACTCTTGTTCCACACCTGCCCACCGGTCACACGTACTGCACCCTTCATGACTGCCACCACTCTGACTGGGTCCGAATAGAGGGAATCCCCTTTCTTTTTGATAAACCCTTTCCTTATCCTGACCCAATCTCCACATTCCACACGCAATTCTTTCTTTCCTCTTCTCATATTTTCACGCATGACCCAATCTGACTTACTTTTTACCAGAGACTTCCTCACCTGATCTACCACAAGGTCGGACTCCCTACTTCTACCAAGCCAAGGTGGGCACGTTATAGAAAACGACTTCCTGCCCCTCATAAGTTCAAACGGGCATAATCCGGTAGTCGCATGTGGTGCCATTCTAAGAGCCCACATCCTATTTTGTATCATGGCTAACTTGTCCAAACCACATTCTTCTCCCATCCTCACACTCTCCATTACACATCTATTCATCCTCTCAACAACACCATTTGATTCAGGATGATATAATGAAGTTCTCTTGTGTCTAATTCCACATCTCATCAAATCGTTGGTGAAACTTCCTCCTATAAATTGGGGACCATTGTCTGTCAAAACAGTTTCTGGTAAACCTTCATTGGCAAAAATTTCTTGCAAAACCCTTATCATGTTCTCTCCCGTGGTGTCTCTGACAACTTTAAAGTCTGTCCACCTGGAAAACAAATCCACAACCAACACAACATATTTTCCGCGACCATAACCTAATTCTACAGGACCCAGAATGTCCATAGCAATCTCACTCCATATCCTAGAGGGTACGCCAACATCCACCAATGGCTGTTTCCTGGCTACAATACCCTTACCACTCTTGATACAAAACTGACAATTTGCCAGCACTGTCTCTATTTCTTTGTCAAATCCTGGCCACCAATAATCTTCTCTCAAAACACCCTTTGTTTTGGTAACTCCAATGTGACCGCTGTGTGCTAATTCCATAACCTTCTTCCTCAAACCAATGGGGACAAAAGCCCTACCCCACCTAAACAGAATATCCTCATTTACAGATAACTCGTCCTTCACTTCCCAATATGGTTTTGTGTCTTCCTCCAATGACTGCTTATTCGGCCATGATCCAGACACAACATATGGAATTACTCTGTTGATCACATGGTCTTCTTTCATACCCTCCAACCACTCTGGTTTGGAGACTATACCATCAGTATTAACAAATACTAATTCTAAATCCTCCTTCTTCATATTCTCAGAGTTTGCAACTCTTACCCTGGACAGGCTGCCCGCTAGAATATTTCCGTTTCCTGGGATAACTTCTATTTTAAAACAGTGCGTCTGCATCCTGGTGATCCATCCTGCCACTCGGCGCGAAACTTTGTCAAGACCCTTATTCTCAAATATTGCTTTTAGAGGCTTATGATCAGTGCGAATTGTAAATTCCACTCCCCACACAAAACTCTTGAAACGTTCAATAGCCCAGAAACAAGCTAAAGCCTCTTTCTCAATGACCGAATATCTCATCTCTGCACCTCTGAGACCTCTTGACGCATGAGCTATAATGTTTTCAGAACCATCAACTTGTTTCTGAGACAATACAGCTCCCAAACCACCCTCACTGGCGTCAACCGTAATAATGGTAGACTTCCTAGTATCAAAACATCCTAACGGACGAGCCATATCTATATCTTCTTTGATGCTATTGAACTCTTTTTCACATCGATCATTCCACTCAAAGTCAGCGCCCTTTCTCAAAATTTTCCTTAGTTCCTGAACCTTATCAGCACAGTTCGTAACAAATTTCTGGTAGAATTCTGTCATTCCTAGAAATGAACGCAGCTCACTTTTATTTCTAGGCGTTTCTATGTTTCTTATAGAATTCACCATATCTTCTTTGGGTCTTATCCCATCTCCTGACACTTCATGACCCAGATATTCCACTTTCGTCACAGCAAACTTACATTTCTCCCCTTTCACTGTGATACCCCTCTCCTCAAACATCTTCAACATCTTGCACAGATTTTTGTCATGTTCTTGTAAAGACTCTCCACTCACCAATACATCATCCTGAAAGCAAAAAACACCCTTCATCCCTCTCAACAAACGATCCATGATCTTCTGGAAAACTGAAGAGGCGGATGCTAATCCAAAAGGCATCCTTCTAAATTGGAACACACTTTCATGTGTAATAAATGCAGTGACTTTCCTACAGGTCTCCTCCAACTCCACTTGGTGATAAGCTGATGCCATATCCAGTTTAGAAAAAATACTTTCCCCCACCCACCCTAGTCAATAACTCTCCCATGTTGGGCAGGGAATGCCTGTCCACCAACACACATTTGTTTAGCTCACGCATATCAACGCATAGTCTCAGATCCCCTGAACTCTTCTTCACTATTACAACTGGGGAAACCCACTCTACTCCCCCAGCTCTCTCAATTACGCCTGACGCCAACAACTTTTGTAATTCCCTTTTTACACTGCCTCGTAAAGCAAACGGCACAGGTCTGAGCTTAGCCACTACAGGTACGCTATCCTTCTTCAAAATTATCTGGTGTTGAAACCCTTTTATTCTTCCCAAGGACTCATCAAACACTTTCTTATACTCTGACATATACTTTCCATGACTCACGGGTTCTTCGGAAACTTGTAAGACTTGGTCTGGATGGTTGGGATCCAGTCTTATTCCCAAATTCTTTTGTTCTCTCCATCCTAGTAGAGATTGTCCTTTCTTAGTGATATACACCTTTCCATCACAACATCGACCTTTAAATTCAAACTTACACCTCACGTACCCTAACAACTCAATTCGATCTTGATTGTAACTTCCTGGATTTATGTCCGGTATCGACAATGCTGATACATTCCCTCTCATCTCTGCTTCAAATATACTTCTAGAAATAAGTGTTATTTTTGACCCAGAGTCGGCCATTAATGACAACTTACAACCATTAACATTCACAACAGCATATGGACGCTCACAATCATCCTCTTCATCCCCCTTACCAACAACATTAACTGTATTGACAATAACACTCTGAGAGGGCACGACAACAACATCATCATCTGACGATTTCCTATCCTCCTCTTCATTCACATAAAATACTTTTCTTTGATTATCTTGCCCAAATTGAAAATTCTTGCAACAGGACATAAAATGTCCCCTCCTCCTGCACTTAGTGCAAATGGTCCTTCGACCTGGGCAGACTACGGAGGATGCAAAATGGGTTGCACTAGCGCAACGATAACACAGTCTATCATCTTTCCTCTCCTCTCTTTTCTCATCTTTCTGACAAATGTTCTGACTCTTTCTTTCCTCCGGAGTGTTCCTGCTTGACTGTCTATTTCTTCCTCTCCTTTTGTTCTTTCCTTCCGCTATGTTCATTACCTCTGGTTTTACTTCCTTATTATCTTCTCCTTCATTTTTAGATAACTTAGCCACACATGCTAAGGAATGCTCTACTCTCTTGGCTAAATCCAATACCTCATCTAAACTTGGTTCATCTTTTAGCCATAACTCTTCCCGTATTTTGTTGGATCTACAATGTGTCATGAATTGATCTCGAATGTGTTCATCAAAATTATCTTGAAATTTGCATGTTAAGGCCAGATGCCGCAAAGCAGTGACGTTATCTTCAACAGACTCCCCCTGTGCTTGAACTCGCATGCGAAAATTGTAACGCTCCAAGATTGTGCTCCTTTTTGGATTAAAATGCTTGTCAAGTTTTAACAATGCGCTTTCAAATTCATTCAAATTATCTCCGCTTCCTTCTCCTTCTAGTTGTGGTAAAGTGTCAAAAATTCTCTGGCCTTCAAAACCCAAAAAATGTAACAATAAAGCCAGCCTCCTCTCTCCAGAATATGACATACCACCAGCCGCCCTCATATAGTGCATGAAACCCTTGCGCCATTGCTGCCAAACAATCTTTGCCATTCCTGGAGTCGGCATAAAAATAGGAGGACCTGATATGCCTGGTAGACCTGCCATGACTACCTGAATGACGAAATGTACAGCTGGTGTGATGTAGGATGGCTGTGTCCTCAAATATCTGCCTTTTTCTTAATCGCCCAGTTACTATAAGATATTCGGTATGTGGAAGCACAGTCTCATTCGATTTGCCTAACCACCTGTTATGTACATTACGGTAGTCACTCAACGCGTCTGCGGAGCTTCTCTTTCTTTTTCTTCCGCTCGACGCCGCAGCTGGGCGGAGCAAACCCCCTCCTTTCCAGTGGCTCCCAGAAGCGTGTGACTTCTCTCCACGGCAGCGCACACAGGGCAGGCACTCCCTCCGCAGCTGCTGCGGAGCTTCGCTTCCCCTTTTCTTTTTCTTCCGCTTGACGCCCCAACTGGGCGGAACAATCCCCTTTTCCAGGGGATCCAGGAGAAACGAGTTTCTCTCCACGGCAGCACCGGGCACGGGGACACAGGGGCGAGTTCCTCGCGGGCTGCTCAATGCTTTAGCGGAGTGGCCCAGACAACCCGCGCATCCTGCGATATGTGCCGTGAGGGATGTAGACAGCAGCTACGTGGCCTGGAGAGTCTTTCGATTCCGAAGGCTCCACCGGTGCGGTCGTTGCTCTGTGCTGGTGTGGACGGCAGATACTTCAACTTCACGGGGGTCTGGGTCTGCTTTCACTTCGCCTGCCTTCTTATCCCATCCTCGTCGCCATTGTTGTGAAGCAGCACACAGACGCTGGTAAGTTGGTTTCGCATTTATTTAAGATAAATGAAAGCAAGAAAGACCCCCGAACATACGAGATCCTTCCCCATCAAAGCCTCCATCAACTGACAACTTTAGAACGTAAAACAACACATGCAAGTGAATGTTCCAATGACACAAGTGAATGTTCCAATGACATCATAGAGGACCTTGCTCTGCCTATGTCATCAACACTAGCTTTCTCTGCTCCCAAAGACAAACATCATTACAACAGTTTCCATGGACACGGGGGCGGGATGTGGGGAGGCGGGTGTTGGGACATGGGAAATGACGGGGTAAAAGGAAGTGTCGGGCTGAGGACGGGGGAAGAGGCAGATTGTTCTTGAAGTTGAATAAAGGCAGATGTTATTAGACAGCTCTGTGTCCGTGTATCTTTTCATGTGTGCCACAGCATCCCCGGCCTACCCACGCCCGCAACACTGGCCTCGAGGCAGGCAGCCTGGAAGCTGTCACAGCACGGAGAGAGATCACTGCGAGGGCGTTCGCCTGGAGGCGAGGCGCACCGGTGTACTCGTAGCAGTAGTACATGTGCACTGCAGGACCTGCTGTTAGCCGCGGGGGGAGTGGATTTGGCCCCTGTCCTTGTGGAAGGATAGATAGCCCAGACTGCAGCGGTGACGGTACAACAGCAAGACAAGGAGCCGTGTGGACGGTGCCCCACGTGTAGCGATGAGCTGTGCCTCATTACCGGGCCACAGCGGTGAACAGTGGTAGCCACACACGGCGACCTGAAGTGAAGGAGGAACCTAACAGACACGCGCTAAGCCACTACCCGGGCCCGCCCAACCACAGACACCGCAGATGGTGCTTGTGCCTGTAGAAGGCGGCATTGTGTCGGTAGGAGGCCCCATTGAGAGAGAAATAGCAAAAGGACAGAGGGCCACACCCCATGTGTCCCATTCACCACTGATGGTGCTTCTGCCTGGAGAAGGCGGCCATCAAGGCTCGAGATGAGCCTGCAGGGGTCACGACCACGAGGGACATCCCATCCCATCTCCTACAAGCAGCAAGAAGTCCTCTGCGAGGAAATCCTCTTGACCAAGCAACCGCACTAACCATGTCGGATCAGAACATCAACCAAGGGGCACAGCCTCAAGGCAATGGACCACCGGCACCAGGTCCACAAGCGCCATACTAGGCGCCATATTGACTGCCAACACCTTGGCAGCCCAAATGCCAGGTGCATTTAGCATCACAGACACCAGCAACATGGGTCCCAGGTGGACCAAGCAGATAAGGGACTTTAATCTATACAATGGCTACTGGGCCCATTGCAGACGCACAACAAATATACCTATTGAAGCTCGTGGTGCAATATCATTGATGAGATGCCCCCTGACTCCATTGACTCTATTCAGGACTTGAAAGATGCTTTGGCAGCCTACTTCACCTCACACACCAACTTGGATTATGAGAGGCATCTTTTCCACAGCACCAAGCAAATCAAGGGTGAGACCATGAATGCCTATGTTATGCACCAGCACACAAAATTAAAACATTGTGACTTTGTGAACTAGACAAACACTGAGGCCCTGAGGTCTCAGATTATAGCAGGGTGTGAATTGCAGACATTCAGGAGGAAACTTCTACAAAAGGCCTGCAAGCTGGAGAAGATACTAGCACTGGCTCGGGTAAAGCGGGCCATAGATTCGCAGGTGGAGAGCTTTGGCAACGCCACACTGAGCGAAAGCATCCACCGACTCCAGCTGGAGAGGAAGTCGGATGAACTCTTATGCTACAGGTGCAGGTTTGAATACCCCCACAACGGCACCTGCCCAGCCATCCGCCAATGCTGTGCCTCATGTGGCAAAGAGGGTTACTTCAAATCAGTCTGCAAACTGTTCCGTGACAAAGGGAGAGACCAAGCCAGAGACTCACCACTCAAACCCAAAGTCAGAAGCGGTTCACCATCTGGAACACATCCTAGCGTAAGTCCCCAAGGAGTGTCAAGACAGGCACACCCAGAATCAAGGGAAAGAGACTCTGGAGAGGACAGACCATGGACAGAGAGAAGAGAGAGAAGAGAGAGAAGGATGAATGTCATGCATGCAAAACCAGAGCGCAGATACAGCCGCCATGTTCGTTATCTAGTGGACCAATCTCAAACGGACTCGAATCCCAGTTCATTAGGGAATGAACAAAGAAAGAAAGCGTATGACTATGCCTAAGGAAACCCCACCGCAGGAAGCCCCACCCTGATTATCAAACTAAGTGAGCAGCCCACTGAATTTTTGATCGACACTGGGGCTACTGTGAATGTGGTTAGCGAGAACATTTTCAAAGGACTACCCCAAAAGCCAAAGCTGAGTTCCACAACAGTGGACATAAACGCCTATGGTGCAAAGGCACCCCTCAAATGTCTAGGTCAATTTGATGGTCTATGCCGATACAAAGGACATAAGAAGCAAATACCCAACCACGTCTTGGTGACAGAAACAGACAGTGGTTGTGTACTCAGTTTTAAAGCAGCTGCAGACATGTTCCTTATCCACAAACTGTACAGCATTATGAACCACAAGTACATCGTCCCAGTCGAGATGGTCAACAACTTGTATCTCTAAATATTCAGGGGCATTGGCAAGCTGAAAAACTGGCTGATCAAGCTTCACATAGATAAATCTGTATGCGCTGTATTGCAACATCACAGAGGGATTCCCGTCAATATCCAGAAGAAGGTAGAAGACGAGTTACACAAGCTCCTTGAGCAGGACATTATTGAACCCGCCACTGGCCCCACCACCTGGGTATGCCCCATAGTGCCCGTTCCAAAGAAAGGTTCGGACACCATCAGACTCTTGGTGGAAATGCAACATTCCAATCAAACCATACTGCGGGAGAGACCCCTGCCCCCCCACATCACAGACATGATTCACCTATTAAACAGAGCCAAGGTTTTCTCTAAGCTAGACCTGCAAAAAGGTTACCATCAGCTTGTACTGAGCACCGAAAGTAAGAACATTACCACGTTTGTCACACATCTGGGTGTGACTAAGTGAGCAGCCCACTGAATTTTTGATCGACACTGGGGCTACTGTGAATGTGGTTAGCGAGAACATTTTCAAAGGACTACCCCAAAAGCCAAAGCTGAGTTCCACAACAGTGGACATATACGCCTATGGTGCAAAGGCACCCCTCAAATGTCTAGGTCAATTTGATGGTCTATGCTGATAGAAAGGACATAAGAAGCAAATACCCAACCACGTCTTGGTGACAGAAACAGACAGTGGTTGTGTACTCAGTTTTAAAGCAGCTGCAGACATGGGCCTTATCCACAAACTGTACAGCATTATGAACCACAAGTACATCGTCCCAGTCGAGATGGTCAACAACTTGTATCTCTAAATATTCAGGGGCATTGGCAAGCTGAAAAACTGGCTGATCAAGCTTCACATAGATAAATCTGTATGCGCTGTATTGCAACATCACAGAGGGATTCCCGTCAATATCCCGAAGAAGGTAGAAGACGAGTTACACAAGCTCCTTGAGCAGGACATTATTGAACCCGCCACTGGCCCCATCACCTGTGTATGCCCCATAGTGCCCGTTCCAAAGAAAGGTTCGGACACCATCAGACTCTGCGTGGACATGCAACACCCCAATCAAACCATACTGCGGGAGAGACCCCTGTCCCCCCACATCACAGACATGATTCACCTATTAAACAGAGCCAAGGTGTTCTCTAAGCTAGACCTGCAAAAAGGTTACCATCAGCTTGTACTGAACACCGAAAGTAAGAACATTACCACGTTTGTCACACATCTGGGTTTGTTTCGATACAAGAGGCTAAGTTTCGGGGTGTCCGCGGCCACGGAAAAATTTCACCCCAAGATACATAACGTCATCAAGCATGTACTGAACTGTCTCAACTACAGTGACAATATCTTGATCTTCGGCACTGACTTCAATAAGCATGATGAAGCTCTAATGAAAGTGTGCAAGGCTCTGGAAGATGCCAATCTCACGCTCAACTGCGACAAATGCGAGTTCTGAAAGAGCGCGCTGAGATTTTTCGATACATCTTCTCAGAAACAGGCATGATGCCGGACCCGGAAAAAGTGGCCGCATTCAATGAAACATCACCCCCGGCCAACGTGTCAGAACTGCGCTCGTTTCTAGGGTTAGCCAGTTACTGTACACACTACATTAAGGACATTGCCTCTGTAAGTGAACCACTGCGACTGCTAACTCAACAAGGCACCTCCTTTCACTGGACGGAAGACTATCAGAAGGCCTTCGGGACCATCAGGGACAGAGTAGCCAAGGCAGAAAACATGTCCTACTACAATCCCGGTCGCCAAACCGAACTGATGGTGGACGCAAGTCCTGTGATATTGGGGGCCATACTGGCCCAAGCAGATCCAAGAGACCCCTCGCAGAAGTACATTGCTGCGTATGCCAGCCAAAGCCTCTTTGTCACCGAACAGGCATATTTGCAGGCTGAGAAGGATGGGATCGCGGTGGTGTGGGCGTGTGAGATCTTTCACCTTTTCCTGTATGGGAAGCCATTTCGGGTCATCACTGATAAACAAGCCCTTCTGTTCCTGTATGGTAATCCACAGATGAAAATGCCACGTCAAATCGCCAGATGGGGGCTACTATTGCAGGATTATGCATTTGAGATCGTCCATTACCCCAGAAAAGGAGACAATCCGGCGGACTCCCTGTTCAGAAGGCCCGGGGTAGGGTGTGCACCAAAACCCTCAGGAGTGGACAGATATCTCTGATATCTGATACACCAAACCACCCCGGAGGGAATTGACACTGAGATCACATGAGAAACAGAGAATGACCTGGCCTGTCAGATCATCTGTGAAGGACTCCTCTCTGACATGTGGAGGAGGGCCAAGGACAGAGGGAGAGCGGCGGGAGACATCATACAAAAGGATGTAGAGCGGCTCATTCAGGTGAAAGAGGAGCTAGCGCTGTCTGATGATCACATCCTCCCGAAGGACTGTAAACTGGTGATCCCACGATCCCTGAGAGCGAAAATCATTGAGTTGGCCCATAACAATCACAGGGGATTGGTATCGAATAAGCACATGCTCTGCCAGAAAACCTGGTTCACTAACATGGACTCTCTGGTAGAGGAAGCCCTGACAGCCTGTCCCATGTGTAGCCCCATCACTCCAAATCGACATCCAGGACCATTGAACATGTCTGAACTTCCCCAGGGGATATGGGAAGCTGTGGCCGCCGATTTCTTCCGGCCAATTGAAGGGGGGAAGTACGTGTAGGTAGTGATAGACGAGTATTCTCGATACCCGGAGGCACAACTAATATCGTTGACAGCGGCTCACCACGTCATACCCGCCCTAGACCGCATCTTCTCTGCGTACGGCATTCCTAAGGTGGTAAAGACAGACAACAGAGCCCCGTTCAGTGATCATTAGTTCACACAGTTTGCAAACTATATGGGATTTCACCATCGGAAGATAACCCCACTATGGCCTCAAGTGAATGGCATGATAGAACGCTTCATGGCCAATCTCAAGAGAGCACTCCAAACTGCCACGCTCACCGGGCAGCCCTTTGAACAGGTATTGAACCAACTGATGTGCGATTACAGGGGTACCCCTCATAGCACCACTGGGTGGACCCCTGTGGCAGTGATGTTTGGGAGAAATATCCAAATGCATCTCCCACAAGCCCAGCCAGGTACCAAACCCCATGAAGAGGGCAAGGAGATGTGTGAACGAGATGAAGCTGCGAAGGCACGCATGAAAGAGTATGCCAATACACGCCGAGGAGCGAGGTTGCCTCAGAGAGGTAGGCAATGTATTTGCGGTCGAGCAATCACAGACTCACAAACACACGTCCGTCTTCCAGGAGAAACCCTTGTTGATTGCCCAGAAGGAAGGCTCCATGATCACGGCGCAGGGCACAGAAGGTTCTGTCACACAAAATTCATCCCATTTTTTCTTTTTTTTTAAATTTAAGTTTATGGATTTTTAAACATATGGAAAATACAGTTTTACGCGGAGTAAATTCACATGTATGCATCGGGATGACACTTCAATTAAATAAATGTCTTGCTTTCAATTATCATTGTCGTCCTCACCCTTATAGGGTGCGGATGCAAGGTTCTTTCCCTCCCCCTCCCTATCTCTGGTGGCATTTTGGATTCTACTGGGGCTACGGCAAAAGTTCAGTTTGTGCTTAACGTGGAGTGAGACATTGGTCTCGTACGCTTTGTTTGTGCTTAGGCTTCTTGGCAGGCTAGGTTTCTCGGAACATGATCTGCGTTGATCTCCTCACATTTGGGGATAATGATATATTGGGTCATTGCTTTACTGTTCATTGGGGCTCTCCTTTCTTATATACTGGTTGACGAATTCACACCATGCTTCTTCATGCCGCGCTGCCTTATCATGGAGCGCTGCTGTAATCTTTTCCATTGTGTGGATGTTATGGGCGATGTGTATCCATTCTTTCTTAACTGGAAGATGTGAGGACTTCCAATGGATGACCAGGCAGGTTCTGGCTGCTAGCAAGAGCAAAGCCACCACTCCTTTGATCCTAATTAGGTTATCTTCTTCTTCGTCTAAGTCGAACAACATTAGGAGGGGGGTTGGAGTCCTCTCTTTACCATCCATCTGTTTGATCCATCCTAATACTTCATTCCAGTATATGTGCACTTTGGGGCAGTCCCACCACATATGCCAAAAATTGGCTTCCTTTCCACATCGTCTCCACTATTTTGGAATGTTAGTTTAGTACATTCTTGACAATCGGAGAGGGTCATACTGCCATTTGTGGAGTAGTTTCATTGCGTGTAGTTTATCTTGTGAGACGATTGATATCCGGGATGGGGTGCTGCAGATAGTGTCCCATGCCTGTTGGTCAAATTCCCTATAAAAATCTTTTCCCACTTTCTTTTTAGGCGGAGGCTTGGGGTTTGGTCGGTGCAGATTAGGGCACTGTACATGTGTGCTATCAGGCCCTTGTTTGTGGTGACCGTGTCCAGAATTGTCTCAAAGGGCGTTAGTTCTCTTTGAATTTTGCCTTTCCATTCCTTCTTGGACATGACACCTTTCAAGCGCAGATAGAGGAATATCGGTATGGGGTGTATCTGAAGGGCTTCTTCTAAGTCTGGGACAGATATGAATTTGTCTTTTCTCCATAATTGGCCCACTGTCTCAAGTCCTACGTCGAACCACGTTTGATATCTTGGGTGCTCTGGGATTTCTTCTCTGATCCCTGGGGCCCAGCGGTGACTCAGTGGGGAGGGCCACATGGTTATGCCCGCCATTCTCCTTCCGTCTTTCCATATGTTCCATATTGTCCCCAGTATTGGATGATCGCGCAATCTTCTTGTGAGTGTGGTCGGGGAACCCATATCCATTCTGCGAGGGTTGCCGGGGTTAGGTTGTCGTTGCCCAATTGCAAACATTGTAAATCTTTCCTGTCCCTGAGGTGGGGGATAAGAATTCTTAGTTGGGCCGCTTGGTAATATCGCTCAATGCCTGGGAGGCGAACTCCACCTTGGTCCTTGAGTAGTATCAGCGTTCCATAGGGAATTCTGGGTTTTTTCCCCTCCCATAGGAATCTAGTTATCGCCCTTCTCACTTGCTTGAAGAAGTGCTCTGGAATCGTCACCGGGAGTACCTAGAAGGGATACAGGAAGCGTGGAAGACTGACCATTTTCACAGCGTTCAGACATCCCATCCATGAAATCGTGAGGGGTTGCCACTTTGCAAGATCAGTGTTAAGGGCAGTTAGAAGCTGGGAGAAATTGGCTTTATATATTTCCGCTACATCTCTGGTCAAATTGATGAGTCCCAAGCGCTCGAGGTCTCTTTGTTGCTCTGGTGATGGTTCTTGCAGCGGGAAGAGGAGGGATTTGGTTTTGTTCATTTTGAAGCCCGATAGTGCCCTGTATTCCTCTATAAGGTGAATTGCTTGGGGGATCGAGGTTATTGGATTCTGCACATGGAGCAGAATGTGTCTGCATATAGGGCCAACTTGTATTCACGGCCACTCACGTGAAGTCCCTCGACTCTGGCGCTCGTTCTGATCTTCTGTGCTAGCGGTTCAAATGATAGTGCGAAAAGAAGGGCGGAGAGGGGGCATCCCTGTCTCATTCCTCTGGTCAAGGGGAACCAGCTTGAGTACTGGGAGTTTACAGTGACAGATGCCTGTGGTGAGGTGTAGACAGCTTTGATTCCTCCTCTGAGGGCTGGGCCTAGTCCTATTTTCTTCAGCGTGGCCTCTAGGAATTGCCATTGGACTCTGTCGAACGCCTTCTCTGCGTCGATTGAGAACAGGCTTCATGTATTAAGTGGAGGGTTTTGCGAGGGGAGTCTGCTCCCTGACTGCCAAGAATGAATCCCACCTGGTCATTGTGGATTATGGCTGGCATATGCGTCTCTATCCGTGCGGTGAGGACTCTCGCGTAAATTTTGGCATCCGTATTCAGAAGGGAAATGGGGAGGTAAGATGAGCACAGTTTGGGGTCTTTACCCTCTTTGGGGATGACTGTGATTAGCGCCTCGGAGAAGGAGTCTGGGGCGGTACCTGATTGGAAAATGGTATTGACGAGTTCAACCATAAAAGGGAGGAGGATGTCAATGAAGGTTTTGTAGAAGCCGGCCATGTAGCTGTCATTTCTGGGGGCTTTCCCCGCTGCAAGTCTTTTAATTGCTTCTTCAATCTCCTCACCGGTAATAGGAGCGTCAATAGTTTGGGCTATGTCCTGGGATAGGCTCGGGAGAGATATCTCATTCATGCATTCCGTGATTGCTTGTTCATGTGATGCAGAGTCGGGGGTGTACAGTTTTTCATAGTACTTGGCAAAGGCCTCCGGGAATCTTGAGGGATGGTTTACATTAGAATTAGGCTCGTCTTCTATGGTTGATACCCATCTTTCTTTGCGCTGTCTGCGAAGTCTGGCGGCGAGCAGGGCGTCTGCTTTGTCTCCTTTCTCGTAATGCTTTTGTTTCAGATATTGGAGCTTGCACACAATTTGGTCCGCTTCCAGTTGCTGCAATTCCTGCCTTTTGCTATTGGCTTCATCTATTTTTTGGGGTCTATCAGGGCCGGCTGCCTGTGCGGAGTAGTCTCGTTGGGGTATTTCATTTCTGAGCTTGTTTTCTAAGAGGTGGCGCTCTCTTTTTCTCACTGCGCCTTCCTTGATGAGTATTCCTCTCCACGTAGCCTTCCCCGCCTCCCACACCGTGTTCACCGATACTTCACCCATGTTGTTCTGTTCAAAATGCTGATCGATGTATTTCTTGAGTTGGTCTCGGAACACTAGGTCTTTTCAAAGTGTTTTGTTGCAGCGCCATTTCGTGCATCTGTGTGGAAGCGCCATTCGATTAAGAGTGACTGTGACCATGTCATGGTCTGACCATGCTATCAGGTTTATTTTGGATGCTGACAAGGCCGCAGTTAGCTCCGGGGTGATATATATGTAGTCGATTCTTGTGTATGTAGCATGCGGCACTGAATAAAACGTGAAGCCTGCTTGCTGGGAATTCATATGGCGCCAGGCGTCCGCAAGCTTGTAGGCGACTAGCATTTCTGCTACTTGTGTGCGACTGGCCTCTGGCGGCGTGTGGGCAGTTGGGTTTCCAGCTTGTCTGTCCATCGAAGGGTCCGAAGACATGTTGAGGTCGCCCCCTATGATTACTTCACATTCCGCTGCGAGCATGATTTTGGGGACTATATGTTGCAAGAACATGGACTGCCCAGAGTTGGGAGCGTATACAGATGCAAGCGTGACAGTGGTACTTTGTATCTTGCCGACCAGTACAAGAGCCCTGCAATTTACGTCAGACCAGGTTTCCATGAGTTCAAAACGGAGTTGTTTATTAATCAAGATGCCTACTCCAGCTTTTTTGAGTGGTGCGGAACTCCAGTATTTGGCACCGAGCTTGGTGTAGAGGACTCTTCTTTCTTCCCCTCTACTGTATCTGGTTTCTTGGAAAAAGAGTATGTCGAGTTTTCCCTTTTGAATTCTCTGGACACTAGTGACCTTTTGGTGGGGGAGTTAAGTCCCTTGACATTTAGTGTGCCAATTTTAATTGTGCCTAGCCTGCCATTCATCGTTTTGTGGTTATCGATCATTTGTGTGTTTTCTTCCATCGTTCTTCAAGTCCCCTCTTCCGTTACCGGGTACCATGGTAATGATGTTGCCCTGGTGGTTGCTCGTTGCCGTCTTGAGCTTTGATATATTCCCCCTCCCCCCCTTCCTTCCCCTTGAGGCATCTAACATGATACCCTTTGCCTTCTATATCTTTTCTTCGTTTCTCAATGCCCTAATAAGGGCTTGCTTGGCAGGTTGATGGCGTCCGGATTGGACTAGATAGAAGTGTTAAGTCCAACATCGGACCATCGGATTAAGATCATTTTGGAAATTTTGCCCTCTTCCCTCCACCCCCCAACATTAGAGATTTTAACATTAACAGTAATAAACGGAAGTATAACGTGATTTTAACATTAACAGTAATAAACGGAAGGATAACGTTACGTGCGGTTTTCAGTGTCTTCGTCAACAGGCTGTTTCCCCCCTTACTTCAGAGGGGGACTCTTCTTCAATCGGTACCCATATACATTGCAGACGTATCACTTAGTTTTTAATAAGCGCCCATATTGTGTTCTTCGTTTGTCCCTTTAGATGTTTTTGATCTGGGATGGATTTTCATTTTCCGCTTTCAGGTGTATTATTGCTGCGTCTGTACTTTCTTGACCCCTTCACCCTTTTTCTCCTTGGGCCCTGGAGCTCCCATCGTACTCTGTTCTGCACGGTATCTTCACGTTCTCCCTCTTTGGCGCGCGTTCCACGGATGTCCGCGATGCAATCTCTGATCTCCTCCTCTGATAGGAGCGTGATCCTCCTGCTTTTGTGCCTGAAGGTGAGGGATACAGGTGGGTATCCCCACCTGTATCGGGTGCCTTGCCCTTTAAGCCATTCGGTCAGGGGGCTGCAGAGGCGTCTCATGGCTAGGGTGAGCGAGGATAAGTCCTGGAATATGGTTATCTGGGCTCCCCCCATTGTGAGAGGTCCACCAGATCTGGCCTTCTCTAGGATTCTGGTCCTGTCCTGATATCTATGGAATCTGGGGAGGACTGATCTAGGGCCGCCCGGTGGTCCTGCTGCTCTGTATATTTGTTCAGTTTTGGGATCATCAATGTCTTCGTCCGCCGTCAGGATTTTGATGATGTTGTGTATTGTCCTTTTGAGGTCTTCCTCTGTGTCTCCTTCGTTTTCTGGTATCCCAAAGAATCGTAGGTTATTTCTTCTTTCTCTATTTTCTAAATCGTCCATCTTCAGGCGTATTTCCTGTTTTCTGTTCTCGATGTCTCGTATCCTCAGATCCATTTGGGTTTCAAGGGTGTCAATCGAAGCTTGATTATTCTCAACACCTTCCAGTCTTTCCTCAATGTTGTCCATTCTCTGAGTGATCCTATCTATCTTGCCACCCAGGTTAGCTCCCATGTTCTTTATCTCGCTCAGGAGGGCTGCAATGTTGCTTTTGGTGGCAGCTGCTCCCATGTTCGCAATGTCTGTTGACATGGTGGCTTTATGATTGAAAGCAGAGGGAGACGGTGTGTAGGCTTACCTAGCTAGCTTGCTCCGAACTTTCATGTAGCAGTTCTTCGGTTGGAGGAGGCACATGCCCCAAATTTGGGGGCCTTACCCTCCGTACCCCTGTGCAGTTTGGTGGCTCTGGATTGATTCCCAATCGGTGGGTTGGTATGTGCCCGGATGTGTGGATGGGAGGCTGATATGGAGGCTCTCTGGGGGGTCTTCGGTGCTGTCAAGACCATCAGTGGTCGTAATTC
Source organism: Ambystoma mexicanum (assembly GCF_040938575.1). Taxonomy (NCBI): domain Eukaryota; kingdom Metazoa; phylum Chordata; class Amphibia; order Caudata; family Ambystomatidae; genus Ambystoma; species Ambystoma mexicanum. The sequence goes on from NC_090928.1 coordinate 803,056,789, forward strand.
TCTTGGGGAGATTTCTCCTTTATGGTGATTTGGGCTGTGGTCGGCTCAAAGGGGCATGGTAGGAGCCCGGGGCAGGCCAGTGAAGTGGGAGAATGGAAGACCAGGCTCCCGTCCTTCACCTCTCGCGCTTGGCCTAGAGGGTCACGGCCCAGACACCCGCCGCGAGAAGAGTTTGTCCATTTACCAGACGACCAGGTACCCTGGTACAGGAACATACGGATGTGTCCATCTGCCTGCCCAGCAGCCCGCACTGGCCATGCCGACACCTGCGGCTCGGATCAGCTAGACTAAAATCCACACGTCGTTAGAGATGCCATGACGACCTAGACAACGGGAAGCACATCTGTACAAATATACACACTGAACATCTCCACACCAATCTACACGAAGAACATACTCAGTGCTTTGACGTAGGCGACAGGCATATTCACGGACGTGCATCTTTATTATTTTTACATAGGCTTTCAGAATGCAGAAACGCAAGACGCATCATGAACTCATCTATAACGCTTGCTCACGCTTCTCTTGAAACCCGTTACCACCATGAGAGGTATAATGGAAACACGATACTGGTCATGGAAATATATGCTATTATAACCTAAAAGCACCTATGCACCAAACGGACTACTTATGCACCAGGCCCAAGTAGGCCTCAACCAAGAGCTCCCATGGACATTAACAAAGCAAGAGTCAGGTTGCTGATCCTGCAGAAAGAACCCGGAGGAGCAACCAGCCAAGGTCGCAATGTTGCAAACCCACATTCCAAGAACAAATCATCAAAGGCACGATGTTGCAACCTCGCACTCCGCGCCCCAAACGATAAAGGCCGATACACTTGAAAGGATCAATGGACATCTGCTACAGTGGGAGCGGTCAGCCTTCCACCTATGAATAAATCCTCACATTGTCTGCACGTACCCATATTGAAACATTGTTGCAATCATAGGTACACCGAGAGCTGGGAACAACGGTGGTCCCAGGCTGGGAAGCTCACGAGTGCACCAATCAGAACATGGGGCTCTTATCTCAGACGTCAGTAATATTAGCCAATCCTCAGGAGTCTTCATGTAACAATTCTTATGTATCTAATTGTAGGGACAACCCAGATATACCACCTGACTACACCTTGTCCACTAATATCATTCTCTATATGTGTACTATACTAACCCTACCACTCGAGCAACCAATTAAGAGTGGCGATAGGTTTTTTGTTAACTTTCTGAAGTGACGCAAGTAGCGCGTCATAATGCAGTAAAAAGGGCCTGCGAGCCCCACGATTGTGTGTGTCAGGACGAACGCGTACGCTCCTTGACCCATCCCTGCCGTTTTGTCTAAATAAACAGCAGAGTCACCTTGCTCCTTGTGTGTGTCTCATACTCTATCTCATCTGGGATATACGGGAGGAGTTGGGGCCTCCCTGCCCGGAGGTCTGCGGACGGCCCGGCCGACCCCTGCAGAATTTCCCCCCGACAAGTTGGAGGCACTGCTGAGATCTGTTTAAGAGCGACTTTTATTTTTAATTTTTCCAGGCACTCCCGTTGCGAGGAGGCCCGGCGGCGCGGCCCCCTCTGCCGTTGCCCCCTTCTGAGGACTACAGGACCATCGCGGAGCTGCGAGAAGACCGGACAGCGCAATCCGGATATTGGCCCTCGGGAGCCGGTTGAGAAGTATCCCGCCCGCAGTCGGCGAGTGTCCAGACGTGGTCCAGACGAGGGGAGGTGGCGAGCCGCTTGGAGGGGTGCACGCAGTCGAGCGGCCCTGCATCGAGAGAACTTGGTGAGCATGACACGCACAACAAGCAATGCGAAATTGTGAGGGAGGGGGAGGAAGTAAATAAGGGAGGAGGGAGGTATTGTACAGATGTGCGGCGAAGGTTTAACTGAGGGTTGCCAATGGAATGAATGGTAGCGGACGAGTGCGAGAGCAGTCGGCTAAGTTACGCGAAAGAGGGGGGCGGGGCACGAAAACATCACGTGCAGCCGCTCGTAAGACACTGATGGCCTAGATTGCGACTACGTGTGAGGGTGGGTGTGTGTGGTTTCCTACGATTTGACATTTATTGATCAATGAGTAGATGAGGTTCCCTATTGTTCGAGCAAGAAACTCGATAGGTAGATGACGTTTCCCTGTGGACGGTAGCTAGTTACATAGTTGCCCAAAACGGAAGATAATTGGCTGGTTAAGCCCTCCTGTTGAGGGGCGTATCACACGCGAGGCGACGCAGCGTGCGCAGTCCGGTTATATTATTGATGAGATTACCTTGTTCCAGGAGAGACAGGAAGACAGCTGTAGGGTTAGCGGGGTAGATTGCAAGTGTATTTTGAACTTAAAGAACATAACAAGAATGTACCAGTAGCTCGAAGAAATCGGTGACGTCACCAGTAGGGATTTAATAAGATATCGCGAGCACAAGAAACTTTGGGTTTGAGAGTGGTGGGGAAGAGAAACATGATAAAGGAGCGGATACGGAGATAAACGATAAACGAGTGGATCGAAAGAGGAGAAGGGGAAAGGGGCGTGGCTGCGCACGGAGAACGCCGGCCACGGCAAGTGTAAAAGGGGGAGGAGAACGGAGAAACAGGACGACTGTATAAGATCGTCGTAAGGGGTACGCAGCCGCGGGGGGCTGCGTGCGCTTCGGCCGCAGGGGGCCGTAGGGGAAGGAATATAATCTAACATCATACATATATACATATATATTTGTTTTTATTATTATTATTTTTTATTTTTTATTTTTATTTTTTTATTATTAGTATTGCATAATTTGTCAAAGGATTGTCGTAAGTCCCCACACTTGCGGGGCAAGGTAAGCAATATAAGGTTGTATATTGTAAACTGCTAGTAAAGGGAAGGGTAACAAGGGGAGTGCCATTATGTCATACGGGAGAGGGTCGGGAGGGTGGGGGAATACCCTCACTACCCCACTACAACACATATGCACCACACTGCCGCCACATAGGGAGAAATTAATTAAGTACAGCATAGAGTGGACCCAGGGGACGGACAACAAAATGTTAACACCATGGCCGCCTAATGGTAGTTTCGATCCATATGCCCAACATTCACTACTAAACCATCTGCACAATACGTACAAGGGGAAGAAGTTGGCAAACCATGTGGAAGTGTTTAACTTATGGAGGATGTTCCAGGGGTCCCGACCAGGACCAAATGGAATGTTCACTATGGGGAAAACACCGGAAGAAAAGGAGATTAAGAAAGAAGGAACGGATGGGGAAAAGGGGTGTGAAAGGACGAAGAATACGGGGAATGAAGGACAGGGAGGAGAAAAGATTGATAAATCAAACGACATAAAAAAGGAACCGAACAATGAGATACCCATAACACCGGGAGTGAAAACAGAGGGAGGAGGGTTGTACCCTTTAAGAGAATTAGGAGAAATAGAAGGACAGTTCAGGGCGGCTGAAGGATACTCGAACCCGGCATACAGCCCTCCACCATATGTGGCTCATAGGAAGATACCAATGGGGGAAGGGAGGTTTGGAGAAGAGCAGACTGTAGAGATAGGAAACGATGAGTGGGTAGCTGCACAGATATTATTGAAATTACGAGGCTCACTAACTGGAGAAGAAAGGGAGGCGGTAAAGAGAACAAACGAGGATAGTGCCAGAGAGAGTGAAATGAGGGGAGAGGAGCTACTACGGCAGAAGGAAGAGATTTTGGAGGAAAGATTAGCAAAACTAAGGGATGAGCAGAATGAATTGATCAAACAACTTGAGAGGGAGGAAAGAGAGAGAGTGAGGAAAAGGAAAGAAGGTAAGAACGAATTGGAAAAATTAAGGGAACGAAATGAGGAGCAAAAGAGAGAAGCTGAAAGGGTAAAAGCAGCAGCAGATAGGGTATCAAGAGTAGTGCTGAGAGAGAAGAAGAAGGAAGAAGAAGAAAAGGAAAAGGAAATGGAAATATGGAGGAGGAGAGTACTATCAGAGACAGCTAAGAAATATGAAGAGGGGAAGGTAATAGAGAGTATAGTAGAAAGAGAAAGGGTGAAATGGGAAAGGAAGAAAGAGGATGAAAGAATATTGGAACAGATGAGCAACGAAGTAATGGAGGAATTGAAAAGAAAAAGGGAGGAAAATAGTAGGGAAATGGAGGAGAGAAGTGAAGGGGGAAGAGAGGGGAGGAGTAGGGAGAGTGAAAGATGGGGAGATGTATATAAAAGTAGAGAGGTAGCAACAACATCAGCACTAGGGGGAACAGTTGGTAACAACGAAAGGGGAGAAAGAGACCTAATAGACTTAAAAACAGTAACAATAAAAGGAAAAAAGGCAGAGTGGGGGGTGCCATTTATGAATGACTTTTGCAGTGAGGAGGAAGAAGGAGTGGAGAAGGATGGAAGAAAGAGTGAAAGGGAAAGCTTAGATAAGCTATACCTCACTAGAACAAACATAGATTCGCCCTGGATGAGTAGAAGATGGGAGGAGCTGGAGAGAAGTAAGGAGGGAGTGAAAAGAATAGGGGAAACACAAACCCATGAAACCACGCCACCCACATCCCCATCACGCCCTCCCACGTCACACCCTACATGTTCAACCACCGCACGCTCACTGCACAGAATAAAGCTCGCGCCCTTCATGAACGAACTTACACCTTATGCATGTCGGCTTAGGGACCTCCCTAGTCGCAGGCAAGACAGACAAATAAACATACCCATATTGAACACAGGAATTGATGAAAAAAGGGGAAAGGAAGAAGAGGGAGGTAGGAGCAGAGGTAGTAAGGAAGAATTTGAAGTAGTAAAGGAAACGGGGGAAGAGGAGGGGTGTGAAGACTCAATATTATGGAGCGTAAAGGGTGACACAAGACAGAATTTAATGCCACTGTTGGAGAGAGGAGGGGTTAGACCACAGTATGTACCTTGGAAACATACGGATAAAGAAAATATAAAATGTAGGCTCCCATCACTAAGTGGAGGTGCGGGTAAGTGGATATATGAAATGGAAAAACACACCGCAGGACAGAAACTAGCAGTAGGAGATGTGAAGGGCCTGTTAATATCAATATTAGGGGATAGAGCGGATGACATTTGGAAAAGAGCGGGATTCCATGGGGTAACAATAACGAACACATCGCATGATGGGGCACCATTTGCAAACTGCAGACATGCGCTATGGCAGGCACTGAGAGTGCAGTACCCAGACACATCAGACATAGGAGCCATTACTTCCCGTAAGATGGGTGAAAATGAGGATCCTGTTGATTATATCCAGGATATTCAAGAGAAGTGGCGCATGGAAACTAGAGAACAATGGGACAAAACACCAGCCATATTTTATCATATACTAGTACAAGGGCTCCCAGAAGGAGTTCAGAAACAACTAAAGAAAGTAGTGGGGATGGAAGCAAAACCATGGCCAGAAATACAACTGACTATAGTACATCACTGCAGGACATGGCAAGGAAAAATGAAACAAAAGGAAGAGGACAGGAAAACAGAAGAGGCCAAACTAGTACAGAAAAAACTTACTAAATACACAATGGAAGGGGCACTAATAACTACGCCCACACCAGTGGCCCAAAGCCCAACGCAAGTAGTGGCTGCACAAGATCCCGCTCAAATAGCGCCTCCACAAGGTGTAATACAGCAAGTGCCGCATCTGCAATTACACGCACCAAACATGGGAGGAGGGTACCCAATGCAAGGAACTGGGTATTATAGTTATAACAGAGGGAGAGGAGGGTTTATGAGGGGGAGAGGATACGGATATAATACCCAACAACAGGCTGGGGGACTTAGAAATTACTACCCCACAGGGCAACCCGTATACCAGGACAACACAGGGAGCTTCCCATGGCAAAGCAGGGAACCACCCGTGTGTTGGAGCTGCGGACTATTAGGACACATGTCACGTACATGTAGGGTCAGGCCAGGAACACCAGCATGGAATGAACAAGCACAACCTAGGACCTCACAAGAACAGCAGGGCATACAACGACAGCAGATGTCACAACAAGGGAGTGACCCACAACAACAAACAACACAACAGCCACAAACCTATTCACTGCCACAACAACAAATAACACAGCAACTGCCACCGCCACAACAACAAGTAGCGTTAATACAACCACCACCCCAAACTCAACAAACGCAATTGGGTAGGGTGACGGTGTTGGGACACAACCCTTACACAGGGAATGGCCAATCATTGTACCCCCAATAGGTCAGCCCACAGACGGCCTTGGTGTGTCCCATCCTGTCAGTAACACCTAATAGTGCGGAGGAACCACGCATAGAGGTAACGATAGGTGACAAAAAATTATCATTCCTTGTTGACACCGGGGCAACCCGGTCTTGCATAAGGGAAGGTAAATTTAAGATGTCAGGCGAAGCCATGAACACCCAAGGATTTTCTGGGGCTAAAGGGTTGGTTCCATTTACTGATAACGTTCCCTTATCTATTGGAGATTATGATCTGTCAGTCCCACTTTTGTATTATAGTGCCTCACCAGTAAATATACTGGGGAGAGACATAATGAACAGGTTGAATATGACGATCTCCTTTACAGAGGATGGCATAATTTGCTCTACTCCAGGGATTAACATGCTCGCAGCACGACAGATTTTGCAAGCATACTGTGGACAGACAGCGATTAGGGCGGAGCCAGTAGATGGCGAGCTATTCCAGTATGGCACAGACATGGCATTTGCATGGATGCCAGGGATAGAAGGGAAAATATGGAGGAGGCCAGCAGCCTATCTGTTCCGACCAGAAACACCAGTTAATGAACTGGAAGGGAAGGTGTTTGTAATGGACATTGAGAGCATTATTGCAACAGCTGATTATGTTGCTGTGCACGCCCAAGATAAAGAAGGGAGAGCATGGAGGGCGGTGATAGCACTAGCAGAAGGATGTAGGCTGACCCAGGTGTCAGATGAAGAGCTGTTCTCAGAAGAAAAGGAGGAAGATGAAATGGTGTTCCTGATGAGTGTAGAAATATGGCTAAGAGTGGCTCACAAACAAGTAGCACAGAAAATTGCAATGGCACTTGAGGCACCCGCAGGCACCCCAGTCCCATTTTTTAAGGAGGATATGTCAAAGGTGCCCAAATCATTATGGACTATTAGCCCTTATGACGTGGGATGCATAAAAAGCATAGGGGGTGTAAGGATAAAATTGAAAAAAGGTGCCATACTACCAAGAGTGAAACAGTACCCATTGTCAAAAGAGGCAGATGAGGGCATATATGAAACCATAACGGCCCTTATAAACAATGGCATATTGGTCCCCTCAGAATCACCATGTAACACAGCTGTGTACCCGGTGCGCAAGGCTAAAGAGGGGTCTTGGCGCTTCATACAGGACCTCAGACCCTTGAACAACATAGTAGAAGCAGAGTATCCAGTAACAGCAAACCCGGCCACAATATTGTGTGGCATTCCAGCAGAAGCATCACGATTTACAGTGATTGACCTTAAAAATGCTTTTTTCTCAATACCATTACACCCAGACTCACAAGATTTGACAAGCTTCACTTACCGAAATACAAAGTGGAAACATACCAGATTACCACAGGGGTATTGTGAATCACCCTCAATTTTCAATAGAGTAATACAGATGGATTTGGGTAACGTTGAGGTGGAAAGCACAGTGTTACAGTATGTGGATGACATAATAATTTGCAGTACAAACGAAAGTAAATGTAGAGAGGACTCCTTAAAAATGTTGACAATATTGGCTGAAAAGGGGTACAAGGTAGACATGGAAAAGATACAATACTGTCAGGAACAGGTACTTTACATTGGCCAACTGATATCCCAACATGGAAGAAGGATTGCACCACAAAGAGCACAGGCCATCTTAAGCACTCCCGTGCCACAGACTGTGAGAGAACTGCAGCAATTTCTGGGGCTGTGCAACTACTGTAGAGCATGGGTATTTGATTACAGCTCATACATAGGACCCCTGCTTGAGGGTTTGAAGGAAGCAAATAAAGGGGAGAAAAAGTTGGGATGGACTATGGAAATGAGGGAGGCATTTGACGAATTGAAAGACGCGATATCAACTGCTCCAGTACTGGCATCCCCAGACTATGAGCGACGCTTTTTTATATTTTCACATTGCGACTCAGCAGTGATGAAAGCAGTATTGGCACAAAAAACGAGCATGGGCTATAAACCAGTAGCATTTTACAGCGGGCACTTAGACCCTGTGATGTTAGGCCACTTCCCTTGTGAACAAGGTCTTGCTGCAGCTGCTTTTGCAGTAGAAAAAGCATCAGCAATAACTATGGGGTGTCCAACTACACTGTTTGTGGAACATGCACTATTTGCGATATTGAATAAACCTAAGTCCACACTAACGACACAGAGGGCATCAGGTTATGAGATTATTTTGTCTAAAGCTGAACTAGCAATTGTTAGATGTAGCACGGTTAACCCTGCAAGGTTCCTAGCAGAAGTAATTGAAGAGGGAGATTACGCCCACGACTGCACCCAAATAACTAAAATGTACTCATGTACTAGAAAAGTTGAAGAAAACGCACTAGAGGGAGGTGAGCTTTTGTTTATTGATGGGTCATCAACTATTGATCAAGGAGATGGGATACGAAGGACTGGGGCAGCAGTAGTAAAAATGATGGAGGCGCCGGTGTGTGTGGCTATGAAGTGTGTACAACTACCACAGCATTACTCTGCTCAAGCCGCGGAACTGGTTGCACTAATATTGGCATTAAAGGAAAGTTTTAATAAAAGAGTAACCATATATTCCGACAGTGCATATGTTACATCCACTGTCCACTCAGGGTTATCAAAATGGAGAAGAAGAGGGTTTAGGAGAGCTGATGGCACTCCAGTACAACATGCCCTCTTGTTGGCTGAACTAATTGAAGTAATAAACGACCCCCAAGAACTAGCCCTAGTCAAATGCACCGCACACACCAATGGTGAAGACTACGTCTCAAAAGGGAATGCAGCAGCAGACGCACATGCGAAATATGCTGCATACTTTGGTGAGATATGGAACCCCACAGACTCACAGAGAGGGAGAGGGAGGGGAATAGCTAGGGAGATGTTAATAAGAGAAGGGTACACCCATCTCCCAGCCACACAGATTATGGAGCTACAAGCGGCTGCACCAATGGCCGAAAAAGAAGTATGGGTGAAAAGAGGATGTACAATGTCACCAACCGACGCACTATGGAGCCAGGGTGGCACTGGGAAAGTTGTAATACCGTTAGCACTGTTAAATACCGCCCTGAGCCAATTACATCACCCTGCCCATACAGGCAAGGAAATAATAGCAGCACGAATTAGAGAAGATTGGTTTTGTCCTGAGTTAAACTCTCATGTGTCAAATTTTAACAGCAATTGCCTCACATGTCAACAGTTTACGGCCGGTCATACTCTAAAAGTGATAAGAGGTACCATACCCCGGCCAGAAGGACCTTTTCGGCACCTTCACATTGACTATGTTGATATGATCAACATATGTCAAGGTAATAGGTATATGATTGTAGTAGTATGCCCATTTTCCAGGTGGATTGAAGCAGGGCCCTGTTCACACCCTGATGCGTTTAGAGCAGCCAAATTCATAGTAAGGGAGGTTTTCCCCAGGTGGGGAGTGTGCGAGGTGTTAAGATCAGACAACGGCCCACATTTCGCAAACGAAATGTTCCAGCATATCACATCCCTGCTGAACATTAAACACAAATTTGCATGTGCATACCACCCACAGGCTAATGGTGTATGTGAACGCCTGAATGGCTTATTGAAGGAGGCAATTGCAAAAATACAACAAACAACAAAGAAAAGTTGGTTGTATTGCCTTCCGTTAGCTTTATTTGAACTGAGAAATAGGCCAGGGTCCGACCACCACCTCACCCCTCACGAAGTGGTTACTGGACGTCAAATGCGCCTTCCCCTAACCCCAACGTCAAGGGCATTCACAGACCACGAAAGTTCAGCGAGTGTGTTAGGTGATGAAATGTATCAATATGTGTCTTCTTTGATTACTAGTGTCGTGTTTGTGTCTCAACAGCTCGAGCGCACACGGGGCGGGTCTACCATCAATAAAGAAAAAGGCGCAAGTACAGAATTGGGAAAGGAGAACTTGTGCAAACTTGCCAAAGGTGACCACGTACTACTTCGCAATTTCAATAGAAAGTGGAACGAGAAGAGGTTCACTGGCCCCCATCTGGTAGAGGACGTATCAACAAGAGCAGTAAAACTAAAGGATAAGCGTGCCTGGAACCACCTACATGACGTAAAGATCTACAAACTGCAGACCCGCCCCAGCGCCAACGACAGGTCCATTGGAAGAACAGCAACAACATCCCCGACAGCGGAAGAAAGTTCCACCACAGACAACGACCCAATTGTTCCCTCGGAGACGATAACTGACGAAGAAAGGGGTGATCCCCATACTGCCCACCCCATGGTCACACGCTCAAAGAGTAAAAATACTTCCGCCATCTGAGCGCAAACCCCCCCCCCATTGACTGCTAAGTACAGTTGTAACTAAAACTGAAGGACATTGCTTGCACCAATACACATGTAAACACGTGAATGTTCTCTTTTTTTTTTTTTCTCTCGCACATACAGGAACTGCGTAATATTGTATTGTTAAGAAAAGCTAATTAACAAGTTCAGTGTACAGGCGTAGATGGTGTTGCCAGACGATAACTACCCAGAAGAATTGTCACACCAATTTGTATACGAAATAAAAAGGCCAACATACCTAAAAAGGAGAAGGGTACGTGTCTACTACACAGCCTTCCTCCTGGCCATAGAATATTACATGCCCCACCTCCGCCCATACTTGCCGGTCCTAAGAGACCGATCACTTAGAGTAGCGTGGGAGCAGCTCTTCGCCTGGGCACTGAATGACTACTTGATAGGGAGAGCTTAAAGGAAACAAAACTAACATTTTAATAACGAGCACTTTTGAGAATTTTTAGGCGGGCAACTTTAACGTCACAAGAATACGCTGCCAGGACTGCAGCAAGGTAAGAGCAAAATGCCGGTGAGATTAGCATATGTAATAAAAATAATAGGGATTTTTATGATCACCGGGTTCTTGGCTGCCTCTGTCTGGCAGTACAGCTATGCTATCAATTTTATTGCTGCACCCAAACATAATATACCCCCGTTCCCTGCTGCAACAGGTGTTACGTCAGGTGGTAATAGTAACATTGCACCCAAGCAAAATAGAGTTAAACGCAGCACATACTCAGACAATAAAGGTATTGATAATTATGTACAAGATTTAGCACACGTCGCAAACAACATATGGTACCAGCACATGACCCGCATTGGTAAGCAGACAACTGAGGATAGCTGTTACGTTTGCTCATTAATACCATACGCCATGAGCGCTTCACGAACATTTGTTGCCACAGAAATAGATGAAAAGACAGCACAGTGCATAATATATTTGGCCCTGTTCCAAACGAAAGGAAGATTTCAAGGAACAGTAGTGCACATGACATGGAAAACACGAGACTCATACCCATATGAAAACAACTTCCTCAAGACCTATCTGAGTTATCACAAGACCAGTTTACATGCTGAAGCATTCAGATACATAACAAGTGGCCCTGCAAAAGGAGAAACAAAGAAGGTAACACTGCAGTATCTACCATGTGATTGGTACGCCACTGAAGTTCCGGGTAAACAAGGATGCTGGGAGAGGCCGCTACTGACGATAACAGGAAAGGTGTATCTGGGCAACAGCTGGGAGATAGGAGTGATTGGCAGCAACATGGTAACAAAAGAAACTATCTCAACCATCGAGACACACAATCATCGATGTTGGACGACGTGGATCAAGTATGTACCAATGCTCACGTGGGTAGAAGAAGATGAAGACCCAATAACAATACTACCATTGACGGCGCCCAAAGTATGCTACCAGCATAAAGGAGAGGTGGACGTAGGATATAACACCAATTGTGCAAGCGTGATGGAGTTACCTGAGGGGGGAGCGGGAACAGCAGTAATAATGGACCATTATTGGGCCTGTGGAGAAAAGGCATATCATACACTGCCTCCCCTGTGGAATGGTGTGTGCACAATGGTACACGTCAATGTACCCTCACTAGTGGTACCTAAGAAGAATGTCGATGTGGCGAAATTTCCTAAAATGGATGAAGGGGATAGGAGAAGAAAGAGATCTGCACCACTTCAGAAGGAGCAAGAGAACAGCAGTGATACTGTCCTAAATAGGAGAAAAAGACAAGGAGAGCCACTGACAGGAAATTACCTGTGGGGAAGGTCGGAAACGGAACTAACATCAATACCGCCAGAACACAGACTATTCAGCAGAGCAGCAATGTTCTTCTCCTCAATAATACATCCGGGACTGCAGGCATACGCAAACGCAAAATGGCTCCAAATAACCAGATGGTAACTAATGATGACCATCAATTCAACAGTAAATGGGTTCAACGCAATTAAAGAGGAGCTGCGAGCTGTAAGGATGGTAGCACTCCAGAATAGATATGTATTGGACCTTCTCACAGCAATGGAAGGAGGAGTTTGTGCAAAGATAGGACAATCTTGCTGCACGTTCATACCTGCCAACGATGCTGACAATGGTACACTGACAGAAGCAGTGTCACAATTGGCCCAGATGCACTCCAAAATGATGGATGAAAGTAACGGTGTAGACAAGGATAAGAGCTGGTTTTCACTATTATGGTCATGGATGCCATCTTGGCTGTCAGATGGACTGAAAATAATAGTGGGGTGTACTATTTTGGCTGGAGCTACTCTGATCATAATTAGGTTTTGGAAGGCCCGGAAGGCACGCACGACTGACGAGTTGCTGGAAATGGTGGGAATGCACCCCTTAATGCCAGCAGATGACGGCCAGCATACAGGTGTGATAATACAAGAGAGGGAGAAGTTGCGCACCCAAATCATCACCAACCATCTAGACCCACCATCAGTGAAGATCGAGAACCCAAGGAACCCCAGGAGCTACATAGGAAGATGAGTATACTGTACTCCTGGAGGAACATGTGAATATATGTATTGGTCATTTGAAGATCATGTAAACCATTATGGACATCTCGGAGGGATAACTAAGATATGGAGGGTAAGAGGAGATAATGAGAAGGATATGTTTGTGGTCGACAAGTCGACCAGAGGGGGGACTGAAGTGGGAGAATGGAAGACCAGGCTCCCGTCCTTCACCTCTCGCGCTTGGCCTAGAGGGTCACGGCCCAGACACCCGCCGCGAGAAGAGTTTGTCCATTTACCAGACGACCAGGTACCCTGGTACAGGAACATACGGATGTGTCCATCTGCCTGCCCAGCAGCCCGCACTGGCCATGCCGACACCTGCGGCTCGGATCAGCTAGACTAAAATCCACACGTCGTTAGAGATGCCATGACGACCTAGACAACGGGAAGCACATCTGTACAAATATACACACTGAACATCTCCACACCAATCTACACGAAGAACATACTCAGTGCTTTGACGTAGGCGACAGGCATATTCACGGACGTGCATCTTTATTATTTTTACATAGGCTTTCAGAATGCAGAAACGCAAGACGCATCATGAACTCATCTATAACGCTTGCTCACGCTTCTCTTGAAACCCGTTACCACCATGAGAGGTATAATGGAAACACGATACTGGTCATGGAAATATATGCTATTATAACCTAAAAGCACCTATGCACCAAACGGACTACTTATGCACCAGGCCCAAGTAGGCCTCAACCAAGAGCTCCCATGGACATTAACAAAGCAAGAGTCAGGTTGCTGATCCTGCAGAAAGAACCCGGAGGAGCTACCAGCCAAGGTCGCAATGTTGCAAACCCACATTCCAAGAACAAATCATCAAAGGCACGATGTTGCAACCTCGCACTCCGCGCCCCAAACGATAAAGTCACGCCGGCAAATTAAACCAGACGCGCAGTATAAAAAACAATATTAATTGTGCAGAATTCTGCCTCTTTCACGGTCCCTCCCCACGTGACCAAGCCGAACCTGACGAGATGCCAAAACCCAGGAGAGAAAAGGCGTCTGGGTCCCTCGCTACGAGACACAGGCCGATACACTTGAAAGGATCAATGGACATCTGCTACAGTGGGAGCGGTCAGCCTTCCACCTATGAATAAATCCTCACATTGTCTGCACGTACCCATATTGAAACATTGTTGCAATCACAGGTACACCGAGAGCTGGGAACAACGGTGGTCCCAGGCTGGGAAGCTCACGAGTGCACCAATCAGAACATGGGGCTCTTATCTCAGACGTCAGTAATATTAGCCAATCCTCAGGAGTCTTCATGTAACAATTCTTATGTATCTAATTGTAGGGACAACCCAGATATACCACCTGACTACACCTTGTCCACTAATATCATTCTCTATATGTGTACTATACTAACCCTACCACTCGAGCAACCAATTAAGAGTGGCGATAGGTTTTTTGTTAACTTTCTGAAGTGACGCAAGTAGCGCGTCATAATGCAGTAAAAAGGGCCTGCGAGCCCCACGATTGTGTGTGTCAGGACGAACGCGTACGCTCCTTGACCCATCCCTGCCGTTTTGTCTAAATAAACAGCAGAGTCACCTTGCTCCTTGTGTGTGTCTCATACTCTATCTCATCTGGGATATACGGGAGGAGTTGGGGCCTCCCTGCCCGGAGGTCTGCGGACGGCCCGGCCGACCCCGGCAGAATTTCCCCCCGACACCAGTCACCATGTGCACTTGTATTGGTGGAAGTTGTTCAGAATTCCAACTTCAGCGCAATTACAATGTGGGCTTGGGGTCTTGGTCGGGGGTATGCAAGAGGTCTCTGTGACGGGATCATTTATCCCGCTTGCTTGTTATCCTGCTGGATATAGGCTCGAGGTTAGTCACCTGGGTCGCTCCTGTGCTGCCCCGCTGTGCTGGGGGGGGGCGTTGTGGTCACTCTGAGGGGGTGGGGTTGCTTTGTGTGGGAAACGTCTATTCAGATGGATGTGCCGGGTTGGGGCCATATGGCGGCTCAGTTTCTTGATTTTTTTTTATTTACTATTTTTTTCCCCTTTTCCTTATCTTATTTCACCCACTGGGGGATGGGGGTTGGCAGAGGCTTATCGCCTGGGCGCGCGCTCCACAGGGCACAGAGCAAGCACAGCGGGCTGCCGGCACCGCGGGGCGGACAACGTGGGCACCTGCATCCCCGTGTAGTGTGGACACTGCCAGGGCCATTGGCTGGCCGTTGGGGGGAGTGCCGCCCGCCTCCGATACCGGCGCGTTGCCTCTTGTGCTAACGCCAGAGTCAGGAGGAGGGACATTCATTAAAGGGGCCCACCGGGGAGTCGCTGGAGTCTGTTCTTAACAGCGACCGCACATTTCAACTCCCAGGTGGGAGCGCTATGGCAGTGATGGGGGGTCTGGTCTCCAAACTCCTCTTTGGTGCTTATGGGGCCCCAGGGGCCTACCTTCAAGTTCGGAGTGTCGCGTTGCTAGGTGTTTGCCTTTTGAGAACATTTGAATGTTCATCCTCGGCGTTCAACTTCTGTCCCTCATAACTCTGGCTTCCGACATCCGATTTTCAGTGGTGGGGGGGGTCTTCCAATGCATATTTTTCTCTTGTTCTCCCGTGGGGGGGGTCTTGGTGAGGGGGCTCTGCTCACTATACAGACCTCTAGGCTCAGAGCTCACATGGGGAGGATGATCATCCATGCGCCCCTTGGTGGCCACCATTCATCCCACTTTTAAGGAATTTCGTCCCTGGGTTTGAGGCGGTTGAGTGGGCGCGTGATTGCACCCATTGGCTATTCGTCTGATGATGCCTATCAGGGAGACCAAGGCGACACTGTGGACTCCGACCAGGAAACTCCGATTGTGGGGGAGAGTGGTGTCAGCACTTCCGTGTGGATCAGCGCACATCCTCAGAGAGCGCGGAACAGGCCACCCCGTTGGATCAAAGAAATGGGTTAGTGCAAACCACCGGACAAACACCTGTTGTGAAAGTCTGGTACTTTAAAAAGGGGGAGAGGTCATGTTGAGGTCCCCACGGACACGGGGGGAAGGACGTGGCGAGGAGGGTGTTGAGCCATGGGAAATGACAGGGTAAAAGGAAGTGACAGGATGGGGGTGGGGGAAGAGGCAGTGTGGCCTTGTAGTTGAATAAAGGCAAACGTTTTTATACAGCTCTGTTTCCACGTATCTATTCACCTGCGCCACAGAATCCCAGGCCTACCCATGGCCGCAACACAGACCGTTGTGTGATTGATATAACTACCCCCCCTGACTCTCAAATGGAGGGGGATTATTCAGAACATCTACAGATATTGCACAGATTATGGCACTAGATTCATCCAGCGCGATAGTGCACCTTGTGGCTCATGCTGGTGAAAACAACAGATTGCTCAAAGCAAAGTGATCCAGACTGCAGTGATTGCAAAAAATGATGAATTGAATAATACTTTGCAAACTGTACCTGATCTTTGCCATGACACAACAAATTCTCTGTCTGCTCCACGCACAATCTCTGATCCCTCGACAGAAGTACCGCCTATATCCACAACAATCACACTGCCCAGACTATGCCCTTTCCGCCGCTGTACTCCAAACATTTTTACACAGTCACCCATAATGTTGGCACAGTCATCTCATAACTCTTCTGCGCTTTCAATCTCTTTTGCTAATCCCACTCTGAGAAAACAAGCTGCAATATTGCAAACTCATGAAACCATTTCCCCCTGAACCTCAATAGCCCCTTACTTAGACCTGACACTAACTGTCATGAACACTGCAGCCTTGTCAATCACAAAGCCTTTCGAGAGTTTGGACAATAAAGTGAATTTGCAAACAATGATGATTATGCAGCTGCTACAACGCAAATATAATAAATCAAGCATGGCGGTACCCGTTCCTCCGAACTCATTTCCCCTTGTATGAAATTTAAAAGGAGGCTGTGTCTACTGCTTACTCCAAGCAATTCATTGGATCACCATCTACTAATAGAGAAAATAGCATCTTACCTGTACATATGCATTCTGAACTAGTTCCCATTCTCGCAGAAGCTCCAATAGAGGATCAATCTCTATTGAGAAAAGCAGACAAACGACCTTTTACCATATTTGCAAGGCCTAAGAGATCATCTGTCACCCCTGTACAAAACACACAAAAACCAAGAAAATGAAACCGTCCTCATTACAGATATGTTCCACCTCGAGACACAAAGAAGCAAATTCACATTAGTCTGTAGGAAATATGTAACTATAGCCTCAAACAAAAAAATAATGAATAAAGAGAACCCTCCTCAAGATCTGCTGTATGAACCTTTGGAAGAATGATTACTAGAAGTAGATTATCAACAAAAAAAAACCTCCATGGCTGCAGCTCACGCTGAAATTGTCCCCCTCTTCTATCATTTATGGATCCGCCCAAACCATCGCTGGCCAAGAAAATAGATTACTAACACTGGAGCAGTGAAGAAACAAAATTGCCAAATCAGTTGCCCTGTACATAAATCCCACTCAAGACAAATAGGACAACCAAAATGATGTGCCCGTGACACAATGTCCAAAAGCACATACATCTCTGTCCCTCCTGACCCTGAATAGTCAAACAAACAGAAATCATTCAAACACTAAAAAGTACTCACCACCATCTAAGCAAGCCCAAAATACTGGGTCTTTTACATACGTTCACCATATAATAATTCAATGTAGAGCAAGCCCCTATGCAACTTTCAATCTTAATAGAACTTGCATCCTAAATAATTTTAGTGACATACCGAGCCTCGACGATCTCACATCATCTGATATATATCAAGTGGAATTTTTGAGAGACACGGATCTGTATATCGCTAGAATCTGGATTCAATCCACCATTTTACTTAACACCATCTGGCAGGCCAGATCCTCAAATTCGAGCTAGGCTTCTTCTTAAATCAAGAGCTCCATATTGACAGAACTACTCAGACAAAGGCAGTTGAAGAACTTTTCCATCCATAAATACAGAGCACCTCATTCTAACCCCTGAAAGTTACATGCTCCCATGATCTTTCACACTATTTGCAACAAGTACAGCCCATCTTAAGTGAACAGCGCCACTCCCACTTATGACCCACTAATCAGAAATAACAACTCAAGACAAAGCCAGTTCAGCGATACACTTTAGCAAGTTGGAATACCTAAGGATATAAACACCTCATTGATGCTTTCACAAATAAACTGAATAAATATGATATTGATGCATTACAGGAAATATGGCTGTCTGAACCACCTCTCTGGGATGGCTAGAATCTCTTACTATTGCCAGTTAAAACCCTGCAAAAAGGTAGGCCGATGACAGGACTGACTATTGCAACAAAGAGAGCTGCGGGCATACAATTAGAACATTGGGCCAAGCCCAACATGTACACTCAATTAGCTAAAATAAAATTTCAATCCAAAACCATAGCACTGATCAAAGTTTACTGGAATCACGTTGACATAAAGACTGACATGTTCCTCCAATATATGGGGGATATATTAGATCTTATTACCATGGATGCATCTATTAGACACA
This sequence comes from Ambystoma mexicanum, assembly GCF_040938575.1. Taxonomy (NCBI): domain Eukaryota; kingdom Metazoa; phylum Chordata; class Amphibia; order Caudata; family Ambystomatidae; genus Ambystoma; species Ambystoma mexicanum. The sequence continues at coordinate 803,075,275 of NC_090928.1, forward strand.
CAATTCTAATAGGTGACCTGAACATTCATTGCATTCCTAAAGAGACTGCCATGCAAACCTCATTAGTTCGACACTGGACCGGTCAAATGGTCGGCCGAAATCTGGTCATGCTGAACGGAACACTCCCAGGTGACATACCTCTGGGTAGAACCTGGTGAAGATTTTACCAAGAAGCCATTATTGACTATGCATATGTTGATAGATATCTATTTGCTACTGCCTAACCTCAAAAATACAGTGATCATGAGCTCCTCGAATTTACTTGGAACTGGGAATCTGCTAGCAACCCGGCATAATTAATGAATATCATGGTGAGCTAGTCCTCACTGGAGGCAGAAACCAATTTTGCAGGACCCCACAGCACTTAGAATCCCTAAACACCTGCATTCTAGCTATCTTTTGCCATCTCACTCCAAAACTTGCATGCTAACTATGCCAAATACGCAACATAAAAACTGGATAAATGATCAGAAAGCAGAAAGATGGAGAACAAATGTTACGGGCACTGGCATCAAAAAACTCAGCACACATCTGGAGGCTATTGAATCAGGCACAGCACATCACGCAGACACCAATGCAAATAAAAGCAGTGCAGAGCAAGCATGGAGCCAATATTACTCTTTACTATATGCACCGACCTTTACGGATAGGCCTCCTGGAACCTCACTACTATCCGGGAGCATCACCTTAGTTTTTGATCAGGATGATATCAAAAACCACATTTCGAAACTTAGCTCTTGCAGAGCTCCAGGTTCTGATGGCCTAAGTAATGTCATGCTCAAATCATATCCTGAGCGCTGAGCAAAAATCATTTACATTGTGTTCCAACAGATAATGGCATCTCAAACTATACCGCCATCCTGGTGCAAATCAATAATTATCCCTATTTTCAAAAATGGAGATTGCCAGCAACCGAGCAACTATCGACCTATAGCTCTGTTGGATGCTCCTATTAAATTATTTGCCCGTCTGATTCTAAGAGACTTTAATAATGACTACTACCCAGAACGTGCATGATCCCTTTCAGACTGGTTTTATCCCTGCATTAGGAACATCAATCAATCTAATAGTTATTAGCACAATAAAGATGCATGGGCTGCAGATGAAACATCCAATATACATGGCTTTCGTTGATTTTAAATCCGCGTTTGACTCAATATCCAGAGAGGTATTAATGATCAAACTTACAGAAGCTGCCTGTCCAAGCTCCATTCATAGCTAATCTGCCAGTTACACACCAACACGACTGTGCAACTTCGGTTGACATTAGATGGCAAACTCACCTCCTCTATTTCCACCTTTCAAAGATTGAAGCAAGGATGCATTCTGGCATCTGTCTTATTTAACTATTTCATCTCAGATGTGAGGCACAATTTTAGCTATGTTATTTCCGAGTCCCCTAAACTAGGTTGATACCCTATTTCCTGGCTATTTAATGCAGATGATTTAGTCCTTTTATCCAAGACCCCAAGAGGCCTACGGAACATATTGACCGCCTTGGAGAATTATGCCAATGAAAACTTCTTGTCAATCAATACAGAAAAAACTAAACTAATGCAGTGTGGCTTGAAGGGGCAAAGCCGTAAGCGTTCTCACAAACGGTCTCTGAATGGAACACAACTGGAAGTAGTTAATGAATATCGGTATCTGGGCTTGAATATGAATAACCATAACTTAGACCTTCCCTATTATACGGAAATCAAGAGAAAAATGTAAACAGCAACTTCGCAAGCCGATCTAATTCATAATAAATATGGGATATTTTGGTGCTCAGCTCTACTCACTTTCTACAGTCAGAAAGTCACACCGACAGTTGTCTACGGTGCAGAGACCAAAGCTTATAGACCAAAATGTTTCTGGCTTAGAAGGCATGTTCTGGAAACGGGTTCTCGTTTTGCTGCAATCACAACCAATGTGCATAATTAGACATGAGCTAGGCCTACTTTCTTTGCAACTGCAAAACTGTGTTTCCTGTACAGGAAATAAATACGAATCACTACTGTAAATGTTGTCTTTACATCTAAAGACCTCAGAACATCATTTTATAGCAGAATGGAGACGAGAAATCATTGACATTATGGCTGCAGCGTACATCTCGTCTGATTTGCTACTGATGAACCCACCATGTACAAAACAAAAACTTTGGCAAAATGACTTGATACGCACTTGTGAATCGTTCTGACGTATCCGACATTCAACGCCAATCCATGTGTTTCCTTCACCAATGTAAAGAAGCACATTGTTTCGATTTCGACTAAACCTATGTCAGACAAAAGACCTATTGGCTAAACGGAAAATAATACCCAAAAGTGAAAATGTGCATAGATCTTGTCGGAATAGTGACTAAAACAAGCTTTTTACTTCAAACCACCTTTTAAAGAACTTGGAATTGTAACACCTGAAAATGTTGAATGAAATACTCCAAACTAAGTGCACCTCATTAAGAATTGCAATTGTCAGATTCCTTTTAATCTCTAAATCTAAACTGAATCACGATGAACTGATATAGACAAAATGTTGAACTGGTATAGATACAATAATTTTATGTAAATTTTCACTGATGCAGAATTGTTCTTTGAATTTTCTTGTTTTCCCCATTTTCTATCTTGTTATTCCCTCTTGCCTTATAATGTGCGAGGATTTTACAATATTTTTTCATTTTGTAACTATAAATTCAAAGGTTGATATCTTTTGTTTTATTCAACCAAATCAGAAAAAAAAATAAAAAAAATAAAGATGGGCTAATTCCGTCTCAGAAAGGGCAATCTGCTAACCAGATCTCCCTTTTCATAATAGGCTCTTGGCCAAAAGCATGGTGAAAGCCTGTGCTCTGCTGGATCAGTAACCTGATCTGCAATGCCTTATCTCCAGTGGCACAGAGCAGGTTTATGGGTCACAGGCGCCCATTTGGCAGCTGATGTGTCAGCCATCACACATCAGCACAGAAGCTGCCTTTGAATCTGCAAATCTCTTCCAAAACCACAGTCATGAGGAATTACTATTCTGGTGGCAGTTTCATCTTCAGACATAAATCCATACCTGAGTTTGGGGTATGGTGGATAGTAATTCACATGATATCATCAGGGACGTCATTTCACCAAATGCCAGGAGTAGCGGAAGTAACATCACATAACACTTGACTTCTGATTACATCACAGGAAGTGATGCCATTTGACCATAACCCAAAGTGACATCATGGGAAGCGATGGAGCACAACCTTTCACCCCATGACAAACCAGGAGATGGCATCAGATAGCATTGTTTCTGAGTAAAAATATGATTACGATATCACTGTAAAGTGATATACATTTCATACAAGAATGGATCACCATATGTATTGTTAATATCAGTGTGTATAGGCCCATATTACCGAATCACTCTGAATGCAAGCAGACGTCCAAGGCCAAATAATAAAAATGTGTTATTGTATAGCACTTATGCTTAAGCGCTTCGTATCAAACATATACACCCAACCGGTGTTGATACTCATTTATCAACCTCTGAAAGATGAAAGTCTGAGCTGACCCTGCTGGGGGTCGAACCTGCAACCTGTAGATCAATCACACATTAGAGCAGCCAGCACTCAATCCACTGAGCTATCTTACTGGCTATAGCCATCAGAAAACCAGGCATTCCAGAAACAAAGAACCACATGCTGCTGGCCCAGAACATTAGCATCAATGTAAAAAAAAAGAAAAACAATTATTTTGCTCTTTTTTTGGGGGTAGCAAGGGAGACCACTGGAGTAGCAATGGGGACATCAGGGGTCGATGTCATTTGGCAACCCCTAAATGATATCTATGGATATCATATATGTGTCAGCATAGTGAGCCAAGGTCATGTGGGAAGCTGTGTGTGTATTCTGGGCAGACAGAATGGCCCTGCCAGTTTGAAGGGCAGGGCCTCAGCTGTTGATCCTTTTTGAGGTCTGGTAACAGCTCTATCCTGCAGGACAGCCTCCCAATAGGAGATTTCCTGGGAAACAGGAATCAGATGGGATACTCATAACATAAGTACTAGCCTCCCACCAGGGGGCTGCTTACCAAATGGGCATTTGATGCTAGTGATAAGTGATGGGGCAGAGCTAGTGTAGACAGAGGGATATCAGCAAAGCTGAAGGAAGATTCCACCACCTTGTTTCTCCCTGTACCTCTCTTTGTCCCTGTCCCCTCCAAATCTTTTAAAACAGTGGGCTTTGGGTATAAGGTCAGATGTCAAATTATCCTTGTTTTATTATTAGGGAGTGAACCTTCTGTTAAATCACTGCTATTTGTCCCTTCTCCCATGGGGGAGACACCCACTGTGAGGCTAGAGAAGTGAGCCTGCCCCGCAGGACTCTCTCTAGGGGTCGAGGCAAGCAGAACGTCACCGGGAGACACTCCCCCTTTGGGGTCAAAGTCTCCCTTTCCTGCGAGGAACTCCCTAAAACAACTACCATAGCCACATATATGGGACTGTTTTCTATGGATAGTAAAATGGCTACTTCAAGTTTGGCTGAAGGCAATGCAAAAAGAAATTCATGGGGAGAAAGGTTTAATATTTCTATAAATAGAGAAGTGTACTTAACAAGTGATCAGTCAGAGAAGACGGAGAGAAGAAGAGTGTGATGCACAGGGGAAGCCTCTTGACCTTACCATGCTTTGTGGAGGTGGAGTCAAGGCAGATCGTGGAGCCTGCGATGTTTCAAAGAGACGGAGCTGCCGAGTGTGAGACACTGGAGCCTCAGTGTTCAAGACTGCAAAGGAAGATATACGAACAGGAGGAGATGGAAGATGTACCTATTAGATAGGAGACCACGGCCACAGAGTAGTGGGCAGAAGGTCTGATGAACAGTGCTGAGATTACCACGACAGGAGGAATTGAAAACAATGGATGGGAGGCCACTAGGGATTCATTATCTACATGAAGGAACTCATCACAGTGCCAAAGACAAAGTATTATTGATAACTCATGTTAAGTGAGGAAGTGAACAAAATATAATAGAGAGACTTAAAGAACCCAGGTGGGGAGCCAACAGAGATTGGGGAGGGAACCTCTGGGTGGAAGGGCAAGAACCCTATGTCTTCAAAGTTGAAACCTGGAGAAAGTGTAACGACAAAACCAATAATGAGAAAGAGGAGATAAGGCTTGCAATTGAACAAGACAGGGGAACAGTGAGCCTCAGAGAGATTATCATTTGCAAAAGAAGCCTAAAAGGACTTAAAAGTAAATGTAAACTGGAGAAGGCTAAACAAATAAACAGTGAAGAGCATATATGTGCTGGCAAGAGTATGTAGAACTATTATAAGGAAAGGTATTACAAAAAGATTGCCAGAGAAAGCACAAAACTCAAGAGTTAGCTTGAAAAACGACAAGAGTTAATAAAAAAGACTATCCTCTTCGTGGCCAGACGTCATTGACAGTCGACCAGACACTGGGGGCCTCATAATACCACATCCTTTCAATGCTACATCAGACCGCTGGCCATCCAGTCATCAGCATCATCAAAGTCAAAGCAGCTGTTGACTGAGCCTGGCCGCTCTTATGATTCATACTTTTTCAAACAGCAATGAACTTCAGCTCGACTCCAGCTCAACACCTGCTCACCATTTTGAACAACAACACCGCCATATTTCAGTCTGATTAGAACTTCACAACATGTTGCAAGTTGTGTGGTTTGATGCTGTCGAACCACCAAGAAAATTGAATGGTATTATTAACTGATAAGTGCCCTTTTGGACCATGTTTGGATACTAGAGACTGGCTAGGTCATATTTTATTCCTTTTTGCACAAGAACATATTAATGTAAAGAACATTGTGGTTTTTGATTGCCTTTCTCTCCTGCTTTGCTACCCAGAGTGCTGCATGTTTCTATCTTTGCATATTATGCATACTTTCCACATGGTTCTCTTTTGTGGAGTGTTTGTAGTGTTTTTCAATTCAATATTATTGCATGTGGTGTGTTTAATTGAAGTATAAAGATATATTTATAGAACTTTAAGTGGACATTGCCTTTATTTTGGACTGTAATACGTGTTGTTTGGCTTGCTACTGGATCACATTCACACCCCTCGAGTAAAGCCTTGGCTCAGCACACCTTACCACAAAAGGTGAACTAGGTATATTTATTAACTGTGTCTGTTTTGCCTTCATGATATGGATCATTCTTGTTTTGTAGAAGTGTGTTGCGGATAAGCATGCAGTTTATCCACTGCTCATCCTTGCAGGGCAGATGTCATTTCGTCACACACCCCTACTGTAATTCCCAAGACTATATGTATTCAGAATAGGAACTGTAGCGAAATGAGGCATTGCCTCTAGTACATCACAAATGTAAACACAGTTGCTGGAGCAGATTTAAATCTACTGCTATACCAGTTGGTGATAATGTAGGCTGGTGAAATTTTTAAGGAGAGTGGAATACAGATATGCCCCCTAATCATGAGAATGCAACAAGAGAGCACATTATTGTGTTATTTATTGTCATTTATATAGCGATTTTGTCAAAGCGCTTTACTCAGTTGAAAATATTGTACAAAAATAGTGAGGAGTATAAATATTCAAATTAAATGGAATAGAGATGGTTAAGTGTCAGACAGGCGAGGAAATTGGTAGTATTTCAAACGGTTGCAGAAGATGTGTTAAGAGGTACGGACAGTGAGTGGCAGAGAATTCCAATGTGAGAACGAGCAGAAATGAGAGGAGGAGCATTGGGGTTCGGAAATGGCAATAAGGGAATTGGACTGTGAACAAAGAGTAGTAAAAGAGGCAGTGATGACATTTGAGAGTCACCAGGGGTCACAACTGCAGCCCTTGGGGTCTCCCGTGCTACCCCTTTATTATTATTATTATTATTATTATTATTATTTAAATGTAAGCTCTTGGGATGTGGCCAGCGCCATGCGGTTCTTTGTCTCTGGAGTGGCTGGCTTTCTTGTTCAGGCCTCTTAAAAAAAAACAAAAAAAAAACAGGGGGTTGCACAAGTGTAACACTTTGAGCATTGACCCTATTAGGAAATAATAGGATTAACAAATAATTTGACTTTCTGGAATTCTATACAATAATTTCTAGACGCATGAAAGGTTTATTTCTGGCACACTTCAGAGGGTGACTCACTGATTAAGTCAATTTTTAAACACCTCAACTCAGCCTTTCATCCTTCTGAGGTCGATAAATGAGTATCAACACAGGGTGGGTGATATTGTATGTATATTTGTTGTATATAAAGCACATAAGCATAAGGGCTTTATAATAACACATTTATTTGGCCTTGGGCATCTGCTTGCATTCACAGTATTTTGGTAATATAGGCCTATAAACACTGATGTTAACAATACATATGGTAATCCATGTTTGTATTAAACTTATATCACATTATAGTGACATCATAACCATATTTTTGGTAGTGTACTTAGGAACAATGCTATGTGATGCTCCTTCCTGTTTTGTTAAGGGGTTGAAGGTTGTGTTACATCACTTCCCGTGGTGTGACTTCAGGGTTTGGTCAAATGACTACACAAGACTCGAAAAGATAGGTCTAGGTCCTTTATCAACAGTTACCCATTCACCTGAATGCCATCAATTAGTTCAAAAAGTACAAATTTCAATAGAAATTACAAAATTGTCTAAAATACATGATTAAAGCCTCTAAAAAGATACATATGTATCGTATTAACAAAGACAAACATCATGCACAATCAATTCTAAAAAATCTTAGAGATACTGACGTTACTGATCTCTAATTAAATCCCTGTTGTATAGTTCTTCTAGATCAGAGTTCACTATTACACTACTCCAGCCATCACGTAAAACACCTGAGAGATAACCTTCCATATGGCCAATTTTTAAGACTCAAGAGAAATAGCAGCCAAAATGCAGACTTTGAAACAGAAGCAAAAAATCTAACGGCCAAATTAAAACAGAGAGGATACCCTAAAAAACTGATTAAAAAGTCAGCCAAAAGAGCGGCGAATAACAACAGGGAAGCCCTTCTAGAAGTAAACATTAAACAACCTCAACAAGACATGCTAGTATGTGTCAATACTTTCTTGAATTTGAGTCTGAAAATCAGTCAAATAGTCAAAACCCAATGGAAAATCTTTGAGAAGAGTGAAATAGGGATTCCAGCTCCTCTTTTTGCATACAAAAAATCCAAGACAATTGGGAACAGAGTGAGCAGCAACAAATTTAAAGAAAAACCAATCAAAACCTTGAGTCTTACCGAAACCTGGGGATTAAAACCTATAAGTGGACATTACCCCTGCACTAACTGTGCAATGTGTAAATTAACCCACAAAACCAAAGAAATAGACATAGGGTTACCCACCCCTTGGAAACAAAAGCTAATGACTAACTGCAACTCTGAATATGTGGTATACATGATTACATGTCCGTGTAATAAGCACTACATAGGGAAAACAAACCGGAAGGTTAAAACCAGGATGCTGGAACATAAAAGTTGTTTGAAAAATAAAGTCATCAATGCTCCTCTAGTAAAGCATTTTGGAGAAGCACAACACGGTTATGAAAATTTCAGCTGGACCGTTTTATTAATGGTACAAGGGAGAGATCATAATACAAAAAGCAGAATTGTGCTTGAAAAAGAACAGAGACTCATTTTTATAACAAAAAGTGATAAAATAGGACTCAATGAGTCTATAGATTGGTTAAAAATCTGACCGTCTCAATTTATAATCATTTTTCGTCTGTCAGTGGCAGTGTTAGAGGATTAAAAAGACTAGAGGTCCTTTAATTACAACAACATTAAAAAAGGACAACTAGAGAGCTATATTTAGACCTCCTAAAATGGCGGCCGAAACGTAGACATGAACCACAACAAGTGCGAGCTCCTATGAAGTAGGATCGTGCAGAAGGAGCCAACTGCAGCTCCTACAATACACCAGCTCACAGGGATACCATTTCACCCCCCAGCGGCACCATTGGGTATATCAAGAGATCAAGTAAGAGGTAAATCACTACACACACAGTAACCCGCTCCCAATACTGAGCTAAATAGAAGTAAGATATAACACAGCATTTGATTTGCTAAATTTTAGCTTGAGAACAGCTGTAGAAGGGTTGAACTGCAGCCTTTTTTGATCTGTTTGCAGTAACGGAAAATAGGAATCCCTTTACAACTAATTGACATACTCCCTGTGGTTTGTTTTCAGAAACCACCTGTAGAAGCCGCAAGACAGAAGCTAGAAAACTATTAGCACATCCGCATAACCCCGCGGCAAGGAAAACTACGAAGAGAGCTTTTTGGACTAAACCTAATGGTAAGCGGACAACACGCAACCTTTTCTAAGAGTTTATGTACAATGGAAACGCCACGAAGGTTTCGGCACAATGTTTAGAAATCTATATAAATGAGTACCTATCACTGCTGAATAGGATACCACACACCTTTTAACTAAATGACCCCTCAAAGGAACTACGATCACCAGAATGCATTGCGTTTTTTAACCTGAAGGCTGTAAGAAACTTTCTTGCAAATAAAACATTTATTTGTTTGCAGATTCTGTAGGAAGATCCTTCCTCGTAAGAAAATAACGCCCAACCTATGTGGACACATTTTCGCCTACTAATCAAGAAAGCCCGCACATTAAGAAGACCAGGTAACCAATAGGATCCTATAGTCTTCTTTGACACTTTTAAAGATGTCGGCAGAAACAAAAATTGATTCCTTTTTATCGTTTCTTTATCAACAGTTACTATCATCTCCAAGAGAAGGCCAGAGTATTCCTAACTTGGCCAAAGCCCACTTGTAACCCCTCACATTGACCATTCCTGAAGAAAGTACCAAGACCACATAGAGGACTGAAACATGTCGAGAATTTTTTTGTCAGTCTAATTAATTAAACTGTCTGAGTGAATTGAATATTCCAGTGAAGGGATGTTCTAATTCTAATAATGGAATAGAATTAGAATTGAAGAATAGAAAAGATAACAATGAATCATAATCGTAACTCTGATCTAGAAGAACTATACAACAGGGATTTAATTAGAGATCAGTAACGTCAGTATCTCTAAGATTTTTTAGAATTGATTGTGCATGATGTTTGTCTTTGTTAATACGATACATATGTATCTTTTTAGAGGGTTTAATCATGTATTTGAGACAATTTTGTAATTTCTATTAAAATTTGTACTTTTTGAACTAATTGATGGCATTCAGATCAATGGGTAACTGTTGATAAAGGACCAAGTCCTATCTTTTCGAGTCTTGTGTAGTCTTAAGTCCCAAAAATAAGATAGGACTCCACACTTGTGGAATTTGGGCTCTCTCTATTGTATTCCCTTGGTCAAATGACACCACTTTCTGTGATGTCATCAGAGGTCAAGAGTCGTGTGATGTCACTTGCTACCCAGGCATTGTGTTGAAATGATGTCCATGAGAAGAGGGAGAGTAAAAGGAAATCAGGGAGGCAAGATGAGAGGGGCGAGAATGTGAAGACACTTAAAATCAATAGAAAGAAAGTGGAAAAGCAGCCGAGACTCAAAAGGCACAATGTAATCTGATTTTGGAGAAGGAGAGATGAAGCGGCTGATTCATGGAATTATTTTCGGCAAAAAACTGAGATTTGTGCCCCATTCTGCCCTCAAATCCCTGTTTAACATATGGGAATTTACAGGCAGAATGGCACACAAATCCCTGTTTTTCGGCGCAAAAATTCCATGAATCAGCCCCAAAAGAATGGAGTAACAGGAGAAAAAGAAGGTGGATAAGAGAATTATAGACTGAATGTAAGGAGTTTAAAAGGGAAAGCTATTAGATCTGCTGGGCAGTAGTGGATGCAAGAGAAGATTAAGAATGAAATAAGAAGTTTAGAAGCATGAAAATACAAAAAAGGTATGACTCTGACCTAGCTGCACTTAAACGTACGTTTAGGGCGGCTGAGAGGAAATGG